>NC_089271.1:113975607-116817955 GCF_963930625.1 Muntiacus reevesi | reverse complement strand
TGAGGAAATTAAGATCCTTGGAGGGAAATTGCTTGCACAGAGCAAATATTTGGACCATTTCCCCCTCCACTATAAATAACCCCTGAGGTTTTTGATAGTTCTCCCAGAAATCATGATTCCAGCTTGTGCTTCATCCAGCCTGGCATTTCGCATGATGTACTCTGCCTGTAAGTTAAATAAGCAGGGTGACAATATACAGTCGTACTCCTTTCCCAATTTTGAACCAGTCCTATGATCCATGTCTGGTTCTAACTGTTGCTTCTTGACCTGCATACAGGTTTCTCAGAAAACAGGCAAAGTGGTTTAGTATTCTCATCTCTTTAAGAGTTTTCCACAGTTTGCTGTGATCCACACAGTCAAAGGCTTTAGCATAATCGATGAAGCAGAAGGAGATTTTTTTTTTTTTAATTCCCTTGCTTTTTGTGTGATCCAATGGGTGTTAGCAATTTGATCTCTGGTTTCTCTACCTTTTCTAAATCCAGCTTGAACATCTGGAAGTTCTCAATTCACATACTGCTGAAGCCTAGCTTGAAGGATTTTAAGTATAATCTTGCTATCATGTGGAATGAGTGCAGTTGTATGATAATTTGAATATTCTTTGGCATTGCCTTTCTTGGGAGTGCTGGATGTCAATTGTATCACAATAAAACATGGGGGGAATAAGGACCAAGGTATCTGGCAAGTGAATTTTTGTGTCTTAGTTGAAAATTCCCTAGAGAATGATGACTTCTGAAATGAATACTAAGTCATAAGAAAAGTAGATGGTTGAAGGAAACTATTGCCTAGATGCTAATGCCCTTTCCCTTGAGATGGTACCTACGGAACCAGGGAGGGGAAAGAGAGAAAAAAGAAGAACTCAGGGACCAATCAATCAGGTGGCTTGTTTCAATCCTGCGTCTCAGCACATAGCCTCTAATTCAGCTTAAAATGGGAAACAGAATCTCACAAGCAGCACAGTTTTGGAGACTGACGAAGCGACCCAGAGTGGACTTCCTTTCTTTGAATTGACTACATGGGGAACTGGAGCTTTGGTACCAGCTGTTGCCCCTTGGGCCCATCCACCTCCTCAGCAAGTGCAGACGAATTTGGGTAAGTCTTTCCTGGTTCTTGAATCTCCCATATTGATTGAGATTCTGAGTTTTATTTGGTAGTGGAGCAGGTTACCTGCCCCCTCCTAATAGGAAAGATACTAGGGGGAGCCCAGGTGAAACATCCGGGGAATACCCACTCATGGTCTAGACACTGAGTGGGGCTCGGTTGAAAGATACCGAGGAATTCCCACCCAGTCAAAAGATGCTAGGTGGGGGGCTGGCTGAAAGATGCCAGGAGAATTGCCCACCCAGTGGAAAGGTACTGGGTAGGGGAGCTCTATTGGGAAAAAAATCAAGGAATATCCAGGGCTCGGCTGAAAGATGCCAAGGTCGCTCTGTTGTAGGGAACTGAATGGTCTTGGCTGAGTGGTTACGTAAGAGGCTGATCTGACACTTTTCCTCAATTTGACTGCCTTTATAGAATTTGTCAGGATAAAAGGGAGGAAAATACATGAGAGCTTTGCTCTGAAGAAAAGGGATCAGACTCCTCCCGGCCAGTTTCGGTTTTCTCAGGTAACTGAGAAATTTATGGCAGTGGTGGAGGCCTAGTCCTCGTACCGTGCAGTGGGCCCATAGGGAAACCCACTGATTAATTAAAATACTTGCCCATCTGGGGGTCGCACATAAGAACTGGCCATTCAGCGACCTGAGCAGGCATGGTGGTCTTAGATTGCCAGAGGCAGAATCCGAGACACATAAAGACAAGCTGAAATGACTCTGGGGTAACTCCTGAAAGAGTTAGGCTCACAAGCAGCACATGGGCCCACGACACAAGTTCACTAGTGATCTCTCAACAGAAATAAAGGGGTGTCAGAAAGTCAGCCTCTGACTAACTCTCTAGCCAGGTTCATGTACAATACATATGGAGCTCATAGTTTGAAGTACATAATTAATTGGAGAAAAATACTAAAAGAGAGCTCAACCTAAAATGGCCAAATTTGGGTCCTTTTGATATTCTAAAATTGATCTTTTTACATGCACAATTAGAAAAGGCCAGCTGTGCTTGGACTGGTGTCTAGCAGTTTCTAAAACAAGAAATGACAGAGTAACTTCTTCCCAGAAAATCAAGAAGGAATTGCTTGAATCTATCAGAACTAAAAAGGCTGCTAGCACTGACTTGCCAGCTTCCAGGTCTAATTGAACTGGGAAGTCATGTTTGGCATTTATGCCATTTGGCTTTTCATTCTGGGGCATCCCTTTACCATCTTTTTGGGGCACTCTTGCCACTGGGCTTTTGATTTCTGGGCATCTCTTTGCCTTTTGTTTCATTTGGAGTGTGACTCCTGGCTGGTGAAGTTCTGGTTTGGTTTGGTTTGTTGGTTTGGTTTGAGTGCACAGACATCTGGTACAAACTGTTTGAGCTAATGTGTGAATTAAGGTTCCACACCCGACCTGGGAACCCTTTGGGAAAATATTTTTAAATGATTGGTCAATCTATAGCTATGATCCAATGACAAGAAAAACGGCCTGAAACTATTAGATCTTTATTGACATAGGATAGGAAAATGAACTGAAGTTCCCTTATGTCCAGGACTTCCTCCTGTCATCAATAGCCTGGGGCTGGTTAAACCAAGACCCCTACTTCCCCAGAGGGACAGTCCTTGCTGGGACCAATCTGCCCTTGTTATCAGGGCCAAGTTGAGCATTATCTGCTCTAAATTTTGGCTATAAAACTATGGTCACAATATTCTTTAGACTCCAGAGGAAGCTTGAAGAATAAAATATTTCTTTAAGAATTGTTGTCCTGAGGAAATAACTCCTTCTATACCTTTAGACCAGATGATGTCTCTGGATCTAGACCATGTCTAATTTCTGAAACCAAAAGGAACAAAAGGAGAACAAAGCCTTTTAAAATCTTACTCCAACCATTGTTTATGCATAACTAAGTTTGGAAAACCAAGCTATAGGGTCTCTTGTGTCTGTTTGGATGTACGTATGTCTCAGTGTGTGTCTTTGTTTCTTTTGATAATATTTCTGATTGCTGAGATCAGTTTGTAAATGAGCTCTAATCTGATTGGCCTTAAAAAAAAAAGTAAAACTCAATCCAATTGTTTGGTTGTGGCCAATTACCTTTGTCTAGTACTTCTGGGTTACCTTGGTGGATTTCTGTTCTCTAGGAATACCCACTAGGAAATTTATTTTAGATGAGTGTTCAGTCCTGTTCTAGCTTCATGATATTACTAGATGGGATTCTCTCACCTGGCCAATTAATAATACCTGTTCTGGGGGTGCTGACCATAGATTTAAGTTTTCTCTTAGGGTCATTTAAACTCAATCAGAGTGATGAGCTAAGTCTCTATTAAAAACATTAACCTCTCATCTATGAAAAGGTAAAGTCCCACAATTATGGGGTGGATCTACGTGGTTAACATCAGGTTATGGTCATTTAAAAGCTCCTCTATGTTGGGAAGGGTTAAATCATACTAAAACTGATCAACCTGGTACTCATGAGACAAGCCTGGGTGCTTTCTGAACTATGTCTATTATTACCCTTAGAGAGAGTGATTGGTATGGAACTCAGTGGATTTGTGGAACTAATTTGTGGCCTTCACGTCTACAGGGATGGATATGAAGGTGTATTCTGGGATTCCCATGAATTTAAGGTCATACATGATAACGAATTAGAGGTAACCCTAACCAATCTACCATTGGAATGATCGCAATGGGTCAAAATATGTATTCTACTGGTATGACCACTTAGCAGCCTGTGTGTGTGTGTGTGTGTGTGTGCCTTCAATGGGGTTGGAGGATGTAATTGACCATATGTATGCCTTAATAACTTTCATAAGCTTTAAATGATAGTAATTGGGCTATTAGCCTATTTTTATTATTATTATTTCCATTTATTTTTATTCATTGGAAGCTAATTACTTTACAATATTGTAGTGGTTTTTGCCACACATTGACATGAATTAGCCATGGATTTACATGTGTTCCCCCTCCGGATCCCCCCTCCTGCCTCCCTCTCCATTCCATCCCTCTGGGTCATCCCAGTGGACCAGCCCTGAGCACTTGTCTCATGCATCCAACGTGGGCTGGTGATCTGTTTCACCCTTGATAGTATACTTGTTTCAATGCTGTTCTCTCAGAACATCCCACCCTCGCCTTCTCCCACAGAGTCTAAAATTCTGTTCTGTACATCCGTGTCTCTTTTTCTGTTTTGCATATAGGGTTATCATTACCATCTTTTTAAATTCCATATATGCACGGTAGTATACTGTATTGGTCTTTATCTTTATGGTTTACTTCGCTCTGTATAATGGGCTCCAGTTTCATCCATCTCATTAGAACTGATTCAAATGAGTTCTTTTTAATGCTTTAGCTCTACACCTAAAGCGACTAGAGAAGGAAGAAATGAAGAACCCCAGGGTTAGTAGAAGGAAATAAATCTTAAAAAATTAGGGCAGAAATAAATGCAAAAGAAACAAAAGAGGCCATAGCAGAAATAAACAAAACTAAAAGCTGGTTTTTTGAAAAGATAAACAAAATTGACAAACCGTTAGCAAGACTCATTAAGACACAAAGGGAGAAGAACGAAATCAACAAAATTAGAAATGAAAATGGAGAGATCACAACAGACAACACTGAAATGCAAAGGATCACAACAGATTACTACCAGCCGCTCTATGCCAATAAAATAGACAACTTGGAAGAAATGGACAAATTCCTAGAAAAGGATAACTTTCCAAAACTGAACCAGGAAGAAATAGAAGATCTTAACAGACCCAGACCCATCACAAGCACGGAAATCGAAACTGTAGTCAGAAATCTTCCAGCAAACAAAAGCCCAGGACCAGATGGCTTCACAGCTGAATTCTACAAAAAATTTAGAGAAGCGCTAACACCTATCTTACTCCAACTCTTCCAGAAAATTGCAGAAGAAGGTAAATTTCCAAACTCATTTTATGAGGCCACCATCACCCTAATTCCAAAACCAGACAAAGATGCCACAAAAAAAGAAAACTACAGGCCAATATCACTGATGAACATAGATGCAAAAATCCTTATTAGCCTACTCAATTCTGAAATCTCTATGATGAAAAAGGCATTGATACACAACTGCAAGGCCCTTGACACCTTACAGGATCTCAGGGAGATATCTGTGCTATAATTCAATCTGAATGCCAGATTTACATACCAGGTAAATCCTTTAATGTAACACATTTGAACCACATGAAAAATCAGATTTCTGCTTTAAGTGACCCATTCCCTAGTCTTGACGATTTAAAAAAAAAAAAAAAAAACTGGTGTAGGAGGCTCATGGCTAATATATTTACTTTCAATTCCACTATACCATTTGTATTTTGTTTCACAAGATTCTTATTGTATTACCAAGTGTGTGACTGAGCCTCCAATGAAAATGATGACTAGACTTGAAGCAGTTGATCAAATGTATAGCTCAATATATGATGAATGATTGTAATAGTGTAACTCTAGGTATGAAAAGTGGAGAAGGCAATGGCACTGCACTCCAGTACTCTTGCCTGGAAAATGCCATGGATGGAGGAGCCTGGTAGGCTGCGGTCCACGGGATCGCTAAGAGTTAGATAGGACTGAGCAACTTCACTTTTCCTTTTCACTTTCATGCACTGGAAAAGGAAATGGCACCCACTCCAGTGTTCTTGTCTGGAGAGTCCCAGGGATGGGGGAGCCTGGTGGGCTGCCATCTATGGGGTCGCACAGAGTCGGACATGACTGAAGCGACTTAGCAGCAGCAGCAGAAGCAGGTATGAAAAGATGCAATGAGAGGGAATACTTTCCTGAACCATAACTAGAAGACAGGTGTCCAGAGATCTTTGACTATTAAGACCTAGTCCACTAATAGCACACTGAGTGTCTTGTCAACAAAAACCTTCTCCAGAACTGGGAACGAGCCTTCCCAGCAACGCAGGACAGCGTGGTCACGAAATGCCCCCCAAAGTATGGTCTGATTTATGACCACAAGAGGGCCGTGTCAACTACAAATTGGCACTTTCCAAGAGCATTGCCAACGACTGAACAACAAAGGCATTTGCCATCTGCCTCTATGGAGATTGAACCCCATGCTGCTATAGCTGTTGACCTTCAACAACCCCTGAGGGAGTGTAGGGTGGAGTGAGGAACTCTGTGCTTCAGGGAATCTGATCGGAAAGGTCTTTGAATAGTTGGATGTTTTTAGGAACAGATTTTATGATCTCAATCCTTGCATCTCCTCATATCTAGAGAAGCACTAAATCCATTCATAGTGATATCAGATCCTCATGACTAACAAAAATCCGTTTGTAAAATGAGTGCTTCATGGTATTGAACTCCCCCTTCACCAAAATCTTATTTATTGAATTTCCCCCACTGCCGCTTTGGAGTAGTCTCTCAGAGCTGTCTGAGATGCTGCCTCCTGGGCTGCAGTCCTTATTTTGCCCCAAATAAAACTTAACTCACAACTCTCAAGTTGTACATCTTGTTTTAGTCAACACTTCATTAACAGGTAGGACAGTGAGGGATCTTTAATTCATTCTCACTTACTCACCATTTGGGCAAGAGCATTCTCTACTGGATGCCCAGAAGTGTTCTCATATTCTAAAACCGGGCTTGTGCGGGCACTTATCTTTCATCTTCCAGAAATCCGTGTCTCTGTCAGCCACCCACCCTTGTCTCCAAAGTTGTCAAGCACTGTGCAGGATCTGAGATTTTATCCTACTTACAAATGAGCAAGTTAACCTGTTATATATACATGTTTCATGGATGCTGAAAGAAGACACAAGGCTATAGAATCAGACAAAGCACTTTATTACTCTCTGAAAAAGTAGAAGCAGAGTGTTCGTGTGATGCTTGTGCCAGCCTCATGCACCCAAGTGCCATGGGGTGATGCCAAGGGTCCATCATGGGTGCCTGCACACACAGTGGACTGTGTTCCCAGAGGAAATGCTGAATTTGGCAGATTCACTGCTTTCTTTTTTAAACGTGTTACTTATTCATTTGGCTGAGTCAGTTCTTAGCTGTGGCATGCGGGATCTTCATTACACCATGTGGAATGTTTTGCTGTGGCACATGGACTCTCTAGTTGTGGAGCACAGGCTCCGGAGTTACAGGGCACAGGCTCAGTGGCTCCATGGCATGTGGGATCTTAGTTCCCTGACCAGGGATTGAAACCACTTCCCCTGCATTGGAGGGCTGATTCTTAACCACTGAACCACCAGGGAAGTCCCTTGTTTCTTTCACAATAAGCAGGAGCAAGCCTGTTCCTTATTGGGGTGAGACAGCACATCCTTCAGGGTGAGAGATAGCCAGGGGAAAGCATGGCTAGGGCCTCACCCAGCAAAGAACATGCAGGGACATACACGGCCCACAGTGAATTGTCTCTCACAACAGATACAGACCAAGAGAAAATATTTCAAATCACATCTCTGGCAAAGCACTCACTCAAAATATTATAAAGAGCTCTCAATACAACAGTACGACAATGCAATTTACATGTGAGCAAAAGACTCAGATACTTCACAAAGAGGAATATATGAAGGAGAATAAGCACATGAAAAGATGTTCAACATCTTTCCTTTAGAGGTTCAACAATTCCCATGCAAAGTCAGCCCGCTATGAGATACCTCTATGAAAAAGATGGTCATTTTCTCATTGTAGCCTCACATAGCAGAGAGCAGCGAGGGAAAGCCAGTTCTCTCCTATCTCTTCTTATAAGGGCACTAATCCCATCCAAAGGGCTCCCCTCTCATGACTTATTTACCTTCCAAAGCCCCACCTGTTAATACCAGACAGTGGGGATTAGGGTTTCAGTATGTACATTTTGGGGAGACACACGCAGAGAAAAGTCCACAGAAGCACCTCTCATATTGGCTGAAAATAAAAATACGGACACTACCAAATGCTGGTGAGAACAACCAGAACACTCACATATTGCTGTAGGGAATGCAAAATGGCACACCCACTCAGGAAAACAGTTTGGTGGTTTCTTATAGACTTAATCATACATTTACCACATGGCTTCCCAGCTGGCACTTAGTGGTAAAGAACCCACATGCCAGTGCAGGAGACATAAGAGACCCAGGTTCAATCACTGGGTTGGAAGATTCCCTGGAGAAGGAAATGGCAACCCACTCCAGTATTCTTGCTTGGAGAATCCCATGGACAGAGGAGCCTGGCAGTCTACTGTCCATAGGGTTGTCATGACTGAAGCACTCCATAGTTGGACATGACTGAAGCAGCTTAGCATGCATGCACCACATGACCCAACAATCCCACATCTAGGTATTTACCCAAGTGAACTGAAAGTGTGTGTTCCCACCAAAACTTGCAGACACATATAGCAGCTCATTTCATCATTGCCAGAAACCAAAAACAACTCAAATATCATTCAAGCAGTGAAAGGATAAGCAAACATTGGTACTTTCATACACTGAGATACAGCAATAAAAAGGAATGAATTATTGATATACTGAACAAGTTGCATGAACTGCAAAGGTGTGCTGAGTGAAAGAACCTAGTCACTACAGTTGCATACTATATGATTCCACTTATATGACTTCCTTGAAAAGACAGAATTAGAGTTATGGAGAGAACAGTGGGCGCCAGAGTATATTGCTGGGGGGAGGGGATCAATATAAAGCAATTGTACAAGGGAGTTCTTTGGGGAGTGATACAGCTACTGTATAAAAAGACTATTGAAACCCATAGAACTGTATGCCCTCCTCCCTCGCTAAAATCCCTGCTTTTCCTAGCTTCCCTTGCTGCTAAGTTTTAGATATATAACTTAGGTTCTGCCAATCTGATGCTAGTGATTTCTAAGTTCTCCCTTGCTTCTCCACAAGAGTTGGTCCACGAAGCCCAACCTAGAATCTGTTCCACAATCTTTCACACAGATTAAAACCTAATATATCTCTAAAACATATTTGCTAACTTAAACAAGTTGAGTGGATTCTGTTGTGTAAAACAAGAATGACTATTAACATATTTATGTATTACTGATGGTACTGTGCAATTCCAGCCCATGGTCTGCTTCTTAAACGTACCATTTAACCATGATAATCAGTTATTAACCATGGTAAGCCACCCTTTCCAGAGAGGATCATTTGGATGTCCTTTTAAAATGGCTAAAGGAGGAGCTGTGAATCCTTCCGTGCCAAGCACTCCATAACAATTCCTTAGCACATGGAATGGTGAAATATTGATTCTAGGTAGATTGGTCAGTTGACTGCAAAGAAGGTTCCAACAATTCCTTCCATTGCTAGATGTGCAGCCCTTTGCACTGGGGTTATGCCAGTCGTTCCATCAAGAAGTAGAGTCTGTTTCTCTAGCCTCTTGAATCTGAGCTGGTCTGTGACGTGGCGTTGACCTACAGAATGTGGTGCTGGTGGTGGCGTGGGTACTGCAGGAGTTCTGAGCCTAGTCAAGGAGGCTCTTGGAACTTTGAAAACTCCATATCTGGAAGCCTGGAAGCTAAAATCTCCTGGAGAACTCTGAAATATATAGACTCCTGAGCCACTCTGCAAGCAGAGCTCCTGAGCACGAATTCGGGAAGCTATGTCTACCACACCCACAACTCCATCCCCACCCCAAAAGCTAACCTGGAAAATACTGACATGTTATCTGCATGTGACACAAAGGACCGATAGCTCCTGACACTATCCTTTCCAAGGCCCCAAACTGCTGGCATTGGGGACACTAAATGAGTTTTCCAACAGGGCACAGCAAAGTCCCTGAGTGCCACATGGGCATCTATTAAGGGAAACCATCCACAAGCTGTCCTCAGGACAGCAGGGCACAGAAGAAGGAGCATCTGGGCTCTCTCCAGGACACACTTTGCAGGCTGTCCACTGTTTTCTAAATTCTTGCTCCCTGTCAAAGTCGTCTTGCCAGTTCACTCTCACCAGAACAGAACTTTGTTTTGTGTGCATGAGTAGACAGAAGTGAGAGGAAAGAAAGAGTCCACACTGTGGGTGGCTCAGGCCCTGCTCTCCCATCCCACATGAGGCAGTTCCATGCATCTTGGCCTATGAGATCCCCTCTGCTCTATCATGTGGGCTTCTGATTGGCGTCACAGACCACTGAAGCCTTGTGGTCTGCTGATAAAGGTGCTCTCCTCGACCAAACTCTAGCTAGTCTCCTCTGAGCCCTCTTCTCACTTAAGCCTCGAACTTGGTCAATAAAGATGTGAACAAATACTAAAATAGTTTCTAACAGCTCAGGGTCTCCTCCCGAGGATGAACTTCGTCCCTTTCAACATGCCTGTGTTAGAAAACTCAAGGCTGCCAAAATAATTTACTGTTTCTTCCAGGCCACAGCAGAACATAGGGTCCCTTTCTCCCAGGTTCTGTGGAAGTTGAGGACCTACATATTGACAGGCACCAGTTAAGAAACCCAGATGGGTTTCACACTGACTCCCTTCAAAGAACTTACCACTTTTTGTAATTTTTCACTTCCCTGACTCTACTGAACCTTCACTTACACCCTTCCGTTGTCCCTCATTTTCCCTTTAAAAACACCCAGTCACCTCTGTACAAATCAAAGGCCACGCTGGAATATTCTCTGTGTTGCAATATTATGTTACTGATTAAAATCTGTCCTGACCACTTTAGTGACTGGATTGCTTACCTTTGACACTACCACCAACGGCAACATTTATCCAAATCTTCTAGATGCTACTGTGTTATTCAGATGACAAGTTCCAAAGGAAAAAGAGTGAGGAAAAATGACTGCACTTGCTGCGTTTTGGGGATGAAATTTTAGCCTTGTTTTCCTTCTCACCCAATACAATTATTTCTTTTCATGTCGCCTTGAAGTTGTCTTGCAGCAAGTAAAAAAGAAAATTACAGGTGTGAAAATACATGTTGTCCACCAATACTTTTACAGACCAAATGCCAGTCTAAGATGACAGAACTTATCCTAAATATGATGAATTGCTGAAGACGTTAGAAGGTTAAGTTAACCCTCCGGAACTCACCTTGTATCCTAGCTACTCAGGAATTCAGGAAAATAGCAGTGAGAAGAAAGGTAGTAAGGGAAGAATTTTGGAGGACGACGGCTTCCTCATTTCACGTTTTCTAAAATAAGACTGCGCACTATCATTACAGATTTTCAATCTTGAAGCCTCGTCTCTGTGACTCCGCTTAAGGATGGTGGAAGGGTCCAGGTATCGTGCTCAGGGAAACGGGCTGATTGCTTCTGCAAGGTTCTTATCAAAAGCAGTGGTTTATCCTGGTGTGCCAGACGGCGCACGTGCCCCCACGACGCACGCGCCACCGCCCCCGCCCCTAGCACGGGACACGCGCCCTCCGGCACGCACAGCGCACATGCCTCCCCCGACGCATGCGCAAGCCCCCCCCCCCCCCTGCACGCACGGCGCAAGCCCACCCCACCCCCCAGCAGGCACGGTGCAAGCTCCGCCCCGCATTCACGGCGCACGCGTCCCCCCTCACGCTCGGCGCCCGATGTACCCCGCCATGCAAGGCGCACTTGCACCTCCCCACGCCTGGCGCACACGCCCAACCTCCCAAGCGCACCTGTCCCCAGGGTGGTGCACACCTTGCAGTGGAGGGGAGAGAATGTCCCTTAACAGGCTCTGCTGCATTACTACCTCCTTTCCTCGTGAAATAGGGAAGAGGCAGGCCACCCCTTAGTGCAAGGCCAGGTGAGCATTTCAGTTTCCAGCCCAGACAGAATGGCGGGCGCTGAATTTGTCCTTTTCAAAATGTAGGATATGGGGTGATTAGGGGAGCAAGGAAAGGAAGGGGGCATTTTGTTTGTTTTTTTCATGCAGATGGCCTTTTCTTCCTCAGGGGGATAGACAGAGCTTATGAGACAGATTACCCTATTGGTAATTCCAGACATGTTGATTAAGAATACGTTTCTGGGAGAAATTGAAACAAGAGTTGGGTCATGTATTAAATCTAGTTTGGGGTTCACGATCTTTTGGGCTTCCCTGATAGCTCGATTGGTAAAGAACCTGCCTGCGATGCAGGAGACACAAGAGATGTGGGTTCGATACCTGGGTTGGGAAGACCCCCTGGAGTAGGAAATGGCAACCCACTCCAGTAATGTTACCTGGGAAATCCCACAGACAGAGAAGTCTGGCTGGCTACCGTGCATGGGGTAGCGAAGAGTCAGCCACGACACAGCTCATCTGCTTATAACCGGAGACTGGGGAGAGTGGCATGGTATCTGTCTTACCCCTTCTGGGTTCTCGTGTGTACCAGCTATGACAGTGAATCAGTGCTCAGTAAATGTGTCTTTTACATTTGATTGACAAGGCACAGTTTAAAACACTAATCGAGAAGGGCAGAGGGAACTTTCTTTTTCCTCTCTACTGTATGCATAGAAATTGAACCTCTGTGAAGTATACTGTCCATGTGTTTTGCAATAATTAAATATTAGAAAGTAATGCCATAGAAGAATAAATAACACCTTGGAAAGTTCTTTACAAGATTTTATTTCAACGTAGAAGCCAGAGAGTGTGTGGATAAATCTTACATTTACATTTTATTTAAGTAGATGGGAAATATAATGTAAGCAAAATACTGTCAAGCTCTAAATGGTTATCTGACATTCAAGGTATCAGATGGTTTTTATTTTCTACTATTGGTCTATCTATATTTTCCAAATGTTCCCCACTTTTATAATGAGTCAAATAGAATTAAATAGAGCATCCTTGCCCCCTGGTGGTTTATTCAGTAATGGTCCTTATTCTGAGGAAGGAATATTGCATCCACTCAGACAGAAGAGCAGATACCACTTCAAGCTTTATTCCCAAGGCAGAACTTTCAAAATTTTCCAACTCTATTGCTAGGACAAGTGGTTGTGTCCTAGAGGAGCAGTGCTGTGAAACTCGCAACAGAGTTTCATATTGTCCTCGTATTGACCATGTGGGGACTCTATGCTCCGAGCTGCCATGAGACAGAAACAGCAGGAGCAGGGCGAGAGAACTAGGTTCTGGGATCAGCGGGGCACTGGAAGCAGGGCCTTTGCCATCAGAAGGCTAAAGAGGGCAGGCCATTGGAGTTGGGGTGGCGGCCTTGGGGTTGGAGAGGTGGGGACCCATGAAAGTGGGAGTCCAGGGCAGAATGGATTTGGTGACTGTCTGTGGGGGATGAAAAGGAGGGTGGGCACGAAGAGCACTGGGGGTGAGTGAGGGGTGGTAGTGTGGCCTGCAGGGGGACCAAAGGGAGCAGAATACGGGGAAGGTGAAGAGACCTGGGCTGGGCCTGTGACCCCTGAATCTAGCCAGACAGCCTCTTCTGGTTCACGACCTTCCTTGTCATGATGTCAGGGCACCCTCCTTGCATTTCTTAGGGTTTCAGCTTTTACTAGGATCCCCAGAGGGAGAGGAAAAATTCCAAAAACAATGGTTTTCAAACTTTCTGTGAGTCACGATTTCAGGGATCACTTTCAACCCAACTAATACTACACAGTTTCATGTGAAGGGCCTGGAACACCCCATAGCATTGATATACTGTTCCATAAACTGCTTTTATTCTTTGCTGTTTTGCCATGACTGGAAACCTGAGGAGTTTTTATTTTGTTTTGCTGAATGTGATTCTGACTGACCCCTTTCTCTCCAACCTCCGGGCCCATGGATGTGTGTCTATTTTTGTTTTTAGGCTCATTCCTGCTCATATCTGCCTGTTGGAGAACTTTTGTGGTCACTGCAGCTCACCTGATGGAAGGCTTTTGTCACCGAAGTAGGGAGGGCATCTGGTTTGGCACCTACAGGAAGCCACCCTGATTGCAGGATTTCCAGGCTTCTCCTACGTGTAAATCATCAATAAAACACGACATGAAAATTAAGAAGGAAAAAACACTCTTGAGTGAGAGATAGCAGAAACAAATGAAAAACCAAATCTCCAAAGCCCTCAGATATTGGAAATGTCTGCTTTCATTTGAATAAGAAATGTATTCTTCCACTCATTTTATAGACCTAGAAAGTAAAATTGATCTCTTCGGTATATAGTTTTTGACTTAGTTTTTTAAAAATACTGATTTCTTTCCTTGCCTGCACTGGGTCTTAGTTATAGCACAGAGGATCTTTGACCTTTCTTGCGGCTTGTGGGTCTTTGTTATGGCATGTGGGATCTAGTTCCCTCACCAGGAATGGAAGCTGAGCCCCTGCATTGTGAGCTTGGAATCTTGGCCCCTGGAGCACCAGGGACGTCCTTCTTTGGTACATTTAAAGAAACTAGAAGAACTGGAAACACAAACAAGGAATAGAGGGCTATCCCAAATGACCAGGTTTCTTCTTTCTTTCCTCTCGCTGACCAATTCAGTCCAAAAGTT
Organism: Muntiacus reevesi; assembly: GCF_963930625.1. Classification (NCBI taxonomy): domain Eukaryota; kingdom Metazoa; phylum Chordata; class Mammalia; order Artiodactyla; family Cervidae; genus Muntiacus; species Muntiacus reevesi. Next base: position 116,803,607 of record NC_089271.1, on the reverse strand, counting down.
ATTAGCGGAGGCCAAGCAATGTAGGTGTTTGTGTTGGAGGAGCTTTTGTGATCCTATACTATGTGGTGTCAGCTGAGGGCAGGGTGAGAAGAGCATCCACGTGGGGGATAGTGTCAGGGGCCTGATGTGGGCTGTTAAGGGTCCAGGTAAGTCCAGGAGAGCAATTCCAGGGGCAGGGGGTGCTTAGTAGCTGTTGGCCCAGCTTTTTAGAACCTGAGAGGATGTTGAGGATATTCATACACGGAGGTCTGGCACGGTGTTTCACGATCTGATGACAGTAAGGAGGACAGCTACATGGGATGGCAAGTAACTTGTTGGTTGAATTGTGTCCTACAAAAATTCAGATGTCAAAGTCTGCTATAGGCTTAGGGATTGTGTCTCCCTGAAGTTCGTAGGTGAAATCCTAACCCCACAATGTCGTGGTCTGTGGAAGTAGGGTGTTTGGGAGGTGATTAGGTCATGAGGATGGAGCCTTCATCAATGAGATGAGTGCCCTTAATTCTAAAAGAGACCCCAGAGAGCTCCCTTCCCCCTACTGCCATGTGAGAAAGATGGCCATCTATGAACTAGAAAGGGGGTCCTCATACGACATTGAATCTGCCCCTTCCTTGATCCTGGACTTCCCAGCTTCCAAAATGGAGCAATCAACTTCTGCTGTTTATAAGCTACCCAGTCTATGGAATCCTGTTATAGCAGCTGGACTGGACGGAACCGATAAAATTCTAACTCCTGGTACCTCAGAATGTGAACATAGTTGGAGATAAAGTCTTCACAGAGGTAATCAATTTAGGATGAGATGATTAAGAGTGGGCCCTAATCCAGTATGACTGGTGACTTAATGAAAACGGTAAATTTGGACATATAGAGATACATACAGAGGGAGAAGATGGCCAAGGAGAGAGCCATGGAACACATTCTCCCTCCTAACTTGTCGAAGGAACCAGCGTTGCCAATACCTTGATTTGGGGCTTTGAGTCTCCAGAACTGTGCGATAGCAAATTTCTCTTATTGAAATCACCCAGTTTATGGTACTTGGTTAAAGACTACCTAGTCAACAAGTGCAGTAACCCAGCTCAGGGGTTTGGAGCCTGAGCTCCATAAAAGAGAGTCAACACAGTTGAGGGTGAGGGATGAGCAGGGTTGTGGTGAGCATGATCTGGTGTGGGTGTTAGAGCCTAAACTGGGTAAGAAAGATGTCGAGGAAGGACCCAGCCCAGTCCAGGTTGAGCTGATAAGAAACCAAGCAAGGTAGTAATCATTTCATAATGTATATGTATTTCAAAACATCACATTGCACAGCTTAAAATATGCAATTCTTATATGTCAATGAGATCTCAAAAACTGCTTAAATATCATATGAATGAGGATGGTGCAATATGCTATAGAACTCGACGAAAGGGAAACCTATCTGTACCTGAAAAATCTGTACTGGGATTGGCAAAACATATCCTGGTTCCTGCCTCATTTTCCTAGAGTCAAAGGAGACATGGGCCTTTACGTGCTCTACAGATACACCTGTCACTAACTCTGGAATATGTTTGGAAAAAGATATTAACCAAGCGTAGTGAAGAAGGCTTTCAGTAGCAAATGGTGGGGGGTTGGATCTTGGCAAAAAATGTGAGTCTAAAAGAGATGACGACAGTCTGTGTGGGAGCAGCTTTGGCCAGAGTGTCTGGGCTTGGGTGAAGTGAGATGGGCATCCACAGGGAAGGGTGAAATCAGCCTGGACTGTCAGAGTGTACGTGGGGTGAGCTGAGGGTAGCAAAGGCAGCACTTAAAATCTTTTTAAAATGTGTTGGAACCTCACACTGAGAACTATAAAACAGTACTGAAATGGAAGAAATGTAGTCATGTATTTCTTTTTATTTATATAGCCTTTTCTAATACATATTTTTTTTATTTATTTGATTGTGCAGGGCCTTAGTTGTAGTTTGTGGCATTTTCAATCGTTTTGCAGCATGTGGGATGTTTATTTGAGGCATGTAGGAACTAATTCCCGGACTGGGTATTGAACCTGAGCGCCTTGCATTGGGAGCGTGGAGTCTTAACCACTGGACCATCAGGGAAGTCCCATTATATAGTTTTGATGCTTTGACATCTGGGGCCTTGCTGACACTGGAGGGACTGCCCCTCCCAGGGTTGTTCAATTCCTAGAGAGAGTCAAGAAGTCACCTGTGAGCATACCTTTCCAAAGCAAGTCAACCAATTGTAAGGCCATACCCCTAGTCACTACTTATCTCCTCTCCTGGGCTGTCAGACTTCGGGCCACTGTCCACCTGCCCTAATCACACCAGGGCCAGGTACTAGACAACTAGGGACAGTCCCTATGACCCAGAGCCCACTAAAATTATTCAGACTAGCCATGTTCAGTCTGCTTACCTGCCTCACCAGTAGAAACCACAATAAAGGTTCTTGCTCCCCATTTACCTGCTCCCTTTGCCTCCTGACCAACTTGACCATTTGGTTCCTCATGAGGTGCTCCCTCCTCTTGGGAACTGCTACAAACTATCTTTTCAATGGCAGTCATCTCCTAATCTGTTGGCCTTACCATACCTGAATAATAGTAAACCTATGTTAAAAAACAAGACCTAAATTAAATGGATACATATGCCAGAATCATGAACTGGAAGGCTCCATGTTGTGAAGCTAGCTGTTCTCCCATAATAAATACACAGAGGCAACACAATCCCAATGAAACCTTCAGCAGTTTATGCATACGTGTGCTTGAAAATTAATATGTTATTTCTGAAATTTATATGGAAATGCCAAGGCCAGGAATAACCAGGACAATCATGTCCTGGATGGCTTATACCAGGAGATACCAAGACATATTATAAAGCTACAATAGTTAACTAAGTAGCCTATTTGTATGAGGATAGACTATTTAACCAACAGAACTGGACAGAGATGCCAGGAACAAACCCACATAGATAATCTGATTTGTGACATTATAGGACACTAAAGAAAGGAGGAACCTTGTGGGCTGCCTTCTATGGGGTCACACAGAGTCGGACACGACTCATGCGACTTAGCAGCAGCAGCAGCAGCAAACAATGGATGTCTTTGTCCAGTCAGTGGTACTGGGTAAATTTGGCAGTCCCCAACCTTTTTGGCACCAGGGATTGGCTTCATTGAAAACAATTTTTCCATGGATGGGGGGGGTGGGTGGGGAGATGGTTTGGGGATGATTCAAGCGCATTTATTGTGCACTTAATTGCTAATCGAATGCCGCTGTTGATCTCATAGGAGGTAGGAGGTGCTGGTCTGGGGCCCAGAGGTTGGGGACCCTTAGTTACATAACCAACTAGAACAAAAGTGAATGTTGATCCCTGTCTTATCTTACACAAAAATTATCTCCAAGATGAACTGCTGATCTAAATCTGCACCGTGCAACAGTAGAATTTTTAGGAGAACATCTTCATAATAATGGTCATGGAAAAACTATGCAAAGGTAAGGAACCGATTACATGGAAAGACGAAAGAAAAATGCTAAAAATGAAAAAGGCTTCACTTTACTGGCAATCAAAGTAATGAAAGTGAAGTGAATTATTAGGTACCCTTCCTGCTTGTCAGATACAGTGGTTATAAAGTAATAGTTTACTTTTAGTGAGGGTGTAATGATATGGGCTGCCTTATACTTTATTAACAGAAGTGGAAATTTATATAATTGTTCCAAAAATCAATCTGAGAAAATTTATCAAGAGTCTGGAGAATGTTCATGGCTTTGATACAATTCCAAATCTAGAATTCTCACCTAAAGCATGAGCACAAAAGCAGATAAACATATATAAGGAAATGTTTATTATAATAGCATCCCTTAAAACAGCAAGGGCTTCCCCGGTGGCTCAGAGATTAAAGCATCTGCCTCCAATGCGGGAGACCCGGGTTCAATCCCTGGGTCAGGAAGATCCCCTGGAGAAGGAAATGGCAACCCACTCCAGTCTTCTTGCCTGGAGAATCCCATGGACAGAGGAGCCTGGGAGGCTACAATCCACGGGGTCGCAAAGAGTCGGATACGACTGAGCGACTTGACTTCACTTCAAAATAGCAAAAGAGATAGAAACAAATTAATATTGTCTAATTTGGGAATACTGTTCATGGGGTTTTCAAGGCAAGAATACTGAAGTGGTTTTCCATTCCCTTCTCCAGTGGACCACATTCTGTCAGACCTCTCCACCATGACCCATCCGTCTTGGGTGTCCCCACATGGCATGGCTTAGTTTCCTTGAGTGAGACAAGGCTGTGGTCCTGTGATCAGCTTGGCTAGTTTTCTGTGATTATGGTTTCAGTGTGTCTGTCCTTTGATGCCGTCTCGCAACACCTACCATCTTAGTTGGGTTTCTCTTACCTTGGATGAGGGGCCTCTCCTCACGGCCTCTTGAGAAACCTATCTGCAGGTCAGGAAGCAACAGTTAGAACTGGACTTGCAACAACAGACTGGTTCCAAATAGGAAAAGCAGTACGTGAAGGCTGTATATTGTCACCCTGCTTATTTAACTTATATGCAGAGTACATCATGAGAAACGCTGGGCTGGAAGAAGCACAGGCTGGAATCAAGATGCCGGGAGCAGCATCCAGGTGGTGGGCAGGCAGGCAAATTGGGTGGGTCACAGGCCCACACCTGACCTTAGGTGGCGATGCCAGGAGCTGGGGGTATGCCAGGCCCATGAAGGGAAGTACCTGATGGATGGCCCAGGCAGGCAGATCCCCCAGGACATCTGCAGGCCGCCTTAAGCCAGGGGGTGACGGCTCAGGCTAGAGCCGGCTCAGGCAGGCAGGGTAGAGGCCTGGCCCCGGGGCCCTTGGAGGGCTCCACTAGGGGCTGCCAATCGATTGGGGCCTCCGTGAGTGGCGGTTGGAACTCAAGATATGTCTGCCAGCTAGATTCAAGCCCTCCTGGAGGCGGCCAGCGAGGCGGTCATTCCTCTCCTCCAGGTGGTCCAGGCAGGTGTTGACCTGGTCCAACATGGGCTTGATGGCTACCTGTACTGCTTTTTGGGCAAGCCGTCAACCTTGCCTTCCGTGCTGACATCCACAGACACACCCTGTTCCACGTGGCCTCCAGACACTGTGGGCTCGTGCACCCGCAAGGCTCATGTGGCGGCCATAGAGCGAGAATGCACGTTGCGTGCGCGGACGGCCGAGGCAGGGAGGGTGGAGGGCAGTCATTAAACCCTTGTGTTCATTGAAATCGTCTTCCTGGGGAAAAGAAAGCAAGACTGTCACAGTCTGTCCTGATGGAAAATGTGTCTACTGGGTGGTGGGTTCGGGTATCTCCCCGATTATTCCCAAAGATCTTACGGGCTGTGGCTGTCAGCAAACACCTCTTCCCACCCAGGTGTAAGGGTTCCCCAAAGCTGCAACATGTCATCTCCTGCCAGAGGGCTTCCTCAGGATGTGGAGGTTGAAGAAGGGCCTCTGTACTGTCATCACACCTGGAATTTACTTCTTTTTCTCAGTATTATGATCTATTCCTGTTAAAGAATGACTTAACCATTAAGATGTAAGCTACCTGAGTTATCTATGCAAGTCCAAGTCAGCAGCCTGGAGAGAAACAGGCTGAGATTTGGGGTTGGTGGGGTTGGGTCCTACTTCTCACCTCTCTGCCGAATACAGCACTGACAGGTATTAAGTCAATAATTAATCAATTGACACATTTTGTGTTTTGTAGGAGAACAAGGGATTTTGGACCTGGGGAAGACTTGAGAGGAGTGTGTGTCATTTCTTCCATGTAGTGAGGGCTTTTTATGGGCCAGGCTGTATGTGTCTCCCTCAGAACTGTTGCTGTGGGGATAAACGTGGTGCTGAAATGGGACCTCTGTGAAGCACTGGCTATCCTGGCACTCAGCAGCAGCGTCTCACTGCACAGGCACATGCACGTAGCCTCCCCATAAGTCCTGGACCATGCGTGCACTGTTAGAACTCTGTTATTTCAGTGGAGATCAAGGGTCTCTTAAATCTGTAAGACTCAGTGTTCCCCTCCCAACCCCACCACCACACACACACACACACACTCAGAGCAGGGGGTTCCTGTCTCCTTCTACCCTCCTTTTTCCTTAAATGAGGTGTCAACTTGGAGATGAAACACTGGGTGACAGGAAGCCTATAGGAAAAAGGGATGAGTAAGGGCTTGCCCATTCTGGGCTCCTTTTCTGCTTTTTGTTCTGGTTCTTTTCCCCACCCCAGATATGCCAAGACTAGAAACGCAATGAGTACCTTTCTGCTAAGAGTTTGGGAGTGACTGGTGGTCACTCCTGACATTCGGGATGGTTCTTCAGGTACTGAGGGATTCTGGTGAATCCTGCTTAAAGGGTGGATCAGACTGGAGAGGCTGTGAGGATCCTCGAAGGCACTAGGGCACAAGTCTCCTCCAGACAAAAGCAAATGCAGGTTAGTCTGTGCCTTGCTTCCTGTGCTGCTGTCCTCTCAGCCTTCCTCCTCCCTCCCCATTCTTTTTTTCCTTCTGTCTCTATATCCCTCCAGCCATCATCTATCCATCTATCTGTACCCCAGGGACACAGCCTACAATTGCATCCTGGTCTCCAGCCACGGTGGCACAGATATGAAGGTCGGATTCCTGCTATGTGTGGTCTGAGTTTGTCTGCTGATTCAGACAAGTGATCTGGGTCAAATATTGGCAGCCATTACTCTTCCAAATGTAGATCTACTCTTGATGAATGACCCAAGTCCCAGAAGACGACCCACCACAATTTCTATACCCTGGCCCAGCCCTATGTTTGTGGCAGCATGGAGCCCATCCAATGAGGGGAAGAAGGAGGATGGCAACTGTGACACTAACCATCCACATATAGGCTGAACTTCACAGGTTAAGAGCACAGTCTGCAGCCAGAATTCCATCAGTTCAGAACCAGCCACGTGTCTGGATTTACTAGGGACACTCTCACACTGACCAACCGATAGATGGGCCAAGGTCTTGATCAGGCAATAAACAGAGGTAAGTTACAGAAGTGCGGTGAACATTTGATATCATTTTCATTCAAATGTTATTCCGTCTGCCCTCAAATATTATTCAAACACATTCAAACAAAGAAATTAAGACACGACTTTTCCCTATAAGATGTACTATGATGGTTGGAAAATCTAAAATTCAGAATGCAGGAAAACAGGCAGTTTCATTCCATTCGTGGGTGGATTAAGTTTGGGACGCAGCTTTTGTAGGAGGTGTGCATATATTATATAAAGTTGAGAATGTGAATGACTTTCTGTGTGTGCCCATGCACACGTGCACAGGTGCACGTGTATGCTGATGGACTCTAGTTCAATGGGGACACTCATGGCCTGGGCAGAGTAAGGAGCATCCAGGATTTGGAGAGGTAGGCAAGTAGGGTGGGTCACAGGCCCACTCCTGATCCCAGGAGGGGATGCCAGGCGCTGGGGGCCTTCCAAGCATGCAAAAGGGAAGTACTAGAAGGATGGCCCAGGCAGGCAGATCCCCGAGGATATCTGCAGGCCACCCTCAGCCAGGTGGTGAGGGCTCAGGCTAGAGGCCGGCTCAGGCAGGCAGGGTAGAAGCCTGGCCCTTGGGCCCTTGGAGGGCTCCACTAGGGGCTGCCAATCGCTAGGGGCCTCCCTGAGCAGGTGCTGGATCTCAAGATGAGTTTGCCACTTGGATTCAAGCACTCTTGAAGACAGCCAGGGAGGTGGTCATTCCTCTCCTCCATGTGGTCCAGACAGGCGTTGACCTGGCCCAACATGCAGTTGATGGTGGCGTACACTGCTTGTTTGGCTCTGCCGTCGTCCTGACCTTCGGCACCCACATCCACAGCCCCGTTCCACGGAGCAGCAGACAAGACGGGCTCATGCACCTGCAAGACCCTCGTGATATTGGAGTGAGGCCGCGATTGGTGCTCGGTCTCCCTTTTTCTGGTGACCCACTGTTTTGATCTGTTCTGCACACTGACACCCAAATGGTAGATTTGAAAAACAAATTGGATCTTAATGGAGTTTACCACATCCAACCCATGTGTCCTTGCTATGGGCTTTTTATCTTTTCCCCTTTATCTTTTGCACTTTGTATCATTAACTCTCTTCTCCCATGAGGCCAGAATAGCTTTCCTCCCTGAGAAGGCCATATTCTTTCACATTCCTGCTCCTGTACACTTGCTCCTCCTTAATCCTTTCAGCTGCCTCCTCTCTTGCCCATGTTCCATGTCAATTCTCCTGCAATAGACATTTCAGCTTGGTGCATCTTTTCTTGACAGACAGGCCTGATACAGTCAACCAAATCTTCAGTACATTTTTGCCAATTTTTCTTATTAGGGCACCACCCCCGTTGTGCGTTCTGGTAAAACCATTGAGTGGACAAGGGACTTGATGACATTCTCATGAGGAATATCGAATATCACGGGGGATCCCCTAATGAAAGGTACTATTTCAGTGTGCCTTTCTGTGCTATTGATTCTTCATATGTATTGCACTGAATGTTGAGCTATATTATACCAGGAGAAAATGAGCGACTAAGCTGATGAATTGGAAACTGGTCCTACAAGTTTTAAGAACAAGACATACAGATTTAGACGTGCAAAAGTTAATAAGTCAACAAAGACATTAGCATAGATGTAAGCAATAATTGTGGAACAAAACAACTGGCAAACTGGCCAACACGTTGTAAGATGTGGATTACATTACATGAATGGTAAGTAGAAAAAGAATCAGAGAAAGCAGATTAGTGTTGGCAGAGCTAGCATGGGAAAGTCTCCAGAAAGGAGGTTGTATTTGACCAGAGACCTGCCTGGTGATAAGGTCACAGTCCTAGTTAGTGTGTGTTAGTCTCTGGTCTAAATGCTTGTCATGAACTCACCAAGGGTCATGGCAGCCTGATGACAGAGTTCTTATTAGGATCCTCACTCTACTGATTAGGAAACTGAGGCACAAAACAACGAAGGATATTCAACTGGTAGGAGGGATAATTGTGGTATCAATCCCAAGAGTACACCACATGCCCATGTACTGTACACAGTAGGTAAGAAGATATGATTTTCTTCAGAGAGACCATGAATGTGGAATGAGTTATCAATGAGACAAGAATGAAAGGCAGGCCTTTCCTGGTGGTCCAGTGCTTAAAACTCAGTGCTTTCACTGCTGTGGGCCCAGGATTGGTCCCCTGGTCAGAAAACTAAGAACCCATAAACTGCGCAGTTAGACAAGAGAAAAATGAAAAAGAATGAATGTTGGCCACAGATCAAGGAGACACTGGTGATCTGAAAGATAGGACCTGTGTGGTAGTGGTCATTGTATGCCAGGGATTGAGAGGGTCCAGCATGTACCCACCTGCTGATGCCAGTCAGAGGGACAAGCCTAGGAACACATGGGAAAGACTTGGCAGATCCTGGGGCAGGATTCACATCAATGGCCCCAGTCTTATTTGTCTTCCCTCCCCATGTGGATTCATCATCCTTTACTGATTACTGGACAAGGCCTGCAACAACTCTCCTGCCCTCTGAATCTTTGTCAGAGGCTCACCGAACAAGCCCAGTTCTAGAAGAGCTCACCTGTAAGCTTTCTCTGGGCTTGTGAAGGAGCAGTTAATCTAGTGGAAATGAAACCCCTCTGAGTCAATATCTGGCTGTTTGTTTCTGGTATCTTAGTTTCCTCACTCACAGTTTGGAACTAATTTTCATGTGTTTCATTTTCCTGTTTCTTCCAAATTCTATTTGAGGACTATGAAGCCAAGTCTAAGAGTTGCACCTGGATGTGATGTTCCAGATTTAACAGTCAGAGTTATTCAAGAAAACAGAGCAAATAAGAGACATTTTATATCTATATCTATCTATCTGTTTATCTATATCTATCTATACCTATCTATCTATCTATATATTGGCTGTTCGTTTAGTCACTAAGTCATGTCCGACTCTTGTGACGCCATGGACTGTAGACCGCCAGGCTCCTCTGCCCATGGGATTTCCAGGCAGGAATCCTGGAGTGGGTTGCCATGTCCTTCTCCAGGGAATCTTCCTGACCAAGGAATCAGGCCTTGGTCTCCTGCATTGCAGGCAGATTCTTTACGAACTGAGCTAAGAAGGAAGCCCATATATATGTATACATCTACATATCTATCTATATATCTTGAGGTTTAACCTGAGTTTAGTTCCCTATTTATGGAGGCTGAGAAATTCCACAATCTCCTGCCTACAAGGTATAAACCCAGGAGAGCCAGTGGTATAATTCAGTCCCACTCTGAATGCCTATGAACCAGGGGGGCTGGTGGTGTGAATCCAGGTTGAGGAGAAGGAGAAAACGTGGAGACTCGTTTTTTCTCAAGCAGTGAGATAGGCAAAAAAGGGGAGAATTTTTCCTTTCTCTGCCTTTTGTTCCATTTGGACCCTCAACGGATTGCATGATGCCTACCCACATTGGGGAAGGCCTTCTATTTCACTAAGTCACCGATTCAAATGCTCAACTCATCCAGAAACACCCTCACAGATACAACTGGAAGTAATGTTTAATTTGGACGCTCCATGACCAGTCAACGTGGCACATAAAATTAGCCGTCACAGTGGGTAGGGCCACGTCACGGACTGCTGCATAACACTGTGCACACCATGAAGCCTCAGATACCCTCCTAAAGGATCTCTCCCACGGGAAGGACAGTGCTAGCATCAGATCATCTTTCCTCGGAGCACTGTGCACTGTGACCACGCAGTCCAGCTAAGGGACCCAGTGGCTATGTGGTCCACACACCATGTGGAGTGTAGATGAGTTCAACACTCAAGGTAGTCACGCCTAGGGGAAACTGCACCTTCTTGTTTGTACAACTTACAATTTGAGCGCAGGTGCAGAAATCTCTCAGCAAGAGGCTTCCTAGAGAGAAGTGGGCTTCCAGTCTCATTTTGTATAACTGTGAAGCTTAGTGACCTTTGCAGCAGAGATATGAAATCCTCATTACTTTCTTCCTATAGCAATAGGAGAAATAGCTCTTGTGCTTGGGGTGGGAACATGAATTCAAGAAAAGAGCTAAGGAAGTGATTTATGCCTGGGCCTTATAGGAAGGACAAGATTTTCACAGACAGAAAAGCAGGAAAGGATATGGAGTTCCTGAAAAGGGTGGTACCAATCCTAGCAAGCTTCTAAGAGTTAGCCTGTTGTCAGTGTTCCCTCGTCTTCCCCAAATGTCTGTAACCTGAACTGACTTGCAAAATATCCAAGTGCAAACCTTGGGTCCCTCACACCACGAATAGCCATGTACTATCTGACCCCAGGGCTCAGAAACAGTCCTCTGCATTTCTGCTCTGATACATCTCCATGTCCGTATCTCATATGAAGAGCTCACGTTTTGCCTGGAAGGAGTAAAACCTGGAAGGCTTCCTGGAAAGGGATGGAATTGACCTAGGCCTGGGTAACTTGAGCGTGCATGCTTTCCAACGTCTGAGATGACACGAAACAAAGCACAAGGTATGTGCAAGGGCCTAAGAAGTAGAGCTAGGCATAGAGAGATGGACAGGGATATAGAAAGACATAGGAATACGAGCAGAGATTTCATGACTTCAGCTGGGCCTTGGCAAATAGACAGTTTCCCACCAGTAGACCTCCCTGAGAGGAATGGCCAATCTCCCCGTCAATCATTGCAGGCCCACCAATGACGATGTTGGGAGGCGGGGACGTGAAACGTTGTGGAAGAAACCCTAGCGCGTGCCTAAGCTCTTGACTGTCTGGATTGTGCTGTGGGGGCTTCCGTAGACCGTTTTCCTCCGTTAGGATTTAACATGGCGGCTCCCTTTCCGGAGATCGCAGATGTGTAAGTTTTACTAACTTTATTCGTATCTGGCCATCTGTGGTGTGATTTGGAGAGTGGGGTAGATGGTGTGTCCTCATGGACACTTTGACAGATGTGTCTGCATGCTCCTGGGTGGATGGCGGAGAGGATCTCTCAGGCACTTCCGGCTTTGGTGTTGGGCATTATTGTAATGGCATGATGAAACTTGAAGAAGACGTTCTTTGTTTAAATGTGGGTCTCGGAGCCTCCTTCCCAATTGTGGTCTTACTGCTTTGTCGTGTTTGCGGCTTAAAGTGAGGAAAGGGCGGGAGCGTTTGGTTGGGTGGATGGGGGTGCCAGACAGTCTGACTGGTGAGTGGCAGCCGCCATGAAGCTGATTCTGCTTTATATTGTAGGGCGTTTGGGGTGGATATATCGTTGCCGGGGCTTGCTTCAAATGTTGATCTTGGTCATTTGAGTGACCTTTCTTAATCATTGAGACAGTAAGGCTCTGAGGGATCGCGTGCGGTGTTAGGACAGCTGACGGCCCTTGGCTGCCTTGGTGTTTTGTGGATCAGGGGAAGGGGAAGTTTGCCCCAGCCACTCATGTTACGAGCTTCCAACTTACCTAATTTTCCTGCAACTGTGTTAGGCTGTCCAGCTGTAAGCAAGTCTCCTTGTAGATCTGTATAATCACTGTTTCCTTCAGGACCTGATGATGGCAAAATCGAGTACTGGCCAGCCGATGGGCCTGTAATGAGAAGAGAGTGGACCCGGAATTAGCTGTCCAGACCTGCCAGATGAGTAAGTGCAACCTTATGTTCTGTGGGGCCACAAATCCTGGGAGGAGGGTAGCATCCATCCCATCAGCTGCAACATTTTTTAACATGGTGTTGAAATGTCTTTCCTGGGTCTCTAAGATAGGAACTTGCAACAGTGTCAGGATCACTCCCTGAGCGCTGCTCAGACACTATGTTTATAATCGATGTCTTTAACTAGTCAGTGGCTTCTTGTTCCAGTTCGGCGTGAGTGCCATTATTACACACATACTGAATTTATTAGAATGTCACCATTCCAAAAAGCCTGATCTTGCCATCTTCACATCAGAGTTTGGATCTGTCTTTTTATCCTTTTGGATAACACTTGTAACACCAGGCAGAAGCAGGCTGGACTGGTTGGGATTGTGAAAAACAAATTTCACGAATCGAGAGACTGTGGGAGTGCTGTTTTTTTTCAGGTCAGGGAACATGGATTTGAATGTAATTTCAAGTCAGCTCTATTTAGGAAAGGGGAGAAAGATGAGGCCTGTACACCAAGTGAGTGGCAGATCATGATACTCTCCCTGTCTATCCCCACTATAAGTTGGTGGGCATTTACTTTGCAGGGGTCCTGGAGATGTAGGCTAACAATTCAAGTAATATGCAGGTCAATACTTCATTAAATATTTACCCTTCTGCCATTTGTGGGGGAGGGGGTGCGGGGGGCACAATACTGTTATTTTTTGCCTTGCAGATGTTGCTGAGACAATGCCTCCTGTTTCATTAAAAATAAATTTTAGTGTCTGAGTCTGACTCTTTCTTACTGCCATCTTTGAGCCTCAATTTCCACATTTGCCAAATGGGAATCACACCTTGCTCTCATGGATATCTCTTGTATGGTTCTTGTAAAGTGCTCAGCACAAAGGAGGTACTGAAGGGATTAGCACACAATTTCCAGAATATGGGAACAGATCACTGTGGCTTCATTTAGCTCGTCTCCCTACCTGTCCAGGCCCCCATTTCAACCAAACGTTTGTTTCCTTTCACAGGGCCAGCAAATCTCCTCAGATATTACAGGGCTTCTGTTTGGAAACCAGCCTGTTAAATCCTGCTGTGATGCCAAGAGGTAGCCCAGCAACTCATACCTTGCCTTACTCTGAGCCACTTACTTGTGTGACCATCTCTGACGCCTTATGCCGAAGCTGATCTGGCTCAGCACCAAAGTTCTGGCACCAAGACGGTGCTTGTTAACTGGCAGTGCCGAAAAGGTCTCCTCGCATTCACTGTCTGTGTAACGTTACTTCTTTTCTGGGCAGTGGTTAATTTGTTGAAAATCTGTGGAAGAGTTTTCACAGTTGGGGTGGGGGGAAAGTGCTCTAGAGAAATATGAACTGTTCTAAGGTGCATTCCAAGACACTTCTAAGCTCTAGTTTCATAGATACCTCGGGCTCCTGTGTTGCCTTATTAGCACGGGTTTTATCCAGAAGGTGGCATCACAGAACCTGAATTTCATTCACCAAAGGTTAAAAGAGAATCCACACTTCTTTGTGATTGGAAACTAAAGTATGTAGTTTTAAGAGGCCATGTTTAAAGACTTTGTGTTTATCCCTGTAATTGGGGAAATTACTTTAAAGCTGTGAAAGATGGGGGTCGTGATAGCTTCCTACTCAGTGAAAACCTGAAGCCTGAGATACTTAGAAAAACCTGCCCTAAGCCCATGTTCCTTCCCCAGGTAACACGATGATGATCAAAACTGCCTATTTCCTAGTCAAGACAATTGTGAAACTTAAGGATAACCATGAGGCCTTCCTCCCCTTCCACACACACTTGTTCCCACTGCCCATCAACGTCATCTTGGCTGACTTCATTTGAGGCAGGGGTCAAGAAAACCTAAATGGATGGTTTAGGAGGTCAATCTGCTGTGTAGTGGCACTTCAAAATAAGTCACAAGGTTGAAGATGCCAAAAAGTTGACTCTCCAGTTGGTGACAGTGTCACAGATCAGGGCTCTCGTGGAAAGAGAAGGTAATCCTCTTCTGAATTTGAGATGGAATCTAGCTTGCTGGTTCTGTCCCAGGAATTCATCCCCAGGCCAGCCATGTCACTTAGGTTCATGAGACAGTACCTAGTGAATGTCTACTCACTCGTGGGAATGTGAATGTTCTAGAAATTCTTGGTGTGAGGTATTCCTTAGGATACATACCACAAGTGGGATTGCTGGAGTAGATGGTAGTTCTGTTTTTCGTTTTTTGAGGGGCTTTCATACTGTTTTCCATAGTAGCTCTACCAATTGAATCTTGAGCTAAACGAGTTTCATGAGTGGTTCTCAGGCCACTTTTGATTGTCGGTTCTTTTCAGGAGAAGTACTGTAGAGATTAGAGGCTCAAAGTGGGAAGGAGTTCCCTGGTCAGGAAAGATGGAATGACTGGTTACATACGGATCTTCGTTGGGGTGCCTAAAGCCTAGAGGTGGGGAAGGGGCTGGGAAGAGTGACGCTCTGTAGAGCTGCTGTCAGAGCACAAGGAGAAAGCTGGATGGGAGACATAGGCCCTCAATGTGAAAGGTGCAATGAACTTTCTGTGGTCAAAAGTGTCTCCTACCTATTTCTCAATCCCTGGTACTGCATGGGATCATTGTAGCAAGGGGACTGAACATAATAGTGCACATCACTGAGTGTGCCATGACAGTGGATTCCTTTCTGGCAAAGGTGAGACTTTCATGATGAAGGCTTTACCCTATGTGAGAGCATTCCTCAGAATTCTGGACTTCACTGTTAGGGATGTTCTTGTGGTCCTGCTTCAGTCTATGCACTGCCTTAGGTTGTGAAAAGCAGCTCAGGAAAGGTGACCTTTCCCCCTCCTATACTGTGGCCTAAAGCAGTAGTCTGAGAGGATCTCCTGGGAGGCGCCCGCTGATGTTGACTACAGTTGGTTGAGTAGACCACTCAACTCATCTGTTGAGACTACCTGTGGCCATAAAGAGGCACATGAATGTGTACTGGTGTTGCTGGTGTGTTCTACTGATATACCAACCAGACACTTCTTCCTTTGACACTCACACACCTCAGGTGCCTTGCTAAAGTCCCAAATGGTGCATATTGGCTATGACAGCATGTGAGGCATGGGAAATGTTGAGTCTGGGGCAAAAGGTGGCGGTAGCGTGATGTCAGAACTCTGTGCCATTGTGCCCAGCGAGGGCACTTTGGGAATCCTGAGGAGTCCCAACTCTGTTTGTCAGAATGTGGTTGGAATGTTCCAGATTCACTTTCTGCACTCTTCCACTGAGCACACTCTGCACATTGGCTGGAAGACAGAGGTCCAATGGGTTTAGTCAGTGAACTGTCCGTGAATCCAGGGCCTTTTGCTTCCTTCCGGGCATATGCCGATGATCATGGATTGTAGGAACCACCTGAGTCAGGTGCCCCAGCTGGAGGATGAAGTCCTTGTATTCCTCTTGCTGGAGAGGGCTGCACCCCCAGGCTGTAGCTGTCTCTCCCACCCGTGTATCTGCTAGAAAGCCTTTCTAGCAGAAAGGCTGGCTGGTGGTTGCTCCTCTTCCATTTGGGGTTTCCTGTTGCTGGGGGTGACATTGCCTCAGGGGAACCTTCTCTGCACTCTCAAGGAAGAAGGTGTTGTTGGTACAACAGTGGAGGGACAGTTATGCATTGTTTGTGGTGTTGTGCTACTGGAATGGGGGAGAGGAAAGGGGAACTCAATTGGGGGAGTGACAGGGCCTGATGATTTCCCCAGGTCAGGCTTTTTCTTTCTCTTGATTTGGGAAATTTGGGCCCAGCAGGGCTATGAGGAGGCGGCTCTGAGAGTATAAGGAAAGATTGCCAGTGGGAAGGACAAGGGTCTTTGGTGTGACGACTGTGGTGTGCATTGTGGGTTCAGGGCTCTTTCCCCTGTCTCCTTTCTCCATTCTCATGCCCTTCCTATGGGTTAGCATAGCTGAGGCACAAAAATTAACAATGGACCCTGATGGATATACTATAAGATGCTACAGCTTTGGTATAAACTAGGACATTGATTGTGGGAACAGGATTGTTTTCGATTTTCCCAAGTGAATTGTGATTTTGTCTGCAAGTGAAGGCTTTGCTGTCTCTTCCTTGCTTTGTGTTGCCTAGACCTGTGACAAATGGCTGGTGTGGAAGGGGAGCTCTTTGTCCAGCTGTACTATTGCACAGTATATAATCTAAGGGAGTTCTGAGAAGGGACTGCTGTTGCTTACACTATTTTTTTTCCCCCGGTGATATTTTCTGTCCTTTTCCTGTAGCTTTATGGGCTCTTGGTCACTGCTTTTTCTGCCAGGTCCCTGAAAGAACACTCATTGTTTTTCAAATTCCCAAGAGGCTTATTTAACTTACAGAAAAGATTTGCATACACTGCAGAGAGTCAGAAATGGCAGCCTATTGCCTGGAGAATCCCAGGGACAGTGGAGCCTGGTGGGCTGCCATCTGTGGAGTCACACAGAGTCAGGCACGACTGAAGTGATTTCGCAGAGTCAGACAAAGAACTGACCACACTATAGTTTTTGAGGAAATGTGAGAAAGAAGTCCTTGTCCCTTTTCAGCATGAGCAATTTAATTTTCCTTATTTGAGTGTCCCTTACAATGTGCTCCCCGTGAGATACCGGGTCCCCTGGGGATCGTCACCATCCCTCCAAGTGCTGATTCTAACGTTCTTGCCATAGGCAGACCTGGGCAGAGGAATTCCTCAAGAGGAACTTGTAGAAACAGCACCTGAAGGACAAGTGAAAAGGATGAGTGACTGCTTGTCCTCTAGGAGCTTTTAAACCATACATATGTCCTCAGGGTGAATTCTCTGTGATCAATAGGATCACTGGGGATGAGGATGAAGAGTACAAACCTTGTTTAGAGAAGGTTTAAGTCACTCTGCTGACGTCAGCAGTCTGTTGGCAAGCGGAGCTGAACTTCTCTCTCACTGTCCCTTTGTCAAATACTCTGAAGGAGCAGAGATTTGATCTCCAATTGGCAGAGGTCCGATTTCTGTGTCTTGTGGTGCACAGGACCTGCTAGAATACTTGGGAGGAGGCAAGGACTCAGATCCGACAGAGATTTACTTATGGAATTTTAGTGTGCAGCTCTGTCAAAAAGAGTGGACAGATGAGTCAAATCTGTGCATTCCTGGACAGTTTGAATGGTCTCTTCATCCCTATGGATTTGAATTTGCCCTCCCAGTCCACTATGCTGACTCTAGCATGCACCCATAATGGGTTACTGAGTGTCGCCAGCCAGGCCACCTCACAGTTTCGATTTGGGTTGGCTTTCTGAGCTTCCTTTGCTTCTCCTTATTCAAGTGCAAGCCTACTGTACTACTTCTTATCAGCTTTGGAAAAGAGCAGCAGTGGACCCACTTTAGTGAATCCTAAGGAGATTCACTGGTTTACCCAGCCTCCCCCATCAGTCAGACGAAGCCCCTTCCAGAATGCTGAAAGGCCTGTTGTAGATTTTCCTCTAGTAGGTTGTCAGAGTACTGAGCTACAGGATATAGGATATAGTTAAAGCCAGGAACCAAGCACCTGTGCATCTCCTCCAGACCCCGGGACTAATGTGTCCTGAAAAGGCTAAGAGAGTGGATCTTGATCTGTCATGTTTTTATTACTAAATACTACTAATAGTAAATTATGAAGGTAGAATGAAACTTCAGAGTGGATGGGTGTGTTTATGGTATAGATTATGGAGATGCTTTACGGATGTATACTTATCTCCAGACTCATTCGATTGTATACATTAAAATGTGTACATCTTTTTGTATGTCAATCATTGCTCATACCTCAATAAAGGGGTTTAAAAAATAATAAAAAGGAACCTTCCATGGTCACAAATGAGTGTCACTTCCCTCCAAGAGTTTTTATAGTTTAGAACTGAGAGGGAAGAATATTTCTCCTTTGGGAAATGGTTAATGCCATTTACAGCTTCTGAATTATGGTTTTGCCTTGGTTTCTCTATATATACATAGTATCTGCATTAGTGGTCTATAAGGTTAACCTTTAGTCCATAGGATTTTGAATTTCATAGAATCTCAGCAGTTCTGCAGAAGTCTACGGCTTCATACAGAGGACCTCGGCTCAAGGAGTGGCCCTGTGACATCAGCGAGTTGTCATTTGACCAGAAATTGACTTTGGGGTATTGTGCCTTTGGGAATGGCTTGGACTTTGGGTTGTTTTCATTTTGTATAATATGTGCTTTTGTGCTTCCTCAAGAAATCTTTAAAAATATTGTACCCATGGGGGCATGCCAAAGTGCGTGTGTGCTGTTTTTGTATTCCAGATGTTTGAAGGCACTGTCTCAGGCTGATTGGTCTCTCTAGCAGGCCTCATTTCTCTGAGACCTTCCCACAGCCTTCTCTTTTCTGTGCCACTGAGTTTCCTGGCCGTAGCTAGCTGGTTTGGAATAATTTTCATCTTATCCTAGTTGAGCCAGTAATACTTTTGTTATGGTTTGGGACTAGACCCGCAAGAATGAGTGAGAGCCTTCAAAGGTTCACTGGTAACCTTTCACAGCAGAGAATATAAAAAGACATACTCTTGGGACTTGCCCAGCAGTCCAGTGGTTAAGACTCCATGCTTCCAATATGGGGGGGGGGGTTCAGTCCCTGGTGGGGGAAATAAAATCCCACATGCTGCATGGCATGGCGAGAAAACAAAACAAAAGGCCGTACAGCTGAGTTTCCCTGATTTAGCCTCATTTCTGTGTCTTTAAAATGTATTCCTTGCTTCAGTTTCTCGTATTTTGTTAAATACCTGTGTTCTTCCAATAAAATTCATTTGCTTTAGAAGATCTCACTTGTTTGTTTTAATTATTCACAATGAACACCAGCATGACCAAGGAAGCTGCGGCTCTGTCATGTGCATTATCACCTGAACCGGGGCAGAGCTCTAAGCTCTGGAGTCTGATGCACTAAGAACAGGAGCCGGTGACAAGAGGATGGGGTCTTCAGGCCATGCTAAAAGTTCCCCTGTTTGTTAAGCTCGCCCCTTTGTCTAGTGATGTATTCCCCTTAAAGCTAGTCACTCAGTCGTGTCTGTGCGACCCCATGGCCTGTAGCCCGCCAGGTCCACTGTCCATGGGATTCTCCAGGCAGGAATACTGGAGTGGGTTGCCATTCCCTTCTCCAGGGGATCTTCCCAACCCAGGGATCGATCCCTGGCCTCCTGCATGACAGGCAGATTCTTTACCATCCGAGCCACCTGGGGAACCTGATCCCCTAAAGGTAGCAGGTAATCTAATACCTCCCTATGAGAAGTGATCCTTTTAGCCACTTCATGAAAGCCATGAATGCATATTTGGGGATATGCTGTGCATATAGTGTTTCCAAGTATTAGTTCTCTATAATTAAGAAGAGTGTATGTTATATAATATATATTTCTGTCTGGCTCAGTAATGGCAACCCACTCCAGTATTCTTGCCTGGAAAATGCCATGGACAGAGGAGCCTGTTAGGCTACAGCCCCTGGGATCACAACAAGTCAGACAGGACTGAGCAACTGAGCATGCACATACTACCCCATTCCGTTGATGGACTATTTCTGTTTAGCCCAGCTTCTGTTGCATATTTAGCTTATCCCCCCCCCCCACCCCCTTGCTATTATGATCAATACTAAAATGTGAGAACCTTGTCTAAACATCATGGAGTACTTGCCCAATTCTTCAGTTTTGAAAAATTAAATCACTTAGAGCCCATCATACAGAGTGAAGTAAGCCAGAAAGATTAAGATCAATACAGTATACTAATGCATATATATGGAACTTATAAAGATGGTAACAATAACCCTATATGCAAAAGAGAAAAGGAGACACAGATGTACAGAACAGAATTTTGGACTCTGTGGGAGAAGGCAAGGGTGGGATGTTTCGAGAGAACAGCATCGAAACATGTATATTATCTAGGGTGAAATAGATCACCAGCCCAGGCTGGATGAATGAGACAAGTGCTCGGGCCTGGTGCACTGGGAAGACCCAGAGGAATCGGGTGGAGAGGGAGGTGGGAGGGGGGATCAGGATGGGGAATATGTGTAAATCCATGGCTGATTCATGTCAATGTATGACAAAAACCACTACAATATTGTAAAGTAATTAGCCTCCAACTAATAAAAATAAATGGAAAAAAATAAAAGAAAAGAAAAAAAAGAAAAATTAAATCACACTTTTTGTTTTGTTTTTACCTTAAACATGACATTGCAGAGATTAGCTCATGAGAAGTTTCATAGAGTAAGGAAGCTCTGGACTGTCTGAAGATTACTGATCATTTCATCAGGCATTTCCTTATGATCTTATGCTGTACTTGGAAAGCAAGGAAATCATATTTCATGTGATCTTTCAGGAACAGTTTAGGATATGCATCCACTATTGCAGAAAGATAGGAAGGCAGAACCTACCTGGACTCATGGGCCACTCCCCAACCCCTTCCCCCAAATTTCCTTCCAACTGCAGTAAATTCATTTTTAATAGGTTTTTATTTTTAATCAAGATAATACATGCATATAAAGGATTATAAAAAAAATCAACCAGTACAAAAGAGCATATAATGAAAAGCAGTGAATCCCCACCTACCCTTCTTAGCTTTTGCCTTCCCATTCCAGAGGCAAAAACTTTACATGTCTGTTTAGAGGTTAACTCCGTTTTTCCTAGTAATATGCTTTTCTTACTATTTGTTAACTTTGATGAAGTGAGACGTTTTCTGCTGCCTTCCTGCTGTCTCCTGGGTTTTCCTGCCCCACTTCCCTACCATTGTATCACTATTTTTAAGTTTCCTGTTGGTTAACTCCTTCAGTTTAAAAATGTAACCCCTGAATCTGCCTTATTCTTTCACCTAGAGACTTCCTAGTTTAGGAGAATAACACCACTATTCCCTTTCCTCCCCTCTGCTTGCCAACTTGTTGCCTGTACTTGTCAAAGTTGATTACCATTCCCATTCTGTTCTATGACCATAATTTAGTCTTCCCTGATTTGTCTAGAGAATTACTCTAAAAGCGAAAGAGCATAACTAATATTTCCTCTGTAATGGTTATTTAAACACTATTCATTGAATAGGAAAGTTGAAGCTATGATTGGATTTTCTGTGATTGCAGAGTCTTGATCCACATATGCCAGTGTTCCGATTTCCTTTCTCACACTCCCCACAATGGTTGAAAACTGAGGTTGCTTCATATAGGAAGCATGTTCTCCTTGTACAGTTTGAAATGTTTGTTTTCTCCTGAAGGTTCTGTCTTTTCCTTTGGGGGATGAAGACAAGTATGTCTTCCAGATCATGTGATCAGTTTCCTCCAGCTTCCATCCAATGGGAAGTCCTTTCACTTCTTTTTCAAATTTGGAAGATTTGCTTCCTATTTGGACCATTCTTGTGCAGTTTATTTAAGTCTTTGGTAACTTTTCCTTTTTTTTCTCCTTTAGCGCATCCTGTGCTCTTTGTAATTTCCCAACGTGCGTGCTCATTTGATTCTTTACCAGCTGAGCCATGAGGGAAGGAGCCCTTTATGTACAGAAGAACTTCGTAAATATTTCTGAGGATTTTCAGATTTTTAAGTTCTGTTCCTTGAATTAGCTACTTCCTTGAGATTCAACTTCTCGTTTATTTTAGAGTTTCCTGGTTAGATTGCAGGCTTTCCACAAATAATGATTTCTAGCCGCGCGTTTATATGAAAAGATAGGGCGACAGCAGGACAGGCCGGCAAGTGTGTGTGCGCGCGAGGCGAGCTGGGCACTGTGCTCTAGGGCGGGTGAGCCAGTGGGTGGAGGTCAGCCATCCTGCTGGGCCTCCCCACTGCCACAAAGTGAGTTGCTCTAAATATGTACCTGCAGGCGGACGTTTAGAATCACCGAAGCCACTATGTAGAAGCAGGGGAAATTCATGCGCAGACGCCAGGCCAGGTCGAAGAAGGTGATCAGCGTGCGCGTGAGCCCCTTGCAGAAGGCACCGTACGAGCCACGGGTCGTGGCTGAGCGCGACAGCCTCACTGCTACGCCCGACAGGGCCGCTGCTGCTGCCATCGGTTAGCTGTGGCCCCGGGTACACCGCCCAGAGCCAGGTGATTCCCGCTGGTTCAGGGGACAGAAGGACGCTCGCGGGGGAATCGGCGCGTTAGGTGGATCGCGCGGCAGCAGATGCTAATTGTGCTGCACTGCGGGATCCCTCCTCCTCTAGCTGTGCTCCCTCCTCCTCTGGCTGTGCTCTGGCCACAGCGGGCACTGGTGCCCCGCCGGGCCGCCCTCCTAGGCTGCCTCGGGGCCGCGTGGGGCGGGATCAGGCAGAGCGCCAGGGATCCAGAGCCCTGGGACGGGGAAGGGGCAATGTTAAGGGGGAGACGGGAGGAGCGGGGAGGGGCCCGCAGTTTGTCCCGGAGACCTAGCTTCCTCACCCCAGTGGTCCTTTTTCAACTTTTAATTTTTAAATTTTAACGGAAGCAAAGTGAAACTTGCTCGAAACGTTAGAAATTTTGCTTCATAAGCACGATCTTGAGCAGCTTCGAAGCTTGAAGGCATTTCCCGTCGCCTCAAGTCCCTTTAGGAATTTTTTCGGTCCCCGGTTGTAAGCTAGTACAAACACACCAGACCAACTAATTGAACTTTAACTTGTGTGCATTCTGCTTTATTCATTCAAGCGTCTTATTTGTTTTTGCTTTGTATCTGTAGTATTCTGCTAATGGGAAAAGTCTAAAAGCGAGTTTAGACTTTGTCAGCAGCACAATGAGAACAATGGAAAGTGAATTCCCTGCTTAGTTTCCCTTTCCCCACCCCGCCCCAGCAGCCAGGAACTGAGATTGTTTCCTGTATATACCTCCAGATGTGATGTGTTGATAAGGTGCCCTTACCATGTCAATAACACACAACTACCTCACTCTCCTTGAAGATGGATAATTACACCAATACATATATCAGCTCATAGTGTTCAATAATTCTTATACCAAGTCCCTTGTTGATGGGTGTTCTGAACGTTTCCAGTTTTTCTTATGCCAAAATTTACTGCAATAGCATCATTGTAAACATGAATTTGCAAGTGGAAGAAGAAGATGAATAATATCATTCATTCTTTATTATAAAAAACCATCACATAGCATAGCTATTTAGTGTTTGAGGTCAGAAAGATTTCCTAATGCATGCGGTTGATCAAAGAAGTTTAGAGAAGGAAGCTCTACCCAATATTGTCAGTCTTGGAATTTTTTTCCTCAACATAATAGACAACAGTTGTATCTTATTATTCTTCTAATTTGCACTTATTTAACTATCAGAGAAGCTTAGCAACTTTACAAAATTTCTTAATTTTTAATATATATGATTTTTACCAATTGTTTGTAGATCATTGAACCTCAAGTATATATTATGAGAAAAGCAAATTTTCTAGGATCACAACCACCAGAAAAAAAGACTATTAACAACTTGGTATATGTTTTAGTCCATTTTAATAAACAAAACACACACACACACATATATTTCACACACCAATAGTAAGACAAAAGTGAAATCATACTAACATACTGCTTTGACAGTTGTTTTAAACATAATGATATATCTTGCATATCCTTTCATATTGATTCTTTGTGATTAATAGTACCGTGTATGACTCCTTATGGCAGGCCAATCATTAACTGAAGGATATTTGGATGGTTTCAAAGTTTCCACAGTCATAAACAGTGTTGAGATTAGCATCCTCAGGCATATCTTTGTATACTTCTCTGATGTCTCACTCCGGTACATTCCTAGAAATGGAGTTCTTGGATCAAAAGTTTTTCATTTGTTTAATGATTTTGATACATATTGTCAAACTGTCTTCCACACAGCTCTAAGGTATCCATGAACATCCTCTACTTTCTTAATAATAGCACTGATGTTCTTTTAAATCTTGGGCATTCTAGGTGAAAATGACATCTCATTGTTTTAATTTGCATATTTTGTTTGCTGGCAAGGTTAGACATCTTTTATACATAGAGATATTGTTGCACATTTGCATGAAAGGAAGTACTCTGTCAAAAGATTTGTGGTCTTATAGAAAACAAATTTATGGTTACTGGAGGGAGAGGGATAAATTAGGAGTTTGGGATTAACACATTGCTATATATAAAAGACAGTGAAGAATCTGCCTGCTCTGCGGGAGACCCAAGTTTGATCCCTGGGTCGGGAAGATTCCCTGGAGAAGGGAATGTCTATGACCAACACGTTCACTTTTTCATATAGAAAAGAGATAAAGAACAAAGACCTGTATAGCATAGGGAACTATATTCAATATCGTGCAATAACCTACAGTGGAAAAGAATCTGAAAAAGTATATTTAGATATAGATATATAGGCTTCCCCGGTGGCTCAGACAGTAAGTCAGTCAGACAGAAAAGCCCTCCATAAAACTGAGGGCTTCCTAGGCGGTGCAATGGTAAACCAGTGCAGGAAACACGAGTTCGATCCCTGCGTCAGAAAGATCCCCTGGAGTAGTAAATGAAAACCCACTCCAGTATTCTTGCCTGGAAAATTCCATGGACAGAGGAGACGGCAGGCTACAGTCACCGGGATCACAGAGAGTTGAATACGACTGAGTGCACACACACATATATAACTGAATCAGTTTATTGTACACCTGAAACTAACACAATACTGTCAATAAATTATACTTCAATTAAATATATATATATTAAATAAATATGTATATATATAAACATTTGGGTGAGCTAAAAAAAAGATTTGCAGTCTTCATTTTAATCAGTATATTCAATTTCCATGTAAGAAAGGTTGTACCAATTTCCACTCCCTCAAGTAATGTATGACGCTGTCCATTTCCCCACATCCTCACTCATATTGTTATTAGGTATTATTTTATTATTGCTAATCTAAAAGCAAAGCATTATTCTAATTAATTTGTTTATATTTGATTACAGTTGAAGCTGAATATTATGTTTATTGGTCATTCATAGTGGCCTCAAAAGGAAGGAGGGCCCCATGGACTAGAGGGCAGACTAAAAGGGTCCTGGAAACCCCAGGGGCAGTGGCATCAGTGGGGGAGAGGAGAGTTAGGCTTTTTTTTCAGTTAACTTTCCCTTCTCCTCACCCCTTTCTCTTTGCCCCTCAAGCTGCCCAGGCTCTGGTTCCTTTGCTCATTTTTATATTAAAATTTTTGTCTAAGGCAAGCAGAACAGCACAAGCAATCTATAAATGATACAATCTCAACCCCAGCTTTAGGAGAAACAGAGTAGACAAGACAGCCTCAGGCAATGCATTGTCTTTGGGAAACTGTACAATCTTGTGAAAGTTGCTCAGTCGTGTCTGACTCTTTGAGACCCCATAACTATACAGTCCATGGAATTCTCTAGGCCAGAATACTGGAGTGTGTAGCCTTTCCCTTCTCCAGGGGATCTTCCCAACCCAGGGATCGAACCCAGGTCTCTTGCACTGCAATTGGATTTACCAACTGAGCTATCGGGGAAGCCCCTAGTGGCCCAAAATGTTTGATAAATTCCTGGAATGAACACAGATTGGCTCAAACTGAAATCACACAGGAAGGCACCACAGCCCGGCGAATCTCAGGCAGGCAAAGGATGCTGCAGAAGCAGAGCCACTTTGAGGGAAGAAGGACCAGGTATGGAAAGCGGACATGGGAGGATGAGGGAAAGGAAATGATTATTTTAAAAAGTATTTGAAGAATGGCTGAATAATTTGGGTTTTACTTTCACCATCTTCCTTTCCCTCATCACCAGTGAAGGACTGTATCTCCTGGATGGAAATGAGCAGTGTTTTTTGTAAAGAAATTGAGTGATATGCCTGCAAAAGGCTAGGGCTCCAGAATAGGAGGGGGAAGAGGATTGGCGCCTGGGGCAGAATAAAAATCACCACAAATGCTCCCTCTCCTTGAATCCATAACTTTGCACTGATGCTGCTGATCTGTCAAGAGGTGACCTGTTTGTTTTTTCTCTTGAAGATATCTTTTAACTTGCTTTGGCCAATGGGACATTGGCAAAAACAGTGCAGACAAAAGCTAGAAAAGTGCTTATGCATTGGGGCCCACACTATTGCTAGTCTTGTAAGCCTGCTGCCACCAGACTGGATGATCAAACTCATGCCCCAAGTATCCCTGTATCCCCAAATAATAGCCAACCAACTCCTAGAAGTAGTGTCACCAAGACTGCTAGAAGCACCTGAGCACAGATATGTGACAGTCCAGCGGACACAAGCAAAAGAATAGTCCAATTGAGCCCAGCCCAAATTGCCAACTCCCAACAACTGTACATTGAATAAACGGCGGTTGTTTTAAGGCTCTGGGTTTTGAGTGGCTCAATCTTTGGTGGAAATTACTTGAATCATGGGGCCCTAGGACTCAAATAGAAGTATGGCTCATTTAACCAAAAGAAGTCTGTCAGAAAGAGAGTTGGGTCACCATGAGAGAGGGCCATAGCTCCTCAGGTTGTGTATCCAGGGTCCCTAGAATGAAGGGGAACCTGAGAGCCTTGAGGAAGGGTGTTATGTTAACATTGTAATTATGTACAGTAAATCTTCCTAGTTACCCCTGAAAGGACCCACAGTAATTTCCCAAAGTAATTGTGTAGCAGAGAAATCCACATACTCTCCAGGGCTTATTATACAATGGCTCTGAGCTAACAGTCATCCTGGGGAATGAGAGCATCACTGTTACCCACAGTCAGAGTGAGGGCTAATGAATGGCAAATGATAAATGGATAAATCCAACTCATAGTGGGGCCAGGGGTGTACAAACCCACTCTCTGGTAATTTCTCCAGTTCCTAGGTTTACAGTTGTAATAGGTAAAACCAGCAACTGGCAAAATACCCCAACTGACTCCCTGTGGAAAAAGAATTTTTCAGTTAAGGAAGGGACAGGTGGAAATCTGGAACTTATTCTCCTTTCCAATTGTAGCAGGAGTAGCAAACACAAATATTGCTCTTGTTACATGCCAGACACCCTTTCAAGCACTTTGGATACATTAAAAAATATTCCTCAAAACAGCACTACAAGGTAGGTACTATGTTTGTTTGCTTTTAGGTATTTTAAAATGATTTTTTAATCTAAGTCTAGTTGACTTACAATATTGTATTAGTTTCACAGTAGGTACTGTTATTGTACACATTTTACAGAAAAGTTAAGCTTAAGTAACTTACCCAAGGTCACCAGTTAATAATTGGTAAGGTAGAACTTAAACCAGAAGCTGGCTCCAGAGTCCATGCTATTAACCGTTATATTGTACTGTCTAAACAGTAAACTGTAACCAATACTGCAGACATAGGAGACTCTCAGAAATGAGGGTCACCATCAAGACTTTAAAATTCCAGTGTAGTGATACCTGTTACATAACATTCTTATGTGATATACTTGTTTGGCTAGTGAAGAGTACAGAGGGCTCTTGAAATAGAAATGATATATATGGACTGGCTTTGAGGAGGTTCTGAAGGCACAAGTAACATTTGTGAGCAGTGACTCACACTGCCACTGTGCCTCCACCTGCCACATGGCTTTCCTTTTGTCAACCCACACTTACAGTTTCATGGGAACTGTTATGGGCTAAACTGAATATTTTTTATTTGGCCATGCTGGGCCTTTGCTGCTGTGTGCAGGCTTTCTCTAGCTGTGGCGAGTAGGGGCTGCTCCTAGTTGTGGTGCTCAGGCTTCTTATTGCAGTGGCTTCTCTTGTTGTGAAGCACAGGCTTTTGTAGTTGCAGCTCGTGGACTCTAGAGTGCAGGCTCAGTAGTTGTAGCACTCAGGCTCAGTAGTTGTGGGACACAGAGTTAATTGCTTGGAGGCATGTGAAGTCTTCCCAGGCTAGGGACTGAACCCATGTCCCCTGCCCTGGAAGTCAGACTCTCAACCACTGGACCACCAGGGAAGTCCCAAGACAAGGTCGTTAAACATGGAACTGAGGTTATATAAGGTCCTTGAGGTGAGCCCTAATCCAGCATGACTGGTGTTCTTATAAGAAGAGTGAGTGAGTGACTGAGTGAAAGTCACTCAGTCATGTCTGACCCTTTGTGACCCCATGGACTGTAGCCCATCAGGCTCCTCTGTCCATGGGATTCTCCAGACAAGAATACTAGAGTGGGTTGCCATTTCCTTCTTCCTGTCCCAGGGATCGAACCTGGGTCTCCCGCATTGCAGGCAGCGTCTTGACCAACTGGACCATCAGGGGAGATTATAAGGAGAGATCAGGACTCAAATAGGCCCAGAGAGAAGACCATGTGAAGACATAAGGAGAAGATGGCAGAGGTGAGGGCTTCAGAAGAAACTAACACTGCTGATAACTTAATTTCTGACTTCTAGCCTCCAGGGCTCTAAGGAAGTAAATTTCTGTTGTTAGAGCCACCCATTCTGTGGTTCTTTGTCATGACAATCCTGGCAAACTAATATAGGGACTTCTTTATAGACCAGCTGTGTTAGTCAGGGTTCTCCAGAGAAACAATAGTATATATATACTATTCTTTTATTATATATTTATTATATTTATATTATTATATTATACATTATATAATATATAATATAATATTATAATTAAATATAGTATATTTCATTATAATAATATTATAATTAAATAATTATAATATAATTATATTATCATATATAATAATAATATTATATATTATAATATCTTATTTTATATTATATATTTATTATGTATGTGTGTATATATATATGAAGAGAT
This sequence comes from Muntiacus reevesi, assembly GCF_963930625.1. NCBI lineage: Eukaryota > Metazoa > Chordata > Mammalia > Artiodactyla > Cervidae > Muntiacus > Muntiacus reevesi. Next base: position 116,774,490 of record NC_089271.1, on the reverse strand, counting down.
TTATTATAGAAATTGTCTCACACAGTTATGGAGGCTGAGAACTTCCACAGTCTGCTGTCAGCTAGCTAGAGATCCGGGAAGGCCAGTGGTATAATTCAGTCCAAGTCCTATGTCTGAGAACCAGGGGTGCTGGTATAAATCCTGGAGTTGAAAGGCCCAGGAACCAGCACCACAATCAAATGTTTGAGGGTAGGAAAAGATGGATGTCCCGGCTCAAAAAGAGAGAGAATTCTCCCTTTGCCTTTTTGTTCCTTTCAGGCCCTCCCACCAAACTGGTGAGGATGGACGTCCTTACTCAGTCAGGAATCTACTAAAGTACAGCTTAGTTTGACATTAGGGCACCAGCCAGAAGCATATCGCTGCAGCAGTCCAGCCCCACATAGGAGTAGGCTGAGAAAGACAGTGCAAAAGTAAAATCTTCCCTGAAGATTGGTATATCTGGTTGTTCAATTTGCTTAGAAGGAGAAATGGCCTCAGGTATGGCTCTACACTGTCTGATGTTCAGGAATTAGGAAAGGAAATAATTTGTAGTACTGGTGACAAGAAGGTTTGGGAGGAGTAATATGTAGCTGGACCTCTAGGAAGGGCCAGAGAGTGTGAGTACATTTGTGCTTCATATAAATGCCCAACAGAGCATGTTAGCTGTGATGAAGGCTCTCAATAATCATGTAAACAAGGCTACTTACCTAAGAATGTCAGCCAGCCCCACCCCAAGTCTTGCTCAGTGGCCCATATGCAAAGTGGCCATGGTTGCAGGGACAGAGGCTCTTCATAGGCTCAATTACATGGGCGGCCCCTCACCCAGGCTGATGTAGTTACCAGATCAGTTGAGTGTCCAACCCCAACTTGCCAATAGCAGAGGCCAATACCAAACTCATGATACGTGCCATTCCTTCTGGGAGGACGGTTCCAACCAGCCATCTGGTGGCAGGTTAATTACATTGGACCCCTTCCATGATAGAAGGGGCAGGAATATGGACTTGCCTTCCCTAACTGCAACACTGCAGCCAGCACCACTCTCGCCGACATACAGTTATGATATCCCACACAACACTGCTTCTGACTAAGGAACTCCTTTTACAGAAAAAGGCAGAAAAGGGTTAAACAGAATTCACCCTGGTCATACCTTACCCTCCATCATCTAAAATGGTGAACTGCTTATTCAACCTCCATTTGCAAGTATTTCCTTCACATCCTCTTGGTTTTGGCCTCTGCTGAGTTAAAACTTTGATTATTAGTCTACCAGTAGAAATCACAGTGATTCTGTTGAATAGATTGTTGAGACTGCAACCTAGCCATCTGAGCTTCATGCATCACTGGGCCAGCAGGCAAAATATGGGTTTGATTGGTGTGATTGATCCTGATCATCAAGGGGATGCATTCTCTTACACAATGCATGCAGAGAGAATAAAGTCTGAAACTCTGTGGCTCCTCTTGAAACTGGAATCTACAGTGGTCAAAGTTAAAGAAAGATTACAGCCACATCACATAGGCAAGCCCACTGAAAGCTCAAACCTCTGAGTAATGAAGCTTTACCTCTGCCCACTGGGCAAAGAGAACTCAGTAGCTGAGAAATTGACTGAGGGCAAGTGAAAATGGAGTAAGTAATGGAAGAAAGAAGTCATATTAATAAATACCAACTATAACTTTGTGGCTAGTTACAGAAACAACATGGAAACAGTTGTTTATATTTTCTATTTTCCTGATTTTGAAATATGTGTGTGTTCTAGATGTGTTAATGTACCCTCTTCACCTTGTCCCCTTATCTAGGGGATGTTGTGACTGAACTTCACAATTTAGTCCACAAATTACAGAATATCAGTATGTGATTATATTGAACTTAGGAATCAACATGGGTCAATAATCCTAAATTTAGAGCTGGGTGTGATAACTTGTGAGAGTTTGGGTATTCTCTTTTGGGGGAAAGTTGAGTGTGATTTGTTTTGTACAAGCCATAGTTGTTATATGCTAAATTGAGCATCTTTATTTATTTGTTTGTTTTTAGTTATTAAAAAAACATTTTACTAAATATTCCTTGTAACCCCACAGGCCAAGAATCCAGTAAAGTGACAGATGCCCTTCCAGAGCCTGACCCTCCAGGAATGATGCCCGGAAGGCCATGCTGGCCATGCGTGGCAGGTGGGGCCATCCCGCTGGGCTGCAGGCTCTCCTCACCATGATCTATGCACACTCCTCTAAAGCAGAATTCGTGCTGTACCTCTGTGATGAAGCACCAGATTCTGGAGAAGTTCCCTGCTAATTATCTCTCCACTCGTTGCAGAGGTTTTGAGATTTCACCTTCAGGAATATAAACAAAAGCATCTTTTGGGGATGTGGGCTAAGAAGTCTGTCTTCTTGCAAAGTGCTTCTGAGAAGGGATTGAATTGCCTGAATACTGAAGTCTATGTACATGTTTATCTGCAAAACACATAAGTGAAATTTTTATTTGTTGTTCAGTTGCTAAGTTGTGTCCAACTCTTTCCTACCCCATGGACTGCAGCAATTGAACATCTTTTTAAAAAGGTATTTATTTATTTGGCTGTATTGGGTCTTATTTGTGGCATGTGGACTTAGTTGCCTCACAGTATGTGGGCTCCTGTTTCCCTGACTAGGGATTGAACCTGCATTCCCAGTGTTGGAAGGCAGATTCTTAACCACTGGACCACCAGGGAAGTCTCTGGAACATTTTATTGTTGTCACCACTGTTATTTAGAATTTGAAGTGTGGAAAAAGATCGAATAGATATTCATCATTATTTAAATCTAATCTGTTACAGAAAGTACATTGAATAGCACATTGTTGGATAGCAGAACCCTATATTTCATCAATTTAAGTGAGAAAAATAATGTTTCTTAGCTTATCCAAACCCATTTTCCCAAATGTTACTAAAAGACTCTTAAAAAAATCTATATAACCTGCCAAAGTTTTCTGTAATTATATAAAGCATTTATAATCCAACTATCTAGCTATTTAATATTTAAGGAACTCACTAGTTTATATCTTTAGGTGCAGTATGTGATGATACTATAATGTATAGGATATGAATTACACTCTTCCACATTCCAGGACACACATTCTGTAATATAATTACACTATAATGTTACAGTAATCAAATAGTGTGGTATTGAAGAAGAGATAAATACAAATATCAGTGGAATAGAAGAGAGCCCAGAAATAAACCTACACACATATGGCTAACTGAATTTTTACCAAGATGAAAAAGCAATTAAATGGAGAAAAGACAGCCTTTCAAAAATGGGTTGAAATAATTGAACATCAATAGGCAAAAAAAAGAAGAAGAAAAAAAAAAGAAAAATTATCTCGACTTAAAAATAATAATTTATTTAAAAAGTAGTCTGAACTGGATAATAAATCTAAATGTAAAACATAAAGTATAAAAGGTTTTAGAAGAAAGCACAGGAAAAAATCTGTATGACCTGGGATTAGACAAAGAATGAGTAAGCATGACACAAAAACACAATCCCTGAAAAAAAAATTGATGAACATTATTAAAATTAAAAACTTGTGCTCTTTAGATGTCATTACTAAGGAAAGGAAAAAACAAGGTACTGTCAAGAACTTGATGATATGAGATTTTATCATACTTAGAAGATTAAAAAGCTAACCTGTTCCGTGGGTACTGGTAAAAGACTCTTGGGCCTGACACAAAGGACCTTATTGCTCCTGGCAAAAGCCATAGCTAGAGGATCAGCATGATGCTCATGTTGGTTCCTCATGCTCCCTAAGTCCCACGGAGGTGATGCAAAGCCTCTATTATGGATGTTAGGACACACAGGGGCTACATTACAGGAGAGGGACAGTGGGCTTGGTGAATACATTGCTTTTATAACAAGTGTAAGCAAGCCCTTTCTGTCTAGGGGAAGTCGCCATCTTATTCATCAAGACTGTTTGCTCTGCTATAAACACAATCCTGAAAAATGGACATGTAAAGAGCGTTAATATTTCCAGTCTTGGCCAGCCCATCAGAAAGATGTGCAAGGGCACTAGTGGCCCATGGTGACTGTCTCTCCCAACATTCTTGGCCAAATTTGTTTTTTGCTGCATGAATATGCCACCTTAATCTGACCAAGAGAGCCTGGGATCAAATCTGTTGAGTTTGTCTCATAAACTGTTTTCACCAGAACTCCAAGCTGCAGGATGAGACTGCCTAGCAGGAGTCACCTCATCCACCCCTCCCAGAGTCCTAGTCTCACCCAACTTTGGATAAGTCCCCGCAGGGAGCACTTGGTCTTCTTTTACACACTAAGCATATAGTCTCAGGCCAGACTACTATCCATAACAACCCACAAAAGGGAGTTTAGACTATCCTGATGATCTTTAATATCACTGCCAATAATTATAAGGGCCAAAAAGCAATCTCTGTTCCCAGTGGAGAGAGGCCATGGCTCATTTCCCCCCACATACAAACATACAACCCAAAAGGGCACAGTTCAGGACTTGTTGTCACCATTACACTGGTTTGCTCAAGCCACATGGGCAGTGTCACCATACTTGGTATTTGTAGCCTCAGTCTTCATACATGACATGACTCAAGGTCACTTGGGTGTCAGGAGAAGCATATGAATCTGAATTAGATTGAAACAACGTTATACTGGATCATGTGTTTACACATGTTCACTTTGAGGGGAGGCTGTTGATGGCATTAGGTATAACAAAATACTTCTAGACCTGTCATAACCACGTGAGTTTTTCTGATTTCATAGAACATGGAAGGGGATTACAGTATTAAGCAGCAAGTCAGGTTGCCAGTGCAGCTGCTGCCTGACTTAGGTGACAGTGCTGGATCCAGGGGACAAAGACAGCATTAATCACCCTCCATCCTTGGAGGTCTAAGGTGTTCTCTGTCAAAGTGCTGGGGATTGGTAATTTCCCTTCTCTGTCACATGATTGGGGTGTCCCTTCCTAATACCTATAACTTCACTTTTTCACCAGTCATCCCTTGCTTGTATGCAGAACTTTCATCCTGGCCATTGCACAAGAGGCAGCCAAGTGATCCCTTTCTGGGGACAGCTGCATTCAGTGACCAAATTGCCCCACTAAGGTGTGTGGACCAAGCAGAAGTAGAGTCATAAGTCATTCCAGTGCTTAACAATATCAGATACTAATGGATGGTAGGGTGTGTGGAGTGGTCATCAAATACTTTGACTATTGGTCCATTACTGGGTGACATTTGAGGGGGAGAAAAGATGTACTATTTGTCATGCTGCAGAGGGACTGGAGAACTGAAAATGTAACACAGATGAGACTCACAGAAGCCATATGGTATAGTTGAAGTCAAGTGATCAGGCTGAAACAGCAACACATAACCTTACAAGGTGTCAAAAGTGATGAGAACATGCGTGGCATTGAGGGGGACAGTAAAAGGTCTCATGTAGTCAATCTGTCAGGAGGGAGCAAAGTCAGTTCCCCATGCATTGTGGCTCCCATTGTTGCAAACAAACAGGCAACTTTTGAAAAAAAAGTCACAAATCTGGCACATGCTAGTGGCTTCTGCATCAGAAACAGAGTCCTTTAATTTGTGCCTAGTCCCCAGTGCCAGATGTGTTGCCATGTCTGATGGCATTGTGTCAGTGCAGCCTTGATCAGCAGCTGAAGTTTAGTTGGTCTCCCAGGTGGTCCATTGGTTAAGGTCCGCCTGCCTGGAGCTCACACCCGGTGCTGTGTGACAACCTAGAGGCATGAGATGGGGTAGGAGGTGGGAAGGAGGTTCAGGAGGGAGGGGACATATGTATGCCCATGGCCGATTCATGTTGATGTATGGCAGAAACCAACACAGTATTGTAAAGCAATTATACTCCAATTAAAAGCAAATAGAAAAAAAGTAAAGGAAAAAAAAAAGAATCTGTCTGCAAATGCAGGGGACATGGGTTTGATTCCTGGTCTGGGCAGATTTGGCTCTAGAGCCTGAACTACTGAGCCCATTGTGCCACAACTACTGAAGCCCTTGTGCCCTAGAGCCCATGCTCTGCAACAAGAGAAGCCACCACAATGAGAATCCTGCACCCCGCAACTAGAGAGTAGCCTCTGCTCGCCACAGCTAGTGAAAAAACCCAAGCAGCAATGAAGACCCAGCACAGCCAAAAAAGAGAAAAGAACAGACCGCCTTTACTGTAGGCATCCCTAAGAGTGAGCCAGACATTCTCATTAATACCCACAGTTTGTGTTTCCATAGTTTACAAGCCCCCACCCCAAGAGGTGTCTTTTATCTGCCAGTCTGTAGTCTTTCAACTGACAGATTGAATGGCCAAGCCATTAGCAATAGCCTCAGAGCCAGTAAAAGTATAACAAGGTTCATCAAGGAGCGGGTTGACCAAACTGATGAGAACAGCCCTGAATTCTGCCCACTGAGCACAAGTGCTCCCTCCCTGCTGAGACGTCTGTATAGAGATCAGGAAGCAACAGCTAGAAGCGGACATGGACCAACGGACTGGTTCAAAATTGGGAAAGGAGTACAGCAAGGCTGTATATTGTCACCCTGCTTATTTCACTTATATGCAGAGTACATCATTCGAAGTGCTGTGCTGGATGAAACACAAGCTGGAATCAAGATTGCCGGGAGAAATATCAGTAACCTCAGATATGCAGATGACACCACCCTTATGGCAGAAAGCAAAGAAGAACTACAGAGCCTCTTGATGAAGGTGAAAGAGGAGAGTGAAAAAGCTGGTCTAAAACTCAACATTCAGAAAACTAAAATCATGGCATCTGGTCCCAACACTTCATGGCAAATAGATCAGGAAACAATGGAAACAGTGAGTTTATTTCTTGGGCTCCAAAATCACTGCAGATCGTGACTGCATCCACGAAATTAAAAGACACTTGCTCCTTGGAGAAAAACTATGTCCAACCTAGACAGCATCTTAAAAAGCAGAGACATTACTGTGCCAACAAATGTCTGTCTACTCAAAGCTATGGTTTTTCTAGTAGTCATGTATGGATGTGAGAGTTGGACTATAACAAAAGCTGAGCACCAAAGAATCGATGCTTTTGAACTGTGGTGTTGGAGAAGACTCTTGAGTGTCCCTTGGACTGCAAGGAGATCCAACCAGTCAATCCTAAAGGAAATCAGTCCTGAATATTCATTGGAAGGACTGATGCTGAAGCTGAAACTCCAGTCGTTTGGTCACCTGATGTGAAGAACTGACTCACTGGAAAAGAGCCTGATGTTCGGAAAGATTGAAGCCAGGAGAAGGCTATGACAGAGGATGAGATGGCTAGATGGCATCACCGACTCAATGGACATGAATTGAGCAAACTCCAGGAGTTGGTAATGGACAGGGAAGCCTGGCATGCTAAGTCCTGGCACAAAGATTTGGACATGACTGAGTGACTGAGCTGAACTCAGCTGAGCACAAGTGTGATAACATTGCAGTTAGGGCTGTTGATTTGGAGGAATTCTGATGTCATATACCGTGGAAACTTTGGACCTCAGAGGGTGAAGGCACTTACAGTAAATGCTGACACACATGCCCCTCTTCCCCCATGATGGGTGGCAAATAGCAGGGGAGTTGGTCCCAGTAGCACCTTTGTGAGTGCCCTGAATGGAAGTATCTCCTTTGACCTTTTTTTTTTGGCTGCCCTGCAGGGCATGTGGGATCTTAGTTTTGCCCGATCAAGGGTCGACCCTGGGACCCCTGCATTGGAAGCTCAGAGTCTTAACCACTGAACTGCCAGGGAGTCCCTCTGCTAACTCTTTGTGAGCATTTATAGTACAGTACAAGCCATTTAACACACCGTTTTCCTTGTACATTTTCACATCAGTAGATTGAACTGGCACATAATGCTCTAATCGCAAGATCACTTGAGCTGTTTTCCTTCACCGAGAGTTTTACTCAAGCTCTACCAGTTGAGTTCAGGCCCTTTTTGTTCCCCTGGGGGAACACAGACCAAGTTGTTTAGCACCTGCACTTCCGCAGTTATAACCGCAGCTCCGGGCAGCTCCTGGCTTGGGTGGAGGGAAGATGGGGAGGGAAGTGGACTGGAGGAGGCCAGCATTTTTCTTTGTCTCCTAGCACTAGGAGTAGCTTCCCTCCACCCCTAGTACCTTCCAGAGTGCTCTGCTCCAGGAGTCTTCCCTTCTGCCTCTCCACTCACCACAGCTCTACCCTGGAGACCGCAAGGCCATTGGCCATGTGTGTGCCCAGTGCCTCCTACTGCCAAAGGATTGTGTATGATGGTGGCTTGGATGTTCATTGTCAACAGTCATAAAGTTTGAGCCCCTCCCCCTGCACTTCCCCTGTGCACTCATTTTTGTTCTTTTTTTTTCCATATATTTACTTTTATTGAATTTGTTAATGACACATAGTTTTTGCACTTGTTACAACTTTTTAAAAGATTGTGGAATTATCATTTTTGTTCTTTAAAGCACCTGGAATCTGGGTAGAGGAGGAGGGAGGCTTCACAGGGTGCAAAGGGAGAGAAGCTCTGCACCAGCAAGCAGGGCTTTCCATTTACTTTCAATTTTGATGGAACTTTACTTTCAATATTTCTCCCACTAGGGTTCAGCTATTGTATCTCTCAGGTTTTTCATGACCTAAACCAGTACACCTTCGTTTCTGATACTGTTTATTTCAGCTTAGGAGACCCCTTGACTCAGCAACCATATTTCCTTTAACTAAGGATCCAGGGTTGTCCCATTGTCATGATAATGTCTTGTTCAGGATAAAGACCCTTCCTCTGCCCTCCCAGAGGAGAGGGATCAAGAACTAAGCTGTGAAACTTGTAGAAAAAGAGATTAGACTGGTGGGGGGAGAGAGCGTTGAAGGAATGTGGTCAAAAAGTAAAACTTGCAGTTATAAGATAAATGTTAGGGATGTAACGTACAACATGATAGTATAATTGACACTGCTGTATACTCTTCATATATAGTCCATGAGGTTGCAAAAAGTCGGACACGACTGAGCGACTTTCACTTTCACTTCACTTACACAATTTATGAAGGTTGTTAGCAAATCCTAAGGCGTTCTCATCACAAGGAAAACTGTTTTTCTATTTAATTTTGTATCTGTATGAGATGGTGGTTGTTCACTAAACTTATTGTGATCTTCATTTCATGATGTATGTAATCCAAATCATTATGCTGTACACCTTAAACATATACTGTTTGTATGAGTATTGTTATTATTGCTGTTATTGCTTAGTTGCTCAGTCATGTCCAACTCTGCCACCCCATGAACTGTAGCCCACCAGGCTTCCCTGTCCTTCACTATCTCCCCAAGTTTGCCCAAACTCGTGTCCATTGAGTCAGTGCTGCCATCCAACCACGTCATCCTCTGTTGGCCCCTTCTCCGCTTGCCTTCAATCTTTCCCAGCATCAGGGTCTTTTCCAATGAGTCAGCTCTTCACATCAGGTGGCCAAAGTATTGAACTTCAACATCAGTCCTTCCAATGAATATTGGGTTGATTTCCTTTAGGATTGACTTCTTTGATCTCCTTGCTGTCCAAGGCTCTCAAGACTCTTCTCCAGCACCACAGTTTGAAAGCATCATGTTTTTGACGTTCAGCCTTCTTTATGGTCCAACTCACATTCATACATGACTACTGGGAAAACCATAACTTTGGCTACATGAACCTTTGTCAGTAAAGTGATGTCTCTGCTTTTTAATACACTTTCTATGTTTGTCAAAGCTTTTCTTCCAAGGAGCAAGCATCTTTTCATTTCATGGCTTCAGTCACTGTCTGCAGTGATGTTGGAGCCCAAGAAAATAAAATCTATTGGTGTTCCCACTTTTCCCCCATTTATTTGCTATGAAGTGATGGGACCAAATGCCATGATCTTAGTGTTTTAAATGCTGAGTTTTAAAGCCAGTTTTTTCACTCTCCTCTTTCACTTTCATCAAGAGGCTCTTTAGTTCTTCTTTGCTTTCTGCCATAGGTGTGGTGTCATCTGCATATCTGAGGTTGTTGATATTTCTCCAAGTAAACTTGATTACAGCTTGTGAGTCATCCAGCCTGGAATTTTGCATAATGTATTCTGCATATAAGTTAAATAAGCTGGGTAACAATATACAGCCTTGCCGTACTCCTTTCATAATTTTGAGCCAGTCCTTTGTTCCATGTCTGGATCTGACTGTTGCTTCTTGACCTGCATACAGGTTTCTGAGAAAACAGGTAAAGTGGTTTGGTATTCTCATCTCTTTAAGACTTTTTACAGTTTGCTGTGATCCACACAGTCAAAGGCTTTAGCATAATCAATGAAGCAGAAGTAGATGAGTTTTTTTTTTTTTTTTTTTTTTTGAGTTCCCTTGCTTTTTGTGTGATCTAGTGGATGTTGGCAATTTGATCTCTGGTTTCTCTGCCTTTTCTAAATCCAGCTTGAACATCTGGAAATTCTCGGTTCATATGCTGCTGAAACCTAGCTTGAAGGATTTTAAGTATAATCTTGCTCTCATGTGAAATGAGTGCAGTTGTATGGTAATTTGAACATTCTTTGGCATTGCCATTCTTTGGGAGTGCTGGATGTCAATTATATTGCAATTAAACCAGGGGGGATAAGGACCAAGGTATCTGGCAGGTGAATTCTTGTGTCTTAGTTGAAAATTCCCTAGAGCATGACGCCTTCTGAAATGAATACTAAGTCATAAGAAGATGGTTGAAGGAAACAATTGCCTAGATGCTAATACCCTTCCCCTTGAGATGGTACCTATGGAACCCAAGGAGGGGAGAGAGAGAGAGAGAAAAGAACTCAGGGACCATCAGGTGGCTTGTTTCAATCCTGCCTCTCAGCACATAGCCTCTAATTCAGCTTAAAATGGGAAACAGAATCTCACAAGCAGCACAGTTTTGGAGACTGACGAAGCGACCCAGAGTGGACTTCCTTTCTTTGAATTGACTACATGGGGAACTGGAGCTTTGGTACCAGCTGTTGCCCCTTGGGCCCATCCACCTCCTCAGCAAGTGCAGATGAATTTGGGTAAGTCTTTCCTGGTTCTTGAATCTCCCATATTGATTGAGATTCTGAGTTTTATTTGGTAGTGGAGCAGGTTACCTGCCCCCTCCTAATAGGAAAGATACTAGGGGGAGCCCAGGTGAAACATCCGGGGAATACCCACTCATGGTCTAGACACTGAGTGGGGCTCGGTTGAAAGATACCGAGGAATTCCCACCCAGTCAAAAGATGCTAGGTGGGGGGCTGGCTGAAAGATGCCAGGAGAATTGCCCACCCAGTGGAAAGGTACTGGGTAGGGGAGCTCTATTGGGAAAAAAATCAAGGAATATCCAGGGCTCGGCTGAAAGATGCCAAGGTCGCTCTGTTGTAGGGAACTGAATGGTCTTGGCTGAGTGGTTAAGTAAGAGGCTGATCTGACACTTTTCCTCAATTTGACTGCCTTTATAGAATTTGTCAGGATAAAAGGGAGGAAAATACATGAGAGCTTTGCTCTGAAGAAAAGGGATCAGACTCCTCCCGGCCAGTTTCGGTTTTCTCAGGTAACTGAGAAATTTATGGCAGTGGTGGAGGCCTAGTCCTCGTACCGTGCAGTGGGCCCATAGGGAAACCCACTGATTAATTAAAATACTTGCCCATCTGGGGGTCGCACATAAGAACTGGCCATTCAGCGACCTGAGCAGGCATGGTGGTCTTAGATTGCCAGAGGCAGAATCCGAGACACATAAAGACAAGCTGAAATGACTCTGGGGTAACTCCTGAAAGAGTTAGGCTCACAAGCAGCACATGGGCCCACGACACAAGTTCACTAGTGATCTCTCAACAGAAATAAAGGGGTGTCAGAAAGTCAGCCTCTGACTAACTCTCTAGCCAGGTTCATGTACAATACATATGGAGCTCATAGTTTGAAGTACATAATTAATTGGAGAAAAATACTAAAAGAGAGCTCAACCTAAAATGGCCAAATTTGGGTTCCTTTGGTATTATAAAATTGATATCTTTACAGGCACAGTTTGAAAGGGCAGGCTGCCCTTTGACTGGTATCTAGAAGCTTCTAAAACAAGAAATGACAGAGTAACTTCTTCCCAGAAAATCAACAAGAAATTGCTTGAAACTATCAGAACTAAAAAGGCTGCCAGCACTGACTTTGCCAGCTCGCAGGTCTAATTGAACTGGGAAGTCACATTTGGCATTTATGCCATTTGGCTTTTCATTCTGGGGCATCCCTTTACCATCTTTTTGGGGCACTCTTGCCACTGGGCTTTTGATTTCTGGGCATCTCTTTGCCTTTTGTTTCATTTGGAGTGTGACTCCTGGCTGGTGAAGTTCTGGTTTGGTTTGGTTTGTTGGTTTGGTTTGAGTGCACAGACATCTGGTACAAACTGTTTGAGCTAATGTGTGAATTAAGGTTCCACACCCGACCTGGGAACCCTTTGGGAAAATATTTTTAAATGATTGGTCAATCTATAGCTATGATCCAATCACAAGAAAAACGGCCTGAAACTATTAGATCTTTATTGACATAGGATAGGAAAATGAACTGAAGTTCCCTTATGTCCAGGACTTCCTCCTGTAATCAATAGCCTGGGGCTGATTAAACCAAGACCCCTACTTTCCCAGAGGGACAGTCCCTGCTGGGACCAATCTGCCCTTGTTATCAGGGCCAAGTTGAGCACTATCTGGCCTAAATTTCAGCTATAAAATTATGGTCACAAAAAAAAATACAATTTTTGACAATGTGCTCACAATATCCTTTAGACTCCAGAGGAAGCTTGAAGAAAAAAATATCTCTTTAAGAATTCTTGCCCCGAGTAAATAACTCCTTCTATACCTTTAGACCAGATCTCGCTGGATCTAGACAATATCTAATTCCTGAAACCAAAAGGAACAAAAAGGAGAATGAAGACTTTTAAAATCTTACTCCAACCATTGTTTATGCATAACTAAGTTTGGAAAACAAAGCTATAGGGTCTCTTGTGTCTGTTTGAATGTATGTATGTCTCAGTGTGTGTCTTTGTTTATTTTCATAACATTGCAGATTGCTGAGATCAATTGTAAATGAGCTCTAATCTAATTGGCCTTAAAAAAATAGTAAAACTCAATCCACTTGTTTGGTTGTGTCCAATTACCTATGTCTAGTATTTCTGGGTTACCTTGGTGGATTTCTGTTCTCTAGGGATACCCACTAGGAAATTTATTTGAGATGAGTGTTCAGTCATGTTCCAGCTTCATGATATTGCCAATGGGATTCTCTCACCTGGCCAATCAATAATACCTGCTCTGGGGGTGCTGGCCATAGATTTATGTTTTCTCTTAGGGTCATTTAAACTCAATCAGAGTGATGAGCTAAATCTCAATTTAAAAAAATTAACCTCTCATCTATGAAAAGGTAAATTTCCACAATTATGGGGTGGATCTACATGGTTAATATCAGGCTGTGGTCATTTAAAAGCTCCTCTATGTTGGGAAGGGTTAAATCATACTAAAATTGATCAACCTGGTAATCATGAGACAAGCCTGGGTGCTTTATGATCTATGTCTCTTATTACCCTTAGAGAGAGTGGTTGGTATGGAACTCAGTGGATTTGTGGAACTAATTTATGGCCTTCACATCTACAGGGATGGATATGAAGGTGTATCCTGGGATTCCCATGAATTTAAGGTCATACATGTTAATGAATTAGAGGTAACCCTAACCAATCTATCATTGGTATGATCCCAATGGGTCAAAGATCTGTATTCTACTGGTATGACCATTTAGCAGCTTGTGTGTGTGTGTGCGTGTGTCTTCAATGGGGTTGGAGGATGTAATTGACCATATCTAAGCCTTAACATCTTTCATAAGCTTTAAATGATAGTAATTGGGCTATTAGCCTATTGAATTCTGAGATCTCTATGTTGAGAAAGGCTTTGCTACACAACTGCAAGGCCCCTGACACCTTATAGCATCTCAGGGAGATATCTGTGCTATAATTCAAACTGAATGCCAGATTTTCATATCTGGTAAATCCTTTAATGTAACACATTTGAACCACATGAAAAATCAGATTTCTCCTTTAAGTGATTCATTCCCTAGTCTTGACAATCTTTAAAAAAAAAACTGGTGTGGGAGGCTCATGGCTGAAATATTTACTTTTAATTCCACTATACCATTTTTATTTTGTTTCACAAGATTCTTATTGTATTACCAAGTGTGTGACTGAGCCTCCAATGAAAATGATGACTAGACTTGAAGCAGTTGATCAAATGTATAGCTCGATATATGATGAATGATTGTAATAGTGTAACTCTAGGTATGAAAAGTGGAGAAGGCAATGGCACCCCACTCCAGTACTCTTGCCTGGAGAATCTCAGGGACGGGGGAGCCTGGTGAGCTGCTGTCTATGGGATCACACAGAGTTGGACACGACTGAAGTGACTTAGCAGCAGTAGCAGGGTGCTACAGGCCCCCCTGCATAAGAAAGGCAGGGTAAGAAAGGTGGGTACGTTTCAGGTTCCTTCTTTTCTAAGATTAAGATCCTCTCCTTTTTCTTCTTCTAATTGCTAACAAAAATGGGTAACAGTGAGTCTAAGGAAAGGCAACTTTTTATTGGGATGATATTACAACTATTAAACAAGAAAGGTATTAAAGTAAAAAAAAAAGCCAGCATTCAATCTTTTTCACATTTGCACAGGAGCAATGCCCTTGGTTCCCAGAAGAGGGCACTGTTAACTTAGATACATGGGAAAAGGTGAGAAAATAGTTAAGAGATTGTTATACTTTATATGGACCGGAGAAGGTGCCCACTGATACCTTCTCCCTGTGGAGTATGATTAGAGATGCCTTAGATCAGACTCACAAATCCGAAAGAGTGAAAGTTAAGGGAAATGAGGACGATGCTGAATCCAAACCGAGCTCTCAACAGTTAAGAGATATGTTAGCTGCTATGAACACCATTAGTCATCCAGAAGGTGGGGATGAAAAGGAAAAACAACTTTCACCCCAAGATGAGGAAGACTTAGAGGAAGCAGCAGCTCGCTATCATTCTAATGAGGACTGGTCCTTTTTTGCCAAAGACGCTCCTAAAAGTCTAAGAAATACATCTCCAATTAGGCCTTCTGTAAAATTCGATCCTAAAATCCCCAAAGAATCCTCAGAACAGGGTTAAAAAAGCATGGGGCGATCTCGACCCCCCATGCTCCCCCACGCCTCCCCCTCCATATGGGGGTAAAGGTCCTCCCTTAGGTTTTTCACAAAGAAGGGTGCTTTGAAGGCACAAAAATCTCAAGAGCAGTTCTCCTGGGTTCCCTTACCCTCCTGTTCTCCACCTGGGTGCCCATCCCAATAAAGTCTTGCTTTGTCAGCACATGTGTCTCCTCGGGCAATTCATTTCCGAGTGTTATACCAGAGCCCATTTTCGGGCCCTGAAAGGGGTCCCCCTTCCTGCAACTAGTGGAGACTATTCTTAACTGAGACTGACATCCTGACCACTCTGGGTACTCAGGGGCCAGCTTGCCTGCCAATGGACCAGACCCAAAGGCCACAATTGGGACCCTTTTGTCCCTGGTCTCCTCCTGACGCCGACAACTGGCCAGAGTGTCCCGACTGGTAAGGAACAAGAAACTTTATTGACCTCTCTCCCCTTCCCTCTCTCTCTCTCTCTCTCGCTCTCTCTCTCTCTCTCTCACCAATGCCATTCATCCTGAGGATACCCCTGGATCCTGCTGAGGCTGGACCCCGGCATGGGGGGACACTGTTTGAGTTCTGAGCCTAGTCAAGGAGGCTCTTGGAACCTTGAAACCTCCATATCTGGAAGCCTGGAAGCTTAAATCTCCTGGAGAACTCTGAAATATATAGACTCCTGAGCCACTCTGCAAGCAGAGCTCCTGAGCACGAGTTCGGGAAGCTATGTCTACCCCACCCACAACTCCATCCCCACCCCAAAAGCTAACCTGGAAAATACCCACATGTTATCTGCATGTGACACAAAAGACCAATAGCTCTTGATCCCATCCTCTCCAAGGCTGGCAGTGGGGACAGTAACTGGGAGTTTTCCAGGAGGGTAGAGCAAAGTCCCTGAGTGCCACATGGGCATCTATTAAGGGAAACCATCCACAAGCTGTCCTCAGGACAGCAGGGCACAGAGGAAGGAGCATCTGGGCTCTCTCCAGGACACACTTTGCAGGCTGTCCACTGTTTTCTAAATTCTTGCTCCCTGTCAAAGTCGTCTTGCCGGTTCACTCTCACCAGAACAGAACTTTGTTTTGTGTGCATGAGTAGACAGAAGTGAGAGGAAAGAAAGAGTCCACACTGTGGGTGGCTCAGGCCCTGCTCCCCCATCCCACATGAGGCAGTTCCATGCATCTTGGCCTATGAGATCCCCTCTGCTCTATCGTGTGGGCTTCTGATTGGCGTCACAGGCCACTGAAGCCTTGTGGTCTGCTGATAAAGGTGCTCTCCTCGACCAAACTCTAGCTAGTCTCCTCTGAGCCCTCTTCTCACTTAAGCCTCGAACTTGGTCAATAAAGATGTGGACAAATACTAAAATAGTTTCTAACAGCTCAGGGTCTCCTCCCGAGGATGATCTTCGTCCCCTTCAACATGCCTGTGTTAGAAAACTCAAGGCTGCCAAAATAATTTACTGTTTCTTCCAGGCAACAGCAGAACATAGGGTCCCTTTCTCCCAGGTTCTGTGGAAGTTGAGGACCTACATATTGACAGGCACCAGTTAAGAAACCCAAATGGGTTTCACACTGACTCCCTTCAAAGAACTTACCACTTTTTGTAATTTTTCACTTTCCTGACCCTACTGAACATTCTCTTACACCCTTCCGTTTTCCCTCATTTTCCCTTTAAAAACACCCAGTCACTTCTGTACAAATCAAAGGTCATGCTGGAATATTCTCTGTGTTGCAATATTATGTTACTGATTAAAATCTGTCCTGACTACCTTAGTGTTTGGTTTGTTTATATTTGACACTACCACCAACGGCAACATTTATCCAAATCTTCCAGATGCTACTGTGTTATTCAGATGGCAAGTTCAAAAGGAAAAAGAGTGAGGAAAAATGACTGCACTTGCTGCGTTTTGGGGATGAAATTTAGCTTTGTTTTGCTTCTCACCCAATACAATTATTTCTTTTGATGTCGCCTTGAAGTTGTTTTGCACCAAGTAAAAAAGAAAATTACAGGTGTGAAAATACATGTTGTCCACCAATACTTTTACAGACCAAATGCCAGTCTAAGATGACAGAACTTATCCTAAATATGATGAATTGCTGAAGACATTAGAAGGTTAAATTAACCCTCCGGAACTCACCTTGTGTGCTGGCTACTCAGGAATTCAGGAAAATAGCAGTGAGAAGAAAGGTAGTAAGGGAAGAATTTTGGAGGACAAAGGCTTCCTCATTTCACGTTTTCTAAAATAAGACTGCACACTATCATTACAGATTTTCACTCTTGAAGCCTCGTCTCTGTGACTCCGCTTAAGGATGGTGGAAGGGTCCAGGGCTTCTGCTCAGGGACACGAGCTGATTGCTTCTGCAAGGTCCTTATCAAAAGCAGTGGTTTATCCTTGGGGCTACGGCGCACGCGCCCCAACGGCGGTGCACACCTTGCAGTGGAGCGCAGAGAACGTCCCTTAACAGGCTCTGCTGCATTACTACCTGCTTTCCTGGTGAAATAGGGAACAGGCAGGCCACCCCTTAGTGCAAGGCCAGGTGAGCATTTAAGTTGCCAGCCCAGACAGAATGGCTGGTGCTTTGAATTTGTCCTTTTCAAAATGTAGGATATGGGGTGATTAGGGGAGCAAGGAAAAGAAGGGTGAGATTTTGTTTGTTTTTTACATGCAGATGGCCTTTTCTTCCTCAGGGGGATAGACAGAGCTTATGAGACAGACTACCTTATTGGTAATTCCAGACATGTTGATTAAGATTACGTTTCTGGGAGAAACTGAAACAACAGTTGGATCATGTATTAAATCTAGTTTGGGGTTCACGATCTTTGGGCTTCCCTGATAGCTCGATTGGTAAAGAACCTGCCTGCGATGCAGGAGACACAAGAGATGTGGGTTCGATACCTGGGTTGGGAAGACCCCCTGGAGTAGGAAATGGCAACCTACTCCAGTATTGTTACCTGGGAAATCCCACAGACGGTGTAGTCTGGCTGGCTACCGTGCATGGGGTAGCGAAGAGTCAGCCACGACTGAGCACCTGAGCACAGCTCATCTCCTTAGAACCGGAGACTGGGGAGAGTGGCATGGTATCTGTCTTACCCCTTCTGGGTTCTCGTGTGTACCAGGTATGACAGTGAATCAGTGCTCAGTAAATGTGTCTTTTACATTTGATTGACAAGGCACAGTTTAAAACACTAATCGAGAAGGGCAGAGGGAACTTTCTTTTTCCTCTCTACTGTATGCATAGAAATTGAACCTCTGTGAAGTATACTGTCCATGTGTTTTGCAATAATTAAATATTAGAAAGTAATGCCATAGAAGAATAAATAACACCTTGGAAAGTTCTTTACAAGATTTTATTTCAACGTAGAAGCCAGAGAGTGTGTGGATAAATGTTACATTTACATTTTATTTATGTTTAAGTAGATGGGAAAAATAATGTAAGCAAAATGCCGTTAAGCTCTGAATGGTTATCTGACATAGAAGGTATCACATGGTTTTTATTTTCTACTATTGGTCTATCTATATTTTCCAAATGTTCCCCACTTTTACAATGAGGCAAATAGAATTAAGTACAGCATCGTTGCCCCCTGGTGGTTTATTCAGTGTTGTTCCTTAGTCTGAGGGAGGAATATTGTATCCACTCAAGACAGAAGAGCAGATACCACTGCAAGCATTATTCCCAAGGCAGAACTTTCAAAATTCCCAAATCTTTTGCTAGGACAAGTGGTTGTGTCCTAGAGGAGCAGTGCTGTGAAACTCGCAACAGAGTTTCATATTGTCCTCGTATTGACCATGTGGGGACTCTATGCTCTCAGCTGCCATGAGACAGAAACATCAGGAGCAGGGCGAGAGAACTAGGTTCTGGGATCAGCGGGGCACTGGAAGCAGGGCCTTTGCCATCAGAAGGCTAAAGAGGGCAGGCCATTGGAGTTGGGGTGGCGGCCTTGGGGTTGGAGGGGTGGGGACCCGTGAAAGTGGGAGTCCAGGGCAGAATGGATTTGGTGACTGTCTGTGGGGGATGAAAAGGAGGGTGGGCACGAAGAGCACTGGGGGTGAGTGAGGGGTGGTAGTGTGGCCTACAGGGGGGCCAAAGGGAGCAGAATACGGGGAAGGTGAAGACATCTGTGCTGGGCCTGTGACCCCTGAATCTAGCCAGACAGCCTGTTCTGGCCCACGACCTTCCTTGTCATGATGTCAGGGCACCCTCCCTGCATTTCTTGGGGTTCAGCTTTTACTAGGATCCCCAGAGGGAGAGGAAAAATTCCAAAAACAATGGTTTTCAAACTTTCTGTGAGTCATGATTTCAGGGATCCCTTTCAACCCAGCTCCTATTACACAGTTTCATGTGAAGGGCCTAGAACACCCCATAGCATTGATATACTGTTCCATAAACTGCTTTTATTCTTTGCTGTTTTGCCATGACTGGAAACATGAGGAGTTTTTATTTTGTTTTGCTGAATGTGATTCTGACTGACCCCTTTCTCTCCAACCTCCGGGCCCATGGATGTGTGTCTATTTTTGTTTCTAGGCTCATTGCGGCTCATATCTGCCTGTTGGAGAACTTTTGTGGTCACTGCAGCTCACCTGATGGAAGGCTTTTGTCACTGAAGTAGGGAGGGCATCTGGTTTGGCACCTACAGGAAGCCACCCTGATTGCAGGATTTCCAGGCTTCTCCTACGTGTAAATCATCAATAAACACGACATGAAAATTAAGAAGGAAAAAACACTCTTGAGTGAGAGATAGCAGAAACAAATGGCAAAACCAAATCTCCAAAGCCCTCAGATATTGGAAATGTCTGCTTTCGTTTGAGTAAGAAATGTATTCTTCCACTCATTTTATAGACCTAGAAAGTAAAATTGATCTCTTCGATATATATTTTTTGACTTAGTTTTTAAAAAATACTGATTTCTTTCTTTGCCTGCACTGGGTCTTAGTTATATCACAGAGGATCTCTGACCTTTTTTGCGGCTTGTGGGTCTTTGTTATGGCATGTGGGATCTAGTTCCCTCACCAGGAATGGAAGCTGAGCCCCTGCATTGTGAGCTTGGAATCTTGGCCCCTGGAGCACCAGGGACGTCCTTCTTTGGTATATTTAAAGAAACTAGAAGAACTGGAAAGATAAACAAGGAATAGAGAGCTACCCCCAAATGACCAGGTTTCTTCTTTCTTTCCTCTCGCTGACCAATTCAGTCCAAAAGCTATTAGCGGAGGCCAAGCAATGTAGGTGTTTGTGTTGGAGGAGCTTTTGTGATCCTATATTATGTGGTGTCAGCTGAGGGCAGGGTGAGAAGAGCATCCACGTGGGGGATAGTGTCAGGGGCCTGATGTGGGCTGTTAAGGGTCCAGGTAAGTCCAGGAGAGCAATTCCAGGGGCAGGGGGTGCTTAGTAGCAGTTGGTCCAGCTTTTTAGAACCTGAGAGGATGTTGAGGATATTCATACAGGGAGTTCTGGCACAATGTTTCAGGATCTGATGACAGTAAGGAGGACAGCTACATGGGATGGCAAGTAACTTGTAGGTTGAATTGTGTCCTACAAAAATTCAGATGCCAAAGTCTGCTATAGGCTTAGGGATTGTGTCTCCCTGAGGATCATATGTGAAATCCTAACCCCACAATGTCGTGGTCTGTGGAAGTAGGGTGTTTGGGAGGTGATTAGGTCATGAGGATGGAGCCTTCATCAATGAGATGAGTGCCCTTAATTCTAAAAGAGACCCCAGAGAGCTCCCTTCCCCGTACTGCCATGTGAGAAAGATGGCCATCTATGAACTGGAAACGGGGTCCTCATAAGACACTGAATCTGCCCCTGCCTTGATCCTGGACTTCCCAGCTTCCAAAATGGAGAAATCAACTTCTGCTGTTTATAAGCTACCCAGTCTATGGAATCCTGTTATAGCAGCTGGACTGGACGGAACCGATAAAATTCTAATTCCTGGTACCTCAGAATGTGAACATAGTTGGAGATAAAGTCTTCACAGAGGTAATCAATTTAGGATGAGATGATGAAGAGTGGGCCCTAATCCAGTATGACTGGTATCTTAATGAAAACGGTAAATTTGGACATATAGAGGAAGAAGATGGCCAAGGAGAGAGCCATGTAACATATTCTCCCTCCTAACATGTCAAAGCAACCAGCGTTGCCAATACCTTGATTTGGGGCTTTGAGTCTCCAGAACTGTGCGATAGCAAATTTCTCTTATTGAAATCACCCAGTTTATGGTACTTGGTTAAAGTCACCTAGTCAACAAGTGCAGTAACCCAGCTCAGGGATTTGGAGCCTGAGCTCCATAAGAGAGTCAACACAGTTGAGGGTGAGGGATGAGCAGGGTAGTGGTGAGGATGATCTGGTGTGGGTGTTCGAGCCTAAACTGGGTAAGAAAATGTCGAGGCAGGACCCAGCCCAATCCAGGTTGAGCTGATAAGAAACCAAGCAAGGTAGTAATCACTTCATAATGTATATGTATTTCAAAGCATCACATTGCACAGCTTAAAATATGCAATTCTTTTTTTTTTTTTTTTTTTAAATATTATTTTATTAGTTGGAGGCCAATCACTTTACAACATTTCAGTGGGTTTTGTCATACATTGACATGAATCAGCCATAGAGTTACACGTATTCCCCATCCCGATCCCCCCTCCCACCTCCCTCCCCACCCGACTCCTCAGGGTCCTCCCAGTGCACCAGGCCCGAGCACCTGACTCATGTATCCCACCTGGGCTGGTGGTCCGTTTCACCATAGATAGTATACAATTCTTATATGTCAATGAGATCTCAAAAACTGCTTAAATATCATATGAATGAGGAAGGTACAATATGCTATAGAACTCAACAAAAGGGAAACCTCTCTGTACCTGAAAAATCTGTACTGAGATAGACAAAACATATCCTGGTTCCTGCCTCATTTTCCTAGAGTCAAAGGAGACATGGGCCTTTATGTGCTCTACAGATACACCTGTCACTAACTCTGGAATATGTTTGGGAAAAGATAGTAACCAAGCATAGTGAAGAAGGCTTTCAGTAGCAAATGGTGGGGGGTTGGATCTTGGCAAAAAATGTGAGAGTCTGAAAGAGATGACGACAGTCTGTGTGGGAGCAGCTTTGGCCAGAGTGTCTGGGCTTGGGTGAAGTGAGATGGGCATCCACAGGGAAGGGTGAAATCAGCCTGGAATGTCAGAGCGTACGTGGGGTGAGCTGAGGGTGGCAAAGGCAGCACTTAAAATATTTTTAAAATGTGTTGGAAGTGCAAAGGCAGCACTTAAAATATTTTTTAAATGTGTTGGAATCTTTAAAACAGTACTGAAATGGAGGAAATGTATTCATGTATTTTTTTTTATTTATATAGTCTTTTCTAATACATATTTTTTTTTATTTATTTGATTGTGCAGGGCCTTAGTTGTAGTTTGTGGCATTTTCAATTGTTTTGCAGCATGTGGGATGTTTATTTGAGGCATGTAGGAACTAATTCCCTGACCGAGTATTGAACCTGAGCACCTTGCAATTGGAACGTGGAGTCTTAACCACTGGACCGTCAGGGAAGTCCCATTATATAGTTTTGATGCTTTGACATCTGGGGCCTTGCTGACACTGGAGGGACTGCCCCTCCCAGGGTTGTTCAATTCCTAGAGAGAGTCAAGAACTCACCTGTGAGCATACCTTTCAAAAGCAAGTCAACCGATTGAAAGACCATACCCCTAGTCACTACTTATCTCCTCTACTGGGCTGTCAGATTCCGGGCCACTGTCCACCTGCCCTAATCACACCAGGGCCAGGTACTAGATAACTAGGGACAGCCCCTATGACCCAGAGCCCACTAAAATTATTCAGACTAGCCATGTTCAGTCTGCTTATCTGCCTCACCTGTAGAAACCACAATAAAGTTTCTTGCTCCCCATTTACCTGCTCCCTTTGCCTCCTGGCCAACCCAGGGCCTTCCTCATGTGGTTCCTCATGAGGTGCTCCCTCCTCTTGGGAACTGCTACAAACTATCTTTTCAATGGCAGTCATCTCCTAATCTGTTGGCCTTACCATACCTGAATAAGAGTAAACCTATGCTAAAAAACAAGACCTAAATTAAATGGATACATATGCCAGAATCATGAACTGGAAGGCTCCATATTTTGAAGCTAGTTGTTCTCCCAAAATAAATACATAGAGGCAACACAATCCCAATGAAACCCTCAGCAGTTTATGCATACGTGTGCATGAAAATTAATATGTTATTTCTGAAATTTATATGGAAAGGCAAAGGCCAGGAATAACCAGGACAATTATGTCCTGGATGGTTTATACCAGGAGATACCAAGGCCTATTATAAAGCTACTATAGTTAACTAAGTAGTCTATTTGTATGAGGATAGACCTTTTAACCAACAGAACTGAACAGAGATTCCAGGAACAAACCCACATAGATAATCTGATTTGTGATATTACAGGACACTAAAGAAAGGAGGAACCTGGTGGGCTGCCTTCTATTGGGTCACACAGAGTCAGACACGACTCAAGCGACTTAGCAGCAGCAGCAGCAGCAGCAGCAGGAGCAGCAGCAAAGAACGGATGTCTTTTTCCAGTCAGTGGTACTGGGTAAATTTGGCAGTCCCCAACCTTTTTGGCACCAGGGATTGGCTTCGTTGAAAACAATTTTTCTATGGTTGGGGGGTGGGTGGGGAGATGGTTTGGGGATGATTCAAGCGCATCTCATTTATTGTGCACTGTATTCCTAATTAATGCCACCGTTGATCTCAAAGGAGCTAAGAGGTACTGGTCTGGGGCCCGGAGGCTGGGGACCCTTAGTGAGATATCCAGATAGAGAAAAAGTGAATGTTGATCCCTGTCTTACCTTACACAAAAATTATTTCCAAGATGAACTGCTGATCTAAGTGTGAAACGTGAAACAGTAGAACTTTCAGGAGAACATCTTCATAATAATGGTCATGGAAAAACTATGCAAAGGTAAGGAACAGATTACATGGAAAGATGAAAGAAAAATGCTAAAAATGAAAAAGTCTTCCCCTTACTGGCAATCAAAGAAATGAAAATGAAATGAATTATGAGGTCCCTTTCTTGTTTGTCAGATACAATGGTTATAAAGTATAGTTTGCTTTTAGTGAGGGTGTAACGATATGGGCTGCCTTATGCTTTATTAACAGAAATGGAAATTTGTATAATTGTTCCAAAAATCAATCTGAGAAGCTTTATCAAGAGTCTGGAGAATGTTCATGGCTTTGATACAATCCAAATCTAGAATTCTCACCTAAAGCATGAGCACAGAAGCAGATAAACATATATAAGGAAATGTTTATAATAGTATCCCTTAAAATAGCAAGGGCTTCCCCAGTGGCTCAGAGGTTAAAGCATCTGCCTCCAATGTGGGAGACCCGAGTTCAATCCCTGGGTCGGGAAGATCCCCTGGAGAAGGAAATGGCAACCCACTCCAGTATTCTTGACTGGAGAATGCCATGGACCGAGGACCCTGGGAGGCTACAATCCATGGGGTCGCAAAGAGTCCGACACAACTGAGCGACTTCACTTCACTTCAAAATAGCAAAAGAAATAGAAACAAATTAATATTGTCTAATTTGGGAATACTGTTCATGGGGTTTTCAAGGCAAGAATACTGAAGTGGATTGCCATTCCCTTCTCCAGTGGACCACATTCTGTCAGACCTCTCCACCATGACCCGTCCATCTTGGGTGGCCCCACATGGCATGGCTTAGTTTCCTTGAGTGAGACAAGGCTGTGGTCCTGTGATCAGGTTGGCTAGCTTTCTGTGATTATGGTTTCAGTGTCTGTCCTTTGATGCCGTCTCACAACACCTACCATCTTACTTGGGTTTCTCTTACCTTGGATGAGGGGCATCTCCTCACGGCCTCTTGAGAAACCTATCTGTAGGTCAGCAAGCAACAGTCAGAACTGGACATGCAACAAGAGACTGGTTCCAAATAGGAAAACCAGTATGTCAAGGCTGTATATTGTCACCCTGCTTTTGTAACTGATATGCAGAGTACATCATGAGAAATGCTGGACTGGAAGAAGCACAGGCTGGAATCAAGATGCTGGGAGCAGCATCCAGGTGGTGGGCAGGCAGGCAAATTGGGTGGTCACAGGCCCACACCTGACCTTAGGTGGGGATGCCACGAGCTGGGGGTATGCCAGGCTCATGAAGGGAAGTACCCGATGGATGGCCCAGGCAGGCAGATCCCCCAGGACATCTGCAGGCCGCCTTAAGCCAGGGGGTGACGGCTCAGGCTAGAGCCGGTTCAGGCAGGCAGGATAGAGGCCTGGCCCCGGGGCCCTTGGAGGGCTCCACTAGGGGCTGCCAATTGCTAGGGGCCTCCCTGAGTGGCGGCTGGAACTCAAGATATGTCTGCCAGCTAGATTCAAGCCCTCCTGGAGGCAGCCAGTGAGGCGGTCATTCCTCTCCTCCAGGTGGTCCAGGCAGGTGTTGACCTGGTCCAACATGGGCTTGATGGCTACCTGTACTGCTTTTCGGGCAAGCCGTCAACCTTGCCTTCCGTGCTGACATCCACAGGCACACCCTGTTCCACGTGGCCTCCAGACACTGTGGGCTCGTGCACCCGCAAGGCTCATGTGGCGGCCATAGAGCGAGAATGCACGTTGCGTGCGCGGACGGCCGAGGCAGGGAGGGTGGAGGGCAGTCATTAAACCCTTGTGTTCATTGAAATCGTCTTCCTGGGGAAAAGAAAGCAAGACTGTCACAGTCTGTCCTGATGGAAAATGTGTCTACTGGGTGGTGGGCTCGGGTATCTCCCCGATTATTCCCAAAGATCTTACGGGCTGTGGCTGTCAGCAAACACCTCTTCCCACCCAGGTGTAAGGGTTCCCCAAAGCTGCAACGTGTCATCTCCTGCCAGAGGGCTTCCTCAGGATGTGGAGGTTGAAGAAGGGCCTCTGTACTGTCATCACACCTGGAATTTACTTCTTTTTCTCAGTATTATGATCTATTCCTGTTAAAGAATGACTTAACCATTAAGATGTAAGCTACCTGACTTAGCTATGCAAGTCCAAGTCAGCAGCCTGGAGAGAAACAGGGTGAGATTTGGGGTTGGTGGGGGTGGTCCTCCTTCTCACCTGTCCTCCTCATACAGGATTGGCAGGTATTATTTCAATATTTAATCAATTGACACATTTTGTGTTTTGTAGGAGAACAAGGGATTTTGGACCTGGGGAAGACTTGAGAGGAGTGTGTGTCATTTCTTCCATGTAGTGAGGGCTTTTTATGGGCCAGGCTGTATGTGTCTCCCTCAGAACTGTTGCTGTGGGGATAAACGTGGTGCTGAAATGGGACCTCTGTGAAGCACTGGCTATCCTGGCACTCAGCAGCAGCGTCTCACTGCACAGGCACATGCACGTAGCCTCCCCATAAGTCCTGGACCATGCGTGCACTGTTAGAACTCTGTTATTTCAGTGGAGATCAAGGGTCTCTCAAATCTGTAAGACTCAGTGTTCCCCTCCCAACTCCACCACCACACACACACACACACACACACACACACACACACACACACACACACACACACACAGACTCAGAGCAGGGGGTCCCTGCCTACTTCTACCCTCCTTTTTCCTTAAATGTGGTGTCAACTTGGAGATGAATGACTGGGTGACAAGAAGCTTATAGCAGAACGGGATGAGTAGGGGCCTGCCCATTCTGGGCTCCTTTTCTGCTTTTTGTTCTGGTTCTTTTCCCCACCCCAGGTATGCCAAGACTAGAAAGGCATGGAGCACCTTTCTGCCAGTTTGGGCGTGACTGGTGGTCATCTCCTGACATTCGGGATGGTTCTTCAGGTACTGAGAGATTCTGGTGATACTGCAGCAAGGGTGGATCAGACTGGAGAGGCTGTGAGGATCCTAGAAGGTGCTAGGGTACAAGTCTCCTCCAGACAAAAGCAAATGCAGGCTACTCTGTGCCTTGCTTCCTGTGCTGGTGTCCTATCAGCCTTCCTCCTCCGCCCCATTCTTTTTTTTTTTTTTTTATTCTGTCTCTATATCCCTCCAGCCATCATCTATCCATCTATCTGTATCCCAGGGACACAGGCTATAATTGCATCCTGGTCTCCAGCCACGGTGGCACAGATATGAAGGTCGGGTTCCTGCTATGTGTGGTCTGAGTTTGTCTGCTGATTCGGACAAGTGATCTGGGTCAAATTTGGGCAGCCATTTCTCTTCCAGATGTAGATCTACTCTCGGTGAATGACCCAAGTCTCAGAAGACAACCCACCACAATTTCTATACCCTGGCCCAGCCCTATGTTTGTGGCAGCATGGAGCCCATCCAATGAGGGGAAGGAGGGTGGCAACTGTGACACTAACCATCCACATTTAGGCTGAACTTCACAGGTTAAGAGCACAGTCTGCAGCCAGAATGCCATCAGTTCAGAAACTAGGCACGTGTCTGGGTTTACTAGGGACACTCTCACATTGACCAACTGATAGATGGGCCAAGGTCTTGATCAGGCAATATACAGAGGTAAGTTACAGAAGTGCTGTGAACATTCGATATCATTTTCATTCAGATGTTATTCAGTCTGCCCTCAAATATTATTCAAACACATTCAAACAAAGAAATTAAGCCAAGACTATTCCCTATAAGATGTACTATGATGGTTGGAAAATCTAAAATTCAGAATGCAGGAAAACAGGCAGTTTCATTCCATTCGTGGGTGGATTAAGTTTGGGACACAGCTTTTGTAGGAGGTGTGCATATATTATATAAGTTGAGAATGTGACTTTCTGTGTATGTGTGTGTGTGTGTGCCCATGCACACGTGCACAGGTGCACATGCATGCTGATGGACTCTAGTTCAATGGGGACACTCATGGCCTGGGCAGAGTGAGGAGCATCCAGGATTTGGAGAGGTAGGCAAGTAGGGTGCGTCACAGGCCCACTCCTGATCCCAGGAGGGGATGCCAGGCTCTGGGGGCTTTCCAAGCATGCAAAAGGGAAGTATCAGAAGGATGGCCCACGCAGGCAGATCCCCGAGGATATCTGCAGGCCGCCCTCAGCTAGGTGGTGAGGGCTCAGGCAAGAGCCCAGCTCAGGCAGGCAGGGTAGAAGCCTGGCCCCGGGGCCCTTGGAGGGCTCCACTAGGGGCTGCCAATCGATTGGGGCCTCCCTGAGCAGGTGCTGGATCTCAAGGTGAGTTTGCCAGTTGGATTCAAGCACTCTTGGAGGCGGCAAGGGGGGTAGTCATTCCTCTCCTCCATGTGGTCCAGACAGGCATTGACCTGGTCCAACATGCAGTTGATGGTGGCGTACACTGCTTGTTTGGCTCTGCCGTCGTCCTGACCTTCGGCACGCACATCCGCAGCCCCATTCCACGGAGCAGCAGACAAGACGGGCTCATGCACCTGCAAGACTCTCGTGATATTGGAGTGAGGCCACGATGGTTGCTGAGTCTCCCTTTTTCTGCTGGGAGAAAGATCTGTTTTGATCTGTTATGCACACTGACACCCAAATGCTAGATTTGAAAAGCAAATTGGATCTTAATGGAGTTTACCACATCCAACCCATGTGTCCTTACTATGGGCCTCTTATCTTTTCCCCTTTATCTTTTGCACTTTATATCATTAACTCTCTTCTCCCATGAGGCCAGAAGGTGCGTTCTTCCCTGAGAAGGCCATATTCTTTCACATTCCTGCTCCTGTGCACTTGCTCCCCCTTAATTCTTTCAACTGCCTCCTCTCTTGCCCATGTTCCACATCAACTCTCCTGCAACACACATTTCAGCCAGGTGCATCTTTTCTTCACAGACGGGCCTGATACAGTCAACCAAATCTTCATACATTTTCCCCAATTTCTCTTATCAGGGCACCACCCGTGTTGTGCCTTCTGGTCAAACCAATGAGTGGGCAAGGGAGTTTATGACATTCTCATGAGGAATATCAAATATCACGGGGGATCCCCTAATGAAAGGTACTATTTCAGTGTCCCTTTATGTGCTATTGAATCTTCATATGTATTGCACTGAATATTGAGCTATATTATACCAGGAGAAAATGAGCGACTAAGCTGATGAATTGGAAACTGGTCCTACAAGTTTTAAGAACAAGACATACAGATTTAGACGTGCAAAAGTTAATAAGTCAACAAAGACATTAGCATAGATGTAAGCAATAATTGTGGAACAAAACAACTGGCAAACTGGCCAACACGTTGTAAGATGTGGATTACATTACATGATTGGTAAGTAGAAAAAGAATCAGAGAAAGTAGGTTAGTGTTGGCAGAGCTAGCATGGGAAAGTCTCCAGAAAGGAGGTTGTATTTGACCAGAGACCTGCCTGGTGATAAGGTCACAGTCCTAGTTAGTGTGTGTTAGTCTCTGGTCTAAATGCTTGTCATGAACTCACCAAGGGTCATGGCAGCCTGATGACAGAGTTCTTATTAGGATCCTCACTCTACTGATTAGGAAGCTGAGGCACAAAACAACGAAGGATATTCAACTGGTAGGAGGGATAATTGTGGTATCAATCCCAAGAGTACACCACATGCCCATGTACTGTACACAGTAGGTAAGAAGATATGATTTTCTTCAGAGAGACCATGAATGTGGAATGAGTTATCAATGAGACAAGAATGAAAGGCAGGCTTTTCCTGGTGGTCCAGTGCTTAAAACTCAGTGCTTTCACTGCTGTGGGCCCAGGATCGGTCCCCTGGTCAGAAAACTAAGAACCCATAAACTGCGCAGTTAGACAAGAGAAAAATGAGAAAGAATGAATGTTGGCCACAGATCAAGGAGACACTGGTGATCTGAGAGATAGGACCTGTGTGGTAGTGGTCATTGTATGCCAGGGATTGAGAGCGTCCAGCATGTACCCACCTGCTGATGCCAGTCAGAGGGACAAGCCTAGGAACACATGGGAAAGACTTGGCAGATCCTGGGGCAGGATTCACATCAATGGCCCCAGTCTTATTTGTCTTCCCTCCCCATGTGGATTCATCATCCTTTACTGATTACTGGACAAGGCCTGCAACAACTCTCCTGCCCTCTGAATCTTTGTCAGAGGCTCACTGAATAAGCCCAGTTCTAGAAGAGCTCACCTGTAAGCTTTCTCTGGGCTTGCGAAGGAGCAGCTAATCTAGTGGAAATGAAACCCCTCTGAGTCAATATCTGGCTGTTTGTTTCTGGTATCTTAGTTTCCTCACTCACAGTTTGGAACTAATTTTCATGTATTTCATTTTCCTGTTTCTTCCAAATTCTATTTGAGGACTATGAAGCCAAGTCTAAGAGTTGCACCTGGATGTGATGTTCCAGATTTAACAGTCAGAGTTATTCAAGAAAACAGAGCAAATAAGAGACATTTTATATCTATATCTATCTATCTGTTTATCTATATCTATCTATACCTATCTATCTATCTATATATTGGCTGTTCGTTTAGTCACTAAGTCATGTCCGACTCTTGTGACGCCATGGACTGTAGACCGCCAGGCTCCTCTGCCCATGGGATTTCCAGGCAGGAACACTGGAGTGGGTTGCCATGTCCTTCTCCAAGGAATCTTCCTGACTAAGGAATCAGGCTCGGTCTCCCGCATTGCAGGCAGATTCTTTACGAACTGAGCTATGAAGGAAGCCCATATATATATGTATACATCTATCTATCTATCTATATATCTTGAGGCTTAACTTGAGTTTAGTTCCCTATTTATGGAGGCTGAGAAATTCCACAATCTCCTGCCTACAAGGTATAAACCCAGGAGAGCCAGTGGTATAATTCAGTCCCACTCTGAAGGCCTGTGAACCAGGGGGGCTGGTGGTGTGAATCCAGGTTGAGGAGAAGGAGAAAACGAGGAGACTAGTTCTATCTCAAGCAGTGAGATAGGATTCAGGGCTCTTTCTCCTGTCTCCTTTCTGCATTCCCTTGCCTTTCCTTTGGGTTAGCATAGCTGAGGGACAGAAGATAACAACGGGCCCTGATGGATATACTATAAGAAGATAACAGCTTTCGTATAAACTAG
This sequence comes from Muntiacus reevesi, assembly GCF_963930625.1. NCBI lineage: Eukaryota > Metazoa > Chordata > Mammalia > Artiodactyla > Cervidae > Muntiacus > Muntiacus reevesi. The sequence continues at coordinate 116,743,453 of NC_089271.1, read as the reverse complement.
GGCATTTATTGTGGGAACGGGATTGTTTTCAATTTTCTCAAGTGAATTGTGATTTTGTCTGCAAGTGAAGACTTTGCTGTCTCTTCCTTTCTTTATGTTGCCTAGACCTGTGAAAAATGGCTGTTCTGGAAGGGGAGCTCTTTGTCCAGCTGTAATGTTGAACAGCATATAATCTAAGGGAGTTCTGAGAAGGAACTGCTCTTGCTTACACTATTTTTTTTTCCGGTGATATTTTCTGCCCTTTTCCTGTAGCTTTATGGGCTCTTGGTCACTGCTTTTGCTGCCAGGTCCCTGAAGGAACACTCCTGGTTTGTCAAATCCCAAGAGGCTTGTTTAACTTACAGAAAATATTTGCATACATTGCAGAGTCAGAAATGGCAGCCTATTGCCTGGAGAATCCCAGGGACAGGGGAGCCTGGTGGGCTTCCGTCTGTTGGGTCACACAGAGTCGGACACGAATGAAGTGATTTAGCAGAGTCAGACAAAGAACTGACCATACTCCGGAGTTTTTGAGCAAAGGTGAGAAAGAAGTCCTCATCCCTTTTCAGCATGAGCAATTTAATTTTCCTTATTTGAGTGTCCCTTACAGTGTGCTCCCTGTGAGATACCAGGTCCCCTGGGTATCTTCACTGTCCCTCCAAGTGCTGATTCTAAAATCCTGGCCATAGCCAGACCCGTGCAGAAAACTTCCTCAAGAGGAACTTGTGGAAACAGCACCTGACAGACAGGTAAAAAGGATGAGTGACTGCTTATCCTCTAGGAGCTTTTTACCCATACATATGTCCTCAGGGCGAATCCTCTCTGATCAATAGGATCAGTGGGGATGAAGTTTAAAACTGCTAACCTTGTTTAGAGATGGTTTAAGTTGCTCTGCTGACATCAGCTGTCTGTTGCCAAGCGGAGCTCCACTTCATCTCTCACCATCCCTTTCTCAGGCACTCTGAAGGAGCAGAGATTTGATCTCCAATTGGCAGAGGTCCGATTTCTGTGTCTTGTGGTGCACAGGACCTGCTAGAATACTTGGGAGGAGGCAAGGACTTAGATCCGGCAGAGTTTTACTTATGGAAGTTTAGTATGCAGCTCTGTCAAAAAGAGTGGACAGGATGAGCCAAATCTGTGCATTCCTGTACAATTTGAATGGTCTCTTCATCCCTCTGGATTTGAATTTGCCCTCCCAGTCCACTATGCTGACTTCAGCATGCACCCAAAATGGGTTACTGAGTGTTGCCAGCCAGGCCACCTCACAGTTTCGATTTGGTTTGACTTTCTGAGTTTCCTTCGCTTCTCCTTATTCATGTGCAAGCCTACTGTACTACTTCTGATCAGCTTTGGAAAAGAGCAGCAGTGGACCCACTTCAGTGAATCCTAAGGAGATTTACCCAGCCTCCCCCATCAGTCAGGCAAAGCCCCTTCCAGAATGCTCAAAGGCCTGTTGCAGATTTTCCTCTAGTAGGTTGTCAGAGTACTGAGCTACAGGATATAGGATGTAGTTGAAGCCAGGAACCAAGCACCTGTGCATCTCCTCCAGACCCCGGAACTGATGTGTCCTGAAAAGGCTAAGAGGGTAGATCTTGTTCTGTCATGTTTCTATTACCAAATACTAATAATAATAAATTATAAGGGTGGAATAAAACTTCAGAGTGGATGGGTGTGTTTATGGTATAGGTTATGGAGATGCTTTACGGATGCATACTTATCTCCAGACTCATTCGATTGTATACATTAAATGTGTACGTGTTTTTGTATGTCAGTCATTGCTCATACCTCGATATAGGGGTTTAAAAAAATAATTAAAAAAAGACCCTTCCATGGTCACAAATGAGTGTCACCTCCTTCCAAGTATTTTTAGATTTTAGAACTGAGAGGGAAGAATGTTTCTCTTGGGTAAATGGGTAATGCCATTTACAGCTTCTGTATTATGGTTTTGACTTGGTTTCTCTATGTATACATAGTATCTGCATTAGTGGTGTATAAAGTTAAACTTTAGTCCGTAGGATTTTGAATTTCATAGAATCATAGCAGTTTTACCGAAGTCATCAACTTCATTCGGAGGACTTCAGCTCAAGGAGTGGCCCTGTGACATCAGCCAGTTGTCATTTGACCAGAAATTGACTTTGGGGTATTGTGCCTTTGGGAATGGCTTGGACTTTGGATTGTTTTCATTTTGTATAATACGTGCTTTTGTGCTTCCTCAAGAAATGTTTAAATATATTGTACCCATGGGGTCATGTCAAAGTGCCTGTGTGCTCTATTTGTGTTCCACAGGATGGAAGGCAGTGTCTCAGGCTCATTGGTCTCTCTAGCAGGCCTCTTTTCTCTGAGACCTTCCCACAGCCTTCTCTTTTCTGTGTCACTGAGTTTCCTGGCCATAGCTACTTGGTTTGGTATACATTTCATCTTATCCTAATTGAACAAGTAATGCTTTTGTTATGGTTTGGGACTAGACCCACAAGAATGAGTGAGAGCCTGCAAAGGATCACTGGTAACCTTTCACTGTAGAAAATATAAAAAGACATACTCTTGAGTCTTCCCCAGCAGTCCAGTTGTTAAGACTCCGTGCTTCCAATATAGGGGCGATGGGGTTCAATCCCTGGTTGGGGAACTAAGATCCCACATGCTGCATGGCATGGCCAAAAAAAAAAAAGACGAAGAAGGAGATACGGCTGAGTTTCCCTGAGCTAGCCTAATTTCTGTGTCTTTAAAATGTATTCCTTACTTAAGTTTCTTATATTTTGTTAAATACTTGTGTTCTTCCAATAAAATTCATTTGCTTCAGAAGATCTCACTTGTTTGTTTTAATCATTCACAAGGAAAACCAGTATGATCAAGGAAGCTGCGGCTCCGTCATGTGCATCGTCACCTGAACCGGGGCAGAGCTCTAAGCTCTGGAGTCTGATGTATTGTATTAAGAACAGGAGCAGGTGGCAAGGATGATGGGGTCTCCAGGCCATGTTAAAAGCTCCCCTCTTTGTTAAGCTCACCCCTTTGTCTAGAGAAGTATTCCCCTTAATGCTAATCACTCAGTTGTGTACGACTCTGTGCGACCCCATGGCCTGTAGCCTGCCAGGATCCTCTGTCCATAGGATTCTCCAGGCAAGAGTACTGGAGTGGCTTGCCATTCGCTTCTCCAGGGGATCTTCCCACCCCAGGGATCGAACCCTGGCCTCCTGCATTACAGGCAGATTCTTTACCGTCCGAGCCACCTGGGGAGCCCAATCCCCTAAAGGTAGCAGGTAATCTAATACCTCCCTATGAGAAGTGATCCTTTTAGCCACTTCATGAAGGCCATGAATGCATATTTGGGGATCGTGGAGAAATCTTCTGATACTCCCAAGGGCAAGGAGAGGTAGGGTGACCAGCATGGTTTTATAGAGGATTAGTTCAGAAGTCAGTAGAACCGAACTAGAAGCAACAAGCACACAGTTAATTCCTGCTGAGGGCTGCATTACAATCTCGGTCCCTTGTGCCTGAGACATCTTTTATTACACCACACCACTAGGTCTTATAAAGACTTTGTAATAGCAGAATTACATTAGCTAAGTAGGTAGAATTTTTGGCATTGTTTATTCTTTAAACATATCAATACACCTTCCAGTTCTAACTGGAATTTGACATGCAATTAACTAAAATTGCACGTCTTACGTTTATAGCTTACCATGGTTTAAACATTTCAGCAGGGACTTCCCCAGTGGTCCAGTGGCTGAGACTCCATGCTTCCGATACAGGGGGCCCAAGTTCAATCCCTGGTTGGGAAACTAGATTCCACATGCCATAACTAAGACCCAGCAAAGCCAAATTAATTAATATTAAAAAAAATAGAAAAAATCCATTTTCCCAGCAAATAAGCCTTACTGTGGTCAGTAACCCCCTGCCCACACCCACAGGAAAGGAGAGTAAGACTGGCAGTCTCTTCTGCCTGTAGATCTTTCGAGTGGCTGGGTGCCTTGCTCTTCCTGGCATTTCATAAATATCTTTGGGCTGAAGGTGGCAACAATTCTGTTCTTACCATTCTGTCTAGAGGGCACCAAGTTTCAATGTCTCATTTCCTGCCCGAGAGGTTCATCAGGATGCAGAGCTCAGATCACTTCTCTTTTTCTCTAATTGCAGCTGGAACTTTATATCCCTTTGATTATCCTCTCCTGCTACAGAATGAGTCTCACGTAAGACTGGAAGCCATCTCCCATTGGCCCTATTTCAGGTCAGTGGGTATGATTTTACCTGAGGCCTTTGCATTTAGAATCCAAACACCATGAAACCCCACTATCAAACACCATGAAATCCCACTACCATTCTAATCTTCATTGACAAGCCAAGCCTCAGCAGAAGCGCTTTCCAAGGAGGCGGGCCGAGGGCAGGGGTGAGCGGGGCCGCGAGCTGTACTGGCGCCTGCGCAGGCCCCGGCCTCAAGAGCAGATGGTTGCTAGTGCGCAGGCGCAATATGGAGGCGGAGTTAGGGCTGTAAGGGCGGGAGAAGAGGGTTAGGGGAGGGGCGGGGCTAATGGCGATAAGGAGGCGGGATCAGAAACGAGGGGCGGGGCCTCGGTTTCCCCAGGCGGGCGGTGGGTGAAGGGCAGGGGCCAGGGGCCAGGGCAGGAGCCCAGGACTCTGCATCTTGCAGGATGCGGGCGTGACCCGCTGCACTTGGAGCAGAGGAGTCAGCCAGGTGCCCACCCTCCCTGCCGAGCCCGCCACTCACTTGTCCTTCTGAGTTCCTTGGCTTGCATGAGGTTCTGTGAACACATTTCCCTGCTTCTTCATGCATCTCTCAGACAGATGATTAGCACCTATGCTGCAGATGTTGCCTGCAACATGAATGGGAAAGCCCCAAATACTAACCAGCAAAATCCAGAGCAGCATGTTCAAAGAGTGCACTGTGACCAGGAAATGTAAGGAAGGTTGAATGCTAAGAGAGCTCTTGATTTTCTATACCAGAAGACGAAAAGAAAATAATCATCTGGTCATCTGCATCAGTTTTGAAAAGATAAAAATGAAGGGTTATCTGATGTTACCAGAGGCATTTGCCTTTAGTCTATTACCAATACCAGAATATCAAATTACCACTCAGATCATTAAGTTACTTTCTCTGACATCATCATCACATATATGCACATAATTCACTATTTACTTAGGGCAATGACACTCCAATTTATTTCACAAATCATGTGTTTTTATGAGACAGTGCTACAGGTCAACCTCTCTAGCTATCCACAACAGCTTAACCCAAAGAGGAGCTGACTCCTGCTCCAAATGAAAATATGTAATTAACTAATCTGTTTGGAGTTGGGATTTTAGTTGAACTCTTTCTTAATATATTGCATATATATTGGAGCATTGAAGGGAATCTTACGGATTTTATAAGTTTACTTTTTGAAAATTCAACAGATTTAGTATTCATGAAGGCTTTACTCACTGACTGCTTTTTCCCCCCTCGCAAATCTGTTCTTCCTCTGTCTTCTGCCCCTTGATCAATGAAAGGGGCATGCTTTTCTTCATGTTGCTTAGATCAAGCACCTTGGCATCCTCCTTGACCCCTCTGTTTCTTTCATGTCCCACACGAACTCCAGCAGCAAATCCTCAGCTATGCCTTCAACATATGAGCAAAGGGCAGCACATCCAGGGACAGGAGAAATTGCTGTGGCCTTTTTTTCAGTCAATTCACCACTGTCTGTATGTGGAAATATGAGCCAATACCTAGAAGCAGAGTCCCATAAGCAGAATATGGACTCATAAAAAGACATGAGCTAAGATATAGAAACAAAGTCACTATGTAAGGTATGTGCTTACTCAAGGTGTATGAATCCCTTCTAATCCACTAGGGTGAACACAGAATCAAAAATGGGTGTAAAGGAAACATCTGTGGATTTGCAAGGGGTTAGAATTTCGTGATTCCGTCTTGTGCTTCATCCAGCCTGGCATTTCGCATGATGTACTCTGCCTATAAGTTAAATAAGCAGGATGACAATTTACAGCCTTGACGCACTCCTTTCCGAATCTTGAACCAGTCTGTCATTCCATGTCTGGTTCTAACTGTTGCTTCTTGACCGGCATACAGATTTCTCAGGAGGCAGGTAAGGTGGTCTGGTATTCCCATCTCTTTCAGAATTTTCCACATTTTGCCGTGATCCACACAGTGAAAGGCAGTGGCATAGTCAATAAAGCAGAAGTAGATGTTTTTCTGGAACTCTCTTGCTTTTTTGATAATCCAACAGATGTTGGCAATTTGATCTCTAGCTCCTCTGCCTTTTCTAAATCCAGCTTGAACTTCTGGAAGTTCACGGTTCACATACTGTTGAAGCCTGGCTTGGAGAATCTTAAGCATTCCTTTGCTAGTATGTGAGATGAGTGCAAAATTGTGCAGGACTTTGAACATTCTTTGGCATTACCTTTCTTTGGGGTTGGAATGAAACTGACCTTTTCCAGTCCTGTAGCCACTGCTGAGTTTTCCAAATTTGCTGGCATATTGAGTGCAGCACTTTCACACCATCATCTTTTAGGATTTGAAACAGCTCAGCTGGAATTCCATCACCTCCACTAACTTTTTTCATAGTGATTCTTCCTAAGGTCCACTTGACTTCGCATTCCTGCATGTCTGGCTCTAGATGAGTGATCACACCATCGTGGTTATCTGGATCATTAAACTCTCTTTGTGTAGTTTTTCTGTGTATTCTTGCCACCTCCTCTTAATATCTTCTGCTTCTGTTAGATCCATATCATTTCTGTCCTTTATTGTGCCCATGTTTGCTTGAAACTTTCCCTTGGTATCTCTAATTTTCTTGCAGAGATCTCTACTCTTTCCCATTCAATTGTTTTCTATCGTAAATGTGTGCCGATTCCTTATAATCATCTCTTTCTCTCTTCCAGTCTCTGTCTTTCCCTCTTTACACACACACACACAAACACACACACACACACACAGAGTACCTCCTATTAGTTCTGTTGTTATGGATGACCCTGACTAACACAAATGTTGTATTTTATATTTTTTTAAAAATAGACAAGTGCCTTTTATTTTGGCCTTAAATATTTAGCTGAATGTAATGTTGTATCAATTATCTGATTAAAGTTCATTCCTAGGCTTCATTTATAAGATATTTACAAATCTTTCTGCATGATATTTTTATTGTTGCTCATCCCTTCATGAATGATGTGCAAATGACTGTTTTCCTGCATTCTGAATGTTAGATGTTCCAACCTTCAATCAGAAATCTTATCGTGAAAAATGATGTTTTAATTTATTTTGTCAGTGTGTTTGAATAAAATTTAGATGAATAGTTTATTAAATGTTTAATGGTCATTTGTAATGTATTTTATGGATTGCCTGATGAGGTCTTTTCTTATTTGGCAGTTGAGGAGTCTCCCTCCAGTGAACAAGCAGCACTTGATAAAGTGGATCTGAGCCTTAAAATAAGACTGAATGGCACAAAAATGTGGATGGAACTCAAATTTTTAGTATTGTATCATCTCAGTCTGTAGGTTTTAATTCTCACTTCACAAGCCGATGTTCCAAAACCAGTGAAAACCATTATAATCACGTTCATCCTCATGTGAATTTGTTAACTAATGTTATAAAACTTGTTTTTATTAAAAATGGTGTGCAACAAACAAGATTTTCAAGTTGTACAATCTTAAAAAGGTATTCCAGATGAGTCAAAAACTTATAGGATTAAAAATTTAAAGAAAATCTGTTAGAGAAGATTGAGGTGTTTCCTTTGTCTTGGTTCAGTATTACATTGAATATGATAATCACAGAAATCCATTTGGTTAATTAACGTGTCAACAATTACATTTGTCCAGAAATAATAATTCAAGGCAGTGAAAAAATATTTTATATTGTTATGGATTATATTATCACAGCCATGAAATTAAAAGATGCTTGTTCCTTGAAAGAGAAGCTATGACAAACCTAGACAGCATCTTAAAAAGCAGAGATATTACTTTGCCAATGAAGGTTGTATAGTCAAAACTTTGGTTTTTCCAGTAGTGATGTGTGGGTGTGAGAGTTGGACCATAAAGAAGGCTGAACACAGAAGAATTGATGCTTTTGAACTGTGGTGTTGGAGAAGACTCTTGAGAGTCTCTTAGACAGCAAGGACATCCAACCAGTCCATCCTAAAGGAGATCAGTCCTGAATATTCATTGGAAGGACTGATGCTGAAGCTGAAGCTCCAATCCTTTGGTCACCTGATGTGAAGAACTGACTCGTTAGAAAAGACCCTGATCCTGGGAAATACTGAAGGCAGGAGGAGAAAGGAACGACAGAGGATGAGATTGTTGGATGGTATCACTGATTCAATGGACATGAGTTTGAGCAAGCTCTGGGAGATGGTGAAGGACAGTGAAATGTGGCATGCTGCAGTCCATGGGGTCGCAAAGAGTGGGACATGACTGAGCAACTGAACAACAACAACAATTATTACAGATGCATAATATGTACACTAATACTTAATACAAACAGGTAAGGAAAACTTAGACCAAAAAATGTGCATCATATAAACAGATTCATCTGAGAAGATAAAAGACAACTGAAATATAAAGATACAAAAATATTTCCACTTTAGTGGTAATGAAATATTGTCAATTAATGCACATATAGGCCCACCATGTAATCCATAATGTTCAATTGCTATTAAAAGAAAATCACTGCTGGTGGAGTTAGAAGATGGGAAGAAGATGGGAAGAACATACACTGTTTAAAGGACCTTGAAATCTGCACAGTCCTTCTGAAAATGAATATGATCAAATTTTAAAAATGGGATTTCGTTATCTGAATCTTCCCTGTACTTTGATACTCTTGGTTTTCTTGCTGTTGGCAAAACCTTCCCCCAAGCAGCTTAAGTCCTCTTCATACTATCTGAATCTTCCCTGTACTTTGATACTCTTGGTTTTCTTGCTGTTGGCAAAACCTTCCCCCAAGCAGCTTAAGTCCTCTTCATACTTAGCCTTTCTTTCAACCCAGAGAACTCCTGAACAAACCTCCTCACCACATGGGCCCTTGTCTTTTTATTTTTCAGTCTGCGAAAACAATGTGTCTCAGTAAATGAGCTTGTGTATTTAAGAACAGGAGGGTGGAATGGCTGGAGCAGTAAGGAGAGGTGTCTGAGTTTGGGAGGAGGTGGGTTGGGAGAAAGTTGGCAGAATAAGATTCTCATAGAAGCTTGTTACCTCCGGCACAGTTGAGACTTTCTTCAAAGTGTGACATTGTAGCTCCCTGAAAATTTTCCATTCTCAAGACAGTGTTTATTTCACCTAAGTGGGAGTTAGCTATGGGAAAGCCCTATCCTCAGGGCATTTACTTAAAAAAAAATCAGAGGCAATTTTTTCACATCATGGCTACCTGAGGTTGCCAACATCTTATATTTTAGTCAGGAGAAAAAGACAATGAAAATATAACAATAAATAATCATGTATTTGTGATTATCTGTTGAAGCAAGCCATCCATCACTAACCTTATGTTTCAAAATTTTTCATACCACTTTTCATTGTTACTCTTCCACATGAATCTTAAAATCAGTTCATCTCATCAAAACAAAATCCTCTTGGTGTTTTGGTAGGATGATGCTGGAGGGAAAAATAGTGCCTGTACTTGATTAAACACAATATTGCCTCAGGACAAGATCCCATTACTAGTTGTGTGTTGTAAGTATAATTTAACTCAGGGAAATTTAACAACTTTACAACACTGAGTCAACTTGTCTCTGGGGATATCATTCCATTTTTTTGAGTATTCTTTGCACACCTGTTTAGCATTTAAAACATTTTTCATGTGGTTTTTGCACTTTAAAAATACATTCCTAGTCACTATTTGCTTTGAATTGCTTTACTGAATAGGGTTTTCTACCATTATGTATTTTAACTGGCTATTTTATTTATATATGGAAGCTGGTGATAAATTTGTATTAATTTTATACTCAGTCACAACATGGAATTCAGATATAACAGATAATGGTTAAATTCCTCTCCTCCTTTCCTATTTGGTAAAATTCTTAGTTTTTCATTTCCTTTATTCTTACATTGAACATGTATAATATCAATTTGGGAAGCATCCATCCCTCTCACATTTGCCTTTCTCTACTGATTAGTCTCTTTTGGTCTTTTAATATAGGAAATTAGAAGATTTCTTAACGTTAAAACTTCCTTACATTCCCTGGTCATGGAACATCATTCTATGAATATGCTGCTTTAATTTGTGTTAGCTAATATTTGGGGATTTCACATTAATATGGCAGACAGCCACATCCGCAGCATGGGTGCCAATAATCTCTGGCTGAGATATGTATGAATAAGCAGGAAAATGTGTTCACAACAGAATCTTAGGCAAGGGGCGTCCAGAAGCCGAGGGTCTTACAAGAAACTCAGAAAGACAAGTCAGCCCACGGAGAGAGTGGGCACCAGGCCTACTTTTCTACTCCAGAGAGGACATCCCTGGCATCTCCAAGTGCTGCGAGCTCTGCCTGGACTACTCCTGCGACTCCCGCCCCTCACTTGAGTACCGCCTTAGGAAAATTTAGCCCAGCCCCTTATAATCTGACCCCGCCTCCTAGAGCGAGTATTAGCCTCGCTTTCTTCCGCTACTCCCGACCCGCCCAACTGGGCCCCACGGTCGCGCCTGCGCCATAGCAAGAGCCGGGCCTTGTGGGCGGAGCCCAGCGGCGCCAGGCACCGCCCATGCCCCAACCCATTCCCGGCCCTCCTCCACACGTACGCACTTCCCGCCACGCCTTCTTGCCGACCCTAGCTGAACCTCGCCAAGCCCAGAAAAGCGAGCCAGGCGCGATGGATGGCCGAGTGCAGCTGATCAAGGCCCTCCTGGCCCTGCCCATTCGGCCCCAGACACGTCGGTGGAGGAACCCGATCCCCTTCCCCGAGACGTTTGATGGCGACACCGACCGGCTCCCGGAGTTTATCGTGCAGACGGGCGCCTACATGCTAGTGGACGAGAACCTGTTCACCAACGATGCCCTGAAGGTGACATTCCTCATCACCCGCATGACCGGGCCAGCCCTGCAGTGGGTGATCCCCTACATCAGGAAGCAGAGCCCCCTCCTCAACGATTACCGGGGCTTCCTGGCCGAGATGAAGCGGGTGTTTGGATGGGTGGAAGACGAGGACTTCTAGGCCTGGAGCGCCTCGGGTCTGGGGGCGGGTGCTCGGGGGAGGGTCCGCCGCGCCAGTCGCCGCGTCCCAGATCGCCACAGGCGTCCTCCCGCCGTGTCCCCCCCTCACCTTCGGGTGGCCGTGATCTCCCCCGTGCTCGTGTCCCCTCCCGCGTAGTGCTTGCCTTTGTTCTAGGAATAGCGCTCCAGGTTCCCGCTGCTGCAGCCATCAGGCCCGGCCCTGAAGCGGCCACCGCCCTCGCGCCAGCCAGGCCTCTCCCCTGCACACTTGAACTCGGTCCTGCTCTCCAGCTGCAAGCCGGGCTCCTGTTACACACTGGGCAGACCACCCACACCCGGCCGCTGCCAACTGCCCGCCCCCTGCCAGACTCCCAGGCCCGCCTCCGGGTGGCCAGAGACCTGCGCTGTGGCGGCCATCACCGTTCACCGCATCCCACCTGCAGCCTTCGGCGATCTGGACTCACCCGGGAGGTGACTGAGCTGGCCACAGCCTCTGGACAAACAAGGATTCCAACAGCTCGCCACCATCCTGGAAGGGCCGGCCAGCCTTTCACCTGTGATGGGACCCAGGTCCTCCCTATCCAAGAGACATCTTTTGTTCCTGCTGGGTGTGACCGCCAGGTCCCAGGCTGCCTGGCAGTCAAACCGAGTCACTCATTGTCTCCTGTGGACACTTAGTTTCACCCAGAATCCAATTCTCTTCTGAATGTGCAGTATTTTCTTAGTTATGTGTTTGTTGGTCAACAATATAACTCATATCTCCCCAACTCAGCACTACTTGGAGAAAAGTCTTTCTTATTTTCAATAAATGTCAGACACTATTTAAAAAGAAATTGAGTCTCAATGAATATACCATTTCTCCTTCCCTGTTCATGTAAAAGTTGTTCAGAAGATGTATCTCTTGCTGTTCCATGGGTAATGTTAGGGACATTCTCTGTTACGTCTTGCATATAAAATATCAAAGTCAGTATCCTGAGGTGTTCCTGAGGATGGAGACCCCACTGGCAACTGTTCAATCACAGATGATGAATCCTTTAAACCAGTTAGAGTTGTTCCATGCCTTTTTAATGGATCTTTACTTTGGCCATGGTGATGTGAGAAGTCAGTCTGGAGGCTTCTCAGAAAAGCTTTCCTCATTTCCAAAAAGCCACTGGAAAGCACCCAAATTGTTACAAACTGTTAATCCCAGAAAGATGGTGAAAAATGTCATAGTTTTACTTATCCCAATATTCAGGGAGCCAGCAGAATGATACAGGTACTTTTGAAAAACATTTATAGAACCTTCATTATGTAGGTAGTGGGATGGGAAAAGGTGTGCAAAAATTATATTATTTACACATAAACCTGGTTGATGCCCTGTGGGACAGTAAAAATATAAACTTCCCTAATGAGCAGAAAAAAAGTCCTCCTTCCTTACTTGTCTACAGTTTAACCTCTTATAGTACTATAGAAAGCCTGTGCTCCCTTACAAATTGTTGGTCAACAAAGTTAAATATCCTGTGTCAGATGATACAGGGGTGAGCTAAAATAGACAAATCTCTAGTGTGATGTTCAAGGGTTGTACAATCTAACATTTTGTCTCATTTTTAAATTGTGGTGATTTTTCCAGAACATAGGATAGAGAAATAAATCACACCAGTGTTTTTTTTTTTTCACTTTTTTTCCTCTATCCATCTCTTTCTTCATTTGGACAGGTAAGCTTTTGCCATTCATGTGTTATAGTTCACAAGACAACATTGAGATGGAGGTATGTTACTCACATTATGTGTCTTGATTTTTTTTTTCCTCCAAATACTGAAACCATCATTAACTTGCAATTTGGAATGTATTAGGTCAAAGTCTTAAAGTCAGAAGCAAAATTTGAATCACTTAATGAAATAAAGTTTTATGATTCATGGGTTCTTAAAATAATTGACAACTGGCTAATTTTGAGGTTCCAATTCAAGTTGCTGGCAGTCAGCTGACCTGGATGGATACGAAAGATGATTGTGTTAAGCATATTCACTGTTTGGTTTTAAACATAGATTCTGCTAAAGTAGTTTGAGAAGTGCTTGGAAGCAGTTTATGGTGTAGATCCAGCATGTTCCTTACAGTCTGTGTCCATCTGGCTCTCAAGGTAGGTATAATGACCTAGGACAACTGGCTATCCTTTGAACAGTGTTGGTAACCCCTTGCCTCCCTCAACAAAAATGCCCCTGCAGTTTTCTTCCTCCTGCCAGAATGGCTCTGTTAAGCATTATTCCTTTGTCTATACCACTTGTATCATCCCAGGTCCTTTTTTGTGATACAAATGTTTTGGGGGAGGCAACATTTTGCAAGAATTAATCATGACCTTGAAAGCATTTGAAAGATTCCATAAAGGGACAGAAGAAGAAATGGCATTTGTAAGTAGAGAAGGGAGGTTATTTTTCATTAGTGTCTCAGTTCAGTCTGCTATAATAAAACCGCATAGACTTGGTGGCTTAAACAACAAAACATTTCTTTCTCAGAGTTCTAGAGGCTGGGAAATCCAAACTCAAGGTGCAGGTATATCAGGTGTCTTTTGAGGGCTCATTTCATGGTTTGGAAGTGGCTGCCTTTTCTCTGTATTCTTACATACACGGTGGAGAGAGGAGAGAGAGAAGTCCTATCTCTTCCTCTTTTTATAAGTACACTAATCTCATCTGGGCACTGCAATCTCATGCAACCTTAGAGCTCATCTAAGCCTAATTACCTCCCCCAATGCCCTACCTTCAAACACCATCACTTTGGGGATTAGAGCTACAACATAAGGATTTGGGAGGAGGAATACAAACTTTCTCATAGCAATTACTTTGCCATCTCACCTATTACAGTTGTCATTCATGGTTTGTTTCCCTAACTTCCTCATCAGCAATTAACTCCGTCCTCCACCATTAAGCCCCACCTCAGAAGTGAACAGCAAAGGAGAGAAAAACATAAAGACTGATGAAAAGAAGGGGAAATAAAACAAGATGTATGAGGAAAAGTGCAATTAAACTTTATTTTGTGATAGGGCTTGGGGCCAATATTGACTTGAACTCTAAAAGTTAAGATATTACACAAATTTTGTGACACATATACAAAAAATTTCATATAGGAAATATAGACACAGAGGGGACAAAGTGGCCTTTGAGTGATGCGTGTCTTGAGATCTTAGATTCCAAAGCAATCCTTGTGGAGAAAACTTGTATAATAAGTAGTTTGCAAGTAAAGCTCTCAGACTGTTACAACCATAATTCTCACACAACTTGTTGATGAGTACCTGTCAAAATTATTTAATGCATTATTCAGGAAACCAGTAGAATGACAGAGCCCATAGAAAAAAAATCATTTATAGATTTGGGGGAAAAGAATGCACTAACATGATTGTTAATTTATGTACAAACCTGGTCAATGTCTAGAAAACTATCACTTCTTAACTACATTTCTACAAACTAATTCCTTAAATCTACAGAAGTGTTTTTATTTTTTGCAATTTTCACAAGACTAACTTTCTTCTATTTTAAAAATGTCCTTGAATTAGAGATGAAAGCCTATATCATAGCAAAATGGACAGCTATATTGAGATACAATTGGAATACCATAAAATTCAGCCATTTGAAGTGTACAAGCCAATGGCTTTTAGTTTATTTACAGAGTTATGAAAAGTGCTCAACATAACTAACTTGCATAATCAGGGAAATGAAAATCGAAGCCACAATGAAATGTCACCTTACACCTGTTATGATGGTTATTATCACAAAGACAACAAATAAATGCTGGCAAAGACGTAGAGAAAAGATGAACCTTGGCACGCAGTTGGTGGGGATATAAAATGGTGCAGCCACTATGCAAAACAGTATGGAGGTACCCCCCCAAAAGTTAAAACAGAACTACCATAAGAACCAGCAATTCCACTTCTGGATATTTACCCAAAGGAATTGAAGTCAAGATCTTGAAAAGAGACCTACACCCACATGTTGATTGCAGTATTATTCACAATAGCCAAGATATGGAAACAACCTAAAAGCCCATCGATGAGTGAATGGATAAAGAAAATGTAGTACATACATACAATGGAATATTCTTCAGCCTTAATAAGGAAACAAACTCAAGTTGGCTTGAACCCAGGTAATTCCCTTCGCACTTCCTGGTATTCCCTTGCTCAATTTCAACTGTGAATTGCTGCACATTTGTAGCAACCCCAACTTATAAGGACATGGCTGGCAAGGACTCAAGCCCTCATGACCAGGTAAGCCATCAAGACCTACAAGATGACATCTGAAAATGATGAAATTTTAGGCTGGATAGTGGAGGTGGAAGAGAGCGAGTCACAATTGTGGCCTGGAGATCAATTACAGCAACAGGGGCTGTAGCTCATTACACTAACCTACATCTTCTAACGGAGAAAGGCATGGCAACCCACTCCAGTGTTCTTGCCTGGAGAATTCCATGGACAGAGAAGCCTAGTGGGCTACAGTCCATGGGGTGGCAAAGAGTTGGACATGACTGGGCAACTAAGCACACATCTTCTAAGTTTCCTCTCACGAAGAGAGGCCATAGGAACCATGAAGAAGATGCTCCCCTAACCTGCACAGAGAAGTAGATCCATGCTGCACAAGACACACACTGAAGTACCCACAGAAGATTACCACTCAGATCTCCTTTCTAGACAACCTTCTATGACAGTAAGAATGAGTAGCTGCCATCCAGCTGCTGTACTTTTGGACCCAAAGTAGTCTTCACACTGAGGTCATGCTCTCTTCAGGCTGCTACCAGCTAATGACTGAGGAGAGGACAGGTACTAGAGTTGGACTGTTCCTGTCTGACACAGGACTCCAATAACAGACAATATTTGCCTGAATGATGTTCTTTTCAGAGTAAGACTCTTTCTTTCTTCTCTCTCTCCTTGTACAGCCTAGCATCATGGACTGAAGGCTCTTCCCTCCTGTCCCTTCTTCTCTTCTTTATCTTCCACAGGTGTTTCCCCCAATAAACTACTTGAATGTCTAATTCTATCTCAGCATCAGCTTTTTGGAGGGCTTCAAATCACAAAAGACAAAAATTATAAACTGGACTTTATATTAACTATGAAAAACATCATACTCGAAAATTTAACTTTCAGAAAATTGAAAAGCAAGATACAGATCTAGAAAAAAAACATTTGGAATACATATATCTAACAAAGGACTGTTACCTAGAATATGTAAAGAACCATTATAACTCAGTAATAAGAAGAAAAATGACAATCAAAAAATGGCTAAGAGATGTGAACAGACACTTCATCAAAGAAGATATATAAAAGGGTAATAAAGGCATGAGTAATAGGCATAATATCACTATTCATCAGGGAAATGAAGATTAAAAATACAATGACATAAGATTCACATGCACTAGAATGTCTAAAATTAAAAATACATTAAAATAGTGACAATACCAAGTATTGGTGAGGATGTGGAGGAACTGAAACTTTCATATATTGCTGGTGAGAGTGTGGAAAAACCATTCTGGAAAACAATTTAGCAGTTTCTTAAAGTTAAATATACATCAATTATGTATCTTAGAAGTTTTCCCTAGAAATAAAAGCATGTGCCCAAATAAAGACTTGCACCCACATTTTCATCAAAAAGATTAATAAATAAAACAAATATGGTATATACATACATTGGACTACTATCTAGCAATAATATGCAATGAACTACTGATGCATGCTATAACATGGATGAATATTAAAGCATTGTGCTAAGGTAAAAGAAGCCAGGCATATTCCATTTATGTGAAGTCCTGGAATAGGAAAAATTAATCTATAGTGCTAGATTGCTTGGACTATGGGTGTGACTGGCTGCAAAGTAACACAAACATTTTGGAGTGACAGAAGTTCTATATCTGGATTACAGTGGTATTCACACACATATACATATGTACATACATCTTTACATATGGTGGTATAAGGCCTAAAGTTAAGGCCCAATATTGTGTGCTCCCTCAACATCTAGGGAAACCAAGAGGACCTCAGATGTCCTAACCACAAGTTCCCCTCTCCAATGTGCTTCCATGTAGAGGATCCTCCAAACAAGCAACTCCTTTGATCATGGAGACCAGGCACAATTCTTGCTTATCCCTGAGTAGAGGGTTTCAATTTCCCACCAGCATGAGGAATTATTCGAACAAGCCAATCATATCCTTCCCTGGGAAACAGGGGCACTGTATCCTCTTGATATTACAAAGCCTGCCCCAAAGGCCCCTGCTTGCTCCCTCAGTTCCCAAATGCAACCCCTCATGTGGTATGCAGTGTCTTCCTCCCCTGAGTTGTGAGTATATGTGACCAATAAACTATTGTTGATCTTGTTGGCCCAGTGTCAAGTGTCATGTGCTCAGCCATCCCCATAACCCTAGAGAAGGAATCCCTCCCTCGCCAGCAGGATGCATAGGAGGCAATTAAAACACACATACACTTAAACACATATACACACATCCCTGGGGGTATGTTCCAATACCCCCAGTGAATGCTTGAAGCCACAGATGGTACCGAACCCTCTATATACTATGTTTTTTCCCTATACATACATGCCTATGATACAGTTTAATTTATGTTAGGCACAGTAAGAGATTAACAACAATAGCTATTAGTAAAATAGAACAAGTATAACAATATACAGGAATAAAAGTTATGTGAATGTGGTTTCCCTCTTTCTTAAAATCTTATTGTACTGTACTCACCCTTCTTTTGTGATGATGTGAGATGATAAAATGCTTACAAATGAAATGAACGATGTAGGCACTTGACACAATGTTAGACTACTGTTGACCTGATATGTCAGGGGGATCATCTGATTCAAATGATCCTAGGTCGTCAAGCCATGATGATGTGGAGTGCTGGATGGCAGGAGCAGATGATGTCATGCCTGGGGATACCAGGTGGTCTGAAGAGGGTGGAGTGGGCCGTGATGATGAGATATTTGATCATGTTATTCAGAATGGCACTCAATTTAAAGCTTATGAATTGTTTATCTCTTGAATTTTCCAGTTACTATTTTCGAACCAGTTGGCTGCAAGTAACTGAAATCACAGAAAGAGAAACTAAGGACAAAGGGGGAATCTTGTATGTATTATATATTATTTCAAAATGCACTTCAAATTGTATTGACGTGTACACTTAACATGGGTGATTTTATTGCATGTAAACTGTAACTCAATCTACAGTTGATTTTTAACCCTGTAAAAAAAATTGAGTTGAATATCCACAATTTAATGAGTCATTCTATTTTAACATGCTGCTGCTGCTGCTGCTGCTGCTAAGTCACCTCAGTTGTGTCTGACTCTGTGCGACCCCAGAGACGGCAGCCCACCAGGCTCTCCAGTCCCTGGGAT
Source organism: Muntiacus reevesi (assembly GCF_963930625.1). Lineage (NCBI taxonomy): Eukaryota > Metazoa > Chordata > Mammalia > Artiodactyla > Cervidae > Muntiacus > Muntiacus reevesi. The sequence continues at coordinate 116,724,989 of NC_089271.1, read as the reverse complement.
TCTCCAGGCAAGAACACTGGAGTGGGTTGCCATGTCCTTCTCCAATGCATGAAAGTGAAAAGTGAAAGTCAAGTCGCTCAGTCATGTCCAACTCTTAGCGACCCCATGGACTGCAGCCTACCAGGCTCCTCCGTCCATGGGATTTTTCAGGCAAGAGTACTGGAGTGGGGTGCCATTGCCTTCTCCACTATTTCAACATAGTGCCGTACAAAAGGTGGAGGAACTATGAGATGCTTACTAAAGACGCTACCAAAATAGACTTGATGGTTCAGGAAAAACTTCTGAGAGACACGAACAGATCCTGTGAATAGGAACTGGTCTCGTGAAAGTTATGGGACAGCAAAGAGGAAATGAAAAGTGTCCCAGGGAAAGGAGTTGAAAAGCTAGAGAGAGGCTAGCCTATGTCACATCCAAGAATGGTTCAATTCCTAAGCCAGAAACTTGGTCCCATCCCAGATCCTTACATCTCCCCAACTTCCACCTTCCAACCAATCATTAATACTCCAATGATGTCACTTTTATTTCCCCATCCTCTGTCTCTAAGCCCTGGAAAATTATCACTTGCAAAATACTCGTTATTGGACTTGACCTACATTCCATCTTCCCAGAATCTATCTACAACATCAGCCCCAGGTGAAGGTAAAAAGGTGAAAGGGGTGAAAGTCTCAGTCGTGTCTGATTTTTTGCAACCCCATGGACTGTAGCCCACCAGGTTTCTCTGTCCACAGAATTTTCCAAGCAAGAATACTGGAGTGGGTTGCCTTTTCCTTCTCCAGGGGATCTTCCAAACCAGGGATCAAACCAGTGTCTCTTGTATTGCAGGCAGATTCTTTACTGTTTGAGCCACCAGGGAAGCCCTAGAGTGAACAATAAAAGACAAATCTAATCATATCAGTCCCCTATTCAGTATATTTCCATTGTTCCCCAGTGAATACAGAATTGATATATGCCTTAAAATTACATAAGAGATTTTTCACGATGTAGTTTTGTACTTCTGCTATCTCAACTCCTACCATGACCTCTTCCTGACTTTTATATACTAACCACATTCTCTCCTTCTTCTGAACTTCAGATTGAGGTGACCCTCTTTAATTGGCATCACATCTCAACACATTTACTACTTCCTCTATTAAGATGGTCCCTGACTCATCTAGGGCAGATATAAGTATTCTTTATCTTATGTTCCCACTGTATTATATAAAGCCCCAAGTCATTATCATAACCTAAAAATAATTTAAATTCTTACCGTTATTATAGTTACAGCAGGTCCTACATACTGAGTTCTCAGACTTTATATTTGTTATTTACTGAATTCTCAAAAGGAATCCAATATATATGTATTATTTTACCCACTTACATAAGAGGAAATATGGCTTAGGAAGGTTAAGAAATTTGCCTAATGTCATACAGGTGGAGTGACCAAGAATGGGTTCAAGAACTTCTTAATTAAATCAAAAACTGAGATTTCATATAGACATTTTTTCCACTACAGCTATATGCACTCTAAATTCCTTGAAGACTTAGGCCATAATTTTGTAATGGTGAATCCATAGTTCATAGTAAAATGCCTGGGGCATAGGAAGTACCTGTTAAATAATAAGTGCCTGACTGTCAATTAGTGAACCAATCGATTAATCAAGATTTGCAGAGAAGATAGAAAAGGGATAGCAAATGAATTGTGAAGGCATTATACTAATATTAGGCATTATATCATATGTTAACCAAATAAGACATACAATCTGATAAAGATTAGAAGGCAGAATGCACCAATGTAATATAATATTTCAAATTTCAATATGTTGCTGTAAAAACATTAATCCGTGCTGTTAGCACTCTCTTGTATCTCTATGTTGCATAGAGATTTTGGAATGTACAAGATGAAGCAGCAGCACTAGTGACTGAAGAGGTTAGCATGAAGAGAAATAGTAAGGAGTATCATTTTTGGTTTTCTGCCCATTGCAGAAAGTTATAATTTTATTTTTCTGCAGACTCTCAACCAGGTTTCTACCTAGATTAACAAGAGAAGTTCTGCACTCCCTTCTCTTCCACTTATTTCCATAAACGTAAATGCTTTTTCTGAACTGTCATTCTAATTTCCTGAATAATAGACTGAATAAAACTTTGACAAGTGTTCACCAACAAATCTGTGGGATTCATTATTTGTAAAAAATAGCTATTCTGCTTTCAAAAGCAGCTTTTTGGAAGAGAAACTCTTTCCCCAAAGTCTCCTAGCTGATTTCTTCCTGACATTGCCTTGGCGAAAATTTGATCCAGATCCATTTCCCAAGGAAGGAGCATGGAACTGATGGGTTTGGAAGAGTCAGCATCTGAGACTGAATGATCACCAGCAGGGTCTCCATCACCAGGACCACCACAAGGTTATCTTTGTTGCTGAATAATACAAGACACCACATCAGCCACAGAATGGCAGGGGTCATACCTTCTGAGCAAGTCATGGACCCCACTTATTGGACCATGGAGGGAGAGGTGTCATACTCATGGAGACTCAATTTCTTTCTGAACATCGTCTGACATTTATTGAAAAGGGGAAAAAAAGTTTGTCCCGGTAGTGTAGAAGAGCTGGGAAGAGTGCAGGGGTTACTGTGCTCAACAAAAGGCACACATCAGAGAGACAGCTGCACATTCAGAAGAGAACTGGATTCTGGGTGAAACCAACAGGTCCACAGGAGATAATGAGTGACTTGATTTGGCTGCCAGGCAGCCCTGGGACCTAGTGGTCACACCCAACAGGAACAGAAGATGTCTCTTGGATAGGGAAGACCTGGGTCCCATCACAGGTGAAAGGCTGGCCGGCCCCTCCAGGATGGTGGCAAGCTGTTGGAATCCTTGTTTGTCCAGAGGCTGTGGCCAGCTCAGACACCTCCTCCTGGGTGAGTCCAGATCGCCAAAGACTGCAGGCTGCAGGTGGGATGCGGTGCACGGTGATGGCCGCTGCAGCTCAGATTTCTGGCCACCCGGAGGCGGGCCTGGGAGTCTGGCAGGGGGCGGGCAGTTGGCAGCGGCCGGGTGTGGGTGGTCTGCCCAGTGGGTAACAGGAGCCCCGCTTGCAGTTGGAGCGCAGGACCGAGTCCAAGTGTGCAGGGAAGAGGCCGGGCTGATCCAAGAGGGCGGCGGCAGCAGCTGGAACCTGGAGAGCTATTCCTGGAACAAAGGCAAGCACTACGCGGGAGGGGACACGAGCACAGGGGAGATCACGGCCACCCGAAGGTGAGGGGGGGATACGGCGGGAGGACGCCTGTGGCGATCTGGGACGCGGCAACTGGCGCGGCGGACCCTCCCCCGAGCACCCGCCCCCAGACCCGAGGCGCTCCAGGCCTAGAAGTCCTCGTCTTCCACCCATCCAAACACCCGCTTCATCTCGGCCAGGAAGCCCCGGTAATCGTTGAGGAGGGGGCTCTGCTTCCTGATGTAGGGGATCACCCACTGCAGGGCTGGCCCAGTCATGCGGGTGATGAGGAATGTCACCTTCAGGGCATCGTTGGTGAACAGGTTTTCGTCCACTAGCATGTAGGCGCCCGTCTGCACGATAAACTCCGGGAGCCGGTCGGTGTCGCCATCAAACGTCTCGGGGAAGGGGATCGGGTTCCTCCACCGACGTGTCTGGGGCCGAATGGGCAGGGCCAGGAGGGCCTTGATCAGCTGCACTCGGCCGTCCATCAAGCCTCGCTCTCTCTGCTGGGCTCAGTGAGGTTCAGCGGAGACTGGCAAGGAGGTGTGGCGGGAAGTGCGTGTTTACGCAGGCCGACCGGTCCCCGCGTGGGCGGAGTCGTGGGCAGTTCCGGCCGCAGTTTAGCTCCGCCCAGGTGGCCTGGCTGTCACTAGTGCGCAGGTGCGAAACGGAACCTAACAAGGGCCAAAGAGGACCCGGAAGGGGCGCTCTGCAGGAAAAGGGGGTGGGCAACTGGCAGAATTTCCAGCAAGCTTGCTGGAAATTCTGCCAGTTGCCCACTCTAGAGACAATTTACAACACTGCAATTTGCTTTTTATGGCCAGCAGGAGATGGAAAAGGAGTCAGCTTAGAAGATGGAGTTGTGTATAATGTAACCTATTCATAGGGGTAACATTTGTCATTCTATGGGTTAGAAGCAAGTCACAATTCCCACCCACACTCAAAGGCATCATCAGGAGGTTGGGACAGACTCTGAAGTCTGTCGCACTGAGGGTGTATGTTCTACAGTTTGGTGATTCATTCATCAGTTGAAGGGCATTTGTCATGTTTAAAGCTTTTAGCAATTATAAATAAATCAGCTATAAACATTCAGATTTTTTGTGAGCATATATTTTCATTTCTCTAGGAAAATGCCTACAAGGAAGATTCCTATGTCATATGATTCTAAAAGAAAAAAAAAAACTCTCATCAAACTAGAAATAGAAGGAAAATCTTCTATTTAATAAAGGGCATCTACAAAAACCTACAGATAATATACTGTAAAATGTGAAGGCTAGAATGCTTTCCAACCTTATTCGAGAATGGAAGCATGCCTATTCTCACCCTTCAATTCAGTATTGTACTGGAGATCCCAACCAGTGAAATAATGGAAAGAAAGAAAGGTAGGAAGAAAAAAAAATGAAGGAAGAAAGAGAGAAGACCAAGAATCAGAAGGCATGTAGATCAGCAGAAAGAGAGAAGGCAAACTCCTTGTTCAAAGAGGACATGATCATGTATATAGAAAACAAATTGCCTAGGATCTAGGCTCAACAACAATAGAAAACTAGAACTAATGAGTGAACTGAACATGTTTGCAGCACACAAGGTGAATACACAAGAATCAATTGTGTTTCTAGTAACAAACAAGAGAACTTTGAAATTAAAAATGTTTTTGTTGCTTTTCAGCCATGCCATTGGCATGCAGCATCTTAGTTCCCAAACCCATGCCCCTTGCAGTGGGAGCATAGAGTCTTAACCATTGGACCACCAGAAACTAAAGAAGTTTTAAACACCATAAAAATGTTAAACACTTAGAGTTAAATATGACCTTCCTGAGATATATGACAATACATCTGAATAATGGAGAGATATCTATTCATGGGTTGGAAAACAATATTTTTAAGATATCAATTATCTCCAAATTGGTTTATAGTATCAGGAAATTTTTCAATGTTAATATGTAAAAGTAAGTGATTCTAAAGTGAAGTGTGAAAGTGTTAGTCGCTAAGTAGTCTCTGACTCTTTTGCTACCGTCAGGCTCCTCTGTCCATGTAATTCTCCAGGCAAGAATACTGGAGTAGGTAGCCATTCCCTTCTCCAGGGGATCTTCCCAACCCAGGGATCAAACCCAGGTCTACCACAGTGCAGGTAGATTCTTTACTGTCTAAGCCAACTGATGCTAAAACTCATATGGAAATGCAAAGGACACACAATGACTAAAACTAGTTTAAAACAGAAATAACTTAGAAGATTAAGAATGTTAGGGGGACCACAGACTGAAACCACCCACCCTAGCCAGGTACCATAGTAATGACTTTCGGGAGTTATCTTACAACATACCTTACAACATTACAGTTATCTTACAACATGTTATCTTACAACAACAACAAGTCTGTTAAGAAATGCAGAACTGGTAAGCTACCACCAACCAAAAGAATTTAGAAAATGTCAAAAGAATCCTTCTCTCTGGAATTCATCTTGGCTGAGCATTGTACAGTCGCCAGGAAGGACTCAAGTCAGAGCAACCAGCCAGAGAAAATCCAGAAATAAACCTCATTACAATGAAACGTGAGACTTCAAGCCACATGGCAGAGCAGTTCTCCTGTTCCCTTACTCTGCTACCCTCCTCCTGGTTGCCCCTTCCCAATAAAGTCTCTTGCTTTGCCAGCATGTGTGTGTCCTCAGACAATTCATTTCCAAGCGTTAGACAAGAGCCCACTCTTGGGCTCTGGAGTGGGTCTCCCTTCCTGCAACAATACTATTTGATGTCAAGATTTATGATAAAGCTACAGTAATTAAGACAGTGTATATTGTCATCAAGATAGACAAATAGGTGAATGAAACAGAATATAGAATCCACAAATAGACCCACACATATATGGAGATGTCAGTGCAGATCTGTGGAGAAAGGATAGTACTTTCAGCAGTGATACAGAACCAATTAGATACCCATATACAAAAAATAAATTTCTGTCAATACCTCATTGTACTTGTGCTCAGTCACTCGATTGTGTCCGACTCTTTGCAACCATTTGAACTGTAGTCCGTCAGGCTTCTCTGTCCATGGGATTCTTCAGGCAAGAATACTGGAGTGGTTGCCCTTTTCTCCAGCAGGGGATCTTCCACGACTCAGGAATTGAACCCATGCCTCCTGTGCCTCCTGAATTGCTGAAGGATTCTTTACCCCTGAGTTATCAGGGAGGCCCTATCAATACTTCATACCATACACAAAAATTAACTCAAAATGGTTCATAGATCTAATGGCACAACCTAAAATTATAAAACTCCTTGAAGAAGAAAGGAAAAAACCTGAACAACTTTAGATTAGGCAAAGATGTCTTACCTGTGACATGAAAAAGATAATCCATTAAAGGAAAATTAGGTAAATAGAACTTCTTAAGATTAAATTTTGTGTTCTTCAAAAAACACTGTTAAGAGAATGAAAAGAGTAAGGACAGGCTGGGGCAGGTGTAAGGGTGGTGTGTGTAAATCACATGCCTTTATAAGACTTGAATACAACTTGTGAAGTCCTGCCCCAAGGCCACAGATGCGAGGCCACAGATGCGAGGCCTTGCACCAACGTCACAGAAGTGGAACCCAGAACCAAGGTCACCTCCAGAACTGACTGAGCCCTTTATAACTATTGCCAAAAGACTCCCTGATCTTCACCAGCAAGCTTTGTGACCCCGAATTAGGCGAAAATGCCCACCATGGTATTCATCCTACAGTGCCCTAGCCAATCACCTAATGCCACCTTTCCAGCAGGAACTTTCTTTGTCTTGAGGCTATACAAATTGGCTACTAACCCACAAAAAGCATTGACTCTCCCTTGAGTCAGCCCACTGCTCTAACAGCGTCCAGTTGGCTCTCCCTGGCCTGCTCCATTTGCAGTGCCTTCATTATCTCTGCTTCCTGATCTTAATAAAGTCACTCTCTTCTGAAATACTGAGTTTGGAAAGTCTTTTCCAATCCATGCTCAGACTGCCACAATACAACTCACCATTAAAAAAGTAAACATTCCAAGTAAAAATGAGCAAAATATTTGAACAGACACTTCACAAAAGATACACACACACACACACACACACACACACACACACACATAAGTATATATATGGTAAGTAAGCACACAAAAAAGATGTTAACTTTAAGAATTAAGAATTGCTAGAGACACAGACATAGAGAACAGACTTGTGGACACAGCAGGGGGAAGGAGAGAGGGACAAATTGAGAGAGTAGCATTGAAACATACTTTACCATATGTAAAATAGTTAGTGGGAAGTTGCTGTATAACACAGGGAGCTCAACCTGATGCTCTGTGACAATCTAGAGTGGTTGGATGGGGTGGGAGGTGGGAGGAAGGTTCAAGAGGGAGTAGACATATGCATACTTTTGGCCGATTCATGTTTTTGTATGTCAGAAATCAACACGACAGTGTAAAGCAATTATCCTCTAATTAAAAATAAATTTTAAAAAAGAATGGCAAACTAAACCCACAATGAGTTACCATTTAACAGTTACTAGAATGGCTAAAGTAAAAACAAACCAAAATCAGAACCACACACACACACACACACAAAACTTGACAATAATGTCACTGTTTGTTTGGTTTTTTTTTTTAATGTCACTGTTTGAAGAATAAATTAATTTCTCATAAAATGCTGATGGGAATACAGAAGAGTAGAGCACTTTGGAAAACATTTTATCTCTTTCATAAGGTTCCTTTATGCAACTTTGCAGAATATAATACCCTTGTCTTGTTGTTCAGTCACTCAGTTGTATCCGACCCTTTGTGACCCCATGGAAGACAACAAGCCAGGCTTCCTTGTCCTTCATATCTCTCAGAGCTTGCTCAAACTCATGTCCATAGAGTCAGTGATGTCATCCAACCATCTCATCCTCTGTCATCCCCTTCTCCTCCTGCCTTCAATCTTTCCCAGCATCAGGGTCTTTTCCAATGTGTTAGTACTTTGCATCAGCATCAGGTGGCCAAAGTACTGGAGCTTCAGCTTCAGCATCAGTCCTTCCAGTGAATATTCAGGATTGATTTCCTTTAGGATTGACTTGTTTGATCTCCTTGCAGTCCAAAGGATTCTCAAGAGTCTTCTTCAACACCATAGTTCAAAAGCATCAATTCTTCAGCGCTCAGCCTTCTTTATGGTCCATTCAAGACTGATTTCCTTTCGGATCGACTTGTTTGATCTCCTTGCAATCCAAGGGACTCTTAAGAGTCCTCTTCAAAACTATAGTTCAAAAGCATCAATTCTTCAGTGCTCAGCCTTCTTTATGGTCCATACATGACTCCTGGAAAAAACATAGCTTTGACTAGATGAACCTTTGTTGGCAAAGTAATGTCTCTGCTTTTTAATATGCTGTCTAGGTTGGTCATAGTTTTTCTTCCAAGGAACAAGTGTCTTTTAATTTCATGGCTGCAAGCACCATCAGCAGTGATTTTGGAGCCAAAAAATTAAAGTTTGTCACTGTTTCCATTGTTCCCCAGTTACTTGCCATGAAGAGATGGGACAGGATGTTATGATCTTTGTTTTTTGAATGTTGAGTTTTAAGCCAGCTTTTTCACTCTGCTCTTTTACTTTCATCAAGAGGCTCTTTAGTTCCTCTTCACTTTCTGCCATAAGGGTGGCGTCATCTGCACATCTGAGGTTATTGATATTTCTCCTGGCAATCTTGATTCCAGCTTTTACTTCATTCAGCCCAGAATTGTGCATGATGTACTCTGCATCTAAGTTAAATAAGCAGGGTGACAATATAGAACCTTGTCATGCTCCTTTCCCAGTTTGGAACCAGTCCATTGTTCCATGTCTGGTTCTACCTGTTGCTTCTTGACCTGCATACAGGTTTCTCAGGAGGCAGTTAAGGTGGTCTGGTATTCCCATCTCTTTAAGAATTTTCCACAGTTTGCTGTGATCCACACAGTCAAAAGCTTTAGCATTGTCAAAGAAGCAGAAGTAGATGTCTTTCTGGAACTCTCTTGCTTTTTTCTATGATCCAATGGATGTTGGCAATTTGATCTCTCGTTCTTCTTCCTTTTCTAAATCCAGCTTGAACTTCTGGAAGTTCATGGTTCACGTACTGTTGAAGCCTGGCTTGGAGAATTTTGAGCATTACTTTCCTAGCGTGTGAAGTGAGTGCAATTGTGCAATAGTTTGAACAATCTTTGGCATTAGCCTTCTTTAGGATTAGAATGAAAATTGACCTTTTCCAGTCCTGCGGCCACTGCTGAGTTTTCCAAATTTGCTGGCATACTGAGTGCAGCACTTTCGCACCACCATCATTTAGGATTTGAAATAGCTCAACTGGAATTTCATCACCTCCACTAGCTTTGTTCATAGTGATGTTTCTTTTTTTTTTTTTTCATAGTGATGTTTCATAAGGACCACTTGACTTTGCACTCCAGGATGTCTGGCAGTAGGTGAATGATCACACCATCGTGGTTATCTGGGTCATTAAGCTCTCTTTGTATAATTCTTCTGTGTATGCTTGCCACCTCTTCTTAATATCTTCTGCTTCTGTTAGGTCCATACCATTTCTGTCCTTTATTGTTCCCATCTTTGCATGAAATGTTCCCTTGGTATCTCTGAATTTCTTGAAGAGATCTCTAGTCTTTCACATCCTATCGTTTTCCTCTATTTCTTTGCTTTGATCACTTAGGAAGGCTTTCTTATCTCTCCTTGCTGTTCTTTGGAACTTTGCATTCAGATGGGTATATCTTTCCGTGTCTCCTTTGCCTTTAAATTCTCTTCTTTTCTCAGCTATTTGTTAGCCCCACTAAGACAACCATTTTGCCTTTTTGCATTTCTTTTTCTTGGGAATGGTTTTGATCACCGCTTTCTGTACAATGTCATGAACCTCAGTCCATAGTTCTTCAGGCACTCTGTCTGTCACATCTAATCCCTTGAATCCATTTGTCACTTCCACTGTATAATTGTAAGGGATTTGATTCAGGTCATACCTGAATGGCTTACTGGTTTTCCCTATTTTCTTCAATTTAAGTCTGAATTTTGCAATAAGGAGTTCATGATCTGAGCCACAGTCAGCTCCAGGTCTTGCGTTTGCTGACTATACAGAGCTTCTCCATCTTTGGCTGCAAAGAACATAATCAAGTTGATTTCAGTATTGACCATCTGGTGATGTCCATATGTAGAGTCATCTCTTGTGTTGTTGGAAGAGGGTGTTTGCTATGACAAGTGTGTTCTCATGGCAAAATTCTGTTAGCCTTTGACCTGCTTCACTTTGTACTCCAAGGCCAGACTTGCCTGTTACTTCAGATGTTTCCTGACTTCTACATTTGCATCCCAATCCCCTATGATGAAAAGGACATCATTTTTTGGTGTAGTTTTAGAAGGTCTTGTAGGTCTTCATAGAACTGTTCAACTTTAGATTCTTTGGCATTAGTGGCTAGGGCATTGACTTGGATTACTGTGGTATTGAATGGTTTGCCTTGGAAACAGAGATCTTTGAGATTGCACCCAAGTACTGCATTTTGGACTCTCTTTTTTTTTCTTTTTTTTTAATGTGAGGGCTACTCCATTTCTTTTAATGGTTTCTTTTCTGCCATAGTATATATAATGGTCATCTGAATTAAATCGCCCATTCTGGTTCATTTTAGTTCACTGATTCCTAAAATGTCGATGTTCACTCTTGCCATCTCTGGTTTGACTACTTCCAATTTACCTTGATTCATGGCCCTAACATTCCAGGTTCCTATGCAATATTGTTCTCTACAGCATTGGACTTTACTTTCGCCACCAGACACATCCACAACAGGGTGTTGTTTCCACTTTTGCTCAGCCTCTTCATTTCTTCTGGAACTATTTCTCTGTTCTTCTCCAGTAGCATATCAGGCACCTACCAACCTGGGGAGTTGATCTTTCAGTGTCCTATCTTTTTGCCTTTTCATATTGTTCATGGGGTTCTCACGGCAAGAATGCTGAAGTGGATGATTGTCTTGAGATAACCAACATTCTGTATTCTATAAACATTTAGTTTTGACTATTCTTGACATTGATATAAAAAAGGAATCATATAAGTCTATACTTTTTTGTCACTAATCATCAGGAAAATGGAAATCAAAACCACAATTAGCCATCATGTCACCCTTGTCAGAATGAATATCATCAAAAGAACACAAATACGTGTTAGTGAGGATGTGGAAAAAAGGGAACCCTCTACTGTTGATGGAAATATAAATTGGTGCAGCCACTGTGGAAAACAGTATGGAGGTTTCTCAAAAAACTAAAAATAGAACTGCCATATAACCCAGCAATTCCACTCCTGGGTACATACCACCCAAAAAATAAAACCACTAATTCGAAAAGATTTATGTATCCCAATGTTCATAGCAATGTTTTTTACAATTGCCAAGATATGAAAACAACCTAAGTGTTCATTAATAGATAAATGGATTTAGAAGATGTGGTATACACATACTATGGAATACTGAGCCATAAAAATGAATTTTTGCCATTTGCAGCAACATGGATGGGCTTGAAGGATATTACACTAAGTGAAATAAGTCAGACAGAGAAAGACAGATACTACATGATGTCGCTTATGTTGCTGTTGTTGTTGTTTAGTCACTAAGTCTTCTCTGACTCTTATTGTGACCCCATAAACTGTAGCCCGACAGGGTCCTCTATCCATGGGATTTGCTGCTGTTGGGGCTGCTAAGTCGCTTCAGTCGTGTCCAACTCTGTGCGACCCATAGATGGCAGCCCACCAGGCTCCTCTGTCCCTGGGATTCTCCAGGCAAGAATAGGAGAGTGGGTTGCCATTTCCTTCTCCAATGCATGCATGCATGCATGCTAAGTCGCTTCAGTCGTGTCCAACTCTGTGTGACCCTATGGACAGCAGCCCACCAGGCTCCTCGGTCCACAGGATTCTCTAGGCAAGAACACTGGAGTGGGTTGCCATTTCCTCCTCCAGGCAATCTTCCAGACCCAGGGATAAAATTTGTGTCTCCTGCATTGGCAGGCAGATTCTTTAGTGGTGTGGAAATCTAGATACTACAACAAACTGGTGAATCTAACAGAAAGGAAGTCAGCTCTCAGATATAGTAGCACAGATATAGTAGCTACCAATAGGAAGGAGATTGAGGAGGGTCAGTATGGGATAGGTAATTAAGAGGCACAAGTTATCAGGTATAAAATAAGCTTCAAGAACGACTTCTCTAGCAGTCCAGTGGTTAAGACTGCCCTTCCAACACAGGGGGCCTGGGTTTGATGACCGATTATGGAACTAAGATCCTGCATGCCATAGGACGTGGCAGAAGTAATAATAAGCTACAAGAATATATTGTACAACACAGGTAATATAGCCAATATTTTATAATAATGATAAATAGAGTACAATGATTGAAAATTGGGAATCACTCTATTATAAACCGATACCTTATATAATACTATACTTCAAAGAAAAAATAAAATATGATAATAGAAATAATTTGATATTAAACGGAAAAAACATTGAGTGTCTGGTTCTGACCCATGCCCCTGCCCCTCCCTGGAGCCCACCTAGAGAATCCTTGGTCTTGCCCCACCCACTCGGCCCTGCCCCTCCCACCCCGCGAGAATCCATTAGCTCCGCCCCCTCCTCCTGCATGGAGCCCCACCCTGTGGATATAGGCTTCCTGTTGCGCCTGCGCATTAACAACGGCCAGCACATGTGGACGGAGCTTCAGGAGCGTTGGAGACCGCCCATGGCCCAGCCCACCCCAGGCCTGGGAAGACTCCGAGTACACACACTTCCTGCCTCGCCTCCTCGAGGACCATTGTGCACCCAGCAGTGCTGGGGTCCAGCCTCGGCAGGATCCAGGGAGTACCCTCGGATGAACGGCGTCGGCGAGAGAGAGAGAGACGTGAGACTAGCCTTGATAGGGCCAAGTCTGCGAGGGGGGGCAGAGAGAGAGACAGAGAGAGAGAGAGTGACCAGACAGGGGTGCAGAGAGTCTGGAAGAGTCTGGCAATGCTTTATTTTTTACCATAGCTTTTATACCCTAAGTTAGTACATTTCTAAGGGGAAGATAGTTTAACATTACGTCAGCTTGTCCTTCACGAAACCAGGGTGTTTTCTGCATACTTCTTTTTTTATGCGGGTCTTGTACATTATCTTCTGGCCTTGGGGCTATTAACATTTTATGCAGGTCAGGTGATTGTAAACCTATTTTCTGTTTCTCTGGTGACCTTAACTGAAAGGTAACAGGGTCATAGGGAAGTAGTACAGAGTAGAATTATATTCTTGTTAATACAAAAATTAATCTTTCTGCAAAAGTTGTCAGTTGCGTTTATCTAAGAAGTTTACCCCATACAGACTCTGCGGCTTCAGTGAGGCAGCTTCTGCCTAGTACTCCTGGCTGACAATTAACAACCATCTCATTGTTACCACACTAGGGCCAAGTTCTTACTTCCCCAGATCTTCAACTATATTAACAATGGTTTTTATAACACAACCTTAGCACATCAAAGGCAAAAATACCACAAGCAAAACACAGCAAGCAAATCACAACCCAATAACCACCTATAGAATAATTTTCTTATGTTTTCTAATAGGACTCCTTTACCCCTTAAAAGGGCTCTATATCTATTAGGGCTTTTATATAATCAGGTTCTTTATGCTATTTTATGATTAGGATATTATAAGCAATCATGCATATTAGTACCAAGGGCATAAAGGCATTTGGCTAACAAACTACCAGCAAAGGAGTTTAAATTAAAACACTCCTTTCACCCTAAATAATTTCATAAAATACCACCACCTGGGAAACTTATTGATTAAAATTCTAAATTGATTCTTATTTGGGAAGAGATCGGGGAAGGCCTTCCTGCCTGTGTCAGAGAAATTAGGGAGTAATCCATTGAGGCAGGCATCAGAAAGACAGATATCATCTTTAAGGTGAGAGCCGGGGGCAGCTTTCCGAAATCCCTGAAAACCTGATCTGCCTTGCCTGTCAGGTTTTCTCCTCATGACCTTGTCATGGGTGGGATCTCATGAGCTGGCCTTTTCAAAACCCCTGATAACCTGATTCGCCTTGCCCGTAAGGTTTTTCTCCCCTATGGCCTTTCCAAGGGCGGGGTCTCGTGTGTTGGCTCCCGGCACAGCAGAGCCCAGCAAAGCGAGCGAGGCCCAATGGACGGCAGAGTGCAGCTGATCAAGGCCCTCCTGGCCCTGCCCATTCGGCCGCAGACACGTCGGTGGAGGACCCCGATCCCTTCCCCGAGACGTTTGATGGCGACACCGACCGGCTCCCCGAGTTTATCGTGCAGACGGGCGCCTACATGCTAGTGGACAAGAATCTGTTCACCAACGACGCCCTGAATGTGACGTTCCTCATCACCCGCATGACTGGGCCAGCCCTGCAGTGGGTGATCCCCTACATCAGGAAGCAGAGCCCCCTCCTCAACGATTACCGGGGCTTCCTGGCCGAGATGAAGTGGGTGTTTGGATGGGTGGAAGACGAGGACTTCTAGACCTGGAGCGCCTCGGGTCTGGGGGCGGGTGCTCGGGGGAGGGTCCGCTGCACCAGTCACCGCGTCCCAGATCGCCACAGGCGTCCTCCCGCCGTGTCCCTTCTCACCTTCGGGTGGCCGCGATCTCCCCCGTGCTTGTGTCCCCTCCCGCGTAGTGCTTGCCTTTGTTCCAGGAATAGCTCTCCAGGTTCCAGCTGCTGCCGCCGCCCTCTTGGATCAGCCCGGCCTCTTCCCTGCACACTTGGACTCGGTCCTGCGCTCCAACTGCAAGCCGGGCTCCTGTTACCCACTGGGCAGACCACCCACACCCGGCAGCTGCCAACTGCCCGCCCCCTGCCAGACTCCCAGGCCCGCCTCGGAGTGGCCAGAGACCTTCGCTGTTGGGGCCATCACCGTGTACCGCATCCCACCTGCAGCCTGCAGTCTTTGGCGATCTGGACTCACCCAGGAGGAGGTGTCTGAGCTGGCCACAGCCTCTGGACAAACAAGGATTCCAACAGCTTGCCACCATCCTGGAGGGGCCGGCCAGCCTTTCACCTGTGATGGGACCAAGGCCTTTCCTATCCTAGAGACATCTTCTGTTTCTGCTGGGTGTGACCACTAGGTCCCAGGGCTGCCTGGCAGCCAAATCAAGTCACTCATTATCTCCTGTGGACCTGTTGGTTTCACCCAGAATCCAGTTCTCTTCTGAATGTGCAGCTGTCTCTCTGATGTGTGCCTTTTGTTGAGCACAGTAACCCCTGCACTCTTCCCAGCTCTTCTACACTACCGGGACAAACTTTTTTTCCCTTATTTTCAGTAAATGTCAGACGATGTTCAGAAAGAAATTGAGTCTCCATGAATATGGCACTTCTCCCTCCCTGGTCTAATAAGTGGGGTCCATGACTTGCTCAGAAGGTATGTACTCTGCCATTCTGTGGTTGATGTAGTGTCTTGTATTATTCAGCAAAAAAGATAACCTTGTGGTGGTCCTGGTGATGGAGACCCTGCTGGTGATCATTCAGTCTCAGATGTTGACTCTTCCAAACCCATCAGTTCCATGCCCCTTCCTTGGGAAATGGATCTGGATCAAATTTTTGGTCAAGGCAATGTCAGGAAGAACAGCTAGGAGACTTTAGGGAAAGAGTTTCTCTTTTCCAAAAAGCTGCTTTTGAAAGCATAATAGCTAATTTTTACAAATGAAGAATCCCATACATTTGTTGGTGAAACCCTGTCAAAGTTTTTTAATTTAATCTATTACTCAGGAAACTAGCAGAATGACAGGTGGTTCAGAAGAAGCATTTACATTTATGGAGCCTTGATTGTTAAATGGAAGAGGAGAAAGTTCAAAACTGCTCTTGTTAATCTAGGTAGAAACCTGGTTGAGAGCCTGCAGGAAAATAAAATTATAACTTTCTGCAATGGACAGAAAAGCAAAAATGGTACTCCTTACTACTTCTCTTTATGCTAACCTGTTAGATTACCAGTGCTGCTACTTCATCTATGTCTGCTGCTGCTGCTGCTAAGTCACTTCAGTCGTGTCTGACTCCGTGTGACCCCGTAGACGGCAGCCCACCAGGCTCCCCTGTCCCTGGGATTCTCCAGGCAAGAACATTGGAGTGGGTTGCCCTTTCCTTCTCCAATGCATGAAAGTGAAAAGTGAAAGTGAAGTCGCTCAGTCGTGTCTGACTCTTAGCGACCCCATGGACTGCAGCCTACCAGGCTCCTCCATCCATGGGATTTTCCAGGCAAGAGTACTGGAATGGGGTGCCATTGCATTCTCCGTCATCTATGTCTAGGGGAGGTTAAAGTTTCTCAGTAGAGTCTGATGAAAAGATAAGAGTTACAAAAGGATACTGAATCAACTCTGCCTTATTTCTAGTTTGGGTGATTTTTCCCATACAGGGCAGAGAAGAATCAATCATTACAATGGTTTTTCACTTTATTGACTCTCTCTTAATTTGAACAGGTAAACTTGAGCACTGGTTCATATGACTTACGTGGAGCTGGAGGTACTAATACATTATCCTCATTTTGTATTAGAATTTATTTTTTCAGTATCACCAGAAATAGTGGAAATAATATTAACTTGCCTTTGGCATATAATAGGCCAAAGTTTTAAAGTGAGAGGCAAAATTTGCATCACTTACTGAATTGGAGTTTTATGATGCACAAGTTCTTAAAATAATTGACAACTGACTAATTTTGGGATTCCAGTTTAAGTTGCTGGAGGTCAGCCATTCTGGATGGTTGTGAAAGATGATTGTGTTAAGCATATTCACTGTTTGGTTTTAAACATAGTTTCTGCTAAAGTGGTTTGAGAAGTGTTTGCAAGCAGTTTATGGTGTAGATCCAGCATATTCCCTACAGTCTGTGTCCATCTGGCTCTCAAGGAAGGTAGAATGGCTTGGGACAACTCAGTATCCTTTGAACAGTGTTGGTAACCCCTTGACTCCTTCAACAAAAATGCCCCTGCAGTTTTATTCTTCCTGCCAGAATGGCTCTGTTAGGCATTATTCCTTTGTCTATACCACTTGTATCATCCCAGGTCCTTTTTTGTGATAACAAATGTTTTGGGGAAAGGCAATATTTTGCAAGAATTTATCTTGAATGTCTTAGCAAGTTTCTGTACTGATACAAAGGAATGGCATTTTTAAGGCAGAAGGGAGGTTTTTTTCTCATAACTTTATAAATGCCCCCTTTGCAATTGTCATTCTTAGGTTGTTTCCCTCACCTCATTCTATTAATGTCCTCAATATACAATCAAGAATCATTACCTCGGAAGGAGAAAGAAATATAAAGTTTGTCAAAAGAGAAGATGAACACATGAGGGATTATAGAAAAACATAATTAATCATTTTTGTTTGTGCTTGAGGCCAATAATGACTTGAAACCTATATTTGAGATAATACACAGAGATTTTGTCACGCTGAAATCCACAAAAATTTAATAAGAGAGTAAAGTGGCCTTTGGGTGCTTCAGTGTCGCAGGGGACTCTTGGGTCTCAGGGAAATCTTTATAGACTGTACTGGTGAAATAACTCATTCTTCCTCAGTGGCCTAAGTTAACCCCTGTACACAAAGGCAGCCCTAGGGAAGAGATGAAGTAAGGAAAGGGATTCCATATGGGCCCTTTGTGAGTGTCCCTGATTTGTCTACCAGAGACTTGGAGGGAGCCAAAAGAGTAGGGTGAGAGAGTGTGTACCAGGAATCCTGGGTGCTACAAAGTTTCCTCCAGTAACCTTTGCAGGCATCTGATGCCCTGCTTGCTTATACAGGTGTTGACACACTTTGGCTTCTATCATGGTGGTAGTGTAACTACTTCAGTTTATGTCAAGCAGTTCTGAACCATAATGAGTCTACAATGAAAAGCAGTACATCTAATGACACTGGGTATGGAAAGGACAAAGATCAGTCAAAACACACACGTTCAATGAAATGAAATGAAAATAAAGTAAAATGAAAGCCCATCATGAAGTCAGACTAGTAGTATGGTGAAGTGGCATGCCTGAACAGGAAGAAATAAAAGCAGTATACCAGTTAATACATAGTGTGATCCATTAAGACCTCTCTCTACCTTTCCACCACAACAGCTAATCACAGACCCCAGACGGAAAGTATCTGGACTTTGTGTTCATGTTTGTATATGGAGGAAATCCCTGACATGACAAGGGAGGTTATGGGCCAGAGGAGTCTACCTGGCTGGATTCAGCAGTCACAAGCCCAGACCAGAACTCCTAATCTTCCCTGTATTCTGCTCCTTTTAGTCCCCTTGCAGGTCACACTACCATCCCTCACTCAACCCAAGTGCTCTACGTGCCCTCCCTCTTATTGATCATCCACAGACAGTCACCAAATCCATTCTGCCCTCCTTGGTAGCTCAGCTGGTAAAGAATACACCTGCAATGAAGGAGGCCCCAATTCGATTCCTGGGTCGGGAAAATCCGCTGGAGAAGGGATAGGCTACCCACTCCAGTATTCTTGGGCTTCCCTGCTGGCTCAGCCGGTAAAGAATCCGCCTGCAATGTGGGAGACCTGGGTTCAATCCCTGGGTTGGGAAGATCCTCTGGAGAAGGGAACAGCCACCCACTCCAGTATCCTGGCCTGGGGAATTCCATGGACCTTGTAGTCCGTGGGGTTGCAAAGAGTCGCACATGACTGAGCAACTTTCTCTTTCACTTTCTACTCCCCAACCCCAAGGCCGCCACCCCAAATCCAATGGCCTGCCCTCTTTAGCCTTCTGATGGCAAAGGCCTTTGTCCAGTGCCCTGCTGATCCCAGAACCTATTTCCCTCTCTCTGCTGCTGCTGTTTCTCTGTCTCATGGCAGCTGAAAGCATACTGTCACATGATCAAAGGAGGGACATTTAGAATTTCAGAACCTTGTTGGATCTATGGATATAGTAAGCCTGAATTTGGGCCTTGAGCTAAAGACAGCAGCCATACTTGTTGTGCAAGCTGAGTGGAGGATTGCATACTTATACTCACTACAAGCAAGCACATTCTTTATAAGGTCATTAGGCTAGAGTCCTAAAATGAATGTATAGATCAAAGTCCATATAACATTATTTTGACCCATCAAAATCTCACCTCAGCAAGATTTTCAAGTTACATTCTCACTAGTAGTGTGAGGGAATGTCTCTTTGCCCCTATCATTATTAAATTTTAAATTTTCAATCAAGATATAATATCCCAATGATAAGTACCCTTTTTTTAAGTTTTTCCTAATTAAGTAATTTATTTTAATTGGAAGCTAATTACTTTACAATATTGTAGTGGTTTTTACCATACATCAACATGAGTCAGTCATGGGTGCACATGTGTCCCCCCATCCTGAACCCCCCTCCCACCTCCCTCCCCACCCCATCCCTCTAGGTTGTCCCAGAACACCAGTTTTGAGTGTCTGCTTCATGTATCAGTCTTGTCCTGGTCATCTATTTGACATATGGTATTATACATGTTTCAATGCTATTCTCTCAAATCATCCCACCCTCGCCTTCTCCCACAGAGTCCAAAAGTCTGTTCTTTATATCTGTGTCTCTTTTGCTGTCTTGCACATAGGGTTGACATTACTGTCTTTCTAAATTCCATATATATGCATTAATGTACTGTATTGGTGTTTATCTTTCTGACTTACTTCACTCTGTATGATAGGCTCCAGTTTCATCCACCTCATTAGAATTGACTCAAATGTGTTCTTTTTTATAGCTGAGTAATATTTCATTGTGTATATGTACCACAAATGCCTATCCATTTGTCTGCTGATGGACATCTAGGTTGCTTCCATGTCCTAGCTATTATAAACAGTGCTGCAGTGAACATTGGAGTACATGTGTCTCTTTCAATTCTGGTTTCTTCAGTGTGTATGCCCAGCAGTGGGATTGCTGGGTCGTATGGCAGTTCTATTTCCAGGTTTTTAGGGAATCTCCACGCTATTGTCCATAGTGGCTGTACTAGTTTGCATTCCCACCAACAGTGTAAGAGGGTTCCCTTTTCTCTACACCCTCTCCAGCATTTATTGTTTGTAGATTTTTTAATGGCAGCCATTCTGACCAGTGTGAGATGATACTTCATTATGATTTTGATTTGCATTTCTCTAATAATGAAAGATGTTGAGCATCTTTTCATGTGTTTATTAGCCATCTCTATGTTTTCTTTGGAGAAATGTCTGTTTAGTTCTTTGGCCCACTTTTTAATTGGTCATTCATTTTACTGGTATGAGCTACATGAGCTGCTTGTATATTTTGGAGATTAATTCTTTGTCAGTTGTTTCATTTGCTATTATTTTCTCCCATTCTGAAGGCTGCCTTTTCACCTTACTTATAGTTTCCTTTGTTGTGAAAAAGCTTTTAAGTTTAATTAGGTCCCATTTGTCTATTTTTGTTTTTACTTCCATTACTCTGGAATGTGGGTCATAGAGGATCTTGCTGTAATTTATGTCAGAGAATGTTCTGCTTATGTTTTTCTCTTAGAATTTTATAGTTTCTGGTCTTACATTTAGATCTTAATCTGATTTGAGTTTATTTTTTTGTATGGTGTTAGAGATAAGTACTCTTTGCCACAATAACATGTTCTCTTTTGTCCTGCTTCACTTCTGTCAACAAAAAAATGAGGTTTTTAGAACGTATTTGCTTTGTGCCTCTGCTCTCTTCTACTTTACCGTAATCAAGACATTTGGAACACTTTTGCTTCCACTTTCACATCCCACTCTCATCCCGAAACAATGAGGTTGGTAGAGATTGTTGACATCTGAAAGTATGAAAATAATACAGCTAGAATTTTAAAAATCATTTTTTTTAAAATTTAAAAAATAATAATCATTTTTAGGTCTCTATAAGGAACAATATTTAACTGGTATTTTGAAAACTTATCAATCAACTTTCAGGTATTGGATGTTAAATGACATTCTAGAGATAAAGACTATGGTGAAGTTGAATTGAGACCTTTTCAAAGTCCATGGAGGTCTATAGCAATGAAGGGTTCCCATCCTCCCAAAATAAGAAACACATGTATACTCAATTAATTTGCTAACTCTAGCAAATTTACCAAGTAGAATATTTAATAAAACAGAAAGAATACCTTCCATGAGATACTGAGAGAAAGCAAAAGGACTGAACATCAAATAAAACTTAATATGTAACTACCCACAAATGTGGAGCCCACAATCACACCCACCAAGAAATCTTAAGCAGAAGATTTAGTCTAAAGTGGTTCTGGACCAGTTGTTTAGAGAATATATGGTTAAAGGATATGAACATTCAAATTGACTTTCAACATGGAGGATTGCCTATAATCCTCCCAATGGCTCCAGTACTCTACTTTATTCTACCTTCATAGAATCACACAGAGACAGCCTATCTTGAAAGTCAAAGATGCATAACATCTTGACTATAACCATCATTCTCAGCTCTTTTCTGTACTTTCATTACTTGAATGGCACTCTTACTCTGGATGCATTCAAAGTCTTTCTCTCTTCAACCATCCAGTTACCTCCCAAATGAGTTGAATGGATATTCTGCCTGAATGTTCAGGGTTTTTTTGTTTGGTTTTTTTTTTTTACATCTGTGACAGATACATGTCTTAATTCATATTATCATATAAAATAAAGTCATCATATTATGAATTTTTGGCTATATGAAACTTTTAGTATTTTATTCATTTTCATAGTTTTACAGTATTAGTAAAAATAATGGCCATTATAAGTAAGTATAAAATGGAAGTTGATGAAAAAATAACCCCAAGTCTTCCTTGACTCCCACCCTCCCACCAAAAAACTAGCTAGTATATGGCAAATATCCTTTTCACACATTATCTTTAGGCATACATTCACTTTGTAGTGGTGGATGGTTTAGTCGCTAAGTCCTGTCGGACTCTTGTGATCCCACGGACTGTAGCCTGCCAGGCTCCTCTGTCCATGGGGTTTTCCAGGCAAGATTACTGGAGTGGGTTGCCATTTCCTTCTCCATGGATGTTCAGTTTTATCAGATCACTAGAGCGCTTTGATTAGGACACTCCTGGGCAATCCCAGAACCTCAGGCCACCAGGGGTCATTTGAACCCATTATTTGATGAATTGATATCCACACAATTTACATGATCAAGGCTATAAAGATGAGGAGCAAAGAACTTGCTGTGTAAGGTAGCCATAACATCAGGGCAGCGTTGTTCACTCTGCCTAAAATAAAACATGTTAGTATCTAATATTAAAAGTGATGAAGATTTATGTGTCTTGAGCTCCTAATATGTACCAAAAATATTAGATGTGCATCATTCACATGATTCTGTTTCATCATCATCTTAAGACAAGGTCCATGTTTCTGCCGTCTTCTTCAGAACAGTACAGATAAACAGATATCTGCAAACAACTGTAAGAGGGACTGGAGGGGCAGTCTCTAGGTGTCATGTTATTGAATCCTGAAACGAACGCCTATCGAAGCAGATGCCGGTAATGCTGTTTTAGAACTCTCTACCATTTTCATGCACCTCAGCTCCTCTGTGCTTTTGTTCCCAATAGCCAGAGTCTGTGGCTCTTTCTCATAGGACTGCCCACAGGCTATCAGAAACCCCTTCATCTGTAAGCATGAAGACTTAGTACCTTGTAATTTAAACTAATGATTGATGGATATGCCAAAGGGATTCTCTGGGAGACTTTGGTTGGTAGAAAATATTGCTTGACTCTCTTCCCTGCACCCCCTTCACAGTCCACTTCCCCACTTTCCTGTCCATATATTTTTTGGACCACTTCTTGATATACATTACTTTTACATGAGTCCTTGGCCAGAGTCAGCTTATAGGGAAACTAATCCAAAGGCACTGCCAAGTTGTTTTCCAAAATAATTCTTAATTTATGCTCCTCAATATATGTGTTCCCATTTCCTCACTAATACTTGGCATTGTCAAAGTCTAAGTTTTGTCAATTATATTGTTCTAATTTCTTTGTATCAGTTAATTTTCTATATTGTTAAACGTGGATGTTAACTTTTCAGAGCAACCACTAAAAGAATAGAAATAGAGAATTTAACTTCTTAACTAATAGAAGAAATTAATGAAAGAATGCAAAGAGCTTGGAACCTTTTAATTACAAATAATCACCTCTTCTTGTGATCAGGGTAAGTACTCTTCTTGTCATTACTTAAGCTTCATTCATTTTTTAATCTCAAAATTGAATATTTGTGCTATAGCTTGTTTAGATTTAGCCACATATCATCTCTTCTCTCATCCCAGACGTTTTTGCTGGTATAATTTTCCTCTTGTAAAGTACCCTTTAGATATACTCTTTTAACAATGATATATTAGGGGAAAATTCTATGCCTTTCATTTCTGAAAATGTATTTTTCCCCATTCTTTTAAAAATTATTTTTGTTAAAATAATTGTTTAGAATTATTTGTTAAAATAGTTGTTAAAATAATTTGTTTTCCCTTTCATTTACAGAATCACCCATATGTTGTTTATCCTCACAATATTGTACTATGTGCCCCAAACATTAGTGATGCAATAGTTATGACTATTCCACTCTCATTTCCTTTATCTGTGGGCATTAGTTCTGAAAGATTTGCTGCAAGTACTTTTTCTTTTTGCACAGGAGCAGGCAATGATACTATGTCACAAGGGCCACTTGGTCAACAACAATTTATAAGACTAAAATTAGTTGTAGGAAACACCCTTATATTAGAAATATTAAAATGTGATAAATTTGAATCATAGTGTTAAAAACAGTATTATTCCATAGTCTTTTAGCCTCTATTTCTACTGTTAATAAATTAGCTGTCAGCTTAATTTTGTGTTCTTCTTTGGTTGTTTTAAGAGCTTTTCTTTGTATTTGATGTTCTGCAACTTCTCTACTATTTATCCAAATATGCAATCCTTTATTTTTCTTTTCTTATATTTAAAAACATGAGATAAAGACTACATCCAGTAGAGAGCAAAAATCTTAACCATAGGTCTAGATGAATTTTTACATATATATATATATAAATGTAACTACCACCTAGATCAATGTATAGAATATTTCCAACATTCAGAAAGGTGGTTTTAGCTTTCAAATTTAAGTCTATAATCTATACTGAATTAATTTTTATGTTTGGTGGGAGGTAAGGGATAATGTTAATTTTTTCAATATGGATATCTAATTGACCCAATAATATTTATTGAAAAGACCATTCTTTCCCATACTGAACTGAGACAGTGGGTTTGTCATAAATCAGGTGACTATATAAGTGTGAATTTTTTTCTGGATTTTTTATTGTATTCCATTTGTCTATTTGTCTATCTGTGCACAAATGCCATGTGCTTTTTTTTTTTTACAATAAGCTTTGATGTCCTGTAGTGTAAGTCATCCAGCTTTGTACTTCTTCAATAGTGACTTGGCTATTCTAGATTCTTTGCCTTTTCATATACATTTTAGAGTCACATCAATTTTTTATGGTTAACTTTTGTATCCTGTTTAAGAATAACTGGATATCATGAAGATATCCTTCTGTATTTTCTTCTAAAGCCTGCTTAGTTTTGACTGGAATCACACTGAATCTAAAAATAAATTTGGGAAGAATATATAATGTAACAATTTTGAGTCTTTCAATTCATTAACATATTATAGCCTTCCATTTATTTTACTACTCAATTTAGTTCAGTAATATTTTGGATTTTCCAGTGCTGAAATATTGCAAATATTTTATTCCTGGGTATTTGGTAATTTATAAACTATAATAAATGGTATTATTTTTGTTAAATACTATTCCCACTAGTTTATTTTTAGGAAATAAGAATACAATTAGCTTTTTACAATAGCTTTGTTGAGATATAGTCCACACACTACAATATCACTCTTTAAAAGTACTATACAAGTCAGTAGTTTTTAATATATTCACAGAGTTGTACAACCATTGTGTACATGTATGCTAAGTCACTTCAGTTGTGTCTGATTCTTTGTGACCCCATGGACTGTAGCCCCCCCCAGGCTCCTTGTGCATGGGGATTCTCCAGGCAAGAACACTGGAGTGGGTTGCCATGCCCTCCTCTGTACAACCATTACCACTACCTGTGCTGTACTCAATATGCCAGCAAATTTGGAAAACTAGCAGTGGCCACAGGACTGGAAAATGTCAGTTTTCATTACAATCCCAAAGAAAGGCAATGCCAAAGAATTTTCAAACTACCTCAACAATTGCACTCTTCTTACACACTAGCAAAGTAATGCTCAAAATTCTCCAAGCCAGGCTTCAACAGTATGTGAACTGAGAACTTCCAGAAGTTCAAGCTGATTTAGAAACAGAAGAAGAACCAGAGATCAAATTGCCAACATCCACTGGATCATAGAAAAAGCAAGAGAGTTCCAGAAAAACATCTACTTCTGCTTTATTGATTACACCAAAGACTTTGACTGTGTGGATCACAACAAACTATGGAAAATTCTTAAAGAGGTAGGAATACCAGACCACCTTACTTGCCTCCTGAGAAGTCTGTATGCAGGTCAAGAAGCAACAGTTAAGACTGGACATAGGACAATGGACTGGTTCAAAATTGGGAAAGGAGTATGTCAAGGCTGTATATTGTCACCCTGCTTATTTAACTTGTATGCAGATTACATCATAAGAAATGCTGGGCTGGATGAAGCACAAGCTGGAATCAAGATTGCCAGGAGAAATATCAATAACCTCAGATATGCAAATGACACCACCCTTTATGGCAGAAAACAAAGAGGAACTAAAGAGACTCTTGATGAAAGTGAAAGAGGGGAGTGAAAAATCTGCTGAAAATTCACCATTCAAGAAACTAAGATCATGGCATCTGGCCCCATCACTTCATGGGAAATAGATGGGGAGACAGTGGAAACTGTGACAGACTTTATTTTTTGAGGCTCCAAAATCACTGCAGATCGTGACTGCAGCCATTAAATTAAAAGATGCTTGCTCCTTGAAAGAAAAGCTATGACCAACCTAGACAGCATATTAAAAAGCAGAGACATTACTTTGCTGACAAAGGTCCATCTAGTCAAAGCTATGGTTTTTCCAGTAGTTATGTATAGATGTGTGAGTTGAACCATAAAGAAAGCTGAGCACTGAAGAATTGATGCTTTTGAACTGTGTTGTTGGAGAAGACTCCTGAGAGTTCCTTGGCCTGTAAGCAGATTAAACCAGTCCATCCTAAAGGAAATCAATCCTGAATATTCTTTGGAAGGACTGATGCTGAAGCTGAAGCTCCAATCTTTGTCCACCTGATGTGAAGAACCAACTCACTGGAAAAGACCCTGATGCTGGGAAAGATTGAAGGCAGGAGGAGAAGGGGATGACAGAGGATGAGATGGTTAAATGGCATCACCAACTTGATAGACATGAGTTTGAACAAGCTCTGGGAGTTGGTGATGGACAGGGAAGCCTGGTGTGGTACAGTCCATGGGGTCACAAAGAGTCGGACATGACTGAGCAACTGAACTGAACTGAATTTTAAAACATTTCCATTACCCCAAAAAGAAACCCTGTGCCTCCCCATTATCCCCTCCCACAAGCTGCAACAACCACTAATCAACTCCCTGCATCTATATATTTGCCTGTTCTGGATATTTTAAATAAATAGAGTCACATAATATGTGGCCTTTTGTGCTGGTTTCTCTCACTTAAGTGCTATGTTTTCTAGGTTCATCAAATGTTTCAGTCCTTCATTCCTCTTTATGGTTGAATAATATTCCAATACATGGATATACCTTATGTGGTTATCCATTCATCACTTCCTGGACTTTTGAGTTGTCTGCACTTCGGGGTAATTATGAGTAGTGCTGCTATAAGCATTCATGTACCAGCTTTTGTGAGGATGTATATTTTCAGTTCTCTTAAGTACATACCTAGGAGTGAAATTACTGGTTGTGTCATATGGTATTTACTCTATGCTTAACTTTTTGAGGAACTGCCAGACTGTTTCTCACAGTAACTGCACCATTTTACTAGCAATATATGAGGACTCTAATTTCTTCACATTGTCACCATTACTTGTCATTCTCTGCTTTAAATTTTTATACATTATTCATGTATTCAGCAAAATCATTTAATATATTATTTCTAATTATTTAGATATATTATTAATTAACAATATTTTAGAATTAATATTTAGAAATAGAATTTAGAAATAGAATTAATAGTTAGAATTAATAGAAATATTCTAATTGTTTAGATTTATTGGAATTTTCTATATACTGTCAGGCCCTCAAATAGCGGGTTTTATTTCACTTATCTTAATACCCTTTATTTCCTTTTATTGACTAATTGTGCTAAGACCTCCAAGACATTGTGAACAAAAATGGTGCTACTACATAATTCTGTCCAGTTTGTGACCTCAGAAGAATGCATTTGGTATTTAACCTTTAAATATTATCTTAGTTGTTGTTTCTTCTAGATATACTTTATTGTCTTTAATGAACTTACTGTCAAATAATTACAAAATTCGTATACATAGTGATATATGTGTATATGTACATATATGCTTATATATAAATGATGCATAAGATTATATGGTGTATTATATGTATTATGATGCATATGATTTGGAAAATACATATTATATATATATATTTACAGGTAGATAGGGAAAGAGAAAAAGCTAATGCAATAAAGAACATAGGAGTTTCTTGAACTATTCTTGAAACTTTTCTGAAATTTAAAGTGACTATATATAAAGAGGACAAAAAGAAATATCTATATATACATGTATGTATGCATTTTCCATAATGATACTTAATGTTCCCAATTTTCAGGGACTACAAACAGGGATGCTGCTTATGGTCCAGAAGGTTGTTCACTTCTGAAGTGCCCCTTACCAAGCTAGTAACTGAGGCTGCACTCCAGCCCCAAGCCATTTCACCAAGTCAAACAATGGAACTTATTATGAGTTGCTTTTTTTAAGCAGAAAAATACCATCTGATTGCCGCACTGTGCACACATAAGATTGCTTTCACCACAAGGGGGCACCTTTTATTATGTAGACAATGGTGCTATACAGCTTAAGAGAGTTCCTAGTCATAACACACTTTTTTTTTTTAAATGCTACGGGCAACATCTTTATTGGAATTGCTTGTTTGTAGGGTATGTATGTTAAATTTTATAAGGCATTGCCACATTCATCTCCAATTTTGTTGTACTGTCAAAAGCAGTATATGAGGACTTTCCTGGTGGTCCAATGGTTAAGAATCTGCCTGCCAATGCAGGGGACATGGGTTCTACCCCTGGCCTGGGAAGATCCCACATACTGCAGGCCAACTAAGCTCATGTGCCACAATTACCAAGCCAGCACACTCTAGGGCCCATGTTCTGCAACAAGAGAAGCCACTGCAATGAGAAGCCCACACTCAGCAACCCAGCACAGCCAAATAAAATTTAAAAAAAGAAGTATATGAGAATTCTCCTTTCCCCATGTCACTTCAACACTTGATATTGTCATTATTTTTACTATTACCAACATAATAGTTTTGAAATGGGACCCCATGTTGTTCTATTTAAAATCTCTCTGATTGCTAATATGATTGTACATCTCTTTGCATGTTCCTCACTTGGAATGGATTGTTCGTATATCTTCTCATTATCTTCCATTTGTTCCTTTATTACTGCTCTCCTTCACCCTACTCTGTGCCCAGGAAGCTGACCATTATGGACTGCATAAATATCTCCCTTGCCTTCTGGATTCTTGTTGAGTTTAGCCACTGGGAAGGCTCCATCTCTACCAGACTAAAGGATGGCTGTGGCTGAGTTCTACCAAAGGCCACAAATTCTGTCCAGGTTACTGTGTTCCAGTAACCATTCCCTGCTGTTACTACCCCTTCTTCCCTGGTGGTTCAGATAGTAAAGAATCTGTCTGCAATGCAGGAAACCTGGGTTCCATCCCTGGGTCAGAAAGATCCCCTGGAGAAGGAAATGGCAACCCACTCCAGTATTGTTGCTTGAAGAATTCCATGGACAGAGGATCCTGATGAGCTTGCTACAGTCCATGGGATCACAAAGAGTTGGACAGGACTGAGTGACTAACACTACCCCTTCATGCTTTGGGGGGAGGTAACAGTTCCCCACTATTGCTAGCCTCAGGGTATTTCAAAGTCTCTTGTTGGTGTCAGTAATAGTTAGCTATTGCTACAATAATGTTGTATAAGATACCTCCCCAAAACTTAGGACAGTCACTTGTTCTCCTTGCTCATGTGTTATGGGTTATTTGGGGCTATTCTGCTTCAAGATGAAGTTTGGATGGGCTTGGCTCTAGGATGCAAACTGTGTTCAGATCTGCTCCATGTGAATTACTATGCAGCTCAAACACTGGGATCAGCAGCTACCTGGGGCAAGCTCTTCTCAAGACAATCATATGAGTGCAAGAAGACTAGCAAAACCACACAAGTATATTGAAATCCTCTAGGCACTTCATGTCTGCTCATCTCACTGATGAAAGCAAGTGCATGGCCAAGACTAAATTCAGAGGAACAGGTGTGTATACTCCATCCCAAAGGTGGTGGGGGCAGGGGGGCGGGTAGTGAGGAGTGAGTATCTGTAAAAAAATTATCCAATGTATTACAATTTCTTTTAACCACACTGAAACCCTTTTACACAGTCTCTTCATTTAATTTTTCCTCACTGCTACATTTGTGTGTAGCATCTATTTCTTGTCAAGACCCCAATTAAGATTATATCACTCTCACAAGTTTCTATTGATTTCCCAGTTTTCAGGGATACATATTAACCCCTCCCAAAGTCTCCTAGATGATTCCTTCCTGACTCCACCTTGGCCAAAATCTGCTCCAGATCCATTTCCCATTTTAGTGCAGCTTTTTTCCTTTCCTTTTGTGTAGGAGTCCTCCACAAAAGTCCCTACTCCATCTATGGCATCAACCCTTTCCCACTTCTTGTGATTCATACTAACCACCTAGTTCTTCATGTCTACATAACATGTGTGGATGTGTGTATTCATATGCAAGCCTTTGGGGGGTTAATGTGTATTTAACAAAAAAGAGGGTTACATTAGGCAATTTTCTACACATTTTATCTAGAAACCTTGCAGCAGTCTCTCCAAAGCAGCTGGCATAAATGTATCTTATTCCTTTTAAGTGCTGAATTATGTTCCATCATACTGATCCCATTCCTTTCTTGATGAATGAAGTGGATGATGTAATGCACTGATCAGATCCCACTTTATGATTGAGGCACTCATGCCCCCAGATGCTAGGAATATAGCTGAATCACTCTTTAGGAATTGCTATGGGTTGAAGGGAGCTGCCTTGCCCAGGGGTACACTACTTCCTCCAGGTAAGACCACATCCAATGACCGGTCAGTGGGAGGCACAAATACCCGGCCTCATCTTCTCCATTCATAAATTTTCTGAATGGCCATCTTAGCTTTAGATATCCCTGTAGGATAAGCTGAGGCCTCTATTGCAACTGTGCATGCTCAGTCGTGTCCCACTCTTTGCGACCCCATGGACTGTAGCCCAGCAGGCTCCTCTGTGCATGAGATTTTCTAGGCAAGAATACTAGAGTGAATTGCCATGCCCTCCTCCAGGGGATCTTCTCGAGCCAGGGGTCAAATTTGTGTCTCCTGCATTGCTGGCAGATTCTTTACCACTGTGTCACTGGGGAAACCCTTGGAACTGTATAGCTCTTCGAATTCTCCCTTTATGCAAAGCTTCATTCTCTTACAAGTGCTTTTGAGATGTTTCTGGGGGAACTTACAAGTATAATACTTAGTTGGCCAAAAAGTTCATTTGGGTTTTTCTGTAATATCTTAGGGAAACTCAAACTTTTTGGCCTATCTAATATTTGGTTCTAGAAGCGGTCCTAAGAAGCAGATTATGAAATAGGATTTTGGAGCACAAGTACCTGCGAGCTGGCTAGAAATGGGGACTATATCACTGGTGGTAAGTGATGTGCTGATAACCCTTGTGATGTGGTCATGGTGCAATGGTCAAAAATTTTGCTAGTGGTAAACTGATATTGGACACTAATGGAAATAGATTTCCTGGAAGGTGCAATATCTCCGGAGTTTGAGTCGTCCAGAATAAGTGGTAATAATATAAAGACTTAAAATAGACAATTGTACACAAGGCTATTGATGAACTGCAGAAAAACAACAAAAGGTGAAGGGTGATTAAACAGCAATTTAAGACAAAGTCGAAAGTCAGATGACTTAGACACAGAAGGAAGAGAAGTCAAAGGATTGGCCTGTGAACTTTAGTCTTTTTGTCCTGAAATCATGGCCCATTTTTGCTTTCTACCACATATTAAGACAACGCATGCATGAACAAAGCTCAGTCTTTTCCTTAACTCTTTCATGTATTCTGGAAAAATAACTCAAAAATTAGGGAGAGATGATTCTATTACCTTTTAATATCACACAAGTGTTGCCCTATAAGCCCATCTGCAATCATTGACTATTAGGAAATTTAAAGCCCGGCCATAGATGAAGTAGCAGAGGCTTTTTTCAGCACTCATGATTTAATAGGTTAGCATGAAGAGAAACAGTAAAGAGTAACGTTTTTTGCTTTTCTTCCCATTGGAAAAGATATAATTTTATTTTCCTGCATGATCTCAACCAGGTTTCCACCTACATTTAACAAGAGCAGCTCTGCACTCCCTTCTCCTCTGCTTAACAATCAAAGCTCTATGAATGTAAATGCTTTTTCTGAACCAGCTCTCATTCTGCTAGCTTCCTCAGTAACAGATTAAATAAAACTTTGACGGATGTTTACCAACAAATGTGTGGGATTCATAATTTGTAAAAATTAGCTATTTTGCTTTCAAAAGCAACTTTTTGGAAAAGAGAAAGTCTTTCCCCAAAGCTGATTTCTTCCTGATATCTCCTTGGCCAAAATCGAATCCAGATCTATTTCCCAAGGAAGGGGCATGGAACTGATGGGCTTGGAAGAGTCAGCATCCAGGACTGTATAATCACCAGTGGGGTCTCCATCACCAGGACCACCACAGGGCTATCTTTTTTGCTGAATAATACAAGACCCCACATCAGCCACAAAATGGCAGAGGACATACCTTCTGAGCAAGTCATAGACTCCACTTAGTGGACTGGGGAGGTCGCAGTGCCATATTCATTGAGACTCGATTTATTTTTGAACAGCATCTGACATTTATTGAAAATAAGGAAAAAACGTTTGTCCAGGTAGTGTAGAAGAGCTGGGAAGAGTGCAGGGGTAACTGTGCTCAACAAAAGGCACACGTCAGAGAGACAGCTGCACATTCAAAAGAGAACTGGATTCTGGGTGAAACCAACAGGTCCACAGGAGAAAATGAGCGACTCGGTTTGGTTGCCAGGGACCCCTGGGACCTGGCAGTCACACCCAGCAGGAACAGAAGATGTCTCTGGGAGTAGGGAGGGCTTCGGTTCCACAGGTGAAAGGCTGGCCGGCCCCTCCAGGACGGTGGCAAGCTGTTGGAATCCTTGTTTGTCCAGAGGCTGTGGCCAGCTCAGTCACCTCCCGGGTGAGTCCAGATCGCCAAAGGCTGCAGGCTGTGGATGGAATGCGGTGCACGGTGATGGCCGCCACAGCGCAGGTCTCTGGCCACCCGGAGGCGGGCCTGGGAGTCTGGCAGGTGGGTGGTTGGCAGTGGCCGGGTGTGGGTGGTCTGCCCCGTGGGTAACAGGAGCCCGGCTTGCAGTTGGAGCGCAGAACCGAGTCCAAGTGTGCAGGGGAGAGGCCTGGCTGGCCCGAGGGCGGCCGCAGCAGCTGGAACCTGGAGAGCTATTCCTGGAACAAAGGCAAGCACTACGCGGGAAGGGACACGAGCACGGGGGAGATCGCGGCCACCCGAAGGTGACGGGGGACACGGTGGAAGGACGCCTGTGGCGATCTGGGACGCGGCGACTGGCGCGGCGGACCCTCCCCCGAGCACCCGCCCCCAGACCCGAGGCGCTCCAGGCCTAGAAGTCCTCGTCTTCCACCCATCCAAACACCCGCTTCATCTCGGCCAGGAAGCCCCGGTAATCGTTGAGGAGGGGGCTCTGCTTCCTGATGTAGGGGATCACCCACTGCAGGGCTGGCCCGGTCATGCGGGTGATGAGGAATGTCACCTTCAGGGCATCGTTGGTGAACAGGTTCTCGTCCACTAGCATGTAGGCGCCCGTCTGCACGATAAACTCCGGGAGCCGGTCGGTGTCGCCATCAAACGTCTCGGGGAAGGGGATCGGGTTCCTCCACCGACGTGTCTGGGGCCGAATGGGCAGGGCCAGGAGGGCCTTGATCAGCTGCACTCTGCCGTCCATCGCGTCTTGCTTTCTTCTCCGAGCTCCACTGGACTCAGCAATGGGCGGCGAAGAGGCGTGGCGGGAAGTGCGTGTGTGCGGAGGTGGGCCGGATCCCAGGTGGGCGGGGCCACGGGCGGTAACTGGCGGGGCTGGGCTCCGCCCACAGGACCTGGTGGTTGCTAGTGCGCAGGCGTGACTCTCGGGCTGAGTTGGGCGGGGCGGGAATAACGGAAGGAGTCTGGGCTAACGCCCGCCTGAGGAGGCGGGGTCTGAATCTGAGGGGCGGGTCCGAGGTTTCCTGACGCAGAATGCAGTAGTCTTAAGTAGTGTGGGCTCCGCCCACGAGACAGGTGATCTGAAGTACGCAGGCGCAACAATGGTGGTGAGGGGCAGCCGCCCTAGGTTTGGAGATGATCAGGGCTCCGCCCCGCGAAGGGGAAATGGGCGTGGCTAACGCGCCCTTTCCACAGTTTATTGTGATCCACACAGTCAAAGGCTTTGACATAGTCAATAAGGCAGAAATAGATGTTTTTCTGGAACTCTCTTGCTTTTTTGATGATCCAGCAGATGTTGGCTATTTGATCTCTGGTTCCTGTGCCTTTTCTAAAACCAGCGTGAACATCTGGAAGTTTACAGTTCAGGTATTGCTGAAGCCTGGTTTGGAGAATTTTGAGCATCACTTTACAAGCGTGTGAGATGAGTGCAATTGTGCAGTAGTTTGAGCATTCTTTGGCACTGCCTTTCTTTGGGATTAGAATGAAAACTGACCTTTTCCAGTCCTGTGGCCACTGCTGAGTTTTCCAAATTCGCTGACATATTCAGTGCAGCACTTTCACAGCATCATCTTTCAGGATTTGAAATAGCTCAACTGGAATTCCATCACCTCCACTAGCTTTGCTTGTCGTGATGCTTCCTAAGGCCCACTTGACTTCACATTCCAGGATGTCTGGCTCTAGCTGAGTGTGAGTGATCACACCATCGTAATTGTCTGTGGAACAAACTGTGGGAAATTCTGAAAGAGATGGGAATACCAGACCACCTGACCTGCCTTTTGAGAAACCTGTATGCAGGTCAGGAAGCAACAGTTAGAACTGGACATGGAACAACAGACTGGTTCCAAATAGGTAAAGGAGTATGTCAAGGCTGTATATTGTCACCCTGCATATTTAACTTATATGCAGAGAACATCATGAGAAACGCTGGGCTGGAAGAAGCACAAGCTGGAATCAAGATTGCTGGGAGAAATATCAATAACCTCAGATATGCAGATGACACCACCCTTATGGCAGAGAGTGAAGAGGAACTAAAGAGTCTCTTGATGAAAGTGAAAGAGGAGAGTGATTAAGTTGGCTTAATGCTCAACATTCAGAAAACTAAGAACATGGCATCTGGTCCCATCATTTCATGGCAAATAGATGGGGAGACAGTGGAAACAGTGGCAGACTTTATTTTTCTGGGCTCCAGAATCACTGCAGATGGTAATTGCAGCCATGAAATTAAAAGACGCTTACTCCTTGGAAGGAAAGTTATGACCAATCTAGATAGCATATTAAAAAGCAGAGACATTACTTTGTCAACAAAGGTTCGTCTAGTCAAGGCTATGGTTTTTCCAGTGGTCATGTATGGATGTGAGAATTGGACTATAAAGAAAGCTGAGTGCCAAAGAATTGATGCTTTTGAACTGTGGTGTTGGAGAAGACTCTTGAGAGTCCCCTGGACTGCAAGGAGATCCAGTCAGTCCATCCTAAAGGAGATCAGTCCTGGGTGTTCATTGGAAGGACTGTTGTTGAAGCTGAAACTCCAATACTTTGGCCACCTGATGCGAAGAGCTAACTCATTTGAGAAGACCCTGATGCTGGGAAAGATTGAGGGCAGGAGGAGAAAGGGATGACAGAGGATGAAATGATTGGATGGTATCACCAACTCGATGGACATGTGTTTGGGTGGACGCCGGGAGTTGGTGATGGACAGGGAGGCCTGGCCTGGTGCAGTTCATGGGGTTGCAAAGAGTTGGACATGACTGAGCGACTGAACGTGCCCTTGAAGAGTCAGGGCCGTAATCAAACGGGTGGGGCCAAGGTTTCCAAGGTGGGCCCCCGGCTAAGAACCGGAATCAGGGGAGGAGCCCTAGACTTTGTTTTTTGTAAAGTTCATGGGATTCTCCTGGCAAGTATACTGAGGTAGTTTGTCATTTCCTCATCCAGTGGATCACGTTTGGTAGCTCAGGTGGTAAAAAATCTGCCTGCAATGCTGGAGACACAGGTTCGATCCCTGGGTTGGGAAGATCCCCTGGAGAAGGAAATGGCAACCCACTCCAGTATTCTTGCCTGGAGAATTCCATGGACAGAAGAGCATGGCAGGCTACAGTCCATGGTGTCGCAAAGAGTTGGACACGACTGGGTGACTGAACAACAGCAGCAACCTAGACTTTGTGCTGTAGGGCCCACAGCACGTGAAAAAGAACACAGTTCCTCTTCTTGGAGTTGAACAGTCTTTCCTTTTCAACCCATCTTGTCCACTCACTCCAATATTCTTGCCTGGAGAATCCTATGGATTCTCCTCAGAGCCTGACATGCTACAGTCCATAGGGTTGCAAAGAGTCAGACACAACTGAAGCAACTTAGCTAGCTAGCATGCTAGCCCCTCTGCCCTAGCGTATCCTTTGCACACCTTCGGACCGGGACACCACTTGAGTGCAGTTCTTTTAATGCATTTTCTTACTTACCCATGCATCTCTCAGCTGGAGAAGTATCGCACTGCTGGTTGTAGGTGTGATTGCTTTT
The DNA here is from genome assembly GCF_963930625.1 of Muntiacus reevesi. NCBI lineage: Eukaryota > Metazoa > Chordata > Mammalia > Artiodactyla > Cervidae > Muntiacus > Muntiacus reevesi. The sequence goes on along the minus strand of NC_089271.1, from coordinate 116,688,860 downwards.
CACCACGCCAAACATTAGTCAACATAGTTCAGAGTAGCATATTCAAGGAGTAATGTACCATGACCAATCAATGTGAAGAGGGTCAAATGATACAAAATCTCTTAACCTGGTATACTAAAAGACCAAAGAAGTTTATCAGTATAGAAACCAAAAGATAAAAGTGGTGTTTGATGCTTTCCCAATATGATGGTATACATTTCCATACATGAGAATAAGGGGAAAATGTAACTAAGACATTAACCAATTGAAAGAGGGAAAACTAACCATTACAGGTTATATCTGAATTCATTTGTATAGCTGAGTACAAAATTAATATATATTCCATACACACTTTCATATAATTCAGTAAATAATCAATTAAAATAGATCCTATTGTTAATGACTCAATTCAGAAAAGCTATTCAGAAAAGCACTATTCAAAAGAAATAGTGCCTAGGAATATACTTGAAATGTCTTAAAAGCCACTTAAAGAACATTTTGAAATGTGAAAGGGGGGATATAAAAGAATACTCAAGCAAACACAAATGCAAACTCAGGTCTGAAATAGGATGGCACAACATCTTAAAGATGCTAATTTTTCCTGTGTGAGGAGAAAAGGAGATTCGGGCTTGTGTGCTGCCTCATACCAACAAGGTGATAGCAAATTTGTCTCCACTTGCTTGAGTTGCAACAATGCTTGGTGATCTCGTGATCTTCAAGTGTAAAATCTCCTGTGGACCAGGCTATTCCAGAATTATCCACAAGTAAAAAAAATTCAAATTATATGAAACACTAGTTTTGTGACATTGTACATCAGGCAGCCACAGTAATATTCTTAAGTGTGAAAAAATACTTAAAGTGAACCCTAGTATTGCCTCAGTTTACAGTCAAGAGCAAACATTCAACTAGCCTGTTTGTTTATGAGTGTGCATTGGTTTGTTTGTTTATTCTTGCTGATCCCAAATGGAAAGCAGATGTGAAAAGTCCTCCAAGACTCCCAAAGTTTTCTCTTGATTTTTGTCCTGTAGATCTTAACTTTCTATTGAGGATGTTTAACATCCCCTTCCCATTATGTCTCTTTCCCCAAATCTGGGCTCTCTCCATCCAGAGTGGGCACTTCTTTTTGCCACGAGTCCCCCTGGGAGAGTTAGAGTGGGAGGGTGAACCAGCCCCAAGCTCTCCCTGGTCTGTGGATGGTGACAGCTCAGAGAACCTCCAATAGCTGAGGGAAGACAACACCCACTTGGCTGAGCAGGAGTGGATCCAGTCATCCAAGCCACATCTGAATGATGACAAAGATTCATTCCTGGATTCCCATCACATGCTTGGGAAGGCCATCTGTTGCCACCTGTGGCTGTCCTAGGCTGAAATGGAGTCTAGTTGATAACAATACCCCAAATGTCACTGACCATCTGCTCATCGAACTCATTTCCTTAAAAGCTGCTCACCACCCAAAACAGCATTTCTGAGAATCTCTAGAGAGAGGTATACACACTGAAATGGAGCAGGACCCTATAGTCCTTTCCCCCAACTCCATGTCTCCCACCTATCTTTTGTCTTTAGAAAAACTTTAGTCAAAGAATAAACTTAATCAGAGAAGTGAGAAAATGTAAGAGCAAAGTAAAACAGTCTAAAAGGACATAGTAATATTAATTTAGTCAAAAGTCAAGGACCTTTATTTCCTCCTCAAGGATTATAGAGAACATTCTGAGCCATATCCTTTGAGCTGTCTTGTAGGTATACTGAAACCCCAACCAGGTGGAAGAAGTTAAGTACACAATAACAAAACTGCTGCTACGACCTAAGCTGCCACAATTCTGAGAACTGGTCTCAAAGATATGGGAATAAACTAACCCTGGAACTGACAATAAAGTTGAAGCCAATCAGACCACTGCACGACAAATTTCAATATTACTGTTAGAGCTGATTGTGCTGTTTCTGCATGTAGCCCCATCTGTCTGCCTATACATCCCTGAAACTATTGCCCACTGATTATCAGTGGTGGGGAGTCAGCCTTCGGACAGGAGTGCCCCACCCTTCTCTATTGCCAGCCTCTGAAATAAACTCCTTTCCACCAACCTTGCCTCTTTATTGCCTTCAAAGCAGTGAGCATTTGGACCCCACTTTTGATAACAACACCATGGAGACAGTATATGGGTCGGTGGTACAGTGACCATAACCAAGTGGGAGTACCTCACACACTCATTCTTTAAACTCCCACACACTCATTTTTTAACACAGAGTTTAATAATGGGGCTATAAAGTTCCAAGTGCTATGGGAGACCAGGGGAGCTTCTCTGACCTCTGCATGCTGAGGAACCACTCAGGCAGGACATGACATATTATACCTACCTTGGGGCCCTCTAGACTGGATGACAAGAACTGAGTTGTGGATACCTGCGGCCTAAGATCGTCATAAAACCCCAGGGAGAGACCCGTGCCTACTCACCCAGGACATTTTCAATCAGGACGGACCACAGAGGTCTTGCTCTCTTTTTCCCTGGGAGAAGATTTTAAGGTCTATAATGTAAACATTCCTTTGTTGTTGTTGTCATTTAGTCTTTAAGTGGTTTCCAACTCTTTTGCAACCCCATGGACTGTGTAGCCTGCCAGGCTCCTCTGTCCGTGGGATTCTCCAGGCAAGAATACTGGAGCGGGTTGCCATTTCCTTCTCCAGGGGATCTTCCCAACCCAGGGATCGAACCCATGTCTCCAGCGTCTCCTGTATTGACAGGATTCTTTACCATGGAGCTACCTGGAAAACTCATAGGCAGCTAAAAACTCATCTGACAGTTCTCTGGGACTGGGGTTCCTGAAACTTGAATACATGCTCAGCTCAAGAGAGGAAGTGTAATTCCAGTTTATTGAAAATTTTACACAGTGGGTAGAGTATTGCAAACAATGTCAAAAAGATTCTGACCTTGGCTTATGTATTTTGATTCTGGTTCTTCAAAGCCAGGTCTCACCTCAACACCCACTAGGCTGCTTTCTGCAATCACTCAGGACTCTCCACTTCAGGGTTTTTCTCCTCACTCTTGGCACATGCTCGATGTGACCCAAAGCCAGTTGGAAGTGTGAGAGATTTATTATCCCTGGAAGTAGCTTTATTAAATAATGGTTGGGGTTTTCGTGGCTGCATACTCCAGCTTCCTTGTCCCATACTTGAGGTGGATTTGAGGTGCATTCTACATAGTCTCCCATCATACTCACTCTATGAATAAGCTCCAGTTGCCCCTAGTGCTCACCTGCTAGATCATCCCTCTTAATTGGCTGCCTTCCTTCTAAGTTTCACTTCCCCACACACTCTAAGGTTCCCTCTCAAGTAAACTATTTATATTCACAGGTTTGTCTCAGGGTCTACTTACTGGAAATGCATACATAGACACCGTATACAAGAAAAATGCATTTAACTTACTCTCATACTCAAATGTTTGGCTGAGGTGGAATTCTAGGTTCCAAATTATTTCCCACCAATATTTGAAAGATAGAGCCTATACCATTATTTTTTCCTTGGGTGTGACTGCTTGCATTTTTTATATATAAGGTCTCTGTGTGTACATTTCTGGAAAGTAGACCCTGAGACAAACCTGTGAATATAAATGGCACTTCCAACTGGCCTAGGTTCATGTCCTCTATTGATGAAGTACCTCAGGAATATGGAAATGTATGGAATGTATGGGAAACAGTAAAAGAAATGTCTGTATACTCACCTCCCAGCTAAGGAAATAAAACTTCAAACACAGTGGCTCCATTTGTCCCTCATGTAAACACTATCCTGGATTTGGGCTTTGCCATTCTCATGTCTGTGGAATGATTATGTAGAGCAAGTAGGGGTCAAAACGCAATAATTTTGGAGCTTCCAGATTGGTGAACCCATGGAGATGCAGAGAGAGTGGCCTGCCTGGTGAGGGCACAGAAGCTCTGTGTCCTTTCCTCATACCTGGGCCTATGCATCTTCCTTCTGGCTGTTCCTGCATTATATTCTTTTAAAATAAACTGTTCATCTAGCACTAAAAACTTCCTGTATTTGGTGGTTATGAAGCAGAGAGACACTGGGGAGAAATTACTTATAATTTACCAATCAAACAATGATATTTTAACAGCAGTGATAAAATGTACAGTATTGGAGATTTGATTATTCACCTCTTAAACCTTATTATAGGCTTCCTGGGTAGCTCAGCTGATAAAGAATCTGTCTGCAATGCAGGAGACCCCAGTTCAATTCCTGGGTTGGAAATTTCCCCTGGAGAAGGGATAGGCTACCCATTCCACTGTTCTTGGGCTTCCATGGTGGTTCAGACAGTAAAGAATCTACCTGCAATGCGGGAGACCTGGATTTGATCCCTGGGTTGGGAAGATCCCCTGAAGGAGAGCGTGGTAATCCACTCCAGTATTCTTGCCTGGAGAATTCCATGGACAGAGAAGACTGGCTGGCTATAATCCATGGAGTCACAAAGAGTCGGACATGACTGAGCAACTCAGAACATATCCCCAAACATATGTGAAAATGTTAACAGTACTAAAAGGTTTGCTGAACTTTTTGCTATGAATGAATGAAATCATTTTCAGAATCATGGAATTACTGGAAAGGAAATGGTGAAAAGTCACTGTTGTCCACACAAAATAAATATATATGGAAACCAAAGCCCAATGGAGTCTTTTATTTTCTAACTATTGAGTGATCAAGACATATTTTAGTTTTACAAAGCAGAGAAATTAAACTGTGTTCTATTTCTAAGAATGCTGATATACATGAATGCAATTAAATGATAATTTTTCTTAAATTTAAATCTAAGTGATTTAAGTGAAGCCTTTTTAATTACTAATGATCTTTAATTGTAAACTTCCAGAATCATTATTTAAGTTAAATGGCCTTATATAAGATTTCATCCTTCTGTTCTTTTATTTAATGACATGGTTCAAAGTTACCACTGCCATAAGCATAGATTCATGCCATGCTTCACGTTAACTTGGCTGTGTTAATTCTGTATCACTCGAATTAGCTGAAATCTATCTTTACTACAGCATTCAGTTGGTAAAAACAATAAATTCATGTTGTTCCTTACGTAAAAATGTGTTTTCTTTAGGCCCTGTGATAAAGAGAAAACAATCATTTTTTCCATTAAAAAAATAATAATTTTGTTCTCTAACCCCTCCCAATGCCCTTGGGTTCTTCTTTCTCTGCTCCCCATCATCAGTCCCAGGGTCAGCCTCATGATTTTTTGGAGCACTCTCAGATAATAGAATGTCTTTGGTGACTTTAGCATTCCACATAATCGGTGTTCAGTAGTTTATACGTCCTGTTCAAGGTAATAATCACAACTCTAATCTTCTTTCAGTGTCAAATCCTCTCCCTTCTCAGGCCTGGCCCAGGCTGCAGCCTGTAGTAGGAAAGGAAAGCAGGGTGTATCATGATGCTTCCACTGGGGCTCAGCCAGCATCTGCTTCCCTCCCCCTTTTCACCTACTTGTCCTCCAGGGTCTGTTGCACACAAGAACAAGAGGTCAAGGTCACAACCAGTCCCCCTATCTGGGTCAAGTTTGTGGGAGTGTGGTGTTTAGTCACTAAATTGTGTCCTACTCTTTGCAACACCATGTTGCAAACCCCATGTTGCAACCCTGTTAGGCTCCTTTGTCCATGGGGTGAAGTTTAGCAGCTGTTCAAATCTGACTGTTTAAAATTTTTCCCTTGGCAGGGTTTTTCATAGCTACTTTAAAGACCACATCTCTGTGCCCTGATGTATGTAGTTCCAAATGTATGATAAAGTACATATGTACTTCCCTGACATACAGCTTCCACACAGAGAACAACCCCTATCCTCCCAGTCTCTCCCATTTTAAATTTATTTGTGGTTCTGACTTCTTCCCACTGTCTCCCTCGAACCTCAAGGGAGACAAATCAAGACCCCCAAGTGGCCTTCTTGAAGCCCTAATCCCCCCTAATACTAATGAGGGCATTTTTCACATGTAAATGCAAGAGATTTTCCTACTTCTCTCAAGAGGGCCCCTCTAAACTGAAATCCCCCAGCCTCTAAGTGAGTCAGCATTCTCCAAAGGTGAGTAACCAGACTTCACATGTTTGTGACCTTTGGGTATCAGGGAGAAGGGTCAGAGGTACAGGCGGCCCATGAACAAAAAACGTATCAAACCAGAAGAGGTGAAAACACAGCTTCAATTTTAATGGTCCCAACAAGGGAAAGTTTTGTTCATCCACACCATTTTCGAGTGTTTTCCATAATCCTTAGGGGCTGTAGGTGGGTAAGTCACATGGTGCTTAGGTAAAGGCCAGCTCCACCCTGGTGTGTTTTGTGTCAGCCCCCACAGTCACTTTGTCAGCACCTCATCATTTTTGTGCCTCCCTAGTTGCCTACCAAGTAAAAGCATCAGCATGTTTCTGGAGGCCACGGTGGGTTTTAGGTATTCATCTGCTATCCTTCTGACGATGTGTGTGGGCCTTCTAGGACTGACTACAGAGGCTCCTTTAGCCATGACTGGTTGATGCCACAGATGGGCTTCAACAAGAGAACACAACTGAGAAAACCTGTGAAAGATGATGGAGTCCAGAATTACCAGTAGGAAAAATACCAAGTGGTTCCAGAAGCCCCTCTGCATTTCCATCTTCCCTAACAGACACACATGCCCATGCGCACGCACACGCATGCACACACACACACGCGGTCATGAAATACTGCCTTGAGGCAACATCTGATTGCTTTATCATTTAATTCCCACATATATATGAAAATATTTTTAGAATCTCTATTTTTTCCATTAACATATTTATTAATTCTTGTTTCAACTGCTAATTCTATAGAGTAAATTTTAATATACTCTATGACATCACATGCCTCCCCCAGACTAATCCCTCACATTTTCTCTTCAAGGTATTTTTATAATCTAGTCCCTCAGTTCCACACACACAATCAATATCTTGTGATTTATGACTGAGATTGCACTGAATTCATAGATTAATTTAGGGAAGAACTGATATCATTCCAAAAATTAGTCTTCTTTTCCAAAAGAAAGTTACTTAAAAATATTATAAAGTATCCACATAGGAAGTTCATAAAAAGTTTCATGTAAGTTTCCCCTATGTCTTTTAAAAAGTTAATTATATTTGTAGATGTTTTACACTGCTTGATACCATTTGAATAGGATATTTTATTTCTATTATATTTCCTAATTATTAGAAGCATATGCAGAATCTACTTTTTATGTGTTTAACTTATATCAACAATCTTTCCTGATCTACTTGCCTTGAATACTCCAGGAAGGCAATACCTCAAGAAAAAGACAAGTTTTGTTACCTTTTTGTTAATAAAATACTGTACACTAATAATAGCTCTTATCCCTCTTCAATTTCTTTTAGACACTGAACACACTATTTTAGTCTCTTTCCATGATTCTATATGAAATGGGAGGAAATCTGAAAGACAGAGCCTCTCAAAGAAGAGTGTGTGTGACCTGGGTCCATCTCACAGACCTCCTTGTCTCCGTTTCTTCAGTTGTCACATGAAATTGACAACAGTAGGGTCACCAGTGTAGGAATATATCAAATTTCTTCATAATACTCATGCTAAATTCTTAGGAAAGCACTATAAAAACAAAAACAAAAAACACTACCACCACTACCAACAGAGTCCTGTCCACACAATTACCCCTCTTACAGCCTGTGAGAACCCATGTCATGACACTAAACAATACCCACTTGGGTCACTCATCAATATCAACTATATAGTTGTTCTGTATCAAAGACTTGCAAGGTAATATGGCATGAGAAGTATGGCTACTCATAGTCAAAATTTCTACAATTAGACACCCCACTTATGACGTGAATTGTGCATTTCAGAGTTGTGGCCAAGGCTGTATCTAGAGATTGATAAAGAAGCAGAAAATTCTACCTGAGGCCAAGTTTCTGTTTGGCACTTGAGGCCAAAACTGCTGAATACTGCCCAGGAGACCTATGGATATGCAATGGGTGTTTTAACTCCTAACACAGGAAACATTTCATGGGAGAGATTTTGAATGAGCCAGGAAAGATCTCTAAGGCCAAGAGAACTGAGTACCTTCCAGGGAGCAGATAAGAAGATGGTACCCAAATATGGGTAGTATTTTCCCCTTTTTCTAGCACCTCTCAGTCACTCACTGTTCAGCCTCGCACCAGAGATAACCTAGCTGGTGGTATCCATGGCACCGAAGTAAAAAAGTTCTGAGAGGCATTGTGAGTCATCATGACTCCTCCTGGGTCTGACCAACCAGGCTCTCACACAAGGGATAAGACAGGGAAAGAGAGAGAATACTCCTGCTAACTTCTTGAAGTCTCTTCAGGACTCTCCTTTCAGAGAAACCGGAGTAGTCTGGGTAATAAGCAATCCAGACATACCGAAGTAAAGTAACATTGTTTTTTACCATCAGCATACTAGTCCACCTGATATACTCCAACCCTACAAGTGGGGGATGTTATGAAACTGTCATTTGCTCTATAGAGAAGTGATGTGGAGCACAGGCTCTAGATACAGGCTTGATTATTTCCAATCTCAGCTCTGTGTAACCTTGGACAAGTCAGACGAGACCCCAAAGCAATCTCTTATGAGCACTGCTGGGAACGTGTGTGTGGGTGTGTGTGGGTGGGTGGGTGGGTGTGTGATTATGAAGGGAAGAAGCCCCTGGGTCCACTGGATTAAGTGTATTTCATCATCTTTTTCAGGCCTTCTCGGTTGTACTCTCTTGTTGAAGACTGTGACATCAACCATTCATGGATAAAGGAAGCCCTGAAGTCAATCCTAACACACCTACATTGACCATCAAGAAGGAAGAAAAACACCCAAAATCCCGCAGGGTCTCCAAAAATGTGCTGACCTTTTTACTTGATAGGCAACTGGGGAGGCACAGAAGTGATGTGGATTTGTCCAGGTGGGTGTGGATGCTGACATAAGCCACACACAGGGTAGAGTTGGCTATTGCCAAACAGTCATAATATCTACCTGCTTATGCATGCCCATAATTTGAGGGAAAAAAGCAAAAAAAAAATTGGAATAGCAAACTCCTTCTTTGTTTCAGCTGTTAAAATAAAAGCTGAAGTTTCACCCCTTTTGACTCAATATGTGTTTATGCCAATAGAGTTTTCCTGGGTTACCCTGGAGGGGGGATTCTGTTCATCCTAACAGTCTATGCAGAGGCTCTCAGACATAGCAGAGATGGTGAGATCACACTGCATGTCTGATTTATTTCACCTTTAATTTAAAAAAATCAAGGGACATTATATAGTTCTAAGTCACTGAAGAACCCAAGACTCTCGTCCCCTAGGCCTTTTGGGAAGACACCCACTATGTTGCACTCTAAAACTTGTTTGCTTATCTTGGTGAGAAGACACTGTTTAAGAACAGGCCATGAGGTGTGGGGGGTGGTGGCATTTAAGACAGTCTTTTTAAAATGTTGATGCTCATGAGAATATCATTTAAATATTCTGCAACATCAAATCATCTTTGTTGGCTCTATTTACTATAAAAAATCATAACACAAGGCATTTAAAAATGGGAACATACATTCAGAGCTTTCTAATGGTATTACTTGTCATTGTCCCCAAAGAAGTGGAATCCTCAGGTCCCTTATGTGCACCATGTGAAGTACACCTGTTCAGGCCACAGTAGGGTGAACAGAATCCATTAGACTGAAGTGATGCCAGCGAAGATAGCTCCCCAAGAGATGAGCTGGGAAAGCCATGATGCCCACTGGGGTACATTGGAAATGGTAAGTTGGGAAATCGGGTACTCAGAGTGGTAAGCTGAGAGGAGGACAGGTTGAGCTGAGAGGCAGGAGCTGTGGGGGTGTGTCCACTTGGAGGACTTGATTTGTTTCTCCAGAAGTCAGAATCACAAAGTTTAAAAAAAGGTAGAAAAGGGTAGAAAATACAAAATTCAAAAAAGCTGGCAGAAAAAGAGAGAGTCAGAGAGAGACACACACAGAGATATGGCTGGGATCCTTCTAAAGGAGTTTTTTACCATGAGATGTTTGTGGAGGCCATATGCAGCTTTACCAGAGGATCAGGATGCAGGTGAGGCTCAAGGACTAGGTTAATTGGAGAGTGCCTCACACAGTACCACAGAAAGACATACTGTCTCCTTAATTTCTGCATGCTGCCTCTCATTGGCCAATGTATCTGCTAGCCAGAGAGAAAGAAAACCATGGTAACAGCAGTGTATGGATGTCAGCCTTCTGAGGCACAGAGCCGTGGAGAGAAGGGAATAGGATTTATCTGGGTGGACAAACAGAATAAACAATCCTCCACTTTTTCCACAGGCAGCATCTTCTGTTGGTTTGCTCAGATGAAGGAACATTTTGCCCAACATAGCCAACTTATCACTGAAAGGTCAGATAAATTTGACCATAGTCCTGCCTGGAAGCTAAATTATAACCTTAGTGGCCAGCTGTCAGTTTTGTAGCCCAAAGACCTAAAAATGGATAGTTAATGATCCACCGACCAGGGAGTACTTAGGGTTGGTTCACCCTGCTATCCTGACTCCCCCATGGAGACCTTAAATGACAATGAGAGGCTCTCAGCCTGGATGGAGAGGGGCAGGAACTGGAGGGAGAGAGCACAGGGGGACAAAAGGTGTTAAACTCCCTCAATAGCATATATTCCCTGTATACATATTGTGAGGCGAGCAGAAGTAACGCAGCTTACTTACTCCAAGTAGGAGTAGGCCTTCCTACTTGGTAAGATTATCAGGCCAACACTGACCACTGTTTGCCAATTAGGACCAATTAGCTTTCACTTAGCACTGACCATTGTTTGCCAATTAGGAAATTAGGAACGGGGCGGAAATCCCCAGGAAAGTCCCGCTCCCGCGCAAGTATTGACCAATGAAATTGCTTTGCAAACGTGTAACCAATCCGCTTCTCACCCTATAAATTTGTGTAACAGCTTGGGCTCGGGGCCCTCTGACCCGCACCACTGAGTTGGTTGCGGCAGAGAGTCCTGGCTCGAGTCCGTAATAAACTTCCCTTCCTGCGAGTTGCATTGTCTTGGAAGCCTTCTCTCTTCCCGCTCAGGGATTCAGACATCGGGCAAAACAATATTTTCCAGATATATTTAAGTTGGTACCTTAATTTTCGAAATAATTACTGATAATAACAATACTCATCAACTCATTCAACAAATGTTTCTTGATGATTCTGTGTGCCAGCCACGCAACAATGATCAAAAGATATAATATTCCTGCCCTCGTTGAAAGAACTTCCCTGATAGCTCAGTTGGTAAAGAATCTGCCTGCAATGCAGGAGACCCCGTTCAATTCCTGGGTTGGGAGCTTACATTATAATTAAGATTTATTGATTTCTCAGGTCCCGTGCCAAACACTTCATGGGTACTGTATATTCCTTTTAATAATGCTGTGGTGTAAGTACTCTTAGCTAGTCTTTCAGCTAAAGAAGCTATAATTCAAATAACTTCAACAATTTGCCTAATATAAAACACACTACTGCAGTGGGTAGCCTATCCCTTCTCCAGGGGATCTTCCTGACCCAGGAATTGAACTGGGGTCTCCTGCATTGCAGGCAGATTCTTTACCAACTGAGCTATGAGAGAAGCCTGTATTTTGCAAAAATGGATTTCAAACCCAAGCAGAGCTTCACCTAAAATCAGTGCTCTTAAATACTATGTTACTATTTATATTCAAATTAGCTAAAACTATAGCTGAATATATGGTCATAGAATATCCACATCCACATGACTACTGAGTATTTAAGTTTTATTTAATAAATGAATAAAAGTATTTAATGAAGTTATTTATTTAATAAATTGTCATTCCTCAGAGTCAATCATTCACATAAATATTAAATTGTAGAACTCATTTTGTATTGCCTTTGATAGATTCTTTCTGTACTTTGTAAATTTACATGTGGCAATGTATGACAATGTATGACAACATAGATAATTTTTCAATTAAACTTGGAAGGGACACAGAGATATTTACTAAAGTTTTGTGAAGATAAGAAGAGATTATATCACATATCACACAGTTAATCTTGCTAAAAATAAACCTCTAGTTTCCCAAATTTCACCTAACTACTGTTAGATTTATCACCCCGGTATCAGTGTCTTCTCTCTCACAGGTTCCCCAAACCCTCTCCCAGGCCACTCTACATCTTCAGAATTTCCCTAGTCCTTTATAGCCTCTTGTCAAAATTTGGTTTGCCAGTCTACCTATTAATAACAGGACTCATGCAAGCAATGAGATTTCAGCAAAGCAGATATGCTTGGCAGCCACTCTCTTTGTGTCTCTGGCTAATTTCATCTTAACACATTACATTTTACAAATATTTTTACAGTTTGAATTTTATATTTTGTAGTTTTTAATAGCTTGACAATTATATCTCATATTTTAAAAATCATTTTATTTCAATGGAAATTTTAAACAGTGAAAAATGTAAAAAAGGAATCTTCTATAATTGCATCCACGCTCAAGAATTAACCAGAATTAAAATTCAGAAATATATTGTGACCATGTTTCCATATGATTAAATACTTTCCAGATCACACAGTCTTTTACTGACTGAGTCAACATATATTCATTGATTCATTAAAATATATTTTTAAATGTATTTTAAAAGCATATTTTTAGACCTCTACTTATGTGCTCTTAACATGTGTATGGCGTTTGTGACAAATTATATAGAGTAAATAATAATTTTTAAACAAAATTTCAGCCGTATACCTTTATATTGATCATATGTGATTTAGTACATTAGCTTTAGATTTTATGCTGCTGCTGCGCCTGCTGCTAAGTCACTTCAGTTGTGTCTGACTCATTGTAATCCTATGGACTGTAGCCCTTCCCTCCAGGCTCCTCTGTCCATTGCATTCTCCAGGCAAGAACACTGGAGTGGGTTGCCACTTTCTCCTCCAGGGGATCTTGCCCACCCAAGGATGGAACCTGTGTCTCCTGTGGCTCCTGCATGCAGACAGATTCTTTACCACTGAGCCACGGGGAGACCCGTAGAGTTTATAGAACTAATCAAATGAAAATATTAAGATAGAGTATGGAAAAACCATTGAATACATTTTTTAAAACATGGCTACATAATTAAGAACCAAAATATTTATTTTTGTTATAGATTTAATTTTTCATTAAAACAGTAAAACTGGTCTCTGAAATATGTACCTTTGAAATGAAGGTCATCTTTGAAAAACATTGTCATTTTTGTTGAGAACATGTATGCTTGGGGGAAACATAATTGTTTTGTTTTGTTTCTAGGCAGCAAATTATGCTCAGAGACTGAGATTGTCTTTGACAATTTATGTAACACAGGTTCACTGCGGGAGACAGAGTAATTTCACAATCCAATAGCATACAGGATAATGTCTCTTAAAAAACCAATAAAGAAATAAGAGTTCAAATCAATACTAGAGTAATGACACTATGGTTCCAGACAAGAGGGAGATGAATAAAGTCCAAATTTAGTTGAGCTGCAACTTTCTACAGCAGGCCCTCCAGAGAGTGGGCTTAGTCAACTACAAGCAGATGCCCAGCTGCCAGGGCAAAATGCTGCTAGACCACGTTCCTAGGGAAGGTAGAAGCCATATTGGATGACAGGGCACGTTGCTAGGAAAGAAAGACACTATATTGGCAGCCAAAGCGATCTCCTTAGGCCACTGCAGGCAGGCAAAGAATCATTTGGTCCAGGCGGGAGCTTATCTTCACCCCTACCCAACTCCTGCCCACCCCTCAACACAAAGTCTTCAGAGAATTATTTAGATCCGCAAAGAGCTGCCTCGCCCAGACCAAACACTTTGGAGATACTGTTCACACCTTTTGGTATTTAAAGCTTAAATGTTCTCCAGTCATAGTCGCTTCTCCTTGTGTTCTTATGGATAAGCACCCAGCAGTGCCAGTCAATAGCAGAATTAATGTATGCTTGAGAATTCCATGGACTGAAGAGCCTGGCAGGTTAAAGTCCATGGGGTTGCAAAGACTCGGACTGAAGAGCCTGGCAGGTTAAAGTCCATGGGGTTGCAAAGACTCGGACATGACTGAGTGACTAACACTACTTCTATGACAGCCACAGATACCAATGATAACATCCTGACACAGCTTCCTCAATGTGAACAAATTCACTCTCAGAGCAAAACAGCTTCATTCTTAAAACAAGTGGGTTTGAAATCATATTTAACAAATACACAACAGTAATTCTCAAAACTCACAAAAAATACCACATCTTATGATGAAGTGAAAGTGCTAGTCACTCAGTCGTGTCTGACTCTTTGAGACCCCACGGGCTGTAGCCCGCCAGGCTCCATAGACTTCTCCAGGCAAGAATGTTGACGTGGATTGCCATTCTATTCTCCAGGGATCTTCCCGACTCAGGGATGGAACCCAGTCTCCTGCACTACAGGCTGATTCTTTACCATCTGAGTCCCCAGAGAAGCCCCTATGATAAAGTAACCAAACACAATTTCTGTCAAGATATTTCCTTTATTCACTTTCTTCTGCCTTTGTCTAGTGGAGATTCACTGCCTGATGGCTAGAAACACTAAAATAATGCAGCCAGTGTAGTGGTCAAAATCATAACATTTTGTTAATAAAGTTTTTAATTTTTTTCTTTCAATATGTTTTCATATCAGGATGATACAATTCTTCTGAATGGAATTACTTATTTCATATTAAACCCATAGTGTATATGGTAATACTTTATATCATATTTTTTAATGATAAAGCTTTTTGGGTAGAAAAGTTTTTTTTTTTTCTATGTTGGCTCTGATGAGCACAAGAGGCTGTGGAGTCACATGTGTTTTGTTTTTGTTTTTTTTCACTATGTTTCTCCTCTGTTGTTACCATAGAAATGAAGTAGCATCAGAGTCACTCATTTTCAATAAACAAGCTTTCTTATTTGTTCATAACATTGTTTGACAATGTAGCTTAAATCTACTATCCAGATATTCTGGCTTTTCTTTTTAGTTAGGCATTTAGGTTGCTGTGCTGCTGCTTAATATTAGTTAACAGTTTCATGATTTTTATTAGTGTGACAGTGGGTTGATATAATGGACTTCATTCTCTTCCAGCCTATTTCTGACACTGATTTTATCTTCCCAACAAAGTGCATCTTAGTCTCTCTTTGTCTCTGTCACCTTTATCTTTGTCTCTATCATATTTAGCTTAGTGTTAGTGGCTTAGTCGTGTCCAACTCTTCACAGTCCCATGGACTATAGCCCTACAGGCTCCTCTGAAATAGCCAAATTTAGAATAATGATGTTTTACAATTTATATCTAGTCTATTATTTTAAAAGAACAAAGTAGATTTCTCTTGTCATTTGACTAATGCTAAATATTCTTCACAATGTTGTGCAGGAAGAAAGAAGAATAGCGATTCAATTATGTGTTTATTGTTGTTCTAGACTAAAGACTCCACTGCTGTAACAAAACAGCTCCCATTGCATTAGGTTATATACTACTGAAAACAGAGAGAGAGGATCAGGATCCTTGTATTATATTGGAGGAAATTAATTTCATTTCCAAGCTCTTGAAAGTCTTTACATGAATTACCTCATTAGATTCTTATAGCTAAGCTATGAGTTCAGTCCTGTTACCTACTCTCTATTATAGCAGGAAAAAGTGTTTAAATAGGTATAGTATCTTGCCCTAAGGTACAGCTTGTTAGTAGTTGTTGTTTTTGAATCTTGCTATTTACTGCTGCTAGAGTACACATGTTTAAATTAATCATTACCCTAGAGTCTAGGTAATGATTAGTACTGACAAAGGACAGTTCATGCAGAGTGATTAAGGTCAAGACAGAAAAGAGACCATGAGGTGTCTGGGGAACTGGGAATGGCTTAAAATGATAAGTATGATGGTTAATGAGCAGGAGGCCAATGATAGAATTCCTTTGTCTGCTTGGTGACTGTCTTACTCCGTTCAGGCTACTATGATAAAATATCACACATTGGAAAGCTTATAAACAACTGAATTTATTTCTAACACTTTTAGAGGTTGGACATCCAAGATCATGATGCCAGCATGGTCGGGTGACGGTCTTCTTCCTGGTTCATTGTTGTTGTTCAGTCGCTAGGTCACGTCTGACTCTTTTCGACCCCATGGACTGCAGAACACCAGGCTTCCCTGTCCTTCACCATCTCGCAGAGTTTGCTCAAACTCATGTCCGTTGAGTCGATGATGTCACTCAACCATCTCGTCCTCTGTCCTCCCCTTCTCTTCCTGCCTTCAATCTTTTCCAGCATCAGGGTCTCTTCCAATGATTTGGCCCTTTGCATCAGGTAGCCAGAATATTGGAGCTTTAGCTTCAGCATCAGTCCTTCCAATGAATATTCAGGGTTGATTTCCTTTGGGATTGACTGATTTCCTTGCAATCCAAGGTACTCTCAAGAGTCTTCTCCAACACCACATTTTGAAAGCATCAGTTCTTTGGTGCTCAGCCTTCTTTATGGTTCAACTCTCGCATCCATACATGACTACTGGAAAAAAAAAAAATATATATATATATATATTGACTTTGACTCTATGGACCTTTGTTGGCAAAGTAATGTCTCTGCTTTTTAATACGATCCCCTGAAGAAGGAAATGGCAACCCACTCCAATATTCTTGCTTGGGAACTCCCAGACATGACTTAGTGATTAAACAACGAGTGAGCAGAAAAGTTTAAATATGAAACGATAGGTTGACACTATTGAAAAAAAAAGAAACAGACGTAAGAGAGTAATATAATACAACAATGATATTCAAAAAGCAGAGAAAGCATAATCCTAGAAAAAAGAATTATTCACAGATAGTATAAGAAGAAGTTAGTCATAATCTTCTTTAAAACTAGTAAGAAATTTCAACTCATGGAGAAAATGAAATTAAAGAAGGGGAGAAATTGACAACAATGAGTTGACAAAATTCTTGTGAAAATAGGAAAAAATAAAGCCATTGCTGAAGTGAAACATTATTAGAAGCATCAGGAATCAGAATGGATGGTGCAAAAGAAAAAAGGTCTGATACCAAGATATAGAACAGAAAAAAAAACCCACAAAGAAATAAAAACTACTAGAAGAAGGCAACAGATATGAAAGGGAGAGAACAAAGCACTAACCTATGGGATGTTGTAATTCCTACCACGATTCTCAACTGGAAATGTCATTTTTTACAAGGGGAAAATATCAGGCTGGTTTTAAAATTCTTTTCTGCAATTTTTAGTGTCAAAAGGCATACTAATTTACCACAAACTCAGTAGATTAAACAACAGAAATTTATTGTCTCGTAGTCTGGAGACTATAAGTTGAAGATAAAGGGGTTGGTTGGCAATTTTGGTTCCTTTTGAGGGCTGTGAGGTAGCATCTATTCCAGGCCTTTCTTCTAGCTTCTAACCATTTGCTGTCAATCTTTGGTGTTCCTTAGTGTAATAGGATTCTCCAGAGAAATGGAACCAATACGATGGGTGGATGGATAATGACAGATAGACAGACAGATTTATTATAAAGAATTAGTTCATGTGATTATGGAGGCTGAAGAGTCCCAAGACCTGCAGTCAGCAAGCTAGAGATCCTGAGTCCAAAGGCCTGAGAAATCAAGAGAGCTGATGGTCTAATTTTACAGTCTGAAAGTCAGTAGGCTCAGGCTGGAGAGTCTGAGCTGATGGTTCAGTCCAAATCTGAAGGTCAGAAAAGATCAATGTTTCAGCTCAATCAGGCAGAAGGGGTTCTGTGTCTCTCTCTTTTTAACTTTTATGAGGAGTTCCCTCTTACTCATAGGAGGGTCAATGGTTTAGTTCTATTCAAGCCAACCACTGATTAGATTATGGCCACCCACGTTATGAAAGGCAACCTGCATTACTAAGTCTACCAAATTTAAATGTTAATCTCATCCAAAAAACACCCTCACAGACACATGCAGAATAACGTTTGACAAAATATCTGGGTACCCCATAGTTCAGTAAAGTTTGATACATAAAATTAACCATCGCACTTAGCTTCTGTTGCATCACTCTGATCTCTGCCTTCATCTCCACATGGTACTCTCCATGTGTACATATATGTATCCAAAGTTCCCCCTTTTATAAGGACACCAAGTCATATCAGATTAGGGGGCCACCTTAGTCCAGAATGACCTTGTTTTAATTAATTACACCTGAAACAACCCTATTTCCAAATAAGGTCACAGTCTAAGGTACTAGGGGTTTGGATTTCAACACATGAATTGGGGGGGGCAAAATTAAACCCATCACAGAAGGCATATCAGTGACTTTTCTCAGAATTAGGAGAGAAGAAATATGTGACACAGAAATTGTAGAGCTTTCTAAGCAGGGTCTTGAGTTGTACAACTCTAGAGGACACAATCTCAGACACTGCAAGGTGAGTTGTGTTTCTGGAGGCACCATTCACACCTCATCCTAGATGACAAATGCCCCCTGGAGTTACATACAATGAGCATTCACCTATTTTGCAGGCAACAGGAAGTCTCAAACATGCACTGACAAAGAAAACACAGGCAGCCATGAACCCCGCTTGCAAAACAAAATCAACCATGACCTAAAGGAAAATGATTTAGGACTGGATGGACAATTATATTAAAAGGACAGTGGTACAGTGGTTGGAATTCTGTGGAATAAAAACTACCCTTTACTTTATAAAAGTATATACTGTTCAAATATTTTTATATTAAGTTCATTTTATACTCAAAATCCAGTTTTAAAAAGTCATTTTGTTTTATTTTATACTAAAAACCCAATTTTTAAGTCACTTTGTTCAGTTCTTATTTGAGCTAATGATAGTAAATACAAGTCTCTATAATTCAACACTATTACTGTTTCCTTTTGTTGTTAGTCACTCAGTTGTGTCCAACTCTTTGTGACCCCATGGACTGTAGCCTGGCAGGTTCTTCTGTCCATGGGATTCTCCAGGCAAGAATACTGAAGGGGACTGCCATTTCCTTCTCCATTGTTTCCTTTGAACAACATCAAATATCACCCTAACAATTTACATTTGCATACTGCTATAGAATTAAAAAATAATTTTCCAGCATCATTCTATTCATTCTCACAGCAACCTCATTTCATTGGAGCATGTATGTTACCTCTGTTTAAAATATCTTGCCTCGGGCTTCCCTGGTGGCTCAGTGGTAAAGAACCTGCCTGCCAATGCAGAGGACACAGGTTCAAGCTCTGGTCTAGGGAGACCCCACATGCCATGGAACAGCTAAGCCCATGTGCCACAGCTACTGAGCCTGTGCTCTAGAGTCCAGGAGCCACAACCATTGAGCCCATACGCTGCAACTAGCAAAGCCTGTACACTCTAGAGCCTGTGCTTCCCAATGAGAGAAGTCACCACAATAAGAGGCACATGCATTGCAACTAGAGAAAAACCTGTTTAGCAGCAAAGATTCAGGACAGCCAAAAATAAATAAAATTATTTTAAAAAATAATAGTGTTAGGAAAAAAAGAAGCTGGCCTTATATATCTTACCTCAGATCATGAACCCAGAATCCACTTGGTACATAATTCATTAAAATATGTTTAAAATATTTTGCTGAATTTATGGCTGTGAAAGTCTTGGATAAAATAGAAAATTTTGGCTAAAAAGAATACCCAGAAGAGTATCTCGAGATGCTAGATGTGGGTGTGGGTGGACATCAGTATATAAAAGTTAACTTTAAATCAGCATCCAAACATTCTCTCTTCTGTGAGTCTTTTCTTGGTTTGGTTTTACCACGTTTTTTGCTTCTATTGAATTGCAACCTCATTTCAAAAAGTGGAACAATTTTGAATAAACTCATGTTTGTTAAAGAACTGTCCATCTTTGAGATAAAACTAAATTGTCTTTAAATATGAACTTTACACAATCCCGAATCTATCTCTCCCCTGTGAATACAAGGAAACAGTGCCCTAAATTCAGTTTTTAAATTATTTTGCCATTTTCCAGGATGTTTAAATAGTAAGATACAGGTAACTGAGGATTAAGATACAAATTCAGGGCAGAGAAATGAAGATTAGAAAGGTGGGATTTGCTAGACAAGCTAGTGGGATGGATCTTTTGTGTTGTACAAATGGTGTTGGTGGGGATCTAAATTCACTGTTGTCATGGAGACCTTTGCACCTGACTGACATCTATTATTTTCTTTATTGAGATGGCAATCACTTAGCTTGTGGGATCTCTGATGCATCTCGCTTTGCTTTCTCTTAAACTGTTTGTGAATGAAAGCAGACATTAAAATATGCTAATGCAGTGTCTTGCCTTTGGGAGCTGTTCTTCCACTACATTTGTGATTTGTTAAAGCTCATCTATGGTTCATTTTAGCCATGGTGTTGGGAGGAAGACGCAGACAAGTAAGATGCCTGAAACTGCCTGCACTGTTGCCTGGGGTGACAGGAAAGTGACCTTTCATCATTGTTTGCCTAGACTATAGTTTTCAAGTGTTTAAAGACCATTTCTTTCCAGACAATACAGCAAGGGCAAAAATAAAAGTGAAAATAACATTACTTGTTTTTTAAATGCTTTCATTTTTAATGTTGTTATTATGATGATTTTAGCTTTATTTTAACAATTCAAGCTGAAGGTTATGTGTGGAAAACAGTAATAATTTTTTTCTGGCCCCATAGCTGTCAGTTCACCTTAGTCAGTGACTGACATATTGATAAAGTAAAAGCCAAATAACCAAATTAAACAAAAAGCAGTTTTAAGGAGGATGTGCCATTTCCCATGAGCCAGTTTTATCAAACTGTAACATTGTAACTGAAACATTGCAAATATTTAATAAATGTTTTTGATAAAAATTGACAGGTTATAAATACATACTTTAGATTTTATGAAAGTTACGATTATCCATGGTTAAATAGCAATTTATAACTCAGCAAGAAGTCATCCAACTAGTGTTAGTATTTAATTTGATAATGCTTTGTTATACAGCATTTGGGGCTACATTAAAGAAAATCAATTTTCTCTTCTGTATTACTATATCAGAAGCAGAAAAAGCATCTTTCCTGTCTGTCTCTACATCTATTGTTTCAATATCAAGAATATGGTACTGTTGCAGGAAGGGGAACCCCTTCCAGGGCCTGAAGGTGGGCTCTTGTCTAACACTCAGAAATGAATTGTCCGAGGAGATACATGTGATGACAAAGCAAGAGATTTTATTGGGAAGGGGCACCCGAGCAGAGAGCAGTAGGGTCAGGGAACACAGGAGAACTGCTCCTCCACGTGGCTCTCAGGTTTTATGGTGATGGGATTAGTTTCCGGGTTGTCTTTAGCCAATCATTCTCACTCAGAGTCCTTCCTGGTGGTGCACGCCTTGTTCAGCCAAGATGGATGACAGTGAGAAGGATTCTGGGAGCTGGTTGGACACGTGGTGTCACTTTTGACCTTTCCTGAACTCTCCCTGTTGGTGGGGGTTTATTAGTTTTCCGTTCCTTACCAGGACCTCCTGTCATAAAACAGCTCACGCAAATGGTGACTACGGTGCCTGGCCAGGGTGGGAGGTTTCAGTTAGTGTGCTTCCCCTAATAGTATGCAGTTGTTTTGCTTAGCAGACCTTCAACATAAATGCAAGTAAGTCAGGTCACACAGCAGCATAATGACTTGTAGTCAAGTACAGGTGTGACAAGAGAACTTTTAACACATCAAAGCAGATTCTTGCTTTTGTCCTTAAAAAGGGAAACTATTATAAGCAGATATCTAACTGTTGGTCACAGCAGAAAGCCAGACTTCTTTTTTTTTTTTTTTTTGGTAGCTAAATTAGTCCCTGACAATAACTCTCTATAGAAAATAGTATTTTATACGTTACTTTGGTAAACCTAAGTCCCATAAGTCATAGGGTAAAATTGATGACCTTAAGACAAAGTTATATACTCAATAATGTAACTGTGTCACCTTCCTCAATAGCCAATGCCTACAAAATATTAATAAAATTACCATTATTTGAACACCCATTATCACCAAGGCATAATTACTTACCCACCCTTATTTGCTGGAGTTCAGCCCACTCAAAGAATTATCATTGGAATTTCCCAAGTGGTCCAGTGGTTGAAAATCTGCCTGTCAATTCAGGGGACATGGGTTCAATCCCTGGTCTGGGAACATCCCACATGCTACAGATCCCAACTACTGAGCCCACACTCTAGAGCCTGTGGGCCTCAACAGGAGAAGCCTATTGGCAGGCAGTTAGTGAAGCCAGAGCACAGCGAGGAAGACCCAGCACAGCTAAAATAAAAAATAAATACAGATGTATATTTTTTAGGAGTGTTTCCATTAAGTATTCCTGAGCATTGAGAGTGGGACCTGCTCACCTGTGCTCTGGAACATGCTGTTTCATGGCTTGCCTGGACTTCTATTGTCCCCAGGCCTCTGGTACTGTTGATAAGGCAGAGAGGTGCCTGATCTTCCAAGAACAGCTGTCGTTCCTCCACTGTGGATGGTCACTCATCCTCCAATGCCAAGTTGTGGGACAAGTCGCTGCTCTGTTGAGTTTCTCACAGCACACATTTCAGGGAGCTGAGTGTTGTAAGGACCTTGCTAGTGGCTTAGGGAAGACCCCCATGAAGAAAACGGCTTATATTCACTCCCAGACATGGCTGCTCACTGACCACCAGCCCAGTTCAAGCAGCCCAGTTCAACCTTGAGGTGGGGAGCACTGGCATGCCACATCACCACACCCCAGAACCCAGAACATTTCACCACAGAAAAATAAGGGATTCTTTCCCCCTGAAAACAACTCCTTTTCTGCCTCTGGATGATGGAGCTAATACAGTCATTTTCCTTAGAGGGAACCCCATGCCAATCTCCATGGAATGGACTCTGGATGCTATGGTCTAAACAAGACCATTCACAATACACAGCATTTAGCCAATGTTTGTCCTATTCTCAATCTAAATTACACCACAAAGGGCTTCTATAGTCCAATTCTAGTCCAGTGCTGTCTATTGTGATGGTCTTGTTCAGGCCAGTTTACCTGGGATCAATGCAGTCTAATTTCTAGCCACAGGTTTTCCTTTAGTGACAAGTCAAGGTAGGATCAGACCTCTTATGCTCCCCAATTTGCTGAAAACTGTTCAGAATACTTATGGACATCTTTCAAACTCAACAATGATCTCAGGCATAGGATGCATTTTGTCTATGTGTGACTCTGCCAAGGTATAATCTATTTTTAAATACACCAATTTATATTACTAAACAACACAAAATCTTGTCTGTGGTAGCTTCTGGATTCATACTTGCCTGCTGTCTGAATGACTGATAAGACTGACCAAATTGATCTCACCCTAAAAAAAAGGAAGGCTTCTTTAAAATCAAATTCCATTTGTCAGTGTAAAATGCAGGAACTGTAATCTTTATAAATGCGGCATTCCAACTTGAAAAATTCCAAGATAACAGCCACAACAGGCCCCTCATTCATGACAGAAACATAAAGTTATAATTATCTCAGAATATAAGCCAGTCATACCAGAAGAATGACTGTATGCTCCAAAGGGAACTTTAACAGGACTGAGCAACCTAAAAATGTGTCTATAAAGTTACTTTTGATGCAGAAAACTTACTTTTGTTGCAATAGTTGATTTTTGGATGTCTAAGTCAATTTTTATATGTATAAGTTTATACTATCAGATCAAATATTTGATCAAGTTTTATGGAAAAAATGGCCTTTTAAAGTTTTTCATATATTTCTTAAATACTGTAAATTAAATATTTTCTGTTTCATTTATTTCAAAAAAAGCAACCAAATGGAAACTTCTATTTATAATAAGGAAACTAGCTTCACTCTCTTTCAGGTCATTCATTTCATTTAATGCAGTTTTAATCAAGGTTCTTTTTTTACTCACATCTATTTTGCATAAAAATCTCTTTTTTGCATAGGAATCTATTAAAAATCTTTTTACTAATCTCTGAGACAGTGAACTGAAAGTTCCTTAGTACTTACTCATTGGTATGCTGGTAAATAGTTGCCAACTGTCTCTCTCTCTCTCTATATATATATATATATATATGTGTGTGTGTGTGTGTGTGTGTGTGTGTGTGTGTGTGTGTGTGTGTATGAAGGCCCTGATTTGTAATGTTTGCCAGTTTTCATCATATAAATACTTTCATTTTGGTCAATTTCAACCCACCAATGTCACGTCACTAAATATACAATCAGTTCCTGGCCATTGTGAAGCGGTATACTCTCAAAAACTAGTGTCAACTAGTTCCAGCACATTGTAAGATCCACTCTCTCACTTTCCAGAGTAAAACTGAAAACACTCATAAATATATCAGTTTCTGCAAGTAGAGGGTACAGGGTGTGTATATCATTATTGTTAAGAGATAATCTGGTTTTTTTTATGACAGCAATTCTAATCGATTGCTGATTTATGGGATAAGAAACACAGTTTTCTTCCTTTGTTCTCTTAAGATTGTTCAGTCCACACAGAAGAATACCTGCAGATGAGATGGGGAAAAGTATTTTTTCAAAATGCTAGTCATTTTTAAGTACACTCTTCCCTTTAAATTGAGGCTATATGCAATGGACATGAGTTTCAGTAGGCTCCAGGAGTTGGTGATGGACAGGGAAGCCTGGCGTGCTGCAGTCCATGGGGTCACAAGGAGCTGGACACAACTGAGCAACTGAACTGAACTGATTTTGTTCTTGTAACAATGGATTCAGAAAGCAAAACTAAATGGTTTTTAAGCTATTGAAAAGCATCGTCTTTCTTTCTAAAAACGTGATTGAATCTTCAAAAAATGAAAATCAGAGCTACCAAATGATTCAGCAATCCCACTTCTGGGTATAATCCAAACAACTGAAAGCAGGATCTCAACAAGATATTTGCACACACATGTTCACAGCAGCATTATTCACAATAGTCAAGGAGAGGAAGTCACCCAAATGTCCATCAGTGGATGAATGAATAAAACAAAATGTGATATATCACATAGTGGAATATTACTCAGCCTTTAAAAAGGAAGGAAATCCTGTCGCATACTGAAACATGGATAAAACTTGAGGACAATATGCTAAATGAAATAAACAAGTCGAAAAAAAGCAAATACTGTATGATGATTCCACTTATATGGAGTATTTAAAGTAGCCATATTCATAGGAACAGAAAATAGAATGGTGGTTACTGTGGACTGGGGGAGGGGGCAAATGGAGCATTGTTCAATGAAAACAGAGTTTCAATTTTGCAAGGTAAAAATTCTGGAGATACATTGCACAGCAGTGTGAATATACTTAACACTGGTGAATTGTACATTTTAAAATGTTTAAGAGGACAAAATGTATGAGTTTTTTACCACAATTTTTAAAAAGGTGATTGAAATGTTATGATTTGTAGTGCTCTAGTTCTTTTTCTAATCCATCAGTCTTCAGGAAGACAAGGAACCAAGTTCATGGAGAGAGTTTTGTCTCTGGAAATTTGGGTTGGACACAATTTGGTTGTCATTATGGCTGCACTGTGTGGAGGCAAGGAGATATATATAAAGGAAAAAAACAAGTCAAAGTGTCAAGTGGGCCATCACTTGAACTGTGGACTTTGGGGCTTATACAGAGAGGAAGAAACTGCCAAAAATGGAACAGGACTAAAATAGGAGGGGTCAGAAGACAGCGAATGCTCAGTCAAGAGATATCAGAACTTGAAATAATTCTCTTGTAGGCAGTAGGACATTTTACATGATTCCTAACACTGTAATAAGAATATGTGAATTACCCCACACAAAATGAGCACACTTTTATCCCACACACTTAATTCAAACTAATTTGAACTCTGGTCTTTATTTTTTGACCCAATAAATTTATTTAGATTATAAATGGGTCAATGCTAACTAACAACTTTTGGGTTTCATTTTGCATGATTTTGAAAAATGTATTTTCTGTCACATATTTTACAGTGCATTTCAAACTCCCATTATTCATAATTTAATTTATACACTAGAATACATTCATACATTTATTCATTCATTTTTTAACCCATCAGCCTGTGTTAAGCCCTACGATTGATATCAAGATAAGTAAAGTCTTCAATTAACTTAATCTATTAGAAGAGACAGACATATACACAAATAATTATTAAACATTGACAAATAGGTGTTTTAAGCTAGTTTTAAAGAATATCACAGAAACCTGCATATTTGAGTGTAAATTATACTCGGGGACTGAATTATCTTTGCCAATAATTTATTTAACACAGGTTCACTGTGGGGACTATAATAATTTCACAAGCCAATAAACTATAGACCAAAAAAATAAGCCAGTGAAGAAATAACATACTCCAAACCAATATTAGATTAATCACACTATGGTTCTAGGCAACAAGGAGATGAAAGGAATAAAGTTCAAATTTAGTTGAGCTGCACCCTTCTTCTACAAGTTGGATTTTCTACAAGTAGGCTAAGGCAACCAAGGACTGACACTCAGCTGACCCCCTCGCCCCCCGCAGCTGGGAGGGAAGTTACCATGGTAGCTGGCAAGATGATCTCTTTCTAGGGGGTCGCTGCAGGGTTTTCACCACTCCAAGCAGAGTCCTTCCCTTCCCCCACTGCCTCAAGGTTTTCAGAGAACTATTTAGATCAGCAAAGAGTCACCTTGCCCAGACTGAACACCCTCAAGTTACTGTTCACACCTCCTGGTGAAAGTGAAATGACTCTTTCGTGGCCCCATGGACTATACAGCCCATGGAATTCTCCAGGCCAGAATACTGGAGTGGGTAGTTTTTCCCTTCTCCAGGGGATCTTCCCAACTCAGGGATCAAACCCAGGTCTCCTGCATTGCAGGCAGATTCTTTACCAGCTGAGCCACAAGGGCAGCCCTTACTCGAATGGGTGCCTATCCCTTCACTGGGAGAACTTCCCTACCCAGGAATCAAACCAGGGTTTCCTGCATTGCAGGCAGATTCTTTACCAACTGAGCTATCAGGGAAGCTCTTGGTATTTAAAGCTTAAATGTCTCTAGCCATAGTCCCTTCTCCACATGTTCTTATCGATAAACTCCCAACAGTGCAAAAGTTGAACTATTCAGTGCTTATAGTCAACCACAGATATCAGTGATGACACACTTCCTTAATGTAAACAGCTTCTTTCTTAGATCAAAACAAGTGGGTCGGAAATCATATTAACAAACACTGGAGAGGAAGCTATTAATTCAAAAGAAGTTTATTAAGGAAACCAGGAAAGTGAAGGAGGTTGAAGAAATGGTACAAAGTTCAGAAATCTAAACAGTGTATTCTACAACTAAAGAATATGTTGACTAGACTACTGGAACTGTGAGAAAGTGTGCCGGGTACAGGGAATCAGTTGTTTGCCTGCACCTGAGAAGCCCGCCCAGTGAGAGAGGAAAATGAAAGTGTGGGTTGAGTCAGATAACTGAGTGTTTAGAAACCTGCACTTGATTCTTTAGGCAGGAAGGAACCCCTGAAAGTTTCTGAGTCATTTAAAACTGTTCATATTAAGTAGGAACATTATTGGCAACAATTTGATGAATGTATTAGAGGTAAAGGGAAGCTATTATGGGCTAGCAAGTTATAAGGCAATCCAAATACAATATCCCAGTTAGAGGCATCAGTGTGGTCCAGGTGAAGGATGAGAACCCCAACTAGGTTGATGACTATGTGAAAAGAAGCAGGACATAGTTCAGTTTTAAGATTTAATGAAAACAATTTTTTGGACAAAGGTTAGCAATTCATTAGATTCGAGGATTTAGAAGAAAGTGGAAAATGACTCAGAAATCAATTACTAGCCTCAGTGGCTGACACTGTGGGTATTTTCTTAACTGAAAGAGGGCACAGAGAAGTAGAAACAGTTTTTGAGTTTAAGGTAATAGAGTAAGCTTTGAACAGATTTAAGGTGTTTGGGAGACATCAGGGAGGCAATACCTACCAAGCAGTTAAACAAAGGTGTTATTCATAGAGGGCTTACTATGTGTTGGGCACTTTGCTAAACCCTTGACATGCATTATATTGCTTAAAACTTACAGTAGCTTTACAAGGCTTCTTTTGTCATCATCTTCCCTGGTAGTTCAGCGGATCAAGAAACCGCCTGCAATTCAGGAAACCCCAGTTCAATTCCAAGGTCGGGAAGATCCCTTGGAGAAGGGATAGGCTACCCACTCCAGTATTCTTTAGCTTCTTTGGTGGCTCAGATGGTGAAGAATCTGCCTGCAATGTAGGAGACCTGGGTTTTATCCCTGGGTTGGGAAGATCCTCTGGAAGAAGGCATGGCAACCTATTCCAGTATTCTTGCCTAGAGAATCTCCACAAACAGAAGAGCCTGGTGGGTTACAGTCCATGGGGTCACAAGGAGTCGGACACGACTGAGCGACTAAGCACAGCACTCTATTATAGATTTTTTTTAAAAAAAGAGCCTTAGAAAAGTTAAGTAACTTCCTCTGAGCCACACAACTTGCTAGTAACTGAGTCAGTTTATATGTACCTAAGCAATCTTAAGAACTCGGCTGCCAATGCAGGAGACGTAAGAGATGCGGGTTTGATCCCTGGGTTGGGAAGATCCCCTGGAAGAAGGCATGGCAACCCACTCCAGTATTCTTGCTAGGACAATCCCATGGACAAAGGAGCCTGGTGGGCTACTGTCTATAGGGTTGCAAAGAGTTGGACACAACTGAAGCGACTTAGCACATACAGCATAGTCATATTTTATAGCTCACCGCATTGGCCACTGCCCTATATCAGCTCCCTAAAATGTAGATTTGGAGCTTGGGAGAGAATCAGGGCTAACAAAGTAGATTTGGAAGTTTATTCCAGAAGCCTGTATTGAACTCTTGCCAAGGTCCAAGAATAGTGCTCTGAGTTGTAAGCACATGAATGCCATCAGTATGACCCTAGAGTGGAAATTAAAACAGTGGACTGAATCAATGAGTGTGAGCAATAGGAAAAGAGGCTAAAAGTTGGGCACATGAATAGGTAACACTCAAGAAGAGGGAAAATAAGCAACAGTTCCTCTGTATCCCTCCGTATATGTAGGTTCTGTATTCACAATTACAGAGGGCTAACTGTACTAGACCATTTTATATAAAGGTGGATTTTGGTCTCCACATGGCTCCTGGAAACAATCTTCCTCAGAGGGTTGACTGTATAGTTACTAAGGTTTTGATAAGTTTACAAACTTAACGATAATTACACAGAGTATTCATTTTTCCTACAAGCATTATATATGAAATAAGAATTGACTTCACCCTCCTAAATTGTGTGCTGGGCCTTTAGGCTTTTGAGTAGCTTTGTTGTTTGTTGGTTGGTTTTTTTATTTTTTATTTATTTTTTTTTTTTTAATTTTTATTTTTCAGTGGGTTTTGTCATACACTGATATGAATCAGCCATAGAGTTACACGAATTCCCCATCCCGGTCTCCCATCCCACCTCCCTCTCCACCCGATTCCTCTGGATCTTCCCAGCCCAACAGGCCCGAGCACTTGACTCATGCCTCCCACCTGGGCTGGTGGTCTGTTTCACCACAGATAATATACATGGTGTTCTTTCGAAACATCCCACCCTCCCCTTCTCCCACAGAGTTCAAAAGTCTGTTCTGTACTTCTGCGTCTCTTCTTCTGCCCTGCATATAGGGCCATCATTACCATCTTTCTAAATTCCGTATATATCTGTTAGTATACTGTAATGTTCTTTATCTTTCTGGCTCACCTCACTCTGTATAATGGGCTCCAGTTTCATCCATCTCATTAGAACTGATTCAAATGAATTCTTTTTAACGGCCGAGTAATATTCCATGGTGTATATGTACCACAGATTCCTTATCCATTCATTTGCTGATGGGCATCTAGGTTGCTTCCATGTCCTGGCTATTATAAACAGTGCTGCGATGAACATTGGGGTGCATGTGTCTCTTTCAGATCTGGATTCCTCAGTGTGTATGCCCAGAAGTGGTATTGCTGGGTCATATGGCAGTTCTATTTCCAGTTTTTTAAGAAATCTCCACACTGTTTTCCATAGTGGCTGTACTAGTTTGCATTCCCACCAACAGTGTAAGAGGGTTCCCTTTTCTCCACACCCTCTCCAGCATTTATTGCTTGTAGACTTTTGGATAGTAGCCATCCTGACTGGCCTGTAATGGTACCTCATTGTGGTTTTGATTTGCATTTCTCTGATAATGAGTGATGTGGAGCATCTTTTCATGTGTTTGTTAGCCATCTGTATGTCTTCTTTGGAGAAATGTCTGTTTAGTTCTGTGGCCCATTTTTTGATTGGGTCATTTATTTTTCTGGAATTGAGCTGCAGGACTTGCTTGTATATTTTTGAGATTAATCCTTTGTCTGTTTCTTCATTTGCTATTATTTTCTCCCAATCTGAGGGCTGTCTTTTCACCTTACTTATAGTTTCCTTTGTTGTGCAAAAGCTTTTAAGTTTCATTAGGTCCCATTTGTTTAGTTTTGCTTTTATTTCCAATATTCTGGGAGGTGGGTCATAGAAGATCTTGCTGTGATTTATGTCAGAGAGTGTTTTGAATATGTTCTCCTCTAGGAGTTTTATAGTTTCTGGTCTTACATTTAGATCTTTAATCCATTTTGAGTTTATTTTTGTGTATGGTGTTAGAAAGTGTTCGAGTTTCATTCTTTTACAAGTGGTTGACCAGTTTTCCCAGCACCACTTGTTAAAGAGATTGTCTTTTTTCCATTGTATATCCTTGCCTCCTTTGTCAAAGATAAGGTGTCCATAGGTTCGTGGATTTATCTCTGGGCTTTCTATTCTGTTCCATTGATCTATATTTCTGTCTTTGTGCCAGTACCATACTGTCTTGATGACTGTGGCTTTGTAGTAGAGTCTGAAGTCAGGCAGGTTGATTCCTCCAGTTCCATTCTTCTTTCTCAAGATTACTTTGGCTATTCGAGGTTTTTTGTATTTCCATACAAATTGTGAAATTATTTGTTCTAGTTCTGTGAAAAATACCGTTGGTAGCTTGGTAGGGATTGCATTGAATCTATAGATTGCTTTGGGTAGAATAGCCATTTTGACAATATTGATTCTTCCAATCCATGAACACGGTATGTTTCTCCATCTGTTTGTGTCCTCTTTGATTTCTTTCATCAGTGTTTTATAGTTTTCTGTGTATAGGTCTTTTGTTTCTTTAGGTAGATATACTCCTAAGTATTTTATTCTTTTTGTTGCAATGGTGAATGGTATTGTTTCCTTAATTTCTCTTTCTGTTTTTTCATTGTTAGTATATAGGAATGCAAGGGATTTCTCTGTGTTAATTTTATATCCTGCAACTTTACTATATTCATTGATTAGCTCTAGTAATTTTCTGGAAGAGTCTTTAGGGTTTTCTATGTAGAGGATCATGTCATCTGCAAACAGCGAGAGTTTCACTTCTTCTTTTCCTATCTGGATTCCTTTTACGTCTTTTTCTGCTCTGATTGCTGTGGCCAAAACTTCCAACACTATGTTGAATAGTAGTGGTGAGAGTGGGCATCCTTGTCTTGTTCCTGATTTCAGAGGAAATGCTTTCAATTTTTCACCATTGAGGGTGATGCTTGCTGTGGGTTTGTCATATATAGCTTTTATTATGTTGAGGTATGTTCCTTCTATTCCTGCTTTCTGGAGAGTTTTAATCATAAATGAGTGTTGAATTTTGTCAAAGGCTTTCTCTGCATCTATTGAGATAATCATATGGTTTTTATCTTTCAATTTGTTAATGTGGTGTATTACGTTGACTGATTTGCGGATATTAAAGAATCCTTGCATTCCTGGGATAAAGCCCACTTGGTCATGGTGTATGATTTTTTTAATATGTTGTTGGATTCTGTTTGCTAGAATTTTGTTAAGGATTTTTGCATCTATGTTCATCAGTGATATTGGCCTGTAGTTTTCTTTTTTTGTGGCATCTTTGTCTGGTTTTGGAATTAGTGTGATGGTGGCCTCGTAGAATGAGTTTGGAAGTTTACCTTCATCTGCAATTTTCTGGAAGAGTTTGAATAAGATGGGTGTTAGCTCTTCTCTAAATTTTTGGTAGAATTCAGCTGTGAAGCCATCTGGTCCTGGGCTTTTGTTTGCTGGAAGATTTTTGATTACAGTTTCGATTTCCTTGCTTGTGATGGTTCTGTTAAGATCTTCTATTTCTTCCTGGTTCAGTTTTGGAAAGTTATACTTTTCTAAGAATTTGTCCATTTCATCCAAGTTGTCCATTTTATTGGCATAGAGCTGCTGGTAGTAGTCTCTTATGATCCTTTGGATTTCAGTGTTGTCTGTTGTGATCTCTCCATTTTCATTTCTAATTTTGTTAATTTGGTTCTTCTCTCTTTGTTTCTTAATGAGTCTTGCTAATGGTTTGTCAATTTTGTTTATTTTTTCAAAAAACCAGCTTTTAGCTTTGTTGATTTTTGCTATGGTCTCTTTAGTTTCTTTTGCATTTATTTCTGCCCTAATTTTTAAGATTTCTTTCCTTCTGCTAACCCTGGGGTTCTTC
This sequence comes from Muntiacus reevesi, assembly GCF_963930625.1. Taxonomy (NCBI): domain Eukaryota; kingdom Metazoa; phylum Chordata; class Mammalia; order Artiodactyla; family Cervidae; genus Muntiacus; species Muntiacus reevesi. The sequence goes on along the minus strand of NC_089271.1, from coordinate 116,656,504 downwards.
ATTTCTTCCTTCTCTAATTGCTTTAGGTGTAGAGTTAGGTTATTTATTTGGCTTTTTTCTTGTTTCTTGAGGTAAGCCTGTAATGCTATGAACCTTCCCCTTAGCACTGCTTTTACAGTGTCCCATAGGTTTTGGGTTGTTGTGCTTTCATTTTCATTCGTTTCTATACATATTTTGATTTCTTTTTTGATTTCTTCTATGATATGTTGGTTATTCAGAAGCGTGTTATTTAGCCTCCATATGTTTGAATTTTTAACAATTTTTTTCCTGTAATTGAGATCTAATCTTACTGCACTGTGGTCAGAAAAGATGACTGGAATGATTTCATTTTTTTTTAAATTTTCCAAGACCAGATTTATGGCCCAGGATGTGATCTATTCTGGAGAAGGTTCCGTGTGCACTTGAGAAAAAGGTGAAGTTGATTGTTTTGGGGTGAAATGTCCTGTAGATATCAACTAGGTCTAGCTGGTCCATTGTATCATTTAAGGTTTGTGTTTCCTTGTTGATTTTCTGTTTAGTTGATCTATCCATAGTTGTGAGTGGGGTATTAAAGTCTCCCACTATTATTGTGTTACTATTAATTTCCTCTTTCATACTTGTTAGCGTTTGCCGTACATATTGTGGTGCTCCTATGTTGGGTGCATATATATTTATAATTGTTATATCTTCTTCCTGGATTGATCCTTTGATCATTATGTAGTGTCCTTCTTTGTCTCTTTTCACATCCTTTATTTGAAAGTCTATTTTATCTGATATGAGTATTGCGACTCCTGCTTTCTTTTGGTCTCCGTTTGCGTGAAATATTTTTTTCCAGCCCTTCACTTTTAGTCTGTATGTGTCTCTGGTTTTGAGGTGGGTCTCTTGTAGACAGCATATTTAGGGGTCTTGTTTTTGTATCCATTCAGCCAATCTTTGTCTTTTGGTTGGGGCATTCAACCCATTTACATTTAAGGTAATTATTGATAGGTGTGGACCCGTTGCCATTTACTTTGTTGTTATGGGTTCACGTTTATTCAACCTTTCTGCATTTCCTGTCTAGAGAAGATCCTTTAGCATTTGTTGAAGAGCTGGTTTGGTGGTGCTGAATTCTCTCAGCTTTTGCTTGTCTGTAAAGCTTTTGAATTCTCCTTCGTATCTGAATGAGATCCTTGCTGGGTACAGTAATCTAGGTTGTAGGTTATTCTCTTTCATTACTTTCAGTATGTCCTGCCATTTCCTTCTGGCCTGGAGGGTTTCTATTGATAGATCAGCTGTTATCCTTATGGGAATCCCTTTGTGTGTTATTTGTTGCTTCTCCCTTGCTGCTTTTAGTATTTGTTCTTTGTGTTTGATCTTTGTTAATTTGATTAATATGTGTCTTGGGGTGTTTCGCCTTGGGTTTATCCTGTTTGGAACTCTCTGGGTTTCTTGGACTTGGGTGGCTATTTCCTTCCCCATTTTAGGGAAGTTTTCAGCTATTATCTCCTCGAGTATTTTCTCATGGCCTTTCTTTTTGTCTTCTTCTTCTTGGACTCCTATGATTCGAATGTTGGGGCGTTTCACATTGTCCCAGAGGTCCCTGAGGTTGTCCTCATTTCTTTTGATCCTTTTTTCTTTTTTCCTCTCTGCTTCATTTATTTCCACCATTCTATCTTCTACCTCACTTATCCTATCTTCTGTCTCCGTTATTCTACTCTTGGCTCCCTCCAGAGTGTTTTTGATCTCATTCATTGCATTATTCATTTTTAATTGACTCTTTTTTATTTCTTCTAGGTCTTTATTAAACATTTCTTGCATCTTTTCAATCTTTGTCTCCAGGCTATTTATCTGTAACTCCATTTTGCTTTCAAGATTTTGGATCATTTTTATTATCATTATTCTAAATTTTTTTTCAGGTAGATTCCCTATCTCCTCCTCTTTTGTTTGACTTGGTGGAGTTTTTTCATGTTCCTTTACCTGTTGGGTATTTCTTTGCCTTTTCATCTTGTTTAGATTGCTGTGTCTGGAGTGGGCTTTCTGTATTCTGGAGGTCTGTGGTTCCTTTTTATTGTGGAGGTTTTACCCAGTGGGTGGGGTTAGATGATTGGCTTGTCAAGGTTTCCTGATTAGTGAAGCTTGCGTCAGTGTTCTGGTGCGTGAATCTTGATTTCTTCTCTTTGGAGAGCAGTGGAGTGCCCAGTAATGAGTTTTGAGATGGGTTTATGTGTTAGGTGTGACCTTGGGTAGTCTGTATGTTGACGTTCAGGGCTATGTTCCTGCGTTGCTGGAGAATTTGCGTGGTATGTCTTGCTCTAAAATTTATTGGCTCTTAGGTGGTGGTTGGTTTCAGTGTAGGTTTGGAGGCTTTTGGACGGTCACTTATTACTTAAAGATCCATGTAGTCAGGAGTTTTCTGGTGTTCTCAGGTTTTGGGCTTAAGTCTCCTGTCTCTGGATTTCAGTTTTATTCTTCCTGTAGTCTCAGGACTTCTCCAACCATACAGCACTGATAATAAAACTTCTAGGTTAATGGTGAAAAGTTTCTCCTCCGTTAGGGACACCCAGAGAGGTTCACAGAGTTACATGAGGAAGGGGAGAGGGAGGAGGGAGATAGAGATGAGCAGGAGGAGAAAAAGGGGGACCCAAGAGGAGAGAGACAGATCTACGAAGTTGTGTGATCCCAGAGTGTTCTCCGTAGCCCAGACACCCACAAAGATTCACAGAATTGGATTGGGAAGAGAAGGGGAAAGGAAGAAATAGAGGTGTTCTGAGGTAGAAAACAGAGAGTCAAGATTGGGAGAGAATAATCAACACACTCCTGAATAAAAATGGGAGCTGAATATTGGGTTCTTAAATGTTCACAATTTATATCATATACTGAAAAACAAAAATTAAAAATCTAGAGTAGAGGTTAGACTCTTAAAAATACTATATTAAAAACAAAAACCAAAACATAAAAAAAAAAAAATTTTAGAAATATATATGAAGTTTGGTTTAAAAATAGGGCTTCTCTTCTTCTTTTTTTTTTTTCCCCTGTAAGGTTATAGTGTATTGAAAATGAAAATTAAGGAGTAGTAAGAGGAGTACTAGATGACTTTAAAAGGAATGAGAAAAAGAAAAATAGAAAATAGAAGAGAAGAAGAAAAAAGAAAAGGAAAAAAAAGAAGAAAAAGAAAAAAAAAGAGAAAAAAATTGTTTTACCTAATAAAAAAAATCGTAAAAATCTTATGAAAATGAAAGTTAAGGAGTAATGGGGGAGTAATAGGGAATTTTAAAGGGGAAAAAAAAAATTAAAAAATAAAAAAAATAAAAAAAAAAGAAAGAAAAAAGAAAAAATTATATCTAGGAATTTCTCTGGAGCCGTTTCGGTCAGTGTGGGTTCGGCTCAGTTTCAGATATTTCCTCGTTCCAGCTTATACTTCTCGATATCTATAGGTCCTTCTGGTGAAGTCGGTGTTTTCTTCAGGGATTTTAATCTGTTGCACCGGTCCCTTCTGAAGAGGTTCCCTTTGTTTATTTGGCTTCTGTTGCCGGTCTCTTCAGGGCCTAATTTCCGCCCTGACACAGGTGGGTGGAGGTGGGTTCTTATTCAGGTAGCTAGTTCCGTTGCGCTCCGGGGTGGAGCTGGCGCTGCAGGGAGGGGCTGGGGCTATTTTCTCTGTCTGGGCTGCTCAGGCTCCAGGCGGTTCCAGCCCTCGGGTGATTCACAAAAGCGCTGAACACAAAGCTGCGCCTGCGGTTTGTCCCGCCGCCGCCCGAGTGGCTCAGGCAGCCAGGCGCTTGTCAGGCGCTCTCTCCCCGGGTGCGGCGCGCCTTCTGTCCTGCGCTATCCCAGCCTCAGTTTCCGCCGCGCCAGTCGGGTGCGTGCGCCTTCTACCCTGCGTCCCCAGCCCCAATCCCGCCCGCACTGGCCGGGTGCGTGTACTGTGTCTAGCCACGGCCCTCCCGGTGGATGTCGACCATCCAGAATCTCGGGAGGTCTTTTATTAGAAGGTGGAGGCCCGTTTGCAGTGTGGCAGGGGATGCGGTCCTTGGGGCCGAGCCTGCCCCCTTCCCCTCCCCCCTGCCTCCTGCCTCTGGCGGGGCTGGGCCGGTCCGCAGCCTGCGAGCTCTTCTCAGGACTTTCTCGGTCCCTTTGTTCTGCAACCGGCCGGCAGTGTGTTCGGGCCGGTTAATTTTCTCTCTCTCTTGCTCTCCCACAGTTCAAGCTGGGAACTCACAAAAGCTCACTCCGATTGTCCTCAGGGCACTCAGGCCCCAGACCCTACCCCAAGCAATGCCGCCCACTCCTCTCCGTTCCGCCCCCACTTGCTGGTTGCGAATGCGGGCGTCTGGGGTACTTTTCTGCTGGGAGTTGCTTTTAGGCTCGTAATCTGTGGGTTTTATTTATTCTATCCCTCCCAGCCAGATTCAAACTCCGAGATTCAAACACTTCCCCCAGGCCCACCAGTGCGAGGGTTTCCCGGTGTCTGGGAACGTCCTCTATTAAGACCCTTCCCGGGACGGATCGCCGTCCTTTGCTCTTTGGTCTCACTTTTTATCTTTTATATTTTGTCCTACCTCCTTTTGAAGACAATGGGCTGCTTTTCTGGGCGCCTGGTGACCTCAGCTAGCGATCGGAAGTTGTTTTGTGAAGTTTGCTCTGCGTTCAGTTATTCTTTTGATGAATTTCTAGGAGAGAAAGTGGTTTCTCTGTCCTACTCCTCCACCATCTTGGCTCCTCCCTCGGTTGGTTTTTTTATGATCAATTTTGGGGTACCAGACAATCACAAAATTCTCTAGAAGTTGAAATTGTTTGTGCCAGTGAAGAGGAAGGGATATTCTTATTCCGTCCCAAATACAGAATGTGCTCTGCTGTGCTCAGTCCCTTCAGTCATGTCCCAACTCTTTTGTGACCCCATGGACTGTAACCCACCAGTCTCCTCTGTTCATGGGATTTCTCCAGGCAAGAATACTGGAGCATCATTAGCAGACGAATGGATAAGGAAACTGTGGTACATATACACCATGGAATATTACTCAGCCATTAAAAAGAATTCATTTGAATCAGTTCTAATGAGATGGATGAAACTGGAGCCCATTATACAGAGTGAAGTAAGCCAGAAAGATAAAGACCAATACAGTATACTAACACATATATATGGAATTTAGAAAGGTGGTAACGATAACCCTATATGCAAAACAGAAAAAGAGACACAGATGTACAGAACAGACTTTTGGACTCTGTGGGAGAAGGCGAGGGTGGAATGTCTCGAGAGAACAGCATCGAAACATGTATATTATCTAGGGTGAAACAGATCACCAGCCCAGGCTGGATGCATGAGACAAGCGCTTGGGACTGGTGCACTGGGAAGACCTAGAGGGATCAGGTATAGACGGAGGTGGGAGGGGGGATCGGGATGGGGAATATATGTAACTCCATGGCTGATTCATGTCAATGTATGACAAAAATCACTACAATATTGTAAAGTAATTAGCCTCCAACTAATAAAAATAAATGGAAAAAAAAAAATAAAGTCTGTATCTGATAATCCCGAAAAAAAAAAAAAAAAAAAAGAATACTGGAGCATCAATTCTTTGGCACTCAGTTTTCTTTATAGTTCAATTCTCATATCCATACATGACTACTGGAAAAACCACAGCTTTGACTAGATGGACCTTTGTCAGCAAAGTAATGTCTCTGCTTTTAATATGCTGTCTAGGTTTGTCATAGCTTTTCTTTTTTTTTTTTTTGGATAAGAAGATATGTTTCTCACTCTCAATGAGGCGACAGAAATCTCACAGACTCTTGCTCCTCTTTTATGTTTTGCCCTATTTTACATATACATTATCTCTAATTCCCAGCTTCTGTGATAACATGGAATAGAGGAACAAATAACATGATGGCATAAAGAAGTAACTGGTCAAACTCAGAATGTGAGAGATTCCTTAAGAATAAAAATCTCATTCCTTTTTAAAATTTTTTATTCATTTTTAATTGGAAAGGAAAAAAACTCATTCTAAAACCAAATCAATAAAAAGGGGTGTCAGGAGCAAATGACTGAATAAATGAAAGACCGGCAAAAAGCAAAGCAACTATGTGGGTGCTATTTGGATCTTCATTTAAACAAAACAAGTAAGAGAAGTTTGAATATAAACTTGGGACTTAAATGATATTAGGTGATTTCTATTAATTGGCCAGGGAACCACTATTAATTGGAATATCACATATCCTTATGATTAAGTGATGCAAAATGCAGTGGTCATGAGTAAAATAACATAATGTCCTGGATTTGTTTTGAAATTGTCAAAAGAAGCCAAATGTTCATCAGCAGATGAATAGATAAAAAATATGTGGTATGTATATACAATGGAATATTATTCAACCATGGTAGAGGAAGTTATCTTTCCATTTGTGACAGTATGGATGGCTTTGAGCACATTATGCTAAGTGAGATTAAGCCAGAGAGAGAAAGACAACTATGGTATGGTATCATTATATGTGGAATCTAAGAAAGTGAAACTTGTGGAAAACAGTAAAACTGTGGATATGAGGGAATGGAAGGGGGTTAAGAGTGATGGTGTTTAAGGGTACAAACTTGTTCAATTCAGTTCAGTCGCTCAGTCATGTCTGACTCTTTATGACCCAATGAATCACAGCACGCCAGGCCTCCCTGTCCATCACCAACTCTAGGAGTTTACTCAAACACATGTCCATTGAGTTGGTGATGCCATCCAGCCATCTCATCCTCTGTCGTCCCCTTCTCCTCCTGCCCCCAATCCCTCCTAGCTTCAGGGTCTTTTCCAACGAGTCAACACTTCCCATGAGGTGGCCAAAGTAATGGAGTTTCAGCTTCAGCATCAGTCCTTCCAATGAACACCCAATACTGATCTCCTTTAGGATGGACTGGTTGGATCTCCTTGCAGTCCAAGGGACTCTCAAGAGTCTTCTCCAACACCACAGTTCAAAAGCATCAATTCTTCAGTGCTCAGCTTTCTTCACAGTCCAACTCTCACATCCACACATGACCACTGGAAAAACCATAGCCTTGACTAGACGGACCTTTGTTGGCAAAGTAATGTTTCTGCTTTTTAATATGCTATCTAAGTTGGTCATAACTTTCCTTCCAAGGAGTAAGTGTCTTTTAATTTCATGGCTGCAATCACCATCTGCAGTGATTTTGGAGCCCCTCAAAAAAAAAAAGTCTGATACTGTTTCCACTGTTTCCCCATCTATTTCCCATGAAGTGATGGGACCAGATGCCATGATCTTTGTTTTCTGAATGTTGAGCTTTAAGCCAACCTTTTCACTCTCCTCTTTCACTTTCATCAAGAGGATTTTTAGTTCCTCTTCACTTTCTACCATAAGGGTGGTGTCATCTGCATATCTGAGGTGATTGATATGTCTCCCGGCAATCTTGATTCCAACTTGTGCTTCTTCCAGCCCAGCATTTCTCACGATGTACTCTGCATATAAGTTAAATAAGCAGGGTGACAATATACAGCCTTGACATACTCCTTTTCCTATTTGGAACCAGTCTGTTGTTCCATGTCCAGTTCTAACTGTTGCTTCCTGACTTGCATATAGGTTTCTCAAGAGGCAGGTCAGATGGTCTGGTATGCCCATCTCTTTCAGAATTTTCCAGTTTATTGTGATCCACACAGTCAAAGGCTTTGGCATAATCAATAAAGCAGAAATAGATGTTTTTCTGAAACTCTCTTGCTTTTTCAATGATCCAGCGGATGTTGGCAATTTGATCTTTGGTTCCTCTGCCTTTTCTAAAACCTGCTTGAACATCTGGAAGTTCTTGGTTCACGTATTGCTCAAGATTGGCTTGGAGAATTTTGAGCATTACTTTACTAGCATGTGAGATGAGTGCAATTGTGTGGTAGTTTGAGCATTCTTTGGCATTGCCTTTCTTTGGGATTGGTATGAAAATTGACATTTTCCAGTCCTGTGGCCACTGCTGAGTTTTCCAAATTTGCTGGCATATTGCGTGCAGCACTTTCACAGCATCATCCTTTAGGATTTGAAATAGCTCAACTGGAATTCCATCACCTCCACTAGCTTTGTTCGTAGTGATGCTTTCTAAGGCCCACTTGACTTCACATTCCAGGATTATTATGAAACCAGGATTACGAAACCATAATCACAGAAAACTAGCCAATCTGATCACATGGACCACAGTCTTGTCTAACTCAGTGAAACTAAGCCATGCCGTGTGGGGACACCTAAGACGGATGGGTCATGGTGAAGAGGTCTGACAGAATGTGGTCCACTGGAGAAGGAAATGGCAAACCACTTCAGTATTCTTGCCTTGAGAACCCCATGAACAGTATGAAAAGGCAAAATGATAGGATACTGAAAGAGGAACAAACTTGTAACAGGTAGTAAATAAGCCATATAGATCTAATGCACAGCATAATGAATACAGACAACAATATTGTACTATAGTTGCATAATGTGATAAAATATAGTCACATACATTACAAGTTATAAATGTATATAATGTTAAACTTGAATGATGATACATGTCAAATTTATTTGATTAAAAAATTTTAATTGATTTTCAAAAAAGAAACGAAAAAAAAATCAAGGGAGGGATAAATGAAACAAGGTGGTCAAATGTTGACAATTATTGAATCTGGGGAACAGATTCAGGAAGCTTGTTAAACTTAACTTTTTAAAATTTTGAATGTTTGAATTTTTATAGTAAAAAATTAAAAATTAATTGAAAGCAAGTTAATGAATTAAACAGTAATCATGCAATCACCCAGGCTCTCATTTTATTTTTGGCTGCCACTAAACCCATAGGACACTGGAGCATTAACTAGACAAGGACAGGGAAGACTGATTCTCATTTTCTGAGAGTCATTTTGAGACTCATAAGGTGTCCGTAGACTTGTTTCAGGAGAGTCTGAACTCTATGTAATTACACACTAAATTTTTATTTGAAATTGTTTCTATGGAAGTGGTTTATAGGTTTCACTGCATTCTCAAAGTCATTAATGATTCATACAAGTTTAAGATATACTATATTAGAGAGTTTGCAAAGCCTCTCCCAGGTTTAAAATTCTACAAACCTGAAGGGGATGAGAACATGCCACTCCAAATATGCCACTTAAGCATAAGAATTATTTTGTGTATGTGTGTGTACTCAGGTGTGCCCGATTCTTTGAAAGTCTGTGAACTGCAGCCCGCCAGGCTCCTCTGTCCATGGGATTTCCCAGGCAAGAACATTGAAGTGGATTGCCATTTCCTCCTCCAGGGGATCTTCCTAAAACCTGCATCTCCTGCATTGGCAGGTGGATTCTTTACCACTGAGCCACTTGGGAACCCCAAGAATTATTCTGAGTTTCAGGCAATTGAGAAAAAGCAAATACAGGAAGAGCTCTTTGTCTTTTCCTATGTGCCTAAAGCAGGACATAATTTTTCCTTTCGAAGATGTCCCTTCTCCTCTAGTACTAGGAGGAGGAAAACAACCCTTATCACTGGATGTGAAACATGGCATTGAGGAGTCTGCACACACAGAAAAGAACTCCTTACTGAAATACCCTTATCTTTATAATTTCCCATATATTTACCTTCCTCCAATATACTGCCCCTAGAAGCCCAAAACCCCTCCCCAACTTTCCTTTGTCCAGTCACTTCTTCATAATTTATCACCTTTTGTTTCCATGGTATATAAACTGTCAAGTCTAACAGCTTCCTGAATTTTTCACTTCCTTTCTGTCAAACCTTTGTGCACATATAATTAAAATAAGTTTGCATGCATTTTCTCCTGTTAATCTTGCTTTTATCAGTTTAATTTCTACATCCCAGTTACAGAACATAAGAGAGTAGAGGAAAAGTTTTTTTTCCTCTACCAACCCATATAAGAACAAGAAATGTAATTGTCCTATAAGAAAGACTCCCTGCACAGTGGAAAGGACTCTAGATTTCGTGAACAACTCATTTAGAAGGCACTTATGTTCTTATCTTACAATAATGCTTAAGTGCCATCAGATATATTTTAATGAAATCACAGATACTAGACCAGTTCAGTCACTAACAAATGGCAGTATATCAATGTAATTTTCTCTTTTGTAGATGCTTATCAATGTCACCCAAAAGTCTGTATGGTAAAATCTCACCTTTAAAAGTTTTGTTTCCCAAAAGCTCTTAAGAAGTGGGAAGGATTACAGCAATAAAAATCTACTGGCTAAATAGGAGAGGGAACTATAATATGTTTAAGTGCCATTATCTTATTGACTGTGAAGAAAAAACATATTCTAGATAAGACTTGAGGTTTCTCTAAGCCAGAAATTGAGATCATGAAGGTGGTAGCTTGTCAATGCAGTTCTATTTGCTATTGTATTGTGCTTTATTCTACCTTTTTAAAAAAGCAAAGTAATTTTACAGGATAACTGAAACATGTTGTATAATGACTTTATTAAAAAGCCTGGAGCAGTGCAGCCAATAGTAGCAGCCTGGTTTAAATTCACAGACAAAATTACTATCCAACTGCCCATCATCTAGTGTTATAGTTAATAATCACGCTTTACACACTGCATAGACTCCTAGTCATCATTTTCCTAGTCAAGCCTGGTGATGAACCAGTGCAGAGCAGTGTGTCCATGTGTCTGGGTGTATTAGTGAGGGTCACTTATTTCTGTTAAAAAGTCTGTATTAGCTATTGCAACAATAATGTCTCAAACTCAGTGGTCTGTGATAACAAGCATTTGTTTGTTCATTTACACTTCTGCACATTGCTCATGAGCCAAAGTTTGTCAGTTCTTGCCTAGGGAGCCGTGTTGCAGATATGAATTGTCTGAGTTTGGCTTCAGCTGCAGGCTGGATTCAGATAAGCTGTGTGCTGTCATTCTGGGCCTAGGATGAACTGGTCATGCGTTTTGCATGGTGGATCACCAGAACATCAGAGGCACTTACATCCCGTGCTCTCACATCCCATTGACTGTATCAAGTCATTTGGCCAATCCCAAGGCTTTTCAAGTCTTTGAAATGCACCAAAGGACTTCCCTGGTGGTCCAGTGGCTAAAACTCTGTGCTTCTGATGCAGGGTACCCACATTTGATCCCTGGTCAGAGAACTAGATCCCACGTGCCACAGCTAAGACATGGTGTAGCCAAGTATTTTTTAAAATGCACCAAGCTTTTTTCTGCTTCAAAATCGTTGCATACGTCATCTCCTCTACTCAATATGGTCTTCCCTGACACCTAAGCTAACATGGTCCTCATCACCACTATTATATCACTTTGACAGCAGCCTATTTCTTCTTCCCCAGTCCATTATAATTTTTACTTTCATGGTTACTTAAGTGATCATGTTTACCTTTCACATTAGATCAACAGTGTCATTGACCAAAAGGCTAAGCCACAACCTCTTTTTTTTCCTCAGCTTTGCATTGGGTGTATTGTATCCAGCTTGTTACTTTAAAAAGGCTGGTTGAATGAATTAAGTGAAAACCACTAGACCCCTGCAGGGAGAATTTCCACTTTTCAAATGTACTGAGTTTGCAAGGTTGGAGACAGACAAGCATGACTGATTCCCAGTTCTATATATTTGTTAAAAGGCCTCTGTCCTTTACAAAACCACTTGACTTTTCTGTGCCTGTGTTTACTAACCCTGTACTCCCTATCTCTGACTGTGCTTTTGAGGATTAAATGAGATTGTGGATTTAAGTTCCTAGCCCGATGCTATGAGGATGTTGTCTGTCAAAATTCATGACCATTTTGCTCTATTCACCCCACTTCCTGACAGCAGAGCCCCAGCCCCATTCTCATACCAAATGGCCAGCATTTTAGAGTGTTTGTCATACATTCTGATTAATGTAGTACAATTAGTGCTCTTAGATACTATAAGAAAGTAATATGATGTGTGCAACTTGAAACTAATGAACAGTGTCCTAACTGATACTCTGTTTACATGTCTATTTCACATATGTTTCCCTTGAGCCTGAAATGGATACAATTTTTACAGGCAAAAAAAGGAATGGTAAAGATTACAGAGATGAAATTCTTTTTTTTCCAGAGATGAAATTCTAAGGGTGAATAGCATCAGCAAGAATAATGCAAAAGGAAACCATGAAGCATGTTTTAAGAGTTGTGCATGTCACCTGTGAATGAAGAATTTACCAGTCCTAGTCACTAGGACATGGAATATAGTGAGTCCAAGGTGTTGCTCCAGAGATGGCAGGTGAAAAGTTGTTTATGACAGTTGAGCTTGAGCTCCAGATAGACTGTAGCAGGTGATTGGTTACACATTTAAGGAATGCAGGCAGCACACCTGGGTGGGAGTGGACATTTGAAATTCAGATTTTAAGTGGCATCTGATACATCTATAAGTGTGACCACTTGAAGGTTGGCACTTGGGTCTCAAAGCTTATAGGGCTTCAAAACCACTTGAAGAGCTACCTTTCTTTTAATATTTATTTATTTACTTATTTTTGGCTGTGCTGGGTTCATTGGCTTCACTGCTGCATGCAGGCTCTCTCTAGTTGTGCCAAGTGAGGGCTACCCTGTGGTTGTGGCACATGGGCTTCTCATTGCAATGGTTTCTCTTGTTGTGGAGCACAGGCTCAAGGGCACGCAGGCCTCAGTAGTTGTGGCACATGGGTTCTAGAGCACAGGCTCAATAGTTGGGGTGCATGGGCTTAGTTGTCTCGTGGCACATGGGATATTTCTGGACCAGGGATCAAACCTATGTCCACTGCATTGGCAGGTGGATTCTTAACCACTGGACCACCAGGGAAGTCCAGAGCTAACTTTAAGATGTAGTGAATGGAGTGAATGTGTCTGTGACTGTATCAAAAAGGTGAAATATACAATCTGGTTTTTATTTCTGATATGGGGTGTTTTTAAGTGGGGGTGAAAATGTCCTAAAATTAGGATTGTGGCAATGGTTGAATACCACTGCACACATACTACAAACTACTGAATTGTACACTTGAATTGGGTGAATTGTATATTATGTGAATTCCATCTCAGTGAAAGTGAAAGTCACTCAGATGTGTAACCCCATTAACTATACAGTCCATGGAATTTTCCAGGCCAGAATACTGAAATGGGTAGCCTTTCCCTTTTCCAGGGCATCTTCCCGACCCAGGAATTGAACCAGGGTCTTCTGCATAGCAGGCAGATTTTTTTACCAGCTGAGCTACTGGTGAAGCCCTCCATCTCAATAAAACTGATTAAAATAAAAAAGGCACAGTTCAGATTTGGCCCAAGGGCTGTAGTTGGCAGCTCAAAATGACTGTCATATTTCTTTTCCTGTTGCATGTATCCCCTGAATGAGTTGAAGGGAATCCGCATATCAGCACTTCAGGTTGGGAAGCTCTACCACACAACACTGGAGTCCCAGAAGTGTGTGGTGACAGGTCCCTGTGTTTACATGGAACTTATTAAAACCCCGTTTCTAATACAAGTCAGACTCATACTTTCTGCTCCCCAGTCCCCGCATCATGATGTCGTTCAGTTAGGGAGACCAGGTGCTGCACGGATGAGGATCAGATGATCAAAGACCCTGTATCCTTGAGGTGGCAAAGACCTCAGGGTTGAAACAGCCCTAAAGCAAAATGTCCAAACTAAAGCTCTGCTGGGCCAGCCCTATGAAAGCGGACAGATTCTGGAGTTTGCTAAAAGGATGAAGGAAAAGTATTCTGCTCTCTCCCCTACTCCCACCACTGCATGCCAGGTGCTGACATGATTCACTCACTCCATTGAGGAAGTTTGTGAACTGGCAACTAGGATCCAATCACCAACAACCAGATTTACAACAATCCACTATCTCTCCAAGAACAGTCTTCTATGTCAACCAAACAGGAGAAATGAGTGGGGAGCTGGCAGAATCCACGGCCCATGCGTCTTTCAAGTCCAGTGGTGGACTTTTCCAGAATTCCCACAATGTGTGGTGCTGCTTTGGAATAATCACTTTCCTAGGGACCTGGAGCCGCAGCAGCACCCACTGGCCCCTTTCTATATGCAGACTCCATAGATTGGGAAGCCAGGTGGGCATTCACAGAACACAAGTTCCATCAGGGCACAGAATTTTGGCCATTGTGTTCAAGGTTATAACCCTAGCACCTAGCACATAGGAGTCAATCACTATTTCTGAAGTGGACCAATGGGTGACTACCTAAAATCTAGAAAATATTGACTCCAACTACCCAACCATAAAGTGGGGAACTAACCACTAGCTGGTAGTCCCATTGGACCTAGAACACAAGCACGTGAGTTCTAAAGAAACATTTCTTGGATTAGAAACTCTGAAAGGTGAAAAAAAAATCACAGAACGTAGATTAATTTTTAAAAAAAGAACAGCATGTATATTATCTGTGGTGAAACAGACCACCAGCCCAGGTGGGATGTATGAGTCAAGTGCTCGGGCCTGGTGGGCTGGGAAGACCCAGAGGAATCGGGTGGAGAGGGAGGTGGGATGGGGGACCGGGATGGGGAATACGTGTAACTCTATGGCTGATTCATATCAATGTATGACAAAACCCACTGAAAAAAAAAAAAGAATCGCAATAGCAAAAAAAAATAAATAAATAAACACATCCACTAAAAACAGAAAATCATGAACATAAATCATTACAAGGGATGAAGATGAAAATGTCTTTAATCAATAATGAAAAATGCTAAACACCCTCCAGAAGATGCATTCCATTTAGCTAGACCACAGAAGATTTTAAAGGTTGTCTTTGAATTATCTGTTGAGGTTTACTAAGCTATTTTTTTTCCAGAACACATTTAAACCAAGCCTTTTACTGCCAAGAGAAGAAAAGATGCACAGGGAATAAAAACATTGCTTTCTTATTACCCCCTTTTCACTAGAGTCATAGAAATTGCTCTCCAAACATAGCAGGACTGAACACTCTCCACCACGACTGCATCGACCATGTCAGATACTCGAGGTACGTAGTCATCAGGAAGTTTCAGAGATTCCAGGGTGAAAAAGATAGTATCATCTAGCACCCCATTTCTTCCCTGCAGGCTAGTAATGCAGACCTGTAATTACAAACAATGCAAACGTTTATGTAAAAGGCTCATGCACTTTCACAAGGTCTGCACCTCCTCACTCAGGATTTAATCTGTTGTTTAGTCGCTAAGTCCTGTCTGACTCTTCCACGATTCCATGGACTGCAGCACTCCAGGCTCCTCTGTCCATAGGATTCTCCAGGCACGAATACTGGAGTGGGTTGCCATTTCCTTCTCCAGAGGAATCTTCCTGACCTAGGGATCGAACCAGTGTTTCCTACATTAGCAGGCTGATTCTTTACCACTGAGTCACCTGGGAAGCCTGGATTTAATCTGTAGGTCACTCCAAATCAGTGATTCCCAACATGGCTGGCACATCTGAGACACCAGAGTGGAGCACTTTGTAAAACTACTCATGCTGAGACCCCATCTCACATCAATTCGGTCAGAATCTCTGTGGATTCAAGTCTAGTATTAGAAACCCTGCTCTAAATATAACATACTCTGTCCATTAACCTCCACAGTAACAGCGGTGAGAGTGAAAAGGATTGAGTAAGAAAGGAATGCAGTGGTAAATAGAACATCATTTCCCCCACTTCCTCTGTCACATTTCAAGCTTCATCTGTGAAAAGTGAAAGTGAATGCCGCTTAGTCGTGTCCTACTCTTTGCGACAGTCCATGGAATTCTCCAGGCCAGAGTACTGGAGTGGGTAGTGTTTCCCTTCTCCAGGGGATCTTCCCAACCCAGAGATCAAACCCAGGTCTCCCACATTGCAGACGATTCTTTACCAGCTGAGCCACCAGGGAAACCCTACAAACTGAATTTCTATTAGTCTCCAGGACCCAAACCACACCCAGTGTTTACTGTAAGATCTAGTCCCTTCACCCATGACATTCATTCTTCCCCAGCAATTCCCCGAACATGGTTTGTTTTCTGTTCTGTTGCTCTCAACATTTTAATACCTCTCATATACACTGTATAATTTAGATCTTAATTATATATATATATATATATATATATATATATCTTAATTATATATATAATTTAGATCTTAATTATATTTTTTTCTTTAATTATTTCCTTTCAGAAGCACCACCTTTTCAATAAAAAAATAAACTCTTAGGCAAAGAATGTATTTTCTTTTAGGTTTCCCAAGTCAACCAATAGAATCCCAAGCAGCAAATTATCACCACAAGCAGGCTAAGCCAAAACAAACAAGGGCAACATCAGATGAATTACCTTGTGCACGTGCTTGTGTCTCAGAGGCTTCACTGAGAGGGCCTTTCTGCTTTGTGCATCTGGCTGGATGGAAAATACAACTTCTACTCGGTCACCCTGATAAGGTTCAAAATCTAAAACCACCAGGGAGAGAAATCAAGTTGGAATTATCTCACAATGTTGTCATGTGAAATTTCACAAGTTACTTTGATGCTGGAATACCCTAAAGTAGATTCTATGACATTGAAGGTCCATTTTGAACATTTAAAAACAGGTAATCTGCAAGTCTTCCTGTCAGAAAGGAATTTTATAATGTTTTAGGCATTGATTCTCTCTCCTGATTTCAAGTCAACTGGGAAAAAGCATTAACTGAGCATCTCAGAGCAATCTTTGTTGAGAGCAGCACAGAACCTGATCAAACTGTTGGTCACATTCACACTCCTTCTGGAGAGGAAGGAAAGTATGTAAGAATATGCCTGCCTGTGTTCAAACCTTAACACTGCCCCTTACTCAATTGACTTAATTCTCTGGGCCTTGATTTCTTCATCTGTAAAATGAGAAGCCTAATAGTTGTACTTACTAAATAGAATTGAAGGGACAATTAAAACTCATATAATAGTATTTGGCACAGAAGCAACACCAAATACATGTTGATTGCTATTAGTGGGAGCCATAGCAGAAGATGGTTGGATGGCATCACCAACTTGATGGACATGAGTTTGAGCAAGCTCTGGGAGTTGGTGATGGACAGGGAAGCCTGGCTTGCTGCAGTCCATGGGGTCACAAAGAATCAGACACAACTGAGTGACTGAACTGAACGGATAGCAGAAGAACATATTGCTAGAGGAAGAGACAATTTTTTCAAGGGTTTTGGACCAACAATGAACTCTATATAATTTACATTTTTCAACTGTCAACAAATCTTTACAGATTTTACACAAGTTAAAAGTGAGTCACAGTGCCCAAATGTACCATGGAGCATTTGAAGCCAATAGAATTCTCAAATGCTGCTACTGAAAGTGAAACTTGATACAACCACTTCAGAAAGCTGGCAATATCTATTAAAGTTAAATATTTCTGTACCCTATTTCTAGTTCCATCATAGCCCTTTCTTTGTTCTCCTTGGTTTCATCACAACTAAATTCTAGAAGGACTGAAAACCACACGAGGGACCTCTTGTCTTCTTTCTCTCCACATTTCCTTTGTGTGGTTTTCTATAATATCCATAGGCTAATAATTCCAGTAACTGGAGCTCTAACCAGTTTCAGATCCATATATCCAAATGTTTACTCAAATCATTATGTCTAAAGCTGGGCTCTTGCTAGTCTTCTCATGTGCCCAGTTTTGCTCCTTGGTCTTTCCATATCTCAAAAATGGAAACTCTACCCTTACCATTGTTCCAGCAAAACACTTAGGAGTAACTCTTGACTCCACTTTCCTTCACCCCAAATGTCCAGTCCATCACCCAATACTTTCATTTCTAACTTCAAAGTATTTCTAAAATCAAAGCAATCCTTACAGCCTTCCTTTCTACCAGTCTTAGCCAAGTTTCCATCATCTCTCATCAGGACTATTGCAATAATAGATTCCTAATTTGTGTTCCCAATTCCATCCTTGTCCCATGTAACCTGTTCTCAGCATGACAGCCAGAGTGAACACATTAAAACATAACTCACTTCATATCACATCATTGTTCAAAGTTCATCCCCCCCAAAAGGCCAAATCCTTAATATGATCTATAAATCCCTGTGTAGCTCACCTCCTTACTCTTCTCTTTAAGATATTTATTGAAACTTTACTTTTTCAATAAAACCATCCCTAATTTTTCAACCCATAGCTCCCTAGATTTATCATTATCCTAAAACTATGATTCAGCAGTTTCAAGCCTAGTCCTAAGAATTAAGCCCTGACAAAGAAAATCATAGGTTCACAAAAAAGACTTGTATAAGAATGTTTTTTAGGGATCCTCGGTTGGCCTCGGATAGCCGGTCCCCCGCCTCCCCGCCGGCGGGCCGTCGCCCGTGTCCCTCGGGGCGCGGCGCGGCGCACATCGCCGCGCGTCGGGACCGGGGTCCGGTGCGGAGAGCCCTTCGTCCCGGGACACGGGGCGCAGCCGGAAAGGCGGCCGCCCCCTCGCCCGTCATGCACCGCACGTTCGTGGGAAACCTGGTGCTAAACCATTCGTAGACGACCTGCTTCTGGGTCGGGGTTTCGTACGTAGCAGAGCAGCTCCCTCGCTGCGATCTATTGAAAGTCAGCCCTCGACACAAGGGTTTGTTTATTTAAAAAAAAAAAAAAAAAAAGAATGTTTTTTAGCACCTTTATTCATAATAACCAAAAGCTGACAGCAGCCAACATGACCTTCAATAGGAAAATGGAGAAACTGTGATGTACAGAATGAGCTACAGACATATGCAACAACATAGATGAATCTAAAAATACACTTCTGAATAAAAAAGTATTAAACAAAGAAGTATATATGTCTGATTTCATTATATCTATAAAATTCTAGACCTCCAAATTAAATATATGGTGGGGAAAAAAACTCAAAACTGTATTTTGCCTTGGAGATGGGGGCGGGGATTGACTGGGGAGAGGCATGAGGGTAATGTTTAGGCACTTGGATTTGTAAAAACCCAGAGACACTCCAAAAAAAAAAAACTAAAAACAAATGATGAACTTGAGCTGCTGACACACATGTTGCTGACACAGATATGATGCCTATTCACGATGCTCCAGTCATCCTGCCCCTCCTTCTTTTCCGAGGAAATGACAAAATTTTTCCATGTCAGGACTTTTCTCACATTTCTTCCCTGTGAAATATTTTTCCCAGGTGGTTCCTTCTCCCTCAGGTCTCAGCTCATGTGTCACCTCCTCAGAGAGGCCTTCAGTAACCTGCTGTCTATAGTAAAGCTCACCTCACTCTACTCCCAGTTTTACTATCACAATGACTTCCTCAAGTCCTGGAGAGCAGAAAACAATCTGTATCTCTTTTGTGAGGGGGGCTGGGGGAGGTTTACTTGCATATTGTCTGAGTTCTACCTCTTTCTAACTCATTAGAATATAAGTATTATGAAAACTGTACCTGGAACGGAGTGAGGTACTCAAATATCTGTTGAAGAACATAAACAAGAACATACACGGACTTGGCATGATGTGGAACAAACAAACAAAATCAACACAATTTTTCCTTCTTTTAGATTCCTATTATGTTTTAAATTGTAATAAGTTTTTACCATTTTCATTGGGTTTTATAATTAGATTAAAAACAGCTATTCTGACATTTCTAAATATGACTGGCTAGGTGTTCAAGTCTTCTTTTTCATCTACTCTCTCTTTCACCCTAGACAGTCTATTACTTCAATTCACTCAACTTATTTTGCAGCAGTAAATCCCTCCACCTGTGCTTTGAGTCCCATCCTCTCTTTACAACCAGGGACTGTGTTTTATCAGTCCTTCCTGCTCTCTTCTTCACTTTCAATTAATCCCTTTGGCATTAGCAACATGTTCAAGTGTTTCCCATCTTGAGAAGAATTCTTCTAGCAAGGGCTATCATTGGTGGTGACTTCCTATTGACATGGTTTATAGGGACCAAGAGATTGCCTTTAGAGCTTAGCAATCCAAGGAACCTCTTCTCTTAGCATTAGGTATTTCTAACTAAATGGGTCTTAAGATCCTAGCTGCCACCAGACAATCATTTTTGGGAACTTCTCTTTGGACTTAGGTACAATATTTTTACTTATATTCATCTTTCAAAATCCAGCCTGGCAAGGGGTTGCAGGGGTACGGAGACCAGCTGGGAAAGCACCTCACCCAGGCAGCCTTTCCCAGTTCTCTCCATAGCAGTCAATCATTCTCTCTCCTCTACTCAGCAATGTGGTTAAAAAAAAAAAAAAAAAAAAAAAAAACATTCTTTTAATCACATTCTTTTAATGTCAGTCTCTCCCAGTTGGGACTATCAGCTCTTTGCAGGCAGGGTTTAGTAAAGTCTTAGTTATCTTGGTCTTGCCAATATCTAGCACTCTATCTTGAGCTGAATTAATAAATTGAAATAGCATCAAAAAACCAACAAATCATTGCTTTAGGCATAAAATAACAAAGTGTTATACCTGATAATTAATGGACACACACACACACACACACACACACACACACACACACACACACGCTTGGAATGTGTTGGAGGAGGTTACTGAGAAGACATAACCATGGTTGACCCACAAACTGGACCTGGGCACTTGGAGGCTGCTCATCTCTTCCATGGTCCTTGGAATATACGTTCCACCTACCGTTCCCACGTTTCAAGGACACAGCCTTGACAGAGTAAGGTATCACTGAGACCATTTGGGTGGTATTTGTGACTGAACTCTGTTAAGACCTCTGTATAAAGTATTGAAATTCTGGCAGGGGAGGGTATAGATCTACTTGTACACTCAAAATAAGGCTCATACATTAAACTCCTTTGCATATTAAACCTGCTCCCTACCCATCTGGAGTGGCCTGCCTCTTTCTAGGTCTCTCCTTGTTTTCCATTACAGGACCAGTTTGTGAACCAACAGAAAGGTACAAGGTTACTTCCAAACCTTATTTTAAAGCTTTTGAAGAATTAAAAAAAACATTATCCCTGTATACTTGTATTAATAATATTTTTCAGTTAGATTAGAAATTCAATGCCTATAGGAATGGAAAAATTACACAAATACTAGTGATTACATATAATAAATGACAATGCAACAAATGATAGGATGAACTTTTAAAAATACAACACATCTGTCCCTTGCTGTACATAATTTTTAACTCCAAAAATTCACCTCAAGTATTAAAGAGCTTCCAGTTGGAGTGAAGGACAATGGAGAAGTAATTAAATCCTCTTACCAGTTAGTGTTAAGCATGTCACAAATTTGACCCTGGAAATGATGCCTATAACCATCTTCAAATGCAATCTATAAAATTAAAAAATAGGTAAAACCTAATTTTAAATATTAAATTTTTTTGGCTGAGTCCCTTTGCTGTCCACTTGAAACTATCACAACATTGTTAATCAGCTATACCCCAATATAAAATAAAAAGTTTAATTAATAAAAAAGACAAAGTTGGAGCATTTCAGAAGAGATTATTTACAATGTTTGAAATGTCTTTGTGAAAAGTATCTTGTGTATACATTTGGCATTTCCAAAAATCTCTTTTGCATTGTTTATTAAAGGAACATTTCAGCAATCTAGTAAAAATATATATATAAATTGTACCTTTACAAACAACATCTAGAGAGAAGTAAGCTGTGTGATGAATGAACTCAACACCTTCCATCAGAGAGTTCATACAGCCAAGTGAGATTCTAGTACAGGAGTCTGGCAGTTCATCACCGTGGTTATTATCACAGAAAGCATCCACCTACGAGAAGAAGAAACACTTACTTCACACATAGCAAAAGTTTAAAAATCAGAAACATATGCTTAAATCATTGTTGTTTAAGAAAGAGTTTAAATAACTATAACAAACAGTGGTGAATATATTTTACATAGCAAACATATCATAGACATGAGATGATAAAATAATGCCTGAGCTTCATATATTTTTATGTTTTAGAGCAGTTTAGGAAAATTAAGCATCAGTTCAGTTCAGTCATGAACTTCCCATATATTCCTTTTCTACACTCACAGTTTCCTCTGTTACTAGTATCTTGCATTTGTTCAATCAGTACATTTGTTCGATTGATGAACCAATATTAATTATATTTAATTAAAGTCCATAGTTTAAATGAGGGTTCACACTTTGTGTTATGCTGTCATATATTTCTAAAAATGTGTCTGATCTGCCCTCTTAGCACAGTAGGCAGCGCGTCAGTCTCATAAAAATGTGTCTGAAAACATATTTGTGCACCAACAAATTAAATGCACTGACCATGTTAGATGCAAAAATAAAAGATACTATTCCTGCCTGTACGAACTCATAACCAAAGGGGAGTAAAAAGCAAAAATAATGAATTCAAAGCAAGTTATGACAAATAGTAAAAATATGTGCAAAAACTGGCTTTGGGGAATTGCCAATAAGGAAAGAATTTATGATTCAGAGAATACAGGACAATTTCTTGGAGAAAGTGGGATTTGACCTAGGCTGTGAAAGAAGAGAAAGATTTTACTAGCAAATGAAAACAGGGCTGAGGACAAGGGAGATAGCAAAGGAGAGAAATCACATGGCAAAGTCGTGAACAAGGAGGAAAATCATAAGATTTCAGATCATGGCACTTTGTGGGAGAGTGTTATAACACAACACAAAATTGGGAAAATAAAGGCGGGGGGAGGGCATAGCTCTAAAAGACAAATCAAATTAGGACTTAATTTATCTATAACAGAGAGGCATTTGAAAGTTTTATTATTGAAAATAAAAAAGTCTTTATATTTTTCTTTGCTAATTACACTAATAGTACATGTTCATTGTGCAAAAAATACAAGGCAGAGAAAAGAAAAAAAAACAATTATACATAATCTGTAAACCGAACAGCTTTCTAAAGATAAGCATTGACCATATTATATTCTGGTACTTACCCTGCTCCAGATGTTTTTACTATGCATAAATATCTATGCACTATTTGAAGGAAAATTTAATAATATATATACTACTAATGCACCCTCAAATGATCACAAGTATGTCAACAATTCATCAAAGCACCATGACTGAGGAATAAAAGTTGCATGAAAGGGGATTTTTGCTTTTTCATCCTAGAGTTAGAATTATTTCTGTATTATTTTATGTGTATATAAAACTTTCCAAATTTAGAGAAAGTTTATATTAAGCATTCAGTTGAGAGCTGCTATCTAAATAATAGAGTTACTACTACTACTAATAACAACATATATCTTAACCATTTAAGAAAGAAAGGCACAAAGGAAATTTCAATGTTTTCCATCAACCAAGTTATATAACAAAAACCCATACTTTACAGTGAAACCAAGAGGGACCCCGTGGGTCTTTCCTGGGAACAGACCCTCTGTCCCCAACTCCCTGCACTCTGCCTCTTGTTTGTCGAAAAGCTTTAGCTTCCTAAGCCTTCTCCAACTTCCAAAGAGCAAATTTAATCAGAGAAATAAGAAAACGCAGAAAGGAAAACAGTCAAGTAAGACAAAATAATTGTTTAGCCATAAAACAAGGCTCTTCAGTTCCTCCACAAGGACTATAGATAATATTCTGAGCCATATTCTTTGAGCTGTTCTGCAGATACTGAAATCCCCACCAGTCGGCAGAAGTTAATTGCATGCTGACCACCAGCACATAGACCTCAGATCAGTTGGAACCATAAGGTTAACAATGTTGACTTCTGAAATACCACCCAGTTCCTCATCACCAACCTATCAGAAGGATATCCATGAGCTGATTAGGCACACTGCTCCCCCTCTTCCCTAGCACGAAAGAAACTTGAATTCTACTCTGAACTACGATCGTTCCTTAGGGCATTAGTCTGGCATCTTCTCAGTTTGCTGGCCTTCCAAATAAAGTTGATTTTCCTTGCCCCAACACCTTTTTTCTAGACTTACTGGCTTGTCATGGGATGAGTAGAACAAGCTTGGACTCAGTTACAGTAGGAGACAAAATTTGTTGGAACATATAATATATATAAATATATAAATATGTTGACAATGGTTTAAATTATCCTAAAAAGCAAAAAGCTTATTTTTTAGAGTTTATTTGTCCATGCTGAGTGGCTTTTGGAACCTTAGTTCCCCAACCAGGGATTGAACCTGGGCCCCTTGCTGTGGAAGTGCCAAGTCCTAACCACTGCTCAGACAGGTTGAATAAATAGAAACAAGGTTGGAATCCCCCAGGAAAATAGACAGTCCCCAAACTTATCTTACTTTGATTGCTTTCAATCCATGAGATGTTTCATTTTCCTCCACAACTGCAGTAACCTTTTGCCCAACTTTCAGGAGCACATTGCCAGTCACAACATCACTGCTGAAGTAGATCAACTCATCGATCAAGCCATAGTTACTACAGAACTTTGTCACGACTCCTTGCACAGTTTTTGACTTGGTGTGACCTAAGAGATGAGTAAAGGTTTCATTAATCTTAAAAGCAAACACACATTATAAAGAATCCCTACCAGAGGAAGATGGGCTTCCCAGGGGGCTCAGTACTAAAGAAACTGCCTGCCAATGCAAGAGACTCAGGAGGTGCCTGTTCAATCCCTGGGTCGAGATCATCTGGAGAAGGAAAAGGCAACCTACCGGAGGGGGGATCGGGATGGGGAACACATGTAAATCCATGGCTGATTCATGTCAATGTATGGCAAAAACCACTACAATATTGTAAAGTAATTAGCCTCCAACTAATAAAAACAAATGGAAAAATAAATAAATATTAAAATAAAATAAAAAATAAGATGGTAAAAAAAAAAAAAAAAAGAAAAGCCAACATACTCCAGTAGGTTGGAAAATCCCACGGACAGAGAAGCCTGGCAGGCTACAGTCCATGGGGTCACAAAAAGTCTGACACAACTGAGCATGCATGCGTAGATGATACCAAAAGAAGATATAGCAGAAAATGAATTAAATCTAGAAATAAATTTGGTTAGATTTAAGATACAGATGACAATGAGAGTAGAACATAGTGGTAAAGTGTGCAGGATTTGGGAGGCAGATTGCTTAAATTGAAATGCTGGTTCCACCATTTATTTCTGTTTTGCACACTGGCTCCATGCCCAAGGCAGTGGGGCTTTGAGGTGAAGAAAGCTGAGTCTGGAGCCTGACCTGATTTCGAATCACACAGCTCTTCCCGCTTACCTAAATCTGTGCAACCTGGGGTTCATTTCTTACCCTCTCTGAATTTGTTTTCATATGTAAAACCAGGGCAATGACAATGTGAATTCACAAGGGTGAATCTTAAATGGTCTCACCTTACTGGCCTCCCCAATCAATAGAAATTGACTAGACGCCAGACAGGAAATTCAGGCAAGACTTTATTCTTTATTGGGGCCCTTGATGCAGTGGGGGGGGGGCGGTTGGGTAGCTAAAGAAATGAAGTGTCTTTACTTCCTCCCTCCCAGAGCCTGGTGGCAAGCAGGCTCCTTATGTGGGGTGTGGGTAGGGGGTGCGTCCAGGGGTCAGGCCTAAGGGGTGGCTTAGGTAGTTTACCCACCCTTCTGGTGATGCATGCAGGGGGCAAGCACAGTATCCTGCTTTTGCTCCCAATCCCCTGCTTGTGCTCCAGGCCCTTCAAAAGTGGCAGTTTAGTCTCTTTGTATCTTTTGGGTCTGGAATTTGCCCCAACTGCACATGCATACAGTTATTTTTAGTCCCATACAGTTTCTTTGTATTTTGTTGCTCAAGGAGAGGTGTGTACAGGCGCAAACATTGCAGCACTGCAGCAACTTGGGTCCCAGGTTCCAGCCTGTCTCATCGCCACAAAAAATAAGATAATTTTATCAGGTGATAGAGGCATTAACTAGCCTTATTATGTAAACATTTCACAATATATACATATATCAAATCATCACATTTTACACCTTAAACTTACAATTTTATATGCCAATTATATCTCAATAAAGCTGGTGGGAAAAGGTTGTTATAAATATTAACTGACACATACATATCAACTGCTTAGAACTGTGAGTGCCTCCCACCGATTAGAGCTTATATGTTAGTTGCTATCGTGGTATCTACATCTAGACAGCCTAAAGCATCAATTGTTGTTATATAATTTTACTGTAATCAACAACAGCATGAACAGCAGATCTGGAAATTCTTGAGCAACTCACCAGACAAAGCACATAAAGAGATCTGGGGATTTAAATCTAGCCCAAATGTGCATCTGAATCACTCAGGTTTATTTTATTTTATTTTGTGAACAAACACAGCTAGTAAGCCATAATTTGGGATCTGAACTTAGAGGTCAGCTTGCAGAATCCACGCTATGAACCACAATGCTTGACCAAAGACTTGGATGAACTGATTGGGGAAGGCTAGGGAATTACCTTGATTATAATAGACTATAGAATCACAACCGAAGAAAATTCTGAAAATTTGAAAAAAAGAAAAAAGAAAGGGGAGGAGTCACATTTATTAGTTTAAATCATAGCACTGAAAAAAGAGGAATACAAGAGAGACAGCTTCCACTCAAGCACATGATAACTTGTCAAAGACTCCTGTGCTGTTCCTTGGGTAAAAGGGAGGGGAATTAAGGGATGATGCAGTGTCAGCTAGAAGCTACGCAGCAGCCTCCCATCGCAAACTTCGCTAAGACTCAGTCACCTCTCCGGGGCTCAAACTCCTACAGAAGCTGCAGGGAGATTCGGGCACCTGGGAGCCGGGGCCCTGCTGAGGGAATAATGCTGCTCAAGAGCCGTCTCTGGCAAACTGCCACCCTAAGCGAGCGCACAGTGGATTCACTCCCATGGCATGAAGCGCCTGCGGCGGGAGCGCAGAGGTCGGGAAGCGTTTGCAGGGCCTGGAGGCCGGGGGTCTGGTGACACCGGCTGGGGTCCACTCCTCCCTGCCTGTGTCGCTCTGACCCCGCTATCCAACGGATCGACAACCCTGCGACTTCTCTCGGGGAGATTTTGAAGATTAAAGCACGTGGATGCCCCTGAGCCCCTGAGCCCCTGAGCCCAGGGCTTGGCCACAGACAAGCACTCAGTACACAAGCGAATTAATGCAACCAGAGTAGGGACGCCACTCTCCCAGCAAACCTTTTCATTTTAAGGGATTTCCACCAACAAAGTGACGCCTTCTCAAAGCTCCCCGAGTCATCCCCTCAGTGCCAGACTCTGGGGCAAGTTTTTAGGGCACAAAGGTGATCAAGTTAAACGCGGACCCTGCCCTCCGACCGGGGACAGATGTATGATTCGTCCACTTGCCTCCAAACACGCGCTTTTGTGAAATCATAGCAGATTCACCCTGTACGGAAAGGCCGTCGCAGCACACTCGCATAACACAGGCACAATTTCCAAAGGCATCTGGGGAAATGCAAGGGTGGGGCACAGTTCCCCAGGGAGCTTCTCAATCAACATATTAACTCTAGACTAGGCACTCCGGGTTGTGTTCAGGGACTCCCCACATGGAGGTGCCGCCTGGGACACACAGCGCCCTTCTGGGCTCATGCGGCCTAGAACTAGGAGTGGGATGCACCGCTAAGTACTCAAGGGGAAGGAAGGGATGAGGTGAGTACCTTCCAGGAGCCTCTGATGCTGCGCCCTCTCTGCTTCCGACGAGTCCACCTTCCTCCAAAAGGCAAGAACCCTGGAAATAAACCGGAGCATAGTCCTGTAGTCAGGGCGGCCTGGGCTCCGCGTGACAGTGGGCACGAGGCTTGCTTCTGTCTAATCCTCTGCCTCCAAGCTGCACTCTGATCACAGCCGCTGCCCAGAGGCCGTGCCTGCCTCTCTGCACCGCCCAACTTCTAGTAAGGCCCTCACAGAGGACTTGGCTGGAGCTGCTCTAGGAAGAACTTTACGGTTCCCATCCCCCAGCCAATCCGGGCGTAGCCCCCTGGGAGGAGGGTCCTGAGATGTAGCGGGCTGATGGGCGGGACTTCGTGGCTCCTCCCATCACAGACGAAAGTGGAAACCTGGAGGCCATGCTGGAAGTCGCTTACAGTCTAATCCTTTTTTGCATCTCTTAGGGTAGACCAATTCGCCCAAGGGCTTCTGCAGGGAGGGCCTGGTGCCTGTTTTGGAAGATGGCGCCGCAGCTTGCCCTGAGGATGGAGGCGGGCTCCCAGGTGTGGAGCCCCATCCCTCAGGGCCTGAGTTCTTTTCCTTTGCCTCTAGAACCCCTCCACCCACCCATACCCCAACAGCACCACCTCCTCACCCCTACACAGGCTCCACAGAGGGTTCCGTGATCCGCTCTAAGCAACAGTTTTCTGTTCAACGTTAAACCAATACCATCGATATTGCGGAAAAGTCAAACTTTTGCATCCGCTTGGGCCTCAAAACGAGGGCATGGCAACCCACTCCAGTGTTCTTGCCTGGGAAATCCCATAGACAGAGGAGCCTGGCGGGCTACAGTTGATAGGGTCTCAAAGAGTCCGGACACGACTGAGCAAAGCTACAAAGCTGCTTGGAAGCTGGAGCCAACTGCTGCTTTATAGCGAAGCACTCGTGGTCCTGAGAGACACTTTTAAAGTGTAAGCTGGAGATGACGGTGGCTAAGTGAGGAGGATCAAATGATGTAGCACCATGCAGAGAGTTTGGATTGCATCCCTACTAATATTTGGCTGGGCGGGGGTGGGGTAGAGGGGAACGGACCATGCAGACATGGTCACATTAAGAATATTAAATGAGCATTTGGGTTGTCTTCAGTAAACCACTCACACACACACAAAAAAATCAGTAAAACATCCTTTAGCGTTGCTCAGTCACTCAGTCGCTTGCGACTCTTTGCAACCCTATGGATTGTAACCCACCAGTTAGGGCAAATTCTGAACAAAAGATACAAAGAAACAAACAAAAAAGAAACCAAAAAACCCAAACCCAACTGCCACTTTTGAAGAGCCTGGAGCAAAAGTAGGGTACTGAGCATGCTCCCTGCACACAACAACATTAAGGAGTGGGCAAAACACCTAAGGCACCCCTCCAGCCAGGCTCCTGGACACACCTCTACCCTCACCCTATATAAGGAACAAGCTTACCCCACGTGGAGGAGTGAGCAAGCAAGTGAACTTGTTGTTTGTTCCCCTACTGCAGCAGGGGGTCCTAAAAAAGTCTTGCCTAAATTTCTTCTCTGGCCTCTAGGTTGTTTTTTTTTTTCCCCTCTAGTTCGTTTTTATTGATTTGGGAAGGCCAAGAACCTGTAAAATCTGTTACTTTTCTCAATATCTTAAAACTGTTACAGGCTGCATCTGACAAGGCTCAGAAATAGCCCCAGACTCTGGAGTCTGGGACAGAGCACACTATCTCCATGTGCAACCTTCCCTGGACAGTGGGCAGCTTAACATCCATGGCATCTAGTGGCTGTCCAGCAGTTCCCTTCCCATTTCTCAAGTTGAGGTATTTCCACTGTATTCTCAGTTTTTTGAGTGACTTTATCATGAAAGGATGTGGGATTATGTCAAATGCTTTTTTCAATTGAGATGATCATGTGATTTTGGGCTTTATCCTATTAGCGTGGTGTACAACATTAATTTTCAAGTTTAACCAAACTTGTGTTCCTGGGGTAAATCTCACTTGGTCATTGCTATGGACTGAATTTTGTCCCCTAAAATATATATGCTAAAGTCCCCAGACCTCAGAATGTGACTGAATTTGGAGATAGGGTTTGTAAAGGTGTAATTGGTTAAAAGGAGGTCATTAGGATGACACTGATTCAATATCAGTTCAATATCAAATTCCTCTTATCAGCCCTCATAAGAAGAAAATTTGACACAGATTCAGATAGAGGGAAGGCGAGGAAACAAAATAACCATCTATAAGCCAAGGCAAGAGGCCTTAGGAAAAAATCAACCTTACTGACATCTTGTTCTTGGACTTCTTAGCTTCTAGAATTGTGAGAAAATGAATTTCTTTTGTTTAAGCCACCCAGTCTGTGATACTTTGTTATGGCAGTCCTAGAAAACTAATATAGTCATTGCAGACAGTTCTTTTATATGTTACCGGGTTGATTTAAGGGCTTTTGCCTTTGAATTCATAAAGGACATTGGTTTGTTGTTATTTATTTTTTCTTGTGTTGTTTCCATCTAGTTTTTATATACTAGATGGATAATACTACTCTCATAGAATGAGTTTGGATGTATTTTCTCCTATTCTGACTTTTTGGAAGAGTTTGAGAAGGATTGCTATTCATTCTTTGTAAAATGATTGGTAGACTTCAACAGTGAATCAATCTAGACCTGGATATGTGTGTGTGTGTGTGTGTGTGTGTGTGTGTGTGTGTGTGTGTGTGTGTGTGTGTGTTTGAAGTGCTTTACTTACTAATTCAATCTATTTACTTGTTATAGATTCATTCAGATTTTCTGTTTCTTTCTTATAAGGGTTTTGGGAGTTATGCTTAATTTTTATAACAGCATTATTGAGATATACTGTTATTGTTAGTCATTCAGTTGTGTCTGACTCTTTGTGACCCCATGGCCCATAGCCCACCAGGCTCTTTGTCTATGGAATTTTCCATGCAAGAATACTGGAGTGGGTTGCCATTCCATTCTCCAGGGGATCTTCCCCACCCAGGGATCAAACCCAGGTCTTCCACACTGCAGGCAGATTCTTTACTGTCTGAGCCACTAGGGAAGCCCCTTATTGAGATGTAATTCACATACTACTGAAAGTCGCTCAGTCATGTCCAACTATTTGTGACCCCATGTACTATACAGTCCATGGAATTCTTCAGGCCAGAGTACTGGAGAAGGTAGCCTTTCCCTTCTCCAGGGGATCTTTCCAACCTAGGGATTGAAACCAGGTCTCCTGCATTGCGGGCAGATTCTTTACCTGCTGAGCCACAAGGGAAGCCCTCATATACTATAGTGGTGACAATTAAATGTCTATTTCTTCTTTGGTTAGTTTTGATCATTTTTGTCTTTCTAGGTCATCTAATTTTTTAGCATACAGTTTTTCATATCATTCTCTTATAGTCCTTTTTATATATAGGGATGTCCTCTCTTTCTTTCCTGATTTTAGCAATTTGAGTCTTCTTTTTCTTTGGTGAGTCTACATAAAGGTATATTGATTTCCTGATCATTTCAAAGAACAAACTCTTGATTTCATTTATATTCTCCCTTTCTTCTGTATTGTCAATTTGATTTATTTCTGCTTTGATCTTTGACTTCTTTCCTTCTGCTCACTTTGGGTTTAGATCACTCATCTTATGGTATAAGGTTAGATTATTGATATGATATCTTTGTCCTTACTCTGCAATTTCTAAATTGACTCTCGCTTAATACTCTTTAGTTGCTCTCACAATAAGGCATAATACTCCAGTAGGCCCTTGGCTTGGCAACTTTATCTTGGATCCCTTACACTGGGTAAGCTGTCAGGGTGCCCAGACATAACACAGGTGTTCAGAGACACCAGCATTCTCAAAATCTCCTGTGAACTTACACTGCCTTGAGTTGTTTATTCATTCTTCATTATTTGTTTGCTGTCTCCCTTTCCTCCAGACACTGAGTCTCATTTCTCGATTTTTCTTAGCATAGTGCTTGGCTCTGGAGTAAGCCCTCATCAGTTTTTACAGACTGACTGATAAACTGACCAGTGGACCCATCATGCTATGTGGTATCTGCCTATTCCCTTGGCCATATCCCTCTTATTAGAAGTACAATGAAGGCAGGACCCTGTCGGCCTTGCTCCCTGAATCAGTCGAGACCAGTCAGTTTAAAAGAAAGCATTATACGCATTTCAAGAAGGAAAAAACCTAATGCTGGAATTAGATATTGACTAATCTGTTTAAGGATTAGCCAGAAGAGATAAAAAAAGTCTTCCTCAGTGATCAGTGCAAAGAAATAGAGGAAAACAACAGAATGGGAAAGACTAGAGATCTCTTCAAGAAAATTAGAGACACCAAGGGAATATTTCATGCAAAGATGGGTTCGACAAAGGACAGAAATGGTATGGACCTAACAGAAGCAGAAGATATTAAGAAGAGGTGGCAAGAATACACAGAAAAACTGTACAAAAAAGATCTTCATGACCCAGATAATCATGATGGTGTGATCACTCACCTAGAGCCAGACATCCTGGAATGTGAAGTCAAGTGGGCCTTAGGAAGCATCACTACGAACAAAGCTAGTGGTGGTGATGGAATTCCAGTTGAGCTATTTCAAATCCTGAAAGATGATGCTGTGAAAGTGCTGCACTCAATATGCCAGCAAATTTGGAAAACTCAGCAGTGGCCACAGGACTGGAAAAGGTCAGTTTTCATTCTAATTCCAAAGAAAGGCAATGCCAAAGAATGCTCAGACTACTGCACAATTGCACTCATCTCACATGCTAGTAAAGTAATGCTCAAAATTCTCCAAGCCAGGCTTGAGCAATACGTAAACCGTGAACTTCCAGATGTTCAAGCTGGTTTTAGAAAAGGCAGAGGAATCAGAGGTCAAATTGCCAACATCCACTGGATCATTGAAAAAGCAAGAGAGTTTCAGAAAGACATCTATTTCTGCGTTATTGACTATGCCAAAGCCTTTGACTGTGTGGATCACAGTAAACTGTGGAAAATTCTGAAAGAGATGGGCATACCAGACCATCTGACCTGCCTCTTGAGAAACGTGTATGCAGGTCAGGAAGCAACAGTTAGAACTGGACATGGAACAACAGACTGGTTCCAAATAGGAAAAGGAGTACATCAAGGCTGTATATTGTCACCTTGCTTATTTAACTTATATGCAGAGTACATCGTGAGAAATGCTGGGCTGGAAGAAGCACAAGCTGGAATCAAGATTGCCAGGAGAAATATCAATAACCTCAGATATGCAGATGACACCACCCTTATGGCAGAGAGTGAAGAGGAACTAAAAAGCCTCTTGATGAAAGTGAAAGAGGAGAGTGAAAAAGTTGGCTTAAAGCTCAACATTCAGAAAACTAAGTTCATGACATCTGGTCCCATCACCTCATGGGAAATAGATGGGGAGACAGTGGAAACAGTGTCAGACTTTATTTTTTTGGGCTCCAAAATCACTGCAGATGGTGATTGCAGCCATGAAATTAAAAGACGCTCACTCCTTGGAAGGAAAGTCATGACCAACTTAGATAGCATATTAAAAAGCAGAGACGTTACTTTGCCAACAAAGGTCCGTCTAGTCAAGGCTATGGTTTTTCCAGTGGTCGTGTATGGATGTGAGAGTTGGACTGTGAAGAAAGCTGAGCACTGAAGAATTGATGCTTTTGAACTGTGGTGTTGGAGAAGACTCTTGAGAGTCCCTTGGACTGCAAGGAGATCCAACCAGTCCATCCTAAAGGAGATCAGCCCTGGGTGTTCATTGGAAGGACTGACGCTGAAGCTGAAACTCCAATACTTTGGTCACCTCATGCGAAGTGTTGACTCATTTGAAAAGACCCTGATGCTGGGAGGGATAAAGGGCAGGAGGAGAAGGGGATGACAAAGGATGAGATGGCTGGAGGGCATCACTGACTCGATGAGCATAAGTTTGAGTCAACTCCGGAGTTGGTGATGGATAGGGAGGCCTGGCGTGTTGCGATTCATGGGGTCGCAAAGAGTTGGACACGACTGAGCGACTGAATTGAACTGAACTGAATCTGTTTAAGGTCTGGGGGAGCAAAGGTCAAGGACTATGGATACCACAAAGAAATTAGCACAGTGCAAGAACTGTGCCGAACCCATAGAGCTTTCCTGATACCCCAGTGCTGGAGACTGACAGGTAAGTGTACAATTCAGGAAAGCTGCAGGAACCTCCACCCCTTAAGCCTGCAACTAGTCTGCCACCACCAATATTAGAGAAAGAATGCATTCCTTCTGGCCTCCACATCTTGCAGCAATGCCTCTCAGAAAAACTGTAATTAGAACCTTGCCTGCAAGTGGTTATGGGCATGAGAATGGGACCAAATGCAAACAAAACCCAGAAGTAATGACTTACTTGAGTAAAGTGTGTTGGTCCTATAGGCATGCAACATTTTAGGAATGGCTGATACCTGCCTTTTATATTCTGACTCCCTTTATGGATCCCAATGGTAATTTATCATGGACTTATTTCTTTATCACTACTACTATTTATTAAGTGCTTACATCACTATGCCTTCCAGTCGGTCTGCCAAATACTTTCCATTTATATATTCATTTAATTAATATTTGTTGAATGCTATGAGCCAGATAACTCTTCTGAGCCCTTAGAATATATCAGTGAACAAAGAGACAAACCTTGGTCCTTAGAACTAACCTTCTTGTGGTGGGGGAAGGGTAGATGATAACATAAAATGGCATGTTACTTAGCCTTCTACTCAAAGTGTGGTCCAGGACCTCAGGGTTTATTCTTGCCTTCCTTCTTGCTTACTTGCAACTTCTTTTTCTGACAGTGAATAACCTGACTTCCAACGTCCTGTGTAGGTATTTTTATTTTTACCAGAATAGTGCTTTATTATAGGTCTCATCCTGTTTCTTACTTTTTTTCATTTGCACTGGTCAAGATCTGCCTATGTTGCTGTGTGTACATCTAGTCTCTTACTTTCAACTACAGTATACTATTTCATCATGTGTATTCCCCTGTCTTACTGACTTGAAACATTCTTTGCAGAAAAAAATATGTTACCACCAAAAAGAGCTTAAGCAAAGACCTCATCAACAGTCGCTAGGGAGAATCAACCTCAATGCCTTTGCAATCGCTGTTTCCTCAGCCTGGAATGCTCTTCCTCTAGCTTTTCCATGGCTATTTCTTTCCCACAATCCTTTGAATTTCAGCTCAAATGTAATCTTAGAATTCTTTTCCCTGACAGGTTTCTATAAAAGTGTTCTCTCCTCCTTCTACCATGAAACATCCTATCACATACTCAGATACTCCTCTATTCTCTTTATGTCCTGGTCATTAGCTGAAAAATCTCATTTACTGATTTATTTACAAATGTACTGCCAGTCTCCCTCAACTCAAACATCGGCTTCTTTTTAAATTTCATTCTTACACTTTTTAATGTTCAGGATTCCATAAAATGTTGAGTTTCCAGAAAATAGGGTTAGTCTCAGGGCTGTCACGTGAAGCTCCTTGGGTTGTGTGCTGCATATTTGCATCGTATTCTGTTGTGATTGCATAGGCTTCCAGGGAAAATTGCTAGGAGGCCTGGATATGTGATTCTTAACTGGTCCTTCAGGAGCAACTCTCAGAGTCACATCTCCAAACCTGCCCATCTTGGAAGCCTGCTCTGCCAATCAGGAAGGTGGGGAGGGGAATCCGCTGGATTTATTCATTGGCACTTTCATCTCAGGATCTGGAAGCTATCACTTGCCACCACCACTGCACGTGCCTCTCAGCTCCCAGGAAGCTAATGGTTGGTCACTGAGAAACTGGTACAGAAAAATCAACATCTCCATGACTACACTTGCCAGCATTTTTTTATGTCAATTTATTGAGGGCAAGGATTCTGTTGGCATTGTTCTCTTCTATGTTTCTAGCACCTAGAACAATTCTTGGCATTAAAGAATAACTGAATGAAAGAAAGGTAATGTTCTGGGCAATTCCAGATGACCTATAGGGAGGACATGTTTCATAACCAAGGTGAGTCAGACCAAATCAGAATATTTTACTTTCCCACTTGTCCCTTACTCAACAGAATTCGTCCCTACTCCTGATCGTGTTAGTGTTATACAGCAGGCTGTAAACAGAGGGGCATTTCTCAGAAGATAACGTGGTTCAGCCCTTAACCCTTCCTCGTCCTGATTTTGTGACCTACCCTTAGGGCTTAGGCTATGGCAATAACTTGCAAGTAAAATCACCCGATAACTTGGAGTTTCTGTGATATTGGTGACATTATCTCCTCAGTGTAAGTGAAATGCAGTCTGTAGCAAAATGATGTTTTAAAGCTACAAAAGGTCTTTTGCCAATAAATAATCTACTAATGTTTGCAGAAACAACTCTCTAAACCTACAGTAGCATTGCTTTTAACTTTATTTACTTATTTATTTATTTGGCTATGTTGGGTCAGTTGCAGCATGCAGGATCTTTGTTGCATCATGTGGGATCTTTTGCAGGACACAGTCTCTCTGTGTTATGGCACATGGGCTCATTGTTCTGCGGCATGTGAGATCTTAGTTCCCTGACCAAGGATCAAACCTACGTTCCCTGCATTTAAAGGCAGATTTTAACCACTGGACTGCCAGGGAAGTCTCTCTCCTTCACTTCTGAAGGATGTATTCACAAATATAGAATTTAGGTATACATTTATGGGTGGTAAACTGAACCACAGATTAATCTTGGTCCATACCACTTCTTTCGGTGTCCTTGATGCTTCAAGTTTGCCTTTTTCCCCTTGACCATGTAGGTAGGACAATTGTCTAATCAGTGTATATAAATCTGTTGGGTTTCTTAAGAAGTCACATGGATGCCATAGAGATGTTCAAGTGTGCTGAACAGGCATTTTGAGAAAGCCTTAATACTCAGATCAGCCCTCCTTGTGAAACTGGGATGGAGTCGTGGTGACTACCTCTTAAAGACAGGTTTTAAAGTTATGACTAAAAGGAGACATGAGGATTTTTCCACTTCTTTAAATAGTCTTGAAAACATGGTCAAGTTTGGGTTGGACTTCGTTTAGAATAAAGATGAAATGAAGCTACAAAGGGACTTTTAAACACACCAGTAAGAAATGCCATGTATGAGGGCAGATGAAAACCTGAGTGATTTCTGTGCAGTATCTAGGGCAAACACAGGATTAAGACAAGTGTTTAGAAATCACTATGAGGTATGAAGAAGTTTAGTACATGCCACCTCAAAATATGCCACTTCAGTTATACTGATTATTTTTAGCTGAAGTCATCTGAAAAAGGAGAAGGCAATGGCACCCCACTCCAGTACTCTTGTCTGGAAAATCCCATGGACAGAGGAGCCTGGTAGGTTGCAGTCCATGGAGTCTCGAAGAGTCAGACATGACTGAGCGACTTCACTTTCACTTTTCTGACAAAACAACTTTTTCTTAAATCCCTTTATTTGCCTAAAGACAGATCTTCTAAAAGGAACTCAATAGTCATAAATCCCCTCCTTGGAAGTTTCAACAACCAGGAAATATTGACTCTTACCACAGGAGAACTAGAAGTCCTTCAGTCATGTCTGACTCTTTGTGACCCCATGGACTGTAGCCTAACAGGCTCCTCCATACATGGGATTCTCCAGGCAAGAATACCAGAGTGGGTTGCCATTTCCTTCTCCAGGAGATCTTCCTGACCCAGGGATTGAACCCAGGTCTCCCACATTGTAGGCAGACACTTTACCATCTGAGCCACCAGGGAAGTCAAGGAGAACTAGAAGTCAACACCAAACCCAGACAGTTCTGTCTCAAACTATCAAATCTCCCATCTATGCTTCTAAGGAGTCATTCATTTTTCCATAAATCATTTACTGTCTCCTAGACTGCCTATATCCTCCCTCCCCTATCCTTGGCAAAGTGGCATTATAAGATCTCAAATCTCACTGTTTTTCTGGGTATATTTTTCTTATGATGCCCATGCTGAAATAATATTAAAAATTAAGTAGTGTATATACATTTTTCGCAAATCTGAATGTTGTCAGTTTTTTTTCATTGACCTATGAAGTGTATATAGCTAAGAGAGTAGAGGGAAAGTCTTTGCTCCCCAACAGGTAAAAAGTAAGGACAATGGGGCAATTCAAGAATAGAGAAATACACAGCATCAAGCAAATATACCAGAGAGGGAAAAAATGTGCGTGTGGATTTGGTGAAACTCCATAGTGCAGAGTTACCAGGGGAAAAAATTATGAATTAAAGAAAAGTTGGGGCTTCCCTGGTAGCTCAGAATGTGAAGAGTCCGCCTGCAAAGCAGGAGACCTGGGTTCCATCCCAGGGTCGGGAAGATCCCCTGGAGATGGAAATGGCTACCCACTCCAGTATTCTTGCCTGGAGAATTCCTTAGACAGAGGACCCTGGCGGGCTATATATTCCATGGGGTCGCAAAGTGTTGGACACGACTGAGCGACTAAAACACACACACAAATACACACACTGTGGGTTGACTGCCCCGGTTTTCTGCGGAGACAGACAGGGAAGAGGATGGTGTAAAGGGGCAGAGAGCTCCGGGTGGGCTTTCCTTGCAGAATAGCGCACTCTGCAAAAGGATCCCTGGAGGGCAGCGCCTTCCGAACCATTCAGGCCCTCCGGCTCTCTTCTTGGGAGTCCAGGAGGAGGCGGGGCTTGTCAGAGGGGCGGATCCCGAGGGTGGGGCAGAGTCGCTGGCAGCGGTTCTGTGGTACCCGGCAAGGGGCGGGGCCACGTTAGGGGTGGAACTGTGCTGGCTGTCGCTAATGTGCGTGCGGGCGAGGGGGCGGAGCTGTGCCTGGGCAGCTCAGGCCTGGCC
Source organism: Muntiacus reevesi (assembly GCF_963930625.1). NCBI lineage: Eukaryota > Metazoa > Chordata > Mammalia > Artiodactyla > Cervidae > Muntiacus > Muntiacus reevesi. The sequence goes on along the minus strand of NC_089271.1, from coordinate 116,618,429 downwards.
TTGAATGTGGCAGAGGCGGCAGTGCGAGACCACCCCCCGAGGGGAGACCGAGGGTAGGGCGCGGCGGGGAGGGGCGGGGTGGGACGGGGCTGCTGTCTGCCAGGAGCTCCAGGCAGCAAGTCCACCTACCCGCCAACTCGTGCTGCGGTCGATCCACGGAGCCCGCGCCGGCCCGGGCCCATGGCGGCGTCGGGGGCTCTGTCTGCCGCGGCGGCAGCAGCGGCCCTGTCGGGCGTGGCAGTGCGGCTGGCGCGCTCAGCCGCGATGCGCGGCTCGTACGGTGCCTTCTGCAAGGGGCTCACGCGCACGTTGATCACCTTCTTCGACCTGGCCTGGCGTCTGCGCATGAACTTCCCCTATTTCTACATCGTGGCCTCGGTGATGCTCAACGTGCGCCTGCAGGTGCGGATCGAGTGAACGCCCACTACCACCTCCGCCCGGCCGCGATGGCAGGGGCTTCGGCATAAAGGGCCATGGGGCCGCGGGCCGCCGGGACATGCCAGGGAAGGGGCGGCCCAGGCCTCCGGGCCCTAGACCTCCGCGGAGGACGCAGCCACAGAGCCCCGGCTCCGGCCTGCCACGTCGCGGCCGGTGACGAACTGCACAGAAAACTAGCGAAAAGGGCCCTTTCCGTCGAACTCAAGAAAATTATCTGAGTGCAGCCGACCTGTTGCCTAACTTTGGCCGAAAGGGGGAGCAGAAGGAAGAAATTCTTCAATAGGAACATGAATGACTGACCCTGACCCAAAAGGTAGGAAGCCAGAGGTTGGACTTGCTGGCTGGAGGGAGGCGGTTGACATGATATCTAGATGTTCAGCCCCTGGGCGGCTTGGAGGAGGAAGGGACCAGTGGAAGCCAGCCTGGAAAGCTGCCGAGGCGAGGGCAGGCAAGGCAGGGTGCACAGGCCCTCCGGACTCCCCTGTCATATTTCCAACTTGGGGATGAGGGGCGGCTGCCTGGGCATCTCCAAGGGTCAGCCCATCACCTCGGCCCATGGTCCCGGTAGTGTCACCTGAACACGGGGGAATGGAAGGAAATGGCCCCAGAGAGGCCCAGAAAAAGCCCTAGAAGAGAGCGCATGCTGGCCCCCTTGTCCTCCACCCCTCAAGAGGCAGCCTGGAAGGATGGTTGTGTTCTTGGCCCAAGCCCAGGTCTGTCTCTTTCTCAGCCCTTCACAAGACTTCCTCCTGATGGGTGTCTGGGACTGCTCTCTGCCTGCTCCTGCTGTCTCTGTTGCTCCTCTCCACCCTCCAAAGCTTTGCATCAGGGGACAGGGAAGAATGGGAAAGACGTGTTCCTCCCAGCCCTGCCCCGTCTCAGCCACGCTCCCTCCACCTCCTACCAGTGCCCTCCTGGTGCCACAGAATGCGCTGCTCCAGTCCTGGACAGCCTCCAGCAGCCGCTGTGTCCCAGAGCATTTGGGAAAGTGGGGGTCTCCTTGAGTGGAGGGCAGCTGTCAGGCTGGGTTGGGAGAGCAGTTGGAGAAGAGACTTGTAGGGTAGGTGACAGCTGGGGAGACGGGGACATCTCTGGGTGAGGAAGGAGGCAACTCTCAAGTCCCCATGTTTTTCTTGCAGGAACTGGAGTTATAGAAGGTGAACTGCCCCTTCTGTGGTCTTGTCGAGAGAGTCAAATCCCTGCCTGGGGCACCCCTGACCCTAGAGCTGCCTGGAGGGCAGCCAAGAGAAGGGCCTGACCCCCGGAGGAGAGGAAGGGCCTTCTAGGAAGAGAGTCTGAGGGGAGGGGTGGCCTGGTGATCCAGCACTGGCATGAGGAAGGAAGGATGGAGCTAGAGACACTCTGGGGGAGCTCTGTTCTCCCCACCTGCTGTGCTCTGGGAAGGGAGACATTCGCCCTTGTCACATAGATCAGAAGTGGGGGAGCTGAACCTGCCTCTGGGCCTGCATTCCCCACCTGCCCCCTAGTCTCTGGGAGACCTGGCACAGTGGGATGGGGGAGGGGAGCACAGGCTCCCAAGAGACCTAGAGAGAAAGGCCCGTGGGAGGGAAGGTGGGGTGTATGGCCAGTCACAGGGAAGAACCGGGGGACAGTCTGAGCTGAGATGGTCACAGGAGAGATGAGTCCCAGAACCCCTTGGGGAGCAAGGCCCTCACACACGGTCAGGCCTCCCCACCCCAATCCAAGCCCCACCCGAGGCTTAACCAGGAGTTCCTTGGTGTTGAGTGGCATAGGCCTCTCAATTTGGGTGGGGGTGTTGGCTGGCTCCTGGGGCCGAGTGTAATCGGAGGGAAGGGACACATGTGGGTGGAGTGGAGTTGAGATCCACGTGTGACCCCATGTCTCTGTCCCCAGGCTACCCCTCCTGCTAGGATCTCACAGGAGCAGCTGCTCTGGATGGGCGGGCCTGCAGCGGTCCTGGCTGTGCTGCTGACTGGTGCACCAGAAGTGGCACTGAGGGGAGCCGGGAGAGGCCCTGGCCCTCACCCCCCATCCCAGATCCACATCTGCTCCCTCACTGATTGCTCGGGGTCCTGGTCCTCAGTTCCCGGGACTAAGAACCACAGCAGCCTGGTTGCCCCCGGGACAGAGGGGCAGAGCCTCACACCATGTGCCCTCCTCAACCACCCGGGTCCCGGCTGAAGATCTCTGCCTGCCTCACCCCGAGGCCTGAGGCGGCACCCAGGCTACCACATGCTCCCCGCAGATTCCCACAGACGGAAGGGTCCTGATGGCTTCCTCCCTTGTGCCAAGTTGCCTGCAAACCCCTGGTCCTGGTGGCCCCTCCTCCACCCCAACTGTGTCCCTCCAGGACCACTTCCGGGAGACTGCCAGCCTTCAGACTGCATCCCTGGAGCTCTGGGGACAGTCTCTGAGAGACTGTGACATGGGGCTGCAGGGGAGGAGAGGAGCGGAGGACCAGGGGCCTCCTTGGGGCTGATGCACAAATATGTCCTTTTCAAGTTCATATCTCATCCTCTGGGTGACTGGATCCCCAGCTGTAGCCTCTTCCTGGGCCATTTTGAGAGGGCCTGCAGAGGGCACTAGGGAGGGTCTTTACTTAATATGTGTGTGCCTGTGTGTGAATGTGTGTGTGAGTGCCCATGTGAGTGCATGTGTGAGTGTGGGATGTGTGTGGGGATGTATGTGCGAATGTGTATGCACATGCATGAGGGCTTGAGTGTGTGAGTGTGGGGATGTGTGTGTGGGTGTGTGAGTGTGGATGAGTGTGTGGATATGAGTGCAAATGCATGAGTGCACAGATGTCTGTGTGTGAATGTGCAGGTGTGAGAGTGTGTGTGTGGGTGTGAATACACGTGTCAGTGTGAATGCATGTGTGTGAGTGCACTAGTGTGTGAGTGCTTATGCACACAGGAGTGGCTGTGCGTTGCAGAAGGCACTGAGCTGTTTAGTGGGTGTGCTCTGGGGGACGGGCATCCTGTCCTCCCCAGGCTCCCAGCTCTGTTGGAGCTGCCTGGGCCCTGGGAGGCTGCTTCCCAAAGTGTAGAAAGTATGTTGGAGATTCAGGGACCCCAGGCTCAGAGACCCATCATCATCTGCAGAGAATCCCCTCTCCCCATGGGGCTCTGGCTGGGGCTGTCTGCCCCCAAAGGTATTGGCCGTGGGAGGGGCAGGGACACGTCCTCAGCATGTGTTCCTGCCACTGCTTTTCTTACCATTTTGATCTTGAGTAGTTTGCTGCTTCTGCTTTCCCGCTTCTTCCTCATCTCCTCACTGGGCCTCTGCTGCTCTCTATGCACTTTATTTACTTGCAGTCTCTTTTTCAGGTAGTGGAGGTTCTACGCCATCACTGACTTGAATAAGACAGCTTTCCCTTTTATGTGTGTGATGAACTCTGCACCAGTCAGTGCAGTCTGGTCAGAGAAGTGTTCTTGTTTCCAGTGTTGTCAAATCTTGTGTCTATCTAAGTTAATAAAAAAATTATTTGAGTTCAATGAAAAAAAACAGAGGTCTCTTGTTTCTGGTGTGGTGCCCCCTTGGAGGAGAGGGGCTGTTGGTGAACTCACCCCACTCTGGTGGCCAGAAGCTGGGGGAGGGGAGCATCCTGAGGGCTATAATTGGGTGGGGTCATGGCAGGAAACCAATGAATGTTATACTTCATATTAATAGAACAAAGGGATAATACATAATCATTCCAAAAGATTTAAAAAATGGATTCGGTGAAATTCAATACCCATTCATGATTTTAAAATCTTTTAACAACATTGGAATTGTTAGGAACTCATTCTCGTGGCAAATAATCTATAAAAAACTTCAGTGTACATAATATTTAATGGTAAAAGAATGTTCCTAATATTGGGAACAATTCATGGTGTCTACTATTGCCATTTCTATTCATCATTGTACTGGAAACTTGAGCAAATGGAATAAGCCCCCTACCCTGACAAATCCATCTTGATTGGATAGGAAGAAATAAAGCTTTATTTATTCACAGATCATCCTATATGGAGAAAATATCAAGTAAAGCACAGACAAAAAAGCTACTAGACCCATAAACAAATTTAGCAAGGCCAACAGGACACAATATCAACACCAAAATATCAATTATACTTGTACATACTAGCACCAAAAATTCCAAAAATGAAATTAAGAAAGCAACTGGATACACAATAGCCTTCAAAAGAATAAAACATTAGGGATAAATCCCATAAAATATGAATAAGACCTGCAAACTAAAAATTACTAAAAAGTTATAAGACATAGCTGAGAAAATTTAAACTTAATAAAGTTAGTTCATGGATTGGGAGACTCAGTATGGCAACCTTCCCCAAGTTTATTTGTAGATTGAGCCCAATATATACCAAAATCTCAGCTGAATTTCCTGTAGAAAATGTGGAATATACATTTATATCACCTTAAACAGCCAAAACATTTTGAAAAAGGAAAACAGAGTTGAAGGATTTATCATACCTATTTCAGAAGTCATAAAGTCACAGTAATCAAGACAGTATGACTCTTGTACAAAGATAGTCATGTAGATCAGTGGAACAGATTGAGAAAGTATGAACAAATCCTTAAATTTATGATGAAATGGGTCTTCTATTATGGCAAAATACACGTAATAAATGTTGCCATTTTAACCATTTTAAAGTATAGAATTCAGTAGCATGAAGAACATCCCCAATGTGTAACCATCACCATTATCTAATTCTAGAACATTTCCATCACCACAGATGAGAACACCATGTGCATTAAGTGTCAGTCTTCATTACCTCCCTACCCCACTCCTTGGCAAATACAAATATGCTTTCTGTCTCTATGTATATGCTTTTTATGGGTATTTCATACAAATGGAATCATATGATATGTAACCTTTTATGTCTGGCTTCTTTAACTTAGCATAATATTTTGTAGTTCATACACATTATTGTATGTATCATTCACATTGTCTGTAGTACATTCACATTATTGTATGTTCCTTTTAATGGCTGAATAATATTTCATTTTATGGATATATGACATTTTATTTATCCATTCATATGTTCATGGACATTTGTGTTGTTTCTACCTTTTCGCTATTGTGAATAGGGTTACTATGGACATTCGAGTACAAGTTTTGTTTGAACACCTGATTTCAATTTTGAGGGTCCACAACTAGGAGTAGAATTACTGGATCACATGTTAATTCTGTGTTTAACTAATTGAAGAACCCACCAAACTGTTTTACATAGAGGCTGCACCATTTACAGTCCCACTTAATAATGTATGATGATTCCACACTTTCTCCAACAGTTGTTATTTTTCTTTTCTAATTTATGGTTATCCTAGTATGTGTGACGGAGAAAGCAATGGCACCCCACTCCAGTACTCTTGTCTGGAAAATCCCATGGATGGAGGAGCCTGGTAGACTGCAGTCCATGGGGTCGCTAAGAGTCAGACACGACTGAGCGACTTCCCTTTCACTTTTCACTTTCATGCACTGGAGAAGGAAATGGCAACCCACTCCAGTGTTCTTGCCTGGAGAATCCCAGGGACAGGGGAGCCTGGTGGACTTCCGTCTATGGGGTCACACAGAGTCGGACATGACTGAAGCGACTTAGCAGCAGCAGCAGTAGCAATATGTGTGAAGCAGTAATTTTCATTTGCATTTCCCTAAGGCTAATGATGTGAAATTGGACTTCCTGGTGGCTCAGACAGTAAAGAATCTGCCTGCAATGCAGGAGACCAGGGTTTGATCCCTAGGTTGGGAAGATCCCCTGGAGAAAGTAATGGCTACCCACTCCAGTATTCTTGCCTGGAGAATTTCATGGACAGAGGAGCCTGGTGGGCTACAGTCCCTGGAATTGCAAAGAGTTGGACATGACTGAGCAGCTGACACTTTCAATGATGTGGAGCATCTACTCATTTGTTTGGTAGCCATTTATATGTTTTCTTTGCAGAAATATTAGTAATTTGGAATAAATTTGACAAAATTTCTGGAAGACCTGTATACTGAAAATCACAGAAGGAATTAAATAATACAAACATAAATAAATTGATTGATATATCATGCTCACAGATTTGAACACTCAATATTGCTGGATGTGAGCTCTAGAAAACTGACCTATAGATTCAGTGCATTCCCAATGAAGCAACAGTTCAGTTCAGTTCAGTCGCTCAGTCGTGTCCAACTCTTTGTAACCTCATGAATCTCAGCACGCCAGGCTTCCCTGTTCATCACCAACTCCTGGAGTTTACTCAACCTCATGCCCATTGAGTCAGTGATGCCATCCAGCCATCTCATCCTCTGTCGTCCCCTTCTCCTCCTGCCCCCAATCCCTCCCAGCATCAGGGTCTTTTCGAATCAACTCTTCGCATGAGGTGGCCAAAGTAATGGAGTTTCAGCTTCAGCATCAGTCCTTCTAATGAACACCCAGGACTTATCTCCTTCAGGATGGACTGGTTGGATCTCCTTGCAGTCCAAGGGACTCTCAAGAGTCTTCTCCAACACCACAGTTCAAAAGCATCAATTCTTCGGCACTCAGCTTTCTTCACAGTCCAACTCTCACATCCATACATGACCACTGGAAAAACCATAGCCTTGACTAGACAGACCTTTGTTGGCAAAGTAACGTCTCTGCTTTTTAATATGCTATCTAAGTTGGTCATAACTTTCCTCCCAAGGAGTGAGCGTCTTTTAATTTCATGGCTGCAATCACCATCTGCAGTGATTTTGGAACCCCAAAAAATAAAGTCTGACCCTGTTTCCACTGTCTCCCTATCTATTTCCCATGAGGTGATGGGACCAGATGCCATGATCTTAGTTTTGTGAATGTTAAGCTTTAAGCCAACTTTTTCACTCTCTTTCACTTTCATCAAGAGGCTTTTTAGTTCCTCTTCACTCTCTGCCATAAGGGTGGTGTCATCTGCATATCTGAGGTTATTGATATTTCTCCCAGCAATCTTGATTCCAGCTTGTGCTTCTTCCAGCCCAGCGTTTCTCATGATGTACTCTGCATATAAGTTAAATAAGCAAGGTGACAATATACAGCCTTGACATACTCCTTTTCCTATTTGGAACCAGTCTGTTGTTTCATGTCCAGTTCTAACTGTTGCTTCCTGACCTGCATACAGGTTTCTCAAGAGGCAGGTCACAGGACTTTTAAAATAAATTGACAAAGTGATTCCACCTTTCCATAGAAATACAAAAGGCTAAGGAGAGCCAAAATTTTTGAAAAAGAACAAAGATGCAGGATTTATACTTCTTCATTTCAAAACTTGGTATAGATCAACAATAATCCAGTGTGATCTTGGTATAAATATAGATTTACAGATCGATGGAACAGAATAGAGAGTTCACAATATACTCAAAACTATATGGACGATTGCCTTTTAAAAAAATTAATTTATTTATTTTAATTGGAAGCTAATTACTTTATGAAGTGGATGAAACTGGAGCCTATTATACAGAGTGAAGTAAGTCAGAAAGACGATTGCCTTTTGACTGAAATGTAAGTTCAGTACAACAGAGAAAAATAACATTTTCAGCAAAATACTGGAAACATTGGAAAAGCACATCTTTAAAATAAAAAAACTCACATAACATACAAAAATTAATTAGATATCATGACATACATATGAGACAAAGCCAAAATACATGCCACCTGCAAAGTACTGCAGTTCAGTGTCCCACTTTGGGTTGCCTGTTCTTATAATAAAAAGATTCTATCACCCTGGGAATCACAGTGAAATGGCTAAAGCAGAGGCTCAACAACCTCACATTGACATCTACTCCCCCTGCTACCTTCCTGTTCCCAAGACCTCTCTTCTCTTTCTTCTCTTGCCCTTAACAAAACTAGCTGTGCATGGTGACTGTCCCTGTCACTGAAGGCCTTGGCAGCACAACACCCTTCGGGTTTTCTGATGTAGTTCAAGTAATCAGCCAGCAGAAGGCGCTGCTCCACTAGCATAGAAATCGGAAGCACATAATCAATTCACAGGTTCTTAATCGCTCAATATTGCACCTCATAAAACTCGATAATCTAGTGGATCAGCCAATTCTGTAGTCTATGCTTGCTTGCTACTCAAAGTGTGGTCCAGGGACCAGCAGCATCAGCATCACCTGGGAACTTGTGACTCTGAATCCTCCACCAAAGACCTATTGAATCAGGACTTTCGCTTTCATAATACGTCTAGTGATTCCAGTGCATATTACAGTTTGAGAAGCACTGCTCCCTGGAAGCTTGAGGGCCAAGAGATTGACGTAAGTGAACTGTGTTTTACAAACAAACTAAGGAAGATTCATAATGATGTACCCAAAGCTACACAACTAGTGGGTGGGAGATCCAAGGTAGCAGCCAGGTTTCCTGACTTTAGGCTTAGGCTTTTCTGCACTATTCTGGTCAGTTGCACTCTGTGGCAGATTTCCCTCTCATCCCAGAGGACAAGTTCATGCCTTGTTTCTGGGACAAAGCCCCTGTCACATGTCCTTGCATCTAAATCCATGACTTGTGGGACTTCCCTGGAGGTCCAGTAGTTAAGATTTCACCCTCGGGGGCTCCCCAGGTGGTTCATTGGTTGAGAATCAGCCTGCCAGTGCATGACATGTGGCCTCGATCCCTGGTGCGGGAAGATTCCACTTTCCGCGGAGCAACGAAGCTGGACTCCACAACTATGGAAGCCCTGGTGCCCTAGGTCCTGTGCTCTGAAACAAGAGAAGTCACGGCAACGAGAAGTCTGAACACTGCAAAAAAGAGTATCCCTGACTCACCGCAGCCAGAGAAAGGCCCCCCACAGCAACAAAGACCCAGCACAGCCAAAGTAAATATATAAATAAAAAATTATAAAGAACCTATGAACTGATTATGTGCTTCCAATATCTATGTTAGTGGAGCATCGTCATCTGCTGGTTGATTCCTTGAACTACATCAGAAAGCCCTTGGGGTGTTGTGTTTCTAAAGGCTTCACCACAGACACAGTCACTGCTGCACTGTGGCCTTATCAAAAGCCAGTTTTGATAAGGTCAAGAGAAGAAAGAGAAGATAGCTCTTGGGGCACAGGAAGGGAGTGGGGGTGGAAGTGGATGTCAGTGTGAGGCTATAGAATCTTGTATAACTCGAAAATATATTTGAGCAGCATCTTCTACTGGTGGATTCCTTGAACTGCGTCAGAAAGGTCTGGGGGAGATGTGTTCCCAAGGCCTCAACAACAGGGAGAGTCACCTGAGAAGAGCCAGTTTTGATAAGGGCAAGAGGAGAAAGAGAAGTGAGGTCTTGGGGCACAGCATAGGAGTGGGAGGAGCAGATGTCAATGTGAGGCCTTAGAGCCTAGTATAACTTGATAACCTAGTATAGCAACGCCATCTGCTGGTGTATCTCATGAATTACGTCAGAAAGCCCTGGGGGCGGGGGGGGGGGGGCGTTGGCAACTTATTTTACGTCAATCAATGAACCCTGACCAAGGGGAACACTGAACACGTGGAGGCAGTCTATCTGCTAGGATCAGTCTTTGTTAGTGATCAGCTTTTTCAGAGCTGATCAGACGAGCTCCACAGTCTCAGGACCTCAAAAGGCAAGGCACTGGCTGAAGCTTGTGAAGGTGTGATGACTAAAGTTCTGCCTCTGACCTTCCATCCACACCAGCAGTGAGAGCCCTTGAGCCACTTCTGCCATGTATGCTTGCTTGCTACTCAAAGTGTGGTCCCAGGACCAGCAACATTAGCATCACCTGGGAATTTCTGACTCTGAGGCCTCCATCACAGGCCTATTGAACCAGGACTTGCACTTTCATAATGTATCTGGTGATTCCAGTGCACATTAAAGTTTGAGAAGTACTACTCCCTGGTAGCTTGAGGGCCGAGAGGTTAACATAAGTGAACTGTATTTTACTCACAATGATGTACAAAAGCCACAGAACTAGGAGGTGGGAGATTCAAGGTTAGCAGCCAGATTGCCTGATTTTCAGCTCGGGCATTTCTTCACAATTCTGGTCAGTTGCACTCTGTTCATGCTTTGTTTCTTGGACCAAGCTCCCGTCATGTCTTTGCATCTAAATCTATGACCTGGGGGGACTTCCATGGTGGTCCAGTAGTAAGACTTCACCTTCCAGGTTTCCCTTGGGGTCCAGTGGTTAAGATTCCACCTGCCAGTGCATGGGATAGAGGTTCAATTTCTGGTCCAGGAAGACCCCATATGCTATGGGGGAACTAAACCAGGGCGCCACAACTATTGAAGCCATCACACCGTAGGGCCTGTGCTAGGAAACAAGAGAAGTAACAGCAATGAGAAGCTCCTGAAATTGAACCAGGAGAAGCCCTGGATCATTGCAACTAGAAAAAAGCCCGCTGAAGCAAGGATGACCCATCACAGTCAAATAAATACATAAATAAAAAATTAAAAGGAACCTATTACTGATTATGTGCTTCCGATTTCTGTGCTAGTGGAGAAGAGCCATCTGCTGGTGGATTCCTTGAATTACATCAGAAATCCCTTGGAGTGTTGTGTTGCTAAGGTCTTCAGACACAGAGACAGTCACCCTTGCACAATTTTGATATGGAGAAGAGAAGAAAAAGAGAGGTCTTGAGGCACAAGAAGGGAGTGGGAGTAGATATCATTGTGAGACTGTGGAGCCAAGTAGAACTCGAAGAGCTAGTGAATCAGTGCCTTCTGATGGTGTATTCCTTGAACTAAATCTGAAAGCCAAGGAGGTGTTGTGTCAACAAGGCTTTCAGCGACAGGGAGAGTCACTCCTGCACAGTCACTTTTGATCAGGGCAAGAGAAGAAAGAAAAGACAGGTCTCAGGGCACAGGAAGAGAGTAAATGTCAATGTGCGGCTGTAGAACTGCATAGAATTCAGAAAATGTAGTGGAGCAGCACCATCTGCTAGTGGATTCTTCGAACTAAATCAGAAAAGCCTGTGGGTATTATGTTGCCAAGGTCTTCAGTCACAGGGACAGTTCCTCCTGCACACCCAGTTTTCAGAAGAGCAAGATAAGAAAGAGAAGAGAGGTCTTGGGGTACAGGAAGAAAGTAGGGGGAGTATATGTCAGTGTGAGACTGTAGATCCTTATATAACTGGGAAACCTACTGGGGCAGTGCCATCTGCATGTGGAATTCTTTTTTTTTTCCTAAGGGCAGGTAAAACAAAAAAGAAGACCCAGTGAAAAAGCAAAAAAGAACACCCAGTGAAAAAACCCCACAGCTCACCATCTGACCTTCTGGATCATAAGTCAAGGGCATTTGGAGTAGGGAAACTACCTAAAGGCTGAGAGAGTAGTTATTAGACAAGTTCAAATAACTCTAGTCAAGAGTCAAGCAGATCTAAGCGGCACCCTGAGAATTTAACTCAGGTGTGTGAAACTTTACCAGGCTATGGATGCCCCTTTCAGAAATCCAAAACTATTCCACATCTATTTACTGGGCTTCCCTAGTGTCTCAGATGGTAAAGCAGATGTCTGCAATGTGGGAGACCTGGGTTCAATTCCTAGATCTGGAAGATCCCCTGGAGAAGGAAATGGCAACCCACGCCAGTACCCTTGCCTGGGAAAATCCCATGGACGGAGGAGCCTGGTAGGCTACAGTCCATGGGGTTGCAGAGAGTCTGAGCGACTTCACTTCCACAATGCATTCACACAGCAGGCTGGATGTGGAAGACTAGCTGTGGGCCTCCTGAGACTACTGCTAAGGGATGCAAGAAATACTAGCATTAGAAAAATCACTTTAGGCACTAAGGATTGGATGCTTTCACTGCAATGTGTTCTACTTAACAAACTTTCCTATTACGTGCCATACATAATTGTAGTCTCAGATGAACTATTTTTAAATAGCGTGAATGCAAAAAGCAAGCGACAAGAAGTCTCCAAATACAGTCAGGTACAGAGAGAATGAAAAGCAAAAAAAAAAAAAAGGTTGTGGGGGGTGAGAAAGGGCTGCCCTGAAGTAGCCGAGAGACTAGACATGAGGTCCTCCTTGGAGTCCACTTTTTAATAAGCAGAGGGTCCGGGCAGCAGCTTTGCATGTGGAATTCTTGAAGGACATCATAAAGCCTTGTGGGTGTTGTGTGTCCATGACCTTCAGGTACAGCAACAGTCATCCAGCACAGACAGTTTTGATATGGGCAAGATAAGAAAGAGAAGGGGGGTGGTCCCAAGATAGTGGAGGAAAAGGATAGGGATACCACTTTCTCACCCACAAATTCATCAAAAGATCATTTGAATATTGAGCAACTTCCACAAAATAACTTCTGAACACTGGCAGAGGACACCAGGCACCCAGAAAAGCAGCCCAATCTATTCAAAAGGAGGTAGGACAAAATATAAAAGATGAAAACAGACAAAAGATTTAGGGACAGAGACCTGTCCTGGAAAGGGAATCGTGAAGGAGAAGTTTCCACATAGTAGAAAACCCTTTCATAGGTGTGTCTGTGGGGAGTTTTGGGATCTCAGAGGGCAACATAACAGGACGGGGGGATACCCTACAGAATATGCGCCTAACCACAACTACAAGCAGAGATGGAGAAGTGGCACAGACATTCACTTCTGCCACCAGCAAGTGGGGGCTGGGCTGGGAGGTATGGGCTGCATCATCGGTCCTTAGGGTAAGGATCGGGCCTGAATGCCCTGAGGACAATCTGAGGAAGCCAATGTGAGATAGCTACCTAAACCGTGGGATTGCTAGAGAGATGAAAAAAAGAAAAAAAATCTTTCCTGTGAAAGGCTCTAATGCCACACAATGACCCCCGGTGTGCTCACAGAACAAAGGATTGAGCGAATACCAAATGAGAGCAAGTCAGCTGCCGTTTAGGGCCCTCCCTCCCCAGTGCCAGAGAGGCAGGTGTGTGACAGCCAGAGCCAGAAGGCAAGGGGCTGCTGCAATCTCGGCCCTAGAGACTGCATCTTCCATCAAACTGTGAGCAGGCTCCCAGTTGCTAATCATGTCTCCCTGGGATCCTGGACAGTTCACATCTGCCAGGCATGTCATGGCCTGAGATCAGCTCCCCAGAGGAGATACATAGCACACTTGGGGCTGTGCTCTCAAGTGCACCTAGGAAACCAAGTGGCCAGGACCGGGGAGGTGCACAAGACGCATGGCCCACCTGGGACAGTGCGTTCACCAAGCACCCAGTCACCTCAGCTGCTCGGACCTGGGAAAGGCACAAAACTCACAGCCCATCTGGGTCTGTGCCCATGCACAGCACCCAAGCACCTGAGCGGCTTAGACCTGGGAAGTGCATAAAATGCAGGGCCCACTTGGGACAATGCCCTTGCAGAGCACCCTGGAGCCTGAGCAGGGTGGACCCAAGAAGTACAAGCTGCCTTGAGCTGTGGCAAACCCAGTGTGGTCCATCCACTGCAAGCACTCCCCACACATGCCAGTGGTATTTGTTTGCAGTGTCCCTCTCTCCCCACAACACAACTGAAGAAGTGAATCTAAATAAGTGACCACTTTCACCCCCTTGTATCAGGGCAGAAATTAGACATGGAAGAGAATTGAAAACAGAGGAAGTCAAAATAAACAAAGAAGGGGGAACCACTCTGGAAGTGACAAGTGCAACAGATTAAAACCTTGCAGTTAATGTTGAGACTGTGCACTTGAGAGGCACCTATAGACCTTGAAAACAAGGTCTCAAGCCAGAGATAAACCAGAATATATATAAAATATATATGCCAGATATACAAGCCAGAATAAGGGGTTATCTGACACTGAACTGACCCCACACTGCCCACAAAAGCTCCAGAGAAATGCCTAGATAAATTTTTACTATTATCATTTATTGATTTTTTAAAATTTTTGATTCTTTTTACTCCTTTAACTTTCATTTTTATAGCCTACTATCACCTTTCTTTAAAAAAAAACTATATTTTTTTCATTTATTTTTATTAACTGGAGGCTAATTACTTTACAATATTGTAGTGGTTTTTGCCATACATTGATATGAATCAGCCATGGATTTACATGTGTTCCCCATCCCGATCCCCCCTCCCGCCTCCCTCCCCATCCCATCCCTCTGGGTCTTCCCAGTACACCAGCCCTGAGTACTTGTCTCATGCATCCAACCTGGGCTGGTGATCTGTTTCACCCTTGATAGTATACTTGTTTCAATGCTATTCTCTCAGAACATCCCACCCTCACCTTCTCCCATAGAGTCCATAAGTCTGTTCTGTACATCTGTGTCTCTTTTTCTGTTTTGCATATTGGGTTAGCATTACCATCTTTTTAAATTCCATATATATGCATTAGTATACTGTATTGGTCTTTATCTTTCTGGCTTACTTCACTCTGTATAATGGGCTCCAGTTTCATCCATCTCATTAGAACTGATTCAAATGAATTCTTTTTAATGGCTGAGTAATATTCCATTGTGTATATGTACCATAGCTTCCTTATCCATTCGTCTGCTGATGGGCATCTAGGTTGCTTCCATGACCTGGCAATTATAAACAGTGTTGCGATGAACATTGGGGTGCATGTGTCTCTTTCAGATCTAGTTTCCTCAGGGAACAAATCATAGAAGAAATCAAAATATGCATAGAAACGAATGAAAATGAAAACACAACAACCCAAAACCTATGGGATTCAGTAAAAGCAGTGCTAAAGGGAAGGTTTATAGCAATACAGGCTTACCTCAAGAAACAAGAGAAAAGTCAAATAAATAACCTAACTCTACACCTAAAGCAACTAGAGAAGGAAGAAATGAAGAACTCCAGGGTTAGTAGAAGGAAAGAAATCTTAAAAATTAGGGCAGAAATAAATGCAAAAGAAACAAAAGAGACCATAGCAAAAATCAGCAAAGCTAAAAGTTGGTTTTTTGACAAGGTAAATAAAATTGACAAGCCATTAGCCAGACTCATCAAGAAACAAAGGGAGAAGAACCAAATCAACAAAATTAGAAATGAAAACGGAGAGATCACAACAGAGAACTCTGAAATACAAAGGATCATAAGAGACTACTACCAGTAGCTCTATGCCAATAAAATGGACAGCTTGGAAGAAATGGACAAATTCTTAGAAGAGTATAACTTTCCAAAACTGAACCAGGAAGAAATAGAAGATCTTAACAGACCCATCACAAGCACGGAAATCGAAACTGTAATCAGAAATCTTCCAGCAAACAAAAGCCCAGGACCGGATGGCTTCACAGCTGAATTCTACCAAAAATTTAGAGAAGAGCTAACACCTATCTTACTCAAACTCTTCCAGAAAATTGCAGAAGAAGGCAAACTTCCAAACTCATTCTATGAGGCCACCATTACCCTAATACCAAAACCAGACAAAGATGCCACAGAAAAAGAAAACTACAGGTCAATATCACTGATGAACATAGATGCAAAAATCCTTAACAAAATGCTAGCAAACAGAATCCAACAACATATTAAAAAAAACTATTTTAAAAAATAAATTCCATATATATTTTTTCATTTTTCGTGATTGATTTTGTTTTGTATTTTTTATATTGTATTTTTGAGGGTATAACTTCTATTTTAGGTTTTTAACCTTTGCTTTTTGATATTTGTTATCAATTTTGTACCTTTAAGAATCTAATCTTCAGTATCCATTTTCACTTAGGGATATGATTACTGGCTTGATTGCTCTCTCCACTTTTGACTCTCCCTTTTCTCCTCATGATCACTTCTATCTCCCTCTTCCCTCTTCTGTTCTCTACATAACTCTGTGAATCTCTCTGTGTATTCCTGGCTGTGGAGAGTTGTTTCACGGATTAACTTAGGGGTTTAATCTTCTGTGCTGTATGGATGGAGATGTTTTGAGGCTACTGTAAGAGGAGGACCATAATCCAGAGGCAGGAGGCCCAACTCCGGAACTTTAGAACATCAGAGAACTCCTGACTCCAGGGAACATTAATAAACAAGAGCCCACCCAAAAGTCTCCATACCTACACTGAAACCAAGCTCTACTCAAGAGCCAACAAGTTCCAGTGCAAGACACACCAGGTTAATTCTCCAGCAAAACAGGAACACATGTCTGAACATTTAAAGATGGCCTGCCCAAAGCATACCAAACCCATGGACACCCCCCAAGCTCACTACTGGACACTTCATTGCATTGCAGAGAGAAGAGATCCAACTCCACCCACCAGAACACAGACAGAAGTTCCCCCAACCAGGAAAAGTTGAAAAGCCACTGGTCCAACCGCACCCACAGGGAGCAGACTCCACAATTAAGAGGAACCACGAACTTCCAGCCTGCAAAAAGGGCACCCCAAACACAGCAATCTAAACAAAATTGAAAAGGCATAGAAACACTCAGCAAGTGAAGTAACATGATAAAAACCCGCCAAACCAAACAAATGAGAAGGAGATATGGAATCTACCTGAAAAAGAATTCAGAATAATGATAGTAAAGATGGCCCAAAATCTTGAAAACAAAATGGAGTTACAGATAAATAGACTAGAGACAAGGATTGAGACAATGCAATAAATGTTTAACAAGGACTGGGAAGAAATAAAGAAGAGCCATTCAATAATGAACACTGCAATAACTGAGATTAATAACATTCTGTAGGGAATCAACAGTAGAATAACTGAGGCAGAAGAAAGGATAAGTGAGGTAGAAATAGAATGGTGGAAATAAATGAAAGAGAGGAAAAAAGAAAAAGGAATGAAAAGAAATGAAGACAACCTCAGAGGCCTCTGGGACAATGTTAAATACCCCAACTTTTGAATCATAGGTGTCCCAGAAGAAGAAGAAGAAAAAAGAAAGGGCATGAGAAAATACTTGAGGAGATAATAGTTGAAAACTTTCCTAAAATGGGGAAGGGAAGAGTCACCCAAGTCCAAGAAACCCAGAGAGTTCCAAACAGGAGAAACCCAAGGCAAAACACCACAAGACATGTCACATATTAATCAAACTAACAAAGATCAAACACAAAGAGGAAATGTTAAAAGCAGAAAGGCAAAAGCAAAAAATAACACATGAGGAGATCCCCATAAGTATAACAGTTGATCTTTCAATAGAAACTCTTCAGGCCAGAAGGGAATGACAGGATATAAAGTGATGAAGGAGAAAAACCTACAACCAAGATTACTCTATCCAGCAAGGATCTTGTTCAGATATGAAGAAGAAATCAAAAGCTTTCAGTTCAGTTCAGTTCAGTCACTCAGTCACGTCTGACTCTTTGTGACCCCCTGAACTGCAGCACATCAGGCCTTCCTGTCCATCACCAACTCCCAGAGTTTACTCAAACTCATATCCATTGAGTTGGTGATGACATCCAACCATCTCATCCTCTGTCATCCCCTTCTTCTCTCACCTTCAATCTTTCCCAGCATCAGGGTGTTTTCAAATGATTCAGCTCTTCACATCAGGTGGCCAAAGGATTGGAGTCTCAGCTTCAATATCTGTCCTTCCAATGAACACCCAGGACTGATCTCCTATTTAGGATGGACTGGTTGGATCTCCTTGCAGTCCAAGGGACTCTCAAGCGTCTTTTTCAAAAGCATCAATTCTTTAATGCTCAGCTTTCTTTATAGTCCAAATCTCACATCCATACATGACTGCTGGAAAAACCATAGCCTTGACTAGATGGACCTTTGTTGGCAAAGTAATGTCTCTGTTTTTTAATATGCTGCCTAGGTTGGTCATAACTTTTCTTCCAAGGAGTAAGTGATTTTTTATTTCATGGTTGCAGTCACAATCTGCAGTGATTTTGGAGCCCCCCCAAAATAAAGCCTGCCACTGTTTCCACTGTTTCTCCATCTATTTGCCATGAAGTGATGGGACCAGATGCCATGATCTTTGTTTTCTGAATGTTGAGTTTTAAGTCAACTTTTTCACTCTCCTCTTTCACTTTCATCAAGAGGCTTTTTAGTTCCTCTTCACTTTCTGCCATAAGGGTAGTGTCATCTGCATATCTGAAGTTATTGATATTTCTCCCGGCAATCTTGATTCCAGCTTGTGCTTCTTCCAGACCAGCATTTCTCATGATGTACTCTGCATATAAGTTAAATAAGCACAGTGACAATGTATAGCTTTGATGTACTCCTTTTCCTATTTGGAACCAGTCTGTTGTTCCATGCCCAGTTCTAACTGTTGCTTCCTGACCTGCATACACGTTTCTCAAGAGGCAGATCAGGTGGTCTGGTATTCCCATCTCTTTCAGAATTTTCCACAGTTTACTGTGATCCACACAGTCAGAAGCTTTGGCATAGTCAATAAAGCAGAAATAGATGTTTTTCTGGAATTGTCTTGCCTTTTCAATGATCCAGCAGAGGTTGGCAATTTGATCTCTGGTTCCTCTGCCTTTTCTAAAACCAGCTTGAACATGTGGAAGTTCACAGTTCATGTATTGCTGAAGCCTGGCTTGGAGAATTTTGAGCATTACTTTGCTAGCATGTGAGAGGAGTGCAATTGTGCGGTAGTTTGAGCATTCTTTGGCATTTCCTTTCTTTGGGATTGGAATGAAAACTGACATTTTCCAGTCCTGTGGCCACTGCTGAGTTTTCCAAATTTGCTGGCATATTGAGTACAGCACTTTCACAGCATCATCTTTCAAGATTTGAAATAGCTCAACTGGAATTCCATCACCTCCACTAGCTTTGTTCATAGTGATGCTTCCTAAGGCCCACTTGACTTCACATTCCAGGATGTCTTGCTCTAGGTGAGTGATCACACCATCATGATTATCTGGGTCATGAAGATCTTTTTTGTACAGTTCTTCTGTGTATTCTTGCTTTTTCATCAAAAGCTTTACAGACAAGCAAAAGCTGAGAGAATTCAGTACCAACAAACCAGCTCTTCAACAAATGCTAAAGGATCTTCTCTAGACAGGAAACACAGAAAAGGTTTATAAAATTGAACCCAAAATGACAAAGTAAATGGTAATTGGATCATTTTTTTCAATAATTACCTTAAATGTAAATGGTTAAATGCAGCAACCAAAAGACAAAGACTGGCTGAATGGATACAAAAACAAGACCCCTATATATGCTGTCTACAAGAGACCCACCTCAAACCTATGGACACATACAGGCCGAAAGTGAGGAGCTGGAAAAAGATATTTCATGCAAATGGAGACCAAAATAAAGCAGGAGCAGCAATACTCATATCGGATAACACAGACTTTGAAATAAAGACCATGATAAGAGACAAAGAAGGATATAACATAATGATCAAGGGATCAATCCAAGAAGTAGATATAACAATTATAAATACATATGCAGCCAACATAGGAGTACCTCAATATGTAAGACAAATGCTAACAAGTATGAAAGGGGAAATTAACAGTAACACAATAGCAGTGGGAGACTTTAATACCCCACTCACACCTATGGATAGATCAACCAAACAGAAAATTAGCCAGGAAACACAAGCTTTTAATGATACAATGGACCAATTAGACCTAGTTGGCACTTAACCACAAAACAATGGATTTCACCTTTTTCTCAAGTGCACATGAAATATTCTCCAGGATAGATTGCATACTGGGCCACAAGTCTAGCTCTAGTAAATTTTTAAAAATTGAAATCATTTCAAGCATCTTTTCTGATCACAGTGCAGTAAGATTAGATGTCAACTATAGGGGAATAAAAACTATTAAAAATACAAACATATGGAGGCTAAACAACACACTTCTGAATAACCAACAGATCAAAGAAGAAATCAAAAAGGAAATCAAAATATACACAGAAGCAAATGAAAATGAAAACACAACAACCCAAAACCTATGGGATTCAGTAAAAGCAGTGCTAAGAGGGAGGTTCATAGCAATACAAGCCTACCTCAAGAAGGAAGAGGAACATCAAATAAGCAAACTAATTTTACATGTAAAACAACTAGAAAAAGAAGAAAAGAAAAACCCCAAAGTTAGTAGAAGGAAAGAAATCATAAATAAGAGCAGAAATAAATGAAAAAGAAATGAAGGAGACTAAAGCAAAAATCAACAAAACTAAAAGCTAGATCTTTAAGAAGATAAATAAAATAGACAAACAGTCAGACTCATCAAGAAAAGGGGGGAGAAAAATCAAATCAATAAAATTAGAAATGAAAATGGAGAAATCACAACAGACAACACAGAAATACAAAAGATCATAAGAGACTACTATAAACAATTATATGTCAATAAAATGAACAACTTGGAAAAAATGGAATTCTTAGGAAAGTATAACCTTTCAAAACTGAACCAGGAAGAAATAGAAAATCTTAACAGACCAATCATGAGCACAGAAATTGGAACTGTAATAAAAAATCTTCCAACAAACAAAACCCCAGGAACAGATGGCTTCACAGCTGAATTCTACCAAGAATTTAGAGAAGAGCTAACACCTATCTTACTCAAACTCTTCCAGAAAATTGCAGAGGAAGGTAAACTGCCAAACTCATTCTATGAGGCCACCATCACCCTAATACCAAAACCAGAAAAGATGCCACAGGAAAGAAAACCACAGGCCAATATCACTGATGAGCATAGATGCAAAAATTCTCAACAAAATTCTAGCAAACAGAATCCAACACCATATTAAAAAGATCATATATCATGACCAAGTGGGTTTTATCCCAGGGATGCAAGTGTTCTTCAATATTCACAAATCAATCAATGTGATACACCATATTAACAAATTGAAAGAGAAAACCATATGATTATCTCAACAGATGCCAAGAAAGCCTTTTACAAAATTTAACACCCATTTATGATAAAAACTCTCCAGAAAGCAGGCATAGAAGGAACATAACTCAACATAATAAAAACCATATATGACAAAACCACAGCAAACATTATCTTCAATGGTGAAATATTGAAAGCATTTCCTCTAAAATTAGGAACAAGGCAAGTGTGCCCACTCTCACAACTACTATTCAATATAGTTTTAGAGGTCCTAGTCACAGCAATTAGAGAAGAAAAAGAAATAAAAGGAATCCAGATTGGAAAAGAAGAAGTAAAACTCTTACTGCTTGCAGATGACGTGATCCTCTACATTGAAAACTCTAAAGACACCATCAGAAAATTACTAGAGCGAATCAATTAATATAGTACAGTTGCAGGATATAAAATTAACACAGAGAAATCCCTTGTATTCTTATACACTATCAAAGAAAAGAACAGAAAGAGAAATTAAGGAAATAATCCCATTCACCATTGCAACAAAAAGAATAAAATACTTAGGAATAAATTTACCTAGAGAAACAAAAGATTTATATATAGAAAATTATAAAACATTGATGAAAAAATCAAAGATGACACAAATAGATGGACAAATATGCCATGCTTGTGGATTTGAATAATCAATAGAGTGAAAATGAGTATACTATCCAAAGCAGTCTATAGATTCAACACAATCCCTATCAAGCTACCAATGGTATTTTTCACAGAACTGGAACAAATAATTTCACAATTTTTATGGTAACAGAAAAAACCTCGAATAGCCAAAGCAATCTTGAGAAAGAAGAATGGAACTGGAGGAATCAACCTACCTGACTTCAGACTCTACTACAAAGCTACAGTCATCAAGACAGTATGGTACTTGCACAAAGAAATATAGTTCAATGGAACAAAATAGAAAGCACTGAGATAAATCCACATATCTATGGACACCTTATCTTTGACAAAAGAGGCAAAAATATACAATGGAGAAAAGACAATCTCTTTAACAAGTGGTGCTGGGAGAACTAGTCAATCAAGTGTAAAAGAATGAAACTAAAACACTTTCTAACACCATACACAAAAATAAACTCAAAATGTCTGCTGGCCTGCATATAAATTCTTAAGTATCATTTTTCTATATTCTGCATATATGCGTTAGTATATGATATTTATCTTTCTCTTACTGACTTACCTTACTCTGTATAATAGGCTTTAGGTTCATCCACCTCATTAGAACTGACTAGAATGCATTTTTTTTTAATTTTGTTGTTTTCTGTCAAACTGCAACATGAATCAGCCATAGGTATACATATATCCCATCCCTTTTGAACCTCCCTCCCATCTCCCTCTCCATTCCACCCCTCAAGGTTGATACAGAGCCCTGTTTGAGTTTCCTGAGCCATACAGAAAATTCCCATTGGCTATCTATTTTACAGAAATACATCTATTTCTGCTTTATTGACTATGCCAAAGCTTCTGACTGTGTGGATCACAATAAACTGTGGAAAATTCTGAAAGAGATGGGAATACCAGACCACCTGACCTGCCTCTTGAGAAACCTATATGCAGGTCAGGAAGCAACAGTTAGAACTGGACATGGAACAACAGACTGGTTCCAAATGGGAAAAGAAGTACATCAAGGCTGTATATTGTCACCCTGCTTATTTAACTTATGTGCAGAGTACATCATGAGAAATGCTGGTCTGGAAGAAGCACAAGCTGGAATCAAGTTTGACAGAAGAAATATCAATAACCTCAGATATGCAGATGACACCACCCTTATGGCAGAAAGTAAAGAGGAACTAAAAAGCCTCTTGATAAAGTGAAAGAGGAAAGTGAAAAAGTTGACTTAAAACTCAACATTCAGAAAACAAAGATCATGGCATCTGGTCCCATCACTTCATGGCAAATAGATGGAGGAACAGTGGAAACAGTGGCAGGCTTTATTCTGGGGGGCTCCAAAATGACTACAGATGGTGACTGCAGCCATGAAATAAAAAGTCACTTACTCCTTGGAAGAAAAGTTATGACCAACCTAGGCAGCATATTAAAAAACAGAGACATTACTTTGCCAACAAAGGTCCATCTAGTCAAGGCTATGGTTTTTCCAGCAGTCATGTATGGATGTGAGATTTGGACTATAAAGAAAGCTGAGCACTGAAGAATTGATGCTTTCGAACTGTGGTGTTGGAGAAGACGCTTGAGAGTCCCTTGGACTGCAAGGAGATCCAACCAGTCCATCCTAAATAGGAGATAAGTCCTGGGTGTTCATTAGAAGGACTGATGCTGAAGCTGAAACTCCATTAGTTTGGCCACCTAATGTGAAGAGTGACTCACTGGAAAAGACCCTGATGCTGGGAGGGATTGGGGGCAGGAGGAGAAGGGGACGACAGAGGATGAGATGGCTTGATGGCATCACTGACTTGATAGACATGAGTCTGAGTAAACTCCAGGAGTTGGTGATGGACAGGGAGGCCTGGCATGCTGCAACTCATGGGATTGCAAACAGTCAGACATGACTGAGTGATTGAACTGAACTGATCTATTTTACATATGGTAATGTAAGTGTCCATGTTACTCTTTCCATATATCTCACCCTTTCCTCCCCTCCCCCTATGTCCATAAGTCTATCCTCTATGTCTGTTTTTCCATTTTCGCCCTATAAATAAATTCTTCAAAACCATTTTTCTAGATTCCATATATGTGTCTTAGAATACAATATTTATCTTTCTCTTTCTGATTCGCTTCACCTTGTATAATAGGTTCTAGGTTCATCCACCTTATCAGAACTGACTCAAATGCATTCCTTTTTTATGGATGAATAATATTCCATTGTGTATATGTACCACAACTTCTTTACCTATTCATCTGTCAACGGACATCTAGGTTGCTTCCATGTTTTGTCTATTGCAAATAGTGCTGCAATGAACAATGGGATACATATGTAATAGACTTATGGACATGGGGAGAGGAGAGGAGAAGGTGACATATATGGAGAGAGTAACATGGAAACTTACATTACCATGTGTAAAATAGATAGCCAATGGGAATTTGCTGTATGGCTCAGGAAACTGAAACAGGGACTCTGTATCAACCTAGAGGGGTGGGATGGAGAGGAAGATGGTAGGGAGGTTCAAAATGGAAGAGGTATATGTATACCTATGGCTGATTCATGTTGAGGTATGACAGAAAACAAAATTCTGTAAAGCAATTATCCTTCAATTAAAAAATAAAGAAATTTTTAAAATAAATTAATTAAAAAACAAAGAAAAAAGTTTTGTTAAGAGGATGGTTTCATATATTGTGTGTTTTTTACCACAATAAAAAAGCACTAACTTTTAAAAAATAATTAAATAAATAAATAAACTCAAAATGGATTAAATATCTAAATGTAAGACCAGAAACTATAAAACTCTTAGAGGAAAACATAGGCAGAACACTTTCTGACATAAATCACAGCACAATCCTCTATGATCCACCTCCCAGAGTAATGGAAATAAAAACAAAAATAAACCAATGGGATCTAATTAAACTTAAAAGCTTTTTTGCACAATGAAGGAAATTATAAGAAAGATGAAAAGGCAGCCTTCAGAATTGGAGAAAACAATAGCAAATGAAACAACTGACAAAGAATTAATCTCCAAAATATACAAGCAGCTCATGCAGCTCAATACCAGAAAAACAAACATCCCAATCAAAAAGTGGGCCAAAGAACTAAGCAGACATTTCTCCAAAGAAGACATACAGATGGCTAAAAAAAAAAAAAAAGACATACATATGGCTAATAAACACATGAAAAGATGCTCAACATCACTCATTATCAGAGAAATGCAAATCAAAATCACATTGAGGTACCATGTCACACTGGTCAGAATGGCTGCCATCAAAAAATTTACAAACAATAAATGCTGGAGAGGGTGTGGAGAAAAGGTAACCCTCTTACACTGTTGGTAGGAATGCAAACTGGTACAGCCACTATGGAGAACAGTGTGGTGATTCCTTTAAAAACTGGAAATAAGACTGCCATATGACCCAGCAGTCCAACTGCTGGGCATACACACTGAAGAAACCAGAATTGAAAGAGACACATGTTCCCCAATGTTCATTGCAACCCTGTTTACAATAGCTTAGACATGGAAGCAATTTAGATGTCCATTGGCATATGAAAGGATAAGAAAGTTTTGGTCCATACACACAATGGAATATTACTCAGCTATAAAGAAGAATGCATTTGAGTCAGTTCTAATGAGGCAGATGAAACTGGAGCCTATTATAAAGAGTGAAGTAAGTCAGAAAGAGAAACACCAATACAGTATATTGACGCATAATTGGAATTTAGAAAGACGGTAACGGTGATCCCATATGCAGGGCAGCTTCAAGAGGGACACAGATATAAAGAACAGACTTTTGGAATATAGGAGAAGGCAAGGGAGGGATGATCTGAGAGCATAGCATTGAAACATGTATATTACCATATGTAAAATGGATGACCAGTGCAAGTTCAGTGCATGAAGCAGGGCACTCCAAGCCAGTGCTGTGGGACAACCCAGAGGAATGGGGTGGGAAGGGAGGAGGGAAGGGGGTTCAGGATGGGAGGGAAGGGGGTTCAGGATGGGGGGACGCATCTGTACATGTGACTGATTCATGTCAATGTATGCAAAGACCACCACAATATTGTAAAGCAATTAAAATTAATTAATTAAATTTAAAATCCAATTAAATTAATCAGTTAACAAAAAAAGGATTTTTTGACGTGGACCATATTTAGTCTTTTTTTCATTTTGCAGGACTTTTTTTTTAATTTGCTACAATATTGCTTCTGTTTTATGTTTTGGTTTTTTGGCTGCAAGGCATGTGAAATCTTAGCTCTCTGACTGGGGATTGAATCCACATCTTCTGCATTGGAAGGCAAAGTCTTAACCACTGGACCACCAGAGACCTCCCTAAATGTTATTTAAAACCAGTGCTATCCATGGAAAAGGGGGAAGATGGGACCCATGCACCTAGTGGGGAGTGGGGACCGTGCTCTGCAAGTCTCCCCTAGCAATGGTGTGGTAGGCATGTGGTTGGAGTCCTGAAGGCACAGATCAACAATCAAAGTACTATATACATCAGTATTACTCCACATCTCTACCTCTGATACACTGTTGTCCATTCTTGCTTTGCAGACATTGCTGAGATCACAAACCATGTCCATCCATGAGTCTCCATTATCTGAGCTGGAAATGAAACAGAGCAGTACCCTATGGTCCTTCTCCCCATGTATTCCACCTGCCTTTTGTCTGTGGAACAACTTTAGCTAAAGAATAAGAAAGGTGAGAAAATACAGAAGCAAAGAAAAAAAGTCAAACAGGACAAAACAATAGCAGTTTGTCAGTAAGCAAAGTCAAGGACCTTTAGTTCCTTCTCAAGGGCTATAGATAATATTCTGAGCCATATCCTGTGAACTGTCTTGTAGCTACTGAAACCCCCAGGAGGTGGAAGAAGTTAACTACATGACAACCATACTGTAGCCATAGCATGTGCGTGCTAAGTCCGTTCAGTTGTGTCCGACTGTTTGCGACACTGTGGACTGTAGTCTGCCAGGCTCCTCTGTCCATGGGATTCTCCAGGCAAGAATACTGGAGTGAGTACCCATTCCTTTCTCCAGGGGATCTTCCCCACCCAGGGATCGAATCAGTGTATTTTATGTCTCCTGCATTGTCAGGTGGGTTCTTTACCACCAGAGTCACCTGGGAAGCCTGGAATTAAAGATTAACTATACTTGAAACAATCAAGATGACACTGGTCAGACCACTGCATGGCCAATTTCAAGATGACAATCAGAGCTGACTGTGCTGTTTCTGCATGTAGCTTCCTCCCTCCATCTATAAAAGCTCTTGCCCAGTGGTTGTCGGAAGGGGGGGAAGTCAGCCTTTGGACAGACAGATATCCACCCTCCCCCCACTCCCACCTCCCCACTCGCCTATCTCCCCACCTCCCACCTCCCATTGACAGCATCCAAAATAAAGCAAACTTCCCTTTCTACCCACCTGTCCTCTTTATTGGTTTTTGAGCATCAAGCAGCCAGACCCCCCAGTTTTGGTAATAGAGGGACCTTTGGCTCACTCTCACTAAATCTAATCTTCAAGCCTGAGTTTCCTCAGCCACAAGATGGGAACCATACTTTGCCATCACTGATGTCCTGAGGATCAAGTGCTATTATCCTTGTAAAGTGCTCAGCACACAGAAGATGCTCAAGGGATTAGTACACTATATCCTTATTTTGGAGCAGAACATTATGGGGCTTGTTTTAGCATTTCTTCCTATCTGATTGTCTCCCCATCCCTCATCCGTCTTCCCACTTCCTTCCAAGCTTTCTAGACTTTTTCATCATTTCCTTTCATTGTTTTCTTTCCCAGAGCAGCAAATTTCCTCAGAGATTACATGGGCTTCTCTTTGGAAATCACATGTATTTAATCCTGCTGTGAAGCAAGAGGCAGCCCAGGACTCCAGGTTTTTCCTTGCAGGGAGCGACGTTCTGCTCTGGTCAACTCAGACACCTCATGTGGAGAATGACATAGCCTCACATCCACACCTGTGAGGACTTTTCAGGGTGTGAACTCTGTGCAGACCAGAGGGTGCCTGTTACCTGGCAGTGCCAGAAAGGTCTCTACTCTTTCTCTTTCTATATAAAGTTACTTTGTGAACTATGGACTGTAGTCCGCCAGGCTCCTCTGTCCCTGGGGATTCTCCAGGCAAGAATACTGGAGTGAGTACCCATTCTCTTCTCCAGGGGATCTTCCCCACCCAGGAATCGAACCAGCATCTTTTATGTCTCCTGCATTGTCAGGTGGGTTCTTTACCACCAGAGTCACCCGGGAAGCCTGGAACTTTTCCAGGCAGTGATTAATTAGTTGAAGATTGGGTGAAGATTTTTGCCAACTTGGGGCAAAGCCATTGACTTCAACTCTATGGATTATCTATGTAGAATGCAATTTTGCTAGTACTTGAAAAAGCAAAACATACAAAAAAGGCTGGATGTGTTCAATTTTTATTCTTTTTGAAACCACTTGTCTAACTATAGATGAAATATGTGCTTATGTGAAAGGTCTAGAGATTTTGAAAGTGTATAAAGACATTTCAAATCACCAAAAAATCCATCCACCTAGAATATACCCACTGTTAGCATTTTAGTGTATTTCTTGTTAGGTTTTCCTAACTCCCTAACTAGACAAAGAAGAAGGTCTAGTTGTCTCTGCTGTACTGTTGTATAAAGTGGCACAGACTAGCCTAGGAACCACTAGATTTCCAAAGAGCAGAGCTGTGAGCTTCTGCTAGAGCTCTCCTTCCAGTCTGACCTGGCTTGTATTCTTCTCCATCTGATGACAGTGATTGATGTCTGTGCAACAACTTCACTAAAGGAGACAGGTAAGACCTGTCAGCTAGAAGCATGGTGGGAAAGGAGTAGTGAGAGAAGCAGAACTATTCATATTGCACAAAGGACTCTGTGCAGCCTCCCACTCAGAGCGTAGTTTTGTTCCTTGTCTAAATGTACTGTGTACACAACAGACCCAATTTATCGTTTTAACTGTTGGCTGCTCAGTGTCTGCCTCTCTCAGGATCCTTGTAAAGTCAGGATTTGTGTATGTGTGAGCAACAGAAAGTGAAAGTCGCTGAGTCGTATCCAACTCTTTGCGACCCCATGGAATAGTCCATGGAATTCTCCAGGCCAGAATACTGGAGTGGGTAGCCGTTCCTGTCTCCAGGGACCTTCCCTATCCAGGGATTGAACCCAGGTCTCCTGCATTACAAGTAGATTCTTTATCACCTGAGTCACCAGGGAAGCCCAAGAATACTGGAGTGGGTAGCCTTTCCCGTCTCCAGGGGATCTTCCAAACCCGGGAATTGAACTGGGGTCTCCTGCATTGCAGGTGGAGGAAGAAGCCTTAATTGGGAAAAAAAAAATTACAGATAGGGAAAATGTACCCTACCCTACCCTCAATCCCTGCTGGAAACTTCATGCCTCTCCTTCCCAACTTGAACGCCATCTTTAGTCCTCCGAGGGACTGTGTTGTTTCTCTGGAGCCTAAGTTCTGACCACAGATGGGAGTCATTAGCCACTGAAAACAATGTTTAACTGTGTGTCTACTTTCTTAAAAGAAGGGTTCTTGTTAAATCCAGCCAATAGAGGAATGCAGGTGGCAACAGTCATTTTGAAAGAGGCACCAGTTTGCTGGCACTAACCACTGTGATGGTGCTATTGGTGGGGGTGGAAGTGATGATCCTAAGAAAATGATGACTTAAAGCTTACTAGGACTAAGATCTGTGCTCGGCTTTTTTCATCTATCTCACTTAATCTTCTCAAACATCCTTTAAGTACTATTAATACTTCTATCTCCATCTCTATAGATGGATTGATTATTCCAGCATTCATGATCATATTTGAAGTCACAGCTTATTGCTGACATTTTCCTGCTTGTCACACACTGAACCTTACACTTCTCCAGCAGTCACCTTCTTGTTCATAGCCCCACAATGAACCTAGAAATCATTCCAGTAGCCATCTTCATGCTTATTACATTACACTGAACCTTCACCTTATCCTAGTCTTCATTGTCATGTTGGTTATTTCACATTGAATCTTAACCTTATTTCAGTAGGCATCAGCATGCTTTTTGTCTAACACTGAACATTAATCTTACACAAGTGGTCAACACCATGTTTACTGTCTACATTGACCAGTGACTGTATTCCAGGAGCCATCACTCTTCTTGTTAGCTTGTTGTTTAGGACACTGAACTTACACATTTTCCAGCTGGCATCATCATGCTTGTTGTCTTACACTGAACCTTGACCTTATTGCAGTGAGAATCTAGTCTCACACTGCAGTATACTCCTTTGAAATTGTCATATTCATGCTGCAGACACGACACAAAGAGTTTAACTTCTTTAGTTCTTCTGCAGCTGGAAGAAGGATAAGCTTGAAGTTGCATGAAGAAGGCTGGTGTAGTTTCTCTATTTCATGCTTTTGAATTCTCTAGAAGCATCCATTCTGGGTCAGTTTATGTAGGAGTCAGAGAAATGAATAATTGCCTTCTATCAGCATTCATCATCATCTTGTGGCCATATATATGCTAAAATGTAAGCTTACTCCAGTGGTCATTTTCAGGCTTCTTTTTTTTAAATTGAAGCATAGATAATTTACACTGCTATTTTCAAAGGGAGTATGAAGAAGCAAGAAGTTTAAGGGCTATAAAGTGTGGTGTGAAGTACAGAATATTATCCATCCTCCACAGTCTTCTTGTAAGCAGCTCTTTTGCCCCTTTTCTGTCTCCCCTCAGAATTTAATTAGAAAAATGAGATCACTGGGTAACATTTAACCTAACTCCTGACTTATGCTCTACTGAATGTACACAATGCCTTCCCTAACTTGGTGAGCCCTTTCCCAGATTATAAGGAGTAAGAATGAAGAATTAAATAGTTGAGGAATGACTGACTTTCTATCCCTAGTATCCCCCTTTGCAAATTTGCAGGCAGACCATGTGGGCAAGATAGCATTCAAAGGAAGAGCATGAATCAGCAAATCTGCACACAACAGAAAAATGACAGAATCCGATGCCCCTACCCTAATGATTAACCGAGATTGTTTCCCCTTTATCCCTTTAAAAATTTTCATGTCCAAGCTGAATCTGGAGTTGATTTTGGAATATGAATCCACCCTCACTCTGGGTAGCTGGTTTCCTGATGAAAGCAACTTTTCCTTTCCAACCAACACTTCTCTCTCGAATATTGACTTTTTGAGCAGTGAGCAGCCAAACCTGAGTTTGATAACATTCCCTTTAGTGCTAAGCACTTCAAAATGAAGGCCACATTGAAAAGTGAAAATAGCAGTAAGATTATGCTAGAGAGAGAAGACCATGGACAGACTCACCATCATCACGTTGAAAGAAAACTCTCAGTGCAGCAGTAAGTTGTTGAGTACAATCCGCACAGACTACTAACATTGTTTATTTGTAACAAACTTTTAGGGGAATTCTTCAGTGACTCAGGAGTTATATCTTTTGAATGTAAAGTGGTTCTCTAATATATGAATCAGGTTTCCAGGTACTCCTTGGAGATAAAATATTGTTTCTGTATCATGCTGGGGATTGTAATGGATTTCACTCACTCAGAGGAATGATATGTAATATTTGAATACCTGTGAATCCTTAAAAAATATGAACTGAGGTCATGCTAGACCTCTGAGAAGTCCTGTCTGACAATGCAACCTAGAAAAAGCTAGATAGAGACTAACTTTTACATTACTCTGGTAAGAAAAGAATCTACCAACCCCACCTCAATACCAGTAGTTAAAATTCCAGAATTAGGGGGTTAAGTAAACTGATTATTAATCCTGAGGAAAGACTAGGAGATGAGCTGTCTTCTCATCTGTTCCATATCTGCTACAGAGGACTAGAAAAGAACCAGGAGAATCTGGATTCTCTAGGGTCTTAGGACACTTTGCAAATTTTATTAAATATGTGTCTTTTAAAAAATCTAAATGAACTTTAAAAGTAGAAATAAAGTGAACTTCATTTTCTAATCACAGTGCAGGAAAACCAAAAATTAAGAGGAAAATGGCAATGCTGTACAGTTCTTGGGTCAAAGAGAAATTATAATGAAAACTGTGATAATAACTTTGAAATCATCAATAATAACATGGTGATGGTTAATTTGATGTGCAATTTGACTGAACTAAAGAATGCCCAGATTGCTGGTACAACATGATTCCTGGGCATGTCTGTGAGTGTTTTCAGAAAAGATTTGCACTCATTCAGTGAACTGAGTATTGTTCCACCTTCACTGATATGTGTAGGCATCATCCAATCTGTTGAGGTCTTGAATAGAACTAAAAGGCAGAGGAAGGGCGAATTCCCTCTTCAGCTGCAATGTCCATCTTTTCCCGCCCTTGAACACTGGAGCTCCTGCTTCTCTGGCTTTCAGACTCAGGGACCTACACCTGCAGCTCCCCTTGCCGTGCCTCCCCCCCATCTCCATTCTCAGGCTTTTGGCTTTGGACTGAGTTAAACCATTGGCTCCCCTGGTTCTTACATTGTCATACCTGGAATGAATTACACCACCAGCTTTCCTTTTTCATCCGCTTGCAGATGAAAGATTATGGGACATAAGCTTTGTAACTATATGGGTGAATTTCTATAATAAATCTAATTATATATAAAAATATATATTATGTATATACAAATTTTATGTATACATTTCCACCTGTCTTCTCTGGAGAATCCTGGCTAATACAAGCATTATATATAAAATGTATGGAATGTGACCAAAGCCATATTTAAAGGAAAATTCATAGCCTTAAAATACTTTTATCATTAAACAACAAATACTTAAGATACAATATGCTGGATATTTATTGCAAGTGTACACTGTGCAGGGCCTGAACAAAATATATTTTATCTTCATAGTACTTAGGAGGTGGGTACCATGTTTTGCCCTTCTTAATACTTAGGAGGTAGGTACTATATTTTGCCCTATTTGAAATGCTCAGAAGTATAATTAAGCACAGCCATACCATGTTCTAACTATGACATGTTTCTAAGAACTATTTCACATAATCCTTGATCCGATGCCACAAATATTTATTAGTGCTTATTATACACAGGATACTATGACAAAGAGATGAAGAATAGATGTTCTCTACCCTATAAAATCCAGTCATGTGTGTTCCTGATGTAGATGATACAGCTCCATTTATGATTGCAACTAACTCTACTAGCTAAAATTGATTGCATTAAATGCTAAAACTGATACATAAACCCATGGTTGCAGAGAGTAAAGATTCCAACTGAAGTCGGGGCAGGAGTCCATTGTGGTGCTTGTTGCCACTGCTCAGGGAAGCATCTCTAAGTTCAAACAATTAGTTAATGTGATCAAAGCAGGAAGAGCACATACGTTTTCACTTTATTAAAATATTGCATAGATACAGAGCAGTTGGGCACATCCATTCTAAGGCACTGTCCTGGTTTGAATGCAATTCCACAAGAGAGAAAAGAGAAGCCATTACATTCAGTATTATTTACCTCTACATTCAGACTCCTCCCCTGTTCCATGTTTATTGCTACTGGGATCTCGATTTTATCCCCAAACTTATAGCAGCATCATACTGGGACCTGGATGACAAAAATGAAGGACACATCCTGGCTCTAGTACTTGGTATGAATTGACACTTAACTACAAACTCTCTTGCACTGCTCTCCATTTGTTTCCCAACTCTTGTTTAACTAAAGATATTATAAACTCTTTACAAATTAATTTTTAATAGTTTCCATTAAGCCTAGAACAGGACTAGTTAGGCACATAGTACATACCCCCACAATGCTTATATTAAATATCAGTTGCAAGAACTTTAATGGAATAGAAAAAAATATACTTTCCCTAATTCTAGTTTAAGGAAAGGATGACTGGTATCTTCACAAAGGAAAATACTTGAATGTCCTATTGCTTGCATTTTTTAACAAGGAACTAGACTGAATGAATATTTTCATGTATTAACAGCTTTAACTGACAAAGAGAGTTCTTCCTCTGCTATAGGAACTTGAGTCATTACCACTAGTATATGAGAACATTTATATAAGTAGCAATGTGTGTGTGAGATTATAAGTAAAATTCAAAGAGGTTACAAATCACTGAGCAACACATAAATATCTGAATTACTGACCCTCACCTCCTTAAATGATGTGTTTATGTTACATAAAAAAAATAAGTGTAAAGATTATTTCATAAAAGCCTTGAAGCAACCGGAAATAGCTAGGCTTGGGAACAATCAGGTTATACAGATAGCTATAGAAATATGTGTTAAAGGCAGTGTGTTCCAAGAATATTTGCAGAATACGAGCTCTGTGGGTTATTATTGGGTATACATGAAAACGGGTCCTGGAGTCAAACAGGATTGCAAAACACTGAGCCAAAAGAGGTACTTTTTCCATCTTCATGAGACGACCTCTCAGAATCCTCATAGGCTGATGTGCACTGTGAATCTACAAAGCAGAAATAGCAGGAAGGGATTCCCAAACTTACTTGCAAACTATCTTATAGAAATAGGTGTTCTATGACACACACTTAGGGAGACACTGAATTAAAGAATGGGTAAAATTTTAAAGCACTGAGAGACACACAGTTGAATAGCAAAGGAGAGTGAAAAGCAAAGGATACTGGTTCCTCAGTCAGTGTAAATTAAACTAGAGTCTACCTGTATGACTTCAACTGACAAATGGGTTCTTCCACAAAGAGTTGACTTATCCTGGGAACAAAATAAATCATCAAACCAATACTCAGCTCTGAGCAGCATCACCCCAGACTGCCAACTAAGCAGATTAGTCAACTTTGCAAAATTCAAAAGTAAAGATTAAAATTCTAATTTCTTCAAAAACAAAATTTTCAATGGAAAGAACCCAGTTCATAGCAGGCAAACGAAATTCTCTTCATCCATGTGTTCCTAACACATTTTTATTATTTCATAAAATACACTGTCTCCTTTGTTGTCACTTGAGACACATATAAAGTTTTAAACTAATATAATCACTTTTAATAATGACAGCAGAATAATTATGGTAATACTGTAATAGATATGCCAGATAAATATGATAATCCATTATGTTGACCCTATCCTGAAAAGGATTGCCATTATTTTTATGCTGACATTTATGATATGGTTGGCTTGGTTCACAAAAATTGTCAATGTAATAAAAAAAATGAGTTGCAGAGACAGCATAAATCAAATCTATGAAAACTGAAAGAGTAGGTAGATACTCTAGAATTCATATAACTTGGAAGATGGGTTTTTAAAGTAGAAAAAAAAAGCTTTTCTTTTCTTACAAGCTCAAACAAAAGAATTCTTCCAAGACAAACAGGCTGCTGCATGTTTAAGATTTTGTTTTGGGGTTAGTTATCAATCTCTGTAGGATTTGTCTCCTTTAACAATCCTTAAAGAAGTCCTCTAAAGTGAGTGACTTGGTGCATAATAAGGCCTGCTCTCTGTCTGAAGCTTTTAGAACAATGACTACACTTGTATGGCTTCTCCCCTGTATGAATTCTTAAATGAATAACAAGGCTTGGTCTCTGTCTAAAGCTTTTCCCACAATAATTACATTTAAAAGGTCTCTCTTCAGTGTGTGTTCTCTGGTGCAAAGTAAGAGCTGTCAGCCTACTAAAACTCTTCCCACAATTATGACATCTATGAGGTTTCTCACCCGAATGAGTTTTCAGGTGTCTTTTAAGACTTGATCCATGACAAAAGCTTTTCCCACACTCAAGACATTTATATGTTTCTTCTTCGGAATGGGTTCTCTGGTGCCCTATAAGGTGTGACCGCCGAGTGAATCGCTTTTTACACACAGTGCATTCATAGGGTCTCTCCCCTGTGTGAAGTCGTTGGTGTCTGTAAAGGTCTGAACTACGGAGGAATCTCTTTCCACATTCAGGGCACTTATGAGGTTCCTCTCCTGAATGAATTCTCTGGTGCCCTGTAAGTTGTGACTTTCGAGCAAAACATTTCCCACACTGAGAACATCGGTGAGGTTTGTCACCCGGACTCTTCTTCTTATGGGGTCTTGGGTTGAGAGGTTCTTCCAAGTTGGAGCTCTCAGGTTTCTCTCCTGCTGAGGGGTTCTGATGCTCTACAAGTTTTGTTAAATCTCTCTGTAAATCCTCTGGAGGGGTTTCCCATTGATTTTCTAGCTGTACATAGTCTTTTTGCAAAATGGGGCCATGAAGAGCATTCCCATCTAAAGTAACAATAAATGGATACATATTCTCCAGTTTTTTCTGTTTTTCTGAAGTATCTTCTTCATTTTCTATTCCAATCTCAAAACCTGAGAGAAGAAACAGAATACAGATCTCACCATGTCCCACATGGAAAAGAACATGAGGGAAAATGAAGAGTTTATATTAAACCATTCATAGAAATAAAGACGTTCCTTAGTAGAATCCAAAACTCTTTACCCTGATCAAGGTTGATTTTTTTCTTTTCTTTCTTGTGTGGTATCAATGAACAATTACTTACCTAACTTGGAATCAAGTAATTGCTTAATTTCTTTGGAATCTTGCAGTTCCTTCACCCATGCCTCTTCTCTATGTTCCAAAGGAAAGCTCACGTCAAGTTTTGGTATTGGGTATCCTTGCCAGAAGAAAGATGAGAAGCATAATAGTTTGGGTTATCAAAGGTTTTTACAGAGTTAAACATGATATCTTGGACATGTGGCTGCTTAATATTCACTTCCTCCTCAATTACTATTACATCACCCGGAATCTCTTGCAAGAGTCTTTTTTCTTTAAAGATAAGAACAAAAAATGAGAGAACAACCTTTTGTGTTCAAC
The DNA here is from genome assembly GCF_963930625.1 of Muntiacus reevesi. Taxonomy (NCBI): domain Eukaryota; kingdom Metazoa; phylum Chordata; class Mammalia; order Artiodactyla; family Cervidae; genus Muntiacus; species Muntiacus reevesi. Next base: position 116,582,080 of record NC_089271.1, on the reverse strand, counting down.
TTAAAGCACTCTTCCTCTAACCTATGGAAGGGGAGTGAATCAATTCTGTGCTGAAATCAATACACTAAATTGCTACTTTATCTATTTTGATAATAGAATTATTTAGGTTAGAGCCAAGAGAGTGAAGTGAAAGTGTTAGTCACTCAGTTGTGTCTGACTCTTTATGACCCATGGACTGTAGCCTACCAGGCTCTTCTGTCCATGGACTTCTCCAGGCAAGAATACTAAAGTGGGTTGCCATTTCCTTCTCCAGGGGATCTTCTCGACCCAGGGATTGAACCTAGGTCTCCCACACTGTGGGCAGACTCTTTACCAACTGGGCCATCACGGAAGACCCTAGGTTAGAGTCAAAATATGAAATAAATCTTCATAAAGTTGGCATTGAAACTGAGAAATGCTGATATTGAGTACTATATGAAGAGAAAGAGGTAAAGCCAGAAGTTTTGCAACTGCTTATTGGAATAATTTCAATTGAGATTTCCAAATTATAATGGAAACTGACTGGGCTGACAACCAGAAAAGCAGCTTATGTTTGCTTCAGCTGAAATCTGGAAGTGGACTGATTCTCCTGAAATTACCCCAAGTAACCATTAAAGAGTGTTTCTCACTATCAGGCTAAGGACAACTGAAGAAATTTCTCCATTCAGTGCCCCCTCCCCGTGTCCTATTACCCTCTCCTTACTGAGAGCCTCTCTGCTCAGTCTCTCTCCACACCCCTTCCTCGCCTTCTCTGCCCTGCCCAAGTTAACTGGTCCGTCATCAAGTGTGGGTTGGAAGTAGCTCATTTGAGATAGAAATGCAGCATGATATTTAAATATTAGCACCATTAAAATAATATTAGCAGGTTAATTTGATGAATTTTAACCATTATATCAAAACATAGGAAGTGGACTAAAGTATCTTATTTTATATTTTCATGGAAAAAAAGATCTTTTAAGATTAAGAAACAAAAATGTGCTTCATATAAAATTATGTTTAAATTCACTATATTGTTTTTTTGGGGGGGAGTTCAAAGCTAAGAATAGGATGAGAGGGCAATGAGACCAAGGTCAAATAAACTGGAGGTCACAGGTCAAAGGAAAGCTGCCATTATGTATTAAAAATGGAAGCAAACTGAAACTTGAAATAAGCAGAGAGAGTAGCAAAGGCCTACATGTGAAATACTGATGTATAACCTAAATGCAAGAAGGGAGACAGATTTCCAGTATGATACCATGAGGAGCTCTGTAGACCCATTTCCCAGGTTAACTGGTGAAAATTATTAAAAATAATACAAGAAACATTTAAAGTCTAGGAAGTTAAGAAACATCTATTTTTAATACCCCCAGAAGGGGGAAAATGGAATAGAGTTACATACAAGAAATATTTCTACATCTCACTGACATTAAGTCAGTATAAATCTGAAGCTGATTATAAGTCAAGATGTACATGTTAACTCTAGAGTAACCACTAAGGGAATAACTAAAAATTGTGAAAATTCATTAAAGTCAGTAAAATGTTACATTTAAAATATTTATTTGGTGTCAAAGAAAGCAGTAAATGACAGATAGAGGGACAAAAAGGATATGAGACACAGATATGAGACATACCCAAAAATGAAAACTAAAATAGCAGATATAAATCCAACCATATCAAAGATAAGATTAAATGGTATGAATTAAACAACTCAATCAAAAGGCAAAGATTGTCAGACTGGATTTTTAAAAATCCAACTATATGCTGTCCAAGGAAACACACTTCAGATTCAAAGATACAAACAGATTGAATGTAAAGGGACAGAAGAAGATATGTTATGCAAGCAGCAAGCAACCATAAGACAGCCAGAATGACTATTAACATCAGACAAAATAGATAGCAGAACAAGAGAATCACTTCATAATGATAAAAGGATCAATCCACCAGGAAGATGTAACAATTATAACCATATGTGCACTTTGTAGTAGCAAAATATATGAAAAAAATGTAAAAAGAAATAGACAATTGATAACAATAGTTGTGGACTTCAATACCTCTTTGCACTGCTAGATAGAAAATTTAGGCAGAATATCAACAATAGAAGACTTTAAATACCATAAACCAACTAAACATCACAGACATTTACAGACAACACTCCACAGTGAACAACAGCAGAATATACATGCTTCTTAGGTGCAGAAAAAATTGTACAGGACAGTTGAGATGCTATAACATAAAACAAATGCTCAAAAATGTTAAAGGATCACAATTACAAAGTACATTCCCCCACTAAAATGACATCATAAATAAGTAACAAAAAGAAAATTGGGAAAGTCACAAATATAAAGAAATTGAACAACACATTACTAAGTAACCCATCAGTCAAAGAAGAAATCAAAAGGGAAACTAGAAATATTCTGAGGTAAATGAAAATGAAAACTTTGGGAGGTAAAACCAGTGCTTAGTTAGAGGGAAATTTATAGCTATGAACGCCTATATTAAAAAGGAAGAAAACTCTCAATAACCTAACTTTACACCTTATACCATACCCTGGATGCAGACAGGAAATGTGTGCTCAAACTTGAGCTTCTTCCTGAATGTTAACTTCATGCAATTTTTAATTATATACCAACTCCAACCCCTACCCACCTCCATTATTCTGCATAACACACAGATCCTTATGCCTCTGGGGCACTCAGTCTCCTCTTCCTGGACTCTCAGAGCCCTGCTTCTGACACTATCACCAGTTTGTATTCTCCAACCTATGCTCAAAGCTCATGTCAGTAGAGGCCACCAACCATTCCCCTTGACCTGTTTCCTACCCTTCTGACCTGAGTTCCCATCTTCTAGTGACTGCAGCCATGAAATTAAAAGATGCGTGCACCTTGGAAGAAAAGTTATGACAAATCTAGACAGCATCTTAAAAAGCAGACATTACTTTGCCAACAAAGGTCCATATAGTCAGAGCTGGTTTTTCCAGGAGTCATAGATGGATGTGAGAGTTGGACCATAAAGAAAGCTGAGCACGAAAGAATTGATGCTTTTGAACTGTGGTGTTGGAGAAGACTCTTGAGAGTCCCTTGGACTGCAAAGAGATCAAACCAGTCAATCCTAAAGGAAATCAATCCTGAATATTCATTGGAAGGACTGAAATCCTAAAGCTGAAGCCCCAATACTTTGGCCACCTGATATGAAGAGCTGACTCATTAGAAAAACCCTGATACTGGAAAAGATTGGAGGCAGGAGTAGAAGGGAGCAACAGAGAATGAGATGGTTGGATGGCATCACTGACTCAATGGACATGAGTTTGAGCAAGTTCTGAAAGATGGTGAAGGACAGGAAGCCTGGCGTGCTGCAGTCCATGAGGTCGCAAAGAGTCGGACATGACTGAGTGACTGAACTGAACTGAAAATATAGAAGCAACCCAAGTATACATTTATGGAAAATGGATAAGCTAAATGTGATATATACATACAAAGGTTTATTATTCAGCCTTTAAAGGGATGGAAATTCTGACATATGCTACAACATGAATGAACCCTGAGAACACTGTGCTAAGTGAAATAAGCCAGTCATGAAAAGACAAACACTGCATTATTTTACATGAGGTACACAGAGTAGTCAAATTCATTAAAACAGAAAGTTGAATGGTGGTAACCAGGAGGTGGTGATGGGGTGGGGGGCAGGGTGTGAAATGTAGAAATGAGAAGTTGTGTAAATGGGTATAGAGTTTCAGTTTTACAAGATGAAAACAGTTATGGAGCTGGATGTTGGGAATGGCTCCACAAAATTACAAATGTATTTAATACCTCTGACCTGTACACATAAAAATGGTTGAGGTTGCAAATCTTAGGTTGTGGGTATTTTATCATGATAAAAAATTGAAAAGAGAAAAATAGGCTTCCTGAGCAGGGTCATTAGCTTAAGGGATTTTCAATCCCACTCGATCTAAGGTGCTTTGTGACCAGCTATTCCCAGAGAGTTATTTCCTCCTTCTACTCTTGATCAGAGTGGCCCATTTCCATCAGGCATTCCCCAACCCTAGAGAGCTCTTGAGCTCTCAAGACAGAAACCAAAGAAAGGAAATCAAACCCTTGCCTTACCAGGGTCGAGAAAGGGTTGGCCTTCCCCAGCAGCACTGAAGCTCAGCTCCTGAGGCCCGGCTTGTGGGATCCATGCCTCTGCCACTGGGACTTCTGGGGCAGGTCCCATTACTTGCAGTGGGGGTGACTCCAGGTGGATGTTTGGTGGTATGTGTGCCATTCCCACTGGTGCCAGTTCTTCCAAGAGCATTTCCTGCCTATCAAGCTGGAGGAAATGCCAGAACCATCACTAAAAGCCCAGATCAGCCCTGCCCAGTAGCAATATAATGCAAGCTACCCATGTCCTTTTAAATTTACCAGAGGCCATATGAAACAAAAAAGGCAACAAAGTTAATCTTAACAACATAATTTAACCCAATATATCTAAAATATCATAATTTCAGAATGTAATCAATATAAACAATTGTTAGTGAGATATTTTACCTACTCTTATTATTTTTTTTTCATTTATTTTTATCTCTTGTTTCATATTAAGTTTTCAGAATGTGCTATGTATGTTATACTTAGAGCATATTTCAATTTGGAATAGCCACATTGCAAGTGCTTAAGAGCCACACTTGGCTATTGGTTACTGTGCTGGGTAGTGCATGATCAGACCATACAAAGATAAAATCGTATATGGTAAGCTAAACCAGAAAGACAGAGAAAGGGAAACCATAAATTCATCCTATCCTAGGAGGCAGGGAACCTTGGATGACTTCTGTTCAGGCAGGCTAACAACAGAGCCCCATCGACACCCCCTGCTGGAGTGCCCCTAATGCCCACCCACAAGTACTTCCTGCCTTCTCCCAAAGATTCTGCCTCTGCTCAGCTATGGGTTTCACTCGATGGTTCTGAACAGAGACCAGTGCCACCACCCCTATGGGGCATTTTGCCTAGGATGGTAGGTGGTGGCTATCAGAATGTATTGAGCCAGAGATGGGAGTCTATATAATTCACAGGGAAGAATTGCTCCACTTCCCAAACCATTTAGGAATGTTCCCTCAAACACTCACGTAGGTAAAAAGAATCTGTCAAGGATCTCACCCTGTTAGTTATATAAACACAAAATATTTTTGCATATTTTAGCATGATTTGGATTTTCTAGAAAAGCATTACTTTGGCAATCAAAGAAAGACTATGCTACTTATTGCTCCAATTGACCAAGAGTTGTTTGTCACTTTGAGAAATCATATGACCAGCAGCAACACCACTCATAATGTTTGAATGTACCATATCACTCAGAAGTTCTGGCTGTCACATTCCCAGTGTATCTATGCATAGAGTCAAGCAAATGACAACTCCCTAAAGTTTTGGTGCAGTCAAGCCCAAATACATGCACAAAAATGCTTATTAGTTTATAAGAAATCACATTCCTTTTCTTTTATATTCCTTCTAGACTCTACTCAACTCAGGGTTGGCAATATGTTCTTGTAAAGAGACAGATAGTAAATATTTTAGGCTTTGTGGGTAGTACTCGAGTACTGGTCTGTTGTCTCTTCTTTTTTTAACCATCCTTCAAAAAGGTAATAACCATGACTATTTCGTGGGTTGTATAAAAGTAGGCTCTGTGTAATATTTGGCCCACAGGGCACTTATTATATTGATTTTTTCCCTAATTTTGTATATGTAATTTGTATTATTCATAAATTTCATTTTAGGATAGTAAAAGGGACATTACCAAATATTTGTTATAGAAGTGGAGTTGGGTTTAATAGTTGAGACTGTCTGGAGCCTATTCCAGCAGAAGGAAAAATTGGAAAGCTCCAGCAGGGAAATCCTGTGGTACCAGTCAGAAGGTCTGATCCAAGATCCCAACCTCTTTTTCTCACCTGCTGCTCTGGTATCTCAAGTTCTCTCTGTAAGTCTTCTATCAGTGACACAACTCTTTCTCTGTTCTCTGGGCAATGCTCCCTCACCCAAGTCTCTATCTCTGTGGGGAGAATCGTTAGGAACTGCTCCAACACCAGCAGCTCCAAGATTTGCTCCTTAGAACGCATCTTTGGCTTCAGCCATTGACAGCAGAGCTCCCAGAGTTTGTTGAAAGCTTCATGAGGCCCAGCTGCTTCTTTGTACTGGAACTGCCGGAAGCGCTGGCGGAAGACCTCACAGTCAGTATCATATTCTTGAAACACCGAGCCCTGATTCAAGGAGGCCTGGATTGCACAACCCAGGGCCACAGCCATTGCCCTCTTCCAGCAATGTGCAATTTATATGAAACTTGAAGTGGCAGATTCAAATTTCTTTACTTCTGTTATCCTCCAGGTGGAGCCACCTATGTATATGCTGAGGTCGGGACAAAATGAGAAAAGAGAAATAGTAGTGGTTACCAAAGGGCAGATTTACCTCCCTTAACTTGCTTCCTTTTCTCCAAAGCCCTAAGGAAGCAAATCAATCTTTGAGGGGGGTGGAATTGAGAATCTGATGAAAGCCATGAACTCTCTTCTAGAAAAATACACATCACATGAAATTCTGCATTTAATTTCATTAAGGCTACAAAATCTTTAAGACCATCTATGGATTCTCTAGAAATGTACTCTCCAATCTGGTATTCAATAGTCCCATGTGAGTTGGGAGGAGAGATAAATTAGGAGTTTGGGATTAACATATACACATTACTATATATAAAATAGGTAAACAACAAGGACTTACTGTATAGCACAGGGAATTATACTCAATATCTTTCAATATCCTATAACACAACATTGTAAATTAACCACACCTCAACAGAAAAAGTGGGCTTCCCTGATAGCTCAGTTGGTGAAGAATCCACCTGCAGTCCAGGAGACCCTGGTTCAATTCCTGTGTTGGGAAGATCCAATGGAGAAGGGATAGGCTACCCATTCCAGTATTCTTGGGCTACTCTTATGGCTCAGCTGGTAAAGAATCTGCCTGCAATGTGGGAGATCTGGGTTTGATCCCTGGGTTGGGAAGATCCCCTGGAGAAGGGAAAGGTTACCCACTCCAGTATTCTTGCCTGGAGAATTCCATGGACTGTATAATCCAGGGGGTTGCAAACAGTCGGACACGACTGAGTGACTTTCACACTTTCACTTTCAACAGAAAAAAGCAGGCCTACATGGATGCTTAAATTAATTAAACTAAAAATTCAATTTCTCACTCATACTAGCCACATTTCAAGTGCTCAAGTGACATCTTTGTGTGGTACATATATACAATGGAATATTACTTAGCCATAAAAAGGATGAAATATTGCCATTTGCAGCAATATGGACGGATCTGCAGATTGTCATACTGAGTGAAGTAAGTCAGACACAGAAAGACAAATATCATATGATATCAAATGTGCGGAATCTTAAAAAATGATACAAATGACTTATCAACAAAACAAAAAGTTACAGATGTAGAAAGTAAACGTATGGTTATGAGGCGGTAAGGGAGGGAGGGATAAATCGGAAGATTGGGATTGACATATACACACTACTATATACAGAACAGATAACTAATAAGGACCTACTGTACAGGGAACTCTACTCAATACTCTGTAATGGCCTATATGGGAAAAGAAACTAAAAAAAAGAGTGATATATGTATAACTGGTTCATTTTGCTGTACGCCTGAAACTAACACAACACTGTAAATCAACTATATCCCAAAAAAATTTTTTTAAAAAGGAGAGACATCTCTGCAGAAAATTCTATTGTACAACTCTGCTCTAGAATTCCATGGACCTAAAGCAAAGAAACCCTTCCCTTAAACGAACCCCTCCAGATTTAGTGGCTTCTGAACCCACTTCCAACCTAATTCCCACTGTCTTGTGGTTTTGCATACAGCTAGGCCACAGAAGAAATGGCAAGCAATATTTACAATGGTGAAGGACCCTAAAAGTTCATCTACCTTTGAGGAGCCCTTAGTCATCTTCAACCATGGGGATCTGAGCTAGACTCATGCCTTGCAAAGAGAGTAAGCCACCAATCCCTTATTCCTACCCGCTAGGGGTCACCTGTAGTTCAGCCAACACCACCATGACCCTCACCCTGAAACAGCATTCTAAGTGACTTTCTCATGAGAAAAATACATGGCAACAAGGCAGGCCAGCAGGAATCAGGTCTGCATTAATAACCAAGGACATTTCTCACATTTGTCACGCCTTGTGCCAGGTACTGTTCTATGCCTCCCACATATATTGGTTCATTTAGCCCTTACCCGACATCAGGAAGTGGGCTCTAGTACCGTGTCCTGAACACAGGTGAGAGACTGAGGTAAGGATGAGAAGGACTGAATAACTTGTTCCAAGTCACACAGTAAATGCCAGAGGGGAGTGGCAAAGAGTTTGGAACCGACCTACTACTGCAATGCTAAAGTCTAAAAACATCCAAATGTTCTCAGTGTGATCTCTGAGGTCACAGAGGCCCTCACATACATGTCTCCATAGATGCCAACCCTAGTACCCACCCGGGCACTGTGGCTCTTCTCTGTCTGTATTTTCAGGGGCACCTCATGTGCCTCTCCTCCTTCTTGGAGTGGGACAAGGAAAAAATACTCATGATTCCAGCCAGTCATCCCAAATGGACACAGTCCCCATCTCACCTTTATCTTGATGGTAGTCTGGGTTTTGGCGTCAGACCCATCTAGTGATAACCTGCTAGCTGTGTGATGCTGACACCCAGGGCTTCTGTCGTTAACATGAGATAATCACAGAATCTCTTTCCTAGAAGTTCCCTCGGCAGAGCCCACAGCAGCATGCTTGGCACAGAGGAAGTGCTCAGGAAAGGTCATTTCCTAGGAAGCTTCTATTTAACCTCCACCCTGCCAAGACACCTAAGTATCTCGGGGGCATCCAGGGACGTGCCTTGAACGTGCTCCAGCCTCGCAGCTGGGCAGCCCTCCCCCGACGGTCCCAAATCTTACACAACGTCGACCAGGGAACTGGTTTCCCCCGCGTCGGCCCCTCCGGAGAAAAACTTCACTCCATCCCAGGGCGGATGGCTCCTCCCCAAACCCTCCTGAGTGAACCCGGGCCCATAGGGCCCGTGGATGAATAAGGGTATAAAGAGAGGGCACTCGGGAAAAGGATCGGGGGACAAACCAAAAAGCGGGTTGAAAATCGGGTACCCGCGGTGCGGCGCGGCCCCAGCGCGCTCCCCGGGGAGGATGTTGAGCTCCCCGCCCCGGAGAAGCCCGGGAAGGCCCGGCGGGTCGCAGGGGACGGCGGCGGGGACCCGGGCCGGACATGGGCCCTCCGCCTGTCGCTCCTTCCCGCGCCCGCCGCCCGATCGGGACTGGAGGCGGCGGGTTAGCTCAGCCCGAGCGAGATGAGAGCCCGGCTCCCCGCGCCCGCGCCCGCGCCCCAGGGACGGCCACGCCCTCTGGCCGCTCCGGGACTCACCGCCTCAGCGCCCGCGGCTCTCCCAGCCTCACTGGGTGCAGCTGCCCATGGCGCAGGCGCGCGGTCGCGCTGAGGACTACAACTCCCGGCAGGCTCCACGACACTCGCCCAGCGATCTCAGTCTCTAAGGATGCTGACGCGGGAGAGGCTGGGATTTTCCTTGGCCTCCCTCGGCCCTGAGGCCTCTTTGGAAGCGATCCCATTTCCGGTCTTAAACGCCTGTACATTCCCGGGGATTGGGTGGGGCATGCCGCTGTTCTAGATCCTAGCGATGGCTTCTCTCCCATCAGCCCTAGAGTAACTGGAGCGGCTGGGGACTTCCTGAAATCCGTTATGACTCGATCAATGCTTCTCAAACCTCTTTTTAGGAAGAATTTCTTGTGAGGACCTGTTAAAAATTCAGCTTTCTAGGCTCTCCCCCGACACCCGTACGCATTGGATCTCGCGTGAGCTGGAGGATTCGCATTTTAATAAGCTTTCCTGGGGATAATGACCCTGATCTTTCCCTTCCGCATCATAGTGCCCTTGAGCTATCTTTGTATTTTCCTCTTAAAGAACTAGGATTTGACGAAGCTCAGTTCAGTTCAGTTCAGTCGCTCAGTCGTGTCTGACTCTTTGCGACGACCGCAGCACGCCAGGCCTCCCTGTCCATCACCAACTCCCGGAGTTTACTCAAACTCATGTGCATTGAGTCGGTGATGCCATCCAACCATCTCATCCTCTGACGTTCCCTTCTCCTCCTGCCTTCAATCTTTCCCAGCATCAGAATCTTTTCAAATGAGTCAGTTCTTCACATCAGGTGGCCAGAGTATTGGAGTTTCAGCTTCAGCATCAGTCTTTCCAATGAATATTCAGGACTGACACCCCTCTCTGATTTCGGCCGCCACCAGAGAGCTCTTGGATCTTTATGTCGCCAACATGGCCCCGCCTCTTGTCTTCCAATTGGTCTTTCCCTGTTCCCGCCCCCGGAGTCAAATTTTCACTTCTGGGAGGTCAGCGGAGAATTTTGGCCAGGCCAGAGGCAATGATGTCATCCGTAAGATGTAGTCCTCACATTTGACCCGAGCTAGTTTGTATGTGTGTCCTCACATCTGACCTGAGCTAGGGGTGTGTGTGTGTGTGTGTGTGTGTGTGTGTGTGTGTGTGTGTGTGTGTGTGTGTGTGTGTGTGTGTGTGTGTGTGTGTGTGTGTGTGTGTGTGTGTGTAAGCTGTGCCTCCCAGAGGCGCTGGTGGAACTGAGCTAGGGGTGTGTGTGTGTGTGTGTGTGTGTGTGTGTGTGTGTGTAAGCTGTCAGAGGCGCTGGTGGAACTGAGCTAGGGGTGTGTGTGTGTGTGTGTGTGTGTGTGTGTGTGTAAGCTGTGCCTCCCAGAGGCGCTGGTGGAACTGAGCTAGGGGTGTGTGTGTGTGTGTGTGTGTGTGTGTGTGTGTGTGTGTGTAAGCTGTGCCTCCCAGAGGCGCTGGTGGAACTGAGCTAGGGGTGTGTGTGTGTGTGTGTGTGTGTGTGTGTGTGTGTGTGTGTAAGCTGTGCCTCCCAGAGGCGCTGGTGGAACTGAGCTAGGGGTGTGTGTGTGTGTGTGTGTGTGTGTGTGTGTGTGTGTGTGTGTGTGTGTGTGTGTGTGTGTGTGTGTGTGTGTGTGTAAGCTGTGCCTCCCAGAGGCGCTGGTGGAACTGAGCTAGGGGTGTGTGTGTGTGTGTGTGTGTGTGTGTGTGTGTGTGTAAGCTGTCAGAGGCGCTGGTGGAACTGAGCTAGGGGTGTGTGTGTGTGTGTGTGTGTGTGTGTGTGTGTAAGCTGTGCCTCCCAGAGGCGCTGGTGGAACTGAGCTAGGGGTGTGTGTGTGTGTGTGTGTGTGTGTGTGTGTGTGTGTGTGTAAGCTGTGCCTCCCAGAGGCGCTGGTGGAACTGAGCTAGGGGTGTGTGTGTGTGTGTGTGTGTGTGTGTGTGTGTGTGTGTGTAAGCTGCCGGCAACCGTGCCTCCCAGAGGCGCTGGTGGAAGCTAGGCTGGAGGCAGGCACCCCACCATCCCGAACCCACAGAGGCCAAAGCGCTTGAAACAGCTCTGTCTGAGCTGGAGTTGGGCTCATGAACTGGGACTTGGCACCAGGGACACGCTGACTCCTGCAGATTTTGTGTATTGTTGCATGGGGCGCCAGGTACCTTCACCAGCTGTTTTGGATGGTTTCCCGGCCTAGATGGTCTGCGTTTGACCCCAACTCCCAAGAACAAAAAGAGGTCCTCATTGTGAAACCAGAGAAGTTTCTGTGGCTAGAGCCAAAGGAGGCCCCGCTCCAGGGCCTCTCATCTGCATTTCTATGGATTCTGCTGCTGGTCCCCAGAATCACTCAGGCGGCTCCTTGAGCTTTGCCATGGATGTGTGCCTTTGGTTGGAGAAGCGCATGGAGCAAGTCCTGAAGCTTCTGGTGATGGAGCAGTTCCTGACCATCCTGTCCTAGGAGACACACAGCAGGGTGCACATGTAGCTTCTGCACCATCCAATAAACTTACCAAGAAGCTGTGACTCTTTTAAAATGCATACAGACAGAGCTTTTGAGAATGAGGGAAGAGGTGACTGAGAGAGAGATGTTTTATGTGGGCTTTCGTGGCCCCGACTGGAACATCACAATGTCTTACTTCCCCTCAAGAGTCTCCTGAGTAGAACGACATGGGCAAGTGACTTTGTAGTTTAGTCTGGAACTTTCACCCTCCAGATTCCACCCTCAACCCAAGCACACAGAGGAACGGTTGTAGAGTGCCTGTCTCCACAGGGAGGCAGGTCACTGCTGCAAATAGTCAGTGTCATCTTGGATCAGAGGGATTTGGATCCTGGCTCTGCCTGCTGCTCAGTGGCAACGTGACTTGGGGCAAATCACTTTCCTCTTTGGGCCTCAATTCCCTTTTGGTTAAATGGCATCTGGGATTTTGAGGATTTAAGGGAGACCAGCGTGTACGTTTGGATCACATAGTCGATGCTTAAAATGGAGCAGGCCTGGTGTGATTTCTGCTTATGGCACACCCTGCTGCTCCTGAGGCTGACATGGGAGATCCTCTTGAGCTCAGGACTTCTGGGATCCAGGGCACCCTGTGATCATCCACAAGGGAATATCCCAGCAGCAGGGGACCACCAGGTGGCCTATGGAGGGGTCTGAAATGGAGCAGGTCAAAATTGCCCTCCTGATCAGTACCACATTGTGCCTGTGAGTAGCCACTGCCCTCCAGCCTGGGCAACATCGCTAGACCCCGTGCCCCCACCAAACAAACAAATGAAGTTGTTAGCTGTTATATTAAGGTCAGCAGTCAGGGCTGTGGAATGGCCTCACTCCCGGGCAGGATGGAGCATGACTGCTAACAAGAGAGAGTTTCTGAAGTCTGAAGTCAAGGTGGAGTGAGTGTGGAATGAAAGACCTCAGAAATGGTGGTTTGGGGTCTTTCTGGAAGGGAGGAGCATGTCTTGGAGTCCCTCTTTTTTTTTTTTTCCTCTTTTTTTTTTAATTAAACTTTTCATTTTGATGTTACTGTAGATTGACAGGCAGTTGAAAGAAATAGAGATGTCTCTTTCCCCTTTCCCTCATTTCCCTAGTGGTGTGAAGTGAAAATCGCTCAGTCGTGTCTGACTCTTTGCAGCCTCGTGGACTGTAGCCCCCCAAGCTCCTCTGTCCATCGGGATTCTCCAGGCCAGAATAGTGGAGTGGGTTGCCATGCCCTCCTCCAGGGGATCTTTGCCACCCAGGGATCAAACCCTCGTCTTTTATGTCTCCTGCATTGGCAGACGGGTTCTTTTTTTTTTTTTTTCCATTTATTTTTATTAGTTGGAGGCTAATTACAATATTGTAGTGGTTTGTGCCATACACTGACATGAATCAGCCATGGATTTACATGTATTCCCCATCCTGAACCCCCCTCCCACTTCCCTCCCCATCCCATCCCTCTGGGTCATCCCAGTGCACCAACCCTGAGCACTTGTCTCATGCATCCAATCTGGACTGGCGATCTGTTTCACACTTGATAATATACATGTTTTGATGCTGTTCTCTCAGATCATCCCACCCTCGCCTTCTCCCATAGAGTCCAAAAGTCTGTTTTATACACCTGTGGGCAGACGGGTTCTTTACCACTAGCACCACCTGGGAAGCCTCAAACAAGCTGGTATGAACATTAAATTGTTTGTTAAATTCTTTTTATGGTCGTTGCTTTAAAATCACAGTCAGATAATTCTGATACCTAATTCATTTTGGAGTTAGTGTCACTTGGTTGTCTTTTGTCATTCAAGTTGTGAATCTCCTGCTTCTTTGTATGAAGGGTAGTTTTCCATTGTGTCCTGGACTTTTGGCCTCATGTTAGGAGACAGTGGGTTCTGTGGAAGCTTGGTAGTGTAGCAGGCAGTCTCCCTGTTTGGGTTTGGAGAGCAGGCCCTGGCCTTCTGCTCTGGGCTGCGGTTGTGAAGACAGCGTGATTTTCAGAGCCTTTGTGGGGCCTTTACCTTGCTTGGTTTATTGCAGGCTACTGGGGCTTCCTTGAGTTCCTGGGGAAATGGAAGGAGTTTCCCCAGGCCAGCCCACCTTGGGATTCTAGGTGAGGGAAAGGATTCCCCCTGCTGCCCCCAGAGACAGGAATGTTTGCTATGTGGGGAGCTTCTGGAGGCAAGAGGCAGGGACCAGTGGGGATGGGGAGTATTTCCTGGGCCTGGGCTCTTTGTGGCCTGATTCCCTTTGCTGGTGCCTCCCAGCAGAAGAGTGTCTCTTGGGGGAGTGGGGAGGGCAGTTTCAGGCCCAGGAGAGAAGCAGTGCACTTCCTTGGCAGTGAATGGCAGTGAATGTCTTTCCTAGGGGATAGGAGTCTTGGGTCCTTGAGTGACCTAGGACTACCCAACTATTCCCTTCATTGTTTTTTTCAGATTAAAGCTGAAAGAAATCTGATATGAAGTGTGATCTCACCATCTCCACTGTGTCTGAGAGCCCCTGTAAAGACTGTTAGAATGAATTTCCTCTCCAGTGTAACCCAGGAAAATTATATCAACATAAAAACATATCAAACTAGAAGGACTGACAGGCATCTTTTACTTTAACCAGTGAAACAAGGGAGGATTTTGTTATTTTTTTTTCATTTTCCAAGATTATGGACAGGCATAAGCAGGTAGGTTATATGACTTTTTGGCAATGGCCAACTCCACCCTGGTGCAGCTCTTGTCAGCATCCACAGCCATTTGGACAAATCCAGGCCATTTCTGTGCCTCCCCAGTTGCCTACCAAGTAAAAAACTCATTGTGTTTTTGGAAGCCAGGGTGGGTTTTAGGTATTTATCTGCCAGCCTTCTGATGGTTGGTATGGGCGTGTTAGGACTGACTTTAGAGGTTCCTTTATCCATGACTGGTTGATTCCACAGACAGCTTTCAGAAGAGAGCACAGCTGAGAGGGCCTGAAAAAGATGAGGAAATTCACTTAATCCAGTGGACCTAGGGACTTCTTGCCCCACACCCCTGCCACCTCCCTGCCACACACACTTGTTTTAGCAAGTGGTCATAAGATATTGCTTTGGGGCATAGTATAATTTGAAATGTCAACCTTATCATTTCCTTCATTCTGTCATATACATGGGTCTGTGTTGAGAATCTCTGTTCTGTTCCATTGACATATTTTTGATTCTTGTTTTAGTTGCTAAATCTATAGTGTAGATCATCACATCTTGAAACAGCTCACAGTCATGGCTGTTTCCACATGTTGTTTAGTTGCTCAGTTATGTCAACTCTTTGTGACCCCATGGACTGTAGCCCACCAAGCTCCTCTGTCCATGGGATTCTCCAGGCAAGAATACTGGGGTGGGTTGCCATTTCCTCCTCCAGGGGATCTTCCTGACTCAGGGATCAAATGTGCAAGAGGATTCCTTATCACTGAGCCACCTGGGAAGTTTTCACATGGATTTTTTTATTTGATTGAATAATCTGTTCATTTCATGGCAAAATCCTGTTAAGGTTCATGACTGTGCTTGCACTAAATTCAAAGATGTATTTTGGGATGAACTGATAGGATGGTAGTAATTAATTTTCCTGTTATGCAAGAAATGGTATTTTTAGTCTTAAAACAGAAAACAAAAAGCTTCAAGCACATTTCTCTCTAGTTTCAAAAATTATATTCATGTGTGTTTTGTAGTCAGTGTGAAATGGACACATCATTTCTGCTATTTCATATTTTATTGTTAGAGCACATAATATCTTCTTTTATGTATTTAACTTATATCCAATAGTTTTTATAAAATATCTGGGTTAATGACTTGTTATTCCAAAGAGACACCCACTTAAGACAAAGGCAATTTTTCTAATTTCCTTATGTAAATAAATTATAGTATATCAATAATATGATATAAAATGCAGCTATTGAAAATGGTGAAGGGGTCCTCTATGTATTGACCTGGAAAGAATATCCAAGAAATGATAGTTGAAGAAAGAAACTTGAAAAACAATATGTGTCTTAGTATCACATTTGTCTTTCTTCAGAGTCATCTATATTGATAAAAGTAAATGCAAAGAATAAAATCTGAAATATTTACAGCAAGCAAATGGCAGTTCTTCTGGGGTAGGAGTGTAAGATGAGGGAATAAAGAAAAAGGGTGGAGAGATGGATTACTAGTTGATCTCTGTAGATGTAATTCTTGTATTTTCTACAACAAGAATCTAAAAATGTGAGTCAATTCTATAAAATTATTTAAATAAAGAAAGTTTCCTAGAAGCATAAATTTGAGACACAGAGAGGTGCAAACATCAAGGCAGGTTGACACAGATTCGGACTGTTTCCTCCAAGAAAAGAGCACTGGGGCTCAGAAGAAAGAGCCAAACAAACAAACAAAACTCCCAAACAAACAGTGAACGAGCCTGTAACTAGAGTTCAAAGCAAGGGCACAGACTTTGCCTGGGAAGACTCTCTACCAGTCTGTGGCTTTAAGAAGTTCTCATTCAGGAGAGAAAGAGAAAGTGATGATATGCATTCTCCAGTCTCAGGCTTCCATTTTATGAGGAATACATTCCTGATCAGAACAGCAGCAGCAGAAGCAGACCTCTGCTCAGGGTGTCTGTCTGCCAGGCACTTCTCCAAAGGGCTTAACATACTATGGCTCATGTAATATCATAACAGCTTTGGTGGGTCTTACTCAGTGCCCACTTACCCAGAAGAGGGCACTGAGGTACAGAAAAAACATGTAATTGGCCCAAGGTCATACAGCTGGTATGTGGCAGAACCAGGAAGTGAACCCAATTTGTTTGGCATAAGGGCCCCAGCCTTCTACCCCTTCAGTTTGCCTCCTCTTGATCCTTGTAGAAGACAAGGGGACAATTCCCATCCCTCTATTTGTTCTGAACATTGAAAACAGTATCATAGTGCCTTTACATGGTCCTACGTGGGTGAGAGGAAACCTGGAGGGCTGAGCCTTCCCTGCCACTCAAGAAAGGGGGCACATGGCCTGGGTCCCTTGTCCAGGCATCCATATCTCGGTCTCCTCAGTTGTCATGTGAGACTGAGCAGGGCAGCCAGTGTGGGGCCAAGTCACATTTCCTCATAATAGTCATTTTAGTTCCTTAAACAGTAGCACTGTAAAAAACACAAAGCCTGATCTTCACTGTTAATAAAAACATCCTACAGAAGTCTATGTCCTACTTTGAGACAATATCCACATGGGTCACACACTTTTAACATTAACTATCTAGTTGTTTGATATCAGAGACTCACAGGGTAATATGGTGTGAGAAGTCTGACCACTCACAACTATATTTTCCTCAATTTAACACCCCATTTATGTGAATTGGTATTAAACAAAAAGCAGTAATTTGAGACTCACTGCCAAGGCTGGCAATGAGATCAAGGAAGTATAGAGAATCCTACCTTGAATTGAATTGCCTTGAAGCTTTCACTGGATGATTGGATCTTGAAACCACAATCGCTGACATTACTCAGCAGACCTGTTGAAATCCAATGAACATAGTTAGGACACTTTTTGTATTTCCTGCCATGGGAGGAGTTTTAACAGAGAGATTTTGCTCAAGTCCAGGAAGAGCCAGGACTTCTCTGGCCATCCAGTGGTTAATAATCTGCCTTCCAATGTAGGGGACAGGGATTTGATCCCTGGTCATGAAACTAAGATCCCACATACTGCAGGGTAACTAAACCCACATGCTGCAACTACTGAGCAAACACACTCTGGAACCCACAGGCCACAACTAGAGAGAAGCCCACCCACCACAACTAGAGAAGCCTGTGCGCTGCAATGAAGAGCCCGCCTACTTTAACTAAGACCAGACACAACCACATAAATAATTATTTTTTTTAAAGAGAGAGCTACCAAAAATAAATAAATAAAAAGAAAGCTCCTAAGACAAGAAAACTGAATGTCCAGGGAACAGATACACAGATGGTACCCAAACATAGGTGATAGTCTGCCCTCTCTTCCAGCGCCTCTAATTCAGTGTGTTCATGCCTGAACACGGAGTAACTCAGGTGGTGGCAGCCATGGTCAGATCTTACCACTGCACGTGACCAGAGTGTTCTGAGCCATTGTGAGTCATCATGACTCCTCTTGGTGCCTAACCAATCAGGTCCTGGGACTTAGAGAAAGGTAGTGGGAAAAGGGAAAAAGTAATTTTCTTCCCCTTTTTTGCTCTCCCTTCCAGACCAGTGGTTACACCTGTGAAAAATGTGGCCTCTCAGAATAACCTCCGTGGTAAAACATTCAGATACATTTAGCTAATGTAGCATCTTTAGCTGCCATCACAAAATGAATTGGCTTGATGAACCCCAGCCCTGCTGGGTAAAAGTTATGTGACTACCATTTGCCCACATTAGGAAAATGTTGCTACACATAGTAGTGTTTAAGAGTACAAGCTCAGGAGACATGCTGTTTAATTTCCAGTGCCAGTTCTGTGGGACCTTGGACAAGTCCTTTAAACTCTCTGATCCATAGGCTCCCCCTCCGTAAAGGGAAGAGGACAACAACACGCCCTTCCTTTAGAGTTGTGAGGATTGAATGAGATGATACTACTGAAGTGCTCAGAACAGTGTCTAGCACACAGGGAGTGCTCGGATGACCTTAGCATTCATCATTGTGGTCATCTCAGCCACAACAATTTGATGCAGCCTTAGTTGGATATACTGTATATTGAGTCCCTTCAAAGTTCACCCCCCCCCCCCCAGTAACACTGTTCCCCTCCTCTTCATCGCATTTCCAAAGACAAAGTCTTGGCGTAAGGCAAAGTTCATGCTCCTCACAATATCAGAAGGGGCAGGGCTCCTGAGTCTCAAGCTGGTCTCAACGTCATGCAACTTCCTTGGTTATGCAATTAATTGTATTCTTTCAAGAGAGAACATTTCATTTGTATCCCTGAAAGTTCTGCTAACATCTTTGAGAAGCATTGCTGGAATAAGTTGGCATGGGCCATAGTCCCAGAGAGCTAGGACAACTATTCTTGCAGCCATGTGTGAGCTCAATTCCAGTTCTCACTGGGGCTGGGGATCCCGAGGTCTGTCTGTGACCCAGATGCGAGCCAGTCTGGGCATCTAGGCCAGAAGCACTGCTGCTGGTGCTACTAACGGTGCTCATTAGTCCCTGATTAAGGAGTCATTGCCCCAAGTCAGGCACAAGACCATGAAGTTCCATAGCCTACAGACACACCATCTATGGTCTATGTCTACAGTGTTGCTGGTGGCAGAGAGGGATGTGTGCCTTCAGACCAGGACATTTTCATTAATGTAGTACAAGGCACTGATGTAAGGGTGAGCTTTGTGTCCAAATGGAATAAGGATTCATATACCAGCAGTAACATCCTGAAATTTAAAGGGTAATTGTATACTGTAAATAATTAGTACAACATTTTTCATTAATTTACAGGAATCCAGACATAATAACACTCTGCTCACTTGCTTTGGAAATCAACTTGTTAGTGCAAATGCTCCCCTACTTTACCTTATATCAAAGACACAAGCACTGATTGACATAAAATAAATGTGTGTTCAAATCCCTTCACATTGAGGATTCAATTTAAGCCACATTTCTTCATCTGTAAAGTGAAGATCATAATTGCTCCCATCCCAGAGTTTGTCAAGAAAATGTTGATAGTAAAGGATATCACTTCAGTGTTAATGTTTGCTCACAGATTTCAAGCCCTGCTACTACCCTTTCCCCTTCTTCCTACATGTGTGGGCAAGCTGATAAGAGTACCTGAGTATTCCCTCCTTTTTTATGTGTCTATTTTTTTATTAGTTATTATTTAGCATTTTGTGTACATGGATTATGCATTCATTGTGGAATATATTTCCCAATTCCTCCCTCTTATTACAAATTTTTTTAATACATATCAATTCTTTTTCAAATTCTTTCCCCATTTAGGTTGTAACATAATATCAGACAATTTCCTGTGCTATACAGTAGGTTCTTGTTGGTTATCTATTTTAAATATAGCAGTGTGTACATGTCCATCCAAAACTCCCAGTCTCTCTCTCCCCTATCCTTCCCCTTGGTAAGCATAAATTCATTCTTTAAGTCTGTGAGTCTGTTTCTGTTTTGTAAATAAGTTCATTTGTATCATTTTTTTAAGATTCTGCATATAAGCAATATACAATATTTGTCTTTCTCTTTCTGACTTACTTCACTCAGTATGACAATCTCTAGGTCCATCCATATTGCTGTAAATGACATTATTTCATTATTTTTTATTTCTGAGTAATATTCCATTGTATATATGGACCATATCATCTTAAAGAAGATTTGGGACACATATTCCCTCCTTTGATGCAAGCCAGAAGCTCAAACCATGCCAGCCTCATCCAGTGGTAGCAAAATCCCTCACCCCAGCTCCATCTCCTAGCCCAATAAAGCCTCAAAGTCAATTTTCTTTCCATGTTCACTCAAGCCATTTTCAGATCTGCCTACAGAACCTGCCCTACTCTCTCAAGAAAGCTTCAATATGTGAGTGGTAATCCTGTTACTAGTGCTTTAATGCATGTATGGCATCATCAGGCTTGATATCTAAACCAAATTTGGGGTTGATCAGGATAGAGTGGACCCTGGAAGTATCCAGTAACTATTCAAAAAACAAAACATTGGATGGTGAGGACAAAAAATTAAAATAGAGGTCCATAGTTTTAACCAATTTGAAATCTAAAATTTACTAAAAGAATTTTTATTCAACAAAAGATTAAATTATACTAATTGGCTTTTGTACCTCTACAATATAGGTTCTAAATTAACTTTAGGATCTGTTCATATGCACCAATTGGCAAAGCTTCATAGCCTTAATCAGCACCAGGCTTAGGAAACAAGCACAGTTATACCTGGGTGTCTTCACTAAATTTTAAAAAGGAACCTATTAAAAATAATAATAATAATAAAAAAAATTAAAAAGGAACCTATTATACTCTTAGGAGAGAGTTACCAAACACAAAAAGAGAGGACAAAAACTATGCCTCACTGTAACCATCAGAACTGTTGCCTTGCATAAATTCCCCCATAGCCCATTACCCTAAAATATGCTCTGAGTTAATGAATAATAAAGTCTTTGACACAATTGGCTCTATAAAATGGAAGACCTTGAACCTTCAATGCCACATAAATAGTTAATACAGTCCAATACAAATTAAAACAGGGTGTTAGGGGTTGAATTCCGCCCCCCCACCAAAATATGTGGAAATGCTGACCCTCTGTGTCTGTAATTTCCTGCCAGTTGTATACAGCCAGGTGCAAATTATAAGTTAAGTGTACAAGGACATAAGTGTACCTTGCCCTGGGATCATCCTCACACACAGTTACTAGAATGAGCCATTATGCAGACCCGGAGCTCCTAGAATGCCAGGGTCACCTGAGGAAAGGACCTTTTATAGCTTTTGTGAAGCCTCCTAGTGGTCTGCCCCCAAATTCAACTGAGTACATTGACTAGCAACTGTGCCATGAAAGGGAAGACAGAAGCAAAAGTTTCAGAGACTGATTGCTACTAGGTGTGACCCAACAGTGATGACTGGAATGAATCAGTTTGATCACATTAATTCCTTTTTAAGTAAAAGTCTAAATCCATATTTAACACAGAGGAAAATATTAATGTTCCTTTGGTAAGTATAATCGAGTCTAATATTTCTTAAAATATTAGTTATAACTTAAAATTTTAGAACAAGCTTATTTAGTATTGGAGAGATGTTGTTGCAAATGAAAGCACTAACCAAATCAGTACCGTTCAGTCATTACAGGATATACCTTTTGGAGATGCTTTCCAGGCATAGTAAATATTACATATGATCAAGTAATTAATATGCAATTAGAAGTTTCTTACCTATTACTTTTTTCTTCTCTGCTTTCTTTACAATTGGTCTTATAGTGGATTTCACAAGGCCTGAAATATGGCCCACCCAGATCTACCTGATGTTTATCTACTTAAAATCTGCATTTTTAAACAGACCTTAATCATCAAAGTAATTCCTTCTTTGATTATGCAAACTATTTGTGTTCATAGATTGAAAGATTTATTGATAGAATGACAATACTACACAAAGCAATCTATAAACTCAGTATGATCTCTATCAAAATTTCAACAGCCCTTTTTGCAGAAACAGAAAAGCCAACCCTAAAATTCCTATGGAATTGCAAGACATGCCAATAATCAAAACAACATGGAAAAGGAGGAACAATGTTGGAGGACCCCCACTTTCTGATTTTTTCAAAATTTGTCATAAAGCTATAGTAATCAAATCAGTATGAAACAGATCTCCAGTCCAGGTTGGATGCATGAGACAAGTGCTCAGGGTTGGTGCACTGGGATGACCCAGAGGGATGGGATGGGGAGGGAGGTGGGAGGGGGGTTCAGGATGGGGAACACATATAAATCCATGGCTGATTCATGTCAATGTATGGCAAAAACCACTACAATATTGTAAAGTAATTAGCCTCCAACTAATAAAAATAAATGAAAAAAGTCAGTAAGGTACTGGCATAAAGACAGACATATAGACAAATGAAATAAAATTGAGAGTTCAGAAACAAGCCCATACATCTACTGTCAAATGATTCTTGACAAGGGTGTCAGAATCATTCGATGAGGAAAAATAGGCTCTTCAAAAAATAGTGTTGGGACAATTGTATATCCACATGAAAAAGTCTGAAGTTGGTCCCCTACCTTACAATACAACCAAAAATTAACTCAAAGTGGATCAAAGACCTAAATGTTAGAGCTAAAACATAAAAATTCTGAGGAAAACATAGGTCAAATCTTCATGACCTTGTGTTTAACAATGGTTTTTAGATATAGCACCAAAATTATAAGCAATTAAAGAAAAAAATAGGACTTCATGAAAGTAAAAGCTTTTGTGCAAGAAAGTGATGCATTTCTCCAGAATGGGAAAAAATATTTGCAAATCACATATAGGATAAGGTTCAAGCATCCAGACTATATAAATAACTATTATTTATTATATATAGAATATATAAAAATAACTATTACATAATAACAGAATATATAAATAATAAATAATAAACAGAATATGTAAATAACAAACTGCAAAAAGGCAAACAACCCAATTAAAAATTGGCAAATGGCTCAAACAGACATTTCTTCAAAGAATATATACATATGGCCAACAAGCACATGAAAAGATGCTCAATTATTAGTCATTGGGGAAATCTAAGCAAAACCACAAATGATATGTACTACCTCACATCCACTAGAATGGCCATAATGAAAAACAAATGGACATTAACAAGACTTGGTGAAGATGTGGAGAAATTGGAACCCTTGTATTTGGATGGTGAGAATGTAAAATGGTGCATATGCTGTGGAGTTTGCTCATAAAGTTAAACATACAACTACCATGTGGCCAAGGAATTCTATTCTTAGGTATATACCTAAAAGAATTGGTATTTTCAATTATTTTGAGGAGCCTGCCAGCCTCCTCTGTCCATGGGACTCTCCAGGCAAGAATATTGGAGTGGGTAGCCATTCCTTTCTCCAGGGATTTTCCCGACCCAGGGATCGAACCCGGGTCTCCTTCATTGTAAGCTGATTTTTTACCATCTGAGCCACTAGGGAATCCCTATTTTGAAAAGAAGCATCCAAACAAATACGTGTACATGAATCTTCCTATGGTACTATTCACAATAGCCAAAAGATCGAAATACCCCTAATGTCCTTCTGTGAAAGAATGGATACAAAATATGCCTATCTGTTCAATGGATTCCAACAGCACTAATAATGAGGCTTCTTTGGCTCCTCAAACACTTTTCACTCTGGGGTGGGGTACCATGGTGAGGTCAGGGCAGAGGTGGGAGGCTTGAGGAGAAGGGAAGGTGGGAACAGAATACTGTCCTTTGGGTCTCCCCAGATAAGTTTTAGGAAGAAAAAGATATGAAACTAAGGATTTGGAAATAGATTCTTTATTTATTTTTGGCCGCACTAGGTGAAATCTTAGTTCCCTATTCAGGGATCAAATCCTCACACCCTGCATTAGGAGTGCAGAGTCTTGACCACTGGACCACCCAGGAGGCCCCAGAAATAGATTCCTTGAAAACTATCTGTGCCCCAGTCTCCCTTGGGCAGTCTGTGGGTGCCCCCCAGGCACAGTGAACGTTGGTTTGAAGCCTGTTGGACTAAAGGACTCATCGGAGGTAGCTCCTCAGACAGCATCTCCAAGAGGCCTCCCTGGGCCTCGAGTACCCAGGCTTCTGCTGACTGGCAGGGGCTAGGGAACTGCAGCACCCCCGACTTCTGGAGAGTGCTCTCCTTTATCAGAGGATTTTGATATCCTGCCTGTGCAAGGATATTGTTGCTCTTTAGTCACTGAGCTGTGTCCGAGTCTTTGCAACCCCATGGGTTGTAACCCACCAGGCTCCTTTGTCCATGGGATTTCCCAGGCAATAATACTGAAGTGGGTTTCCATGCCCTCCTGCAGGGGATCTTCCTGACCCAGGGATCGAACCTGTGTCTTATGTCTCCTGCATTGGCAGGCAAATTCTTTACCACTGAACCACCTGGGAAGCAACAACAAAACAGACCATCGCTAAAAACGAATTCCTAGTCTCATGGGAGATAGCCAAGAGATCACCTTTTGAAAGTGATGACACTTCCTGAGATGCCACTGCCAGGGTGAAGGTACTGTGATGTGTGGAGAGAGGGACCTTAGTCTCAAGGCTTGGGGCTTGGGAGACTATTCCAATCCCCCCTCTGCCTCAAAACCCTGGAAAGGAAACCACCTAAGCTCCAGTTGCCTATTCTGTAAAACCAGGGGAATGGTTTCCCTGGGTTTTCCAAGGGCCCTTCAGCCCTAATGCACTACAAGACTTGAGGAGTCAGGGACACAGCTTTAAGTAACTGCAGCAGCAATTGTGCCTAAAGGCTCAGGGATCACGAAGACTTTCAATAACCCCAAAAAGTTACCGCCTAGCTTCTCAGAGAAATACCCACATACTCAGAATTTTGAAAGTCCTTTGAACTCATCCATGGACCACAGATAAAGAAGCCTTGATTCCCAGACTTGTCAAAGACCACTGAAGGGAAGATATATTGTTTTCGTGCTGATCTATCCCGCGGGGATGCCGGCTCCCAGAGGGGCCCTGGCCAGCACAATGGGCAGAAAGGCTTTGGCAAGGGAGGGGCGGGTCTTTGTACAAGGACCATTAGGAGCATGGGCCTGAGTAGGCCTGTGTCCACTGAGCCTGAAGATCCAAGAATTTTCTCCATTGTTGTGAATTTTCAGAAAGGTTTCACCCACTGTGTCAGGATCTGTGGGAGTTAAGGGCTGGACAAAGCAGAATATGATCCACATAGACTGCCCCCTGCTGTTACATTTCTCTCAGCTCACATTCCTGCTTACCTGTTTTAAGAAGGGCCTTTTTTGAACTTTTGTTTTGGGGTATAGCCAATGAACAATGTTGTGATAGTTTCAAGTGCATAGCCCAGGGACTCAGCCATATGTATGCACATGTATCCATTCTCCCCCAAACTCCCCTGCCATCCAGGCTGCCACACCACATTGAGTAGAGTTCCCAGTGCTCTACAGTAGGTCCTTGTTGGTTATCCATTTTAAATACAGCAGTGTGTACATGTCCATCCAAAACTCCCTAACTATTCCTTAAAAGCAAACAATTGAGTTAAGATGGCTATTTTTCAGTCTTGGTAAGGGATTAGATGTTTCCCTTTAGGTTTACTTTTCACATACACACACACAAAATGCGCAGATAGTTTGTGCCTGTACCACCTCAACTTTATGCGAGAACCTGCACTGGCTCCAGCATGGGGAATGCCCAGAAAATATGGTGCTGATACTTCAGTGAATGGGGCATAAGGTTAAGAAGAAAACCCAGAATAACACCCATTAGGGAAGCTAAAGGGCCTCCTCAAGAGAGGCCTGGGGGTGGCAGACATATGGGTACTACCTGAAGAGAACACTGTCAGCCATGAGATCTGTCACCAAACTCAAGTTCCTCTGAGGTGTCTGCAGCCCAGGGTTTGGAGTCAGTTCTTTTCTGTCGCCCCCGGTCACACATCAGAGCCTAAGGATGGAAGAGGGAAACCTCTCTTGGCATTTCCTGTCTCTTTCTCTCCACTTCACCTGAAATGCCAACCCTGGAGCAGAACTGCTTCCCTGAGCTTGCCTGGCCTCCTCCCTCCCTCCTTCCCCCAGGTGATCTGAAAGATCAAGAGGTGACAGGTGCTCACCACCGCTCCTTTCCTCCTCACGTGCTCATGACTGTTGATCCTCAGGAGGATGGCCCTCTCTCCCCTTCACTTTGTCCACAGCTGCATCCCTCGCCTGGCCCATGATGGTAGGAAGGAGCAGGTGGCACAGAGGGAGGGAAGAAGGCAATGACAGTGACAGGAATGGACGGCCTTCACCACTACTATGTCTGGCCACCCAGCCTGGGACAGGCTTTTGTAGGGAGTCCCCTCCTTCATATTAGGAATAGCTTCCCTCCATCCCACCCCAACAGGGTCATCATGGTGACCAACAACCTAACATCTCATGTTTTTAAAAAACTGGAGAGAAGAGGTAGCAAAGAGAGCATTTGAATCTGACAACGACAAGACCATAATTTCATTTTTCTTCTCTCCCTGCCCATTCTCAGTCGCTGTGCCCATTCCCCTGGGGACAGAGGGACAGTTTACATTCACAATTGGTGGTGGCTGAAGCAGGCGTGGCCATGGCCAAGAGAGCAAGGCAGTGATGGAGGAAGAGGCTGCTGGAATGGGAGAAGGGCTGGAAAGGACCCCCCACAGGCTCTTTGGTAGCAGCCACGTCACTGTTTTCTGGGCAGAAGTTGAAGAGACATGTCTTGCATGAACTGGCCTGCACATGAGGACAGGTCCTGGTACCTTGGTCACAGCGGGCAATGGCACTCTGCTCCCTGAGCCCTTGACTCCCAACCTCAGGCATCACAAATACAGAGATTGGAGGGCAAAAGACCACTGCCTGCTGCTATCCTGGCTCCATTCTCAGCCCATCTTTTCCCTGACATCCCTCACTTGCTGTGAGTCGGAGCACAGTGGTGGAAATGGGAGCCCACAGCCCTCACCCCTGGGTCTGGTCATCTTTCATCTCTTCAGTGCCGTCTCTGCCTGTGGGATCTTAAGTGGCCTCTCCATTTTGTCCCCTGAATGAATATCCAGCCTGCATCTCCAGTCCCCTGGATTTTGTATGTCTCCATTTTCCTCAGAAAAGCATCGGAGTGCTCGCCTCTTTAGCCACATGCCAGGGAGGTGGCTAGTGAGTATGAAGCAGAATGACATTTCTCCTTCATTCCATCTTGCCATTTCTTCCCTTAGCGCCCACTTCTTTTTCTGAGATACTGAGGGCTGATATGAGTGGTCAAGATGCATGGGGAAGGGGGCCCTGCGAGGCCGTGGCAGAGGGTTCAAAGGCAAGAATAGGTACTAATGAGATAGCCAGGAGACCCAACTTCTACATTCTGTTTCACTAGGACAAGAATGTCCTTTCTTCCTGGAGCAGTGGGGTATCTGAACTGGGAACCAGGAATCCCCAATCCTCTTCCTGTTTCTATTTACATCTAAAAGGTCTTCCTGCCATTTATGCCTTAAAAAAAAAAAAGACTGACCTCTATAGCAGGTGAGAAGTTGCTATATAACACAGAGCCCAGCCAGGTGCTCTGTGATAACCTAGAGGGGAGGGGTGGGAGGCTCAAGAGGGAGGTGAAATATGTACACTTATGTCTGATTTGCATTGTTGTACAGCAGAAACCAATAGAACGTTGTAAAGTGATTTTCCTCCAATTAAAAAAAAAAAATCTCTAAAAGAAGACCCATGTTTCCTGTTTTTAACCTCTCCTGGGAATGTCAGTATAGACGAAAACCTGCAATAGGAACTCTGAAGCTGCAAGTGTTGTGAGTGGGGACAGCAACTTTGGGAAGATAGAGTGCCCTTTTGCCAACCTGTTCTCAGGAACTTTGGTGAATGGGCAAAAACTGCTGGCTCCATCCACACAGTACTTCCTTCAATTTTTGAGTCCATCTCTTCTTTCTAAACACTACACATGGACTCTCCTGGCTGTCCAGTGGTTAGGACTCCACGCTTCCACTGCAGGGGACACAGGTTTGATCCCTGGTCCGGGAACTAAAATCCCAACATGAACAAACCAGTTTTTGTCTGACCTGGCTTTCAGTGAGTCATCACTTTTAAGTCACAGGCCTCACCCTGCTCTGACTGGACACCCCCTCCTAGCATCCAATGTTCACGGAGGCTATAAGACCATGAGGCCACAGGGTTCTCCTTACCATTCTGAATAAATCAGTTTGCAAAATCTCCAGATCTTCCTGCAAAGCATCCATACGTATGAAGCAATGCCTAAACAGCCATACAAGTTGGCCTCCTGTTAGGTCCTGGAGCAGGGTGGCATCAACTTGAAAGTCTTCAGTCCATATAATGAAAGTTAAAAAAAAGAAGGCCACTCACATGGCCTATGCCTTCTACAGAGACAAGTACTCGGATGAGATTCCAGGCTGCCTCCTTCATCATTTCAGTTTAAATACCTCAGTGTCAAAGGCTCAGCAGGAAGAAAGGTATCAAGTGCTTCCAAGGCCCCTAGGCCTTTGCTTAATGCTAGAATTCCTTGACAGAAAACACTGCAGTAGTGGGTGCTCAGGGGAGAGGCAACTAGAATGGGGGTACTTCTCCCAGGGCAAACACTGAAACTTCTCTGTTTCAGGATACAGTTTCCTGAACCCTGGGCTGAGGTTGTTCATGTAGATAGGATGATAGCCACGGATACTGCCTCAAACTTAGTAATTCATTCTGAGCTCCCTTCAGAGAAACTGAATACTCTTATGATCCATCTTTCCTGTGAAAGAATGGGAGTAGGATTCCCCACCATCATTATTTGCTGAGTACCTGATACCTGAAGAATTTAGATCATGGAGGATGGGGAGGCTGAGTAACCAGACAGATACAAACAGGTAACTTCAGATATACAAGAATGATTCCATTCTTTTATTTATAAAGAATTTTCCAGGTATTGGTGGTAGGCACTGAAGATACAATGCTGCATAAAAGAGAGTTTAGATTCCTTTTTGTGAAACATCCCATATGCCCCTCCTAAAAACATTGTTGATGACAGATTCCTATCATTGGCTACCTCAACATTATGCATTCTTTCATCACATCCAGGATCTAGCTCTAAATGGTGACTTTCCTCAGACTGGAGACACTGGACATGATTCCCTTTTCCTGTGGAGTTTCTGGTGTCTAAGAAGGCTTGACCGCCTGCTAAAATTTCTCCTGCATATGCTACAAGTATAAGGCTGCTCACCTGTATGGGTTCTCTGGTGTTTAATAAGGTGGGAGTTCTGAATGAATCTTTTCCCACATTCATAACATTTAAAGGGCTTCTCTCCAGTGTGAATTCTTAGGTGTGTGTGTAGATTTGTGTTATGACTAAAGCTTTTTCCACACCATGAGCATCTATATGGTTTAATTCCTTGGTGTGCCAATAAGTGCTTATTAAGATCTGAACTCCATCTAAACCGCTTATCACATTGTTGACATTTATAGGGCTTCTCTTCAGTGTGAATTCTCTGGTGTTTAATAAGGTCAGAGCTAACTCTAAAGCTTTTCCCACATTCCTGACATTTAAAAGGTTTCTCTCCCGCATAGCCCTTCCCATGAACATCCACAGGTTTTGGAAGCTCTTGTTTACAAGTTTTAAGTTTCTTTCTTTTCCTCCCTGGAAAAGCACGATGTCGTTTCCGTACCCTGCATGTACCACCCTGATTTTCATTGCCCTCTGTTGTCTGAGCAACTTTCATTCTGGCCTTTCTTAATACTTTGCATCCTGATGGTTGTATTTCTGATGTAGAAAGAGATACAGGTTGGTCATTTCCAGTGTCATTTTTGAGCTTTAACCCTGTTGGAATAAACAGAAGAATCAGCCATCTGTTCCCCAGAATAAGAAAACTGTAGACATGGAAAGAAAAATCAATGCTGACAGCTTTAAAAAAATACAGGAACAAGGGATTTTTGGTCAAATCTGGGCAAAATGGCACAGACACATTTCTCCTTGGTCCTCCTTGCTGGGCACAACAACAAATCCATTCAAGAATGCAAGATACAATGAACAGAGAATTCTAAAAAGTGCTAAGAGGAGGGCAAAATGGTTTGGGACCCCAGGACTAGAAGAGTAACACAGTAGTATCTTACATCCCCACATCCAAAAATGTAGGCAAACCAGATCTAGTGTTTTCTAAATCTCAACTGAGCAACAGAACGCTACCTGAATAGGCTTACTCCATCCCCAATCTGAAATGGGAAACCTTCTGACAACATCAGAACTCCAGTCAGAGACATCAGATTTGTCATGCAGAACTAGCAAGACAGACCTCGCTAACCAGCCACTAGCAGCCTGCCCCAGGAAGCCTCTTCATCCCTATGAGTCAGAGATGCCCACTGAGAGACACTCTAGCCTAAGTAAAGATCTTCCTCATTCCTCACTCTTGGTGGCAGCATAAGCAGGAGCACATGGGAATCCCAGCAGTACCACATAAATCAAGGAGACCAAAATAATACCATAAAAGCTCTGAAAATTAAGCTGTCACTAGACACATATTCTACAAAGCAGGTGTTTAATAAGGTGGGAGTTCTGAATGAATCTTTTCCCACAAAGTAGGAAAGAACTTAACATGCTAAACTAAAACGGAGTGACTGCCCATTAAAATATTTAAATAGGACCCAGACTCTCCTAACATAATAGACAAAATGATCAGGATACAAAAAAATAAGTCACACAGCACTCCTAGAACCAAAAAAAAAAAAACAACACAACTTGAGTGAGAAAAGGCAATCTGACAAAAATGGAATCAGATTGATAATCAAAACCAGAAAGACAATAGAAAAATCTAAAATATATGGAAACAAATGGAAATATACTTCTAAATAATCCATGATTCAAAGAGAAAGTCTCAAGGGAAATGTAAAAATACATAATTAAATGAAAATGAAATTATAATATATCAAAATATGTGGAATGCAGCTATAGGAATGCTTAGAGGAAAATATATAGCCCTAAAGGCATACAACAGAAAAGAGGAAAGCTCTCAAATAAATAATCTAAGTTTCTACCTCAAAAAACTAGAAAAAAAGGAAAATAAAAGTTGAAGAAAGGAATAATAAAGATCACAGCAGAAATTAAACAACTTGCTCCTCAAAAAATTAATGAAATTGATAAACCTGTATTAACTCAGGCAAAAATGAAAGAAGATGCAAACCATCCATATCAGGAAGGAAACTGGGTCTATCACTACACATTCTGCAGCAATTAAAGAGATAATAAGGGAATACTATAACCAACTTACGTTCACAAAGTTTAAAAGTTAGGGGGAAATGGGTGAATTTCTCAAAATCTACAAACTACCAGAATTCAACCAGTGTGAAATAGATAATCTGAATAGCACTCTGAAAATTAAAAATTGAATTCATAATTAAAAAGCTGCCAAAACAGACATCTCCAGGTTCATATAGTGTTACTGGAGGATTCTACAAAATATCTATACAATTAACACTACTTTTGTATCATCTCTTCCAGAAAAGAAGAAGTAATATTACCCAAATCATTTCATAAGGCCAGTAATTACCCTGATAACAAAATCACACAAAGACAGTACTAAAAAAGAAAACTACAGACTAACATCTCCCATGAACTTCAACACAAAAATCCTCAACAAAATATTGGCAATCTGAATGTAACAATATGTAAGCATTATATACCATGATCACATAGGATTTCGATATTTGAAATCAATCAACATAATCCACCATATATCAACAAGCTTTGAAAGATCATAATCCCATTAACTGACACAGAAAAGTATTTGACAAACTCTACATCCATTAATGATAAAAAAAAAAAAAACTCAAGAGGGACTTCCCTGGTGGACCAGTGGCTAAGACTCCACATTCCCAATACAAGGGGCCCAGGTTCAATTCTTGGTCAGGGAACTAGATTCTGAAATGACACTAAGAATTTGCATGCCACAACTAAGAGTTCACATGCTTCAACTAAAGATCCTGAGTGCTTGAACGAAGACCCAGCACAGCCAAAAATAAATAAAAACACTAGGAAAGTTAGGAATTATATCAACTTGATAAAGTATCAATAAAAACCCTGCACTACACCCCAATGTTCATTGCAGCAGTTTATAATAGCCAGGACATAGAAGCAACCTCGATGCCCATCAGCAGACGAATGGATAAGGAAGCTGTGGTACATATACACCATGGAATATTACTCAGCCATTAAAAAGAATTCATTTGAATCAGTTCTAATGAGATGGATGAAACTGGAGCCCATTATACAGAGTGAAGTAAGCCAGAAAGATAAAGAACATTACAGTATACTAACACATATATACGGAATTTAGATAGATGGTAATGATAACCCTATACGCAAAACAGAAAAAGAGACACAAATGTACAGAACAGACTTTTGGACTCTGTGGGAGAAGGCGAGGGTGGGATGTTTCAAGAGAACAGCATCGAAACATGTATATTATCTAGGGTGAAACAGATCACCAGCCCAGGTTGGATGCATGAGACAAGTGCTCAGGCCTGGTGCACTGGGAAGACCCAGAGGGATGGGATGGGGAGGGAAGTGGGAGGGAGGACTGGGATGGGGAATACATGTAAATCCATGGCTAATTCAAGTCAATGTATGACAAAAACTACTACAATACTGTTAAGTAATTAGCCTCCAACTAATAAAAATAAATGGAAAAAAAAACAAACCCTGCACTAACATCACATGTAATAGTGAAAGACATAACGTTTCCATGATAAAATTGGGAAGAAGGCAAGGATGTTTGCTCTCACGATTCTTATTCAACACTGTACCAGAAGCTGGACCTATTGCAACAAGGTAAAAAAATAAATAAATAAAAAGCACTAAAGATCATGTGACTATGTATAATAATCCCAAGAAATTTACCAAAAAAAACCTTCTTAGAACTAATAAGCAAGCTCAGTAGGGTCACAGGATAAAATAAAACATAAAATTAGAGGCATAACTATACAAAAACAGTGAACATTTGTTTTAACATAAATTTAAAATAATACCATTTACAGTTGTGCAAATGAAAATTAAATGCTTCTGCATATACTTGGCAAACATGCAGAGGATCTGCACACTGAAAACTATAAAAAGTAGATGAACAACTATACTCCAACAAAAACATAAATAAAATAAATTTTTTTCTCTATCAAAAAGTTGGTGATAGGACTTCCCTGGTGGTCCAGTGGTTAAGAATCCACCTTCCAATGCAGGGAACTCAGGTTTGATCCCTGGTTGGGGAACTAAAATCCCACATGCCCCTGGGCAATGAAGCTAGTAGCTGCAACTAGAGAGAGCCCTCGAGCTGTAACTGGAGAAGCCTGCACACCACAATAAAGACTCAGTGCAGCCAAAATAAGTAAATAAACAAAATTTTTTAAATGATGAAAGAAATCAAAGAAAACTTGAACAAACATACTGTGTTCATTGTTTGGAAAAATCAACACAGTAAAGATATCAATCCTCCTCAAATTAACATATAGTTTAATGTAATTTCTAGCAAAATTCCAAAAAAGTTTCTTATAGGTAAGCTTATTCTAAAATTTACATGGAAAGGGACAGGCCCTAGCATAGCTTAAAATAAAATTTATCTTGACAAAAGAATAAAGTAGGAAGAAAGACTCTGATTTAGGCTTTCTATATTGTATAGCTACAGTAATCAAGACAGTGCGATATTGGCAGAGGGACAGGCACATAACTCGATGGAACAAAACAGATACACAAGTATGCCCAACTGATTTTGACAAAAGTGCAAAAGCAATTCAATGGAGGAAGGCCAGCCTTTTCAATAAACAAGGCTGAAGCAACTGGACCTACATAGGCAAAAAACCAAATGAGCTTCAACCTAAATTTCGTATCTTATATAGAATCGACTCAATATGAATCACAGACTTAAATGCAAATTTAAAAAACTTTTAGGAAAAATATAGAAAATTTTAGGGCTCTATGGCTAGCCCTGATACCAAAAATAACATCGGTAAAAAAACAAATGAAAAATTGGGCATCAAAATTAAAAACTTACTCTGTGGAAACCCATGGGAAGAGGATAAAAAGAAAAATATACAGACTTGGGGAAACTGCTTGCAAACCATATATCCAAGAAAGCACTACAATCTATAAAAGAACTCTCAAAATTCAACAGTTAAAAAACAACCTAATGAAAACCATGGCAAAGGCCGTTTCACTGAAGATAATATAAAGATGGCAAATAAGCACATGAAAAACTACAACATCATTAGCTATTAGCGAAATGCTAGTCCAAGCCACAATGAGATAACATTACATACTTAACAGAAGGCCAAAAAAAATTTTTTTAATGGTAATAATATTAAACAATGGCAAGAATGTAGAGAAACTGGATCACACCCATTGCTGGCTAGGAAGGTAAAATGATGCCGTCACTCTGAAAAACATTTTAGCATTAAACATCTAATTACCATATGAAACAGCAATTTCACTCTTTCACTCTCTATCCCAGAGAAATGAAAATTTACTGTCTCTACACAAAATTCTGTACAGGATTCATGGCAGCTTTATTCGCAATAGCCCAAGACTGAAGACAGCAAAAATATCTTTCAATGGATGAATGGTTAAACAAATTGTGGTTTATCAATATTATGGAACGCTTCTCAGCAGTAAAAATGAATGAACTACTAATACACACAATAACTTAGATGAATTTCCAGGGAATTACTGTGAAGGAGAAAAGTTAATCTCCCAAAGCAACGTATTTTATGACTCTAATCATATAATTTTGAAATGGCAAAATTTAAAAACTGTAAGCAGATCAGTGGTTGGCCTAGGTTGGTGATGAGGTAGGGTGTGGAAGGGAAGTATGTGTTGTTATATTGATAAAAGGGCAACTGGAAGGATCCTTGTGGTAACGTATCTTGACTGGTGTGGTGAATATACAAACCTCCACATGTGATAAAACCTTATAGAACTAAATACATACACACTCACAAATGAATACAAGGAAAAATGGAAATATGAATAAAGTCAGTGGACTATACCCATTTTATTATCCTGGTTGTGACATTATATACTTTTGCAAAAGTTATCATTGAGGGAAAATGGGTAAAGTGTATATGGGTTCTTTGTATTACATTTTCAATATGCATGTGAATCTACAAATAACTCAATAAAGAGGTTAATTTTTAAAAATATATAGGAACAAAATCTTAAAAATGTTAAGCCCTTATAAAGGCTCCTATTAAGGAATTTTCTCCTCTTCCTATATGTACATTTACCTCAAAGAGACTCTCCAAGAATGTCCATGAACTCTTAGGGACGTTGGGTCTATGGTTCTTGCCCTTGTGCTAAACAGATCACTTTAAGTTTAGGGTGCAATGATAATGCTCTGAGAATAAAACTTGGAGGTCATGAACTGCCATCTAAATTCCAGACTAATTTCAGAAAAAGCGAATAACTCTTTATACTTTTATTTACTCCAAACATTTAAATGGGCGGAATCTTAAACTCAGTTATCTTCTTTATATTCTACTATGGCTGTGGGTGGATGTGCAATGAGGAAACTAGGAACTAAACCTAAGGACACATGGAAATGTCGTGGGACTGGGAGTCATGTGGTATTCCAGCAGACCTGGTTAGAGATGAGGCAGCTGAGACCAGGATGGTAAGAGCAGAAGAGGTTGAGACATGGTTGTATTCAGGACCTATTTTGAAGACAGAGCTAAGAGTACTTGCTGACTGATTGGCTGGGGGGGGGGTAGGGTATAACAAAAGGACTGGAAAAAAGGATAACTGAGAGGTTTGGGGCCTGAACAACTGGGTAAAGTATGCTTTCTACTGACATGGAAAAGATCTGGAAAGAGTGGGCTTGCAGGGGAGGGCAAGAGTATGATAGATCAAGCAGTCTACTTAGGAAAAAGATGTGTATTTGTAAAAAACTCTCCAGGTGATCTGCATCTGCCTTCCCTTTCCCTCACACCATCAAGCTGAGAACCAACCCACTGCTGGGACACTGGGACACTCTCACAGGGGTGCATTTTCCATGAACTGAGGATGTAACAGATTGCTCAACTGCTACACAAAGGAAAGGAAGACTCTTTACCTAGAGAGGTGACAGTCTCATAGATTTCCCGCATTACATCAATGTAGAGGGTCTTCTGATTAGGGTCCATTATTTGCCATTCTTCCTTGGAAAAAGACAAGGCCACATCTTCAAATGTCAACTGCGTCTAAAGAAGAGAGTAAGTTGTAGTTCAGTACTCGCTACAACAGAAGCCGTCCTATCACTCATCTCTGAATTACATGGGAGGCCAGTTACCAAAAAAGTTAAGAGAAGATTCAAGGGAAAAAAAGTGAGATGACAGAAAAGGTGCCAAAGAGATCAGTACACAGCTTGGGAGGTGCCCCAATCCCACAGCGCCAATCCTAGCTGCCTAAGGAACATCTGGGGCTAATGTGCCTCAGAGCACCTGCTGTGCAAGGTAGGATCATGGGCAGCAGAGAAAAGCAGACAAGGCCACATTCAGGCTGCCTGAAAAAGCTTGTAAAGTACAGCTCACCTGAGACTCAGGCAAGGTGAGCTCAGATGCCGTCTTCCAGCTTGGAGTGCTTTTCTGCTCACAAAAGGTTAGACTCTCTTCAGCAGGCACAGCTGTGGGAGAGAAGGAGCCAGAAAAAATATATATATTTTCTGTTTATGAATACCCCAAATCAACTTCTACAGTTTAGGACTCCTTCAGTAAAGACAGCTCACCTTCACATGTGTGTGCGCACGCGCATGAGCACACACTCACACATGTACAACAAGAGTGGCCTTCTCCTTGTAAATTAGAACCAAAAAGCCACCACTCCATAGAATTGGTTCCCAGTTTTCATTAAATTAAATAGGGCTTCCCTGCTGGCTCAGAGGTTAAAGCGTCTGCCTGCAATGTGGGAGACCTGGGTTTGATCCCTGGGTTGGGAAGATCCCCTGGAGAAGGAAATGGCAACTCACTCCAGTATTCTTGCCTGGAGAATCCCATGGACGGAGGAGCCTGGTGGGTCCATGGGGTCGCAAACAGTTGGACATGACTGAGCAACTTCACTTTCACTGCTTCCATTAAATAAAAGGAAATCCATTGTTTTTCCTATCATTAAAGAAACTGTTGACTGAGCTGGGCAAGCATTAGGGATGTTTGAAAATTAAAACCTCGTGTCCTCCAGTGTATTATGGGAAACATGGGAGATTTCATTACTTTTTTCCTGGTGTACAATTCTCTTCCCATTCTGCCACTGACAGCCCATTTCTGATCCCAATTTCTCCTCTAACTTCTAACAGTGAGATGATCCCGCTTGTCCCTGCTCTACCTTCTTCTCTCCTCTCAAATTTCTATAGAGAAAGGTCCACATTATGAATACCAGCGTTCTGTAGTTTGGATGCTTCTGTACCCCAGAAGGACCTTCACCTTCACCCACCACTGACCTACTGTACTCCCACTAGAAAGATATCCTAACTGAAAGCATGACTGGGCACCTGGAAAATTCCCATGACATGCTACCTGAACCAATTACTATCATAGCTCCCAAGAGAAGATATTTATGATGAAACTCCTTACCTCTTTCATACACAGGCTGGGTTTCTTTGTGAGTATTCCAGCCCGGATCTTGCAGTATCTGGTATATATTCCAACATTCTTTCTGGAACACACCCGTTGGTTGGGGCTCTGCTGGCTTCCACTTAAAGCCTGGGGCCACTGCTGTTCCTTCCAAGAGCTCTGTGTCCTTTCCCAGTTCATGGGCTGTGACCTAGAAATAATCCCCATCCTCATTAGCAAAGAACTTTTGGTTTTGGGGTGGTGATGGAAGAACATACAAGAGTAGAGTCCAGGTTTGGGGAGTGTGTAAGGAAGTAATTTTTAAAAATGAAGAGATATTGTGCCATGATTTTCTCACAAGGAACTGTACACATGAGCGGGGAAAATCAGATTAAAATGAGAGAAGCTATGATTGTTGCTGGCCTCTACACCTCCTCGGACAGCCACGGCTCACACCAAGAGCAGGGTAGGGGCAGGCTGCCTGTTCTCTCACTGCCTCCACTCTCTTGCTTTCTAGACCTGGATCCTTGATTTAGTGGGCTTTTATTTTCTAGTTTTCTCTAAAGAATAAGAAAATGAATAAAAAAGGGTTTTCTGTCAGTTAGATTTTCCAATCCTCCCACGTCAAGGGAACAATTTCATGGAGAAAGGGGATGCAGCAGAGGAAAAAAATGGGGGAAGAGCTGGATTCAACTTTCCTCCATACACTTCAGGTGTATAAGACACTTGTGCTCCTCAACGTGGGCTCCCAAGGAGAGAAAGTATGCTGCCATCTCCCCAGGGCAGACCTGGTTACCCACTCACCAGCAAGGCCAAGGCAAAGCATGAAGGAAGGCCATGGAGGCTCTTTTCTCCTGACCCTTAGATGTGTGTTCCCAGCCCAGAGAGCACCACCCCTCAGCATTCAGATTTTCTCCATTTTTCTGTTAGCTTTTTTCTTCTTTCTGATCCTTGTTTCCCTTTTCTCTTTCC
The DNA here is from genome assembly GCF_963930625.1 of Muntiacus reevesi. Classification (NCBI taxonomy): domain Eukaryota; kingdom Metazoa; phylum Chordata; class Mammalia; order Artiodactyla; family Cervidae; genus Muntiacus; species Muntiacus reevesi. The sequence goes on along the minus strand of NC_089271.1, from coordinate 116,543,621 downwards.
ATTTCTTCTCTTTCTTTGCAGTTTCCCCAGAAAGGTTTGATTTATACTTTGGCTGCTACCCTCTCCTGCCTTTGACCTTTAAAACCCTGCATTCAGAGTTTTTTTCCTCCCTTCCTAGCATTTTCTTGCCTTCTATTTCTTGGTTGCTAAGTCCTGTCTCCTTGGCCATGCTAGGCCAGGCCCACCACCTTCAATTCACCCTGGCCCTAAAGAGGACAAAATGCATTTTTTTCTAAGGCCAGGAAAAGACTCTCCGGAACTCCCAAATCTGAAAGCTGTCACTGCAAGTCTGTGATTTCAGACTGCACTTAGTTATTCTAAAGGAACAATAGTAGAGTGACTTAATCCATCTCATTCTCCAATTACTGCCCCCCACTTTCACCCTCTTTCACAGTGTACATGTAAGGAATCTTTCTGCTCACCTCATTGCTTATTCCACCAGATTCTCTCTGAAAGCGGTCTACCAGGGCCACAGCCTCTTTGACGCTCTGTGGATGATACTTCTGCACCCAGTTCTGGATATGACTGGGCAGAACGTCCAGGAACTGCTCCAGCACCAGCAATTCCAAGATTTGCTCTTTTGAGTGGATCTCTGGCCTCAGCCACTGACAGCATAATTCCTGCAGTTGGCTGACAGCCTCACACGGTCCAGGTGCATCATGATAACAGAAGCTCCGGAAGTGCTGGCGAGCACTCTCAGGACTAAGACTGCCCATCTGTGGGCTGGATTTCTTACTCTGATTGGAACTCTCTTTCACAGACCTCTTAGTCCCCTGCAAAACCTCCACATGTGGGTACAAGCATGCATTCGCCTTCACATGGCTCATCATTATTTGCTCTAGGAACTGTTTTTCTCCTACGTGTGACATCCTCTTGGGGCCACCTGATAACTGAGGCCTTGTCAGGCTTGGTACAAAACCAATGAGTGGATCTTCTCCCCAAGGGCACTGAGAGAGGGGAGGAAAAAAAAAGTACACATCAAGAAGAAAGCCACATGACACACATTTACTATTTATAGTTATCAGAGAAGGAGGAACAGAAAGTTATCAGAAAAGAAGGAACAGAAAGCAACTGTTCTGCCTCCTTTTTAAAATTAACTGCCACTCCTGAAAACTCAAGACTCAGGACATGTCTTCACCCTTTCCTTTGTTACTCAACTTTGAAACAAATTTACAGCTCTGGAAAGACAAATGTTAGTTCATCACTTTTTCTCTAAGGTTGATGGATGAAAAAACTTGCATGCATTTGCTAAAAGAAGCTTTGATATTATCTAATACTTAATCCGTGTACTTCATGTCCCACCTTTACAAACAGGGGTATTTTACTTTCTCTACATTTTAATAAATCATTCCAGTTTCTTATCTTCCGTGAGATGAGGGACAACTTCTCTGTCCCTTCATCTTCTTATGCAGACTGATTCCTTTGCTTTATGGAACATCTATATTCTCTTTTCCATCATATTAATACTGGAAGGGAAACTGAGACACCCAGATCAGAAAAGAATTAGAGAAAAAGTAACCTTATTCCTTTCAGCAAGTTTCCCCCCACTAAGCTACCAGATGGCATCAACATTGCTTCTTTGGCACCTCCTGGGAACACTTATAATGGTCACTGTGCTCCTTTCTACCTATGGATGAAAATTTCTGCTCACTTTACTAGAAAAACTGACAGCTGGCTTTGTTTACAAGATATCCAAATGTCACACTGTTTAAAAAAAAAAAGGAGAAATAGTGACGATTAAGGTTCTTCAGAGACAAGAAAGGTCCTAGAAAAGGTAACCCTTGTCTTGACTTTACATTTCCTCAGGGTCATAGAGATTTTTAAGCAAGGCTGATGATGGCCTTGAGAGTCTGATTTTCTCAGAGGTTACCCAAGAGAAACAACAACAAAGCTCTTTCAAGGAAGCCACAGGTATTCAAACAAATGGTTGGTTCCTGCTGCCTATCTAGGCTCAGGAGGTACAGGGACACTTCCTGAATTTCTCTGTCAGCAGAAACTAATGTCTTGGAGGCTGAAATGACCCCTTTCTCGGAGCTTCCCTGATAGCTCAGTTAGTAAAGAATCCGCCTGCAATGCAGGAGACCCCAGTTCGATTCCTAGGCCGGGAAGATCTGCTGGAGAAGGGATAGGCTACCCACTCCAATATTCTTGGGCTTCCCTTGTGGCTCAGCTGGTAAAGAATCCGCCCACAATGTGGGAGACCTAGGTTCGATCTCTGGGTTGGTAAGATCCCCTGGAGAAGGGAAACGCTACCCACTCCAGTATTCTGGCCTGAAGAATCCCATGGGCTGTATTCGAAAAGAGTTGGACACAACTGAGCGACTTTCACTTCCACCAGTAATATGCTCATAAGCCAGCAGAAACGGGCAAGTTTCGCTGGGTGCACTGGTAGGCCTTACTGCCCTATGCCCCACCTACACCTTCTGGGTCGAAAGTACCAAAAGCTCTCAACACACCAGCAGCTTCCGAGTCTACTTCAGCAGCATCCCTGGGTTTTATTTGCACACACTGTACAAAAGTTTGCTTCTGGAGGTTAGATGTGGCTGTAGGTGGCCTTGACTACCGGCCTCCTCGAGAACAGGTCCCGCCGGTTCTCAGACCGACCCGCCGCCCGGCAAAGAAGCCAAAGCGAAAACGAAAAGGCTGCGCCTCGGCTAACTTCCGCCCTTCCCCCCATCCTCGCTCACCACAACGCAGCTGGCACGTGAGGTATTTCTAAGGGTATCTCTCGGTATCTCTCGGGGGTCTCCTGACCAAACCCAGAAGGAAAATCAGGTTCTCGATTACCTCCACCCAGCTCTGGCTTCCGTGGACACCACTTCCCTCTTTCTGGGCTCGGCTATGAAGTCACCACACCTCACGCCGTCGCGGGGAAGAAGGCAGGTCCGGATTCCCGCGCCCCCGGGGATGATATCGGGAAGGCGCGAGGCCCCAGGAGCGCACGGGCCTTGGAAGTTCAGTTCCCGGCGCTACGCCTCTAGCGCCGTGAGACCGTACCCCGGCTCGCCATTTTGGGGTCTCGTGCTGTGGGCCGGGCGCCGGCCGGAAAAGGAAGAATGCGCTTCCGGTGGCTGCGTGACAGCCACGCCCATCACCGCCCTCCCTCCACCTGGGGAGTCGCAGACGCGCGAGTCCGGAACTGTCTCGCAGGTCCGCCCCATCCTGGGTTCAGCCCCGGATGCAAAAAAAAAAAGACAGTTCGTGTCACCGAGTCTCGGGTTCACGGGAGTCCTAGCGGAGCCGCAAAGGAGGCTGTCTCCTGCGAGCATTGTAGCCGGCTGACGCCCAGCGCCGTGATCTCGGACCCCCAGACTTGCTGCGTGTCTTATGTCCAGATTACTACTACATCACGTTCCAACAGCTGGCGGCCTTTTCTACCGGGACGTTCCCCTGGTTAGGACCCCTATCTCCGAAAGTCGTCACTAGGCTTGTCCCAGGACTCGAGTTAAGAGGCTTTTGGTCCTTCTGGCCAGACCCCTCGCTGGATCAGGAGCCTCAGTCCCTGATATTTTAAAAATCCTTTTCTGGTTTGCAGGCACGTGCTTCCCAACTGTTATTTTATTCTTGTTAGGTAGGTTTTAACCTCATGATGTCCCTTCCATTTATATTTCTCTTTGACATATAAAGAAATTCAGGTATAGGACGTGGTGTCCGCAGAGTCACGTGGATTACAGGTGGCAGATTTTAGTCCGGTTTAGGTCTCCTGTTGTCACACCCCATGCTTAGGCTACTATATTGTGCTTCCCTGAAGGACGGAATCTTGTTTCATCTTACACTTAGAGGTTCTTACACATCCTGTAGTGCTTAGCAAAGTTCTTTGGAGAAGGCATCTTTCTAAGAACCCGGATATCTCGGGTTTCAGTGTCTCCAAATTTTCGTTGTTTACCTAGTATTGAGCCATTTGGACAAAGGTTATCTATAAGAATCGAAGAGGAGAAACTATGTGTAGCTCAGTTGTACAGTGGAGATAAAACTGATGTCAGTGTGAAAAATCAGTGTGAGAAACTACCCTTGCAAGGATACCAGAGATCTGCATGACAAGGAGGAAAATAAACAAGGAGCGCTAGTCCGCCTTTTAACTTGCAAACTAAGTTTACGCTCAAAAGACAAGGTTAATCCTTATTTGCAGAGCAAAGCTGCCCAAAAGTGTGAGAGGACACAGTGCATTATCTGTGATTGTAAAACTAGTAAAGATGTTTGCTTCACCAGGGAGTCGTTTTCAGAGTGATTTTTTCAAAGCTGTGTTCCTGAGGTCAGGCGTTTTCAACCGAATGTTTTATGACAATGGAAAAGAAGTCAGAGTATTGTTGCTTCTGGATAATTCCCAGGGTTACCTTTCAGCTGAGTCAATAACCAATGAGGATGGTCAGAGAAAGGCATTTTCTTTTTCTCTTCTTTTTCCTCTTTGTTAAATAGTAAGATTTTTAAACCATGTGAAATTTAATATTAATCTGCACAAAGTTATTCCTTATAATTGTCTTCAATAGAAATTCGATTATACAGTTATATTCATTTAGAATGAATATGGAAATAAGTATAATGATCTCTTCAGTTTTCCTTATAACCTACTATGGCTTATATGCTTCAAAGAAAAGAAAAAAAAAATTTAAAAATGACTATAGACTGCAGGAAGACAGGTTGTAATTCACTTAAATTTCATTATATACTATTAATATGATTAGTGGTTTAAGCATACATTGACCCATGTTTTCTGTTATAAAACTCTACATAATTAAAGGTTTATAATTTACTTATAATTTAAATCCATAACACCCAGATCCCATCCATAGTTATGTTTTGGCTAATACGTTTGAAACACTAAGTGAAAAAAGAGAAACTATGTAAAATCTGTGTAAAAAGGATTTTCTTTCCTCTAAACACTTCAACTTTCAGTCATCCAAGGAATCAAGATGCAATCCTGAGCAGCAAACAACTTTATAGGTGAAAGCAAGAATACTGGAGTGGGTTACCATGTCCTCTTCCAGGGGATCTTCCTGACCCAGGGATGGAACCTGTGTGTCTTACATCTCCTGCATTGGCAGACTAGTGAAAGCTTACCTGAAGGGGGGCTGAATTGGGGACTAGGTGAAGACCCCTGTTGGAATGCCTTTTTAGTGCCTAAGAGCAATTATATGGGCCTCCTCTTTGCTCCAGCTTCAAGGGAAACATTCCAAGTAGGAGCAACATCAGTTTGGTGACATCACAAGATCTGTATGGGGGCTATTACAGTGGCTGCGGTAGGGAGAGGGTACATCCTTCTGAGACTCACCATTCACATCAATTACCATCTTACCCAGAGAGAACAGCATGCTCACTAGTTCCAGTTTTGTTCCCTGTGACTTCTGCACTGATGTTCTGCAGAACCGTGCTGGTCACCTTAACTTTGCCTCACTCTAGCAGGAACTGCCCAACACCCCCACAATATCTGAGCATGTATTGTGGCCCAAGGATCACTTCACATAGAAAGGTGTCAGATTACCTACCACCTTTCTTACCTTAACAAGGGGAGAACTTCAATTCCAGCCTGGAGACCCCTCCCCCTGTCACCGACCACCTCTCATCAATGTCCAGATTACTGAGCCCAGAGTCCCACTCGGTACCTGGTGTGATGCCCACGCAGAGCCACATCTTCATCCATCATGCTTGTAGTCATCACAAATAATAACATCTGCAAGTGGGAGCTTTTTCAACATACATATCTTACTGAAAAACATAAGTATTTTACAAATTCCTCTACCAACTGGGTTTGTCTCCTCCAAGACACTTGGGAAAGGGCTTACATGTATCTTTTCAAGCTAGCATTTTTCTTTTTCTTTTTTGATATGTTCCCAGGAGTGGAATTGCTGGACCGTATGGTAGCTCTATTTTTTTTGTTTGTTTGTTTCTGAGGAACATCCATATTGTTTTCCATAGTGGCTGCACCAATTACATTTCTACCAGTGGTGTGGGAAGGTTCATATTTCTTCACATTTCTGTCAATACTTGTTATAGCTCATCTTTTCCATAATGGCCATTCTAACAAGTGTGAGGTGATATCACATTATCATTTTGGTTTACATTTCCCTGATGGTTAACAGCATAGTGCATTTTTTTTCTTTTTATTTATGTTTTAATTAAAAGATAATTGCTTTACAGAATTTTGTTGTTTTCTGTCAAACCTCAAAATGAATCAGCCATAGGTATATATATGTCCCCTACTTCTTGAACCTCCCTCCTATCTCCCTCCCCATCCCATCCCTCTAGGCTGTGGGTCTCAAACAGAGACCCTGTTTGATTTCCCTGAAACATACAGCAAATTCCCATTGGATATCTATTTTACATATGGTAATTTAAGTTTCCATGTTACTCTCTCCATACATTTCAGCCTCTCCTCCCCTTTCCCTCTGTCCATTAGTCTGTTCTCTGTCTCGTTCTCCACTGCTGTCCTGCAAATAAATTCTTTGTTACCATTGTTCTAGATTTCATTTATATGCATTCAGTTCAATTGCTCAGTCGTGTCCAACTCTTTGCGATTCCATGGACTACAGCATGCCAGGCTTCCCTGTCCATCATCAACTCCTGGAGCTTACTCAAATTCGTGTCCATCGAGTCAGTGATGCCATCCAACCATCTCATCCTCTGTCGTCCCCTTCTCCTCCCGCCTTCAATCTTTCCCAGCATCAGGGTGTTTTCCAATGAGTCAGTTTTTGCATTGGGTGGCCAAAGTATTGGAGTTTCAGCTTCAGCATCAGGCAATGAATATTCAGGACTGACTTCCTTTAGGATTGACTGGTTGAATCTCCTTCCAGTCCAAGAGACTCTGAAGAGTCTGCTCCAACACCACAGTTCAAAAGCATCAATTCTTCAGTGCTCAGCTTTCTTTATAGTCCAACTCTCACATCCATACATGACTACTGGAAAAATCATAGCCTTGACTAGACAGACCTTTGTTGGCAAAGTAATGTCTCTGCTTTTTAATATGCTCTCTAGGTTGGTCATAGCTTTTCTTCCAAGGAGCAACTGTCTTTTAATTTCATGGCTGCAGTCACCATCTGCAGTGATTTTGGAGCCCGAGAAAATAAAGTCTGTCACTGTGTCCATTGTTTCCCCCATCTATTTGCCATGAAGTGATGGGACCAGATGCCATGAGCTTGGTTTCCTGAATGTTGAGTTTTAAGCCAGCTTTTTCACTCTCCTCTTTCACTTTTATCAAGAGGCTCTTTAGTTCTTCCTCGCTCTCTGCCATAAGGGTGGTGTCATCTGCGTATCTAAGGTTATTGATATTTCTCCCAGCAATCTTGATTCCAGCTTGTGCTTCATCCAGCCTGGCATTTCTCATGATGTACTCTGCATATAAGTTAAATAAGCAGGGTGACAATATACAGCCTTGACATACTCCTTTCCTCATTTGGAACCAGTCTATTATTCCATGTACAGTTCTAACTGTTGCTTCTTGACCTTGACATTTTTGATATATGTGTTAGTGTATGACATCTATCTTTCTTTTTCTACTTATTTCACTCTGATAGGCTCTAGTTTCATCCACCTCATTAGAACTGACTAAAATGCATAACTTTTATGGCTGAGTAATATTCCATTGTGTATATGTACCACAACTTCTTTATCCATTCATCTGTCAATGGACATCTAGGTTGCTTACGTGTTCTAGCTATTGTAAATAGTGCTGCAATGAACAGTGGGGTACATGTGTCTTTTTCAATTTTGGTTTCCTCAGGGTGTATGCCTATGAGTGGGATTGCTTGGTCATATGGTGGTTTTATTCCTAGTTTTTTAAGTAATCTCCATAACATCTTCCATAGTGGCTGTATCAATTTACATTCCCACCAACAGCACAAGAGGGTTCCTTTTTCTCCACATTTATTCTTTGTAGACTTTTTGATGATGGCCATTCTGACTGGTGTGAGGTGATATCTCATTGTAGTTTTGATGTGCATTTCTCTAATAATAAGCAATAGTGAGCATCTTCTCATGTGTTTATTAGCCATCTGTATATCTTTGGAGAAATGTCTGTTTAGGTCTTTCCCCCACTTTTTGATTGGGGTGTTTATTTTTCTGGCATTGAGTTGTATGAGCTGCTTGTATATTTTTGGAAATTAATCCTCTGTCAGTTGTTTCATTTGCTATTATTTTCTCCCATTCTGAGGGTTTTCTTTTCACCTTGCTTATAGTTTCCTTTGCTGTGCAAAAGCTTTTAAGTTTAATTAGGTCCCACTTGTTTACTTTTGTTTTTATTTCTATTATTCTAGGAGGTGGATCATAGAAGATCTTGCTTTGATTTATGTCATCAAGTGTTCTGCCTATGATTTCCTCTAAGAGTTTTATATTTTCTGATCTTACATGTAGGTCTTTAATCCTTTTTGAGTTTATCTTTGTGTATGGTGTTGGGAAGTGTTCTAATTTCATTCTTTTACATGTAGCTGTCCAGTTTTCCCAGCACCACTTACTGAAGAGGCTATCTTTGCCCCATTGTATATTTTTACCTGCTTTGTCAAAAATAAGGTATGGATAGATGCATGAGTTTATTTCTGGACTTTCTGTCTTTTTCCATTGGTCTATATTTCTGTTTTTGTGCCAGTACCATGCTGTCTTGATGACTGTAACTTTGTAGTATTGTCTGAAGTCAGGAAGGTTGATTCCTACTGCTCCATTTTTCTTTCTCAAGACTGCTTCGGGTTTTCGGGGTCATTTGTGTTTCCATATGAACTGTGAAATTTTTGTTCTAGTTCTGTGAAAAATGCCATTGGTGATTTGATAGGGATCACATTGAATATGTATATTGCATTTGGTAGTATAATCATTTTCACAATATTGATTCTTCCTACCCAGGAACATGGAATATCTCTCCATCTGTTTTTTATCTTTGATTTCTTTCATCAGTGTCTTATAATTTTCTGTATACAGCATACAGTTCTTTTGTCTCCTTAGGTAGGTTTATTCCTATATATTTTATTCTTTTTGTTGCAATGGTGAATAGGATTGATTCCTTAATTTCTTTTCCTGATATTTCATTGTTAGTGTATAGAGATGCAAGTGATTTCTGTGTATTGATTTTGTATCCTGAAACTTTGCTAAATTCACAGATTAGCTCTAGTAATTTTCTGATAGTATCTTTAGGGTTTTCTATGTATAGTATGTCATCTGCAAACAGTGAGAGCTTTACTTCTTCTTATCCAATCTGGATTCCTTTTATTTCTTTTTCTTCTCTGATTGCTGTAGCTAGGACTTCCAAAACTATCTTGAATAATAGTGGTGAGAGCATCTTTTAATGTACCTGTTGGCCATCTGGGTTTCCCTGGTGGCTCAGAAGTAAAGAATCTGCCTGCAATGTGGGAGACCTGGGTTTGATCCTTAGGTTGGGAACATCTGCTGGAGAAGGGAATGGCAACCCACTCCAGTATTCTTGCCTGGAGAAGTCCATGGACAGAGAAGCCTGGTCAGCTACAGTGCATGGAGTCTGCAAAGAGTCAGACACAACTGAGCAACTAACACTGGTCATCTGTATGTCTTTGGGAAATTTTCTATTCAAATCCTCTGCCCAGTTTTAATGGCACTACTTTCTGCTCTTTTCTGCTCACTTTTCTGCTCTTGAGTTGTATGAGGTTTTTATATATTCTATTTCTTCCTTCAGGTGATCTTCCTTACCCAGGGGTCAAACCTGGGTCTCCTGAGTTGCAGGCAGATTCTTTACCATCTGAGCCACCAGGGAAGTTCCCTTTTTTTTTTTTTTTTGGATATTAGCCCTTTATCAGATATATGACATGCAAGTATTTTCACCCATTTAGTAGTTGCCTTTTCATTTCATTGATGGTTTCCTTTGCTGGGCAGAGGCCTTTTAGTTTAATATAGCCTCACTTGCTTATTTTTTGCTTTTGTTCCTTTACTTTTAGTGTCAGAACCTCCTGACTTCTTCTGCGACCATGCATAGGACCATATCATTCACTCTAATTCTGCCTTACCTTAGCAGGGTCAGGAGATTTCCTTAAACATTCTTATAGCCCTCAAATATGTATGTGTGGCCTTTGTGTTGTGGCCCAAAGGATAAATTCTCATAGGGATCTATTTATTTACCTTCTATTTATTTACCTAATCTCTTTCTTTTCTTAATGAATTGTTAAGCCTCAGAAATCACCAGTTATGCAGGGCAGCTTGAAAGACCTGGTATCTCACAGTGGGGCATTTAGTCTTCTAGTATCAGGGAGGCAATAAAAAGATGAAGAGAGCATGCACTTCCTCTAGTATATGCCAGGAAGACTCTTATCTATTGACTTGACATAGGCTTCTTACAGTCACCTGATATGCAATACAGCACCATCATGCACCACACCACATGGCCTAGTACACTCACTTGCATCAGCTGGAGTCACCTGCAAAGGTTTCTTTTCCTATAGGGCTGTGTATTATTCATGGACCTTGAAACTCAAAACATTATTCCTGCATGTGGGATGTCTGAATTATCTCACAAGCCGATAAAATGGATGAATACAACAGATCCAAAAATTGCTTATTTAGTGTTATTCATAAGGCTTTCCAGCTCACCTTTTGAAAGCAATTTCCTGTACATACTCATATAGGACATATAGGATTGATTTTGAATTAATTGCATGGTGGTAGGAAAGAGAAGGGGGCAGAGATCAATTCTGATTGACTATGGGTTGATACTTATTGCTCATAGATGATGAGAACATGCAGTTTCTCTGTATTATTTTTCAACTTCCATGTGTTTTGATCATTCTCATGAAGTTTGTGAAATGCAATCTGTTTGGTGAGAAACAGCAAGTTCAGGCCCTTCTGCACATGAAGTGCTCTTTTAAGCTCATTATTCTCTGGAGAGCAAGAAAACAAACCTCACAGTGCACAATGTGCATCAGCGAGAAGGGGTCAGAGGTGCTCTGGAGATGCAGTTTAATCCTAAACTTTGAGATCTGTTCAAAGATATTGAGAGAAGAATGGAATGGTTATATTTATGGTTTCCTTGAAGCACATTATCTAGGAGAAGGAGGGTGAACTTGGCATTGGTTGGGGTGGGGCTGAAAACCTGGGAATGGGTAGACAGTGACAGGAAACTTGTAGAGAGTCAACAGCAAAATAAGTTGTATCTAAACTAAAGCAAGGCTGATAGGGGGAAGGATTCAAGAAACAACAGGAAGTGGAGTCTTACTAACAGGATGCATGGGGGAGAAGGACACAGACAATTCAGAGACGACTCTTGATTTTGGAGTGGATGGTGGTGACACCACACAAGATAGGGAACCAAAAAAGAAAAGAAGGGTATTTTGGGTTTTTAGAAAAGACAAATTCAGCTTGGAACAGTTTGACTATGAACACTTGAGTGTGCCAAAAGCAGCTAGATCTCTGATGAGAATCTGCTTGGTTACCACTAAGGGTTGGTTCTTGATATTGCAGGGTAATGAACTCATTTTTGCAAGAGTCAAAAATTAAGATATACTCACCAGAGACTGATATACAAGCTAGAATGCCAATCAGCTTTCATGATGAGAACTACAGTGGGAACTATAATGGCCAGGGTAAAATACCAACACGAATTAGAAAGCAGAAGGTATTCTTGAGGGAAAGTGATGCTAGAACAGATGTATTTTAACTGGGGACCTCAGAAGCCCCAGGTGAAAAATAATAGTCTACAGTTCCACAAATTTTCCAGAGGAAAACAATGTGGCTGACTTTGCAGGTTTAAGTCCTCTGTGGCATAAAAGGCTGAGCAAATCCGTATGCTCCATGGAACACACAGGTGATGGAAAAGCATAGATAGAGATTGGTGGAGGCAGAGGGCAAAACCGAGTGAGGGCAGGAATCCAGCGGAGCTCTCAGCCTTCAGTTGTCCTTCCAGCGGCCCCCCTCCCCACACCCGGGAGGAGACGCAATAGTACCAACTAGCTTGCTCCTGTGGCTGCGGGAGGCCAAAGGTTCAGGTACACCAAAGAGGCAGCAGGGGAAGGCTGTGAGGGAGTTTCAGCTGTAGTACACCCTGAAAGTCACAGGGTGGCTTTGTCTTTTCCAAATCCAGGGAAAGGTTGATGAATAGAATCCCTTCCATTTCCTGTGTTCTTTTTTCTTCCTTTGGATCTCGGCTATCCACTCTGTGCAGCTGAGGGCAAGCAGATGAGAACTGGGTGAAGGAGCTACAGATGAGGCGGAAGGAGTGAGTTGTTTCCAGATGGTGCTCAGTGGAGGCGCCCTCGCAGCCGGGTTCACACAGAGGCCGCCACCCACCGAACCCGTCCCAGGATGAGCCAGGCCCTTACCCACGCTCGCGGCCGCATTGGACCCACGACAGTCGCCAGGTGGGTGCTATCCACGCCAATTTGACCAGTCACGAAGCTGCGGCTCAGAGAGGCTGAGTGGCCTGCCCTGGTTAAGTGGTGGAGCTGCTATGTCTAAATAGAGAGTTTATGCCCTTGACCCTGACTGGGTGCTGCGTTTTGACGTCCTGAGACTAAGAAGCTCTTTTGACCAGCTCAGAATCAAGCTGATCACTAACAAAGACGGGTCCTCATGGATAGACCGCTTCTGCGTGTCAGCCACTGTGCTCAAGTGTCCACTGATGGATGTGATGTGGATTGCCAACACAACACCCCCAGGATTTTCTGATGTAATTCAAAGAATTCACCAGTAGACGGCGCAGCTCCACTGGGTTTTCGAATTATACGAGGCTCTGCACCCTCACGTTGACATATATTCCTCCCACTCCCTTCGTGTGTCCCAAGGCCTCTCTTCTTTCTTATTTTGCCCTTATCAAAACTGGCTGTGCACGGATGACTGTCCCTGTCGCTGAGGGCCTTGGCAAAACACCTTTAGGGATTTCTGATGTAGTTCAAGGAATCAACCAGCAGAAGGCGCTGTTTCACTCAAAAAATCGGAAGAATGTAATTGGTTCCTAGGTTATTTTGGCTGTGCTGGGTCTTCTTTTCTCTGGCTACAGCTAGCCGGGGCTACTCTTGGTAGCAGTACGTGGGCTTTTCATTGCCGTGGCTTCTCTTGTTTAGGAGCACAGGCTCTAGAGCCAGAAGGCTTCAATAGTTGTGGTTCTCTGGATTTGTTGCTCTCTGGCAAGTGGGATCTTCCTGGACCAGAGATGGAAGCCTTGTGCGGTGAACTGGCAGGCTGATTCTCAACCACTGAACCATCAAGGGAGCACTGGAAGGTGAAATCTTAACTACTGGGTCACCAAGGAAGTCTCACAAGTCATGGATTTAGATGCAAGGACATGTGACAGGGGCTAAGTTGCAGAAACAAGGCATGAACCTGTCCTCTGGGATCATAGGGGAATCTGCCATAGGGTGCAACTGATCAGAATAGTGCAGAAAAGCCTGAGCTGAAAGTCAGGAAACCTGGATGCTAATCTTGACTCTCCCACCCATTAGTTTTGTGGCTTTGGGTACATCACTGTAAGTCTTTTTTTAGTTCATTTAAAATACAGTTTACTTATGTCAACCTCTCAACTCTCAAGATACCAGGGAGTAGTGCTTTTCAAACTCTAATGTGCACTGGAATCACCAGTTATTATGAAAGTGTAAGTCCTAATTCAATTGGTCTGTGGTGGAGGCCTCAGAGTGACAAGTTCCCAGGTGATATTGATGCTGCTGGTCCCTGGACCACACTTTGAGTAGCAGGCTAGCGTACACTACAGAAGTGGCTCAAGAGCTCTCACTGCTGCTGTGGATGGAAGGCCAGAGGCAGGACTCTAGTCACCAGCCCCTCCCCAGCTTCAGCAAGAGCAGCTTGTCTTTTGATGTCCTGAGACTGAGCAGCTCTTCTGACCAGCTCTGAATCAAGCTGATCACTAACCAAGACGGGGTCTTGTGTACAGACCACTTCCACGAGTCAGTCACCGTGCTCAGTGTTCAGTGATTGATGTGTTTTGGTTCACATGTTCCTCAGAGAACCACAGAATTACTCACCATCTCACAGATGAAGTGAACGACAGAGAATCTGAATGTGCTCAGTCGCTGAGTCCTGTCTGACTCTTTATGACCCCATGGACCATAGCCTGCCAGGCTCCTCTGTCCATGAAATTCTCTAGGCAAGAATACTGGAGTGGGTAGTCATTCCCTTCTCCAGGGGATTTTCCTGACCCAGGGATCGAACCCACCTCTCAAGTGGGTTTCAAGCAGATTTTTTACCACTCAGCCACCAGGGAAGCCCAGAGAGTCTGAAGGACCTGGACAAAGTGACTCCGCTCAAGAGTCCGGGTTCAAACCCAGCTAGTTTCCCCTCCCAAGTCTGCTCCAAGCACCATGTGCCTGGTGTACAAAAGGTACTGACAATTCCCAGTACTGCTGGTGTTCTGAAAAGTCCCTGGTGACTTAAGGGGGTACCCTGCGTCCCAGATATATTTGCAAATCTTGTGGTATGCATAGAAATCTGAAGCACATAGTCAGTTCATACATTCTTGTTTACTCAAGATCTTGCACCTCCTATAACTCAAAAACCTGTATATCTTATCCTCATGGTTTGTTCATTACAGAAAGCAAATTCTGCCAAAACTTGGTGAAGCCTTCATGCTTTAGTCCAAGGCTGGCCGGTGTTGGTGGATCCCTTGAACTATATCAGAAAACCCTGTGGGAATTGTGTGACCAAGAACTTCATTGACAGAAGCAGTCATCCATATGCAGTCAGTTTTGCTTTTTAAATTGAAGTACAGCTGATTTACAATATTGTGTTAGTTTTAGGAGCACAGCAAAGTGATTCGGTTTTATATATGTATATTCTTTTTAAAATTTTTCTAAGTCATTAGAAAATAGTGAATATCGTTCCCTATGCTTTACAGTAAATCCTTGTTTCTTTTATATATAGTAGTGGGTATATGTTAATACCATACTCCTAATTTATCAAAGGTTTAATTTCCAAAATATACAAACAAATCAGGAAACTCCATATAAAAAAACTGAAAAAATGGGCAGAAGAGCTAAACAGACATTTCTCAAAAAAAAAAAAAAAAAAAAAGACATACAGATGGCCAACAGGCACATGCTAATTGGATGAGAAGAGAGGTCTTGGGGCACAGAAAGTGGGTGGGAGGAATGGGTGTCAAAATGAGGTTGTAGAGCCTCTGCTTTAGCCATATCACTGGGATTCCCAGGGTGACAGAGACTGGCTTTCTGTTAAATTTGACCTTGTGGAAAAGGGTGCCCAGCAGGGCAAGATCAAACTGCAGTATTTTGCAGGTGGCATATAAATGGAGAGTTGCCATCATCATGAAGTCATAGAAAATAAGAAAACAGAAACATAGAGAAAATAGTCTACTGGTCTCAAAACATCAAAAAGAATTGAGATGTTGCTTCCTTGGGGCCTGCACTACTGTGCCTGTAGGCCAGGAAACAGGTGCAGTGAGGCACAGTGCCACGCGCACATCCCCATAGCTGGTGATCTGTAGAGCTGGAACCCCACCTGGACTTTGATTCCTGGGCTGGGGCTCTGCCCTCTGTACTCCTGGGTGCAAAATCCTGTTGTAGAGAGAGGTAGGAAAAGCAGGATGGAGAACACTCTACAGGGTCTAGGTTGAGGATGTGCACAATATCTGAATAAGAAATGCTTTAAAAAGTGCTCAGATCTGCCATGGTATTCACCTGGAAACAACTTTAGATAAGACTTTCCAGAAAAATTGCCTCGAGAACATCGATGGAATTATCTTCCAGTTGTGTCTGGTGCATTCATTGGAATTCCTGCCACATGTGTCCTGACATTTCTTTTTAGTCTATACCATGTAAAAATGCAATCTTTGGCTGCCAGTCTCTGGGAACTGGGAAAGTCACCTATGGCTCTGCTGGTCTGGGTGGCCAGGGTGCTCTGAGTTAACCTTGGACCTGGAGCTGGTCATAGCAACGACACCCCAGATTACTTTCTGGGTACATGAGGGGTCGCATTCCTCCTGACTGAACCCTCCCATGAGCCCTGCACCTATTCTGCTCTCACATGGTCTGTGTGGGCTCCTCTGACTGGTCCATGGGTTTGGTGCTCAGGGCCTACTTTGGGGTCAGGCATGGAGAGGAGCCCAGGAAATATGTCTTGCCAAATGAGCAGCTGAGGGTCTCTGAAGAATCGCCTTCCCTGAGGCCCTCTGGGTGCCACTGTGACCCCATTATCAGGATGAATGTTAATGAGCTACAGGGGATGTGTGGCATAAATTGGGATGTGGGAGGCAGGGGAAGGAGGGGTTCCTGAGGAGACCTTTGATTTCTGGGTAAGGGGTGTTGTGGGTGGATGAGCAGTGGCGGTTGCTGCAGATGGACCCCGTGGTGGCCACAGAGAGGGAGGGCTGTCATGGCAGCCACTGAGGGAAGGCTCGAGAAAGGCTTGGTGACCAGGCAAGGGAGAAGCTTGACTGAGGTAGCCTTGGGGACTGCTCTGCAGAAGAAGCAGAGGCTCCCAGGTTCAGCCTGATCCCCAGTGCTGAGGTGGAACACAGCCTCAAGATAGTCAGGAGCTTCTGCCACTGTCAGTGGAGCAGTGGGGAGTGAGACTGTCTCTGAGTGTGCAGGGTTGGGGGGGATACCCCGTGCCTTGGTGGGGAGCTGTGGCCCATGGAGGCCTACTGTTTGTGGAGGTTTGGAAAATCAGTCGTAGGCCCCAGGAGGCTCTCTGGCCAGAGGGGAAGCCCCACCATGCTGGCTTCCATGGTTAGGCACTGTCTGGGCATCTTCCTCCTGCCTGGTTAGGTGTGGGGGGCAGCAGAAGGGCTGGAATGGGCCTCCCTGGAGAGTCTGGGCAAGTGGGTGCAGGGAGCTGAGAGCTGGATGGGGTGCAGGGTGCAGGCTCAGAAGCAGTCTCAGGCCCAGGACAATCATGGCTGCCAAGAAGGAGACCCAGAGGCAGCGAGAACACTGGACTGGAAGTCACAGGCTGTGCCTGGGCCCTGATGCTGAGTGAGCCCTTAGCCCAGGGTGGTGGAAGTGAAGGAGCAGAGCAAGAGGCAGCATGAAAGATACAGCAGGAGAGGTCTGGCTGAGACCAGAGGCTGAGGTTAAGGAGGGAGAGCAGACGGAATCATCTCTTGGGGAGCCGAGGGTGCCCAGATGAGGGTTGGGGAAGCTGTGTGCTCTTCCTCCCTGCCTGGTTAGGTGGGTGCAGGTGTGGAGGTGAGGTCTGAGCTGGATCCTGGTCTAAGGGTGGGCAGAGTCAGGAGACAGACAGGGGGGAAGGGAAGCAGAGAATGAGTCCCTCCAGTGGGGTGACAGGACCCTCAGGGAATGTCGGGGCCAGGTCTTAAGATCTGCCAGTAGCTCAGAGCCTTGGTCCTGTCGTGGGACTCTGCTTAAGCACAGGTCTCAGCCACCCCACGACCTGACGTTTCTGTTTCTGTGAGCAGAAGAGGGCCCTACCTTCCTTCCTCTGAGGTGGGTGCTGAGCTCCTCTGTAGGCCTCCCTCCCCCAGCCTCTGACCACCACCCCTCCTCCCTCTGCAGTAGTCTCAGAGCCCCCACCCCGGGCCCTGTGACAGGACAGCTTGAGCCTAAGGTGGAGGGAAGGAAACATGGTCTCTGGTCCCCAAGGTTGATCTTCTCCAAAACTGGGCACCAACCTGGCTGTCAGGGAAGTGATGGGTCCCTGCCACCTGCTGCTGCAGAGGGGTCTCTGGGTGACACAAAAGGATCTGCAGATGGTCCATTTCACCTCACCTACCCCACCCCATCCTTGGGGTTCAACTGAATTAAGTGCTTTCTAACACCAGGCTTTAAAATAAAGGAAACGCTTAGCTGTCTGGTTATTCAAATAGTTTGTGAATGGGACAAACTGGGACAATTGCCACATCGTAGGCCAGGCCTATGCTGCTGACTTCTCATTATGGGGGCAGCGTTCTAAGTCAAGTCCTGTCTCAGAGCACCTTCTGAACAGGCCACCATCCCTGCCATGACCTCACCCACTTATAGCCCTCAGGACGCTCACCTCCCCCAGCTTCTGGCCACCAGAGTAGGGTGAGCTCACCACCAGCCCCTCTCCTCCAAGGGGGCACCACACCAGAAACAGGAGGGCTCCAGTTTTTAGTTTATTCAATTCAGGGGATTTTTTTATTAACTTAGACACAAGATTTGACAACACTGGAAACAAGAACATTTCTCTGACCAGACTGCGCTGACTGGTGCAGAGTTCATCACACGCAGACAAGGAAAAGTTGTCTTATTCAAGTCAGTGATTGTATAGAAGCTCCACTGCCTGAAAAACAGACTGCAAATAAAGTGCATAGAGAATAGCAAGGGCTCAGTCGGGAGATGAGGAAGAGGTGGGAGAGCAGAAGCAACAAACTACTCGAGATCAAAATGGTAAGAAAAGCAGTGGCAGGAACACGTGCTGAGGACATGTCCCTGACCTTCCCACAGCCAGTGTCTTTGGGGGCAGAGAGCCCCCAGCCAGAGCCCCCACAAGGAGGGGGGATTCTCTGCAGGTGGCAAGGGGTCTCTGAGCCCAAGGCCCCTGAATCTCCAACATACTTTCTCCACTTTGGGAAGCAGCCTCCCAGGGCCCAGGCAGCTCCAACAAAGCTGCAAGCCCGGGAAGGACACGGAGCCCATCTTGCACTGCACACCTGCGAAATAGTTCTGCACCCTCTGCAGCGCGTAGTCACTCATGTGTGCACAAGCAATCACACACTTGTGCACAGACACACACCCATTCACAAATGCACACTGACACATGTATTCACACACACACACACACCCACACATTCACACACAAACATCTGTGAATTCATGCATCTGCACTCATACCCACACACTCATCCACACTCACACCCACACACTCACACACTCAAGCCCTCATGCATGTGCATACACATTCGCACATACATCCCCACACACATCCCACACTCACACATGCACTCACATGGGCACTCACACACACATTCACACACAGGCACACACATAGTAAGTAAAGACCCTCCCTAGTGCCCTCCCCAGGTCCTCTCAGGCTGGCCCAGGAGGCTGCGGCTGGGGATCCAGTCACTGAAACTTGAAAAGGGCACATTTACGCATCAGCCCCAAGGAGGCCCCTGGTCCTCCGCTCCTCTCCTCCCCTGCAGCCCCATGTCACAGTCTCTCAGAGGCTGTCCCCAGAGCTCCAGGGATGCAGTCTGAAGGCTGGCAGTCTCCCGGAAGTGGTCCTGGAGGGACACAGTTGGGGTGGAGGAGGGGCCACCAGGACCAGGGGTTTGCAGGCAACTTGGCACAAGGGAGGAAGCCATCAGGACCCTTCCGTCTGTGGGAATCTGCGGGGAGCATGTGGTAGCCTGGGTGCCGCCTCAGGCCTCGGGGTGAGGCAGGCAGAGATCTTCAGCCGGGACCCGGGTGGTTGAGGAGGGCACATGGTGTGAGGCTCTGCCCCTCTGTCCCAGGGGCAACCAGGCTGCTGTGGTTCTTAGTCCCGGGAACTGAGGACCAGGACCCCGAGCAATCAGTGAGGGAGCAGATGTGGATCTGGGATGGGGGGTGAGGGCCAGGGCCTCTCCCGGCTCCCCTCAGTGCCACTTCTGGTGCACCAGTCAGCAGCACAGCCAGGACCGCTGCAGGCCCGCCCATCCAGAGCAGCTGCTCCTGGGTGATCCTAGCAGGAGGGGTAGCCTGGGGACAGAGACATGGGGTCACACGTGGATCTCAACTCCACTCCACCCACATGTATCCCTTCCCTCCGATTACACTCGGCCCCAGGAGCCAGCCAACACCCCCACCCAAATTGAGAGGCCTATGCCACTCAACACCAAGGAACTCCTGGTTAAGCCTCGGGTGGGGCTTGGATTGGGGTGGGGAGGCCTGACCGTGTGTGAGGGCCTTGCTCCCCAAGGGGTTCTGGGACTCATCTCTCCTGTGACCATCTCAGCTCAGACTGTCCCCCGGTTCTTCCCTGTGACTGGCCATACACCCCACCTTCCCTACCATGGGCCTTTCTCTCTAGGTCTCTTGGGAGCCTGTGCTCCCCTCCCCCATCCCACTGTGCCAGGTCTCCCAGAGACTGGGGGGCAGGTGGGGATTGCAGGCCCAGAGGCAGGTTCAGCTCCCCCACTTCTGATCTATGTGACAAGGGCAAATGTCTCCCTTCCCAGAGCCCAGCAGGTGGGGAGAACAGAGCTCCCCTAGAGTGTCTCTAGCTCCATCCTTCCTTCCTCATGCCAGTGCTGGATCACCAGGCCACCCCTCCCCTCAGACTCTCTTCCTAGAAGGCCCTTCCTCTCCTCCGGGGGTCAGGCCCTTCTCTTGGCTGCCCCCCAGGCAGCTCTAGGGTCAGGGGTGCCCCAGGCAGGGATTTGACTCTCTCGACAAGACCACAGAAGGGGCAGTTCACCTTCTATAACTCCAGTTCCTGCAAGAAAAACATGGGGACTTGAGAGTTGCCTCCTTCCTCACCCAGAGATGTCCCCGTCTCCCCAGCTGTCACCTACCCTACAAGTCTCTTCTCCAACTGCTCTCCCAACCCAGCCTGACAGCTGCCCTCCACTCAAGGAGACCCCCACTTTCCCAAATGCTCTGGGACACAGCGGCTGCTGGAGGCTGTCCAGGACTGGAGCAGCGCATTCTGTGGCACCAGGAGGGCACTGGTAGGAGGTGGAGGGAGCGTGGTTGAGACAGGGCAGGGCTGGGAGGAACACGTCTTTCCCATTCTTCCCTGTCCCCTGATGCAAAGCTTTGGAGGGTGGAGAGGAGCAACAGAGACAGCAGGAGCAGGCAGAGAGCAGTCCCAGACACCCACCAGGAGGAAGTCTTGTGAAGGGCTGAGAAAGAGACAGACCTGGGCTTGGGCCAAGAACACAACCATCCTTCCAGGCTGCCTCTTGAGGGGTGGAGGACAAGGGGGCCAGCATGCGCTCTCTTCTAGGGCTTTTTCTGGGCCTCTCTGGGGCCATTTCCTTCCATTCCCCCGTGTTCAGGTGACACTACCGGGGCCATGGGCCGAGGTGATGGGCTGACCCTTGGAGATGCCCAGGCAGCCGCCCCTCATCCCCATCTTGGATATATGACAAGGGAGTCCAGAGGGCCTGTGCACCCTGTCTTGCCTGCTCTCGGCTCAGCAACTTTCCAGGCTGGTTTCCTCAGGTCCTTTCCTCGTCCACCCCAAACCGCCCGGCAGCCTGGACATCTAGATGTCATGGCCACCGCCTCCCTCCAGCCCACAAGTCCAACCTCTGGCCTCCTACCTTTTCGGTCGGGGTCAGTCATTCATGTTCCTACTGAAGAATTTCTTCCTTCTGCTCCCCTCTTCGGCCAAAGTGAGGCAACAGGTCGGCTGCGTTCAGATAATTTTCTCGAGTTCGATGGAAAGGACCCGTTTTGAGAGTTTCAGTGCAGTTTGTCACCGGCCGCGACATGGCTGGCCAGAGCCGGGGCTCTGTGGCTGCGTCCTCCGTGGAGGTCTAGGGCCCGGAGGCCTGATCCGCCCCTTCCGCGTCCCCTGGAGCGTCCCGGCGACCCCCAGACCCGTGATCCTTCATGCTGATGCCCCCGCCGTCGCGACCAGGCGGAGGTGGTAGCCGGCGTTCACTCGATCCTCACCTGCAGGCGCACGTTGAGCATCACCGAGGCCACGATGTAGAAATAGGGGAAGTTCATGCGCAGACGCCAGGCCAGGTCGAAGAAGGTGATCAACGTGCGTGTGAGCCCCTTGCAGAAGGCACCGTACGAGCCGCGAATCGCGGCTGAGCGCGCCAGCCGCACTGCCACGCCCGACAGGGCCGCTGCTGCCGCCGCGGCAGACAGAGCCCCCGACGCCGCCATGGACCCAGGCCCGCGTGGGCCCCGCCGACCGACCTCAGCACGAGCTGGAGGACAGGTGGACGCGAGGCCTGGAGCTGCTGGCCAACAGCAGTCGCGACCCACTCCGTCTTGTCCCGCCGCGCCCCGCCTTCGGTCTCCCCTCAGGGGCTTGGCTCCTGATGACTCCTCCGCCACAGCCAAGGCCCCACCTGAGCTGCCCAGGGACGGCTCCGCCCCCTCGCCGGCACGCACATTGGCTATCGCCTGCGCAGCTCCGCCCCTAGCATGGCCCTGCCCCTTGTCGGGTACCAGAAAACTGCTGCCAAAGACTTAGCCCCACCCCCGGTACCCGCCCCTCCGAGAAGCCCCGCCTACTCCCGGACTCCCAAGAGAACCCGAGGGCTTGAATGCTTTCTTTGGAAGGCGCTGCCTTCCTGGGATCCTTTTTCAGAATGCGCTATTCTGCAAGGAAGGACCCCCCGGAGTGCTTTACCCATTTACACCATACCCTTTCCCTCACTGTCTCCGCAGAAAATCTGGCCAGCTAGCCACTATACTTTTTTTTTTGCCACTATACTTTTAATTCATGTTTTTTCTGGTAACTCTGCACTGTGGAGTTTCACCAAACCTACATGCTCATTTTCCCCCCTTTCATGTGTATTTCGTGAATGTTTCTTTACCCCATTGTCCTTACCTTTCATACCATAGTGATTTCTATGCACTCCTCTTAGTCCTTCTTTGCCCTGGATGCTGCGCAAGGTCTTCTCAGGTATACATTTGCCCTCATTCATTGCTTTTTACCTGCTGTTGAGTTTTAAAGCCCTTTCTTGGTTTCATCTAATCTTTTTCTAAACCAAATCCAATTTAAACCCCATGACATTTTCAGAATTATTGAAATGTGCATGCTTCATTGTAGTCAGGACTTTTAAAAAGCCATCTGCAAAAGTTGATTCATGAAGATTTCATCCCAGTTTTCATAAGGAGGGCTGGCCTGAGTTAATACCTTACTAATTCCTCTCAGAAGGCCTGTTCACAGTCATACTGAATATCTCTGTGACATCTTTATAAATGCTTAAGGAACTCAGCAGATTCATATACACTGATTGAGCAGTTGTCCTACCTACCTGATCAGGGGAGAAGAGAGAGTTTGAGAGGCACTAGGTTATTGGATCACAGCAATATAACCATGCATGAATATGAATGCATAAAAATCAACAGGGTAGATAAATGTCACATTATTGAACATCATTTACTCTGGTTAAGGAAGTAGGAAGAAAGACATACTTTTTGTTTTCCGTGTATATGTATGTATATCCATTTGTGTGTCTGTAACTATTACTTGTATAATACAACAAAATATTTGAAAAAGAAGGGGCCATATGAATATAGACTTAAGCTACATAGAAACCTTTTTTTCCCTAGACTGGATCCTGCCTCATTCATGTGCAGAACCTGTTCCCTCCAATCATTTCTGAAACCTCTCCTTGGCCACATCTCATTTATTTTTAGCATTTTATTTTGAAATAATTATAGACTCAGGGAAGTTGCACAAATAGCACAAAAAAGGCCTTGTGCCTTTTACCCAGGTTCCCCACTAGTGACATTTTCTATAGATGCAGTATAATATTAAAACTAGAAAACTGACACTGGTATATTACTCTTGACTAGACTATAGGCCCAATTCAGATTTCTCCATTTTTCTAACCTGCATTAATTTGTGTGTATGTGTGCCTGTGTCGCTCTAGCAATTTTATCCCATATCAGGATTCATGCAACCACCACTATGATCAAGATATAAAAATATTCCAAACAGCACAAAAGAACTGATTTGGGCCACCTCTTTGTACTTACTCAGCAACCCTATACATATTTGGTTAGAGTGTCATCTATTTCATTTCCTTTAGAGTGGCTGTAAATGGTACTGTGTGTTTAATTTTGGTTTCCACATGTTCACTTTTCATATACAGAGTGCAACTGATTTTTAAAATTTATTTATTTGGCTGCATCGAGGTCTTAGTTGTGGCACACAGGATCTTCCATCTTTGTTGTGGCATGTGGGATCTAATTCCCTGCCCAGGGATAGAACCTGAGCCCCCTGCACTGGGAGATCAGAGTCTTAGCTACTGGACCACCAGGGAAGTCCCTGCAATTGAATTTTTAATGAAACATTTTATTTTGAGATAACTGTAGATTTACATACAGTTGCAAGAAAAAAAATAGATCCCATGTACATTTTACCCAGTTTTCCACATCTTTCAAAACTGCAATATGGTGCAATATCAAAATCAGGATAATGACACAATCTACCTATCTGGTTCAGATTTCCCCAATTTACTTTTTCATTTGTATGTCTGTTTGTGAATTGTTCTATGCAATTTTATCACATATGTGGATTCATGCATCCAACATCACAGTCAGGATACAGAACAGTTTCATAACTATAAGGATTCCTCATGTTGCCCTTTTTTGACCACACCCACTTCTCTCCTGTTCTCCTTCCTAAATGCTTCACAACCACTAATCTGCTGTCCATTTCTATAATTTAGTCTTTTTGAGAATGTTGTAAAAATGGAATCTTATAGGATGTAACTTTTTGGGATTGGTTCTTTTTTTACTTTGGAGATTGGCTTTTTCACTCAATCTGGGATTTTTTTTTTTTTTTCATTCTTCTTTGGAGAGTCGTCCAAGTTGCTGGAAATGTTAAGTGTCAATAGTTCACTGCTTTTATTGCTAAGTTAGTATTCCTTGGCATGGTTGCACCAGAATTTGTATACCCCCTACCCAAGAAGGACACCAGGGTTTCCAGTTTGGAACTATTAGGGATAAAGCTGTTGTGAATATTTGTTCACTGATTATTGTGTGAACAAGATTTTGTCTTTATCTGGGATAAATGCCCAACAGTGCAACTTCTAAGCTGTATGGTAAGTGCATGTTTAGTTTCATAAGACTCAGTTAAAATTTCCAGTGTGGCTGTAACATTTTACACTCCCAGTCAACAATTTCTGAATATATTGTTTCTCTACATCCTTGTCAGCCTTTGATATTATCACTATTTTTAAAAATTTTAGCCATTATGATAGGTGTATTGTGATATCTTATTGTGGTTTTAATTTATATTGGGGTTAGCCAAAATGTTCATTGAAACCTTTTGGTCAACCCAGTATTTCCCTTATGGCTAATAATGGTGAAAATCTTTTTATGTGCTTATTTTCTATCTGTATGTTGTCTTTGTGCATGCATGCTAAGTCACTTCAGTTGTGTCTGACTCTTTACAACCCTATGGACTGTAGCCTGCCAGGCTCCTCTGTCCATGGGATTCTCCTGGAAAGAATACTGGAGTGGGTTGCCATGCCCTCCTCCAGGGAATCTTCCCTACTCATGGATCAAACCTGCATCTCTTATGTCTCCTCCATTGGCAAGTGGGTTCTTTACCATGAGTGCCACCTGGGAAACTGCATGTATCCTTTTTAGCTAAATGTCTTGTCATGTTCTAATTGAACTGCTTGTTTTTATTATTAAGTTTTGTGAGTTCTATATAATATATTCTAGATATGCCTCTTTTGTTGGATAGATGGTTTGCAAATATTTTTCCACCCAATCTGTAACTTGTATTTTCATTCTGTTAACAAGGGCTTTCTCACAGCAAAATTTGTAATTTGATGAAGTCCAATTTATTTATGGATCATGGCTCTGGTTTTATACGTCAGAACTTTTTACCAGACCTTAGGTCTCAAAGATATTATCCTATGTTTTCTTTTAAATTTTTTAAAGTTTTATTTCACATTTAAGTCTGTGGTCCATTTTAAGTTAATATTTAAGTATGGTTTGGAGGTTTAAATCCAAGTTCAATTTTTGACTAAAAATGCCCAATTGCTAGAGCACAGTTTGTTTAAAAAGGCTATCCTTCCTCCCTTGAATTTTTTTCTTTCATCTTTGTCAAAAACCAGTGGAGCATATTTCTGTGGGTCTATTTTGATGTTCTCTCTTCTGTTGCTTTGGTCTATGTGTCTATCCATCCTCTCTCCAATAACACACTATTTTGATTACTACAGCTATAGAGTATATGTTACTATTGGTTAGAGTAATTCCTCACACTTTATTTTTCTTCTTCAACATTTATTTAGCTATTCTAGGGCTGGTGCTCATCTGTACAAATTTTAGGATAAACTTGTCTATGGGTACAAAATGCTTGCTAGAAAGTATTAAACTTACAGATCAGTTTGGGTGAGAATTGACATCATTTATATGTTTAATCTTCCAATCCATGAACACAGTTGTTATTGTTGCTGTTCAGTCGCTAAGTCATGTCCAGCTCTTTGCAACTCCATTAACTGCAGCAGGCCAGGTTCCCTGTCCTTCACCATCTCCCAGACTTTTTTCAAACTCAAGTCCATCGCGTTGGTGATGCCATCCAACCAATTCGTCCTCTGTCATCCCCTTCTCCTCCTGCCTTAAATCTTTTCAAGTATCAGGGTCTTTTCCAAATAAGTCAGCTCTTTGCATCAGGTAGTCAAAGTATTTGAGCTTCAGTTTCAGCATCAGTCCTTCCAATGAATATTCAGAATTGATTTCCTTTAGGATTGACTTCCTTTAGGATTGACTTGTTTGATATGCCTGCAGTCCAAGGGACTTTCAAGAGTCTTCTCCAGAATCACAGTTCGAAAGCATCAGTTCTTTGGCTCTCAGCCTTTTTTATGGTCCAACTCTCACATCCATACATAACTACTGAAAAACCACAGCTTTGGCTATATGGACCTCTGTCAGCAAAGCAATGTCTCTGCTTTTTAGTACGTTGTTTAGGTTTGTCAATAGCTTTTCTTCCAAGGAGCAAGCATCTTTTAATTTTGTGTCTGCAGTCACTGTTTGCAGTGATTTGGAACTCAATAAAATAAAATCTATCATTGTTGCAATTTTTTTCCCCATCTATTTGTCATAAAGTGATGGGACCAGATGCCATGATCTTGAATTTTTGAATGTTGAGTTTTAAACCAGTTTTTTCACTCTCCTCATTGACCTTCATCAAGAGGCTCTTTAGTTCCTCATTGCTTTCTGCCATTAGGGTGGTGTCATCTGCATATCTGAGGTTGTTGATATTTCTTCTGGCAATCTTGATTCCAGTTTATGGCTCATCTGGCATTTCCCATGAGTATATCTCTTTATTTATTTATTTAGATCTTTGATTTCTTACACCAAAATTTGTGTAATTTTCTGCATTCAGATCCTGTACATGTTTAATAAATATGTTCTTAGGTATTCATTTTCTTTGAAGCAATTATAAATTGTATATATATATATATTAGTTTCCATTTTCACATGCTCATTGTTACCATGTAGAAATTATGGAGAATTAATTAGAAGTGTGGTTTTTTTTTCAACACATTTGGAGACTTTCTTGCTATCTTTCTGTTATTGATTTCTAGTTTGATCCCATTGTGGTCAGAAATTAAACTCTGTAAACTTTCAATTCTTTTAAATACTTAAAGATTTGTTTCATGACTTTAAGAAAAGCATTCTTCTGGAGTGTTTCCAGAGGAAGGCAATGTGGGTGATAAAAGAGCTGGATCCATGTCTTGTGATGAATGGATGAAAGAAACATTTGTAGTTTAGAGCAGCAGTCCCCAACCTTTTTGGCACCAGGAACTGATTCTGTGGAAGACAATTTTTCCATGGAACAGTGTTGGGGGGGCTGGTTTCAGGATGATTCAAATGCATTACATTTATTGTGCACTTTATTCCTACTATTATCACAACAGCTCCACCTCAGATCATTAAGCATTAGATCCTGGAGGTGGGGGACACCTGGTTTAGAGAACAAAGACTTGAAAAGGAGATATGACAGCATGTTCAAATACTTGAAAGTTTACCAGACCTAAGAGGAATGAAATTGCCACTGTACTATTGCATGGTTTAGAATTAAGACCAAAGGGCTGCAACTGTCTTTGATCAACCTAGGGAATGGATAGACTTGAGGAGTAATGAGACTACTGCCATCTTAAGTATACTAGCATCACCTAGAAATTAATTGTTGGTCTAGGATATTGTTAAACTAAGTTTTCCATGATGAGGCCATTAAACTAGATGGTGCAAAAGATCCTTCACAGTTCCAGGCTTGGTTGCTTTCAAGTTCACTATTGTTTATGTTCATTATAAAATAAAGTAATTTTATTTTGTAATTTATTTAGAAAACATGTTTTGTGTAAGAAGCATAAAACTATGCTTAGAATGAATAAATCTGTTAAACAACATGAAAATTTGAAATGAGGTTCTTGTGTACAGCATAGAATTTGGTGGTAGTTTTTATTTTTTTATTTTTATTTTTTTAAATAAAAAGTTTTATTGGAGAAAAATAGAACCACCATGTACACAGGGAAAGAGCACAAAAATTCAACTGATACAGAACTGAAAGTCACAACTACCCAATGTTGTTTCCGATTACTTTTCAATTTCTTAAATGGCTTCCCTCAATTTTTTAAATAGCCTTGCCAATTTTCAGCTGAAATAGAATCAAGTTTTCAAATAATTAAGAGCCTCAGCGAAGGGACCAGCTTTTAAGATAACAAAGGTGACACCAAGAGTCTCCTAATAGGACCAATTCTACCGAAAAATTCTTGAAGCACATAACTACTGAGTCTGGTAGAACAGTAGCTCAGAGACCATCAGGGATTAGTTAGAACACTGACTCAGACGGTCCAGTATGCAGAGAGGGCAAACAAAAAAGCTGCATTTCCCTGTCAGATGAATTCACATAAGAAAACCAAGGAGGTGCTAAGAAAATCCAGGCAATGGCTGGTCAAAATAGTTAAAAAGGCATTCTAAATACCACATATTAGACAACAGTGTGTAAAGTGATGCAATTAGAAAATAGGCAACTTAAAAAAAAAATATGGTCACAGGTCTTTGAGAACTCAAGAAAACAATCAATAGCAAACACAAGAGCTGAAAGTCTTCTCAGCTGAGGGTTGAAAGTGAAAGTGAATGTGAAGTTGCTCAGTCATATCCGACTCTTTGCCACCCTGTGGACTGTAGCCCACTAGGCTCCTCTGTCCATGGGATTCTCCAGGCAAGAATACTGGAGTGGGTTGCCATTTCCTTCTCCACTGGTGATGTTTTTTAAAAATCTACTCTGCTAATTTCTTTTAATTGTTATTCCTACACCATTTACATTTAAAGTAATTATGTCATATTAAAGCTTAAGTCTGCTGTTTTATTACTTGTTTTCTGTTTGTTCATCTTGCTTCTCATTCCTCTGTCTTCCTTTTCTTGCTTTCCTGTAGGACACCTGAGCATTTTTTAGAAATTCCATTTTTATTTATTTATAGTGCTTTTGAATGTAGCTTTTCATATAGTTTGTTTTATTTTATAGTTTTCAATGCAATATACATGTGTACATATCCCAGTTTACTGGTATCATCATTTCAATCACTTCATCAAGTAGAAAAATTTTTCTTCCATTTTGGTTCCTCTATCCTCCTGCTTTTAAATAAAAATAGCTTAAGTATTTCCTCTGTGCACATTGAACTCACATCACATGATGGTACAGTTTTTGCTTTAACCATGAAACATGATCTTAAAAATTCATGAGGAGATGGTATTCTATTTACCTTAACTTTTACTCACTTTATCACTCTTCTTTCCTAAAGGCCCATCCTTATTGTGTTATAATTTCCTCTCTGGTTAATGAATTTCCTTTAGCCATTCTTTAAAGGTAGGTCTGTTGGCAACCAATTCTCTTAGATTTCCTTCATCTGAGAATATCTTTATTTCACTTTCATTCCTGAAGGTTGTATTTGCTAGATACAGGATTGGCAGTTGACATAAAAAGGAATAAAATGTGCTATTTGAAGAAACATGGATGGATCTAGACACTGTCAAACAGAGTGAAGCAAGTCAGAAAGAGGAAAACAAATATTGTATATCACTTATATGTGGAATCTAGAAAACTGATGCAGATGAACTTATTTGCAAAGCAGAAATAGAGACATAGACATAGAGAACAAACATACGGATACAAAGAGGGGAAGGGGGTGGGATGAATTGGGAGATTGAGATTGGCATATATACTCTACTATGTATAAAATAGATAACTGACGAGAACCTACTTGTATAGCACAGGGGACTCTACTCAATGCTCTGGTGACCTAAATGGGGAGGAAACCAAAATCCAAAAAGGGGGGTTATATGTATATGTATTGGAGATGGAAATGGCAACCCACTCCAGTATTCTTGCCTGGGAAATCCCATGGACAGAGGAGCTAGGCAGGCTACAGTCCATGGGGTTGCAAAAGAGTTGGACATGCATTGGGGACTAAACAACAGCAACATTTATGTGTACAGCTGATTCATTTTGCTGTACAGTGAGAAACTAACAAAACATTACAATGCAACCGTACTCCAATAAAAATTAATTTAAAACTTAATTAAAAAATAAAAGCTAAAAACTAATAATAATTGGCTACTGACAGTGGGTAGAAAAGCAAAGGGTTGATTAGTCCTGCCCTCTTATTTCCACGAGGAGGTTGAAGCGGGGATTGAAGACCAGCTCCCACCCAGCCCTGCTCAAACTGCAGAAAAGAGACTTGGAGGAAGGTGACTATTGTCAAAAAGGTGCCCTGCTCTGTTAGGCTACCTTTTCCCAGTCCCTTGGCTAAGGGGAACAGCTTTTCTTTGTTGATGGTTCTGAATTGCAGGCTCCTCCAGTGCCCTGTGTGGATATGTGAGAGGCAAAAAGAACACCCAGGGAGTTCACTGCCAGGTCTTTCCTTAAGCCCCAGGGTCCCGATGGAATCCTTACTTCCACCTTTCAGAGTTTTCCTGTGTTTGAGGCATAATTAACATACAATGAAATGCAACCCTAATAAGAACACATTTTGATGAGTTCTGTTAAAAGTATTCATTCCTCTGTGTAGCTATTGCCACAATCAAGATACCGAATATTTCCATCACAGCAGAAAGTTCCTTTCTACCCCTTCCAGACAATGCCTTCCCTTCATGCCCAGTCCACCCTTGATCTGTTTTCTGTCATTCTACATTTGTTTTTGCTATTATAGATTTGTTATTCTGTTTCACATAAATGGAATCATACACTATGAAATCTAGCCTCCTGTGCTAAGCATATTATTTTTTGTTGTTTTGTTTTTTAATCTTTTTAAATTTTTATATTGCAGTATAGCTGATTTACAATGTTATGTTAGTTTCAGGTGTACAGCAAAGTGATTCAGTTATACACACACATGTATTTTTTCCCAAATTCTTTTCCCATTTAGGTTGTTATGTAATATTGAGCAAAATTCTCTGTACTATACTATAGGTCCTTATTTTCTTACCCATTTTAAATATAGTAGTGTGCATATAAGCATATTATTTTTGAGATTCATCCTTGTTGTTGCAAATAAATATTTAATTCCTTTTCATTGTTAAGTAGTTTTCTATTGTATGGATATATCACTAATCACTGAGCAATTCACTTATGGCAATCAACCTTTAAGACTGCACACAGTGATCCCGGCTGCTTGGTATTCACTCCCTTGGACAACTGCAGTCTTGAATGTAGGCTTGACTTATTGACATACATTAAATAGCAACCCTTGGCAGTTTGATTCTTTTTTAAAAATTAATTTATTTGTTTTAATAGGGGGCTAATTACAATATTGTGGTGGTTTTTACTATACATTGACATGAGTCAGCCATGAGTGTACATGTGTCCCCCATCCTGAACCCCCTCCCACTTCCCTCCCCAGCCCGTCTGAAGTAAAAAGTCGCTCGGTTGTGTCCAGCTCTTTGTGACCTCCTGGACTATACAGTCCATGAAATTCTCCAGGCCAGATTGTTGAAGTGGGATTATTCCCTTCTCCAGAGGATCTTCCCAACCCAGGGACTGAACCCAGGTCCCCTACATTGCGGGCAGATTCTTTACCAGCTGAGGCACAAGGGAAGCCCAAGAATACTGGAGAGGGTAGCCTATCCCTTCTCCAGCGGATCTTCCTGACTCAAAAATCGAACCAGGTCTCCTGCATTGCAGGTAGATTCTTTACCAACTGAACTATCAGGCAAGTCCTTACATATGGTAATATACATGTTTCAATGCTGTTCTCTCAAATCATCCCACCCTCGTGTACTGATATTTCACTGTGGATTTCTTTTGCATTTCCCTTACAGCTAATGATGTTGAGTATCTTTTCATGTGCATGCTTGCCATTCAGTATCTATTTTCTTGTAGTGTATCCATTCAAATCTTTTACTCCTTTAACGAATTAGCTTGTTTATTTATTATTGAGTTGTAAGAGGGCTTTATGGGTTTCACTGGTGGCTCAGTGGTAAAGAATCTGCCTGCCAATGCAGGAGATGTGGGTTTGATCCCTGGGTCAGGAAGATTCCCTGAAGGAAGGCATGGCAACCCACTCCAGTATTCTTGCCTGGGAAATCTAATGGACAGAGGAGCCTGGCAGGCTGTCTGTGAGTTAGCAAAAGAATCGGTCATGACTTAGCAACTAAACAACAACAATAAGAGGGCTTTATATTGATATATTCTAGATATCAAGCACTTGGGGGATATATGTTTTGAAAGTATTTTTTCCTACTCTGTGGCTTGCCTTTTAAGTATCACAAAGTATTTCAAACATGATTTTTCTTTCAAATTTTGGTGAAATTTATCAGTGTTTTCTTTATGGTTCATGGTTTTTGATGCTATATAAGAAATCTGTGCATGTTGCAAAGTTGCCAAGACCTTCTAAGCCTTGTTTTTGAGTTCTTTTAGTTTTGCATTTTGATCTGTTACACATTTCAAAATAACTTTTGGTTTTCCCCTGCTCTGCTGCAGAGGTGGCTGGGCACTTCTCACTCATGGTGCAAAGGACTGCCAAGAAAGTAGGCAGGTGGGCCCACTGGAGTTGTCTGCACACAGGAGAGAATTTGCCTGGTCTGGCCAAAAAATGTGTGCATATGGCATGAGATAAGAGAGAATGTTCATTTTATTTTTTAGACACTTTTATTGAAATAAAATTGACTTACAATATAAGAAATATATTTAAAGTATATGATTTAATAACCATTTAAGTATGTATGCCCACTTGAAACTATCAATACTATCAAGTGAATGTATCCATCACCCACAGGTCTCCTCAGGCCCCTTTGTAATTTCTTCCTTCTGTCCTTTCCTGCCTCCCACTTCTCATCAACCACCGATCTAGTTTCTGTCACTACAGATTCATAGAGGAAGGGCCACTCACCAGCAGCCACAATTGTGAAGGGACACAGCCACTGCCAGAGACACAATGGAACTGAGTAGGACCCTATGGGGCCATACCTCTCCCCCATATCTTTTACTTTAGTTTCTCTCTGAAGTACTTAGATAATTCTATGTGATGCAAATTTCCTGAGTTTTTCAGATATTAAACCCACCAAAATCAAATGGAAGAAATTAACTACTTGAGGATCATAAGCACCAGCCCCTAGACCTTCTGGTGCCTAAGAATTGATCACCACCAGCCAAACAGAGAATTGTGCACAAGCTGATCACAGGCCCTGACACATGCCTCCCTCACTTGGCCTTTAAAAATGCTATGCTGCAACCTTCTGGGGAATTCAGGATTTTAAAGTAGGAGGCACTTGTCATCCCTGTATTGGAACCTTTAGAAAAAATGCTGCATTTTTTTACCACAAACTGGTGTTAGAATACTGGCTTGACTGCCTGTGGATGAATGGACCCAAGTTTGGTCTGGTGACAATAATGACATTCAGGATTGTGGTAGAGATTAAACACTTTGGCCTCTCCCCTCCCCTATCCTTGGAATCCATGGAGTTGCTTACTGTTGACCAAACCCAACCACCAGCCAGAGACTGAGGGAACCCAGTCTATGAGTTTCAGTCTTCTAGTACACATAGCATACAGAGATAGTTATGTGTACATAGCATGTGCAATAGTCAATTTTTCAGGACCCGTTGTTGGAAAAATTCAATATTGGTTAGCCTAGGGACTTGTGAAGAAAGTGGAGCCAGAACTAATTGTCAAGACCAGCTAGAAAAGTAGTACATATCTATTTAGGGAGGTGGGGTACTGGTAGAGGCAGCAATTCTCTCCTATTCTCTGTGCCATCACTAAAGTTGGTGTTGAAATCCATTCCCTGGGTCTCTAGAGACAGGAATTAACAGTAGTGGCAGGGTCACTCCAGGGCATTGCTGATTTGCTCCACGGTAGAGACAACCTACTCCTTTCACTGGTCAGTAGCATATTTTTCCAGTCTATATTTGTGTTCCTCTGTTCATTGTGGGTGCTGCTGTAACAAACAGATTGAGTTTAATAGATGGTTCTCATTTAAAATAAATCTAACTTTGACCTTCTAAGCACCAAAGTTCTGGTCTTTATTTTTATGATTTATTTAAAATATGCCTTATCTTACTTGAGATACATGTTCCAAGTGGGGTTATCAGAATGTCTTCCATCTCCCTGGTATTGATCAGCCAGTATGTAGCGGGGCTCTGGTAACTGGATCTGAGGACTTGGTTTTGCATTTTTAATCCTCTCAGCTTTGAATCTGTTCAGTTACTACTCAGTTTGTGGTTTGGGAGGAAATATAATTAAGATAGGTAGCTAGTTATTCAATTTAAAAAGACACAACCCATGTGGTGTGTCATCATCTTATAATCAGTAATCCCATATGGGGAAAACTATTTACACTCCTTGCATGTAAAAAATAATTTAACCTTTAATGTTAAAACATGTGGCATAACACAGAAAGCATCTACAATGAATGAAAGATACTTTCAATAAAATGTAATTTACACAAAAAAGAAAGCCTCACCATAGTAGGAAGCAGCAGGAAGATGGACCAGACAGTGTACAATAGGAGTACTCCTCTGGTGCCTTTGAGGAAGCTCACAGGTTGCTCAGTGGTAAAGAATCTGCCTATTGTGTAGGAGATGCAGGTTCGATCCCTGGGTGAAGATCCCTTGGAGGAGGAAATGGCAACCCACTCCAGTATTCTTGCCTGGGAAATTCCATGGACAGAGGAGCCTTGGGTCTACAGTCCATGGGGTCACAAAGGGTTGGACAAGACTGACTGAATGTGCATGGTTCAGGTGCCTTTGTCCCAGGGGTGAGAATGTAGATCTAAATGTTATTTATTTTATGAATTTTTTGAGGGGGGGAGGTCCCAAGATGGCAGAGGAATAGGAGGGGGAGACCACTTTCTCCCCCACAAATTCATCAAAAGATCATTTGAATGTTGAGCAACTTCCACAAAACAATTTCTGAACGCTGGTGGAGGACACCAGGCACCTGGAAAGGCAGCCCAATCTCTTCCAAAAGAGGTAGGACAAAATATAAAAGACAAAAACAGAGACAGAGGATTTAGGGACAGAGATCCATCCTGGGGAGGGAGTGGTGAAGAAGGAGAAGTTTACACACAACAGAAAACCCTCTCATGGGCATGTCAATGGTGAGTTTTGGGATCTCAGAGTGCAACATAACTGAAAAAAAAAACATAGAATACGTGCCTAACCACAAATATTTGTGGAGAAGCAGCTCAGATGTTCACATCCGGTGGCAGTGAGTGGGGCCTGGGCAGGGAGGCATGGGCTGATTCATGGGTCCTTAGGGTTAGGACCAGACTTGAATGCCCTAAGGACAATCTGAGGGAGTTAATGTGATATAGCAACCCAAACCTAGGAATCGTCAATGAGACAAAAACAAAACAAAACAAAAAAAGGGACCTTTCCCATGAAAGGCTCTAATGCCATATGGTGACTCCTGGCATGCTCACAGAACAAAGGGTTGTGCCCTAGAGAACAAGGAGAACAAGCCAGTTGCTGTTTAGGGCCCTCCCTCCCCAGAGCCAGAGAGGCAGGTGTGTGACAGCCAGAGTCGGAGGGCAAGGGGCTGCTGCAGTCTTGGCCCCAGAGACTGCATTTTCTGCCAAACTGTGAGCAGGCTCCCAGTTGCTAACCATGTCTTCCTGGGATTCTGGACAGTTCACATCTGCCAGGAGTGTCACGGCCTGAGATCAGCTCCCCAGAGGAGTCACACAGCACACCTGGGACTGTATCCTCGCGGTGCACCTGGGAAACCAAGCAGCCAGACCGGGGAGGGGCATAAAATTCATGACCCACCTGGGACACTGTGCTCACTAAGCACCCAGTCGCCTGAGTGGATTGGACCAGGGAAGGGCACAAATGCATAGCCCATCTGGGTCTGTGGAGCACCTGAGAACCTGAGCGGCTTAGACCTGGGAAGTGCATGAAACTCAGGGCCCACTTGGGATAGTGCCCTTGCAGAGCACCCTGGAGTCTGAGCAGGGTGGACCCGGGAAGTACATGCCGCCTTGGGCTGTGGCAAACCCAGTGTGATCCATCCACTGCAAGCCCTCCCCACACATGCCAGTGGTATTTGTTTGCAGTGTCCCTCCCTCCCCACAACACAACTGAGCAAGTGAGCCTAAATAAGGGCAAAAATTAGACATGGAAGAGACTTGCAAACAGTGGAAGTCAAAATAAACAAAGGGGGAACTGCTCTGGAAGTGACAGGTACAACAGATTAAAACCCTTCAGTTAATGCTGAGACTGTGCACTTGAGAGGCACCTAAAGACATTTTGAGAACAAGTACAAGTCAGAATAAGGGATTATTTGACACTGAACTGACCCCACACTGCCCACAACAACTCTAGAGAAATACCTAGATATATTTTTACTATTATCATTTTTTGAGTTTTAAAAAATTTTGATTCTTTATTACTCCTTTAACTTTCATTTTATAGCCTATAACCTTTCTTTTAAAAAAAACCCTATTTTAAAAAATCAATTCCATGTATATTTTTCATTTTTGTGATTGATTTTGTTTCATATTTTTTATATTGTATTTTTGAGAGTCTAACTTCTATTCCAGGTTTTTAATCTTTGCTTTTTGATATTTGTTATCAATTTTGAACCTTTAAGAATCTAATCTTCAGTATCCATTTTCACTTAGGGATATGATTACTGGCTTGATTGCTCTCTCCACTTTTGACTCTCCCTTTTCTACTCATGATCACTTCTGTCTCCCTCCTCCCTCTTCTCTTCTCTATATAACTCTGTGAATCTCTCTGGGTATTCCTGGCTGTGGAGTTGTTTCACCATTAACTTAGGGGTTTTATCTTCTGTGCTGTATGGATGGAGATGTTTTGAGGCTATTGTAAGAGAAGGACCATAACCCAGAGGCAGGAGGCCCAACTCCAGAACTTTAGAACATCAGAGAACTCCTGACTCCAGGGAACATTAATAAACAAGAGCCCACCCAAAAGTCTCCATATCTACACTGAAACCAAGCTCCACTCAAGAGCCAACAAGTTCCAGTGCAAGACACACTGCCGGGGTCCAGCCTCAGCAGGATCCAGGGGTACCCTCAGGATGAACAGCGTCAGCGAGAGAGAGAGAGAGAGAGAGAGAGAGAGAGAGAGAGAGAGAGACCAGACCGGGATGTGCAGCACAGTCTGGCAGCGTTTTTTCACCATAGCTTTTATACACTAAGTTAGTACATTTTTAAGGGTGAAAGATAAGCATACAAAGTTTGGTTTAACATTACCTCAGTTTTGTCCTTCAAAAACCAGGGTTTTTCTGCATACTTCTTTGTTCATGAGAGTCTTTTTTCATAGTGGATCTTTGTACATTATCTTCTGGCCTTGGGGCCTATTAACATTTTATGACCTAGGTGAAGGCAAAGTCGTTTTCCATAGTCCATTCTTTATTGTTTTATTTTGCCTTGAGTTTAGCAGAAAACAGAAAAGTTGCAGTCTCATGGTACAGCAGGTTGCAACATAGTAGAAATACAATCCTGTTAACATTAATGTCAGCCTTTTTGCAAAAGTTCTCAGCTAAATGTATCTAAAAAGTTTACCACACAAAGACTCTGTGGCTCTGGTGAGGCAGCCTCTGTTTTAGCACTCTTGATTAAATTGAACAATTATTTTATTGTTTCCACACTAGGGCTAAACTCTTATTTTTTTAAATCCTTAACTATATTAACAATAGTTTTTACTGCACAACCTCAGCACAATAACAGCAATCACACATTGATCCAATAACCACTTTTAGAATAATATTTTTGTGTTCTTTAATAGGGCTTTCTCAGCCCCTGCAGGGCTCTGTGCCTATCAGGGCCTTTTGTGATCAGGTTCTTTATGCTGTTTATGATTAAGGTGTTGTGAGCAGTCATGTGCATTAGTATGCATTTTCCAAACAAGCCAGAGTGTCAGCAAGAGGGGTTTCACTTGAAACATTTCCTTCATTCCCGGCCCCTTCATAGGGAACCCGTGTCCAGGAGATTTATTAATTAGGGTTCTATGTTGGTCTTTATTTAGTGAAAGTGGAGCAGGAGAGCTCTCGGTAGGCAACACAAAGATCCGCAACAGGACGAACAAGGACAACAGCAAGAGGGGGAGGCTACAGGGTGGGGTAGAGGCCGGGGTCAACCTGGAGGGTCCCTTGTAGCCTGAACAGCCTTGCATTTCAGGTCTTCTCCTCATGACCTTGTCATGGGTGGGATCTCCCATAATGGCTCCCGACATTTCCCCCTTTTTTATTTTTTAAAACAGCTAGATGAATCTCAGTTGCAAACTTCTGAGTGCTCTGCTGAAGAGTTCTGATGATACAAGGGAGAATAACAATAATTATAATAATCAGTGCTATTGCGGCAATGTAACTAAAAATAGTAGACAAAATATTTTTGGCAGAGATAAAGTTGGAGAAGGTTTTAAAGAAATCACTGGCAGCTCCAGCGGCAGTAAAATCCAATTGAGAATGCTCTATTGTTTTAATCTGTCCATGTAATTTGTCTAAATCTAAACTTATGCTAGAGCTATTCCATATCCCTGAAATATGATTTTTAATTTTTTCTCAATTGTAATCAGTCTCATTAACCTTTAAGGGTGTTACACAGATCCACCAATAGTCGGCATGACAGGATAATGCTAACTTTACTTTTAAGGCCTGTAGTGCATAACCGCTTCTTCTAGGGCATCTACTTTTAATTTTAACTTTCTATCTATAATCTCTTGCGTAGCTA
Source organism: Muntiacus reevesi (assembly GCF_963930625.1). Classification (NCBI taxonomy): domain Eukaryota; kingdom Metazoa; phylum Chordata; class Mammalia; order Artiodactyla; family Cervidae; genus Muntiacus; species Muntiacus reevesi. The sequence continues at coordinate 116,504,899 of NC_089271.1, read as the reverse complement.
GAGCTAAAGAAACATTTTTGGACATATCATTGACATATTGAGCAGTATGTACGTGTTGAGTCAATGATATCGCTGCCACCGTGACAGAGGTCATTGCTGTTATTAAAGCTGAAATTCCTAGGATAAATAGTCCCACAAACCGTCAGGATCACATTAAATCTTGTAGTTGTTGCAGAACGGCCAGACCATAATTGTCATAGGTACTCACTGCGATGGGCACCATAAGGTAAGGTGGGCGTTGCAGCACCACAAAGGAGCAAATATTATATTGAGAGGTTAAGCAGGACGAGAGCATGCATTGTTTACAGTAGACTATATTTGGTCCACCGGAATAGTTCATCTGTATTTTAGAGTCATTAGTGAACCAAAAAAAAATGTAAGGGGAGGGTAAACAAGCCAGCACAGAATAGGTGGAATCGTTTTTTGGCCAGGATAGAGTAACAAGGGAGGTAGCAGCAAGGGCTCTCCAAATTTCTGGTTGCCAAAAGATTTTGTCTTTAGTTGTACAGGACAACATGGGGGTAACAAATGGATTATGATGCCATCTGCTGGCCGCTAACAGCCAAGTGACGGAAAGATCTTTCAATTGCTAAATTTAGTGGCGTAGTCAGGAACAGATCTTAGATCATGACTTGGGTTTGGATTGCTCCAGTCTCGTACTGAATAGTTTCCGCCTCCCGGTATTCTATAATCTATTCTCGAATTATAAGTACAAGATTTCCATACCGGATATCCAAGGCAGTTGTCCATAGTTTTCCATATGACGTCTGAAGGAGCAACATCAATACAACTTGGATATTTTTGTGGAGCGTTAAGGAACAAGGATTTATAGGTGTCAAGGACCCTGGGCATATGGACCTATAATATCCAAACTAGCTGATCTCCTGTTTTATCTGAAAACTCTGATGCTGGAGAATCAGTCAGAATTGCTTTTTTGGAGGCTCCGACACACCCCTCCTCAGAGGGAGTGATAAAATCTCTTGTATGACTATGGGGGAAGTTAAAGCAAAGGGGAAGTTCATCCGTTAATCCCCTAAAAGTATAATTAAGGTTGATGGGATAGTGATCTTTATCATAGGAAGTCTAGGATCCTCCCAAAAGAGGAGGCTGATCTGTGTTGACCGTATAGGGTCGTTGTTCCAAGTAACTACTTGGAAGGTCAGGGGATCAGGGAAATATGCCCAGTATTTTTCAGATGTAGAAGAGGTAGCACTTACCTGGCAAGAAAGCAAAGCAAGCATAGCAATAAAAACCTTTTTAGGAGAAGCTGAAGATCCCTGTAGAGAAGCTATTCCCTGTGCTTGATGGCAAAGTGACTTAATTTGCCCCCATGTGGGTATGGAGGCTTGTTGAGTTGCCCGCGCAGGACGTCCTGGTGGTTTTTTACGACGTAAAGGAGTAGGAGGATCACGGTCTTTTATGCAAAGCCATGACATCTGTTTAGTGGGTGGATCTACCGTTTGTTCTTCTGGGATCTCCGCTGCCAGTTGTTTCAGAGTCTGCTGGACTTTCCAGGTGAGCGGAAGAGGCAGGGTCAGAGGAGTGCCCTTACTCTTTTGTGGTCGGAGCAATGGGGGAATCGGATGTCCGGGGGACTGCGTGCGACATGGCGAATCTGTCTGTCTGAGATCCAAACTGGCGAGCCAGCACCCTAGGGAAAAATACAAGCATACCCTCGGCCACCGGTTAACAATGGGTCAGGACCCCTCCATTGTCCTGAAAGAAGGTCTTTCCATTTTACTAAAGATTTTATATCTTTTTGTTCTGGGTTCCAGTGACGAAACATAGGTGTTGAATCGGTCTGATCAGCATTAAGGTTATTGAGCACAAAGAGGGCATGCTGCAAAATGTGGTGTGGAGAACTGTATTTCAACTGCCCTTCCTGTAATTTAGAAATTTGTGTTTTAAGTGTCTGATGTGCCCTTTCTACAACTGTTTGTCCCTGGGGATTGTAAGGAATTCCTGTAGAGTGGGATATACCGAATTGGGCACATAAATTTTTAAAGGGCTTAGATGTATAAGCTGGTGCATTGTCTGTCTTAATTGCTCTTGGCATCCCTAAGTAAGAAAAACAGGTAAAAAGATGTTGAACTACATCTTTGTAGGCTTCTCCCGTTCTGTCAGTAGCCATAATGACATGGGAGAAGGTATCTACAGTAACATGCACAAAGGATAGTTTTCCAAAGGAAAGAACATGTGTTACATCCATCTGCCAAAGCACATTAGGTAGTAAACCACAGGGATTTACCCCAAAAGGCAAAGTGGGAACTGAAGTAGGGCAAAGTTGACAGGTCCTAATAATCTCACGTGCAGATTCCCTAGTAATGTGGAACTGATACAGAAGGGCAGTTGCATTTTGATGATGCATAGCATGTGAGGCTTTAGCATCCTCAAAAGCACTGGCCACCATGGTCCGGGTTAGCAAGTCTGCCTCTTGGTTAAACATATGAAGGGGTCCAGGTAGATTAAAATGAGCTCTTATATGCCCAACATAAAATTGCTTTGACCTATTTCAAATTTGCTGTTGAAAGGTAGATAATAGTTTAAAGACTGTGGTTTTGTTTTCTGGCAAGACAGCCGTTTCAATATGAGGAAACAACCTAACTACATACTGTGAGTCAGAAAATAAATTGAAAGGCTGCTCTGAAAACTCTTTGAACACCTCTATCACAGCTGTTAATTCGGCTTTTGAGCCGATGTTTCCCCAGTATTCAAGACTCTTTTTGAAGTCTGGGTGACAATAGCAGCTTTTCCGTTAGAAGACCCATCTGTAAACACCAACATTGTCCCCTCAATAGGGGAAACTTGACACCTTTCTTCAAATATTACCGTATGTCTCAAGAGGAAATTTAATAAAGGGCTAGTAGGTAAACGGTGTAGAATTTGTCCTGGGTAATTACCAATGGCAATCTGCCAATCTTCATTTAGTAATAGAAGGGCATTTAATTGCTATTTATTATAGGGCACTATGATTTCAGATGGTTCCTTTCTAAACATTTCAATACTTCTATGTCTCCCTTTAATTATTAAAGTAGCCACCAGTCCTGGATAACAGGCCACAACCTCTTTAGCCGTAGCAGGTAAATGTAACCATTCTAGGGGACCCTTTTGCCATAGCACCCCTGTAGGAGCCATAGCTGTGGGCAACACTATAAACTGCCATGCCATACTATAATCTAGTCTCTTAATATAATTTTTATTTAAAGATTCTTCTACCTTTATTAAGGCATCCCTGGCTGCAGGTGTCAGCATTCTGGCAGAGGTGGGGTCTGGATCCCCTCGAAGAATGTCAAACAAAGGTTTAAGATCAGAAATAGTCAACTTTAAAAAGGGTCGAATCCAATTTATATCCCCTAACAACTTTTGATAGTCATTTAAAGTAACCAAATTATCCTTTCTAAGCTGCAAAGGCACATGAGTAACTGTTTCATTATTTAGGATTCTTCCCAGATATGTTATAGGCATATTTACCTGGATTTTTTCAGGGGCCACCTTTAGGCCCCAGCGACTCAACGTCTCCTGTAATTTAATCAAAACTTCCTGTAAATAAACCCTATCTGGGTGTGCTAGCAGTATATCATCCATATAGTGGACCAGATAAACATCCTGATGTTTTTCTCTGATACCTGGTAGGGCAGCATACACAAACTTTTGACACAATGTGGGACTATTTTTCATACCCTGGGGAAGAAACTTCCATTGAAATCTCTGATGAGGTTGTCTAAATTTTCTGAGGGAAGACTAAAGGCAAACCTTTTTTTTATCTTGAGGATCCAAGGGGATAGTAAAAAAGCAATCTTGAAGATCAATCACTATAACATTGTAACCTTGGGGAACAATGGGGAGGGGAGAGGGGAGGAGAGATTTGAAGAGGGGAGGCCTGACTGCAAAGCCCCCATATCCTCTATAGTGGCATTTATTGCTCTTAGATCCTGCAAGAGCCTCCACTTTCCTGATTTTTTCTTAATTACAAAAATTGGCGTGTTCCATGGACTATTTGAAGGTTCTGTATGTCCAGCCTTTAATTGTTCTTTTACTAAATGTCGTGCTGCTAAAATTTTTCTGAATTTAAGGGCCACAGTTCCACTCACACCGAATCAGGAGATTTCCAGACTATGAGGTCAGCAGTGAGAACAATGGCCTCTCCTACAAATTTGGATATCCTAAGCCTTGTTTCTCCCTTTTTATATTTGGGACAATTGGTTCAATTCGTCCCTGTTGATCTTTACCCAGACCCATGAAAAGATTATAAGTCATCTGTAACATCTGTGCAGCCACTTTTTCATCTGGGCAATACAGCAAAACTCCCATCTGAGCAAGAATATCTCTCCCCCAGAGTGAAAGGCAATGAAGGAATCATATAAGGTTGAAAATGTCCCTGGCAGTCTTTATCTACATACCAAGGTAAAATTTGTGAGCTCTTTGCCACTGAAGGTGCTCTCCCAATGCCGACCAACTCATTAGCAGTGGTTTGAGTTGCCCAAGCACTAGGCCAGTCAGTGCCCGCAACACAGGAAACTCCCGTGTCTAGCAGGCCAGTCACCTTCTTACCATTAATCAGAATTGTTTTCATAGGTCTATTTTGAGTAACCTGTGTAACCCAAAAGGCATAATCACTTGAACCAAATTTCCCGTCCTGATGCTTGGCAGCTGAAGCTGCTTTCCCTATGTCAGCATGATGAGGTAACATCAGCAACTGAGCTATTTTCTGTCCTCTATTGATTTGAACGGTTTTAGTTGGGGGAGACATCATTATTTGAATTTCACCAGTATAGTCTGAGTCTATGACTCCTGGAATCACTGTGATCCACTGTAAGGATGTGGAACTTCTGCCTATCAATAGTCCCATCATTCCTTCAGGCAAAGGGCCACGAACACCAGTGGGAATTTGCACAGAGGGGGAATCAGGCATTAGTATTGTTGTGGTGGTGGAATAGAGGTCCAATCCTGTACTGCCTGGGGTTGTTCCGATGAGTTCTGTGATGGGATGAAGGGTATAAATGGGTTTAACGTTGTTGCCCCAGTCGTTGTCGGGGCCTGAGGCTGGCCCCTCAATCCGTTTCCTGGCTGCTAGTCAGAAACTAACAAGGTTCCATTTTTATGGAACTTGGATTTACAGTCCTTGGCCCAGTGGTATCCCTTCTGACAGCGAGGGCGGGGAGTCTTAGAAGGATTGGAGGCCATAACCGTGGAGGTAGAATTTGGCAAAGGAATATTAGTGGCCCTTTGAGGGCAGGTACGGCTGAAATGTCCTACCTGACCACAAGAAAAACAGGCCTTAGCCAAATTGGTATTTTGTCCCTGACTATCTGAGTGGCCCTTTTGAGGACTGCCTTTGCTGGTAAAGAAGGACTGTATTGCTTGCTGATAAGAACTACCCTTTATAGCTGCAGCTATGGCAACGCCATGCATCGTTGCTGGCCCTACATCTGCACACTGCTTAATATAATCTCCTATACTTCCAGAGCTTCTTATAGGGTGAAGTATAGCCTGGCAGGTAGAATTGGCGTTTTCAAATGTCAGCTGTTTTACCACGATCTCAGCTGCCTCTTCCCTGGGAATAGCCCTATGGATTCCCTCAATAAGTCTAGATACAAAATTTTCATATGGCTCTTCTGGTTTTTATTTTATGTTAGATAGGGAAGAGGTTAATTCTTTTCCTTGAGGCAAGGAACGCTAGGCCCAGAGAGCACAAGTTGTCACTTGCTCTAGGGCCTTTTTATCTAAATTCATCTGATTTCTGGCTGATTCAAATTTATCAGTTCCTGCCAGCATTTCCTGCACAATATGTTGTGGACCATGTTTGCAGTTGTCCCTAGCTTGCTTACAGGCCAAATCCTCATATTCAGTTCTCCAAAGTAGATATTGTCCTCCAGATAAACAAGCCTTAGCAACTGTCTTCCAATCATATGGAGTCATCCATCTAGCTGCCAAAGCGTCCAATAATGTTAAAGTATATGGGGCTGTAGCCCCATATGAGGCACAAGCCTGTTTGAGTTCCTTAATCAATTTTATTGGAAGGGGCTCGCAAGAGGGGCTTTCCTAATCCTCTGAATCAAGTAATACAAGAAAGCAAGCCTCAAGATGGGGGTCAAAATCATCTCCAGACCCTGAAAACACCCTTCTTTGTGAAAAGCCCAAGGGAGGACCTTTACCTTTATATGGAAGGGGAGGCATGGGGGGTCGAGATCGCCCCATGCTTCTTTTACCCTGTTCTAAGGATGTTTTAGGAATTTTAAGATTGAATTTTACAGAAGGCCTAATTGGAGATGTATCTCTTAAACTTCTAGGAGCATCTTTGGCAAAAAAGGATCAATCCTCATCAGAATGATAATGAGCTGCTGCTTCTTCTAAATCTTCCTCATCTTGGGGTGAAAGCTGTTTTGCTTTTTCTTCCCCACCTTCTGGATGACTATTGACAGAGAGAGAGAGAGAGAGAGAGAGACAGAGACAGAGACAGAGACAGAGAGAAGAGAGAAGAGAGAAGAGGGAAGAGGGAAGGGAGAGAGGGGAGAGGGGAGAGAGGGGAGAGAGGGGAGAGAGGGGAGAGAGGGGAGAGAGAGACCAGACCAGGATGTGCAGCAGAGTCTGGCTGCGTTTTATTTTTCATGGTAGCTTTTATACACTAAGTTAGTACATTTTTAAGGGGAGGTGAAAGATATGCATACAAAGTTTAGTTTAACATTACCTCAGTTTTGTCCTTCACAAAACCAGGGTGTTTTCTGCATATTTCTTTGTTCATGAGAGTCTTTTTTCATAGTGGATCTTTGTACATTATCTTCTGGCCTTGGGGCCTATTAACATTTTATGACCTAGGTGAAGGCAAAGCCGTTTTCCGTAGTCTATTCTTTATTGTTCTGTTTTGCCTTGAGTTTAGCAGAAAACAGAAAAGCTGCAGTCTCATGGTACAGCAGGTTGCAACATAGTAGAAATACAATCCTGTTAACATTAATGTCAGCCTTTTTGCAAAAGTTCTCAGCTAAATGTATCTAAAAAGTTTACCACACAAAGACTCTGTGGCTCTGGTGAGGCAGCCTCTGTTTTAGCACTCTTGATTAAATTGAACAATTATTTTATTGTTTCCACACTAGGGCTAAACTCTTATTTTTTTAAATCCTTAACTATATTAACAATAGTTTTTACTGCACAACCTCAGCACAATAACAGCAATCACACATTGATCCAATAACCACTTTTAGAATAATATTTTTGTGTTCTTTAATAGGGCTTTCTCAGCCCCTGCAGGGCTCTGTGCCTATCAGGGCCTTTTGTGATCAGGTTCTTTATGCTGTTTATGATTAAGGTGTTGTGAGCAGTCATGTGCATTAGTACGCATTTTCCAAACAAGCCAGAGTGCCAGCAAGAGGGGTTTCACTTGAAACATTTCCTTCATTCCCGGCCCCTTCATAGGGAACCCGTGTCCAGGAGATTTATTAATTAGGGTTCTATGTTGGTCTTTATTTAGTGAAAGAGGAGCAGGAGAGCTCTCGGTAGGCAATACAAAGATCCGCAACAGGACGAACAAGGACAACAGCAGGAGGGGGAGGCTACAGGGTGGGGTAGAGGCCGGGGTCAACCTGGAGGGTCCCTTGTAGCCTGAACAGCCTTGCGTTTCAGGTCTTCTCCTCATGACCTTGTCATGGGTGGGATCTCCCATAATCGCTTCCAACAACACACCAGGTTAATTCTCCAGCAAAACAAGAACATGACCCTGAACATTAATTGATGGCCTGCCCCAAACATACCAAACCCATAGACACCCCCAAATTCACTACTAGACACTTCATTGCACCCCAGAGAGAAGAGATCCAACTCCGCCCACCTGAACTACAGCAAAATGCTCTGAAGTTGTGTTGGCAAGGCCTTCAGTCACAGGGACAGTCATCCTTCACAGACAGTCTTGATAAGAGCAAGAGGAGAAAGAGAAGAGGGGTTTTGGCCCAGGGAGGGAGTGGGAAGAATAGATGTCAACGTTAGGCTAGAGCCTCATATAACTTAAAAACTGAGTGGAGCACTGCCATCTGCTGGTGGATAAATTCTACATCAGAAAGCAGTTGGAGTGTTGTGTTTCTAAGTCTTTAAGTAAAAGGGCCAGTCTTCTGTGCACAACCAGTTTTTATAAGGGCAAGAAAAGAAAGAGAAGAGAGGTCTTGGGTCACAGGAAGGGACTGGGGGAAGTAGATGTCAATAGTTTCTTGTAGAGTCTTGTGTAACTAAAAAGCCTAGTGATATTTCACCATCAGCTTGTGGATACTTTGAAGTATATCACAAAGACATGGGTTATTTTGGTGCTATGGCCTGCAGTGGCATGAAATGTCACCTCTGCACAGCCAGTTTTGATAAAGACAAGAGAGGAAAACAAAGACATGTCTTGGGGCACAGGAAGCCAGTGAGGGGAGTAGATGTCAATGAGAATTTCTAGAGCCTTGTATAACTTGCAAACCTGGTGGAGCAGCCTCATATGCTGTTGGATTTCTTGGTATACATCAGAGAGCTATGGGGGTGTTTTGTTGTTAAGGCCTTCAGCGACAGAGACCACCATGTACACAGCCTGTTTTGAGAAGGGCAAGAGAAGACAGATAAGAGAGTTCTTTTTGCAGAGGAAGGTTGTGGGTAGACGAGATGTTAATGTGATATTACAGAGCATTGTATCACTGGAAAATATAATGGAGCAGCGCTATCTACTGGTTGATTCCTTGAAAGACAGCAGAAATCCCTGGGAAGATGTGTTTTCAAGGCACTCAGTGGCAGGGACAATCATCTATGCACAGTATATGGATAAGAAAAGAAAAAGAAGAGAGATCTTAGGGCACAGGAAGGGAGTGGTAGGGATAGATGTCAATATGATGCTTTAGAGCCTCATATAACTCGAGAACTTAGTGGAGCTGTGCCATTTGCTGGTGGATGCCTCAAGCTATATACGAAAGCCTGGTGGGTGTTGTGTTTTCAAAGCCTTCAGCGACCGGGTCTGACTCGCCTGCACAGCCAGTTTTGATAAGGGCTAGAGAAGAAATAGAAGAGAGATCTTGGGCACAGGAAGGGAGTGGGTAGAAGATGTCAAAGTGAGGCTGTGCAGCCTCATATTATTAGAAAACCTAATGGAACAATACTATGTATGGGTGGATTCCTTGAACTCTATCAGGAGGTCCAGGGAGAAGTGTTTTGCCTAGGCCTCCAGCGACATGAACAGTCACCCAAGCATAGCTAGATTTGTTATGTGCAATGAAGAAAGAGAAGGGTAGTCTTGGGTCATAGAAAGAGATTGAGGGGAGTAGATGTCAATGTGAGACTGTAAAGCTGCATATAACTCGAAAACCTAGAGTAGCAGCATCATCTGCTGGTACATCTGCTGGTACCTTGAACCACACCACAAAGACAAGAGTATTGTGTTGCTAAGGCATTCAATGACAAGGACAGTCATCTGTGTACAGCCAGTTTTGATAGAAGCAAGGGAAGAAAGAGAACAGAGGTCTTGGAACACAGAAGGGAGTGGGTGGGGTAGATGTCAGTGCGAGGTGGTTGAGCCTCCTATGACTCCAAAGCCTAGTTGACCAGTGCAATCTGCTGGTGGATTTCTCAAACTACAGCAGAAAATCTTGTGGTTGCTGTGTTATCAAGACCTTCAGCCACTGGGACAGCCATCCAGCATGGACAGTTTTGATAAGCACAAGAGAAGAAAGGGAAGATACATGTTGGGTGCAGGAAAGAAGTGGGAGAAAAGAAAACAAAGTTAAGTTGCTCAGTCGTGTCTGACTCTTCGCGACCCCATGGACTGTAGCCTACCAGGCTCCTTCATCCATGGGATTTTCCAGGCAAGAGTAGATGTCAATGGGAGGGTGTAGAGCATCGTATAATTAGAAAATCCAGTTAAGGAGCTCCATCTTCTAGTAGATTCATTGATCTACATCAGAAAGCTCTGCAGGTGTTGTGCTCTCAGATCTTCTGCTACAGGGAGAGTCATTTGGTACAGACAGGTTTGATAAGGGCAAGAGAAGAAATAAAACACAGATCTTGGGCAAAGGAAGGGTTGGGAGGACAAGATGTCAATGTGAGGCTGTAGAGCCTCATAGAACTCAAAAACCTAGTGGAACAGCACCATTTGCTGGTGGATTACTTCTACTGTATCAGAAAGCAATGGAGATATTTGCCATATATTTTAGCAACAGGAAGAGTCACCTGTGCACAGCCAGTTATCATAAGGGCAAGGGAAGAAAAATAAGAGAGTTTTGGGGGCACATGAAGGGAGTGGGTAGACTAGATGTCAAAGTGAGGCTGTAGAGTCTCGTATAACTGGAATACCTGGTGGAGCAGTGCCATATGCTGTTGAATTTCTTGGTATATATCAGAGAGCAATGGAGGTGTTTTGATTTGAAAAAGTCTTCAGCAACATGGACAGTCACCCAAGCCCAGCTAATTTTGCTAAGGGAAAGATAAAAAAGAGAAGGGATATCTTGGGGGCACATAAAGTGATTTGGGTAGCAGATGTCAATGGGAGAGTGTAGAACCTTGTGTAACTCATAAATTTAGTGAAACAACTCTATCTATCAGTGGATTTCTTGAACAATGACAGAAACCCCTGTGGAAGGTGTCTTGCAAAGCCTTAAGTGACAGGAACAATCATCCGTGCACAGCCAGCATTGACATGGACAAGAAAAGAAAAAGAAGAGAGGTCTCGGGACACAGGAAGGGTGTGGGAGGATCATATGTTAATGTGAGGCTGTAAAGTCTCATACAACTTGAGATCCTAGTGGAGCAGCTCCATTTGCTGGTGGATTCCACAAACTACATCAGAAAGCTCTGTGGGTGTTGTATTACCAAGACCTTCAGTGACAGGAACCCTCAACTGGGTACAGCCAGTTCTGATAAGGGCAAGAGAAAAAATAGGAGGGAGGTCTTCTGGCACAGGAAGGGAGTGGATAGAATATATGTCAATGTGAGGCTGTGCAGCCTTGTATCACTGGAAAACCTAATGGAGCAGTGTCATATACTGGTGGATTCCTTGAACTACATCAGAAAGCCTGGGGGAGATGTGTTGCCACAGCCTCCAGAGACATGGACAGTCCCCCAAGCATAGCCAGTTTTGTTATGTGCAAGAGAAGAAAGAGAATAGAGGTCTTGGGGCAAAGAAATGGATTGAGGGGTGTAGGTGTCAATGTGATGCTATAGAGCCTTGTATTAATCAGAACCCTAGTGGAGCAGGGACTTCTGGTGAACACCTTGCAGTATCAGAAAGCCCTGAGAGTACTGTGTTGTCTAGGGCTTCAGTCACAGGGACAGCCATCTGGCACAGCTTTGATAAAGGCAAGAAGGAAAGGAAAACAAGGTCTTGGGCAACAGGAAATGCGTAGGTAGACAAGAATGTCAGTGTAAGACTGTGAAAGAAAGTGAAGTTGCTCAGTCATGTCCGACTCTTGCGACCCCATGGACTGTAGCATGCCAGGCTCCTTTGTCCATGGGATTCTCCAGGCAAGAATACTGGAGTGGGTTGCCATTTCCTTCTCCAGGGGATCTTCCTGACCCAGGAATTGAACCTGGTCTCCTGCATTGCAGGCAGATTCTTTACGGACTGAACTAGGAGGGAAGTCCATGACATTGGGGCTCAGAGTAACGCCTAATTACCAGAGGGAGAAGAAATATTTGAACATTATATAAGCCAGTACACTCTGATATGGTCCATACAAGTGGAATTTCAGCCTTGAATAAATATATGTAATAGGTATTTGGAAACTGTAATGTTGGATAGAGTTTATTGCAGGGCCCTTTCCAGTAAACACAGACAGCTTTTGGTGACAGGATGTAAAGTGTCCAATATGTCACAGGCATCTATTCTGATATTTTCTCCTCTTCCTCCACCACATGATCCCCCTATCCCACCAATACGACATATTCAGGGTCCAATAGGTTCTGTGTCCTATGACCCTGGTGTTTTTCTCATGTTTTTCTTTCTTACTTGAAGGACCTGCATCCTCTTTTCTGCTTGATTGAATCTTCTGCACTCAGCTCGAGGGCACATCTCAAACTCCCATCATTGACTTTTCTTTGCCTGTTTCAGGCCAGAAGCATTCCCCTGCTCCTGTGAGGTGCAGTACTCATTATTCACACTCACTTGACAATTATCAAGACTACAACACAATATCTTTGCTTTTTTATATGTGTATCTAGTCCTGGGTCAAGTCTTAAGTTTGAGCAAACTCTGGGAGATAGTGAAGGACAGGGAAGCCTGGCGTGCTGCTGTCCATGGGGACACAGAGTCAGGCACGACTTAGCAACTGAACAACAACCACAAGTCTTAAGGTCCTTGAAGGCAGAGGTCACAGGTCATTCTTCTTTCTTCCTTGCATGGCCATATTTCCATATATATTTGCCAAACATCTGCCATATAGGGCTGAGGGTACAGTGGTTAACCAGCAAAGGGCCCTGATCTCCTGTAATCCTTGGTTGTCAACCTTATTGTTTTTAATGTGAGTAAGCTTATTCAGTTCTTGCAAGTCTTAGGCAAAGAAAGGGGCCCTGCATCCTACTGATAAAGAGTAAAATCACTGGCTGCCCTTTGCTGAAGACAGATTGATCTGGGATGTGAAGGTTCATAGCCATCTGGACGTTAGGGCTCTTTTGGAATAGTCTTGCTGCCAGGGCTCCACTATTCCTGCCTCCTGGAATGGTGTGAACAATGATTCACACCACAGTAGGCCTTTAGGCTTTACCAAGCACATTCACGACATGCATCAGCTTTCAGGGAAGGTCTGGTTCCAATTTGTTTACAGAGAATCACCTCCAGGTCACCAGATTTGCATCTATTTTGCCCAGCACCTATCATAATGAACAAAAGTTTTAGACTTTAATGATGAAATGTGCCAAAGAGTGGACAGTGTGGGGGCAATTCTAGTTCAGTGGTGTTTGACTTGTAGCAGAATACAGAGCTTACCTAATTTTGAAGTTCTTCAGTGAAAACTCTTTCGTGGAATAGTGATTATGATTTGGGGCCAGACTGTGAAAGTGAAAGAAAGTGAAGTCGCTCAGTTGTGTCCGACTCTTTGCGACCCCATGGGCTGTAGCCCACCATGCGCCTCCGTCCATGGGATTTTCCAGGCCAGAATACCGGAGTGAGTTGCATTTCCTTCTCCAGAGGATCTTCCCAACCCAGGGATCTCCCGCATTGTAGGCAGACGCTTTACCGTCTGAGCCACCAGGGAAGACCAGTGGACAGCGGCAGGCTGTGAAGGGGAAAAAAAAAAAAAAAACAACACTCTGTGGGCCCAGGTGGGGTGGTGGTGTTCCCCACTTCTGCGGGGAGCCGGCCTGCTCAAGGCCCAAAAAGGCCCTGGGAAAAGGCCTTGAAGGGGGCCATTCCCTGTCCCGCCACCCCATGATAAAGTAGTAAAATATTTGCTGGGCCTCCTTTGTTCTTCCTTGAGAAAAACGTAGTAGTGACCTTCACTTAGTAGTTTATTTTGGGAATGCCAAAAGCAAGATGTAAGCTTCTGCAATCACTTAAAACAAAGAATTGTATTGATGTGACAAACACCAGATGGCATTTTTTATGAATTATGTTTTCTGCTTGTACTAGTATAAAGGTAGCTGTTCTACTCAATAAAATCGCTGACTTGTCTAAAGAGCATTCAGCCCTCTCGACCCCATCCTTTACTATCATCTTTTTTTTCTCAGGCTTCCGTGTGGTTGCGGTTGGGACTTGTTCATTTTGCCGGCTGGTCCCGGCAAGTGGCACCCGAACAGGGACTCGATTGGGCTACACGGTCACAGCCGCCCGATACGTGAGTACAGAGGGGATCCCGAGAAAAAAATAAAATAAAATAAGAGAAACGTGAGTACAGATTTTTTAAGGGTGGAGAGGGTTTTAGTCGAGAGTATAAACTATGGGTCAAGGTAGTAGTAGAGAGCTTTTTGTAACTATGCTTAAGACTATGTTAAAGGTGAGAGGAGTTACTGTTGCTAAACATAAATTAGAAAAGTTTTTGTTGTTTGTAGAAAAAGTTTGTCCTTGGTTCCCTGAGGATGGGACTGTAAATATAGAAACTTGGAAGAAGGTGGGAGAACAAATTCAGCAGTATTATTCTTTACATGGGGCTGAGAAGGTACCGTTAGATGCCTATTCATTATGGACTCTTATCAGGGACTGTTTGGACCCTGAACATGAAAGCAAAAAATTGGAGACTGCATTAAAAAATATAATTGGCAAACCTCCCACCTTGCCTACTGCTCCTCCTTCGGAGCATGGTTCTGATATGGCAGAAAAACCTCCTGTACAGAGTTCCTCTGACTCTGATTCTAAATTAGACCCTGCTGAGCAAGCAGAAGATCCGTGGGAGTTATTTGCTGCTGAAAAAACCACTGTTAAAACACAAGCGGAATTATCCCCTTTTTCGGAGGTTAAAAAATTGCTTACAACTGTGACTAACCGTCTTGATGCTCTTAACTTAAAGCTTTTTTCCCAGCCCTTATGTCCCTCTAATCAGTTACCATCGCAGCCTCCGTCCGTTATTGCCGGATTAGACCCACCGAGAGCTGATATGCAAAAGGGGTCTAAGGCTTCCGCACAGGCATTATCTGTAAAAAACACCTCCGAACTGTCTCCCCTCCAACTTGCAATACGCCAGACGGAGACGGTCGCTGACAGCTCGAATGGAGAGTACGCAGATAGGAGAGAGGAATGTTCTGCCAACAAATCAACAACTGCATGAGTTCGTGGAACGAGCAAGACACATTGCTGTGTATACAACCAATCCACACATTTCTCTATCATACCTGGTGCTTGCATTAGCATGCACTGTTATGAATCAAGCATTTCCCAGAGCCAAAGGAAATGTTTTTCTTTCTTGGACTCATTCCTATGCTGACTCTCATAATGCCTCTGCTTGTTGGGTATACACTGCCATGCCTTTGTCAGTTGTAAATGACTTACCATGGTGGATTTTGCTGATGAGTCAAAAAAAAAAAAAATTACCTGTGCTGTAATAAAAGTAGAATGTTGTGTGTATATCCCAGATTTATCTTCCAATGTGTCTGATGCTGTAAATGATCTTCAACATCAAATACTTTCCATGCAGGATTCCTCCCTTTCTTTTTGGGAGCAAGTTAAATCCTGGTTTATGAGTGATTGGTGGAAAAACCTGCTTACAGTGCTTGTTATTGTACTCTGTTTTCTTTGTTGTGGACCATGTATTTTACAATGCATTATGAATTTGGTCACTGAAAGAATTGTGAAATTTTCTCGTATTTTGAAAAAATAACCTTGTCTGCTTTTTCTCGAGGAATATGTAAGAAGGCTCGGCCTTTAATAAATAAAAAAGGGGGAGATGCGGGGAGCCGGCCTGCTCAAGGCCCAAAAAGGCCCTGGGAAAAGGCCTTGAAGGGGGCCATTCCCTGTCCCGCCACCCCATGATAAAGTAGTAAAATATTTGCTGGGCCTCCTTTGTTCTTCCTTGAGAAAAACGTAGTAGTGACCTTCACTTAGTAGTTTATTTTGAGAATGCCAAAAGCAAGATGTAAGCTTCTGCAATCACTTAAAGAATTGTATTGATGTGACAAACACCAGATGGCATTTTTTATGAATTATGTTTTCTGCTTGTACTAGTATAAAGGTAGCTGTTCTACTCAATAAAATCACTGACTTGTCTAAAGAGCATTCAGCCCTCTTGACCCCATCCTTTACTATCATCTTTTTTTTCTCAGGCTTCCGTGTGGTTGCGGTCGGGACTTGTTCATTTTGCCGGCTGGTCCCGGCACACTTCCTAGGTCACTTGGTTGAAATTCAGGTCAAGCTCAATATACAGGAAAAGGGGATGAGGACGGACTTTTCAGCCTAAAGGGATGGGCCTGGCAGTGGAGTGGGTTTGGTGGTGGATTCTGTGAATCCTGCACCTGCGGAAGAGAAGTTGCTCAAGGTTCAGAGAGTGGCTGCCTGGGCTGGATCCTCAAGGGGAGGTCTGAAGCAACGAGGGCAGTGCGGGGCAGTGCTGGGTGGTGTGTGGCCAGGCCAGGCTGGGCCGAGGTGGGGTGGGGCGGGGCCGGAAGGGCGGGGCGTGAGGGGCGTGACCGGGAGGCGGCGGGCCGGGTGCACCCAGGCGTGGCAGGGAGGCGCACGGGGCTGAACCTCGCAGAAGCCACGGCGTGCGCCATTGGAGAGCGGCTGGCAGCGCACCCTGCGCCCGAACCGGTGTCGCGCCCTCTTGCTGCGTGGCGAAGGCGCGAACGGCCCGTGGAGGCGAGCGCGGGGATGAGGCGCCGGCGCCACAGCCGCCATCAGGGCACGAGGACTGCCGTGGGCTCCGTCAAGATGCCTCCGCCATGCGAGAGCCGGGCCCTGGCCGCGGTGGAAGGCGCCCTGCGCCACAGCCCTAGCGCGCGAGTCGGGGCTCGAGCGGCTGCCAGCTTCGCGCCCACGCCTGCGGGACCTGCTGGCCCTGCTGCGGAGCGGACTCACACTGGGGAGGAAGTGCGGCGCCGCTGTGGGCCCGGTGAGTGCCGGAGTGGGCATGGGAGGCGCGCGCGTGGAGCCCGCGCTCACCCCCCTGGGGAGGCCGAGGGGGGCATCTGGAAGTTGGGGAGGTGTCGGGGGTGGAGCCCTAGGCAGAAGAGAGGCGCCGGAAGGCGGTGTCGTGGGGTGCCCTCGTGGAGCGGCGGTTTCCCTCTCCCCTAGATGCACCTGACTTAGCCCAAGTGCGCATGGATTCTTGGGGCGGGACCCTGAGCATCGCCCGAAGACGGGCTGTTTGCCTGTCCCCAGAGGGGGAGCTACACATGTCCGGTGCCTAATGGCGGGCCCTGCTCCGACAAGGAACGCAAGGCCGCACATGCGGGACCTCAGTTTGCAGGAGGCAGGAGACGTGTGCACTGCTGTCGGATGCCTCGTTGCAACTTTGAGCACCGACACTGGCTCTGGCCGCCACCATGGCCGAGGGACAGACGCCGGAGTTGGAAGTTCTGGGGCGAGCTCTAGCTCCTGGGCTCCCCAGTCGCCAGCACTTTGTTCTCGGCGACGCCCCCAGAATCTTAAATATTGACTTCGTGCTGGTGTGTTCCGCAGGATTTCATGGCGGAGGAGTGTCCCTCGTTGGGTTCTAGGTACATCTAATGGCCCGAGCCAGGCAGACATGTTTTAAGAAAAGCGGGACGGCCTGGGATCTCTAAGTCACTCAGCAGGCCCTGCTGACTTGTTCGGTGTTCCTGCTCAACAGGGCCTTGGGCACCTTTGAGGGGTTTTACTTAGCTTTTAAAAATCTTGCAGCATTAAGGAAACTTTATCGAGAAGGTACCAAAAGGCCGATATTTTGGTGTATAATTTTAAAAAGAAGTCTTAGTTGTCTGCCTTAAAACATCTTGCTGGGGGACTTTCAGCTCTTGAAAGATAGGTTTGTGAAACTTGAGGGTTAGGGAGAAACACTGGGTTTGGTATGGTTTCCTTTGGGCTGGAAAGGGTCTGAACTGACCATTGAGTCTTTGGCCTTTCTAGGCTGTGTTCCTCCTTCCCTGAGAATTCTTCCCACATAGAGGTGACTGTACGTGATCTATCTCAGAAGGATGTTTTGAGGATGAGCTGAGCAGTAATGGGACATCTTTAGGTCACATGACCAGGGGAGTTTAGGAATTACTTGCAAATGACCTTACCGTGTGGGGTACGGGTTTGCCTGCAAAGCAAGCAAGGAAATGTGTCCCAAAAATATGATAGCTAAATAAACACAAAAATCAGAGTTAGAGACTTTCCAGGACTCCAGGGGAAAGTAGGTCAAATTGTATTCCTGTTCTACTTGACAGTTAACTTTTTCACTGCACAGAATGATGACCCCATGAGGGTAGCCAGGCAGTCTGTGAGGAGGATTGCCCAGGGTTTCTGTGTAAATAGATCTGGAGTGTTCATCTACATAGAGGCGTGTGTTTCCCCGTGACTGGGATGACGTTGTGGTGTACCTTGCCAAAATACATATTTGCTCTAATCAGTTATTCCGAATGTGGTTACTTCAAATAAGGTGTACTTTATTCGCCCTTCTTTGGTTCTAATACTGCATTAGCTCTCCTTGCGACATTCCAAACACGCTTCATAAGTGCATGGCTAGTTTTTTTTTTTTTTTAATTGGGGAAAGATTGTCAAATTTTCCAACATTGGAAATCCATAATTTTCAACTGTTTTCCCCCCTTTGGCTCTGGAACCACCTTTGTGATTGTGGAACCTTCCCATCAAAGGAATTGGAAAGGGCTTGAAAGAAAGAGAAAAATAGGTGAAATGTGTATTAGTTTGTTCAGGCTACCATAACAAAATACCATAGACCTGGTGGCTTACACAACAGAAATTTATTTTCTCACAGTTTTAGAAGCTGAGAAGTGCAAGATCAAGGTGCCAGCATATTTCGTTTCTGGTGAGAACTCTCTTCCTGGCTGGTAGACAGTCACCTTCCCTCTATGTCCTGACGTGACCATTCCTTGGTGCCTGTGGAGGAAAAGAGATCTTCCTCTCTCTCTCTCTTTTTTTTTAAACTAAAATATAGATGACATAAACATGGTGTTAGTTTCAGGTGTACCACCTACTGATTGGTATTTGCATACATTGGAAAATAACTGTAAGTCTAGTTATCATCTGTTCCTATATGAAGTTATCACAGTATTCATTGACCATATTCCTTATGCTGTGTATGACATCCTCATGGCTTATTTATTTTATAATTGGAGGCTTATACCTCTTAATCTTGTTCACCTGTTTTGTGCCACCTCCATCACTTGTTTATTCTCTGTAACTTGTCTAGTTTCATTTTTTCTTGGTTTTTAGATTCCACATGTAAGTGAGGTCATTCAGTATGTCTTTCTCTAACTTATTTCACTTAACATAATACTCTCGAGACCCATCCATGTTGTCACCAATGGTAAGAATTCATTTTTTTCAATGGTTGAGTAATCTTTCATTATATATATATACCCCATCTTCTTGATCCATTCATCTATCAGTGGACACTTCACTTACTTCCATATCTTGGCTATTGTAAATAGCATGGCAGTGAACATAGGGGTGCATATATCTTTTCCAATTAGGGCTTTTGTTTATTTTGGATAAATACCCACATGTGAAATACCTGGATCATATGGTAGTTCTATTTTTAATTTTTTGAGGGATCTCTATACTGTTTTCCATAGTGGCCGTGCCAATTATAACCTTAACCAACAGTACAGGAGGATTCCCTTTTCTCTGTATCCTCACCAGCACTTGTTGTTTGTTGTCTTTTTGATGATAGTCATTCTGACAGGTGTGAGGTGACATCTCATTGTGATTTTGAATTGCATTTTCCTGATGATTAGTGATGTTGAGCATCTTTTCATATGCTTGTTGGTCATCTGCATTCTTTGGAAAAACGTCCCTTCGGGTCCTCTGCCCATTTTTTAAAATGGGGTTATTTTTGTTTTCGCCGTTGAGTTGTCTGAGTTCTTTGAATTTTTTTTTTCTTTGAATATTTTAGATTGGTTCCTTGTCGGGTATATCATGTGCAAATCATTTACATACTCCCATTCAGTAATCTGCCTTTTCATTTTCTTGATGGATTGTTTCACTGTAAAAAAGCGTTTTAGGTTGATGTAGTCCCTTTTGTTTATTTTTTCTTTTGTTTCCCTTGCCTAAGGAGACAGAGCCAAAAACGTATTGCTAAGACTGATAGCAGAGTGTACTGCGTATGTTTTCTTCTAGGAGTTTTATGGTTTCAGATCTTATGTTTGTAAGTCCTTAATCTGTTTTGAGTTTGTTTTGTATACGGTATGAGAAAGTGGTCCAGTTTGATTCTTTTAGTTGTAGCTTTCCCCTGTTGTATATTCCTCCTTTGTCATAGATTAATGTACCATATAAGCATGGGTTTATTTCTGAGTTCTCTATTTTGTTTTTGTGTCAGTACCATACTGTTTTGATATAGGTACTGGCATCTGTGTGTCTGTTTTTGTACCAGTACCATACTGTTTTGATTACTGTAACTTTGCAATATAAATTATTTGAAATTAGGATGTGTGATACCTGTAGCTTTGTCCTCTCTCTTAAAACTGCTTTGACTATTTGGAGTCTTTTGTGTTTTCACATAAATTTTAGAATTTTTTTGTTCTGATTTTTCAATTTCTCTCCCTTTTCTTATAAGGCCACTAATTCCTTCATGGAGACACCACCCTCGTGACCTATTCTCACCCTTAGTACCTCCCACAGGCCCTCCAAATACCATCATCTTGGGGCTTATGGCTTCAGCATATTAATTTTGGGGAAACACAAATATTCAGTCCATAACAGAAGTGTTTGAAGGAAAGAGGAAAACACAAGCAGTGTGTATCAAACCAGTGGGTGACTTGTAAATACCTGGGGTCATGTGGTTAGCCCCTTGGTTAGGACAGTGATACCAATGCAAGTAAATCATGGTTTAGCTATTTCTGTGGGCCTTCAGTTTTTTATGTCATGAACTGTACTTCCAGATTACAGCTGAGTGATTATAGGGACAAGTTAGCACAGATTCTTCCAATCCCAAAGAAAGGCAGTCCCAAAGAATGCTCAAACTACCACACAATTGCATTCATCTCACACGCTAGTGAAGTAATGCTCAAACTTCTCCAAACCAGGCTTTAGCAATATGTGAACCGTGAACTTCCAGATGTTCAAGCTGGTTTTAGAAAAGGCAGAGAAACCAGAGAGCAAATGCCAACATCTGCTGGATCATTGAAAAAGCAAGAGAGTTCCAGAAAAACATCTATTTCTGCACTATTGACTATGCCAAAGCCTTTGACTGTGTGGATCACAATCAACTGTGGAAAATTCTGAAAAAAATGGGAATACCAAACTACCTGACCTGCCTCCTGAGAAACCTATATGCAGGTCAGGAAGCAACAGTTAGAACTGGACATGGGACAACAGACTGGTTCCAAATAGGAAAAGGAGTACGTCAAGGCTGTATATTGTCATCTTGCGTATTTAACTTATATGCAGAGTACATCATCAGAAACGCTGGGCTGGAAGAACAAGCTGGAATCAAGATTGCTGGGAGAAATATCAGTAACCTCAAATATGCAGGTGACACCACCCTTGTGGCAGAAAGTGAAGAAGAACTATGGAGCCTCATCATGAAAGTGAAAGAGGAGAGTGAAAAAGTTGGCTTAAAGCTCAACATTCAGAAAACAAAGATCATGGCATCTGGTCCCATCACTTCATGGCAAATAGATGGGGAAACAGTGGAAACAGTGACTGACTATTTTCTGGGCTCCAAAATCACTGCACATGGTGATTGCAGCCTTGAAATTAAAAGACGCTTACTCCTTGGAAGGAAAGTTATGACCAACCTAGATAGCATATTAAAAAGCAGAGACATTACTTTGCCAACAAAGGTCGGTCTAGTCAAGGCTATGGTTTTTCCAGTAGTCATGTATGGATGTGAGAGTTGGACTGTAAAGAAAGCTGAGCGCCAAAGAATTGATGCTTTTGAACTGTGGTGTTGGAGAAGACACTTGAGAGCCCATTGGACTGCAAGGAGATCCAACCAGTCCATCCTAAAGGAGATCAGTCCTGGGTATTTATTGGAAAGACTGATGTTGAAGCTGAAACTCCCAATACTTTGGCCACCTGATGTGGAGAGCTGACTCATTTGAAAAGACCCTATGCTGGGAAAGATTGAGGGCAAGAGGAGAAGGGGACGACAGTGGATGAGATGGTTGGATGGCATCACCGACACAATGGACATGGGTTTGGGTGGACTCTGGGAGTTGGTGATAGACAGGGAGGCCTGGCATGCTGCGGTTCATGGGGTCGCAAAGAGTTGGACATGACTGAGCAACTGAACTGAACTGAACTAGCACAGATTCATTATCACTGGTGAGAATGTAGCTTTGTGCATTACACAAGTTGGTAGGAAAGTTTGCAACTTCTGTATTGACCAGGATCTCATTTAGGAAATCTGTGTGGCCCTTGCCGCCTTGGGCTGTCACAGATCTTAACCATCTGACATCAACTGTCATCAGATAAGCTGTTTGTGGGTTGTGTTGCCCAACCCAGGTGCCTTGTAGACTGTCTTTTACTGGGAAAAAGTAAGCTGACATTTGGTTTTAACTATAGAACTCCTGGTTCCTTGGTTCAGTCACTTACTGTCATATTGAATTCAGAATGCAAGCCGATGAAGACTCTTTGCACGTCTTTAGGCTAAGTAGAATGACTAGATTTTTCTTTAGAGGAGGACCTTAACTACCTCCTAAAAAAATCACTGGTAAGATAAGACACAGATTGAATTTACACCAAAACCATTTAATTGTTTGTTTTCTTTTAAACTTTGTGTTGTGGACATTATGAGAGAATAATATAATTACTTCCTACCTTTAGCAGCTATTAATATTTTACCAATTTTGTTTAACTTATTTCTCTTTTCCCCACTTTTCTTTTGTGGGGGACTGGTATATTTTAAAACAAAATCCTAAATATTATATCATCTCACTCATTAGTGTTTCAGTTGACTTCTCTGATAAGGACTTGGTTCCTTAAAAAAAAGTTGTGTGCCTTTCTTGCCTAAAATTTTTAATTATAATTCCTTAACATAATTCCCATATTTAATTTTTCTCAGAGACATCTTTTCACTCATAATTGGTTGCAACCAGGAATTAGGGTCCACACATTATGTTTGGTTGTTAGGTTTTCAAATCTATTTTATTTTATAACAACCCCTTCCCCTTGCTTTCTTTTTTCATGCCTTTGATATGACGGAGATAGCAGATCATTTGTCAGGAAGAATGTCCTCTTCTGGGGTGACTTCTTTCTTGTGATGTCTGATTTGTTCATTTATTTTCCATGTTTCCTATAATCTGACAGTGAGATGTAGCAGCTTGATTAGATTCAGACTTAAGAGGGAGCATTCTTGGTAGGTGTTACTGTGTATAATCTGTTGCATCACATTACTAGAGATGTGATGCCTGAATGTGTCCATCTTTGAGATACCAAGAGTGATTAGGGGGTTCAGGTGGGGTCAAGTTACCTTTCTACCTTTCACCTAATGAAATCACCTAATGATTGTAGCATCCTTGATAGTTGTAACCTAGGTCCATTTCATTAGAGGTCGCAAAATGATGATCTAAATCTATCATTACTCTTTCATTTACCAGTTGGAATCCTATCATAGAGAATTTCCTCTCAGAAAGAGAAAAAATGTACCCTCATGAGCTATTTAGTTTTCTGAAAAAAAAATTGTATAGGAAGGACAGGGGAAAGGCTTTATTTTTTCCCTTTTGTCAATTTTCTGAGTTATGATTTAACGCCCTATTAATTCATAGGGCAGTGAGTTTTTTTCAAGTATCAGTAAAATCTTGTAGATCTTAATATATTTGTTCAATCCATTGAAGGCAGTATTCTTTTTGAAGCTCAGTTTATATTTATCTCCTGCATACTTCTTAAAAGGCCCTAGTAGTCTCTGATAATTTTCTTGCTTTCCAGAGCAAGTTGTTCTAAGCGTATCTTATTCGATTTCCTGCTCCAGACTCCAAATCAGCCATTTTCCCAAGGAGTACTGATTTATTTTTCTGAAAACCAGTCATGTTCCCCAACTTTTGCCTTTCTTAGTGGTTGAATTTTTTTAACCTTCTTTTTAATCCTTTTATCTTAAGTTTTTGTTTCATTTAAAATTCTTCTCATTAGGCTGTTTCTAAGACTCTCATTTTCTCCCTCTAATGAAATAACTGGCAGCTACATTCCCTCTTTCCATATTTACTGTCGGAGTACTGGGGCTGCCTTATTTTGGGCTCTGGCTGCTGGGATATTTTCTTCAGCGTTCCACCACTTTCTTCATCTCCTTGAAATCTGTTTCAGTTACCACAGTCAGAGTGATTCACTGGTTGTGCAAGTTTGACTGTTCACCCAAGGCTTCCTGTGATCCTCAGGCTTTGGATCAGTCTTCTCTGCCTTGATCTCTTCCTTTCAGCCACCCTTCACTCAGGCAGGGTCTCATTGGGTTTTCAGACTTGAGAAACTGGAAGTTCATTTTTTTTCAGTTACACCCTGTACCCTGATGCATGCGTGTGTGTTCAGTCAAGTCCCGACTCTTTGCGACCCCATGGACTGTAGCCTGTCAGGCTCCTCTTTCCATGGGATTTCCCAGGCAGGAATACCAGAGTGGTTATTTGCCATTACCTTTTCCAGGGGATCATCCCAATCCAGGGATCGAATCCCACCTGGTGACTCCCTCTCATAGAAGAACAAGTCTGCCCATTTCCTGTGTCTGAGCTGTAATACTTCAGGCCTGGCTTAACACTCTCCTCTGGAAATAAGACTGTTGATTGAGAAACACGTTCTGCTCCAAGTTATACCAGTATGGCCAACGTATAGTCATTTTATACACGTATCTCATAGGAAAAACACGTAATTTGTTCCTTGTATTTAAATTAAAATCAGTGCTAACACTTCATAGCACTTAATTATGTGCCTTGCAGATTCTGGTATAAAATTTAAACCTCACTACAAGCCTCTGTGTTAGAAGTGATTATTTGCATTCTACCGATGAGGAAGGGGCTTCCCAGGTGGTGGTGCAGTGTGACGAATCCGCATGCAATGCAGGAGATGTGGGTTCAATCCCTGGTTCAGGAAGATTCCCCTGGAAGAGGACATGGCAACCCATTCCTGTGTTCTTGCCTGGAAAATCCCATGAACAGAGGATACTGGAAGGCAACAGTCTATGTGGTCAAAAAGAATCGGACACAACTGAGTGCACATGTGCGCGTGTGCCCGCGCATGTGCACACACACACATACACACACACAGATGAGGAAACTGAAACTAGAGGTAACTTACCCAAGATCACTGGGTGGGTGGGAGGAGGGAGGTTTGAATCCTGCCAGTTTAGTTCCATAGTCCATGTTCTAAATTGACTCTCAAATGCACTGAGGACCAAGGTGCTTTTTTTTCCCTAAATGTCTACTGTTGTTGTTGTTCAGTAAGTCAGCCATGTCCAACTTTTTCTGATCCTATGGACTGCAGCATGCCAGACTTCCCTGTCCTCATCTCCTTGAGTTTGTTCAAACTCATGTCCATTGAGTTGGTGATGTCATCCAACCATCTTTTTTTTTTTTTTATTGTAGTGGGTTTTGCCACAAACTGACATGAATCAGCCATGGATTTACATGTGTTCCCCATCCTGATCCCCCCTCCTGCCTCCCTCTCCATCCCATCTTGTCTTCTGTTGTCCCCTTCTCCTGACTTCAGTTTTTCCCAGTATCGGTCTTTTCCAATGAATGCCCATAGCCTTTATTGTACCTGCTGGTATGACCTTACCACTCTTGAGAGTGGTCAGTAGGTGCTGTGGATAATGCCACACATTAACTTTTCTTTCATTGGAGCACCCAGGGGCTTGTAATCCTCCTGGGATTGAGGTGGAGAGGTCAGGGTCTAGGTCAGAGCTCTTTGACCCAGAGATTTTCCCCACTGTGCTGGAAGGTGACTTCACTCTCCAATTCCCTTTCCACTGGGACTTTCCTTGCATCTTGCCCTTCTGGGTGGTGAGCCTTTGCCATCATCTCTGCAAGATCTCTTGCTGTGAGGGTCTTCCCTTCACATGCCATCCTGTCAAAGTACTGCCCATATAAAGCTTGTCACATGCTACTGCCATATCATGGTCTTACTCAGCCCCCACACCTCAGGCTCATGAAGAATTATGTGTGAAAGTCTAGAATCAGCTTTAAAATTACACACACCAAGATTACTTTGGCTATTCGAGGTTTTTTGTATTTCCATACAAATTGTGAAATTATTTGTTCTAGTTCTGTGAAAAATACCGTTGGTAGCTTGATAGGGATTGCATTGAATCTATAGATTGCTTTGGGTAGAATAGCCATTTTGACAATAACTGGAGGAATCAACCTGCCTGACTTCAGACTCTACTACAAAGCCACAGTCATCAAGACAGTATGGTACTGGCACAAAGACAGAAATATAGATCAATGGAACAGAATAGAAAGCCCAGAGATAAATCCACAAACCTATGGACACCTCATCTTTGACAAAGGAGGCAAGGATATACAATGGAAAAAAGACAATCTCTTTAACAAGTGGTGCTGGGAAAACTGGTCAACCACTTGTAAAAGAATGAAACTAGAACACTTCCTAACACCATACACAAAAATAAACTCAAAATGGATTAAAGATCTAAATGTAAGACCAGAAACTATAAAACTCCTAGAGGAGAACATAGGCAAAACACTCTCCGACATAAATCACAGCAAGATCTTCTATGACCCACCTCCCAGAATATTGGAAATAAAAGCAAAAATAAACAAATGGGACCTAATGAAAATTAAAAGCTTTTGCACAACAAAGGAAACTATAAGTAAGGTGAAAAGACAGCCCTCAGAATGGGAGAAAATAATAACAAATGAGGAAACAGACAAAGGATTAATCTCAAAAATATACAAGCAACTCCTGAAGCTCAATTCCAGAAAAATAAACGACCCAATCAAAAAATAGGCCAAAGAACTAAACAGACATTTCTCCAAAGAAGACATACAGATGGCTAACAAACACATGAAAAGATGCTCAACATCACTCATCATCAGAGAAATGCAAATCAAAGCCACAATGAGGTACCATTACACGCCAGTCAGGATGGCTGCTATCCAAAAGTCTACAAGCAATAAATGCTGGAGAGGGTTTGGAGAAAAGGGAACCCTCTTACACTGTTGGTGGGAATGCAAACTAGTACAGCCACTATGGAAAACAGTGTGGAGATTTCTTAAAAAACTGGAAATAGAACTGCCGTATGACCCAGCAATACCACTTCTGGGCATACACACTGAGGAATCCAGATCTGAAAGAGACCCCAATGTTCATCGCAGCACTGTTTATAATAGCCAGGACATGGAAGGAACCCAGATGCCCATCAGCAGATGAATGGATAAGGAAGCTGTGGTACATATACACCATGGAATATTATTCAGCCATTAAAAAGAATTCATTTGAATCAGTTCTAATGAGATGGATGAAACTGGAGCCCATTATACAGAGTGAAGTAAGCCAGAAAGATAAAGAACATTACAGTATACTAACACATATATACGGAATTTAGATAGATGGTAGCGATAACCCTATATGCAAAACAGAAAAAGAGACACAGAAGTACAGAACAGACTTTTGAACTCTGGGGGAGAACGTGAGGGTGGGATGTTTTGAAAGAACAGCATGTATATTATCTATGGTGAAACAGACCACCAGCCCAGGTGGGATGCATGAGTCAAGTGCTCGGGCCTGGTGCACTGGGAGGACCCTGAGGAGTCGGGTGGAGAGGGAGGTGGGAGGGGGGGTCGGGATGGGGAATACGTGTAACTATATGGCTGATTCATGTTAATGTATGACAAAACCCACTGAAATGTTGTGAAGTGATTGGCCTCCAACTAATAAAATAATATTTAAAAAAAAAATAAAATAAAAGACAAAAAAAAAAAATAAATAAACTCATTACATGTTAACAAAAAAATAAAAAAATAAAATAAAATAAAATTACACACACCAGATCGTTAGTTGTGGTTATTTCTGAAGACAGGGCTGAATTTTGAAGAAACTTTGTAGAGGGAAAAATATGATTTCTCTGAAGTTTTAAAAGTTTTTTCAAGAAGAGTGCATGCACTATTATCATTGTAATTACAATACATAAGTAACTCTAACACCATGTTCATTAGTTAGTGCTAGTCACTCAGACATGTCCAACTCCTTGAGACCTCTGGGGTGTAGCCCGCCATGCTCTTCTGTCCATGGGATTCTCCAAGCAAGAACACTGGAGTGGGTTGCCGTGTTCTTCTCCAAGGGATATTTCCAACCCAGGGATTGAACCCGGGTCTCCTGCACTGCAGGTGGTTTCTTTACCATCTGAACCATCAGGGAAGCCAAAATAGTAGCTGTGTATCAGCTAAAGTAACTGCTAGTTGACACAACAGGCAAAAGCTGAGATTTGAATGGCTCAACTTGGGCTTCCCTGGTGGCTCAGACGGTAAAGAAACTGCCTGCAGCAAAGGAGACAGGAGATTCAGGTTAAGGAAGATCCCCTGGAGAAGAGAATGGCAACCCACTCCAGTATTCTTGCCTGGAGAATCCCAAAGGAGCCTGGCGAACTTCAGTCCATGGGGCTGCAAAGGGTCAGACGTGACTGAGCGACTAACACTAACTCTGATCTCAGGGGGCCCAAGTTTCCATGCTGTTTCCATTCTGGAGTTCTACCATTGGATTGCCATGTTTGCTGCTGAGTGAAAGAGAAATCACAGAAATGGCATACTGGCTCCAGACGTGACCACCAATGCTCCTGCTTGTATATCAGTGGCAGTGGCCAGTCTCATGACCCTTCCTAACTACAAGTGGACAGGGAATGTAGCGTCCCCTGTGTCTGGGATGGAGGAAAGGAAGACAAGATCTGGATGTGCACTTGTAGTCTCTCTCATACAGTGATCCACAGTAGGTGCTCAGTTAAGAATGGCTATTATCATTTGTTATGACTAGCTGCTTCGTTTCATGGAAAAGTTTCTGAGAAGGCCAGATTTGCCTTGATACCCTCTGGATATTTACATGCCACCTATACGGCAGATGTTTTCAAACACAATGTCACATTAATCTTAAGAGGAGCATGTAAATGTCAGTCAGGTGGATTTACACATCACCACATAGCACATTTCTGTTGCGTTCCTGACTGTAATACTGACTGTAACGTCAGTCGGCTAAGAATGATCTCTTTCCTTCTGATGCAAGGCTCTCTTCTCCTGGGAGTCTCGGCTGCCTCCACACAACTGGACTTGCCTGAGCACCTGCCCAGGTATTATTAGGCATGCTGACAACCATGACCTTCCTGTGGGTCAGATACTGGACAAGAAGCCAAGGAAGACTGGCTAATTATTTTTTTTCTTTTAAAACCTGAGCTACCAAGGAACTATTTTTTCACCTCAGAGGAGGATCCCACAGTTTTCAAGAGTTCAGCCTTGAAAACCTTGGCTCCACTTCTGTGGTTCTTCCTCATCTACTGCGTAGGATGGAGACTTTGGGTTATGACCACCTAGTAAGCTCATTCATCTGGGCATGTGTTTGGTGGCCAGTTTCAAAGAAGACACCCCATTAAAATATGGCTGCAAATGTCAGGGGGGGTTAAAAATCCCTCTGTTTAACTTCAGGTTTATATCCAAAGAACCAGCTGATTATGTGGCAAATCAGAGTGCTCACATACCCAACGGGAAAACATTTGGAGAATGTGCTGAAGTTGCCCAGAGGGATTTCCAGGTGTCTAAAGGTGACTACCCAAAGCAAAGGGACTGTAGGTGTCAGAGGGGTTCTGAAGTGAGGGCTGGGACGGCCGGAGGACTTCTGCAGGGAGTCGGAATGCTTTGTGTAGGGAAAGACAGGAGATCTTCCTGTGCAGCCTTCAGAAGGGGCAGCAGCGAGGAGCCGACCAGCCTGGCAAATGCCATTCAGCAGGAGGCCCCATGGCAGCAGCAGGGACAGGGCACTGCCCTCACACAGGAGGCGCTGGCATTGGACATAGACGCTGACCCTGGGCAGGGTCGGTTCTTAGCAAACCACAGAGCAGCCCCACAGCACGTCTGATTCTCCTTGTTCCCTTCCTTCTGCCGGCCTGCTTTTTGTCATCTCAGAGGCATCGTGTAGCACTGAGAAGTGGGAGGCCTGAGAAGTGGGAAGGTTGGATCTTGGCCTGAGGTGGGTGGGAAGGGTGGGGGCTCCAGAAGAATTTAGACCAGGGATCTAAACCCACCCCGGCCCTCACTAGCCTGTGGTCCTGGGAAGATGCCCAAGCCCCGTGGCCTCAGTTCTTCATCTGGGAGGCGAGCGGGTGTGAGGAGCTCCATGTGTTGGGCTGTAGGATGTGTCTGAGGGACAGAACAGAGCTCGCAGGGCCTGGCGGCTGTTGGTCCTGTAATGGCGGGGCAGGAATCTCTCACACTGTTAACCCCAGAAACTCCCCCACTCTCTCCTCCTGCATTTTATTTTATTATCCTGTTCAACACTGAATTCAGTCTCCTCCAGAGGCTTCTCATGTTTTGTTGTTTAGCTTTTGTGATCAATATTGTGCTTTTCATTTGCTTCATTTTCTCTTCTCTAGTTTGCCTGGGTAGATTTTGGGAACAGAAGACAGCAGCCTACACTTCACCACCATCTTGAGTGCTACATGTAAAGCACTAAATCTATAAATAATTTAAGCAGACTTGACATATTTATAACAGCTTTCCCCCATAAATGAATATGGTATACTGCTAGAGACTTTTTATTTGAGACTTTTTTTAACCTATACCTATCTACAAATTTGTGTGTAGCCTCTATTAAAATTTTATATATTTTGTTAGCCTTCTTAGGTAATTTTTGAATTGGTGTTGTGAATGGGGCATTTTTAAATTGCATCTTCTAAATAGTGCTTTGTATGTGTGGCAAGGCTCTTGGTTTTGCCGTAGTAATCTTCCAATCAAAGTTTTTTCTGGTCTTTTATTAATTCAAGTATTCCATGTATGAATTTCTTTGAATTCCCTATGTAGATGACCGTATTGTCACAAAATATTATCTTTTTCAATATTCATACTTCTTATTTCCTTTGATATGCACAGTTCTAACTCTGTGTTCCAGTGAATTTTTGCATTGTTCAAGGGAGAGCATGCATCTTTGGCTTGTTCCTGTCTTCAGTGGGAATGCATCGGATATTTCACATTTCAGTATGCTTGCTGTAGATATTGGGAAATGGAAGTTCCTTTCTAATCTCAATTTGTTAAAAGTCATACTCATGTTGAATTGATTTCAGAGGCTTTTTCCACATCCATTGACATGCTTCAATGATTCCCCGTAAATTTTATTGTGGAGAATTACAATTGAGCTATTTTCTAGTTTGAATCATATTTTCATTCTTTAGCCATAACCTGTCTGTTCATGTAATTCACTGCTATACTGAATATGCTATCAGTTTGCTTAGGATATTTGCTACTGTGTGGGTGAACTTTGCTCAGTGTTCTTTTCATGGTAGGAGTGGGGGTACTCATCTGGTTTTATAGTCGAGGAGAGCTAGTCTGGAAAAATAAGTTAAATAATTTCCCACTTTTCTTGTGTGTGCTTTAGAAGAGTTTACATAAGATGGAGATTAGTTTTCCCTGATCATTGCTAGAATTGGCCACCCAAACTGCCTGTCTTGGAACATTTGAGGTAGCTTGGGTGTTGACTACAGTTAAAGTTTGTATTGTGTAAAGTTTTCTAATTCTTAAGGACTGATTTGGTCTTTAAAAAAAAAATCGTCCATTTCACCCAGAATTTCAAACATAATTGCATGATATTTATAATAAAACTTTATTATTATAACAGATACTGTAAAACACATATAGCAGCAGAGAACACATATAGCAGTAGAGAGCTGCCAATATACTTGGCAGCCAGCATCAATCATCTGCAGTACATGGCTGGTCTGGTTCCAATGTACCCTCACCTTCCCCACATCTCTGCCAATGGACTAATGTGAAGGTACTCCAAGACATCAGGATGTTTCATGTCTAAGTATGTCAGTATGCATTTCTCAAAGACAAGGAATCTTTTATAAAGCATAAACCCAAAACAGTGATCATTACCAAAAATTTAAATGTTTTAACAAGAGCAAATATCTAATAACTTTTCACATTTACCTTCTACAGTAATTTTTTTTTTTTTAGTTTGTTTGGATCACAAATATGGTCTATATATTGTGGTTTTTTTATGTTCCTTAAGTCTTTTTTTAATCAATAGGTTTCCCCTGCATCATCTCTTTTCTTGTAGTTTTTGTTGTGAAAAAAAGCAGGTTTTGTATTTTTCAAGTCTTCCATAATATAGATTATGTTGAATGAAACAGTTTGATGTCATTTAACACGTTTGGCCCCTCAATGGTTCTTTAAATTGCTAGTTACAGGTAGAAGCTTAACTTGTTTATTTACAAGCCTGCTACCTAGGTGACACCATGTGCTTCCATTAAGAAGAACATAATATTTGGTGTCCTTTGTGCTGAGTTGGCAGTCATTGGTGGTCCTCACCTTCATTTAACCATTGGAGGTTGCAGAGGGGTAATTTTCAAATTCTCTCATTCAGTTTTAGTTTATTACCTGAAATACTTTCATATATAGAAACTTTTCTTTGTCCACCATTTGCTGATCTTGAGGGAGTCATATAACATATTTGCTGTGTTTTTATATCATTTAAATATCTTTTACATCTATAGTTTATAAAGATTTAACTTACATTTTTTACGTGTTATTTTTTTTCTTTAGTGTCTGGTCATATTTTTTTTTAAAGTCTGTTTCATAAATATTTTCAACACATTGGCGTTTGTTTTTTGGCCTTACTGCTTTCTAATTCATTATTTCTACACTTATCTCCATTATTTTCTACCTTCTATTACTTAAGGTTTCCTATGATGTTCATTACCTAGCTTCTTGAATTTTTTGGGTGATTTAAAGAGCTCTTTTATAATACATCTATTTAAGGCTATATATTTCCCTTTGAGTACCATTTTGGCTCTGTTGCACAAGCCATGCTATTTAACTTCATGTATATTGTTTGAATTTTTTTTACAAGTTGACTAAATCACTCTATTACATATGCTATTAGAATTTTTCAATATATCCCCCAAAACTAGCAAGTGTAAAAATTATTTTTGAGAAGACTGTGAAGATGATGATGAAAGATACATCATTTGGTGAGAGTTTCAGAGCCCAGGGGCATTTTGTTTTATTATTGTTGTTATTTTTATTAATTACAGAAGAGACAAACATTAACTTCTGGTGACAGAGCTGAGTTTATGCCAGGAATGCAAAGGAGTTTAACACTAGAAGATCAGTCATTATAATTGGCTGCATGCAACAGTCAAGGATTGTCCAGGAGAATAGAAACCACTGTAAATATTTAACTTGGAGGGAACTTGATGCAAGGGGTTGGTTACGAAAGCGGTAGGAAGCCAAGCAGGAGAGAATTGGGAAATCCAATTATTAGCAAAACAAGGAAATGCCTCACCTCTAGGATGGAAGGACAAAGAAAGGAGATAGTGTTACTGGAACCTGAGTGTTGGATTCAACAGGATCCAGAGCCATGATGGGCCAATCTCATGGTTGAATGGCTGGAGCCATGAAGAATTTGGAACCATTGAGGGACAAGCCACCTGATGCAAAGGAAGGAGAAAAATCTTTGACTGCTCTGTCTTCCAGGATTCTAATCTCTTGCTGGTGTTTCTGGTTAGCTGAACCACAATGGCAGCCAACTGTTGTCTGGTTTGATTGCAGCCTGCCAGAGTCGGCCCCTGTATAATCTAGAACAGAGCAAGGAGGAATGAGGGATGGACCTGGGAATGCATAAGCCCAGGATTGCCTTATTACAATAACAGATTGAGTGAGAAAAATCAGATCTACATTGATACAGAAAAATATCTAATGAAAACCAGCCTCTGGTCATCATAAAAAGAAGAGTTAGTCCAAAGTATTTAACTGGGGTAATGAGTTTTGGGGAGGAAGTGCAGAGAGACAAAGTGCCATTCTTATCACATCATTTCAAGGGTACATACTATCAACATGATTTATCACCATTGATACTTACCTTGATCACCTAGCTGAAGTAGTGTTTGTCAGGTTTTCTCCTCTCTTGAGCTCAGATGCAGAAATAAGGAAGAGAGGAAGCCAGCACTTGGATCATCTCCTAAATAACCAGCCAGAAATCACTATTAACTGTGGCTAACTTATCACACAGATTACAACTCAACAAAAAATATTCAGCCCTATTTCCTGCAGTGAAACAGAAATCTTTCAACATGGAAAACAATAAATGGGATCATGGTGTAAATAGAGAATATATGGGGGTTTGCATCCAACTTAGAGGGACCCTGAATATCAGAGGAAGGGGTGTGGACCTTATTTTACATGCTAAGTCACTTCAGTCGTGTCAGACTCTTTGCGACCCTATGGACTGTAGTCCTCCAGGCTCCTCTGTCCATGGGATTCTCCAGGCAAGAATACTGGAGTGGGTTGCCATTCCCTTCTCCAGGAGATCTTCCCAACCCAGGGATCGAACCTGCTTCTCTTATGTCTCTGACATTGGCAGGCAGGCTCATTTCCACTGGTGCCACCTGGGAAGCTTTTCTTTTATGAGTGGTAGAAAATTAAGCAGCAGAGTGACATGATAACACCTGGGCTCCTCTCATCCTCCTTAGTTCCTTTTGGGAGTGGGATTTGGATCTGTATTCTTATATACTATCCTCACTGGGTATGAGGAAGGCTTAAATATTCTCAGTTTGCAATGTACTTATGAATACCTCAAAAGAAGGGCATCATTTAAACTCCCATCCAAGAGCAATCCTTTGCTCGTTTTGAGATCGTGTTTCAGTAAGACACACTTTCAGTTCGTCTCTTTATTCTTTCGGGTCAAACTCCATCCAGTGGACTGCTTGACATCATGGCCCCAAACCCAGGAAAGCATGAAGTTTTGATGAGTAGTTGAAAACACCAACTGAGCATCCTCTCTGTGTATTATGGACTCTTGAACCTATGGTCATGTGCACCATTGCATTTCCATCTGAATTTTGGTCATAGGCATATTTTTTTGCTTAGGTGTCTATCACCTTAGTGTCTTGACCTCTCTGTCGCTAGAAGGGTGGATTTGCTAACCAAACACAGTCTCAGGTTCTTTTGACTTAAGCAAAAGTGAAACAGAATTACTAATACTTGTTTCATGCACTCACTCTTCTGTAACAGTGATAGGAAAGCTATGCCTGGAATTTGGACTGTGCTGGCACTTGTTTCTTTTGTAATGACACTTAACACATACACTACCAGTGAAGGGCCAGAATATTTATCCTGTTAGAAGAGTCAAAGGTCTCTGTGCCTTAATATGTCAGAGGATATTTTAGGGAAGGACTCGGTTATATACTTCTGGAAGTCATCAGAATATTGTACTCCTCCAAACCTAAATTGCCTTCCTATTATGCCTGGTTGGTCATTTCCTCCTAAATGTCACTTCAGTTCTCCCAGCACTTGGAGGACACGGGCTTAGCTTGTCATTCTGTGAGGAGCTCTTTCTTGCTAACATTTTGTTCTTTCACAGTAGTGATAACAGTTTTATGAAAAATAGGATTTTTTAAAGCTCAATTCAGTTGCTCAGTCGTGTCCAACTCTTTGCGACACCATGAATTGCAGCACGCCAGGCCTCCCTGTCCATCACCATCTCCCAGAGTTTACTCAAACTCATGTTCATCGAGTCGGTGATGCCATCCAGCCATCTCATCCTCTGTCATCCCTTTCTCCTGCCCCGAATCCCTCCCAGCATCAGGGTCTTTTCATAATTTCTAATGTTTGATTATGTATCACTGGTAGTGCAGTCTAATCCAAAGCACCTTCTCTAAACCCCTTATAAACTGGTTAAAACTTCCCTAGGTCTCTAAAGTTTATTCATACATCTTATTCACACATCTTTATATTATTCTTCTGAGTGATATTCTCAATTTTTCAACTTCAGTTCTTCTTTGCTGTGCTAGTGAGGGATATGCTAAGACATCTGAATAAGGGAAGCTTAAGGACATGTTGGGCAGTTTGTAGAGTGGATGGTCCAAGATGAAGAGGGCAACAGGATCCCTACCTCAGAGCCTCCCACTCCAATAAGAGGAAGCAACTCGCAGCCCTGACAAGACTCAGTTTATGACTGAAAAGCAACAAATGAGAAAATAACTGAAGGACTTCACATATGTTACCCGCTTTTGGGTAGAAACTCATCATTTGGACATGATTTCAAGTGCTCATTCTTGTAGGAGGAAGTAAGAACCCCTTCCTCTGAGCTCTGATTAGGCAACTGTCCTGTTTGGAATCATTTGTTTAGCCTGCCCCTGTGTTGTGAGCTTTGAGAGCCTAGGCCATACCCGTTAATTCTCAGAAGTCCAGGCCCAGCTCAAAGCCCCTGAGGGCCCCCTGAATGTTTTGTGAACGAGTGACTCCACATTTAAACATTCATCTAAGAATGAGAAGGTCAAGGAATGCTGAAGATAATATTTGTGAGGTAGACTTCAAATATCGAGGCAGTTGAGGGGATATATTGATGGCAGGGGTGTACGCTCACATTCATACTGTACTAAATAGCTCACACAATGATTTGTTGACTGCTATTAACTTTCCTGTCCACCATCACATTAAGAATTAGCATGTATACCAATTTATGGATGAAGAAACTGAGAACCAGCTGGTCGTACAACGTTGTTCAGGCAGAATTGATGAGGCCAGCTACTTTAATTCCAAACATTATCTCTAGGACATAGCAACCTTCAACTTTCAGCTCATTTTCTTTATTGTCTGAATGTGTTTCTGCTGATCGTCTTTTCTCAATCTCACTACTTTGTCACCGTATTTTTCAGATGTGTTTTTGTCCCCTCTGTAATGTTCCATGCTTCCTCGTCCATCAAAGGTCCACTAATTATTAGAAAACCCCTCGGTTTTCTCTGTGAGCCCTTACCCTCTTCTTTCCCTGACCTCCAGCTATTCTCTCTGCCTTGCTCTCAATTTTATGCAGAAAGCTGAAGGGAAAGAACCTTAGGATATGAATGCTAGTTTTGATTCACTACCCACTTAGGTCCCTTTTTTATACACCAGTGTTCAGACCCCCCCCTCCATCAGGTATCTCCAAGAATTGTCAAAGCTTTAACTAAAGTCATGCATGTGAAAACACTTCTTAAAGTCCTAAAGAACTAAAGAAATGCGTGTTGTCTTTTACTCAGGTGGAAGGGAATGTCCAGGGGCCCATTAAGTAAGCTATCTAGTTTGAAGGAATTGCCGAGAGCAGCAAAATTGCTTGAAGACAAGCAGACAAGACTGCTCAATTTCTGAGCAGGCTCAGAAATCAGTGCCCCCTCCCAGAGAAGCAAGGACCCCTGGACAACACCCCAGACAAAAAGTCGGTAAGAGAAAATTTGGAGAGTTCCTCTAATCCCTGTAGAAAAGCGAATAACTATGGCCTAGATGTGTGGCGTGGACGTTGGGTAGGTGTAGGTTTAAGGTGGACTGATCTGAGACATGAAGTTAGCACTGGGGCCTTGGGAAAATCTTATACATTTTCTGAGGTCCTGCTTGCTCATCTGTAAAGTAAGGATAAGGATACATAAGTCATACAGTGTTTGAAAGCATTACATTAAATGCAAAAGTGCTGACACATACAAGTAGTTCAATAAATCCAGCTGTGGTAATAGGGACCATGCTTTGTTAGTGTTTATGCCCAGACCTCTGCTCAATGCCTTATGTGTCATGTGCCCTCAACATCTATTTTCTGAGTAGATGTGTCAGTGAACTATTTCCTAAGTAAGAAGGTTGGGCAGTTAAACCTACTGACAGAAAGTGCAGGAAGCTAACACTGAACTGGGCATCTGCGATCAGTGTGGAGCCTGTCTCCTGAACCAGTAGTTAAAGGGAGAAGAAACAAAGTATAGAGAAGGGACTTCCTGGTGGTTAAGTGGTTAAGACTCCGTGCTTCCACTGCAGGAGGTGTGGGTTCCATTCCTGGTCAGGGAACTGAGATCCCACAAACCATTCACCATGGCCAAAATAAATAAGGGAACATTAAAACATAAAAATACAAAAGTAAAAGTTTGAAAAATAAATGTGAAAAAGTTTTCACAAAGTGTATAGATGGACAAGTAGGAGATCTCACACTTTCTGATAAAACAGGGACTAACTCTCCAGACCCTACCAGCCTTGCTTAGCTTCTGTTCTCCATCTTAGAACTCAGAAGAAAGGAGACTGGAGTGAAGAGGGATAGTCTACGAGAAAGAAAAAGCCACATGTGCCAAGAGGTCAGCGAGCCCCAGGAAGATGACTGCCTCTGTGAGTGACCCTGCTGGCCCACTCACGGAGAAGGGGTTATGAGGCCTCGGTCCGATAACCTCACCTCACCATCTGGTCCCCCACTCTTCCCCTTCCTCTATGACTGGGTACAGGATCGAGGCCAAATGCCGTGAGTGCCCCATTTCTTTCTGAAGGTCTTTACGACCAGCAACATCACTATACATCCCTTCGTCCCTGTTGCTCTCTCCTCCGGATTGTGAGGAGTGTCAGAAATTCTTCATCGACAGCTGTGCTGCCCATGGGCCCCCAACCTTCGTAAAGGACTCTGCACTGGAAAAGGGGCATGCGAACCACTCAGCCCTCACTCTGCCCTCTGGGTTAAGTTTCAGACTCTCAGGCATCCCTGAGGCTGGGCTTGGAATATGGAACGAGGCTTCTGATCTTCCTCTGGGCCTGCACTTTGGCCCCTGTGAGAGCCAGATCACAGACAATGAAGAGGCCGCCAACAGTGGATACTCCTTGGCTTGTGAGGAATAACCCTCTTTCCCTCTCCTCTGGCCTCAAATCGCTTGTGTGTGCTGGAGAGTTACTCCACGTCTACATGCAAGGATGCACATGGTGATGACATGGTCGGCAATGACACAGTCGGCCCTGTGTGCTGTGTGCCCTGGGCATGAACACAGGACTTCTAAAGATCAGAGGAACGTGGGACGCAGTGGTACAGGCACACAGGACTTCTATCTAAAGATCAGAGGAGATGTGGGAGATAGTGGTACGGGCATACAGAAGTGACTCCTCACTTGTGGCGCCCTTGCCCTCAATGTGCCAATAGACTCAGACTTGGAATGATGATTAAGGAGAGCTTACCTTGTGGTCCCACTGGCAGTTGAATCCATGCAGGCTGAAGAGCACCAATGACAGCAGAGGGAAATAGTTCTTCTATTCAGTTCAGTTCAGTTCAATCGCTCAGTCGTGTCCTACTCTTTGCAAGCCCATGAATCACAGCACGCCAGGCCTCCCTGTCCATCACCAACTCCCGGAGTTTACCCAGACTCATGTCCCATCGAGTTGGTGATGCCATACAGCCATCTCATCCTCTGTCATCCCCTTCTCCTCCTGCCCCCAATCCCTCCCAGCATCAGGGTCTTTTCCAATGAGTCAGCTCTTCGCATGAGGTGGCCAAAGTATTGGAGTTTCAGCTTCAGCATCAGTCCTTCCAATCAGTCCTTCAGATCAGTCCTTCCACCCAGGACTGATCTCCTTTAGGATGGACTGGTTGGATCTCCTGCAGTCCAAGGGACTCTCAAGAGCCTTCTCCAACACCACAGTTCAAAAGCATCAATTCTCCAGTGCTCAGCTTTCCTCACAGTCCAACTCTCATATATCCATACATGACCACTGGAAAACCATAGCCTTGACTAGATGGACGGTTGTTGGCAAAGTAATGTCTCTGCTTTTTAATATGCTATCTAGGTTGGTCATAACTTTCCTTCCAAGGAGTAAGCGTCTTTTAATTTCATGGCTGCAGTCACCATCTGCAGTGATTTTGGAGCCCCAAGGAATAAAGTCTGCCGCTGTTTCCAGTGTTTTCCCCATCTATTTCCCATGAAGTGATGGGAGCAGATGCCATGATCTTCGTTTTCTGAATGGTGAGCTCTAAGCCGACTTTTTCACTCTCTTGTTTCACTTTCATCAAGAGGCTTTTTCGTTCCTCTTCACTTTCTGCCATAAGGGTGGTGTCATCTGCATATCTGAGGTGATTGATATTTCTCCCGGCAATCTTGATTCCAGCCTGTGCTTCTTCCAGCCCAGCGTTTCTCATGATGTACTCTGCATGTAAGTTAAATAAGCAGGGTGCAATATACAGCCTTGACGTACTCTGTTTCCTATTTGGAACCAATCGGTTGTTCCATATCCAGTTCCAACTGTTGCTTCCTGACGTGCATATAGGTTTCTCAAGAGTCAGGTCAGGTGGTTTGGTATTTACATCTCTTTGAGAATTTTCCACAGTTGATTTTGATCCACACAGTTAAAGGCTTTGGCATAGTCAATAAAGCAGTAATAGATGTTTTTCTGATGATCCGATCTGATCTTTTTTGATGATCCAGTGCATGTTGGCAATTTGATCTCTGGTTCCTCTGCCTTTTTTTTTTTTCCTCTGCCTTTTGTAAAACCAACTTGAACATCTGGAAGTTCATGGCTCACATGTTAGTGAAGCCTGACTTGGAGAATTTTGAGCATTACTTCACTAGCGTGTGATGTGAGTGCAATTGTGTGGTCGTGTGAGCATTCTTTGGCATTGCCTTTCTTCAGGTTCTATTACTTTCTACCAGAAAAATAAAAGAGAGAAGAAAGCTTGTATTTCTTTTCTGACATTCAGATCACCAAAGGGAGAAACTGATGTGAGTATGTGAATGGGTAGGAGACATCTGGGGCCAACTGGGTGAGGTGAATGCAGTGAGTCTGCAGTTCATAGACGTCACTTCTCCCTCAAGCCCACACCCCTTTCCTTCTCAACCTGTCTCCCTCAATAGCTTTCACATCATCTTTCCTATTTTCCCTCCATATCATGCTCTTTCATTTCAAAGGACATTAGAAATAAAGAAAAATATAGCATGTGCCCTCAAAATATAAGTCTATGCTCAAGAAAACTGAGGTACTTGAAAACAACTTGAGTCTAAATTCACCAGGGACACTTTAACTCACTTAACTGACACTACAAAGCACCTTATGTCCCAGTTTAGACAGTGAACTTCATTACTGAAGTAGATCACACAACCCCTGTCCTTTTGGAGAACATACTGCAGACAGACATTAACCAAATGATTTTAGGAATAGTAACCTTAATTTTTCTATTTTTGAATAGAACCAGGATAACCTAACACAGGAGACCTTGAGTCCATGTGGGCAACAACCTCTGCAGGCTCAGTTCCAGTGAGAAGTGGGCCCTGAGACCTGGCAAGGAATGGGGGGCAGGATGGCCGTGAGCATGGCCATTCTCTGAGGGCCTCTCCTTTCATCAGGGCATGCGGAAGTGAATAAACTATTCCCGTTGTATGTCTCAAGCTATGTCAGAACACTCTCCAAGTTTCCGTGGGGGGGGGGGGTGGTGGGCAAGTGAATAGGACCCTGGATACACGTGAGGAGATTGGAGAAAAGCCTCAGGAGAGAAGGCAGGCTGGGATGAGTGCTGAGGGGTGCGTGCTAGCCTAGGAGCACAAAGTCCTGTGGAATAAAAGAGAACTTAATTTAGAGTTTAGAGAAGCGGGAGGTCACCAGTGTTATGGACAGTCCAGGTGGAGACAAATGTGGAGCTGGGTTCTGGAAAATGGCCAGTTAGGTAAGGAGAGAAAAGCATTCCAGCCAGGAAGAGGACCAGAAACAGGATCTGGAAATAGGAATTCACACAGCATGATCGAATGTATGACCAAAAAGTACCCATGAGTGGCTGTGGGAGTCATGACGGCTTCAGAGCCTGAAGGCAAGGAACTGGTCATGGTCCAACAGAGGATGGGACTCGTCACCTGTGGTTTCTTTCTCTTTCCCAGCCTAGACCCCAGGTATGTGAACTGTGCCTGGGACGATGAGGAGCAGAACCTGATGGCCTTGCAGTATCATGGGGAGATCTTCTACCAAACCTGCCAGGTGGTCAGGCTGGGCTGTGAGCTGCTGGTCTGGTACAGGGATGAGTATGGCCAGGAACTCGGCATCAAATGTGATAGCAGGAGGAAGAGTAAGCTCGCAGCCAGGAGAGGTGCACGCCACCCCTCTTCCAGCACTCCACCCCATCCTAGGGAGCCTCCCTGGTCTGATTCTGAAGCAGAATACAATCCAAAGTCAGTCAAGTCGCAATTAAAATGCCTCAAAATTTTATTCATTTCATATGACTGTTAGGGAAAATTTTTATATTAAAAATGTTCTGATTTTCAATATTTCATGCAAAAAAATATGTAACATCACCTTCTGCTGAAAGGCTTGGCAGCAAAAACAAGTTTTCTAGCACCTACCAGCTCTCCCCCCTTTACCCGTTTCTTCCTCATTTCCCCCACATTTCTTAGTGACATGCATGCAGTGATTTGCATTCAGTTACTGTTTCAGTTTGTTGTCATGTGAGTTCATACTCTGTGCCAGACAGGGCTCCACGCCCTGAAACAGACAGAACCACTGCCTTGGGGCAGCATTGGCTTCATACCAGACAGGGACTGGTGCTCTGAGGAAAACCAGTGCAGGAAAAGTGCCTTGGATCAGCATGAGCAGAGGGTGGGGTTTGGCGGAGGATGGTGGGGCAGGGTCTCTGCAGAGACAACACCTGTGGGAAAAGATTCCAGGCAGGGGAGCAGCCAGTGCTGCAGCCCCAGAGCCGGCAAGAGAGGCCATGACAGTGGTCACAGGAGGAAGCACAGAGGGAGAGGGAGGAGGCTGGATGGAACACTGAAGCCTCAGGGCTCGTGTCCATGTGCAGGCCCCAGGGGTCTTCGTAGGTGACACAGAACAACCATGAGGCCTTCAGCTGCAAGCGGCATGTTCTCTGTGCTAAGACGATGCTTAGGTTCATTTTTGGGAAGAGACAGCAGTGGGGAGTCCCCTCAGAGGTCAGTTCATTGCCAGACATGAGGGGAGAGTGGGCTGGCTCAAGATGCATGGGAGTGAGGGTGTGAAGAGTCTGGCTGGAGATTTAGTTTTAATTAATTTATTTTTTTCATTTATTTTTATTAGTTGGAGGCTGATTACTTTACGATATTGTAGTGGTTTTTTTCTTACATTGACATGAATCAGCCATGGATTTACATGTGTTCCCCATCCCAGTCCTCCCTCCCACTTCCCTCCCCATCCCATCCCTCTGGGTCTTCCCAGTGCACCAGCCCTGAGCACTTGTCTCATGCATCCAACCTGGGCTGGCGATCTGTTTCACACTTGATAGTATACTTGTTTCAATGCTATTCTTTCAGAACATCCCACCCTTGCCTTCTCCCACAGAGTCCAAAAGTCTGTTCTATACATCTGTGTCTCTTTTTCTCTTTTGCATATAGGGTTATCGTTACCATCTTTTTAAATTCCATATATGTTATTATACTGTATTGGTGTTTATCTTTCTGGCTCACTTCACTCAGTATAATGGGCTTCAGTTTCACCCACCTCATTAGAACAGATTCAAATATATTCTTTTTAATGGCTGAGTAATATTCCATAGTGTATATGTACCATAGCTTCCTTATCCATTCGTCTGCTGATGGGCATCTAGGTTGCTTCCATGTCATGGCTTTTATGAACAGTGCTGTGATGAACATTGGGGTGCATGTGTCTCTTTCAGATCTGGTTTCCTTGGTGTGTATGCCCAGGAGTGGTATTGCTGGGTCATATGGCAGTTCTATTTCCAGTTTTTTAAGGAATCTCTACACTGTTCTCCATAGTGGCTGTACTAGTTTGCATTCCCACCAACAGTGTAAGAGGGTTCCCTTTTCTCCACCCCCTCTCCAGCATTTATTGCTTGTAGACTTTTGGATAGCAGCCATTCTGACTGGCGTGTAATGGTATCTCATTGTGGTTTTGATCTGCATTTCTCTGATAATGAGTGATGTTGAGCATCGTTTCATGTGTTTGTTAGCCATCTGTATGTCTTCTTTGGAGAAATGTCTGTTTAGTTCTTTGGCCTATTTTTTGATTGGGTCATTTATTTTTCTGGAATTGAGCTGCAGGGGTTGCTTGTATATTTTTGAGATTAATCCTTTGTCCGTTGCTTCATTTGCTATTATTTTCTCCCATTCTGAAGGCTGTCTTTTCACCTTGCTTATAGTTTCCTTTGTTGTGCAAAAGGTTTTAAGTTTAATTAGGTCCCATTTGTTTATTTTTTGCTTTTATTTCCAGTATCCTGGGAGGTGGGTCAAAGAGGATCCTGCTGTCAGATTTATTTTTAAACAGGACTTCCTAGTGCATGTTAAATGGACTAAGAATGAATGAAATACATGAGGTATGAATACTGGTGAGGTTTGAGAAAGGACGTGTCTATTTTCTGATTTATGGAAAACTGAGAGAGGAGCAATTTGTAAACCAATTGGGGCAGCAGGAGCCAGAGACCTGTAGTCAGTGGGACCTGGGTCACTCGATCTCGTCCAGTCTGAAACCCATTTCCTGCAGAGTGGTTTCTTTGACAGGCTGCTCTTTGAACAAGGAGCCTCAAATTCAGCTTTACTCACACCTGCTCTAACCACCCCCTGTGCTGCCTCCCATATGCAGAGAGCTCCAGGCCAGGCGTCCCTAACTTAATAGACCCTTTCCCCTCACAGGGAGCCACTTAGGAAGATTCCACCTAAGTCATTAAGAGCCTTATCTCTCAGTAGGGTAAAATACCTGGGGCCACTGTGACATGACTTTTCATATACTTACACGCAGGCAAAGATCCCCACACATCCACCTCTATCAGGAAAGACACTGCCTCTGATGCTACTGCAGGTCCCTAGTCTGGGTGATATGTAGAAAAGGCCTTTGACACAAGCTTCCTGGATTTCTGTAGATGTAGAGAATAAGAATGGAATGGAAAAGCGGACTGTAAGGACACACTTGATAGGAGAAAAATCATGTGCTGTCAACACTAAGATTAGTTGGGCAGGCCTTACAATGGCAAACCAGCCACTTGACTAAAAGCTGCCTCTTTCAGCAGCTGAAAACCCAAGATCCACCCATGTGTATCCTGCTGTCCAGTTAGAAATTCTTCAGTCAACATGTCCAAGGCAATCACCCCTCTCAGATCCTCCTGAGATCATCTGCAAGAGACCACTTCCAACCAGAAGATCCTTGCCCAGGCAATCAAAATCAGCAACAGCGATACTCTGGTACACACAGCCCGAGTGACAAACGGAGGGTCGAGAGGCCAAGGAAAGGCCCCATACTTCGCATAAGGCTGAAGAGGAAATCAAGGGCTTGTTCCTACTCACCGTAATGACAAATGGGGGGTTCTGAGGTGCATGAGAGAATAACAGAAGAGCCCATCACAAGCCAGAAACTGAATCCAGAGGACACAGGCAAATTACTCATGAGGGCAGGGGTCTCAGGAATTATAAGAGTTAAGTACAGAGAGTGTGGGCAAGGCTGCAAGGATAGGTCAACTC
Organism: Muntiacus reevesi; assembly: GCF_963930625.1. NCBI lineage: Eukaryota > Metazoa > Chordata > Mammalia > Artiodactyla > Cervidae > Muntiacus > Muntiacus reevesi. Next base: position 116,460,014 of record NC_089271.1, on the reverse strand, counting down.
CCTGTGTTTGCGGGGAGTGTGGGCAAGTCTTCATCACAAGTCCCATCTCATCAGACACCAAAGGACGCACACATAGGAGAAGCCCTATGTGTGCGGGGAGTGTGAGGAAAGCTTCAGTCAGAAGTCACTACTCTTCAGACACCAGAGGACTCACACACGGGAGAAGCCCTGTGTTTGCGCAAAGTGTGGGCAAAGCTTCAGTGTGAAGTAAGCCAGATAGATAAACACCAATACAGTCTCATCACACACCAGAGGACACACACACACAGGAGAAGCCCTATGTTTGCAGGGAATATGGGCAAATCTTCAGTCGTAAGTCCCATCTCATCAAGCACCAGAGGACACACACAAGGGAGAAGCCCTATGTTTCCGGGGAGTGTGGGCAAAGCTTCAGTGTGAAATCAAATCTCATCAGACACCGGAGGACACACACACGGGAGAAGCCCCGTGTTTGCGCAAAGTGTGGGCAAAGCTTCAGTGTGAAGTAAGCCAGATAGATAAACACCAATATAGTCTCATCACACACCAGAGGACACACACCCAGGAGAAGCCCTATGTTTGCAGGGAATATGGGCAAATCTACAGTCATAAGTCCCATCTCATCAAGCACCAGAGGGGACACACAGGGGAGAAGCCCTAATTTGTGGGGAGCTGGGCAAAGCTTCAATGTGAAGTCAAATCTCATCAGACACCGGAGGACGGACACACACACGGGAGAAACCCTGTGTTTGCGCAAAGTGTGGGCAAAGCTTCAGTGTGAAGTAAGCCAGATAGATAAACACCAATACAGTCTCATCACACACCAGAGGACACACACACAGGAGAAGCCCTATGTTTGCAGGGAATATGGGCAAATCTTCAGTCATAAGTCCCATCTCATCAAGCACCAGAGGACACACACAAGGGAGAAGCCCTATGTTTCCGGGGAGTGTGGGCAAAGCTTCAGTGTGAAGTCAAATCTCATCAGACACCGGAGGACACACACACGGGAGAAGCCCTATATTTGTGGGGAATGTGGGCACAGCTTCAGTGTGAAGTAAGCCAGATAGATAAACACCAATATAGTCTCATCACACACCAGAGGACACACACACAGGAGAAGCTGTATGTTTGCAGGGAATATGGGCAAATCTTCAGTCATAAATCCCATCTCATCAAGCACCAGAGGGGACACACAGGGGAGAAGCCCTATGTTTGTGGGGAGTGTGGGCAAAGCTTCATTGTGAAGTCCAATCTCATCAGACACTGGAGGACAGACACACACACGGGAGAAGCACTGTGTTTGCGGAAAGTGTGGGCAAAGCTTCAGTGTGAAGTCAAATCTCATCAGACACCAGAGGACAGACACGCACACGGGAGAAGTCCTGTGTTTGCGGAAAGTGTGGGCAAAGCTTCAGTGTGAAGTAAACCAGATAGGTAAACACCAATGTAGTTTTATCACACACCAGAGGACACACACACAGGAGAAGCCCTATGTTTGCAGGGAATATGGGCAAACCTTCAGTCATAAGTCCCATCTCATCAAGCACCAGAGGACACACACAAGGGACAAGCCCTATATTTGAGTGTGAGTGAATCATGACTGATAAACCGCATCTTAGTCACAGGAGGATTACTGCAGCCACTCCATGCCTCAGCTCTAAGGGAGCCTCAGAGCAGGTCTATGACCTGTTATTATCCCCAAGAGTATGAGAAGAGACTTCCCAGGTGGTCCAGTGGCTAAGACTCCATTGCAGAGACCCATGTTCAATAACTGATTAGGGAACTAGCTGCAACTAAGACAGCACAGCCAAGTAAATAAATGCATAAATAAATGTTTTAAATGTATATTATCTGTGGTGAAACAGACCACCAGCCCAGGTGGGATGCATGAGTCAAGTGCTCAGGCCTGGTGGGCTGGGAAGACCCAGAGGAATAGGGTGGAGAGGGAGGTGGGATGGGGGACCGGGATGGGGAATACGTGTAACTCTATGGCTGATTCATATCAATGTATGACAAAACCCACTGAAAAATTTAAAAAAAATTAAAAAGAAATAAAGAAATAGTGTGATGAGCACAGACTTAATTGGTTAAATAGACCTTCCAATTTCATGACAGGAGAGGACGTAGATAAACAGCAGATAGTTTCTTAAGTGTTCTGGAAATATTCATGTCAGTTGCCTTCATGGTTTTTTTTTGTACTCCTAATGAGTTTTGTCTCCAAACAAATCTGAAGCCCAGACTATGTACTCATTCCCCCCTTATTACTGACAGCAGTGGGTTCCAGTGGTAGCTGAGCCCCTGGGAGGGCCTAATTCTGGAGCCAACTCAGTTAGGTTACTGGACAGTCAGTTTCTGGGTCCAGGGAGAGGAATTGGGTTTGAGACAGACTCATCAGGGAAGAGAAAACCCTGGCCTCCTGGGAAGTGTGGCCTCTCCTCCTCATAGACCTCGAGTCTCCTTTGGCCTTTCCTGGTTGCTCTCTGTCTTCCTCTGACTTCTGTAGCCTCAAAGGTAAAGGACATGTGCGTGTGTATGTGTGTGTGCCTGGCTCAGCCTGGGCCATCTGGTTTCCCTCACTGTGTCTTTCCCGCTCCCTCAGGGTCATCACAGCATCTGGATTCCAGGTTTGACCACAGGGGTCCAGTTCTTGGACCTTCCCTCAGCCACTGTGTGATCTGGGGCAAGATGCTTAACCCCTCTGTGTCTCTATCCTCATCTGTGATAGAGGGTGGGAGCACCAGCATTTTGGTCTGTTTCATAAGCACAGGCAGAATCTGACAGAGGCTGGCTGAGAATGCAAGCCCCACTGTTGCTGTTCTTTGTGTTTTTTCTTAAATTTTTTTAATTTGGTTCTTCTCTCTTTGTTTCTTAATGAGTCTTGCTAATGGTTTGTCAATTTTGTTTATTTTTTTCAAAAAACCAGCTTTTAGCTTTGTTGAATTTTGCTATGGTCTCTTTAGTTTCTTTTGCATTTATTTCTGCCCTAATTTTTAAGATTTCTTTCCTTCTGCTAACCCTGGGGTTCTTCATTTCTTCCTTCTCTAATTGCTTTAGGTGTAGAGTTAGGTTATTTATTTGGCTTTTTTCTTGTTTCTTGAGGTAAGCCTGTAATGCTATGAACCTTCCCCTTAGCACTGCTTTTACAGTGTCCCATAGGTTTTGGGCTGTTGTGTTTTCATTTTCATTCATTTCTATACATATTTTGATTTCTTTTTTGATTTCTTCTATGATTCGTTGGTTATTCAGAAGCGTGTTATTTAGCCTCCATATGTTTGAATTTTTAGCAATTTTTTTCCTGTAATTGAGATCTAATCTTACTGCACTGTGATCAGAAAAGATGACTGGAATGATTTCAATTTTTTTGAATTTTCCAAGACCAGATTTATGGCCCAGGATGTGATCTATTCTGGAGAAGGTTCCGTGTGCACTTGAGAAAAAGGTGAAGTTGATTGTTTTGAGGTGAAATGTCCTATAGATATCAATTAGGTCTAGCTGGTCCATTGTGTCGTTTAAGGTTTGTGTTTCCTTGTTAATTTTCTGTTTAGTTGATCTATCCATAGTTGTGAGTCTCCCACTATTATTGTGTTACTATTAATTTCCTCTTTCATACTCGTTAGCGTTTGCCGTACATATTGCGGTGCTCCTATGTTGGGTGCATATATATTTATAATTGTTATATCTTCTTCTTGGATTGATCCTTTGATCATTATGTAGTGTCCTTCTTTGTCTCTTTTCACATCCTTTATTTGAAAGTCTATTTTATCTGATATGAGTATTGCGACTCCTGCTTTCTTTTGGTCTCCGTTTGCGTGAAATATTTTTTTCCAGCCCTTCACTTTTAGTCTGTATGTGTCTCTTGTTTTGAGGTGGGTCTCTTGTAGACAGCATATATAGGGGTCTTGTTTTTGTATCCATTCAGCCAGCCTTTGTCTTTTGGTTGGGGCATTCAACCCATTTACATTTAAGGTAATTAAAGATTTTAATAGAAGATTTATATTAACCAGCTTTACTGCCATTATCTTAATATTAATAGAGATGTTTTGCTGCTCTAGAAGTGTTTTTGCTGTTTAATAGTTAATTGTTGTAAATTGAGATTTTGTGGTTTCAGGTAAAGAAAAATATCAGGTTTTTCTCATGGTACTATTTTCAAAAATGTCAAACATGTTACTGTGACCCTTCCCATGTATTGTTTTATTGTCCAAAGAATTTACACTATACCTGAGATTTGTGGAACATTGTTTTTGTTAGAGTGAGAATGTTAGGCCATTGAGGCAAGAAGACTATGTATGGGACATTTAAGTATAAACCCTGTAATTGGAAACGTTCTAGATGAATGCTTAGGGGAAAAACATGGGGGAAAAAAAAACATTGATGGAAGCACAAACCAATATCTGATGTAATATGTGGTGATTCAAGGGAGAGGTAACATTCATTCTATAAAAACTGAGCTATCCTAAAAATAAAAAAAAAAAAAGCTACCTCTTCTACGCAGCGTCTGTGTGTGTGTGTCGGTCTGTCTTCTTCCTCGCCGACGCCACTCATCCCTTGGGTATTCCTGGTCCTGCCGGGGCTGGACCTCAGCACAGGGGGGCCGGGTTCAATCCCTGGTCAGGGCACAACTGATCCCTCATACCGCAACTGAAGACCCTGCATGCCACAACTAAGACCCAGTGCAGCCGATTAAATAAATATTTAAAAGTAGGAGGCTGTTTATCTCTCACCAAGAGAAAACTCCTGTAACGTTTTAGCAAAAATTAAAAAAAAAAAAAAACCTTAAAGATTTTATTTTGCAAGTTCTCGTGGTTGATAGCAAAAAATTTTTCATAACATGCAGTTGTTTTTTTTAAAAAAGAAATTTTAGAAAATACAAAAACTAAAACCCACCCACAAATCTGTAGGGAAGACCAATTACTGCAGCATCTGGCCACCACACACAGGAACGCACATGCGTGTTTTTCTTCTACAAAAGCTTTCAGCCTCCACCCACCTTCCCACCAGACTCTGTTCTGCTCACCAAGAAGACTGTGCTTTGGCCTTGTGACCAGGAGGTTTCTGTTGAACTCAGAGGGAGGCGGAGGAGTGGGGCTGTAAGGCTGGGGGCACCGTATGGCCTGCAGTGAGGAGAGAAGCACGAGTGCTCCCTGTCTGGGACCAGTAACTTCAGGGGGCCTCAAGGGAGATGCCTGGGAAGAAGCCTCTCAAACACCTTCCCTGCAGTTTCCACAATTACAACACGTCCCACGGCTGTGGGTTATTAACAAATCCTCTCTTGTTGGACATGAAAAGTGTTTCCACAGAGAACCTGCCCAGATCTTGGCCTCAGTTGGTCCTCTTCTTGGACACAAAAAGTGTTGCCAGAGAGAATCTGCCTGTGTCTTGGCCTCAGTTGGTTCTGTTGTTGGACATGAAACGTGTTTCCACAGAGAATCTGTCCAGATCTTGGCCTCAGCTGGTTCTGTCATTGGACATGAAAAGTGTTTCCACACAGAATCTGTCTGGATCTTGACCTCGGTTGGTACAGATTTAACAGGCAGTATGTTCAGGGCTCAGGAAAGTTAGTTCTCAAGATTCCTTTAGGGCTACAGCACGTCTTCACCTCCACCCCTCCTGTGGTCATGGAGCCTTCTCTTTCAGAGGAAGGTATTTGGCAACATCAGCCCCAAAGTCACATACTAAAGAGGAGAAAGGCCATGGCGGGTAGGGTTGGGTTGAGGGAGCAGATGGGCCTTGGACACTCCATGCTGGACCCCTGCCCCACCTGCTTCTTCTCACTGGGCATGCAGCTTTCTAATCCTGAATGCCTGCCATCAAGGGGCTCCCAAGGCACCAAGCTGAGATTGGAGATGGGCGAACTGGATGCCAGGGAACCCGAGACCCTGCAGCAGGTCAGTGCACTATGGACAAGGGCAAGCCTCACTGAATGGTTAAGCCCTGTCCATTCAGGACACCCTCTCTGGACTCCAGGTGGAGGTGCTGCTGCCACTAGTGCCCACCTGGGTCTCTGGAGGTGGAAGAGAGACTGGGTTGTCCTTTCCACCTCCTATTCAGAGAATGACAAAGGCCAGTTCCAAAAAGTCAGAGCAGGGTGAGAAGAGTGAGTGCATGGGTCTCCCAGGGTCCCTGTGAAGAGGGGTTTCCTCCTGACTGGATCCTTCTTGGCTGGTTCTCTTTCTGTGTTGTTTTCACATCAAATTTCACAAGGACAAGGCAGTCCAGGTGCCCACAACATCACTTGCCCAGGTGCTGAAAACCCTCTATTTATTATGGGCAGGGAGAGAGGGTGGCTGGTGTGACACTCCCCTGGACCAGACAGAGACCCCCTAGGTTGTGTCTCTTCTACCACCTGAGACCCAGGTGGGCATCAGGAGCAGAGCACCTCCACCTGGGGACCAGAGAGGGTATCCTGAATAGACACGGCCAAACCGTCCAGTGTGGCTTCAGGGGGTATGGGCACGAGGGGCACTGACGCCTTTATAAATATTTCAGACCGTCACTGAGTTCCTTTTTGTTTTTGGTTTCAGATCTTTTGGATATGGTCCATTTTCAGAGTCTATTGAATTTGTTACAATATTGCTTCCATTTTATGTTTTGATTTTTTGACTGCAAGGCATGTGGGAGTATTACCAAGTCCAAGCTCACCCTGCTTGCCCCACAACAGGCCAATAAATCAGAGGTGAGGTGCTGAGGCAAGGAAAATGACTTTACTTGGACAGCTGGCAGACTGAGAAGATAGCAGACTAATATCTTGAAGAAACTGTCTTTAAAAAAAAAAGAAACTGTCTTGTCACAGTCTGGAAGCCAGTATCTTTTATAGAACACAGAGCTGGGGAGGTGAGGAAACAAAGTAAAAAGGCCATTAATCTGTCAAATATCTCCTGGAATGGCCAGTCTCAGGAGGAGATGTGGTACTTTCTCCCTTCCTGTAGCCATCCACAGGTGGACAGGTCCTGAACAAAGGCAGAAGGTCAGGGTTTCCTGAGGCAGGCCATTATGTATGAACAGTATCCCTGTAGTGAACAAACCAACAGGAAACAAAGGTTAAAGTAAAACATTCAACATGGAGTCAGATTTTGTTCTTCCCTATAACAATTCCTCAGTGTCACTGTCCATTCCACAATCTTACGGAAAAAGGAGTGATGATTGTTCTAACTGCTCCATGAGTTGCATCTTTGGGTAATGTCTACCACTGGTGTCAGTGTTGCAAATGTTAAGATCTGTCTTCTTTTGCTGTTCTTTCAAAATCTCTACTTCATATGTGTAGACATAAAAATATTTATAACCTAGATGTTGACAGTTATGTTTTATTCAGTAAGAATTTTTTAGGATTTCAAAACCAGGAGGCAGCATCTAAAGTTAAGGAGTTTAGCACTTTTCTATGTATGGAAGCTGCACCAGCCATCTCACCAAAATCATTCCCTTTGATACACACCCTACCACCTGGGATCAGTATCCTTTCTTCTCCTTCCTGAGTTTCCTCAGGGATAACCATGGGGAGTGGCTGCAGTCTGATGGCTGATGGAAAGTCAGGTATTCTTCCCCTTCCTGAGTTTCTTCAGGGCTCACAATGAGAAGTGACTGCAGTCTGATGGCTTCTAGAGGGAATGTATTCTTTTACTTCCCATGTTTCCTTAGGGCTTACAGTGGGGAGTGGCTGCACTTTGATGGCTGCTAGAAAGCAGGTATTCTTTTCCTTCCTGAGTTTCCTCAGGGTTCATCATGAGAAATGGTTTCAGTTTGATGGCTTCTAGAGGGAAGGTATTCTTCTCCTTCCTAAGTTTCTTCAGGGCTCACCATGGGGAGTGGCTGCACTTTGATGGCTGCTAGAAAGCAGGTATTTTTTTTTCCTCCCTGAATTTCCTCAGGGCTTACTGGGGGGAGTGGCTTCAGTCTGACGGCTTCTAGAGAGTAGGAGGGGGAACCTGGGTCCCCATTGAGATCATCTCAGCAGAGAGAGCAAGCACGTCCTGTGACTCCAGACATTCTTCCGATATTCAGGGTTCAACATTCAGCCTGCAGGATCCACAGCCATCAGCTCAGTCACCCTGCTCTGCATTTAGTTGCTATGTAGCCCTGAAACCTACACTGCAGGAGGCCCTCTAAATGTGGCATCCTTTCCAGCAAACTCTCAGTCACATCCTCCAAGCCCAACCAAGGCCCAGCTTTGCTGAGAGGGTCTCACTGGGGACCCAGGTTCCCCCTCCTGCTCTCCCACATTCCATACCTGAGTGGGGAGAAGGCAGGGGCTGGGGGCAGAGGGCCTCCAAGCAAGTAGGGCAGAAGTTTTCCCATCACCCTTTGTGGTCCATCCCTGGGAGCACAGTCTAATGTCACTTTTAGCAGCAGAGGACATGTGTCCCCAGATCAGGCACGCTCTCTAGGGGATGGGAGCTGTGAGCACTAACACAGGAAACCCCGAGTGACCTGCTTAGGCTGGAATACTAGCTCCTAGGATGTGAGCTGAAGTCTGAAAGTAACTTCTCATTGGGATTAGCCTTTTCCATACCTAGCTTGAGGGCAGCAAGAATGCAATAAGTGACCCCCAGCTGGGGCAGTCACACAGTGCCTCTCAACAGCCCCATGGAGACTGTGCAGCAGAGTGACCGCGAGCCCACATTCACCCAGCAGATGGCTTCTGAGAGGTCTGTGACAGACCAAAGTGACCATGAGCCTGCATTCACACAGTGGACAGCCTCTGAGAGGTCTGTGACAGACCAGAGTGACCACAAGCCTGCACTTACACAGTCAAAGGCCTCTGAGAGGTCTATGACAGACCAAAGTGACCATGAGCCTGCACTCACCCAGTTGATGGCCTCTGAGAGGTCTATGACAGACCAGAGTGACTACGAGTGTGCATTCACCCAGCAGACGGCCTCTGAGAGGTCTGTGACAGGCCAGTGTGACCACGAGCCTGCACTCACACAGCAGACGGCCTCTTAGAGATCTGTGACCGGCCTGGGTGACCACGAGTCTGCATTCACCCAATGGATAGCCTCTGAGTGATCTGTAACAGACCAGAGCAACGAGCCTGCACTCACCCGTGAATGGCCTCTGAGAGGTCTGTGACAGGTCAAAGTGATCAAAGCCTGCATTCACCCATCTTCTTAATGTTCCAGCCTTAGGGAGAGTGTTTACCCAGCAGTTAGCAGTGCAAACAGGCATGTAAAGCATTTTAGAGCACAAGACCTACCAAGGGATGATTTATAGAAATCAGGACACACCCCAGTGATTGGCGTCCTCAAGACCAAATCCATCAAAGAAAGATCCCATGGAAGGAGCCACCTTTTTTTTTTCATTTATTTTTATTAGTTGGAGGCCAATTACTTTACAATATTGTAGTGGGTTTTGTCAACTATGGTAAAACAGATCACCAGCCCAGGTTGGATGCATGAGACAAGTGCTCAGGCCTGGTGTACTGAGAAGACCCAGAAGAATCGGGTGGAGAGGGAGGTGGGAGGGGGGATCGAGATGGGGAATACATGTAACTCCATGACTGATTCATGTCAATGTATGACAAAGGAGCCACACTTTGTAGCCAAGTGGATTGAAGTCACTGAGTCTCCACCCCCAGGAGTGCAGATCCAGGTGAGCAGGTGACAGACACTCTCCAGCTCAGCTGGATGATAGCCAGGATCTTCCCTACTGTCCAGAAGAAGCTTGGCCCGAGTCTAAGGACCTCACAGGGGGTTCGCCAACCACTTCATGTGTGGGACCTCAGGTAATGTCCCTGATTCATGACTGGGGAGGCTGAAGAGGGGATGCACTCAGAGTTCCTGGTCCTCTTGGGCATTTGTCACTCAGGCTCACCATCTCTGCCTTCCTGGGGACCACCCTCTCTGCCATGTCTGTCACCATCTATTCTGTTCCCCCTTCTGAGAAAAGCTGAGATCTGGGTAACAGTGCTGGCAGGACCCATGCAGGCAGGATCTCTGTCCCCCCCACTCTTTTTCAAAGGGCACGTTTCACAAGGTGGTGGTAAGGCTTTCAAGAACAGAGCATGTTACATGCTGAGAGCCTGGCCTGACTCAGGAAGAAATCTTAGAGGGACCTCTTGTCCCCAACACAGTCAAGACAAAGTACTGGGTACTAAGAGGGAAGGTTGAGCGAGGGCTGGGCTCCAGGAGAACTCAGGGACTGGGCCCCAGCCTTCCTCCTCTGAGGTTCAGCCCTCCGAACAATCAGATGTGGGTTATGGAAGTTCTCCCAGGAGCCACACGCACCCAGTGCATGGCCCTAATTTTGTGCGAGGACATATGGGGGTTCTCAGGGCACCAGGGAGGGCCCGATGGGAAGGGAAGGCCGGAGCATTTGGTCACCACAGAGTGAGGGCCCATGATAGCACTGCCTTAACCTGGGGCTCCAAGACCCAGGGCTCATGTCTGAGTCACACCTGTGGGGTGTCTATTCTCTGCAGGCAGCACTGCAACTGTGTCCCCACAGGCCAAGCCCTGACAGAGCTGTGGGCTCAGCCAGGGACCTGGGGATGCTCAGTACAGGACAGATGGTAACAGGGTCAGAACACTGCACAGTAAGTTTCTGTGAGTGGTTGAGAAAGGCCAGAGCTCCAGCTGCCCCTGCTTGGAGGATGTGGGTGTTCATCTGAAGGAGCAGAGAGGCCCCCATGCCCCCCACAACAGCCCCAGAGGGCAGGCTAGCAACACGCACCCAGAACAAGGGTTGCCCAGGACACCAGGTAGGATGTGCACTGGGCAGCGGCAGCAGAGACTCCAAGCCACACGCAGGCCCAGTGACCCTGGGTGGGCACAGATGGCCTCAAACTGGGTCAGCACCCAGACGTCAAGATCAGGAGGCTCCTGGGTGAGGGAATGATGGGGGCTTCCCGCACCTTGCAGACCTTGGCCAGCTCATACTGCAGGTCCTTGATGGTGCTGTTCTTTGATTCCAGAATGCTCGAGGAGAGGAGGGTGTCAGGGAAGCATGGCCTGGCTCCACCGCGGGGACATCCACATAGGAGGTACTGCCATGGGAAGGCCTCAGAGCAATACCCTGGTGTGTGTCCACCCCCAGACCCCCACGGGGACCTAGCCTCAGGGCTGGCTGCCTCAGGTCACCCTGCTGGCCAGGACCCCATAACCCGGCCTGGCCACACCAGAGACCCCTGTCCACATCACCCACTCTTTCTGTGACATCTCCCAGGTTAGGGGGCAGAGGAAGGAGGCCCAGCTCCAAGCAGGGTCTCTGCCAGGTGCGGTCAGGCCTTCTGGCTCCTGGGCACCGAGGCCTCATCTGTCCCTTCCTGGCAGTGCCCAGTGACGAGGACAGCCTGGCCCAGGGGAATGCCACAGATCACCACAGACACACCAGGGAACAGATGCTCAGCCTGTGCTCAGAAGTGCCGCCCAGGGAAGCCTTCCCAGCACCTGCCACACAGGCCACTGTGGGCCTGCCTCTCCTGCCATGGTCTCTTCCAGCTAATCTTAGTGTCCAGGTGGATGGCGACTGTGGCCTCAGCTAAGAGTTCAAGCTGCAGCGGGCAGTGGACTTGGGCTAGGATGGCTGGAAGGCCAGGGAGGGGCTGAGGAGACCTTGAAGACACTGGAGCTGGGAGACCATGGCCTGGGTGCTCTGGCCAGGAAACCACGACTGCCCCTCCCAAGGCTGACTGAGGTTCTCTACTGGAGGGATGGAGCCCCCACTGCAGCCCTGAAGGCCTACCTTCAGCTTGCGGGACATGAAGGTCAGGGCTGAGGGGTCCAGGTTGGAGGCTGCCAGCGCCTCGGTGAACTACACCTCCTCCTTCTAAAGGGTGGCAGCCTGCACCTACAACTTAAACTCCAGGATGAGGTTCCTGAGGCCTGCCGGTGAACCTCCAGGATGCCCATGGTGAATTTCCAGGGACCCTTTCTTCCTTTCTTCTACATAAACACAGAAATCTGTATCTCTAACCCAGAAATGTGTAACTCTAGGAGAGCATCCACAGAAATAATCTTTCACTATATACACAAAACCTGAATCTCACATGCATAATCCACAAGGACCTAATACTCAGCCATCTGCTTGACTTCTAGGGCAAAAAATCTAACAGGATATAGATCTCCCATAGATTCATCATACCTGAATCAGGCGGCTGTATGATGACAACAGTCACAACATCGCAAATCGACTATACTGCAACATAGCACAGGCACAATATTAAAAAGAAGGAAAGAAAACCAGTACCTACTTAATGCCCCCGGCCTCCCTGACTGGGGCTGCTACCCCATCCCTGGAGCCTAACCTGGCTTGGGTCCCACTGCTCGACTCAGGTGGGTTGGAGAGAGCCTGGCAGGGTGCCCAGCTTTGAACCCTTTTTAAAGGTTTACTGTCTGCTTTGCTCTGTCTTAGACCAGATTCCCCAGTGGGATCCAGGCCTCCGGGGACTTGGGAACAAATACTATCAAGCCTTCACGTGCCCTGGTGCCAGGCATTCCAGCTCAAGCCTCCTTCCCAGCAAAATGTCACCCCTCATTTCTGTGAAAATGGAAAATACCTTCCATGAAGTTGTGATTCTGTGTGTTGGAAATGTAACTGAAAGTTCTGGGATAAATGTGTTGATTATGGAACACATTTAATCCAGCTTTCTACTAAACACCAGTGAAAACAATACCTTACATTTGTTTCACACTTAGTTTATATCAGGGTTTCATTTGTAGTCTTTTCAATGCTGCTTCCTAGTAACCAACTTCACAAGTTTTTCAAGAAATCCTCTGGGCTCCTTCTTCAGCAGCTCTGGTCTGGCCTCTGGCCCTGAGACCAATGTAGATTCCTCAGCTCCTTGGAGCCAGATTAACCCCAGCCTTTTGGTCCCACTTTCCAGAGTTGTAACGAGCTGTTAAGAGCACTCCACCCCTCCCACATACCCGCAAGCAGACAGGTGTGTCTAGAGCCCAGCAAGTACCACAGTCTAGACCCCAGTGCTCCTGGCAAATGTGGGGCAGGGCAGACAGATGGCAGGGTGAAGGGGTGCTGGGAAGTGTTCACGGCCAAGCCTGGGAGCTGTGGTTCCTGCCCAGACCTCGGGTAAACCCAAAGCTTTCTGACCCGCATCCCCTCCTGGAGGGCCTTCCCATCCCTGTGTCCTCAGAGGTCTCTGCCAATGTGCTCTTTCCCCAAACCTGGCTTTTTTTCTGGTGGAGGGGAGGGCGCTGGGAAATCCCATGGATAGTGGAGCCTGGTGGGCCATAGTCCATAGGTTCACAAAGAGACTGACATGACTTAGCCACTACTCAACAACAAGTAGATGAGAAAGTGAAGGAAGGTTGAGAAAGGGAGAGAGAGAGAGAATACAAAGCAATGAAAACTCCTGTCATTGTCTTTAGAAGGTAACTGAGGACTTGCCATCACCCTTAGAAACTTTCAGATGAACACACAGTTGGAAACTGTACTGTGTTCCTACATCCTACTATACACATCCCCGCTATAATCTGACAGCAAAGACTTGTGAAATAACAACAATAATCATCATGATAATCAATCTCTGCTATTCATGACTATACTCTTCATTTTCAATACATATTTTTTGAATATTTAATTGGTGTGAGGCATTCTCTAGGGGCTTCCCTAGGGGTTAAGACAGTAAAGAATCTCCCTGCAACGCAAGGGACCTGGCTTTGATCCCTTGGTGGGGAAGATCTCCTGGAGAAGGAAATGGCTGATGGCTAATGACTCTAGGACTTTCAATTACTAGAGAACTCCTGGCCCCATAGGACATTAATAGGCACATGCCCTCCCAAAAGCCTCCATCTCAACACTAAGACTAAGCCACACCCAAAACCCAGAAAGCTGTAGCGCCAAACACCCCTAGCCTATCCTTCAGCCAAATAGGGGCACAACCTTGCATGTTGGCAGACAGGCTACCCAAAGCCATACTGAACCCATAGACCCTCCATACCACACTACTGGACCCAGACACTGCCCTTCAGAAAGACAAGATCTAGCTCCACCCACCAGAACACAAATACAAATCCCCCCAAGCAGGAAACCTTCACAAGGCATTGGTTCAACCCCACTCAGGGGAGGCAGACTCCATAGTTAAGAGGAATACAGCCTTTCAACCTACAAAAAAAAAAAAAAATCCCAAACACAATAAATTAGACAAAATGAAATGATAGAGAAACATCCAGCAGATGAATAAACATGATTAAAACCCACAGGATTGAACAACTGAACAGGAAACAGGCAATCTACCTGAAAAAGAATTCAGAGGAATGATAGTAGAGATGATGCAAAACTCTGGAAATAAAATGGAGGCATGGATAGACTAGAGACACAGATTGAGGAGATGCAAGAAATGTTTAACAAGGACCTTGAAGAATTAGAGAATAAACAATCAACAACAGACAGTGGAAGAACTGAGATTAAAAATCACTGGAGAAACCATACTTGAAAAAGACACATGTATCCTAATGTTTGCTGCAGCACTATTTACAATAGCTAGGACACGGAAGCATCCTAGATGTCCTTCGACAGATGAATGGATAAAGAAACTGTGGTACATATGTACAATGGAATATTATTCAGCCATAAAAAGGAATGCATTTGAGTCAGCGCTAATGAGGTAGATGAATGTACAGCCTATTAAACAGAGTGAAGCAAGTGAGAAAGAGAAAAACAAATATCATATATTAACACGTATATAGGGAATCTAGAAAATGGCACCAATGAACCTATTTGCAGGGCAACAATGGAGACACACACATAGAGAATAGAATTATGGAGACAGGGTAGGTGGAAGGAAGAAATCTTCAGAATAGCATGGAAACATATACACTACCATTTGTAAAATAGATGGCCAGTGGGAATTTACTGTATGATTCAGGGAACTCAAACTAGGATCTGTGACAACTTAGAGGGGTGGAATGGGATGAGAGGTGGGAAGGAGGTTCAAGAGGGAGGGTCATATGTATACCTATGGCTGATTCATGTGGATGCATGGCAGAAACCAACACAACATTGTAAGACAAGTATCCTTCTATTAAAAATAAAGGAAAAATAAAACACCCTGGAGCAAATCAACACAGTAACTGAGGCAGAAGAACCGATAAGTGAGCTGGAAGATGGAATGGTTGAAATAACTAAAATAGAACATAATAAAGAAAAGAGAATAAAAAGGAACGAGGACATATCAAGTGTGAAACAGATCGCCAGTCCAGGTTGGATGCATGAGACAAGTGCTCAGGGTTGGTGCACTGGGATGACCCAGAGGGATGGGATGAGGAGGGAGGTGGGAGGAGGGTTCAGGATGGGGAACACATGTAAATCCATGGCTGATTCATGTCAATATATGGCAAAAACCACTACAATATTGTAAAGTAATTAGCCTCCAACTAATAAAAATAATTGGGGGAAACAAAAAGGGACGAGGACAGTCTCAGAGACCTACAGGACAACATTAAACATAACAACATTCAAATCATAGAGTTCCCAGAAGAAGACGACAGAAGGAAAGGCCATGAGAAAATATTTGAGGGGATTAGAGTTGAAAACCTCTAAAATGGGAAGGGAAATAGACACCCAAGTCCAAAAAGTCCAGAATTCTGTATAGGATAAACCCAAGGAGAAACATGCCAAGACATCAAACTAACAAAAATTAAGCACAAAAAGCAGCAAGGGGAAAGCAACAAATAACACACAAGGGGATCCCCATAAGGCTAACAGCTGATCATTCAACAGAAACTCTGCAGGTCAGAAGGAAATGGCAGAACATACTTAAGTGATGATTGGGAAATGCCTACAACCTAGATTACTCTATCCAACAAGGATCTCATTCAGATTCAAAGGAAAAATCAAAAGCTTTACAGACAAACAAAAGCTAGGAGAATTCCGCACCACAAAACTAGCTCTTCCACAAATGCTAAAGGAACTTCTCTTGATAGGAAACACAAAAAGAGGCCTACAAAAACAAACCCAAAACAATAAAGTAAATGATAACAGGATCACACATATCAGTAATTGCCTTAAATGTAAGTGGGCTAAAGGCTCCAACCAAAACATACAGACTGGCTGAATGGACCAGCCATTGTTTTGTTTTTACAAGTCTTATTTTTATAAGACCCCTACATATGCTGTCTACAGTAAACCCACCTGAGACCCAGGGATGCATACAGACTGAAAGTGAGAGACTGGAAAAAGATATTCCATGCAAATGGAAACCAAAAGAAAGAGGGAGTAGCGATACTCATATGAAATAAAGTAGACTTTAAAATAAAGACCATTTCAAGACACAAAGAAGGACACTACATAATGATCAAAGGATCAATCCAAGAAGAAAATATAACAATTATAAATATATGAGCACCCAACATAGGAGCATCTCAATACATAAGGAAAATGCTAACAGCTATTAAAGAAGAAATTGACAATAACACAATAAAAGTGGGAGATGTTAATACCCTACTCACACCAATGGACAGATCATCCATACATATAATTAATAAGGAAACACAGGTTTTAAATGATACATTGGACCAGTTAGACCCAATTGATACCTACAGAGCATTTCATCCAGAAACAATACATTTCATTTTTTTCTCAAGTGCACATGGAACACTCTCCAGGACAGATCACATACTGGGCTACAAATCAAGCCTTGGTAGATTTTTAAAAACTGGAATCATTTCAAGCATCTTCTGTGACCACAACTCTGTAAGATTACACATCAACTACAGGAGAAAAAAAACTACAGGAAAAAAAAATATAGGAAACACAAACACATAGAGGCTAAACAACATGCTTCTGAATAACCAACATACCACTGAAGAAATCAAATAGGAAACCAAAATATGCCTAGAAATAAATGACACTGAAAACACAAGGCAATTTTATGGGATGCAGTAAAAGCTATGCTACGAATGAACTTTATAGCAATACAAACTGCCTCAAGAAACTGTCAAATAATCTAATCTTATACCTAAGGCAACTAGAAGAAGAACAACAACAACAACAAAAATCCTAAGTACAAGTAAAGAAATTATCAACGAGCAGAAAGAAACAAAAAAGAAACATAGCAGAAATAAATGGAAAAGAAACGGAAACAATAGCAAAGATCAATAAAACTAAAAGCTGGTGCTTTGAGAAGATAAGATAAGATAAACAAGAATTGACAATCTGTTAGCTAGACTGACCAAGAAAAAAAAGAGAATATTTAAATCAATAAAATTAGAAATGAAAAATAAATTACAACAATAACAACAAACAGAAATACAGAAAATCATAAGAGACTACTATGAGCAACTATATGCCAATAAAATGGACAACCTGGGGGAAAAAGGGAAAAGTCTTAAGAAAGCATAACCTTCCAAAACTTAACCAAGAAGAAATAGAAAAATTGAACAAACCAACCACAAACATGGAAATTGAAAACTGTAATAAAAAATCTTCCAACAAACAAAAGCCCAGGATCACATGGCTTCACAGATGAATCCTACCAAAAGTTTAGAAAGGAGCTAACATCTATCCTACCAAAACTCTTCAAGAAAATTGCAGAGGAAGGAAAACTCCCAAACTCATTCTATGATACCAAAACCAGGCAAAGATACCACATACACAAAAAGAAAGTTACAGGCCAGTATCACTGATGAACATAGATGCAAAAATCCTCAACAAAATTTTAGCAAACATAATCCAACACATTAAAAAGATCATACATCATGATCAAATGGGCTTTATCTCAGGGATGCAAGGATTCTTCCAGATACACAAATCAATCAATGTGATACATCATATTAACATATGGAATGATAAAAAGCATATGATCATCTCAGTAGATGAAGAGAAAGCTTTTGACAAAATTTAACATCCATTTATGATTTAAAAAAAAAAAAAAACACCTCTCAAGAAAGTGGGCATAGAAGGAATATACCTCAACATAACAAAGGCCATATACAGTAAATCCACAGCAAACAGTATTCTCAATGGTGAAAAATTGCAAGCATTTACTCTAAAATCAGGAACAAGATAAGGGTGCCCACTTGCCACCACTATTCAACATAGTTTTGGAAGTCCTAGCCACAGCAATCAGAGAAGAAAAAGAAATGAAAAGAATCCAGATTGCAAAATAAGAAGTAAGACACTCACTGTTTGTAGATGACATGATTTTTTACATAGAAAACCTTAAAGAGGCCACTGGAAAATTATTAGCACTAATCAATGAATTTACCAAAGTTGTAGGATATAAATTTAATACACAGAAATTCCTTGCATTCCTATACACTAACAATGAAAACTCGGAAAGAGAAATTAAGGAAACAATCCCATTTACTGTTGCAACAAGAAGAATAAAATAATTAGGAGTAAACTTACTTAAAGAGACAAAAGATCTATATGCAAAAACTGTAAGACACTGATGAAAGAAATCAAAGATGACACAGATGGAGAGACACACCACGTTCTTGGATTGGAAGAATCAATACTGTGAAAATGACTATACTACCCAAGGCAATCTATAGAGTCAATGCAATCCCTATCAAAGTACCAATGGTATCTTTTTCATAGAACTACAACAAATAATTTCACAGTCTGTATGGAAACACAAAAGACCCTGAATAGTCAAATCTTGAGAAATCTTTCAATCTTGAGAAAGAAGAATGGAGCTGGAGGAATTGACCATCACCATCAGCCACCACAATCAACCAAAGTCTACCATCCTGACTTCAGACTTTACTACAACACTACAAAGCTCCAGTCATCAAGACAGTATGGTACTGGCACAAAAATAGAAATATAGACCAAGGGAACAAAATAGAAAGCCTGGAGATAAATCCACACACCTATGGGCACCTTAACTTTTACAAAGGAGACAAAAGTTTACAATGGAGAAAAGACAGTCTCTTCAATGAGTGGTGCTGTGAAAACTGGGCAGCTACAGGTAAAAGAATGAAATTAGAATACTTTCTAACACCATACACAAAAGTAAGCTCAAAATGGATTAAAGATTTAAATGTAAGACCAGAAACTATAAAACTTGTAGAGGAAAACATAGACAGAACACTCTTTGACATCAACCATAGCAAGATCCTCTACAATCCATCTCCTAGGGTAATGAAAATAAAAACAAAAATAAACAAATGGGACCTACGTAACTTAAAAGTTTTTGCACAACAAAGGAAACTATAAGCAAGGTGAAAAGATAGCCCTCAGTATGGGAGAAAATAATAGCAAATGAAACAACTGACAGAGAACTGATCTCCAAAATATACAAGCAGCTCATGCAGCTCAATAATGGAAAAACAAACAACCCAATCAACAAGTGGACAGAAGACCTAAATAGACATTTATCCAAAGAAGACATACATGTGGCTAAAAAACACATGAAAAGATGGTCAACATTGCTCATTATTAGAGAAATGCAAATCAAAACTACTGTGAAGTGCCATCCAACAGTAGTCAGAATGGCCATCATCAAAAAGTCCACAAACAGTAAATGCTAGAGAGGGTGTGAAGAAAGGGGAATCCTTTTGCACTCTTGGTGGGAATACAGACTGATACAGCTGCTATGGAGAACAGTATGGAAATTACTTCAAAAACTAGGAAGAAAACTACCATATGACACAGCAATGCTACTACTGGGCATATACCCTGAGGAAACCATAACTGAAAAAGACACATGTACCTCATGGTTCACTGAAGCACCATTTACAATAGCTAGAACATGGAAGTGACCTAGATGTCCATCAACAGATGAATGGCTAAAGAAGCTGTGGTACATATACACAATGGAATATTACTCAGCCATAAAAAGGAACACATTTGAGTCACTGCTAATGAGGTAGATGAACCTAGAGGCTACTACACAAAGTGAAGTAAATCATGAAGAGAAAGACAAATATTATATTTTAGCATATATATAGGGAGTCTAGAGAGATGGTACTGATGAACCTACTTGCAGGGCAGCAATGGAGATGCAGACATAGAGACATAGACATGTAGACACAGTGCAGAAAGGCGAGGATGGGATGAATTGAGAGATTAGAATGGAAACATACACTACCACATGTAAAGTAGATAGCCAGTGGGAATTTGCTGTATGATACAGGGACCCCAATTTGTGACACGTAGAGGAGTGTGATGGGGAGGTATGTGGGAAGGAGGTTTTTAAGAGGAAAGGGACATGTGTATACCTATGGCTGATTCATGTTGATGTATAGCAGAAACCATCAAAATATTGTGAATTAATTATCCTCCAAGTAAAAATGAAATAAAACTCTGTTAAAAAAAAAAAAAAGGACAGGTATAGAGTACGTTCCACTTACTGATTTCTGAATCTATTCCAAGCTACACTGCATCAACCACTAGGAGAATAAGAAATCTCAAGAACATCTCATAATGGCTTTGCCAAGTACACATTAGAGACCAGAAACTATAGAGTAAATGAACGGACCAATACATGGCACTAAAGCACTGTCAGCACTGAACTCCACACGCTTTCCCCAGGGCTTGCCAGTCAGACCCACTAGACCTCCCTGAACGAGGAACAAAGTCTGGAGCCAAGGCGTGGAGCTTCCTGAGGCTAATGCAAGTCACTGCAAGAATAATTTTGATGCTCTCAGTTTAAGAAAATGAGAGTCAGAGTGACCACTGCTAATTAATACTCACTTCACACACACATAAAGCTGGTCTTTCATTTACAAAGGGCAAGGGGTCAAGCAGAAAAATCAAACTCACCTCTGATAGCTTAAGGTGAATGATGTCGGACTCATGATCTCTGAAGAAGAAGATTTAGCTTCGGGACCAGGGACCAGGCTTGATCACTCAAGGGCTTTTGTGTAGCAGAGTTTTATCAAAGTAAGAAAAGGGAAAGAGATAGCTTCTGACATACACATCAGACGGGGGACTGAGAATGCCTCCCTTGATAGTGTTAGTAAGGGAGTTATATACTTTTTAAATTAGTTATTACAATAAATCAAAAGAATGTCTCAAGGCTGTAAAGATCTTACTAGACCAATTCCCATAATTTACATTTTGAGATAACAAGATTAGCCAGAAGGTTTTCAGAAAGGAGAAACTGTCCTCAAGCAGGATACATTGTTGTAATGTAATCCCTAGTACTGAGTTTAAACTGAGTTGTTTGTTGTGTATCATCGGTTCCAGACTTAAAGAAAAAACGTTTTATGTGTCAAAGACTAAGGAATGCAGAGGGAAAAAAAAGTTTGTCCTTTCCTCCTCCTTGAGAACTCCAGACCCATATCTTCGCTTTGAGAGCCCCAGACCCCTTTCTCCTCTTCGGGGAACCTGGACTTCTTATCAAGCTGCTTACAAATTGACTCTCTTACCACCAAGTATATGCCACCTCCCTGACTGATAATCAAACTGCTCACCCACCCACCAGCCAAACACAGCTCAACTCTGTCACTTAGGAACACACATATTGGTCCTGCCATACCTCCATCCGTCCAGGTGAGCACATAGACCACCCCACATCCACCTATGCCAGGTCAGCACACAGACCACCCCACATCAATCAATGCCAGGTCAGGACATAGACCACTCCACCTCCATCCATGCCTGGTCACCACTCAGACCAACCCACCTCCATCCATGCCAGGTCAAGACACAAACCACCCCACCTCCATCCATGCCAGGTCAGCACACAGATCACCCCAGCTCCATCCATGCCAGCTCACCACTCAGACCATCCCAACTACATCCATGCCAAGTTAGCACACAGATCACCATGCGACCATCTAGCCAGGTCAGCTCACAGACCAATGCAACTCCATCTATGCCTGGTCAGCAAACAGACCACCCCACCTCCATCCATGCCTGGTCAGCCCACAAACCAATGTAACTCCATCCATGATGGCTCAGCAAACAGACCACCACACCTCCAATCATGCCAGGTCAGCACACAGACCACTCCCACTCCATCCATGCTAGGACACCACTCAGACCAACCTAAATCCACCCATGCCTGGTCAGCACACAGACCACCCTACTTCCATCAATGTCAGGTTAGCATACAGACCAGTGCTACTCCATTCATGCCAGGTCACCAGTCAGACCACTCCACATCCATCCATGCCAGGTCAGCACACAGACCACTCCACCTCCATCCATGCCAGGTCAGCCATGCACCACCCACCTCCAAACATGCCAGGTCAGCATACATAACACCCACCTCGATTCATGCCAGGTCAGCACACAGACCAATACAACTCCATAGATGTCAGGTCAGGACACAGACCACCAACCTCCATCCATGCCAGGTTAGCACACAGACTATGCCAGAGTCACCCATGCCAACATAGCACACAGACCACCCCACTTCCATCCATGCCAGGTTAGCACACAGACCACGTCACGTTCATCCATGCCAGGTCAACATTCACACTGCCACACCTTCATCCATGCCAGGTCATCACACAGACAACCCAGCCTCCATCCACGCCAGGGAAGCTCACAGACCACCTCACCTCCATCTGTGCCAGGTCAACCACACACCACACAAACTCCATCCATGTCTGGTCAGCAAACAGACCACCGCACCTCCATCCATGCCAGGTCAGCACACAGACCACCACACGACCATCCAGCTAGGTCAGCTCACAGACCAGCCCACCTCCATCCATGCCTGGTCAGCACACAGACCAACCAAACTCCATTCAGCCAGGTCACCTCACAGACCACCCCACTTCCATAGATGCCAGTTCAGTACATGGACCACCCCACCTCCATCTATGCCAAGTCACTACACGGACCACACCACTCCATAGATGTCAGAACAGTACACAGACGCCCAACCTCCATCCATGCCAGGTCAGCACACAGACCATCCCACCTGCATCCATGATGGATCAGCACACAGACCACCCCACCTCCATCCATGCCAGGTCAGTACACAGACCTCTCCACCTCCATTTATGCCAGGTCAGCACATCTCCCTCTACCTGACCACCTTGCTCACAGAGGAGCCTCCTGTCTGTGTCTTGAACAAGGTGGGGCAGGGTGGGTGCCAACCTCAGGGCTGCCAGGGACAGTGGCAGGCCTGCCAGGAAAGTTGTGTGTAAAGACAGGACTGGGGACTGGCATGGTTGCCAAGCTGCCAGTGCTGCATGCTGTAGTGGGGAGTTGTGATGTGGAGAGCATAAGTTTTCTTACCACAGAGAAGTCACTGCCCCTCCTCTCTTTCTCCGGTGGGGATGTCTGCGTGAGATGATGGAGGTGAGCTGAATGCACAGTAGGGATCAGGTCACGATACCCAGGGGCCAGGTTTCACTCTATATCACTGAAACGTGGGCCTGTAGATCACAGTCGCACTGGGGAAAGAGATGACACTGCTCAAATGCTGGACCTTCCTGTCCTCCAGCCGGGGCACAAATGGGCCCAGGGTGGAGGCAGGTGGGGGAGGGGTTTGTGTGCCACCATGACTACCTCGAGGCTCAGACTAGAAAGAATCCACCTCCAAGGCGGGAGACCTGGGGTCAATCCCTGCATTGAGAAGATCTCCTGGAGGAGAGCATGGCAACCTACTCCAGTATTCTTGCTGGGAGAATCCCCATGGATAGAGGAGCCTGGCAGGCTATCATCAATATGGTTGCAAAGAGTTGGACATGACTGAGTGACGAAGCACATGACCCCCAAAGCTGTGGAGCAGAAGTTTAGTGCAGGGAAGCACAGGTCCTTTCCCGGGAAGTGTCCTGCTCAGCCGAGGAAGTGCAGGCCAGGGGTCAACAGGTGCACAGAAAGCAGAGAAGCTTCTGAAGTCTGCCCGCTGCAAATGCCAACTCATCTCTCTGGGCCTTGTATGAATACTCTTGGGCTGCTCTGAGTCATTTTCCAAGAGAGACGATGGTGAGTTAGTGAGTGTCGAGGATGAGCAAGCTGGGGCACTGCCTCCTGTGGGACAGGGTCCCTCTTTCTCCAAAGAGGCCTGGGGATGGCTGGGTGAGGACACCCAGGGCCCTAGCCCGGAGGGTGCTGGTTTCAGTAAGCCTTTTGAGACTCGGACTTTGCTATTCTCTCTCGGTGAACCCCAGTTACAGTGCTGCTGCAGTCCCCTGTTTAAGAGAGAGCCCACACCTCCTGGGGAAGATGAAGAGGAGAGGGGGCATTAAGTCTGTGTCTTGACGGGTGGAGGGCAGGCCGGCAGCCCTGGGCAGCCCTCCTGTGCCCAGCACTGTGCAGCCACAGGACGGCCTGTCATGCTGCCCTGAGGGTGCCCAGGGGACCATGAGCCACCTGGAACTCACCCCCGCTACCACCTTGGCCGGGACCTATGCCACCCCTGCTGCTTGTCCGGGGACAGCAGCCCCACTCCCCTTGATGGGTACTGATGCCTGGCAGCCCAAGTGCACACAGGCTCCAGTCTCTCTAGTCCCTGTCCTGATGAGGTGGCCCTGCCCTTCGAGGGCCCATGGCTCTGCCTTACCTGTCCTCCTGCCCAGATGGCTCCTCCCGTGGTGGTTCCCATTTTCTCTGCCCATCCAGATCTTCAGCCTGCTCCCTGGGCAGCTCCCAGTGGTCACACTGGTGCCTCTGTCCACCACCTGGATGTCTGTCATGGCTGGTGGGCCAGACCCCAACATGACCTTGACCAGTCAGGCCCAGAACCCCTTCTACTACTGCTCAGGCAGGCCCTCTTTCCCATAATCTCCAGCCATTCTTTCCCATAATCCCCACCCCCTTCAGATGTGCCCCCAGAGGACCCCAAGCATGCACCCTATTCAGACAGATAGAGGTGGCCCTGTGGTCAGAACATTGCACGGCAATTAAGAGCCTGAAAACACGAGGGATTTCCTGCCCAGCACACATCTTCAGTGCCTCCATCCTGAGCCTGACTGAGCATCTGAGTCCCCTCAGGGAGTTGCTTGCTCGGGAAGGCAAGACAGATTGCCGTCCACCCCTGGCACAATGCGGGTACCTCATACACACCCGGGGAAGCCCCTCAGATGTTCTGCACCCACTCATTAAAAAGACCCGTCAAGGGCTTGACAAGAGCCTGGTGAAGTGTCTTCACGGGCACAGGGACACTGTTCAGGAGGCTCCTCACTTGACAGATGAGAAGTTAGGCCTCCCCTTTTCGGGGGCCCCAAAAGAGCCCATACTGTCCTGAGACACACAGGGCTGGAGCCTGTGGTCCCCGCCCAAGGTCTGCTGGTGTTCAGTTTTTGGCTCACTGGTGTCTGGACAGCAGGCCCGAGGTTTGGCTTCATTGCAGGGCCTGCATCTGGTGTCAATTTCTTGTTTCTCTTTTCATTTTTCAGCTGAGCACTCTGAGTGTGTCACACCTCAGCACACTCTGCTCATTGGAGTGTCCAGTTTATAACGTGGTTTCTCTTAAAAGTGTATTTGTCCTGAGGAGCATAGCAAATAGCCCTACAGGGTCGAGGTGCAGAGACAAGGGCTCTGAGGTCAGGTGAGGGGAGAGCATACACACCAGTCCACTGGAACCAGAGGTCTGGGTCTCTATTGTTGGCAATCTGGTGCAGGCAAAGGAGGCCCTGAGAAAGGACACGGGGCGGTGCAGGCCACGGCTCTGTCAGCCCTAGCACTGAGCTGCCATGACGCCCGAACAGGCTGCTCACTTCCAAGTCAAAATGCAGCCCCTTATGAAGGTTCACTGCCTGAGGAACACCTTAAATTTCAGAAGGTTTCATTTGCTTTTTCATCTTGACTTTCGTATGCCTCCTGATCTGGAATCACATGCAGATGCTGCTATTTAAAAACCATGTTCTCAAGAAACCTCAGCATGTGTGGCATCTGCTTACCTGTAAATCTACAGAGAAAGTGGAGATGAGCAGATTGCAATCTCAAGTCATCTGCTTGTCACAGAAGGCAACTTTTATTTACAAAGTCAAGGCTGTGTGACATCAAAAGTGACCCATGAGGTACTTCACTCCAACTGCTCAGTCCTTGGTGGCTTTTGACTGATGTCTGCAGAGTGAAGTGGCTAAGCATGCGTCCTCTTGGACCGGACAGAGGCAGCAGCCTAATGTCACACAGGATTGGAAGCAGGGAGCATGGCCTTGATGGGCTGGCCCTGGACAGTCAAACTGTCTCTAGCCCCATGCATGCCCGGGTCACCAGAGGAGAGGCCAGGTGGCTCCAGAGGCATGGGTTTAGTTTTGTCCCCAGGGCTGCACAGGTGACAGTGTCTAGGAGAGTGGAAATGCAATTCAACCAGACAGGGTGTCTCAGAGAGGGGGCCTGCCTCACAATTGCTCCAACTAGGTAAGGGTGACCCTGGAGGCCCAACTGGGCAGACCCTGGAGAGCTGCTGATCCATGGCCAACTCACTTCCCACCAGCTCTGCCCGACTCTGGCCTAGTTCTTATCTAGGGTCCTCAGTGGCCCCTTCATCCCCTGGGCTCCCTTGCTCTGTCCCTCCACAAAGGGAGGTGCCATGGCCAAACAGGGATGAGATGGGGAGGCTGAAAGAGGCTGATTTCTGCATGACAGAAACAAGGCTTAGCCTGTGGTGAGCAAAGCCAGGCTCCTGGTGCTGGTCCTCAGCCTGATCATCTGAAATGGAGACTGTGCCCCTGAGGAGGTGATCTGGGAAACACTCAGCACTATGGGGGTGTGTCCTGGGCAGGAGCACTCTGTCTTTGGGGAGCCCAGGGAACTGCAGAGCCACGTGTGGGTGTGGGATGGTTACCTGGAATATCGGCAGGTGCCTGACGGTGACCTTGCTCGCTATGAGTTCCTGCGGGGTCTCCAGGCCTATGCAGAGACCAGCAAGTGGCAAGTCACAGAGTATCTTCTCAGGGACAACAGAAGGATTTCCAGGGGGTCTTCCCACCCCCATCTGCAGAGGCTGTGAGGGAGGAGGAAGAGGGGCCCTGAGCCAGAGCAGCAGCCAGGTGATCCTTCCCTCTGTGATTGAAGAGGGAGTGATCAGCCTTCTCAGCAGTGAGGGCCCAGGTCAGTTGGGGGAACCTGGTGTGTAGCATTTTTGAGTTCCTGTTCTCTACGATGAAACGGAGATTCATCTCTGTTTTCTTTAGGAATTGTTCAAATGCTTTTTTTTTCCAGCTGAAAGCTTAATAAATTTCAGTGTCTAACTTTGTGAATGATATTGATCACACTTGTATTTGTACTTACCCAGTTTAAGGACCAGAGTTTTGCTGTTTTCTAAAAGAAATTGGAAACTGTTCCATTTTATTTTGGGAACCTGAGCAAGATAACATGGATTGGAATTACAATTATTTTGCACATGTAAACTTACTTAGCAGTATACAGTTGGTGGAAGAATTAGAAAATTTAAAAAATATATATTGTAGTGAATTCTTGCTTCTTGTACTTTTAGTCTGTCCTTTTGTACAGCTAAGCCATGTCTGTTTACTTGGATTTTGCTGGATATTATTTAAGAAAGTAGGAGAAAATTGATGAGATTAATAAGCTCCCTGATCCCTGGCTCATTTATTCCATAGACCTTCATGGAGCCTCTGTTCTGTGGAAGGCCCTGTGTTAGCAGTGGGAACACTGGGAGATGCAGGACACACCCACACTTAGAGTGGGAGTCTAAAGTCACTTTGAGGGCCCAAGGCCATCTCCAGGCAGCTGAGTTCTTGCTAACTCATCTGCCACTCCTCACTCTCTTCAGCTAAAGCAGCATCTTTTATACAAAAGTTTACAAAGTCTGGTGACCGCTGAGGGGCCCCCATGGGAAGGTGAATGGTTCCTTGTGCTCCCCCACGGTCATGGGAGCAGCAGGCCCCATCCAGAATCTGTGCTGGGACTGAAGCCTTCTCTCAAGGGTTAAGGAGGCCCTCTCCTGAGTGAGGATGAGGGAGTCCAAGCACCCTGGAACAGAGGGGCCCTTAGAATACAACTCCACCCCTACTGGGCCTCCTGGGTGCCCTGGTCTGGGTTATCAGGCTGAGACTCCATGCCCCCTCACTTCCTCAGTGAACTCAAGGAGTCAGAGGCTTGGTCTTTGGGTTGCAGCCACAGGTGGGCAGATGGAGGGGCCCACGTCTTGTGGAGACTTGAGGTGAGAACCAGAGGAGACTGAAGGTCCCCCAGGGGATGCATGTGCCGCCCTCCCAACAGCCCTGGGGGGCCAGGAGGAACAGCGTCTAGATGTGACGTTACTGATCCTGATGGGAGGGGAGAAGCAAGGGCCTGGGTCAGGTGCTCAGGTTCAGGTCAGCAGACTGAAGGAATCCTGTTGTGCTATAAGTCAAGGTTGAACCCTGAGGGGGGCTCTGAGACCCAGGACATCCAGGTCATCAATGCTCTCAGCTCCAGGAGACCAGGCAGGGTCGTGGAAATGAGCCCCCTACTCTCACTTGCCTCTCAGAGGTTCTGGCTGGGGAGAGCCTGGTTCTAAGGGGAGCAATGTCGGGTGAGAGGATGGTATCCAGACCTGCTGAGAGTCAACGTGAAGAGCAGAAGGAGGGTTGAGGACAGCCGAGTGCATCCTCTCAGCTCTGGGAAACCCTGGGTATGGAGCCCTGATATCATGTCTACAGACTCTCCCTGAGGGTATCAGTGCAGTGATGGCCTTGGTGTGAGGGTCCCGCCTTTGGTCAACACAAGGGGCATCCCCGGACCTGCCAGGGCTCAAGATGAGAACCTTGAGGGAGGACACAGGGAAACCCACAGGTCCCAGATCTGCTGTCAGGCCCGGGCAACTCTGGTGGCTGCATGAGCACAAGGTCTCAGGGATATTGGAGACTTGATATAAGCGATGGGGCCTCAGAGATTGGAGAGGAGATTCTTAAGTTCTGAAGGAGTTTAAGTGAGGACCCTGAGGGAGGACTGAGGGGACCCCTCAAGAGGAGACTTTTAAGTGGCCTGTGTCAGACCATCCCAGGTGCATTTCTCAGCCGAGGCCCATGGTACTGATCTGTCCCCCTGTATCACTCCTATCCGTGATTTGATACCAGGCACTGCACTCATGGTCAAGATGAGTGAGCTAAGAAGCCAAGCAAGCCCGAGTAAGACCTTCAGGACCCAGGCAAGGCCCAGGGCCCAGTGGAGGCACAGCTCTTGGGGGCTGAGGTGGGGGAAGCTGCATCCCCCTCGGCCTCTCCACCCCTGGGGAGGGCAGCCACCCTGCCCGCTATGAGTTCCTGTGGAGTCCCTGGGCCTATGTGGAGACCAGCAAGTGACAAGTCATGGAGTTTCTGCTCAGTGTCATCCAAAGTGCTCTGAGGGCCTTCCCACCCCTGTCTGCAGAGGTGGCAAGAGAGGAGGAAAAGGGGGCCTGAGTCAGAGCAGCAGCCAGGTGATCCTTCCCTCTGTGATTGAAGACGGAGCGGTCAACTTTCTCAGAATGAGGGACCAGGCCAGTTGGGAGAACTGGTGTGTAGCATCTTTGGACTCCTCTTCTCTTCGATGACATGGAGATTCATCTCTGTCTTCTTTAGAAAATTTCCAAACTTTGATAGTTTAATAGAAGGCTAAGTAACCTTTAATGTCTTAGTTTGTGAATGATGAAGATCAAAATGTCTTTGTGGTTACCCAGTTCAAGTACAAGACTTTTGCTCTTTTGTAAAAGAGATTGGGCACTCTTCCATTTTGTTTTGTGACCCTGAGAGGGATACACTGGAATTGGAATAACAACTGTTTTGGAAACGTGAGCTTACTTAGCAGCCATATTGATGGGGTGAGATTTAGATAATAATAAAGGTGGTCATAGTGAATTCATGTATCTGTCCTTTTTGGGTATCATTCTCAAAAACTAAGTTATCTCTGTTTATTTGGATTTGTCTGAGTTATTTAAGGAAGTAGCAGACAATGAATCTGAGCCCCTGCCCACTGAGTCATTTATTCCAAAGGCCTTTATACAGCCTCTGCTCCCTGAAAGGCCGTGTTAACAGTTGGGACACTAGGAGAAGCAGGACACCCCCAACACCTAGAGTGCTGGTCTAGGAGCCAGAGTCACACAGGGAAGTTGGAGAGATGTCCCCTAGCCCCACAGAACAAGGCAACATGGGGCTGGGTGGTGGGGCTCCAGAAAGAGCACCCCAGGGTTGGTGCTTGAGCCAGGGTGGTTTGGGGCTTTGGAGAGCTGGGTTCCTTCTGTGAGAGGTGATTGTGATGAGGCTGGGTGGTGGCACCCCTCAGTATTGCATTGTGTCTTGGGGGTGATTGGAAAGTCTGAAAGGGATCATTGCTGTGAGGTGTCCTTTTGCATCTTGAATAAACCCCAGAGAGATCTCTTTCTGGGGCAGGAAGGAAGGGGTCCTGGCTCTTGTCACATTGCTGTTGACCACAGGGGTAAAGGAGGTGTTTTCCACCCCATATCTGCAAGGAATCCTGCAGAACTTTGGTTGCACTCCCTTGAAGTGATGCCCAAGCAATCCATGGAACTACCCTCTCTTTCCTGGTACCAGAGATCCAGAACCCAAGGTGTTAATGAGCTTTAAATTATCTCTTTTTGTAATTGGCTATTAATCAAACACTTGATGTTTGTTGGGGCTGCAATGTAGGAATATAATGGTTTGGATGGAAGACCAGCTGGGACAGAGGCAAAGAATGGTTCTTGCTTTTCCTGCTGGAACAGGCATTCCTGCAGGAAAAGTGTTCCTGCTGGAACACTCCTCAACCCCCAAATTTAACAGGCCCTGTAACTGGAAATGGGCCTTCTGGGGTAGCTCAAAGGATAAAAACCTGCTTGCATTATAAGAAACCTGGGTTTGAGCCCTGAGTCAGGAAGATCACCTGGAGTAGGGCATGGCAACCCATTCCAGTATTCTTGCCTGGAGAATTCCATGGATAGAGGACACTGGTGGTCTATATAGTCCATGGAGTCTGAAATAATTGAACACAACTGAGCAAAAAATACTATGGTCCACTATGGTCTAACTGGAAAAGTTACCTAATTTTATTTGTGAATCATCATGTTTGGCTGATTAGCTATTCCACATCCTGTTGAGGTGCATATTCTGTGACATGCCCTGGACCACAAAGCAGCCAACCCCTTCCCACAGTGGAGATTGGAGGAGTGTCTGTGGGCAACAGTGTGAGAGATTCCTGCCTCGCCATCCCAGTGCCAACAGCTGCGAGACCCTGCCAGCTTCATTGCGTCCTTCAGGCACATCCTGCATCCCAACATATGGTCCCCTCAAACCGGCTGGCTTCAGAGACAAAGAACTTAGGCCATGGGGCTTGGGCATCTTCCCAGGATCACGTGCTAGTGAGAGCCATGGTGGGCCCAGAGCCCTGGTCTCAATTTCTCTGGAGCCCCCGCCCTTCTCACTCACCCCAGGAAACCACCTGAACTTCAACTTCTCACGCCTTCCCCTTCTCAGTGCTACACGATGCCTCTGAGGTGACAAAAAGCAGGCCCGTGGAAGGAAGTGGATGAGGAGAATCAGAAGCACTGTGGGGTTGCTCTATGGTTTGCTGAGAACTGACTCTGCTGGGGGCCGACGTCTTTGTCCAGTCCCAGTGCCTCTTGCGTGAGGGTGGTGCCTCCTGCCCAACTAAACCTGCCAGGTTGACCAGCTCCTCACCAAGCAGGAGGGATGGAGGGTCTGACCTCATGGTCCCAGTGTCCACTGGGATAAGGCCCCTACAGGAGTCTCCTCCAATACAGGAGGGAAGTTAACACGGGCAGACCCCCAAGGCTTCAGGTCTTTGCAGCCGCAGTGAGGGTGAGGAGCAGATGGAGGGCCTCTGGGCTGTGGACACTGGGGCAGGGACCCCAAGCGCAAGGGCAGGAGAGCCAGGCTGAGACGTGCAGGCCTTGGACGTCATGGGGGCTTGTGTATACACAACACAAGTATCCTGAGCCACAGCTGACAAAAACTCCTCGGTGCCATGCAAACCCCCTGCCAGGGCCCACATGGTGACTGGAGGAGGGGAACCAGAAAAGGCAGCTCCCTCAGAACCCAGGGGTTGAGGAGGGGCCCCAAGTGGGGGTGGGGTGGGGGCAGGAAAGGCCACCTAGCCAGGCTGCCCACAGATACCATGGTCTTCAGTCCCCTTCAGAGGAACCACCAGAGGCCCCCACCAATGATCACAGCCTCTAGGGTTGTCCCCCAGTCAGATGAACCAACCTGAAGGAATGCTTTTTCAACCTGTTTAGGAGTGCAAAGGCAAGGGAGCAAGGACAGGTCGAGGCCTGTGAGCTCCATTCTAGCCTCCAGCCCTCAGGCTGAAAGGCCCCTGGGAGAGCCTCTTCCACACCCTCTTAGCTCTCCCCTTTCACACACCAGGCAGTGGCCCTCACACAGGGCAAATGACCCTGCTGAGTGGCAGAACTGGGGGGAAACTGTCTCTAGGGAGACAGTGCCCTAGGGTCCTCACACACGGGCCTTTCCAAGGTGCTTGTCTGTTCCATACACAGTAATTATGAAGAAGAGTGGCCCACAAAAGACAGAGAACACACATCTCCAAACGCAGTGCCCTATCACCCATGTGCAGTGAAGACACGTGACTCTTACTGGGGTTTTGTTCACTCCCCCACGCGGACTCTCATCCATTTTCATATACAGGTAGACAGGGGCTTACTCTGGTCACATCTAGCTCAACAGGTCAGACATGTCCCTGGGAGTGAGTATCTGTAAAGGACACCCCTTGAAAGGCGCCTAACCAGTGAGCCAACAAAATCATTTGATGTACCTGCCATCTGGGTATGAGAGAACATGTCCACAGTGGTGGTGGGGCTAGGGGCAGGGGCGGGGAAGATCAGAACTGGACTCGAAGAGGACCAGTGAAATGCTTATTTTCAATAGAACAGGCTGTACCTTGAGCTCCCAATCAAGTCCTTCAAACGGCAGGTATCCACAGACACCCATGTTGGACGTGGGAGGCCAGGACCAGGAGTAGCAGAAGCCTAACCAACCCACCGATGAAGGAAACAGTAATGTTGAGGCAGCCTCCAGGCAGGCTGAATCCAAGGCTCTGGGCGGGGGAATAAGAAAAGCACACACAGGTGTTCCCAGTGAGCATTCTAGGGCCAGGAGAGCAGTCTTTATGGGAAGAAATGGAAACTGAAGATAGCAGCCTGTGATCTGCAGTGGGATGCCGTCTGGGGGTGGGCAGAGCTCGGGAGGCTGCAAGCTCAGCAGAGCGCCTGGCTGTGCCCTCCCACATGGTGTCCTGGGGAGTCTGTGTCTCAGGTGCCTGGGGAACAATCAAGAGGAACAGGAAGTCGCTTCCACTATGCTCAAGCACAGCCCTACTCTGGGGAGAGCTCGACCTGGGGAGTGGTTGGGGCAGGACAACAGGACTTTGGGGCCATCTGAGTGGCACCAACCAACCCTGCAGCACCAGCCAGAAGAGACCAAAGCCAGAAGAGGGGCAAGGCAACGGCTGGTGGGGTCGCGGTGGGGCAGGACCACCACCTCAGGCTAGGCCAACCAGCCTGCTATGGATCCCATCTTCTGGGAGGGACAGTCGCCAGGGGCCCATCTGACCCCTGAGGATCTCTCACGGTGGTAGCTGAGCCAGGACTCGCCAGGGCCTGGCCCTTCAGCAAAAGCCAGCCACAGGCCTGCAAGTTGATAGGGAGGGGGGTGGGGCCAGGGGCACATTTGTCAACACATCCAAGGCCTGGCCCCCTGAAACAAGGCGCCTGGCAGCAGATGGGAGCCTTTGCAGGCAACCTGAAACAGACTTTTCCTACTTTCAGACAAGAGAGAAGCTGGGGATCCCATTTCCATCCCCAGACTCCTTCCCCCACACTGGGCCAAGGTTGCCTCTCCACATCTCGTCTGTGACATCATGACAATTAAGGAAGCTGACCACTTAATTGGCTGCCTGGCCCATGACCCAGATTTTAGAATCTCCAGAGAGTATTTATGGGGCACCCTGACCCTGGTCTGAGGCCCTTCTGCCTTGAGCATTCACTGCTTGGATAGAGAATGCTTGTGAGCTAGACTGACTCCATGGCTAGTCAGAGTTCCCACGAGGCATGCACAGCCCCCCTGGCCCCACCACCTGATGGGGAGTCCACAGCAGGGCACCACCCTGATATCTCCCTGGATCCAAACGTCGATTCAGGGGAGGCTTTGGAGAAGCAGTGGGACCAACCCGTGTGCCCAGATCCGGGCTCCCAAGACAACCCAACCCCACAGGGCCCAAACCCAGAAATGGCCAATGAGGAAGAGAACAACGCTGTCCTTGGGCTGTCCTTCCCCAGGAAGCTCTGGATGATCGTGGAGGATACGGCCTTCACCTCTGTGTACTGGAACGATGAGGGAGGCACAGTGGTCATTGAGGCAGATCTCTTCCAGATGGAGGTCCTCCAGTGCAGAGGCACAAACCAGATCTTTGAGACAGACAGCATCAAGAGCTTCACCTGTGAACTGAACCTGTATGGGTTCAGTAAAATCCACCCTTTGGGTCACTCTGCAGGGAAGAAGATGATGGTGATGTAGAAAGCCCTTCCAGGGAGACTAGACTTGACAAGCCGAGTCCTGGACAGGTTTCATTTCTTAGGAGAGTTTTTTCTTGTGAGAGGGTGGTTAAGGAAATAGGAGAAAGCAGGGCCTATCATGTTCCATGAACCCCCTTAGACAGGATCCACAGGGGTGACTCCAGATCCTGAGAGGCCACTTGATGTCAGGGAGGGCCAGTAATACCTCAAGTGAGGCTGGCCCTGGGGGAGCTCTAGGGAGCACACTTGCTAGGACCTCATAACCTGCCATCCATAGTTCATCAGGCACTCTGTCTATCAGATATAGTCTCTTAAATCTATTTCTCACTTCCACGGTATAGTCATAAAAGATTTGATTTAGGTCATACCTGAATGGTCTAGTTGTTTTCCCTACTTTCTTCAATTTAAGTCTTACTTTGGCAATAAGGAGTTCATGATCTGAACCACAGTCAACTCCCAGTCTTGTTTTTGCTGCCTGAATTGAGCTTCTCCATCTTTGGCTGCAAAGAATATAAGCAATCTGATTTCGGTGTTGACCATCTGGTGATGTCCATGTGTAGAGTCTTCTCTTGTGTTGTTGGAAGAGGGTGCTTGCTATGACCAGTGCGTTCTCTTGGAAGAACTCTATTAACCTTTGCCCTGCTTCATTCTGTACTCCAAGGTCAAATTTGCCTGTTACTCCAGGTGTTTCTTGACTTCCTACTTTTGCATTCCAGTCCCCTATAATGAAAAGGACATCTTTTTGGGGTGTTAGTTCTAGAAGGTCTTGTATGTCTTCATAGAACCGTTCAACTTCAGCGTTACTGGTTGGGGCATAGGCTTGGCTTACCGTGATGTTGTATGGTTTGCCTTGGAAACGAACAGAGATCATTCTGTCGTTTTTGAGACTGCATCCAAGTACTGCACTTTGAACTCTTTTGTTGACCATTATGGCTACTCCATTTCTTCTAAGGGATTCCTGCCCACAGTAGTAGATATAATGGTCATCTGAGTTAAATTCACCCATTTCAGGCTATTATAGTTTGCTGATTCCTAGAATGTCGACATTCACTCTTGCCATCTCCTGTTTGACCACTTCCAATTTGCCTTGATTCATGGACCTGACATTTCAGGTTCCTATGCAATATTGCTCTTTACAGCATCGGACCTTGCTTCTATCACCAGCCATATCCACAACTGGGTGTTGTTTTTGCTTTGGCTCCATCCCTTCATTCTTTCTGGAGTTATTTCTCCACTGATCTTCAGTAGCATATTGGGCACCTACCGACCTGGGGAGTTCCTCTTTCAGTATCCTATCATTTTGCCTTTTCATACTGTTCGTGTATTATATAGGCTCACATAATTCGAAAACCTAGTGGAGCAGCGCCCTCTGCTGGAGGATTCTTTGAACTACATCACAAATCCCTGGGGTAGTTGTGTTGCCAAGGCCTTCAAAGACGGGGACAGTCAGCTGTACACAGCCAGTTTTAATATGGACAAGAGAAGAAAGAGAAGTCTTGGGGCACAAGAAAGGATTGGGGGTAGTAAATGTCAGTGTGAGGCTGTACAACCTTTTATACTTTAAAAATCTAGTGGAGCAGAGCCTTTTGCAGGTGGATTTCTTGAACTACATCAGAAAGCCCTGGTGACATTGTGTTGGCAACCCACTCCACATCATTCAGTGAACACTAAAAATGGTGGCTGACATCTGGACACAGTCTGTACACGAGAACCTGTCTTTGTTAGTGATCAGCTTGATTTAGAGCTGGTCAGTCAAACTGCTCAGTCTCAGGACCTCAAAAGGTGAGCATCTCTGGCTGAAACAGAATGGTGACTAGAGGCCTACTTTTGGTCTTTCATCCTCACCAGCAGTGAGAGCCCTTGAACCACTTCTGTAGTCTATGCCTGCTTGCTACTTAAAGTGTGGTCCAGGGACCAGCAGCATCAGCATCACCTGGGAACTTGTGACTCTGAGGCCTCCACTACAGACCTATTGAATCAGGACTTGCACTTTCATATGCCTGATGATTCCAGCGCACATTAGAGTTTGAAAAATACTACTCCTTGGTACCTCGGGGACCAATAATTTGACATGATTGAACTTTATTTTACAAATAAACCTAGAAGACTCACAATGATTACCCAAATCCACATAACTAGGGGGTGGAAGATCCAAAGTTAGCAACTAAATTGCCTCACTTTCAGCTCAGGTGTTTCTGCATTATTCTACTCTGTTGTACCCTGTGGCAGATTCCTCTCTGGCCACAGAGGACAACTTCATGCTTTGTTTTTGAGATAAAATTCCCTGTTATATGTTTTTGCATCTAAATCCATGATCTGCGGAACTTCTCTGATGACTCAGTAGTTAAGACTTCACCTTCCAGGGCTTCTGTGGTGGTCTGGTGGTTGAGAATCCACCTGCCAGTGTAAGGGACATGGGTTTGATCCTTTTCTGGGAAGATCCCACATGCTATGGAGCAGTGAAGCCAGGGCACCACAAATTTTGAAGCCCTTGCACCCTAGGACCTGTGCTCCAAAACAAGAGAAGCCACAGCAGTGAGTAGCCCAGGCACTGCAACAAAGAGTAGGCCCCGCTTACCAGGACTAGGGAAAGCCTGACCAAACCAACAAAGGCCTAGTGAAGCCAACAATAAATAAACAGACCTTTAAAAATTAAAAAAAAAGTTAAAGGCTTTGGTTTCCAACACAGAGTTTGGGAATTCGATCCCTGGTTGGAAAGATAGGATCCCACATGCCTCTCAATCAAAAGCCAAAACAAACAATACGCTAACAAATTCAACAAAGACTTTAAATGGTCAACATCAAAAACAAAATCTTAAAAAAAGGACATGACTTACTACCTTACCTAACACCAAAGTTCTTCAGAACTGAGGTCAAACCAGATCCCTACCATTCCCCTCTCCTAAAACATCCCTTACTGCAGTCCTTCCTAGAAACTGTCTTTGGTGAGTCTTGTAGCTTAATGGGAAAATGTCTAGGAGGGCAGGCATTTGTTATTGTGATATCACTAAGCTGTTGTAAGTTCAGTGCTAGGATTCCAGCTTCTGGCAAGGACTGGGATGAGCCATGTGGGGACTTCTGTCCAATTCTTTGGACATGAGATCACCAATTACTTCTGCTTCTACTGTTAGGCAGGACAGTTGCCACATACAGTAAACATTTAAGACTTACTCCTTCGAAAGATGAATTTAAATTATAATGGATATACCAAAAATCTCTTTTTTAATTAAACCTAATAAAATAATTTTGTCTTTAATGTTTAAATTATTGTTGATTTATGATATTAACTTCAGATATACAATATAGTGATTCAATGTTTTTATAGATTATACTCCTTCTAGAGTTATTATAAAATATTGGCTATATTCCTTCTGCTGTACAGTATATCCTTGTTGCTCATTTATTTTATACATTGTAATTTGTACCTCTTAATCTCCTACCTCTATCTTGCCTTTTTCCTATCCCTCCCCACTGGTAACCACTAGTTTGTGCTCTGTATCTGGATACATCAAAACATTCTTAAATAGAAGGACTTAATTTCTTGATTTCTAATCCCAGAAACACTCCCACTGTGATTAGGAATGCTTGGTATAGTTCTTGTCATGGGGCCACACTGACATGGGGAAAACAAGGAGCAGGGTATCATGGTGGTTTTGGTGCATCCTGGCCCAGGACTTAAAGAATGGATTCTTCTGCAAAGCCCTTGGACCCTGGGGCCAGTTGTAAGCAGGCTGGCAACATTTATTTAATTAGACTCATCATATTCATTTGAATTGCAACAGTCTACCAGAAGATGACCCAGACACAGAGAATCCCATGAGACACTTATCCAAACCGGCTTTTATGTGTGAGTGTGTCCTGTGGAGGCACTAGTCAGCAGTGGCCTGCCAAGGGGACAGGGCATCTGCCTGCAGCAGACCTGGGAGGTATTGCATGTGGCTTAAGTCCTCTTGGAGGAAGTCACCATTATCCCTGCCACAGAGTCACCGAGAAGATGACTCAGAAACTGGAGAGCAATTATAGCAAAGAAGTTCTTGCACTGTTGCAAAAGTTCTAGGGCCCACGACAGATTCCCCAACCTGGAGATCCAGCAAAGGGACTGAGAACCCCCAGGGATTTTGACTTTGAAGGCCAGAGGGATTTGATTACAGAACTTCCACAGGACTGGGGAAACAGACTCTTGGAGGGCACAAACAAAACCTTGTGCACACCAGGACCCAGGAGAAAGGAGAAGTGACCCCACAAATACTGAGTCAGACTTGCCTGTGAGGGTTCAGGAATCTCTGGTGGACACGTGGGTTGACAATGGCCTGCTGCAGGCTCAGGGACACAGAATACAACACTCTTGGGAGCTTTGGGGAGTGCTGGAATAAGTCTTTTTGAAGGAGGTCCCCATTACTGCCATTATCCCTACCATATTTTGGCCTGAGGCCAAACTACAGGGAGGGAACACAGACCCACCCATCAACAGCAAATTGATTAAAGATTTACTGAGGAGAATCAATATTGTCAAAATGGCTATGCTACCCAAAGCAATCTATAGATTCAATGCAATCCCTATCAAGCTACCAACGGTATTCTTCACAGAACTAGAACAAATAATTTCACAATTTGTATGGAAATACAAAAAACCTCGAATAGCCAAAGTAATCTTAAGAAAGAAGAATGGAACTGGAGGAATCAACCTGCCTGACTTCAGACTCTACTACAAAGCCACAGTCATCAAGACAGTATGGTACTGGCACAAAGACAGAAATATAGATCAATGGAACAGAATAGAAAGCCCAGAGATAAATCCACGAACCTATGGACACCTTATCTTTGACGAAGGAGGCAAGGATATACAATGGAAAAAAAACAACCTCTTTAACAAGTGGTGCTGGGAAAACTGGTCAACCACTTGTAAAAGAATGAAACTCGAACACTTTCTAACACCATACACAAAAATAAACTCAAAATGGATTAAAGATCTAAATGTAAGACCAGAAACTATAAAACTCCTAGAGGAGAACATAGGCAAAACACTCTCTGACATAAATCTCATCAAGATCCTCTATGACCCACCTCCCAGAATATTGGAAATAAAAGCAAAACTAAACAAATGGGACCTAATGAAACTTAAAAGCTTCTGCACTACAAAGGAAACTATAAGTAAGGTGAAAAGACAGCCCTCAGATTGGGAGAAAATAATAGCAAATGAAGAAACAGATAAAGGATTAATCTCAAAAATATACAAGCAACTCCTGAAGCTCAATTCCAGAAAAATAAATGACCCAATCAAAAAATGGGCCAAAGAACTAAACAGACATTTCTCCAAAGAAGACATACAGATGGCTAACAAACACATGAAAGATGCTCAACATCACTCATTATCAGAGAAATACAAATCAAAACCACAATGAGGTACCATTACACGCCAGTCAGGATGGCTGCTATCCAAAAGTCTAAAAGCAATAAATGCTGGAGAGGGTGTGGAGAAAAGGGAACCCTCTTACACTGTTGGTGGGAATGCAAGCTAGTACAGACACTATGGAAAACAGTGTGGAGATTTCTTTAAAAACTGGAAATAGAACTGCCATATGACCCAGCAATACCACTTCTGAGCATACACACTGAGGAATCCAGAACTGAAAGAGACACATGCACCCCAATGTTCATTGCAGCACTGTTTATAATAGCCAGGACATGGAAGCAACCTAGATGCCCATCAGCAGATGAATGGATAAGGAAGCTGTGGTACATATACACCATGGAATATTACTCAGCTATTAAATTTAGAAAGATGGTAACAATAACCCTATATGCAAAAAAGAAAAAGAGACACAGAAGTACAGAACAGACTTTTGAACTCTGTGGGAGAAGGTGAGGGTGGGATGTTTCGAAAGAACAGCATGTATATTATCTATGGTGAAACAGATCACCAGCCCAGGTGGGATGCATGAGACAAGTGCTCGGGCCTGGTGCATGGGAGGACCCAGAGGAGTCGGGTGGAGAGGGAGGTGGGAGGGGGGATTGGGATGGGGAATACGTGTAACTCTATGGCTGATTCATGTCAATGTATGACAAAACCCACTGAAATGTTGTGAAGTAATTAGCCTCCAACTAATAATAAAAAAAATAAAATAAAAATAAAAGGTAGAAGAAGCAAAAAAAAAAAAAAAGAAAGAAAAGATTTACTGAGCATGCCCCCCCCCCCCCAATCGGAGAAAGACCCAGATTCCCCCATAGACAGTCCCTCATCCTTATCCATCAGAGGGCAGACACAATGAAAACCACAATCACAGAAAACTAATTAAACTGAGCACATGGACCACAGCCTTGTCTAACTCAATGAAAGTATGAGCCATGCCATGTAGGGCCACCCAAGATGGACGGATCATGGCATAGAGCTTTTACAAAACATGGTCCACTGGAGAAGGAAATGGCAAATAACTTCAGTATTCTTGCCTTGAAAACAGCATGAAAAGGCAAAAAGATATGACACTGAAAGATTAACTCCCCAGGTCGGTAGGTATCCAATATGATACTGGAGAAGAGTGGAGAAATAGTTACAGAAAGGTTGAAGAGGCTGAGCCAAAGCAAAAACAAGGTTCAGTTGTGGATGTGATAGAAGTAAAGTCTGATGCTGTAAAGAATAATATTGCATAGGAACCTGGAATGTTAGGTCCATGAATCAAGGTAAATAGGAAGTGGTCAAATAGGAAATGGCAAGAATGAACACCAGCATTTTAAGAATCAGTGAACTAAAATGGACTGGAATGGGTGAATTTCATTCATATGACCATTTCATCTACTACTGTGGGCAAGAATCCCTCAGAAGAAATGGAGTTTCCCTCATAGTCAGCAAGGGAGTCCATAATGCAGTACTTGGTGCAATCTCAAAACCGACAGAATGATCTCTGTTCCTTTCCAAGGCAAAACATTCAATGTCACAGTAATCCGAGTCTATGCCCCAACCACTAATGCTGAAGAAGCTGAAGTTCAATGGTCTATGGAAGACCTAAAAGACCTTTAAGAACTAACACCATAAAAAAGATGTGCTTTTCATCATAGGGGACAGGAATGCAGAAGTAGGAAGTCAAGAGATATCTGGAGTAACAGGAAAGTTTGACCTTGGAGTACAAAATGAAGCAGGTCAAAGGCTAACAGTTTTTCCAAGAGAATGCACTAGTCATAGCAAACACCCTCTTCCAACAGAAGAGACTCTACACATGGACATCACCAGATGGTCAATATAAAAATCAGATTGATTATATTCCTTGCAGCTGAGGATGGAGAAGCTTTAAATAGTCAGCAAAAAAAGACCAGGAGCTGACTGTGGCTCAGATCATGAACTCGTTATTGCAAAATTCAGACTTAAATTGAAGAAAGTAGGGAAAACCACTAGACCAATCAGGTATGACCTAAATCAAATCCCTTACAATTATACAGTGGAAGTGACAAATAGAATCAAGGGATTAGATCTGATAGATAGAGTACCTGAAGAACTATGGACAGAGGTTCATAACATTGTACAGGAGGCTGTGATCAAAACCACCCCTAAGAAAAAGAAATACAAAAAGGCAAAATGGTTGTCTGAGGAGGCCTTACAGATAGCTGAGAAAAGAACAGAAGTGAAAGGCAAAGGAGAAAAGGAAAGATATACCCATTTGAATGAAGAGTTCCAAAGAGTTGCAAGGAGAGACAAGAAAGCATTCCTAAGTGATCAGTGCAAAGAAATAGAGGAAAACAATAGAAAAGGAAAGACTAGAGATAGCTTCAAGAAAAATTAGAGATAGCAAGGGAACATTTCATGCAAAGATGGGCACAAAAAGGACAGAGACAATATGGACCTAACAGAAGCAGAAGATATTAAGAGGTGGAAAGCATACACAGAAGAACTATACAAAAAATATCTTAATAACCCAGACAACTACAGTGGTGTGATCACTCACCTACTGCCAGACATCCTGGAGTCCAAAGTCAATTGGACCTTAGGAAATATCACTATGAACAAAGGCAGTGGAGGTGATGGAATTCCAGCTGAGCTATTTCAAATCCTAAAAGATGTGAAAGTGCTGCACTCAATATGCCAGCCAATTTGGAAAACTCAGCAGTGGCCACAGGACTGGAAAAAGTCAGTTTTCATTTCAATCCCAAAGAAAGGCAATGCCAAAGAATGTTCAAACTACTGCACAATTGCACTCATCTCACACACTAGCAAAGTAATGCTCAAAATTCTCAAAGCTA
This sequence comes from Muntiacus reevesi, assembly GCF_963930625.1. NCBI lineage: Eukaryota > Metazoa > Chordata > Mammalia > Artiodactyla > Cervidae > Muntiacus > Muntiacus reevesi. The sequence continues at coordinate 116,417,533 of NC_089271.1, read as the reverse complement.
GGCTTCAATAGTACATTAAATGAGAACTTCCAGATGTCCAAGTTGGATTTAGAAAAGGCAGAGGAACCAGAGATCAAAATGCCAACATCCGTTGGATCATCACAAAAGCGAGAGTTTCAGAAAAACATCTACTTCTGCTTCGTTGACTACACTAAAGCCTTTGACTATGTGGATTACAACAAACTGTGGAAAATTCTTAAAGAGATAGGAATACCTGACCACCTTAACTGTCTCTTGAGAAATCTGTATGCAGGTCAAAACGTAACAGTTAGAACCAGACATATATCAATGGACTAGTTCCAAATTGGGAAAGGAGTGCATCACCTTTATATTGTCACCCTGCTTATTTAACTTCTATGTAGAGTAACTTATGTGAAATGCCAGGCTGGATGAAGCACAAGCTGGATTCAAGATTGCTGGGAGAAATATCAATAACCTCAGATATGCAGATGACACTACCCTTATGGCAGAAAGTGAAGAGAAACTAAAGAGCCTCTCGATGAAAGTGAAAGAGGAGAGTGAAAAATCTGGCTTAAAACTCAACATTCAAAAAACTAAGATCATGACATCCAGTCCTATCATTTCATGGCAAATAGACAAGGAAACAATGGAAACAGTGACAGATTTTGTTTTCTTGGGCTCCAAAACCACTTAAGATGGTGACTGCAGCCATGAAATTAAAAGACTTTCTCCTTGGAAGAAAAGCTATGACCAACCTAGACAGCATATTAAAAAGCAGAGACATTACTTTGCTGACAAAGGTTCAGTTCAGTTCAGTCACTCAGTCGTGTCTGACTTTTTGCATCTGCATGGACTGCAGCAAGCCAGGCCTCCCTGTCCATCACCAACTCCTGGAGTTTACTCAGACTCATGTCCATTGAGTTGGTGATGTCATCCAACTATCTCATCCTCTGTCATACCCTTTTCCTCCCGCCTTCAATCTTTCCCAGCATCAGGGTCTCTTCCAATGAGTCAGTTCTTCACATCAAGTGGCCAAAGTGTTGGAGTTTCAGCTTCAGCATCAGTCTTTCCAATGTATATTCAAGACCGATTTCCTTTAGGATGGACTGGTTTGATCTCCTTGCAGTCCAAGGGACTCTCAAGAGTCTTCTCCAACACCACAGTTCAAAAGCATTAATTCTTCGGCAGTCAGCTTCTTTATAGTACGACTCACATCTATACATGACTACTGGAAAAACCATAGCTTTGGCTAGACAGACCTTTGTTGGCTGCTTTTTAATATGCTGTCTAGGTTGGTCATAAAGGTCTGTCTAGTCAAATCAGTTTATGAGAATAACAGGGAAGTGCTTGCTGAAACTTATACTACCCTTGATGAAGTTGAGGAACAGTGATCCCTTAATTAAAGTAATTTTTCCAGGCCTCTGTAAATTATGTGGTACATTAGTATTTGAAGGGATAAATAATAAGTGCTACTCTGAAAAATAAATTCTTTCCTCACAGCCTGGCCACTTTCCCACAACTTCCAAGAATGAAAGACTTCTGATTTCTGTGGATCCTTGAAGATATTTGTGAAATAATTCCATTAATGCAAAGCCCCTTAATGGTCCTGGAAGCAGGGTGTCTGTTCTGAACTGGGGCCTTGGCAGGGAAAGGGGCAGGCCAAGGAGAATAGGGCAAGAGTCAGGAGCTTGGGAACAGGTTAGCTGAGTCCTCTGCCATGGATATAAACAAAGCTGCAAGCTTCATCTGAGCCTCAGGGTCCTCTTCCAGGATCCCTGGCTGTTAATAGAATGCCTTTCTTTGTGGTTTTATGACTTTCTTGCTGGGGGTCACTCTTAGCTCCTTGAGGCTTTCCACAGTTCTTGCCAAGTGGCCTCCATATTTTTTTGAAAGAAAGAAATTTTAAAGGCTTGGGTAGTGATGGGAAGCCTTGAATGGCAGGGTGAAGATCTCTATAAGGCCAAAGATATGTTGGCAGAAATGGTCAAAGTTCACTTGTTCAGAACTCTGGAAACTAACCAAAGACTTGCAACACTCTGAGATGTTTTCATTCAAGCAAAACTGTTGAATATTATAAGACCAGTAAGAACAGCAGGGTTGGTGGCTTTTTAATTTGGGCTATTCCCATCCACTTTTCCCCAGCTTCACAGAACCCTTAAAATTCAGCAGCCTTGAAATCATAGTAGCTATAAAAAAATGAACCAAAAGAAGCCCAAATGGAAACAGCCCAATTGTCCTTCCATTTCTAGTGACTATGACTGGGGAGTGAGATTTGAGAGACTTGCTTTTTTACTTTACAGCACTTCTATACAATTAAACTGTTAATAGAGCTACTTTAAAAATAAATAGCAGTGATAAAGATAAAACAGAGCAGGAGAGGGTTCCTAAAAATGCTCTAATGATTAAGGAATGGTAGATGAAAATTGTACAGAAGTATTCATGCTGTTTCTAATTTAAAACTTATATAAAACAATACTTTGGCCACCTGATGCAAAGAGATCCTGGAAAAGATCCTGATGCTGGGGAAGATTGAGGGTAAGAGGAGAAGGGGGCGACAGAGGATAAGATGGTTGAATGGCATCACTGACTCAATGGACATGAGTTTGAGCAAACTCAGGGGGATAGTGAAGGACAGGGAAGCCTGGCGTGCTGCTGTTCATGGGGTTGCAGAGAGTCAGACATGACTTGGTGACTGAACAACAACATACACAACATCAACGTTCTTTTTATTCAATGTGCTATCTTTAGCATTTCATTTTAGTGAAAACCAAAATATGTTTCTAAGAGATTTTTTTTTTAATAGGTTCCATCCCTGGTCAGGGAACTAAGATCCTTCCACTTTAGATTCAATTCAATTCTCCCTTTCTCGAAGAGCTTTTATAGGAATACATTTGACCTTTGCTTCCTGATTCTACTTTTTCTTGTGAAGTTCTGTTTACCAACTGTAAATTCTCTTACCATGATGGTTTTCAGTAACATAAGCATAGCAAATAGTAAAGAGACTATGGCATAGGGTTTTTTTTGGCAAGCTTACTTTTTCTGGCAAGCTTACTCTTTGCAAAAATAACTATGAGTTAACTCAGCTATAACCTTTGGGGGGGGGACAAGTTTTTTGTTGTGGTTATTTTTGGCCATGCCAAACAGCATGTGGGATCCCAGTTCACTGACCAGGGATTGAACCCTTGCACCTTGCAGTGGAAGCTTGGAGTCAACCACTGGACTGCCAGGGAAGTCCCAACTTAACTATAACCTTAAAAGCTAATCAAAAAGCAATTATAAGCAGCTTTCTGTTCCCAATGTTAAAGCCCCTCCTGGAGCTTGAAAATATTTTTGACAATCAGTGCAGAATAATGCATTTTGTGCTCAAAAGGTACATTAGCAAGAAGACTTTAGATAGCTGTCCACTGTGATAGCATCTTCACAACTCTGTAGGAGGCTGGCTGTGTGAATGAACCTAGGGGAAAAAAATCTACCATGAAAAAATCCTCCACCTTCCACTCCAGACACAATTATCCATGTTTTTTTTGTTTTTTGTTTTTTTTTTAAATATTATTTTATTAGTTGGAGGCCAATCACTTCACAACATTTCAGTGGGTTTTGTCATACATTGACATGAATCAGCCATATAGTTACACGTATTCCCCATCCCGATCCCCCCTCCCACCTCCCTCTCCACCCGACTCCTCAGGGTCCTCCCAGTGCACCAGGCCCGAGCACTTGACTCATGCATCCCACCTGGGCTGGTGGTCTGTTTCACCATAGATAATATACATGCTGTTCTTTCAAAACATCCCACCCTCACGTTCTCCCCCAGAGTTCAAAAGTCTGTTCTGTACTTCTGTGTCTCTTTTTCTGTTTTGCATATAGGGTTATCGCTACCATCTATCTAAATTCCGTATATATGTGTTAGTATACTGTAATGTTCTTTATCTTTCTGGCTTACTTCACTCTGTATAATGGGCTCCAGTTTCATCCATCTCATTAGAACTGATTCAAATGAATTCTTTTTAATGGCTGAGTAATATTCCATGGTGTATATGTACCACAGCTTCCTTATCCATTCATCTGCTGATGGGCATCTGGGTTGCTTCCATGTCCTGGCTATTATAAACAGTGCTGCGATGAACATTGGGGTGCACGTGTCTCTTTCAGATCTGGATTCCTCAGTGTGTATGCCCAGAAGTGGTATTGCTGGGTCATATGGCAGTTCTATTTCCAGTTTTTTAAGAAATCTCCACACTGTTTTCCATAGTGGCTGTACTAGTTTGCATTCCCACCAACAGTGTAAGAGGGTTCCCTTTTCTCCACACCCTCTCCAGCATTTATTGCTTGTAGACTTTTGGATAGCAGCCATCCTGACTGGCGTGTAATGGTACCTCATTGTGGTTTTGGAACTGGAGGAATCAACCTGCCTGACTTCAGACTCTACTACAAAGCCACAGTCATCAAGACAGTATGGTACTGGCACAAAGACAGAAATATAGATCAATGGAACAGAATAGAAAGCCCAGAGATAAATCCACGAACCTATGGACACCTCATCTTTGACAAAGGAGGCAAGGATATACAATGGAAAAAAGACAATCTCTTTAACAAGTGGTGCTGGGAAAACTGGTCAACCACTTGTAAAAGAATGAAACTAGAACACTTCCTAACACCATACACAAAAATAAACTCAAAATGGATTAAAGATCTAAATGTAAGACCAGAAACTATAAAACTCCTAGAGGAGAACATAGGCAAAACACTCTCCGACATAAATCACAGCAAGATCTTCTATGACCCACCTCCCAGAATATTGGAAATTAAAGCAAAAATAAACAAATGGGACCTAATGAAAATTAAAAGCTTTTGCACAACAAAGGAAACTATAAGTAAGGTGAAAAGACAGCCCTCAGATTGGGAGAAAATAATAACAAATGAGGAAACAGACAAAGGATTAATCTCAAAAATATACAAGCAACTCCTGAAGCTCAATTATCCCTGTTTTGTTTGATATGAGGAAATAACCCTCAGGGTTCAAATTCTTTCCATGATTATTAGAAACTATTTCTGCTTAAGACTAGGATGTAGCCGGTGATCAAATCTCCTACAATTACGTGTTGACCATGGATGGGATTCAGATGGTCTTTCATGGCCCTGAAATTGTACGTACAATTTTGTGCTAATGTGGATTTGAGATAGTGTCTATCACTTTCATCAGTTTCCTAAGGTGGCCTGTGGCCAAAAAAAATATAAGATCCACTGATCTAAAGGTTTCCTGGATTGAGACTCGGAAGTAGCAAGCTGATGAAAGATATTCCTTCACCCCTACTTCCCCCCAATTCTTCAAAGACAGCTTTGAGCCTGGGGTTGTCCATGTATCTGAAGTTTCTTTGGCATTGTATCCAGGCAGAGGATGGAAGCACTGATGGGAGGGCTGGAGGCACCAAAATCTGATGATGGCAGAAAGGTGTTTGCAAGTTCCTAAACTGAAAGGGTCTTCAGGGAGAAAGATTTCTTCCAACTTGGAGAGTAGCCCCAATCTTAGCCAGCTTCTGGAGCCAAGAGGAGGGGGAAGCTGGATTTTTCTGGATGTGGGGATCAGGTAATGAGTAATGACTGCCATGTTAGGCACCATCATAGACCCAGTCCAGAAATCTGAGTCCTTTTCTAATTGCATGCACTTAGGCAAGACCCTTAACTTTTGGAGATCTCATTTCCTTTCCAGCAGACTGATTTTTGGACCAATGGCACAAGCATGTATCATTTTGAGTTTGGGGTTTTAAGTTTTGCTTATGTTTCCCAAACTTGGAAAAGCCAGGCTTAGAAGCTAATTTGAAACAAAGCAAGATGTGACTGAGATATCACCTATAAAGAGTATCTACCTGGGACCCTGAGATGCCTCACATCACACTAGAGTAGACCTTAATGTCTCAATTGCTATCTTAGAGTGTGGAGATTTGAATGAGATACCAAGAGGAAAAGGCAAGAAGTGGAGTGATGCTCTGAAAATCACTGCCTGAAAAGAAGAACTAGATCCATTAGTCCCTCTGGCAGAAGCAGCAAAATTGATCGAAGGGAAACTGGGAGAAGATCCATCTTGAAGGGGTGATTCTTAGTCTATGTAGAGAATAACCACAGAGGCTCACCTGTTCCCTTAAAGCTGAAGGCCCTATCTATTGAGTGTTAAACTTCAGAAGTAGTTGATGAAATATATGGGAACACTCTCGTATATTACTGGTAGGAATGTCAATTGCTCTAATCCTTTTTGGAAACAGTTTTCAAATATTTAGTAAGAGCCATGAAACCCTTTGTACCTTCTAAAATTCCCATTTTGGATACCATCCTAAAGAAATGATCCAGATGACTGAAAATTCATTGTGCACAGACTGTCATCAAGGTGCCATTGCTCCTACCAGAATATGGGGAAATGATGCATAAATTATGTGAAACAACTGATGCTCACTGTCTTCTAACCTCTCCCCACATCTCCAACCTCCATCAGCTGCATAGCATCCCCATGTATCCTCTTCTTTCCATTCATTTACTTGCAAAAATTCTCCTTATCATAACATCACTGTGTCACCTTGCTGTTATTGTGCTCAGTTGTTTCTGACTCTTTGTGACCCCATAGACTGTGGCCTGCCAGGCTCCTCTGTCCATGGAATTTTCCAGTTAAGAATACTGGAGCAGGTAGCCATTTCCTACTCTTGAGGATCTTCCGAAACCAGAGATCAAACCTGTGTGTCTTGCATCTCCTGCATTGGCAGGTGGATTCTTTACCTCTAGTGCCACCTGGGAAGCCCAGGTCACCTGTGCTATGCCAAGGGCACTCATTCCCTTCCCAAAGGAGATAACCCTAAATTTCATCCTTGTTTTACATCAAGCTTCAGGTGCAGCACCTCTGGATGATGATACTTCTTGTTTATTTCTTAATGTGACACCTCATAATTTAAAGACCTACAGATAAGGATGGCATTAAATATCCCCAATAGTCTCAATACAAAGTGAGAATAAGATAACAGAATATGTGCCATGCAATATCCATTTAGAAAGGAGGAAGGGAGAAACCACCCTTGGTGGTCCCTAAATTCTCACAGACCTCATGTTCTGCTGGAGAGAGGGAAAGGCTCCCTGACAAAGGCATGAGTTTCTTGGGCTAACTTTCTGTTGCCCCTGGCTTCTGTTCTCTCAGAAGATCATCCTTGTCCATTTTTGTCATGGCCACATCTGAGGAAGACATGGGGAAGGAGTCCCCTTCTGGGATGTAGCAGCCCATTTGTTGGTAGGCTACATGTGTGGTGGAGTAAGCTCTCACAAGTCCTTGATGGTGAGGCTGGAGGTTTCTCCAGCAAGACGATCCCTTTATCTACTGAGAAGATTAGACATCTCTTTGTTGTTGTTGTTCAGTCACTCAGTCCTGTCCAACTCTTTGTGACCCATGGACTGCAGTATGCCAGGTTTCCCTGTCTTTCACCATCTCCCATAGTTTGCTCAAACTCATGTCTATTGAGTTGGTGCTGCCATCCAACCATCTCATCCTCTGTCATCCCCTTCGCCTCCTGCCTTCACTCTTCCAGCATCAGTCACTTTTCCAATGAGTTGGCTCTTTGCATCAGATGGCCAAAGTATTGGAGCTTCAGCTTCAGCATCAGTCCTTCCCATGAATATTCAGGGTTGATTTACTTTAGGATTGACTGGTTTGATCTCCTTGCAGTCCAAAAGACTCTCAAGAATCTTCTCCAATTCCACAGTTCAAAAGCATCAATTCTTCGGTGCTCAGCCTTCTTTATGGTCCAACTCTCACATCTGTACATGACTACTGGGAAAACTATAGCTTTGACTATATGAACCTTTGTCAGCAAAGTAATCTCTCTGCTTTTTAATATGTTGTCTAGATTTGTCATAGCTTTTCTTCCAAGGAACAAGTGTATTTTAATTTCATGGCTGCAGTCACCATCTGCAGTGATTTGGGGGCCCGAGAAAGTAAAGGCAGCTTTTTTTCAAGATATCTCTTTTCTTCTAGTCAATTCTATAGACTGATGACTAAAGCAGACATTTACCAAACACTAGATTCCAGACTGGGTGATTTTGTCTCGTAGCATCAGTACTTGTTGGCTAAGCCCATTCCCCTGTCTCTGATTTTAATGACTTCCTTGGTTTATTCTTTAGGATAATTCACAGAAATACCCTGGAATGGAGAGGCTACAGGAGGATAATCGTTGTCTTTCCCAGGCTGGGGATGTCCAGCTTAAGGTGTTTGGTAAAAGCTGAAAGGATCAAGCTCTGACTCCTCCCAGGTCTCTGTCTCTGCCTTCACTAGTCCTATCTTCACCTTGGGGCAGATAATTGGGCTTTGTCCACTGTGCACAATTTTCTGACTCAGCCAACTTGGAGTGCCAATGGCAGGGCTTCTATTAGGAGAGCTGTGTTTTCTTCTGTCTCTGCTTTCAGACGGATCAGCTTCACCACCCAAAACTTGTCTCTTGCTTGTAGCACCTTTTTGAATGTCACAAGGAGAAATTAAATCAACACCAGGATCTCAATTCTGTACAAAATCCCATAAATTCCTAACCTTACTAGACACACAGTTCACAAAAAAATGATCGCTTTGAAGTCACATAACTGGTTTGCCCATTTCCCAACTCAAGACAGAGGGCTTTCACTCTCATTCATCCAACCTAGGCTTAGACAATACTACATTATTTGACTTGCTCCTTTGCCAGACCCTACTAGGGACCAGTTTCTGCATAGGAATCCTTTAGTTGCCTATGACAGAAAAATGGTAAATTCAACTGAATGGGTGTCAAGTAATGCTCGGTCATAACAAGGAGGTGAAGGAGTGGACATTTTCCATGCTTTAGTTTTAGTCTTTCTGGTGCCTATCAGTGCTTCCTATGCTCCAATATTTGGGTAACATGAAAGTGTGCCCTTCAGGCAATGACCACCAGGAGCACATCTGCAGTCAAATAAGTTGTGTTTTATACTCATTTTGCAGTGAGGACAGAAGAACCATAGGGAGAAACAATGAGGTCTTTCAGTAAAAGAAGTGTGATGGAGTTCTTCCAACTATGTAGCACTGAAGGGTAAAGGGAACCAGAAAGTGATAGTAGCAAGAAAATAATTGAGGGGTTGGATCTTGCTGTTCAGGCTCAGTAAGAAGTCATGCCTGAAAGATAATCTTGAGAGTGGAACAGAGGAGGACTGCAATCAACAATGTCCAATACTAGAGAGATGACCAGTAAAAAAGACAATATTATCAAAACTATATCAATAGAATGATGGGGAGTAAAAGTCAGTTTGAAGTAGTTGAGCAGTAAATAAGTCAGATATGAAGGCAACAAAAACAGACAATTCTTTTGAGAAGCATGGCCTTGAAGGAAGAAAAAAGGTCAATTGCTAAAGATGGACTGGGGATTTCCCTGGTGGCCCAAAGGTTAAGAATCCACCTTTGAGGGAGTGTATAGAATGATCACTCACCCTGAAGTTTCAAAAAAAAAAACAGGTTTATAAAGGGTGATGTGAGGTAACTAGGGACTTCACTGAACCACTAGATTCTTTCTTATGTCAACCCAACTTTTGCTGATGGTCCTAGGGCACCTCCAGAGAAAGCTAGGAGTTCAGAATAAAGGACTTCCCCAAGGCAACCATTTGGGGATCAAATGAAGCCTCTCTTGCTCTCACCAAACATGGCTACAAGACTTTTTGTGTGAAAATGTAATGGCAAACAGACTTTCAGTTCACCAGAGGGTGACTTCCTTTGGCCGTCACTAGGCAACAAATCAAGATGGATTCATCTGTAACTAATTAGATGCTTGTCACAAAAATATACTTTCTTTAGGAAGCAAATCTACCAGTTCTGTACAATACTATACCCAAAGCAGAAAACCTTTAATTGGCTAATAACACTTTCATCCTTTGAAGTTTCTTCAGGACGAAGGCCAAAATTTCATGCCATATATTGGGTTATACATGTTGTTAAGACACTCATTATTGTATGAGGAGTGTCTGGTTTTGTTTTGTAAAGTGAAGATGGCAGGTGACCCATTTCATTGACCTACTTTCAATCTAAATTGAAAGTGTCAACTAAAATCCATTTCATGTCAGTTGCAGAGATCTGTCTTTCAAAATCGATGTATGAAAGAAAAATATTACTTCAGGTTTCCTGATAATCAACAACAAATATCTATTGGACATTGACTCCAAAGATAAATAGGGCACAGTTCCTGCCCTCAATGTTATGTGCTACAACCTAGTTGGGGAGACAGAACATGTAGATAGAAAGGTAATAATACAAAGTAGCATAGAAATGTTCTCATTTAATCCCCAAAAGAATCCTGTGAGGGAGGTAATATTATTGTGGTCATTTTACAAATGAGGAAATCAAAGCATATAGAGGTTACACAACTTGCCTAAGAAAATGGAGCTATCATCTAGTATGTCCGGTATTTGACTCCATGTAGTCTGGTTTCAGAGTCAATACTGTTAAAACTAAACTACAGTAAAAATAAATGACCTTTTATTTTATTTTTTTATAAATGACTTTTTAAATGAAAACTTCTTAGGTACTCTGGGCTTCCGAGGTGGCGTAAAGAACCCATCTGCCAATGCAGGAGACTCAAGTTTGACCCCTGAAGGAGGGCTTGGAAACTCACTCCAGTATTCTTGATTGGAGAATTCCATGGAAAGAGGAGCCTGGTGTACTGTAGTCCATGGGGTCACAGAGTTGGACGCAACTGAAGAGACTTAGCATGCACACACTTAAGTACTCTGAGCTTTGGAATAGAATGAGAAAATGGATTATTTTTGTTTGTTCGTTTGCTTTACTTAAATTATTTATTTATTTCCCTTTACTTAAATTATTTATTTATTTTACTTTACAACATTGTATTGGTTTTGCCATACATTGACTTGAATCCGCCATGGGTGTACATGTGTTCCCCATCCTGAACCCCCCTCCCAACTCCCTCCCCATTCCATCCCTCTGGGTCATCCCAGTGCAACAGCCCTAAGCATCCTGTCTCATGCATCGAACCTGGACTGGCGATTCGTTTCACATATGATAATTTACATGTTTCAATGCCATTCTCCCACATCATCCTGCCCTCGCCCTCTCCCACAGGGCCCAAAAGACTGCTCAATACATCTGTGTCTCTCTTGCTGTCTCGCATACAGGGTTATCGTTACCATCTTTCTAAATTCCATATATATGTGTTAGTATACTATATTGGTGTTTTTCTTTCTGGCTTACTTCACTCTGTATAATAGGCTCCAGTTTCATCCACCTCATTAGAACTGATTCAAATGTATTCTTTATGCAAACTAGTACAGCCACTATGGAGAACAGTGTGGAGATTCCTTAAAAAGCTGGAAATAGAACTGCCATATGACCCAGCAATCCCACTGCTGGGCATACACACTGAGGAAACCAGAATTGAAAGAGACACATGTACTCCAATGTTCATCGCAGCACTGTTTATAATAGCAAGGACATGGAAGCAACCTAGATGCCCATCAGCAGACGAATGGATAAGAAAGCTGTGGGGGAAAAAAAAGAAAGCTGTGGTACATATACATAATGGAATATTACTAAGCCATTAAAGAGAAAATGGATTATTGAGAATTCCCTGGTGGTCCAGTGGCTAAAACTCTGCACTTCCAGTGCAGGGATCCCCAGCTTGTTCTCTGGTCAGGGAACTAAATCCCACATGCCACAGTAAGACCTGGTTCAGTCAAATAAATAAATAAAAATCAATATTTTTAAGCAAGAAGATGGATTATTGAGATAGAAAAGCTTTTTTAACAAAATTTCATTGTCAGATTGATAGAAGCTTTATAATATTCATAGCTTTTTCAAAGTACACTAGGTTGTTAACATATGAAAAATATCACACATCATGACCAAGTGGGCTTTATCCCAGGGATGCAAGGATTCTTCAGTATTCGCAAATCAATCAATGTGACACATCACATTAACAAATTAAAAGATAAAAACTGCATGATTATCTCAATATATGCAGAGAAAGCCTTTGACAAAATTCAACATCCATTTATGATAAAAACCCTCCAGAAAGCAGGCATAGAAGGAACATACCTCAGCATAATAAAAGCCATATATGATAAATCCACAGCACACATTACCCTCAATGGTGAAACATTGAAAGCATTTCCCCTAAAATCAGGAACAAAACAAGGATACTCACTCTCACCACTACTATTCAACATGGTTTTGGAAGTTTTGGCCACAGCAATAAGAGCAGACAAAGAAATTAAAGGAATCCAGATAGGAAAAGAGAAGTAAAACTCTCACTGTTTGCAGATGACATAAAAAACACTAAAGACTCCAGCAGAAAATTACTAGAGCTAACCAATCAATATAGTAAAGTTGCAAGACATAAAATTAACACAGAGAAATCCCTTGCATTCCTATACACTAACAATGAGAAAACAGAAAGAGAAATTAAGGAAACAATACCATTCACCATTGTAACAAAAAGAATAAAATACTTAGGAACAAATCTACCTAAAGAAACAAAAGACCTATATATAGAAAACTATAAAACTCCAGTGAAATATACCATGTTCATGGATCAGAAGAATCAATATAGTGAAAGTGAGTATACTACCCAAAGCAATCTATAGATTCAATGCAAGCCCTATCAAGCTACCAGTGGTATTTTTCAGAGAACTAGAACAAATCTTTTCACAATTTGTATGGAAATACAAAAAAACCTCTAATATCCAAAGCAATCTTGAGAAAGAAGAATGGAACTGGAGGGATCAACATTCCTGACTTCAGGCTAAACTACAAAGCAACAGTCATCAAGACAGTATGTTATTGGCACAAAGACAGAAATATAGATCAATGGAACAAACTAGAAAGCCCAGAGATAAATCCATGCACCTATGGACACCTTATCTTTGACAAAGGAGGCAAGAATATACAATGGAGAAAAGACAACCTCCTTAACAAGTGGCGCTGGGAAAACTGGTCAATCACTTGTGAAAGAATGGAACTAGAATACTCTAACACCATACACAAAAATAAACTCAAAATGGATTAAAGATCTAGACATAAGACCAAAAACTATAAAACCTAGAGGAAAACATAGGCAAAACACTCTGACATAAATCACAGCAGGACCCTCTATGACTCACCTCCCAGACTAATGAAAATAAAAGCAAAAATAAACAAATGGGACCTAATTAAACTTAAAAGCTTTTGCACAACGAAAGAAACTATAAACAAGTGAAACGACAGTCTTCAGAATGGGAGAAAATAATAGCAAATGAAGCAACTGACAAAGAATTTATCTCAAAAATATACAAACAACTCTTGCAGCTCAACTCCAGAAAGATAAGTGATCCAATCAAAAAATGGGCCAAAGAACTAAACAGACATTTCTCCAAAGAAGACATACAGATGGCTAACAAACACATGAAAAGATGCACAACATCACTTATTACCAGAGAAATGCAAATCAAAACCACAATGAGGTACCATCTCAGGCCTGTCAAAATGGCTGCTATCAAAAAGTTTACAAACAATAAATGTTGGAGAGGGTGCGGAGAAAAAGGAACCCTCTTACACTCTTGATGGGACTGCAAACTAGTGCAGCCACTATGGAGAACAGTGTGGAGATTCCTTAAAAAACCGGAAATAGAACTGCCATATGACCCAGCAATCCCACTGATGGGCATAAACACTGAGGAAACCAGAATTTAAAGAGAAACGTGTACCCCAATGTTCATTGCAGTACTATTTGTAATAGCCAGGACATGGGAACAACCTAGATGTCCATCAGTAGACAAATGAATAAGGTAGTTGTGGTACATATACACAATGGAACATTACTCAGCCATTAAAAAGAATGCATTTGAATCAGTTCTAATGAGGTGGATGAAACTGGAGCCTATTATACAGAGTGAAGTAAGTTAGAAATAAAAACACCAATACAATATATTAACACATATATATGGAATTTAGAAAGATGGTAATGATGACTCTATATGCGATACAGTGAAAAAGATACAGATTTAAAGAGCAAACTGATCGACTCTGTGGGAGAAGGTGAGGGTGTGATGATTTGAGAGAATAGCATTGAAACATGTACATTACAATATGTGAGCTAGTATGCCAGTTCAGGTTCAATGCATGAGACAGGATGCTCAGGGCTGGTGCACTGAGATAACCTTGAGGGATGGGATGTGGAGGGAGGTGGGAGGGACTGTCAGGATGGGGAACACACGTACACCCATAGCTGATTCGTATGAATGTATGGCAAAAACCACCACAATATTGTAAAGTAATTCAGTTCAGTTCAGTTCAGTCACTCAGTCGTGTCCAACTCTTTGCAACGCCATGAACTGCAGCACGCCAAGCCTTCCTGTCCGTCACCAACTCCCAAAGTTTACTCAAACTCATGTCCATCGAGTCGGTGATGCCATCCAGCCATCTCATCCTCTGTCATCCCTTTCTCCTCCTGATCTCAATCCCTCCCAGCATCAGGGTCTTCTCCAATGAGTTAACTCTTCACATGAGGCAGCCAAAGTATTGGAGTTTCAGCTTCAGCATCAGTCCTTCCAATGAACACCCAGGACTGATCTCCTTTAGGATGGACTGGTTGGATTTCCTTGCAGTCCAAGGGATTCTCAAGAGTCTTCTCCAATGCCACAGTTCAAAAGCATCAATTCTTCGGTGCTCAGCTTTCTTCACAGTCCAACCCTCACATCCATACATGACCACTGGAAAAACCATAGCCTTGACTAGACGGACCTTTGTTGGCAAAGTAATGTCTCTGCTTTTTAATATGCTATCTAGGTTAGTCATAACTTTCCTTCCAAGGAGTAAGCATCTTTTAATTTCACGGCTGCAATCACCATCTGCAGTGATTTTGGAGCCCCCAAAAATAAAGTCTGACACTGTTTCCACTGTCTCCCTATCTATTTGCCATGAAGTGATGGGACCAGATGCCATGATCTTAGTGTTCTGAATGGTGAGCTTTAAGCCAACTGTTTCACTCTCCTCTTTCACTTTCATCAGGAGATTTTTTTTAGTTCTTCTTCACTTTCTGCCATAAGGGTGGTGTCATCTGCATATCTGAGGTTATTGATATTTCTCCCGGCAATCTTGATTCCAGCTTGTTCTTCTTCCAGCCCAGCGTTTCTCATGATGTACTTGGCATATAAGTTAAATAAGCAGGGTGACAATACACAGCCTTGACGTACTCCTTTTCCTATTTGGAACCAGTCTGTTGTTCCATGTCAAGTTCTAACTGTTGCTTCCTGACCTACATATAGGTTTCTCAAGAGGCAGGTCAGGTGGTCTGGTATTCCCATCTCTTTCATAATTTTCCACAGTTTATTGTGATCCACACAGTCAAAGGCTTTGGCATAGTCAATAAAGCAGAAATAGATGTTTTGCTGGAACTCTCTTGCTTTTTTGATGATCCAATGAATGTTGGCAATTTGATCTCTGGTTCCTCTGCCATTTCTAAAACCAGCTTGGACATCTGGAAGTTCACAGTTCAGGTAGTGTTGAAGCCTGGCTTCGAGAATTTTGAGCATTATTTACTAGTGTGTAAGATGAGTGCAATTGTGTGGTAGTTTGAGCATTCTTTGGGATTGCCTTTCTTTGGGATTGGAATGAAAACTGACCATTTCCAGTCCTGTGTCCACCGTAAAGTAATTAGCCACCAATTAAAATTAAATAAGTAAGTAAAAACAAAGTACACTAGGTTGTTATAGAAGGCAGTTGTTGTTTAGTTGTTGTTTAGTCAGTAAGCCGTGTGTGACTCTTGCAACCCCATGGACTGTAGCATACCAGACTGCTCTGTCCGTGGGATTTCCTAAGCAAGAATACTGGAATGGGTTGCCATTTCCTTTTCCATAGGATCTTCTAGACCCAGGGATCAAACTCATATCTCCTGCATTCTTTATCTCTAAGGTAAAGAATGCAGTGAGGTAAAGCACAGGGGTAGAGAATGCTTGATGGATTCTTAACCACTGGGCCAGCAGGGAATACCAGTGTAGCCAGTACTTGTTGTTGTTGTTCAGTTGCTAAGTCATGTCCGACTCTTTGCAACCCCATGGTATTAATGAAACAAGACAAAGAGCTAAGTGGCAGATTCAAGACAGATCCACTACACTCACTAGGCCTTCTTATCTATGATTTTTGATGGGCAATTTGTTTCCTTGGATCAACCTAGTATGTAACCTAAGTCATGCCTATTATCCAATTCTATCTAAAATTCCTATATACAAACTCTATGAAGCAATATATGCAAGTATATACAAGTAATATATACAATATATACAACATATACAATGTCTGATGTGTGCTCCCAGAGTGTGTATCTAATGTGCCAAGTCCTGGAAAAATGGCCCTTGGTACCTACTGAAGATATTTGCAACTTATAAGGAAGACTGACACAGGCTAGTAAACACTAGCTTCCTTGTTGTTGTTGTTGTTCAGTCACTCAGTCATGTTTGATTCTTTGTGACCCCATGAATTGCAGCATGCCAAGCTTCCCTGTCCTTCACTATCTCCCAGAGTTTGCTCAAACTCATGTCCATTGAGTCAGTGACGCCATCCAACCGTCTCATCCTCTGTCGTCCCCTTCTGCTGTCCTGAATCTCTCTCAGCATTCAATGGTCGGCTCTTTGCATCAAGTGGCCAAAGTATCGGAGCTTCAGCTTCAGCATCAGTCCTTCCAACGAATATTCAGGGTTGATTTCCTTTAGGATTGACTGGTTTGATCTCCCTGCTGTCCAAGGGACTCTCAAGAGTCTTCTCCAACACCACAGTTCAAAAGCATCAATTCTTCTGCGCTTGGCTTTCTTCACAGTCCAACTCTCACATCCATACACGACCACTGGAAAAGCCATAGCCTTGACTAGACGGACCTTTGTTGGCAAAGTAATGTCTTTGCTTTTTAATGTGCTGTCTAGGTTGGTCCTAACTTTCCTTCCAAGGAGTAAGCGTCTTTTAATTTCATGGCTGCAATCACCATCTGCAGTGATTTTGGAGCCCAGAAAAATAAAGTCAGTCATTGTTTCCACTGTTTCTCCATCTATTTGCCATGAAGTGATGGGACCAGATGCCATGATCTTAGTTTTCTGAATGTTGAGCTTTAAGCCAATGTTTTCACTCTCCTTTTAACTTTCATCAAGAGGCTCTTTAGTTTTTTTTTTTTTTCACTTTCTGCAAAGGGTGGTGTCATCTGCATATCTGAGGTTATTGATATTTCTCCCAGCAATCTTGAATCCAGCTTGTGCTTCCTCCAGCCCAGCGTTTCTCATGGTGTACTCTGCATATAAGTTAAATAAGCAGGGTGACAATATACAGCCTTGACGTACTCCTTTTCCTATTTGGAACCAGTCTGTTGTTCCATGTCCAATTATAGCTGTTGCTTCCTGACCTGCATACAGGTTTCTCAAGAGGCAGGTCAGGTGGTCTGGTATGCCCATCTTTTTCATAATCTTTCACAGTTTATTGTGACCCACACAGCCAAAGGCTTTGGCATATTCAATAAAGCAGAAATGGAATATTACTCAGCTATTAAAAAGAATGTATTTGAATCAATTCTAATGAGGTGGTTGAAACTGGAGCCTATTATACAGAGTGAAATAAGTCAGAAATAAAAACACCAATACAGTATATTAATGCATATACATGGAGTTTAGAAAAATGGTAACAATAACCCAATATGCGAGACAGTGAAGGATACACAGATGTAAAGAACAGACTGTTGGACTCTGTGGGAGAAGGCGAGGGTGGGATGATTTGAGAGAATAGCATTGAAACATGTATATTATCATATGTGAAATAGATTGCCAGTCCAGGTTCGAAGCATGAGATGGTGCTCAGGGCTGGTGCACTGGGATGACCCTGAGGGATGGGATGGGGAGGGAGGTGGGAGGGGTTTCAGAATGAGGAACATATGTACAGCCATGTCTGATTCATGTCAATGTACAGCAAGAACCATCACTATATTGTAATTAACCTCCAATTAAAATAAATAAAATAATAATATTAATAATAAAATATAATTATATTAAATGATAAAAATAGTATGAATAGCTTATCTAAAATTGTTTTACCTTAATAAGCACTGTTATACACACAAGAAAAATATTTAGAGAATAGAGGACACTTTCACTTTCTAGAATACTTGTATAGTTCTGTAACGCTGAAAAATTTTGGAATCAGGAAATGACATTAAACTTTTTTCTAATTTAAAAAACATTGTAAAGCTTTTCTCTGAGAAAACATATAACAACATTCTTTGAAGAAAAGCTAACTTCTGAGAAATTTCTGGTTTACTCTATAGCTCAGGAAATAGATTTGACAGCTCTTAACTTGATCAGCCAAGTGTAACAGAGTGGAGTTTAGCAAAAGGTTCTGAGCAATTAAAGCTTCAGAATAACTACCGGCCATCAGAACTACTGATGGAACCCAGGCCTTTGCACTGTTGTCTTTGATCTTAGGGCCTAATGTTCTAAGCACTTAGCACCTTGGGGGATGAGAGCACAGTTCACATGAGACCACCTTCTTTAAAACCGTCCATGCTACCAGTTGCCTACAGACTAAACCAAATCACTTAACAGGGCATTCAAGGCTCTATGCTATTTCACAGCCTGAAATTTCCAGCCCAGGCAAAGAACTTATTCAGCATAATGTTTAAGAGTTCAGGCTTTAGATGTTAAGTCAGATCTAGGATTGAATTTTCTGACTCATCTCCATCTCAACAAACCCTAAACCATTTGTCTTTAAAAACCAAGTTCATCTGTCTTTTCTCCATACCCTGCCCTTTCCAGATTCCTATCAGAAACCATTAAATTGTTTTTCTCCTGAACTGCAATAGCTGTATCTACACTGCTTTCATGGCATACACTTACACTATCTTACAGTGTAGCTTCTTGTAATGACCTCCCTAAAAATGTCAGCCCCATGGAGGTAAGCCCCAGAGTGAGCAGCATATTGCTTACACATGCCAGCGTGATAGCAAATATTCATGGAATTGAATGAATAACTGAAGGAACGAATTTCCCTTTTAATGGCCCGATCATTCATACGCGCTACCAGCAGGTGGCAGTATTCTTCCTTGGCTCTTGTACCATTCAGCATACTGCTGGTCATCAGCGTCTAAAATCACTCTGCAAGTGGAGCACATCTGAGTTTAAGATAGTCTGGCAAAGATGAAAATTCTGAACTCAGAGTCGTATAACCTGATATTTTAGGTCCAGATCTGTCACTAACTATATGTGACCTTCAAATCTATTCCTTCATTTCCTGGATCTGTTTCCATGTATCTTCAGAATGAAGTAGTAGGATGGGATGATTTCCATAGTCTGACATTCTATGATTTTCATACTCTGCAAACTGAAGATAACTAGAAGTAAGAGATCCTTGGATGGTTGCCACCATTATTTCTAATCTATTCTAAAATGTTCTTGTGATAACAATATGGTCAGAGGCATTTCCTTAGAAGTCCTATCCAAATACTCTTGCCTTGTTTGGATATAATGGGCTACACAAGGGCCCTATCATCCTGAATCTCTGACTAGTGTTAACTCTTAGGAGGAAACTGGGTAGTGATCCTTAGAATTGGGGGGAAGAGGTACATGAGGGGAGGAGGCTCAGTTCAAGAACCAAGGAGTGAGTCTAAGTCTCTAATAGTGGAAAGGGACTCTGTTGTATTTATTTCAAAACTGTTTATCTTCTGCATACTGTGTTTCAAAAGTCAAATTTTGGGAGAAAGGAGTAGTTACTTCTTGTCACTACTATTATAATTCATCTATTTACATCTTTTAAAAACCACAGTTCTATATCAATAAAACACTGTTTTTGCCTTTCCAGTTGGCACGTAGACAGGAGGTGGAGGGAAGTTCAGGTAGGCATAAGGAGAAGAAAAATTCTTATTGTTTAGGTCAGGTTTTAAAGTCAAGAAAGGACAAAGGACTATCAAGTTACTTACAAAAAGATGTATATAAATAAAGTTTTACATTTGGTTAACAGATTTAATGGGCAATACATTTAAAGTTTTGGTATTTACAAAAATAAACTCAAAATGGATTAAAGATCTAAACATAAGACCCAAAACTATAAAACTCCTAGAGGAAAACATAGGCAAAACACTCTCTGACATAAATCACAGCAGGATCCTTTATGACCCACCTCCCAGAGTAATGGAAATAAAAGCAAAAATAAACAAATGGGACCTAATTAACTTAAAAGCTTTTGCACAACGAAGGAAACTATAAGCAAGGTGAAAAGACGGCCTTCAGAATGGGAGAGAATAATAGCAAATGGAGAAACTGACAAAGAATTAATCTCAAAAATATACAAGCAGCTCTGAAGCTCAATTCCAGAAAAATAAGCGACCCAATCAAAAAATGGGTCAAAGAACTAAACAGACATTTCTCCAAAGAAGACATACAGATGGCTAACAAACACATGAAAAGATGTGCAACATCACCAGAGAGATGCAAATCAAAACCACAATGAGGTACCACCTCATGCCAGTCAGAATGGCTGCTATCAAAAAGTCTACAAACAATAAATGCTGGAGAGGGTGCAGAGGAAAAGGAACCCTCTTACACTCTTGGTGGGACTGCAAACTAGTACAGCCACTGTGGAGAACAGTGTAGAGATTCCTTAAAAAACTGGCAATAGAACTACCATATGACCCAGCAATCCCACTGCTGGGCATACACACCGAGGAAGCCAGAACTGAAAGAGACACTTGTACCCCAGTGTTCATCACAGCACTATTTATAATAGACAGGACATGGAAGCAATCTAGATGTCCATCAGCAGACGAATGGATAAGAAACCTGTGGTACATATACACAATGGAATATTACTCAGCCATTAAAAAGAATGCATTTGAATCAGTTCTAATGAGGTGGATGAAACTGGAGCCTATTATACAGAGTGAAGTAAGTCAGAAATAAAAACACCAATACAGTATACTAACGCATATATGTGGAATTTAGAAAGATGGTAACGATGATCCTATATGTGAGACAGTGAAAGAGACACAGATGTAAACAACAGTCTTTTGGACTCTGTGGGAGATGGCGAGGGTGAGATGATTTGAGAGTAGCGTTGAAACGTGTATATTATATGTGAAGCAGATCACCGGTCCAGGTTCAATGTATGAGACAGGGTGCTCAGGGATGGTGCACTGGGATGACCCTGGGGGATGGGATGGGGAGGGAGGGGGGATGGGGGTTCTGGATGGGGAACACATGTGTGCCCGTGGCTGATTCATGTTGATGTTTGGCAAAAACCACTACAATATTTTAAAGTAATTAGCCTCCAATTAAAATAAATAAGTTTAAAAAACGTTTTGGTGTTTATAAACTTGTCATAAAGGGATATATTCTTTTTTAATTTTTATTTTTTAAATTATGAGAGCTTGATAACACATTTACAAGACTTGGAAAATATAGAACAAAGTTACATATGGTTCCACTATATATTGCAATTATTTTTAAATAGATAAATTAAGATTTTTAGGGGAAGTTTTAATATCAAATTCTCAAAACTTAATGGAATGAATAGACAGGTAAGTAGAGGGATATAGTAGACCTGAAAAGCACTGTGAACCAATTCAACATAAATAAGATTTATATAATTTTCACACAGCAACAGGATATAAATTTTATTCAAGTTCCCATAGACTATAAACCAGAGACACTGGAACATATCCAGACACATAAAACAAGTTACAAAAATTTTATGGTCTAAATGTATTGAAATTATATAGAGTCTGTTATCACTATGAAATTATGTTAGAAATCAATATCAAAAAATATGTGAAAATAACATAAAAGGATATGTTCTTTTGACAAAAAGTTGAACTAATGTAGAAGTCTGATTTTAGCTCCAAAGAAGAATCCTCACCTTTGATGAAATTTGGCATAAGGATCTCCTCTGAGAGGGAAACTAACAGGTGAGAAAAAATTCTTCCTAGTTACAAAGCAATTTGCTTAAACTTTAACTGAATCAATGATCTTAATGCATCTGAAGAAAAGTATCTTTATAGATGATAGCAAGAGAGAGGGGGAGGGGGAGATATTTTTGCTACATATGCAGCAATAAGAGAGAGACTGAATCTCATAATATTAAGTGAAAAAACTCAATATGCTAGCAAATTTGGAAAACTCAGCAGTGGCCCACAGGACTGGAAAAGGTCAGTTTTAATTTCAATTCCAAAGAAAGGCAATGCCAAAGAATGTTCAAACTATTGTACAATTGCACTCATCTCACACGCTAGCAAAGTAATGCTCAAAATTCTCCAAGCTAGGCTTCAATAACACATGAACCAAGAACTTCCATATGTTCAAGCTGGATTTAGATAAGGCAGAGGAACCAGAAATCAAAATGCCAACATCCACTGAATCATTGAAGAAGCAAGAGAGTTCCAGAAAAAATCTACTTCTGCTTCATTGACTACACTAAAGCCTTTGCCTGTGTAGATCACAACAAACTGTGGAAAATTCTTAAAGAGATGGGAATACTAGACCACCTTACCTGCCTCCTGAGAAATCTGCATGCAGGTCAAGAAGTAACAGTTAGAACCAGACATGGAACAACAGACTGGTTCCAAATTGGGAAAGGGATACGTCAAGGGCGTTTATCAGAGAAGGCAATGGCACCCCACTCCAGTACTCTTGCCTGGAAAATCCCATGGATGGAGGAGCCTGGTAGGTTACAGTTCATAGAGTCGTTAAGAGTCAGACATGACTGAGTGACTTCACTTTCACGCATTGGAGAAGGAAATGGCAACCCACTCCAGTGTTCTTGCCTGGAGAATCCCAGGGACGGCAGAGCCTGGTGGGCTGACGTCTATGGAGTCGAACAGAGTCAGGACACGACGGAAGCGACTTAGCAGCAGCAGCAGCAGCTTATTTAACCTGCAAAGTCCATCATGAGAAACGCCGGGCTGGATGAAGCACAAACTGGATTCAAGATTGCTAGGAGAAATATCAATAACCTCAGATATGCAGATGACACCACCCTTATGGCAGAAAGCGAAGAGAAACTAAAGAGCCTCTTGATAAGAGTGAAAGAGGGAAATAAAAGAGTGAAAGAGGAGAGTGAAAAAGTTAGCTTAAAACTCAACATTCAAAAAATGAAGAAGATGGCATTTGGTCCCATCACTTCATGGCAAATAGATGGGGAAATAATGGAAACAGGGACAGATTTTATTTTCTTAGGCTCCAAAATCACTGCAAATGGTGACTGGAGCCATGAAATTAAGACACTTGTTCCTTGGAAGAAAATCTATGACCAACTTAGACAGCATATTAAAAAGCAGAGACATTACTTTGCTGACAAAGATCTGTAAAGTCAAAGCTATGGTTTTTCCAGTAGTCATGTATGGATGTGAGTGTTGGACCATAAAGAAAGTTGAGTGCTGATGAATTGATGCTTTTGAACTGTGATGTTGGAGAAGACTCTTGAGAATCCCTTGGACTGCAAGGAGATCCAACCAGTCCACCCTAAAGGAAATCAGTCCTGAATATTCACTGGAAGAACTGATACTGAAACTCTAATACTTTGGCCACCTGATGCGAAGAACTGACTAATCGGAAAAGACCCTGCTGCTGGGAATGATTGAAGGCAGGAGGAGAAGGGGACAACAGAGGATGAGATGGTTGGATGGCATCACTGACTAGATGGACATGAGTTTGAGCAAGCTCCAGAAGTTGTTGATGGACAGGGAAACCTAGCATGTTGAAGTCCATGGGTCACAAACGGTTGGACATGAATGAGTGACTGAACTGGCTGAAGTGAAAAAAACAGATTTCAAATTCTATATACAAAATAGTTCATTGTCCTTTATTGCAGTTTATACTCATAGAAAAATGAATGGCAGAAAATATAAAAATAGGTTCATAGCAGTTATGAAGAAATGACAGGTGATAAGCAATTTTTATTTTCTTCTGTATAGTTTTCTGTATTTCTCAATTCTCTATAGAGCTTGTAGAACTTTTACAATAAAAAGTAAAATTAATGTCAAGGTAAATTAAGTTAAGAGTGGAAAAGGCAGGTATGGTTAAAGTTCTATGTATCCCTGAAGTTCATCTTGCTGCCAATTCCCACAGATTCCTAAGAGTAGGAAGGATATAATCACCAAAGGGTCCAGGAAAGAGCCTACTTAGTACTGAATTACTGAGTAGTTATGTCTTCTGCTAAGCTGACCTGCATTATGTGTGAGGTGAAAAGAGCAGTTTTGTTCATTGAGATTACAGGAATTTAGGCCAAAAGTAGGACTCAGCAGAACTAAGGTTGTGCTGTTGTTCAGTTGCTAAGTCACGTCTTACTCTTTTTGACCCTATGGACAACAGCATGCCAGGCTCCCCTGTCCTCCACTATCTACCAGAGTTTGCTCAAATTCATGTCCATTGAGTCAGTGATGCTATCTAACCATCTCATTCTCTGCTGCCCCCTTCTCTTTTTGCCTCTGATCTTTCCCAGCATCAGCATCTTTTCCAATGAGTCAGCTCTTTGCATCAGATGGCCAAAGCTTCAGCATCAGTCCTTCCAATGAATAATCAGGGTTGATTTCCTTTAGGATTGACTGGTTTGATCTCTTTGCTGTCCAAGAGACTCCCAAGAGTCTTCTCCAGCACCAGAGTTTGAAAGCATCAATTCTTCAGCACCCAGTCTTATTTATGGTCCAACTGTCACATCTGTATATGATTGCTGGAAAAACTGTAGCTTTGACTATAACAGACCTTTGTCAGCAAGTGATGTATCTGCTTTTTAATATGTTATCTAGGTTTGTCATAGTTTTTCTTCTAAGGAGCAAGCGTCTTTTAATTTCATGGCTGCATCACCATCTGCAGTGATTTTGGAGCCCAGGCCTACCCTTTTCTGCTTGGCCCATACTGCTTTCCTCTTTGGGCAAGGTCGAAAGTGCCTGCTCATAACAGGAGGTGATCCTGGCCTTTCATTTCATAACTGCCCTGGAGATGCAGGGGTTAAGGGATAACATGGAGACAACTTACTCCACAGTGAAGAGCTGGCTTCACTTCTATTCTAAAATCACTTTATTCCTTCCAGGGAAAGCTCCAGCCCCTAGTAGAGGAGGGAGAGGGGAGAAGCAGGGCCTCTCAAAGTTTGATTACAATTCCAGGACACACATAGGAGAAACTCATTCACACACCTGAAACAAAATGTCCAAAGATAATACCTTCTTTTTTTCACTTTAAAAAACTGAAGTGTAGTCCATTTTAAATGTCATGTTATTAATAGTTTCAAGTGTACAGCATATTGATTCAGTTATACACATGTGCGCACGCACACACACACACACATATTCTTTTTCCATCTTCCCTTATAGCTCAGTCAGTAAAGAATCTGCCTGCTATGCAGGAGACCCAGGTTCGATTCCTGGGTCGGGAAAATCCCCTGGAGAAGGAAATGGCAACCCACTCCAGTATTCTTGCTTGGAGAATCCCATGGACAGAGGAGCCTGGCAGGCTACAGTCCATGGGATTGCAAGAGTCAGACACGAGTTAGTGACTAAACCACCACCATTCTTTATTCAATTCTTTTCCCTTATAGATTATTACAAAATATTGAGTGTAGTTCCATGTGCTATGCAGTAGATCCTTGTTGATTATCTATTTTATATATAGCAGTATGTATATGTTGGGGGCTTCCCAGATGGCACTAGTGGTAAACAGCCCACCTGCCAATGCAGGGGATGTAAGAGATGAGGGTTCGATCCCTGGGTTGGGAAGATTCCCTGGAGAAGAGAATGGCTACCCACTTCAGTATTCTTGTCTGGAGAATCCCACGGACAGAGGAGCCTGGCAGGCTACAATCCATAGGGTTGCAAAGAGTTGGACATGACTGAAGCGACTTAGCATGCACACATGCAGTATGTATATGTTAATCTCACACTCTTAATCTATCCCCCCCGCAATGCCCTTCTCCCTTTGGTCACCATAAATTTGTTTTTGTTTTCAAGGCACAGACAATACCTTATAATCAGGACTAGCTACCTAGGCATGTGGCCTCTTAGGTAGCACAGGGCTCTGTACTTGGGCCCACACTTAGTTTCATATTCTGCTGTCACTGTGTCTTGATTTTCTGTATAATTTTGTGTTTGAACTTGTGCTTTTCAAGTGAAGTCAGATAGAACAGTGGAGCATGGCCGTGAGCAGATGCCATCCGGGTAGAACATGTATCTGCTGCCATCTCTTGCTGCCCCATTGGCACATAGTGTTAATGATGCCCCATGAGCAGGGAACTGCCTGGGCCCACATTGTGTGGGAGTTCAGCAAGACTGAAAGGAAGGGAAAGGTCAGTGTTCTGAGGGAGGCTGGGCTAGGGTGGGGGAGCGGTGGTGGTAACAAACCAAAGAGGTCCTCCTTGCCTCTCCAACCAGAACTTGTTTCCAGCGCAGAAAGAATGCAATAGGGTTTTGAGAAACATGAAGGCCAGGGAATCGTATTACATCCTATTGTGTTACTTCCCTGTATTAGCTAATCTCTTGTGCTGGAAATGATGACAGAGAAGGAAAGGGGACAATAAGCCAAGCCGTTTCCTCTCATCATCCTTTACTCATCAGTCAGCTAAAAGGAGAGTGTGGGTAGAAGTCTTGTGTTTGAAGCAGTGAAATAAAATATGATTGAATTACTTGTGTGCAGCATGCCCACTGTTCTGGTAAGAACAACGTACATAATATACATGCTTGTATGAGCTGAAGAATGATGTGATTTTGGTGATTTTGCATGTAAGTTGGATGCTCTTACTTTTGTGTTTATTTTATTTTTTAATATTTATTGGAGTATAGTTGACTTAAAATGTTGTGGGAGCTTCTGTTGTGCAGCACAGTGAGTCAGTTATAAATGTATATCTATATAACTACACTTTAAAAAATAGGTCATTACAGAGCATTGACACTTGCATTTTAAGACATTGAAGACATAAAGGTCTTGCAAGACATAAAGACATTGCAAGACATAAAGATGGAAGGTAAAATTCATGTTAATAATGAAAAACATTTTTTTATTTAGGATGATAATCAGTAGCAAATGAAAAAATACTAAAGTGAAGAGAGAGATTGTGGAAGAAAGTAAAAAAAAATGTATACTTGAATACCTTTAACCACATTTTTCCCCTACGTTTTGATCAAGAACTCCCACATTTCCATTTTGCTTTGCAAATTCTGTCCCCAGTCTTCCTTATAATGTATGAGGCCATGTGATCTTTGCTGTTTGGGTCTCCTCTGTTTGTTTTCGAATGTTGCTCAGGATCCACTAAATTGATTTCCTGACCCCTGAAGGGTTGTGATGGGCACTTGGGAGAACACTGAGTCAGAGGTTAGAGTGCATAGTCTACATTCCCCCAAACATTTTTCCTCTCAACTAAAGCAAAGGACTTAACAGCCAGGCCTGGGGTCAATCAGAGGTGGTACTTGTCCCCCTTGAGGGGGATAATCAAAGGTATCAGAAAGAGTCCTGCCAGCACCTTCACAAGACTATTTGATTCATTATTGCCATGGCTTCTAGAACCAATGAGATGAGGTGATTTGGTGTCTCAAGGCCTTATACATGTCTCTTTGATCTTACCTTAGAAGTTTCTGTAATCCATCAAAGTAATGCTTCAATTATGTTTATCCAAAGCTATTTCAGGTACTTGGTCAAGAAGTCACCCCTTATTCTATTTCCCACATAAAATCACGCATGATTCTGTGATCCCAATAAGGTCATCAGACAGGATTATATTATGTGCACCAGATATTAATATCCTGCAGAAGACACTACATTCCTAACAAAACTAATACTATGGTGCATAGAGCAGAGCTTAGGCGTCAATTAGATGAAGATACTGATCCCGGTTCTGCTCTTCTACTAGGCATGTGACTTAACTTTTCTGTGTTTTCACATCCTCATTGGTAAAAGGAGAATATTAATATCTACCTCTTAGTCTTGCTGTGAGGATGAAATTGGCTCATGTTTACAAAGTGCCTGATAAGGCTTAGTAAATGATAGCTATTGTTGTCATTTGTATTTTCAATTTAAGTAAAGTTACCTACACATCCATATTCCTCACACAACTTTCATCCTGAATTGTTCAGTCCAGCCAAAAGGGTCTTTCCAGAATGTCTGTTCAGTGGCTCTTAATCAGGGATGACTTTGCCCCACCAGACAATATTTGGCACTGTCTGGAGACATCTTTTGCTGTCACGGGTTGGGGAGGTGCTATCTAGTGGGTAAAGGTCAGGGATGCAGCTAAACATCCTACAAGGCACAGTATGCCTCCTGCCCACACACAACAAAGAATGATCCAGTGCAAAATATCAAGAGAAGCAAGGTTGAAAGCCCTGGACTAACATCTATAGGAAGGTACAGAGCTCCTTCAATGCCTCCACAATTGGATTATGCCAGGCCCACCACTCCAATCTTCCAAAGTTCCCAGAGCTATCAGAACACTTGGCACATGATGTAGTATCAAAGAACATTCAGAATTATCTGAGAAAGTTATTAAAATCTTACTCTTTTCCCCAACTTTGTGTTGATATAAATTTTGATTCTTTTCCCATAATGTAACCAAAACAACTGACTCAACGCAGAAACAGATATGAGAATCTAGCTGTCTTTTATTATTACTGTTGTTGTTTAGTTGCTAAGTCATGTATGACTCTTTGTTACCCCATGGATCATAGACCCACAGGCTCCTCTGTCCATGGGATTTCTCAGGCAAGAATACTGGAGTTGATTGTCATTTCCTTCTCCAGGGGATCTTCCTAACTCAGGGATTGAACCTGAGTCTCCTGCATTGGCAGGCAGATTCTTTAGCACTAAGCCACTTTGGAGGCCCTACCAGACATTACAGAGATTTTCAAAAATGCAAAACAATGCCACTTTTCTCCCTATTTTTTAATTTTTGAAAACATAACTTTTAAAAATTCATTTCACCAGTTTTGAAAAATACCTATATGAAATTAAAATCACAAATGAGACACAGCCCTCTCCACCTACCTGGATTACTATTACATCTAGGAATCATCATTCTGGAAGGAAAGATATTCTAAATAAGACTCTAGTTGACTTCTATCATCTGTTTTCTAGGGATAGACACAACTGGAATGAGAATATGAGGCATCCTGGAAAATGTAACTGCTTGGGATAAAAACAGAAGAGGATTCCCATAGAAAAGGTTAAAATATTTTCTGGAAAAGAATTGACACATAGAAGGGTGATAAGATGTGGAATTTGAGGTAGGAAATGATGAGATAGTGAATTGAAGCTGGATCTTGGTCTACTAATGAAACTGGAGACAGGCTGAAAGTTAACGAATGAGAAATCACTCAAAGTTTCATTCACATGATGACGGGTGACAAATTGTAGTGAATTCATATGATGGAATGCTATTCAGCAACAGAAAGGATGACTCTCCACAACATTGTGATGAGTGATAAAGACCAGACACAAACATATATACAGTATGACTCCATTTACATAAAGCTTCCCAGGTGGCACTAGTGGTAAAGAACCCACCTGTCAATGCAGGAGACATAAGAGAAGTGGCTTCAATCCCTGGGTCAGGAAGATCCCCTGAAGAAGGAAATAGCAAACTACACTTGGTCGCTCAGATGGTAAAGAAACTGCCTGCAATGCAGGATACCTGGGTTTGATCCCTGGGTTGGGAAGATCTCTTGGAAAAGGAAATGGCAACCCACTCCAGTATTCTTGCCTGGAGAATCCCATGGACAGAGAAGCCTGGGGGACTACAGTCCATAGGGTCGCAAAGAGTTGGACACAGCACACAAAGAACAGACAGAAATAATTGATGGTGATATGATTCAGGACAGTGAGTACCTATTTATGAGGTGGTATGCCCTGAAGGAGGCACAAGGGGATTTTCGGGGGTTACTTGGGTAATATTAACATGGATATTTACATTTTTCAAAGGTTATAAGACATAAGGTCTATGTCTTTAAATGAATAAAATTATACGTCAATAAAAAATGAAAATAAGGTAATAAACTCAGTAAACCTATGGCTGATCCATGTTGATGTTTGGTAGACACCAACACAATACTGTAAAACAATTATCCTTCAATTAAAAATTAATTGGAAAAAAAGGATCTGTCACTGATTTCACCTAAGATGCTAGTTTCTTTCCAACTGAAATGGTTGAAGCAAAGCTGTCATCCCTGTGCTGCGTTCTTGTGTGCTGAAGACAATCCCCACCCCCATCCTAGAGTATTTCTAGCCTTATGTTCATGTATCCCTGTGTTCTAACATGGAGTTTTACACCATTTCTCATTCTCAGAGTAGAGAGAGGGTCAGAGTGGGGGGAAAGACTAGTCTTTTTCTAGCCAAAAGCATCCCGAATCCTCTATTTCTCCCCATCTCCACTACCCCACCAGGGTGCACTAGGAACCTCCCATGGGAGCCCCTGCTTCCCTTCCTGCCCTGCTACAATGTTGGTTTACACAGCAGCTACACCAATCAGATTACGCCATTCCCTGGCCCCGCTCCCCTCGCAGACCTTCCACTGGCTTCCCACCACACTCAGGAAGAAACCAAGCTCCTTCCTCTCTCCTGCAAAGCCTTGCCTGAACTGTCCCTGTCCTCCTCATTAGCCACTCCACCATGTGTTACTGTGTTCCAGCTCTATTGCCCTTATTTTCATTAAAAAGCACCATTGTTCTTCCTAACTCTGGACACTCACAGGAGCTATTTCTTCTGCCTAGAGAGCTCTTTTCTGCCCCTCTTCAACTGACAAACTCTCACACAATTTGCAAATTTGCTGCAATGTTGCTTCCTCAGAGATGCCTTCCCTGATTATCCAGTCAGTTAGTGTTTCCTGTTAGTCATCCTTACAGCATATTGCATTCTTTTCTTTCACAGAACTTCTCAATATTTATAGGTATATATTTATTGTGTGTCCATTTTTTATTGTATGTATTACCTATTAGAATGTTGTTTCTTCAGGGTCTATTGATTATTCATCAGTAAAAACTTGGTGAATGAATGAATAAATGCTTTCATCCTGCTAACTACCTTGAAAGTGTTTCATCATGGAGCAATTTGGAGGGTGGTTATGAAGACTGGATTAATGAAAAGGACAAGAGAACATTAGTAGAACTACTCTGGACAGAGTAGAAAGAGCAATAGTACAATAGGTAAGGACATCCGTTGTTTCAATGACTGATTCTGAAGCAGATGATCCTAAACTGGGACTCGTTATTATTTTTTAATATTTATTTGGTTGAGTCAGGTGTT
This sequence comes from Muntiacus reevesi, assembly GCF_963930625.1. Classification (NCBI taxonomy): domain Eukaryota; kingdom Metazoa; phylum Chordata; class Mammalia; order Artiodactyla; family Cervidae; genus Muntiacus; species Muntiacus reevesi. The sequence continues at coordinate 116,386,324 of NC_089271.1, read as the reverse complement.
AGCTGCAGAACGTGGGATCTTTAATCTTGTTGCTGGAGTCTTAACCACTAGGACCACCAGGGAAGTCTCAGGTCTCATTCTTCAGCTAATGTGTAATTAACACATAATTAACATGCAATTAGCACTGGGTACTGGGGAAATAGCAAAGAACTAGAAGACAGTCACTCCCCTCAAGGAGTTCACATTCTAGTGAGCAACTGACTGTCTAATACAATGTGCTCAAGTTGTTACAGTGGTCCTTTCCCCTCCATCTCCACTCCTGCAATTAAAAGCCAAGCAAGCTAAACTCTATGGCTGATTCACATCAATGTATGACAAAACCCACTGAAAAATAAAAAAAATAAAAAAATTAAAAAAAAAAAGCCAAGCAAGGACTGAGAATACCACCCTGGCCTGATCATGTTGCTTCTCTCTCTCTGCCTTCTCACTATTTTAGACTAATTCCTGACCAGGTCATTTCCCTTTCTGTTTTCACTGTGTATCTCAACCATGATGGCACAACAAGATTGTTTAGGGAGCTCTTAAAAATATTGACATACTGGGCTCTTCTCCCTCAGACCTTCAGTTTTCATTGTTCTGGCGTGTGATCTGGGCATGTGGACTTTTTAGATTTTCCAAGGTGATTCTAATGTGTAGTCAAGGTTGAGATACTTCATTAGAGAGAATACTGCAAGACACAGTAAGGCCTAGGTAGCTGTGATTTTTAATAAGCCCTCCCCCTTGCCCAAATTTCAGCCCTAACCAGAAGTTCTCCATGGGCAGTACTCTGAGGGCCTGAATCTGCTAGAGAACTTGTTAAATACAGACTTCTAGATTCTACACACAGAGTTTGAGATGAAGGCCATGAGATTGCATTGAAACAAGCATTCTCCATGGTTCTTAGGCACTACAAACCAAGAACCTTGGATCCTAGAGATAGACCATTCCTACCAATTGTGGGTACAAAGTCCTGTGTTAGGTGATGTGGTGAATTACAGAAAGAAAGAGTACACTAAGGACCTCACAACCTAGTAGAAGAGAGGAAAACTGGGCGTGGACAGCTGAAAGTCTAGGGATGATATAGTAAAGATATTTAGGTGGAAAAACATGAAATTGATACTCAAACATTTTAAAGATGGGCAAAACTTTAACAGGTCAAAATAGGGCTGGAAAGGGCAGGCCCAGACAGCCTCATCACTCCCCTTTTCTGATTTGGTGCATTGGGTCTCAATAGTGCCTGGTTTGAAGTGTGGAGTTTTCATTTCTCTGGGATAAATACCCAAAAGTGGCACTTACCATGGGTAATATCATGTCTATGTTTTTAAGAAATTTCCCAACTATTTTCCAGAGTGACTGTAGCACTTCGCATTCTCATTCACAATGTATAAGTCATTCAGTTTCTCTGCATCCTGGTCACCATTTGGTGGTGTTAACTTTTTTGTTTCAATTTTAGCTATTCTTATAGGTGACATTTCATTGTTGCTATAATTTGTATTTCCCTAATGGCTAATGATATTGAAGATCTTTTTATTTACTTATTTTTCCATCTGTGTATCCTCTTCAGTGAAATGTCTCTTCATGTGTTTTACCCACTTTTTAATTAAATTATTTGCTTTTTTACTGTTGAGTTTTGAAATTTCTTTATATATGCTAGACACTAGTCCTTTGTCAGATGTGTGCCTTGTAAATGTTTTCTTTCAGTCTGTAGCTAGTCTTTTCATCATCTTTACAGGGTCTTTCACAGAGAAAAAATTTTTCTCTTTGATGAAGTGCAATTTACTGATTTTTTTCTTTTATGAATCATGAATCATGTTTTGGGGGTCATGAGTTGACATTTGTATAAGGTATGAGGTTTAGATCAAGATTAATGGTTTGCCTTGGGTATCTGATTGAACTATTACCATTTGTTGAAAAGGCCATTCTTCCTCCACTGCATTGCTTTTGCAAATTTGTTTTTTTAAAAGTCAGCAGGCTGTACTTAACATAGGGCCATTTCTGGGTTCTCTACGTTGTTTTGCTGATGCACCTCTCAATCAACACCACCCAGGCTCTATTAGTGTAGTTTAAAAAAATACTGTTCTTCCATGTGGCGCTAGTGGTAAAGAATCTGCCTGCCAATGCAGGAGGCTTGGGTTCGATCCCTGGATCAGGAAAATCCCTGGACAAGGAAATGGCGCCCCATCCCAGTATTCCTGCCTGGAGAATTCCATGGCCAGAGGAGTCTGGTGGGCTACAGTCCATGGGGCCACAAAGAGTTCAACACAATTGAGCATAGAACATAACACACACAACAAAATATTAGCAAATAGAATTCAGCCATAGGTAAATATTTTATATCATGAAGTTGGATAGATGAATTCCTCTCATTTTATTTTTCTTTTTCAAAATTGTTTTGGCTATTCTGATTCATTTTCCTTTCCATACAAATTTAAGAATAATCTTGTTTATATACAAGAATACAAATTTAAGAATAATCTTGTTTATATTTTCAAATTTAAGACTAATCTTGTTTATATTTGCAAAAAAATCTTGCTAAGATTTTGAATTGTGTTAAAGCTGTACATCAAATTGAGGAGATCTGAAATATTTACTATGTTGAGTCTTTCAATCCATGAATACAATATTTCTCTCCACTTATTTAGATAGTCTTTGATTTCTTGATCAGTCTTATGTAATTTTCAATACAAATTCCAGTCCTTTTGTTAGATTCACACTTAATTATTTCATTTTTGAGCAATCATAAGTGGTACTGTATTTTTAATTTTTGTGCTTACATACTCTTTGCTAGTATATAGAAATGCAGTTAATTTACATGCCTATCTTGTATCCTGGGAACTTGATGAACTTACTTATCAGTTCTAAGGGTTTTGGGTAGATTCCTAGGGATTTTCTACATAGACAATTTTATCATCTGCAAACAGAGACAGTTTTATCTCTTCCTTTCTGATCTATATGCCTTGTTTCCTTCTCTAACCTCATTGAATTATAGAGGACTTCCAGTACTATGTTGAATGGCCATGATAAGAGCAAACATTCTTGCCTTGTTCACCATCTTAGGGGAAAGTATTTATTCTTTCCCTGTGAAGCATGATGCTAGCTGAAGGCTTTTGCAGATGTTCTTTATCAAGTTGAGGAAGTTACCCTCTATTTCTATTTTTTGATAGTTTTAATTTTAAAAATATATATATTTGGGGCATGCTGAAGGTCATGTGGGATCTTAACTCCCTGACCAGAGGTCAGGTTCGCACTCCCTGCATTGGTAGCTTGGAGTCTTTACCACTGAACTGCCAAGGACGTCTTGATAGTTTTTTAAAAATTATAAATAGGCATTGGATTCAAATTTTTTCTGTGTTGATTGATATGGTCATGTGGTCTTTCTTCTTTAGCCAATTATTATGGTGGATTATGTTGAGTCATTTTTTAAAATTACTGACTCATCTTTGGAAAAAAATGTCATTTGGTTAAGGTATAGAATTGTTTGCTAATATACTCTTGAGTATTTTTGCATCTAAGTTCATGAAGGCTATTGGTCTACAATTTTTGTTTTTGTGTCTGCAATCTCTTTGGTTTTGATGATTCACAGGTGGTTCTGTGGTAAAGGATCTGTCCTCCAATGCATGAGACCCAGGTTCGATCCTTGGGTCAGGAAGATCCCCTGGAGAAGGCAATGGCAACTCACTCCAGTATTCTTGCCAGGGAAATCCCACGGACAGAGGAGCCTGGAGAGCTACAGTCCATGGGGTCACAGAGTCGGACATGACTGAGCAACTAACACTTTCACTTATAGTCTATCTTGGTATTATGTTCCATAGGTGCTTGAAAAGTACATGCATTCTGTTGTTGTTGGATGGAGTAGTCCATAAATGTTGATTAGATCCTTTTGGTTGATAGTATTGAGCTTTTCTATATCTTTGCAAATTTTCTGCCTGGTGGTTCCATCAACTGTTGAGAGAGGAATGTTGAAATTTCAACTCTAATTGTGAATCTATTTTTTTCTTTCAGTTCTATTCTCTTATTGCTTCACAAATTTCTCAGCTCTGCCATTTGGTGCATACACTTTTGGGATTCTTAGCGGATTGACTCCTTTATCGTGTCACAAGTGTTAGTCGCTCTGTCATGCCCAACTCTTTGCGACCCCATGGACTGCAGCCCACCAGGTTCCTCTGTCCAGGGGATTTTCCAGGCAAGGATACTGGAGTGGGTTGCCATTTCCTTCTCCAGGGGATCTTCCCTTTATCATGTAATAATCCTCTTTCCTGCTACTTTTTCTGTTTCATTGTTCCTGTCTTCCTATAGGTTTAGAAGACATTTTTTAGAATTCTATTTTGAGTTATCTATAGTGTTTTCAGTGCATCTCTTTGCACAGTTTTTCTAGCGGCTGCTTTAAGTATTTTGTTATACATACATCGCTTATCACAGACTATTGGTATCATCATTTTACCAGTTCAGGTGAGTGTAGAAAGTTCATTTCCCTTTCTGTCCCTTTAACTTCCCCCATCTATAATATAATTGCTTTAAACAATTGACAACCAGATCAAGGTAGTGTTGTACTTATTGCTCCAATCATTAAACATAATTTAGAAAACTCCAAAGGAGATAAAAGTCCATTGTATTTATCCATATTTTTGTTCATGCTATTATTCTTCCTTTCTAATAATCTGAAACTCCTTTTATTATTTCTTGTCTGTTTATAAAAGTTTCTGTAAACGTTCTTTTCCACTGGCATAACATTCTCTTAGTTTATCTTCATCTAACACTGTCTTGATTTCATCTTCATTCCTGGAAGATATTTTTGCTGAATATAGAATTTTGAACTGCCAGTTCTTTTCTTTCAGCACTTGAAAATGTTGTCACTTCCTTCTGCCCTCCATGGTATCTGATGAGAAACCTGAATTGCCTTGAATTGGTTTTCCCTTATTTGTTAGGTGCAATTTCTCTCATTTTGATTTCAAAAATTTCCTATTGTATTTACTTTTTATTGTGATGTATCTTTGCCTGAATTTCTTTGGATTTATCCTGTTTGGGGTTTGTGCAGCTTCTTAGAGTTGTAGATTTGTTTCTTTGGCCAAACTTCTTTGGCATTTTTTTTCTTTAAAATAAGGAACTTTTTCAGCTCCTCCCTCTTCTCTGTTGAGACTCTATTGACATAAACTTTAGATCTTTTTTATAGTGCCACATGTCTGTTACAAGTTTTTAATAAAAGGAAATTTCTATTGCTCTATTTTCAACTTCAATGTTTCTTTCCTCTATCCTGCCCATTCTACTGATTGGCCATCAATTGCAATTTTATTTTTGTTTTTGTATTTTTCAATTCTAAAATTTCAGTTTGCTTATTTTTTATCTATTTCATTTATTTTCTAAGATTTTCTATTTGTTTCAAATGTGTCCATGATTGCTCCTTGAAGCATCTTTATGATGACTCCTTTAAATTCTTGTTGACTAATTCTAACATCTCTGTCATCTTGGTGTTGGTATCTTTTTCCTTTGTGTAATATTTTCCTGGTTCTTTGTATGACAATTTTTATTTTGTTATGGACATTTTTGTATTATGTTGTGAGACTCTGGCTTTTATTTAAACCTTCTGTTTTAGCTGGTTTCTTCCAACACTGCTCTGGCAAGGGAAGGGCAGACAGTTCCTCCTTATGGACAGGTAGAAGGAAATAGTTTCTCTGCTTTGCCTGTATTGACACCTGGGGTGGCTCCTCATTACTGTTATGCAGGGATGCTAGTTCTGCCTCCTCATATGGTTTCTATTGATAACTGTTTGGCTGGGAGCGGTCAGAATGCCTTGTTACGGCTCCTCACGTGGCCTTTACTGACATCGGGGAGGTGTAAGTGATGTAGAGTGACCGATTTTCTACTGGGCAGTGGTAAAGTCCTGACTCTTCACTAGGTTTCCTCTGACTTCACCCTAGCAGGGGCACCAGGGTGACTTTTTATGGCCTGTCGAGGGTGGAAGTCTAGGTTTACACTAGGACTTCACTAGCACGGTGGGTTGGGGCCACAGTAATTTCTGTGGGGTTTGACTGGAGTGGAGTGGTTATTGTCTAAAAGGTTTCTGTCTTGCTAGGCTACCCCTCTGCTTGCCCTTTCGCTGGAGAGAACAGGCTTTCCTTGGGGATTTTCTGCCTGTGCCTTTGGAATTCTGGGTCTCCAGCTACTCCAACACCCACTCTGGGATCTAGGAGCCAGAAAGAAAACCGAGAGAATTCACCATTGTCTAGAGCCTTGCATTCCCCAGGTTCCCGCTCCTGCCTTTTTCTCTCCACATTTCAGTGTCTTCTTGGGTTTGTTTTTTTTATTTTTATTTTTTATTGAAGGATAGTTGATTTACAGTGTTGTGTTAGTTTCAGGTGTAGAGCAGAGTGATTCAGTTATACATATACCCCTACTCTGTTTCAAATTCTTTTCTCATTTAGCTTATTACAGAGTACTGAGCAGAGTTCTCTGTGCTTTACAGTAGGTCTTTGGAGGTTATCTATTTTATATATAGTAGAGTGTGCTGTTAATCCCAAACTCCTAATTTTTCCCTCCCCTTTCTTGGTCCACATAGTCAAAGTTGTGGTTTTTCCAGTAGTCATGAATGTATGTGAGAGTTGGACCATACAGAAGGCTGAGTGCCAAAGAACTGATGCTTACAAAATGTGCTGGAGAAGACTCTTGAGAGTCCCTTGGACTGCAAGGAGATCAAACCAGTCAATCCTAAAGGCAATCAACCCTGAATATTCATTGGAAGGACTGATGCTGAAGCTCCCAAACTTTGGCCACCTGATGCAAAGTGCTGGCTCACTGGAAAAGGCCCTGATGCTGGGAAAGATTGAGGGCAGGAGGAGAAGGGGGTGACAGAGGATGAGATGGTTGGATGGCATCATCAACTCAATGGACATAAGCTTGAGTAAACTCCAGGAGAGGGAAGCATGATGTGCTGGAGTCCATGGGGTCACAAAGAGTTGGACACGACTGAGAAACTGAACAACTGCTTGGGTTTGTTTTTATAAAACATGTCCAGAGGTTTTAGATGCTTTGTGGGAGGAATAGAGCAAAGCACATCTGCTCTATCTTTCTGGAAATCTATTTTGAAATTCAGATTTGGGGGAATTTTAAGATAGTAATTGGATGCACATTGGTTCTCACACTTCAGTGTGCACCAGAATTGCCCAGAGAACTTATTAAAGCATAGTTTTCTGAGTGCATCTTCTAGATATTCTGATAGGGGGGAATGTAGGGTAGGGTTTGGAAATTTACATTTCTAACAAGTCCTGGCCAATACTACTGGTTCAGAGACTACATTTTAAGACCACTCCCTTAGGGGTATCTAGCCTTATTATTGTCAATTCTGTTTACCCATTACAATTGCCTGGTAAGCTTAATTTTAAAAAAATAGTCCAGTCACCATCTATCCCCCCACCTCTCAGGCACTTTTATCCCATTGGTCTGAGGTAAGAACTGAGAATTTAGTAGTTTTAAAAGCTTTCCAGACATGAATGTTCACAGCAGCATAATAGCCAAATGGTGGAAATAACCCAAGTATGTTCAGTTCAGTCAGTATAGTCACTCAGTCATGTTCGACTCTTTGTGACCCCATGGACTGCAGCACACCAGACTTCCTTGTCTGTCACCAACTCCCAGAGCTTGCTCAAACTCATGTCCATCAAGTCAGTGATGCCATCCAACTATCTCATCCTCTGTTGTTCCCTTCTTCTCCTGCCTTAAATCTTTCCCAACATCAGGGTCTTGTCAAATGAGTCAGTACTTCGCATCAGGTGACCAAAGTATTGGAGCTTCAGCTTCAGCATCAGTCCTTCCAATGAATATTCAGGACTGATTTCCTTTAGGGTGGACTGGTTAGATCTCCTTGCAGTCCAAGGGTCTCCTCCAACACCACAGTTCAAAAGCATCAATTCTTCAGTGGTAAGCTTTCTTTATGGTCCAACTCTCACATCCATACATGACTACTGGAAACACCATAGCTTTGACTTTACAGACCTTTGTCAGCAAAGTAATGTCTCCACTTTTTGATATGCTGCCTAGGTTGGTCATAGATTTTCTTCCAAGGAGCAGAGTCTTTTAATTTTATGGCTATGGTCACCATTTGCAGTGATGTTGGAGCCCAAGAAAATAAACTCTGCCACTATTTCCATTGTTTCCCCATCTATTTGCCATAAAGTGATGGGACCAGATGCTATGATCTTCATTTTTTGAATGTTGAGTATTAAGCCAGCTTTTTCACTCTTCTCTTTCACTTTCTTCAAGAGGTTCTTTAGTTCCCCTTCGCTTCCTGCCATATGGGTGGTGTTATCTGCATATCTGAGGTTGCTGGTATTTCTCCAGGCAGTCTTGAACCCAGCTTGTGCTTCATCCAACCCAGCATTTTGCATGATGTACTCTGCATAGAAGTTAAATAGGCAGGGTGACAACATACAGCCTTGACGTACTCCTTTCCCAATTTGGAACAAGTCCCTTGTTCCACGTCTGGTTCTAACTGTTTCTTCTTGACCTGCATACAGATTTCTCAGGAAACAGGTAAGGTGGTCTGGTATTCCCAACTCTTTAAGAATTTTCCATAGTTTGTATGTATCAACTAGTAATTAAAATGTAAAAAAAAAAAAAAAGTGTTACATCCATACAATGGAATAATATTCAGCAATGAAAAGGAATAAAGTACTGACACATACTACAACATGGATGAACCTTGAAAATAAACTGAAAGCAGTCAGATACAAAGGGCTATATATTATATAATTTCATTTATATGAAATATCCAGAATGGGCAAATCCATAGAGTCAGAACTTAGATTAGTGGTTGTCAGAGCCAGTGGGATTAGGAAGAAATGGGAAGTGACTGCTAATAATGGCCATGGGGTTTCCTTTTGGGGATGATGAAATATTCTGGAATTAGAGAGTGCCGATGATTGCACTATCTTGTGAATATGCTAACTGCCACTGAATAGTACTTTTTAAAAGGATTGATTTTATGGTATGTGCATTATATCTCAATTAAAAAGCATTCCTCCTGGGACTTCCCTGGTTGTCCAGTGGTTAAGACTCTGCACTTCCACTGCAGGGGCTCAAGTTCGATTCCTAGTCAGGGAACTAAGATCCCACATGCCTTGCAATAGTATGGCCTAAAAAAGTAAAAATAAAAATAAATAAACAAATAAATAAAAAACATTCCTACTGGTTAGTATCTAACATATTCCAACAACTGGAAGCATTATACTTCACATGAAGTTGCAAATGCTGACAGGAGTCTCAGAGAGTTTTTAGTGTCCAGGTGAAAGGTTTGTATTTATTTCTATAGATCACAAATTTAGTTTTTTGAATTTGTCTAATTAGAAAAATTACCTGAGAGCTTGTTAAAATTATAGAATCCCAGACCCCTTCAGTGAGGATTTAGATTCTGGGTCAAAATCAGATTCGGGCCTTGGGTGGTGCCTGAAAATCTATTCTTTTAACAAAACCTAGAGTGATTTTGATGTTCAAACAAGTTTGGAACTCCCAGTCTTAAATGATGGGAGTCACTAAAGATTCTTTTTTCTCTTTTAATTGAAAATTATGTTATTTTCTGAAATGTCTCATTGTTTCAGCAGCTTCTTTGAATAGTGTTAATTTAATCAGAATTTTTATTTACTACAGATGTTTGCCAAAGAGCAAGGAAGTGTTCTTATATTTGAGCTGTGTTAAACAATGGGGAATGGTCTGTGTATTTGTAAAGTCCATTTGATGTTAAGTCTAATTATGTCTCTGTAGTTAGTTCCCACAGTTAACAGATGTGAATTGATGTCAACTGTAGATTTCTAATTGCTTTCTCATTGTTTCCTCCATCATGTTCCTTTTTTCTTTTATCCATGTGTAGCACATTGTTAACACATCATTCATGCAGTGTTTTTCTGAATGAAAAATACCTCTCTTTTCTGAAAATATTAGAACAAATTTTTAAACTATAAAGTTCTACATAGATCTGTTTACTTCCTAGAAGGAACTTCTATTAAAGCTGTGGTATATATACTTTCAGACACTTTATGCATATATAAGAAGATAGAATCATACTATGCCTTCTGTCCTTTTCACTTAGTTTGATAAACAATTTTTTAAAAAGCTGTCTACCTTATCTATCTTAATGTCTGTCTAGTATGAATGTACATGTTATAGTTTACTTAATCAGTACCCTTTTGAGAGACTTAAGTTGTAATCCATTTTGTTGCTAATGTGATTTCATTTTTGGCCTTTGGAATAAAGATTTAAACACTTGAAAAATAAAACCATGAATGTATTAGGAGAAAATATAGAACTTTCTTCATAGTCATGGATTAGAGAGAGCTTATTAAATCACAACAATAAATCCATAAAGGTGTCATAAAGAACATGTCAATCAAATTTGACAGCAGAAAAGTTATAACACTTAGCAGACACCATGAACAATGTTAAAACTCATATTGGCAGGCTGGATCAAATAGTGACAACACACAACAGAATGATGAGTCATACTGAATAAAAAGCACATAGAAAGTATTAAGAAATATTGAAAATTCAGTAGGAAAATGGATAAAGGATGAGTCAATTTATGGGAAGGGAAATATAAGTGGCCTATAAACTTGAAAAACTATTCAACTCCATGAATTAAATAAATACAAATAAAAACAATGCAGAAGTGTGTTTGCCTATTAGCTTGAACCAGATAAAAATAATTAAGAGTAGTCTGTTTTGGCTAGACTGTGAGAAAATGGGCACTGACACACTCCTATGAGGGTAACAATAGGTACAACAACCACATTAGAAGGACAACTTAGTGTTCCTCATCAATTCATAAATTGTACATACCCTGTGATCCAGTGGTTGCATTTTCTAGACTCTAATCTACAGAATTGGCACAAGTCCATAAAGGTATTTGCACAGCAATACTCATTGCAGCACTATTTTTAGCAAAATGTAGAAACAACCAAATGTTTTTCAATAGGGAAATGGTTAAATAAATTATGGTGCAATACTATGCAACATTTAAAATGAAGGAGATCTGCATTGGGCTGTCATGAGAAGATAACCAGGAAGCCATATCAGGTAAAAAACAAAATTGGAGAACAAGCTGTGTGTTGTGACCCTATTTTTGATAAACAATGTTTCTTAAATGTATCTAGCATGCTGCTGCTACTGCTAAGTCATTTCAGTCGTGTCCGTGTCCGACTCTGTGCAACCCCACAGATGGCAGTCCACCAGGCTCCTCCGTCCCTGGGATTCTCCAGGCAAGAACACTGGAGTGGGTTGCCATTTCCTTCTCCACTATCTATCATGTATGTTTACATAACATGGAGTTCTCTCTCTGTCTCTTTCTCCCTCTCTGTCTTTCTCTCACACACACACACTCACATACACCCCTAGAATACACACAAACACTCACATTTACCTAGAAAAATGTCTGGAATGTAACATAGCAAATGTTAACAGTAATTACATTCACTGTTTTTGCACATGTCTGTATGGTAACAAATCAGAATTTGTTACAATGAACAAGCAGAGCATTATTTCTGTAAACATATATATATATATATATATATATATATATATAGACAGAATATGTATGTATTCAGAATATATATATTCTAGATGGAATTATAGAATTCACCTAAAAAGTGTATTTATGTGAAAGTTGACAGTTTTAGAGCAGGGGTATGAAAGTGATTAGAGGTGGGCTTTGGTTTAATGTGGAGAGAGACAAGTACTGAGGAAAATGATGGATGGCAGAGACAGTGTAGAAAGGAAAATCTATAGGACCTGACAACTAATTATATGTAAGTAGACAGATAAGGGTGAGTTAGAAATAACTCTGTCACTGAAAAAACTTGGAGATACCAGTAACCTGAGGAGGGAAGCTGGAGGAGCTGATTTTGAAGGGAAAATCATAACTTCAGAGTCTAGACAGATATATTAGTTATCTACTGCTCCAAAACTTAGTGACTTAAAATAACAATAATCGTGTATTATCTCTACGGTTTCAGCAGATTGAGATTTCAGACTAGACACAGTAGGGAAAACTTGTTTTTGCCCCATGACATCTGCTAGGAGCTAGAATCATCTGATGGCTCTTTTGCTCACATGTCTGACAACTGATGCTGGTGTCGGCTGGGGGCCAAGCTGGCAGTGTTTGCCAGAACACCAACATGCGGCCTCTTCATGTGGCCTTCCTCACAACATGGCAGTTGAGTTCCAAGGATAATCACCCTACCAGAGAGAAAGAGGATCCATCCAGGTGAAAGCCATTGTCTTTTATGATCTTGCCTTATATATCTCCCAGCGTTGCTTCCATTGCAAGGCATTGACCAGTGCAGTCACAAGCCCCTATCCCCAAATTCAACAGCAGGAAGCATAGACCTCCTCTCACAGTGGGAAGAATATTAGTAACATTGTAAGAGCATGCAGGTGAGATAAATAATAGGTATGACTATCTTTGGAAAATACAATCTCTCATACTCCATTGTATCTTAAAGTGAATGAGACTATTAATATTAATGGCTCTAAGTAATGAATTATCACTTTCAGAGTGATTTGTATGTAACTAAGGACCCCAGTAGTCCCCCATGCCTCAGCCTAAGTGAATAAGTCATTATAGGTGAGGAGGCTACATCATTAAAGCATGATTCAAAGAAGAGTATTTTTGTCTTTAACATAAAGACTCAATATCAAAAGACTTAATATAAAAATTAAAAAGACTCCAAGTCTTTAATATGGCACACAAGGTTCTCTATGATCTGGTTCTTGCCTAATTCTTAGATTTAATCTTCCAATCATTTCTTCACTCACATCCTAAATATGAAGGATGTCAAAATATCAAGTATGCCAAATTTCAAGTTCATCAAACATACTCTCCCAGGTCAGGTTCCCTGAAAGAGCTCTCTCAGGAGGAAGGGCGAGGGAGAAGCAGGGTAGGCCAGGGAATGGAGCTAAGCAAGAATTTGGAGTCCAGCTTTGGCCAGATCACTAAGGCTGTGAAGCGCAAATGACATCACAGGGTGATCCCATTCTGAGGCCAGGGGGCTGTGTCATTGGCTGCAGTTTGGGGGAGGGGAGTTGGGCAGGCTGCCCACGTGGCATGGTGCCTAACCTCTGGGCTCAGGCGGCTCTCCCTCCTGAGGGGAATTTTCTGGAGTAGGGGAAGCAGCGGTGAGCCTGCAGCAGCCCATGTTCACAAAAGGGGACCTGGGCTGGGCACCACAACACACATTTACCTGTTTCAAGGCCTCAGAGCTCCTTTATCCTGAGATAAAACTGCCTCTCCTTTTCTTCGCTGATATCACCTCCTCCAGGAGGCCTTCCCTGATAACTAGCTGACTGCAGCCTACCCTTCTTGGCTCAAATAAAATCCAGTTACAAATTCTTTCAATGTTTTTCCCCACACATGTCCTCAAACAAATACTTCCCAGTTAGAGAAAAGGGAATAATTCAAAAGTGTTAATTAAAGCTAAACAAGAATTATAGGGGCAGAGCTGCCTATCAATTATTGTGCTTAGGATGTTAATTTGACTATTTCTTTTTGGACCTACACTATAATATATAAGATTTTAAAAATCTAAACAATTTCACTTATTAAGTATTGTAGCAAATGTTTAAATAGTAAACTCTGAAAAATAAAACAAAACAAAACAAAACAAAAAATCAGTTGCAACTGTCTCTCTAGCTTAGTATCTACCATACTGTATTGAAAGTATCTGCTTTATATAACCAGTCTCCCCCAGTGGAGGAGACGCTCAGATGAACAGGAACCATGTCCTGTTCATCTTTTTGCCCCAGGTGCTTAGCAGAATGCCAAGCAGAGGAGGCTGAAGTAATATTCTGATAATCAAACACCAGGTAAGTGACTTCCTGGGTGGTGGTACAAGGCCCAGCAGCTCTACTCAAAAGAACTCTTCCATCCCCATGTAGTGGGAGGGGGATGAAAAAGCTGGCAATATATTTAGGACAAATTAAGTGATTTACAACAAAGAAAGTAGCTAGCTATAGAGTTTCTTGCTACACCTAAGTACAAGTACTGTTCTACCATTGTTACATTGTAAAAGATATGTTCTAACATGGTTTAAATGCTGTCAATTAAAAAAAAAAAAAACAGCCTTAAGAAGGAGAGGGAAGAATTATGAAATCTGTGCCTTAGCAGGAATAGAAATGTTTCTCCTTTTTATGAGTGGAAATAGCTTGGTGCAAGAGCTGTTGAAGAATTTTCCACAGCATTAAGCCTCCCCAGAAGTTAAAAAAGAAACTAGAGCTAAGATGCAAAGTGCATAAACCAAGGGAAAAGGAATGAGATGAATTTGACTAATACCTGCAAGGTGAAACTCCCCAGTACCTGATGCCCTGGTGCATGTGGGGAAGGAGGGGGCAGAGGGCTCCAGGTGGCTGGAGGCCAGAGAGGCTGAGGCTGGTAGTGGTGGGCACTCCCTTCTCCACCGCTGTTCTGGCACTCACTCTCCCCAACTCTTCCCAACCCCACGTGTGATGTGCCCCCGTGGAGCTCCACAGACTTGCCTTGTGAGTTCCTAACAAGTTCCATACCACAGGTAACATGGGGTGGTGGTCTCAGGGTGGTGAGATAGAAGGAGGGGAACATCACAAAAGATCTGAAAGAAAAAGAGGGAGGTTCCAAGATCTCTACTCAGGGACTTCCCTGGTGGTCCAGAGGCTAAAACTCCGAACTCCCAATGCAGAGGGCCAGGGTTCCATTCCTGGTCAGGGAACTAGATCCCACTTGCCACAACTAAAGATCCATCATGCCACAATGAAGATGGAAGATCCTGAGTGCCACAACTAAGACCTGGTACTGTTGAATAAATTTAAAAAATACAAAAAACAAAACAAAAACAAAAAAAACCTCCACCCAGAGGCTCCTATGCCCTGACTGGTGACAAGAGGTTACCCAAGTGGCAAAAGCCCTGGGGAGCTTGTCTGGGGGCTGCCCTGGGCCAAGTTTCATCACCAGCTATTTTTATTTTTAGCCTATGCCGCTTCTCAGTGTCACCAGGTCTATAAATGTCCATATGATTTGCTGTGCTGGGCCAGGGCAGAAGGGAGCAGCTAAAAAGTCTTGTGCTAGGCCTTGTGCTGGAAAATTTGCTGTCCTCGACTGGCATACGCCTGTATCTCTGGTGCCCCAGGTTACCTCCATAGGGCACTGCCCTCAATTCTCTGGGCACCCCACCATGGCCATCACTCCTCACCAGCTCTCCTCCAATCAGGCTTCAGAAAGAGGGTTCCCTGAACACAGGTAAAATCAACAGTTGTCAGGAGGTAGATAATGGCATAATCAGGTCTCTCACAATCCCACAGGGTGCCTTATCCAAGGCCAATCTTTTGGGGAATGAGAGAGCAGTCTCCAGACCAGTGGTGCTGCCTGAAGCTAACAGACTCCCTCCATCCCTCCTCTCTCTTCTGGCCACTCTGCACCCTGCTGGCAAGCTGCTTCCACACTGCTCTGAATGTGTGTCTGGGCTCTCAGGCATCCCGTACATCCCTCTCATTCTGGTGTTATTCCTGCAGCGTTGAGGGGAGGGGAGCTTGAGTTTCTCCATTGGGCGACTGACCAGCTGAGGAATCTGTTTCCCCCCTTGCCAAAATGGGAAGAAGAAGAATAGGCCTTACCTTACAGGACAGCTTACCCTTGCACACTGTGATTAAGAAATGAAGGATTCAAGACTCTAGTGTATCCTCCGCCCAAATCTGCCAGAGCGGGGGGGGGGGGGGGGGGGCAGCTTGTCCCTACTGAGAGACTTGTGCCCTTCCATGCAGACTGACCATTTACTTTCAATATTCTCTCCAGCCTCTTGTCACTAAAACAGTTTGGCCGATTGAGATGAAAGAAACGGACTCCTCACTTGTCTTCTGTATTCTATTTTTACTCTCATCTCTCCCATTCACCATGCTGAACACAGTCGACAGAATCATCCTATGGTTCCTCGTTGCTCCAAGGCTAAAATTCCAACTCCTCAACAGGGCCTGGTAGGCCTTGCATGACCTGACTCCTCCCACCTCTGCAAGCTCATCCATCTCTAGCCACCTCCATCCCCATTCTGATCCCCGACCCCCGGCTACCCTACATTCCAGCAATATAGAACTTTCTTTTTTCCACTGGGTTTCTTTCAATGTCTCACCATCTGACCACCTCACTACTGCCTACCTAGAACATTCTGCCTCCTCCCCTGCCCTGTTCTCATCTCCACCGGCTCTCTATCACCAGCCTACTTCTTAAATTTCCTGCAGGTCATATCCTTCAGGAAACCTTCTCTGTATATCCCCCTCACCTCTCCAATTCTTCTAGAATATACATTCTTTCCAGTGCTCCCAGAGCACTTAATATAGCATTTTATCTACACTTTTATTTTCCCCACTAGAATGTTATCTACGTGATCATGGACTATATCTATTCTTTTATTTAACACTTACATAGAACTGACTCTGTACTAAGCACTTCTGTAAACATTTTGTAAATACTAATTCATTTAATCCTCATAACAATTCTATGAGGTACTATTGTTATTGTCATTATGCAGATGATAAAGTTGAGGCAGAGTTAACTAATTTACCCAAGGTCACATAGCTAGTAAATGGCAGAGTTGGGATTTGAACCTGGAAATCCAAGTTCTTCACTGATATAATATGCTGTGTCCCTTGTTCACCAATGTATTCTTGTTGCTTCTCATATAGAAGATCCACCCAAGGAATATTTGGATAAAGAAAGAATGGATAAATGAATAAAGATTGTGGAAATAACAAAGTCCTTGGTGGGACCAGTGGGAGGAAAAGCAGTAGCCACAGACTGAGACAGAAATTAAGTTTAGGATTCAGAGAAGTTGAAAGCAAATAGTCCAAGCAGTAAGGAAGATGCTGGGAGAAGTGGCAAATGATGAAAGGCGAGGTGGCAGGTGCAGGGGGAGCTCAGAAAGGCAAGGGACAAATGGCTCTACAGTCAACAAAGAAAATATAAAACAGACAATTAGATTTAGCCAGGAACTTGCCCCTGGATCCTCAGAGCAGTTTCCAAAGAGTGCTGAGGAGAGAAACAAGATGGTATGGCCTTGAGGAAGGAGTAGATGGTGGAGAAACCAGACAGTGAGATTTTACTCTTCTCTGAGCCATGAAAGGTAGAGTTTGGGAGGGGATAGTAATCAGGTTAAGTAAGGTCTTTTTGTCAAGATGTGGTGATTAGGGCTTGCTTAAAGGCAAAAGGTAACAAATCTTTGGCAAGTCAGAAATTAAACCAACCCTCACCAAAACAAAGAGTCTGCTGTGTGGGAGTGGACCACACCACAGTCAGCCACATGAAATGGAAACATGGGTAAAGTATTGCAAACATTCGTTGTGAAGGGAATGAAGGCCAAGAGAGTAGTGCTTTGTAGGAATGCCTTCCTGAGAGATGTCCGGTAACCTCAGACATGAAGTAGAAAGAGGTCTGGAATGAGGGACTATGGTGAAGTATTAAAGTCAATTGATTTAGAGAGTACAAGTGGAATAAAAGAGGAGAGACATGAAGAAAAAAGAAGAAAGTATGTTCAACAGCTCAGGAGTTCAATCCCTTCCTGCTCAGTGCCTCATCTAGGAAAACTCCTGAACTTCTAGACCACTGGACCACTGCTTCTATGTCACCTTTTATTTGTATCACTTTTGTCCCTGATTCATATATTGCTTATGTGGCCTCTTCTGAAATCTTATTTTTATGAAAATGTTATTGAATATGTATTTTTAATGTATATTACAAGGGAACATAGCAAATGAAGTCATAAACACACTTTAGTTCAGGACTCCACGTTGTGCACAGCATAGAGTTAGGAATACACACCTTCATATTTAAAATCTGAGTTACATGAAGCAGTCAGCCAAGCGTGATTGGCCACTCATTGAGTCTCTCCCTAGAGCCACACCTCAACACATCCCTCAGTGTTGTCCTCATTTACCTGAGCTGCACTTTCCTTTACTGAAAATTGAACATAATGCCACCTACCACAATGATTTCAAAGACTAAACGAGACTCATGTGGATTGCTGACACTTAATAGGTGCTTAATAAATGTGAGTTGAATCAGAAACCAGGCTGGCAAACCTTCCGTGTGTAAAGGCTGCAGAGACACAACAGTAGGTGGAATCATCACAGGCAGGCCAATACTTCGAAGTGCTCAACGAAACTGAAGCAGCTTGTGCACACAAAACGCCAGTTTAGGTAACCGTGTTTTAGTTTCCTTTCTAAGTAGAGATACGTGGAATGCAACGCCAGCAACCAACTTACAAATACTGACCCAGAGTGGGGAGGGATCTGAAGGAATGCAAGTAAGTCTTGCCAGGAAAGAAGTTTGCTGCTTCTGAAATGTTTCAGTCTGAGCCACTGGCAGGATTGATCGATTGCAGTAAGCAAAGAGTTTTCTGTGCAGCCTGTCCAAGCATCTGTTTCTGTACTTTTGCACAATTGTTGCTCAAATTCACTCTTCTTTTCGAATTACCATCTTTAAAGAGCAAGCGAAAAATCCATTCAAGCCACCCTAAGTATCCTAACAGCTTCCAAGTCCTCTAAAGGAGGGTCCTTAACATTTCCCCTTACCCCCTGCCTGGGTTCAAACTTCAACTCCCAAGGTCCGCCCAAGTCCCTCCCCTTGCCCTGTCATCTAATGAATATGCAAATACCACATAATTGGCAGCCAATGGCGTGGGTTCTGGTCACATGGTGCTCATGGTAGGTGAGCGGACAGAAGTTGTGTGTCGGTGAACAGAGACAGCTCTCAGTCTGGGGCGAGCGCTTCAGTGAGCGTGGACGGATGCTCGGGTAGTAGTCTCTGCGGCAGCAGCAGCGGCAGTAGTGGTGCCAGAAGAGAGGAAGGGGGAGGGCCCTGAGGGCTACACACGCTCACATTTTCAAGTTCCCTTGGAGGGAGAAGAGGTGGGGCTGCAAAAAGAGGAGGCCAGGAGCAGTTCCATCCGTCCCGTCCCGTCTTCCTCTTGCTCCCTGCACCCTGGCTCTGCGAGAGTTGAGGGTTCAGGTGGCAGTACGCGGCAGTGAGGGCAAGAGGGCCAAGAGAGTGGGAAGCGGAGCCAGGGGTGTGGGGGAAGATGCCCATCCTGCTGTTCCTCATAGACACGTCCGCCTCTATGAACCAGCGCACTGACCTGGGCACCTCCTATTTGGATATTGCCAAAGGCGCTGTGGAGTTATTCTTGAAGGTAAAGGGAGGGGAGGGGAGAGATGGGGAGAGTTCCCGAGGGATGGGGCTGGTGGTGGATTTAGGTGCTTCTGTAACGCTGGTATCGCCCCCTCCACCCGCTTCCCTTCGCGGCCCCCTCCGTCATCCCTCGTCCTGTAGCTGCGTGCCCGGGATCCGGCCAGCCGCGGAGACAGGTACATGCTGGTCACCTACGACGAACCCCCGTATTGCATCAAGGTAAAAGGCCATCCAGGGGGTGGGCCGGGCGGGAAGCAGGAGCCAGTCGGCCTGGGCAGTCGAGACCCCCTGCCCCCGCCCGAGGCGGTCCTGCGTCTCCAGGCGGGGCGGGCAGGGCGGGGTGGGGTGGGGGCGAGGGCGGGGGGAGTTGTGACTCCGCAGCTTCCGAGGAGCCGCGGCGCCTGGGGTCGGGAAGGGGGCCGGGGGAGGGACGGCCCGGAGGAGAAACCGCAGGAGAGCCGGGCTGGTGGCGGCGGCGAGCACAGCTGCCTCGGAAGATGGCGGACATTTTGCTTTTGTATGAACCGGAGAGGGAGACCGAGGGCGCTGCTGAGATGGAAAGGAGGGAGGGGGGGGAGGAGAGGAGAAGGAGGGCCCGAGACGCGAAGGGAGGCTGCGGGCGGGCCCGCCCCTTCGGGTCGCACCGCGCGCGGTGGAGGCCGAGGGGCCGGACGGCGCCGGCTACTCCGCCCCAAGGTGCTGCGGACTCGCGCGCGGGTTTTCCTGGCGCCCGGGCTCCGCCCCCGGCCCCTCCTCCCCACTCCTCCCGCTCTGCGCCGCTTCCCCTCCCTCTCTTCCTCCCGCTCCCCTCCCCTTCCTGCTGAGAGCGTGGCAGAGCCGGCCGCCGGCCTTCAAAGATTAGACTGCTGCTTTTGTGCGTCTGTGGTCTCTAACCCACCCCCACCCAATGGAAAATCAGTCCGCGGAGCCAGCCTCCCAACCCCCCGGCCCGCAGAAACAGCCCTGTTCACTGCTTCTCCTGTGTCTGTCCGGTTAACCCCGGCTCTGTTACCTTAGCTACTGTTAGTGTTTCATTGTAGATTCCACCCGAGCCGCGACGGGGTGGGGCGGGGAGATGCCTAGTCGGAACCCGCGGGCACAGAGCTTTTGGGGGACCTGGCCTACCTATTGACATCATAAATTAGGTTTGTGTTGGTCACGTAGGGATTTGTCCAGGGAAGAGAAAGGAAGGAAGGGGAGGACTCGCTGTGCGCAGTTACAATAGCCAAATTCGATGACTTGATCCACGGGGTTCTGACCTGCAGGAGAGAAGTAGAGAGCATTTCACCTTCCAGCCCTCATCCTAATGGTGCGGAGATAAAGAACTGCTTTGCCTGCAGTGGCCCGATAAAATAGAACTCAGTCTATTAATGCAACCTGCTTAAGAGTCCTGCTTGCATATTGAAATTTTAAACATATATTACCATAATCCTTGACGTCTTTTGCTAGATGCCCTCTTTTTCTCAGAATTCTCTTAACAGAGCCGAGGAGGCACTGAATGTGTTATAATCCGTTTTAGCCGAGTGAGGTGTTTAAAAGAATGGAACCTACCAAACTGAATAGTTGGCTAAAGAGAGCGTTCCTTCAGAAGTAAAACTGAAGAGAGACTTTACTTTTGTAACTCGTAGCTTCGGTTAACAGTTTGATTAGTAGGTTCCCCTGAAAACCGTTCTGGTTTTAATGCTTTGTTTTCCGTTTTTGATTCATCTATTTAGAAAAATGGAGCAAGTAGACATCTTTAAGAATGCCATAAGTTTTTAAACATGTCAGTTTCCTACAAGGGTGTGACCATTTTTGTCCATCCTAAGTATGAAAGTCTACACCCTTGGAGTACTAATACAGATAAGAACCCACTGTTGTACTGTGGCCATTTGAAGTCCTCCTTATTTTGAAATAGTAAACAGGATAAATTACAAAGCAGTAGACTTTTCTTTCTTTAAAGGAATAATTTAGTTAACATTTTCCTGAACGCCAAGACTCATAGATGAAAAATTATTTTTGATCTATAAAGTTTTTATGGCAATATTTACAGAATCTTTGGAAAGGAAACAGAAAGTCTGGCCCCCATCTTAGCAACCATCATCACAGCTTTTTTTTTTTTTTTTAACCTAGCATTGTAATCACAGTGTACTGTATTACTTTTGAGTTCTACCTTTTCCATCTGTTTTGTTCTATGAATTATTCCCAGTAGCCACATAGTCTTCATACTTAAAATTTTTCGTGGCCATGTAACTTCCCCATGGTGTTTTAGATGCTCCAGGTAGTTCTGTGGACAGAGGGGAAAAGTTGGATTTTGCTTTTAGTGGAAATTTCATCTGTCAGCTCTTTTTATCTTGCAACCTTGTACACTAACATTTTATCCTGAAGTAAAAAACATTCTTCTAAGCTGGCTTTGATCTTTTTTTTTATGTGGACAGATATGTGAAGACAATTTGATTAATACTTTCAATTACTAATCATGAGCTATCCTCTTCCTTATGCTTTTCCAAAGTCATTCAGGTTTTTTCTTTTTAATCTTATAACTATATGTGCTAGGGAACTTTTAGTGATGTTCTTGTCATTTTGCTGTCTATAACTGAATTGCTAATGATATGCTGTATTTTGGTAGCGCTTTCTTTCTCTGAGTCCCTTTCAGTCACTCTTTTTCTGCCCACCCCATCCTTCCCCTCAGCATGTGGTAACTATTTGTTCTTCTGCTTCTAGGACCTAGTCATTTTGGAAGGTCTGAAATTTTAGAACATCTGGTGAATATTTCTTAAAATTTAATCTAATCTTTCACTTGCTGATAACTGGGAGCCATAAATGTCTGTTTTCTGTCACACCAATTATCAAATAGGTCTTTATTTGACTATCAGCAGGCATCTTAGTTCCTACTTAAAACTTCACTCTTCCCTAGGAGTCTGAGGTCCTTTCAGCAAAGTGATGTTAGATGAGGTTTTATTTGTAACTTATTTTTCTGCAGAAAATAACATGAAGTGTATTTTTGGGTTTCTCTACAGTTGGAGGGCTTTATCTCTTGTCAAAGACACTGCTTACTTATTTCTCAGGTCTTGGTTATGTCTAACTGTAAACACTGCAAAACTAATTTTTTTCCTAGTAGAAGATTCAATTGTATTGATGGTGTAACAGGCATGAGTTGTGCATTTGGTTGGAAGGTTTATTCCCTAACAGGCATGGAACTATTCCCAGTATATCCACTTACAAGCTCTGACAATAAATCTTGTTGTGAAAAGTTACTGTGACTGGAATTCTTCACTAAAGTGTACTGTTAAGCATATGAATATAGTATTTCACCCAGGACTTCGTAGCTTCTTACTGCACAGCTCCTTTAAAATTAGTCATACCTGTTACTTGCAGTCAGCTTGGCTTGGGTGGAAGTAAGTTTGATTTGGGGAACCATATAAAAGGCATAGGAAATGCAAGTATTTTGTGCTATATCTGTTTCAAGTGTTGCTTTGTAGACACATTTTATACATAGTGTCACAAGTGTTAACACTACATTTATACAATGGTATCTCTAGTGTACACAGCTAGGTTGAAGCTGTTTAATATTTTAAAATTTCCAGTGTATCCTTATAAGACTAATACATGGTTTTAAGAAGTGGGGTGGGTTTCTTTTCTCTTTTTTTGGTATAATAGTTCTTAATAGTTTTGGCTGAGGTTCTGCTGTCTTGTATGTTTTGTTTTGCTATGAGTCATAATTTCCTTTTATTCAGTGAATAGCAGAGGTGAGCTTGTCACTACTACTAAGTCTGAGCAAATTGAGGGCATCAAGGAGAAAGTGAGCCATGAGACTGGAGTAGATAAGTGTTCAACATAGTTTGATGTTTGAAGATACTTTCTTAAAGTGATTTCTTTTTATTGAAGGCAATACTATTGTTTTAAACATAAAACTGAGTCATTTTTCTAGAAATGGCTGAAACACGTGTATACATCACAGACAGAAGTGGTTTTTTAAAGTATAAATAGGGAGAGATGTTTCAAAGAAATATCCCAAGTCTGTAATTTGAAACAGAGAGCATTTGTAAAAATAAAAATTTCCCTTGAGTGTTGCTTTTTCACATCCTATAGCCAGCCTTGCTTACTGGTATCTGTGTGCCTCTGTTAACATGTATCAGCAAAAGGCAGCATTTTGACTTGTAGATTTAGGAAATGAACCTATGCTTTTTAAAGTGATCTTTGTTGAAAACATTTACTGGTATTTTTAACTAAGGCTTAACTTTTTCATATGCCCATGAATATATTTTATGGGCCTTATTTGGAAAAGGAGTGACTTTTAAGGGAGGCTTTCATTGTGGTTGGAAGCTAAGGAAGTGCTTTTGGGTGAAACAGCAGTAATGTAGCCTGTGAGAACAACCAGAGGCAATTGCATTGAAAACTCAAAATGTTACAAAGGTGGTGCATCTACTTTTATGATTAGTTGTTTCTTCCCTGACCATGTTTCCTTTTTACCTTCCTCGCTGGCCATTTGAAGCATTATTTTGAAATTGAAAAAGAGGGAAAAAAATCATCAGCAAAATGAAAAGACAACTTGCTGAATGGGAGGAAATCTTTGCAAATTATGTATCTGATAAGATGTTACTATCCAAAATATTACAAGAACTCACATAACTCAATAGCAGAAAAAAATCTGATTTTAAAAATGGGCAGAAGACCTGAATAGACAGTTTTTCAAAGAAGATAGATGGACAGCAGGCTCATGAAAAGATGCTCACTATCACTAATCATCAGGGAAATGCAAATAAAACCACAATAGGATATCACCTCAGGCCTGTTAGAGTAGCTTTTATCAAAAATGCAACAAATAACAAGTGTTGGAAAGGATTTGGAGAAAAGGGAACCCTCCTCTGCTGTCGAATGGAATGTAAATTTGTGCAGCCACTGTGGAAAGCCGTATGGAGGTTCTTCAAAAGATTAAAGCTAGAAGTAACATATGATCTTGCAACTCTACTTCTGGGTATTTATCTGAAGAAAATCAAAACATTAACTTGAAAAGATATATGCACCCCCATGTTCACTGCAGTTTATTTATAATAACCAAGAAATGGAAATAACCTAAGTGTTCATTGATGTGTGAATAAAGAAAATGTAGTATATACATACAATGGAATATTATTCTCCCATAAAAAGAAGGACATCTTGCTATTTGTGACAACATGAATGAACCTTGAGGACATTATGTCAAGTGAAACAAGTCAGACAGAGACAGACAAATACCATATGATCTCACTTAAATGTGGAATTGAAAACAAAACAAAAATAGAACAAGCTCATAGATACAGAGAACAGATTGGTGGTTGTGAGAGGTGGAAGGTTGGAGGGTGAGCAAAGTTGGTGAAGGATGCCAAAATGTACAAACCTCCAGGTATGAAAAAGTCATGAGATGTATAGTATGGTGATGATAGTTAATAATATTGTATATTTGAAAGTTGCTAAGAGAGTAAATCTTAAAAGTTCATAAGAAAAAAAAAATGTTGTAACTTTGTGTGGCAATGAGTATTAACTAGATTTATTGTGGTGATCATTTTGCACTGTATACAAATCAAATTATGTTGAAAACCTTAAATGAATACAATACATACCTAAAAAGTGAATGCTTCCAGATTTTTATCCAACCTATAAATTAAATATATTTTACTGGAAGGAATTTTAGGAATAAAGTACTCTGACTGATAGCGTTTTTTCTTTATGTAAGAGTAAAAGATGGAGGAATTAGAACTTTCAGTCAGTTCAGTCGCTCAGTCGTGTCCGACTCTTTGCGATCCCATGGACTGCAGTACACCAGGCCTCCCTATCCATCACCAACTCTCAGAGTTTACTCAAACTCATGTCCATTGAGTTGGTGATGGCATCCAATCATCTCATCCTCTGTCATCCCCTTCTCCTCCTGCCTTCAATCTTTCCCAGCATCAGGGTCTTTTCCAATGAGTCAGTTCTTTGCATCAAGTGGCCAAAGTATTGGAGCTTCAGCTTCAGCATCAGTCCTTCCAATGAATATTCAGGACTGATTTCCTTTAAGATGGACTGGTTGGATCTCCTTACAGTCCAAGGGACTTCCAAGAGTCTTCTCCAATACCACAGTTCAAAAGCATCTGTTCTTCGGTGCTCAGTTTTCTTTATAGTCCAACTCTCACATCCATACATGACTACTGGAAAAACCATAGCCTTGACTAGACGGACCTTTGTCGTCAAAGTAATGTCTCTGCTTTTTAGCATTCTGTCTAGGTTGGTCATAACTTTTCTTCCAAGGAGCAAGCATCTTTTAATTTCATGGCTGCAATCACCATCTGCAGTGATTTTGGAGCCCCCAAAAATAAAGTCAGCCACTGTTTCCACTATTTCCCAGTCTATTTGCTATGAAGTGATGGAACCAGATGCCATGATCTTAGTTTTCTGAATGTTGAGCTTTAAGCCAACTTTTTCACTCTCCTCTTTCTTTTTTTTTTCTTATTTTTTTAATCCAAATATTGTTTTTATTTTATTTTGTTTTTTCCCATTTATTTTTATTAGTTGGAGGCTAATTACTTTACAGTATTGTAGTGGTTTTTGCCATACATTGACATGAATCAGCCATGGATTTACATGTGTTCCCCATCCCGAACCCCGCTCCCGCCTTCCTCTCCATCCCATCCCTCTGGGTCTTCCCAGTGCACCAGGCCCGGGCACTTGTCTTATGCATCCAACCTGGGCTGTTGATCTGTTTCACCCTTGATAATATACATATTTCGATGCTTTTCTCTCAGATCATCCCACCCTCGCCTTCTCCCACAGTTCACTCTCCTCTTTCACTTGCATCAAGAGGTTCTTTAGTTCTTTGCTTTCTGCCATTAGAACTTTAGTGAAAGCTTATACAGAGAACTCTCCATCAGTCATGTGTATACCACTGTATTTATGTGCACTTTTGTTTATTGTTTTGTTTCACAGCAAATAAAATATTCCTTGTTTTAAAAAAGAGAGAGAAAAGTGGGGGAAGTTTTGGTAGAAGACTAGATCTGTGGTCAAGGGAATTAGCACTGCTATTTTCAGATTAGGTACAAGCTGGAAGATGACTGCGGAATGCTGAGAAAATTATGGAGTCCTCTCTGTTCTGTATTCTAAACCTCTCTTGTGTTCATTCATTCTTTTTTTCAAGTTTCCATTTTGTTCATTTGATTTATTTATTTTTGACTGTGCTGGGTCTTTGCTGGTGTGTGCAGGCTTCCTCTGGTTGTGGTGAGCAGGGGCTACTCCCCAGTCATGGTGCATCGGTTTCTCATTGCAGTGGCTTCTTTTGTTGCAGCTCACGGGCTCTAGGCAAACAGGCTCAGTAGTTGTGGTGTGGGCTTAGTTGCTCTGTGGCATGTGGGATCTTTCCGGACCAGGGA
The DNA here is from genome assembly GCF_963930625.1 of Muntiacus reevesi. NCBI lineage: Eukaryota > Metazoa > Chordata > Mammalia > Artiodactyla > Cervidae > Muntiacus > Muntiacus reevesi. Next base: position 116,359,798 of record NC_089271.1, on the reverse strand, counting down.
TCAAACTTGTGTCCCTGCATTAGTAGGTGGATTCTTAATCACTGGACCACCAGGGAAGTCCCTATCCATTCATTCTTATTTGCTCCTCTCTTGTTTCAACTTTCAACAATCCTCACCTGGACCATTGTGGCAGCAGCCACTCACTTGGTCTCCCTACTTCTGGTCTTGCTCACCTCTGATTCTTCACCCTCATTGCCACTAGATTGCTCATTCTTAAAGTAAAATAAAAACTCATTCCCACACTAAAAATTCTTCACTGACTCCCCATTATATTTCAGAATAAGATCCCAGCTCCTTAGCTTGGCTTTGCCCACAGTGTCCCCTCACACTTTTTTCCTGGACCTCAGGCTCCAACCACAATAAGAACTTGACCATCTTCTCCAGACTCAATATGCCTCTTGCTTCTGTGTCATTGCTTATGTTGTTTCCTCTGCTTGGGTAGCCTGACATGCCTCAATTCTTCATTCTACACTCTCAAAAGTCATCCTGCCCCTCTGCCCACCCCTACTGCAAACAGTGTAACAACTTCCACTATGATCCCTTAACCATCAGTCCAGAAGATGCCGCTTGCTTCTTGCAATCACTTCCTCCCCTGAAGGTAGCCATTGGTCTGACTTTTACCACTGTTGTGGTGATATGATCAAAATAGTGTTTCTGGAACAGAAACAGAAGTCTGACATTGGACTGCTACTACAGCAGTCTAGGCTTTTATAAACCATATGTTCAATGAGCACCCTCTGTGGACTATACTATACTATACTTGGAGCCTAAGGTGACTCCAAGAAAAACTTGGCCCAAGGGGAGATTGGAATAGTAAAAGATATAGTCTTAATCCTCAGGGTCTTGAGAATAGTCACTGGAAGAAGTTGACTGGAAAATGTGGAGTAAGGTATGGGGGTGTCAACAACAGTGGATTGTTAACCAACAGATTGGAGGTGAGGGAGGGAAGATTGACAAGACACAGTGTTATTTCAGTTTATCCAGTCAAGATTGCAACTAGCTGAGATTGGGTGCGAAAGGGCTTTGAAACCTACAAGCTAGAGTTTGTACATTTCTCCTGAAAGGAAGAGCTATGAGGTGGATTTAAAGACAAATAGGGTAAGGATTGTGTGCTTGTTTGATGACGAGGCAGAAGCCCATGTTGAGATGGGCTGGGGAGAGGGGAGGATGAAAGGTGGGAGAGATTTAAAATATGTAGTTGAAGTTGCCTCATTTTGCATGAATGCTAGTCACTTGAGAGCTTTTGACTTTGAGGTTGGGATGGGAGTAGGAGGGACTGCGGAAGGGCAGGACACCATACGGAAAGGGCACATATGTCCTTTACATTTTGCCTTTGCTTCAGGAAGACAACTGCTCTGAATACAGGGTTCTCACTTTCACAGAATGTTCTAAAATGACAACTCTTCCACATTTCAGGAACAAGTGTGCTTTCTAGAGAAGGGCAGGATTGAAGGAGGCTCTGTATGTGGGGAAGAGAGGACGGGGATGAAGAAGGGAACCAATTGGTTTAATTTAAGTACTTAAATGAGAAAGTCTTTGTAAACATGTCTTTGAGCACCCTTTTTCCAAGAGTGTAGATGAGAGATCCAGGCAGTCCCTTTGTGTGTCTATTGGAAGCTTGGAACACACTATCTCCTGGATACAGTGTTCTAAATGGTGATTAGGTTCCCAGACCTTCCTCCCCAGGAAAGCCTATTTAACCCTTAATGCCACTTATCCATTGAACTATTGTGTTTGCTATTGTTTTTACTGGGAAATGGAGTTGGGATTCCAAGGTACTTTGTTAAAAACACATCCTTTCCCCCCTTCTTCCTCATAGCTCCAGGTGGACTAGAGGTCCCAGAGAGGGGTGGGGACGTGGGGACACTGTTAGAGCTCCAGCAATGAGGGTGAAGAGCTGAGGTGGCAGTAAGGGCAGGTATGACTCTTCAGATATACCAGTCATTCACGTTAGATTGGTTGTATTTGCACCATTCAAGACAGCATCCACTAGCCACATGTAGTCATTGAGCACTTGATAGGTGGCTAGTTCGGAGAAGGCAATGGCAACCCACTCCGGTACTCTTGCCTGGAAAATCCCATGGGCAGAGGAGCCTGGTGGGCTGCAGTCCATGGGGTCGCAAAGAGTCAGACACGACTGAGCGACTTCACTTTCACTTTTCACTTTCATGCATTGGAGAAGGAAATGGCAGACCACTCCAGTGTTCTTGCTTGGAGAATCCCAGGGACGGCAGAGCCTGGTGGGCTGCCGTCTATGGGGTCGCACAGAGTCGGACACGACTGAAGCGACTTAGCAGCAGCAGCAGCAGGTGGCTAGTTGGAATCAAGATGTTCTGTAAGAGTAAACTAAATATGAGATTTTAAAAGATTCAGTACCAAAAGTGTATAAAATATATCATTAAGAATTTTATATTGACTACAAATTTAAACAATATTTTTGATGTACTTTGTTAAATATTTTTCTTGCTTGTATTTTTTAAATGTGGCTACATATGTGACTTACCCTATATTTTTATTAGACAGCACTGTTGGTCTTTATTTTTTCTTCAGATATTTATGACATTCATGTCCTAGAAATTGTTTCTGAAGGAGGATCCTCTCTCTCAAGGTTCTGTTTTAAATGAGCACTTCCATAATGGAGTCATTTGTGCATGAAAGGTTATCATACAGTTCAGAGTTGATGGGTTGATAACCCTTGGCCCTGGGGCAAAAGTATGAAAGCATCCCATTCTTGTTTGTATTGAAAGCCAGTTTGGTTGCTTTGACTTTTGGATGTAGTTGGTGATCCAACTGGTTGGGTTAGAAGTTTTTTCCCTGGGCTAAGTACAAAAGAATATATATGTGAACTCCTAATATAACTATAGTAATTTAGAATTCTGTTTGTAATATGTGCTCACCAGTGGCACGAAATGTTCCATGCCTCTAGTGTTATTAGAAATATGTAACATATCCCTTATTAGATTTACATAGCTACTTGACCCAAGAATTCCCAAGAACAGTATTCATCATGAAAAAGAGGATAAAGGATAAATTCTTTAGCTTGGCATAGTGTAAAACATAAGAAACAAAGAAGGGTTTGTATCAATGCTCTTGTTGAAGGCTTTCTTGAGTTTCCCTAGCAAAGTTCTTGTCTTGTATCATGAGAAGTCATCAGTAGCATTAAAAGGAGGGGGGTTGTCCAAGTGAAGCCAGTGGAGGGTTCCCATAATTATTACTTTCTCTAAGCTCAGTATTCCTAAGGAGGTTACAGGAGTGACAATGTTATTTTTTGTTACTGTAACGGGTCCCATTTAAGGAATAAATACCAATATCTAATTCTGAGCCTGAGTGATCTGAGTACAGATGCTGATGAATAACGTGTATATTGGGGAAGGGCATGGCAACCCACTCCAGTATTCTTGCCTGGAGAATTCCATGAACAGAGGATGCTGGTGGGCTATAGTCCATGGAGTTGCAAAGAGTCAGGCACGACTGAACGACTAGCACACAACATGTATATGATGTGGAGCCATTTTGTAGCCCTAGTTGTAAATCCTCCTGAAACCTATCTTATAGCCAAAGATGTTATCTGACTTTCACAGATGTGACTTGACTTATATCTACTTGCTTGTAATAATGAACAATAATATAATAGCTTTCTAATAATAGCTGTTGACATTTATTGAGTAATGCTGATGTACAGGGCAACGTGCCAGTGAATGTATAGTACTTATTTCATTTATCTTCCCAACTAACCTAAATCACAGGTACTATTATTATCCTCACTTAGCAGATAAGGAAACTGGGGCCAAGAGAGGTTAAGTAACGTGGTTGAATAGTAACTTAGGTCTCTCTGTATTCCAGAGTCTTAAGTAGTGAGCCACTTCACTTTGTATCAATTATGGCAGAATATTCCTTTTAATAACTTCTCAGTGATATTTTCTAATTGTGGTATATGTCCTAGAATCATGTAGTTTAGACAGAATTATCATGCTATTATTTATAGTTGTTTTTGATAACAATGTGTGATATTGGGTTGGCCAAAAAAATAGTTCAGGTTTTTCTGTAACACCGTATGGAAACCCGAACAAACGTTTTGGCCAGCCTGATATTAGAGCAAGTACTCGATGAATGAAAGTTATTGCTGCTAGTGTTACCATTTTGACTATTTCTCTGACTCTATGTAGGTGAATATCATGGTGCATTTTTCTGTGAAACACTTTGGTCTTTGATTATGCCCCCACTGAGGGAAAGATATGGAGTTGCTGGGACTCTCAGTTGATGGAGCTTGAGATAGTTGGGAGTAGAGGTTGAGGACTGGGGCCTAGGCTGAGTAGGCCCTGTAGGAAGAATGATAGGCTTGAAAAAACAACAGGGTGGTCTTTGGCTGTTTAATGGTCTCCAGAAACTGATATGTCATCTTCATTATGTCAGTTTCCTGATAAATGTTTTTCTTGTAGGAGAACAAAAGACAGCCAATGTACTACACAGTAGCCATTTAATTGCCTTTAATCCACAACCTGTGGGAGAGGCAGAAGTGATTTTGTAAAAAACCTGAATGCACCCTACTGCCTTCACAGAGTTTTCTCTATCAGTCAGTGCCTCATCTCCTGGTTCATGCCTCATTTCAGCCAGATCTCCCATTCTCTTCAAGCCACTCCTCTGCCATAGCCAGATAGCTTTATTCCCACCCCCCTTGCTGCTTAGTTAGGTTGGTAAGAGGTGAATTTCAGAGGATTGGAGGTGCTACCAACTAAGCCACTGGGGTCTTAACAAGAGAAAAGTTATACCAAGACATTTGTGCTGATGTGCCAGATGTTCATAGAAAAAGTAGAGTTCTGTATCTTAAACCATATGTCTGATAAATTGCACTTGCTCTTTTGTTAGTTACATCCTGCTCTGTAAGACACACAGTTCAGTAAACTTAGTACTAAGGGTACTCTGGACTTGGATGTTATTGAACAGAAGACTCAAAACATTTATTTGTGCAAGTAGGGAGTAGTACTACTGAGGGAAGTAAAATATAGTTTATTAAGGTCTTTGGATTTATTGTGTGCGTGCTCAGTTCGCCAGTTGTGTCTGACTCTCTGTGGCCCAGTGGACTGTGGGCCACTAGGCTCCTCTGTCCATGGGATTTCCCAGACAAGAATACTGGAGTAGGTTGCCATTTCCTTCTTCAGGGGATCTTGCTGACCCAGGGATCAAACCCATGTCTCCTGTGTCCCCTGCATTGGTATGGGGATTCTTTACCACTGAGCCGCCTGGGAAGCCCACTATGTAGCTACTTGGGCTAATTTACTAATGTTTATTCTTTTTGTCCTTGCCTGTATTTGAAACATTTAATGCTCCTTCCTTCCAGAAACTTATCACCTCCTCCATTTTGCTTTTCCACCCCTCTTTCTGATAAGTGTGTCCCTATATGCAAAATTCTTTCCCTTGGTGAATGCATCCTACATCATTCATGGTTTCAAATATTCCTTTTACTCTCCATCTTCAGCTTCTCACCCAGGCATCTCTAGCTCATGATGGGACATCTCCACTTGACTATCTTTTAATTTTAATTTTTTTATCTTTTGGCCATACTACAGCCATATGGGATCTTAGTTCCCCAACCAGGGATCGAACGTGTACCCCCTGCATTGGCAGTGCGGAGTCTTCACCACTGGACCACAAGGGAAGTCTCTGCCTGTCTATCTTTCCATCAGCTCATAGCATGTTAAACAGATCTCTTTATGGCTCTAAAACTATCCTATCTTCTATATTCCCCATCTTTTAGTCACCCAGGATTGCAAGCTGGGCATTATTCACCTTTGATCCTGTCTTTCCATCTGCTAGGGCCCATGCCTTTGAAATATCCCTTATATATGTTCCTTCAACTCAATTTCTGGTGCCATAACTTCAGTCCAGGTCCTGACTTCCATGTTTTGAGTCTTCTTTTCAATAACATCCAGGTCCAGTACCATTAGTGCTAAGTTGCTTCAGTAGTGTCCAACTCTTTGCAACCCCATGGACTGTAACCCACCAGGCTCTTCTATCCATGGGATTCTCCAGGTAAGAATACTGGAGCGGGTTGCCATTTCCTTCTTCAAGGGATCTTCCTGACCCAGAGATTGAACCTGCATCTCTTATGTCTCCTGCATTGGCAGGTAGGTTCTTTACCACTAGCACCACCTGGAAAGCCACCTTATATATGTTCCTTCAACTCAATTTCTGGTGCCATCACTTCAGTCCAGGTCCTGACTTCTATGCTTTGGCCTGTAACAACCTTCTTCTGGAATCTCCCAGTGAGTTCAGTTCAGACGCTCAGTCATGTCCGACTCTTTGTAACCCCATGAACTGCAGCACACCAGGCTTTCCTGTCCATCACCAACTCCTGGAGCTTGCTCAAATTCATGTCCATCAAGTCAGTGATGCCATCCAACCATCTCATCCTCTGTTGTCCCCTTCTCCTCCTGCCTTTAATGTTTCCCAGCAGTGGAGTCTCCCAAGTGCCTCCCAAATTCCTACTCTACCCACACCAAGGACTAACTTTGTAAAAAAGCTGATTTCATCCTATCACTCTCCTGCTCACAACCCTTCAGAAACTCCCTGGTGCCTATGGAATCAAGTCAAAATTGCTCAATCTGCCATTCTGAGCTCTCTAGGGCCTGCTCCATGTATCTGTATAAACGTGTTTCCCCTCATTTCCCCACAGGAGCCCTGCCCTTCAGCCAGACCTCTCTTTCTACCACCTGAGTTTGTGTCTCCATTCCTGATGCCAACTCTTAGACCATCAGTTAACCAAAGGGAGAAGAGATAGAGAGCCAGAGGAGCGGGAGGCCCAGGGGAGGAGAGAAAATGCCCTGAAAGCATGCCAATTAAGGGTGTGACTTAAGGAGAAGGAGGATGTGACAGAAGATGCTTTAAATGCTGCTGTAATGATGAGAATTTGCAGTAGGAAGGGGGAGAGAGCTGAATTCTGACCTTAGTGGTTGAGTAGCCTGAACCAGACCAAGATATTTAGATTTAAATTGGCCTCCAGTTGCCAGGAAGCCCTGCTGTTTAATCAGAAGCCCCACGCAACTAGACATTGAATAATGGGATTCTAGGGAGAATATCTAACCTTTTACTACAGCCATTCGACATTGGAAAGTTGGGAGTCCTTCCTGTTGTATGTCTTGCAGAAGAATATGTATGATGTTTGGAGCCCCAGTGCTCCATTTTTCTTAAAAGCTGACATGTGTTTAGACATTGTAAATTTCATTTCATTAGTGAAGCTGTATGTTAGCAGTTTATTTCAAGTCTTTCTAGGTACTTTCATAAAAGTTAGATTTGAAAAAGTGGTCATACGATAGCCTGTCTGGTAGATCACACCATCCACAGTCAAGTAAGTCTGGCAAGTCGTGTCTCTTTGGACTGGGAGGTAGAGACCAGGGTTCTTTAGCCACAGTCTGCTATTGATTAGATACGTGACCCCAGACAAGCCACTTAACCTTTTAAGGTGTCAGTTTTCTTATCTGTAAAATGAAAGGATTAGACTAGATTTTTTCCACTATTCCTTCTGAAAAAAGTCCAGGAGAGAATTGTATAACTGAAAGGCAGGAAGTGGAATAATTCAGGCTGGGAAGTCAGGGTGATTTCAAACTTGCTTCAAATTTTAGAAAACAGTTTCTGTAAGTGGTTAGTGTGCTGTATCACATATCTACTGGTTAGATCAGTCACTCCAGCTTATTGGTAAATGTCACTTCATTTTATTGGAGTCATTTCTGTTTGCTGCCGAACAATTTAAAGTTCAAGACAGATTCCTAGCCACGGTTACCTCTAAAGAGTGGAACTGACAGTTTGGTGAAGAGATAGACTAACTTTGTATTTCTGTTGGGATTTTTAATGATGAATGTGTGTTACTTTTATAATGTGAAAAACAGCTTATAAAATTTTTTGAGAGAATTTTAAATAAAGAATTAGTCTGGAGGAAAGAGATGCCATAAGATGTTTAGAAAGTAAGGAATGACCATTCTGCTCTCTCCTTTGTTAAACACTTTCTGTAATGTTTGGGTGGCTTAATCTCATTCCTGTCCCTGTGTAGTTTTTTCAAGGCCACTTTTGTTGATTTTTATCTTGTGTGTGTATTCATAAAAATGTCTCCTATCAGAACCCCAAATCTAAACAGTTGAACATGAGCCTTGCACTATAGCATTTTTTTGTTTGATTGGGTTTTTTTCTTTTTCTAATAATGGCTATTGGTCAATAGCTACAGTTGAAATGGACAGGGAGTGAAAGAGGAAACTTAACATTTATATCTGACCACATTTGGTAAATTCTTTGCAACTCTATGGCATTTTTCTTTCAGTAGCAGTTCAATTGCTTCTTGGACAGAGGAAAAAATTTGCTTTCTACACGTTAGCATCCTCTGGTGGAGATCAAATTTCTTCTGATCTTATGCTTTCTCTGAGAGGTGTGCTACTTTATAATTTTATTTTAATTCTCTGGGGTAAGGATTGAAAAGTCATAAATGAATTTTGCAAATCTTTTAGGCTAATCCCTATGATTGTTAATCCACCAAAAACCCCTCAAACTAGGTATCTTAAAGAGACCAGTGACACAAAAATGGTAAACTTTGTAGGGGTGGAATCACATGGAATCATGTCTTTGCCCAGTTTACTTAAAAATTTGTGGTTATGAGAGTCTTTAACCATCTGCTGAAAAAAAACAATCCAGTAGGCCACAGTCTGTCAAATAAATTTCTGCAATATACTAGGAAGTCAGTTTCTAAGAACTTCTTTAAAAAGTAGAAGACTCAAGTAAGCCAGATTTCTTTTATATGGTCTTGGCTGGTAGTATTTCCTGAAGCTTGTGGATGAAAATTCATGGACTGAACCACAGAATGATAGCATTCAGAGTTCTCTGGGAGAGAACTGATGTAATCAAATAAAATGAACTTCAGGCATTTTACCAAGTTCAAGACACTAAGGAGTGCCTCTAGGGAAGTAACTTTGACGAAAAGGGATCCAAAAAAACTGGATATTCTTAAAACAAGTAATTTTACAACAGAAAGCTGTATTGGTACACATAAAACACAGAATAATAGAATGCCTCCTTTGAACCTAGAAGTGTATCAGTACCTTGAGTCAAGTGAGAAAACCATATTCACACAAAAAAGTGAAATCACACCAAATTACTAGAATATTAAGGGAAAAAATTATATCAGATAGGGTCTGAAAATAGAATGCAAAATAGAGAGTTTTTCATAGTTGATACAAGAAGGAAAATAATCCTATTCTTTTAATGATACAGTGTCTTCCTAATGTGTATTTCACAAGTTTAACAACCTTCTTTATAGGTGTTCTAGCTGTAAACACGATTTTAAAAGACATTTGAGCATATTAAAGTGATTTCAGCTGTTACGTGGTCTGTTTACCTAAGAGGGTAAGTAAACCTCATCTTATATGTATCAGAATTGGAGTCCATTTTAGTTGCGAGAAGATAATTCTCCAAGTTGAAGACTTTTTAATTTGCACAAATATTCCATATAAGGCTAAGGGCAAAGACCAAGGGAAAAGTCATTTGTCTTCTCAGGAGACAGAGTTGATTAGAAAAGCAGGGTTTCTTATTTTTCATGTCATCCTGTCCCGCTGATCAGTTTACCAACACAAGAACATTTTGTGATGACAAAGATGATAGAATGGTAAATTGAAGAAGAAGGTTAAGTTGGTTGAAAAAATGCTGTTGAAGTTGATTTATTCAAATTGTCTGGGATGTTGCAGAACGAGTTTCTCCCAAACTGTGGAAAGCAGATGGAAAAAGGAAAATAGTTTATCCTTCAAGGAGAGAAATGATGGCCCTGCTAAATTTAGACTCTTTGGCCTTAACTTGCAACATCTGGGAAAATACTCAAATCTGTTCATCATCTCGTTTGTAACCACCTAGAAGAAGAGCTCAAAGTTCAGGATAGTCCTCTGTATAGGCTTATGAAGGGCACATATAACTAGGCTGATTTAATTTCCTTTCATTAAAGTTAAAAAGTCTTGTTAAAGAGAGGGAAACATGTATTTTCTCTCTGGAATCCAGTGAGGCTTTTTCTTCATTGTGATGCACTTGCTAACCAGCTAGGAAGCCTTGGACTGAATTGAACTGCTCTTCAGGGCAGGGTCCAAATAGGCTTTTCGGTGCACGTGCCTAAAATGGGTTTGCACAGTGGCTCAGCACCCAGTCAGAGGAACAGAGCACGTGATGCTCCTTCAGTGAGAGGGAGCCTGGCTTGTGACAATCTGTAATATAGAAGGGTTATTTTTGCTGTTTGAAAAGATTCACTGCCATTCATTCCCTTTCAGAAGCTGTCACCCTAGAGAATTTTAGCTATTTAACTTTTAAAATTTATAAATATTCCATTTGTAAGGTCTTTTAGGGGGCATTTCTCCTATGGAAAGTTAGATGCAGCTGCCCTAAAAAAATGTTTTTCAGTTACCTTGGATGGAGAAACCAATAACACATTCATGAAATCTTCACTATATACTAAATCTAACACGATCATTTATAATTTGGAAAAGGATTACAGGTGACCTTTAGAGATAGAACAAGGGTTTACAGAACGAGCTCTAACACCACTCCCACATCCCCTTCAAGGACGGTTCATCTGTTTCTTCTCTTTTTTTATACTTCTTGTTTATACTTCCTGGCAAGATTTCCTTGGAGGAAAGGGGGTCTTCATTTTAAAAGATAAAAATAAAACAAGCATCAGTGAATCAGAGAAATGGTCCTGCGGAAATGGGATAGAGTTCAGGAAGGACAAGTGTTAGGATACTGAGGTTTGGAGGAGCCATTAAATAACATCTCTACCTTTCCCTCCTCCATTGAAACTAGTGGAGAAATAAGGCAGACACAGGAACCAGCCAGTGTTCTAAATAACAGCCTTATTCCTGATAAGCTATACTGGAGGGTGTAGCCTAGATGTGTGTTCATGAAAAGCTTCCACATAGTTCACATGTGTTGACAGACCTCCACTAAGGTCTGTTGTAGGGCCAGAACCTACCCTTTAAGCACCATAACGTCAGAGGACAGACCAGATAAGAAGATGGAAATAGGGGTGTGGAGGGTAGTAGAAAATATTCCTTTTAGGCTTTGCCTTTCTGAGGAAAGGAATACAAACTCTCTCCTTTCTGTGCTGATATTAGTGGGAAATAAACAACTAGTGGGCTAATCTGTAGAGCTGTGGGGAGAATCCAAGTCACTAATAGACTAAAAGGCCCATGCTATTTCTGCTGATAGTCAAAGATGTCTTTAGTTGGCTATACACATTTAAACCCAGCCTGAATTAGCCTTTTTAGTAAGATATGAGGCATTTTTCTTTCTGTAAGTCAGATTTTTTAACAAGGTCACCTATAGAGAGTGACTGGGGGCCGTTGTTTTTATTTATTTATTTTTGGCTGTGCTCTGTAGCGTATGGGATCTTAACTTCCTGACCAGGGATCAAACCCACGCCCCCTGCATTGGGAGCACAGAGTCTTAACCCCTGGACCATCGGGGAAGTCCCTGTAAGTCAAATTTATATAAAGGATGAATACAAGGTATGGAATAATAGAATATAAAGGCTGAAAAGGATCTTAGAATTGGTTTTCAATATTTTCATTGCTTAAATGAGGAAACAGCCCCAGTAAGGGGTAAACGGTTTACTCTGGACCACTTGTTTTGTTAATTATGGCCAGGATTAGACCAGGGTCTTCCAAGTGGCAATTCACTGTTCCCCACACCCAACTGGTCTGCATTGTGACATCAGGGAAAGTAGGCTTAAATTAAATGAAATTTGGAAATTCTATTAAACTTATGAACCTTTAAGCTAGTGTAACAAGACATGTCTATGGGTTGAATATATGGAATATGTAGAAGAATCTCTAGTATAATGGTTTACATTGGTGGTTTCTGCAGTTAGGCTGTGCTGTGTGTTGTGCTGTGCAAGTATCTCAGTTGTTTCCAACTCTTTGCAACCCCATGGACTGTAGCCCGCCAGGCTCCTCTGTCCATGGAATTCTCCAGGCAAGAATACTGGAGTGGGTTGCCATTCCCTTCTCCAGGGTATCTCCCCAACCCAGGGATCGAACCCAGGTCTCCCACATTGCAGGTGGATTCTTTACTGTCTGAGTCACTGGGGAAGCCCACAGTTAGGCTACCTGGGTTCAAATCCTGGCTGTGTCATTTACTAGTTGTTTTGACCCAGACAAGATGCTTATCCTCTCTGAGTCTCAATGTGCTCATCTAATAAATGGAAAATAATAATAGTACCCACTTCATAGGGTGGTTATGAGGCTCAGATGAGAAGGATACATATAAAATGTTCTGTTTAGCATAAGCGAGTTCCTGACACATAGGCACTGATTATTATTGCCTGTGATTATTATTTATTATCATATCATTATCCTCATTTTACTTCTGGGAGACTTTATTTTTTTTTCTAATTTAATTGTATCTTCTTTTTTCATTTATTTTTATTAGTTGGAGGCTAATTACTTTACAATATTGTAGTGGTTTTTGCCATACACTGACATGAATCAGTCATGGATTTACATGTATTCCCCATCCCGATCCCCACTCCTGCCTCCCTCCCCATCCCATCCCTCGGGGTCTTAGTGCACCAACCCTGAGCACCCGTTTCATGCATCCAACCTGGGCTGGTGATCTGTTTCACCCTTGATAGTATACTTGTTTCAATGCTATTTTCTCAGAACATCCCACCCTCGCCTTCTCCCACAGAGTCCAAAAGTCTGTTCTGTACATCTCTGTCTCTTTTTCTGTTTTGCATATAGGGTTAGCGTTACCATCTTTTTAAATTCCATATATATGCATTAGTATACTGTATTGGTCTTTATCTTTCTGGCTTACTTCACTCTGTATAATGGGCTCCAGTTTTATCCATCTCATTAGAACTGATTCAAATGAATTCTTTTTTAATGGCTGAGTAATATCGCATTGTGTATATGTACCATAGCTTCCTTATCCATTCGTCTGCTGATGGGCATCTAGGTTGCTTCCATGTCCTGGCAATTATAAACAGTGCTGTGATGAACATTGGGGTGCACGTGTCTCTTTCAAACCTAGTTTCCTCGGTGTGACTTCTGGGAGACTTTAGAAGCTTGATCTGTGAAGACAGCAAAGTCTTAGTTTAGAATTTCCCCCACCCCAGCTTACTCCTTTTTCTTAAACATCTATTCTTCAGTTCTCTCAGGTTACCAGTTTTGTAATCATCTTTTACTCTGTCTCCTTTCGGCCTATTGTCTGTCTGTCACCAAGTCCTATCTTGGTGGTTCAAATGTTTCTCAATTAACACCTTCCTCTTAATTTCTGTCCTAATTCAGACCCTGATTCCCTCAGACCTGGATGCCTATTCAACTCTCCTAGCTTCTATTTCCTAGCTACAGTAGCTTCTTCTTCTTCAGTCTATCCTATAATTCACTGCCAAACTGACCTTCCTGAGATGCTGTTTGATCCTGTCTCCCCCTGCCTTGGAATCTGTAATGAGTCTATTTTCTGCCAATGCAAGGCCAAGTTCTCCTGCCTGACCTTCAACTCCCTCTGGATCATCTCTACCCAATAGGTATATAATGCCAGCCATCCACAGCAGTTCAGATTTTCTAGTAGCCACATTAAAAAGTAATCTCTAGTCAGACTGGCCATGTTTCAAGTTCTCAGTGGCCCCATGTGGCTGAATAGTGCAACTCCAGACTGTGCCTCTCTGACTGTCCCCATTCCCCAAACTAGACATACCCACATCTTACTTCCTCCTGGTTTATGAAAACAAAATAGGAATGGTAATACCATGCTTATTTTATAGGATTGTCTTAGGCAAATGTGAAGTGTGAAAGTGCTTTGTAAGCTGTAAAGCTCCATAAAAATATGTGAAAATTATTGTCAGAAGTAAAGGCTTTACTGTGGGAGATTGGATACATGTGTAGATACATGTATATGTATGGCTGAGTCTCTTTGCTGTCCAGCTGAAACTATCACGACATTAGTAATCAGCTATACTCCAATATAAAATAAGAAGTTTTAAAAAAGAAAAGTTTTACTGGCATAAGAGTAGGATATCTTTGGAATAATTTGAAATAAAAGACTTTATTAAGGACAATGGGCTGTCTTGAATTTGTTTATGAAAAAATCAACTACAAGCAGTGACTGAAGGATATAAACATCTACTTTCTCCCACTGGCTCTAAATAATTATCTTTTGGGAAGAATTTTTCACATTAATAAGACTCTCCAGATATTTAAATTCCTCTTTAGGCCCTTTTTCCCCTTCAGCATTCTGAGGACCGGATTTAGGGGCATTAATTCTTCTCTAGAAGAAACTAAACTGCTACCAGGAAGTTTATTGTTTTGGGTAGTAAATGTAGCTCACACACTTTTAGTACTGAGATAGACCTAGCATTCAAATCTCATGTATTATCTAATTCATTGCAAAGGATTGAAATTGGCCTAAAAATTGAATGCCAGTGATTCAGGTGTAGAAACAAATTTGTAAAACGTTTTCAACTCATATGATAAAGGAAATTTTAAGGAACAATTATTCTGACAGGTGGATTAGTGACAATTTGTACACAATATTTGAAACGCTGATGAGTTATAGGGTGCTTGCTTAGATGGTACTCAAACCTTTTCCCAACCCTTTACCAGATTAAGCAGTTCACTATTATTTCTTTAGTTGTGCCTTGAATTATCTGGTGACTCTCAGGAGTTCAACACTCACTGCAGACAGAACTAAGATTGCAGTGCAGAAGTTAGATTGCTAAATGAAGTCATTCTGGGGGAAAAAAAGTCTATAAAGTGACTTCTGGGTGAAAGACCCCACCATTCACAGGTTTGCCCAAGCCGGAAAACTCAGCCTAATGTATGACCCTTTTTATCCCTCACCCATCCCCCTAATTAGCTACTAAATCCTTCTGACTCCACCCACCTCTGAAATACTTCTTTAATCTGCAGCCTCCTCTCCATCTCCACTGCCCTTGCTCAGGCTTTCATCACGCTTCTTGTAAGTTATTGCAACATTCCCCAAACCAGTTTCCCTACCTCAAGCTTCAGCTTCCCCTCCACCCCACAATTTATTCTCCAACTCCCAAGAGAATGATCTTGCTAAAATACAGATATGATCATGCCACTCCCCTAATTAAAAACTTCAAGTCATTCCTAGGGCCGACAGATAAAATCCAAAGTACTGAGCACAATGTACAAAGCACATTGCAGTCAGAGCCCAGCTTATCAGCTTTGCCTCCCACCGGGTACCCAGAGCAATGATAATCAAATTACTTGTGGCTCCCCAGGAAGCCCTAGCCTTTTATAAACTCTCTGTTCTCTTCCTTTGGACTACCCTCCTCCACTCCTCACATCAGTGTGGGGATCCCGTGATCTTCTTTTCCTGCCATTAGACTTCTTCAAATGCCCAATCTTCTGTGACAGGCTTTCCTAACTCTCTGGTTATTTGTTCTTTCTGTACCCATAACTGCATTTCTTATTCCTTTGCTGCTTGAACTCATCAACGGCTAATTCCTCTCAAAATCTCCAGCATGTAGCTTTCTGCCCAGCATAGCATAGTTGGTCCATAAAAATTGGTTGGATAAATAAAGGAAAGAATTGATACTATCCCTCTCCCCCACCCCCAGCTGTAGACCTTCTCTTCTACTTCAAAGAATAAGTTTTGAATTCAGTGTGATTTATAATCATCTGTTGATATTTCTAAGTATTTGATGAGCACAGTTGAAATCATAATCTTTGCTTTTAAGTAAAATTTAGTTTGTCTAGTTTGATAAGATATTCCTTGAGCCAAAGGAATACATGGGAAGATTTTACCTTTAGATGCTTTGACTTATAGTATGTGTTAGGAAACACACACACACAATGCATATTTTTAACTTCACAGAATCCAGACTGTTGGACTGGAAAGAATCTTAAATCAGGATCACCTTCACCTTGAATGGTTATGAAGGTTGGGTACTGTTCAAACCTAGGGGGCACCATTCTCATTTGAATGGCTCTCCAGGATTGTAACAACATACACAGCCTCACACAGTATCCCTGTTTATCTAAATCTCTTCATTTTCAGATAATGAAATTCAGGTCCTAAGAGCCAACAAGTTTGCTCAAGGTTATGCAGATACTTCATAGTACGGTACAGGCAATCTCTTCTGCCTCTCAGTCATTCTGACCCAGATTGCTTTAGAAGGCTATGAAACTAGAAAAGATAATGTTTGCTCTAGTTGTATGGATAATGGCCTTTAGCTAAACATAAAACTTCAGTCATTTCATTTAGCTTTGCATTATTTGCTCTGGCTTTCCACCTCCAGCTGTACTGGTCTGGTGGGCATGACTTCAACTTTCAGCATATTACACGACTGCCCTCAGGGCTACCAAGACTCAGGTTGCCGTTCGTCCCACCAGGTTGCCAAGCTGTGCTGTCTGCTCTCTACCTTGCTGGTCTACTCCTTTGTGACCTGTGAGCTGCCGTCTTCTTTTTGCTTCTCCTCTTGGCATTTTGTGCTGCTTTGTTTTTATAGCCGCATTGCTGACCAGTCAATGTGGTCCTTTCCTTCTATTCTACAAACCATTCAACCACAGCATATTGGCTGTTGACCTTGAGTTTTTGGTTCTTTGCTACTGTTCATACCAGCTAGGGGTGCCTAGGCTCTGCTGCTTCTTTGCCAAATGTTTTTGTTTCTTTTCTTTCTCCCTTATTCTAGATTTGGGGCTTTCTGAATGGTTAAAGATGCCAGACAGGTTGTCTCCAGACACTTGTGACTCCATTCCTATAATTCTTCTTACACTTTTGTTTAAAGTGAAAGTATTGTTTGGGAAGAATAATCTTGGTTAGAAAAGCTCAGGTAGGTCAGATGCTCATAATAGTTGATTGTCTGTATCAAGGATAATGCATTTAAAAAAAATAGCTCCTTTTTCTCTTCCTTATTCCATGCTCATCCTCAGTGTCAAACTAAAGTAAATACTGTGGTGTTTTGGTAGGTTTGATTGAGCCTGAATAGAAAACTAGACTTCTTGAGCCAAAGCCCTCCAGCCATAATGGACTGAATTCACTGTTTGCGTCTTTGCTCTTGATCATTAAGGGTGGCAGATCTTTCTCAAACTGATTGCTTGCTTTAGTTCCACTTTCAAGTTCCATTTGATCAGTCAAGATACAGATATAATAGAATTAATGAACTAGTGGGTTTCCCCAATGGCTCAGTGGGTAAAGAATCTGCCTGCAATGCAGGAGATGTGGGTTTGGTCCCTGGGTTGGGAAGATCCCCTGGAGAAGGAAATGGCAACCCACTCCAGTATTCTTGCCTGGAGAATTCTATGGACTGAGGACCCTGGCAGTCTACAGTCCATGGGGTCGCAAAGAGTCAGACACAACTGAGCAACTAAGCACACACTTGCACACAAGGAATTATTGATTTGTTAGAGGTTTGATGCTTGTTATTTAGTGGTTGTTTGCATTTTATATATTGTTCATTGTATAACTGGGAATTTTTTTGTAAATGTTTGGTTTTCAGGCTGGTTGGAAGGAAAATCACGCAACATTCATGAGCGAACTAAAAAATCTTCGGGCTTCTGGACTGACTACTCTTGGTCAGGCTCTAAGATCCTCATTTGATTTGTTAAATCTCAATAGATTAATATCTGGAATAGACAATTATGGACAGGTAAAAAATTCTTTGAGTGAGTATAGCTAATTTATTTTGGTGACTTGGGGTAAGAATTTAAAATTGGGCATGGCAACCAAGTTTTCTGCTCCTTTTCATAACATCCAAAAGGAGGTCCATGTGTATTTTAAATATATACTTTAACAAAAATCCTTTAGGGAGAGTCTTTTATGTGCTTTGACCATAAAATAGTTAAAATTGCCTACCCATCAGATCATCAGCTATAATGGGATGAATAAATTGCTGAAAAATATTGGAACAAGACAATTAAAGAGAAATTTTCAGAGTCCTTAAGTCCCTCATCCCCCCCAAGTCAACGAAAAAGCTCTATCATAAGAGGAAGGCAGGATGGCATTTGCTGCAGCGATCATTGCACTTTTCTACTGTAAAAACTGCTCACAATAACCAGAGTCACCATCCAGGTTACAGATATAAGTAACTTATATCCCCCTTTCTATGCAAGATTCTGAATGGAATCATGCGTGTGGATGATGCTGCCATTGTAATGTCTTTAATATCTTTCATGGTTACCTAGAAAGCAGAGGGTGGGGGGATTTGGATGTTTTAGTTTGAGAGGTTCCTGAATTATAAGAATTCCTCAGTTTATTCTGAATGTTACCTCTGCAGAGATTGTTATTTTGATACCCACCCACTTCAGTCCCTAATCTTTTCCTTCTTATTTATCCAGGCAAATTTTATCACACACTTGAGAGATCACAGGCAAGATAAATGTAAAAATTGAAATACAATTTTATTACTTTACATGACTCTAATACTTTTTAAATATATTTTAGGGACGAAATCCATTTTTTTTAGAACCATCTATTTTAATTACCATCACAGATGGAAACAAGTTAACAAGTACTTCTGGTGTTCAAGAAGAGGTGAGATTTCATTTTTTAAAATTTCGTTTAAATGGCAGAGAACATGCAGCTATTTCTGCACGTGGGAGGCATACATTCCCAGTTAAGAATAAATTTAATCAAACGTTCCATCTTGGGACTCCTTGAAAGATTGCCTCATTTTATTGACAACATCAGAGAAAAGTGAACCCTTTAACTCTTGAATTGTCTTCATTTTTGTATGAGTTGTTATGATGAAACTTTTCCAATTTTGCCTTATCAGCTTCATCTGCCTTTGAATTCTCCTCTGCCCGGAAGTGAACTAACTAAAGAACCTTTTCGTTGGGATCAAAGGTTGTTTGCCCTCGTGTTGCGTTTGCCTGGATTGGCTTCTACTGAACCAGAGCAGATAGGGAGTGTACCAACTGATGAATCTGCCATCACACAGATGTGTGAAGTCACAGGAGGTATTGGCAGATATTTACTATTTCTAAAGGAAAGAATTCAGGGCAGCAGAGTACCACTTTCCGTAAATGCCGTATCCTAGCTTTACTTTTTTCCCTTCTGTATCTTTTAACTCTGCTGCTTAAGCTCATCATTAGTGTGAGGTTTGCTCCCAGTGTGAGCTTCCCTGGTGGCTTGTAGTTTTGATTATTTTGAGTTATATCTTAGGATTTCAAATGCTTGTATTGTTAAGTAGTATTTTATTTGATCAAACTTGTACTATTTGTTTTTCCTTCTGGTTTAGGTCGCTCCTACTGTGTTAGAACACAAAGAATGTTGAATCAATGTTTAGAGTCTTTAGTTCAAAAAGTTCAGAGTGGTGTAGTTATTAACTTTGAAAAAACAGGACCAGATCCACTTCCTATTGGAGAAGGTACAGTAGATCACCTTTTTTTTTTAACCTTAAAGTGTTACATAGGAGAGCAGTCTGAGACTGAGAAAACATTGAACTAATCACAAGAGATACTGTCTTCATTAGCCACCCACATTCAAGTGGTTACAAACATCCATCCAAACAACTGCCATTCATCTGTTGCCTGTGGCTACCTTTCTAGCTTTAATTCAATGTCAATTCTTCCTCAGAACATTCTTCCCTTTCCCTGCCCATTTCATATTTCTGGTCCTAGTGTTAGGATGATGCTGAATTATTCACTTCTCTAGTCATGAAATAGCTGGAGATTCACGATGGAGTGCCACTTAACCAGCCACATGGTTTTGGTCTTGTGAGCGCCAATGTGTCAAACTGTCTTGATGAAATCTATATTTGTTACCACACATCAGGAAGAGATAATGAATGTTTAGCCAGGACCTGCTAGTATCCTATAAGATCCTACCCCAGTATTTTCCTGGCCACTGTTCTTCTTTTGGGAGTGAGGGGAAGTCGGGGAGGACACCACATGGCTTGTGGGATCTTAGTTCCTTGACCAGGGATGGAACGTGGACCCCTGCAGTGGAAGGGCAGAGTCTTAACCACTGAACCGCCAGGGAAGTCCCTCTTGGCCATTTATTAACTGCAGAACTTTTTGTCTTCAAGTGAGATTTTACAGAAACTTCAACATCTCAAAATATGAAAGCAGAGCTACTTTTGTATTGGGAAAGGGAATCATACCCCATTGCATGGCTCCCTCAGAGCTCTGTTCTAGGCCATCACTTGTCTTCATTCCTGTCAGTTCATGCACAGCATACATACCCATGTGTACCTAGACTCCATCATCACCACAGTGCTTGTCTGATCTGATTCATACATTTTAATTGCTGTGGCTATAATTAGTGGTAGCTGCCTGGAGAGGCAAAAGGGTAAGTGCAAAGGGGCAGAAAGACACATTTCTTGCTGAGGCAGTGGATCCTATGGTCCCTGAATTTTTTGCTTTTTAGTTTCTAAAACCCTGTAAGAAGCTAGTGGAAAAATAGAGACCCCTCTCTCCAGAAAAATGTACATGGACAACACATGCACACATAGTTTTGTATTTCATTTCAGGGGTTCTTGGACTCCAATTAAAAAACACCTACTGTAGACATAATGGACTTATGGACACAGGGTGGGAAGGGGAGGGTGGGAGGAAGTGAGAGAGTAGCATTGACATATATACACTACCGTGTATAAAATACATAGCTAAGGGGAACCTGCTATATAGCAGAGGGAGCTCAGCTCAGTGCTCTGTGATGACCTAGAGGGGTGGGACGGGGTGGAGGGGTGGGACGGGGTGGGGGGGTGGGACAGAGGTTCTAGAGGAAGGGAATATGTGTATACTTATAGCCGATTCACATTGTTGTACAGTAGAAACAAATATAGCATTGTAAAGCAATTATCCTTCAATTAAAATATAAGTTTTAAAAACATATGTAGAGATGGCTGAGGACTTCTATGGATAAATTTATAGAACTCTACCAAGAGAAACAAAAAAGTCTATATTAAATGGAGATGTACCATGTGCTTGACTGGGAAGAATGGATAGTGTGAAGGTATCACTTCTCAAATAAATATAAATATAGATATTTCATGTACTTTGATCTAAAGAATTTTAACAGGATTTTTGGGAAACACAAAAGATGACTTTAAAGTCCATTCAGAAATAACATAATAAATGCTAAATACCTTAAGAAACACCTGCTGTAGAAGACTGAGGCCTCACAGCATATTTCAAAGTAATTAATTGTAAAGGAAGGACATGTTGTATTGGTAATGATAGACCATTCAAGTCCATGATTTTGTATTCATTACCTTCCCATGAACTGGGAACTTTCTTATTGAAAACCAATTAGATCGTGCCATATAAATACCTCAAACATTCTTTCTAGCTCCATTTCCCTTGTCCAGAGTTCTTAACCTTTGAGATTCTGATGAAAGCTAAGAATTTTCTCCTCAGAAAAATCTACATCCCCAGAACTGTGAACTAACTCAACTTCAGAGGGGGGTCTTTTGGTTCCCTGAAGCCATTATATGTATTCTCTATAGCTCCATGGACCTCAGTAAATCCCCTTCTCTAAAGTAATTACTTGTTTAAAGTAATGCTTAAATAAGTAAATCAAATGATATGTAATTTAAGAAAAACATGAGACTCAAAAATCATTATCACATATTTTTTACAATTATAATTTAGATTAGTGAATCATAACATTAAAGGTTATGTAACTCTGCGTTGCCCTGTTTTCAGGGGGTAAATGAAATATACTAGTTCAAATAATTAAAATACACTCAGGGTATATTATTCAGCATTATATGATGCCCAGTTTCCATGGGATTTTAATATGGGTGAAGAAGGAAGCTATAATGAAGTAGTCCATATAAACTTGATGCATTCACTTTGTGTTCCCTCCCCAGCTATATACATACATTGATTGTGTTGTCATCATTCCTTCTACCTTTTAGTGAATTTGCCTTTGTGGTCATTGGGTCTAACTGTTTAGTAAAGAATACTTTTTTAATCTAGTTGAAAAAAAAATCTAAATGGAGTTTATGACTTATTTTGTCAGACTCCAAAAATGTGAAACTATACCAGAGAATGAACAATTTTCATATGCCTAATTTGAAAAAATAACTTGTGGTTTAGTGTGTTTAATTTGTGTCAAATCTCAGAAAATTTAAAACTAACTTTATGACAGTTTTCCATATAACTACCTATTTTGGTTATAGTTAAGGGTAAAGGGTATGGGATGTCGGATTAGAGGGGTTGGATTAGATGATAAAAAGAGTTGCAATTGTAAAGCAACTGTACTCCAATAAAAATAATAATAATAAAAACAAAAATAGAAAAGAGTAGCTAGAGAGAACATTTAGAAAGTCTAGTGGAGTCACTTTTTTTCTTCCATCTTTCATGAATCACTGTTTTGGTCTTGTTTTGTACTTTGCTTTCAACTGAAAAATCTGTACAAGGAGATCAGTGGCTATACAAAGAAATTCATGCCTTAGTTTGTCTTTTGTTTAACTTTCAGATGGACTTATGGATTCATCCAGGCCAAGCAATTCATTTGCTGCTCAGCCATGGCATAGTTGTCATAAGCTCATTTATGTGCGGCCTAATTCTAAGACTGGTGTTCCTGTTGGACATTGGCCAATTCCAGAATCTTTTTGGCCAGATCAGAATTTACCTTCACTAGTAAGTGTCATAAAACAAAAAGGTAAACATCATTCTGGATTTTCAGTTAGCTGATTACAGAGAACTGTTTAAAATAGCTTGGAAACTTTTAAGCTGCGCCTTCTATCACTTACTGGAAAGTCTAGCTTGTACCTAAAAGCAAGAGAGGACTTCCTTTCTGTTAGGGCATTCTTTCTTTCAGTTGCCTTTACCACTTAATCTACCCTCTTTAGATTTTAAAATACCGTTATTTTTGATGCTGTTGCAATCTGTGGCTAAGTTTTTATTTCAGAGCCGCTGACTGGATTTCTATGGTAAACACAATGTATAAAAAGGGCAGGCATTGATTTTCATGTACCTCCTCAGGAAATTAGAACTTGGTTTACACTGTGTATAGGTTCTAGAAACGTTTTCAAAGCAGAGATTCATTTATTATCTGAGGGAGTCATTGGACATGTAGTGGGACTTTGTGGGCCTACTTTTCAGTATTTTTATAACCAGTGGACTTGAGTTCCTTGGCAGTGTACTTTTCAGTTCAGTTCAGTTCAGTCGCTCAGTCATGTCCGACTCTTTGCGACCCCATGGACTGCAGCACGCCAGGCTTCTCTGTCCATCACCAACTCCCAGAGCTTACTCAAACTCATGTCCATTGAGTCGGTGATGCCATCCAACCATCTCATCCTCTGTCGTCCCCTTCTCCTCCTGCCTTCAATCTTTCCCAGCATCAGGGTCTTTTCCAATGAGTCAGTTCTTTGCATCGGGTGGCCGAAGTATTGGAGTTTCAGCTTCAGCTTCAGTCCTTCCAATATTCAGGACTGATCTCCTTTAGGATGGACTGGTTGGATCTCTTTGCAGTCCAAAGGACTCTCAAGAGTCTTTCAATGATGAGTAATTAAGCAATATTTTTAAAATGATCTCTAAGCAAAGATTTATCTTTTTGTTCACTATATTTGGTGGAACAGGGTTGGATACTGTAGTTGCTCCATATGAAACCTATTCTCCCTTTCATCCTCCTCCCTCCTCCCAGCCAATATGAAAAGGCCAGAGCAATCCTTGGGGCATCCAGGTGTCTCAGTGGCAAAGAATCCACCTGCCAATGCAGGAAATGTGGGTTCAGTCTCTTGGTTCAGAAGATGCCCTGGAGAAGGAAATGGCAACCCACTGCAGAATTCTTGTCTGGAAAATCCCATGGACAGGGAAGCCTGGCAGACTACAGTTCATGGAGTCACAAAGAGATGTACATGACTTAGTGACTAAACGGCAACAACAATCCTTGCTAGGGGTGGGGCGGGGACAGAGACACAAAAAGGTCACTGCTTTTCCACTACCTTCCAGATTCAGCCAATCTATAGTCTGTATAAATTTTAGACATTTCTGACATGAATTGCATTTTTCTCATGATTGCTATTTCGAGGCTCCTGCATTTTTTTCAGAGGTGCCCATGGAAGGCCAGAATATATGACTAAAGAACCATATTCAGTCCCTGCAGTGGGTGAGGCTCCATCTCCTTGTCTGTCCCTCAGGACGCTGAGGTGGCATGCTTGTTAAACCTCAGAGCCCAGTTACTGTCAGCTTCTTCAAACCCCAGAGTGAATGTTTTAGTTACGAATCTGCATCATTATTGCTGGTGATGGGGTTTCACTCATGTCTTTTTATAGATTTCAATCTAATAAATCAGAAATATTTCACAAGTTTGATTAAAATTAAAATCAGGGGAAAAAAATGGAATTGAAGAAATTCCAGGTAACTCACATAGTGTTACCATTCCTCCAGGTTTTTCTTTCTTTCTTTCTTTTTTTAAAATTTTGGCTACATGACAGGGCGTGTGGGATCCTAATTCCCCAACTAGGGACTGAACCCATGGCCTCCACATTGGAAGTGCAGAGACCCAACCACTCGATCACCAGGGGCAGTCCCATCCTCCAGCTTTAAGCACATTGGAAGGCTATTTTTCTCAGTCCCCAAAACCTCTTGTAGGTTTGTAAATCATAAAGGCAAATTAGCATGTTTTTCCCTTTTATAAAGAAAAGGAGATGTTTTATCATATTCACATCAGCCTTACAGATCTCTCAGCAAGAATACACCAAGTCATGTTTCACTCTTGACCCTGTGACTTGTCCTATGTCTTTCTCTCTCCATTTGCCCTTGCTGCCACCATTTCTCTCACTGGTGCTCTCCATCCCCACAAGCTAAACCCATTAATAAAATGACTGCTCCATCAATCTGCTCTGGTACCCCAGGTACATGGGCCTTTCAGCACAGCCAAAAGCATCCCCATCTCTAGCTGTTCAGTAAGTGTTTGGGTGTGAGAAATGCTATAAGAATTCAGCTGCAAAGAAAATTTCAACCAGGCCCTGGAGTTGTGACCGGCTCATTTTCAGTCTCTATCTTGCCTTTTCCATTCCTTTATAATTGTTCATCTTGCTTGTTAGTGGCTCCAGCTCTGTCATTACCTCAGTAGAAAGCTTCATGGATTTCCTCTTCCCTATCAGTTTCTGACTTATTTGAAACCTTACAATACAAAGTAGTGAAGGGAAGATTGTCCTTGAATGTCACAAAGTGGGTCTGAATTTCAGGGTTCTTAATATTCAAGGCAGTTTTATTTTTTACTTCCCTAAAACTGTAGTTATGAGTGTTAAAATTTACCTTTCTTCTTTCCAATGCCAAGTAGATGGTAGAACGAAAGAATCTGAGTCCCCTCTGCCATTGATGACACTTAGAGCTCAAGAGCCATCTTTCTCAAAGCAGCCATCTGTATCTCAGCGATGGTTTAACAAAACATAAAAGAGTTGCATGTAACTATGACTGATTCTTGTTGACGTATGACAGAAAACCACAAAATTCTGTAAAGCAATTATCCTTCAATTAAATTTTTTTAAAAAAAACGGATGACCAACAAGGACTTAAGAAAAGAGTTTCAGAGTTGTCAGATATGTCAACTGTCTTGATAACAGATTGTATTTTCCCCTCTTGTTTTTTAGCCTCCACGAACATCTCATCCTGTTGTGAGGTTCTCCTGTATAGATTGTGAGCCAATGGTAATAGACAAACTTCCCTTTGACAAATATGAACTTGAACCGTCACCCTTAACTCAGTACATCCTTGAACGAAAATCTCCCCATACTTGCTGGCAGGTACTTCCCCTTTGTTGTTAGCCAAATGTCTGGAACCACTCGGAGATCTGGGAATTGTTGAAAGAACTTTCAAAGGTTAATCTGGGAATAGTTGGGCTGAGTCTATTAATAATGTTTCTGACAAATGCTATCAAGTAAGCAGCATGGCTAAGCTAATAACTTCAGGCTGATATGAATCACTAGCCTACCATACATTGCCATTTAAGGAACCTGATGAAGCCTATATATTTGAGGATTTGGAGGACTCCCCTGAAGCCTATCCAGGGACCCCAGGTTAAGAATTCCTAGCCTAAAGGATGTAATTCTATTCAGCTATGGCTTCTGCAGCTGAAGCAATGTTCTCAGTCCTTATTGTGAACTTGACAGATTGGACAGAGGTTTTGTTTTGTTTTGTTTTGGTCAAACCACACGACTTGCAGGATCTTAGTTCCCCAACCAGGGATCAAGCTCACGCCCTCTGCAGTGAAAGTGTAGAGCCCTAACCACTGGACTGCCAGGGAATTCCCAGTAAGACATTTTTGACAAACAAAACAAAACAAAAACATAAACCTGAAATTACTTTATGTATTAGTATTATGTAATCAAGCTCTTCTTGTAGTACAAACCACGTTGGTGTGTGTGATATGGATTTTCCTTGGATGAAGGAGATGCATAGGCAGATTTACTACATTGACTCTTCCAAGAGGTATAGTTCAGCCAGGAGGGCTTGCTTATTTGTTAATAGACTCACCTTTGGATTTTAATTTGTGAAAATCCATATGTGGTAATCAAAGCTATTTTATTTGAATATAATAAGGAAGTCTTACACTGTAAGAATGTTTGTTCTATTTCTAAACTACAGCAATCAGTAATTGTTACGTTTTACTTACTCAAGGAACACTTTCAGACCATCTGTTTCAACCTAAAATGTGAAATCATTGCTACTAGTTGTCTTTGAAATACTTGAATTCTACAAAGTTGCTAAAACTGGGTAGAAAAAAAAGGAACAGGTGTAAAGCAAGGATGTAAAAGTGCAAGAAACAGAGTGATCTCATAATACTGAGCAAAAGAAGCCAGACATAAAAGATCACATATCATATGATTCAACTTTATATAGTTCAAAAAGATGTAAGATTGCCTTTTATTTTGTTAAAAGTCAGGAGAGTGATTTCTCTTGGGGGCACAGAATGGTGACCAGAAAAAGACACAAAGGGTTTTCTGGTCAGGTTCTATTTCTTGATCTGGGGTTTGATGACACATATACGTTCATTTTTTAAACATTCGTTGAACTGTATACTTATAATTCATGCATTTTTGAATGTATGTTTATATTTCAATAAAACACACCAAAATGTGCTAGAAATGTAGGGATAGGGATGCGAGCATACTAAGTTAAAATCAAGGCAAAAGCTTGAATTTATGAATTGAAAAACATTTTGGAATAAAAGCATATAAAATTACAAATTACAGTTTTCCCCCCAAATAAACCCTTTATTCTATATAGCATCTTCCTTGTAAATCTTCTCCAAAGGAACTTAAGAAATCCTGTCCTTGATCCTTGCAGCACCCCTTAAGTATGCCGTATGTCTTTCTCTTGCATCTTATGTTACTTTCATTTAGAGTAGTTTAATGCGATGAATTAGTGGGAATGAAAAAGAATAAGATGAACCAGGATCCAGGAAATTTTGGAAAGTCATAATGGAAACTGGATTCTAACCCTAGCTTTCCCACCAACTATGTGGTTTTTGGACCAGACGCTTTCTCTAGACTAGATGATCTCTAATGATCCCTTTGAACCCCCAAATTCTGTGAATCTGCAGGTGATAAAGAATTTGGGAAAACTCATTGGGCTTATGGGAAGGAAGGTATGAGGATGGGAAGGGAGGAAATAAAGACAGAAAGAGAGTGAGCAAGGAACAAAAAACAGTGCTTCTCCTTTCAGAGGAGTTATAGGTTTGATCCTTGCTGGCTGTAACTTTTTTATCCTTTACGATGATTTCCCCCTTTCTATTATACACACTTAGGAAATAGGAGGAAATCCAACATGTGGTGAAAGTCATTCAGTCATGTCCAACTCTTTGCGACCCCATGGACTGTACAGTCCATGGAATTCTCCAGGCCACAATACTGGAGTGGGTAGCCTTTCCCTTCTCCAGGGGATCTTTCCAATCCAGGGATCGAACCCAGTTCTCCTGTATTGCAGGCAGATTCTTTACCAGCTGAGCTACCAGGGAAGCCCGGGTCCAACATGTTTTATTACAATTGTCTGTTTCTATTAAGATTCAAATTAAGAGATGAAATCTAGTAGATGAGTCATGTTTTAACACAATCTATTGTTTTGTGGAGGCATCCATTACATAGGAAAGATTTATTTTGAGCTACAGCTAAGTATAGAAAGAATTCAGTGAACTGGTAGGTGATGTTGCTGGTTGAACAAGAATTAGCAAAGTAAGTGGGTTCTGTTCACCATCAGGGTTTGACTTCTGTCTTAAATATCCTGATGAAGGATGTTAGAAAAGGTAAAGGTCTAGGTCCATAAAATTACATACTAATGTCCTGATTTGGCCAAAGAGTGAATGTGGAACACAGAGAAATCATGATAGCTAGAGGACTCCAGAATAGCATATCAGGTGAATGGGACCTGACAATATCATATATGTCAAATCAGAAATAAGGAAAAAGATGCTAGTCATATGGAATAAAGATTAATGTTCTCATTTTTATTGAATGTTTGTTCCACCAGGATTATTTACAATAGAAAATGCCTTCCAGATTGAACCAAAGCATCTCCTTGCTCAATATAATTGTCTCAAAATAATTAGCACCAGTGCCTGGCTTGTAGTAGACTCCTCAATAAATATTTATTAGATGAAAAATGAATAAATGGGTAGGGAAATTGTTGCATCAAAGGGAAGTAGAGCAAGACTTAATAGTAGTTCACATAAGGAGTGTTAGCATAATCCTTTAAATGGGCTTTGTTTTTGTAATTGCATGCTTTAGGCATGGGGCCATGTTCCATTTTCCTAAGTCTCCACTCTGGTCACCACTTGTTCTTTTGAGAAGTCAATTTGTTTTAATGGCTGGTATCACTTAGTGGTATTTCAGCCTAATTTTCCATTGTGCTAACCAAGTAAATATTTGGGTATTGTTGATGCCGCCTGTGGTCTCTGAATGATTATTTCATTTCCTAACACAATTTATAAAAGAATTGCAGTCTGAACATTCTATTTTTTGACATAAATATAGAGAAAGCAGTATTCCCATTTTTAAATTACAATTGTGCCAGAGATGCTGGTATAGCATATTGCTGTGAGTTTGATTTGACATAAAATCCTTATTGTCATAACTGTACATTACTTCGTGATCTTCTCAGGTATTTGTTACTAGCAGTGGAAAATACAATGAACTTGGATATCCATTTGGTTATTTAAAAGCCAGTACGACTTTAACTTGTGTAAACCTCTTTGTGATGCCGTACAACTACCCAGTTTTACTCCCTCTTTTAGGTAAGTCAAGTCTGTGCCATTCAGTCATCTTTTCAGTGTGGTGGTAGTTTAGTTGCTAAGTTGGGTCTGACTCTTTGTGACCCTATGGACTATAACCCGCCAGGCTCCTCTGTCCATGGAATTTCCCAGGCAAGAATACTGGAGTGGGTTGCCATTCCCTTCTCCAGGGGATCTTCCCTGCCCAGGGATTGAAGCCAGGTCTCCTGCATTGCAGACAGATTCTTTACCACTGAGCCACCAGGGAAGCCCTTAGTCATCTTTAAAATACAGCAAAAAAGAAAAGTTGACGATGAACTAAGCATTTAAAATGTATCCAAAGAGTAATGAGTGTCAAGATATATAAAAGTCAAAAAACTGATTCAGAAAGATAGAATTGGCATCCTGCTTTCTGTTGTGTTCGTTTTCCTTTTGTTGTTTTTGCATCAGACAGAAGAGACTCTTCATCTGGGAAAGTGGAAATATTAGTCACTCAGTCCTGTCTGACTCTTTGTGACCCCATGGTCTGTAGCCTGCCAGGTTCTTCTGTCCTTGAGATTCTCCAGGCAAGAATACTGGAGTGGGTTTCCATTCCCTTCTCCGGGGAGTGGGAGTATGATTCTTATGCTGCTCTTTGGTTTGCAAGCTCCAATGTTGTCACCCCTCTTCTTCTTTTTAATATGTGTGTGTACACACTTCCTTGTTTTCTTATTGTTTCACTTATTTACATTTATTTTGTTTTTGGCTATGCCACAAGGCATGCAAGATCAAACTTGTGGCCCCTGCATTGGAAGTACAGAGTCCTAACCACTAGACGGCCAGGGAATTCCCACTTCTCTCTGGTTTTAAGTGCACTTGGCTTTTGGTAAACTAGTTTGGGCACCCCCAAAATTGATTGTGGTTAACACTTCAAGAATCTGATGGTTTTTTCAGAAAATAGGGCTTCCATGGTGTTACTGGATTGCAGTTAGTTCCTCTACAAAAGAATAGGAAATACTCTTGAGGCATCTGTTTTAAGCAAGGTAGCAAGTTAAGGAAATAGATACAAGAGTGACTTCTGCAATAACTGCAGTTGTAGAAGCTGTGGTTTCCATGGCAAAATTCTAAAAGGAACAACTCCAGAAGCTGTTACTCAGACATCACTGAAAATGTGTATGGGGATTTTTTTTTCTCATTTAAGGAGCCATGTCTGTTTAGAGTAATGTAGTACTGCATGGTATCCTTCTCCTCATAAAGTTATGAATATTTTTAATTGCTGAGATTTCTTAATTTTTGCAAAAAGAATCAAACCTTTACCAAGTTTTAATATAGTCATTAAAAGCATAAGATTTTTTAGTGCTATAAACAGTCTATGTATCAAATGTCTTGATAAAGCAGTTCTTTTAAATGTTGCAAATGAAGAAAATTAAGACTGGGTCATCATAAATGATTGTTTTGGCTAGCCTATTTACTTTATTTCTTTGTCTACTCTGAAAATATCCTCTAAGAGATGATTGTCACTTATATAAAATATAGATTATGTCTTTGAGATTAACAATACTACCAATAAAAAGTATTTCGTGGGTTTATTTACCCTGTTTTATTAAATATACCTTTATGACCTCCGGTTTTCACAGCTATAAAATGAAGGATCAAACTAGCTAATCTTCACTTAAACTGTTAAGAGTATTATTTTTCTGTTTCTTAAGTACACTTTTTATTTTGAGATAATTGTGGATTCATATGCAATTGTAAGAAATGATAAAAAAAAAAAAAAAGACAACACCAAAAGCGCAGACAACAGAAGTGAAAATAAATACATGGGACTACATCAAACTTAGATCAAAGGATACAGTAGAGAGCAAAAGGAAACCTATGAAATGGGAAAAAATTTGCAAATTGTCTATCTGATCATTTGGGAGAGGGCTCTATCCAACTCTGCCTAGACCATCATTATCCCTTTGCAAACATTCCAAACCAGAAACCCCAGAGGCATCTTTGATTTCTTCCCTTTCCCTGATCCCACACATCCATTTGAGGTTCACCTCATCCTTGACTCAGTTCGTATTCTTCCCTTTGGCTTCAAATATCCATTTCTAGGCTTTTCTATAACCTGTGTCTTCCAAGGAGCATAGGGTTTTTTACACCCTTTGAGGGTGAGGTCCTTGTGCCCTTGAATCCCTAACTTGAGTTTCATGTTGAGGTTCTGCAATAGTTTCCACCCATACTTCTGCCATTACTTCACTTTCTGGGTTTTGTGGTTTCCATAGAGATTTGGGGTCTGAACTGTAGGGTATAGCTGCCTTGATAATGAATTTTGGCTCTCTGTTTGTTAGCTTCGTGACCCTGGATAAGAAACTTAACTTCTCTGTGCCTCAACTATTTCATCTGTAAAGTGGGGATAATAATAGTACCTACCTGAAAAGGATTTCATTGGGGTTAAATGAATTGTGTTAGTCACTCAGTCATGTCTGACTCTGCAATCCCATGGACTACAGCCCACCAAGGCTCCTCTGTCCATGGAATTCTCCAAGCAAGAATACTGGAGTGGGTATCCATTCCCTTCTGCAGGGGACTTTCCTTACCCAAGGATCAAACTCATGTGTCCCACATTGCAGGCATATTCTTTATTGTCTGAGCCACCAGGGAAGCCCTTAATACAGTTAAATTGCATCAAACTCACCTGGGAAAAAGTAAGTGTTCAATAAAAGCTATCAGTCATTATTGTCTGATTAATAATACTGTTGTCATTAGTAATATCTATGTTATCTTAGTATATCTTGAAGGCCCTGATATTCCATATAATATAATTATATATTCTAATTATGTATAAGGATATAAAGATATAATATAATATAAAAATATGGGACAGTTTTGAAAAAAAAAAATATGGGACAGTTTTGTAGTTTTAGTAGGCAGTTCAGTTCAGTCACTCAGTCATGTCCGACTCTTTGCGACCTCATGAACTGCAGCATGCCAGGCCTCCCTGTCCATCAAAAACTCCCAGAGTTTACTCAAACTCATGTCCATCAAGTCGGTGATGCCTTCCAACCATCTCATCCTATGTCATCCCCTTCTCCTCCTGCCCTCAATGTTTCCCAGCATCAGGGTCTTTTCCAGTGAGTCAGCTCTTTGCATGAGGTGGCCAAAGTTTTGGAGTTTCAGCTTCAACATCAGTCCTTCCAATGAACACCCAGGACTGATCTCCTTTAAGATGGACTGGTTGGATCTTCTTGCAGTCCAAGGGACTCTCAAGAGTCTTCTCCAACACCACAGTTCAAAAGCATCAATTCTTTGGTGCTCAGCTTTCTTTATAGTCCAGCTTTCACATCCATACATGACCACTGGAAAAACCATAGCCTTGACTAGATGGACCTTTGTTGGCAAAGTAATGTCTCTGCTTTTTAATATGCTATCTAGGTTAGTCATAACTTTCCTTCCAAGGAGTAAGCGTCTTTTAATTTCATGGCTGCAGTCACCATCTGCAGTGATTTTGGAGCCCCTCAAAATAAAGTCAGCCATTGTTTCCACTGTTTCCCCATCTATTTGCCATGAAGTGATGGGACCGGATGCCATGATCTTAGTGTTCTGAATGGTGAGCTTTAAGCCAACTTTTTCACTCTCCTCTTTCACTTTTATCAAGAGGCTTTTTAGTTCCTCTTCACTTTCTGCCATAAGGGTGGTGTCATCTGCATATCTGAGGTTATTGATATTTCTCCCAGCAATCTTGATTCCAGCTTGTGCTTCATCCAGCCCAACATTTCTCATGATGTATTCTGCATATAAGTTAAATAAGCAGGGTGACAATATATAGCCTTGATGTACTCCTTTTCATCTTTGGAACCAGTCTGTTGTTCCATGTCCAGTTCTAACTATTGCTTCCTGACCTGCGTACAAGTTTCTCAAGAGACAGGTCAGATGGTCTGGTATTCCCATCTCTTTCAGAATTTTCCACAGTTTATTGTGATCCACACAGTCAAAGGCTTTGGCATAGTCAATAAAGCAGAAATAGATGTTTTTCTGGTACTCTCTTGCTTTTTTGATGATCCAGCGGATGTTGGCAATTTGATCTCTGGTTCCTCTGCCTTTTCTAAAACCAGCTTGAACATCTGAAAGTTCACGGTTCACATATTGCTGAAGCCTGGCTTGGAGAATTTTGAGCATTACTTTACTAGCGTGTGAGATGAGTCCAATTGTGCAGTAGTTTGAGCATCCTTTGGGATTACCTTTCTTTGGGACTGGAATGAAAACTGACCTTTTCCAGTCCTGTGGCCACTGCTGAGTTTTCCAAATTTGCTGACATATTGAGTGCAGCACTTTCTTTTAGGATTTGAAATAGCTCAACTGGGATTCCATCACCAGGGCGTTTAGTAAAAAGTCGTGAATTTAAGTCATGTACACTTTGATGTCTGGAACATCCTTATTGTACTGCAGAGTACAATAACTGTCCATAAAAGTGACCCCTGTTTCCTGTTTATTAAGTAAAGATTTTCATCAAAAGTAGTTAAGAAAAGTTTATTTAAGCACTAAAATTTACCTGGGTGAGGTTTAATTGGATCAATGAGCTACCATAAGAATCATGTCAGTAAGGTGGTAACCAGATTATCATAGATGGAAAGATTCTCTCTCAACTGGGAAATTAGGAATTTTTTTACTATTGAGGGTCATTAACTAAAGCATTTTTAGCAGCTTGTCTTTTTTTCCTCTTCTTAAATATGCCACATTCAATCACTTATTTTGAAAAAATTAAGAACTGGGAACTTGTGTAAAGAATAAAGTTCATCTCCGTCTTAAGACTAGTTATTATCAGGAAAGGGAAAAGAGAATAATTGAAAAAGGATAATTTGATATTTATTTATCACTATATATCCAGTGCTTTGCAGTTTATGCTATTTATAAATTTTGTATATTGTTTTCACATCCATAATCTCGTTCCTCAGAACAATCCTATGGGGTAAGGCGATGATCATTAAACTCATTTTATGGATGAAATGGAGGCACAAAACGGTTAAGTGATTTACTGGAGTTCACTGAGCTAAGTACATAGCATGTGTCTGAGCTTGGACTCAAACCCCACCTTTTTGAAGCAGGAAATGGGGAGAAAGGAACCGGAAGAGAAAGTATCTGTAGTTTTTGAGGTGTTGACAGTGTCGTTTTACTCTCATTCCACACTTTCACCTCATCATCTTTTAAATGTGGATGAGCTTATTGTTCATGGTATCTTTACCACTCTGCAGACTCCATGTGAATGGAAATCTAATACCATGGAAATCATTTTCTGAGCAACAAAGATAGTGACTAAAGCAGTGTAAGCTTCCCTGGTGGCTCAGATGGTAAAGAGTCTGCCTGCAATGTGGGAGAACCGGGTTTGATCCCTGGGTTGGGAAGAAGATCCTTTGGAGAAGGAAATGGCAACCCACTCCAGTACTGTTGCCTGGAAAATTCCATGGACAGAGGAGCCTGGTAGGCTACAGTCTATGGGGTCACAAAAGCAGTGTCACCCTAACTGCTCTCTACCCTTAATCTAGTCAGTGAAGGATTTTCTTCCTCTCACCCCCATTAAAAAATAAATCCAACAAGAAATAACTAGACTAAATTAGCTCCTGGGTAGAATCATTGCAATTGGCATTGTTGGAAATATTAAGATTATTATTGACTCTCATTATCTAATCTATTTATATCTAAATGTCTCTTCAGTCTGGTGGTATTTAAATTTGTCAGTTTCCAAAATCTGCCTAATTCCCTACAGACTTCACACAAAGACACACTATAACAGGATATTTCCACGGTCTATCTATCCTTTCTGTCAAGATGTGAATGGTCTTTAAGGACCTGCATGCTGCAATGAGCCAGAAATCTCTTCAGATCTTTTTCCCTTTGTTCTTTCTACCCTGTACCAAAAGATGAAAAGACCTACGTTTTATGGCTTTGTAAATTCATTTAAATTAGCTTCAGCAGGAGTGAATAATTTATTATAGCAGTAAAAGGAAGAAAATATGTAGTTGCCTTTCTTAACCAGAGTAATTCATAATTTCAAAGAATAACCCTACTTGTAGAGAAATGCATACAGCATAGAGATGGTTTTGTTCCTAGAAGTAAAGCATTTGTTTTTTTGGATAAAAGCCAATTAAACCTGAAGAAACAATATGGAGAATGAATTTATAATATCTTTGCTATTTATAAAAAGTGTAGCAGGTTCATGTTTGTTGATGCCTGGGGATATCAACTTTGAATTATTATATTAAAAATTTCTTACCCTTGGAAGGAAATAATGAGACATTTTGGAAATTCTTCATGTAGTGTACATAATGCATTTAAATTATTTAAATAACTAAATTTGAGTGTGAAAATATAGGGAATATCTGCTTATTTAAAAGAGTATCTTTAGTTGTATTAATAATACACATGATATTCAAGAACCATATTTATTGAGGTATAATTGACATATTCTATTAGCTTCAGATGTGTAACATAATGATGTGATATTTGTATATATTGCAAAATGATCATCACAATAAATCTAGTTAATATCTGTCACTGTACATAGTTCCAATTTTTTTCTTGTGATGAAAAACTTAAGATTTACTCTCTTAGTAACGTTCAAATATGCAATACAGTGTAGTTAACTATAATCATGCTGTACATTACATCCCCATGACGTTTCTGTTATAACTGCAAGTCTGTATTTAAACCCCTTCAAGCATTTCAACCCCTCCACCCCTCACCTCAGGCAACCACCAATCTGTTCTCTGTGTCTATGAGTTTGTTTTGTTGTTGTTGTTTTAACATTCTCTTTTTTTAAAAAATAAATAAATATTCCGTCAGCCAGTGACCATGGATTCATCCTTAGGTGAAAATGACTACACTAGAATTACCCAATACATGAGAGGCCAGAAGGGCTTCCCTGGTGGCTCAGTGATAAAGAATTTTCCTGCCAGTGCATGAGACGCAGGTTTGATCCCTCGGTTGGAAAGATCCCCTGGAGGAGGGCATGGCAACCCACTCCAGTATTTTTGCCTGGGAAACCCCTGAACAGAGGAGCATGGAGGGCTACAGTCCATGGGGTTGCAAAAGAATCAGACACGACTTAGCAACTAAACAACAAGAGGTCAGAGAAATGTTTCACATAGATCAGAGTCAGTGTTTTAATATTATGCTATGTGGCTTCACAGATGAAAGATAGATATGTAACCTGAGAATTTATTCCATTTTCTAGAGAACTACTATATATAATTTTGGTACACAGTACCCCCCCCAAATCAAATAAACTTGAATGAGATATTCATCTAATGTAATTGAAACTTTCTAATTGAAAATAAAAATTTCTAGGGAATGGTATAATAGATGTGTGTTGCTTGATTTAGATCTTGGAATTTAGGACTGGAATAATGTGATATTTTCTTGGATTTTCTCTTGCAGATGACTTGTTTAAAGTTCACAAGCTTAAGCCAAATCTGAAGTGGCGACAGGCTTTTGACAGCTACTTAAAAACTCTGCCTCCATACTACTTATTAGTATGTATTTCTGTACATATATATATATGTATTAACTCTATCCATGATGATTCCTGTCACAAAAAAAATGTCAATGAATCAAAAACTTCACCCCTGAAATAAGACTTTCTTTAATTTATAAATTTGAGTCGCCATTGTCTTTTCAAATTATGCCTAAGAGCTTGGAGATGTCATGGCGGCACAAAAGAGAACTGCTTATTTTATTTCCTTTAACTGCCATGGTTATCATTATAAAACACATCTATATTTCTCTTATAAAAAATAAATTTATGATATTATAATTTTGGAATTTAAGAAAAATATAACTGGATTCATGTATTATATTAACCTCCCTTTTTAACTCTAGAAATTCGAAGTATGGGGTTTTCCTCTGGAAAAAAAACACAAAACCTGACGACATTATATCTACTTATTGCTTGGTAAATGTGTCCTAAGCACAGCATGAAATAGAGGCACTGATTGAGGGGAATCCCAAAAAAGTAAAAAATGACTTGGTGTCATTTGGATTTTTACAATTTGAGAAAAATGTTCATAATTATTTTGAACTGGTTGTATAATCTAAATCAAGATTATCAAAATCATTTCAAGAGGTGAATGTGGTCAACTTTAAGCCAAGTTTCTAGAGGTGAAAAGGCAGAATCTCAAGTGGTACCATTTGTGTCACTGGGAGGAGAAATTGGGGTGTGTTAGTATTTACCATGGCAGGAATGGGGCACACAATTAAATGTAATGTGAAATGATTTTATGACTTGGAAATTAAGACTGAAAGCAATTTGCCTGTTTGAATTTGCTGTTACTTGCTCTTCTTATCCCACTCTCTTCTGATTTTTTTACTTTCTGCTCCTTACTTCTCTGCTATTTTCATTGCCACTTTTTAATGTTCCATGTTTGGTTTTATGTGCAGCACCTTGACTTCTAAGAAATGAATCATGTCCCTTTGCCCCTTATAACTGAACTTTGAGTATTTTAAGATTTATTCTATTCTTACTGTTGTGTATTTTGTTTCCTTATAGCCATTAAAGAAAGCACTAAGGATGATGGGAGCTCCAAATCTGATATCAGATAATTTAGATTGTGGACTTAGTTACAGTGTTATCTCTTACCTTAAAAAACTCAGCCAACAGGTAGTATTGGTAAAAACAAACAAACAAAAATCCTTTGCCCTCAGAAGTGCATTTCCTTATTCTTTAGTGTAATTGTAATTTTCAAATTAAATGTGTATATATTTCTACACTTGATGAATTAGTAGTAATGTGATTCTCTATGGCTTCTGGCTTCACCATTAAACTGCAGTTAAGGGTCTGTCAGTATCATCGGATGCTGTGCCGTTTCTCCTTTTGCTTGCCAGTTTGTTCTACTTGGGCCCAAGCTGGTTGATCCTTTGTGGCCTAAGAGGGGCAGAGGCTTAATAGAATTATCTCATGGGTCACGTTTTGTCTCTCCTCAACCTAGTTTCTCCTCAAATCACATTGGGCTAGAGCATCCCCCGTTTTAGGTCAGCACACGGAGGCATGGTGTGATTAAGTAACCTGTGCCTGAAATTCGTTTTTAGGCAATCAATATCAGCATGCTTTTTCTTGGAGAGGGGGAGATGAGACCAGTGTACCTCACACTGGAGGGTGGCAGGCCCTCCCTCTGTTCCTTTATACCCCCACCTCATTTACCATTATTCACCTTGTCCCTTGCCTGCCCCTCTCTATTAGTACCTCATCCTCCACTCACCCCTACTTATCATACTTCTCACCTCTACTTAGCCCATTCTTGCAAGGTGAAAATGCTTGATAACTACTGAGTTAGAGCTTTACTGCCATACAAATGTGTTATGTTATATGACAAATTAATGCAGCAGCTTCACTTTCTTCTTAATGCACAAATGTATTCCCAGGTAGGGACTAGTAGTAGCATTTGCAGTGACAATAATACTTCCAGTTGGATATGTTTCAAAGCTGGGCCTTTAGAAAACAGAGAGTAGTAAGTAAATAAGTGTCAGATTTCTGACACCAAAGAACATAGATGACTCTGCAATTTGGGATGCTGACACACCTTGCTAGGAACTGGCAAAGACTTAAGTATAGTCTGGAGTTTACCGGCTCCTACCAGTTCAGTGTGCTTATACATGCAAAGAGAGTAAAGCAAACCCAGACTTCTCATCTACCAAGCGTCCCCTTAACTCTGTTCCTCTCTGCTAGTAGATTTTTGTTGCTGGTTTTAATGTTTTGTTTTGGTTATTTATTGATTGATCTCTTGATTTATATTTTTTTATTTGATGTTTGCCTTAGGCCTTTAAGGCTGTGTCAGCAAGGTATGGCCAGAAGGAAGAATAGCGCACAGACTTGAAACTCATGCAAGTTCTGGGACCTTCTGGGACACATTGCTTATATAGTTTTATAAATGGGCTCTTAGGACCCTTTGTGGAAACAGACTCTTCATTTGCTCTTATCCCCTATTTCATGACTAAATTTTTAAAAAGATAATAAATATACCTCATTCTAATAATTAAAGAAAATTAATGAATATCTCTGACCAAACCACAAGAAATTCAAAATTAATTTGGGCTTACAAGACATTGGTGGAATTCTACCTTTTAGAAAAAAAAAGATCATTACTAATTTATACTAGCTCTAATTACTAATTTACTTACTAATTTAATAATTCTATGTCACCAGTGTTCTTTGAACCATCTCAGATATATGTAAATAAGAAAATATGCCCAATATACTGCTATAATACACTCTCAAGCAATATTTATCAATATGATATAATAGTATCTATTAAGAGGATTTTTTGTTGTGTATTGTAAACTTTGAGTACTATTACAATTTACTTACTTGGTAGTATTTGTTAAATTAAGTATCACATTTTTGTGAGTGGTCTGACATTAGAAATGAA
Organism: Muntiacus reevesi; assembly: GCF_963930625.1. Classification (NCBI taxonomy): domain Eukaryota; kingdom Metazoa; phylum Chordata; class Mammalia; order Artiodactyla; family Cervidae; genus Muntiacus; species Muntiacus reevesi. The sequence goes on along the minus strand of NC_089271.1, from coordinate 116,320,268 downwards.
CACTATAAGTTTTTTCAGATACAATGCCAATCTATGCAATCTGAATTTCAGCACTAGTGCAATTTTATAAATGCAGAGTTTTACCTTTTATAACTGGATTCAAAATGAGTATGTTGACTTACACTAGATTTTACAGTAACAAAATTTGATTTTAAATATCTATGAATGTAATTCTTACCCCTGGTTTTCATTCTTTCCATGATTCAGTCATAATTTTGACACTAAAGAAGAGGGAAAAAATGCTTTATTGGTCTTTCTAGCCCCCTCTGTTCTTTGTGGTAGTACAGAGAAGCACAGGAAAATGTTTAATTATCTGTTTTTCTGTGATTTGTAATTTAAATTTGTTCAGTGGGGTTCTTAAAGTATCATCTTTCTTAAGTAATAAAAACAACAGTGATAATATAGCTCTTTTTATAACATACTATGTACTTTCATTTTAGACCAAACTAGAGTCAGAACGAATACTAGCATCAGTGGGGAAGAAACCTCCCCAGGAAATTGGAATCAAAGTGAAAAATCATTCTGGTGGTGGTGTTTCCTTGACTCACAATAAAAACTTTAGAAAACTATTGAAAGAAATCATTGGGGATACTGCACCAAGACTGACAGAATTGAACACCAAAGAATTTGCCGGCTTCCAAGTAGGGCTCTTAAACAAGGTAAATTGTGACATAAATAGCTTGTTGGGGGTGGTGGGGAAAGATAAGGTCTGTGAAAGACAAAGGGGAGAAGGAATGGGAACGAAAAAGGAGAGCTTTCAGATCCCTTGCAGAACATTTGGTCCTATCCAAAATATCCATAAGACATGTGGTCCACACAAAAAGGCCCTTGAAATCTGGTCCGATCATATTTGGTTCATGCCAAATGGACAGAACCAAGTATCAAGGACTTTCTTGGTATGTGCTACATGTCTTATGAACATTTTGGACAGCACCAAGTATGACCAAATATCAAGGATCTTTGGGGTGGACCAAATGTCTGCTAAACTTCAGATCATACTGCTGAACTAACATTTGTGAGAGAATGGGGGAAGGAAGGACGAATGGGTATGAAGAGCTTCAGGCATCAGTATAGCTTGTAGAAAGTCTTGGCCAGCCCAACAGGGAACCCTGGCACCACAAGATCCCATAGAGGAGGTCCACATTGACAGAGCTGGCCAGGCGTGAACATCCCCCATCATTCTCAGTCACTGGCTGGGGGCAGCCTGGAAAGAGCACGGCCTCTGTTCCAGCGCTGCCCCAGATCCTGAAGGTACTGTGGCTGGAGGTGCTCAGATCACTGTACCCCTTGTGGATCAGCCATTGCTTCCTGGACGGACATCCCATCAGCTCCTCTCCGTGGCTGCCAGGGGACGGCATCTAGATTGTGAATAGTGGGGCTGCAAGGCTGCCACAGGCACAGATCTCAAGATCTGATGTTTTAAATGGTATACTTGAAAAAAGATATACACAGTGGCTTTAAAGCTATGTGGATGTAGTAGAATTCAGAACAGGGCCAGCAAAGGCGAATTTTCCACTGCAAAATTATACTGAAGTCAGTTGTAATGAATATCCCTCTCTTTGCTAAGATTTTAAGAGGATTAAGAATTACATTTCTATATTAAAAGCCTCAGGAGTAACTGAAATTGTTTCATTTCAAATAGGATTTGAAACCTCAGACATATAGAAATGCTTACGATATTCCACGTAGAGATCTTTTAGACCAGTTAACCAGAATGCGATCCAATCTGCTGAAAACACACAAGTTTATTGTTGGACAAGATGAAGGTAAGTGAACAAAGAAGTACTTTTTGTTGATAAAATGTCAAGTCTGACTAACATGAAGGTGTTTATTGCATAAATCGTATGTTATTTTGTAATACTTTAATATTTATAATACCTATTTTCTCTAAATCCCTTCATCTACTAGCACAAGTTTATTGTTCTTGGGTTTAAGGGGAAGTGGGCATTAATTGGCATGTATATTACACTACACATGCTTTAGCTCTTGTAAGTCTCCAAACAACCCTGTGAGATAGATACTGTTTTTATGCCCATTTTTATGGACATTGGAACTCAGAATGAGCGTTTTAATAGCTTCCCCAGTTCTAGTGAGCTGGAAAGCAGCAGAAACTAGGTCTATCAGAATTTGGAAATTGTATACCCTGACACTGTACCACCTAGCCTGCTCTGACAAACTCAATCCAGATTCCTTATTTACAGGAAAAGAATGAACCTGATATTGTCGAGGATAATTGATGATGATGTACAATTCCCCTTGACTCCATTTTGTTCATTTTAAACAGTGTCATTTGTCCATTAAAATGAGCAAATCTTAGCCTGGCCAACCTCCTGAAATTATATGCCAGTATTTTTTTTTGAGGGGGTAGGATCTTTTTTAGGAAGAAAGCCTGTAGATCTAATCAGGTTTTCTAAAAGGGTACGGCCCACTAACCAAGATTCTCTAGATGATAAGAGAAAGCCAGAGAGCCTAGGCTCTTCGAAACACAAAATATTTGGTTTTGAGTTGGGATGTGGTATAGGGAATGTCAGCCCATTCTCAAACCTGTGACGAAGAGTGAGGGAGTTGTTCTTGGTCTAGGGATTTGAGCTTGGAGGCCGTGGTGATGATAGACTGAGTGATGAATGGGATGAAGAGAGATAATTTTAGATCCTAGAATGCTAGATTCAAGATTTTAGCCTATCGGTTGCTGAGATACACAATGCTAAACCAGGCTATGATCATGTCTTCTCAGAAGGACCACACACACTTCAACTATAGAACATGTGTAGAGCATCTGTTTGTCTTCTGGTGATTTTGCAGATTCTCTTCATAGTGTTCCAGTTGCACAAATGGGTAACTATCAAGAATATCTAAAGACATTGGCTTCTCCACTTCGAGAGATTGATCCAGATCAACCAAAAAGACTACATACTTTTGGCAATCCATTTAAACAAGATAAGAAGGTGGGATACCCAGTTCTATGTCTGTGTAAATCATGATATTCTTGAAATAACTCCTTCCTTTTTGACAAGGTGTATAGAAGTCAGAGGTCTTACTTCTGTTTGTTTAAAAGATAAAATATGTCTCCAGGGCTCTTTGTGAGTAGAAAGTGGGAGCCTCCTGATGGAAGAGTATGTTGGTTAAAAAATGGTAGCTGGCATTTACTGCATATGTAGTAGGAGCTGATGTTTTAAATGATAACATTGAATGCACACAACCATTCTGCATATGAGTATAACTATCTGCCCTATAATATGAAGAAATCAGACCTCATCGTGGTCAAATGATTCATCCTGAGTGACACAGCCAATCTTTCCTGCTCCAAAGTTTGTATTTATTCCCAGCTCCACACACTAATTCCTTCAATATTGAGATCACCATTTATTTCCTTTTGTGCTCTATCTAGACAGTTATTAAGTGTTTTTCTTGAAATATGAAGTACTAAGTGATGTTGCTTTATTGGCTTGTCCTACAAGGGATATAAATATGAGATGTGTGTGCACACGCATGTGTGTGTGTGTGTGTGTGTGTGTATCTGTGTGTATATGTGAGAGATATGCTGACTTGATGATGTAAGTGTGAAGACAAATGAGAATTGTATCTGCAATCATGGAAGAAACCATTGTTACAAAGGTGCAGAGCATGCAATAATGTCTTCTGTAACAAAACTGGACCAAAAGTATTCTACTTTACCTGAATCCTCAGTTAACTAGAGTTCTTCTTAATCTTCTGTGTCTTGGTTTTTGTCATTGGTAGCACTGGAGATAACTATGACATCTAACTAATAGAGCTCTGTGGAGAATTGAGTTAGTACCTGTACATCATTTAGAACATTACCTGACATGTGGTACATGCTCAGTGAATATGTTTTCCTCTTTCTGTACTGTTTTGCTTTGAGAAATGCTTTGGAAAAGTCATTTATCATGGTTTTATTCAAATAATGGAATTGCATCTTCCTGGGTTATCCTTGGATGAGAACAGCTTTTAGTTAACCTTCTATACTGCTGTCTCTCATCTTTTATTCCCAGGGGTGAAAAGCCCCCTCCTTCATTTGTGTCCAACACCAAGGTGAATATATATGAATCTCTGTGAGGTTGCTACTGGGGGAATGACATTTTCCATCTACCTATCTGTCACCATTTACATGCAGCATTCTGTATAGTGATAATCAATATTTCTTAAGGATGCGTTTAAATCACACAAAAGGGAATGATTTCCTTACCAAGGTTTGATGCAAAATGGTTTGTAGCTTCTTCAGAAGGGTGACTGTGGGTTAATTTCCATTTTGGTTGATGAGAGTTTCTTATTCCCCAGGCTTTCAGGTTAATCATGATTGTGTTATGTTTGACGTAAAATAAGTTTCCTCCTTGTTCCACTTAGACTGGATTAAAATTGAGTAGTGTTTTCTGAAAAGTCTATGTGAGGCATGGCAAATCTTTGGCCCATGATTAAGATCTATATTGTTTGGAGAAGGAAATGGCAACCCACTCCAGTATTCTTGCCTGGAGAATTCCATGGATGGAGGAACCTGACAAGCTACAGTCCATGGGGTTGCAGAGTCCGACACAAAAACTGAGCGACTATCACTCACTCAGGTTCTTGTTGCAAGTAATTCAATGAAGTCCTTCCTTCTTGAATAAGTACTGTATTTCTTTTTTCTTCTTATAAATATATTGTTCACTCAAAAAGAAAAAAGATCTATATTGTTGACATAATACATGATCATATATGCATGTGAAGAGTGTGTGCAATGTTCTCTTTAATGGAATATGTTCATTGATGTTTTCTAGGGAATGATGATCGATGAAGCAGATGAGTTTGTAGCAGGGCCGCAAAACAAAGTGAAACGTCCTGGAGAACTCAACAGTCCTTTGTCATCCAAGAGAAGGCGGAGTATGTCCCTGCTGTTGAGGAAACCACAAACACCACCTACTGTAACTAACCATGTGGGCGGAAAGGGACCACCCTCAGCCTCGTGGTTCCCATCTTATTCAAACCTCATAAAACCCACCCTTGTATATACAGGTATAGAGTAGTGGTTGTGATTTCCTTATGGCCCCTAGAGGACTAAGACACTAAACAATTTTCTTTTATATTCATTTCTTTTGTATTCAGTTTTTTGTTCATTAAGTAAGCCATTATTAATCATCCATGTGGTAGGTACAAAGCACCCTGTGAGATGAGAGACCTTGTTTCAAGGATCTCCATCTATACGAGGGGAGGAAGATCCCTACTTACATAGTAGTTAACACAAGATGGATAAATGTTGGAAGATGTGCCTGTTGACTTGTCAAGTCAAGGCTGAAGGAGGTGCAACAATTTGGAGTTGCTGTAGAAGTCAGTAGGAGCAAATGGGCTCAACAAAGGCTGGGTCTGCACTGGGTCAGTAAAGGCTGGTGCTGTCTGTGCTCATCTCCTCTCCTCACTCCAGCCCAGTGCAGTCTGGCCCAGCTTCCTCCACTCCACTGGATGGTGCCAAGTATAAATCCCACATCCTGCCATGACTCTCCATTCCTCTGATCTATGCTGCCATCATGTCACCATGATACTCCAATAGCTTTTTATTTTTCTACCTTCCAACCTCATCTAACTCATCTTCTGACCTACAGCCAGAGTGATCATATCAACACAGAAATCAGATCATACCACATCCATGCTGAAAGCACCTCATTACCTTTCCTAGGCACTCAGAGTACAATCTGAGCTCCTGACAAGCTCTGCACAACCTGGGCCCACCATACTCTCCTAACATGTGTCCTCGGCATGGGCACAGGCCGGCTCTCTCTCCTCCTCCAGCCTCTGCCCAAAGGACACCTGCTCAGAAGGATCTGCCTGACCTCGTGATCCACTGGGACTCCCCCTCCTGCTCTCTGTCCCCTCCCTGCGTACATCTCCCTGAACACGAATTTGAACTGTAATTATTTATTATTTTGTTGAATCATAGCACACTTCCTGCCTGGCCTCCCCATGAGCATGGACATTCCATAAGGGTGGGGATTGTTTCTCTATGTGCTGTTGGAGGCCTCCCCCAGCTCCTGGCATGGTGCCCAGCACAGAGGACGATGAGTCAATGGAGGAGAGGTGTCAGACCTGGAGTAAAAAGAAATTCACTTTTCTGAGACAGAAAAGATGGATGAGGAGAATCATGTATTGGCAGAGAATTGGGGTCATGGGGGACATATAGACCCTTCAGATCTAGTGGTCACCACCTCTGTTTCCTCAGAAGTTTTAAGGAAGAGAGGAGGGAGTTTGAGGGGGGCACACACAGTCTGGTGTCAAACTCAGTAGAGCAGGGCATTTCATAGGTAAATGACAGAAATCATGACATCAAGTGAGACTTGCTGCTTTTCAGCTTGTAAAGCACAAGCTGCAGCTAAGCCCTCAGTGCCAGGGATCTGAGACTGTTTATTAGATGTTCTGTATTGTTTCCATATGTATTCTTGGTGCCATGGAGATTACCTTTCTGAGCTCAATTTGAGGGGTCTTGAGCTCCATCTGGTACATCCCCTTGCTTTATGAAACCATTTCCTCAAAACTGAGGAGCACCATGATATCCCTTTGGGGTTACTATAACACACCTACCCCATAGATCAACTTATCATTTTGGTTTCCAGGTGTTACTGTCACTCACGATGTTCATGAGGAGAAGATGGAAAATGGTCAAATCTCACCTGATGGCTTCTTGTCAAAATCTGCTTCACAAGAGCTTATGAATATGGCAGGAGATGGTATCCCACCGGATCAAGTGGATTCTCTATCTGATGATTTCACTAGTCTCAGGGAAGATGGCCCGATTCACAAACCTGGGTGTAATGCACTTATAGGAGAAACCAAGAACTGCAGCGTCTCTGTGGATGATCAAGAAGTCTCAGTAACATCTGCTTTGGAAATTGTACCAAGTACATTGCAGATAACTCCTGCTATGGCACAAGGAATCAATGCTGATATAAAACACCAGTTAATGAAGGAAGTTCGAAAATTTGGACGAAGTAAGTAGTAGAAGAACATCTATCAGTAATATAATGGGGAGATCCCTTTCATTTTAAGATTCAAAATAGATTCAGGGTAACTCTTAAGGTGCATTTTTGGGAAATATTGGACTTTCACATAATTGAAAATGATTCCTCTTGTTTTACCTAAACAACTCAATACACCTTTCTGAAGTTTTCCCCCCTTACTTACTGTAATAATCTCCTTTTGCTGCTGTAACAAGTTATCACAAACTTTGTAGCTCAAAACTGATTTATCTTAGAGTTGTGGAAGTCAGATTTGAAATTCTTTTCATTGGGCTAACATGAAGGTGTTGGCAGGCTAGTGTTCCTTCTGGATGCTCAGGGGGAGTCTGTTTCCTTACCTCTTCCAGCTTCCACAGGCTGCCTGTGTTCCTTGACTCATGGCCCCTTCCTCCATCTTAAACCAGCAATGTAGCCCCTTCTTAAGCCAGCAGTGTAGCCAAGCAATGTAGCTTCTCTCTAACCTCTGCCCCCACCCTTACATCTTTTCTCCCTGACCAGCTCTACTGCCTCCCTTTCCTAAGGATATTTGTGATTATATTGGGCCTCCATGTATAAACCTGGATAATCTCCCCAGCTCCAGATCCATAACTTAATCCCATCTGCAAAGTAAAGTCTCTTTTGCAAGATAAGGTAATATGTTCACAGTTTCTGAGAATTAGGACATGGACAACTTGAGGGGTGGGGCATCATTCAGCTGACCACATTTGATTAGTGTTTACAGGTTTCCCTAGCAGATACGTGCAGATGTCTTGATGATTGCTGAGGATGTGTAAATATTGAATTTTATTTTTCATCCATATTGTTAACAATAATAATTTTTTAATATCTTCAGAGTATGAAAGAATTTTCACTTTGCTTGAAGGAGTACAAGGACCTCTTGCAGTCAAGAAACAATTTGTTGAATTTACCATCAAGGAAGCTGCAAGGTGGGTGTGAAGAGGAACTCTTCATTGTGTTTTTTATTTAGTTAATTATTTTTGGTTATGCTGGGTGTTCTTTCTGTGCTCAGGCTTTCTCTAGTTGCGGTGCACAGGCTTGTCATTTCAGTGGCTTCTCTTGTTGCAGAGCACGGGCTCCAGGGAGTGCAGGCTTCAGTAGCTGCGGCGTCTGGGTTCAGTAGTTGCAGCTCCTGGGCTCTAGAGCACAGGCTTGTAGTTTTGGTGCATGGGCTTAGTTGCCCGAGGCATGTGGGATCTTAATTCTTGGGCCAGGAATCAAACCTGTATCCCCTGCATTGCAGAGCAGATTCCACTAGACAACCAGGGAAGTCACTTGTGTGTTTTTGTAAGCATAAGGACCCAATGTAAGACAGACAGAGGGATTGATCCTGCCTTTCTTTTGTAAGCCCTGGCCTTCGTGTATAGTTACAGCTATCTCCAGAGGCATTTAGATTGCTATTGTCCGAGTCCAACTCATTCACCCAAGTCTATGGGAACTTTCTGAACTCTTCACAGTCTTAGGTGGGCTTGGGCTCTCAGTTGGTACTCTTGGTATTAGCTAAGCCCCATCTTTACATGAAGATACATTTTCTATTTCCCATGTAGATTGTCACTTCCACCTGGTACCCCACACAGTGCTTTAGGGCCTTTTGGTTAATAAAATTCCTCTTTCTTTTTTAGGTTCAAAAGACGAGTCTTAATTCAGTACCTTGAGAAGGTACTAGAAAAAATAGAATCCTATCACCTTCTCAACAATGTTAATCACATCAACAGCAGATCATGATGTTACTGCAGAGACCAAGAAGGAAAAAAGAACAAGTTCTCTGTGTTGTAGGACAGAGCGGGATATTGTTGAACATCCTAGGATGTTTTAGTCAAGGGAACTGGCTTCCAGTGGTTAAGAAAAAGCAACGACACTTTTCATTTTCTGATTCTCTGGCAGTAAAAGCTGGCTTTGCCCTATGTTTTCTTTAAAAGTACTAACTGGTTGTTTTATTGTTACTTTTCCCAATTGAGGAAGGTGATATGATTAATCCAGCAGGTTAAGTTCAGTGAACACACACAAATGATAAGGGTTCACTCTTGAGCTTGGTCATCCTGGGCACGTCCAGAGTGACTAGGGGCCACCTGCAGGTGGAGCACTACTTGATGCTCTTACTATGTCATTTAGAAAGAAGAAGGGTTCAGAGTCCAACTACTAATTGTGTGTGTTCTGAACGAAGTTTTCAACAATTCCTAGTTGTGCCTTTAAAACCATGCAATATTCAGGACAGTTTGGATCAAAGAGTGAGAAAGCTGCTATTTGGATAACTTATTTCTCCATGGGAGGGGGCAGGGAGAGTCACCAAATCATCTACCTCCAACTGTCTTCTATTTTGTCTAGAGACATTACAAAGTACACCTGAGGTCACCTCCACCCCTGACGTTTGTTCTTGCTTGTGACACCAGAAAGGCTTCAGGTGGACTTGTGCATTCTGTGCTTCAGAAGCACTAAAAGAAAAAATAATGTAGATATTTCCTTTAATGTTTATACAAAAGTTTTTATGGAGCAGTATTGTTATGTTTGTATTTGCAAAAATTTAAGTGTACAAAGAGATTTTGACTTTTCATATATAAAATAAATCATTTTATTGATTTTTCACAAGGTCATTGACACTTGAAAAATTTCTAGTTTTGTCTTTCTTGTGATTTGTAACTCCTTTCAGAAAAAAAGTGCCCACTGTAATTAAGATGTTAGCGGAATGATGTAAACTTCAAAATGTCACTCACCGAACTGATACTGGTGAAACTGGTGGAGTGGGGTACTCCAGAAACACTGAAAACACTAGGGGAAATGATTGGAATCACATTTACTGGGACTCTGGAAGATAGGGGTTTACAGCAACCAAGTGAATGTTGAGTCAAAAGAAGACCCATTGAAATGTGATAGGATTATCTGGTAGCATTTTAACTTATTCTTGCCCGATTCCCCTCCCCAGTATAACAGTGGTCTTGAAGATGTCAGCCTGCCTTCCAACTGAGGGTTCCTGGCTCAAGAGGGAGAATAATAGACCTTATTCCCGAGGAATTGTGTTTGTTTAAACCTGTCCAGAGGCCTCCCTGAAGAACTGACCAATGGGATTGATTGCTTTTCTTTTGTCTAACTCTAAACTCTCTTATAAGGACTTCCTTGGTGGTCCAGTGGTTAAGACTGTACTTCCACTGCAAGGAGCACAGGTTTGATTCCTGATGCAGGAACTAAGATCCCTCATGCCATGTGGTGCAGCCAAAAAAAGGTTTTTTTTTTTAAATTTTAAAAATAAACTCTTAAGAGTAGAGAAGCAGCCATGTGAAGGATGTTCCTCAAAAACATTGAAAGGCAAGTGAGGGACTTCCTTGATGGTCCAGTGGTTAGGAATCCACCAGCCAATGCAGGGGACAGGGATTCAATCCCTGGTACAGGAAAAGTCCACATGCCACAGAGCAGCTAAACCCATGTGCCACAACTACTGAGCCAGCACTCTAGAGCTCAGGAGCCACAACTACTAAAGCCTGAGTGCCTAGAGCCCATGCTCCTAAAAAATAAAGAAAAAGGCAAGTGAATAAGCTCCTGATGCTTATGGCAAGTAAAGTGTTAGTCGCTCAGTCATGATGGTAGTTGTTGTTCAGTTGCTAAGTCTTGTCCAACTCTTTGTGACCCCATGAACTCCAGCATGCCAGGCTGCTTTGTCCTTCACTATTGCCCAGAGTTTGCTCAAACTCATGTCCACTGAGTCGGTGATGCCATCCAACCATCTCATCCTCTGTCGTCCCCTTCTCTTCCTGCACTCAGTCTTTCCCAGCATCAGGGTCTTTTCCAAGGAGTCAGCTCTTCACATCAGGTGGCCAAAGTATTGGAGTTTCAGCTTCAGCATCAGTTCTTCCAAGAATATTCAGGGTTGATTTCCCTTAGGATTGACTGGTTTGATCTCCTTGCAGTCCTAGGGACTCTCTAGAGGTCTTCTCCAGCACCACAATTAGAAAGCACCAGTTCTTCAGCACTTAGCCTTCTTTATTGTCCAACTCTCACATCCATACATGACTACTGGAAAAACCATAGGTTTGACTATATGGGCCTATGTCAACAAAGTGATGTCTCTGCTTTTCAATATGCTGAGTTTGTCGTAGCTTTTCTTCCCAGCTGGCACTAGTGGTAAAGAATCTGCCTGCCAGTGCAGAAGATGCAGGAGACACAGGTTCGAGCCCTGGGTTGGGAAGATCCACTGGCATAGGAAATGGTAACCCACTCCAGTATTCTTGCCTGGAAAATTCCATGGACAGAGGAGCCTGGACGGCTACAATTTATTGGGTCACAAGGAATCGGACATGACTGAGCACACACACATCTTAGATTCCATATACATGAGTTCATGTGATATTTGTTTATCTCTTCCTGACTTACTTCACTCTATATAATAATCTCGAGGTTTATTCACCTCATTAGCACTGACTCAAATGTGTTCCTTTCTATGGCTAAGTAATATACCATTGTAGATGTGTACCACAGCTTCTTTATCCATTCATCTGTTGATGGGCATCTAGTTTGCTAACATATCCTAGCTATTGCAAATAGTGCTGAAGTGAACATTGGGGTACATGTGTCTTTTTCAATTATGATTTTCTCAGGGTATATGCCCAGTAGTGGAGTCATTGGGTCTTATGGTCGTTTTATTCCTAGTTTTTTAAGGAATCTCCACACTGTCCTCCATAGTGGCTGTATCAATTTACATTCCCACCAACAGTGTGAGAGGGTTCCTTTTTCTCCACATCCTCTCCAGCATTTATTGTTTGTAGACTTTTTGATGAGAGCCACTCTGACTGGTGTGAGGTGATATCTCATTGTAGTTTTGATTTGCATTTCTTTAATAGTGAGTGATATTGAGCATCTTTTCATGTGTTTATTAATCATCTCTATGTCTTCTTTGGAGATATATCTTTTTATATATTCTTCCCACTTTTTGATTGGGTTGTTTTTTTTTCTGGTATCGAGTTATATGAGCTGCTTATATATTTTGGAGACTAATCCTTTGTCAGCTGTTTCATTTGTTTTCACCTTTTTTATAGTTTTCTTTGCCGTGCAAAAGCTCTTAAGTTTAATTAGGTCCCACTTTATTTTTGTTTTTATTTCCGTTACTCTGGGAGGTGGGTCATAGAGGATCTTGCTGTGATTTATGTCATATAGTGTTCTGCCTATGTTTTCCTCTAAGAGTTGTATAGTTTATGGTCCTACATTTAGGCCCTTCATCCATTTTGAGTTTATCTTTGTGTGTGGTGTTAGGAGGGGTTCTAATTTCATTCTTCCACACATAGCTGTCCAGGTTTCCCAGGACCATTTATTGAAGACACTATCGTTTCTTCATTGTATGGTCTTGCCTCCTTTGTCAAAGATAAGGTGCCCATAGGTGCATGGATTTATCTCTTGGCTTTCTATCTTGCTCCATTGGTCTATATTTCTGTTTTTGCGCCAGTACCATACTGTCGTTATGACTGTACCTTTGTAGTATAGTCTGAAGTCAGGAAGATTGATTCCTCCAACTCCATTCTTCTTTCTTAAGATTGCTTTGGCTATTCAGGGTCTTTTGTGTTTCCATATGAATTGTGAAATTTTTTATTCTAGTTCTGTGAAAATTACCATTAGTAATTTGATAGGGATTGCATTGAATCTGTGGATTGCTTTTGGTAGTATAGTCATTTTCACAATATTGATTCTTTCAGCCCAGGAAATGGAATATCTCTCCATTTGTTTATGTCATCTTTGATTTCTTTCATCTGTGTCTTAAAGTAGTAAAACAGTTTTAGGATAAGATAGTTCTGTAATGATTGCACAGCATTGTGAAGGTACTTTATGCCATTGAGCTGTACATTTTAAAATCGTAAACTTTAGGGAATTTCCTGGCGGCCTAGTGGTTAGGATTCCATGCTTCCACTGCCAGGGGCCTAGATTCGATTCTTAGTCAAGTAACTAAAATCCTGCAAGCCGCGGCATGACCAAAAAATAAAACTAAAAGACTGCTGTCACCTCAACAGAGGTAGGGAGGAAAACTAACAGGCTAAAACCACAAACATGATCTAGAACCCCATAAGGACAGACAAATACATCTCCATTATTGTTGCCTCTGATCCTGGTGACAAAATATCTGCAGAAACCAATGCTCTACTTCATGGAGTTAAACATAAACACCTGGTCCAAAAGATAGAGATACTGTGAGTGAATCCGGGGAAAGACAAAGTAATTGCAGACCCAGCTGCTGCTTCATGCTATAAGGTGAATCTGCAGATCAGCAACAAGATGTGGGAACTGGAAAATGGTGGCTGCTTATCTTCCACCACAGTCTCCGACCTCCCAGAGTCCCTCTGTGGCACCTTCTGACCAAAAATATGCAGGAAGTAGAAGTGTCTGTGATGTAAGTCACCTAACCAAAGTGACACTTTACAATGGGCACCTCTTGTCATCTTGCTACTTATGAACATCTCTTTAAACCATACTTCATCTTTAAATAGAAACAACAAAGTCATGATTCTGCCTAACCGGATACATTTCTCCCACCTACAACCAAGAGAACACTAACACATCTCCAAAAGAGGGCACAAAATCAAATATTTTAAGTCTTTTTCATTCTTTACCTGATTCACACCCCGGTTTAATATCATGTACCTTAAAAACTGAAAAATAAAATTAAATAATACCACATCTTGTGTCAGAAGATAAGGAGATGAAGGGTGTTAGAAATTATTTGGTTAATGTATATGTGAGTCGATTCATACAATAATAAATGATACTCATAATCATTATAGTCTTTGTTTCTGCATATGGTTATGTGGTTACTTCTACTTCCCATTCCACATTTTCTTACCCTCACAAGTCCTTTCCCTGGCGATTGTCCTTTCCCTGATGAAGTGACCCAACCTCTCACTCTTGAGGTTCATGGCCGTTAGCAGTCCTAATGAATTAGGGTGGTGTAGTTTCCATTGACTTTAATCAGTGGGCATGAGAGTACTGAGAGGTGCCTTATTGTAGCTCCTGCTGTGAATAGAAGGGGTGATGGTGGGCATCCTTGTCTTGTTTTTCATCTTAAAAAGAATATCCAGTTTTTCACATAGAAATACTGTATGCTACGGATTTCTGATGTGTAACCTTCTTAACAAACGCTTTCAAATTTTTCTTTATGAATAGTTGTTGCATCTCATCCCATGTGCTGTCTGCATTTATTAGGCTAATCGTATGACTTTCCTCTTTTAATCTGCCAATAAAGTGTGATGGTTCAATTGTCTGTAAGCTCCAAATGCACCTTTTCGTCCTGCTCTGTGAAAATGTTTTGGGCCCTTGCCATTTTTTTCCTGTGGCAGTTGTTACTAGCTTTGACCACTAGAGGGCGGGAGAGACAGTGAAAAGCAAGAGATTCGCTTCCCGGTTCTGGGTTGGGGGCAGAGCCAGCTTCTGCAGGGCACCAGGCTTCTCCAGCGCCAGGCTCTGCCCCTCACATTGCTTCTACAGGGCCCGACTGGTGCAGAGCAATGTGGCCAGCACCTCTCCATTGCCAGAAGCCTCCTTTAGACCTCCCTCAGGCAGTATTATTTCGGTTGGCCAAGTTCATTTGATTCTTTCTGTAAGCTATGATGGAAAAACTTGGATGAACTTTTTGGCAAACCCAATATATCAGAGTGTTTCTAGTAAGACACTTGCCCATGTACAACATTGCCAGTCACCTCAGAGAAAGATTTCCAGCAACTCACAGAGGACAGATTTCCAGATAGTTCCACTAGGGTGTCTCCACTACACAGCGACCAGTAACGCTGAAGAAGCTGAAGTTGAACAGTTCTATGAAGAACCTACAAGACCTTCTAGAACTAACATCCCCAAAAAATGTCTTTTTCACTATAGGGGACTGGAATTCAAAAGTAGAAAGTCAAGAAGCACCTGGAGTAACAAGCAAATTTGGCCTTGGAGTACAGATGAAGCAGGGCAAAGGCTAATAGAGTTCTGCCAAGAGAACGCACTGGTCATAGCAAACACCCTCTGCCAACAACACAAGAGAAGACTCTACACATGGACATCACCAGATGGTCGACACCAAAATCAAACTGATTATGTTCTTTGCAGCCAAAGATGGAAAAGCTCTATACAGTCAGCAGAAACAAGACCGGGAGCTGACTGTGGCTCAGATCATGAACTCCTTACTGCCAAATTCAGACTGAAATTGAAGAAAGTGGGGAAAACCACTAGACCATTCAGGTATGACCTAAATCAAATCCCTTAAAATTATACCGTGGAAGTGAGAAATAGATTTAAGGGACTAGATCTGATAGACAGAGTGCCTGATGAACTATGGACAGAGGTTCGTGACATTGTACAGGAGACAGGGATCAAGACCATCCCCATGGAAAAGAAATGCAAAAAGGCAATATGGCTGTCTGAGGCCTTACAAATAGCTGTGAAAACAAGAGAAGTGAAAAGCAAAGGCGAAAAGGAAAGATGTTCCCATTTGAATGCAGATTTCCAAAGAATAGCAAGGACAGATAAGAAAGCCTTCCTCAGTGATCAATGCAAAGAAATAGAGGAAAACAACAGAATGGAAAAGACTAGAGATCTCTTCAAGAAAATAAGAGATACCAAGGGAATATTTCATGCAAAGATGGGCTCGATAAAGGACAGAAATGGTAAGGACTTAACAGAAGCAGAAGATATTAAGAAGAGGTGGCAAGAATACACAGAAAAACTGTACAAAAAAGATCTTCACGACCCAGATAATCACAATGGTGTGATCACTCACCTAGAGCCAGACATCCTGGAATGTGAAGTCAAGTGGGCCTTAGAAAGCATCACTACAAACAAAGCTAGTGGAGGTGATGGAATTCCAGTTGAGCTATTTCAAATCCTGGAAGATGATGCTGTGAAAGTGCTGCACTCAATATGTCAGCAAATTTGGAAAACTCAGCAGTGGACACAGGACTGGAAAAGGTCAGTTTTCATTCCAATACCAAAGAAAGGCAATCCCAAAGAATGCTCAAAATACCTCACGATTGCACTCATCTCACACGCTAGTAAAGTAATGCTTAAAATTCTCCAAACCAGGCTTCAGCAATACGTAAACTGTGAACTTCCAGATGTTCAAGCTGGTTTTAGAAAAGGCAGAGGAACCAGAGATCAAATTGCCAATATCCGCTGGATCATCAAAAAAACAAGAGAGTTCCAGAAAAACATCTATTTCTGCTTTATTGACTATGCTAAAGCCTTTGACTGTGTGGATCACAGTAAACTGTGGAAACTTCTGAAAAAGATGGGAATACCAGACCACCTGACCTGCCTCCTGAGAAACCTGCATGCAGGTCAGGAAGCAACAGTTAGAACTGGACATGGAACAACAGACTGGTTCTAAACAGGAAAAGGAGTAAATCAAGGCTATATACTGTCAACCTGCTTATTTAACTTTTATGCAGAGTACATCATGCGAAACGCTGGGCTGGAAGAAGCACAAGCTGGAATCAAGATTGCTGGGAGAAATATCAATAACCTCAGATATGCAGATGACACTACCCTTATGGCAGAAAGTGAAGAGGAACTAAAAAGCCTCTTGATGAAAGTGAAAGAGGAGAGTGAAAAAGTTGACTTAAAGCTCACCATTCAGAAAACTAAGATCATGGCATCCGTTCTCATCACTTCATGGCAAATAGATGGGGAAACAGTGGAAATAGTGGCTGACTTTATTTTTGGGAGCTGCAAAATCACTGCAGATAGTGATTGCAGCCATGAAATTAAAAGACGCTTACTCCTTGGAAGGAAAGTTATGACCAACCTAGACAGCATATTAAAAAGCAGAAACATCACTTTGCCAACAAAGGTCCATCTAGTCAAGGCTATGGTTTTTCCAGTGGTCATGTGTGGATGTTAGAGTTGGACTATAAAGAAAGCTGAGCACTGAAGAACTGATGCTTTTGAACTGTGGTGTTGGAGAAGACTCTTGAGAGTCCCCTGGACTGCGAGGAGATCCAACCAGTCCATCCTAAAGGAGATCAGTCCTTGGTGTTCATTGGAAGGACTGATGAAGCTGAAACTCCAATACTTTGGCCACCTGATGTGAAGAGCTGGCTCATTGGAAAGGACCCTGATGGTGGGAAAGATTGAGAGCAGGAGGAGAAGGAGACGACAGAGGATGAGATGGTTGGATGGCATCACCAACTCAATGGACATGGGTTTGGGTGGACTCTGGGAATTGGTGATGGACAGGGAGGCCTGACGTTCTGCAGTTCATGGGGTCACAAAGAGTTGGACACGACTGAGTGACTGAACTGAACTATACATTTTATTGACATTCTGTGGATTTCTGCCAGGTTCCTCCAGCCAGGTGAGAATTTCAATAGGAGGAATGGGAATCCTTTTCCTTGGGTGGCAAAGTATCTCCTGTGTGGGTTACTTGAGTACTTAATTTCAGCCCTGTAGTGAGGCACTGTCTCCAGGGTACTTGTATCTCAGTCATATTTCAGGAGGGACTTTTCCTTGGGTGACCTATCTCAGCCCTGGGCCAAGGGATGTTGCTTTGGGTGCTTTGTCTCTAATTTCAGAAGGTGGCACCACAAAAATTCTCTGCCACGCACTGAATCACAGCTGGGCCTCTCCAGAAAGATCTAGACTTTAGCCCTTGAGGCATAGTGAGAACTTGCACTGGTCCTCCTTCTCAGCCTAAGGGTGGTGACTCTTCCTGGAAGAGGGCTCATACATGAGTGCACTACCCCAATTTGGGGGCAGATGGTTCCTCACGGGTTCTGTCTCATAATCTCTGTGAAGTGGGGCTTTTTCTGAGGTGCTCTATCTCAGCTCAAGAAGAGAACTTTCCGTTAAGTTCTCTCTCTCTCTCTCCCTCAGTCCTGAGGGATGGCATGTTCTTGGGGGCTTGATCTTGCCCTTGAAAAGGAATACTTTTCCTTGGATGCTATATATCAGCACTGTGGAGGACTTGGTTATGTTGGGGGTGCTTTCCTTGGTTGCTCCATGGCAACCATAGAAGTGGGGCAGCTTTTGTGGATGCTCTCTCTCTGTCTTGTGGTGGGGGTGACTATTCCTTCTTTGGGTGCTGTATCTCAATCCTGTGGGGGACCCTTCCTTGAGTGCTCATCACAGTGAAGTTGGAGGGTGGTTGCTGGATGTTGGACCTCAGCCTGGGTCAGGAACACTTCCTTGGGAACTCTGCTACATATTTAGGAGGGCAGATTTCTAGAAGATTCTGCTGCTACTGTACCACAATGCCTTCTCTGTCATTCAGTGATCCACACCCTGACTTTTCCAACCAGGCATGAGTTTCAGCTTGTGGAAGGTGCAGTGGGATTCTCGTGGGTGTTGTATCTCAGCCCAGGAGGAGTACTATTTCTTAGTGGCTCTATATCATGTTCCAGACCATGGAGTTCAAGCAAATTCCACTGGTGTGACACTACCAACACCTTCTCCACCATTCTGCAAGCCACAGCTGGGCTTCTCCAACATCGTCTGGATTTCTGCCCATGGAGTGGAGGGGAGTGATTCTTTCTCTAGTTGGGAGTGCTTTTCCTTGGGTGCTCTGTCATCCATTTGGGGTAGGAGGACATTGCTTTGTGTGCTGTTTATCATCACTGCAGGTAGTGGCTTCTTCCTTGAGTGCTGTCTCTCAGCTCCAAGGTGGCGGGGGAGTTTTCTCTAGATGTTCTCCCTCAGTCTGAGGGGAGTGGCTCTTCTTTGTGAGCTCTCTCAGCTGTGGGAAGGCTCAAGGCAGTGGCTGCTTTCTTTTAGTCTTGGAGCAAGCTTCTTCTTCCTTTGTTGCCCTGTGTCAGCTCTTCAGTTGGAGTGGGGGGTGGGGGGCAATATGTCCTTAGGAGCTCTGCCTCCACCCTGGTGGGGGCAGACTTTCTTTGAGTGTACCATTTCAGCCATGGAGGGATATATACCTCAGATGTTCTATGTCAGTTGGGATGATGGCACATCATTACCATGCTTTGTAATAGCTCTGAAGTGGGAGCTCTCACTGTGGTTTTCTTTCTCAGTTCTGGCAGACAGCTCTTCCTTGGGGACTGTCGCAGCCTTGTTAGATACGGGCTTTTCCTCCTTGTGGCTTGTCATTTGTATTCTATTTCAGCATTGTTGTGATTTTTCTCAACTCAGGAATAGGACATTTCCTTGAGTGCTATATCCCCTTGGGAGGACTCTTCTCTGTGTCCAACTCTTCCCTGGGAGGACCTTACTTGGTGCTCTGTCTCAACTTGGAGGGGGAAGGAGGGTGGAGAATTGTACTTCCGTTTCTCTCTTTCCCATGAGGGGTTTGAAGTCTTCTTCACGGACCTCATCCATAGAGAGGGCTCTTCTTTGGGTCTCTATCTTAGCTCTGTGGGAAAGATTCTTTAGGAGCGCTATCACAGCTCTCCCTGGTGCAAGGGTGTTGGGGAGGGACTATGCCTTGGATGCTGTATCGCAACTTGTGGAATTTTTCTTTGGGTGCTCCATCTCAGTTCTGAGGAGGACAGACTTACTTGTGGGATCCAGCTCAGTCCTCGGGGTCTTCAGCTTTGAGTCCTTTAACTCAGACAAGAAGGGGGGGGAGGGTGGGTGGCTTTTCCTTGAGGGTTCTCTCTCAGCAACGGCTGGACATAAGGGTAAGGGGATGAACTTCCTTGGGTTCTATAAGGAAATACTGTAGACTAGGTGGCTTATCAACAACAGAAATTGATTTTGTACAGTTCTGAAGGCTGGAAGTTCAAGATCAAGGTGCCAGTATGGACAGATTCTGGTGAGAGCTCTCTCCCAAATGTGACTCCACTTTTTTCCATGTGACTATCCTGAACATGGTAAAGAGCTAGCTAGCTCTTTGACCTCTTCTTATGATGGCACTAATTCCACTCCCATGAGAGCTCCACTCTCATGACCTAATTATTTTCCCCAAATCCCACCTCCAAATGCCATCACATTGATATTAGGGTTTCAGTATATGACTTTTGGGGAGTGGGTACAATCAATCTGTTGCAGGTGCTCTATTTCAGCTTTGGAGATAGTGACAGCTCCTTATATCTTCTCTTTCTATACTTAGAGTGCTCTTGACTTCTTACTAACCAATCTCTTTTTACTTTATTCCCCCATTACAGTCAATAATTCTTTATATTAAATGTTCACTGTTCAAATTACTGTGTGGTTTCTCTCTCTTGATTCAGCACAGTCTGAAATAGAATTGGTGCTGTGAGTAGTCCCTAAGGTAGGCCCTTGTGGACTTCTTTGATTGTGCCTTTGGACTTGAGTACAGTGCTCTGCTTCATGCTGATGGGAAATAGGATGAAAGTAATCCATGGCATGAAGCGACATCACAATTTGTAAAACTGTCATGATGGGTGATTGCCGTAAAGTGCTAACCAAAGTACTAAGGAGCTGAAGTATCAAAATGGTTCCAGCAATGCATGAGAGTTCCTCTTGTATCATATCCTCACAAATGTGTAGTGTAGTCTGTCCTAAATTTAGACATTTTGGTGGACATTTAATGGTATCTCATATGACTTTAATTTGCATTCCTTTGATGATTAGATTTGGAGCACCTATTTATAAGTTTAGTAGCCATTTGGATATGTTCTTATGAAGTAACTTTTAAGATATTTTGCTCATATTTTGTTGTCTTTTTCTTATCAACTTGTAAGAGTTCTGAATTCAGCTCCTTTTTTGGATATATATACTATGAGTATCTTCTATGAGTCTCTGGTTTACCTTTTCACTCTCTTATTAGTGTTTTTTGATGAAAAGAAGTTCTTAATTTAATCAAATCCAATTGATTAATCTTGAGTTTTTTTGATATCCTGTTTAAAAATCTATTCCTACTGCAAAGTTATGAAGATGATGTCCCAAGTTTTCTTCTAGATCTCTGGCCCATCTCAAATAACACTGTGTATGCAATGAAGTAAAGGTCAGTATTCATGTTTCCTGTATGGTTATCTAGTGGATTTATTTTAAAAATGATTATTTCCACATAGATATGCAGTTAAGTTTCTCTGTAAATTTGTCTATTTCACCTATGTTTTCAATTTTAATATGAAGTTGTTCACTGTGTTCCACCCCCCATTCAAAATCCTTGCTGGATCCATAGTTAGGTCTCCTTTTTCATCCCTAATGTTATTTATTTGTGGATTATCTTTCTCTTGACAGTTTCACTAACAGTTTGTCTATGTTTTTGTTGCTTTCAAAGGACAAACTTTTGGTTTTGCTGTTTTGCTCTATTGCAGTCTCTTATGGATTTCTTCTTCATTTTTACTACCTCCTTCTTTCTATTTTCTCTGGGTTTATTCTACTCTTCTAACACTGGACACATATCATTAATTTTCAGGCTTTTTTTTCTCTTTTAACATACAAATGTAAGGCTATGCAGTTCCAGCTAAGGTCCACTTTCACTGCATCCAAAATGTTTTAATATGTAATATTCTTCTTCATATCCAAGTATTTATTTGAAAGAGTGTTTTAAAATCCTTAAATACATTTTGTTATTGTTGCCATTGACTTCTAATTTAATTTCATTTTGGTTGGATAGTATGGTTCATGAAATTATTAATAAGTATTTTAACATTGTTGATACTAAAGATCATTTTTATGTGCATGCTTGAGAAGAACTTATATTTGAATTGTTGGATACAGATTTCTGTAAATGATTGATTAAGCTTGTTAATTTTGTTGAAAATATTTATGCATTTACTAATTATTTTTTCTGTTTGAACTAACAATAATTTAGAGAATTGTGTTAAAATATCCCACAATAAAGGCAGATTTTTCAGTTTCATTCAATAGTTCTACTTATTTTCTTCCATTATAAATGTTAAGGCTGTTTTATTATTAGGTGCATTCAGATGTACAGTCGTTAAATGTTTCTGGTGAAATAAAATTTGGTTATTTTATAGTGAGCTTTTATACTCCACTTATGCATTTTTTAAGAAATCTCTTTTCTCTGATATTAGTATAACCACCTCAGCTTTCTTTTGGTTAATTTTTGCTTTTTATAAAATATTAATTTCTTTACATTCAATCATTCTATGTCCTCAAACTTTAAATCTTTATCTTAGCATAAAACCAGATTTTTTTAAAAAATCCATTATGACCACCTTAACTGGCAAATGTGGTATATTTACATTTATTATCATTACACATAATATTTAGACTTGCATTACCACGTTGTTTTGTGCCTTTTTTTGTACTTCATGCTTATGTTCTCCTTTTTTATTCTTGAGTTTTTAATTTAAATTTTGACAGTGAATGAAGGCATGAAAGTGAAAGGTGCTCAGTTGTCCAGGCCAGAATACTGCAGTGGGTAGCCTTTTTCATCTCCAGGGGATCTTCCCAACCTAGGGATCGAACCCAGGTCTCCTGCATTGCAGATTCTTTACCAGCTTAGCCACACAGGTCAAGAAGCAACAGTTAGAACTGGACATGCAACAACAGACTGGTTCCAAATTGGGAAAGGAGTACTTCAAGGCTGTATTTTGTCACCCTGCTTATTCAACTTATATGCAGAGAACTTCATGAGAAATGCTGGGCTGGATGAAGCACAAGCTGGAATCAAGATTCCCAGGAGAAATATCAATAACCTCAGATATGCAGATGACACCACCCTTATGGCAGAATGCGAAGAGGAACTAAGACTTAGACTTAGACTTAGACTTTCACTTGAGTGAAAAAGTTGGCTTAAAACTCAACATTCAGAAAACTAAGACCATGGTATCTGGTCCCATCACTTCATGGCAAATAGTTGGGGAAATAATGGAAACAGTGACAGACTTTTTTTTTTTTTGGCGGGGGGGGGGGGGTGGGCTCCAAAATCACTGCAGATGTTGATTGCAGTCGTGAAATTAAAAGACGCTTACTCCTTGGAAGAAAAGTTATGACCAACCGAGACAGCATATTAAAAAGCAGAGACATTACTTTGCCAATAAAGGTCCATCTAGTCAAAACTGGTTTTTCTAGTAGTCATGTATGGATGTTAGAGTTGGACTATAAAGAAAGCTGAGCACTGAAGAATTGATACTTTTGAACTATGGTGTTGGAGAAGACTCTTGAGAGTCCCTTGTATAGCAAGGAGATCCAACCAGTCCATGCTAAAGGAAATCAGTCCTGAATATTCATTGGAAGGACTGATGCTGAAGCTGAAGCTCCAATACTTTGGCCACTTGATGTGAAGAACTGACTCATCTGAAAAGACCCTGATGCTGGAAAAGATTGAGGGCAGGAGGAGAAGGGGACGACAGAGGATGAGATGGTTGGATGGCATCACCGACTCAATGGACATGAGTTTGAGTAAACTCCGGGAGTTGGTGATGGACAGGGAGGCCAGGCGTGCTGCAGTCCATAGAGTTGCAAAGAGTCGGAAACGACTGAGCCACTGAACTGAACTGAAGGCATGAATGAATGCTGTGTGGATTCTTTTTTCTTTCTGATCACAAAGCCTATTCATAGTTGGCATTTGCTATTTGCTTACACTGGGTCCACTTTGGCTTGATGTTTGTATTTGGCGTGAGAAAGGTGTTCAATTTTATTTATTTATTTATTTATTTGCATGTAGACATCCAGTTCTACAAGCAACATTTGTTGGAAAGACTATTCTTTTCCCATTGAATAGGCTTAGCACCCTTGTCAAAATGTAATTGACCATAAATTAAGGTTCTAGTTCTAGACTCTTAGGTTTGTTCCTTTGACCTATATGTCAGTCCTTATACTAGCACCACAGTCTTGATTATGGTAGCTTTGTATTAAGTTTTGAAATCTAGAAATGTTTGTTCCCTTACCATGTTCTTTTTCAGTGTTTTGTTTGTATTTTGGCTATTTACTTCCTTGTAAATTTCAGAGTTACTTTGCCAAATTCTGCCAAAAAAAAAAAACCCTAGCTAGAATTTTGATAGGGATTATATTACATCTGTAGATCAATTAGGAGAGTATTGCCAACTTAACACGTTTTCCAACCCGTAAACATGGAAAGTCTTTCTATTTATTTATGCCTTCTTTAAATTCTTTCAATAATGTATAGTTTTCAGAGTACATGTTTTCTACTTTTTAAATAAATTTGTTCACAACTATTTTATGTTTTTAAATGCCATTGTAAATGAGATTGTTTCAGCTAAATTTTCTTATTGGTTATTGCTAGTGTAGAAAAAAAATGATTTTTATTTATTGCTCTCATATCCTGCTACTGTGCTGAACTTATTTATTAGTGTGGATATATTTTATATATAAAATCATGTTATATGCAAATTGTGATGGTAATTCCTCCTATCCAGACTTGATGCATTTTATTATGATTTCTTGTCTAATATTCCCTGCTAGAACTTCTAGTACAGTATTGAAAAGAACTGTTGAGAACAGACATCCTTGCCTTGTTTCCAATAGGAGTTTACATATCCAATACTATACATGTTTCATACCAATGTTAGGTCTGGGGTTTTTGTAGATGCTTGTTATCAGATTGAGAAAGTACCCATCTATTCCAAATTTATTGGGTACTTTTATCATGAAGAGATTTTTATTTTGTCAAATGCTTTTTCTGTACCTATGGACACAATCATATAGTTTTTTTGTCCTGTCCTTGTTAATATGATGTATTACATTAATTAATTTTCAGATATTAACCCAACTTTCATTCCTGGCATAAATGCTGCTTCATCTCAGTGTACAATCTTTTTATATGCATATGGATTTGGCTTGTCAATATTGTGTTGAAGATTTTTCATCTATAGTTATTTTTTTTTGTTATGTCTCTTTCTGGCTTTGGTATGAGGATTAATACTGGCCTCATAAAATAAGGTAGGATTCCTTCCTCCTTTCTTTTTTTGAAGACATTGCTAAGGATTCATATTATTTCTTTCTTAAATGTTTGATAGAATTTACAAGTAAGATCACCTTATCTGGGCTTGTATTTGTGGGAAGATTTTTAACTTTTAATTTAATCCTTTATCTTAGTATAGTTCTACTTATATTTTTTTTTCTTGAGTCATTTCAATAATCTGTGTCTTCCAGGAATTTTTAAGTGTCATCTAAATTGTCTAATTTTTTGACATAAAGTTGTTCATAATATAATCCTTTAATTTCTGTAAGGTCAACCTTGATGTTCCCACTTTCCTGATTTTGATAATTTGAGCATTTTTCCCTTGACCAGTCAAACTGAAGTTCTATTATTTTCTTTATCTTCTCAATGAACCGACTTTTGATTTCATTGATTTTCCTCATGGTTTTTCTGTTTTTTAGTTCATTGATTTTCCACCCTAATCTTTATCATTTCCTTCCTTTTGCTTGCTTTTATTAAGTATATAAATTTAAAACTTTAGGGGTAACTAAAATTATTTGCTTCATTTAAAGTGGGATTTGAGACATCAGACATATAAAAATGTTTATGATATTGCACATAGTAGTCATTTAGACCAGTTAACTAGGAGGAGAGTCAATCTGCTAAAAACAGATAAGATTTTGTTTAGAACATTTGCTGATGAATGAAATTTCAAGTCTGACTTGCATGAAGGTGTTTATTGCATGAGTAGGTTATTTAAACAATCTGATCACATGGACCACAGCCTTGTCTAACTCAGTAAAACTATGAGTCATGCTGTGTAGGGCCACCCAAGATGGACGGATCATGGTGGAGAGTTCTGACAAAATGTTCACTGGAGAAGGGAATGGCAAACCACTTCAGTATTCTTGCCTTGAGAACCCCATGAACAGTATGAAAAGACAAAAAGATAGGACACTGAAAGATGAACTCTTCAGGTTCCATGGGGTCGCATAGTCAGACACGACTGAGTAACTGAACTGAACTGAACTGAGGTTATTTTGTAGTACTTCATTGGAAAGACTGATGCTTCCGATGAAACTCCAATACTTTGGCCACCTCATGCGAAGAGTTGATTCATTGGAAAAGACCCTGATGCTGGGAGAGATTGGGGGCAGGAAGAGAAGGGGACGACAGAGGATGAGATGGCTGGATGGCATCACCGACTCAATGGACATGAGTTTGAGTAAACTCCGGGAGTTGGTGATGGACAGGGAGGCCTGGTGTGCTGCGATTCATGGGGTCGCAAAGAGTTGGACACAACAGAGTGACTGAACTGAACTGAACTGAATATTTACAATATTCATTTTCACTGAATCTTTACATCTAACCGGGTCCAAGTTTATTTTTTTTTTTAGCTTGAGGAGAGGTGTGTTTTAATCAGCACACATACTATCCACTTTATGTTTTGTCTCTTGTAATAACCTTTAAAACAGTCCATAAGGTAGATAGTTTCTACATATTTTATGGAAATAGAAACTTCTAGTAAGCCTTTAAGTAGTTTCCCCAGGTTTAACCAGTTGAAAAATGGAAGAATCTAGATGCGTAAGATTCCAGATACTGTACACTTATATATCACAGTGCCTATAGCTATGAGTTCAGCAGAGAATTCCTTGTTTACATGGAAATATTGAAACTGATAGTATTCGGGATAGTTAGTGTTAGTTTATAAAGCCTCTTTACTCAATTTTGTTGATTTTAAATGGGATCATCTGTTCATTAAATTGAGCAGCTTTCACAGCTGGACACAGCCATGAGTTATATTCCAGGAATCATATATAAGGTGACTTTTCTGGGAAGAAAGTCTGTAGATTTAATCAAATTATCCAAAGAGAGCAATTATCAGTGCCCACTATCCAAGGTTCTCTGGGGAAATAATGCCATGGAGCCTAGGCTCTTCCAAATAGGGAAGAAGAATGATCTTTTAGTTGGGGTGGTGCTGTAAAGGAGGTCAGTCCATTCTCAAATTTGGTTTGCAACATAGGGGAGTTGTTCTAGACCTAGTTGTTGGAGCCAATAGGCAGTGGTAATGATGGACTGATACATTACTTAGATGAAGGGAGATGATTCTAGATCTTAGAACATGAAGTAGACCCTAGATACAAGATTCTAAACTCTGTTTGGTGCCATAGTATAGGTTGCTAACATAGTCTATGACCATGTCCTCCCTAGAGGATCGTTCATTTGAGCTGTATAACATTAATTACTTTTCTAGAGCTTTTCCACTTTCTCACCAAGGTGTTCTACTCACGGAAATAGCTAACTATGAGGAATATCTGAAGACACTGGCCTCCCCACCTCAAGAGATTGATCCAGGTCAACCTAAAACAGTTGATACTTTCAACTATATGTTTAAAAATGAGAAGGTCTGTCCAAATTTTGATACTTAGTATAAGTGTTTTTTTCTTCCAAGGATGAATGTGAATCTCAGGCTTTACTTCTATTTATTTAAAAGATAAAATATGACATAGTGATTCTTGTGTAAACAAACTGGGAGCCTCCTGATATGAGAATGTGTTGGTTGAACAGAGATAATAGTTGTTTTTTATTGGACTAAGAGATTTATTCTTTAATTGAGGTATATTTAATTTATAATATATTAATTTCAAGTGTACAGCAAAGTGATTCAGTTATACATATGTTCCTTTTCAGATTCTTTTTCATTATAGGTTATTGCATGATATTGAGTATAGTTCCCTGTGTTACACAGTAGGTTCTTGCATCTTACCTATTTTATATATAATAGTATGTTAGGATCTGGTGTTTAAATTATAACATTTAATGCTCACAATTGTTCTGTAGGTGAGTATTACTATCTGCCCTTTAATAAGAAGAAATCAAGGTTGACAGTGGTCAAATGCCTTGCCCTGAGTTACACAGCTAAGAGATGGAACCAGGATTTGAATCTATATCTTCCTGGCTCCAAAATCGATATTCTTTCCCACCCCCATAGTAACTCTCTTAATTCCAGATTATACTCTACTTCCTGTTTCCTTTATTCAAGTCACTAGTGCTCTATCTAGACAATCACTGAATATTCCTCTTGAAAAATGAAGTACCAGGGACTTCCTTGGTAGTCCAGTGGTTAGGACTCTGCACTTCCACTGTCAGGGGGTCAATTTCGATCCCTGGTTAGGGAACTAAGATCCCACAAGCATGGGGCAATAAAATAGAGAAAGAAAAGAGAAATAAAGTACTAGGTGATGTTGCCATAATTGGATTACCCTCATGAATGTCTTATGTGAGAGTGTTTTGTGTGTGAGAGAAAGACATACTGACTTGATCATTAAATCATGAAAACAAAGAGAATTATATCTGCACTCATGGAAGAGATCACTGATATAAAGGCACAGAACATACAGCAATCTCTTCTACAACAAAACTAGAGTAAAAGCTATTCTACTTCACCCCCAAAATTCTTCCTTAATTGGAGTTTTTCTTAATCTTCTGTGCCTTAGTTTCCTCAACATGAACAATGGAGATAACAATCACACCTAACTTTTAAGGTTTGGTGAAGGATTGAGTTAATACATGTAAAGCATTTAAAACAGTACCTGGTAGAGACAAATGCTCAATGAAAATGTTTTCACCCATTATGGGGTATTTTTTATGGGAAAGTATTTTTCTCACAGATGTATTCAGATAATGCAAAGGCATATTCTTGGGTTATCCTTTGATGAAAATAACTCTTAGCTAACATATTATACCCTTCAATTTCATGTTTCATCTGCCACCGACACTGAAAAATACTCTGAACACCTGCCCAGCCCCAAAGGTGACATATTTGAATCTCCATAGGTTAGAGATGGGAAGATTTACATTATCAATACCCTAACTTTCACCATCAACATGTACCATTTAATAAAGTGTTAATCAGTGTGTTAATAGATTTAAAGCACAAAATGACAAAAAAAAATTTCCTTTTTTCCTCCCCCAAGAAGAGCTAAAACAAAGTGGTGTGTATTTCTCTAAATTTAGAGATAACCATGTGTTTATCACTTTGGTTAATGAGAACCACTCATTCCCCAGCATTCTTAGTAATCAGAGTTGTACCATGTTTGGCTTTGGCCAACACCTCCTATGTTACCTTCTCCTTATTTCACTTAGACTGGATTGAAATTGGATTGTGTTTTCTGAGAGCAGAGTGTGACAGTAAATCTTCGACCCATGATTAAAACTTCTTTTAGTGATACAAATGCATGGCTGTATATGCATATGACATAGTGATTCTTGTGTAAACAAACTGGGAGCCTCCTGATATGAGAATGTGTTGGTTGAACAGAGATAATAGTTGTTTTTTATTGGACTAAGAGTTTTATTCTTTAATTGAGGTATATTTAATTTATAATATATTAATTTCAAGTGTACAGCAAAGTGATTCAGTTATACATATGTTCCTTTTCAGATTCTTCACAGATGAAGCCTGTGACTGCATTTTGTCTTTAACAGAATATTTCCACTGATGTTTTTCAGCGAATGAAGGATGATGAAGCAGTTCAATTCACCGCAGGGCATCAAAAACAAATGAAACATCCTGGAGAGCCCAAGGGCCACTCATCATCTAAGAGAAGGCAAAGTATGTCACCATGGCTAAGCAATCAAAGAGGGGGGATCTCTATCTCTAGGGTTTAGTCATGTCAAAAATAGCTTATAGTTATGTCCTTGAAGGATGGACAGATATGAGCATATTTGCAAGTAGAGGGGCAAGGCACTAGCTAGGTCCAATCATTTGGAGTTGCTGCAAGAGTTAATAAAGCAGGTTCCTGAGGCAGAAGGAGATGAAGGGTCAAATAAGAGGACAGATCTGCTCACATTCTTCCTGTGTTCACATTTGTTCATGCTCTAACTAAGTGCAGTCTGGCTCCTTCTTATGGTACTCCAATGAAACAGTGTCAAAGTCACCAGTGTCTGCTACACTTTGGCATTAAGTTCTCAGCAGCACGTAATACAGTTGTTCACTCCTTCTTCCATGGAAAATTTTTAGTGTCCCCAGACACCACATTCTCCCAGATTCCTTGCCCTTTTATTAGTGACTTATTTTTTTCCTTCCTTTTCTGTCTTCTTTCCCACCTCCAAGTACTGCAGAGACCCAAAGCTGAATATTGGGCTCCTTTCTCTTCAATCCACCATCTCTGTAGGTGATCCCATGCAGTCTTACAGCTTTACATATGATTCACACTACAAAATTCTTACTTTTATTCCCCTAGATTACAACTTGCTCCTGAACTTCAGGCTCACATACAACTGCCTACATGGTATTTCCATTGAGTATCTATTAATACTAGATATCTAAAATTCAACTGGTTCTACATGTTTGATCTTCTGACTTTTTCCCTCTCCAAAAATGCTCTACTTTTAGCCTTCTGTATCCCAGCTAATAATACCATCCATCAGGTGTAATGTACATAAATGTGTAACAACCTGTTATCTACAGGTATAGGGGGCATGGAAGGGTTTAGAAGTCCTAGTATTTAAAGTTTTCAGATATCCATAGTATAAGTAGTCCCACCATGGCCTAGGTCAGACTATCAACGTGAGGTCACTGAACTAGAATCAGGAAAGGTTGGCCACACTCCATTCTTGTGAGCAGTTGCTTAATACCTGCACGCACTTGGTCTACCCAGTAGTTCGGATTAAAACATTCATATTCACTCGAGATTCTTATTCTTTTATTATTCTTTCACTTATATCCCTTAGCAAGTTCACCAATTTGATACTAATTATAAATCTCACATCCCACCATTACTCTCCATTCCTCTGATCTGTGCTGCCATTGTGTCACCAAAATACTCCAATAGCTTATTTTTCTACTTTCCAGCCTTCTCATCTAACTCATTTTCTGACCTGCAGCCAGAGTGATCATATCAACACAGAAATCAGATCACATCACATCCATGCTGAAAATGCCTCATTACCTTTCCTTGGTACTCAGAGTACAATCTGAGCTCCTCACTCTGGCCCATCAACTCTGCACGACCTGGGCCCCCATCCTCTCCTAACACGTGTCCTCGGCATGGGCACAGGCCAGCTCTCTTTCCCCCTCCAGCCTCTGCCCAAAGGACACCTGCTCAGAAGGAACTTTCTGACCTCATGATCCACTGGGGCTCGCCCTCCTGCTCTCTGTCCCCTCCTTGTGTACTTCTCCCCGAACACGAATTTGAACTGTAATTATTTTGTTGAATCATAGCACACGTCCTGCCTGGCCTCCCCATGAGCATGGACATTTCCATAAGGGCAGGGATTGTTTTTCTATGTGCTGTTGGAGGCTGCCCCCTAGCTCCTGGCACAGGGCCCAGCACAGAGGATGATGAGTCAAAGAAGCAGAGGTGTCAGACCTGGAGTAAAAAGAAAGTCACTTTTCTGAGACAGAAAAGATGGATGAGGAGGATCATATACTGGCAGGGATTTGAGGTGATAGACTGTTGATATCAGACATCTTGACATAGAGTGAGACTTTCAGCTTTTCAACTCATAAAGAGCATTGAGGAGACATCAAATCATGAGTGCCAGGGCTCTATGAATGTTTGCATAGTAGTTGAACTGTTCAGATACATTACTGTATGTATTGAGAGTGTCAAGAGAGAAAATGTTCTATTGTATGCTCCTTGCTCAGTCCTATTTGTGGTATCTATTTCCACTTGGAACATCCTCTTGCTTTATGAAATAATTTCTTCAAAACTGCAGTGCACAAGGGTGTCCCTGTGGGGGTGGTAAGATGCATCTAACTCACAGCTCAATCTCTTAATTTGGTTTCCAGTTGCTACTGTCACTCACGATGTTCATGAGAAGAAGATGGAAAATAGTCAAACTCCACCTGGGGGCTTCTTTTCAAAATCTGCTTCACTGGAGCTTATGAATATGGCAGAAGATGGTATCCCACTCAACCAAGTGGATTCCCTGTCTGATGATTTCACTCGTCTCAAGAAAGATGGGCCGATTCACAAACCTGGGGATAATGCACTCATAGGAGGAACCAAGAACTGCAGTGTCTCTGCAGGTGACTCCAAAGTCACAGCAATGTCTTCAAAGGGAACTGTGCCAAATAAAGCGCAGATGAGTCCTGCTATGGCACAGAAAATTAATGATGATATAAAATATCAATTAATGAAAGAAGTTCGGAAGTTTGGACGAAGTAAGTAGTGAAAGAATATCTATTAATAAAACCATGGGAAGTTGCTTGATTTAGAGTAAACTGAACTTATCTCTTGAACTCATCTTTTGATTGAGTTGGGTTTTTACATAATTTACAATAGTTTGTCTAAAAATTCCTAATACCCCTCTTAATTTTTTTTGTTTTGCATGGTTAATGTTTACAGTAGTTTCCTTAGTAGAGATGTACAGGTGTTATAATTAGTCATTGGAAAGGCATGCATAACACTGTGAAATAGATTGTAACACTGTAGCCCATGAAGAATGGTTGCTGAAGTGGTAGATGCACTATTCTCATCTCTTTAGAAATACTTATTTTTTTAATATCTTCAGATTTTGAAAGAATTTTCACTTTGCTTGAAGAAGTACAAGGACCTCTTGCAGTCAAGAAACGATTTGTTGAATTTACCATGAAGGAAGCTGCAAGGTGAGTATAAAAAAGAACTTCTCGGCTTTTTTAATGCAGTTCTGCCCAATGCTGAACAGGGGCAGGAACAGGCCTTGCCTTGTTTATGCCAAACCCTGGCCCTCAATTATAGCTTATGCTATTTCCATAGGCATTCAGTTCAGTTCAGTCGCTCAGTCATGTCCGACTCTTTGCGACCCCATGAATCGCAGCATGCCAGGCCTCCCTGTCCATCACCAACTCCCGGAGTTTACTCAAACTCATGCCCATCGAGTCAGTGACGCCATCCAGCCATTTCATCTTCTGTTGTCCCCTTCTCCTCCTGCCCCCAATCCCTCCCAGAATCAGGGTCTTTTCCAATGAGTCAACTCTTCACATGAGCTGGCCAAAGTATTGCGGTTTCAGCTTCAGCACCAGTCCTTCCAATGAACACCCAGGACTGATCTCCTTTAGGATGGACTGGTTGGATCTCCTTGCAGTCCAAGGGACTCTCAAGAGTCTTCTCCAACACCATAGCTCAAAAGCATCTATTTTTCGGTGCTCAGCTTTCTTTAAGTCCAACTCTCACATCCATACATGACCACTGGAAAACCATAGCCTTGACCAGATGGACCTTTGTTGGCAAAGTGATGTCTCTGCTTTTTAATATGCTATCTAGGTTCGTCATAACTTTCCTTCCAAGGAGTAAGCATCTTTTAATTTCATGGCTGCAGTCACCATCTGCAGTGATTTTGGAGCCCAAAAAAAATAAAGTCTGACACTGTTTCTACTGTCTCTCCATCTATTTTCTATGAAGTAATGGGACCAGATGTCATGATCTTAGTTTTCTGAATGCTAAGCTTTAAGCCACCTTTTTCACTCTCCTCTTTCACTTTCATCAAGAGGCTTTTCAGTTCCTCTTCACTCTCTGCCATAAGGGTGGTGTCATCTGCATACCTGAGGTTATTGATATTTCTCCCAGCAATCTTGATTCCAGCTTGTGCTTCTTCCAGCCCAGCGTTTCTCATGATGTACTCTGCATAGAAGTTAAATAAGCAGGGTGACAGTATATAGCCTTGACGTACTCCTTTTCCTATTTGGAACCAGTCTGTTGTTCCGTGTCCAGTTCTAATTGTTGCTTCCTGACCTGCATACAGGTTTCTCAAGAGGCAGGTCAGGTGGTCTGGTATTCCCATCTCTTTCAGAAGTTTCCACAGTTTATTGTGATCCACACAGTCAAAGGCTTTGGCATAGTCAATAAAGCAGAAATAGATGTTTTTCTGGAACTCTCTTGCTTTTTTGATGATCCAGGAGATATTGGCAATTTGATCTCTGGTTCCTCTGCCTTTTCTAAAACCAGCTTGAACATCTGTAAGTTCTCGGTTCACGTATTGCTGAAGCCTGGCTTGGAGAATTTTAAGCATTACTTTACTAGTGTGTGAGACGAATGCAATCGTGTGGTATTTTGAGCATTCTTTTGGATTGCCTTTCTTAGGGATTGGAATGAAAACTGACCTTTTCCAGTCCTGTGGCCACTGCTGAGTTTTCCAAATTTGCTGACATATTGAATGCAGCACTTTCACAGCATCATCTTTCAGGATTTGAAATGAATATTATTTTAGTCTAACTCATCCACAGAGCCTTCTAAACTCACTATAGTCTGGGGTGGGCCTAGGCCCTTGATTGCCTCTCTTGGTATTTTCCTAGACTGTATCTTTCCATTAGGATATGTTTTCTGTTCCCATGTAGATTGTAAGCTCTATTTTCTATCTACTACTGTGACTTACACATCATAGATGCTTAAATATCTTCTGGTTAATCCAATGCCTATTTATTTTCAGGTTTAAAAGAGTAGTCTTAATTCAGCAACTTGAAAAGGTCCTGGAAAAAGTTGAATCCAACCACCTGAGCAAAAAATGTTAATCACAAGAAAAACAGATAACCGTGTTTTTGCAAAGAACAATGAGAAGCAAGTACACATTTTCTATGCTGCATGGTGGGATGAGATGCTGCTGAAACTTCTTAAAATATTGTTGTCAAGAAAATTGCCCTTCTAGAGGCTAAGAAAAAAAGCAATGTCGCCTTTCAATTTTATGGTTCTCTGTCAGTAAAAGCTGGGCTATTGCCCTAAGAATTTCCGGTGAAAGTATAGCTTGTTGTCTGTCTGTGTTCTCCTACCTGAGGAAGGGG
Source organism: Muntiacus reevesi (assembly GCF_963930625.1). Classification (NCBI taxonomy): domain Eukaryota; kingdom Metazoa; phylum Chordata; class Mammalia; order Artiodactyla; family Cervidae; genus Muntiacus; species Muntiacus reevesi. The sequence continues at coordinate 116,285,794 of NC_089271.1, read as the reverse complement.
ATGTTATTAACACATTAAGCTAAATGCACAGTCCTGGGAGCAGGGCCAATGGTTATAGCTGGTATTCATAACTGCTCCCTTTCACTACTCATTTCTTATTCCTTTTCCCCAGAGGCAGTCCTACAGTTGGTCATGGTTTTTTGCCTTGTAGGATGATTAAATATTAAATTTTGAAGGGTCTGGGCTAGATGTCCTACCTTCGATGGGTTATCATTTTCCACAAACTTTAATCAGAAGATGTGAGAGTAGTCAGCTCTTTAGCAATGTTGGGTATACTCCTCTTTAGCCCTTTGTATAGTAGGAACCCAAAAACCCTTTGATTGTCAGGTTCCATTACCCTGGCCTATAGGGGATCCCCTTCTTCACCTCTTGACTGAAAGGGATGAGGGGACCAAAATGGCTAGCTGGCAGTTTGAATTCCATATCAATATCATCACTGTTATGTTCCTTAGTGGACTAAGATCTCTGGTTCACTAAAACAAAGTAACAAGGATGGGAAGCATTTTAGGGATAAGTAGTGAGAGGAGGCACTTCCATGTTCACCCCCTTGATTTCAAGACCTATGAATTGACTATGGCAGAAAAAACAAACTGCTTTCTAGAATTACTTCAAGCATAATCTCCATCCCTGTCACCTTGGCCACTTGGTTCTTGAGCCCATTGGATTATGACCTGAATGCTGGAGAAGGAAGCTGATTGAGGTCTAGATGATGAATACCCTATCCATCAGATTATTAAAATTCTGCTCTGGTAAGCTTATTTACAGAGAATTCTCACAAGACACAAGTATCTTCATATCATGTATCCATTTGGACAGGTGTATTCACATACTTTTCCCCTGAACTTCCTTGTCCCAAATGTTGAACTATGTATCCTCAAAGCCCTCGACCCCTCAACCAATGAAATGGACATGACCTAGATATAGCTACTCACTCATACTTGTGACCATTGCTCCTGGCAGAAGGAATGACAGGTGCACTGCTCAAAGTTCTTCCCTGGAAGGATTACCCTTCACCATGTCCTTCCAGGCTGTCCAAAAGTGGACTGGACTGATGCAGCTGTCCACTTCTGGCTTGAGTAGTAGGCAAGATTCTCAATGTGCCCTTCAAGATTCCAGTCTTCTGGTTATTTAATTAATCTCTAACATGAGTACTGCTGTGGTGGGATTTTTTTTAATGCAAAATAAGTTTTATTTTGTTGGCACTGAAAGAAAACCAAGCAAAAGAACAGTATTTCTACATTGAGGTGAAAGCAATGTTTAAACTATCTTAGCAATGAAATGTATTCCAAAAGAAAGTATGTTTCATGAAGATTCCAAAGTACAGGTGAATCTTAACACAACAGTACAGGAATCTGTAATACTGAAGATGACTCTCTTCTGACAGGATGTTTAGCAAACATATTTTTAAAATTATAAAGGCAATGAAGCAATTCCATTTAAATAACTGTGTCAACAGTGATATGGCTTTTTCCATTAATACTCTAATAATCTCATTTTAATACTTTTTACTGCCATGACAATTTTATTTAACACATAAATTCTGCTGTACTTATAAACATTGTAATTAAACTTAAAAGCTTTTGCACAGCAAAGGAAATCAGAGAAAATGAAAAGACAACCTATAGAATGGAAGAGAATATTTGCAAATGATGCAACTGATAGGGATTAATTTACAAAATATATAACAGTTAATACAGCTCAATACCACCCCTAAAATACCAAATCCAATCAAAAACTGTACTGATGATCTTAATAGACATTTCTTCAAAGAAGATATACAGATGGCCAATATACACAAGAAAAGATGTTCAATGTCTCCAATTATTGGAGAAATACAAATCAAAACTATGATGAGGTTATCACCCCACACCAGTCAGAATGGCCATCATCAAAAAGTCTACAAATAACAATTCTGAAGAGGGTGTAGAGAAAAGGGAACCCTCCTACACTGTTGGTGTGAATGTAAATTGGTGCAGCCACTATGAAAACAGTATGGGGTTTCCTTACAAAACTAACAGTTGAGCTACCATATAATTTAGTAATCTCACTTCTGGGCATATATCTGAAGAAAACCATACTTCAAAATGACACATGCACCCCAATGTTTATTGCAGCATTATTTATAATAGCTAAGACATGGAAGCCCTAGAGGAGGGCATGGTAACCCACTCCAGTATTCTTGCTTGGAGAATTCCATGGACAGAGGAGCCTGGTAGGTTAAGGTCCATAGGATCACAAAGAGTCAGACATGACTGAAGTGACTTAGCATGCACACAAGACATGGAAGCAACCTAATCTGTCCATCAACAGATGAATGGATAAAGACGTGGTGGTATGTATATGTGTACATATATACAATATTCCATTATCTATCTATTTATGATAATGGAATATAATTTAGCCATAAAAATGAAATAATGCCATTTGCAGCATCATGAATGGGCCTAGAGATTATCATATATCATACTAAGTGAAGTAAGCCAGACAAAGACAAATATCATGTTTTATCACTTATATGTGGAATCTAAAAATATGATATAAATGAACTTACTTATAAAACAAATAGACATCAAAAACAAACTAATGGTTACCAAAGTGATAGTGGTGGCAGGAGAGCAGGAGGGTATAAATTAGGAGTTAGGGATTAACATATACACACTACTATGTATAAAATAATAAGCAACAAGGACCTACAGTATAGCACAGGGAAGTCTATTCAATATCTTGTAATAACCTATAATGGAAAAGAATCTGAAAAAGAATGTGTGTGTGTGTGTGTGTGTGTGTGTGTGTGTGTGTGTGTGTGTGTGTGTGGAATGAAGTCACTGGGGTATAAGTCTGGCTTCAGCTGACAACCAGTTCTCCTGACCTTGGGCATTGACATGAACCCTGGGGGCCTTAAGTGTAAATCATGGTCCTGACTCAAAAGATACTGCCAGGTTGAGGTGAGCATGAAGGTAAGAAACCACAGCTGATCCTGGCACGTGTTATTAATATGTTCTCAGTCAGCATTCTCCCAGGCCTTGGTACTGCATATAGGAAATGGTCACGGCCCAGTACCTAGGAAAGACAACAAGGCCTGGGACAGAGAGAAGTTCAAGGTGGGTCATTCACTGATGATTAGTGATCTAATTTGGGGGACAGAGAAAACAGATTCTATAAATAGTGATCTAATATGGAGGACAGAGAAAACAGATTCTATGAGTCAGAGATTAACTGAATGAGAGAAGTTTCACCCAGCCTGACAGGACAGCAGTTACTGAGAGTCATCAGAGCTGAAGGGCTGAGTCCGATGACGCCTAGGTCCTCCCTCCCCTGGGTGCTCCTGTCAGGGAAGGAAGGTGAGCAGAGCCTGTGAAGTATCCAGGGTCACATGACATACAGGGACCAATGGGACGCCTAAGCCTGCAGTCTGAGGGCAGCATCAGAGGAGGAGAGGAAGAAACTTGAGCTCAGGAGAGAGCTGCGCAATGAGTCATGCTGCTGCTGCTGCTGCTAAGTCGCTTCAGTCGTGTCCGACTCTGTGCGACCCCATAGATGGCAGCCCACCAGGCTCCCCCGTCCCTGGGATTCTCCAGGCAAGAACACTGGAGTGGGTTGCCATTTCCTTCTCCAGCGCATGAAAGTGAAAAGTGAAGTCGCTCAGTCATGTCCGACTCTTAGCGACCTCATGGACTGCAGCCTACCAGGCTCCTCCGTCCATGGGATTTTCCAGGCAAGAGTACTGGAGTGGGGTGCCATTGCCTTCTCTGGTAATGAGTCATAGATCCAGGGAAACCCTGATGTGCTTGTGCCCTGGGCTACTTAGCTAACCTCTTAATGTTTCCACATCCTCTTGTCATCTGAGGGTCATGACAGCATTGACCTGTTAGGCTTATTGTGAGGATTTTAAAAATAGCTCATTTAATGTTTATTAGATATTTTCAAAATACCAGGCACTTATCTAGGTGTGAAATCACAGTGAACCAACACTCTCTCATGGATCTTACTTTCCAGTTGGGAGATAAAGACACCAGAAAACCAGAGCTTCTGTCAAGTGCTCTGAAAAAAAGTTGAAGTCAGGTGAAGAGGAGGAAAACAAGTGAACGATACTGTGAATTTGCTAGATAGGGGAGGCCTTTCTGAGGAAGAGACACCTAAGCTGAGAAAGGAGCCTGAGTTCTGCCAGGCTCAGGTTTCTTCAAAGTATCCTCTTTCCCAAGGCCAGAGCAAAGGAAAAGATATGTGTCTTAATTAAGTCTTCATGGGGAGTTCCAGCTCATATATGTGGGGTTCAGCCTGGCTGTGACCTTTCTTCCTGAATGTCTGAGATGCTTCAGCATCAGATGAAGAGACAACAGTTTTATGGAGATGGCTGAACAAGCTCCTATCATTGCATAAGTCAGTTCTCTGTGATGAATCCATACAACACACACATGTGTGCACACACACACACACACACACACACACCTCCTACTGGTTCTCCTTTTCTAGTTGAAGCCTGACTTATAGATTTTGGTATTGAAAGAGGTTCCAGAGAACACATATTAAGGGTGGATTCTCTGAGATTGCTCTGTGTTTCTGGAATTTCTTCTTTAATCAGATTAAAGTCATTAGTAACTTTTTTCCTGAGTTTTAAAGGGGACTGGTAGTTCATTGAAATAAATAGCAAAGGGGTTTCTCAAATTACCGTATTTGGATACCTATAATCAAGTCCCTTGCACAGGTGCAGGAGGGCTGAGAGGAGCTACTCCACATTCAAGGTCAGGAGGGGCGGCTGGGAGGTGGTACCCCTCATCCAAGGTAAGGAGCAGCGGCTGCACTCTGCTGGGGCAGCTGTAAAGAGATACCCCACATCCAAAGTAAGAGAAACCCAAGTAAGACGGTAGGTGTTGCAAGAGGGCATCAAAGGGCAGACATATTGAAACCACAATCACAGAAAACTAGCCAATCTGATCACAGGACCACAACCTTGTCTAACTCAGTGAAACTAAGCCATGCCGTGTGGGGCCACCCAAGATGGACGGGTCATGGTGGAGAGGTCTGACAGAATGTGGTCCACTGGAGAAGGGAATGGCAAACCACTTCAGTATTCTTGCCTTGAGAACCCCATGAACAGTGTGAAAAGGCAAAATGATAGGATACTTAAAGAGGAACTCCCCAGGTCGGTAGATGCCCAATATGCTACTGGAGATCAGTGGAGAAATAACTCCAGAAAGAATGAAGGGATGGAGCCAAAGCAAAAACAATACCCAGATATGGATGTGACTGGTGATGCAAGCAAGGTCTGATGCTGTAAAGAGCAATATTGCATAGGACCCTGGAATGTTAGGTCCATGAATCAAGGCAAATTGGAAGTGGTCAGACAGGAGATGGCAAGAGTGAATGTCGACATTCTAGGAATCAGCGAACTAAAATGGACTGGAATGGGTGAATTTAACTCAGATGACCATTATATCTCCTACTGTGGGCAGGAATCCCTTAGAAGAAATGGAGTAGCCATCATGGTCAACAAAAGAGTCCGAAATGCAGTACTTGGAGGCAATCTCAAAAATGAGAATGATCTCTGCTCGTTTCCAAGGCAAACCATTCAATATCACGGTAATCCAAGCCTATGCCCCAACCGGTAACACTGAAGAAGCTGAAGTTGAACGGTTCTATGAAGACCTATGACCTTTTAGAACTAACATCCAAAAAAGACGTCCTTTTCGTTATAGGGGACTGGAATGCAAAAGTAGGAAGTTAAGAAACACTTGGAGTAACAGGTAAATTTGGCCTTGGAGTACAGAATGAAGCAGGGCAAAGGCTAATAGATTTCTGCCAAGAGAACGCACTGGTCATAGCAAACACTCTCTGCCAACTACACAAGAGAAGACTCTACACATGGACATCACCAGATGGTCGACACTGAAATCAGATTGATTATATTCTTTGCAGCCAAGATGGTGAAGCTCTCTACAGTCAGCAAAAAAAAACAAGACAAGGAACTGACTGTGGCTCAGATCATGAACTACTTATTGCAAAATTCAGGCTGATATTGAAGAAAGTGGGGAAAACCACTAGACCATTCAGGTATGACCTAAATCAAATCCCTTATGACTACACAGTGGAAGTGAGAAATAGATTTAAGGGACTAGATCTGATAGAGTGCCTCATGAACTATGGACGGAGGTTCGTGACATTGTACAGGAGACAGGGATCAAGACCATCCCCATGGAAAAGAAATGCAAAAAGGCAAAATGGTTGTCTGAGGAGGCCTTACAAATAACTGTGAAAAGAAGAGAAGCGAAAAGCAAAAGAGAAAAGGAGATATTCCCATTGGAATGCAGAGTTCCAAAGAATAGCAAGGACAGATAAGAAAGCCTTCCTCAGCGATCAGTACATAGAAATAGAGGAAAACAACAGAATGGGAAATACTAGAGATCTCTTCAAGGAAATGAGAGATACCAAGGGAACATTTCATGCAAAGATGGGCTTGATAAAGGACAGAAATGGTAGGGACCTAACAGAAGCAGAAGATATTAAGAAGAGGTGGCAAGAATACACAGAACTATACAAAAAAAATCTTAATGACCCAGATAACCACGATGGTGTGATCACTCACCTAGAGCCAGACATCCTGGAATGTGAAGTCAAGTGGGCCTTAGAAAGCATCACTATGAACAAAGTGGAGGTGATGGAATTCCAGTTGAGCTATTTCAAATCCTGAAAGATGATGCTGTGAAAAGCTGCACTCAATATGTCAGCAAATTTGGAAAACTCAGCAGTGGACACAGGACTGGAAAAGGTCAGTTTTCATTCCAATACCAAAGAAAGGCAATCCCAAAGAATGCTCAAAATATCGGACAATTGCAGTCATCTCACACGCTGGTAAAGTAATTCTCAAAATTCTCCAAGCCAGGCTTCAGGAATACATGAACTGTGAACTTCCAGATGTTCAAGCTGGTTTTAGAAAAGGCAGAGGAACCAGAGATCAAACTGCCAATATCTCCTGGATCATCAAAAAAGCAAGAGAGTTCCAGAAAAACATCTATTTCTGCTTTATTGACTATGCCAAAGCCTTTGACTGTGTGTTATCACAGTAAACTGTGGAAACTTCTGAAAAAGATGGGAATACCAGACCACCTGACCTGCCTCTTGAGAAACCTGTATGCAGGTCAGGAAGCAACAGTTAGAACTGGACACGGAACAACAGACTGGTTCTAAACAGGAAAAGGAGTACATCAAGGCTGTATACTGTCACCCTGCTTATTTAACTTCTATGCAGAGTACATCATGAGAAACGCTGGGCTGGAAGAAGCACAAGCTGGAATCAAGATTGCTGGGAGAAATATCAATAACCTCAGATATGCAGATGACACTACCCTTATGGCAGAAAGTGAAGAGGAACTAAAAAGCCTCTTGATGAAAGTGAAAGAGGAGAGTGAAAAAATTGGCTTAAAGCTTGACTTTCAGAAAACTAAGATCATGGCATCTGGTCCCATCACTTCATGGCAAATAGATGGGGAAACAGTGGAAACAGTGTCAGACTTTATTTTTTTGGGCTCCAAAATCACTGCAGATGGTGACTGCAGCCATGAAATTAAAAGATGCTTACTCCTTGGAAGGAAAGTTATGACCAACCTAGATAGCATACTAAAAAGCAGAGACATTACTTTGCCAAAAAAAGTCCATCTGGTCAAGACTATGGTTTTTCCAGTGGTCATGTATGGATGTGAGAGTTGGACAGTGAAGAAAGCTGAGAGCCAAAAAACTGATGCTTTTGAACTGTGGTGTTGGAGAAGACTCTTGAGAGTCCCTTGGACTGCAAGGAGATCCAGTCAGTCTGTCCTAAAGGAAATCAGTCCTGGGTTTTCATTGGAAGGACTGATGCTGAAGCTGAAACTCCATACCTTGGCCAGCTCATGTGAAGAGTTGACCCATTGGAAAAGACCCTGATTCTGGGAGGGACTGGGGGCAGGAGGAGAAGGGGACAAGAGAGGATTGATGGCTGGATGTCATCACCGACTCGATAGACATGAGTTTGAATAAGCTCCGGGAGTTGGTGATGGACAGGGAGGACTGGCGTGCTGCAATTCATGGGTTTGCAAAGAGTCAGACACAACTGAGCGACTGAACTGAACTGAATGAAGTCTCTATGAAAGGCAAAAGTACGAGTGAGCGAGTAGATGCTATTTGTGACCATTTCAGTCAAAATAAGGAGTGTAATGATGGCCGGCTGCTTCTAAATCTGCTGGATAATTTAGGGAAGAAAATAATATGCTCAAGTCCTTAAAGTTTCATTTGAAGATCTACATAAAGGACCCAAAAGTTTCTACTACCATAATCTCTTGTAGCCCCAGGGCCAAGAGGTGGGAAAACCAAACCCGAAGTCTAATGCTATGGTTGGCTGAACTACAACACAAACTGATTTATCAAGTTCTCAAGATCTCCTCCGTTAATCTTAGAGAACTAGTTAGAAATGAACGGGATCCCGAAAAGTGGAATGGGAAACAGGCACAGACTCTGATGAAACTGGGTACTTGGAACCCCTAAATTCTGTGAGGTGATTTGCCAGTAGAAGCAAAACTTCTGTCAGAGGTGACTTTTCCTTTGCTTGAAGAATCAGTGATCCTCTGCCTTGAAGGAGCAGCCTTGCAGGGCATGGCTGATCTTCCTCAAAATTTGCATCCACCACCTCTGTTTCCCTCAAAATCCTGTGAGAAGCCTCAAACTCCCACAGGCCACCAAGTATAATGTAAAGTGTGACCCTTGCAGAGGTACAGAATTTGCTAAAAGAACTACATAAATTTCAAAATGTGTACAAACAGAATTCCGTGGAATTTGTTTGTAAATAGTTCTCTACAGTGAGGTGGAGGTAGAAGGAAAATACAGTTTAATCAGACCAAATTTTTTATATATGGGCTTATTAACCTGAGACTCTGGATTAAATGTTTTGGTGTCAGGGGTTAAGAAAGCCTCTCAGAGTTTGTGCAGCTGGTGCCTTAGTTTATTCAGGATGCTCTAGTAAAATACAAGAGACTGGATGGCTTGCACAACAAACATCACAGGTCTGGAGCTTCCAAAGCCCAAGATCAAGGCAGCAGCAGCTTTGGTGTCTGGTGAAAGTCCACTTCCAGGTTCATAGAAGGCCCACTTCTCATTATGTTCTCATGTGTTGGAAGGGGGAAGGGAGCTCTCCAGGGTCTCTTTTATAAGGTCAGTAATTCCATTCATGAGGGCTCCATCCTTGTGACCCAATCACCTCCCAAAGGTCCCACCTCCAGATACCATCACATTAGAGGTTAGGGTTTTGACATTTTCTTGGGAAGTACATGAACATTTACTCCATTGTAGTTAGTTGATTGAAAAAGCCCCAGAGGACTCAGAGAAATGCAGGAACTTCCCTGACATACTGCAGAGTGGAGACATCCAAAGGCTTAGGGAGAGTGGAACATTAGAGTGAATTTATCACATAATATGTGCTCATTCACCTCAGGATATCCAAAGAACATAACTTTCACCAAGGCAGTGGTATACTGATTTCCAAGGGGAGCCTAGGCATCTGTGAAGAGCTCTGTGATGGGTCTTCTCTGTTATTATAATGACTGCAGCTTGCCCTTGAGAAAGGCCATGCTACACTGCCAAATATCACTGTCCCAACTTTCTCCAAATGGACCTGTGGCCAGTGACAAGGAGGCTGTGCAAAGTTGGAGCTTCAAGTCATCAGAATTCTAAGAGATTATTCAATACCAGCTCTGAACTAATACTGATGTTTGGGCTTACCTAAGTTGGGGAATCAATGTGGTTTTACCTCATGTCCATCTCAGTGATTAGTCCCTGAATCTACCCTCTGCTTATTTCCTTAGATGCAGAATGTATAACTGTATAAACATACTCAGAAAATGATAAAATTCCCACACTGGTTCTCTGACCTGTTAAATGAGGTCTATCATGAAATAGGCCTTTGGGGAGAATGGATATATATATATATGGAGCTTCCCCGGTGGCTCAGTGGTAAAGAATTCACCTGCAATGCAGGAGTCACAGGAGATGTGGGTTCGGTCCCTGGGTCAGGAAGATCCCCTGGAAGAGGGCATGGCAGTCCACTTCAGTATTCTTGCCTAGAGAATCCCATGGACAGAGGAGCCTGGCATGCTATGTCTGTAGGGTCACAAAGAGTCAGACATGACTGAAGTGACTTAGCATGCATGCACACAAGTGTATATGTTTTTATGGCTGAGTCCCTTTGCTGTTCACCTGAAACTATCACAACATTGTTAATTGGCTATATGTCAATATAAAATAAAGAGGTTTAAAATAAAAAAGTAAATAAAGAACAAAAACTAAACCAAACCCCCCCCAAAAAAAATGGAGTTCCTCTATAGTATGGAGTGATGGAACCTGACTATCAAAGGAAATTGTGTTGCAACTACACAGGGTCTAAGATATGTGCAGAATGTCTAGAGCTCTTCTTAGTACTTTCATGTTTTGTGATTAGAGTTAATGAGAAATTACAACAACTCAACTCTGGGAGGACATCTAATGGTCCAGGCCCTTTTGTAATTGAGGTTTGAGTCCTCCCTGAAGCCAAGCACCAAAACCAGCTGAGCTTTGCCTCAGTGCTGCTTCGGGAGAAAAAATAAGAAATGGATAGGGAAAGGGTGCAGTAATAAATACCAGCTACACATGGTGACATGCTGAAGAAACCAGAACTATAACAGTATTTACTGGATGATTTAATAACACCTCCACCTCAGGTGAGAAGAAAAACAACAAATTATCCATTCAAATAAAATGCTTAGGGCAAATGCCCAGCTTTTACTAACAGAAATTTATAACATTAAATTTCCAATGCTTTTCCTTAGCCTCTGGAGACATTAACCAAATACATACAGAGAGGCTTTAACAACACTCCATTCCATTCCAGAAGACGGTAATCTGTTCATTATTTCTTATTGATCATGACCATATATGTTTGGAATGCAAGTGTCTTTGTTGAGAAAATGGTCAGAATCTATTTTTTCTAGTATTATCTCAAGGTGCTTGATTAAGTGCCCTCTTTTAAATCTGAAAATAAAGAGACAAGTCATTAATCAAGAGACATGCAAAGAAACTATCATGTAGGAGCACTGTAGGGAACAGAAAGAGGAGCTTAATTTTACAAAAGAGTATGAATGGACCCTGATGGTAAGAGACAATCCAGCAAATATAGTGCCAACTGAGGTTCAGGGCCCAATCAAACTCTGGTGAGAAGAGGAGGTTGGAAGAATGAGATGGACTCAAATAATATCAACCTAAATAACTATGGAGACAACTTTAACTCTCACAAAGGACTTGGGTCTGAGAAATACCAGGCAGGGCTGTAGCCACTCCTCACCCCATTGGGCCCAACTCCCTAAAAACAATGGAGAGTTCTTCTTTACACTCACCTTGCTGCTTCCTTGATGGCAAATTCAACAAGTTGTTTCCTTACTTCTGGAGGTCTTTGCACTTCTTTAAGCAATTTGAAGATTTTTTCATATTCTGAAAATGTTTAAAAAATAAACTTTCGGTAGTTCTCAAATATAAAGTTGAGTTAGAATTCAGTCTTGGTGTATCCAATAAACTCATTAACCATTCTTCATAAACTAGAATGTTACACAATATATATGTTTTTAATGTTTACATAAAGACACCTGAATATATCCAATAATAAAACTTTTGTAAACAATATCCAAATAAGAGTAAAAAAGGAAAAGAAAGAGAAAAAAGGGGAAAAAAGAGAAAAATATGTTATATTGTAACATTTTAGTCAAACTATAAAGGAATCATTCTAAATTATGTGAAAGCCCATTTCTGGGAACTAATGAGCCTAAAGAGATATGCTCAATCTATTCTAAACCACAGAATGAGAGTCTTCCAATGGTATGTATGATAGAAACTGTTATACAACATACTTCGTCCAAACTGTCGAATTTCCTTCCTTAATTGATGTTTTATATCAGCATTGGTTTCCTCTGGAACTGATGGTGGTTTTGGGGGCATCATTCCAAGTGGAGACATTGCAATGGCTTTTTGGTTATCTGTAGAGAGACAGCTGGCAATGAGTCCTCGTAGAGGGCATTACTAGAAAGTTTGTGAATCAGCCCACCTCAGCTGAAGCTGGTTAAGTCACTGGATAGAGCATCTAACTGGTTGGGTGGGATACCATCTCCTACCATATTCATAAGCTCTGGTGGAGCAGATTTTGAGAAGAAGCCATCAAGTGGGGTATGACCACTTTCCATCCCCTGCTCATGGATATTGTGAATGACAGAGGCTTCTGGAAGCCTAATATGGAGATTGAACTACAATTAGGTGTCTTACATCAACCCTTCATGGACATTCATGTGCTCCTTGGTTTCTAAAATTATTTATTTCATAATAGGAGAATATACCATGGAGAAATCTCAGAACTGAAAAATTCTCAGGAGTCAGTAAGTTCAAAATGAGCAAGTGAAATAATTATAGTTTGACTATAAAACTCCTAGAGGAGAACATAGGCAAAACACTCTCCGACATAAATCACAGCAGGATCCTCTATGACCCACCTCCCAGAATATTGGAAATAAAAGCAAAAATAAACAAATGGGACTTAATGGAACTTAAAAGCTTTTGCACAACAAAGGAAACTATAAGCAAGGTGAAAAGACAGCCCTCAGATTGGGAGAAAATAATAGCAAACAAAGCAACAGACAAAGGATTAATCTCAAAAATATATATGCAACTCCTGTAACTCAATTCCAGAAAAATAAAAGACCCAATCAAAAAATGGGCCAAAGAACTAAACAGACATCTCTCCAAAGAAGACATACAGATGGTTAACAAACACATGAAAAGAAGCTCAATATCACTCATCATCAGAGAAATGCAAATCAAAACCACAATGAGGTACGATTACACGCCAGTCGGGATGGCTGCTATCCAAAAGTCTACAAGCAATAAATGCTGGAGAGGGTGTGGAGAAAAGGGAACCCTCCTACACTGTTGGTGGGAATGCAAACTAGTACAGCCATTATGGAGAACAGTGTGGAGATTTCTTAAAAAACTGGAAATAGAACTGCCATATGACCCAGCAATACCACTTCTGGGCATACACACCGAGGAAACCAGATCTGAAAGAGACACGTGCACCCCAATGTTCATCGCAGCACTGTTTATAATAGCCATGACATGGAAGCAACCTAGATGCCCATCGGCAGACGAATGGATAAGGAAGCTGTGGTACATGTACACCATGGAATATTACTCAGCCATTAAAAAGAATTCATTTGAATCAGTTCTAATGAGACGGATGAAACTGGAACCCATTATACAGAGTGAAGTAAGCCAGAAAGATAAAGAATATTACAGCATACTAACAAATATATATGGAATTTAGAAAGATGGTAATGATAACCCTATATGCAAAACGGAAGAAAGAGGCACAGATGTACAGAACAGACTTTTGGACTCTGTGGGAGAACGCGAAGGTGGGATGTCTCGAGAGAACAGCATCGAAACATGTATATTATCTATAGTGAAACAGATCACCAGCCCAGGTTGGATGCATGAGACAAGTGCTCGGGCCTGGTGCACTGGGAAGACCCAGAGGGATTGGGTAGAGAGGGAGATGGGAGGGGGGATCGGGATGGGGAATACGTGTAAATCCATGGTTGATTCATGTCAATGTATGATAAGACCCACTGTGGTATTGTAAAGTGATTAGCCTCCAACTAATAAAAATAAATGAAAAAAAAAAAGAAATAATTATAGTTTGAATTTGTGTTGGGGAAAAAGTAAGCTGGGATGGGACAGAGAGCAGGAGCTGGAGGAGGAGAGAGCCAGCCTGTGCACAAACATAGGAAGACTTACAGGCTGAGGTAAGGGCATACACGGGGCCCAGGGAGGGGACTGGCCAGGGACCACGGAGCAGAGGACAAAGGCAGAGAAACCAAGGAGGAGACAGTAGGACACGCATTAGGAGAGGATGGCAGAGCCAGGTCGTGCAGAGCCAGTGGACCAGAGTCAGCAGTTCAGACTGTGCTCTGAGTGCCTAGTAAAGGTGATGATGAGTTTTCAGCATGGATGTGGCATGCATCCTGATTTCTGTGTTGACATGATCACTTCGGCTGCAGGTCAGAAAATGGGCTGGCAGAGGGAAGTTGGAAAATAGGGACACTGGTGAAGAACTTATACTGTAGTAGCTTGGTGAGCAATTCAGCAGTGTGGACTAAGGGATAGAGGAAAATGGTGGGATTCGAGAATAATTACAATATTTGGAGGGAAAAAAGTAGAAAAGAGAATGAAAAAGTGTATCCAATAAAGAGGGAAAAAACAGTAGACTGAGGAATATAAGAATCAAAGAAACTTTCTGTAAAGGTGTGGTTGAACATATGTATCAAATGTGGCTGAGAAGGTTTCCCTGGTGGTCCAGTGGTTAACAATCTGCCTGCCAATGCAGGAGACATAGGTTCGATCCCTGGTCCAGGAGGATCTCACATGGCGCAGAGCAACTGAGCCCACGCACCACAACTAATGCGCCTGTGCTCTAGAGCCCACGTGCCACAAGTACTGACGTCTGTGCTCAGCACCTAGAACCTGTGCTCCACAAGAGAAGCCACTGCATTGAGAAGCCCACACACAACTAGAGAGTAGCCCTCCTTTAGCACAACTAGAGAAAGCCTGTGCACAGCAATGAAGATCAGCATAGCCAAAAATAAATAAAATTATTCTTAAAATGTGGCTGAGAAATCAACAGCAGTGTCAACCAAAACTGGTGACCCTAATGAGATTAGCTCCAGTGGATTAGAGAAGGCAGAAGCAGACTCTCCTGGGTAAGATCACAAAGAGGACTTGAGGATAAGTATCCTCACCATCTTCCATGGACACAGATGAGGCCCCAAGATGGGATTCTCCGTCTCTTTCTTGTTTCATTGACAGCAATGCCACACTTGACCTCTTGAAAGGACTCCTGGGTTCTCCATGATGTTTCTTTTGTTTTTTAGGCTCTACAGCAAACTCCTCTGGTTCATCAGTCATCATTCCCTGAAAACCTCAATAAACATACTCCATTAATGATAAAAAGTACCATTAAAAATTATATTCTACATATATAAAAATGTGTGTATACACAATATGCATTTGCATCATTAATATGAATTTTATTATGGGTCAAGGTTACCATGCACCAACAGGCTACTCTCAGGAAAAGCAACCTATTTTTAGTCCAGTGAAAATGAAAAAAGGAGGAAGGTAACATGAGTATAGTTCAGAGGCAAACACAGTACATGATTAATCAAGATGCTTGTGGAATAAGTGAATCTCAATAGCCAGAACTGAATAAACTCATGATTACCTCTTTGAGGAAATATAAACCATTCTGTCAACCATTATTAGGAGAAATAATTCCATTTCTTTTTCCTATTTGAATTAAACTCATCACTAACAAATATTGACTGAAACTTTACAGACTGCAACTTGTAGATGGTGAAGGCAAGAGTAGTAGGAACATTCAATCCACCCACTTCCAATCGCACAGAGGTTCAAATGTCAATCTCAGAGCTACATGACAGGCACTACTCAATGCTGGCGGTAGATAAAGATGAGATGTCCTGGTATGAAATACTAACTTAAAGTTCTTATCACCCAAGGATAAACCTGAGAATGTGCAACACTGTTATTTTAATAAAGTTATGATAAACATCTTTCTGAACCATTTACATTTCTCATTAAAGAGGACTGCAAACGGGGGAAGTTATTTTCTTGGTTTATTTAATACCAGTTAGGTTCTCTTCTGGGCTTCCAGGGTGGCTCAGATGGTAAAGAATCTGCCTGCAGTGCAGGAGACCAGGGTTCAATCCCTGGGTTGAGAAGATCCCCTGGAAAAGGGAATGGCAACCCACTCCAGTATTCTTGCCTGGAGAATTCCATGGACAGAGGAGCCTGGCAGGCTACAGTTCATGGGGTCACAAAGAATTGGACACAACTGAATAACTAACACTTCCACTTCACTTTCAGGTTCTCCTCTAATTGCTTTACATTTACTAACTTATTTTTATCTTCCAAGATGCTAAAATTTTGGCAAAAACTCAGGGACAAATTAACAAAGCAAAGATTTTGGGATAAGGAGGAACAGACATTTGCAAAGATTCCTGTAATTGGTGGGATGTCTTGGCAGTAGAGGAGCTTTACCCCAGGTCAAAAGCGGTCAGCCTCAAATAAAATCTGTTAATCAAAATCTCTTTACTTGGAAGAGTACTGCCTTATGAAAGAGTCGAGATGAGTAAAGGAGGTGGTTAGCATTTAGAGTAGCCAAAAAGAACATGAATGTAATGGAAATCTGTACAATAAGGCCCTATGTGGTGTCTTCAACGAGGTTTTAAAAGGGAACTAGGAGAACAGGATTGAATAGCGAAAATAAATATCAGTGTGCTTACTACTACATTTCTCACTCCAATACTGATATGCTTATATATCAGTCCGTCCCGAGTGAGGTTTCAGAGTGTGAATCCATCCTTCTGAGAATTATCATTCCCTAGGAAACTACAGAATTGCATTTTGAACCCAAACTGCTGAAGGTCAGAGCTAAACTGTTGAATGTTGACCAGCACAGGAGGCTTACCAATCCTCAAACATGACTCCAAGCCCAACAGAGGAGTTCATCACTCCCTTGGTTTCTTTATGCTCCTGCCGGGGACCTCACATTGGATCTGCTTATGTAAAAGCAGAAAGTAACACCTCTCTGAGAGCTTTTCTCCAGTCTCTGCATTGTGCAGTTTCAGCGCCAGAGGGGAGCTTTGGTAGGCAAAATTTCTTAAAACTGAGATAAGAGTATAAAAAGAACACTGTCTCTTTATGATGACACTCCAGCCTTTCATAATATTTAATGTTAAAAGTGGTTTTGTTGGGGCTTCCCTGGTGGCCCAGTGGTAAAGAATCTGTCTGCCAGTGCAAGAGACCCAGCTTGATCCCTGGTCCAGAAAGATCCCACATGTAGCAGAACAACAACTTGTGCGCCACAACTATTGAGTCTGTGCTCTTCAGCCTGGGAGCTACAAGTACTGAGTCCTCTTTTCCCAACTACTGAAGCCCACTCGCCCTAGAGACTATGCTCTGCAATAAAAGAAGCCACCACAATAAGAAGTTCATGCACTGCAACTAGAAAGTAGCCCTGACTTGCTGCACCTAGAGAAAAGCCCTCATAGCAACAAAAACTCAGCACAGCCAAAAAAGATAGGTAAAGTAGTTGCTAGAAAGACTGGCAATTTTTAATTTTTTTTTCCTTTTTCCTTTCCACAGTGAACACTGTGGTTCATCTATGTGGTTTGCATAGATGCCTTCAATTGCAGGAGAACACTCCACCCATTTTGGCTAAAAAGATAGAACAGTTCAACACACACCTGAAGATTAGCTTTATGTGAGGCTGAACCCTCAAGAGCCTAGTCTCTTTCCATCATTCCCATCTGCTTTCTTTGATGCCACTTCCATCCCATTTGGGATGTCAGAGGCTGCTGAATTGCATGCTACTTCAATCATATCTAGCAGAAAAAAACAGGTATGTCCTTGTCCTAGCATTCCCAGTAGAAATCCGAAGATTTACTCTGACTGAACTTTTTAGTTCACATTTTATACTTGTATCAATTACTGTGGTAAAAGAGGGCATTAGAATGCACTGATTTCCAAAGCCCAGTTCAAAAATGGTAAAAAACAAACAAAAAAAAAAAACAAAATCAGAAGTATGACATTTGAAAAACACTAATAACACGGAGAAACCTCAGGTAAAATTGATCTAGGTTACATTTACCCATAAATAAACAATACTAAGAATGAAAAGGAGACATCCATTAGAGGTTTTCTTAATGGAGGGCATACTATGAATGACTTCATTTCAGATTTAAAAGCTGAGATGAACTAGACATATCTATGGAAAAATAGAGCCTGCCAAAATTTACCAAACAAGAAATAGAAAATCTGAGTGCTCCTGTATCTGGTAAAACTATGAATTAAAAAAATGAAAAACCTTATTATCCAGAAGGCATCCCTGAGGAGTCCTCCAAACATTTAGGAGGACCTAGCACCAGTTCTAACAAACTCTTTTGTAAAACAGAAAATAGGGGACTAGTTTTCAACTCATTTTATGAGGTCAATATAAAGCTGATACAAACATCTAACCAAGACATTAGAAGAAAGGAAAACTACAAGTCAAAATCTCTTCCTTGAAAATAGACACAAAAATTGTAAACCAAAGATTAGCACACATACCCCCCCACCAAAAAAAAAACTGATGAAAAAGATATACACCAACATGGTATAGTATACACCTTAGGAAAGGCAAGGTTCATGTCAAATTCAAAAATCACTCAGTGTTGGACTTCCCTGGTGATTCAGTGGTTAAGAATCCTCCTACCAAACCCTGTTGGTGGGAATGCAAACTAGTACAGCCACTATGGAGAACAGTGTGGAGATTCCTTAAAAAAATGGAAATAGAACTGCCATATGACCTAGCAATCCCACTCTTGGGCATACACACCGAGGAAACCAGAATTGAAAGAGACACATGTACCCCATTGTTCATTGCAGCACTGTTTACAATAGTCAGGACATGGAAGCAACCTAGATGTCCATTGGCAGATGAATGGATAAGAAAGCTGTGGTACATATACACAATGGAATATTACTCAGCTATTAAAAAGAATACATTTGAATCAGTTCTAATAGGGTGGATGAAACTGGAGGCTATTATACAGAGTGAAGTAAGTCAGAAAGAAAAGCACCAATACAGTATACTAACGCATATACATGGAATACAGAAAGATGGTAACGATGACCCTATATGCTAGACAGCAAAAGAGACACAGATGTAAAGAACAGACTTTTGGACTCTGTGGGAGAAGGTGAGGGTGGGATGATTTGAGAGAATAGCATTGAAACATGTATATTACCATATATGAAATAGATTGCCAGTCCAGGTTTGATACATGAGACAGGGCACTCAGGGCTGGTGCACTGAGATTATCCTGAGGGATGGGATGGGGAGGGAGGTGGGAGGGGGGTTCAGGATGGGGAACACATGTACACCTATAGCTAATTCATGTCACTATATGGCAAAAACCACTACAATATTGTAAAGTAATTAGCCTCCAATTAAAATAAACAAATAAATTTTTAAAAAAGAATCCACCTACCAATGTAGGGGACACAGATTTGATCCCTGCTCCAAGAAGATCTCACATACTGAGGGAAAACTAAGTCCATGTGCCACAAGTATTGAGCCTGTGCTCTAGAACCCTGGAGCAGGGTTCTAGATATTGAAGCCCGCACACCCTAGAAACTGTGCTTCACAACAAGAGAAGCCACCACAGTGTGAAGCCCACATACCACAACTACAGCGTAGCCCCTGCTCTCCACAACTGGAAAAAATTCTCACACGGCAATGAAGACTCAGCACAGCCAAAAATAAATAAATAAATCATTTTTAAAAATCAGTGTTAACCACATTTAAAAAAAAAAAGAAAAATCATATGATCATTTTTAGAAAAGTTTTTTTTAATTTTCTTTTTATTTATTTATTGGCTGCACTATGCAGCATGTGGGATCTTAGTTCCCCTGACCAGGGATCAGACTGGTGATCCT
This sequence comes from Muntiacus reevesi, assembly GCF_963930625.1. Taxonomy (NCBI): domain Eukaryota; kingdom Metazoa; phylum Chordata; class Mammalia; order Artiodactyla; family Cervidae; genus Muntiacus; species Muntiacus reevesi. Next base: position 116,266,201 of record NC_089271.1, on the reverse strand, counting down.
ACAATGGAAGTGTGGAGTTTTAACCATTAGATCACCAGGGAAGTCCCCACATGATCACTTTTAAAGATGAGTCCAATGAGTCCAAGTTCAGCATCTACTCATGATTAAAAATTATCAGCAACTCAGAAGAGAAGGCAATTTCCATAACCTAATCAAAATCTTACAGCAAAAAGCCATATGTTTAAAGAAAAAATATCCTATAGCAAACATCATACTTAATGGTGATATACCAAACACTTTCTACCTGAGTTTATAAACAAGACCAGGACGCCCACTATAAGTGCAGTAGAACCAAAAACACTATAGCTATGAGGTTTGCAAAGGAAGAAGTAAAAGTATCATTATTCACAGATGACATTTTTGTACACATAGAGTAGCCAAAAGGATGCAAAATAGAGTTAAACAATAAATGAAGCCAAGTGACTTGACATAAAGGAAATACTAAAAAAAAAAAACCCTAGTATTTCACTATAATACTAAAAATAATTAGAAAGAGAATTTAAAATACCACTGAAAATAGTATTAAGAACATAAAATGCCAAGAAATTAATGAAAGAGGTGCTAGAGCACTATATGTAAAAATATAAAACATCACTGAGAGAAAAGAAAGACCTCAGTAAATGAAGTGAAATAATTTTTGAATGGATTGGAAGACTTGTTTTTAAGTCATTGTCATTTTTTTCCCAAAATGATTATTACAATCATATTTAAAATTCCATCATGATAGTTGTGGGGAAAATCTTCAAGTTGATAATAAAATGTATAAGGATATTTAAGGGCTGTGAATAGTCATGACAATCTTTAAGAAAATGAACAAAGTTGGAAGACACACAGAATCAGATATGAGATTTACTATAAAGATATAGTATTTTAAAAATATATGGTATTGGAGCAAGGATAGGCCAATTGTTTTTCACCAATGGAAGAGGACATAGAATATATATTCTTATATTTCTATAAGAATATAGAAATAAATCTGGAAATATACAATTGCTCAATTTATGACACTGTGAGCTGCAAGTCAATGTGTAAATGATAGTCCATTTAATAAGTCTACTTGATAAATACAGGGAAAAAATAAACCTTGACTCTTACCACATTCCATTCTATAAGACATTTAATTGAGATGAATATAAGATCTAGAAGAAAACTCAGAATGTGATCTTCATAGCATAGGGTAGGCAAAGGTTTTTAAAGGTATAAAAGCACTAACCATCAAGAATAAATTGATTAAGTGGACTTAAGTTTTCCACTAATCAAAAGACACATTTAAGAGTGAAAAAGAAAAATAGTTATAGAAGATACTAAAAATTATACATTTAAATATATATGCTCATGTCTATATCTCAAAAGATAGAATCCAGAATATATGCAGAACTACAAATCATTTGTAAAATAAAAAGATATCAATAAAATATGGGTACAAAACCTAAAAATCTACTTCACAAAGACATACATGAATAGCCCCCCTAAAAACCATTATTCGGCAGAAAATGCAAGATTAGACATAATGAGAGTCACTGCACACACACCAGAGTAGCTGAAATTATAGACTGACTTTATAACAAGTTTTTGAGCATACGATGGAACTTGAATTTTCATACATTGCTGAACCCAGATTCCCACACAAATGCACAAGGCCATACTTGAAACTTCAAAGAACTTCCTCAAGGCTGAGGGATAGAAATCATAGGAAAAGTATCCCACCCCACGGCTCAGCCAGAACAACCTTAGTCTCAGAGCACCCTCAGAATAGCACCCCCTCGGTTGTGACAGCACCTAAGTCCTCCCAAGATGGAGACAAGCGCTCCCACTAACAGTCCTCACAGACAATGAGCAGATCACAAGGAAAAGCTGCCTCATCAAAGCAGAGACACACAGTCCAAGCACAACTGCTCCCCATGCTGATCTGAGCACCTGAGAAAAGGCTTTCATCACTGAGGGAAAGCCCCCCAAAGGAGAGGGACCCACAGCCCTGAGGTAACACTGCCAGGAAACGTCTTCGCTCAGGGCTGGGACAGTCACCAAGAAGCACTCACCCACTATCGCCCAGCTTCCGCAGAAGCATCGCTTCACCCAGGTGAGGAGAATCACACAGGGAACCATCCCAGAACTGAGCAGGAGATCCAGGGCCAGCCCTGTCCCCAACAAGACTGAACTAAAGCATCCGAGAAACGGCATTCCCCCCTGGGCTGAAGCCAGCCCCCAAGGCAGCATCTCCCCAGAGCTGAGGGGGTCCCCCAGGAAAGGCTCCACCCCGGACGGAGAACACCCGGGGACAGACACCCTCTGAGGCAGAGAGAAAGTCCCTGGGAAAAGAATCCACATTCCTGCTATCAATCCTGACTTTAACGGAGGAGCCCGAAGCAACCCACAAAATATCAATAAATGCGTCAAGGCTTCACAGGTAGAACTTTCTAAAATGTACCCTGGGCAGCTGCCAGAAATACGTTCTCCTCAGGTGTCTGGGAGTAAAGTACACGATGAAGTGTCTCACCAGAAGCAAATGTGTCACTGCCTGGGAGGACTCAAGGGAAGCCCTTGGCCACAGATGCCACTGGCAAGAGCACCACATCACTGGGCACTGGAGATGCTGCCACCTAGAGAGGCCTCCACCCTGAGCAACTGAACAAGTGGCCTAGAACCTGGAGCCCGCATCCGCTCCAGCATCCCCCTCACCGCCCGCCCAACCCCGCCCCTCAGCCCTACTTCTGGCGCCCTCTGCAGGCAGACTTTTGCGTCTACTTCCACAGGAAAAAAAATAATAATAATAAAGGAACCAGAACCACTTTCACAGGTCAGGCCAAAAGGGTGACTTTGAAACTGAGGGAGTAAGTCAGTACTGGCACACTATAGTAAGAGAAAAAGAGAAAGGTTCTATGATCATCCTAATTGATGCAGAAAACACATGTGATAAAATGCAGAAAATATCCATGAGGAACGATTAAAAGCATTTGTTAAGAAGGAGGTCTATCAGAAATCTACAATGCAGTTATTCCTAGGGGAGGAACATGTGAAGGACTCCATGTAAAATCAAAACAAGACAGGACTGCCCATTGTCATCCCTTCTATTCAACACTGCAATACAGGATTTCTGCCTTGAACTTTCAGGTAGTGACTCGGGCTCTTCACACAGCAAGCTCTCAGACTACTGAATTATGGACAAGTCCTGAGAATCGTGCTTTTTCAAGGAGTTGCCAGGCACCTTAAATGTGACAGTCCTCTGAGAATGGAGTTTTGGGGAAGCTCCAAACCTTTTCCTCCCTCTTCAGTGGCTGATATATTGCCACTTTTTAGAGCAACCATAATTGTGAGTCTTTTGATTTCCAAGGCTCCCAAGGAGCAGAAGAGATGATGGGAAGAGGACCATTTAAAACACCACAAAGTTAGCTGTTATGATTGCCTTATTATTGTTTTCCTGTTGCTAGTGTTGTCTTAGCCATTTTTCTTGAATAAATGTTATTCAGATTTTTACAACTGCTTTATTAATTACAAAGTTCTGAAAACCCTTTATTCTGACAATATCTGCCAGTGTCGTCATTACTTTTTAGTGTAGTAGATTTTCAGAAGTCCTCCCTCCACAGATCAAGAAGAGCCCGTTTCTATATATGCTACATTTAAGTCCAAGAAATCAAACTGTATATTACTTAGAGTCTTATTCTTCTAGAAGCAAACCAACATGTGGTGCTTATTTAATTGTGCACAACTGTCTACGGCCAGGACTTACTTCTTTTACCAAATAGTTATAGAAAACTCTGCATAAGGATATGGTGTGGCATCAGAGAGTATATGTTTTTATTGCTGCATAAAAAAATTATCTCAAGGGGGCGGCGCTAAGATGGAGGAGGAATAGGACAGGGAGACCACTTTCTCCCCCACAATTTATTGAAAGAACACTTGAACGCTGAGAAAATTCCACAAAACAACTTCTGAATGCTGGCAGAGGACATCAGGCACCCAGAAAGGCAGTCCATTGTCTTCAAAAGGAGGTAAGGACAAAATATTAAAGATAAAAAGAGAGACAAAAGAGTTAGGGATGGAGACCCATCCCGGGAAGGGAGTCTTAAAAGAGGAGAAGTTTCCAAACACCAGGAAACCCTCTCACCAGCGGGTCTGTGGGGAGTTTTGGAATCTCAGAGGGCAACATAACTGGGAGGAAAAATAAATAAATAAATAAAACCCATAGATTATGTGCCTAATGACAACTCCCAAGAGAGAAGTAGCCCAGACACTCGCATCCACCACCAGAAAGCAGGGACTGAACAGGGAGGGGCGGGCTGCATTGCTTAAGGTAAGGACCGGGCCTGAATGCCCTGAGGGCAATCTGAGGGAGCTCACTGTGAGATAGCAACCCAAACTGTGGGATAGCCAGAGAGAGAGAAAAAAAGAGAGAGAGAACTATCCTGCGAAAAGTCCTAACCTAAGGCACTGCTGGGCCCGCTCACAGAACAAAGGACTGAGCAAATATCAAAGGAGAGCTAGCCAGCTGCAGACCTGCCCATCTCCCGCCAGAGGCAGGGAGGCAGGCGGGCAGCAGCCAGAGCCAGAAAGGGGCAATCTCTGCCCCGGAGATGGTATCCTCTACCAAACTGCGAGCAGGCTCCCAGTTGCTAACAAAGACTTCCTGGGATTCTGGATGGTTGACATTCACTGGGAGGGTCGCAGCCAGAGATCAGCTCCCCAGAAGAGACACACAGCACACCTGAGATGGCACGCCTACTGCATACCCAGGAGCGGCTGGGACAGGGGAGGCAATAAGATGTACCCCCCACAAGGGGAGAGTGCGCTTGCCAAGCACCTGGTCTCCTGAGCTGCTTGGACTTGGGAAGGGCACAAAACACAGGCCCAACTGAGTCTGCGCCTTTGTGGAGTACCCGAGAACCTGAACCTGAGTGGCTTAGACCTGGGAAGTGCATGCAACCCAGGGCCCACTTTAGATAGTTCCCCTGCACAGCAACCTGGAGCCTGAGCAGTGTAGACCATGAAAGCACACACGCAGTGATCGGGGGCAAACCCAGTGTGTCTGAGACACTGCGAGCACTCCCCGCACATGCCAGTGATATTTGTTTGCAGTGTTCCTCCCTCCCCACAGCACGACTGAACAAGTGAACTTAAATAAGTGACCACCTTCGCCCCCTTGTGTCAGGGCAGAAATTAAACACTGAAGAGACCTACAAATAGAAGAAGCCAAAATAAACAGAGGGAAGTGCTTTGGAAGTGACAGGTACAACAGATTAAAACACTGCAGTTAGCACCGACTACATAGGAAGGGGCCTATAGATCTTGAGAAGTATAAGCTGGAATAAGGAACTATCTGAAACTGAATTGACCCCACACTGCCCATAACAGCTCCAGAGAAATTCCTAGATATATTTTTACTATTATCATTTTTTAATTAAAAAAATTTTTTTTTAATTTTTAAGTCCTCTATTACTCCCTTAATTTTGATTTTTATAACCTACTATTAACTTGCAAAAAAAAGACCCTACTTTTAAAGCAAATTTCATACATATTTTTTATAATTTTTGTGATTTTGTTTTGCTTTTTTCATATTGTATTTTTGAGAGTCTAACCTCTACTCTAAATTTTTAATCTTTGATTTTTGGTATTTGTTATCAACTTTGTACCTTTAAGAATCCAATCTTCAGTATCCATTTTTACTTAGGAGTGTGATTACTGGCTTGATTACTCTCTCCCCCTTTTGACTCTCCTTTTTTTCCCCCAGGTCACGTCTATCTCCTCCCTCCCCCTTCTCTTCTCTACACAACTCTGTGAAGCTTTTTGTATGTTCCAGGCTGTGGAGAACACTTAAGGAACTGATTACTGGCTAGATCTGTCTCTCTACTCTTGATCCCTCCTTTTCTCCTCCTGGTCACCTCTATCTCCCTCCTCCCTCTTCTCTTCTCCATGTAACACTTTCAATACATACAGAAATGTATCTGAACAGTTCAACTACTATGTAAACATTCATAGAGCCCTGGCACTCATGATTTAATGTCTCCTCAATGCTCTTTATGAGTTAAAAAGCTGCAAGTCTCACTCGATGTCAAGATGTCTGATATCCACATTTTATCACTCCAAATCCCTGTCAGTACATGATCCTCCTCATCCATCTTTTCTGTCTCAGAAAAGTGAATTTCTTTTTACTCCTTTTTACACCTTTCTTCCATTGACTCCTCGTCCTCTGTGCTGGGCACCATGCCAGGAGCTGGGAGAGGCCTCCAACAGCACACATAGAAACAATCCCCACACTTATGGAATGTCCATGCTCATGGGAAGGCCAGGTACGAAGTGTACTACGATCCAACAAAATGATTACAGCTCAAATTTGTGTTCGGGGAGAAGTACGCAGGGAGGGGACAGAGAGCAGGAGGGCGAGCCCCAATGGATCATGAGGTCAGAAAGATCCTTCTAAGCAGGTGTCCTTTGGGCAGAGGCTGGAGGGGGAAAGAGAGCTGGCCTGTGCCCATGCCGAGGACACGTGTTAGGAGAGGATGGTGGGCCCAGGTCGTGCAGAGCTGGTGGACCAGAGTCAGGAGTTCATATTGTGCTCTGAGTACCAACGGAAGGTAATGAGGCATTTTCAGCATGGATGTGGTGTGATCTGATTTCTGTGTTGACATGACCACTCTGGCTTCAAGGTTAGACAGTGAGGGTCAGTCTAGCAAGAATGGGGATCAGATCAGATAAGAAACTATTGTAATAGCTTGTTGAATGTTCACATCAGAGTAGACTAGAGATGATAGAGAAAAATGGTGGGATTCAGGACTCTTTACAAGAATATCTACAGGGAAAATGACAAGGGAAAGTAGGGGGAAAAAAGAACAAAAGGGGGTTACAAATATGAGAAGAAAAAAGCAGTAGACCTTGCAATATAGGAGTCCAAGAAAGTTTCCGTGAAGGAGGGAGTTAACAACTGTGTCAAGTATGGCTGGGGAATTAATGGCAATCTCAGCCAAAACTGGAGAGATTGATAACAGTTCCAGTAAAGTGGAGGTGGCAGAATCCACACTTCACTGGGTAAGATCATGAAGAGGAGGTGAGAACAGTCATCCTTACCATCTTCCATGGACTCAAATGAGGTTCCAGAATAGGACTCTCCTTCCTCTTCCTGCTTCACTGACAGCAGGACCACACTCAGCTTTCCCTTAGAGGCATAAGGACTCTTGGGTTCTCCGCAAAGTTCCATTTGTTTTTCAGGCTCTACAGCCAATTCTGTTTCATCACTCATCATTTCCTGAAAAACATCAATGCACAGGTTCCATTCGCAACAAAAATCCAACAATCACAAAATTGCAAACAGTTTGTGTATGTATATATAATCAAGAAAGTAATCATGGAGTTTTATCCATGGTCCAATATTTACCATACCTCAACAAATAATCTTTCCAGAAAACACCACTTAATTTTAATCCAGTCTAAAAATGGAGGAAGTTAACACAAAAGGTTGTGTCAAAAGTCAAATGTGGTATAACCATGAGTAATCAGAATGCTTGGGGAATGGACAACTCTCATCAACAAACAAGGTGGATTACCTCTCTGAGGGAGTAGAAACCAATCTGTGTCAACTCTTGTTAGGGGAAATAATTCCTTTTCTTTGTCTTCATTTTAGAAGGTCAATATAAACTGATAACATCTCACAAGGATATTTGAAGAAAGGAAAACTATAGGCCTTTATACTAATATCTCTACTGAACTAAAACCCAATAATCCTAAATCAAAGACTAATTAATAAAATACAGTAATATATAAAAGGATATACATTCTGTCTTGATGAGGTATATTGCAGGAAGGCAAGATTCAAAACTCAACATAATACTTAACAACAGCAAACCAAAGGAAAACGTTATGATTACTTTTAGAGATGGGTTAAGTTTCAGTACCTATCCAAGATAAAATCTATCCACAATTTAGAATAAAAAGCAACTTATTTAATCTGATAAGTGTATCTACTCCCAAAAAAATCTATAGCAAATGTCATACTTAATGACAAAATATCAAACATTTTCTCCCTAAGTTCAGAATAAATGGTGTCTGGTATCTATTCAACAATTAACTGATGGTTCTAAAAAGTTCAGTAGTGCCAGGAAATTATAACAGTTGTGAAATTTGGAAAGAAAAAAGTAAAACTGTCATTATTCACAGATGTCATTACATAGAATATGCCAAAGAATATAAAATCATTATAGTTAATAAGTGAATTTAATCAACTTATTAGTTATAATAATAGCCACATTTTAGTTATTATTACCACTTTTCTATTCCCATATAATAGCAACAAATAACTAGAATATGAAGTTTTAAATACTATTGAAAACAGGATCAAAAACATCAAATATCTGAATCTAAGTAAATAGTGCTAGAGCACAACACAAATGGAAATAGCAACCCAATCTACTATTCTTGCTGGGAAAATCTCATGGACAGAGCAGCCTGGCGGGCTACAGTCCATGGGATCACAAAGAGTCAGACATGACTGAATGACTGAGCATGAACAACACAAAAAGCACAAAACATTACTAAAAGAAATTAAAGATCTCAGTAAATGGATAAAAATACTTTTTGCATCGACTGAAAGATTTGTTATTGAGTCATTACTGTCAATTCTCCAAAATGATCTCTCCTATGCTAGTGTGCTAAATTGCTTCAGTCATGTCCGACTCTTTGCACCCCATGGACTGTAGCCCACCAGGCTCCTTTGTCCATGGAATTTTCCAGGCAAGAATACTGGAGTGGGTTTCCATGCCTTCCTCCAGGGGATCTTCCCAACCCAGGTATCAAACTCACATCTCTTACATCTCCTGCATTGGCAGGCAGACAAGTTCTTTACCACTAGCACCACCTGGGAAGCCCTAATCCTATATAAAATTCAGCCATGTTGCATTTTGCTGGAAATTGACAAGCTGGTAGTAAAAAGTGTGTAGAGATAGACCACATTTTGGCTCACAAACCAAACCTCAGTAAATTTAAGAAAATTGAAATCATATCAAGCATCTTCTCTGACCACAATGTTATGAGACTAGATATCAATTACAAGAAAGAAAACTGTAAGAAACACAAGCACATGGAGAATAAACAACACATTTCTAAATAACCAACAGATTACTGAAGAAATCAAAAGCAAATCAAAAAACTTCTAGAAACAAATGACAAAGAGAACACAACTCAAAACCTATAGGATGCAGCAAAAGAAGCTCTAATAAGGAAGTTTATAATAAAATCCTATGTCAATAAACAAGAAAAACATCAACATCAAATATACAAATTAACTTTACACCTAAAGCAACTGGAAAAAGAAGAAGGAAAAAAAAACCAAAATAAGTAGAAGGAAAGAAATCATAAAGATCCAAGCAGAAATAAATGGAAAAAAGGAAAGAAACAATAGTAAAGTAAACATTAATAAAACCTTAAGCTGATTTTTTGAGATGATAAAAAATATTGACAAACACTTAGCCAGACTCATCAAGAAAAGAGAAAAAATCAAAGCAACAAAATTAGAAATGTAAAAGGAGAGGTTACAGCAGACAATGCAGAAATACAAAGGATTATAAGAGACTATTATGAACAACTATATGGCAATAAAATAGATAATCTGGAAGAAATGAACAGATTCTTAGAAAAGTTCAATCTGCCAAGACTGAAAAGGAAGAAGTAGAAATTATGAACAACCCAATTACAAGCACTGAAATTGAAGCTGTGATCAAAAATCTCCCAAAACACAAAAGCCCAGGACCAGATGGCTACACAGGAGAATTCTATCAAACATTTAGAGAAGAGCTAATGCCTATCCTTCTAAAACTCTTTCCAAAAATTGCAGAGGAAAGGACACTTCCAAATTTGTTCTATGAGGCCACCATCACACTGATACTGAAACCAGACAAAGTCAACACACAGAAAAGAAAATTACAGGCCAATATCACTCATGAACAAAGATGCAAAAATCCTCAACAAAATTTTAGCAAACAGAATTCAGCAACACATCAAAAAGATCATACACCATGATCAAGTTGGCTTTATTCCAGGGATGCAAGGATTCTTCAATATATGTAAATCAATCAATATGATATACTATATTAACAAATTGAAAGATCAAAACCATATGATCATCTCAATATATGCAGGAAAAGCTTTTGACAAAATTCAGCACCTATTTATGATTAAAACTATTCAAGAAATGGGCATAGAGGGAACCTACCTCAACTTAGGAAAGGCCATATATGATAAGCCTACAGCAAACATTATTCTCAATCGTGAAAAATGGAAAGCATACCCCCTAAGATCAGGAACAAGACAAGGGTGTCCACTTTTGCCACTAATATTCAACATAGTTCTGGAAGTCCTAGCTACAGCAATCAGAGAAGAAAAATAAATACAAGGAATCCAGATGGGAAAAGAAGAAGTAAAGCTCCCACTGCCTGCAGATGACATTATACTGTAATAGAAAACCCTAAAGATAGTATGAGAAAATTACTAGGGCTAATCAGTAAATTTAGCAAAGTTGCAGGATACAAAATCAATACACAGAAATCACCTACATTTCTATATACTAACAATGAAATATCAGAAAGAGCAATTAAGAAATCAATCCCATTCACCATTGCATCAAAAAGAATTAAATATCTAGGAATAAACTTATCTAAGGAGATGAAAGAATTGTACACAGAAAATTAGAAGATCCTAATGAAAGAAATCAAAGATGACATAAACAGATGGAGAGATATTCCATGTTCCTGGGTAGAAAGAATCAATATTGTGAAAATGACTATACTACCAAATGCAATCTACAGATTCAATGTGATCCCTATCAAATTACCAATGGCATTTTTCACAGAACTAGAAGAAAAAATGTCACAATTCATATGGAAACACAAAAGACCCTGAATAGCCAAAGCAGTCTTGAGAAAGAAGAATGGAGCTGGAGGAATCAAGCTTCCTGACTTCAGGTTATACTACAAAGACAGTATGGTACTGGCACAAAAACAGAAATATAGACCAATGGAACAAGATAGAAAGCCCATGAATAAACCCATGCACCTATGGGTACCTTATTTTTGACAAAGGAGGCAGGAATATACAATGGGGCAAAGACAGCCTCTTCAATAAATGGTGCTGGGAAAACTGGACAGCTACATGTAAAAGAATGAAATTAGAACACTTCCTAATACCATACACAAATATAAACTCAAAATGGATTAAAGACCTAAATGTATGACCAAAACTATAAAACTCTTAGAGGAAAACATAGGCAGAACACTCGATGGCATAAATCAAAGCAAGATCCTCTATGACTCACCTCCTAGAGTAACAGAAATAAAAACAAAAGTAAACAAGTGGGACCTGATTAAACTTAAAAGCTGTTGCACAGCAAAGGAAACTATAAGCAAGGTGAAAAGAAAACCCTCAGAATGGGAGAAAATAATAGCAAATGAAACAACTACTGCTGCTGCTACAACACAAAGGATTAATTTCCAAAATATACAAACAGCTCATGCAACTCAATGCCAGAAAAACAAACAACCCAATCAAAAGGTGGGAAAAAGACCTAAACAGACATTTTTCCAAAGAAGGCATACAGACAGCTAATAAACACATGAAAAGATGCTCAACATTGCTCATTATTAGAGAAATGCAAATCAAAACTACAGTGAGATATCACCTCACACCAGTCAGAATGGTTATCATCAAAAAGTCTACAAACATTAAATGCTGGAGAGGGTGTGGAGAAAAGGGAATGCTCTTGCACTGTTGGTGGCAATGTAAATTGAAACAACCACTATGGAAGACGGTATTGAGATTCCTTAAAAAACTAGGAATAAAACCACCATATGACCCAGCAATCCCACTCCTAGGCATATACCCTGAGGAAACCAAAATTGAAAGAGACACATGTATCCCATTGTTCACTGCAACACTATTTACAATAGTTAGAACATGGAAGCCACCTAGATGTCCATCCACAGATGAATGGATAAGGAAGTTGTAATATATATAAACAATGGACTATCACTCAGTCATAAAAAGGAATGCATTTGAGTCTGTTCTAATGAGGTGGATGAATCTAGAACCTATTATACAGAGTGAAGTGAGTCAGAAAGAGAAAGATAAATACTGTACTTTAAAACATATATATGGAATCTAGAAAAAATGGTACTGAAGAATTTATTTACAGGGCAATAATGGAGAAACATAAATAGAGAATAGACTTATGGACATGGGGAGAGAGGAGGAGAGGGTGAGATGTATGGAACGAGTAACATAGAAACTTACATTACCATATGTAAAATAGCCAACAGGAATTTGCTCTACGGCTCAGAAAACTCAAACAGGGGCTCTGTATCAACCTAGAGGGGTGGGATGGGGAGGGAGATGAGAGGGAGTTTCAAAAGGGAGGGTATATATGTATACCTATGGCTGATTCATGTTGAGGTTTGACAGAAAACAGCAAAATTCTGTAAAGCAATTATCTTCAATAAAAACATAAATTAAGTTTGTTTTTTGTTTTTTTTTTTTTTTACAAAATGTGTGGAAATTATAGGGCTTAGAATAGCCAAGACAGGGAATTTCCTGATGGCTCAGTGGTAAAGAATAGCATTGAAACATATACATTACCATATGTAAAATTAGATAACCAGTGGAAATTTACTGTATGACGTGGGGAGTTCAAATCTGGTGCTCTATGACAACCTAGAGGGGTGGGGTGGTGTGGGAGTTGGGAGGGAGATTCAAGAGGAAGGGGACATACTTATACATACCTATGGTTGAGTCATGTCAATATATGGCAGAAACCAACACAATATTGTAAAGCAATTATCCTCCAACTAAAAATAAATAAATTTTTAAATTTTGAAATCTAAAAATAAACAAAAAAAGAATCCATCTGCCAGTGCAGGAGACATAGTTTCAATCCCTGATCTGGGAAGATCCCACATGCCTCAGAGCAAATAAGACCATGGGACACAGCTATTGAGCCTGTGCTCTAGAGCCTGGGAGCCAAAACTACTGAGCCCACGTGTCATAACTACTGAAGTGCATGCACCCTAGAGTCCATGCTCCTCAACAAGAGAAGCCACTGCAATGAGGAGCCCGCACATTGCAACTAGAGAAAAGCCCATGTAGCAACAAAGACCCAACACAGCCAAAAATAAACATATAAAATTATATAAAAAACAATAACCAAGATAGTCTTTAAGAAGAAAAACAAAGTTGGAAAACATACTACCAGATTTGAAGATTTACTACAAAAGTACTGTAATTAAAACAGTGTGGTAATGGAGCAAGGATGGACAAATACACCAATGGAAGAAGGCAAAGAATCTAGAAACAGATCTGGAAGTATGGAAAACAGCTGGATTTATGACACAAGGTCCCCTGTAAACCACTGTGGAAAAGATAGCATTTTAATATGTCCACTTGATATGTATGCCAGAAAAACCAAACTTTGCTTCTTAGCCCATTCCACAAAAATTTATTAGAGATGAATGGGAGATCTGATAGAAAACTTAGGATATTATCCTCAAGGTTTTAAGGTAGACAAAGATTTACTTTTTAAGATTAAAAAAGCACTAACCAAAAATGATATACTGTCTAATTAGATAAAATTAAATTCAAAACTTAGTGTCTATCAAGACACTATGAACAGAATGAAAAAGCAAAACATATATGCAGATGATACTCAAAATTTTATAGACATATAAATTGGACAAACATTTATATATTTAATTATGCATATACTCATATGTATCTAATATTGAATATATAATCTAATATTGACTCTAATATTGAATATATAATCAATATAAATGATCTATATAAGTATTTATACATTTTTATATGTTGTTTTTGTTTAGTCACTGAGTCGTGTCCAACTCTTTTGCTACCCCATGAACTGTAGCCTTCCAGGCTCTTTTGTTCATGGGATTTCCCAGGCAAGAATACTGGAGCTGATTGCCATTTCCTTTCCCAGGGGACCTTCTCGACCCAGGGATTGAACCCACGTCTCCTACACTGCAGGCAGGTTCTTTACCACTGAGCCACCTGGGAAGCCTGCATATCTATATATATCTATATATAATTGGACATATATCTCTCTAAAAAATATCAGTGGAATTCAGAATATATGCATAACTATAAATTAATTTAAAAATTACAAACCTCCTAATAAAATAAGAGCAAAACAAAGACTGAAGATGCCACATGTTGCAGCTAAGACACAACGCAGCCAAATTATTTTTTTTTAAAGGCATGCTCAAATGGCCAATTAATATCTAAAAGTGTTCAGTTTCATTAATCAGCAGAGAAATGCAAGTTTAGACATAATGAGAGGTCATTGCACACCCACCAGAGTGGCTGAAATGAAAGACTGCCTGTACAGCAAGTGTTTGTGAGTATGTGGTCCAACTGGAACTCTCATACATTGCTTGCTGAATCCAGATTTCCATCTAGAAGCTCAATGACATAGTTGAAAGGTTAGCTGGAACTCTCTTCAGGCTGAGATGAAGAAATCAGGGAAATATAAATGAGCAATCTGCTTTGAGTCGGAACAAGGTAATTCTTGGAGCGATAGAAAGCATGACCCAACAGAGAGTTTCTTTAGGTATTGCTGCTTGTACAACTCAGCCTTGACTTCTCTGTGTAAAACCTGTGAAGTACTCCAGTTTGTGTCAGGAGATGACACAATTTTAATAAGACCCTGTGAGAGGGGAGGAGGCATATTCCCCTCAAAGGAAAAAATAGATAAAAACAAAACACAAATTTTGCTAGTGAAGAAAAAGTATATCCCCATACACTGGTTGTTACTTCTTGTTTAGTGAATTTCTTCTTTAAATGTTCTTGACTTTTCCAACTCCTAGGTTTGTCTTTTTTCATATTGAGTTGTATCTTTTTATATATTGAAAACATATACCCCATATCTTTAATATTCATTGCAAAAATTTATTTTTGCAAATATTCATTGCAAATATTTTTGTACATATTCATTGCAAAAAAAAGTGTAGCTGGCTTGTTGCAAGATATACATTATTCTTTTAAAAATTCTTTTTAAAATTATTCATTTATTATGGCTGTGCTGGGTCTTTGCTGCTGCACACGGGCTTTCACTAATTGGAGTGAGCAGGGGCCACTCTCTAGTTGTGGTGTGCGGGCTTCTATTGTTGCAGAGCATGGCTCCAGAGCACAGGCTCAGAAGTTGTGGTGTCTGGGCCCAGCTGTCCCGTGGCATGTGGAATCTTCCTGGATCAGGAATCAAACCCTTGTCTCCCTCACTGGCAGTCAGACTCCTAACCACTGGACCACCAGGGAAGTTCTAAAAATTATTTTTTGTTTGAGTTAACTAGGGTCTGCTTAAGATAGTTGGAATGACACAAGCCTAATACAAAAAAATAAGGAAAGAGGTTAAAAGTTAGGTAAGACAGAGGGTAACAGGCAGGAAGGTCAAGGGTCTCCAAATGGAGGAAATAGGCTGCAAGTGTCAGACATTTTTATCTCTCTTAAGGGGCAGAAGGAAACAAACTAGCAATATTTTTTTTCCTTCTCTAAACAAATTTAAAAGGAGGTTTCTCTTAAAATACTGTGTTGACATAATGACACCAGGAGGCACCCAACGTCTGCTTTGGGGACCAACCAGAAATGGGCAAAGCCTGTGAACTGAATTCTCCTTTCTCAGTCAAACTTTTCAGTCTCTTTGACCATTTCATAACTAATTGGAAATTAGAAGTACTAACCTAATCTATCAGATCATAGATTTTCAAGGGACTTGTGATCTATGCTGTTACTGTGTACTGTGACTTAGGTCCCAAACTTAGATTGGTAGTCAGGAAGCGCCTGGCCTCGCTAGTAATCAAAAGTTCAGAAGCTAGATGGAGCTCTAGCTCCAAGAGCATCTCTTAGGTTAAAAGTTACTAAGATTGGAACTGCAATGGGTTTTTTTTTTTTTTTTTTTTTTCATTTGGTAACGCTGGCTCTTAGTGGACCAGAGGAGGCTCTTATACTGGTGTGGTGACGCTTGGAAGGAACATCTTAGTTTTATGTTCCTATTGGTCTTATTGTAGTCAGGAATATACTCAGGGTCATGCACAGGCATTTAGGTGATGAATGTTTCACCCAGCGGTCTTAGCCTGGGAGGCATTCCGGAAGGTTACTCTGATTGCACCCCGGGTGGCATCAGAGGCAAGCAAGGTTTTAATGGTGAGGAGCTGGACGTCAGTCAGGGATGCCATCAGGTCTACCCCTGGTGCATCCCCACCCCATCTCGGTGGTAAAACCAGGAGGGACGAGTATGATGCCTGCGTCAGTAAGGGACAGACTAAGTCCAACCAGGAAAGAAAAGATTTTGGCGTAAAGTCTGTCTACACCCCCATCTAGAGCAGGGAGGGATGCCTCCGGTAGAAAGATGGCACTGGTCGCTTTTTTTCTCTCTTACAGATGGGAGCTAACAATTCCAGCCTCATTCCTTTGAACTGTATCCTGAAAAACTGGGACAGATTTGATCCCCAGGGCTTAAAGAAGACACACCTGGTCTTCCTATGTGATACTGCATGGCCGCGGTACCCACTGGAGGATGGTGAAAGTGGCCAGCTGGAGGGTCTCTTAAGTATAATACTGTTTTACAATTAGACCGGTTCTGTAGAAAACAAGGGAAATGGGTAGAAGTAGCATATGTGTTGCTTTTTTTTTCTCTGCAAAATATGCCAGACTTATGTCCTAAGGGTATAGATTTGGGTGTGACACCTTCAGCTCCGTCCTGTTCTCCTACTTTGCCCCTGTACCCGGGGCTCCCAACTGAGCAAACCGAAAGTCAGAGAACCCCCCCCCCCCACCAAGAAGGGTTGCCTTGGTCTCAGTGGAAACCCAAACTGAGATTCAAACTGCCCATGTAGGGGTCCAAACAACTCCTGTCTCAGTACGACCTTAGACTACTCTGGATTCAATAGCAACTCAGACCATCAAAGTAAGAGATGAGATGGAGGACAGGAGACAAAGAGATAAAGAAAAGCAGGTTTCTCCAATCTACCCCTGGGATCATATGCACAGAACAGCCAGAGAGGCTGAGGAACAGCCACACAAGCTGTTGCTTCTTCATGAAGCACCCACCAGGAGAAATAATCAGTCTATGAGAGTTAATAAGTGCTTTTCTTATCAAGAAATAACAAAGGATCAAGGAGGATCTGGGAGACTATTTAGAGGACCCAGAAAAATACATTAGAGCTTTAAAAGGTGTTACTCTGCTGTATGGCCTTACTTAGAAGGATATGATGTATATCTTGGGACAAACGTTGACTCCCCACTCAAAAAGTCGTTTTGGGAAAAGCGGTTGCTTACGGAGATGAATGGCTTGGTAATGAATCAATAGGGAAGAGGGAGGACGAGATCACCGCCCTCCCCACTGTGAATCAAGCAGTCCCAACTATAGAACCAGACTGGGACTATAACACAGCCAAAAGAAGATGGGATCAGAGTCATTTTGTCAGATGTATTCTTGAAGGACTCAGGAAGGTGTGTTCTAAGCCTTTAAACTATGGCAAATTGGCAAACATAGAACAGGAGGAGAAAGAAACTCCTGGTAAATTCCTAGACAGACTGAGAGAAGCCCTTCACAGATTCACTGAGATTGATCCCGAAAGTGAAGAGGGAAGAGTGATCTTAAAAGACAGATTTCTCACTCAGTCGGCTCAGATATCTGCCGTAAGCTATTAAAAAGGGCATATGGACCAAATCAGTCTTTAGATAATCTGTTACAACTGGCTCAGACAGTCTATTATGGTAGGGAATGTGAGGAAAAGAAGGAAAGGCAGAGAAAGACAAAGGAACAGGCGGAAGCCTTCGCAATGCCTATGAAAACTGTTCTTAAACAGCCTGAGAAAAATGCCCAGAGGGACCCAGGTGAAAAGGGATGGGCTTGCTATTACTGTGGAAAGGAGGGGCACCTCAAGCGGTATTGCCCTCAGGCATCTAAGCCGCCCCCGGCTCCATGTCCGCTCTGCAAGGGACCACACTGGAAGAGAGACTACCCCCAGAGGCGTAGGTCTCAGGGGTCAGACTCTCAAGACAATCAGGACTGAATGTGCCCAGGGGTCCCCACACAAACTCCCGTCCTAATTACACCTGAGGAACTCCGGGTATTAATAACTGTGGGGGGCCAAACCATCGATTTCCTCTTAGATACTGGAGAAACTTACTCCGTGCTTACTGAAGCCCCTGGCCCACTTTCTTCCCAATCCGCTTCCATAATGGGACTGTCTGGACAAGCCAAAAGGTATTATTTCAGTTATTCTTTAAGTTGTAACTGGGATTCTGTGCTATTTTTCACACAAAGTTTCTGATCGTGCCAGTATCTCCCTCAACCCTTCTGGGGAGGGATATACTGAGCAAGGCCCATGCCTCTGTCTTCATGAATATGGAGCCCTCTCTATCTCTCCCTTTAATTGAACAAAACGTAAATCCTAGAGTATGGGCTGATGGAAAATCTGTGGGTCGAGCACAAAATGCTATTCCTGTAGTTGTCAAGCTCAAAGACCCGCACTTATTTCCACATAAGAAGCAGTATCCACTGAATCCTGAGGTTAAGGAAGGGTTAAAACCCATCATTGAAAGTTTAAAGGAGCAGGGACTACTAGTTCCCTATAACAGTCCATGCAACACTCCTATTTTGGGTATAAAGAAATCAAATGGTAAATGGAGACTAGTTCAAGGTTTATGAATAATAAATGAGGTTATAGTTCCTTTACACCCCGTCGTGCCTAATCTTTATACTCTATTGTCTGAAATTCCTGAACAAGCCAAATATTTTTCAGTAATTGATTTGAAAGATGCTTTCTATTCAGTGCCTTTGGCGGAGGAAAGTCAATTTCTATTTGCCTTTGAAGACCCTTCGCAGTCAAATTCTCAGTTAACCTGGACAGTTTTGCCCCAGGGATTTCGTGACAATCCTCACTTATTTGGACAAAGTTTGTCACAGGATCTACAAAACTTTAACAGCTCTGAAGTGGTGGTGTTACAATATGTAGATGATATTTTGCTCTGTGCTGAGACAGAGGAAACTTGTTCATGAGCCTCAGAAGATTGCTTAAACTTTCTGGCAGACTGTGGTTACAAGGCATCAAGAGAAAAGGCTCAGCTTTGTCAACAATTGGTTAGATATCTGGGCCTAATCATATCAGAAGGGACTAGGGCCATAGGCCCTGAGAGAATTAAACCTATACTAAATCACCCCCTATCTATGACTTTAAGACAATTGAGAGGATTTTTGGGAATCACTGGCTACTCTCGTATTTGGATTCCGGGTTATGGGGAACTTGCCCGGCCTTTATATAAACTTATAGCTGAAACTCAGCAGGCCCAAACCGACAAACTGGTTTGGTCTCCAGATACTCAAAAGGCTTTTAAGGTTCTTCAGACCTCTCTCCTGCAAGCTCCCACTTTGAGCTTGCCCACAGGGTCAGAATTTAATTTGATTGTCACTGAAAGAAAAGATATGGCCTTGGGAGTTTTGACACAACCCCGAGGGCCTCAACAGCAACCTATTGCTTATCTAAGCAGAGAATTAGATGTAGTTTCACGTGGGTGGCCCCACTGCCTAAGAGGAATTGGGGCAGCAGCTTTATTAGCACCTGAAACTTTAAAAATAATTAAGGGATGAAACCTTACTGTACTGACTTCTCATGATGTGAGTGGAATCTTAAATTCTAAGGTTAATATTTGGATGACAGACCGTAGGCTTCTTAAATATCAGTCATTGTTATTAGAAGGACCAGTAACTAAGCTTAAAGTTTGTGGAAATTTAAATCCTGCCACTTTCCTTCCTGAGAAGGAAAATGAAACACCTGATCACGATTGTTCCCAATTTCTAACTTTAAACTATGCAGCTCGGGAGGATCTAATGGATACCCCATTAGACAATCCTGGCATGGAAATATTTACAGATAGCAGTTCTTTTGTTCGGGACGGAAAGTGTAAAGCAGGTTACACCGTGGTGACTGCTGGACAGGTTTTAGAAGCAAAATCTCTCCCCCAGGGAACCAGTGCTCAGTTAGCGGAGCTTGTGGCTCTGACTTGAGCTCTAGAGTTAAGCAAAGGGCAGCAAGTAAATATCTACACTGATTCTAAGTATGCTTATTTGATCTTACCTGCTCATGCTGCAATATGGAAAGAAAGACAGTTTAAAACAGCAACAGGAAAACCTATTAAGCATTTCAGAGAGATCAAGAGACTTTTAACTGCTATATATTGTCCTACAGAAGTAGCTGTTATGCATAGCAAAGGGCACTGCAGGGATGGGAGTAAAGTAGCCAAAGGTAGTCAGTTGACTGACTGTCAAGCCAGAAAAGCAGCACTTTACAAAACCCCTTCACTACAGAGACTTTTGATATGGACAGGTCCTGTGGAACAGGAAAAGCCACAATATACTGAGGAATAATTAGAGAGATATGAGAAAAGAGGAGCAAAGATTACTGGTAAAGGATGGTTACAGTCCAAAGATGGACAATTAATAATTCCTGAAAGTGCTCAGTGGAAAATTCTTAAAGGTTTACACCAGCATTTTCATTTGGGTACAGAGAGTACTTACCAGATGGCTTCTCGTTTGTTTGAAGGTAAAAATGTAACGAAAACTTTAAAGAACATTATCAAAAGGTATGAGGTTTGTCAGAAAAATAACCCAAAGACTGAAAAGCTAGCAAAATCTGGATTACAACGAAGTGGAAAGTATCCTGGAGAGGACTGGGAAACTGATTTTACTCATATGCCAAAAGCTAATTCTTGCTTACAAGTTTGAGTGGATACTTTTACTGGATGGATTGAGGCTTTTCCCTGTCGTAGTGAACAGGCTAAGGAGGTTAAGATTTTAATCCATGAAATTATCCCCAGGTTTGGGCTGCCATGGACCCTTCAGAGTGACAATGGCTCTGCCTTTAAAGCTGCTGTAACTCAGGGGGTATCTAAAGCTCTAGTAATAGAATATCACTTACACTGTTCCTGGAGACTCCAATCCTCAGGAAAGGTTGAAAAAGCTAATGACATTATCAAAAGACATCTGTGCAAATTAACTCAAGAGACCCGCAGGACAATTGGATTAAAGTCTTACCCATAGCTTTAATGAGGGCTCAAACTGCCCCCAAAAAGGAGGGACTGCTCCCCTTTGAATGTATTTATGAAAGACATTATGAATGTCTTACACACAGACATTGTTACAGACCCTGAAGCCTTGGAATTAACTATTTATGTAACTCAGCTCTCAGCTTTTCAATAGGCATTAACAGAACTCCAGGAGACAACTCCTGACCAGCCTCTGAGTCAAGCAAGCCTCTATTTGAGCCAGGAACTGAGGTCCTCATAAAAACATTGGGGTCTGGGGGCCCATCCCTCAAGCCCCTCTGGGAAGACCCTTACCAGGTTATTCTTTCTCCTCCCACAGCTGTCAAAGTGCCAGGGATTGATTCATGAGTACCTCACACTCGAGTTAAGAGGTGGCACCCTGACCAGAACTCATTTTATGTCTTTACTTTCTATGCTCTGACTTTGTACTTTTCAGATGGGCCTGATAATCTATGTGAGCCTACTTCTGCTGACTCCAAAAATCCTGAGTCTGCTGTTTGATCCTCAAGACAATGCTTTCCTGTCCTGGGCTCACTCCTATGCTGCATTTCATAATCGGTCTAACTGCTGGGTCTGCGGAGCACTCTGCTCTTCATCAGTGGAAGGCTTCCTGTGGTGGACATCTCCACTTCAAGGAAAATACTTCCTCCAAGTCTGCGAATACCTTTGACAACAATCATATGTGATGCCTCTTCTTCACCTAACAACCCTAAAATGGACTGGTGCAACACTTTGTACTTTAACTATGGGCATAACGTGACTTTTAATTTTGATTATACATTATCTCGGTTTAATGACTATTTTGCTACACATAAGCAAACAGGTCTAGATCTAATGGTTTTCTACCCGATGTTTATCAAATATGGGATGGGGTTACATGGCTAACTCCTGAAAAAGGACACCTAATATCTACTGTCCCTATATGCTGGGAACAAATAGAGCTATCCCCAAAAGTTAGCCAACAACTTAATTACAATGATTGGAAACAATTGGGATTTTTGCCTCAGGAAATATGCAATATAATCATTCCCGTGTTTTCCAACCCCAGTTGAGGTCCTCCCTTTGGCCAGGCACTAATTGGGACTGGAGATCTCAGTCACGCTGGCTTGCTCCAAATGGGACTTACTGGATATGTGACTCTTACCTATGGGTATGACTTCCCCCTGGTTGGATAGGGAGATGCACCCTGGGTCTAGCCTTTACTCACGGCTTTATATTTTCTGAGCTTCCAGAAAAGCCTGCTAATTTATCCCACCTTAAAACTTGGTGGGCAAGGTCTGTATTTCACTGGTATGATTATTTGGCTGCAGTGTTTGTTCCCTCTTTGGGAACTACAGATGTTATGCTACAAGTGGATGCTTTGACTAATTTTACTCAACAGGCATTACAAGATTCTCAAAAAGTTATTTCAGCTCTTAATGCTGAACAAGCACAAATTAGAAAGGAGGTTTTACAAAAGAGATTAGCTTTAGATTCTGACAGCTGCGCAAGGAGGAACTTGTGCCATTATTCATACCCAATGCTGTACATATATACTTGATATGAGCACTAATGTTATTCATTTTATTAAACACACGAACAAGATGATTGGGGCTATGGATACTCCTGAAGCCTCCTCAATTGCCTCACTTTGGGAGACGTTAACTAGTTCCCCATGGTGGAAAACTATCTTAATTACAATAAGTCTGACTGTTTTGTTTTTGCTGTTTGCTCCCTGCATCTGTAACTGTGTAACTGGATTTGTGTCTAGTCGCATGAAAGCTTTTAAGTTACAGATGGTTGCTCAAACTCCTGCTACTGTTGCAGCTTCTTCCAACTACTACTTGGGCCCCCTGGATCAGAAATCCTCAGCATGAGTGTTAGGATAATATGTTACCTCACCAATTTAGGGACAATGCCCCTTGTCAGCTCAGAAGCAATTACAGAATGAAAACGACACTCCTTTTCCCTAGGCAACATAATTCTCCAAAAAGAAAAGGGGGGAATGAGAGGGCAACAGGCAGGAAGGCCAGTGGTCTCCAAATGAAGGAAATAGGCTGCAAGTGTCAGACATTTTTATCTCTCTTAAGAGGCAGGAGGAAACAAACTAGCGATATTTTTTTCCTTCTCTATACAAATTTAAAAGGAGGTTTCTCTTAAAATACTGTGTTGCCATAATGACACCTGATTTCACCTGAAGTTAACTATTCTCAAACCTTGAGTTAACCAATGCATTTTCCTATGGAAATGTTTGTCTTAAGCTATGTTAATGTACTATGCATTTATCTCAAACTCTGTCTTCAAGTCGGTTCCGCCTAATGGCTCAGAACCTACTTGACAAACAATTATGTTATACTCAGACATTTTCCCCCTAATCTATGTAAACGAAACTATTTGTATGGTAATCTGCCCTTCTACAAGATTCAAGTCAACTGTTTTATGGCCTGGGATGAATCGTCTGGTGCCAAGATTATCCCAAAATACACCTTATGGATGAGGGGCCTGGTGCCATTCTGAGTTTTAAGACATGCTTTTCTTTCATTAACAGACTTCTAGTGACTATATAACATCCAGCTGAAGACTAGGAGGGGGGGTACTCTTTCTGCCCCCTTCTGATACCTATGTCAGAAGCTTTCTCTATCTCCTTTATACTTTAATAAAACTTTATTACACAAAAGCTTTGAGCGATCAAGCCTCGTCTCTGGCCCCGGATTGAATTCTTCTCCTCCGAGGCCAAGAATCCCCACATCTTTTCATGGGTCAGCAACAACCTTTCAAGACAACACAACTTGCCCTGTAAATGTTGAAATTAAATAATAACCAGGAGTTATTATGACCAAGATGGCAAGAAAAAGTACCTTCACCTGAATTCTAAAATTGCTGAATTTTCCTAGAGTGACTCGTTCATGATTTCTTCCCATGCAATATTATTTCTAGTAATTTACAGGGGTGACTTTTATAAATGCTTACATATAAATATTCTATTATACATAAAGATTTATAAAATTGAAAAATCACAAATAAATTGAATGCTTAATACAAAAGTGAATAAAAATCATTTATAGCTATATGATTAAATATTCTACAGCTATTAAAATATGATTTTTAGAACAACATTTATCAGCTAGAGAAAAGGCTTTTGACAGAACTTAGGAAAAAAATGTAACAAATTTTAACATATGTAGCATGATCTCAGTTTGAGGTAAAATGCATATATTTGCACATTAAAAACTGCTAAAAGCCCAATAATTCCATTCCTGATTATATATCCTTAGAAAAGCAAAAACACTAATTTGAAAAGATACATGCACCCCAATTTCCATAGTAGAATTATTTATAATTGCCAAGATATGGAAGGAACCCAAGTGTTCATCAACAGATGAATGGATAAAGGAGATGTGGTATATGTATACAATGGAATGCTATTCAACCATAAAAAAAAGAAATTTTGCCATTTGCAGCAATATGGATGGACTTGGAGGGAATTATGTTAAGTGAAATGAGTCAGAGAAAGGCAAATAATGATTTATATGTGGAATCTAAAATAATACAAAAAACTAGTGAATATAACAAAAGAGAAACAGATTAACTGATACAGAGAACAAATGAGTGGTTACAAGTTGGGGGAGGGAAGGGGGAGGGGCAATCTAGGGGTAGGAAACTAAGAGACACAAACTACTACATATAAAATAAACTACACCGATATATTATACAACACAGGGAATATAGCCAATATTTTATAATAACTATAAATGGCATATAACCTTTAAAAATTGTGAATCACTATACCATACACCAGTAACATATAATATCATACATCAACTATACTTCAATTTTAAAGATGAAAAAAGAAGAAGCAGGGGTTAAAAAAAACTGCTAAAAGGAAAGATAACTAATGTTTTATTGTTTCCTGTTTGTAATTATAAAAGTTTATTTTCTCCCAAGAGGAAAAAGTTTTATTTTAAAAATCAGAATAAAATATGTAAGTGAAATAAAAAAGGGAAAAAAACCTAGAAAGCTAGGAAAAACACCTCACCACCCTAGGACTGAAACAGACTATTCAAGTAATAACATTCCCACCCCACCAATATGCATTAGAACACCCAACTAAGATGTTCCCCAAAGGGTGAGACAGACCATACCATTCCAAACTCCGGCTCAATTCACTCCATCAGCAGGACACAAAGCCCAAAGAAGAGCTCTCAGCCATAGCTGAGATAGAGAAGCTAAGAACCAGGAGGCACCCCTACATAAATGAGACAAAGTGTTAGTCGCTCAGTCACTCCCGACTCTTTGTTACTCCATGGACTGCAGCCCACCAGACTCCTCTGTCCACGGGATTTTCCAGACAAGGATATTGGAGTGGTTGCCATTTACTTCTCCAGGGGATCTTCCCAACCCATGTATTGAACCCCGGTCTCCTGCACTGCAGGCAGATTCTATACCAACTGAACTATGAGGGAAGCCCTAAGTAAGATTAAATGCTCACGAAAACTACCTTTACTTTGGGCGAAGAAAAGGCACTCAAGACAGAGTTCCCATCCTGGGCAGCGGCCAAATTGCCAAGAAACAGTCTCAGCTGTCCCAGATTGCAGAGTATCAAGAAAGAGACCAAAAACCCAATACTGAGAAAACACCCAGAGTAAAGCTTTCTACCCTGGACAGCTGAGCCAGAGCACCCTTGAGAGTACCCCCTTGGTTGTAACAGCACCAAGGCTAAGTCCTCTCAAGATGGAGACAAGCACTCCCACTAACAGTCCCCATGGACAATGAGCAGATCACAAGGAAAAGCTGCCTCCTCAAAGCAGAGACACACAGTCCAAGCACAACTGCTCCCCATGCTGATCTGAGCACCTGAGAAGAGGCTCTCGCCACTGAAGGAAAGCCCCCCAAGGGAGAGGGACACACAGTCCTGAGGTTATACACCCAGGAAACGTCTTCACTCAGGGCTGGGACAGCTGCAAAGAAGCACTCACCCCCCCTCTCCCAGCTTCTGCGGAAGTGTCCCTTCACCCACATGAGGAGAATCACACGGGGAACCACCCCAGAACTGAGCAGGAGATCCAGGGCTAGCCCTGTCCCCGACAAGGCTGAACTAAAGCATCTGAGAAACGGCATTCCCCCCTGGGCTGAAGCCAGCCCCCAAGGCAGCATCTCGCCAGAGCTGAGGGGGTTCCCTAGGAAGCGCTCCACCCTAGATGGAGAACACCCAGGGACAGACACTCTCAGGGGCAGAAAGAACGCCCCTGGGAAAAGAATCCACATTCCCACCATCAATCCTGACCTTAACAAAGGAGCCTAGAAGCAACTCACAAAATGACAGTAAATGCATCGAGGCCTCACAGGTGGAACTTTCTAGAATGTACCCTGGGCAGTTGCCAGAAATATGCCTTCCTCGGGTGTCTGGGAGGGAAGTGCATGAGGAAGTGTCCTACCAGAACCGGATGTGTTACTGCCTGGGAGGACTCAAGGGAAGCCCCTGGCTACAGATGCCACTGTCAAGAGCTCTGCACCACTGGAAATACTGTTGCCTAGAGAGGCTTCCACCCGAGGAACCTCTGGCAGAAGTTTAGAACCCAGGAGTCAGTTCCCTGCGTCTACCACAAACCTCGTGCTCTTTCTCTGGCGCCCTCTACAGGCCGACTTCTGTGTCCACTTCTACAAGGAAAAAAAAAAAAAAAGGAATCAGAACCACTTTTACAAATCAGACCAAAAGGGTAACTTTGAAACTGAGGGAATAAGTCAGTACTGACACACTATAGTAACAGAAAAAGAGGAAGGTTGTATGATCATCCTAATTGATGCGGAAAACATATGTGATAAAATGCAGAAAATATCCATGAGGAACAATTAAAAGCATTTGTTAAGAAAGGGATCTATCAGAAATCTATAATGCATGTTATTCGTAGGGGAAAACATTTGAAGGACTCCATGTCAAATCAAAGCAAGACAAGATTGCCCACTGTCATCCCTTCTGTTCAACACTGCACTACAGGATTCCTGTCTTGTAAGTTCAGGTAGCGACTAGGGCTTTTCACACAGAGCAAGCTCTCAGACTGTTGAATTATGGACAAGCCCTGAGATCAGTGCTGAAGGGAGGCTCCAGGCATGTCCCATAGTGATAGTTGTCTGGGAATAGAGATTGCTGGGGAGCTCCAATCAGCTTTGCCCTTTTCCCTGGCTGATGGGCTGCTGGCTTCTGACCTACTGTAGATGTGAGGTCATTGGTTTCAAGGCTACTATGCACCTGAGGATGAGGAGTCGGAATAATGCAATATTCCAAATCTCACTGGTCCTATTGTGATCTAGCCTAATAGAGTAAACGTTGTTCTTGAATAAATGCTCTTCAAATTGTTGCAAGCCTTTGGTTAATTTTCAACATTTGCCCATAATTTCATTGCTTTGATGCAGAAGTGGCCGTTCACAGACTCTTACTCTACCAATCCAAAAGTGACTCATATTGTTGTTGTTCAGTCACTCAGTCGTGTCCGCCAACTTTTTGGCCAACTGATGCAAAGAGATAACTCATTGGAAAAGACCCTGGTGCTGGGAAAGATTGAAGGCAGGAGGAGAAGGGGGTGACAGAGGATGAGATGGCTGGATGGCATCACTGACTCAGTGAACGTGAGTTTGAGCAGACTCTGGGAGACAGTGAAGGACAGGAAAACCTAGCATGCTGCAGTCCATGGGGTTCCAAAGAGTAGGACATGATTTATTGACTGAACAACAATGGTACATCTTAAACTAAGTATAAATCCAATGATTCAGAGTATAAATTATGTATACTGTTTCCCTTTTTCTTCTGGAAAAAAACTAATGTGGGCATTTCCTGCATACTATAAGGAACTACTAATAATTCAGACCTCACATATTGCTGCTCTAGACAACTTGTTATAGTGAAATCCAGTGAAGACATGGATGCATAATCAGAGGGTGTTTTAGGGTATATTAGGTGTAACACATTACCCCAAATTTAGTGGCTTAAAATTATCTCAAATTTAGTGGCTTAAAACAATACTCATTTGTTATCTGTTATTTCACAGTTCTGTTCAGAATTCTGGATGGTTTTGACTTGGTCCTAGCACCAGGTCTTAAAAGACTGAAATCAAGATTTTAGCCAAGCTACATTCTTACGCAACTAGATGAAAATATATACCATGTTCTTTGATTGGAAGAATCAATATTGTTAAAATGACCATATTACTCAAGGCAATCTACTGGTTCAATGCAATCCCTATCGAAACACCAGTCGTCAAAAAGACTGGCCTAAGAGGCCTTCTGATCGCCAGCTCAAAAAGACTCTGATAGGGCCATAACACCTGCAGTGGAGGCAGTCCGTGTCCCTGCACACTTGGCACCACCAGGATCCCTGCAAGCTGAGCAGCTGTGCCACCTTCATGCTCAACTCTCACTGGGGCAGAGCTGCCACAGGCAAAAAAGTCTTGTGTCTTTGTGCACAGGGTCGCTTTGGTCATGTCCGACTCTTTGCAACCCTGTAAACTGTGGCCTGTCAGCCATCTCTGTCAGGGAGAGAGGTTCTCCAGGCAAGAATACTGGAGTGTATTGGCCAATACTGGTTGCCATACCCTTCTAGAGGACTATATTTCCTGCTTCCCTAGCTGCCAAACCCCCTGAGCACCTGTTGCTGCCAGAACCCCTGGACCCAAGCAGCTGCACCACTTCCACACCTGATCTTAACAGGGGCAAACTCAAGCCCTCCAGGGCAGCATCAGGAGCTAAACCCCAGTGAACGACCCACATGTAGAGGTGGAAATAAAACCACAATCGAAACCCAGGGGCAGTGTGGCTAAGGAAGAAGAACCAAAATCTTCCCACCAGCTGTACAAGCTGCCAATTAAATCCACAGAATCAACTAAGCTGACTCTGAGTCTATGGAACATATAAAAGGACATTGAGAGCTAACACAGAAGAAAATGCACTAACTCTGATAGCTGTGGACATTGGAGGCAAGAATACACAGGAGTAGGACCAGATTAGAATCTAAGCACCCCATTGCAACTAAAAGAATTAAATATCTAGGAATAAACTTATCTAAGGAGATGAAAGAATTGTACACAGAAAATTAGAAGATCCTAATGAAAGAAATCAAAGATGACATAAACAGATGGAGAGATATTCCATGTTCCTGGGTAGAAAGAATCAATATTGTGAAAATGACTATACTACCAAATGCAATCTACAGATTCAATGTGATCCCTATCAAATTACCAATGGCATTTTTCACAGAACTAGAAGAAAAAATGTCACAATTCATATGGAAACACAAAAGACCCTGAATAGCCAAAGCAGTCTTGAGAAAGAAGAATGGAGCTGGAGGAATCAAGCTTCCTGACTTCAGGTTATACTACAAAGACAGTATGGTACTGGCACAAAAACAGAAATATAGACCAATGGAACAAGATAGAAAGCCCATGAATAAACCCATGCACCTATGGGTACCTTATTTTTGACAAAGGAGGCAGGAATATACAATGGGGCAAAGACAGCCTCTTCAATAAATGGTGCTGGGAAAACTGGACAGCTACATGTAAAAGAATGAAATTAGAACACTTCCTAATACCATACACAAATATAAACTCAAAATGGATTAAAGACCTAAATGTATGACCAAAACTATAAAACTCTTAGAGGAAAACATAGGCAGAACACTCGATGGCATAAATCAAAGCAAGATCCTCTATGACTCACCTCCTAGAGTAACAGAAATAAAAACAAAAGTAAACAAGTGGGACCTGATTAAACTTAAAAGCTGTTGCACAGCAAAGGAAACTATAAGCAAGGTGAAAAGAAAACCCTCAGAATGGGAGAAAATAATAGCAAATGAAACAACTACTGCTGCTGCTACAACACAAAGGATTAATTTCCAAAATATACAAACAGCTCATGCAACTCAATGCCAGAAAAACAAACAACCCAATCAAAAGGTGGGAAAAAGACCTAAACAGACATTTTTCCAAAGAAGGCATACAGACAGCTAATAAACACATGAAAAGATGCTCAACATTGCTCATTATTAGAGAAATGCAAATCAAAACTACAGTGAGATATCACCTCACACCAGTCAGAATGGTTATCATCAAAAAGTCTACAAACATTAAATGCTGGAGAGGGTGTGGAGAAAAGGGAATGCTCTTGCACTGTTGGTGGCAATGTAAATTGATACAGCCACTATGGAAGATGGTATTGAGACTCCTTAAAAAACTAGGAATAAAACCACCATATGACCCAACAATCCCACTCCTAGGCATATACCCTGAGGAAACCAAAATTGAAAGAGACACATGTATCCCACTGTTCACTGCTGCACTATTTACAATAGCTAGAACATGGAAGCAACCTAGATCAATGAATGAATGGATAAGGAAGTCGTGGTAGATATACACGATGGACTATTACTCAGCCATAAAAAGGAATGCATTTGAGTCCATTCTAATGAGGTGGATGAACCTAGAACCTGTTACACAGAGTGAAGTCCGAAAGAGAAAGATAAATATCATATTCTAATACATATATCCATTGGAATGCAGAGTTCCAAAGAAAAGCAAGGAGGGATTTTAAAATCGCCTTCCTCAGCTATCAGTGCAAAGAAATAGAGGAAAACAATAGAATGGGAAAGACTAGAGATCTCGTCAAGAAAATTAGAGATATCAAGGGAACATTTTGTGCAAAGATGAGCACAATAAAGGACAGAAATGATATCGACCTAACAGAAGCAGAAGTTAAAAAGAGGTGGGAAATAATACACAGAAAACTATACAAAAAAGATCTTCACGATGCAGATATCATGATGGTGTGGTTATTCACCTGGATCCAGGCATCCCAGAATGCAAAGTCAAGTGGGCCTAGGAAGCATCGCCACAAACAAAGTTAGAGGAGTTGATGGAATTCCAGTTGATCTGTTTCAAATCTTAAAAGATGATGCTGTGAAAGTGCTGCACTCAATGTGCACACAAATCTGGAAAACTCAGCAGTGTCTACGGGACTGGAAAAGCTCAGTATTCATTCCAATCCCAAAGAAAGGCAATGCCAAAGAATGCTCGAACTACCACACAATTGCATTCATCTCACACGCTAGCAAAGTAATGCTCAAAATTCTCCAAGCCAGGCTTCAGCAGCACATGAACAGTGAACTTCCAGATGTTCAAGATGGATTTAGAATACTCAGAGGAACCAGAGATCAAATTGTCAACATCTGCTGGATCATCAAAAAAGCAAAACAGTTCCATGAAAAACATCTGTTTCTGCTTTATTGACTATGCCAAAGCCTTTGACTGTGTGGATCACAAAAAAGTGTGGAAAATTCTGAAAGACATGGGAATACCAAACCACCTAACCTGACTCCTGAGAAATCTGTATGCAGGTCAAGAAGCAACAGTTAGAACTGGACATGGAACAACAGACTTGTTCAAATCAGGAAACGAGTATGTCAAGGCTGTATATTGTCACTCTGCTTATTTAACTTATATGCAGAGTACATCATGAGAAACGCTGGGCTGGAAGAAGCACAAGCTGGAAGCAAGATTGCCAGGAGAAATATCAATAACCTCAGATACACAGATGACACCACCCTTTGGCAGAAAGTGAAAAAAAAAAAAACTAAAGAGCCTCTTGATGAAAGTTAAAAGGAGAGTGAAAACATTGGCTTAAAACTCAACATTCTGAAAACAAAGATCATGGCATCTGGTCCCATCACTTCATGAGAGATAGATGGGGAAACAATGGAAACAGTGAGAGACTATTTTGGGGGGCTCCAAAATCACTGCAGATCGTGACTGCAGCCATAAAATTAAAAGATGTTTGCTCCTTAGAAGAAAAGCTATGACCAACCTAGACAGCATATTAAAAAGCAGAGACATTACTTTGCCAACAAGGTCCGTCTAGTCAGTTCAGTTCAGTTCAGTCACTCAGTCGTGTCCGACTCTTTGAGACCCCATGAACTGCAGCACGCCAGGCCTCCCTGTCCATCACCAACTCCCAGAGTTCACCCAAACCCATGTCCATCGAGTCGGTGATGCCATCCAACCATCTCATTCTCTGTCATCCCCTTCTCCTCCTGCCCTCAATCATTCCCAGCATCAGGGTCCTTTCAAATGCGTCAGCTCTTCACATCAGGTGGCCAAAGTATTGGAGTTTCAGCTTCAGCATCAGTCCCTCCAATGAACACCCAGGACTGATCTCCTTTAGGATGGACTGGTTGGATCTCCTTGCAGTCCAAGGGACTCTCAAGAGTCTTCTCCAACACCACAGTTCAAAAGCATCAATTCTTCGGTGCTCAGCTTTCATCACAGTCCAACTCTCACATCCATACATGACCACTGGAAAAACCATAGCCTTGACCAGACGGACCTTTGTTGGCAAAGTAATGTCCCTGCTTTTTAATATGCTATCTAGATTGGTCATAACTTTCCTTCCAAGGAGTAGGCGTCTTTTAATTTCATGGCTGCAATCACCATCTGAAGTGATTTTGGAGCCCAGAAAAATAAAGTCAGCCACTGTTTCCACTGTTTCCCTATCTATTTGCCAAGAAGTGATGGGAACGGATGCCATGATCTTAGTTTTCTGAATGGTGAGCCTTAAGCCAACTTTTTCACTCTCCTCTTTCACTTTCATCAAGAGGCTCTTCAGTTCTTCACTTTCTGCCATAAGGGTGGTGTCATCTGCATATCTGAGGTGATTGATATTGCTACCAGCAATTTTGCTTCTAGCTTGTGCTTCTTCCAGCCCAGCGTTTCTCATGATGTACTCTGCATATAAGTTAAATAAGCAGGGTGATAATATACAACCTTGATGCACTCCTTTTCCTATTTGAAACCAGTCTGTTGTTCCATGTCCAGTCCTAACTGTTGCTTCCTGACTTGCATACAGGTTTCTCAAGAGGCAGGTCAGGTGGTCTGGTATTCCCATGTCTTTCAGAATTTTCCACACTTTTTTGTGATCCACACAGTCAAAGGCTTTAGCATAGTCAATAAAGCAGAAACAGATGTTTTTCTGGAACTCTCTTGTTTTTTCAATGATCCAGCATATGTTGGCAATTTGATCTCTGGTTCCTCTGCCTTTTCTAAAACCAGCTTGAACATCTGGAAGTTCACGCTTCACATATCTGTCTTGTCAAAGCTACGGTTTTTCCAGTAGTCATGTGTGGATGAGAGAGCTGGACTATAAAGAAATCTTAGTGCCAAAGAATTGAAGTTTTTTAACTGTAGTGTTGGAGAAGACTCTTGGGAGTCCTTTGGACAGCAAGATTCAACCAGTCCATGCTAAAGGAAATCAGTCCTGAATGTTCATTGGAGGGACTGATGCTGAAGCTGAAATTTCAATACTTTGGCCACCTGATGCGAAGAACTGACTCATTGGAAAAGACCATGATGCTGGGAAAGATTGAAGGCGGGAGTAGAAGGGGATGACAGAGGATGAGATGGTTGGATGGCATCACCAACTCGGTGGATATGAGTTTGAGCAAGCTCCGTGTGTCGGTGATGGACAGGGAAGCTTGCCATGATGCAGTCTGTGGGGTCACAAAGTGACACGACTGAGTGACTGAACTGAACTGAACACATATATATGGAAACTAGAAAAATGATAGTGAAGAATTTATTTACAGGGCAACAGTGGAGAAACAGACACAGAGAATCGACTTATGGATATGGGGAGAGGGGAGGAGAGGGTGAGATGCATGAAAAGAGTAACATGGAAACTTACACTACAGTATGCAAAATAGATAGCCAAGGGAATTTGCTGTATGGCTCAGGAAACTCAAACAGGAGCTCTCTATCAAACCTAGAGTGGTGGGATGGGGAGGGAGATGGGAGGGAGGTTCAAAAGGGAGGGTATATATGTATACCTATGGCTGATTCATGTTGAGGTTTGATAGGAAACAGCAAAATTCTGTAAAGCAAGTATCCCTCAATAAAAAATTAATTAAGAAACCCACCAATGGCATTTTTCAATAAACTAGAATAAATAATTTTAAAGTTTGTATGGAACGCAAAAGACCCAGAATAGCAAAAAGAAATCTTAAGAAAGAACAGAGCTGAAGCAGTCACACATCCTGACTTTAGACTATATTACAAAGCTAGAATCATCCAAACAGTATAGTACTGGCACAAAAACACACAAACAGATCAATGGAAGAAGATAAAGAGCCCAGAAATAAACCTATGCACTTATGGTCAATCTATGACAAAGGAGGAAAGAATGTGCAATGGAGAAAAGACAGTCTCTACAATTAGACGTTCTGGGTAAACTGGACAGCTATGTGTAAAAGAATGAAATTAGAACATTCTCTAAAACCATGTCAAAAATAAACTCAAAATGGATTAAAGACTTAAATATAAGACCAGAAGCCATAAAGCTCCTAGAGGGAAGCATAAGCAGAACACTCTTTGATACCAATTGTAGCAATATTTTTTTTGGATCTGTCTCCTAAAGCACATTCATACTTGCAATAACTACTAAATTTTATAACAGAGCTAAGTGAAAATAAAGGTTTACTACTATCTTTATTGAAGTACTGTTGACTTATAATGTTATGTCAGTTTCTGATGTACTATAAGGTGGTTCCGTTATACATATACACATGTGTTCTTTTTCATATTTTCCATTATAGTTCATTTGGGTTTCCTGGTGGCTCAGATGGTAAAGAATCTGCCGGCAATGCAGGAGACCTGGGTTTGATCCCTGGGTTGGAAAGATCCCCTAGAGGAGGGCATGGCAACCCACTCCAGTATATTGATTATAGTTCCCTGTTCTATACAATAGGACCTTGTTCTTCTTCTATTTTATATAAAGTAGTATGCATATACTGATCTGAAGCTCCTAATTTATCCCTCCCCTACCCCCTTTCCCCTTTGGTAACCATAAGTTTGATTTTACTGCTATATCTACAAGTCTGTTTCTGTTTTGTAAATAAGTTCATTTGTATATTTAAGATTTCACATATAAATGATATCATGTGATATTTATCTTTCTTGTTCTGATTTACTTCACTTAGTATGATAATCTTTATGTCCATCCATGTTGCTGCAAATGGCATTATTTCATTCTTTTTATGGCTGAGTAGTACTCCATTGTATATATAGTACCACATCTTTATCCATTCACCTGTCGATGATCATTTAGGTTGCTTCCATGAGTTGGCTGTTGTAAATAGTGCTGACAGATGGGGTGCACATACGTTTTTGAGTTAGTTTTCATCTTTTCAGGATATATGCACAGGATTGGGATTGCTGGACATATGGTAACTAAATTTTTAGTTTAAGGAACCTCCACACTGTTCTACATAGATGTTGCACCAATTTACATTCAAACAGTGTATGAGAGTTCCCTTTTATCCACACTCTTTCTAGATTTGATATTTATAGATATTTTGATGATGGCCATTCCGACTGGTGTGGGGTGATACCTCATTGTAGCTTTGATTTTCATTTCTCTAAGAATTGAAGACACTGAGCATCTTCCCATGTGCCTGTTGGTCATCTGTGTGTCTTCTTTGGAGAAATGTCTACTTAGGAATTCAGTCCATTTTTAATTGGGTTGGATTTTTTTGGGAGGGGTATTGCTATTGAGCTGAATGAACTGTTTATATATTTTGGAAATTAATCCCTGTCAGTTGCATCATTTGCAAATATTCTCTCTCATTCTGTAGCTTGTCTTTTCATTTTGTTTATGGTTTCCTTTGCTGTGCAAAAGCTTTTAAGATTAATAACAAAGCTTATTTTAAGTACAGCAGAATTTCTGTAAAATTGTCATAGCGGTAAAAAGTATTAGAAAGAAATTGTTAAGAGTATTAATGGAAAAAGCCATATCACTCTTGACACAGTTATTTAAAAGAAATTGCTTCACTGCCTCTATCATTTTAAATAATGTTAAACATCTTGTCAGAAGAGAGTCATCTTCAGTATCAGATTCCTGTACTGTTGTGTTAAGAGTCACCTGTACTTTGGAATCTTCATGAAACATACTTTCTTTTGGAATACATTTTATTGCTAAGAAAGTTTAAACATTGCTTTCACCTCAGTGTAGAAATACTGTTGTTTTGCTTGTCTTTCTTTCAGTGCCACCAAAATAAACTCATTTTTCATTTAAAAAAATCCCACCACAGCAGTACCCATGTTAGAGATTGATTAAATAACCAGAAGACTGGAATCTTGAAGGACACATTGAGAATCCTGCCTATTACTCAAGCCAAAAGTGGACAGCTGCATCAGTCCAGTCCACTTTGGGACAGCCTGGAAGGACATGGTGAAGGATAGTCCTCCCAGGGAAGAACTTTGAGCAGTGCACCTGTCGTTCATTCTGCCAGGAGAGTCAGCCACAAGTATGAGTGCATATCCATGCCTAGGTCATGTCCATTTCATTGGCTGAAGGGTCAAGGACTTTGAGGATGCATAATTGAACACTTGGGACAAGGAGGTCCAAGGGAAAAGTATGTGGATACACATGTCCAAATGGATACATGATATGAAGATACTTGTGTCTTGTGAGAATTCTCTGTAAATAAGCTTACCAGAGCAGAATTTTAATAATCTGATGGATAGGTATTCGTCATCTAGACATCAATCAGCCTCTTTCTCTAGCATTCAGGTCATAATCCAATGAACTCAAGAACCAAGTGGCCAAATTGCAAGGATGGAGGTTTTGCTCAGCAACATGGGCTTCTACTCAGTAAGACTGATCTCACTATAATCACTGCTGAAGGCCCAATCTGCAAAAAGCAGAGGCCAACACTGAGCCCTCAATATGACACCAGTCTCTAGAGTCTGTCTGCTACTACCAGGTGGCAGGTGATTACATTGGCTCACTTCCATTAAGGAAAGGGCAGCGCTTTGTCCATGCTCAAACACTCTAGAAATGAATTTTCCTTCCCTCCTGAAGTGCTTTTGAGAAACCAACATTTATAGACTTGAAAAATGCCTTATTCACCACCAGGGTATTCCAATCAGCATCACTTCTAAATAAGGAGCCCATTTCACAGGAAATGAGTGTAGAAATGGAGCAGTGTTCATGGAATTCATTCGTCTTGTGTTTCCCACCATCCTGAAGTAAAATGACTTTTGGGAGACTCACTTATGGGAGTACAAAAGCATCAATTCTTCAATGCTCAGTCTTCTTTATGGTCCAACTCTCACATCCATACACAACTACTGGAAAAACCATAGCTTTGACTATATGGACCTTTGTTAGCAAAGTGATGTCTCTGCTTTTTAATATGCTGCCTAGGTTGGTCATGGCTTTTCTTCTAAGGAACAAAGTGTCTTTTAATTTCATGGCTACAGTCACCATCCACAGTGATTTTGGAGCCCAAATGTGCCATTGTTTCCACTTTTTCCCCATCTATTTGCCATGAAGTGATAGGACCAGATACCATGATCTTAGTTTTCTGAATGTTGAGTTTTAAGCCAGTTTTTTCACTCTCTTCTTCACCCTTGTTAAGAGGCTCTTTAGTTCCTCTTCACTTTCTGCCATTAGAGTGGTATCATCTGCATATGTGAGACTGTTAATATTTCTCCCAGAAGTCTTGATTTCAGCTTATGATTCACCCAGCCCAGCATTTCAGATGATGTACTCTGCATTTAAGTTAAATAAGCAGGGCAACAATAAACAGCCTTGACGTACTCCTTTCCCAATTTGTAACCAGTCTGTTGTTCCATGTCCGATTCTAACTGTTGCTTCTAGACCTGCAAACAGGTTTCTCAGAGGACAGGTAAAGTGGTCTGGTATTTCCATGTCTTTAAGGATTTCCCACAGTTTGTTGTGATTCACACAGTCAAAGGCTTTAGCATAGTCAATAAAACAGAAATAGATGTTTTTCTGGAACTCCCTTGGTTTCCCTGGTGGCTCAGGCAGTAAAGATTTGGCTTGCAATGCAGGAGACACAGGTTTGATCCCTGGGTTGGGAAGATCCTCTGGAGAAGGGAATGGCTACCCACTCCAGTATTCTTGCCTGGAGAATTCCATGGATAGGGAAGCCTGGCTGGCTACAGTCCAAGGGTCCCCAATGAGGCGGATGTGACTGAGCAACTAACAGTGGATAATTGTAAATCTAATTGAAGCAGAATGTCTAGTGGCCAAAGCATTCAAGAATGAATGTTGAGTCACCTCCCCAGGAAAGGAACCATGAAGAGCTGAGTGCTGGTTGAGGACAAGGGTATTAAAAGAAGGTAGTTATAAATACCAGCAATGTGACTTGCTGCACAAATCAGGACTGTAATAGTATTTAGACTGATGAGTTAATAACATATCCTTCCTCAAGGGGAAAACAAATAAATAAGAAAGCAAACTATGTTTTCAAAGAAAATTCTTAGGACCAAAGCCAGACTTTACTGACATAGAATCATAGCATTAAAGCTCCACTGGTTTTTCTTAACCTCGAAAGGCAATTCCCTTGAATGTCATATTCTAGGGAACTTCAGCAATACCCAGCACCACCCTACAGCACAGCAAACATGTCAATGTTTCTCACTGATAGTTTTAATAGGATTACATTTTTATGTAATTAACTTTGTTGTGAAGATGGTGGGACTTTATTTTTTTAGTATATTCTCAAGGTCCTGAATCCTCTTCTAAATCTGAAAATAAGTAGGCATTTCATTAACCAAAGATGCCAAAACACCTATGTGGTACAACACATTGTGAGGGATACAAAAAGGAGCTTACAGTGCATGTGGGATTATAAAATGAAACCTCATGGAAAGTTACAGGATACAAAATCAACACACATAAATAAGTTGCATTTCTATACATTAACAGAACAATCTCAAATGGAACTTAAGAAAACAATTCCATCTACAAGAGTAGCAAAAATAATACTTAAAAATAAAGCTAATAAACAACGTGAAAGATTTGTACACTGAAAATTACCAAAACATCACTGAAAGAAATTAGAGAAGACACAAATAAATGGAAAGGCATCCCATGTTCATGGATTGGAAGATTTAATATTATTAAGATGCCCATACTAACCAAAGCAATCTACAATATAATTACTGTCAAAATTCTAAAGTCATCTTTTACAGAAATAGAAAATTAGGTTTTAATATTCCTATGGAATCTCAAGGGACACCAAACAGACAAAAAATTTTTTAAAGAATAAAATCGGAAGGCTTACATTCCTGATTTCAAAACATATTTCAAAGCTATAGTAATTAAAACAGTATGTTGCTGGTATAAAGACATATAAATAGATTAATGGAACAGAATAGAGATTCTGGAAATAAACCCTCATGTATATGGTCAAATGCTCTTCTACATGGGTGTCAAAACTATTCAATGGAGAAATGAGTGCTTTAAAAAGAAATGGTGTTGGGAAAACTTGATATCCACAAAAAAAAGAATGAAGCTGGACCCTTACCTTATACCATAAACAAAAATTAACTCAAAGCAGATTAAAGACCTAAATGTAAGATCTAAAACTATAAAACTCCTGGAAGAAAACAAGGGAGAAGCTTCATGACATTGGACATGGTAATAATTTCTTGGATATCACGCTAAAAGCACAGACAACAAAAGGAAAAATAGACAAATGCTGTAATGCTGAGAAGGCTAGTGCAGGAGAGGGAGTTCAGTTTAAACACATGTAAGGATTTAAGTTTTAAATGTCTCTTAGACATGCAAGTGGAGATAACATGCATGCATTTGAATCTGAGTCTGGAGTTCAGGAGTAAGTTGTTGTTTTGAGGTATAAATTTAGGAATTGTTGAAATACACATCATATTTAAAGCTCTAAGGCTATGTGAGATCATCTAGGGAGACAATATATTAAAGGGAAGAAGGCCCAGGATCCAGATTTGGGGCCCTGAAATATTTAGTGGTGGTAATGAAAAGAAGCAACTAAAAAAGGAGAATGAAACAGGGAAGAAATCAGGGAAATGTGGTTTCTGGAAACCCAAGGTTTCCATGGAGGAGTGAGTGACTGACTGTGTCACATACTGCTGAGAAGTTAAAGGCAATGTGTAGCAGACAAGGAACTAGATATGACAGTTTCAGTGGAGTATAGGATGCAGAATTCAGATTCCTCTGGAATACAGTATGAACAGGAGGTGGCAAAATTCAGACCTACCCTCTTGTTGAGCCCATCATATTTTACTGCCTCAGGAACCTGCTTCATCCTTCCAATTCTTGCAACAACTCCAATTTGTTGCACCTTACTAGATTCTTTCTCTCCCACTTGCAAAAATGTTTATCTATCTCCATTCCTTAAAGATATAATTACCATCTTCCTTCCTAATTTATCAACAGAAAGGCCATAGTCTACCATCTCTTAGATGAGGAAGGACTGTTGGATTCTCTAGGACTTTTCACTTTGCTTTCAAGCTGAGAAGCAAACTCAATAGCTTCATTAGTCATCATTCACTAAAAAAAACAACCTATTCAATTAATGACAAAAATACAACCATCACAACTTTGTAAAGTCTTCAAATGTATGTATAATCATGCATTTGCACCATTAATATGGTTTTAATCACAGGGGAAAATTTGCCATTCATCCCCCAAGAAACACTCTGTTCTGAGAAATGCAATTTAATTTTAATCCAGTCTAAATGAAATAAGGCAGTTAAAATATGTGGTGTTATCCAAAGCCAAAAAACCATGGAGGGGATGAGTGGCTCTCATCAACCAAAAGGGGACAAATGCATAATTACCCACTGAAGAGGTACAATTCATCCTTTATCAACCCTTCTTAGGGAAAATCATTCTCTTGTGTGTGTCCTTTTATGCTTTAAATTCATCATTAACAAACATTGATTACCACTTTACCTAATGCTACACACAGATGGTGAAGGGTAGGGTAGTTTGAAAATATAAGTCCCCTCACCCCCAAACATAGGGAGATTCAAATATGTCCACCTAGGTGCTGGATTGAGGGGGATAAGGGTCAGAAGCATAGAAGCTTATCTTTAAGCTGTTATCATTGGATAACAAAGACTATGCCTCCCATAATTTGAATAGAATCATGATAAAGAATTTTTCCATAACATTTACATTTCTTGTAATAGAAGAATACAAAGAGGGTGAAGACATTTCACTGAGCATTTACTGCCTGCCAGGTACTATTCTAAATGGTTAACATATATGAACTCACGTAATCCTCTGTAGAATCCTATGAATTAGGTATGATTACCATTCTCATTGTTATAAATGAAGAAACCAAGGCACAGAAAGACTAAGGAAAACTAATTAATTGAGGATTGGGGTAAGGTGGAATACAGTTTAGACGATTACTGCATGTTCTGTGCCTTAATACCAATGGTCTCTTCCATGACTACAGATGTAATGTGCCTCTTCCATCCCTGCTAGGACTGAGATGCAGTTCCAAAAAAGAACCACCCTTCAGGGCTGGGAAAACACTCAAGGCAAAGTACCACTCCCAGGACAGTTAGAGCATCCAAAGAAATATCCCCACAAAGGCTAAGATATAGCTCCCACGGAAAGCCTTCCTACTGTATAGCTGAGATAGGGTCCCCAAGGATACTTCCTTCCCCAGTACTGACATAAATACTCAAGAAAAAGTGCCATACCTTGGCTGAAAACAGAGTACCCAATGAAAAGTCCTCTCCAGGGCTTAGAGGGAACTTAACAGGAAGATACCCTCCCACCAAAAAAAAAGGGTCGATGTCCAGAACTTGTTGGAGAGACCCAGCAATGTATGGCAGAGAATTTTCGTGGTGCTGCAAACCCATCCTCTGGGATTAGAGGTGTAGCACACAAGGAAGAATCCCTTTGGCTAGGGCTGAAATCAAATATGTAAGGACAAGCCCCTCCTTTAACATTACTTGGGTAGAAGGCCCTAGAAGACTTCCTCCCCGCCTCCATGGGGTTGAGACAGAGCACTCAAGTAAAAGCACCTCCCACCCATGGCAAAGACAGAGCATCCAAGGAAAAACCCTGGCCCCAGGGCTAATGTAAAGCACCCAAAGTAGAGTCCCTCCTCACAGGACTGAGAAACAGAATCTAAGAAACATCCCCAAACCCAGGGCTGAGATGGAGCAATCAAGGAAGAGACTCCCCACTATATGGTTGATAAGCAAGCAAGGAAAATCCCTTTCCCCAAAATAGCTGAGATGGAGAGCATCCACCCACAGGAAAGTCTTCCCCTAGCACTGAGATAATCATCCAAGGAAGACATCCTCCTAAATGGACTAAAATAGAGCACTAAAGGAAAGCCCCTTCATCAACAGAGCTGAGAGAGTACCCCAGGGAAAGTTCTCCTACAGTGCTGATGGTCACCCAGTGAAGTCTCCCCAGCCCACAGCTTATCTGTGTACCCAAGGAAGGCTTCCACCTCCCAGGGTGAGATAGATCCCCCAAGAAAGAGTACCACCCCCTAGACTGAGAACGCCCAAGAAATAGTTCCCTTGTAGGCAAAGTACCCAAAGAAAAGTATTCCTGCTGCTCAAGGGTCGAAATCCTGACCTTATTGGAAGAGACTAGAAGCGACTCAGAGAATGGTGGTAAAGTTGTTGTGGTACCACACCAATGGAAATGTCTAGAAATCTGCCTCTGTGGTATCTAAGAATGTTGTACAGAGATGTCTCATCAGAAGCAGTTTGACGTATACTATTGGCTGAGAGGGTTTCAAGGGAAGCTGCTGGCCACTATGCCTTTTACCAGCCAGGCCCTGGAGAAGTCATGTAAGGGGCAGAGCCTAGCACTGGAGAAGCCTGCTGCCCAGTAGAAGCCAGCTGTGTCAGCAACCCAGGACCCAGAAGCAAAACTTTCCCCTTACAATGTCTCTGGCGCCCTTTACAGACAAACTTCTGTGACAACTGCTATATGGAAAAAAAAGAGAAATGGACCATTTTCACAGATTAGGTCAAACATTAATTTGGAGCTGAGAGGCAAGAAATGGATAACCAGTGTGCTATATTAACAAATAAAGGAGGAAAGTCATGCAATCATTCTAATCAATGCAGAAAACACAAGTCATAAAACACAGCTATTCGTAAAGACAAAATTGAAAACATTTGTTAAGAAGTGAATCTACCAGAAATCTATAGTGTATATTATTCCTAGTTGTGAAAAATCAGTATTCCTTGTAAGATCAAGACAGGGATGTCCACCACTTCTATTTAACACTGTACTCCAAGAATCCTTAGCTTATACCTTAAGATAATAAGAGATAGTTATTTGGCTAAACTCAAAGTAGTCTATAGACAAAGAATTTGACAGAGAATAGATATCAAATCAACACAAAAATTAATTGTGTATTAATTCTATGATTCTTCATATATAAGAATTAATTCTTAATATATAAGAATTCTATAATTCTTCTATATAATAATAACAAGAAAATCAGGAAATGTAAGTTTTTAAGACAATCTTAAAATCAACAAAATTATATAAAGACTATTAAAGATATATATAGGAATATATAGTAGGGAGATTCCCTGGTAGCTCAGCTGGTAAAGAATCCACCTGTAATGCAGGAGACCCCAATTTAATTCCTTGTTGGGAAGATCCACTGGCGAAGGGATAGGCTACCCACTCCAGTATTCTCAGGCTTCCCTAGTGGCTTAGCTGGTAAAGAATCTGCCTGCAATGCAGGAGACCCAGGTTCCATCCCTGGGTTGGGAAGATCCCCTAGAGAAGGGAATGGCTACCGGCTCTAGTATTCTGGCCTGGAGAATTCCATGGACTATATAGTCCATGGGATCGCAATGAGTCTGACACAACTGGGCCACTTTCACTTTCATAAGATATATGAGACTGAATATGTGTATATGTGTATGGAATAAATATAACTAAACATGTCTAATACTGGTATGCAGACAATTATAAACTTTTATTGAAAGATATCAGAGAAGACTTAAAGTGAGGTCTATACCATAGATAGGAAGACTCAGAGTCCACTTCCTCCATCCCTCAATTTAATGTATAAATCTAACACAATAACAATCAAAGTTCCAACAACTTTTCATGGAACTTTACAAGCTGATTCTAAAATCTATATGGAAAAATAAATACCCAAGACAAACACATAGAAGAACAAATTAGGGGATCTGCCTTACTATCTCAAGACTTACCATTAACCTTTAGTAATAAAAACAGTGTGATACAGATGCAGAGGTACACAATTGAACAATGATATAGAATAGCAGGGCCTAGAAATAGTGTCACACATATATGGGAATGTGATGCATTTCAGAGGTATTATTACAGATTGCTGGGAAAAGAATAGACTTTCTTTTTGCAGCATATGGCTCTGAGACAATTGGCAATGTATGTGAAGTATAATGCAATTGGATCTCTTCCTCATACCACACTCCAAAAATTTCAGATTGATTAAGTATTTAAATAAAAAGAAAAAAATAAGACTTTAGAGGAATTTAGAGAAGAATATCTCTAAGACTTCCAAAAGAGGAAAATACTTCTTAAAGAGGACACACACTAAACATAACACAAAAGATTCTTTCAATAGTA
Organism: Muntiacus reevesi; assembly: GCF_963930625.1. Taxonomy (NCBI): domain Eukaryota; kingdom Metazoa; phylum Chordata; class Mammalia; order Artiodactyla; family Cervidae; genus Muntiacus; species Muntiacus reevesi. Next base: position 116,221,696 of record NC_089271.1, on the reverse strand, counting down.
CTGGTAATACTCTTCTTCTTAAGTTTGATGTGAGTTTACACAAGTCTCTTTAAGTTTCAGCTTACATATATGTTGCATACCTTTTTGTATGGATCAAATACTACATTATAGAATGCAAATAGAACAGCATACAAACTAATGCAGAGAAAGAAGTGAGTACCCTTAATAACAAAGGAAGAAATAACCCAACTTTTGGCAGAAATCTAGTCTTACTAGTGAACCTATGGCTTAAAGAAAGTATTATAAAAGCCGGGTTAACATTAAAGAAAATCATAAAGACCAAAAATCCTAGCAAGTTGTTATCTTTAATGGATATTTACTTCACCACATGAATGCAAAAATGGGTCAGTATTTGAAACTCTATTCTTATAATTCACCATTTTAATAGGTAAAAGAAGAAAAAACATGAGTATCTCAATAAATGCCAAAATTGCATTTAACAAAATTCAAGATCCATTCCTGAATTTAAAAAATAATGATAACAAGGAATAAGACACAAGTGTAATGTACAAAAGTTATTTGCTTTCCTAAATACCAACAATAACTATTAGAATTTGAAATTTTAAAAATATCGTTTATAATAGCACCAAAATAATGAAATACATATAAATCAAACAAAATATGTACAGGATCTCTATATGGGAAATTATAAGATCTATATAAATGCAGAGATATTCCATGTTCACAAAATAGAAGATTCAATATTATTAAGATATCAGATTATTATATCAAATTATTAAGATTTCCAATGTGACCTATAGATTCAAAGCAATCCCAGTCAAAATCCCAGAAAATTATTTTGTAGATATCAACAAACTGATTCTAAAGATTAAAGGGAAAGATGAAAGATCCTGAATAACCAATGTAATACAGAAAAATAAGAACAAAGATGGAGGACTCACACTACCTGATATCAAGACTTAGTGTAAAGCGTCAGTAATCAAGACAGTGTGGTAAAAGAGTAGACGTGTAGACTAACAGAACAGACAGCCCAGAAATAGACCCACACATATATAGTTGACCATTTTTGACAAAGGAGCAAAGGCAATTCAATGGAGAAAGCATAGTCTTTTCCACAAATGGTGTTATGGCAATTGGGTGTCCTTATGAAAAAAGATGAACCTAGATACAGGTATTATATCTTTCACAAAAATTAGCTAGGAAGTAATCATAGATCTAAATGTAAAATGAAAAACAATAAAACCTCTACAAGAAAGCATAAGAGAAAAATCTAGATGGCTTTGAGTTTGGAAATGAGCTTTTAAACATAATACAAAAAGCATGAGATAAGAAAGAGAAAATTGATAAGTTGGACTTTACTAAAATAAAATCTTCTCTGTGATAGACACTGTTATGAGACTGAAAAGACAAACCACAAAGTGGGAAAAAATATTTGCAAAACACAGCTCTGGAAAGGACTTGTATTTAAGATATGCAAAGAACTTTTAAAATGCAAAAGTAAGAAAACAACCTGATTTTTTAAATTAAGCAAAAGATCTAAACAGATACTTCACCAAAAGAGAAATACAGATAGCAAATAAACATGAAAGATGCTCAACATCCTTTGTCATTAGGGAAAACTGTAAATTAAAATGAGCATCACGGCACATCTATTACAACAGTTAAAATGCAAAACCTGATGATACCAATCACTGGCGAGGATGCAGAGTAACAGGAAGTAATTCACTGCTAATGGGAACACAAGATGGTAAGGCCACTTTGGAAGACAGCTTGGCTATTTCTTATAAAGCTGAACAAAATGTTACCATATGATCCAGCAATCATACACCTTGGTATTTGCCCAATTAATTTGAAAAAGCAGGTCCACACAAAAACATGTGAGTGCTTATTCATAATCATCAGAAAATGGAAATATCTTGTAATAGGTGATGGATAAACTGTGGAACATTCATATAATGAACTATTATTCACAGATTTAAAAAATGAATTATCAATCCACAGAGACATGAAGGAAACTTGAATACATATCACTAAGTAAAAGAAGCCAGTCTGAAAAGGCTACATACTATATAATTCCAATTATATGGCACTCTGGAAAAGGCAAAATCATGGAGACAGTAAAAAGACTAGTGAACAGGAGCTCAGGGGAAAGGAGAGGATTGAACGCGTGAAGCACAAGGCATTTTTAGAGTTGTGAACTTATTCTATATAATAATGTAACTGTAGATACATAAATTATGAATGTCAAAACTGACTGAACTCTAGATCACAAAAAGTGAACCTTGGTGTATATTTTTAAAAATCATTTGGGTCAGGGGAGTCCAAGGATAGAATGCAGAAGGTGACAAAATAATCTAACTATACTACAAGTTCTTGAAACAAATGTACTAAAGAGAGTACATGGGAAATGTGCTGATCTAAGTAAATTTGGAAATGAGTGGACTCTGTAAAATGGCAAAAAATCCCTACACAATCACTGTGCTCTAGCTGAAAAACTTGTTTCCCATGGGAAAACATGTTAACAATTCTGAAAACACTGCACATGTATACACTGGAATTAAACAATTCAAGTAAGTGGGTAGCAGACGGTGGGAACCAAGTTTCTCAGTGTTGGAATGGTTTACAGATAAGCAAGAGCAGGAAGTTACAATGATGTATGTGGTGATGGATCAAACATCAAAATGAACTTGTGCTTCACTTAATAGAAATACAGATGTTACCGATAGAAATATTTATACATATGTGTATAGGCACAGGTTAGTAACACATATTTCCTTGCTCTTTCAGGTAAAAGGGCCTTGAAGTGACAAATTCCCAGCAGTAACTGAGCACAACCAAGGTCCAGATCTTGGCTTTTAAAACTATTCTCCTTAAAAAACTGGAAATAGAACTGCCATATGACCCAGCAATCCCACTTCTGGGCATACACACCGAGGAAACCAGATCTGAAAGAGACACGTGGACCCCAATGTTCATCACAGCACTGTTTATAATAGCCAGGACATGGAAGCAACCTAGATGCCCATCAGCAGATGAATGGATAAGGAAGCTGTGGTACATATACACAATGGAATATTACTCAGCCATTAAAAAGAATTCATTTGAATCAGTTCTAATGAGATGGATGAAACTGGAGCCCATTATACAGAGTGAAGTAAGCCAGAAAGATAAAGAACATTACAGCATACTAACACATATATAAGGAATTTAGAAAGATGGTAATGATAACCCTATATGCAAAACAGAAAAAGAGACACAGATGTACAGAACAGACTTTTGGACTCCATGGGAGAAGGCGAGGGAGGGATGTTTCGAGAGAACAGCATCGAAACATGTATATTATCTAGGGTGAAACAGATCACCAGCCCAGGTTGGATGCATGAGACAAGTGCTCGGGCCTGGTGCACTGGGAAGACCCAGAGGAATTGGGTGGAGAGGGAGGTGGGAGGGGGGATTGGGATGGGGAATACATGTAACTCCATGGCTGATTCATGTCAATGTATGACAAAACCCACTACAATACTGTAAAGTAATTAGTCTCCAACTAATAAAAATAAATGAAAAAAATAAATAAATAAAGTGCAGAAGGCAGGAGAAAAAAAAAAAAACTATTCTCCAACAAAAAGAACCAGGTTCCTCGGAGTAAAAGGCTGACTCTAGGACTGGGGAAGGAAATGTACAAGATGAACCCAGAACATCTTGTAGTGCCAGAGGTAAGAACAACTGGGGCAAAAAATCCACAATAATGGGAGTGATGTCAAAGGGACACGGGAATCAAATGAAAGAGCAACCAATGTCCATAACTGGAACAATTTCAACTACAAATTAAGTAGTATTGCATGATAACCCAGAGTACAAAATAAATATCCATGAGCCCAAACTCATATAAATAAAATATAGAATAAATTGATAAGTGGGGGAGAAGAGATATCTCCTGTGCAGAAGAATTCCAAATAATTGATGTAGATACTCCATCCTCAAGGAGGTGCAGCATAACTCCTCACTGTCTAAGTCTGGGCTATGTATAACAACTTCCTTCCAAAGAAGACAGTATGGAAACGCTAACTCCACAATGGAGAAACTTGACAAACACTGCTTTAGGTGATCAAGAATAACATCAACAAGGAATTCCTTGGCAGTCCAGGGGTTAGGACTCTGCCCTTTCATGCCATGGCCTAGGTTCAATCCCTGGTTGGGGAACTAAGATCCCACAGGCTGCAGGCACAGGCAAAAAAAAAAAAAAAATCAAGAACGATAATTCAGGTTAATAAATGTGTACCCACAGTATGACAACGCCATACATAATCTAAGTCTAACAATGGTAAAAAAAAAAAAAATTTGGACAAATCCAGATAGAGGAATATCATACAAAATACCTGAGTTTCCTAAAACTGTCAAGGTCACCAGAAATAAGGAAAGTCTAAAAACTGCGACAGCCAAGAGAAGTCTAAGACATCACAGCTAATATCCTGGACAGAATCCTGGAACATAAAAAGGACATTAGGTAAAAATTAAAGATATCTGAATATTAACTGTGGTTAATAATAATGTATCCATATTGGTTCAAGGATTGTTACCAAATGTATCATGCTAACATTTTAACGAGTGGTGAAATTGAGGCAAGCTATGTGGGAATTTTCTGCACCATCTTCCCAAGTTTTCTATAAATCTAAAACAGTTCTAAAAACTAAGGTTTATTTAGAAAATACCATTTTTAAAAGGAGGTAGGACTATTTAAGAGACACCAGAGGGACTTCCCTAGTGGCCAATTGGTTAAGACTCTGTGCTTCCAATGCAGGGGGCACAGGTTCGATCCCTGGTTGGAGAACTAAGAGCCCACAAGCTGGGCAGCACAGCTGAGAAAAAATAAATGAGACTAGAGAGACAAATTTAAAAATGTAATTTGTGAACCTTGGTGGGGGCAGCTATAAAAGTCATTCTGGGGATACATGGGTAAATCTGAATATAGTATTAGATGGTTCATCATTTTCTTAAGTGTGAGAATGATATTGTGGTTAAATAAGACAATGTCTTCACTCTTATAGGAGAGGCCTGATGACATATTTAGGAATGTCATGATATCATGAAGTGTGATGATGAAGTCTGTAACTCACCACAAACAAGTCAGGAGGGCTTTGAAAAAAGCACACTTGGAAAGAGCAAAAGCAAAAGTAACAAAACATTAGAAATGGTGAATCTAAATGAAAAGTTATCTCGGCACTCATCAAACTATTCTTTCATATTTTATGTTAAATTCCTACAATTTTAGGAAAAATAGCAATAGGATTTTATTTTTTTTTTGCAATAGGATTTTAGAACTGAATAAAATTGTCTAGAAATATAAACGTGCAAGAATAACTAGGGAAATATCCTGAAATTAATAATAATGTTGTATATATTAGCAAAGCTTAATATGAAAATGTATAACAACTCAAAGTAATTAAAAGACTGCTAAGTTTTGGAAAAGACTGCAGAGTTCAGAAATAAACCTAAATATACATGGAAACAATATACAAGGGATGGTTTTTCAAATCAATGTGGAAAAAGTCAATAAATAGGGTTGGGATAACCAGATAGCTATTTGGAAGAGAAAAATGTTGAATCCTTAGTTCACTCTTTCCACCTAAATTCCAAATGAATCAAAGATTTAAAAGTTAAAAAAAAAACTTAAAAGTACTGAAAAAATACATTAAATTTATTCTTAAATGTAAAGAAGGCCTTTCTAAAGCAAGGCACAAATCCCAGAAGCCATAAAGACTGGTAAGTTTAACTACATAAATAAATAAAAGTCAGGAAAATATTATTAAACATAAGACAATAGACCAATTTTCTTAGCATACAAAGAGCTCATACAAACTAATAAAAACAAATCGAATCGAAAACAGAACATGACCACACAGTTCACAGAAAATGAAATATAAGTAACCAATAAACATGAAAATGTGTTCCATCTCCTTCATTAAAATGCATTAGAACTTCATTAAGAGGCAAAGTACCATTTATTCACTTTCAGATGATCAAATTTTAAAAAGCTGAGTGCCCACTATTGGTAAGGGCCTCATAAATAATTATTCTTATACATTATATGTGGAAATAGAATTGGGCAGATTTCTGGAGATCAGTTTGGCAATACCTACTGACCTGAAAATGAAAACTATCCTTTGACCCAGCAATTCTATTGCTAGGAATTAACCTTGTTAGGTTAAGCTCATTATATGTATGAGTAAATTCATCACAATATGGTTTATCAACAGTAAAATACTGCCAACAACCTGGAAGTCTATGTTTTAACATTTATAACACAATATATAGTAGAATACCACACAGTCATTAAAAAGAATGAGGTATTTCTATATATACTGATACAGAAAGATCTTATAAGACACAGCAAAAAAAGCAAGGTACAGAGAATATATACAGTCTGATTCCATTAATGTAAAAACTTTTTATGTATATACTTGCTGGCAAATTATTTTTTTCCTGAAAGAATATGCAAGACACTTAAAGCTGGTTACCTTTGGAGAGAGGTTATTAGGAGCAGGAGGAAAGGGAGCAAGTTTTAATCTCATATCTTTCTGTACCATCTGATTTTTTTGCCATGTGCATATATTCTTTCTTTTTTCCTTTTAAAAGAACACTTGATTAGTAGGTTATTTTTAGATATTCCTATGTAGATTTGAATACTAGTAGTGCTATCTTTCAAACTATTGCAGATAAGTGCCATGCTTTTAGAATCAGAATTTCCTCTTGGATTAAACTTTAGATTTGCCCCTTGATGCTTTAATCATGATGATTTCCTGTTAAATATAAGAAACTGCCATTTCTGTAATAGCAGTTTGGCTATATAACAAATTTGTGCTGGAATGATTAGACACTGCTACTTGCAGACCAATATTCTTGTACTCCAAAGGGTATTTGATAATTTATCAATACAAATATAAATGAGATTACATATTCTATTTCAACTCTAAAACAGCATAAAATTGCAGTAAGACTTTACATGTATAATGAAAAGTAAAGTATCCTTTAAATTTAGTAAAAGCATCACACTGGAAAAAATACAGTTGTTAAAATTAAATCTTACATTTTTCTGGGGACAGAGAAGCAGAAGAAAATGAGATTAAAAGTAAAACATACAAACAAACAAACAAAACAAACAAAAAAAAAACCACTACCAAAAACAGGGTGAGACAATCATTTATTTATTGGACAGGGCAAGATCATTTAAAGAGAGGAAACATATCCAAAAGAATGTGTTTAGCTTGGTGTTACAGGCATTGATGCTCACAACAAACAACATTACTCAATACATCATGGAAACAGGCCACATACAACCGGGGGATGCTGTCATGCCACTCAAAAATAAGCCACAATGCTTAGGAAACAATCATTAGGGAGTTACAGAGCTTCACAGCCTCCAATTCACCGGCCTGCATTTTCTGCAGCTGGGCCACTAGGCCATAGCATTCATCTGCTTCCCTGATTAAGTGAGCCTTCCTATATTCTAGAGAGCCTTCAACAGTACACACTTCTGAAAGTCACTGAAATCATAGTCAGCTGCAAGCTTAATTTGCTCACATCACTATATTTTTGGCTACCTTAGTACTGCCTCAAATCATTACAAAAAACTTCTGAACTTAATCCATTTAGCACTGTTATGATGCATCCAAATCACCCCAATCCTACAGTACATACTTTTAAAAGATAGCATAAATTCACTGGAGGAAATTAAAATTTGGGAAGCTCACCTGACCAGAGGTATACAAGCTCCTAGCAAAATTAGACATGACTGAAGTCCGCTATGTCAATTACTTGCCATATTATTTGGCCTCATTTTTAGCAAGACTTTCCTGAGCAGGCAAAGATTTCAATATACATTCTAGAGACTAGACAAACAATTATATTAACATACCATGAATGCTTGGTTCTGAGAAAAAAACCTATTCAGCATCCGATTGACTGAGAAACATGTTAGGAATCTGACTTCCCTCCTTACATCTACTGATTCGTACCAACCATCTCCTTTCAGAGAATTCATAGTTTTTAACATGAGAAGTTCTCACTCTACATAGAACTGAACAATGTTTGGGAAATCAGCCACGAAAGATCAGATACTATGGGAATCCAATCATATTAAATGACCAGAAGAGACAAACCTATACAGACAGAGAGATTAGTTGCTCAGGGTTGGGAGATATTGGGAGGAAAGGACAGGTAACTACTAAAGGATACAGGGTTTCTTTCTGGGGTGACAGCAACATTCTCAAATTGACTGTGATCATGGTTGCACGACTTTGTGAATATATTATAAAACCACTGAATTGTACCCTTTAGATAGGTGAATAGTAAGGTATGTGATTTATATCTTAATAAATTTATTATAAAAACATACTAGGAAAGGAAGACAGGCCTCAAAAGAGAAGAAAACAAGAGGCTCTTGCAAATCAATCCATACCTGAGGAAACGGTAGACAGGTATGATGGAAAGAGCTTGTTTCTCGTACACGACTTTGATTTATACGACCACTTTAACTCCCGACTTCACATTTTAAACTCACTCCTAAATTATTTTAGATTTCTAACTTTGTTCTCCTTAGAGAGCAGAGTCAGTGTTCCACAGATAGATTGGGTTAGCAAAACAAAACTAAACAATATTAAAAACCCAATGACAAAATAATCTTGTACTTTGGGCTGTGTGTTACCAGGCAGAAGAGCTGAGGTTCACTACTAGCAGAAAAAAAGCCATCAAGGATAAGGGCATCTTATGATTCTTGCCTAAAGCACATTTCCTTTTTAAATTTAAATTCCCTTTACACCTATACAATTCAACAAAAGCAACCTTCTCTACCAAGAAATGTTAAGCTTCCAGCAGATCAAAGAGCTAGCCAAATTTCCCTAAGATTGCTATTTCTAAAAAAATTCTAGTCTGTACCCTCATCCTTACCTTCAGCAACATACAATGAAGATAGAAAACTCTAAGTCTGCTACAAAATGAAAGCTATGACCTTAATTTTTAAATTAAAAGATATTAGTTCCAAATATTTAGAACCTATTTGGCCCAATTCCATTGAAATCTACCTTTATCCTTTATCCTTACTAATTCACTAGTTTAGTATGCAATAAAATAACAGAGGCTTTGAATAAGTTAAACTGGCTAGTAACAACTAATCAGTTTTCTTCAGTGATTACTGTTCCTCTACATAGGCAGGATGTTTAATTCATGGATGGTCTTTTTGGTCTAGATTCAACTATTCTTACACTACATAATCAATTAGGGACATCTTTTTACAGATAAATGAAGAGAACACAGGTAGCTTTACGTAAGTTGAGTTTGTTAAATCTATTTGTTATGACAGGGGATTTCTGACACAAAAATTGCTCACTGCACACTGAACCCCAGAGAAGTGATGAAACAAGACAGCTGATGTTAGGAGGTATATGGGAGCGGGGTAGGGTGAGAAGTCACGGATAAATTAAAAACTGGCAAGTATCTGCTGAAGCAGAGCCACTTTTTAGGGGCCATAAGAAAAACTCATAAGTCACCATTTTGGTCTCTTTAGAGAAGTCCATTTGTTGTTAAGAACTTAAGACCATTTACTACCATTCATGCTGCAAAATGCAGTAGTCACACTATTTCCAAAAGGATCCTAAAAACTGTAGTGCAAAAGAAATCTAAGAAAATAAATAATTACAAAACCATCAACATTTTTCAAAGAAATGTGCTCAAAACAGTGACTTTTACAAAAAATGTGGATTTGTTTTAAATGAAAAAAGAATTCTATGAAAGATCAAAGACTCATTTCACAGATAACTTATACTGCAATAATGCCTTGATTAACAGTGTACAAATAAGGGCTGTAGACTTTTTTAATTAGGTCTGAGCGATCAATATAAATACTGATGGGGGAGTGTTTTGTACCCCAAACTCCAATATTCCAGCTCTGTGTCCTGTCCTGTTATTATAATTTGTAAAAATCTTAACGACGCAGTGATTCAAGTTTTCGTAACTTCAATGATGTGTTAGAGGACAATGCATCTTGGTTTGAAGAATTTGTTGTATCCGAAGGCCGGAACAGTACTCGACCACGATGATTAAATACATAAAATGATGGGTGATTCCTTAGTGTGTCAAATGTCCTTAAAAAAAGAAAAGCATCAATTTTAGATAAACCTTGATAAAAGCCTATTTGAAAATAAGTAGGCTTCTAATAAATTATGAATTTGCTATGGGTTGTATTTTTAACTAAGTTTAAATCCATAAAATTAGACTATAATTGGTAATCATACTGTATCTCACTTTTTTCCTGTACAAGGAAAATAAGAAACCCGGAAAAGCAACATAAAACCCTCGAAAATTTTTAATTCAGGCATTCCTTCCAGGATATCTATGAAAACAAATAATCACTCAACTTTAATCACCTCTGTGAATCTACCACTAGCCCATGCCAAATAGTCCTTAAAAAAAAGTACATAGATTGTACCTTTGCTTATTCTCACTTGATCTGTCTTCCGAGAATCAAGTACAACGAAATATTCCTTTTGGCCCTTCTGTACCTGTTGTTGTCCAAATCTGTATATTTTGCTTCCATGTACTAAATTCATGTATTTTGCTACCACCTACTTAATGCCATTCTGTTTTACTTCTTTCTTTCTTGGCCCCTCGCCTGTGATTCCTGGTAGACTCTTTGTAAGAACAGTAGTGGGTGGTGATAGTGGAGTATCCTTTTCTTCTTTCCAGTGAGATATATGTAGTCTAAAAAAAGTTCACAAACACCGAAGTGTACAGCTTTTGGTGTTGATTTGTTTTTAAATATTAATTTCCTGGAAGGAAAAAGAACTCTTCTTTTGATAAAAACTCAAATCTCAAAGTCAGCCCACCTAAAAATCCAAGCATACCCCCGCATAAAAGGGAAGCCTGACATGGGACTATGTGAAATGTAAATTTAAAAGTAAAAGTAAAAAGGGAGTGGATTTCCTGTAACACATAAATGTGTACTATGAATTCTTCTAAGGAAATACTGTGTTAAAATTTCTAGGATCAAGAAGGTGGGTAAAGTCCAGAGATTGAATCAAACAAAGCTAAAGGATGATTCTATGAAAGCAAGCAATACAGAAAAGTAAAGCAAGCAAAGCTCATGAAAATAGCTTAGAAGTAGTGTAGGAGGAAAAAGCAAAGCAGAATAATAAATATACTTTAGTCCAAGGATAGGAAAGTGCCCGAGAGCAGAGTTTATGTCACAGACTAGTTTCAAGGGAAACAGAAAACCCCTTAATCTTCCAAAGACTAAGCTGGGACAAGAGGATAAAAAGCGGGAAAACGGAGGGAGGGAGGGCAAGGGAAGGAAAAGAGAAAGGAGACAGGGAAGCAAAGTGGGGAGGGGTGGCGGGGAGGTAGAGGAGAGGGAAGAAGGGGAGGAAAGAAAGAAAACATTCCTGAGGGAATATCTTCCTTATATATCTATTTTCATCCATCTATCCAACCAACAAACAAGTAATTTTAAGCAACCATAATATAACATGTTATTCTAATGTCAACAGTCTGTCATTCAACTTCCATTTTTCCCATCAAATCAAACATCGACTCAATTTTTTTAGCTCATTACTCATACAAACTGCATGATCAAAATGTAAAAACAAAACCAACTTTTATGTACCAGAAACCATAATTTTAAACTATGTACATGAAGCAAATTCCCCATGAAATTAAATGTCTATGAAAAGGAAAAGACTTACTTATTTTTTAGTTCTGAAGTGGCATCCATGTCTTTAAACTCCCCTGCAATATGAACTATACCGTAACAGGTAACTGCAAAGGCCAGAAGTGTCTGAAGAACTATCTGTGAGTATAAAGATTAAGATTACTCAACAACGAACAAATATTATGAAAATTTACAATTTTCTCTCCGTTTCTAGCCTCTATCAGGTATTTCTCCCAGATGCTATCAAGGAGTCAATTCTCACTTTAAATGATTTGGACTCAAACACAATAGTATCTTCTATAAGTTCTGTGGATCAGCTGCAATAATACGTCTGGGTTTTGCTCAAATAGCAAAACAGGTACTGATTCATTCAGAACTCAGTTATCAACTATGACCAACTTCTAAGAGCAACTATAAATGTTTTAATGTATTAATGTTAGATAACACAGAGTATTAAAAAAAAAAAAAACACCCTTTACCTACTAACCAACTTAAAAAAGAGAACATTACCAGTTCCTTTCAAGGCCCAGGTATCCCTCTCCAATTATATCCCTCACCCTCCCTGCCAGTTAACTACTGGCCCCAATCGCATATTAATCAGTTCCTTGCTTTTACTTATTTTACCAGCTCTATGTGTACGTCTAAAACATACCTTGCTTACTTCTTCCCATTTGAGCTTTTTTTTCTTTTGGTGAGATTCCTCCCTATTGTGATATGTAGTTATTATAGTCCATTCATTTTCACTGAATTTCATCACATGAAATTCCCACAATTTATCCATCCACTGTTGATAGCTATGCGGACTATTTCCTGTCTGTAACTTTTACAAAGTCAGGATAGATATCTTTGTGTATGTCTCCTAACACAAGGGAATGCAATCACTGGTGTGAGAGTATACACAAATTCAACTTTATTAGGTAATATCAAACTGCTTTCCAAAGAGGTTGTGCAAGTATGTAAGCAAAAATTTGCAGTGTTTGATATTAACCAACGTGGGATTACAGACATATTTTATTTTCCTGATAGTAATTATCTGTATTTTTCAAATTTTCCCATTTGTAAACAGAAGAAAGTTATTTTAAACAGATATAAATGAGTGCATATACACATGCGCAAGTGTATGCATGTGTGTATGCATCTACCACAAAAACAAAGGTAACAGAAGAATGAGTTAATAGCCACATTTTCCATATCTTGAATTACAGACAATTAAAAGTCAAAATTAGCCACAAGCTATTACTCTAATTTTCTAAATCAAAATCTAATGTCATATGTTATGCTGGTTTACATCCCCATCATCAGTGTACCAAGGCCCATTTCATACAATGCAATCATAGACATCATTAACAAGGATGTGGTAACTCTGAGCTGTCATGAAAATATGTCAAGATAAATCAATAAAAAAGTTAGTTATAAAAGTACACACATATAAACACAATAACTTTTTTAAAAGAAAAATTATGTGCGTTTTGGTTACATAAAACTATATACACACAAACAAAGATAATGTTGTTTATGCATAGAAGAAAACTAAACTACTGATACACTCCAAACTGTTGGGAACACAAGTAGAATTGTGAGCAATGGGGTCAGCATTTTTTTAAATATATGGGGTCAATTTTACTTTTGACACTTACTGTTTGATTCTATGAAGAACTTACTACTTTTGTACTTTAAAAATCCAAGAAAGATTAAAAAAAAGTGGGGGGAGGGATTCCTTGGCAGTACAGTGGTTAGGACTTTGCACTTCCACTGAAAAAGGCATGGGTTTGATCCCTGGTCAGGGAACTAAGATCCTCGCAAGCCACAGGCATGACCCCAAAAAAAAAGTCCAGTAAAGATAAAAAACTGAGTGAAGTTCACATATCACTGCAGCTTTAAAAAAAGAAGCACTTCCTATTTTTTTTTAATCTTTACCACCTCTGTGTATGCCCCTAAACAATGTTTTGTTAGTTTTACTTGTTTTTAAACTTTATGTATAAAAGAAACTTTTCTAAAAAAAATAAGATTTTTAAAAAGGGGGGGACTTCCCTGGCGGTCCAGTGGTTAAGACTCCATGCTTCCACTGCAGGGGACACAGGTTCAATCCCTGGTCGGGGAACTAAGATTCTGCATGCCTCGAGGTGCAGCCAAAAAAGACAGTCAAATAACCAACTTGTTAAGTTCATTTCAGACTATGGACACAGCAACTTCTAGAAAGACTATTTAAACTAAGTTCTAGGGACTTCCCCCGTGGTCCAGTGTTTAGCACTCCACAATTCCATTCCAGGGGTCTGGTTTCATCCATGGTTGGGAAACTAAGATCCCACAGGCTGCGCAGCACAGCCAAAAATAAATAAACTAAGTTCTAGAAACCAAACAGAAATATTTTGTCTCCACATCTTTGGGCTTTATAATGAGTGACAAAAAGTATATAACACATGTTATTTCGTGTCTGGAAAATTAAGAGAATAAAAAATAAATTTTTAAAAATACATTTTAAGCTATGTGGCTAATTTTAAAACTGTATATAAATATATATTTTTATTGAAGTATAGTTGATTTACAATGTTGTGCTAGTTTCAGGTGTACAACAAAGTGATTTGGTTATATATATTTTAATGGAATATAAATGACCAACTTACATCTATTGGCAGTGATTCATCTTCCTTTTCTGTTAATCGCATATAAGAACGATCTATAAACCAGAAGCACACCATTAAGGAAACTGTAGCCCACTTTTCTTAAAATGCAAGCAAATCAATATACCAAAGCAACTGACATATGCTACAAGAAACAATGCTAATCCTGGATTCCTCAAAAACCTCTATCTTCTAAGGCAGTCAGTCTGATCTTGAACTATTTTGTTCCCATCATGACCTGCTTTCTCATCTTATAAAACGGAAGAGTGAAAAGTGAGCAAACATAAGGAAGAAATACCTAAACAACTTTTCTTTCATTATTACAGGAAAACTAGAATTCTCTTAAATTCTTTCACTAACTGATCAAAGAAATCACAATTATTTAAAAATTAAATCTACAGAAAAATCTCAACTCTAAAATAGCACTACCATTACATAATATAGACGAAGTAATATTGCTATGGAAATGTTTTTCTCAAGAGAATATGCTGGGCCAGTGTTGGAATAGGAGTAATTCCTGTACATCAATTTCTGCTTCTATGATTTAATTATAATTCTGCTACTGCCTTAGCCTCAGGAGGCAGCAGGGTATGAAGGAAAAGGATCAAGGTTTGGAAGTTGAAAAGCCTGGATCATAATACCAGCTCTTCAGTTTATCATAATCTCATTCAATGTGAAAGACACTCTGGTGGACTGTAACATGGATCTCAATCTCAGAGCGTTAAAATGTAGGAGGGGGAGGGGGAATGTGCCTGAGAATACAGTATCTTTTCACTGCCTAGGTTTCTGCATCAGTAAAATGGGAATAAAATGAGAATCAAAGGAGATACAGGATAGGCGCTCTGCCAAAACAAAGTTCATCACAGTAAAGATGAGCATGCCAGAGCACCATAGGGTGCTACCTGCTGCCACAACCTGACAAGACACAATTAGCCTCAATGGTAATACTGGCCTCTTTCCAACGTGAGCATTGAAAAGAGGTCCTACTGCAGTGATAAATGCCACAAGGCATTCTCATCTCACATAAAAACACAAAATCCTAATTCTAGAGGAACCTTGCAGTCTCTACTTAATATGTGCTGTGCTTAGTCGCTCAGTTGTCTTAGACTCTTTGCGACCCCATGGACTACAGCCTGCCAGGCTCCTGTGTCCTTAGGGATTCTCCAGGCCAGAATACTGGAGTGGGTTGCCATGCCCTCCTCCTGGGGACCTTCCCAACCCAGGAATCGAAGCCAGGTCTCCCGCATTGCAGGTGGATTCTTTACCAACTGAGCCACCAAGGAAGCCCTCTACTTAATAGAACATGCTTAAAAACTCAAATTGTGAGTGAGCATGCACTCACTGACTCTTAAGAGAGAATGTGTTTAGACATTTCTGAAGTTTTATCTCACAAGTTTCATCACAAGGACAGGTGTAAAAGAAAAATTAAACCAATGCCAAAGTAGGTTTTAGCTAACTTTCTACTGTCCAATTCCCAGCTACCTTTCTTTGCCTGAAGCTTAATCTGACTCTAACCCTACCTTAGTAGGACATTTCCTCGTCTGTAAAACGAAAGGGTTGGACTTCTGTCATCTGTCTCCTTGCTCTAGGACTGTAATATTTTACAGCTGAAGTCTATAGTAGAAAATGACACAGTACCACTGTATCCTGATCTCCTCTAGGGCAGCACTTCTCAAATGAATGTGCATACAATCACCTGGGGACCTTATTAAAATGCAGATTCAGATTCCACAGATCTGAGGTGGGGCCTGAGTTTCTGCATTTCTGACAAGGTCCCAGATGATTTCCTAGATGTTGGTCTATTGACCACACTTGATCAGCAAGGCTCTAGGTACCTCTTAACCCCTCCGCCCACCTCCAAAAAACAACTGCTCCCATCTCCGTGTATCTTTACTTTTAGCATCTATATCACTTTATGGTGACTGCTGCTTGAATCACTTGTTTCTCCATTTGACTCTGAACTCCCTCGGGACATCACTGCACCCTCTAGCACCTAAGCACATCGCAATTTCAACCAATTTCTCAAGACTGAATTTTACCAAGCAATGTAGCACAAAGGCTCCAGAATCAAACTGCTTGTATTTGAAACCCAGCACCCCCATTTATCATCTTTGTAATTTTGTGCAAGTTTCCTAGCAGTGTGGCTCAATTTCTTCATCTTTCAAAGGTGATAATAACAGTAACATCTACCTCACAGGGATTTTGGAAGGATTGAATTACATAATACACAAAGTGCTTAGTTCAGTGCCTGGCACACAGTAAGCTATTATTATTGTTATCATTAAAGACTGGAGTTTTGCAGAAACTGTCACAGAGAAAGCAGCCTGGGAAAACATGAGGACTAAATGTAATGTGATATCCTGGATTGATTCTTGGAATAGAAAGAAGACATTAATGGGAAAACTGGTGAAATTCAAATAAAAGCTAGACTGTACTTAATAGTAATATACCAATGTCAGTTTCCTAGTTGTGATATCATACCATAGTAATGTAAGATGTTACCAGTGAGGGAAACTGGGTGAGGAGAATACAGTAACTATTTGCACTATCTTTGTAAATTTTTTCTGTAAATCTAAAATCTCAAAATAAATTTTTAAAAAATTAAAGCTGAATTTCTGTCAAGACAAATGTTGTCATAATACATGTACCTAAAAAAGTAATTTTAATAATTGGATCATTTTAATTACTGTATACACAATACATAGAATGAAAGGTTTTATCTTGAAAACTGGAGCTTTGAAGGAATTCACATTTCATTTTCCACTTTATTCCTGAAGATGGAAAGTAATCTAGCAAATAAAGGAAAAAAGTTCAACTTTGAATTTCCTCCCTTCGTTCAACAAATTTATTGAGTAACTACTGTAGGGAACATTATGCTGGGCACTGAGATTACAGCAGTGAACAAAATATACATCGTCCCTGCCCTTGTGGGCTCTATAGGTTAGAAAAGAGATCAGCAAACTTTTCCTGTAAAGGGCCAGATAATAAATATTTTAGCCTTTGCAGGCTTTACTATCTCCATTGCAACTATTCAACTTTGCCCTTAGAAAGTAGCCAGAAAATACCTAAACCGGCATGACTGTGTGCCAATAAAACTTCAGATGGACACTGAACCTTGGATTTTAAATCACTGTCATGGATCAAAAAATGATACTTTTGCTTCCCCTCCCCCCCCAACAAATTAAAACTCTAAAAACATTCTTAGCTCACTGCAAAAACAAGAGGGAGGCTGCATTTGGCCCACATGCTAGAGCTTGCTAACCCTTGGTCTAGGAGAGAAGGAAGACCTCAAAACAGATCAGCCGTCCCACTGCACTGCATCCTCTGCTGGACTCTAAGTTTCTTCTTGACAATACAATTGTATGTGTACGATAAAGTACTTTTACTTTGCTTTTTTCTTAAACTTCCAAATCACTCTTTGACATAGAAAGGGAAAGAATTAAAATCCACCTCAATGAAGCATCAGAGAAGGGATATGATATGCCCAAGGTCACAGATTTAGCGGTAAAGCAAGTTTTTAAGAACCAGCCCTCCAGTCTCCCAGCCCGGTGCTCTTTGCCCCATATCACAGTGCCTCCCAGAGGCAAGTGGTCACCTAGCTTCTCAGTCCTACTGGAGTGCCCAAGACACTATCCACGTAGTTGTCATGGAACCATGAGCATCCGAGGTCCTCAATCTGACACTCTGCCAGCCCCACGATGGATCTGACAACACGTCCCAGATTCCCAGAAAGGCTCCCTTTCTGTCCACCCCGCAGCCCACCGACCCCTCTCCCCAACATCCCCTTCCCTGCTGTAATCCCAGTTGCCCCACTCTCCTCAAACTCAGACTCCAAGCCTTCCACCGAGGAGCCCCGCACCGCTTCTCACAGTCACCTCAAACTCTAAGGTCTCAAATGACCGTTCCTGGGCCACTCGGTCCGACACTCCTTCTTGGGTGCGCCCACACGCCGCCCGCAGAGTCCCGCATGGGAGCTGTCCCCGTCCCCCATGCACTTACGCTGCGCAGCGGAAAAGGCCGCGTGGGCTAGGGCAAAGAGGCCGATGCCCACCAGCCCCTTCCATAGCGACGGCGCCATGACTCCGAAAGAGCAGCCCAACAAAAGAAGCGAAGGGCGGCAGAGCCGTTCCTTCCTTCACCGGCGGGTGTCCGCGCAGCGCAGAAAGATGACGTCACTGAACCCCGGGGCGCGAAGCGCCTCAGAGGTGGAAAAATAGAAGAGCCGTGAGAAAGCGGAAACGGGAATGCTGGGAAGAAGGGGAAAAAGACAAGGATAAAAGTCTGGGAATGCCGAAGAGCCGGGCCTGCGCCGCACTGCCGCTCTAAGAGAGGCGGGGCTGCGTGGAGAGCGTAGAAGAAGAAGCGCAGGTGGATCAATGGGGAAGTGGAAACGAAGGTGCCAGCAAATGAGTGCGGGCCGCGGGGCAGGGGGCGTGGCCTGTGGAGAGGCGGGGCGGGGCCTATAGAGAGTTCCGGGTAGGGCAGAGGGACCGTGGACTCTGCAGGAGGTAGTTAGAGGCGGTCGGTGCCGGATCCCTATGTCTTAGCCGGGGATTTTTGTTTGTTCTGCTTTTCCTTCAAGCTGTGCTCTTTGTTTTCTGTTGACCTTTCCTGTACTTCAGCGTACTGGGAACTGATACTACGGAAGGAGGCACTAGTGTGAAAGCGAGGGGGCTAGTGGGGGTGTAGAGGAAAACCACCCGGGATTTGGAGGCCCCGAGCACGTGGCAAGCGGGGTACATTCAGTAAAAGTTAGTCCCCTTCTCTTTACTTGTAAGTGGTCTATGTGAAAGATTCGCGCCCAAAGGGGTGTAGCGCCGCGAGAGTGTTTTGTCACTAAGGGGACCATTTCACGTTGTGTGTCGCTCAGTCGTGTCCGACTCTGCAACCCCATGGACTGTAGCCCGCCAGGCTCCTCTGTCCGTGGGGATTCTCCAGGTAAGAATACTGGAGTGGGTTGCCATGCCCTTTTCCAGGGTATCTTCCCGACCCAGGGATTGAACCTAGGTCTCCCCCATTGCAGGCAGGTTCTTTGTGGTCTGAGCCACCAAGAAAGCTCAGTCCTCTGTCCTCTGTCCATGGGGATTCTCCAGGCAAGGATACTGGAGTGGGTTGTCATGCCCTCCTCCAGGGGATCTTCCCAACCCAGGGATCGAACCCAAGTCTCCCGCACTGCAGGCAGATTCTCTACCGTCTGAGCCACCAGGGAAGCCCACATTTCACATTAGGTTGAAATAAAAAGGGAGGAATAAAACGATGATAACAATACTGGCTCTTCTCTCTATCTCTCTGATCAGAATAAAATATACTCTCTCGATTTTTATCTTTGTCTTCATCCCCTAAAATGTAGACATTTTACATTAATCTCTTTACATTCTATTCTGTGGCAAACCTATTACTCCCCAGTGCTTTCAGCCATTGTTGGTATTAGTGATTCCAAATCGACAGCTGTATCTCAAATGTCTCTCCTGAGTTCCAGACTTTGCATTTCCAACTCCTTGCTGATCATTTATTTCTATCATGTGGCACTTAAAACTTAATATGGCCAAAATAGAATTCATTCCTTTTCCTAAACTCCCATCAACTCCTCCCGTGCCACCTGACTGGCTGGTGCAACGTTGTAAACTGCATATCACAGGGTAAATGCAAAGTATGATGATCACCGTGCTTTCCCCTTAACGTTGTCAGACTTCTACATTTTAGCTACTCAATTTACTCACCCCACTTGCTATTAGAGGCCTATGCTGGCCACGCTTTTAAATTTGCATTCTTCCCATTCCTGAGGCCCTTTGACTGCTTTATTTTCATGTCACCTTTTAAGATACACTATAATTTACCTATTTATTATGTTTCTTTTGTTTACTATCTCTCTTTGCCCAGAAATGTAAGTTCCAAGAGGGCAGAGGTTTGTATCTATACCTAGAACATTGCCTGTCACATGGTAGGCATTCAGTGTTTACTGAAAGAATGAATGAATTGTGGGAAAGTGGAGGGGAGTGTATCCTCCTTAGAAAGGATCTCTATAGAGCATCCTGTTATTTTGAATTGGGTTCAAAAATCCCTCTGGACTTGTACACACACTTACATTTTGATAATAGTTTGATGATAAGCATTTTCTAATATACTTGGGTTTCCTCAAAGCTAAAAAAAAAAATTAGAAAATAAAGGAAGGCATCCAGGAGTCATCAGATTTCCTCAAATTTACCTGTATAGCTTTTGTCCTGGATCCCATTTTCCAAACATTTAATTATAGTCATTATTTTTCTCTGGCCCTTACCAGTTTCTTCACCTCTAAGCCAAGAGTTGACAGAGTACTTGATCAATGTCAAGTATGGTATATTATATTTTTTACCAATGTTCAGTTCAGTTGCTCAGTCATGTCCAACTTTTTGTGACCCCATGGACTGCAGCATGCCAGGCCTCCCTGTCCATCACCAACTCCAGGAGCCTACTCAAACTCATGTCCATCGCTTTGGTGATGCCATCCAACCATCTCCTCTGTCATCCCCTTGTCCTCCTGCCCTCAATCTTTCCCAGCATCAGGGTCTTTTCCAGTGAGTCGGTTCTTCGCATCAGGTGGCCAAAGTATTGGAGTTTCAGCTTCAGCATCAGTCCTTCCAATGAATATTCAGGACTGATTTCCTATAGCATGGACTGGTTTGATCTCCTTGCAGTCCAAGGGATTCTCAAGAGTCTTCTCCAACACCACAGTTCAAAAGCATCAGTTCTTCGGCACTCAGCTTTCTTCACAGTCCAACTCTCACATCCATACATGATTAGTGGAAAACCTATAGCCTTGACTAGATGGACCTTTGTTGATAAAGTAATGTCTCTGCTTTTCAATATGCTGTCTAGTTTGGTCATAACTTTTCTTCCAAGGAGCAAGCGTCTTTTAATTTCATGGCTGCAATCACCATCTGCAGTGATTTTGGAGCCCCAAAAAATGAAGTCTGTCACTGCTTCCATTGTTTCTCCATCTGTTTGCCATGTAGTGATGGGACCAGATGCCATGATCTTTGTTTTCGGTCTGTTGAAGTTTTAAGCTAGCTTTTTCACTCTCCTCTTTCATCAAGAGGCTCGTTAGTTTTTCTCCGCTTTCTGCCATAAGGGTGGTATCATCTGCATATCTGAGGTTATTGATATTTCTCCTGGAAATCTTGATTCCAGCTTGTGCTTCATCCAGCCTGGTGTTTTGCATGATGTGCTCTGTATATAAGTTAAATAAGCAGGGTGACAATGTACAGCCTTGACATACTCCTTTCCCAATTTCGAACCAGTCTGTTGTTCCATGTCCAGTTCTAACTATGTATAAACCTCACAATCAGGATGGAGAAGGAAATGGCACCCCACTTCAGTACTCTTGCCTGGAAAATCCCATGGACAGAGGAGCCCGGTAGGCTGCAGTCCATGGGATCACGAAGAGTTGGACACGACTGAGCGACTTCACTTTCACTTTTCACTTTCATGCATTTGAGAAGGAAATGGCAACCCACTCCAGTGTTCTTGCCTGGAGAATCCCAGGGATGGGGGAGCCTGGTGGGCTGCCATCTGTGGGGTTGCACAGAGTTAGACACGACTGAAGCGACTTAGCAGCAGCAGCATATTCATGGGGTAGGATTTTAATTGTCTTTAATTGTCTTATTTTTAGATTCCAATCTGAAAGGAAGTCAAGATATTCATAGTCACAGTTATTAAAGACTTTACTAAGTTACAGTTACTAAATACCTTGGGTCCACTCATACAGTGTTCTGTACATTAGAGTTATTCCCAGAGGTGCAAGGTACAGCTAATGGCAGCAGTGTTTTCATGAGCTCTTAGAACAAGAGTCAAACCTCATGAGAAAGAGCATTTGAATTCCTGGGTGATGCAAGAAGTGTGTTTAGTTTTCCCAAAGAAATAGCCATTGTTCATATGCATAGTGGATAAGTGATGAGGATGTTATTAAAGGTGGGGATAGCCATCTCTAAAGCGTTCCCTATGGAGGTAGAGATGTTTATGAAGGCTCCTGACTGTTTCCCCAGGAGAGTTGGTTGAGTAGAGAAAGCACTGCAGTCCCAGAATTGTTTTCAAGTTGATTAACAGCCATCCAGCTGGAGGAGTGATTTCATGCCCCATGTCCATGTGCCCATTTTCCATGCAGATGCTCCCCCTACCTAGCACACTTTGTCCTTTTCTACTTAGTTCAAAAACCCACCTTCCCTAGAAATGATGACCACAAGTTTAGTAAACATGTCATTTCATATACACATTTTAATAACCCTGCATTTATGCCCCCCTCCTTCCACATTTACTGTTTTGATATCATATTTTACATCTTTTTGTTTTGTGTACCCCTTAACTAATTTTTGCAAATACAGATGATTTTATTGCTTTTATCTTTCAATCTTCCTATTAACATTATACAGAGTTGATTTACTACTTTTACTGTATTTTTGCCTTTACCAATGAGATTTTTCCTTTTGTAATTTTCATGTTTCTAATTGTGGCCTTTTCTTTTCCACCTTGACAAGTTCCTTTAGCATTGATTGTACAGCTTGTTTAGTGGTGTTGAACTCTTTTAGCTTTTGTTTGTGTGTAAAACTTATGATCTCTCCATCAAACCTGAATTCAGACCTTACTGGGTAGAGTATTCTTGGTTGTAGGTTTTCCCCTTTCTTTACTTTAAATATATCTAGCCTGTAGAGTTTCTGCTGAAAAGGGAGATGATAACTTTACAGAAGTTCCTTTGTACAAAACTTGTTGCTTTTCCCTTGTTGCTGCTAATAGTCTCTCTTTAGCTATCATTTCTGCCATTTTTATTATAGCATATCTTGGTGTGGTCCTCTTTGGGTTCCTGTTTGGGATTCTCTGTGCTTTCTGGACCTGGATGTCTGTTTCCCTGTCTTCCAGATCAGGGAAGTTTTAGCTATTATATCTTCAAATATGTTCTCAGTCCCTTTGTCTCTCTCTTCTCTTTCTGGGACCCCTTTAATGTGAATGTTAGTATGTTTGATATTGTTCCAGCTGTCTTAAGCTGTCCTCATTGCTTTTTATTCATTTTTATTTTTATGCTGAGCTTCAGTGACTTCCATTACTCTGTCTTCCAGCTCCTTGATCTGTTCAGTACTGTTGATTCCTTCTAGTGATTTTTCATTTTAATTATTGTATTATTCACCTCTGTTTAGTTCTTTATGTTTTCTAACTCTGTTAAAAAACTTCTGACTTCTCACTCTGTTCATCCAATCTTCCCCCAAATTCTTTGAATGGCTTTACCATCATTACTTTGAACTCTTTATTGGTAGATTGCCTATCTCCACTTCACTTAGTTCTCCTGGGGTTTTGTCTTGTCCCTTTGTTTGGAATTTGTTTCTTCGTCACCTCGTTTTACCTAATTTGCTGTTTTTATTTTTATATATCTAGTAGGTTGGTTATATTTTCCGACCTTGCATAAGTGGCCATTTGTAGAAGATATCCTGAGTCCCACTAGCACACCCCACTCTGGTCACCAGAGCTGTGTGCTGTGGGGGTGCTGCTATGTGGGCTGCATGGGTTCAACTGTTGTGGTGGGCTGACTACTGTGGGTGGTGTGGTAGACATGGCTGACACCCAGTCCAATTGGTTGCCAGGCTCTGCCTTGTGCGGAGGCTGCAGGCTACTAGTGGGTGGGATCAGGTCATGAGGCTGCTGGCTTAAGAGCCCCAGCGGGTTCCAGGGCTAGTTCTAGCCCACTGGTGGGCAGAACCAGGTTCTGGGTGGGTGGTTGGAGGGCCAAGGTTCCCAGATTTACTGTTATCCTGCTGATGGGTGGGGCTGGTTCCTAACAAGGCTGAGGATTCTGAGGTGTCCCAAAGGTGGCACTGATCCACTGATGAGTTGGGCCAAATCCCAGGGTGACTGGTTGAGCCATCCAAGACATCTCAAAGCTTGCGTTGGCTTGCTGGTGGGAAGAGCAGGCCCATGGGGTCCCAGGACTAGTGCCAGCTTACTGGTGGGTAGAGCCAATTCCTGGGGTCTCTGGCTACAGGGCCTTGGAGGTCTCAAAGCTGGTGTCAGCCTACTGGTAGGTGGGGAAGGATCCCAGGACCACTGGCTAAGGGACCCAGGGTGTCCCAGAGCTGGTGTTGGCCTGCTGGTGGACAGGGATGGGACCCAGCTGGTCCTGAGGCTGTGTCAGCCTACTGGTGGGTGGGACCAGGGCCCAGGGGATCCCAGGGTTGGTGCCCACCCACTGGTGGGTGAAGGTGTTCCCAGGGCCAGTGCTGGTCCACTGATGGATGGAGCCAGGTCCCAGGATCTCTAGCTGCAGGGCCCTGGGAATCCCAAGGGTGGTGCTAGTACACTGGTGTGCAAGGCCAGGTCCTGGGCCCTGTGGTGAACAAGGCCAGGTCCCGGGGCAGCTGTGGGCTCAGGAGGCCTTAAGGTAGCAGATCTGCTGGTGAGTGGGACTGTATTTCCACTCAGCTACTTGCTTGGCCTAAGGTCTCCCAGTACTGGTACCCACAGGCTGATGAGCAGGGCTGGGGGCAGGTCCCTGCGCTAATAAGCTAGATGGAGGGTTCCAAAAGGCACTTGATAGCACCACTGTTCACTTGGTAGAATAAGCTGCCCAAAATGGCTGCTGCCAGGGTCTGTGTCCCTCGGGTGAACTCTAGTTACCTCCTCTTTCTGTGGGAAGCTCTCCAATATCAGCAGGTGGTTCTGACCCAGGCTCCTTGCACATTACTGCTTCTGCCCTGGGTGCCACAGTATGTGAGATTTTGCATGAACCCTTTCAGAGTGGATCTCTATTTCCCACAGTCTTCTTGCTCTTCCAAAAGTAAGCCTACTAGCCTTCAAAGACAAACATTCTGAGAGCTTATTTTCCAGGTGCAGGACCCCCGGGCTGGGGAGCCTGATGTAGGGCTCAGATTCATTGCTTCTTGGGGAGAACCTTTGCAGTTGTAATTATCCTTCTGTTTGTGGGTTGCCCACCCAGCGGTATGGATCTTGACTATACTGCATCTCTGCTCCTCCTACCTGTCTCGTTGGGGTTCCTTCTTTATGTCTTTAGTTGTAGAAGATCTTTTCTACTAGCCTTCTGGTCTTTCTCATCAATAGTTGCCACATAAATAGTTGTAATTTCGGTGTGCTTATGGGAGTGAGTTTAGGGCCACACCCCCAGAAACAGATTGGGTTTAAATACTGGCAGATTGGACAAGTTACTTAACTTCACTGTGCCTCTGTTTCCTCATCTGTAAAGTGGGAATAATAATAGTACTTACCTGATAAGATTGTTGTCAGGATTGAGCAAGATGATGCTTACAAATTGTTTATAAAATAATCTCACACACAGGAAGCACTCAGTAAATTTTAGCCATTGTTATTGTTGTTGATGCTGCTATTGACTCTTCTAGCTATTTTTCCAGACTGAAGAGGTTCTTTATCCTTTTAGTCTTTTGTAAAACATCAGTTGCTCCACCCCTTTGATTATTTTAATTGCTCTTCTCTGGGCTTTTTCCAGATCCACTAATATTTCTCGTGGGGTTTCATTACTACATCTGTACCAAGTATCCTAGGTTACTTGGCTGAGGGTAATATGAGTATTCATTTCACATAGCCTTGACACTGAAAATGACACCAAAAATCTTATTTGCTTTTTTAGCACATTGGGCTGGTTTGTTCAGGAAATAAACTGAAAACTCCAGCATGATTATATTGAGTCCTAACCAGTATGTGTGACCTATTCTTTCTTCTGCTCTTTGAATATAGCATTCCCTATACTACTGGCCCAGGACTGGCTCTCTTCCTTACCTTCTTTGAAGAACACATGACTCCCACAGCTTCAACATTGTGCACATAGCTCCCAGATCTATCACTGGTCCTGACTTCACTCCTAAATTCTAGACCCAAGCTTCTAACTGCCCATTTTGATAATTCCACTTGGAAATCCCACCAGTTTCTTAAATCAGGAGTCCTCAACCTCCGAGATCTAATGCCTGATGATCTGAGGTGGAGCTGATGTAATAGTAATAGAAACAAAGTGCACAATAAATGTAATGCTCTTGAATCATCCTGAAACAACCATTACCCATGCCCCTCCCCAAGTTCGTGGGAAAATTGTCTTCTATGAAACCAGTTCCTGGTGCCAAAAAGGTCGGAGACTGCTGCCTTAAATCCAACCTGTCCAGAACTGAGCTCTACCTTCTGACTCCCATTTTAATGCTATTAGCTGTCCTATGCTTTCCAGTTATCCAGGTTCAAAACCCTGGTGTCATCTTTCCATCCTTCTTCTTTAAGCACTCCGCATCCAACCACCCCATCGATTGCTAAAGCAGGGTAATCTGACCTCGGCACTGGATTTCTCATTCAGCTTTCCATTTCCATTCCTACTGCATCCTATAAATGAAGGCCTCACTACTTTTCAGCAAGACTACCTTTCCAACCTTTTCACTGGTCTCCCCTGTTGCCCATCTCTCTGCAATTTGCTCATTCTCCTATCTGCTGCCAAATTAATATTGGAGAGGTTTTGAGCAGGGGAGTGAATGAGTTAAAGTTTTCTGTGGCATTAAGACCTTCCACAATAAGGCCTCAACTTAGCTTTTCAGCCTTTCCCTCAACATGTGAATTAATTAAGTCAGTGTTTATCATGCATCTTCAAAGAACCAAGGACTGCCACAAACACTGGACTAAACTTATGTATACTTTTCAATCAGTAAGTCCTTCCTGAGCATTTACTATGTGCCCAATACTGTAAGGTCCTCTTTAAGTTTGTCCTCTTTAACTGAATCTAGGTACTTACAGGAACTGAATGTCATCTGCAAACATGGAGATTTCCTTGGTACTCAAGGAAATAGAAGAGACATACACTGATGCTCAGATATGTTGTAATTGAGTACCTATTTTGGTTAGGTGTTGGGCTAGTGGCTGTCAGTAAAGAAGTAAGTAATACTTGCTTCCTGCCCTCAAGATACTCATGACATGGTATAACAAACATGTAAATCAAACATAATATTTCAGGAGGGCTAAGAGAGAGATTTGCAGGAGGCAAGGAGTGGTGCTCTGAAAGACCATACAAGGAGCCCCTAACTCAGCCTGAGGGCATCGTGGAAAGCTTGCTGACCTTTTTTTTTTAATTGGAGGATAATTACAATGTTGTTTTGATTTCTGCCTTACAGTCAGCCATGAGTTTGCATAGGTTCCTTCCTTCATGAACCACCCTCACGTCCCCCACTCCATCCCACCCCTCTAGGTTGTCACAGAACACTGGGTTGAGCTCCCCATGCTATACAGCCACTTCCCACTGGCTATCTATTTTACACACAGTAGTGTATATGTTTCAATGCTACTCTCTCAATTCCGTCCCACTCTCTCCTTGGCCATCCCTGGTGGTTCAGACTGTAAAGAATCTGCCTGCAATGCAGAAGCTCTGGTTTTGATCCCTGGGTCAGGAAGATCCCCTGGAGGAAGAAATGGCAACCCACCCCAGTGTTCTTGCCTGGAGAATACCATGAAGAGAGGAGCCTGGTGGGCTTCAATCCAAGGGGTCACAAAGAGTCAGACATGACTGAGCAACCAACACTAACTCCTTTCACTACTGTATCCACAAATCTGTTTTCTGCATCTTTATTCCTGCCCTGCAAATAGGGATCAGTACTATTTTTCTAGATTCCGTATATATGTGTTAAAATACAATATTTGTTTTCCCCTTTCTGGCTTGCTTCACTCTGTATGATAGGCTCTAGGTTCATCTACCTCACTAGAACTGACTCAAATTTGTTCCCTTTGGCTGAGTAATATTCCATAGTATATATGTACTGTCAACTACAAATTGGCACTTGCCATGGGTGCTTGCCATCTACCTCTATCAAGGATTAAATCATGTGCTGCT
This sequence comes from Muntiacus reevesi, assembly GCF_963930625.1. Lineage (NCBI taxonomy): Eukaryota > Metazoa > Chordata > Mammalia > Artiodactyla > Cervidae > Muntiacus > Muntiacus reevesi. The sequence goes on along the minus strand of NC_089271.1, from coordinate 116,193,570 downwards.
GCAGCTGCTGACCTTCAACACCCCCAAAGGAATTCAGGGTGGAGAGCAGACATGAGGTACTCTGTGCTCTGGGAAAACTGGCAGGTCCTCAGATAGATATTCTCAGGAGGTAATTTTATGAGCCCAATTCATGTATCTCCTCATATCTAGAAAAGCACTAAAATTCTTCATGGTGACGATTGTTTCTCATGACTAGTGGAAACTTCACAAGACCAGCAGAAATTTTTTACAAAAAATATGTGCTTGATTGCATGTACTCTCCCTTTACCAAAATCACATATATACTGTCTGTCCCCACTACCTCTTTGGAGCAGTTTCTCAGAGCTATCTGAGGTGTTGTCTCCTGGACTACAGTCCTCATATTGCCCCAAACAAACCTTACCTCACAACCCTCACATTGTACATTTTTTTTTTTAGTCAACAGTACCATGTTTGGTGACCTTTAAACTGAGTTTTGTCAGATGAGAAGTTAGTTAGGTGAGAGGAATGGGTTGAAAGACTCTTCAGTCAGAGGGAGAACATGGCAAAGCACATGAGAGCACATGAAGCTTTCAGGAAACTAACAAGGAGTTCAGAAAGTCTGAAGAGAAAGGCAGGATATATGGTGAAGAAGCTGTCTGGAGTCAGGATGTGTGGACCTTTGTGTGCCAAGCTAAGGAGCCAGAACTGAAAGCCATGGGGTCAGTGGAGGGTTTGGAGTAGGGCTGTCGTATATTCAGGGCTTCCTAGGAGGCACTAGTGGTAAAGAACCCACCTGCCAATGCAGGAGATGTAAGAGACACAGGTTCGGTCCCTGGGTTGGGAAGATCCCCTGGAGGAAGGCATAGCAACCCACTGCAGTATGCTTGCCTGGAGAATCCCATGGACAGAGGAGCCTGGCAGGCTATGGTCCACAGTGTCCCAAAGAGTGGACATGACTGAAACAACACAGCACGCAGACACGTGGTATATATAATCAGACTTGTGCTTCAGAAAGATCTGATAAAAGTATAATGATTGGCAGCGGCCAAGGCAAAAGTCAGCAAAATTTCCTGTAAAGGACCAAGCGGTAAATACTGAAGGCTTTGCAGGCTATATACCGTCTGTTTTTCAACCACCCAATTCTGCCTTCTAGTCCCACAGCTGCCACAGATAGGGGCTTCCCAGGTGGCTCTAGGGGTAAAGAACCTGCCTGCCAATGCAGGAGACTTAAAAGACACCGGTTTGATCCCTGGGTCGGGAAGATCCCCAGGAGGAGGGCATAGCAGCCCACTCCAATATGTTTGCCTGGAGAATCCCATGGACAGAGGAGACTGGCAGGCTACTATCCATAGGGTCACAAAGAGCCAGACATGACTGAATCGACTTAGCACACACCCACAATGGTACCTGGCCCCTAGAAGAGAAATAATACGAAAGCTGGTATTATGTCTGCAAAGCTGCCGCAGACAATCAGTAGACAAGTGTGCTTGGCCATATCCAATAAACTTTTACTGGTGGACTGAAGTATGAATTGCACTGGATTTCACGTGTCAGAAAACAGCCTTCTTTTGATTTTTTCAGCCACTAAAAAATGTCAAAAGCATGCTTCACAGCAGGTCATAGCAAAACAGGGGGCAGGCCAGTTTGGCTGGCTGACTAGTGGATGGGATTGTAGAGGACTCTTGAGAAACTCGGTCTGAATGGGAGGAGAGAAACATTGTGCTAGTAGTAGAGGCGGGTGTGGATGGGAGGTGGGGGAAGCTGTTTCCTAGAAGAGAAACCTGAAAGTTTGTGTGTGTGTGTTTAATTTTTGGCTGCATCCCTTGGCATGTGGGACCTTAGTTCCCCACCAGGGATCGAACCCTGCACCCCCTGCGTTGGAAGGCAGAGTCTCAACCACTGGACGGCTGGGAAAGTCCCTGAAAGTGGTTTTGGAGAACCGAAAGCATGGTGAAGAAGGAGCCGCTGAAGATGGTGGAGGAAGATGACTCTTGGAGTAGTAGACCCTGAAAGAGGCAGGAAGCGGGTGGTGGAATGCTGGGTGTAGACTGAGGCATGCTTCATAAGGGAGGAGGGAACACCACTTGCACTGGGGCTGGAGAAGAGGAGGAAGGCATGGGCACTGATGGCATACTGGAAGAGACTGACTGCAGGGTGAGGGCAGTGAAGACTGTATTTTTGAGGATCTTGATTTTCCTAGTAAAAATGGAGGCAGGGCTCGAATTCCAGGTGACTTACCTGTTTGAGCTTCGAAGGCAGGGCTAAGGGAGCATAGGCTTGGGGGTGGTGAGGGGAGGGAGGGGAGAGGAAGCTGTGAAGCAGATACCCAAGTCCTTGCTGAATGTGTGAGGATGATCAGGAAATCATTGGAGGACCAGGGAAGGAGAGGGTGTTAGCGTTCAGGGCAGGGTGGGGCAGTAAGGAGCTTGGAATGCAATCAATGGGTAGTGAGTGGAGTACCAGCTCCTCCTTCAGGCCACCTGATACCGGGCGTGAGGGTGCGTGTGTGTGTGTGTGTGTGTGTGTGTGTGTGTGCGTGCGCGCGTGCGCCTCCACCTGAAACAGCTGCAGAGCATATGATGTGCTGGGCGAGATTCAGGGACTGGGGGAAGGGGCAGCTGTAGAGGGCATCATGCAGCAACTGAGAGCATTGGGTACTTTATTCCTAATGGAGGGCATTCCAGAAGGCACATGACAAGGACTGGCAGGGGGAGCAGCAGTGAGAGGAAAAATGGAGGGCGAGAGTCACACCAGACAGTGTTGAGAGAGAAGTATACTCTGAGGGGACTCCAGGGCTCCCCTGGCAGGGGTTGGCCTACCTGACAGAGTTATTGGCCTCTCAAGACTCCTTCTGGAACTCTGCTATAAAGACGTTGCTAGGGAGGGGGCAGGGGAAGGACACAAGTTGCAGGGACCGTGTAATCAGAGGTAGAGTCCGGAGCTTGGAGAATTTTGCTGACTGTAGTCAAGCGAGCAGTCTGTGACTTTTTCTTTTCCTTAAGTTCCAAACACTAAGAGAATGAAAAATGGTTTTGTGCTGGGGCAAAAAGAGCCATGGATTGGGTGGTTAGGCCTGAAGAAGCTGGGATGCTCATTTACTAGGTCTCCTGGGGTGACAGAGATATAGGTCTGAGGAGGGAGGCAGTGGGGACACTGGGAATGATTCTCACTTGGGTTTTTTGTCTCTACACAGCCCAGCCTTGTGTGTACAGGGTAGTATGGTTAGGCTGGAGACAGGGGATAGGGACAGGCAGCCATGAAATTGGGAAGACAGGGGCAGACCCAGGTACAAAGAGGAGAGAATGGGTTCACAGTCACTGGCACAGATTCTGACCCAATGGGGCCAGAACTCCAAGATAAGCACCATTCCAGCACTTTCTTATTTTTAAGCTTACCATCTTAATGAACTGGTTAATGGGAGTGAATCTACATCGGAGCAGCTGGGAGTTGCCTGGATGTTGTTTGTGTTAGCAAAGAGGTTATATGGCCATGAGATGAAAACGCTGGAGAGTCGTGACTTCTAGGCAGCATGATAGGAATTGGATGGATAGCTAGTATCATCAACAGTATGAAAAAAATGAGAAAGAACATGTGTTGGTAGGGGTGAAATGAGCTCATTCAAAAACATTTCTAGGGGATTTCCCTGGTCGTCCAGTGGCTAAGGCTCCACACTCCCAATGCAGGGAGCCTGGGTTCAATCCCTGGTCAGGGAACTAGATCCCACATGCCACAAGTAAGACCCAGCACAGCTAAATAAATAAACAATTTTTAAAAGCATTCTTAATTTTGGCAATTGGTAGGAGTCTCACCAGCATATGCTCACGATCCAACAGGTAGAGGCCTGAAGGGAGAGTGGCAGGTCAGGTCTTGGAACTGGAGTTCATTCATGCAGAAGTAGAAATGAAACATCTAGAGAAAGTCTAGAGAGAACAAAAAGCCCACAAAGACTAATGAGTGATCTGAGAGGAAGGGAGAAAATAGAAATCCACTGTTCTCAGAGTGGTGAGAACTGTGAAAATTCTGGTGCGCAAGGTTGAGAGGCTGAGAACAGGGAAAATACTCTTTGAAGAAGAGAGATGAGATATGGTGTTAAAGGTGGCTTCTGAGCTGGGGAAATCTCCTTTAAGATGGCAGAGGAAAGGAGCAAGAGGAAAAAGAGAAACCCATCACAGCACAAAAGATTTCTTCCTGGGGAGGGAGGAGACTAGAGCACAGAGAAATTTGAGCACAAACCGACTGAATCTTTGCGAGATTGAGGAGTTTATCTGTAAGAGATGACTTACATCGGGTGTTTACGTATAAAGAAAACCGAGCATAAAGACGCACGCAGAATCCTTGCCTTTGAGTCAATTATTTATGAACTATTACAGTGCTATTTTTTCCCCTTTGAGGACACAACAAGGAGAATCCAATTTAAATTAAAGATGGAGATTTAGGCCCTTCCCAAGAGGACAACTTCTTATCTGTTAAGAGACACTGGGGGACAATGTGGAGATGGGTTATGAAAGATCCATTCCTCTTGAGACCTTTAAGAATAGGATCAAACTAGACTGAGCGCAATCTGCCACTGCTTTGATTACGCTGAACCCAGGTTTCTTTTCCAGAAGGCGGTGGACTAGATTCGACGGCCTTTCATTCCCTGGCAGCGGAGCCTGGGGGGAAGCTGATGTGGCGGGGGACAGAAGGCCAAAGTCATAGGGCCCAGCGAGCTGGGAGTGGCGCGTCCGCTTTAAGAACGGCGGCGGCGGCGGCGGCGGCGGCGCGCGCTCCGACGGCTTCCCTGGGGCCCCGCCCCTTTCCCGTGAGCCCTCGGGGAGTGGTCCGACCGCGGGCGGCTGCGGGTGAGGATCGGGGCGGGCGGTGGGGGGAGTCATGGCTCGACGCGGCTGGGTGCGGGCGCCCCTCCGCCGCGGCGTCGACGGCGGCAGCCCCCAGGCCCGCCGGCTCACGCGGCCGCTCTGGTTACTTCTCGCAGTGGGCGTCTTTGGCTGGGCCGGGGCTTCGGACGGCGCTGGCGGAGAAGCGAGAGCCATGGACGAGGAAATCGTATCAGAGAAGCAAGCTGAGGAGAGCCACCGGCAGGACAGCGCCAACCTGCTCATCTTCATCCTGCTGCTCACGCTTACCATTCTCACGATCTGGCTCTTCAAGCACCGCCGGGCCCGCTTCCTGCACGAAACCGGCCTGGCTATGATTTATGGCAAGTGTCTCAACCCCGTGTCTGCCCCGGGCGCTCCCCCTTTCTCTGTCCGCCTGCTGCCTCACCTCCTCTCCTGGCTCTGCTCGGCCTACGTACGGCTCCCCTTCCCATTGCTTCCATTTTCCGCCTCGCCTTTCTCCCGGATCTCCGGTTCTCTCCGTCGCCCCCTCCCCTTTTTTTCCTGCTTCACCCCTCGTTTCTCTGCCTCACCCCATTTTCTCCTAAGCCTCGTCCCCCGTTTTCTCGGCCTCGCGCCCCTCCTTTCCTCTGCCAGTCCACACCATTTTGCCTCCGACCCCACCTCCTTTTTCTTCCGCACCCCTCCTCTCCGCCCCAGCCTACAGAGCTCGGGACCCAGGACTGAGGATGGAAAGGGAGTGGGTGCGGTGCTCGGATTGGGTTGAGGACTGGGGGAGGGGAGGCCAGCCCAGCTATCCGTTTCTCTGGGATGTCAGTTCGTTTAAGGTCCATTGAAGCTGCAGCAGAATCTCTGCTGCTCAGCATCTGACGTTCTCTTGGAGCCAGAGTCCACCTTTCCCCATCACCCAGCTCTTGCTACGCCCTGTCTTTTGGAGGCTGAGAATGAAAAGCTGACACCCGTGTAGCCCAAGTAAAAACCTGAACAAGAAAGAAGCCGAAGGCGGCTTAGGGCAATTTTGATGACATCTTGATGTATTGTACTAGGCTTGTGATATCTGATATGAATACGTATGGTTGACTCTTCTAATTCAGGCCGTGCCGAGGTAAGGACAAGATATAAAGATCTTCCAGCAGCGTGTTGTACTATAGGTTGGTCAGAACAGTTCCGCCAAACAGTAATTAGGAACACCACGCATATGCAGTGCGATGGGTGACTTGCTGGTGGCATAAGGTTATTGACAGATTGTTGAGTAAATGGCTTCAGTTCTTGTGTCTTAGTGTGCTTTCGTTTTGAGATTTCTTATTTATCTTTATTTTTTGATCATAAGGGGAGAAGGGCAAATCAAACCACAGACTCAGAGGCATTTTGGCCTCTGCTGGGGCCTCGTGAGAGGAAAAGATGCATATTGCTGTCTTAATCTAGGATGACCAGGAGGGCGTATATGGCTGGAGAGATGAGGGCAGATAAACAGTCCTTTCTGTGCAGTTCATGAGTGAAGATTATCTTCTTTTGAAACAGGCTTAAACTGATGAGCTTTCAGCTTTGTGTCTCAGACTTGCAGAGAGGTGGGAGAAGCCTTGGCATAAAAAGACATTTCTCCACGCACCCCCACCCCCATCCCTTTCCAGTAAATACAGACTTTCTGGAATGTGCAGCTCAAGGGTAGCAGAGCAAGGAAAGGTAGCTGTGTGTATCAGGAAAATGCAAGAACTCAGACTTATTTTTCATTTGTAAGGTAATAAAATTCTAAGCCTGTGTGCAAAATATCTCTGCTTCCTAAGATTCTTAGATTTTAGACATATTGGGTGGTTTTCATATTTCATGTTTTTGTATTCTATTTGCAGCACTCCTTAAGCTGAGTTAGTCAGATAAATTGTATATCTCTGTTTTATTTCTCTGTATAACAGTGTGTGATTACTTACTATCCTCAACAAACATTTGCTACTCAGCTTACTACGTTATGCACAGGAAATACAAAGAAATATATGATCCCTACCTTAAAAGAACTTACCCTTCTTGGGTAGACAAGTCATATAAAGAAAATAAAGGATATTAAATTCCATTAAATGCCAAATGAGTATTATGGTGTTAAAATAAGGAGCCGATCACTGTAACCTCTTTCCTATAGAGAGAGTATGATAAAGTGGTTCAAGATGGTAAGATCACAGGTCTACAAGTTGTTTCTGTAAGGGGCCACAGAGTAAATATTGTCAGTTTTGTGGATCACACCAATTTCTGTGTTGTGAAAATGTTTGTTTTGTTCTTTTTCTTTTTGTAAACCTTTAAAAATTTAAAAGCCATTCTTAGCTCTTGTACCATGCAAAAACAGACCATCACCGTGATTTCCAGCCCATGTTTTAGAGTCAGAACTGGGTTCCTATCTCACTGTGCCAATAGCTCTGTGATCTTGGGCAAGTTCACCTTCTTACACTGTCATCTATAAATTAGGGACAATGATAGTAGCATTATTGTGAGGAAGAAATGTTTTTAGCTCAGTATCTGACCCCTAAGTAAATGCTCATTAAATGAGAGTTTCAGTTGCATTATTATTGCTGTTATAACTGCATTTTCACAGGTTAAGTTCAGAATGATTCTTTTAATTGACTCAGTTTTGTAAGTTAAGAGGCAGACATAGTATTAATTTACAAATGTCAAATAGGGACTTAGAATTGCCCTGACAACATTTGTTCTTTGGTAGCTGATATCATTAACCTCCTCTAATTCTTGGGCTAAAGGAGAATAGTGGGATTACTGATTTCCTTCCCTGATGTTTCTAAGTTAATGAAAAGTGATGCAGTGCCTTAGTGTTGGTGTTTTGTGAAGGAAAAACAAGGGTGTCTCTTGTGGAATATAAAGCAAAAGAGATTTACCTGGGTGTCAAAGCAGGTTGATTTGCCATGACTTGGCATTCTTTAGCCTGTCCCATTTTCTCAATATGGGCGATCAGGGGCTGTAGATGAACAGCCTCCTGACCAAAACCCAAATCCAGTTTGAGAATAGGTGGGGCTCAGTCAAAGTACTTTCAGTGCCATGAAAATTAGGACATTTTCTAGTCATAATTACCATCTGCCATTTATCTTTTCTTACAACTCTTGTACCATTATAGCTATTATGTTAATATAGTACTTTAAGACCTTTATTTTTTAGCTTTACTTCCAGATGAGAAGACTTCTTACTCTGGGAATGTCCAGATCACCAAGATTCAGTCCACTGATGATTTAGCTACCTAAATCCTGGAAAAATGCTACATTAAAATAAGCCTCTCCTTTATCTTTTTGAGAGGCAAAGGTAAAAAAAGAAAGCGAGATTAAACTGCCAACGTGGTCACTTTCTAGATTGTAATATAATATAGCCTAGTTACAAACACAATGTTGAAGCACCCAAGTGTTCTGTTCATTGGGCTAGTTTGCTTAAGAAGCTTCAAAGTGAGTCACCGTTAGTGAGTTTGAAAACTGCAGTGTGCTTTTAGATGGTATAAAAAGCAAAAAGCAAGGAAGCAGTACTTATTATGCCTTAAACTACAGCATCCAGAGTCCTAAGTTTAACTAATATGATTCATCAATAAATATTTATTATCTTTGATGTGATGTGAGACATGATGGGAAATACAGATGAGTCATCATCCCTGCCCACAAAGCACTTACAATCTAGTGACTGAAAAGGAAGTGTTTACTGAGCATTATAATGTTAGACACTGCTAGATGGTCTCCAGATATCTCATTTAAACCTCATAACGACCCTGTAAGATGGGTACTATTATCTTTCCCATTTTACAGATGAGGAAATTGGGGCACAGGGAGGTTCAGTGACCTGCCTGAAGTCACATAACTTGTAAGTATTAAGTTCAGTCAGTCAGCCTCAGAGCCCCATTCTCTTAGCCCCTTAAACCATATTACCTCACGTCGAAGAGATAAAACTTATCTATGAAAATGAACTGTGTTAGTATTATCATCACTACCTATGAGGAAACTGAGGTTCAATGAGAGATTATCTACCCTAGAATCACAGATTAGAACTTGATGGAGCCAGAATTGATACTTCTATCTGCCCTCCAAACTGGTGCTTTTTCTCCTTCACTATGTTATATTAAATTTCATAAGATCAGATATGAAGGGAGATAATACTTAAAGTTACAGGGGTTTTAAAGTGAGTTGTGAGGGAAACCTGTGAGAGAATGGAGACATAACCACCAGAGAACAAGTTAGTAACATGAGAGCCAGGAGGTGATAAGAAAATTATAGAGAGCTTTGGAAATAGAAAATGCAGATTTTAATTCTGGTTTTGTCAATGCCAAATAATGTTGGGAAAGTCATTTATCCGCATTTTATAGATGAGAAAATAATGACTGAAATTCGTAGTAGTTGGATTAGCTTTTAAGACAAAATCTAACATCATTCTTCAAGAAGCACATACACATATACAAATATGCATATATTTTTAATCTGTAGAAATCTTTATCAATTTTGACCATACTTAATACCCCAGTGATGTTCCTTCCATATTTTTGACTATCAGAGGCTTCTAGTATGATAAGCTGGAAGGATGTGCTGAAATCCATTAAAAAATCAGTTTCCACTATGGGACTCATACAGTGGTTGGGCCTTGGGTCCAGAGGGCCTGAGTCCTCAGTCCTTGGGAGGGTCTCCAGCACAAGAGGGTCAGGGATGTGTAGGAGGGGAGGGACTTGTCTCTTGTGAAAGATACCTCTTTGTGGTTGTATACTTTGTTGCCTGACAATGGTAATTTTAAATGTCATGATATCAATATTTTTTGTGCCTCTGTGTAGGAAGCGAGAATTTTCTGCTTTATCCCCTTAACAAAGCACTCCTTTTGTGTACTTTCTCTTTACTGAGAATTGCCTTAACTCCATGATTAGGATTTGACCTTTCACAGAGCCCAAGTTAACTTGATCTGTCAACTTTATTCAAAGAAATTCTAATTTTTCAGCTGTCTGATGCTGTAAAAAGAAGATCTGATTTTTTTTTTTTTTTTTTTTTTGCAGCCTAAGTAATTATTCTCCTTGCTGGTGTTTCAACTGCCAGGGTATAAGATTTGTCCAAATGCTGAGCCCTCCTCAGGACACACAGTGACATTTCAGCATTGGGTTGGGATGCAGTAGAACCTGTCGGTACTCTTCCTTACACAGTTAGACTTGAGGATAAGGAAAGAATTTATGCTGATATTATTGCTGCTTGTAATGGCTTAACTGTGATTTTTGCACATCAATGTAAGGGGACAACTTAGTACTACTGAGCCTCTTAATTAGGAGGTCTTGTGAGATAGTAGAAAAAAGAGCTATTTCTATATCATATAGACAGGATGACTGTGGAATGATAACCTTTTCTCTCCCAGGTTATGTTTATCAAACACAGTTGATATCCAGCCATCACTTTTTAATTTTGTGTTTTGGAGGTGAGATATTTTCAAAGTGTATCTTTTCCTGGTAGCTTAGTGGTAAAGAATCTGCCTTCCGGTGCAGGAGACATGGGTTTGATCCCTGGGTTGGAAGATCCCCTGGAGAAGGAAATTGCAAACCACTCCAGTATTCTTGCCTGGGAAATCCCATGGACAGAGGAGCCTGGTGGGCTACAGTCTATGGGATCACAAAACAGTTGGACACGACTTAGTGACTAAACAAGATCAAATCTTTCATTTATTATTTATTAAATTTTAAATAAATTTATACCTCTTTACCCATTTCTCCCATCCCTTTCCACCTGCCTCTGGCAACCACCAGAGCTTGTATCTATTGAGCTTGTTTTTTGTTTTATTCTTTTTAAGATTCCACATAAAAGAGAATACAATGTTTGTCTTTCTCTGTCCAACTTATTTCACTTAGCATAATACCCTCAGTGTCCATCACATTGTTTCAAATATCTGAAACTTTTGTTAAAATGTTTTTTAGAGTCAATTGCATTGTACTAGTTACCACTTACTCATTGCTGCTCATTTGAAAAAAGTTACATGTGGCTGTAAGTTGAGGAGAAGTATCCTTCATCTCTGCTGCTTCCTCCATTCCTAGCCAGCTACGGCTCTGACACTCCCCATTTCTGCTTTATCACTTCCCACTCTGGCCTAGCTTCTGCCTCCACTACTTCAGTGAAATTGCTCTTACCAAGGTCACCTGTGACCTCCTTGTTGCCAAACCCAATTGACACTTCTTAATGCTTGTCTTCCTTGACTTTGATGCAGCATTTACTAGTTTTCATCACTTCCTCCTCTGTTCTTCCTATGTCTGTGGCTTTTCTTTCTTAGACTCCTTCATCATCTTCTCCTCCTCTACCAGCCCCTTAATTTTGGCATAAAACTCTGGGCATATATCCATAGTCCTCTTCTCTCTTTGTTTGCTCCCTAGGTAATCCCTTTTGCACTTGACTTCAACCATCTTATGATTGCCAAGTGTATATCACCAGTCCAGACCCTCCCCCTTCCTTGAGGTTCAGATCCCACATACTCAACTGTGCATGTATCACAGGTACATCAAACTCAACATGTCCAAAACGAAGCTGCACATTTCCCCTAGAAATCTGTCCCCTGCCTCACTCACTGGCCCAGCTTATCCGCCTAGTTGCCAAGTCACTTTAGGTTCCTCTTAGTTTTTCATCTCCCTTGCTCCCAGTCTTCTCAGTCACCAAATTCTTCTATAAGATAATACTTTCTAAAAAATCCCCCTCTCTCCCTATCTCTGCTGTCTTAGATTAGGCCCTGCATTCTTAGTGCCTGAATAACCTCAGTGGCCTTCTTATCTGACCTTCCCGAGCTTCTGTAGGCTAGGCCAGTCATGCTAAAATAGAAATCTGATGTCAAGCCCCTGCTTATAGGCTTTCTATGGCTTCATTTTGCTTTCAGGATAAAGTCTAAACTCCCTTCCCCTACATGCAAGGTCTTTCGTGATTCAGCTCCTGCCAGTCTTTCACACCTCAACTCTTGGCACTTGATATCCCAGCCATCCTGAACTATTTATGATTCCCTGAATGGGCTATGTTTTCTCACTCTTCTTGATTGGATATGTACTGCTAGTCCTCCTACCTGGGAAACCATTTTCTCTTACTTTGTTACTTGCTTAGATGACACCTCTGGAAAGACTTGCCTAATGTCCCACTCCCTCAGGGTTGCTTAGGTACATCTTTTCTGTTTTTATAATACTTCATATACATATATATCATGTTATAATTGTTTATTTAGTCTGTTTTTGCCAAGTGGACTGAGAGCTACTTGAAGGAGGGACCTCATTTTCATTTGTGAACCCTGTGGGCCTACTTAGCATAATAGTCCATTCACATATATTAAAAGAAAGACTGACCAGTTAGAGTGGAAGGAGACAGGAAGGTAAAATGCCATTAAAGCAGAGTTAAGGAAAGTTCCAGATGTTTGAGTTCAATTTGCAGTTGAGGTATATCTATACACTGAAGCGTTATTTGACCATAAAAAGAAATGAAGCACTGATACATGTTACAACATGGATAAACCCTGAAAACATTATGCTAAGGAAAAGAAGCCAGACATAAAAGGTCACATATTGTAGGAGTCCATTTATATGAAATATCCAGAATAGGCAGATTTATCTAGAGAAAAAGTAGATTAGTGGCTGTCAGGGGATGGCAGTTGGGGTGGGGGAAATGGAGAGTGACTGCTAATAGGTCTAGGGTTTCTTTTTGGAGCAATGCAAATGTTTTGGAATTGGAAAGTAGTTATCAGTATACAACTTTGTGAATAAACTAGAAGCCACTGAATTACACAGTTTAAAAGGATAAACTTTGTGGTACTTGAGTTATATCACAATAAAGTCATTTTAAAACATTTTTGATCAATCTAGGTTTATAGTACCTAGAACATTGTGCATAATTGAATATCAATATGATGATCCAGGTAAAATTCTAATAATATGTTGATATCATAGTGTCAAAGTCAAGGCTTCTGTTCCATGTTTTCATTTTGAAACATATTTTAAAATTAAAGTCTGAACTTTTAGTATTAGAAAAACTCAATCTACAAACATTGACTTTCCAGTTTGTAAAAAATGTATTATTTGGCCAGCCGTGTGCTTTAGGAATAACTTAAGAAAATAACAAGAAGTTAGGACTTGTGAATTGGCATTAATAGATGAAGGTGGTAAACACATTTCTAACATGATTACACTGTCAGGTTGGGACGCCTTGGAGCATGTACTGTGTACAGATGATCTGAAGGTATTTCCTCATTTTGTTACTTTCCTAATCACTTATTTATATCTTGATCTAGGAATGCAATATGCATTGTTACCCCTGGGGATATTTTCCCCTCCTGTCACTGGAGTTATATTGGGCACTTAGATTTGTGAATTTAGTAGCACTTTAAAATGTAACTGCATTTGGTCTAAAAATGAATTTTGAGCTACAGGAAACTATCATAAGAGATTTTCTGTTATTAATCCAGAGGTATGTGTGGGGTACACAAGAAGTAGTCTCTGTGTGAAAGAAGAGCTTATATTATTCTTTTATTATTTCCAGGTCTTTTGGTGGGCCTTGTGCTTCGATATGGCATTCATGTTCCAAGCGATGTGAATAACGTGACCCTGAGCTGTGAAGTGCAGTCAAGCCCAACTACCTTATTGGTAAATGTTAGTGGAAAATTTTATGAGTATACGCTGAAAGGAGAGATTAGTTCACATGAACTCAATAATGTTCAAGATAATGAAATGCTTAGAAAGGTAAGTTCTTCATTAAAGAGAACCTTTGGATTTTTTAAAAAGTATATAATAGCAGCAAAGTGATTCAGGAGACAAATAATGAATTTTTAATGATATTTAAAATAATCAGTATTTTCAAATGCAGTAAAACCTCAATTAATGAATGTAATGCAGTGCTAAGGAAATTGTCATGTCTACAGTTTGACTTTCTGATTGAAGCTAAGTACTGTAACTGTTTTTGTTTACCTCTGTAATGTTTACAGTTGTAATAAGTGGTAACTGGTATTTGAGTTAAGCAGAATTTATATAAATGTTTCTTTCAATTTGCTTATGGCCCTTGCAGTTTTATAGTACTTTAGCACAAAGCATTTATTTGATAATACCTAAAATATTCCATGAATATTTTTTTGAATTCTTTCTTGCCTTGATTATGTTGTAGAGTGCTTAGTCACTCAGTCCCATCTGACTCTTTGCAACCAGTAGGGCTGTAACCTGCCAGGCTCCTCTGTCCATGGGATTTTTCAGGCAAGAATACTGGAGTGGGTTGCCATTTCCTCCTCCAGGGATCTTCCCGATTCAGGGATTGAACCTGTGTCTCCTGTGTCTCCTGCATTGCAGGCGGATTCTTTACCCACTGAGCCGTGAGGGAAGCCCTTGTGTTGTATACTGAGCACAATTTAATCTTTCTTTGATTCGTAAGGGCCTCAACCTGAGTGTCAGGTACTATACCATGGTGTGCATGAAACTTGATGTAGGTTGCGTTTCAGTCTTACTGGCTCCCAGACATTCCTGGAGCTGCTTTCTCCTGACCCATCCATAGTTCCCATCCTGACGGGTCTCAGGGCCTCATGTCTCTGTTTTCATCCACCCTTGACCATCTGCCTCCACGTCTGCTCTCTACATTGGGAGGACTTGGCTTATACAGCTACTTGGTTGTGTTTTTGACCATCTTTAATGCTTTTCAAAATTAAACACAAACCTAAATTTTACTTTGCAGCTAGAGTTTTTTTCTAGCTGTGGAAAATTCTAGTTCCTTCAAAACTCTAGGAAATGAAATTTTAGCATGGCTATGTGTGTAGCTGCTCTGTGTTCATGCCCAGTCCTACTGCAGCCTTATGAACAGAAGGGGACATCTGTTTTATTATAGGGAGTAGATATTAAAAGGAATGGACTGCAGGACTAGAAATCTGATTTGTACAGAAACTTTTTATATTATGTTATATACCTTTAGAGATGTTACCTATGCAAGAAGTCTGTTTCCTCTTGCCAACAATAATTCTGTACTCCCAAATTTTATGTTACCAGTTTGGGGCCTCTTTTATTTAAAGCAAAGACATGTTTATACTTTTTCTTATTTTGAAGATTTTTACTATCATTTTAACCTACTTTGCATAGGTAGGATTAACTGATTGTTCCAATGCTATCTCCTTGTCATTTGGTTGAGAAGTGGAACACCAGCAATCCTATATGAAATATTTTTCAGTTACCACAGTGGTAGTAGTCTTGCCTTTCACCAGTTTAACATTGAATCTTTTCTTCTTTTTGCTCATTTCATAATGTAATCAGAAATCTTCTGAGGGAATTCATCTAAAAGAGCTCTTTATTTTAACAGGTTACTTTTGATCCAGAAGTATTTTTCAACATATTACTTCCTCCTATCATATTTTATGCAGGATATAGTCTGAAAAGAGTAAGTGCTTTTGTATTTCATATGCTTTAAACAGCCTTATACTCCATGGGCTTTATCATCGCTGGCACTCAGAAATAGGCAGTTCATCCCTCACTTCTCCCTCTCCTTATCCTTTTGAGATGCTGAATTTAATGCCTATACAAAAATTCTCTCTTAGTTATTTCGTTTAATGAATAATGCATTTAATATTATCATAGTACACCAGAATAGAAAACCTTTTCTTTTAAAAATAGTTGGTGAATATTCTAACACAGTGAAACTTTTTTTCTATCAGAGACATTTCTTTCGAAACCTTGGATCAATCCTAGCATACGCTTTTCTTGGAACCGCAATTTCTTGTTTTGTAATTGGGTGAGTACTTGAAGTTTAAAACACTTTTAGCCTTCAAATTGTAATTTTAAAATAATGCATATTTGACTTCTGCAGTATTGTATTCTTGAATGTGTCTAAGGACTTTTGCAGTAAAATATATTCATATAGGTAATAAGTTCTTTGAATTTTCCTTAAGACTAAGGCATTACCATATTTAAATGACATGCAGTATATTTGGGATTAGTCACAAAGTACTAATAGTAGACCCATCTTATTCTTACTGTAGTCTAACTTCTTTCACAGTAGATGTTTTTTCTAAAGGAGACGTACGTTTATTTAACAGATCAATAATGTATGGCTGTGTTACACTGATGAAAGTAACTGGACAACTTGCCGGAGATTTCTACTTTACAGATTGCCTGCTGTTTGGTGCCATCGTATCGGCAACTGATCCAGGTATGTTTTACATGAATGTGGAGCTTGAGTACTTAAGGTGTACAGTGTTTTTCCAACAACACACATGCATGTATTTCTTGCTTTGAGGTGTAGAATTCATGATTAGGTATTCCCACCTTGCTATACTTTCCAGTTGTGGAGGGAAAAAACAAAATTCATGGCTCCTTTTGGCTTAAACACACACAATTTTTTTCCTCTTTATTATATGTTCTATTACTGGTCCACAATTTGATGCTTTTTAGGTGACCATAAAGCATTTCCTCCAAGAATTTTAGGTTGGTCTCTATCCCAGGTGACAGGGCATAGAAGACTAACTGTATTAGTTAAGAATGGGCAGTGATGATACATTTCCTTTCAAGCTTCTAGAAAACAGATCCCTAAAAATCTGTTGACATTTAGCTAATCTGCATTTAAGAGTAAGAAAAATTGTTTTAAAATGACTGTTAGAAGGCCATTATACTAGAACAAGTGTGATTTGGGGCCATTGGTGGGTTGTAATATATATTAAAGAGCTATTTTATAAAATTGGCTTTCTGATTATGAAGTAGTTTTGATATTATCATGACTTGACAGTGAATTTTGTTGTATTGAGTTAGATGAGTTAGGCTATAGTTTTCCTAATGTAATATTGGTGATCTTCACAGCTACTTTCAAATTAAGAATTTAGAGCATGTTTAGGCTGAAGGTATAGGGATAAGAGCAGAGACTGCATTTTTTGAACTAAGGACACAACTATTCTTTTACTAGATTTTGGATTCTTGGTAGAGGTTTGTTTTGTTTTACCCTTTGACCTTGTAAGTTAATAATCTTCTTTAATTATCATCCAACATAATCAAAGTTTATCTCTGAATTCCTGTGTTAACTCTGATAACACAGGGCATTATAGAAAGTAGGAAAATATGCTCTATACTCTGTAAGAAATGGTTTTAAAAGCTCAGAGGACATTTTAGAGAGGCATTTGTGTAGTCTGGCATTTTTAAAACTGAGAAGCAAATCACCTCCTTAAAGACAGTTGAGGCTACCCCTTATTGTTTGTAGCTGTTCCCATTATCAGTATGAAGATGGGATGGTTTTTGCAAGAAACTAGTGGTCTCTTCTCCATGTTCTCTTACTCCATGTTCTCTTACTGGAAGCAAAGTTCTCAACTTTTCAAAGTCTGGGAAAAATCTCAGTCAGTTGGACTGGCTACATTACTTAAAACTTCTGGTTTTGTTTTAGTGGGAGTATGGCCTGGATGGCTCAAGCAGAACTGTTTTGCTTATATAAAGCTGAATGGTTATATTTCTTCTGAGTTATATAGGTATTTACCCCTATAATAATTCTGTTATTTTGCAGTTGTTCACTTGATAGAAGGGGGAGCCATAGGTTCTTTTTAAAATTTTACAGCATTGTTCCTGCCCTCCTTTTTGCCTTCTCTTGGTTAGCTTTGGTATCAGGATATTCCAGATGAAGTGCTTTGCAGTGGACATTTTATCTTTTAAAGTACAAGCTTCCTGTTCTTTAGTTGGCATTTGAAGAGGTTCTCCCAACTCTGGTTGTAATAATCTTTCATGTCTGCTTGAGTTTATTTAGCAAGTGAGCTGTACATGACTCAGCAATTAAACTTACAATGCAACTTCAATCTCCTCTGATTTTCTAAGAATTCTCATGTAATGGTTTTCTAAGAGAAGGATTTTTTTTCCTCTCAAGCTGAAATAGCCTGATAGTTGTCTTCTTATTAAGTTAAATATAGCAGCTGTAATTCTGGTCATAAATTTTATGCCAACCGGAAACCAAACTCGTGTTTTCATTTCCCACTGTCTTTGCTAAACTGGTATGCTTAAAATTTGAAAGTCAAATAGAAGTGAATTATAAAGCTCCAAGGAAAAAATGAAGTTTGCAGCAGGAGATGCTTTTTGTAATAGTCTTCTTTATCAAAGATTAATGATCACCTGGTCTGTAAGAAATTCTGAATGTATTTTTTATGGGAAAGAAATGTACAAGGCAAGATTATTAGCATTTGCATAAAGAATATAAGCCAACTCAGCCCTCCAAGGTTATTTTTGACTGTTAGAGAGAGGAAGGGGATATTACAGGTACACAGTTAGGGAAAAGAAAAATATTGACATAAAATTACTGAATCTTTAATATGGTATGAATGTTTATTAGGATTGAATTCTGAGATGAAGAAAGGAATTTCCAAATAACTAATATAATCATCTATGAAGGGAAATATGTTATATTTGTAATGTCTTAATATTCCTGTGACTCTTTCTACTTGCTAGTGACTGTTCTTGCCATATTCCACGAGCTTCAAGTTGATGTTGAACTCTATGCACTTCTTTTTGGTGAAAGTGTCCTCAATGATGCTGTTGCCATAGTGCTATCTTCGTAAGTGGTTGTTTTTTTTTTCTTATTTTATTCTGTATGTTGAATATTAGGATTCTAAGAACCAGAAGTCACTTGTTGAATAGAGTACATTATGAATAGAAACATTTGAAAAACTGAAACATTTTTCCCCTGTGAATAAATATATACTTATAGATTACATGGAAAATTCATAGAAACCAAAAAAAGAGGGGAATGTATATATATGCATGGCTGATTCAGTTTGCTGTACGGCAGAAAATAAGACAACATTGTGAAGCAGCTGTATGCCAATAAAGGAAGGAAAAGTGACACGTATCCCTGACACCTAAAGACAATTACTGCAAGCATTCTAGGATATTTTAAAAAATTCTTTTCTTCTATGCATAATATTTTTACATAGCTGTGATTGTAGTGTATGTATCATTTTGCATTCTGTTTTAACATTATAACATGGACATTTGTTCTTCAAATTGAATTTTTTGGCAGAGCTATATATTCACATGGTTCAAAAATCAAAACTATATAGAAAGGTATACATTGAAAAGTCACTTTCTCACTCCTGTCCTCATCCACCTATCCCCTCAGTCCCTTATAGGTAATCATTTTGATTAGTTTCTTGTGTATCCTAGTATTTCTTCAAATGCAAGCACGTATATGAATAAATATTCTTAATTTGCCTCATTTCTTATTTTAAAAGTAACATGCTGTATATGTTCTATACCTGACTTCCTCTCACATAACTACATTCCGGAGATCTTTCTGTATCAAAGCAATGAGTTTCTCATTCTTCATTTACAGGCACATAGTATTCTGTGTACAATACTATGAACTGTACTATAGTTTACTTAATCAGTCTTCTATTGCTGGAAACATAAAGGGTTTACAATTCTTTGCTATCTCAAATAATGCTGCTGTGATTAACTTTGAACTTGCCTGTTTTATATGTACATTAGTGTATTGGTTATTGGTAGAATAAATTCTCAGAAGTGAGATTAGTGGATTAAAGGGTAAATACATTTGTAATTTTGTTACATTGCTAAATTGCCTGCCAATTAACTGTTTTGCATTTTAGCCACCAAATTATGAGAGTGCCTGTTTCCTCATAACTTCACCAACAGAGTATTTGTCAGACTTTGCTGTTTTTGCCAATTTGATGATTAAGAAATACTTCATACTTTAATTCATATTTCTCTTATTTAACATAATCATTTCAGAAACTTAATTTTTAAAAGTGCTAAGTAATATACCTTTTAAATTTATTTTTTAATTGAAGGATAATTGTTTTACAGAATTTTGGTAAAGAATCCGCCTGCAATGCGGGAGAGCTGGGTTCGATCCATGGGTTGGGAAGATTCCCTGGAGAAGGGAATGGCTACCCACTCTAGTATTTTGGCCTAGAGAATCATCGCAAATAGTCGGACACTTTTTAAAGACAATGAAAATGAGCAATATTTTAATATAAGTATAGAAATCACTATATATGCTACTAGAAGATATTTGCAGGTGAAAGAATGAATGTGAGCCTCTGAGGAACTGTAGCCTGTCCACTCACTCCTATTAAGCAAATATCTAACCCTATAGACAATTGCCTTTACTCTACACCAGAACTTTCTACAAGAGAGAGTAAAACTCCTTCACCTTTCCTCCTTACTTTTATTTCTCTCCTTAATTTCCACTTCACTAACCATAAAAGAGCAGTTAGTCACTGACTCTAGTTTACACAGCTTGATTTCCCCATTGTCTTAACAGCAAAGTGGAAAATTATCCTTTCTGAGATGTAACACTAATTCCTTAAATGTTGTGTATGAAGATGTGCAAAAGATCAGATCTTCTTTTGTGAATGTAGTGCATATAAATTCTACCCCCTCTACCATATTTATTGCCAGAATTTTTTGTGATTGTGGTGGCTCAGATGGTAAAGCATCTGCCTGTGATGCAGGAGACCTGGGTTCAATCCCTGGGTTGGGAAGATCCCCTGGAGAAGGAAATGGCAAACCACTCTGGTATCCTTGCCTGGAAAGTCCCATGGACAGAGGGGCCTGGTGGGCTGCAGTCCATGGGGTCGCAAAAAGTCGAGCATAAGTGAACGACTAACACTTTCACTTTCGTAGGAGGTTACTAACTGAAGTGCTTGGCATTACGTTTTTCATCATCTTTCGTTTGCCTTTAAAAGTACATTAGATAGCTCAGCTGGTAAAGAATCCGCCTGCAATGCAGGAGACCCTGGTTCGATTCCTGGGTTGGGAAGATCCCCTGGAGAAGGGAACAGCTACCCACTGAAGTATTCTGGCCTGGAGAATTTCATGGATTGTATGAAAATTGTATGGGGTCGCAAAGAGTCGGACACGACTGAGCGACTTTCACTAGATGGAAATAGTCTACTTTGTGTTGACCTTTGGTGATTTTCTAATGTGTATATTCTGTACAAACAGCCTTGTGGAAAGAGGGGGACCCCTTCCTGAAGGACTTCTCTTTGGCAGTTAACAGGTTAAGATACCCATTCTTGAAATTTATGTTGGAAGTTGTTTTTGTTTGTTTTTTGACCTGTTAGATTGACAGTAACTTTTTTTTGTTAATGTCAATACTTTAATCTGGTGAGGGTGGAGTGAAACTGACTCCCTCATTGCTGTATGAGGTAGAGCTATATGTACTGATATAGTGTTGTGTATACCTAGAGATGCTCTACGTTGAATAGTATTCCTCTGAATGGGTATACCATGATTACCCTAGAGACCTAGGTTCATACTAATTTGAAATATGTTTTGGGGGTCATTTGCATTTTGTAAAATGTAAGTATGAGTAAACAAACATGACAGACAAACTGTTTAGCTTTACTAGTTACCAGAGATATACATGTTAAATCAGTGGCCATTTTTACCTATTCAGTTAACAAGAACAAAATTGTTAATGAAAAATAGTTACTGCTGGTAATGGTATACTATAGTCATTCTTAACTGGAGGCAGTTTTGCACCATCACCACCCCCCAACCAGGGAATATTTGGCAATGTCTAGGGACATACTGGTTATCAAGAATAGGAGGACGTTGCTGTTGGCATCTAGTGAGTAGAAGCCAAGGGTGCTGTTAAATAATCCTTCAATACACAAGAGAGCACCCACTACCTAACAAATAATTACCTGGCCCCAAATGTCAGTAATGCCAGGATTGAGAAACCCTGATATCATTTTAAAACTATATCACTTGTACATTGTTGTTGACATTGAAATTGGTATTACCTGCTCTTTTGTATTTTATCTTTTGTCATTTATGATAATAAATTGATACATGTTTTTAACAAAAATTTAAAGTATTTGACTTAGTAGAAAATTCCTGAAATTTCAGTTCTCAGAAATAACCACTTATTAAGGTTTTCATCCAGATTTTTTCCATTAGGATATTAGCGTACATATAAATAATATTTATTTTTAAACAAAAAGGCATAGCACTATACATACTTTTCTATAACTTCCTTCTTTCACTTGGACATTGTACTACATTAATACCTCCTTTATCCCATTGTATGGATACACTACTAATGTACCTCCGCAGTTCCCCTGTTGATTAATATTTAGTGTTTTCTAATATTGTATTATTGTGAGTAGCACTTCAGTGAATATATTTATATATAAGTCTTTGTGAATCCTTGAAAGTATTTCTGTAGGGTATTTTTTGAAAGTAGAATTTCTAGGCCATTGGATATCATTACTAAAAAATTGAGAGATATAGTCATATTTCCCTCTTAAAATGTAATACAGATTTAGTTGAAAGTTATTGCTCAACATGTAAAAGCAGCTATAGGTTTAGTTAATACCTTGTTTCTAGGAATGTAGAATGGGAAAACAGTCCAAAATTTGTTAAAAGCACAAATAATGTTCTTTCACACTGTTCTTTATAGTAGCAAAAATATTAGAAGCTACTTTAAAATGTCCAATAGTGAGGAAATGGTTAAATAAATTATGCTTTATCCATTTGGACCATTTTGATGTCTTAAAAAACCACAACTAGAGAGACTGTAGTCATTCTTATGTCATTGTCAGTTGAAGAAGCAGAATTCAGAACTGCATGTTCACTATGATTACAACTAAACATGAACTAGCATGCATGTAACAAAAAGATTGAGGACATAAGGAGAAGGGGATGACAGAGGATTAGATGGTTGGATGGCATCATTGACTCAATGGACATGAGTTTGAGCAAACTCTGGGAGATCGTGAAGGACAGGGAAGCCTAGTGTGCTACAGTCCATGGGGTCGCAAAGAGCTCAACACAACTGAGTGACTGAACAAAAACAAAAAGATGGGGAAGAAATACAGAAGGAAAATAAGAAAATAAGTCAGGGTAGTGGAATGACGGGGAGATTTTCCCTTCTAAATTGTACATTGTATAACTCTCAGGATTTTTTTTTAAGTATTCATAAAAATGCTGCTGCCTCAAGTTAAAATGTCGACTGATGTAGAAAAGATGAATTCAGATTTCAATCCAGAGGCCAGCATTTGAAAAGGAAGAAGACAAACCTCTCATCTGTTCTCAGCCCACCATGCTTTTCCTGTACATTTCAGTGATTAAAGAATAAAATAATGATTAATGTGAATCTTGAATTCCCATGAACTACTCCAGGGAAAGTGATCTCAGAAGGCATTGCATTGATATTTTGTTCCTGTCAGAATTTTGGAAACTATGGCCAGAGAGAAAGAAGGTTGTTGTAGCAGTATTTCTTTTCTCCAGCCAGCTGCTATATTTTCATGCTATAATATAGTCAACTCTCATTTACAGTGGTAGGGTCCTTTATGTGTAGGTAAGATAGTATGATGTGAAAAGCCATTTCATATTCACTAAAACAGTATCAGATCTACCAGTCACAAAATGATCTGGTCACTTTGAAGATTTAAATGCAGATGTTTAAAGTTTCCAATTCAAATTGAGTCTCAGAAATTTCTATATGCCATTACCAGAAATTCATATTGGAGTTATACTTCAATAAGATAGGTAAAATTAGGAAATGTTACCTTGGTCTTAGATTTTGTTTTGTTTTTTAACTTAACTAGGGAGGTGTGAAGAGAACTTGGTGTACATGGCAATGTCATGTGTACATAGCAATGTCATTTTTTAGCTTCGAATCAGAAAAAGCATTGCCATAACCACAGGGGGAATTCATTATATTCTTAGGAATGTGTTTTCTCTGCTTCTTTTCTTTGACATGACTTGTGTGATGTCTTTGAGTCTGGATTTATTATACAAACACTGGTACTCAATTAACTGTGATGAAAACTGACTTAGTAATGGTAGGTGCTTTTGCCAGAGACTCACTAGCAAGAGTGATTTTCTCAGCTGTGTTTATTTCCTGGGGCAACTGTTTCAAAAGAAGTATTTTTAGATCAGGTTTGGACTGTGAGTTCAAGATGGAGAGTGTTCTTTCTGATTACCTGTCTTGGCCTCTTACAGAGTGACTTTCTTTCAGAAGTTTAGGTGAAGGATTCAGCTGGGTATGCCAAAACTACTGTTGAGTGGACTGTAACTCCTTGGAAGGCCTTTCAAGCCCTTCTATCTATAAAAGCCCATTTCAGTGAGTGAATAGATAGGAGGTTCTGGGCCCATCTGGTATTATAAAAGTTGAAAGGATTCTTTAGTCATCTTTTTCATTTTTCCCAGAGGAAAAACAAAATGTGATCAGGTTGAGTATTGAACAGTGTTCTTTATATTTTTATGCATACTCTGTTGGAGACATGGGGAATTTTTCATTAGTTTGTTCACATTATTAGTACATGAGGGCTTTCAGGCACTCAGTACCATTAAGTAAATAGTCACAAAAGAATAGTGCTGCATGGTATCTTGAGACTAGAGGAAAAGACTTGGTTCGACCTTCATTTCTTTAGAGGATCTTACTGAATAAATGTTCTAACTTCTGAAATTGTCACTTAACAAAAGCTGAGTTTTCTTGTTGGCTGATCCACTGCAGCGTGTTTTGGTAACCTTTGGTCCTTATTTTGGCAATTCAAATCCAAAGTTTTGGTTTTTTACCCCCTCTTATTTAATCATCAAGCTCGACACTAGGTAATTTTTAAATTTTTATTTTATTATTTTTTAGATAATGTTTTAAAAGTAAAAATTGCTTCTCAAAGAAAGAGCCATTTCTTTCTCTTTTGTAGCTCAATAGTAGCATACCAGCCAGCTGGAGACAACAGCCACACCTTTGATGTCACAGCCATGTTCAAGTCTATTGGGATTTTCCTTGGAATCTTCAGTGGCTCTTTTGCAATGGGTGCTGCTACTGGAGTGGTGACAGCTTTAATATCCTTTTTTTATATTTATCTTTTCTTGTTAACTTTACAGAGTAATGTAATACTGTGTTCTGTGGTCTCCCCTACTTCCGCAATTGACATCATGTTATAATTGTTAACCTTATAACCAAGTACTTGGTTTGAATTAGGCAATCATCTTTACCAGTAAATAAATAAAAGAATTTTATTGCTTTGTGTAGGCCTTCATGCCCTTAAACACTCACTACAGAATTCTATTTAGACAGAGTGACCCTTTGGGGGTGAATTTGAAGGTTGTAGACTGAATTGATATAAAGGTGGGTATTTTCCAAAGAGCCTCTTGGGTGTTCTATGTGACTGTTCAGCCTGGCATCCTTTTGCTCTTCATTTAATAGGACGAATAAGAATGTATGATACTGATACCAACTGAATAAAATAAAGTTCCTGGGTTAGGATAGATGGGAGTTCATCTTAGCTCCCACTGATTTTAACCTCATGCTCTCAAGTCCTACACATTACCGCTAGTTTGCTTTTAGAAACATTGAGCCAGTCACTCTGTATTCATTAAAAAAATTTCTTTTTTCTTAGTCATTGCAGTTTCATGTTCATAAGTTAAAATATAATAGAAAATGACAGTTTAATAAATGGATCTAAATTTTCTGTTATTGGATTCTTTAAGTGCAAGTATACCTAAACTTCTGGAAATTCAATTTTCTGTTTTATATCAAGCTTTTCATTCTTCAAAAAAAATTTCTTGATTACCTGTTATATACCACATGCTATGCCCTGTGTATTACAGATAAACAAGACCTCTTGTGGCCTCTGCCTTTTGGAACTCCTAATATAGAAGAATTGCTGGCACTGCACTTCATGGGACCTCAGTATAGGAAGGTGGAGGGTGAGGAGAGCGGGGAAGATGAGTAGGATTTGATCTCTAAAGAACTTCCAGCTCCAGAACTTTCAAGGTACTTTCATAGAAAACAAATACTTTTCCAAAAATATATTCATTTTCTGTACTTCAGTTTTGTGCTGGAAGAAGCTTGTCTTAGGACTTTTTCTCAGGCAAACTGAGCCCTAAAGGGACAGTGAAAACAGTTCTGAAGAAGGACCAGGCCAGCTAGTATCTCTTTCCAAGCCTAAGTTCCTTGAGAAACTTTATCATTGTGTTGTAGTACACATTTGTTGAAGGGAATGTAGACTCCAGGCTGAGATTTGCCACAGTTTGATACAGGCCCTTCCACTGGCAACTATCAAATACTTAGACCAGTATGAGTGAGTGACATGCCTCAGTTTCCTCATCACAGAGTTACTCTACATCACAGAGAGGATTGAAATCAAATCTCATGAATTGAGAATTGAGAATTTTTACTAGGTATAAATTCCTATTATTATGGAAGCTGTCTTGCCTTGGGTCTCAAATTAATAGAGTTGGCATGTTGCGTATCTGATCTGTCACTCCTGTCCTTTACTGTCATGTCTGTTCTTTACTTGGGTTAGGAAGGCAACCCACTCCAATATTCTTGCCTGGAAAATTCCATTGACAGAGGAGCCTGGTGGGCTATAGTCCATGAGTCTCAGAAGAGTCAGACACGACTGAGTTACTGAGAGTACACACATGCTGTTCTTTACTGCATGGTTTCTAACAAAGCATGTGATACCCATAAAACAACTGGATGGACTAAGCTGTAGAGCTTCCTCATGGAAGGGAGGACTGCTGACTTCTTAGTACAATGCTTATGTTCACAATTTCTTCACTTTGGTGCCTCCTTATTCTGTGACTTTTGTGTTAGAGACTGGAGAATCCTTCTGCTTTCAGGCTTGCCTTGCTTCGACTATAATTTTTTCTAGTAACACTTTTGTATTATGAGATCTTGTTATCAACCTTGACAGTCTTACGTGACAAAGTTCACCAAATTACGAGAGTTCCAGCTGTTGGAGACAGGCTTGTTCTTCTTGATGTCCTGGAGTACCTTCCTCTTAGCTGAAGCATGGGGTTTCACAGGTAGGTTACTTTCTCCTTTCAATTGTCACTTATAGGGAGTGACTTAGCCAGTGATTTTTTTTTCTATGTGTGGACCGACTCCTCTAGTGTTTGAGCACTCTTGTTAGGGTTGGCATTTATGCTATCATTTTAGAATATAAAAGGTTTTCACATGAAAAGATGCTCAACACCACTCATTATCAGAGAAATGCAAATCAAAACCTCAATGAGGTACCATTACACGCCAGTCAGAATGGCTGCTATCCAAAAGTCTACAAGCAATAAATGCTGGAGAGGGTGTGGAGAAAAGGGAACCCTCTTACACTGTTGGTGGGAATGCAAACTAGTACAGCCATTCTGGAGAACAGTGTGGAGATTCTTTAAAAAACTGAAAATAGAACTGCCATATGACCCAGCAATCCCACTTCTGGGCATACACACCGAGGAAACCAGATCTGAAAGAGACACGTGTACCCCAATGTTCATCGCAGCACTGTTTATAATAGCCAGGACATGGAAGCAACCTAGATGCCCATCAGCAGACGAATGGATAAGAAAGCTATGGTACATATGCACAATGAAATATTACTCAGCCATTAAAAAGAATTCATTTGAATCAGTTCTAATGAGGTGGATGAAACTGGAGCCCATTATACAGAGTAAAGTAAGCCAGAAAGAAAAACACCAATATAGTATACTAACACATATATATGGAATTTAGAAAGATGGTAACGATAACCCTATATGCAAGACAGAAAAAGAGATACAGATGTATAGAACAGACTTTTGGACTCTATGGGAGAAGGCGAGGGTGGGATGATCTGAGAGAACAGCATCAAAACATGTATATTATCAAGTGTGAAACAGATCACCAGTCCAGGTTTAATGCATGAGACAAGTGCTTGGGGCTGCTGCACTGGGATGACCCAGAGGGATGGGATGGGGAGGGAAGTGGGAGGGGGGTTCAGGATGGGGAACACATGTAAGTCCATGGCTGATTCATATCAATGTATGGCAAAAACCACTACAATATTGTAAAGTAATTAGCCTCCAACTAATAAAAATAATTGGGGGGAAAAAAGAATGTAAAAGGTTTTCAATGGAAGCGGTTCCTCTCAACAAAGTAAGTCACAACTGAAGAATTTAACACTAAACATCTAATTCACTTCTTTGAATAAGATCCTTAGTATAAAATTTGAAAACATGCCTTTGATGTGAACTTGGAACTCATTGTCTCTATAGGTGTGGTTGCAGTGTTGTTTTGTGGCATCACACAGGCCCATTATACATACAATAACTTGTCCACAGAGTCTCAGCATAGAACTAAACAGGTAAGAGAAACTTTATAGTTTGTCAATAAACTTTTTTTTGCAGCAAAACAATTTTTTTTACTGAAAAATAGTCTTTGTTCTGTTCAAAGTGATGTCTGCTCATTTCAGTTCCTCTTCTGTTGGCTCCAGAAATAGATGAGACTGACAGATTGAAGGGTGACAGCTTTTAGGGTAGAGATAGATAAGCAGAGTAGCCAGGGGCAAGTATTGTGATTCCAGTGGTTGGTTAGCTTCTTTTCTTTGTTTTCCTCTAATGGCTTTTTTTCTTCTAGTTTTATTGGCATACAGCACTGTTTTAAGTTTAAAGTGTACAGAGTAATGGTTTGATTTATATACCTCATGAAATAGTGACCACATCATGTCATATAGATACAAAATTAAAGAAATAGGAAAACTTTTTTCTTGTGATGAGAACTCTTAGGATTTACTCTTAACAACTTTCATATATAACATACCACAGTGTTAATTATATTTACCATATTGTGCATTACATCCCTAGTACTTGTTTATCTCATAACTGAAAGTTTGTACCTTTTTACTTCCTCTATCCAATTCCCCTCTCCCTACAACTTGCATTTGGTAACCACACATCTGATGTCTTTTTCTATGAGTTAGTTTATTTTGAAGTATAATTGACCTATGACACTGTTGTTTGCGTATGCTCAGTCACTTCAATCATGTCTCTCTTTGTGACCCTGTAGACTGTAGCCCATCAGGCTCCTTTGTCCATGGGATTCTCTGGGCAAGAATACTGGAGTGTATTGCCATGCCCTCCTCTAGGGGATCTTCCTAACCCACAAATTGAACCCACATCTCCTGTGGCTCCTGCATTGCTGGTGATTCTTTACTGCTGAGCCACTGGGGAGGCCTGTAACACTATGTTAGTTCCTGTTACACAGCATAGCAATTTGGTTTTTATATACATTTCAAAATAATCACCATGATAAAAGATAATACCTTATTATTGACTATATTCCCCACACTGTGCCTTTCATCCCATGACTCATTTATTTGGCAACTTAAAATTTGTACCTCTTAATCTCCATCACCTATTTCTTTCCTTCCCCCAACTCTATCCCCTCTGGCCACCATCTGTTCTCTATAACTCTGTTTCTGTTTTTTTTCTTTGTTTTTAGAATTCACATATAAGTGAGGTCACATAGTATTTGTCTTTCTCTGACTTATTTCACTTAGCATAGTGCCCACTAGGTCCATCCATATTGTTGCAAATGGCAAATTTTAATTCCTTTTCATGGATGAGTAATATTCCAGTGTGTGTGTGTGTGTGTGTGTGTGTGTGTGTGTGTGTGTACATGCACAGTAATGTAAACAGGTGGAGGTGGGCAGGTAGCAGGGCAGGGAACAGAGCACTGGACTATAACGTGTAAGCCCTCACTCTCTTAAAAGTGAAAAAGTGAAATCACATGGCAAGGTGGTATGAGAGTTGTCATGAAGCACTCTGTGCCAGGATAAAATGATTTGAACTGGGTCTTACAGACTGTAAAGAGGGAAGTGTCTGGGACCTGCTATATTTAGGGATTAATTGAGTGGGGGTGTAGAAGACGAGGGTGGCAGGGATACCACTTAGGGTCCTTCCCCAGCATTATGGATGGGAAGCGATGAAAGACTAACTCAGTGGCCGAGACAGCCAAGAACATTCCAAAAGAAAAATTGGCAGGGTTTGGAGGATGAGGGTGAGGATGACTGAATATGGGAATTGAAGAAGGGAAGTTGATTGGGCAAGTAAGGGGGAAACATTTATGGCTTTTTCTGTGGGACCAGAAATGTCATCTCTACATTTGCTTCCTTCTGAATCACATGTTTTGGAGGATATACATGAACATTACATATTGGAAGTATCTGTTTCAATATCTTAGTAATACTCATGTTTTCAAATTACATAGATTTTTGCTGGACTAACCTTTTGAAATTTTGTTTCAGTTGTTTGAGCTTCTCAATTTCTTGGCAGAGAATTTCATCTTCTCCTACATGGGACTGACACTGTTCACCTTCCAGAACCATGTTTTTAACCCAACATTTGTAGTAGGAGCATTTGTATCCTTTATTATATATTCTGTTTTGGGAACTTCTTTTTAAATTGAGATTTGCATATGTTTTCTTGGGGGTGGGATGGTTGATAAGATTGATAAGAATTTATAAGGTACATATATTTTTAATATAAATAATATGTATAATAATAATATATAATATTTTCCTCTGAGTAAAGTAAATAAGGTTTTCAACTCTTTTATCCAGTCTATTCTATTTACGTTTTTGTTTATTGCACAAATAATACTGACAGATTGAAATGACAAGAAAAAGTTTCCTACCTTTCTGCCAACTCCAAAAGATAAAACTGTTTGTCCTCTGTTACTGAACGGAAGAAAGAGAGATTGGATGATGAAGAGCAGTTTGCAGTTTGTGCCATAGGGCAGTAGTTGAAAGATGATGAAAGATGGAAGGAGGCTTGCCCACTCTTTCCCTCTCCGCCACCCTTCTCTTTCTCTCTCTCATTGAGTTTTTAAAACCTAGTTGAAAAGGAGAAGCTGATTACATGAAAGAGAGCAAGCAATAGTGCCAACCTCACAAGAAGGTAGGAAGAGATGGAATCCAAAGCACATGGGGAGGGATGGGCCTCCAGTGGGAGGAAGCACAGCTCTGCCATTGTTCCAGGAGAGGGTAGATTATGTAGAGATGAAGGTACATTTGCAAGATGGCATTTCTCTGATTACTTCTATTTTTATCGGTAAAGTAGGAGGTGAGATCATCTGCTGAAAGTGAGATAGGAGCAGGTGGCCTATCAGTTATCTACTATGTAACAAATTACCCTAAAATTTAGCAACTTAAAACAACAAACGTGTTATTTTGCTGTTTCTGAGAGTCTGGAATCCAGAAGCAACTTAACTGGCAGGTTAAGTTGGCAGGCTCCAGTATCCCTCATGAGATTATAATCATGTTCTGGGTTGGGACTGTACTCTCTCAAGACTTGACTGGGACAGAGGAGCCACCCCAAGCTCACTGACATGGCTACTAACTGGAGGCTTCAGTTCTTCTCCACGTGGACCTCTCCATGGGGCAACTCACAACATAGCTTCCCCAGGGGGACAGAGTGAGATGAGAGAGCACCAAGATGGAATGTAAAGGGCTTTTATGACCTAATCTTGGAGACAGTGTACCATCTCCCTTCTGCTGTTTTCTATTGGTCACACACAAACCCTGGTAAAGTGTGAGCTGAGACTACACAAGGGTGTGAATACTAGGGAACCCTCTAGGAGGCTGGCTCCCATAGATGATAGAAGTTTTGAGGAAATAGTTGTTGCAGAGAGTGGAAAACTGCATTGACCAAAGAAATGCAATAGAATCGCTGAGCGGTGTTAGAGACCCATTTGAGTTTGAGGAATAAATCTTAATAGTAGAGTCAGTCTGCCCTGTTGTATGACTTTATCCAGGACTATTTAGCTATAAGCATGGAGAAAACAGATAGCTGAGTCCATCTGAGTTTGTAGTTTTGTCAGGTTGGTGCAGTGAAAACAGAGGGGAAAGGGATTGCTAAGTATTGGAGAGTTTTATTAAGATGCGGCTAGAAAAGGAAATGAAGAGGGGAGAGGACTGACTGATGGAAAATCAGAGGGGTATTTGGACTGGAGGTCCCAGTAAGATGGAAGAATTATCTGCAATAGGTGGATGTGAAACATGGAAAGAGAAATTGTGGTCAGAGAGCGGGATGTTTGAATTAGTGATTTTCAAAAGAAGTAGTGTTTTAAGAAACCACCTCACAATGAAGATTCAGCCAAAAGAGATTGCCAGAAATATTTTCTTAATTAAAACTCTAAGTAGGATCTGTGTTAGAAACTGAAGTATTACTGAAATACCATTCTACTGAGTCTTAGTCTTCTGAGAATGAACTTCAGGCAGAAAAAGATAAATCCTTATTCATAAGAGAAAAACCTTAACTGGAAGACTCCCATGAAAGCAGTAACTTCATATCCTGCTAGTCTTTGAGAAATTTTTAAGCAGTCAAGTGGCTTGAATCCACAGTACTTACCCAGAACCAAGGCTAAATATTTTCTGTAGGTTTTCAAGTCTATTAGGAGTTGAAATTCCTCAAAACAGAATCCTACCATGGAAATTGACTCTTACCAGGAGACACT
Organism: Muntiacus reevesi; assembly: GCF_963930625.1. Taxonomy (NCBI): domain Eukaryota; kingdom Metazoa; phylum Chordata; class Mammalia; order Artiodactyla; family Cervidae; genus Muntiacus; species Muntiacus reevesi. Next base: position 116,161,574 of record NC_089271.1, on the reverse strand, counting down.
TGTTCTCTTTCTGGCTGTATTTGTTAGGATATAGGTTTGGTTTCATGAGGTAATTATCAAAGTTAACTGAGGTTTTTAAAAGATAGAAATGTATTTCCCTCTCATGTAAAAGTCTGGACTGGTGCAGCAGGCTCTGCTCCACAAAGTCACCAGGGACCCGCACAGCCTTGTAACCATCCTTAGGGAGTTGTCCTTGTTCTTAGGGACCCAGGTGGCTCCCCCCTCAATCGTTAGCCATAATAGCAAAATCCTAGAAACAGTACAAAAGTCCAGTGATAGGAATGTATGGTCTAAATAATGTTAACAATAAAAAGAATTATCCTTAACCTATTAATAATTTTAGATTGCTATTTTCTTGGGAAGAGCTGCCAATATTTACCCCTTGTCCCTCTTACTTAATTTGGGTAGAAGAAGTAAGATTGGATCAAATTTTCAACACATGATGATGTTTGCTGGTAAGTTTTAACTCTCTCTTTCTTGCCTCCTCCAGGAAACAACTCACAGTGCATATACCAGTCTGATTTTAGATGGAAATAATATGCTGATAGTATATTCAGTTCAGTTCAGTTGCTCAGTTGTGTCCGACTCTTTGCAACCCCATGAATCGCAGCACGCCAGGCCTCCCTGTTCATCAACTCCCGGAGTCTACCCAAACCCATGTCCATCAAGTCGGTGATGCCATCCAGCCATCTCATCCTCTGTCGTCCCCTTCTCCTTCTGCCCCCAATCCTTCCCAGCATCAGGGACTTTTCCAATGAGTCAACTCTTCGCATGAGGTGGCAAAAGTATTGGAGTTTCAGCTTCAGCATCAGTCCTTCCAATGAACACCCAGGACTGATCTCCTTTAGGATGGACTGGTTGGATCTTCTTGCAGTCCAAGGGACTCTCAAGAGTCTTCGCCAACACCACAGTGCAAAAGCATCAATTCTTCGGCGCTCAGCTTTCTTCACCGTCCAACTCTCACATCCATACATGACTACTGGAAAAACCATAGCCTTGACTAGACGGACCTTTGTTGGCAAAATAATGTCTCTGCTTTTAAATATGCTATCCAGGTTGGTCATAACTTTCCTTCCAAGGGGTAAGCATCTTTTAATTTCATGGCTTCAGTCACCATCTGCAGTGATTTTCCCTTAAACATTGAAATCGCAGCCTCCAGTAAAACATCCTTTTTAAAAGTGTCCCATTCCTTTCTATGGGAGTTTTCTCATGTTCTGGTTCCAAATTCCCAGTTCAGAACTATGTTAAGTGTAGTGGAAGAGGTAAAGATGAACACATTTTCACACAAAAATCTATATGTGCATGTTTATGGCAGTTCTCTTCGTAATTGCCAAAACCTGGAAACAGCCCAATTGTCTGTCTTCCAGTGAGTGAGGGAGTATGCAAAATAATGGCACCTCCATGCCATGGAATATTCCTCAGTGCTAGAAAGAATAAACCAGTGATACATAGAACATATATGGCCCTCAGAGGCATTGTGCTGAGTGAAAGAAGCCAGGCTCAAATGGTTTCATTATGTATGTTCCATTTACACGATATCCTCAAAAAGACAAAAACCCAGCAATGCAGAGAAAATTAGTAGTTACCAAGAGTTTGGTAGTATTATGAGAGGTTATACCAAAAAGAAGGTAGCACAAAGGAATTTGGGAGAGGGGTGATGAAACCGCTGTGTCTCGGTTGTGGTAGTGGTCACACACCTCTATACATTTGTCAAAACTTATGGAAGTGTACACCCGAAAGAGTGAACTTTAATGTAAGTACATTTTAAAATAGAGTTTAAAAAATTATTAAATGATCAATGCTTGTGAGTATCATCTACTAATTCTTTTTCTTTTTGGTTGTATATACCTACATATGTTGAAATATGTATTTGTTCATGCTATTCTAAGGTCTCAGAATGTACCTTATGTCTTTGAATTGATGAAGTTCATGTTGTCCTCCTCCTATTCCCTTGTAGGCCTTCGTGGCGCGATGGCGTTTGCCTTGGCCATTCGAGATACGGCCACTTATGCCCGGCAGATGATGTTCAGCACCACACTTCTGATTGTGTTTTTTACTGTGTGGGTATTTGGTGGTGGCACCACTGCCATGCTGTCATGTTTGCATATAAGGTATGTGTTGACTGGGGACCTCATTGTAGTATTAAAATGTAATTTGGGTTATTTTTCTTTTAACCATGAGAGAATTTTAAGCTTAGATAAGTCCCTAATATTTCATTTCTTCCTTATAATAAGTGTATAACATGTAGCACAGAAAAAATGGAAAATATGCAAAGGAAGGATAAAAACTATTGTTAACACTTGGAGGGATGTCTTTCCAGACCTCTTGGTCTGCTCTATGTATTTTTTTAACAAAAAGAGGCAACACTACAGGTGCTCTTATAAACTGATTTTTAAATATAATATAGCATAGACATTTATGTTAGTAAACATCATTATTTTAATGGCTGCTTACATTGTAACTTATTAACCAAATCTCTACCATTGGACTTTTGTGTTGTTTTTAGGTTTTTGTTATTATGGCTAACTGAGAATTTTGCTCTTACTATTATGATTAACAGTGCGGATGTTTGGAAATGCATATACCATTGTGCACTTGGCTATTTCCTTAGGATGCATTCCTAGAAGTCAAATTGCTTGGTCAAGGGATATGCATATATTTAAGACTTATTATTCATATCTCCAAACTGGATCAAACATTTTCTTGTATCTGCAGCATATGAGACAGTCTGATTTATCCCAGCCCAAATCAACAACTAGATATTATCATTCATTCTTATCTTCATGATCAGCACAGTTTCTGACCTGACAATCCAAGGCCAAGGTTGTAAGATCTTAGTCTTGAATGCACACTAGTTAATGTATTCAATTGGAAAAAGCTCCCTTGTATCTCAGGAGTTCTGCATTTGTTTCCATGGGTACAGCAGTCTATAGTTAAAGCCGTTATAGGTTTTACTTCTGTGTTTGCTGTAACTTCAAAGATCTTGAGAGCTACTGAGCTTCTAGAATGTGTAAGGTTCATTAGAGAAAACAGTATTTCTTTCACGTCTTATAGAGTCCATTCTCCATTGTATGCATTTCTTTTAATACTCTAAATAGCAACCAGCCCTAAGTCAGACTTTGAATGTTGTTATGATTGTCTTTCTCTCTCTTTACTGTTCAAATCCTTTTATTACAATTCCTGTGCTGTTACTGTGGATAATTGAAAATACATCAAAATAATGTTCTTGTAACTCTGATTATTACTTCAGGGAGGACCTGGCATTTGTTGAACACCTTCTATGTGCGGGGCATTATGCTAAGTGCATTTTATATATTTATCTACTCACAATCACTCCATTTTACAAGTGGGGAAATAGAGGCTTTAAAAGTTTCTAGTTGTTCAAGCTCATAAATACCATTAATAGTGGACAGAGGAGCCTCCAGTCTCACTTGATTTGTCCTAGACCTCTGCATCAAGAAATGAGGATGGTCCATTTTGGAAGGATTAAGCTCCTTTTTTTTCCTCAAGAGTTTTAAAATGAAGGTTCTTCCTTATTCTACTAAGGAAAACAAAGTCAAAACTAAATGTAAGATAATTTAGGAAAAATAACACTCTTAAGTGGAGTCTCAGTGTTTAAGTAGAATCAGTTCTCTTCCCTAACTGCCTTTCACACATACTAAACCAAATACCCATGTTTACCCCACCCCCCAGAAAAAAGCTACCCAAAAACCTACCTACTCACATAAAGTTGAATCCTCCTCACCATCTTTGCAAGCTCTTTGGCCCCATCTTGCCTGTCCTGTAGCATGGTTTGGCATTCAGTTGTATACATTATCTTACAGTCTTAGGTTAACTATTATTAATGTTGTTGTTTGGGGTTTTTTTGGCCTCTTTGCAGAGACCGGAATTTAAGTTTCTCTTACCTCCCCCCAAATTTGTTGAGTATAATTGTGAGACTACTAAAAAGTCCTTCAGTTTTAACATATATGCAGGATTAGGTTTGACTGAGTTCTTGCCCCTTTTTTTAGTAATTCTGTGATCTTGAGCAAGTTCTTTAACCTTTCTAAGCCTCAGTTTCCCCATCAGTAACATGTGTAACAGTACTTTCCTCCAGGGTTGTTGTAAGGATTCCTGAGCTCATGTCTGTAAAACTCTTAGTACAATACTTCAAATGTACCTTTTATTCATTTATTCGATGAATACTAATTTAGCACCAACCATGTTCCCAGTGCTGTTTTAAGGTAAAATTTAATGGCTGTCAACTAGCTGAGATTCCCCACAGGGGCATTTGGCAATGCCTGAAGACATTTCTGATTGTCACAATCAAAGAGAGGGGGCTGCTACTGGCATCTTGTTGGTAGAAGCCAAGGATACTGCTAAACATCCACAAGTACACAGAGCAGTCCCCACAACAAAGAATAATCTGAGCCAAAATGTTGGTACTGCAAAGGTTAAGAGACCCTGATCTGGAGAGGTACAGTGGTAGTAACAAGATAGAAAAGGTCTCTGGTCCCATAAAGTCTGTACTGTAGTGGGAGAAGACAGATAGTAAACTAGCAAGTAAGTAAATGAAGATGACTATTTTAGGTGATGTTAAATGCTCTGATGGCAAACAAGGTGCTATGATAGTAGGTGGGCATAGAGTGTATTTTATAGATAGAGCTCAAGAAAGGTGTCTATGAGGTTACATTTGAGCTTAGGATACCTGAATGACAAGATAATGCCAGTTAAGCAGTGAGTAGGAAGAATAGTGGAGTGGTCCAGGCAGAGGGGAGAGCAAGTACAAAGATCCTGAGGCAGGAACAAACAGCCTGTTGAATGAAAAGGAAAAAAAGCTCACCTAGCTGGAATATAGTAATCAAATGGGAGGTAGGAAACAAGGTGAGCAAGATCCTTTAGGGGCAGGGCTTGATAAATGTGTCCTGTCAGGGGCCAGAGAATAATATTTTAGGCTTTGAAGGCCATATGGTCTCTGTCTCAACTACTCAACCCCAGGATGAAAGCCCTATAGACAATACATGAATCAGTCGCCATGGCCATGCTCCCACAAGACTTTATTCACAAACGCAGGAGGTGCACCAACTTGGCATGGTCGGTGGACCCCTGCTATTGGTTCTAGTAGGACACAGTAAGGAGTTTGGATTTTAAAATTCACTTGGAACTTCCCTGATGGTCCAGTGATAAAGAATCCACCTGCCAATGCAGGAGACATGGGTTCGATCCCTGGTCCGGCAAGATTCCACATGCATGGAGCAGCTAAGCCTGTGCACCACAACTACTGAGCCTGGGTGCCCTAGAGCCTTTGCTCCGCAACACGAGAAGAGGAGCCCATGTACCACGACTTGAGAATAGCCCCTACTCGCCACAACTAGAGAAAACCCTCACGTAGCAACAAAGAGCCAGTGTAGCCATTAAAAAGAAAATGTAGTGTAAATAAAAGAAGAATATCTTAAAAATAAATTTTTCTGTTTAAAAATAAATAAAATCCAGTTGGCAGTCTTGTAGGATTTCAAAGCAAGAACGTGATGTGATCTCTCCTGTTGTGTGGACAGTGGCTCCTCAGTGAGTGAGAGCCAGCCAGCTCTTTCTCTGTCCTTTTGCACAGTTTGTGACAGTCAACCTTGGCTCCTTGTTGTGTACCACACAAAGTTTGCACTTCTCCATCTCTGAGCCTTTGCTCATACTGTTGCCTCTGCCTGGAATGCTCTTCCACTCCCAGGAAACGACATAGGTCAAACACCTCCTCCTTTCACCCTCTTCTTTTCTCTGAGAACCACTCTTCCGTCTGCTTACTGTAGAGTACCTCTGTTATAGCACTGTTTTCAGTCAGCCTTGTAATGATGATGTTATTATAAGAGCTACCATTTCAGTTCAGTTCAGTTGCTCAGTCGTGTCCGACTCATTGCGACCCCATGAACTGCAGCCCACCAGGCCTCCCTGACCATCACCAACTCCCGGAGTTTACCCAAACTCCTGTCCATCGAGTCGGTGATGCCATCCAGCCATCTCATCCACTTCGTCCCCTTCTCCTCCTGCCCCCAATCCCTCCCAGCATCAGGGTCTTTTCCAATGAGTCAACTCTTCACATGAGGTGGCAAAAGTATTGGAGTTTCAGCTTCAGCATCAGTCCTTCCAATGAACATCCAGGACTGATCTCCTTTAGGGTGGACTGGTTGGATCTCCTTGCAGTCCAAGGGACTCTCAAGAGTCTTCTCCAACACCACAGTTCAAAAGCATCAATTCTTTGGTGCTCAGCTTTCTTCACAGTCCAACTCTCACATCCATACATGACCACTTGAAAAACCATAGCCTTGACTAGATGGACCTTTGTTGGCAAAGTAATGTCTCTGCTTTTTAATATGCTATCTAGGTTAGTCATAACTTTCCTTCGAAGGAGTGAGTGTCTTTTAATTTCATGGCTGCAGTCACCATCTGCAGTGATTTTGGAGCCCCAAAAAATAAAGTAAGCCACTGTTTCCACTGTTTCCCCATCTATTTGTCATGAAGTGATGGGACCAAATGCCATGATCTTAGTTTTCTGAATGTTGAGCTTTAAGCCAACTTTTTCACTCTCCTCTTTCACTTTCATCAAGAGGCTTTTTAGTTCCTCTTCACTTTCTGCCATAAGGGTGGTGTTATCTGCATATCTGAGGTTATTGATATTTCTCCTGGCAATCTGGATTCTAGCTTGTGCTTCCTAGAGCCCAGCATTTCTCATGATGTACTCTGCATATAAGTTAAATAAGCAGGGTGACAATATACAGCCTTGACGTACTCCTTTTCTTACTTGGAACAAGTCTGTTGTTCCATGTCCAGTTCTAACTGTTCCTTCCTGACCTGCATATAGGTTTTCCAAGAGGCAGGTCAGGTGGTCTGGTATTTCCATCTCTTTCAGAACTTTCCAGTTTATTGTGATCCACATAGTCAAAGACTTTGGCGTAGTCAATAAGCCAGAAATAGATGTTTTTCTGGAACTCTCTTGCTTTTTTGATGATCCAGGAGATATTGGCAATTTGATCTCTGGTTCCTCTGCCTTTTCTAAAACCAGCTTGAACATCTGGAAGTTCATGGTTCATGTATTGCTGAAGCCTGGCTTGGAGAATTTTGAGCATTACTTTACTAGTGTGTAAGATGAGTGCAATTGTACAGTAGTTTGAGCATTCTTTGGGATTGCCTTTCTTTGGTATTGGAATGAAAACTGACCTTTTCCAGTCCTGTGTCCACTGCTGAGTTTTCCAAATTTCCTGACATATTGAATGCAGCAATTTCACAGCATCATCTTTCAGGATTTGAAGTAGCTCAACTGGAATTCCATCACATCCACTAGCTTTGTTCGTAGTGATGCTTTCTAAGGTTCACTTGACTTCGAATTCCAGGATGTCTGGCTCTAGGTGAATGATCACACCATTGTGATTATCTGGGTCGTGAAGATCTTTTTTGTACAGTTCTTCTGTGTATTCTTGCCACCTCTTCTTAATATCTTCTGCTTCTGTTAGGTCCCTACCATTTCTGTCCTTTATTGAACCCATCTTTGCATGAAATGTTCCCTTGGTATCTCTAATTTTCTTGAAGAGATCTCTAGTCTTTCCCATTCTATTGTTTTCCTCTATTTCTTTACATTGATCACTGAGGAAGGCTTTCTTATCTGTCCTTGCTATTCTTTGGAACTCTGCATTCAAATGGGAATATCTTTCCTTTTCTCCTTTGCTTTTCTCTTCTCTTCTTTTCACAACTATTTGTAAGTCCTCCTCAGACAGCCGTTTTCCTTTTTTGCATTTCTTTTCCATGGGGAGGGTCTTGATCCCTGTCTCCTGTACAGTGTCATGAACCTTCGTCCATAGTTCATCAGGCACTTTGTCTATCAGATCTAGTCCCTTAAATCTATTTCTCACTTACACTGTGAAATCATAAGGGATTTGATTTAGGTCATACCTGAATGGTCTAATGGTTTTCCCTACTCTCTTCAATTTAAATCTGAATTTGGCAGTAAGGAGTTTTTGATCTGAGCCACAGTCAGCTCCTGCTGTTGATTTTGCTGACTGTATAAAGCTTCTCCATCTTTGGCTTCAAAGAACATAATCAGTCTGACTTCGGTGTTGACCATCTGGTGATGTCCATGTGTAGAGTCTTCTCTTGTGTTGTTGGAAGAGGGTGTTTGCTGTGACCAGTGCATTCTCTTGGCAGAACTCTATTAGCTTTTGCCCTGCTTCATTCTTTACTCCAAGGCCAAATTTGCATGTTACTCCAGACGTTTCTTGACTTCCTACTTCTGCATTCCAGTCCCCTATAATGAAAAGGACATCTTTTTTGGGTGTTAATTCTAAAAGGTCTTGTCGGTCTTCATAGAACTGTTCAGCTTCTTCAGCATTACTGGTTGGGGCATAGGCTTGGATTACCATGATATTGAATGGTTTGCCTTGGAAACGAACAGAGATCATTCTGTCGTTTTTGAGATTGCATCCAAGTACTGCATTTTGGACTTTTTTGTTGACCATGATGGCTACTCCATTTCTTCTAAGGGATTCCTGCCCACAGTTGGAGATATAATGGTCATCTGAGTTAAATTCACCCATTCCAGTCCATTTTAGTTCGCTGATTCCTAGATTGTCGACATTCACTCTTGCTATCTCCTGTTTGACCACTTCCAATTTGCCTTGATTCATGGACCTAACATTCCAGGGTCCTATGCAATATTGCTCTTTACAGCATCAGACCTTGCTTCTGTCACCAGTCACATCCATATCTGGGTATTGTTTTTGCTTTGGCTCCATCCCTTCATTCTTTCTGGAGTTATTTCTCCACTGATCTCCAGTAGCATATTGGGCACCTACCGACCTGGGGAGTTCCTCTTTCAGTGTCCTATCATTTTGCCTTTTTGCACTGTTCATGGGGTTCTCAAGGCAAGAATTCTGAAGTGCTTTGCCATTCCCTTCTCCAGTGGACCCCATTCTGTCAGACCTCTCCACCATGACCTGTCCCGTCTTGGGTGGCCCCACACGGCATGGCTTAGTTTCGTTGAGTTAGACAAGGCTGTGGTCCTGTGATCAGATTGGCTAGTTTTCTGTGAATATGGTTTCAGTGTGTCTGCCCTCTGATATCCTCTCACAACACCTACCATCTTACTTGGATTTCTCTTACCTTGGGCGTGGGGTATCTCTTCACGGCTGCTCCAGCAAAGCGCAGCCACCGCTCCTTACCCTGGATGAGGTTGCCTCTCCTGACCTTGAACGTAGAGTAGCTCCTCTCGGCCCTCCTGCGTCCACGCAGCCGCCGCTCCTTGGATGTGGGGTTGCTCCTCTCTGCCGCCACCCCTGACCGTGGATGTGGGGTAGCTCCTCTCGGCCACCACCCCTGACCTCGGACGTGGGGTAGCTCCTCTCGGCCGCCGCCCAAAGCTACCATTTAGCAAGTGTTAATGATGAAGGACAGGGAAGTCTGGCGTACTGCAGTCCTCGGGGTCAGAGAGAGTTGGACACAACTGAGCGACTGAACAACAATGATGTATCACTGTTTTAAAATCTTTAGACACATTTTCTTGTTTAGTCCTTGCAGCAACTCTGCATGGGGGCCATCACCCCCATTTCTCAGGTGATAGAACTGTGGTTCATAGGGCGGCATGACTTGACTAATTTCAAACAGCTCTAAAGGAGCTGAGGTCAGATTGGAACCCAGCTCTCCTGGACTGCAGAGCGCTTGGGGATTGTGCTGTAGTTATGTCTGTCTCTCCCACCAATCTGTGAACTCCTGGAGGGCAGGGCTGTGTGTAAATCATGTCTATGCCCTGTGCTTAGCACAGTGCCTGGCAGGTAATAACTGCTCTGATAAATATTTATTATGTTAACTTGGCCTCCAATACTCTTCCATCTTAGAATTAAACATGAGTTGTCAAGACCACTAGATGTCACTTGAGATACACAAATGTGGTTAGCGTTTAATATGGCAAAGGAGGTATTAAAAAGCTTCTGGCCATCTTAACAAAGAAGAAATGAGCATTTCTTGGAATTCTGAATCTGATTGTGACCATCTGTTTTCTAAGTATTTGGCCCTGATTCCCTTGCCTTCCAGATAAGGTCGTGCATCATTTTCCTTCCTTTGGTGTTACTAGGCTGCTCCTGCTGCAGCTTCTCACACTGCCCTTTTTTCTGTGTTGTCGGTAGTAGTGGCCTTAATCGATAAACATTTGAACACCTATTGTGTGTCAGGTACTGTACTAGACTCTGGGGATACAGAGATGAATTGGGACATGACCTTTACCCTCAAGGAACTCACAGTCTTATCTGGGGATACTGACAGGTAAATAACTATACTGTATTAAGTATTATAATAAAGGAATTAGAAAATACTAATTAGAAAAGCCCAGAGGAAAAATGATCCTGACTGAAGGAGTCACAGAATGGTTCCTTTGGAACTCAAAAAAGGAGAACAAAATAAGGGACAATACAGTTCAGATAGAGGGACCAGCACAAGCAGAGGCATGGAAGCTCAGGAGAGGACAGGGTCTGGGGCGAGGAGCAGTCAGTTCTCGCTACCAGTGGGTGTTTGTGCGAGGGGGAGGGGAAAACTGGGCCAGAGTGGCAGGGGTGGCTAATTTGAAGAGAGTCTTGAATGTCACACAAAGGACCTTAGACTTGACCCTCTGGGTTACAAGCTGCCCTCAGAGACTTTTGTAAAGGTAGTAAGCCAGTGAGCTCTCTGCTTGAGATGGCTAAATCTCAGGGAGAGCCTGACAGTGGGGGACCCTTACAGCCAGTTGCTCCAGATGCTGTGAGTCAGAATGAGGTCCCAGATTGAGCAGTTGAAATGTAAAGGAGAGAGGATCTGAGAGACAGTTTAGAGGGAGAATGAACAGAGGTGGCCCTGAAGAAGGCAATAGCAACCCACTCCAGTACTCTTGCCTGGAAACTCCCATGGACGGAGGAGCCTGGCAGGCTGCAGTCCATGGGGTCGCAAAGAGTCGGACACGACTGATCAACCTCACTTTCACTTTTCACCTTCATGCATTGGAGAAGGAAATGGCAACCCACTCCAGTGTTCTTACCTGGAGAATCCCAGGGACGGAGGAGCCTGGTGGGCTGCCATCTATAGGGTCGCACAGAGTCGGACACGACTGAAGCGACTTAGGAGCAGCAGCAGCAGAACAGAGGTGGTGAGTGCTCAGATTGAGGAGATAGAGGGGTCAAAGAGAGCTTCTCATAATGAAGCTGTTCCCTGAGATACAGAAAGCAGATAAAAAAAGAATCATGAAGAACCAAGGCTAATGGCTATCCATTCGCCTATGGAAAAACACCCTGGAATTGGACCTTCTCTTCAGTCATCATAACAGAATGTTGCCTGGAGAGCTGAGAGGTCTGAAAATATGCAGCTTCCTCCTGGAACTGCACTGGGCCAGCCTTGTTTGTGGAACTGCCCTAGAGTTCTTATTCAGCCACTGGGGCAGCACTGCTTGCCCTGACTCCTGCTTATTGTGGACTTGGTCACAAAAGAAAAAGTTATTTTTTCTGAAACTGGTAAATGGGATTGGCTTGCAGGAAGAGAAGGTTAGTAGACCCTGCCTGCCTTAGGAGTCAAGCTGTTGCTAAGGAAAATGGCAGGAGCCAAAAGTCTACAGCAGCAGCCATTGAGAAGCACAAAAATATTAGTCATTTCATAGCTTCTGTGTTGAGAAAAGTTGTTGCCTAGGAGTGCTCACTTGTGAATAGGCATTGTTTTTTGGCTTCAAGATCTCATTTGCCTTTTGTGTTTTTCTTTTAGGGTTGGTGTTGATTCTGACCAAGAACATTTGGTAAATATGCATTTGTGTTGTCTTGGCATTTCTGTCAAATGTGCGGTTGCTTGGAAAGAAAACAAATCTCTGTAGACTTCATGCCACTGTTATTTAGATCCTGTCCTATTTGCATCAGCTTTTAACTGACATCATATCATTCCTGGCTTTTCTCACTGCTCGATAGAGACAAAACTGAATTTTAGGCCGTGTGTGGTTATCAAGGGTGACAGCTCCCCTATCTGTGGGCAAGGCTGGGCTTTGGTCACAGACAAGAACAGTCCCTTAAGCACTCCTGGGTTTTCAAGTGACTGCTCTGGCACAGGGAGCCTTTTTCCATTTTGGTTTGCGCATGAAGTCTTGTCTCTCATGTAAGCCCCACTCCAGCTGCTTTTCCTGTGCAACTTTCAAATTGGATGACCAGCAGCTGCCCTTGAGAACTGCCCGGAAGCCTTGGACTCTTCAGCCAGACTTCCCTGCCTGTTCAGGAGAATGTGCTTTCTTACCCTCTGCCTCAGCCCTGCCCATGTTTCCTTGCTTACACTCATGTGTCACTTTCTCTATTGTTTCCTTGAACCAGAACTTGGTAGACTAGTGCATTGTAACTCAGTACTTCCTCTAGACTGACCACCTTTTTCTGGTATTTTCCTTCCACCTTTTAATGCTTTCTGAGCACAGCTGAATAGGTGCCTCTGCCCTATACATGAGATGGGAAATCACAGAAATGAGGTTTTTGAACATGGAAAGCATCTCTTTAAAAATAACAGTTCTTTTTCTTGTCTGAAACAGGCCCTGGTCTACTTGTCTTCAGAGTGTAATTAAAAAAAATTTTTTGTCAGATTCATTTCCTGAATGCTAATTTTGCTAGCTCTTGAGTGATGAGTTTGTATGTGACCTAGGATGCACCTGCCTCTTTTGTGGTCAGAACCTTAAAGTATAATTTCATGGGCTTGAAATAATTGTACAAACCAGGCTGGATGAATTCCCATGATGCTGAGTTCCTGGGGTAGTTTCCAAAGGATAATAGCCCCTCAGTGCCTCCACCCCCATGTCAAAACAAGAGTAGTGATCAGACAGCTCCCCAGACAAGTGCTTGATCACCATCTGTGTTGGCCTCTACCTGTTATGTCCCCTCTGTCACCACAGAGGACAAATGGAAACGGAGTGACAGGGAGAGAGCCAGGTAGGTGAGTACCAACTGTGACATCCAGAAAAAAAAATGTCATTTTTACTTTGCCCTCAAAACTGTGGATGCCTTGGCTCAGTATATTGTTTACTCAATATTTCAAGTGTCTACCAGGAAGCACAGAGGAAGATTTTAGTAACTATGGAGCATGTAGGGGTTAGGTTTACAGGTGTTCATGTGGTGAGGGGATCGTGAGATCTGTAGATTTGTTGCTGACGACTTCAAAAAGTGGAGCTATACAAACTAATGCCTCCTGATATGAAAGGAAACACTGTAAGCCTGTGCAGTGTTCTCAGACTTTTTGTATTGTGTGTTTTGATACCTATTGAGAGGAAAATTCACTTATTTTGAGGATCAGGGAAAACAGGAACCAAAACCCAGAATCTAAACTGTACTCTTCGAAAATCATGGAAACAGAACATTCATGCTGGAAAGAGCCTTTGAGTAAGGTTCACATTGTATTCAGGAAAAAACTCAGTCTGGGAGGGGAAGGGACTTGCCCGACTAGTTCACATCAGAGCCGAGGTGAACCAGTTGGCCTCACAGCGCCACTGCTGACTGCTCCATGTTACACATGAAGATGCAGTTTATATTTTGGAGGGAGCTGTTTTTGAAGAGATCTTCTTGCTGTGTTAGTTTTCCCTCCTACCCAGCCTGGCTTACCATGAAATTTCCCTACTTACTTAAATTTTGCTAGTGTTCTAACAACATAGTAGCATCTTTGAAAATGCTAGTTAGTTTTGGGACCCATGACAACTCCCAAAGATCAGAATGTCAATGGGATGTTTTCCACTTAAGGTGCAGTTCACTTTGTGGGTGTAAGGCTTTCAGATTTAGGGGGTGGATTATCCCACATTAATTTTTCTAAATGCCAGTCGACTCATAAATGAAGAAGCATCCTGAGTAATAGAAGTGTTCAGAAAAACACTTCAGTTTCTTATTCCTAAGCTGCAATATGCAAACTCTTAAATTAGGCTATATTTGTAATTCTACAGAGGAATGACTCTTAAATGAATGTATTTTTTGTCTTTATCTATGTATTGACTTCTTTATTGTCTGTTTGCAGGGTATTCCTGAAAGTGAAAGAAGAACTACCAAAGCAGAGAGCGCATGGCTCTTCCGGATGTGGTATAACTTTGATCACAAGTATCCTTAATTGAGAAAATAACAGTGTGGATATGAATGATTACAATTTAATGGAACAACTGTTTTGACTACTCTCTTTCAGAACTGGAATATAAAACATACCTTTGGTCTTCCTTTTCCCCTTCAGTGTAGTGGAGAAAGTTACCCACACACACAGATGAATTCCTCTGAAAACCCATGCTGCCAGTAGGGACTGGTTATTGCAAAAGCCGGCTGTGTGCAGGGACTCAAGAGCCTTTATGATAGACTTGCTTTGATATATAGGTTTATTTATGTTGTAAACTTTAATATTCATTGTCTTTTAGCTAATTGAGTGAATGCCGCAAAAGGGATTTGTTGGTGTTTGTCAGTGTGCTTGCTAGGGTAAAAGAGAAAAGGCAAGCTTAGGAAGAAACATGGGAAAGGAAAACTCAGCAATGCTGGATACCACAGTAGTCACTGATGTCTTTTCTCTGACCTCTCCAAAGACTGGAAGATTCTCCCCTCCATTCAGAATGCCAGTGCTTCATTATTTACCAGATTTCTTTCTTGTCCTATTGTAACAGTCTTCTTCACAGATATACTTTAAGGCAGGTTATATTTAATAACCTGCTTAAATCATGCTTTTTAAAAAATTTTTAAAAAGATACTTTTTATGTGAACCATTTTTGAAGTCTTTATTAAATTTGTTATAGTACTGCTTCTGTTTCTGGTTTTTTGGCCAGGAGGCATGTGGGATCTTAGCTCCTGGGCCAGAGATCAAACCCAATCCCCCTGCATTGGAAGGTGAAGTCTTAATCACTGGCCCACCAGGGAAGTCCCTAAACCATGACTTTCAAAAATTTTGTCACTCGCTATTTATTAAAATTAATTTCTTATTTGAAAATTGAACTAGATAAAGGGACTATGAAGTTCTTTATGGCTGAGACTTTAAGTGAATCAAAACCTAGTTGATGTTCCATTGAAGTGAATTTGTGACAACTATGTAAAATCCTTTTTCCTTGCTTTTGACTTTCTGATCAAAACCTATGTTTAAGAAAAATGCACTTGACACTTACCATTAGAAACTACTACTTACTATGTTCTGTTTGCTGGATTTTTACATTCACTTTCTGGAAGGACTCTAATATATGGAAACACAAATGAATGCATATCTATGATATTGTTGTTCAGTTGCTAACTTGTGTTCAACTCTTTGTGACCCCATGGACTACAGAACACGAGGCTTCCCTGTCCTTCACTATCTCCTGGAGTTTTCTCAAACTTATGTCGATTGCGTCGGTGTTGCTATCTAACCATCTCATCCACTGCTGCCCTCTTCTCCTTTTGCCTTCAACTTTTCCTACCATCAGGGTCTTTTCCAGTGAGTCAGCTCTGCGTATCAGGTGGCCAAAGTATTAGAACTTCAGCATCAGTCCTTCCAGTGAATATTCAGGACTGATTTCCTTTAGGATTGACTGGTTTGATCTCCTTGCTGTCCAAGGGACACTCAAGATTCTTCTCCAGCACCACAATTTGAAAGCATCAGTTCTTTGGTGCTCAGCCTTCTTTATGATCCAACTTTCACATCTGTACATGACTACTGGAAAAACAATAGTTTGACTATTTGGACCATTGTCAGCAGAGTGATGTCTTTGCTTTTTTATTATGCTGTCTAGGTTTGTCATAGCTTTCCTTCCAAGGGGCAAGCATCTTTTAATTTAATGGCTGCAGTCACCATCCACAGTGATTTTGGAGCCTCCAAAAAAATATATCACTGCTTGTACTTTTTCCCCTCTATTTGCCATGAAGTGATGGGACTGGAGTTCAGATCATGAACTCCTTATTGCACAATTCAGACTTAAATTGAAGAAGGTAGGGAAAACCACTAGACCATTCAGGTATGACTTAAAGCAGATCCCTTACGATTATATAGTGGAAATGACAAATAGATTCACGGGCTTAGATCTGATAGACAGTACCTAGAGAATTATGGATGGAGGTTCGTGACTTTGTACGGGAGGTAGTGATCAAGACCATTCCCAAGAAAAAGAAATGCAAAAAGGTAAAATGGTTGTCTGAGGAGACCTTACAAATAGCTGAGAAAAGAAGAGAAGCTCAAGGCAAAGGAGAAAAGGAAAGATATACCCATCTGAATGCAGAGTTCCAAAGAATAGCAAGGAGAGATAAGAAATCCTTCCTCAGTGATCAATGCAAAGAAATAGAAGCAAACAATAGAATGGGGAAGACTAGAGATCTCTTCAAGAAAATTAGAAATACTGAGGGAACATTTCATGCAGAGATGGACACAGTAGAGGACAGAAATGGTATGGGCCTAACAGAAACAGAAGAGATTAAGAAGAGGTGGCAAGAATACACAGAAGAACTATACAAAAAAAGATCTTAATGACGCCGATAATCATGATGGTGATCACCACCCTAGAACCAGACATCCTGGAATGCCAAGTTGTGTGGGCCTTAGGAAGCATCACTATGAACAAAGTTAGTAGAGGTGATGGAATTCCAGTTGAGCTATTTCAAATCCTAAAAGATGATGCTGTCAAAGTGCTGCCCTCAATATGTCAGCAAATTTGGAGAACTCAGCAGTGGCCACAGGACTGGAAAGGTCAGTTTTCATTCCAATCCCAAAGAAAGGCAATGCCAAAGAATGTTCAAATTACCACACAATCGCACTTATCTTACACACTAGCAAAGTAATGCTCAAAATTCTCCAAGCCAGACTTCAATAGTATGTGAACTGAGAACTTCCAGATGTTCAAGCTGGATTTTGAAAAGGCAGAGGAACCAGAGATCAAATTGCCAACATTGTTGGATCATAAAGTAAGAGAGTTCCAGAAAAGCATCTACTACACCAAAGCCTTTGACTGTGTGGATCACAACAAATTGTGGATTATTCTTCAAGAGATGGGAATACCAGAGCACCTTACCTGCCTCCTGAGAAATCTGTTTGTAGGTCAAGAAGCAACAGTTAGAACTGGACATGGAACAATGGACTGGTTCCAAATTGGGAAAGGAGTATGTCAAGGCTGTATATTGTCACCCTGCTTATTTAACTTATATGCAGAGTACATCATGCAGAATTCCAGACTTGATGAAGCACAAGCTGGAATCAAGATTGCCAGGAGAAATATCAATAACTTCAGATACGTAGATGACACCACTCTTATGGCAGAAAGCAAAGAACTAAAGAGTCTTTTGATGAAAGTGAAAGGAAAGAGGAGAGTGAAAAAGCTGGCTTAAAACTTAACATTCCGAAAGTGAAGATCATGGCATCTGGTCCCATCACTTCATGACAAATAGATGGGGAAACAATGAAAGCAGGGACTTTATTTTCTTGAGCTCCAAAATCACTGCAGATGGTGACTGCAGCCATGAAATTAAAAGATGTGTGCTCCTTGGAAGAAAAGCTATGACCAACCTAGACAGCATATTAAAAAACAGAGACATTACTTTGCTGACAAAGGTCTGTCTAGTCAAGGCTATGGTTTTTCTAGTAGTCATGTATGGATGTGAGAGTTGGACCATAAAGATAGCTGAGTGCCAAAGAATTGATGTTTTGAACTGTGGTATTGGAGAAGACTCTTGAGAGTCCCTTGGACTGCAAGGAAATCAAACTAGTCAGTGGTAAAGGGAGTTAGTCCTGAATATTCATTGGAAGGACTGATGCTAAAGCTGAAGCTCCAACACTTTTACCACCTGATGTGAAGTACTGACTCATTGAAAAAGACCCTGATGCTGGGAAAGATTAAAGACAGGAGAAGAAAGGGGTGACAGGAAGAGATGGTTGAATGGCATCTCCAACTCGATGGACATGAGTTTGAGCAACCTCTGGGAGTTGGTGATGGACAGGGAAGCCTGGAATGCTGCAGTCCTTGGGGTCGCAAAGAGTTGAACCCAACTGAGCGAGTGAGCTGAACTGAAAGTGGCTGGACCTTCCCAATACAGTGTTAAATATAAACGATAATAGTGGGCATTCTTGTCTTATTCCTGACCTCAGGGGATATTTTTCAATATTTCACCATTAAGTATGGTATTAGCTGTAAGTTTTTGAGATATCTTTGATCAATTTAAGAAAATTCCCTTTTTTTCTAGTTTGCTGAGAGTTCTTATCATAAATAGGTATTAAATATTATCAGACCCTTTTCCTGCATCAATTGAAATGATCATATTTATTTTTTTCTCCTTTAGTGTTTCATCTTGCTGATTTTAATCAGCTGTTTGAATGTTAAGCCAATCTTAGATTGGTGGAACAAATCCCATTTGATCATGATATGTTATTCATTGAGTGACACTGGATTTAGTTGCTAATATTTTGTGTCTATTTTCATGAGAAATATTGGCTTGTGATTTTTTTCTTGTAATATCCTTATCAAGTTTCTATCATAAGACTTTGCGAATTTTATAAAACAAATAGGGAAGAATTTTTCTCTTTTTCTGCTTTGTGGAGGACTTTACGTAAGCTTGGTGTTGTTTCTTAAGTGCCAGGAAGATTTTAACCAGTGAAGCTTTCTGGACCTGGAGCTTTTTCTATGAGCAATGTTTTAGTTTGTTTAATAGATACTGGACCATTCAGATTTTTTGGTCAATATTTGATAAGTTTTAGTTTTTAGGGAATTTGTTCTTGTAGAGTTAAACACCAAGACTTAATTAGCCTTGGTACTAAGTACCCTGTTAAGTACCGCTAAACTAAAATCTGGTAGTTTCTGTGCTTGATGCACTAGAACAATTCATCATTCCAGATTTTCAGTGATTTTGTGTGGCAAGATGTTTTATGAACTATGTGAGTGTGTTTATACAAAGTACTTTAATCTTAGAGTTTATGGGAATTTATGTAAATTTCTTTGGTCTCCTCGTTTTTAATTGAGAACAACCTTAGGTTGTAATTTTAGAAAGTAGGGAATATATATGTGTGTCTTTCTCCCTTTCTCTGCTTTTTCTTGTGATTCTCTCTTTTTTCCTTTCAAGTATCAAATATATTATTGCATCTGTTTTTATTTTTATTTTTGGAGAATAGATGAGTGCTAATATGAGAGTCTGGGACAGAGGAACTCATGATACATAATTTTTAAAAATGTTTTTAGAATTGCATTTCCTTTGATACTAAAGTTTCAATTCATTGAAGAGGCCAGCTAAATCTACAGTAAATAAAACTATTTTTTATTACTATATTCTACTACTGGAATGTTTAATCACTTTTCAGGCTCTTTAGTATTCTTTCTTCTGTATCTCCTTCGGTGCTAAATCAAGGGTGATTTTGGCTTTAGTAAAATCACAAAGGCAATATGATGTAGTGGTCAAAAGGTCATAGAATCTGGAATCAGACTGATCTGGATTTGAGAATTGGTCCTCCATTTACTTGTGTGACTTTAGGCAGATCATTGACTTCTGTGAGCCTGAGTTTCCATATTTGTAAAACAGAGTTAATATTACAAAATTTTTTAAATGTTGCTATCTCACTGACATAACAGGGTTATGAAATGGGATATTTGCTATCTCAAGTGGTAGGTACACTGTGACAGTGATTGTAATCAAGCAGGGTGTTCTTTTTAAATTGATAAAGAAAGGAACATAGCTCTTCCTTAACCAGCACAGCTATCTGAAGCCTCTGTTGACACACAGCGGGCCGCCTCTTACCACCACTCTGCCTGCCTGCTGTGGCCCCATTGCGAGATGCCTGACCAGTCCCCAGGCCTATGAGGTAAGTTGGTTTCATCCAAAACCTCAGTTCTTCATTAAGTTAAATTTAAATGTATCTGCTCTGTGGATGGGTGACTGCTTTTTTTGTTTTGCTTTCTTTTGCTTTGCTTGCTTTTATGATATAAAGTTTACAAGCAAGAATATAAACATATGTTGCTCAGCTAGAAAGTGCACTGAAATCTCTAAATGTATTATATATATAATAATTTATATAAACATTATTATATAATATGTAATATGTAAATTATATATGGAATAGATATAATTTATCTCTAAATTTATTATAATTCACAGTGTTTGAAACGTCATTTGAAAACATATGGAATACCATCTTACTCACTAATTTTAGTAAAAAAAAAATTCTATTACTGTGCTGGTTTTCATTTATTTGCAGCATGTGGTCTGAGCTCAATAGTAACTTTATATATTTTAATCTATAAATTTGGATCATCATAGTTATGTTGAGAGGATTGCTAAAACATTTTTTGATGCTCCTCACATGCAACAGATGGTCTTTTATTTCAGATATAAGGGCAAGTTTATCTACCTGTATTCTATATCTATGGGAAGCATGAACATAACTAGATATAATCTAGATTCCATATTTTTTCCTTAACTGCTAACATAAGATTGGTGATTTAGCAGGTACTGCAACAAAGAAAGAAATGACAAATGCTAAGCAGTTTTTATTTTAAAATATGAGCAGTTAGTTTTTCAAGTTCTTTCTTTAAAAACTTTACTTAACCCAATCCTTCAAAAATAATCTGTGACATCAAATAAAGTGCCCATGTTAACAAAACCCACCAGTTTTGACTACTCTGATGTAACACCTTGAGAGGTAAGGGTGTAGTAAAACAGTGTAGGTGTGTGTGTGCACGCACACCTCCACACACACATACACACTTCATTATGACCTCCTCCGTGGTGTTTTAGAGCAGATCTCATGGAGAATGGACAGGGAAGGGGAGGCTTAGCTGGGGTGGCACCTGGGTCAGGGAGGGGTACCCTGCAGCACTATGTTGTGTTGAATCCATACACTGACTGCTTGTGGGGTGGGGGGAACACCCCATGTTGTCTTGTCCCTCTCTCCCACTTTACCCAGGCTCCAGTATCAAGCACAGTGCCCATTCCCTGTTTACCCTGTTAGCCCACATGGCTGTCTGCTGAGGGGTCAGCCAACTTTGTCAGCTAAGTCAGTGAGGCCTGGTTCTTGGATTCCAGAGACCCACTCACCATCATGAAAAGCCAGAGGAGTTCCACGATGCCTGTATGTTCTGTGGAATATAGCAGAATACAACATTGTTCTATTTGCTTCCTTGGGCTGTCATAACAGAGTACCCCAAACTTAACAGCAGAAATTTACTGTCTCACAGTCCGGAGGCTGGGAGTCTGAGGTCCAGGTGCCAGCAGGGTTGGGTCCTAAGGGCTCTGAGAGAGAGTCTATTTCAGAGCTCTCTCTAGCTTCTAGTGGTTTGCAGGCCATCTTTGGCATTCCTTGGCTTGAAGATGCATCACCGCGATCTATGTCTTCATCTTCACCTGGCATTTTCCCTGTGTGTGTATGTGTGTGTGTGCGCACATGCACACACACAGTCTGTGTCTCCAAATTTCCCCTTTTTATAAGGACACCCTCCAGCCATACTTGATCAGGGCCCCCACTAAAGACCTCTTCTTAACATGATCACTTGCAAAGTCTGTACTTCCAGATAAGGTCACATTCACAGATACTGGGAGTTAGGATTTCATATTTCTAGGGGGTGAGGGGGATGCAGTGTAACCTAGAACAACCATAAAACTTCATTTTTAATTTAATTTTTTGTTATGCTGACTCCTTATTAAATTACAAAAGTAGCATACTTACAGCCAGATATTCAAACAGTATAATATGTACAAAGTGAAAAATGAAAGTCACTCTCTTTCTCCCACCACATCCCCTAGAGACAGCCTTTTTAAGAGTTTATTGTGGATAGTCCCAGATATATTTTATCTATACAAACTTCTATGTGTGTATATAACTGTTATTGTTTTTCACAATGGGATCATAATAGTATTGTCCTGCTACTTGCTTTCTTTCACCTAATGATCCACAGCTTGGATACCTTTGTAAGAGTCCACGAGAACCTTCTCTCTATTGGTGGCTGCATAGTGTAGCTTTACTAAGGTTGATCTAGTCAGTCTCATTCCTTTTGTGTTTTTGTTATTACAAACAACATTTACAGTGAATATCCTTGTATATATGTTTACCCAATAATATAAAGTTATAAAGAATAGATTTTAAAGGTTAAATTGCTGGGTCAAAAGGCATATGCATTTTAAAATTTGGTAGCTATTGCCCCAAACTTCACCCTTAATAAAGGCAGTCGAAGGTACTGAAGAGCCCCTGCTGATGTGTGAAGGCCCCACAGAGCTTTGTTGTGGGCATTGCTGAATTAAGTGATAGACAGGCTCCTTAGATTTACAGCTTAAATTTACAGCTGGATTGGTTTGGAAGGGATTATGGCTGGCTGGTGGAGCAGGTTTCTTTGGTTTTTAATTTACAGGTCTTTGTCTTTGAGTGTTGAGGTAAATCTCTAGCAACAGCAAAGAATTTAAAAATTTCCAGCAACAGCAAATGTGAAATTTTAGTCTAATAGTGTCCTCAGTCTATTTGACTATCTTAGACAAACTTAATATTTTTAAATGCACAGATAGGAGAGTTGGGTGTAGGAGGTTTCTATCTACTTCCCTCAAGGAGTATTAGTCACAGACTTTTTATTGCTGTATCAACATGAGTATTTACAATGATTCTTACTCTACATTTAAATAAAATGACTTTCCAATTTTTAAAAGTAATAAGTACTCATTATAATAAAATTTCAGATAATACAGAAACATAAAGAAAACAATAAAAACCATTAGCAATCTATCATGCAGAGCTTGCTATCATCATTTCATTGAATACCCTTCTAGACTTTTCTGTTGTTGACTGAAAAGATAGTCAAAACCTAAAGTTGGAATTTTAGGGACTTCAAGTCTGGCAGGCAGCATCTCAAGTAACCCTGAGAAAACTGCTCCCTGGAGGTAGGGGTGGGTGGAGTGGGGTGGATTGGAGCTGAGGTGTAGGGTGGGTGGAACCAGGTTATATAGAAATTTTGCAACAAAGGGTGGGAAGTCTGAATGTCAAAAGTTTTTGTAAATTAAAGAAAACGGATATCCCAAGTTAAAGAATCTAGCACTTTCCTGTATATTGGAAGATGGCAGAGTCTGGGCTCACTGAAAGCATTCCTTTGATATGCACCTCGGCTGTGTGGGGCCAGTATCCTGTGTTTTTCACACCCTGAGCTCCCTTGGGGCTCACTGTGGGCTGTGGCTGCAGTTTGATGGCTGCTGGATGGCAGATATTCTTTCCTTCCTGAGTTTCCTCAGGCTCACCAGCTGCAATCTCTTGCTGACTGTGACATCATTGTTTACTGATATGTGGTGGTGGTTTAGTTGCTCAGTTATATCTGACTCTTTGTGACCCCGTGGGCCGTAGCCCACCAGGCTCCTCTGTCCATGGGATTCTTCAGGCAAGAATACTGGAGTGGCAGAATGACCGTCTGTAGGTCCATCCATGTTGCTGCACATGACATTATTTCATTCTTTTCTTGTGGCTGAGTAACATTCTCTTGTATATACATGCCACATTTCCTTTGAGATTATGGAGAACTCCTTTCTAACTTCTCAGAAACTTCCTCTTCTGGGTGAACTCATCTAAATCCTGAGGATCTGGTATTGCAGGTCAGGTTGGAGTGACCCCCTCTCTAGCTTTGTTCCCAGTAGTCTATTATTTTTTCTTTTATTTGCTTAAACTCCGTTTCAGGGTAATTATGTTGGCATTAAATTGTTCCTTTAAATCTTCTTATTAGGAATTTCTGTCTTCCCTGTTTTGTGCTTTTGGTTGCGATAGATAGACCTGGTCTTCGAACCTTGTCTCTACTCATAACTTATGTGACCAGTTCGTTTCAGTCCTAGAAGGTTATTTCAATAGCTCCATGCTTTTTGTACCAACTCATTTTCTTTTTAAAGAGTCTGTCAAAATTCCTTACATCTTTTTCAGTAGCATTTTACTTACAGACCAGGAATCACAGAGAAGGGAAGAAGTAATGACGACTTTTATCCAATAACTGAATAAATTCCATTTGCAAACCATGATTTTCCTTTGTAACTCCCTAACAGCATATGACTTCCATTGATAAAACTATATTTGAAAAATTATGATTGTTTTTACTGATGAGTGTTATAAAATGAATATTTTAAAATGAAAGCTCAATTGTTCAACCTGATTTAAGCTGTATGGATTAAAATAAAGGTTACTGAGAGATGAAATGATGATATACCTCTGGCTCATCAATTTTAAGATGAATGGAGTCCTAGGTAGCCTTTACTTTTGGCATCTTTTATTTATTTGCTGAGACTTTCTATTTCAACATTTATTTTGAAAGAGTTCATGATTTTTCATTCAAACTTTTAATAAAAACCATCTTAAAGTCTTTTTTAGATAATTCCAAAAAAAAAAAAAAAAGAATACTGGAGTGGGTTGCCGTTTCCTTCTCCAGGGGATCTTCCAGACCCTTTCTCACTATGCACATATACATTTTTTAATTAACCAAAATGGCACTATAAATGCTGGATACTTTTCCCTCTTCTGGAACTTTATGTAATTCTTTTTGGCCCCCAAATTTCCATTAGAACAAAAGCTTATTGAGCTTCTTGACAAGTATGTAGTGAGGGTAGTGAGGGTTCAATATTTCTAGGCATCATTGACGCAAAAGTAAGCACTTCATTTATTTAAACCTGTTCAGCAATGAATTGCATTTATATTTAGTGAATACTTTCTGTGTGCCCCAAATTGTTAGGTGATTGAACTACAGCATACAAGGGGTTTAGCATCTAGTAGGGGGAGATGTGATGCAGACCCCTGCATGTGCAGCTATGAAAAGGGGTAAGTGCCACTCTAGGGAGAAGGCTAAGTGCAGGCTGCTAGGGAAGAACACAAGAGGGCACCTAAGCTAGCCTTGGACAATCAAAGAAGACTTCTGGGAGAAAGTGACTTTTAAGCGAAAACCTCAGTGATAAGTAGGAGCTAGTTGCCTGAAGGAGAGGAGAGGAGACAGGAGGTAAGAGAAAGCACTAGAGATTTTGGCAGCTGTCAAGCACTTCAGTCTGCAGGCACACAGTGGGGTGAGTGGGGTCAGAGAAAATACAGCATCCTTGAAAATTCAGCTATTGGAAGTGTTTCTTTAATTTTCATAATAATTCTCAAAACTTGTTTTATTTGCATTTAGAACCAGGAACAGTTGAAAGATGATGACTCCGATCTCATCCTCAATGATGGTGATATTAGTTTGACGTATGGTGATTCTACTGTGAACACTGAGTCAGCATCATCCGGTGCCCCTAGGAGACTTATGGGAAACAGTTCTGAAGATGCCTTTGATCGGGAACTTGCCTTCGGGGACCATGAACTGGTCATTCGGGGAACACGCCTGGTTCTACCTATGGATGATTCTGAACCCCCCTTAAATTTGTTAGATAATACGAGACACGGTCCAGCCTAAGCTTACTAGTTACTCACTTAGTGATCTGTAAAATTTGCACATGTGATTGAGAAGAAATTCGTACTACCTAAAAAGTCCCAGTGCATGTCTCTGAATGTTTAAGCTATATAAATGCTATTTATATGGCATTGAAAGACTATAAATACCCTGTACAAGGCAGATTGTGAACAAATTCTTCTTTTTACTTTTTATCAGCTGCACTATGTAGACTGGATCTGTTTTAGAAAGTTAATTTCACAGTGATGTCTTGTGTTCTGTTAGCTTTATGTCTCAGTTCAGGTATACAAGGTGACAGATTTACTCTTTGTTATATTTACCTGCCACTTAACCAGAGTACCAAGTTCTTGTGATGTGAATTAATTTTGTCTTGTGGGAGGGGAGGGAGAGGAAGGAGGGAGCACTGTTTCTGGGGGAGCCCAGGCAGGAGAAGTTCCTTTGTTGGAAAGTTGTGTTGATTGCTGCTGCCTTTGTCGTGACCTTTTTCTTTGCTTTTTGTCTGGTGGCCTGTTGTGATGCATGAGGCCAGTGGCTTCAGATCTTGCCCATTCAGGTTGGGGAGTGAAGTGCTGGGGCCCCTTTTGCCCTTTGCCATGAAAAAATAAATTTTTTGGCTCCAGTTCACTGCTACTCAGAAAAGACGGCTGTGCATGACTTCCAAGACTGTTTCTTTTTTCCAGACCAAGACCTTGGAAAGAGTTGCACCATCCAGCCCACTTAGCCAAAGTATAGTTGTATATAGTTCAGAACACTTGATTTCGATTTGGAGGGGCTGGGGTGGGCAGAGGCCAGGAGGAGTAAGGAGCGTAGTGGTTTCAGAGAGCTCTCCCCCCAAATCTGTAAATACTCTATACCAGATAAGTTTAAATGAGAAATTAAATTGCTGCTTACTTTTTAATTATGTACTTTATCTGTATAGCAAGCTTTGTGGTCAGAAGTTTTTATATCAATTTAAATCGCTGCTCTTTAGCAGCCAAACAGGAGCAAAATGTAAAATTTTTGAATTTACTGTGTCTACTTGTCATTCGTTAGTCTGTAGTTGATGTTAATTTATGAATCCGTGACCGTTCCACAGTATACCACAGCCAGTCATGAGAGAATACAGCGCTCCAGAGCCTGTTGTGAGGACGGTTCCGCCTTTGTGTGTACCAGGTATAGTTGTCTTCATGTTCATGTGACTTTTTAATATGAAATACATAAGCTGCCATGTTTGTTTTGTTTCTTAACAGTTTTCAAGGAAGAGTGTATAACAATTGCCCATTTCATATTCAGAATATGAAAGTGGATTCTATTTTGTAATGCTGCAGATACCTAACAGTGCATTGAATGCCTAGCAAGGGGGGGATTCTTTCCAATGTTGATTCTGACCTGTCAAAGTTTTGGAAGAAAAACAAACTTCTGTAGGTTTTTCCCCCCTCAGGTCTGAGTAGCATTGCCTTAAATCTTACCCAATTTAAAAACGGTTTTGTTTATGTGATGTTCAAATTGTCCAATGCAAAATATCTTTCCAAACAAAATATACTTATTTTCCCAAAGTTTTTCTTGCTGTGATGCAAACACTCCTTGCGGTTTTAAGGGAATTCTACTGTTGGACCCTTGAGTGGCAGCTCTAACTGTTGGCATAGCCATTTGTTATGTAGTGGTAGTGACTTTCCTGCTATGCAGGAACCCATGAAGTGTGCATTTTCTATAATGTGTGCCTCTTCATGCAGTCAATAATTTCTTGTTAACATGTTGAGGGGCTTTGAACTTCAGCGTCATTTACCCACAAAGTCATTCACGCTGTAAAAGGTTATACAAGAAATTCACAACTACCTTTTTTATCCTGTCAAGTTACTGAGCTCACTTTATGAAAATAACTGTAAATACTTAGCATGACAAATTCAGTAACTTGTCTGTTTCAGCATGCATAAGACTTTTTCTTAGGGAAACTGATAAAGCTTGAGTCAACTGAATCTGCCTTCGTACTTTATCAAAGGGGAACTAAGCCTGCTGTGCTTAAATCAGCATCTGGAAGATTCTCCTCTCCTCTAATCTATGTGTGCATCTCCAAGCAAAGAAGAAAAAAACAAACTCTGCTCATCCATTTGTTGGTTTAAGACACCTGAATGAACTTGGATGAGGTAGTCAGAATTCTCATCATGCACAAGTAGAACTGTTCTCGGACTTGTTTTCCTGTTCTTTGTGGACCCTACACGTGCGAATGACTTGAACGTTGTGTCTTTTCAAGTTATTTTTTAAGGTTCCTTGGCATTGTATCCTAGTTGTCCGTGTTTGGCAATGTGCTGTTAAAGTAATAGACTTAATCTTTATGTATTTTTTTGTTTTCCCTTGGAAGACTTGGACAGATGTTATAGTGGTTTCTTTTAGGAAAATCTGTCATTAAAAAAATTATAGCCTTGCAAATAACCATTCATGGTGTTTGAGTCACAGTTTATTCTAGTAAGAGGTAAAGAGGGCTGACTTCATTTATTTTTCTACCTATATACCTACTGGGAAAGGGGGAAGACTGATTTTTTTTTTAAAGCAGCAAACAGAAACCTAACAGAACATAACTTATGGGGTGGCAAATTTTTGGTGCTTATGTGTAAGGCTGGATGTGTTTTCTCATGGGCACAGTTGGACCATTTAAGAAATATGATTCAAAGCAGTTGAATTCTGTTATATTGATTTGTAGCCTGTTAGCTCAGTAATGGATAATGTCATGAACATGTTAACTTCCATTATGTGGGGAGAGTAAATTCTGTAAAAAGTTAGGTAAGGTAGTTCCACGTTGGATTGAGAGTACAATCACACAAATAGTCCTTTTTCCAAGTTAAAGACAGGTCTTTCTTATTGTGTGTAAGAAGTCCTGTAGGTTGGGGTTTGCTGACAGTCACTTCGCCTAGTCCGGTAATGGCAGCAATCACACCATGACTCTTGGTGCCACCCACTCCAGCTTCCTTGCTTATGGTCCTTGAGAGGCCCAGGTAGTGGCCTCCACAGCACAGGCTTGTTTTTTGAACCAACTCATGTTTTCCAATTCACAAATAAAACCTTAACATTAGGTTTGAGAAAGTGTATTTGTTTACCTGACTCAATGCACAAGTGTTTGGAGATGAAAGTGTAGATGCCTTGACTTAATCAGAAATCCCTTGATAGGAAGTACTTCACACAAATGATGCAGCATTGATGTGTGAGACTTGAAATAAACTGGGAATGATAAAAATAGTCGTTCAGTCACTAAATAGTTTGCATTTTTTGAGCCCTCTTAGGTCTAGGCAATGTGTATAGGAGGTATTTTTTTTCATTTCCATTTTAACTTAATCTTCATAATGCCAGGAGGGTATATTCCATTACTCTCTTTTCACTGATGAGGGAACTTAGGTGGAGGGAAGTTGATACACTGCTAGTAAGTGACAGAGCCAGGACTCAAATCCAGTCTTGACTCCAAAGTCTAGATTTCTTCCCTGCTACTCTAGTAGCTCCAGTGCCAGGTGACAGGCTACTCCATCTTGAGTATTAGTAGAAGGATGATGAAGGGAATTACAGATGTCTGTCCTACTGCCCACCCACCACTTGCTTGTCATCAGGCCAGGGTAGGGCATGAAGTCTCAGCTCTGTTCCTCCATTTGATGCACTGTTGGCTGCCAGGCACACATTCCCCTGTTGGGAAATTTCTTGAATTCTTAGTGAAGTGCCCTCTTGTATCTCTGAGTCTGTGGACAAGGCAACATGGCTAACACCATGCCTTCACAGTGTGCCTGCCAATATTTTCACTAAGGAGCCCACCTTTGATGGCAGAGCATGAGGTCCTAAACAATGGCCATGAACCCACACAGAGTTTGGTATAATATTGATAGAAAAAGCCCAGGCTCTGGAGTTACACAGACCTGAGTTCAAATCCAGACTCTGCTGCTTGCTTATAGTGTAACATTGACCACTTAACATGTTGCCAAGCTTTTGCAATTTCTTAGCTGTAAAGTTAATTCATTTAAGAAATATTTGTGTATTTACTGTGCCCCACATGGTGGCTATAGCAGCAAACAACAACAACAGCGGTCCCTGCCCTCACAGCAGGGGATGCCAGTGACCATCTCATGGCGTTGCTGGGAATCATTCAGGCAAGAAATACCAAGTGCCTTCTGGTAGGGGAATATGTACCTCAAATAGCAGACAACACCAAATACAATCATCACAGGATGGAAAAGTACAGGAGACTCTGAGCCGGACTGTCATTTGGTCATGGGGGATAGGAAAGCTTTTCCTGATGATGAGATATTTAAGATTAGACCATGGAGTAAGCAGAGGGTCAAGCAGATGACAAGGTGAGGATGAGGAATATTCCAGGCAAAGTGAATAGTGACAGCCTCTACCTGTAACTTCCACACAAATTCATTCAATCAAATAGATATTGAGTGAAACCATACCAGGTACTGTGCTATCTACATATAGTAAGGAATAAAATAGATGCAGGCTACCCTCTTACACTCACACCTGAGTGTGCAAGACAGGGAATATCCAGCACTCATAACGAGAAGCACCTTGAACCCAAACCTGTCCCTACAACTTCCTCCCCTTCAGCCCTCTCCCACCGCGCCTCTGAAGCAAGTCCATGGTCCTCTTCAGGGTCACAGCCTTCAGTTATTGGAAAAGAAAAATTGCTGTGTCTTCCCTGAGTCTTTCTGTCCCTAGACTGCCAATCTCATTGCCTTCCTGTATTTCAGATGCTCACACTCAGAGTCCATTGTTCTAGACATATTTGTGGATTCACCTGAGACCATGTTGGCTTTTTGTTTTAATGGCATCGTCTCCCTCATCTTAAGTGTCACCAGAAAGTCTGAGCTGGCTTCCTGCCTTCATGGAACTTCCAGTTGGGGAAGGCCAACCATAAATAAACAAATATATGCATCAAGTAATTAGAGTTTGGGGTAAATACCAAACAGGAAT
The DNA here is from genome assembly GCF_963930625.1 of Muntiacus reevesi. Taxonomy (NCBI): domain Eukaryota; kingdom Metazoa; phylum Chordata; class Mammalia; order Artiodactyla; family Cervidae; genus Muntiacus; species Muntiacus reevesi. Next base: position 116,131,318 of record NC_089271.1, on the reverse strand, counting down.
CAGGTGAGAGGGTACTGGGTGAGGAGGCAGGGGCTGGGTGGCTGTGGGAGGGCTCGTCAAGGAGGCCTTGCTCAGGAGCTGATATTAAAACCAAGGCTTGAAGGAACTGGCCAGGCAGAGGACAGGGGAAGAGTAATGGGAAGTTCTGGTTTAGGGTAGATGCTCAACGAACATTTGCTGAAAAGGGGCAAAACATCCTCATACCCTTTACTGCATTGGGTTTGGAAGGCCAGCACAGTGGAGTGGGAGAATAGAATGGCCAGGTTTCAGTTTTGCCTACCACTGGTCACACTGAGGAAGCTACTTAAACCTCTCTGAGCCTGCTTCTTCCTTTATAAAATATGACAGGTCATGGAGCCAGTGAACATTTATTGAGCTACTGTCATGTGCCAACACTGTGGTAGGTACTGAGTTATGATTTCAGGCCCAAGCAGCTGCCAGATCTGATTGGGGGATCAGATGAAGTGATGTACATGGAAACGTTTTGACCAGGATTCAGAAGGCTCTTGACACTGAGCTTGAGTATTCCGCCAGGTGTTGTGATGAGGTGCTACATGAATAAAATGGGGAAAACTCTCTGCAGGCCATACTTCTACTGTGAGCGACTTTCCTTCAGAATCTCCAGTTCAGCAAGTTGGAGGTTTCCCAAGCAGTTGCCATGGTGAAGGCTGAACTCTGAGAACTGGCTTAGCTGGGGCTGTCATGGCTGGAGCCTGACTGCCGTGAGACCTGACAGTTTCTGGACAATTCTGTCTACTGAGTGAAAGAGCCCCTCTCCTTGAGCAGGCAGCATCCTGCCATTGCAGCCCAGGAGCCCTGCCCCTGGTGTCCTGCTCGTTTTCCACTTGCTGCTGTCTGATGGGTGTGAGTCCCACTCAAGAGACAGCTTAGCAGTGCAAGTTCTTTCTTTTTGTAGTGATGGAAAAACACTTTGAAAGCTCTCTGAGCGCTTCTTGGAAACAAGGTTTAATTTCTCCAGATTTGTTGGAACTGAAGTGGTTCGCTATGTGTTTAAATATTAATCCTACCAAAATTGCTTGACAAGTATTCAACTCTTGGTTGCTTGGGGAGTCACAAGGCTTTATTACATGATTTTTTTTTTCTTCATTTGAATCTCCTATACAGCTGTGTTCCCATATGCACTAGGCAAAAAGCACGTGAGCTGCTTTTGCATCCGAAAAACCTGGAGGACTTCTGTCAGACAATGAAAGCTGCCTGTTTTTCCCATCTGAGAGCTTGTTTGGTGTGAGAAAGTGAGATAATGGTGATCAGACCCCCTGTCTGCACTACACAATTGTTTTTTTAACAGTTTCTTGAGACCAGCAATCAGAGCTCCATTTTCTAAGGGGAACCAAGAAGCTGATATTTAAACATTTGAGCCCACCAATATTTCACTTCCTAACTTCTAGTCAGCAAACACTACACTGAGTGCCTCACAGGCTCTGAGTCCTGGACCAGGCACTAGGGACACAGAGGTGACTTAAATCATGGTTTTGGTCTAAAGGCTGCTGCTGCTAAGTCACTTCAGTCGTGTCCGACTCTGTGCGACCCCATCCCTGGGATTCTCCAGGCAAGAACACTGGAGTGGGTTGCCATTTCCTTCTCCAATGCATGAAAGTGAAAAGTGAAAGTGAAGTCACTCAGTTGTGTTCAGAGACTAATGCAGCCTACCAGGCTCCTCCGTCCATGGAATTTTCCAGGCAGGAGTACTGGAGTGGGGTGCCATTGCCTTCTCCGTGATCTAAAGACAGTTGCAGTCAATTAGGTAAAAGCATTGCAATCCTGTGAAAAGCATGAGAAAGAGGCCGCTATATGGGATCCAGGACCCTCACCCATGACTGCTTATGGTGGGCAGAGTAATGATCCCTAAAGATGCCCACACCCTAATGCCTGGAACCTGTGAATAGTAACATGGCAAAGAGAATTACAGTTGTAGATGAAATTAAGATTGCTAATCAGCCGACCTGGAGATGGGGAAGTTATCCTGGATTGTCCAGTTGGGCCCAGTTCAATCCCATAGGCCCACAGAATTAGAGAACACTCCTGGCTGTGTTCAGAAAAACACATGTGACACCAGAAGCAGGGGTAGACAGATGCTTCAGTGCTGATTTGAAAGAGAGAGGAAAGCAGTCTCTAAAAGTTAGAAAAGGGAAGGAAACAGTTTCCCCCAGATTTTCTCGAAGGAGGGCAGCCCTGCTGACACCTTGATTTTAGCCCAATGAAACTGTCAGACTTCTGGCCTTTAGAACCATAAGGTGACAAGTGCAGGTTGTTTTAAGGCACTGTTTGTGGTGGGGCTTCCCAGGTACCTCAGTAGTAAAGGGTACTCCTGCCAATGCAGGAGACATAATAGACACGGGTTTGATCCTTGGTTCAGGAAGATCCTCTGGAGGAGGGCATGGCAACCCACTCCAGTATTCTTGCCTGGAGAATCCCACAGATAGAGGAACCTGGTGGGCTATAGTCCATAGGATCGCAAAGAGGCAGACACAACTGAGAGACTAATGCATTCAGTTAATGTTTATGGTAATTTTTTATGGCAACAATAGGTAACTAACACATTGCCTCTGAGGGAGAGGGAGTTGTTTTTATTTAGTTTTGAATGTCTGCTCTGTGTCAGGCATTGTGCACAATGCTATCGGTACAGAACTGCACAAGATCCAGAGTCCACAGTCCAGTGGGGTAGACTAGCAGGTATACAGACAGCATGGCACTGGGATGGACTAATGTCCAGATGATAAATGCCCAGCCCTGAGAGGGGTCAGGAGGCTGAGGAAGGAGGCCCTGCCGTTTCTGTGACTTTAGCCTATCTTTAACAAATGCTTCTACATTACTCACTGTTATAAGGAATTTTCCCAAGCCACCATGCCCACGCGCTGGCCAGGGAGTGGCAGTGTGTGAAAGACATGACCATATTTGGGTTCTAGAAAGCTCTCATTGTGGCTGCAGTGGGAATGGTGGATTATCTGGACAGAGTAAGAGTGGACACAGAGATGATGGCTTAGCCTAGTGAAAAAGGGTGTGGCCTGGACTGTACAAATGTCAGAAGGAGTGGAGAGGAGGGAACAAAGGCAGGAGACATGCACAGGTGGTCCATAGATTCAACAGGACTTGAAGAGTAAACGTGGTGATTGAGTTGAGGGTGGGGGGTGGTACAATGATTCCCAGCGATCTGGGTTAAGCAAATGAGTGGGTGGAATGGTAGTACTTTAATTTTACTTATTCTAAAAATTTCATTGGAATACAATTGCTTTACACTGCTGTGTCAGTTTCTACTGTATAGCAAAGTGAATCAGCTGTACATATACATATATCCCCTCTTTTTTGGATTTCCTTCTCATTTAGGTCACCACAAAGCATTGAGTAGGGTTCCCTGTGCTATACAGTAGGTTCTCATTAGTTTTCTATTTTATACACAGTATTGTGTATATGTCAATCCCAATCTCTCAATTTATCTGACCTTGCCTTCTCTCTTTGGCATCTGTATGTTTGTTCTCTATGTCTGTGTCTCTATTTCTGCTTTGCAAATAAGTTCATCTATATCAAATACCTTTTATAACTAAGATGTTCAGAGATGTAGGCAGTAAATATATGAATCCAATTTTGCCTCTGGACGGTAAGAGAAGATGGAACCCAATCAGGAAAAGCAGAGTAAGAGAAAAGAACTCAGGGCCCCAAATGAAAAAGCTGGGAGAGGATACAAGCTTGGAAAACAGTGGGACTTGCCATCTATTCTCCCATTATGACCTAAGAACATCTGGAGCTTTCTGCTTGGGGTGGCGTCTGGGGAAAGTAATTGCTTTAACCAAAGTACAATAGATGGAGGAAAAAATAAATTATTTTCCCTTCTTACAAAAAAACAGAATACTTCTGAATTTCTCAGGGAATGATGGGTGGTGTTATTAGGAAACTTTAAAAAGTGTGTCACTCTGGATTTCAGTGTATCCTCCACTGGTCTGGGCAGGAGAATGAAAATATATGTTGCGGGTGCTCTAAAATGCAGTTCTTAGCATTTTCTGGGAGGGTCAAGGGCCAAGAAATGAATCCTGGATCTGGAAAGGAAGCCACTGCTAGTTGGCCAGACCCTTTCTGGTTCTGGGGAGGTTTACATGCAAGCAAGGAGACGGCTTCACTTTGTGCTTTTCCCAAAGGCTGTTGCAAGAGTTCTCCAGCGAACCCAGTGGAGCATCCAAAGCCCTCTGGTATGCTGTCCTCAAACACTGTGTGTTTTCACTTGCTGAAAGCGTCAGTGCTGGGGCTGCAGTCTGTGTGGACATTTGAGCCAAACAGCCACTGTGGGACAGAGTTCGTAAAGAATGCAGATACTCAAACTTTTTAAAGATTGATTTTTGCCTCAAGAGAAGGAAATCAGCAATTGACAGAACTGACAAAAGAAAGCACAGAGGCCTATATTAAGATGAAGGAAACATCTGGTTTTTGTTTTCTTAACTTTTATTAATTCATCTGAGGTGTGACTCACCAGTCCACCCAGCCAATGTTTCCAAAATGAAGTCTTCGTTGCCTCCAGAGTCATTGGGAAAAGTCACTTCAGAACTACCTTGAGAGAAAGATGATCCACAGAGAGCTGTCATTAAAAAAATGTAATGTTGATCCTGATAGGTATCTCCTAAAGTTGCTTCTGTGTTAACTCATGACTGCTTTCCTTCCTCAGCAGGATTTTATTCCCCCATCTAGAAACTGTAGGACTGATGTGCTGATCTAAAACTGTGTATTAAACCTCATGAAATATGCCCTTCAGCTATTGAGAACACTTAATTGACTCACCTAAGTCTTTCCCTGTAGAGGGTGGGGTTAGATGTGCAGCCCCTGGGGACTCTAAGAAGGTGAAAAGTCTCTTCTCCTCCCCAACATTTTCTTCAGCCGACACTAATCCCACCCCCAAAGGGAGACATCAATGAAAGAATAAGATTACTTGCTGGGGTGAGACCCTACCACCATCTGGGTCAGTGATGCTGTGTTCTCACCCATTTCTCTTGATGACTAATATTACATTTTCAAGACAGCTGGTCAGAGTTCACAGCTGGCCTCGAGTTACCATCCAGGACAAATCTGGCTGGTCTGGGTAATAATGCAGTGATCAACTTTGCTCTCATTACACTATACTCTATCCAGCTGAGCTCTACTCTTTTTGACCCATAGGTAGGGAAGTCATGTGTTCATGCTCAGTCGCTAGGTCATGTTCGACTCCTTGCAACCCCATGGACTATAGCCTGCCAGCCTCCTCTGCCCATGGGTTTTTCCAGGCAAGAATACTGGAGTGGGTTGCCATTTCCTCCTCCAGGGGATCTTTGCAACACAGGAATTGAATCCTGCATGTCCTGCTTCTCCTGCATTGGTAGGTGGATTCTTTACCACTGAGCCATCTGGGAAGCCCAGGGATATCAGTAAAGGGATTCAAACCTCTACTGTTCATAGGAGACCAATTACTTGATTCTACTAGTCATTCATTCACTCATTCAGCAAACTTTATCTGAGTGCCTACCCAGGGTACTGGGAATTCAGCAGTGAATAGGGCACGGTTCCTGCCTTCAAGGAGCTCACAGTCTAGTAGTGAAGACAGACCTATAATAAGATGAAAGAAAGTGAAGTCACTCAGTCATGTCTGACTCTTTGCGATTCCATGGACTGCAGCCTCCCAGGCTCCTCCGTCCATGGGATCTTCCAGGCAAGAGTGCTGGAGTGGATTGCCATTTCCTTCTCCAGGGGATCTTCCTGGCTCAGGGATTGAACCCGGGTCTCCTGCATTGCAGGTGAACGCTTTATCCTCTAAGCCACCAGGGAAGCCCTAATAAGATGAAGTACTATTCTATGATTCCTGAGGAAGGTGGCATTGAATTGAGTCTTAAAGGATAAGTTAATTATATAAGCCTGAAGCACAAGAGAGAGAGATTTAGACTTTGGGAGTAGATGAGATCACCAAGAGAAAGTATATGATAGAAAGAATCCTAGAAAAAAATACAAAACAACAACAAACAGACAAGAAAAACCAGTCATGTTTAAAGGGATTAGAGAGGCTAGTAGAAGAGTGGTGTTACAGATATCAAAGGAGAAAAAAACTTTTTCATTAGGAAGGGACGGCCAGCAACGTCAGAATCAGTAAAGAGGTCAAAGTCATACGAAGATAGAAGAGCATCCACTGGATCCAGAAATGTGGAGACTAATGGTAACTAACAGTAAGGGAATGGCAAAGCACATTTAGGGGAAACATATTGAATGCTTGCATACTGGAGGTGAGGAAGGTTAGGGTGTTAAGGATGACTGCCAGGTTTGTCTGGAGTGAGTGGTAGGCAGTAGCTCCATTCACCAGGATGGGGAGCCCAGGAAGAGCATATGCTGGGAAGAGGGAAAGGGAAAGAGCTCAGGTTTGGACATACTGAGCATGATGTACCTATGTGATATCCAAGTGGAGACATCCAGTGAGCCATCGACTTTATGGGTCTAGAGCTTGAATTTCCTAGTTTGTAAATAAAATGGGCTAACAAGGTCATTTTTTTTTCTGTAGAGAACTCCATGCCATTTTTTCATCATGCCCTTAACCAGGATCCATTACTTAACTATTTTCTAATTTTCAGTATTTCTCTGTGATTCCTCAGCTGGTTTTATTTGAACCAGGAGCATCTGTACACACGGTTTCTGCACCACGCATTTGAAGCCACTTCTAAGGAGAAACAGAAGAATTTACAGCTTCATAAAAAGTAACTAGAATAGCTCCTCTCTCTGCATTGAGCCAGTTGCCCACCTATCTTCCATAACATTTATTCTAAGGAAGCAACAAAAGTGTAACTTTGAATCTATCTTGATTATAACAACATTTAATGTCAATATTTATGGACAAGGATCTGATTTGATATTAAATAAAGGACAAAGGATACATATTTAAACAATATGACTGAATTTGAACACTAGTGTCTACCTTGGTCACTCAGGACAGGAATTGTAGTACCTACCCCTATGCCAGACACAGGGGGCCCTCAAGTCCTTTTATGTGAAGGAGAGTCTATGTCTAGGCATCGCTCTTTCCTTCTACAGATAATCTTGAGTTCTTGCCAGCTTCTGGCTCATGTAGTTCCCTACTCTAACATAGTCTTTATGTCATGTCCTGTGCAGTAAATTAAAACCCCAGTCTTCGTGAAGAAAATGATGTCACTGGCTTGCCCTTTTCTCAATTCTCCATCAGATTGAATTTTTAGATATGATACTGACAAGAGCAATGGGATAATTGATCAATTTGTGATGTGTCTGGTCCAAGGGCATTATTTTGAGTGTGTTCTAACCGTAAAAGCAATGTTTCTAATAATAATAAAGTTTTATTAGGTGTTGTCACAGATGTAAATGTTTCATAAAGATATCACTCAAGTCACCTCATTAAATACCAAGAAAAACTATATCTTTCATATATATCCTGGTCTCAAGTGACTATTAAAAAGGAGCAAAGAACAGAACACCAAACTCAAACCCCAGTCATTTAAGACTGAACTTGAAGAGACTGACAGGAATATGAAACTTTTCTTTGTCTCTTTCTTTAATCTTCCTTTTTGAGATCATATCCTCTAATTTTTCATTATCTTCTTAGGTCCATTTGATTCTTCAGAAATAATAGAAGCTGAGAAATGATCCAGACTCTAACAAAAAAGAAATCTCTGATTTACTGAGGAAATTTTTATATACAATAAAATTTGTCCTAAGTGTTCAGTTCTGTGAGTTTTGGAAACCACACACAATCATGTAACTATCACCACAATCAAGATACAGAACATTGTTATCACTCCCAAAATCCCTGTGTCAATTTGTAGTTAGTCCCTTCCCTACCCTAGGCTCCCAGCGACCACAGATCTGTTTTCTGTCCCTATAGTTTTGCCTTTTCCAGAATGTTATATAAACAGAATCATATAGCATTTCAACCTTTTGCAGACTCTTTGTTTTTAAAGTTAACAGTAAAAAAAATAAATGAAGTTAACAGTATTTTTCAGATAATAAAGATGAATACATGTTCAGTGTGGGAAAATGAAAATATTTAACAAGAAGATATAAGAATGCTTCCCAAAGAGAGCCACTGCTACTCCTCAGCACATACCCAGAAAAGATGAAAACTCTTAATTCAAAAAGATAAATGAAGGCTATCATCAAAAAATCCACAAACCAAGTTCTAAAGAGGGTGTGAAGAAAAGGGAACCCTCTTGCACTGCTGGTAGGAATGTAAATTGATACAGCCACTATGGAACACAATATAGTGAAAGTGAAAGTTGCTCAGTTGTGTCCAACTCTTTGCGACCCCATGGAGTATACAGTCCATAGGATTCTCCAGACCAGAGTACTGGAGTGGGTAACCTTTCCCTCCTCCAGGGGATCTTCCCAACCCAGGGATTGAACCCAGGTCTCCCGCATTGCAGGCAGATTCTTTACTAGCTGAGCCACAAGGGAAGCCTGTGTTACAATACAGTATGGAGATTCCTTTAAAAACTAGGAATGAAGTCACCATAGGACCCAGCAATGCCACTTCTAGGCATATGCCCTGAGGAAACCAAAACTGAAAAAGACACATGTACCCCAACGTTCTTTGCAGCACTGTTTACTAGAGCTAGGACATGGAAGCAACATAGATATCCATTGACAGATGAATGGATAAAGAAAACTGTGGTGAAAGTGAAAGTCACTCAGTTGTGTCCGACTCTGTGACCCCATTGACTATACAGTCCATGGAATTCCCTAGGCCAGAATACTGGAGTGGGTTACCATGCCCTCCTCCAGGGGATCTTCCCAACCCAGAGGTCGAACCCAGGTCTCTCATATTGCAGGCAGATTCTTTACTGAGCCACTAGGGAAGCCTGTGTTACACATATGCAATGGAATACTAATCAACCATTAAAAGGAACATATTTGAGTCAGTTCTAATGAGCTTGATGAACCTAGAGCCTATTATACAGAGTGAAGTAAGTCAGAAAACAAATATCATATATTAACACATATATATGAAATGTAGAAAGATGTTACTGATGAACCTATTTTCAGGGCAGCAATGGAGATGCAGGCATAGAGAACAAACTTATGGATAAGGGAGGTGGAGAGGAAGGAGAGGATAAGATGAATGGAGAGAGTAGCATGGAAGCATATACACTACCATATGTAGAATAGATAGCCAATGGAAATTTTCTATATGACTCAGGAAACTCAAACTGGGGTTCTGTAACAAACTAGATGGGTAGGAAAGGGTGGGAGGTGGGAGGAAGGTTCAAGAGGGAGGGGATACATGTACACCTATGGCTAATTCATGTTGATATATGACAGAAATCAAACCAATATTATAAAGCAATCATCAATCAATTAAAATAAATATAATTTAAAAAGATACATGAAGTCCGATGTTCATAGCAGCACTATGAACCAAGAGATGGAAGCAACCTAAATGTCAATCGACAGATGAATGGATAAAAGATATGTGGTACATACACACACACACACACACACACACACATGATGGAATACTACTAAGCCATAAAAAGAATGAAATAATGCCACTTACAGCAGTATGGATGGATTTAGAGATTATCATACTAAGTGAATAAGTCAGACAAAGACAAATATATGTTATCACTTATATGTAGAATCTTTAAAAATTCATACAAATGAACTGTTTTATAAAACAGAAAGAAACTCACAGGCATAGAAAACAAACTTATGGTTACCAAAAGGGAAAGGGGATAGGGATGAATAAATTAAGAGTTTGGGATTAACATATACACATCACTGTTCATAAAACAGATAAACAGCAAGGTCCTACTGTATAGCACAGGGAACTATATTAAATATTCTATGATAACTTATAATGTAAAATAATCTGAAAACATACATATATATGTGTATACCTGAATCACTCTTCTGCACACCAGAAACATTGTAAATCAACTATACTTGAATTAAAAAAATATATTATGAGTATTTTCTTGAAGATTAACTCTTCCTTGAGGGTTGGAGGCAAGAACCCAATCAGCAGGCTCAGGAATGGACAAGAAATAGCAGTAGAGTCACCACGACCCAGAGAAACAAGATCTAGAGCTGCCTTGGCAGGCCCTGGGTGCTTTGCATGTGGTTACTGGGCTGCTCAGTTCCATTTATTTTCATCAAAGTCTGTTTTCTGTTGTTGTCACAAACACACTCCCAGGATGAGTTCAGTGCCTGTTCTTCTGGGGCCCAGCAGCAGCTCAGGCTCCTCTCCCGCAGAGAATTTTTCACACCACATCACAACTGCTTATTTACTGTGTCCATCTCCACCAGTGGACAGTGCGCCCCTCAGGCTCAGGCACCCTTGTCTTACTCGTTTCCCCCCAGGCCTGTGGTGTATTACTCAGCCAAGAGGAGCTACTTACCAAGAATGCCATGAATGAACAAGTGCGCAAACCAAGATGAAACATTGTCTTCACAGGACTGGTTGCTGCCACTCACTTTTTATTCTCTTCTTCTTTTTTGTTTTGTTTGGGGTTTTTTTTTGTTGTTGTTTATTTTTATTTTTTAATTGGAGTATAATTGCTTTGCAATGTTGTGTTCATTTCTGCTGTACACTGAAGTGAACCAGCTACAGGTATGAATACATCCCCTCCTTCTCGAACCTCCCTCCCACCCTCACCCCCATCCCATCCCTCCTGGTCATCCCAGAGCACCGAGCTGAACTCCCTGTATCATACAACAGCTTCCCACTAGCTGTCTGTTTCACACATGGTAGTTTATATATGTCAATGCTACTCTCCTCATTCATCCCTCCCTCTCCGTCTCATCCAATTTACATTCAGAAGAACAAGGGAAAAAATACCTTTGGGGGCATTGTTTTTGGTGGCCATCACAGAAAGGGTGCTTTTGCTTTCAAATGCCTGAGTATTTCTGACTCATAGTTTGGTCACTTGGCAAGATAGCCAACGGACAACTTGGCTAGGGCCATGCCTCGTGCATTGCCCTGTGGAGCCAGGCCAAAGTGACACTGTCAAGGAGATGTAAACTGCAGAAAATGGACCTGGTGGGGAGGAAGAAAGAGGCAGTCTGCTCAGAGTTGCAGCTGATGAGCACACAAACCCTTGAGGGATTAGCTTATGCTTTGGATGGCCAGGTCAGCCCTCATCCTGGCTGCCCCTCTGGGGATTGAGAGAAAATTGAAAGAGTGTGTATCAAAGAGCCAGGGTTAGGTGAGAAGAGTGAGGGTGAGGAGATGCAGAAGGCAGAGTTCAGACTGTTCTCGTGTCCCCTTTTGATCTTAATCACTTGATACTTCTCATGTGGAATAGTAATAATAAGTTGCTGCTGACTGAGTACCTCAAATGGGCCAGGGGCAGAGTTAAGCCCTTTATACGCATTGCTTTGTTGAATCATCACAAGTGTCCTCTGAAGTAAGCACTATTATTGTGTTTCTTTTACAGAGAAGCAAGACATTCAGGTTCAGAGAGGTTCAGTGAATGTCCAAGTTCACATAGCTGTTTAGTTTCAGTGCCTTGGTGACAGTGACCACTCTATCTGCTGTGGCTGTTACAGATATTATCATTAGTCTTTTTTTAAATGTTTATTAATTTTTGGCTGCATTGAGTCTTAGCTTCTCTAGTTGTGGCATGGGGGGCTTAGTTGCTCTTTGGCATGTGGGATCTTAGTTCCCTGCCCAGGGATAGAACCTGCGTGCCCTACATTGGCAGGAGGATTCTTAACCACTGGACCACCAAGAAAGTCCCTGTTATCACTATTCTTAATCAGAAGAGATGACTGATACGATAGACTCAAAGGCCTAAAGCAGGCTCTGAGACGCTGATTCCCATGAGCCTCGCGGAGCTCACAGGGGCCAGCTCAGTGGGGTGGGCGCCCCGACTCCCTTTTCTGTCTCTTCAAGACTCGAGACTCAGGAAGGTGGCTCCTTGGGTGGTGGGAAAAGTTATGCTGTGCTTGTGTTTGGCTCCTTCTTGGTTCCCACAAATGCCCTTCACATTTTCCATTTTCTGAGCGCTTTTGTGAAACAGCTATGATGTGGTTGACAGTATTCGTAGCCGGAGCCAAGTCAAGCCTTCCTCTGGAGGAAAGCTGGAATCCTTTAAGGGTCTTGTCAGCGCGCACATAGCCCGCAGGCCCCTGCTCGGTGGCGCCCAAGGCCAAGCACAGAGCGCTCATTGATCCCCGCGCCGCTTCTCTGCCTGGAAACACAAGCGGTATCAGCCTCGCTGGGCCTCGCTGGGGCCTTCCTGCCTCCAGGGAGGCCTGTGCTGGAGCCTCGAATACCCCCGTGCTGCTCTTTGTGGTTTAGGGACTGCTGAGGGTGGCTCAAGATCATTTCCCTTTCTGTCTTTTAAGCAGCTTTTTTTTCCCCCTCTGGGACCCAGGAGAGTCTTTGAAACAAAATCACCCTCGTGCCAGGAATCCCCACAGCCTCCTTGGGAGGCGTAGATGAGCACCATATGCTGTTTATAGAAAAATAAATGGCTTCCCCCCATGAAGCACATGGGCCTGAATCACTGGCTAACCCCTCTTTTACCTTAGCAGCTGGAGCAAGGGCCCTGTGGATGAGGATGTGGATGTGGAGAGAAATTTGGCTTGAAAAAGCCCCAGTTTGTCTGTGTGGGAGCCACGTCTCCTAGTGAGGCAAGTGGTGGACAGACCAGTAGCCCTGGGTGGTGCCAAATGAGGGAGGCAAGAGAAGGGAACAAGTAGCACCCCACAAGGACCTTCTGCCTCCTCTCACTTAGACTTTCGGAGGGGTCCCTCTCACCCTCGGGACTCCTCCCAGCATCAGGAGCCCCAGGGATGGTCAGGGGAGGGGAGAAAAGAATCTCTTTTCTTGGACTTCCAACACCATAGTGCTTGGTTTAGGCAATACCTGTTCATTCATTCATGCTTTCATTCGTCAAGTGATTATTGATCAGCTACCACAGATACATCCTGACATCACTCAAAGCCCACCCCAACCCTTTGTTCACAATGAGGACTCAACAAGGACATTGGGCGAAAACTAAATGTCTGGAAGTGAGACAAGCTGCAACCCGACAGCCGGCGCGGCTAGTGAGTGGAGGCATCAGTTGCTAGATTTCAGTGGGGTTCCATTTATTCTTCCTTCCTTCCTTTCTTTCTGTCATTCATTTGGCAAACAATTCCTGAGCATCTACTGTGTATCAGATACTGTGCGAGGCACTTGGGTTATCCGAAGGGAAGACCTGGCTCTCAGCAAAGGGCATTTCAGATAACAGTAGCTAATACTTATCACACGCTTACAATGTGTGCCAAGAACTATACTCAGTGCTTCCCATGACTTATCTCTTTGAAACCTCATTCTAGAGCTGATGGAGAAGTCTGCACAGATGGGGAAAGCTGAGATTCAGACACCACCAACTTGTTCCAGGTCACCTTGTCAGAAAGTAAGTTTAAAAAATCCAGGTGAGGTCAAACACCTGAGGCTATACTGCTTGTGTGTGGCTGCTTGCTGTTGGGGGAGGTCCGCTGCAGCCCACAGTCCAACTCAGAACCACCAACTGAATGTTTTTATATTACCTGAGAACTAAGAGTGGCAGTTACATTTTTAAATGGTTGGAAAAATCAAAAGAAAACTACTTCATGACACGCAAAAATTATATAAGATTCAAATTTCAGTTTCCATCTGTAAAGTTGAATTGAGACACAGCCACGCCCATTCGTTTACCTGTGGGCTAAGGCTTTTCCATTCCAATAGTAGAGTTGAGGAGTGGTGACAGAGGCCTTACAGCCTACAAAGTTGAAAACGCTACCTAGCTCTTTACAAGAAGAGTTTTCCAATTCTCTGGCCTTATAGGTCACTGGCAGAAAAAGAAGCAGATTTCAGCCCTTGTTCCAGAACCCTGGCCTCCCATCCCACCCTCTTAGCAGATCAGGGAGATCTCCAGGAAGCATGTCCATGATGACCACCTTTGAGTTATTTTCTGCACTTCTTTCAAGGGTTTATGAAGCCTGAAATGTTTGGGGTGGTATTAGAGTTTTCCTCAAATGTTTAGATGAAAATGTAGACAGCAGATCTGGGGTTATTGGTGAACAAAGCCCTGAGCGCAGTCCTGCTGGTCTTTGCTGAGAGGTGCCAAATTATCTCGGTCTCCACTGGGAGCGGCCTGCAGGGCCTTATATGGGCATAATCTCCTAACCCAGGCTTGTCTTCCTCTGCAGTATGGTCAGATCCACTTTTAAGGTTATGTGCGAACATTTCTGGTTTTCCTGGTTGCTCAAGCTGTGGGGAATTTAACTTTTGCTTCCCTTGAAGGAAAGATGAATGTTGTCAACTTCTGCATACATCTTATTTGTCCATGAAAGATGACAACTGACTTCTTTTTGGCTTTCATCTCCCTTCTCGTTTGTCTGTAGATGGAAGGAAGCATTTTTGCAAGCGTGGGAGCAGGGAAAATGCAGCTTCATTATCCTAGCTGTTTCCCGGGATTAGTGTGTTTGAAGAGATGTCAGTACAAAAACGTTTACAGCACACCCATAGGCAATGGTTACTGTGTGAGGCATTCCAGGTGTATTATGTTACTCAGACTTCACGGCGTTCATTCATTCAACAGATATTTATTAAATGCTAACTAAATGCCAAGTCCTTTGCTAAGCCAGGGCTACAACAGCAAATAAGTTAGTACCTCGTGGAGCTAACCCTCTAGTGGGAGAGGCAGACAATAAAAAAGTAAAGAAATAGCACAGATCATTATAAACTGTGATGAATGACATAAAGCAAAATAATAGTGTGCCAAGATAGAGTAATGAGAAGACCTACCGGAGGACTGGGGTGCCATAGAAAGCCTCTCTGAAGAGAAGACATTTAAAAGAGACCTGAAGGATAAGAAGGAGCCATCTGGAAGACTATCAGTAATTGGACTGGGAGGCTAAATGTATAAAATTTGGACTAAAGTTCATGGAAGAGTTATGCCAATGACCCATTTGACTGGAACCTCAAGCTGAGGAACCCAGGGCTACAGATTGTTGTGGTCTAGAGACCTTAAGGTGGAGCCCTAACTTAGGCAAGCCCTGGAAAACATGGCTCTGGTTCAAAAGAAAACACCTGGCAATATGGTGTCCCCACTACTGGACATCCTAATTCCACAAATGCTTATGGAGCTCTTCCCACGAACCCAACACTGTCTAGGCTCTGGAGACCCAAAGATGTATCAGACAGCAAGGAGTTCATGGTCTGCTTGAGGAAATCAGTCATATAATCAAACAAATGATTCAACAGTATGGTAAATACCATAGAAGAAGTATGTACAAAACAACCATAGGTAGCACAGAAGAGAAGTTGCTGAACACATTTAGGAGGGTCAGGGAATAGACAAAGGAGGTGGAATTTTGACTTTTTCCATTGAAGTATAGTTGATTTACAATATTAGTTTCAGGTGTACAACATAGTGATTTAATGTTTTTATAGATTATACTCCATTTAAAGTTACTATGAAACATTGACTATATTCCCTGTGCTGTACAATATATCCTTGTAACAGATAAGTTACATAAGATAACTTATAAGAACGCATAAGTACGCATTAGATAACATGCGTACAAGGAGGCTAAATTTTGAAGGGCAAGACAGGCCTTCTAGAACAAGGAACCCCATGAGCAAAGGCCTAGAGGCATGAAACCACATAGCCCTGGATCTTTGGGAATTAGAAGTTGTTGTGTTATGTATTTTTGAGCCTGGAGTATGAGATAGAGAGTGGTGGCCTTGAGGTTGGAGATTCTAGCAGGAGCAGGTAATGGGAGGGCTTTGTGAATAAGTGTTAGGGATTTGAACTGCACTAAAGGTATGTAAACAAAAGAAACAGATCTCCCTGTCTATTTGCCTTAATAATGTTCCTCTTGTTGCCTAATCCGTTGGTTTAGACTCGAGTTTTTAGGAAGCTATGGTATTTCAAAGAAACGGCCTGATCCTTTTCTAGACAAATTTCATGCTTTTGGAAGTAGCTTTCTCCCCCTAAGTAATTTCTACTTTTCTTACAACTTTTCAAAGCATCTACCATATGGTATTCCTCCCAAGTGAGAGATTATTACCCCCTTTATTTGGGGGGGTGGGTAGCTGAAATGAAGTCATCTGGCCACTGGATGACAGCTGCAAGGGGAGATGTGATGGGGAGCGGGAGCGGCAGCAGGCCCACCATCTGAGCTGGCCCCTGCACCTCCTCTGTGAGGGACTGACCCTGCTCAGCTGCCCATGGCTCCCTTCCCTTCCCTTGTTTCCCATTATATAAGAGCATTTTTGCAGCGATGAGCTCTGGGCCTGTTCTGAATATTTTAGGTGTCGAACATCCTGTTTTTCTCTGAGTAATGTGACCCTGTCAGTGACCCACTGCATTTCAGAATGACATCATGGGATTCAACTGAGAACGGTTGAAGAGAAGTGATTATGGGTGTCTAGGGACCTCAGCTTGTCCTTTTACCTTTCAGCACGTTTGGAGATGCTGAACCAGGAGAAGTCTGCAAACGAGCCCTCGCTTTGCGGAGGGCAAGGGTCACCAGCTATGGACTATAGGCCAGATCCAGCCCACAGAGCCAGTTAGGCTCAGGATGCTTTGGCAAATAAAGTTTTATTGGCATTTAGCCACGCTCATTGGTTTGTATTTTGTCTCCGGCTGCTAGAGCCACAAAAGCGGGATTGAGGCTGTGGGACAGAGCCCACAAGACCCACAAAGCTGAAGATATCCACTCTCTGGCCCTTTTGGAGAAAATCTACCCAGCCCTGCTCTGAAGCCCTCAGCAATTCCCTCCCCCTCAGGACAAGAACATGTGACATTAGTGGCCTTCTCCACCCCCGGCCCTCCTCCCCAAACACCTGGCACCACAAAAGAGTAGAGATGGATTTTTAACAAGCATATCAGAGCTTTCATATTTCTTCAGTGACTTCAGAAATTCTACCTTCATTAAGTGAGTGTTGCCCTTCCAAGTCCTCTCTTGGGAGATTGCACACTGCTTCCAGTGCTGCTGCCAGCATGTGTGACATGGTCAGGGCTGCTCTTCTCAGCCAAGTTATGCGACACCTGAGAAAACCCCCTTCACCTGCTTTTTGGGGAGCCACAATAGCCTGGCCTTATTGGAACATCTGCCTCATGGGCATGGATCAGACGTTGACCAATTGTTGAAAAAATTCCAATCTAGTGCTGAGATTACCCCCAAGAAATTGGCTGCAGGATCTGAAGGTAGTTTAGGAAAAAGGTGCTCCACAAACGAATTCTTCACAGGCTACTTTGCCTCACCCAAGGAACTAAAAGTCAAGGTTGTATTCTGTAAACACCTTTGGGGATTTTGCTGCATGTTTCCTGCACTTGGGCCATTTGATTTCTCAAAAAATGACTGCTCAGCACGCGACTTTCTCCTCCGTTTAGGGACTGCTTCTCCACTTCAAAGGCCTTTCCCATCTGTCCCGCATTTCCGCACCTCTTTACAGCTGCTAGCAGTAGATTTTGCTGTGATTTGGTGGATTGGACCCATTTGGCTAAAAGCAGCCCAGGCTGAGGGCTCAGGGAGTCCTTTGCCCAGTTCCATTTCTCACAGCCAAGTCTGAATGGGAAAGAGTCCCCTGGGGGCCGGGATGTGGTATGCTGTGGGTGGGCCCGTGATGGTGAGGAGAGAGTGCGGACAGTGAGCATGTCACACTCTGGTGATCCCTCTTGTCTCCCAGAGCACTATGTGCCCTTGACTGCTGTGCCAGAGCTGGGCTAGAGTGTGATGGTTTCTGCAAACCATGAAATGCTTCCTCATTTTCCTTTAAACTCATCCTGTGACAGGTTTATTGTGTGGCCAGCCCTGAAGTAAAAAGATAACCAGTTAAACAAGTTGCTTTTTCTGTGGTTGTTCTTTTTTTTCCCTAAGAGCCATTGCCTCCCACACAAAATGTCTACCTTTCCTGAGTTCACTGTGGCTTCACTGATTTCTGTGCTCCCAGAGCCTCAGGTGCAGGCCTCTGAGAGGAACTGCTCAGCTCCATGTTTGTACTTCTGCCTCCCATTAAAGTAAATGTGCTTGGGTGATGGAGTGTGATCAAGTGGATTACTAAGGAGCAAAGAGGTGTACTGTTGGTGGGAATGTAAGTTGGTGCAACCACTATGAAAAACAGTATGGAAGTTTCTCAAAAAACTAAAAATAGAACTAACATGACCCAGCAATTGCCCTCCTGGGTATATATCCAAAAAAAAACAAAAAACAAAAAACAAAAACACTGCTTTGAAGTTACATGCACCCTAATGTTCATGGCAGCAATATTTATAATTGCCAAGATATGGAACACCATAAGTGTCTATCACCAGATGAATGAATAAAGAAAATGTGGTACATATATACAATGAAATACTGCTCAGCCCTAAAAAGAATGAAATAATGCCATTTGCAGCAACATTGATGAACTAGGAGGGCATTTTGCTAAGTGAAATAAGTCAGACAGAGAAACACAAATGCTGTATGATATCATTTATATGTGGAACCTAAAAT
Source organism: Muntiacus reevesi (assembly GCF_963930625.1). Lineage (NCBI taxonomy): Eukaryota > Metazoa > Chordata > Mammalia > Artiodactyla > Cervidae > Muntiacus > Muntiacus reevesi. The sequence continues at coordinate 116,112,853 of NC_089271.1, read as the reverse complement.
TAGACACAAAGAACTTATCTATGAAACAGAAACAGACTCACAGACATAGAGAACAGACTTGTGGCTGTCAAGGGGAAGGGAAGGCAGTGGAGGGATGGGAGTCTGGGATTAGCAGATGCAAACTATCACATGTAGAATGGATAAGCAACAAGACCCTACTATATAGCACAGGGAACTTTATTCAATATCCTGTGATAAACCATAATGGAAAATTATGTGAAAAAGAATATATATATAACTGAGTCACTTTGCTGTATAGCAGAAATCAACATAACATTGTAAATCAACTAGACTTCAATAAAATAAAATTTTTAAAAAGGCAGCAAGGAAGATGAGGCCAGAGCCACAGGTGTAAATTCCTCCCTGGTGCTCCAAGATTCACATGCCAACCCAGTCTTGTGGGCAGGGCTAGTCATTTCCAGTCGACTCAGTTAACAGACATTCCATTAGGAGGGTAGTTTGGTTGGGCTTTCCTGGCAGCTCAGCTGGTAAAGAATCCACATGCAATGTGGGAGACCTGGGTTCAATCCCTGGATTGGGAAGTTCCCCTGGTGAAGAGAACAGCTACCCACTCCAGTATTCTGGCCTGGAGAGTTCCATGGACTGTATAGTCCATGGGTTGCAAAGAGTTGGACACAACTCAGCAACTCACTTGGGTTGCAAGGCTCTTTAGATCTTCTAAGATTTTCTTGTCCCAGGGACCAGAATTTAAACTTGAGCTGTTATCACTAGCCCTGGGTGAGGGATGTGGCCTGCTCCTGATGTTCTGGAGTTGGGTCTTTTGTGTCATGGGGCCCAAAGGGTACCTGAGAGCTCAGCCCACTCACCAGAGGTGGCATAGAGAGAGAATACTGCTCACACCTTATGTGTCTATACTACAAGTGTCTTCATTAACCGTATGTCCTGGGCACGTATGATGATCTGGCCCCACTGGACCCTTTCAAGGGTAGAATTATGTCTTCTATTGTTTAAGCAGCACCACACATGGTGCCTTGGACCAGAGGGCACATAATGCTCTGAATTGCCTACAACAGTGTGTGCAACAGCAAGCAAATGGAACTTCAGGGCATTTGGGTTTATATTGGGGAGCTTAGTGTCTATTCTGGCTGTACTTAATAATCAAGGAGACTTTGAATGTGAATCCTCTAAGGGTTGAATCCTACAGGACTTCCATCAATCAGGCAGCATTTGAGGGATTTATAAAATGTCTGGTCCTTGGGAGGTGTCCAAACTGGCATGGCTCGCCATCAAGGGGGTAGCAGGGAGGAGGACTCTGGAAGAGAGCTCTATAGTTTGCAGTTTTAAAAAAGAAAGGGGGTGGCTTCAGAAATGTTTGTTGGAAAGCTCAGAAGCTCGACTTCGATGCTGAGCAAGCGAGAAATTTTGTTGGCAAGAGCTCCATTTAGGTTTGCTTCTTAGTATTCACAGAAGTGAAGAGCTTGATTTAGTAAGTTGGACAAGTTCCTGTGGTCAGAGCTTCTGGAGGTGGAGTGATGACTTTCTATTCTGGCTGTTGGTGGTCTGGGGGCGGAGGACATGAGGGTGGGGGTGGGGGGTGGGGAGAGGCAGGGCGGCAGTGGAATGTGGGGGACTGTTGGCCAGTATGCTTCTTCACTACCCTCCAGCAAAGCTGAGACTATTCAAAATCCCAGTCCTGCCCCGGGTGTAGAAAATGGTCCACTCATTTTCATGAGTGCCCATGTGACATCTGTGTCCCAGGCCTTACTTGTCACCAGTTGATCAACCTTCAGCACCCATCAAAAGTTCTGAGAAGCCACTCCCTGCCAGTGCCTTCCATTAGCAAGCCATGGGAGGCCACAAGGGGCTATTTTTCTTCTCTCCACACCAAAGGTCTGCCCTATTTGGAAATTTGAAAAAAGAACCTTCCTTAGGTTCTTTTAGAGAGAACTATCCTTCTCTCATGAGGCCCAGAGACAACTCATGCTAGGTGAATGTTGGCCATGGTCCTTTGGGATCCAATGATCACCTATCTTAGGCCTCAACTTGTGAAGGCAGTTTTACAAGCTCCTCACTTAGTTTACAGCTTCCACTTGAGAATGCTCAGCTCTCCTCTGAGGGTTATATTTGAATGATTGATTGATTGATTCATTGGTTCACTCATTCAATTCATCCAAAGTGTATTCGTCCAACATTCATCTTACCACAAGCTAAACTTTAACTTAGCTGCTATGCTATAATGTGGGGCAAAACTGGACAAGGTTCCTGTTCCCTTGGAGTGTATGTTCCTGCTGGGGAAGATAGGCCATGAACAGACAAAAAAGAAGCACACAGGCAAGGAAAATATCCAAGAGTGTCAAGTGCAATGCAAAGAAAGGAAGTAAGGTGATGTGATGGTGAGTGGAGGGCTAGCTCTGATCGGTGGTCAGGGCCAGCATCTGTGAGGAGATGACCTTTAGCCTGAGATCTGAAGGATGAGCAGGCAGACTTTTAAACATGTGCGTGAGGAATATTCCAGTATAAGGATAACTGGTGGATAAAGAGCCTACTATGAGCTAGACACATGGCATCCAGAGGGGAACAAAAGACTAGAATTTCTTGCCTTCCAGAACTTCTAGTCTAGATGGAGAGACGGAAAATTGGCAGTTACAATGCAGTCAGATCGATGCTATGACAAGAAGAATATGTAGTGTGCTCTAGAAACATAGAGAAAGGACACTGAAGGCTGAATGCGAGGGTCAGTGTGGACTCCCAGAGGAAGTGGCATTTGAGCTGTGACATAAAGGATGAGAAGTTAGCCAGGTCAACAAGGTGAAGATGAATACGGGAGAAGATGGGCAACACATGTGAAGAGCCCGTGCTCACTGCGCGGCTCTGAGGGACAAAGAAAAGTTCACAGAGTTTGAGGAAGAGGAAGGAGTCATACAGAGGAGACCAGAGAGGTAACTTGGGCATGTCATGGATTTGGGATTTGTATTCTGATGACGATGGAAGAACCACTAAACAGTATTGAGTGGGAGAGAGACACAATCCAATGTATGTTTTGAAACCACCATTGATCTGGTTGCAGTGCGGGAACAAGAGCAGAGGCAGGAAGATCAGTTAGGACATGCCATGCAGGTGAGAGGGGATGCTGGCTTGGCTGGGGTAATGAGTGGAGATGAAGACAAGTAGATGGAGTCCTGAGCTATTTAGAAGGTGAGACTGACGGGGATTGATGATGGATTTGTAAATTGAGATGGGGGAGGAGAAAGAGGAATTGATGCTGCTGCTAGGGTTGTGGTCAGAGCTATTGGAGCTATGCTGGTACCATTTAAAGAGATGAACAACACAGAGGAGGAGATTTGGTGAGGGGTGGAGGGAAGATGCACAGCTTTGTTCTGGATGTTTACATCTGAGGTGATGTCTAGTAGGCAGACAGAAATACTGAAGTCTGGAGCCCAGAGAAGAGTCTTAGAGTTGTAAGAGCTGTCAGGAGGTGGATGGGAGTGGTGGCAGCGGAGACCATGGGAGTAGAGAGGCAAAGCTGGGGGAAATAGCCAGAAGCAAGGTGAAGGCAGAGAAAAGAACACCAGAGACTGAGCCCTGAGGCCCTCACACCACATTTAGAGGTCAAGCAGAGGAGAAGGAGTAGCTAGCGAGATGGGTGGGTGGGGGAAAACCTAGGTATCTCACAGCAGCTGAGAGAAGAAAATGTTTCAGGGAGGGGAGAGCTGTCTATGTGTCTCAGGCTGCCACTGAGCATTGAGGCAGAGACAGTAGAATGACTGGATGCAGGAGGTCTCTGGTGTCCTTGACTGGACCTATTTCAGTAGAGGCAAGGGGAGGCAGAGACTGATTGGAGCCAGTGGAGATAAAAAAACAATGGGATGTGGAAAGGTGAAGTTAGAGCCCCAGAGGAAAGGCAATATTTTGTAGCTGGAGGTCAGTCCAAGGTCGCATTACTCCTCTGCTGACTGGAAACTAAGGATGAACCCTCCGTAGGATGTGCACAGGGAGACCCTTCGGGGAATTCTGTATTCATTCGGCATGCAACAGCCAACACTCCCCTGAATGCAAAAAATACTAGCCACACTTTACAGAAATTGAGGACTCATCACTAGTCCTCTGCTCTTTGCAAAAACCCCCTTTCCAGAAACCCTCACCAGCTGACACAGGCTCAGCCTCCCCTAAATGAATCCTGTTCACCCAACTTTCCAAAGGTTTCATGAAGGGCCCTCCTTGTAGGCTGAGGAGGCAGCACATGCATGATCAAACTCATTCAAGCTTTTTTCATTATTTCTAATGGCCAGTTATTAAGTACACTGTATGGAGAAAAGTGGCTCAGACAATAAAAGAATCTGCCTGCAATGCTGGAGACCTGGGTTCGATCCCTGGGCTGTGATGATCCCCTGGAGGAGGGCATGGCAACCCACTCCAGTATTCTTGCCTGGAGCATGCCATGGACAGAGGAGCCTGGCGGGCTAAAGCCCATGGGGTCTCAAAGAGTCAGACACGACTCAGTGACTAAGCACAGCACATGGAGAAAGCATTGGAGAAGACAAATTCATTGGATTCTAGCATAAAAGGCAGAAAATAAGGGGATAGAAAGCAACTAAAGAAGCATGATCTTTCCAGACGATGATGAATGCATTAAAGAAAGCAAAATAGAGTAATAGGATGCACAGTGATGGGAAGGGGAAGAGACAGGTGTGGGAGAGGCTCATTTAACCTCAGGAGTCAAAGCAGAGTTCTCAGATGGGGAGATATTTGAACTGCATATGGAGCTGCCACCACAACCATAGCCTCTTCCACTAACACCACCATAGCCACTTTGGTATCCACCCCAGCCTCTCAGTTCCTTGATCTCCTTTCCTCCAGTGATCTTGTTTGCCCTCAGTCCCACCCCAGCCTCTCAATTCCATGACCATATCCTACAGCTGGTCATTACCAATTTTTCTACCCAATCTTGCAATGTTTCATTGCAAGGCTAGATAAGAGTCTGGCATCTCCTGTCTGTCCAGCTCACTCCCAACTATCTTTTGATCCCATGAAACTTCGCATCCATTGATCCTACTACCTTTTCCCTGTCCTGCATCTACTTGATGTCTTCTGTCCCCTCCTTACTGAACCTGCACTCCATACTTGATCATCGTAATCACTCTCTTGTGTACGCTCCAGCTTAACACCCTTCTCATATCTGCAGACTTACTTGGCAAAACCCAAACCTGGTTAAGTGCACCTCTCTACCTGCTCTGTACCTGCAGCTGAACTGTGACTGAAGGAAAATACAAAACCACATTATCTGATCTCACTTTAAATTCATGACCGCTAGCCACACATGGATCCTTGGAGTTGTCTGGCAACCAAACTATTTTCCTACACATTCACTCTCCAGCTCCTGTGGAAGACCATGTCACATCTATTCCTCTCTCCTTAAGCCTCCAACACCTCTTCTCCCAATTTCACTCTCAGTTAGTGATCTAGTGTCCTATTTTATTGAGAAAATAGAAGTGAGCAGAAGAGAAAAAGAACTTCCTAAAGCTCCCACAACCAAATCTGTTGCTTTGGAAAATGTATGTTTTCTCTCTAAGGGCAACCATTCCAATTCCTCACTAGATCCCTACCCTCTGTTACCTACTGAAGGACTTAGCTATAACAATCCCCTATCTCTCTTCCAAGCCAGTCATTTTTCCTGCTCTACCACATCATTCTGTTCAATGAATAAACATGTCTCTTTTTTAATGTTTTTTTAATTTTAATGGGCAGATAATTACTGTACAATATTGTAATTTTTTTTTTTTGCCATACATTGGCATGAATCAGCCATAGGTGTAAATGTCTCCCCTCCCTCCTGAACACCGCTCCCAGCTCCCTCCCTACCCCATGCCTCCAGGTTGTCACTGAGTACCAGCTTTGGGTGCTCTGCATCATATATCAAACTCCCAATGGCTCTCTATTTTACATATGGTAATGTATATGCTTCAATGCTCTTCTCTCAAATCATCCCACCCTCTCCTTCTCCCACAGAGTCCAGAAGTATGTTCTTGATGTCTGTGTCTCTTTCACTGCTCTGCATACAGGATCATCAGTACCATCTTTCTAAATTGCATATATATGTGTTAATATACAGTATCTGTCTTTCTCTTTCTGACTTTTTCCATACTGTGTAATTTCTTTTTATATCTGAGTAATATTTCATCGTGTATATGTACCACAACTTCCTTATCCATTCATCTGCTGATGGACATATAGGTTGTTTCCATGTCCTAGCTATTGTAAGTAGTGCTGCAGTGAACACTGGGGTACATGCATTTTCAACTCTTGTTTCTTCAGGGCATATGCCTAGTAGTAGAATTGCTGGGTCGTATGGTAGTTTTTTGTTTTTTTAAATTTTAAGTCTTTATTGAATTTGTTACAATATTGCTTCTGTTGCTTATGCTCTGGTTTCTTGGCCATAGGGTGTATGGGATCTTAGCTCCCCGACCAGGGATTGAACCCACACCCTCTGCTTTGGAAGGCGAAGTGTTAACCACTGGACCAGCAGGGAAGTCCCTGTATGGTAGTTTTATTCCTAGTTTTCTTTAAGGAATCTCCAGACTATTGTCCAAAGTGGTTGTATCAGTTTGCATTCCCATCAACACTGTAAGAGGGTTCCCTTTTCTCCACATCCTCTCTGACATTTATTGTTTGTAGTTTCTGATGGTGGCCATTCTGACTGGTGTGAGATGATACCTCATTGTGGTTTTGATTTGCATTTCTCTAATAATGAGCAATGCTGAGCATCTTTTCATGTGTTTATTAGCCATTTGTATGTCTTCTTTGGAGAAATGTCTGTTTAGGTCTTCTGCTCACTTTTTGATTGGATTGTTTGTTTTCTGGTATTGAGCTACTTGTATATTTTGGAGACTAATTCTTTGTCAGTTGTTTTGTTTGCTGTTATTGTTTCCCATTCTGAGAGTTTTCTTTTCACCTTGCTTATAGTTTCCTTTGTTGTGCAAAAACTTTTAAGTTTAATTAGGTCCCATTTGTTTATTTTGGGTTTTATGTCCGTTACTCTAGGAGGTGGGTCGTAGAGGATCTTGCTGTGATTTATGTCAGAGAGTGTTCTGCCTATGTTTTCCTCTAAGAGCTTTATAGTTTCTGGTCTTACATTTAGGTCTTTAATCTATTTTGAGTTTATCTTTGTGTATGGTGTTAAAAAGTGTTCTAGTTTCATTCTTTTACATGTAGTTGACCAGCACCACTTATTGAAGAGACTTGTCTTTTCTCCATTGTGTATTTTTGCCTCTTTTGTCAAAGATAAGGTGCCCATAGGCGCATGGATTTATCTCCAGGCTTTCTATTTTGTTCCATTGATCTGTATTTCTGACAAACATGTCTCTTGACTCATTTTCTTCCCTAACAACTGCCCATTTTTCATTTTTCTCTTCCCTTTCATGCTAAAGTGCCTTAAAAGAATTGTCTATACTCATTGCCCCCAAATTCCTTCCTCCCATTCATATCACATCTCTCTGTCTCTCTCTTGCTCTGTGTCTCTTTCTCATTAATTTATCATACATATATGGAAAAGATGCAGAAAGATGTTAGCAAGGAAGGCATAAAGTTCAAAAGGGCAGTGAAAATGGAAACTGTACAAAGTTAAGACTAAAGGAGTGTTGCCTTGAACAGTGGCTTTCTAATGTCCAAGAGGAACATAAAAACTTTGTAATAAAAATCTAATCTTGAGAATTCCTTAGAAATGTAATTCCATGAAAGAAAATTCCAATTGTACCATCAAAGATTTCTAGATACCATAGATCCAGAAAAGGATAAAGCAATATATTGAAATTCCTCTGTTGGATTTTTTTAAAACTTATTGATATTTATTAAATAAAAAAGAATCAGGTGCAGACCAAGGGATACAGCATTAGATGCTCTGTTAGTCAGTGTTCTCCAGAGAAACAGAACCAATAGGATGTGACTATATAAAGAGATTTATCTTAAGGAGTTGACTTACAGGATTACAGAGGCTTGGTGAATCCCAAATCTGGTGGTAGAGGCTGACTAGGTGAAGATTCAGGAAAGAGTTGCAGTTCAAATCCAAAGGCAGTCTGCTGACCAGCCAGGAAGGATGAGTGCTGCAGAAGAAGTCCAAAGGCAGTAAGCTGGCAGAACTCCCTTCTGTTCATGGGAAGTGAGCCATTTGTCCTCTTAGGGCCTTCAACTGATTGGATGCAGCCCACCCATGTTATGAAGGACAATCTGCTTTAGTCAAAGTCACCCATTTAAATGGAAATCTCATCCAAAGACACCCTCACAGAAACATCGAGAACAATGTTTGGCTGAACCCCTGGGCCAACCAAGTTGACACATGGCATGTTGGATTTTTTTTTCATTTATTTTTATTAGTTGGAGGCTAATTACTTTACAATATTGTAGTGGGTTTTGTCATACATTGACATGAATTAGCCATAGATTTACATGTATTCCCCATCCCGATCCCCCCTCCCACCAAGACTATTTTTTACTGCAGGTTTAGGTCGGTAGTCAAAGTAAGAGGAAGATACAGAGATTTCTCATATACCCCCCACCCCCACACATGCATAGCCTCCCCTATTAACATCCCCGACCAGAGTGGGACGTTTGTTACAATTGATGAATGTATATTGATACATCATTATCAACCACAGTCTGTAGTTTACATTAGGGTTTGTTTTTGGTGTGGTATACTCTATGGATCTGAGCAAATGTATGACATGTATCTATCATTATAATATCATGTGGAGTATTTTCACTGCCCTAAAATTTTTCTGTGTTCTAACTATTCATCACACCCTGTCCCTGGCAACCACTGATCTTTTCACTGTCTCCAGAGTTTTGCTTTTTCCAGAATATCATATAGTTGGAATCAGACAGTATGTAGCTTTAAAAGATAGGCTTCTTTCATGTAGTAATATGCATTTAAGTTTCCTTCATGTCTTTTCATGGTTTGATAGCTCGTTTCTTTTTAAATGCTGAATAATATTCCATTTTCTGGATGTACCACAGTTTATTTATCCACTCCCCTATTGAAGGACATCTTGGTTGCTTGCTTCCAAGTTTTGACATTTATGAATAAGGCTGCTGTAAATATCCGTGTGACATAAATTAGCTTCTTCAGGTAAATACCAAGGAGTGTGATTGTTGGATCATATGGTAAGAGTTTGTTTCATTTTGTAAGATATCACCAAACTGTCTTCCAAAGTGACTGTACCATTTAACACTCCCACCAGCAATGAATGAGAGTTCCTGCTTCTCTAAATCCTTGCCAACATCTGGTGTCATCGGTATCCCACTTCTATCTCTCTTTTTGCCCCTAGAATTCATTTATTGGAAAGAACTTGTTTATCCTTTAAAATCCTCCACATCCTCTATTTTACTGTCTGCAGCCCTGTAGTTTTATTTAACATGCTCCTTTGTCTCTTGTGTTTTCTGTACATTGGTAGTCAAATCTAGAGGTCTAATCAGATTTAGTTTGATTTTTTTTTAAAAGAAAGACTGCTTCGTTGATGGTGGCATGTGCTTCCGTTAAGAAGTACAGGAGTATGATAATTCCTCCTGGTTGATGTTAGCAGTTATTGCTAATATTGCTAATCTAATGCTAGATTTCCACCGAGGATTGCAACATGGCATTATTAGAATCCCATCATCCTATCTTCAATTTTTAGCTAGAAATACTTCCATAGAGAAAAAATGCCCCCTCATCTGCTATATGGTTTTATAGTGGTACCAGTTTCCTAGAAAGGCAGCAGAGGGCCTTGATTCTTTCTATTTTCCAGTTTTCAAAATAATGAGTTGAATTCCCATCATCCTCCAACAGTGACCAATGGATTTTTTCCCTATCTCACTCCAGTCAAGGCTTTACTCCCACTGTTCCACCTAAATGGCTCTTCCCAGGATCATCAGTGATCTTCATGATGCTAAATCCAATGATGTAACTGTAATGTACATAAGGTCTCCACAGCATTTGATATGCTTCTATTGAAACATTTTTCCCTCTTTCTTTCCAGGACAATCCACTGTCTTGGTTTTCTTTCCACCTCACTCCTCAGTCTCCTTTGTTGAATCCTCCTCTCCTCTCCATCTTCTTTTTTTTAAAGTGAGATTTAATTCATATACCATAAAATTTAACCTTTTATAGTGGTTTACAGGATAGTCACGGAGTTGGCAATCATCACAATGATCCAGTTCCAGAATATTTTCATCTCCTGCCAAAGTATCCCCTTAACCATCAACAGTCACTCTCCATCACTACCTTCAGTCCCTGACAACCATATATCTACTTTCCATCTCCATGACTTTGCCTATTCTTCTCCCTGACTTCTTAACATTGGATTCTCCAGGGCTCAGCTCCTCTTCCTCTTTGTCCTTACTCCTTGATGATCCAGTTCCATGACTTTTAACACAATTCATACACTGCTAATACCAACATGGACCTCTACCCCAAATGCTAGACTTGGATATCCAACTTCCCACTTAACCTGTCTGCTTGGGTGTCTAACAGACATCACAGACTTTAACATGGTCAAAAGATGTTGCCGATCTAGAATCTGCTCCACCTGTATGGTCTTCAGGTCAGATTACAACAGGCCCAACTTCCAGTTACTGGGGCACAAAACCTTGCAGTCATCTGACTCCTCTCTTTCACTCACACCCCATGTTTACTAAATCAGAAAGTTCTGCTGACTCTAACTTCAAACTTTAGCCAGAATCTGACCGTGTCTCACAACCTCCACTACAGTTACTCTTGTCTCAGCTCCTATCGTCTCTCATTTGGTTATTTTAAAAATCTCTCTGATGTCACCCTTGTGCCTCCTATAGCTTTTAACCCAGAAAAAGGTGGTTCTTTAAATATTTATGTCTGGTAATGATGATGATGTTATGTAAGAATACTTTTTTACATACATAGCACCTGCTACAACATGCCAGGCAATATATGGCCTTACATTATCTTGTCTGCATTACTTCTCTGACCTTATTTCCTACTCCTCTCCCTATCATTCATACCAGTCTACACTGGCCTCCCTGCTATTCTGAATACCCCACATACATTTCTGTTTCAGGATTTTCAAGTTGTTGTCCCCTCTGCCTGAAACATACTTCTTGAAGATAGCCTCCTGGCTTCTGGCTCACTCATTCACCTCTTTCAGATCTTTGCTTTCATGTCACCATCGTGGGTGACCACCCATCAAAGCCTGCAACCCCACTCTCAACCCCAGCTCTACATCTTCAATTTCCTTGCTATAATTTTTCCATAGTCATTATCATTTTCTGACAAGCTACACGTTTTACTTTTTTTTTTTTACGTTTTACTTTTTTTTATTATTTGTTTCCTTTCAGTCAGTTTAAGATCTATTAAGATTCAATGCAATCCCTATCAAGCTACCAACAGTATTTTTCAGAGAATTAGAACAATGAAGGGACTTTGGTTTCTTTATTCACTACTGTGTTCCAAGCACCTAGAACAGTGCTAGGCAAATAGGTGCTCAATAAATATGTGTTAAACCACTGAATCTTAATACCAAGTACCATTTACTAACAACAGACACAAATGGTGTGTAGACACCTTACATGCATGGCACCGCCTTTTTTTTAACAACCCTAGGAAGTCAGTCGTTTTATATCCATATTTTGCAGATGAGGAAGAGGTAAGCGAACTGCTCAAGCTCACACATCTGATAAGTGCTAGAACTCTAAACCAAGCCTCCATTGGGTCACAGTGTGGATGCTCATACCTCCTCTCAAGCTGCCTTGTCTCAAAAGGGTATTATTCTATGGGGTGCTCTAGACTCTCTATGAAAACATGTAAAAGAGACCCAAATAATGACATTTACATTTTAGAAAGTGTCCAAAATTAGGCTGTGCTTTGTGGGTTTATTTTATTTTCATGGTTTTGCATCTTTGGAATTCCAGCCACAAAGGACAAACTTGGTCCTGCTGAGGCAATGGAGATGACTGAACTGACATATGCATCGAAAGAACAATGTGATGAGAGTGGGAGATGAATTATCTTCTGGAGTGAAAATTATGTACAGCAGAAGCAATTTATCATGTCATACCATCCCTGAAATTATCTCCCTTCTGCCTGCCAGTCCATCAGATGCTTTGCTTCAGTGACTTCCTTAGTGCTAGTTAAGCAAATGAAATATGCTTGCTTCTAGCTTGATTTGTTTATGTAATGTTTTGTACTGCTTTAGTAAAAGAATGTGTTTTAATAACTTTATGTACTTTACAGATAGTCACAGATACTTGTGACAATATTTTTGCAGCCATATAATAAAATAAGCATTGCATTCTGGACAGGGTCAGATTGACCAACCCTTGCTGGCATAATCCTTTATATTTGATGCCAACTCTACTAAATTAAATAGGCTTCCCTGGTGGCTCAGCGGTAAAGAATCTGCCTGCAATGTAGGAGACTTGGGCTGGGTCCCTGGGTCAGGAAGATCCCCTGGAGAAGGGAATGGCACCCCACTTCAGTATTCTTGTCTGGAAAATCCCATGAACAGAGGAGCCTGGTGGAATATAGTCCATGGGGTGGTGAAAGAGTAGGACATGACTTAGCAACTAAACAACAACAACTGCTAAATTAAATACAGTGAAAGCAAGGTCACTTTATCATGAGCATAAAGATCTGGTGGATTCTCTACATAGGTGGACTTTAGTTTGGGAGGGACAAGAGGATTGTAGTTGAAGAGAACATTCTCAAAAAGAATCACAATACGGTGTTTTCTATGCTGCTTCACAGAGGCAAGATTTTTAAATGGGTGGTCCCGTAAATAAACTGGAGGATTTAGACAGCATTTGAAACTGGTCTCTCTTTTCTGGAAACATAATGCTGAAGGTTGATGTTGGCTCCATTTTACAGAAGCACCTCAGGGAAGTTACAACAACCTTACTTTCTATTTCTGGTCCATTTCTAGTTAAAAATATGTGATGCTTTGCCTTTACAGGCATCCCCAATGACCACATTTAAGAGACTGCAAATGGAGAGTATAATGATTAAACATGCGTGCATGCTAAGTTATTTCAGTCGTGTCCAACTCTTTGTGACCCTATGAACCATAGACTGCCAGGCTCGTGTGTCCATGGGATTCTCCAGGCAAGAATACTGGAGTGGGTTGCCATGCCCTCCCCTGGGGGATCTTCCCTACCCAAGGATTGAACCCACATCTCTTCTGTCTCCTGCATTGTCAGTTGGGTTCTTTACCACTAGCGCCGCCTGGGAAGCCCAATGATTGAACATAGGTGTCAGTATTTTCCTTTCTTTGAGACTTCACCCTCCTTCCCCTCAGTGATATTCTTTGCTTCTGCATATCTGGAAAGAGGCACAATGCACCTGAACTCCTCTGAAAACCGCCTAGCCCAAGGTCATTCAGCAACTGGTTAAACTCTTGAATGATGACCAACTCTCCTCTTTTCTTTTTTAATGTTTATTTCACTACACTGGGCCTTAGTTGTGGTATGCAGGATCTAGTTCCCTGACCAGGGATTGAATCTGGGCCCCCTGCATTGAGAGCATGGAGTCTTAGTCACTGGACCACCAGGGAAGTCCACAGCTCTCCTTCTTTCACAAAAACCCTAGCATGAAAGTTCAGTTCAGTCACTCGGTCGTGTCCAACTCTTTGTGACCCCATGGTCTGCAGCACGTCAGGCTTCTCTGTCCATCACCAACTCCCGGAACTTTACTCAAACTCATGCCCATTGAGTCGGTGATGCCTTCCAACCATCTCATCCTCTGTCATCCCCTTCTCCTCCCACCTTCAATCTTTCCCAGCATCAGGGTCTTTTCCAATGAGTCAGCTCCTCGTATTAGGTAGCCAAAGTATTTGGAGCTTCAACTTCAGCATCAGTCCTTCCAATGAATACTCAGGACTGATTTCCTTTAGAATTGACTGGGTTGATCTCCCTGCAGTCCAAGGGACTCTCAAGTGTCTTCTGCAACACCACAGTTCAAAAGCATCAATTCTTCGGCCCTCAGCTTTCTCTATAATCCAACTCTCACATCCATACATACTGGAAAAACCATGGCTTTGACTAGATGGACTTTTGTTGGCAAAATAATGCCTCTGCTTTTTAATATGCTGTCTAGGTTGGTCATAGCTTTTCTTCCAAGGAGCACACGTCTTTTAATTTCATGGCTGCAGTCACCATCTGCAGTGATTTTGGAGCCCCAAAAAATTAAGTCTCTCACTGTTTCCCCATCTATTTACCATGAAGTGATGGGACCAGATGCATGATCTTAGTTTTCTGAATGTTGAGTTTTAAGATTCCTTCTTAATATAGTGGAACCAGGTCAGTTTCATGGTTACACTTACTGCAGCTTTAGCTCCATCCTTAGTGGTAAACAGATATGCCCTCTTTCAAATGCCAGCCCTTCCAATATTCAGAATAAAAACTCTTCCACATCCCTCCTTAGTTGGTTGTCTCAAGCACTTCCGTACATGGCAGGGTTACTTCTCATTAACATCCTAACTCTTGGCCTCTGGTTCCTCTTAAATTTGTCAACAACTTTTGAAATGTGTTGCATCTGGTCTCTAAATCTAAGTCCAGTTACAAAGAAAACAACTCATTGGACTTCTGCTCAACTTTAGATTGTTGTCTTAGTTAGAAAGATTTTTCCAAGGCTTTATTTTCCAAGTGTTCTTTCTACAACCCCATTTTGCCCTACATAACAGAATTAAGATCCAAAGAGATTTGAAAATGATGGGCTAGAAACAACAAGATGAAACATAAGAGAGAGTTTGTATCTGTTAAAGTGAATTAAATTACTTGCACTTTTCAAATTGCCACCTCATATTGCTGACTCACAGAACTTGTGGTCATTTGAAGCCCCCAAGTCTTTCTCCATGCTGCCAAATCAGGTCTTCCTCAGGCTCTACTTTAAAATTGTTAGACATTAAAGACTGTTTTTATTAGTTTAAACTCATTTTCCTAGCTTGTCTGGATGTTTTTACTATTTTTTTTTTTTTTCTTTTTTTTAATATTATTTTATTAGTTGGAGGCCAATCACTTTACAACATTTCAGTGGGTTTTGTCATACATTGACATGAATCAGCCATATAGTTACATGTTTTTAATTTTTTCTTAAGCTATAATTTAAGCACATAGGTCTTAATTATACAGCTTGATTGATCTTCACACATGGCATACACACACACACACACACATACACACACACATCACTATGACCACCATTCAGATCAAGAAACAGAACATTACCAGCGCCCAAAAGGCTCCCTTGTGCCTCTTTCCAGTCAATAACTCCCATCCCAAGTAACTACTATCCTGATTTCTAACACTGTAGATTAGTTTTGCCTGGTTTTGAATGTAAATGGAATCATACAGAATGTACTCAACTTTGAATGACTTTGAAAGAAAGTCATTCAATGGATATAATGGATGAATGGCTCATTCATTTATCTGTAAGAGTAATCTGTACTGTTGCATATAGTAGTAGGATGTTCTTTTTTGTTGCTAAGTAGTAGTTCGTTGAATGTATTGCCACACTTTGTTAATTCATTCTCCCATTGATGGAGAATTGGGTTGTTTCCAATTTCAAGCTAATACAAATAAATGCTATCATGAACATTCTTTTACATGACTTTTGGTGAATATATGGGTTTATTTCAGGTCTAAACCTAGAAGGATACTTGCTGGGTCATAAAGGACATATAGGTTTAGCTTTAGTAAATGGCATCAAACAGTTTTAAAAGATGAATGTGGTGATTTACAGTCTATGATGGCCAGTTTCATGTGTCCTTGGCTAGGCTACACACCCCAATTATTCAATAAAATACTAATCTAGATGTTGCTATGAAAATATTTTGTGGATGTGTTTAAAATGTATAATCAGTTGACTTTGAGTAAGGGACATTATCCTAGATAATCTGGGTGGGCCTGGTTCAATCAGGTGAAAGTTTTTGACAGTAGAGTCAAGGTTTCCCTGAAGAAGAAATTCTGCCTCTGGACAACAGCTTCAACTCATGACCGAGAGTCCCAAGAGTTCCCTTCCTGTTGATCTACTCTGTGGAATTCAGACTTGTCTAGCCAGCCCCCACAATTGCATAAGCCAACTTCTTGCAATAAACCTCAAAATGTATTTTACATTGGTTCTGTTTCTCTGAAACCTTACTGATACAGATTTTCTATCAGGGAAGTGCTGCTGTAACAAAAAACTAAATATGTGGAAGTGACTTTGTAAGTGTGTAATGAGTGGAGGCTGGAAAATTTTTGGAAAGTATGATAAAAAAAATCCTATATTGGCCTAGACAGACTGTTGATAGAAATAAGAATGTTAGGGATTCTGCCAGGGAGGGCTCAGGAGGAAGTAAGAAGCATTGGAGAGAAAGCCTGTATCATCTTAGAGAGTTTATATGTCATCATAAAGAGAATGCTGGTAGGATAATTTATCCTCTTCATTTTTCAAATATTGTTGTTGTTCAGTCACTAAATCATGTCTGATTCTTTGCTACTCCATGGACTGCTCCCTGTCTTTCACCATCTCGTAGAGTTCGTTCAGACTCATGTCCATTGAGTCGGTGATGCCATCCAACCATCTCATCCTCTGTCATCCCCTTCTCCTTCTGCCTTCCATCTTTCCCAACATCAGGGTTTTTTCCAGTGAGCCATCTCATCGCATCAGGTGGCCAAAATATTAGAGTACCAGTCCTTCCAATGAATATTCAGGTTTCATTTCCTTTAGGATTGATTAGCTTAATCTCCTTGCTGTCCAAGGGACTCTCAAGAGTCCTCTCTAGCACCACAGTTCAAAAGCATCAAATACAGATAAGTCAGAATGTAATTCTAAAAAGTGTTCAAGTGATCCATAAGAAGGCAAGAAAAAACAGAACAAAGAGAAAACAATAAACTAACAGATTTAAATCCTAACATCAATAATTGTATTAAATTTAGTTGGTCTAAATCTATTAAATTAAAGGAGAATGGTAGAGTAAATTAAAAAGCATGACCCAACTTAATGCTCTTTCCAAGAAACCCACTTCAATCATAACAGCATAAGTAGGTTGAAAGTAAACGGATAGGAAAAGATATATTACACACCGATTAATTTTCTTTATTATTTTTTTTTTTACTTTTCAGTGGGTTTTTGTCATACATTGATATGAATCAGCCATAGAGTTACACGTATTCCCCATCCCGATCCCCCTCCCACCTCCCTCTCCACCCGATTCCTCTGGGTCTTCCCAGTGCACCAGGCCCGAGCACTTGACTCATGCATCCCACCTGGGCTGGTGATCTGTTTCACCATAGATAATATACATGCTGTTCTTTCGAAACATCCCACCCTCACCTTCTCCCACAGATTCCAAAAGTTTGTTCTGTACATCTGTGTCTGATTAATTTTCTTTAAAAGTAAGAGTGGCTGTATTAATGTCGTATAGAGTAAACTTCAAATGAAAACAGAAACTTACCACGTAAAAGAGGAAATGTATATAAGGATTAAAGGATCAATCCATGAAGAAGACAGTGATGCTAAACATGTATTCATCAAACAACAGAGTTTCATCTACATGAAGCAAAAACTAATACAGCTGAAAGGAGGGACAGGAGATCCACAATTATAGTTGAAGACTTTAGTGCCATATTCTAAGCAATTGATAGAAAAATTAGATAGAAAATCAGCAAGAGTATAGAAGAAGTCAACAACATCATTAACCAACAGTATCTAATGGACAATTACAGAACGTCTGGCCAATAATAGCAGAATACACATACTTTTCAAGTGCCCATGGAACATTCATCAAGATAGACTCTATCTTTGGCCATAAAACAAACCCCAACAAATTTAAAAGAGTTCCAGTCACACAGAGTGTGCTCTCCAGCCCCAGTGGAACCAAACTATAAACCAACTAGAAACTAGAAACTAACACAAAGATAATAGAAAAATCTCCAAACACTTGGGAACTAAGCAACATAGTTCTAAATAATCCATGGGTCAAAGAAGGAGGCTCAAGGGAAATTAAAAAAAAAATTGTACAAAATGACAATGAAAGAATAACAGATTAAAATTTGTGGGACGAAACTACAGTAGTACTGAAGGGAAATTTACAGCACTAAATTCTACATTAGAATTTACAACACTACATTAGAAAAGAAGAAATAATGCAATCAGTAATATAAGCACCTACTCGAAATGGAAAGGCAAGAACATGAGCTTAAACCAATTTTGAAAAAGAAGCATGGGAGAGAGAATGCTACCATCCCATGGAAGCTTACTATATAACTTTGGTAATCAGTTCAGTGTGGTATGGGTGGAGGTGTAGACACACAGACTGGTGTTTAGCTGGGGTGAGGCAAGTGTTGTCAAAAAGGTTTTCTGTTGTATTAGGCCATCCTTTTTCTAGTCCTTTGGGTAGGGGGAGAAAGCCCCTCAAGGAGCATTTCTTGTTTGTGCCTGTTAATGGTTCCAGATTGCAGACTTTCCTGGCTCTCTGTTCTGGATACATCAGAGGCAAGGGGAAACCCAAGAACTCAAGGCTTTGTCCTTCCTGAAGTCCTGGGGTCCCTAGTCAGATCAATCTTCTTCTTTCCACCTTTTAAAGTATTTATATATATATTTTTTATGTCAGGTTTTTTGGGTTTTTTTTTTTTTTAGTTGTTAGAGGGGCTTTTCCATGTTGATTTGACCAGGAAGTCAGATTTCTTTCTGAGTCTTTTTGAAACCTAATTCTGTCATGTAAGCTATTTAACCATCCCTTCCAAGTTATATGCCCCTCCCAAATTCAATGAATTTGCCCTCTGGTCTTTATTCCAGTTATTGATAAGAAATCTTGAGCAGACATGGAGTTATGGAGTCTGTCCCTCTTTTCTTTCACTTGTGCTTTATTTATTGTCTATCTCTGGCCTCTCAGTGTTTTCTGGCTCACATCCCAAATTCTGCATATTGGCTCCAATTTGTCTATTCCAAGATTACTCTCTTCCTATGAATTTATTCTTGGTCCATCACAAAATAGCCCTGCCAAGGAACTTCCATTTATGGTTAACATATATGAAAAACCTCTTGCTTACAAAAAGATGATGTGATGGTGGTAGCTCTCTATATACATTAGCATGTGGGAACACCATTTGACCAAGAGTACTTTTTCTCCCTCCTCACCCTTCTCTTTTCTGAACCTCAGTCAGGCCTGGAGCATAGAAGCTTCTAGACTGCCAAGGAATGCTCATATGAGATGCAACTTTTCTTATGGTCTAATATTTTATTTTCAAAATCTATCATTTCTGATGAATTCCCAAACGCCAGACACTGTTAAGAGCTTTGCATATACTCTCTCTAATCCTTATAGTAGTGCTAGGAAAAAGAAATGAGTATAATAACCATTTTTCAGAGAATGAAACTAAGGCACAGAGAGGGTGAATAACTATCCCAGTCACACAGTCAAGATTTGAACCCAGGTCTCTATAACGAGACATCCCAAACTCATCCTCATGATGTTATATTGCTTTCCCTAATGACTTTGCAATAAAGAGACTGAATCCTTGACTTGGCATAACAGGTGACCCAACTGGCTACACTAATTCACCTTAAGCTCTTGCGTCTCATTGCTGCCTTAGTGTGAATTTCTTTTTCAGTTCCAACCAAATGTGGAGCAGGACTATGAAGAACAGGGAGAAGGTTTGGGGAATTTTGATTAGGAGGAGCAAGGGAGTATGGCACCACAGGGATAGTGGTAGTGATTTAGTCACTCAGTCATGTCCAACTCTTGTGACCCCATGGACTATAGCCTGCCAGGCTCCTCTGCCCATGGGATTCTCCAGGCATGAATACTGGAGTGGGTTGCCATTTCCTTCTCCAGGGGATCTTCCCAACTCAGGAATCGAAGGTGGGTCTCCTGCATTGCAGGCAGATTATTTACCAATTGAGCTATGAGGGATGGTAAAAACCTGGATTATGAGTCACAACCCCAGGGTGGTAGACCTATCAGGACAATGTAGAGGCAAGTGCTGCTCATAGGTAAGGATGGGAGGACTGGGCAGAGAATGAGAAGAGTTCATTTTTTAAAGCATTGTAACTTTTTTAAAATGTATTTTTATTGAGGTATTACTGATTTACTGTATTATATTAGTTTCAAATATACAACATACTGATTCCAAATTTTGATAGATTATACTCCAATTAAAGTTATTATAAAATATTGGCTCAATTCCTTCTACTGTACAATGTATCCTATAGCTTATTTATTTTATACATATTAGTTTGTACTTAATCCCCTACCCCTATCTTGCTCCTCCCCTCTCCCCACTGGTCACCACTAGTTTGTTCTCTAATCTCAGCTGTCAGTAACAAGCGATTTGACTTTGGGTGAATTACTTGGCCTGTCTGCATCTCAATTCTGTCATCTGTCATTGAGATGGTTGGTATATCAGAGGGTACACACAAGTATCCTATGGGCTTAGTAAGGCTAACAGAGTTGCTTTGTTTATAACTCTGGCTACATCAGAGTTACTAAAAATCTGATTTTAAACACCTTTAGGAGGGACATGTGCTTTCCAGATCAGCTCATGCTCCACCATGCTCTCTGTCCGCCTTATGCAGGTGACTGTACTCAGTTTATCTGCCAGCTCCTGAAGGTATTTTGGGTTTTGGCCATTGGCCTGGCTCCTCCATTAACTTCCTAAAGAGATGTCTGGCCCTCATCTTCTATGGATGTTATGTTCATCACAAAGAAACCTAAGTCTATGCTAGCAGGCCCCACCTGGTGAAGGAAAGTCAGTCCTGGACTAGGAATTAAAAGGGCTCCAGGCTGGCAACTGCCTCACATCACTGAGCAATCCAAGGTGAGTCGGGCAACTCCTCTGATTTTGTTCATTTCTCTGTGAAATAACATGCCCCACTATGTTCACAGTGCCATTGTGGGAACCAAAGAGTATCAATAGTATGAAAAATCACTGAAAACCAAGTGACTACCTAAATGTGAGGAATTAGTTACAGCTGCTTTGTTGCCAATAGACACCAGCATAGAAGTGCCTGTTGGCTATAGTGGGTGCCATCCTGCTGGGCTGTGGTCCATTGTGATGGGTTGGTACCTGAGACAGATCAGTTGTGCAGTATTTTGAGTACCACCCCAGTGGTTGTCTGGAAGGACAGACAAGGACTCTGAGGTCTAAATACAAACTGGTCGGCTGCACATTATAATTCAGTGTAAAGATTTATGCACACCTAATTTGACTTTGTCTTTTTCCTGTGTAAGGACAGACACATTTGAAAAGGACTAGTATTCAGAAGTGTGGGGACTCAAATGCAGTTGAGATGGTCATGGCAGAACCTGTTAATATTGTGTCACCAACTGGAGTAGGCTGACTGGTGACCCTCAAAAGATATGTCTCCTATCTAACCTTTAGAACCCATGAGTGTTATCTTATTTGGAAAAAAGATCTTCACAGATGTAATTAGGTTAAGGGTTCAGAGATCATCTGGATTATCTGGATGGAACCTAAATCTAATGATGTGTCCTAATATAAGACAAATATGACATAGATACAAGGAGAAGAGGAGAAAGCTGTTTGAGGATGGAGGCAGAGATTGGAGTGGTGCAGCCACAAGCTAGGGAACATCTGAAGCCAACAGAACTTGGAGGAGGCAAGGAAGGATTCTCCCCTAGAGCCTTTGGCTGTGTCTGAAGCATAGCCAAAAATAAAATAAATAAATAAATACTTTAAAAAAAAAAAGAATAACCAAGAACATAATGCCAGATGATATTCTAAGCAGGGCATGGACTCCAGTGTGACAGAAAGGAAGGATGGAGGGAGAGAGGGAGAGAAGGAGGGAGAAAGAGAAAAGAGAGGCAGGAAAAGAGGGAGAGGGGAGGAAGAGGAGGGAGAGGAAGAAGAAAAAAGGAAGGGAGAGAAGGAAGGAGGAAGAGGAGGGAGGCAGGAAATAAGGAAGAAAGGAAGTCTCTATGCTTTCAATAAGCTCACAGTTTAGTAGTACTAGGGATAACCATATAAACAATTAAAATGCAGTTTGATAAAATTGGTGGTAGAGATATTTTCAGGATACCATGGGAACCCATAGGGAGAGGTCCCCACTCTATGAAAGAGGCAAGAGCTATGGAGGAAAAGAAAAGCCTTAGCAGAGTAATTCACTAGGGAAACAGAGGGAAGCAGCCCCAGCTGAAGAAGTACCAGCAAGACTTGCAAAGACAAGGAGATATGAGCAAACACCAGCAATGTGGGAGGACCAGAGTGCTCAGTGCTGTGGAGGAGTGTGGGGTTTGGAGGCTCACGGGCACAGATACCTTCGGTGCCGCAGGAAGGCATCTGGATGGCATTCTAAGAATACTGGAAGCCACTGGGGGAATTTAAGTGGAGAGAAATGAGAATGGTACAGATCCAGGATTAACTTCTAAACCAATCATTTCTATCTTCTGTAGGAAGAATCAGTTGAAAATAAGATCAAGCCTGGAGCCAGGAGACTGGGTAGAAAGTTGCTGTAAATACCCAGATAAGATGTGTTATGGTGGCCTAGACCCTGGCTATTCAAAGTGTGGTCCAAGATCAGCAGTGTGTATGTCATCTAGGAACTTGTCACACGTGCAGAATCTCAGACTCCATTCCCCACCTGTGGAATCAGAATCTGCAGTATAACAAGATCCCCAGGTGTCCATATTAAAATTAGAGAAGCATTGGCCAAGACTCAGTGGGTTGGGGAGGAGGATATAGACATGAGAGAGCTATTAAGGTGGAATTGACAGGGTCTGGTATCAGATGTAGTGATTCTTTCAAAATTAACTTATTTTTCCAGCTACTGACATTTTTATTTTTCATCAGCGAGAGCTCTGACTGACAGCACACTCCCCTGGAGTAGGTTCACACCACAGCTGAGGAGCTGGCCTCTCTGTGGGTTCGGAGCTATCTGTAAGACAGAAAGTTGGTTTCCTTACAGGAGCCCCTGCAAATGGCCCCTGATGCAGCTCAAAATCAATAAAATATAAAATAGAACAGTATAGGATAATTCCACACTTTTTTTTTTGTTTGTTTTTACCAGAGCAGATTTGGACTCCAGTTGTTTCAATAATTTCTTTAAGTCTTTTTAAAGACAGCAGTTGACTTAACAGCAGTTGACTTAACAGCAGTTGACTTAACAGCAGTTGACTTAAAAGCACTAGAGGAGAGGGAGGAATTGAATTACCTTCAGAAGTTTGGAGAAGTAAAATGTGACCTCTTTATTCTAGTTGCAAAGGACAAAAGGTTTCCTTGCTTTCATTGTGACTATGTGTGTCTGTGTACGTGTGTGTGTTAGTTGCTAAGTCATGTCTGACTCTTTGCGACCCCATGGACTGTGGCCCACCAGGCAAGAATACTGGAGTGGGTAGCCATTTCCTTCTCCAGGGGATCCTCCCAGCTCAGGGATCAAATCCAGGTCTCCTGCATTACAGGCAGATTATTTACCATCTGAGCCACCAAGGAAGCCCTTCATTGCGGCTACATATCTTAAAATCAAGAGTTCACAGGTTTCTATAACTGCTGTTCAAAATATGGGGAATGGTGGGTGGGTTGCTCTGGAGCATCCTTAAATACCAGAGGATACGGAGAAGAATCATTCCCCATGAATAATAATTCCCATATGCCATTTTTAGAAGGAAACTGACTTCACCCATGAGTCACCATGTTTACTCCTATTAGATTAGGATGACAGTTACTTCAGCTGCTGACCTCTTGTTTCTCTGTCCTCTGAAAACTCCAAGGAAAGTTATCAATTAACGAAAAAGAATACTCTCCATTAAATCATGGCAGCCATGGTGGAAAAGATTGAGACTCCCTTCTAATTTCAAGTTAGGAGGAAACTTATTCAGACATTTGTTCAGCACATATTTGCTGGATGCCTACCAAGTTCAAGGCATTGTGCTAAAAGAGTTCTTAGTTGCAATCAACAGGAACCGACTCTGGTTAACCTAAGGAGAAAAGGAATTCACTGGCAGGAAATCAGGTAGCAAACAGAGTTGACAGGAAGGCTGATAAGCCAGGCTTGGAAATGGTCTGAAACTGAGGGAAGTTGAGGGGTCAGCATTCCAGCCAAGCTCACACCCAGGAACAGACTGAACACTGCCTACCGACACTGTCACCACCAACCACTGCCAACGACAGCTTGGATGCTGCAGCTGCTGCCCTCAGAAGGAATTCAGAACGGTCCCTTGCTTCTTTGCAACACTGGCTTCAGATTCAAAGTCCTGGACAGGAGGCCTTGGTTGACTGAGCCTAGGTCATTGCCCATGTCTGGGCTGCCAGGGGTCAGGGAGAGTGAATGTCTGGCATTTTCAATTTTTACAGTGTAAGGCGGGCCTTGCCTCCCGTCACAATTCATACCATGGGAATTCCCTAACGTACTCGCTCCTGAAGTGTTCTCATCCTGCCTCTTGCATTCAAATACAACAACATACTCATGGGACCCATGTTTCTATCTCCAGGCAACATCTCTACTGAGCTTCAGACTCATACATCTGCAGGCCTTCATGACATCTCCATTTGGATGTCTAATTAGCAACTCAAACTTTTCATGGCAGATAAGAAATTCTTGATTCCTCGTCTCTGCTCCTACAAGCCTCCATCTGCCTCAGACATTCTTACCTCAATGAACAGCACCACCAGTCAGCTCCAATCCCAGGAATTTCCCTCCATTTCTTTCTCCCATCTTCCACAACCAGTCCCTAAGGATTTCCTGCCAATAGCTAAGGATGTCATCTGATTTCTACCTCCAAAATATATCTCAAATCAGCCCTCTTCTCACCTTCTTCAGCACTACTATTGGAGCTCAAGCCATCAGCATCTTTTTGCCTGTAACAGTCACCTGTGCCATACAGGGCACAAGTGGAAGCAGATGTCACACTCAAAAGAGATTAACTGAAAAGAAAATAATGATTATTAACTATAATTCTGTATATATTATTATTGCTATATATATTATATATTATTACTATAAACCACTATGTGTAAACCATTCAGTTCAGTCACTCAGTCGTGTCTGATTCTTTGTGACCCCGTGGACTGCAGCACCCAGGCTTCCCTGTCCATAACCAACTCCCAGAGCTTGCTCAAACTCATGTCCATCAGGTCGGTAATGCCATCCAACCATCTCATGCTCTCTTGTCCCCTTCTCCTCCTGCCTTCAATCTTTCCCAGCTTGAGGGTCTTTTCAAATGAGTCGGTTCTTCACATCAGCTGGCCAAAGTATTGGAGTTTCAGCTTCAGCATCAATCCTTCCAATGAATATTCAGGACTGATTTCCTTTTGGATGGACTGGTTTGATCTCCTTGTAGTCCAAGGGACTCTCAAGAGTCTTCTCCAACACTACAGTTCAAAAGCATCAATTCTTTGGCACTCAGCTTTCTTTATGGTCCAACTCTCACATCCATACATGACTACTGGAAACACCATAGCTTTGACTAGACAGACCTTGTTGACAAAGTAATGTCTCTGCTTTTAAATATGATGTCTAGGTTTGTCATAGCTTTTCTTCCAAGGAGCAAGTGTCTTTTAATTTCATGGTTGCAATCACCATCCACAGTGACTTTGGAGCCAAAGAAAATAAAGTCTGTCACTGTTTCCATTGTTTTCCCATCTATTTGCCATGAAGTGATGGGACTGGTTGCCATGATCTTTATTTTTGGAATGTTGAGTTTTAAGCCAGCCTTTTCATTCTCCTCTTTCACTTTCATCAAGAGGCTCTTTAGTTCCTCTTCGCTTTCTGCCATAAGAGTGGTGTCATCTGCATATCTGAGGTTATTGAAATTTCTCCCTGCAATCTTGATTCCAGCTTGTGCTTCATCCAGCCCGACATT
Source organism: Muntiacus reevesi (assembly GCF_963930625.1). Lineage (NCBI taxonomy): Eukaryota > Metazoa > Chordata > Mammalia > Artiodactyla > Cervidae > Muntiacus > Muntiacus reevesi. The sequence continues at coordinate 116,087,099 of NC_089271.1, read as the reverse complement.
TCACATGATGTATTCTGCATGTAAGTTATTAGCAAGGTAACAATAAACACCCCTGATGCACTCCTTTCCCAATTTGGAACCAATTCATTGTTCCATGTCTGATTCTAACTGTTGCTTCTTAACCTGCATGCAGATTTCTCAGGAGGCAAGTAAGGTGGTCTGGTATTCCCATCTCTTGAAGAATTTTCCACAGTTTGTTGTGATCTACACAGGCAAAGGCTTTAGTGTAGTCAATAAAGCAGAAGTAGATGTTTTTCTGGAATTCTCCTGCTTTTTCTATGATCCAGCGGATGCTGGCAGTTTGATCTCTGGTTTCTCTGCTTTTTCTAAATCCAGCTTGAACATCTGGAAGTTCTCGGTTCATGTACTGTTGAATCCTAGCTTGGAGAATTTTGAACATTACTTTGCAAGCGTGTGAGATGAGTGCAATTGTGAGGTAGTTTGAGCATTCTTTGGCATTGCCTTTCTTTTGGGTTGCAATGAAAACTGACCTTTTCTAGTCCTGTGGCCACTGCTGAGTTTTCCAAATTTATTGGCGTACTGAGTGCAGCACATTCACAGCATCACCTTTTAGGGTTTGAAATAGTTCAGCTGGAAATCCATCACCTCCACTAGCTTTGTTTGTAGTTATGCTTCCTAAAGCCCACTTGACTTTGCACTCCAGGATGTTTGGCTCTACGTGAGTAGATCACACCTACTAATAGTCAATAGTGATGGTGTAAACCATTAACTATTGGTTATTAACCAAGGTGAGGGCAGGCCTAAGAGAACAACCCAAAGATGGGAAAGCCTTGGGGAAAGCACAAGGAGCTACAAGAACACAACCCCAGCCAGGACCAGGCTGAGGAAGGAAGGAAATGGGGCAGGGAGCAATGGCAATGATTTCCTACATCCCTCAGCTCTCACCTTTGATCACCTGTCAGTGCCTCCCATGGCCTAAACTCAACCAGAAGCCAGCCAGCAAAAGGGCCCTGGAGATGCTGTCTACAGGGGTCAGTCTTCGAGGTCGGAGAAGGGCAGACAATGAAATGATATAGAAGATAAAGAGGTTAAGGGGAATAACCAACACATCTTCTGATTGGTCACTTTGCTTTTTCTATTCCTAATCCCCCAAATTGATTCTCCACAGAACAACAAGAGTGATCCTTTATAATGCAAGTCATACCATGGGCCCGTTTAATCCATCCAGTGGGTTAAACGCACATCCAGTGGGTTTCTCATCACACATAAAATCAAATCCAAGCTCCTCACTATTGCCTACATGGCCCTTTGTGATCTGGCCCTGCTTCTTTGATTCATCTCCCACTCTTTTTCCTTGTTCACTAAGTTCTAGGCATGTGCCAAACTCAGTCCTATCTTAGAGTCTTTGCATTTGCTATTCCTCTGTCTGGAACATTCTTTCCTCAGCTGACTGAGTGGCTTCCTACTTACCCAATTTTAAACAGTCCTTTGTCCAGTTATTTTCTATCACAGGACTTTCTTTCATTTTCTTCATGGTGACAAAGGATTTTGAAGCCACCATTTAGTATCTGAGTTCCATTGAAGATGCCTGTGTAATTATCCAAGCATAGATGTCAATTAAATAGTTGGATATATGAAGTCTTTTTCTTGTTTCTGGCTTTGGGGCTTTCTGGTTTTTTTTTTTTTTTTTTTCACTATATTTTAATTTAATTTTAATTTATAAAACTTCTTCCCAGGTGACACTAGTGGTAAAGAATCTCCCTGTCAATGCAGGAGAAGCAAGAGAAATGGGTGCTATCCCTGGGTCAGGAAGATCCCTTGGAACAGGAAATGGCAACCCACTCCAGTATTCATGCCTGGAAAATTCCAAGGACAGAGGAGCCTGGTGGGTTACAGTCCATGGAGTCACAAAGAGTAGGAGACAACAGAGAGAATGAGAGAGAGATGGGATTAATCATAAGTTTAAAGAGTTGTATACCTCCACCTAACCAACACCTCAATCAAGCCATAAAATATCTCCAATACTTCAGATAGTTCCTCCATGCTTCCCCAGCTACCCAATGATCTGATTTCTATCCCATAGACTCATTTTGTCTGCTCCTGAACTTCATATAAATGAAATATGGCACATAGTCTCATGTCTGGTTCCTTTTGTTCAACATAGTATTTTTGAGGTTCATCTGTGTTGTTGCATATGTATAAGTAGTTTGTTCTTTTTTACTGGAGATTAATATTCCAGCATATTAATTTACTACAGTTTTCACTTTTTCCTGTTCATGGATGTATATTTTGGTCTTCCACCAAAGGTCTGTATAGTCAAAGCTCTGGTTTTGCCAGTAGTCATGTATGGATGTGAGAGTTGGACCATAAAGAAGGCTGAACACTAAATAATTGATTCTTTTGAGCTGTGGTGTTGGAGAAGACTCTTGAGAGTCCCTTGGATTGCAAGGAGATCCAACCTGTCCATCCTAAAGGAAATCAGTCCTGAATATTCAGTGGAAGGACTGATGCTGAAGCTGAAACTCCAATACTTTGGCCAGCTAATGTGAAGAACTGACTCATTTGAAAAGACCCTGATTCTGGGAAAGATTGAAGGCAGGAGGAGAAGGGGTCAACAGAGGATGAGATGATTGGGTGACATCACCAATTCACTGAACGTGAGTTTGAGCAAACTCTGGTAGACAGTGGAGGAAAGGGAAGCCTGGCATGCTATAGTCCATGGGGTCACAAAGAATTGGCTACAACATAGGAACTGAACAACAACAACAACCAGTTTTTGAGTATATGAATAAGGCTGATGTAAGCATTCTTTATACTAGTCTTTTTATGGACCTATGGTTATATTTCTTTTGGATAAACACCTAGGGAGTGAAATTGTTAGGTCACAGGGAAGATGTATATTTAATTTTAGAAGAATCTGGTAAACAGTTTTCTAAAGTAATTTACCATTTCCACCAACAATGCTTGAGATTTTCCATTGCTCCACATCTTTGCTGACATTTTATGCTGCCAATTATTTTTATTTTAGTTATTCTAGAAGGTGTGAAATGATTTTTCATTGCATTTCCCAGATGACTAATAACATTGAGAATATTTTCATGTGTTTAGTGGCCCTTCATCTACCTTCTTTTGTAAAGTGACTTTTGCCCGTTTTTTATTATGTTTTTGGTCTTTTGTCTGTTATGTATGTTATGAACTCTTTCTTCGATCTGTGGCATGACTGTTCATTTTCTTACTGGTGTTCTTTGATAAGAAATTTTTTATGTTGAGGAAGTTTCATTTATCCTTATTTTTTCTTCTGTCAGTGCTTTGTATGTTTTGTAAAAAACCTGTTGCCTATCCCTAGGTCATGAAAATATTCTCCTACATGTTCTTCTAGAAGCATTATAGTTTTAATTATATTTCACTGAATTTAGGTGTATGATGCATCTCAAATTAATTTTTAAGTAAACAGTGATGCAGGGGTTCAAGGTTCACTTTTCTTTCATTAAGACTATCTGGCTATGGGACTTCCCTGGTGGTCCAGTGGCTAAGACTCTGTTCTCCCAACACAGGGGGCCCCATTTGATCCCTGGTCGGGGAACTAGATCCCATATGCTACAACTAAAGATCCTGCATGCTGCAACTAAGATCCAGTGAAGACAAGTAAATAAATAAATAAATTTTTTAAAATATCTGGCTACCAGAGATAAATCCACGAACCTATGGACACCTTATCTTTGACAAAGGAGGCAAGGATATACAATGGAAAAAAGACAATCTCTTTAACAAGTGGTGCTGGGAAAACTGGTCAGCCACTTGTAAAAGAATGAAACTAGAACACTTTCTAACACCATACACAAAAATAAACTCAAAATGGATTAAAGATCTAAATGTAAGACCAGAAACTATAAAACTCCTAGAGGAGAACATAGGCAAAACACTCTCTGACATAAATCACAGCAAGATCTTCTATGACCCACCTCCCAGAATATTGGAAATAAAAGCAAAAATAAACAAATGGGACCTAATGAAACTTAAAAGTTTTTGCACAACAAAGGAAACTATAAGTAAGGTGAAAAGACAGCCCTCAGATTGGGAGAAAATAATAGCAAATGAGGAAACAGACAAAAGATTAATCTCAAAAATATACAAGCAACTCCTGAAGCTCAATTCCAGAAAAATAAATGACCCAATCAAAAAATGGGCCAAAGAACTAAACAGACATTTCTCCAAAGAAGACATTCAGATGGCTAACAAACACATGAAAAGATGCTCCACATCACTCATTATCAGAGAAATGCAAATCAAAACCACAATGAGGTACCATTACACGCCAGTCAGGATGGCTGCTATCCAAAAGTCTACAAGCAATAAATGCTGGAGAGGGTGTGGAGAAAAGGGAACCCTCTTACACTGTTGGTGGGAATGCAAACTAGTACAGCCACTATGGAAAACAGTGTGGAGATTTCTTAAAAAACTGGAAATAGAACTGCCATATGACCCAGCAATACCACTTCTGGGCATACACACTGAGGAATCCAGATCTGAAAGAGACACGTGCACCCCAATGTTCATCGCAGCACTGTTTATAATAGCCAGGACATGGAAACAACCTAGATGCCCATCAGCAGATGAATGGATAAGGAAGCTGTGGTACATATACACCATGGAATATTACTCAGCCGTTAAAAAGAATTCATTTGAATCAGTTCTAATGAGATGGATGAAACTGGAGCCCATTATACAGAGTGAGGTGAGCCAGAAAGATAAAGAACATTACAGTATACTAACACATATATACGGAATTTAGAAAGATGGTAACAATGGCCCTATATGCAGGGCAGAAGAAGAGACGCAGAAGTACAGAACAGACTTTTGAACTCTGTGGGAGAAGGGGAGGGTGGGATGTTTCGAAAGAACAGCATGTATATTATCTGTGGTGAAACAGACCACCAGCCCAGGTGGGAGGCATGAGTCGAGTGCTCGGGCCTGTTGGGCTGGGAAGATCCAGAGGAATCGGGTGGAGAGGGAGGTGGGATGGGAGACCGGGATGGGGAATTCGTGTAACTCTATGGCTGATTCACATCAATGTATGACAAAACCCACTGAAAAATAAAAAATAAATAAATAAATAAATAAATAAAATAAATAAAATAAAATATCTGGCTATTTTCAGTACCATTTGTGAAAAGACTATCCTTTCCTTGTATAACTGCCTTTGCACCTTCATTGAAAATCAACTGTGTGTGTGTATATATATGTATGTATACACATATATACATATATATACACACACACATATAATATTTATTATATTTTTTAAAGTCTCTCTATTCAGGAACATTTCTGCAAAGATGGGCACAATAAAGGACAGAAACAGTATGGACCTAAAAGAAGCAGAAGAGATTAAGAAGACGTGGCAAGAATACACAGAACTATACAAAAAAAGATGTTAATGACCCAGATAACCACGATGATATGATCACTCACCTAGAACCAGATATTCTGGAGTACAAAGTCAAGTGGGCCTTAGGAAGCATCACTACAAACAAAGCTAGTGTAGGTGATGCAGTTTCAGCTGAGCTATTTCAAATCCTGAAAAATGATGCTGTGAAAGTGCTGCACTCAATATGCCAGCAAATCTGGAAAACTCAGCAGTGGCCACAGGACTGGAAAAGGTCAATTTTCATTCCATTCCCAAAGAAAGACAGTGCCAAAGAATGTTCAGACTACCTCACAATTGCACTCATCTCACACACTTGCAAAGTAATGCTCAAAATTCTCCAAGCTAGGCTTCAACACTACATGAACTGAAAACTTCCAGATGTTCAAGCTGGGTTTAGAAAAGGCAGAGGAACCAGAGATCAAATTGTTAGCATCCATTAGATCACCGAAAAAGCAAGAGAGTTCCAGAAAAACATCTACTTCTGCTTTATTGACTACACTAAAGCCTTTGCCTGTGTAGATCACAACAAACTGGAAAATTCTTCGAGAGATGGGAATACCAAACCACATTAGCTGCCTCCCGAGAAATCTGCATGCAGGTCAAGAAGTAACAGAACCAGACATGAAACAATAGACTGGTTCCAAATTGGGAAAAGAGCATGTCAAGGGTGTTTATTGTCGCCTTGCTAATAACTTACATGCAGAATACATCATGCGAAATGTCGGGCTGGATGAAGCACAAGCTGGAATCAAGATTGCAGGGAGAAATTTCAGTAACCTCAGATATGCAGATGACACCAGCCTTATGGCAGAAAGTGAAGAGGAACTAAAGAGCCTCTTGATGAAATTGAAAGAGGAGAGTGAAGAAGCTAGCTTAAATTCAACATTCTGAAAACAAAGATCATGGCATCTGGTCTCATCACTTCATGGCAAATAGATGGGGAAACAATGGAAACAGACTTTATTTTCCTGGGCTCCAAAATCACTGTGGATGGTGACTGCAGCCATGAAATTAAAAGATGCTCCTTGGAAGAAAAGCTATGACAAACCTAGATAACATATTAAAAAGCAGAGACATTACTTTGCCAACAAAGGTCCATCTAGTCAAAGCTATGGTATGTCCATTGGTCATGTATGGATGTGAGAGCTGTACCAGAAAGAAGGCTGAACACCAAAGAATTGATTCTTTTGATCTGTGGTGTTGGAGAAGACTCTTGAGAGTCCCTTGGACTGCAAGGAGATCAAACCAGTCCATCCTAAAGGAAATCAGCCCTGAATATTCATTGGAAGGACTGATGTCGAAGCTGAAGTTCCTATATTTTGGCCAGCTGATGTGAAGAACTGACTCATTTGAAAAGACCCTGATGCTGGGGAAGATTGAAGGCAGGAGAAGGGGGTGACAAAGGATGAGATGGTTTGATGGCATCACCAACTCAATGAACATGAGTTTGAGCAAACTCTGGTAGACAGTGAAGGACAGGGAATCCTGGCATGCTGCAGTCCATGGGGTGGCAAAGAGTCAGACATGCCTGAGCTACTAAACTGAAGTGAAGTGAATGTGATGATATTAGGAGGTGGGTCTTTGGGAGGTGGCTAGGTTGTGGGGGTGGAGCCCTCATCAGTGGGTTAGTGCCCTTATAAAGCAGACCCCAGAAAACTCTCTCTTTATTTCCCCATCATGTGATGACACAGAGAGATGATGGCCATCTGTGAACCAGGAAGAGTGCTCTTACCAGATCAAATCTCTCAGCATCTTAATCTTGGACTCTCAGCCCCCCAAACTGTTAGAAATAAACTTCTGTGATTCATAAGCTACCCAGTCTGTGGTAATTTTGTTATAGCAGCCTAGACTAAAATGGCTTTGGACTCAACAGCAACACCTCCACAATTCTAGGCCAAAAGCAAGCAGTGTTTACTCAAGAAGAGGTGACCATGGTGTTTTGTCCTAAACACAAACACTAATGTTCTGATATTCATCCAGTGTGAGGGCCTGTGCTGAGGGCCATATTCCCATACAGGGGATATGGAAATGAATAAGACAGACCCATTCTCTGCCATCGGGGAGCTCATAGTCTAGTAGAGAAAGCCAGACCATTACGAAAAAAACAAAGAAAGAGCACTTCAGGTTGTAAGGAGAGCTATGACGGGAATAGAGAAGGAGGCATGGGGAGAGTCATGGGGGGAAGGGGGACCACTATGGAGGGTCAGCATTTTTCATAGAAATAAGACAAGCTTGCTTTGAGAAGTTTTTCATTCTAATGAGGGAGCTAGACTACAAACAAGTAGACAAAAGAATTAACCTAATTGTAGGTTATGATAAAAGAAACAAGCAAAGAAACAAAGAATGGTCAGAGAAGTTCTCTCCCGGGAGGTGCTATTTCAGCTGAGACCCTGTGGGTGAGAAGGAACAAGCTAACCCCAGAACTGGGTAAAGAACATTTGAAGCAGTGGGAACAGAAAATCTAGTCTCTGGGATGGGGAAAAGCTGGTCATTTTCAGAAAGGAGGCCAGTGTGGCCTAGTGAACAAAAGGCAGTTTGGAAGGAAATGAGGTTGGTGAGATCCACAAGGGCCAGCTCAACCCAGGGTGAGGAGCAGGATTCTTATTCTAAATGCACAGAGAGAAGAAAACAGTTGCTTGCAGTCTGCTGTTCCTTGGTCTTTTGGTCCAGACTGGTCTTTCTCAGTAAACTTTCATTGGACAGATGGGTATAGGTTGTCTGAGAAATATGAAATGTCTGAAAGCAGAATAAACTTGTTGTTGTTCAGTCACTCAGTTGTGTCCAACTCTTTTGCAACCCCATGTACTGTAGCCTGCCAGGCTCCTCTGTCCATGAGATTTCCCAGGCAAGAATACTGGAGAGGGTTGCCAATTCTTTGTCCAGGGGATCTTCCCCAGTCAGGGATTGAACCCTCGTCTCTTGCATTGGCAGGCAGATTCTTTACCACTGAGCCACCAGGGGAGCCCAAGGTATCAATTACATACTGTAAAATTCACCCATTTTAAGTGTACAATTCTCTGTGTCCCTATGTTTACTTAAAGACATCTACATGAGAACACCTAAGGAGATTTGTAAGCAGAGGACAGAACATTTATCTTTCCTTCAAATAAAGGGATTCATATGGGTAACCATACTCTCTGAGCAAACAGCTCTATAATTGTTAGCATATTCCTTCAAACTAGTCATCTTAAAGATTACAATATTTGTTCCATCTTATAAAACAGAGAGCCTAAAGAGCAGGGAAATTAAACAATTTAGCTGAAGTCAGACATTTAGCCAGAGCTAGACTTCAAAACTGAACTGTTACACAAGCCATATTCTGAATCTAATTGCTTAATATGGGTTGGTTTTCCCTGTTTACAGATGGCTACTCTTGTTGTGTGTTCATCTCACTCAATTGAAGTCCGGAAATGTGAAAGGGCTCCAGGAATTCAAACACACTTAAGGCCCCATTTCAGATTGCTAAACACAGATTAAGTGTGAGTAATACACTCCAATGCTATAAATGAAGAAAGAAGATGTTTGCCTCTTTGTTATTGGAGTAATATATGAAAATTTATGTTGGTCCTTTAAAAAGTAGGTAGAACATTCCATCACACTGGTCCCGAAAACAGTTTCTCAGAACTTTGGTTAACGGCATGTAGCCCAACAGGAAAGTATAGATAATTGCTCATAAGCAGAATGTGAAATATGAAGATATTATTGCAAAAGACCTTATTATTTTCCAGAATATATTAACAGAAGTATAACATTCAGTCCAAAACATTTGTAAATTCATCCTGTTTGTTTATCCAGCAGTTTTGAGCTCCTTATAAAGTATCCTACAGAGCCAAGCAAGGTTTTTACCATTCTGAAACCCAAAGTCCCAGAGCAGGACACGTGTTTCATCTCTCTAGACTCCAGTCAGCATTGGCTAAGAGTTGGAGAGGAACAGAGAGATCAAAAGGTGTTTGCTGGGATCACTTGAGAACCTAGCGCAGTGCTGGGAATGAAGTAGGTGCTCAGTAATTGGATTTTAACCTGAAGACAATGGGGAGGGGAAACAGTATTTTATTTTCTTATTGTTTGTGCATTTTTAAAAAACCCTTTAGTTAAGTGTAAGTGTAGAGGTTGGTGAATTCTCACAAGCTAACCACACTGGTATAACCAGATATTTTTAATATCACATATTTTTTATTTTAAAATTTTTATTTTTCATTTTTTAAATTGTAGTATATTTGATTTATGATGTTCCACGTGCACAGCAAAATGATTCAGATATATATATATATATATATATATGTATATGTGTGTGTGTGTGTGTATATATATATATATGTATATATATATGTATGCATATGGCTTCCCTGGTGACTCAGTAGTAAAGAACCTGCCTGCCTATGTAGGACATGTGGGTTTGATCCCTGGGTGAGGAAGATCCCCTGGAGAAGGAAATGGCAACCCTCTCCAGTATTCTTGCCTGAGAAATCACATAGACAGAGGAGCTTGGCAGGCTACAATCCATGGGGTCACAAAAGAGTTGGACACAATGTAGTGACAAAATAACAACAGCAACATATATATATATATATATGTATATTTGTAATATATATATATTCTCTTTCAGATTCTTTTCCATTATAGATTATTACAAGATAAAGCATATAGTTCCCTGTATTAAGCAGTAGGTGGCTAGGTTTTTATTTAAATCTATATTAAATATAAATATATATTTATTTATATAAATATATTAGGTATATTTGTAAGCTGTTCAATCTGGTTTTAGAAAAGGCAAAGGAACCAGAGATCAAATTGCCAACATCTGTTGGATCATCGAAAAAGCAAGAGAGTTCCAGAAAAACATCTACTTCTGCTTTATTGACTGTGCCAAAGCCTTTGACTGTGTGGATCACAATAAACTATAGAAAATTCTGAAAGAGATGGGAATACTAGACCATTTGACCTGCCTCTTGAGATATCTGTATGTGGGTCAGGAAACAACAGCTAGAATTGGACATGGAAAAACAGACTGGTTCCAAATAGGAAAAGGAGTACATCAAGGCTGTATATTGTCACCCTGCTTATTAAACTTATATGCAGCGTACATCATGAGAAATGCTGGGCTGGATGCAGCACAAGCTGGAATCACGATTGCAGGGAGAAATATCAATAACCTCAGATATGCAGATGACACCACCCTTATGGCAGAAAGTGAAGAGGAACTAAAGAGCCTCTTGATGAAAGTGAAAGAGGAGAGTGAAAAAGTTGGCTTGATGCTCAACATTCAGAAAACTAGGATCATGGCATCTGGTCCCATCACTTTATGGGAAATAGATGGGGAAACAGTGGAAACAGTGACTGACTTTATTTATGGGGGGCTCCAAAATCACTGCAGATGGTGACTGCAGCCATGAAGTTAAAAGACGCTTACTCCTTGGAAGGAAAGTTATGACCAACCTAGACAGCATATTAAAAAGCAGAGATATTACTTTTCCAACAAAGGTCCATCTAGTCAAGGCTATGGTTTTTCCAGTGGTCATGCACGGATGTGAGAGTTGGACTATAAAGAAAGCTGAGCGCCGAAGAATTGATGCTTTTGAACTGTGGTGTTGGAGAAGACTCTTGAGAGTCCCTTGGACTGCAAGGAGATCCAACCAGTCCATCCTAAAGGAGATCAGTCCCGGGTGTTCATTGGAAGGACTGATATTGAAGCTGAAACTCCAATACTTTGGCCACCTGATGCGAAGAGCTGACTCATTTGAAAAGACCCTGATGCTAGGAAAGATTGAGGGCAGGAGGAGAAGGAGGTGACAGAGGGTGAGATGGTTGGATGGCATCACTGATTCAATGGATATGAGTTTGGGTAAACTCTGGGAGTTGATGATGGACAGGGATGCCTGGCGTGGTGCATGGGGTCGCAAAGAGTCGGACATGACTGAGCGACTGAACTGAACTGAACTGATATCTATAAACCCAAATTTCTAGTTTATCCCTCCCCATGCCATTCCCCTTTGGAAACCATATTTGTTTTCTATGTTCTGTATGTCTCTGTTTTGTAAACAGGTTCATTTTTATCATTTTTAAAGAGTCTACATATAAATGACATCATATATTTATCTTTGACTTACTTCACTTAGTATGATAGTCTCTAGCCCCATCTATGTTGCTGCAAATGTTATTATTTCATTCTTTTTTATGGCTGAGTAATATTCCATCCATTGGAGGATTTTTAACAAGGGAATAAGCAAAAATGAGTCAGACATGCCCTTTGCGCTGGAGGAGGTGAGACAGATGACAACAGGGGAGACAGATGACAAACAAAATGATTACATTATAATCCACATGCTGAATGGTCTAATAGAATTGTGTCCATGGTACCTAGGGACTTGGTGGACAAAGTGGCTCATTTTATCATGACTTAATGAAGTCCTCACAGAGGAGATAGACATTTGGTATGGATATTAAAGGATAAGAGCTTGTCAGATGGAGAAGAGTGGAGACAGAACTTTGCACTTAGAAAGAGTGTGGACAAAGGCAACTTGGGAAGAAACCTGAGAAGGATAGCAGTGCAGGAGCCCTGGAGCATGAACATTCTTCTGTTGGCCCCAAAGCCCTCTCCATCTGATACTCTTTTTTCCTGCCCTCTTACAGCCCAACTTCCCCAAAGAGCCATCTCAACACTGCCTCTTCCTCCTCAGCTCCCATCCACTCCTCAACCCACTTTGATCTATCTTCCAGACTGTACTTTACTGAAAATACTTTTGCTGAGGCAGCCATCATCCTTGTTGGCAAATTGAAGGAATGTCTTTCTTTCTTTCTATCTTGCCTCTCAGTAGTATCCAGAAGTCAGTCATTGTTTCTTAGCACAATCTCTTTTCTTGGTTCTTGTGACACCCCACATCTTGAATTTCTTCAAGCTTCTCCTTCAATGTCTTTTGCTGGATCTCTCTCTCTGTTTGCACAGAGATTAAATAAGAACACAAGAAAAGTGTTTATAATAGTTTATGATAAATAGTAAGCACTTAATAAATAATGTTTATTATTATGTCAGGTCTTCTGATGGCATCTTTTTCATTTTACCAGTTTTGCTATTGATTTATTTTAAATTTATTACCCAATCTCTAAATTTCATTACTCCTCAGGACTTATGCTTTATATACCATCCATAATTATAAGTCACAAATTTCTATCTCTAACCTTTCATTTCCACTGAACCCTTTTTTCAAACAGTAGGCAGAGTATTCTTTTTGAGACTTACATATCATCATATTTACTGCTGAAATATTGAGTACTTTCCCCTAAGATTGGTAATAAGGCAAGTATGTCCATCCTTATCACTTTTATTCGATATCATACTGGCATACTGGAGGTTCTAACCAGTTCAATAAGTCAATAAAAAGAAATAAGAAGCATATAAATTAGAAAGAAAGAAGTAAAACTTTTAATTCAGATAACATAATTGTGTATAAAAATGTAAGGAATTTTAAAAAGTCACTAGAGCTAATAAGCAAATTAAGTAAGGTCACAAGATACAAGGTTGATACACAAAATTAATTGTATTTCTATATATCAATAATAGTAGTGAAAAATTGGGAAATGAAAATTTTTAAACATTATTATTTATGATATCATCAAGAAACTTCAAACACCAAGAAAAAAATCTAATAAAAGACATGTAAGCTTTCAAGATTGGAAAAAATACACTTTACTGAAAGAAACTAAAGAAGACCTATAACCTATTATACAGAGTGAAGTGAGTCAGAAAGAGAAAAAAAATCTCATTCTAATGCATATATATCGAATCTAGAAAAATGGTAGTGGAGAACTTATTTACATGGCAGCAATGGAGAAACAGACATAGAGAACAGACTTATGGACATGGAGAGAGGGGAGGAGAGGGTGAGATGTATGGAAAGAGTAACATGGAAACTTACATTACCATGTGTAAAGTCGATAGCCAACGGGAATTTTCTGTGTGGCTCAGGAAATTCGAAAGGGGGCTCTGTGTCAACCTTGAATGGTGGGATGGGAGGGTGGTTTGGGAGGGAGGGGATATGTGTATACCTATGGCTGATTCATGTTGAGGTTTGACAGAAAACAGCAAAATTCTGTAAAGCAATTATCATTCAATAAAAAAATTTTTTTAAATAAAAATAAATAAGACTTAAATAAATGGAGAGATACATCATATTTGTGGAATGGTAGAATCAATATAGTTAGGATGTTAGTTCTCTCAGGAATGACATATGGATTTAATGCAGTCAAATTTATAAGCCCAAGAAATATATCTTGTAGAAATTGGCAAGTTGATTCTAAAATTTATAGGATAATGCAAAGGTCCTAGCCAAAACAATCTTGAAAAATAAAAATTTTGAATGATGCACACTATCTGAGTTAATACATACATACTCTAAATCTGGGCTTCCCAGGTGGCTCAGGTAAAGCATTGCCTGACAACCCAGGAGACCGGGGTTCAGTCCCTGGATTGGGAAGATCCCCTGGAGAAAGAGATGGCAATCCACTCCAGTATTCTTGCCTGGATAATCCCATGGGTAGAGAAGCCTGGCGGGCTACAGTCCATGGGGTCATAAAAAAGTTGGACATGACTTATCAACTAAACAATAACTGTAAACCTACTGTGTGGTACATAAAGATGGACAAAGAGATCAATGGAACTGAATCAGTTCAGTTCAGTTGTTCATTCATGTCCGACTCTTTGTGACCCCATGGACTGCAGCACGACAGGCTTCCCTGTCCATAACCAACTCCTGGAACAAACAATTCTCCCAGAGTTTGCTCAAACTCATGCCCATCGAGTCAGTGATGCCATCCAACCATCTCATCCTCTGTCAACTCCTCCTCCTGCCTTCAATCTTTCCCAGCTTAAGGGTCTTTTCAAATGAGTCAGTTCTTCACATCAGCTGGCCAAAGTATTGGAGTTTCAGCTTTAGCATCAATCCTTCCAATGAATATTCAGGACTGATTTCCTTTTGGATGGACTGGTTTGATCTCCTTGCAGTCCAAGGGACTCTCAAGAGTCTTCTCCAACACCACAGTTCAAAAGCATCAATTCTTTAGCACTCAGCTTTGTTTATGGTCCAACTCTCACATCCATACATGACTACTGGAAACACCATAGCTTTGACTAGATGGACCATTGTTGGCAAAGTAAATGTCTCTGCTTTTTAATATGCTGTCTAAGTTTGTCATAGCTTTTCTTCCAAGGAGCAAGCGTCTTTTAATTTCATGGCCGCAGTCACCATCTGCAGTGATTTTAGAGCCCAAGAAAATAAAGTCTGTCACTGTTTCCATTGTTTTCCCATCTATTTGCCATGGAGTGATGGGACCAGATGCCATGATCTTTGTTATCGGAATGTTGAGTTTTAAGCCAGCTTTTTCACTCTCCTCTTTCACTTTCATCAAGAGGCTCTTTAGTTCCTCTTCGCTTTCTGCCATAAGACTGGTGTCATCTGCATATCTGAGGTTATTGATGTTTCTCCCTGCAATCTTGATTCCAGCTTGTGCTTCATCCAGCCTGGCATTTTGCATGATGTACTCTGCATATAGGTTAAATAAGCAAGGTGACAATAAACATCCTTGACATATTCCTTTCCCAATTTGGAACCAGTCTGTTGTTCCATGTCCAGTTCTAACTGTTGCTTCTTACCCTGCATGCAGATTTCTCAGGAGGCAGGTAAGGTGGTATGGTATTCCCATCTCTTAAAGAATTTTCCACAGTTTGTTGTGATCTACACAGGCAAAGGCTTTAGTGTAGTCAATGAAGCAGAAGTAGATATTTTACTGGAACTCTCTTGCTTTTTTGGTGATCCAACGGATGTTGGCAATTTGATCTCTGGTTCCTCTGCCTTTTCTAAACCCAGTTTGAACATCTGGAAGTTCTTGGTTCATATACTGTTGAAGCCTAACTTGGAGAATTTTGAGGATTACTTTGCTAGCGTGTGAGATGAGTGCAATTGTGCAGTAGTTTGAACATTGTTTGGCATTGCCTTTCTTTTTGACTGGAGTGAAAACTGACCTTTTCCAGTCCTGTGGCCACTGCTGAGTTTTCCAAATTTGCTGGCGTGTTGAGTGTGACACTTTCACAGCATCATCCTTCAGGATTTGAAATAGCTCAGCTGAAATTCCATCACCTCCGCTAGCTTTGTTCACAGTGATGCTTCCTAAGGCCCACTTGACTTTGCACTCCAGGATGTCTGGCTCTAGCTGAGTGATCACACCATCATGGTTATCTGCATCATTAAGATCTTTTTTGTTTAGTTCTTCTGTGTATTCTTGCCACCTCTTCTTAATCTCTTCTGCTTCTGTTAGGTCCATACCGTTTCTGTCCTTTATTGAGCCCATCTTTGCATGAAATATTCCCTTGGTATCTCTAATTCTCTTGAAGAGATCTCTAGTCTTTCCCATTCTATTGTTTGCCTCTATTTCTTTGCATTGATCTCTTAGAAAGTCTTTCTTATCTCTCTGCTTGTCCTTCTTTGAAACTGCATTTAGATGGATGTATCTTTCCGTTTTTCCTTTGCCTTTTGCTTCTCTTCTTTTCTCAGCTATTTGTAAGGCCTCCTCAGACAACCATTTTTCCTTTTTGCATTTCTTCTTCTTGGGGATGATTTTGATCACTGCCTTCTGTACAATATTATGAACCTCCACCCATAGCTCACATTAAGAGGATTTCAACACATGAATTTGGGAGTGGGGTGGGGCATACAATTCACTCTAGCAAAAGAAATAAGAACAAACACGAAATGATCTTTCCTGTGTCTATTGTACACCTGAATTGTGGAAGACTTAAGCACGACTTCTGAATGCTATCATTGTAATGCAGAAGTGCATAACAAATGTTTAGGAGACTGGAAAACTCTTTGTGTTACTTAGCAGCTGTAATGTTGAGAAACATATTTTATGTCTTGTGTTCACTGTAAAAATACAAACAATTTTTCATTTTTTGAGTGTTCTTCCAGCTCTTAATTTTTAAAATCTTTTTCATATTATGGAAGTAGCCATGAAACCACCCAGATAATACAAGCTACATTGACTAACTGAGACATTCCAGAGATTAATGGAGTTAACTGCTGTAAGTTGCAGCAAATAGAAGTGAAGTGAAGTAGCTCAGTTATGTCTGACTCTTTGCGACCTGGTGGACTGTAGCCTACCAGGCTCCTCCCTCCATGGGATTCTCCAGGCAAGAATACTGGAGTGGGTTGCCATTTCCTTCTCCAGGGGATCTTTCCGACCCAGGGATCAAACCCGGGTCTCCCGCATTGCAGGCAGATGCTTTAACCTCTGAGCCACCAGAGAAGCCCTCGCAGCAAATAGGGAGGGTCCCAAATTTTGAAGGAGACTTTTTTTGAGGTGAAGCACCTGCTGAGAGTTGTGGTGGGGTGGACCCAGCTCCCCACCTTGACCCTCACAGCACTAACATGATTCTTTTGTCTTCCACCCCTGTATCTGACTTCTTGGCTTGGTAATAGTCTTCATGAGGTTAACAGATCTTTTTTTTTTTTTATTTTACAGACTCAAAATTATGTCATACTCAAATAATAAGACTCTAGGCATGTTTATGTAGTTTCAGACACTTCACATGGGTTGATTGATTTAGACTATAACTTGCGTAGCAATTGCTGAGATGGTGGGATTTCTATAGAACCTTGGCTTGCTTGTGTCCTTTACCACTGGTACTTTTCCTTAAAGTTAAATCTTCAGAGTTCCAAGAAGATTCATGAAGTAAGCAGGCTTGCAGACTAAATGTACCCTCAGTTGTTTTCAGCTAAAAACCCCAACATGTCTTTCTTATTTTATGTAATAATACATTGATGCAAAACACCATTGTCATTATTTATAGACTGTTGTATAGCTTGATATAATACTTCTCAGGCACTGAGTATCCTGAGCTATTGTTTTCTCAAATTCCAACGAAGTCTATAGGGATTCTGTACAAAATTCTGTTAAAATACCTTGTTGGAGAATACCTGGATCATGCTTTTTCAACTCTGTATTTGATCGTGGTCTATTTGCTAAAGATAAAGAGAATGGAATCTTGGAAACCCTAAAGCTCTTAGGTCCTTAAGAACAAGCCCTACCCACCATCCCCACTAACCATTCACCTGGGGCCACAGTGTTACGGAGCGTGCCTGTGCTCCTGTAGAGAGCTGTTGCCCCGTTTTCCATAAGATTAAGTGGGTCTCACTCCATTCTGTCTTGTCTCGGGACAGGAGAGACAACAGTGGTGCAGCTATTGTTTTGGTGCCACCTAAGGAAGCATTTGTTTTATAAATAAGCATCACCTTAGGAATCAGAAGGAATGCAATTTGGCTTTGCAAAAATGTGTCAAGATTTTTTCATTTATTCATTCAACAAATATTTATCAAATTTCTACAGGTGCCAGTCACCATGCTAGATGATAGTATACTACAGTGAACAAAGTTTGTGAGATAAATAAATCTATGATTTTTGTAAATGTGGAAGAATGCCATCACATTTTAACAGTTTTATGGGGATATAATTCACATACCAGACAATTCATCCATTTAAAATGTACATAGTTCTACGGTTTTTAGTATATTCATAGACTTATGCAACTGTCACCACAAACAGTTTTAGAACATTCTCATCACCTCAGAGCAAAACCTCGGGGACATCCCTGGTGGTCCAATGGCTGGGGGTCCATGCTCCCGATGCAGGGGCCCAGGGTTCGATCCCACATGCTGCAGCTGGCAGTTCGCATGTCACAGAGGTCCCTTGTGCCACAACTGAGATCTGGCACAGCCAAATAAATAAACAAACAAATATTATGAAACAAAACCCTGGAGCCCTCAGCAGACACTCCCCATCCCCCAAACCCAGTCCTAGGCAAACACTTACCTACTTTCTGTCTCTAATCCTGGACATTTCATATGACTGGAACCAGAAATATGTGGGGTTTTGTGACTGATTTATTTTGCTTAGCATGTTTTCAAGGTTCATCCATATTGTAGCATGTATCAGTACTTCATTCCTTTGTATTGACAAGTAGTATTCCATCATATAAATTTACCACACTTTACCCATTCATCAGTTGAACAACATTTAGTTTGTTTTCATTTTTTTGCTATTATAAATAATGTTACTATGAACATATATATATATAACATGTGTGTATACACACATGTAAGCATACATGTGTATATATGTGTGTACATATGTTTTCCTTTTTTTAGTTATATACTTTGGGGTAAAATAGCTGAAATATATGTTAACTCCATGGTTAGCTTTTTGAGGAACTGCCAAACTTTTCTAAAATGGCTGCACCATTTTTCCTTCAGTAACACACAAAAGTTCCAATTTCTTAACATCCTGGAGAATACTAGTTATTGTCTGTCTTTTAATTATAGCCATCCTTGTAGGTGTGAGGTGGTATCTCATTATACTTTTTGATCTTCATTTCCCTAGTGGGCTACTGAAGTCGAGTGTTTTTTCATGTACTTATTGCCCATTTGTATATTTCCTTGCAGAAGTATCTATTCAGATTCTTTGCCAATTAAAAAATTATTTCTAATTGTGTAAAATACACATAACATAAAATTGACCATCCTCGCTATTTTTAAGTATGCAGTTCAGTGATAGTAAGTGCATTCACATTGCTGTGCAACCATCAACACTATCCATGCCTGAACTCTTTTATCTTGCAATACTGAAACTCTGTACCCATTAAACAACTCCTCCCCATTCCCTCCTCCCCTCAGCTGCTGGCAACCACTTCTGTGTTTCTACTTCTTCTGTCTTTATGAATTTGACTACCCTAAGTAGTAGAGTCATACTGTTTTTTTCTTTTTGTGACTGGCTTATTTCACTTAATGTGATGTCCTCAAGGTTCATCCATGTGGCATGTCAGAATTCCTTCCTTTTTAGACTGAATAATGTTCCATTGTGTGTGTATTCTACATTTTATTTATCCACTCATCTACTGATGGACACAGGTACTACTGATGGACCTCTTGGCTGTTATGAATAATGCTGCTATGGACATGTGTGCACAGATATCTCTTCAAGAGCCTGCTTTCTGTTCTTTGGGATATATACACAGAAATGGAATAGCTGGATCATATAGTAATTCAATATTTAATTTTTTTGGAACTGCCATACTGTTTTCTGAAGAAGGAAATGGCAACCCACTCCAGTACTCTTGCCTGGAAAATCCCATGGATGGAGCAGCCTGGTAGGCTACAGTCCATGGGGTTGCAAAGAGTCGGACACAATTGAGGGGCTTCACTTTCACTTTTCACTTTCATGCATTGGAGAAGGAAATGGCAACCCATTCCAGTGTTCTTGCCTGGAGAATCCCAGGGACGGGGGAGCCTGGTGGGCTGCCGTCTATGGGGTCGCACAGAGTTAAACACAACTGAAGCGACTTAGCAGCAGCAGCAGCAACATACTGTCTTCTATAGTGGCTACATCATTTTACATTCCCACCAACAATGTACAGAATTCCAACTCCTCCACACCCTTCTCCAACATTTATTTTCTTTTTAAAAATTAATTTTTAACTTCTTTCCAGTTTTATTGAGACATAATTGACATATTGTTTTAGCTGTACCACATACTGATTTTTATTTTTTTTTCAAAGTGCTTTTCATTTTTTTCTTTACCCACAGATTATTACTTTTATTTTTTTTTCCATTTTTGTTTATTAGTTGGAGGCTAATTACTTTACAATATTGTAGTGCTTTTTGCCATACATTGACATGAATCAGCCATGGATTTACATGTGTTCCCCATCCCAATCGTTGATTTTTTAAATTTTATATTGAAGTATAACCAATTGACAAACGACAATGATTTGGTATGTCACATTGCAAAATAATAGCAAATAAGTTTAGTTGACATCTATTAACTCACATAGAGTTTTTTTCCTTGTGATGAATTGATGAATTTACTTTTTTTTAAAATTGGAGTACAATTGCTTTACAATGTTGTGTCAATTTCTGTTGTAAGACGTGAATCAGCTCTGTGTATACATATATCCCCTCCCTCTTGGACCTCCTCCCCACCCCCACCCCCAGTCTCACCCCGTGATGAGAACTTTTAAGATCTACTCAGTCACTGTAGTTTTGACTTGCAATTCCTTAATAGTTATTTTGAGCTTCTTTTCATGTGCTTATTGGCCACTTGTATGTCTTCTTTGGAGAAATGTCTGTTCAAGTCTTTTCTTCATTTTTAAAATTGGATTGTCTTTTTATTATGGAGTTGTACTTTTTATATACTCTGTATACAGGCACCTTCCAAGATATACGATTTGTGAATGTTTTCTCATGTGTGTGTTGTTTTTTCATCTCCTTGATGGTGCCTTTTTTAAACTGAAGTATATTTGATGTACAATGTTGTGCTAATTTCTGCTGTATAATAAAGTGACTCAGTTACACACATACATACATTCTTTTTTATATATTCTTTTCCATTATGGTTTATCCCAGGAGATTGGATACAGTTCCTCATGCTGTACAGTAGGACTTTGTTGTTTATCCATTCTAAATGTAATAATCGTTTGCATCTGCTGCTGCTGCTGCTGCTAAGTCGCGTCAGTCGTGTCTGACTCTGTGCGACCCCATAAGACAGCAGCCCACCAGGCTCCCCCATCCCTGGGATTCTGCTAACCCCAAATTCCCAATCCATCCCTCTCCTACCCCTCATCCCCCTAGGCAACCACAAATCTGTTCTCTGTGTCTGTGAGTTTGTTTCTGTTTCATAGACTGGTTCATTTGTGTCATATTTCAGATTACATAGATATTAGTATGGTAATTTCTAGTTGCATCCATGTTGCTGCAAGTGGTATTATTTCATTCTTTTTATGGCTGAGTAGCATTCCATTGTATATATGTATTGATGGTGCCCTGTTGAGTCACAAAATTTGTCAGTTGATGCAGGTCAATTTATCTATTTTTTCTTTTGTCACTTTTAACAATATTAAATCTTTTGCCCCCTTACTGTGGAATGTCCTAATTTATTTAGGTCTTCTTTAATTTCTTTGTACAACATTTGTACAACATTTCACACTTTTCAGAGTATGAAATTTATATCTCTTTTTAAAATTTATTCCTAAGTATGTCATTTGTTTTGAGGCTATTGAAAATGAAATTTTTTCTTAATTTTATTTTCAGATTGTTACTGTGACATTTTGAATAAGAAGTAAAAAGTCACCATAAGCAACCTCTAAGTTTAAAATCAAAGGTTGTTCATATTTTTAGGTTGCTGTTTTCACGGGTCCCAATGTTACAATAGTTTGCACAGTAATAAAACTTTTAAAAATCATTTCATTAGTATATTTTGGTAATGTGGAAACAATTGACTTCACTAATGGATTTAACATTATCATAAAAATTCCAAGCCAACCCCATTCTATATGAAAAATTGTTAATATGAAACTGCTTGTTTTGGTTCTTCTAGAAACTTGTCTGCTAATAAAGTAGTTAATATGCTTCTTGGATGAGTGGGTATGTCTATATAGTTTGTTTTCTAGAGGACATGGAAAATTCCTGGCTACCAATATTAATCTTTTCTTTTCTTTAATGAACTGAGAATCTGATCCAGTGAGATTAAACTTTTCTCACAGACCAAGATCTACTCTACTATTAAAGCTCTGGATGAATTTTATTTTTTGCACTAGACATAAATTCCCAGCAACTCCTTACCCATAGAGGTTAGTCTGTCCATCTCTTGTTCACCCTGGCCCTAAGACATCACAGCTAAGCATGCTCTCCTTTCCTTAGATTGCTGGCTTCCCTTGCTCTATGCTTAATTAGTGAAAGACTTCATTAAAACATCTAGCATATTGGACAGAACTCAAGTAAACAGTGAGTATTAATGTATCTCACTTGAAACAATGTCTTCTTTTGATCTTAAAAAGGGCCTCTTTGCTAATTAGGGATTTTCAATGTTTACCCAGATTTTGTGTCAACTTTGAAAAAGAAATTTCATAAACTGGAGGCATTTGAGAAGTTGGAAAGAAACTTAGAAAGCCAGGGCAGGGGTCCGTGAGCCAAGTTCAGCCTGTAGACATGTTTTACTTGGCCCTTGTGAATATTTTAAAACTATTTAGATTAGTTGCCAACATTGACAAATTAGACAGCTTCACATAAAAATCTGGATTTCTGGTTTTTCTTGAAAGAATGGGTAAAGCTGGCCATGTCAG
Organism: Muntiacus reevesi; assembly: GCF_963930625.1. Classification (NCBI taxonomy): domain Eukaryota; kingdom Metazoa; phylum Chordata; class Mammalia; order Artiodactyla; family Cervidae; genus Muntiacus; species Muntiacus reevesi. The sequence goes on along the minus strand of NC_089271.1, from coordinate 116,064,549 downwards.
GCCCACCTGCAGCATATGGGGGCAAGCATGCTCCTGGACGTCAAGGTCTTCCCTACCTGACCTGTCTGACCCCAGGTGGCCTTTGAATCTGTGACTCCTGAACTAATTCAACCCCGTCCAGAGGTTTGGAGACAGGCTTGGAGAAATCATTACTGCTCAAAACTAGTCATTAGCTAATTATCAATTCCTCAATTTATTTTGACTCAAAATGCCAAGAGTATTATTTATAAACAGATAAAATTAGGAAAGGGCTCATTCTTCTAAGTGTTCAAAGGATTTTCTTGCTTGAATGGCATTTCCGTTGGTGTGTTTAGGCTTTTGAAATGTAATGAACTGACAGAGGAGCTTAAAGGAACCACAGCTAAACAAAGATTGGTCACATCTAAAAACAATAAAATATGCTTGGAATCATTATTTTTTTAAAGCCGTCCCACCATTTAACTCTGACCTCCTCTTTACAATTTTCTTTCTTTCCTCCCCTCTTCCTCTGAATCCCTAAGCTTTATTTATAGACCTGGGTAACGAGTAACTTAGTAATTAAGCATCCCTTCATTTAATAAATATTTATTTGAACACTTGTGAGGTGCCAGGGGCTGTTCTAGGTACTTAGGATGGAACAGAGGAAAAGAGGCAAAAGTCCCCTGTGCAGCTTACACTCTAGTAGGAGAAAGAGACAATAAGCAAATAACAAGACCAATTCTGAGAGTTATAGCACTGTGAGGATAGAAAAACAGTGACAATGCTACAGTGGGACAGTGACTTGGAGGTGATTAAATTTACATATTTACATACAGTGGTTAAAGAAGACTTGATAACAAGGAACCAGCCATGTGAGGAGGTGGGGGAAGGTTGTTCTAAGTGGAGAGAAAAGCAAGTACAAAGGCCCTGAAGTGGAAATAAGTTTTGTGCAGTCAATGAAGGGAAAGGCCATTGGAACTGGAGCACAGAGAAAAAGGGGGAAAGTGAGGGGAACTGAGATGGGGGAAGGAGCCAAGGGCCAGGCATGCAGGGCCCTGCAGGTGGTCATGGCAAGAGGTTTAGATAGTCTTCTGCATTAGAAGCCATTGGAGGAGTTTCCATTGTGGACTTTAAAAGTATTCACAACCTAAAATTTGATAGGTATGTTTTATCTGGTGGGAATTTTTTAGGACTTAAGCCTGGGAGGCAGCAGCTTAAGTAACCCTGAGAGAACTGCTCCAAGGAAGCAGGGTTGAGGGGGCGGGAACCAGATTATACAGAAGTTTTGCAAGAAAGGACAGGTAGTCTGGACATCAGAAGATGATTGTTACAGAAAACCAGATATCCCAAGTTAAGGAATTTAGTGCTTTTCTTTGATGGAAAGATCAGTCAGGGCTCACTGAAAGCATTCCTTTGATATGCACCTCGGCTGTGTGGGGCTGGTATCCTGTGTTTTTCACACCCTGAGCTCCCTTGGGGCTCACTGTGGGCTGTGGCTGCAGTTTGATGGCTGCCGGATGGCAAGTATTCTTTCCTTCCTGAGTTTCCTCAGGCTCACATTGGAGGGGTGCCATCTCTGATGACTGTGACATCATTGTTTACTGATGTGACAGGAAATATTCCACTTCTCATCCTCACGATGGCCATGCCTGATATCTCTTGGGAGTCTTCCACAGCAGGCTACACAATGCTAGGCTTCCGTGTCGCTAGTGGTAAAAAAATCCACCTGCCAATGCAGGAGAAGCGGGTTTGATCCCTGGGTTGAGAAGATTCCCTGGAGGGGGGAGTGTGGCAACCCACTCCAGTATTCTTGCCTGCAAAATTCCATGGACAGAGGAGCCTGGCTGGCTACAGTCCATAAGGTCACAACTGAGCAACTGAGCACACTCACACAAGCACTTAGTAATATGTGAAGAAATACTAATCAGTTCATTAGTATTTGACTCAACCAGTTGAGTCACGGACCTTGCACAGTCATCTGAAAGCAGGTTGTCAGTAGGAGAGCCTGGTGTGGCAGGGCTGAGGAACACCCTATTTATAAGAGATAATTTTCCTGGGATAAAACAAGGAGAATAAAGCAAACATGCAGAGTTCTTTACTCTTTACATCTCACATGGGTCATGAGACCTCTGTAACACTTCTATAGAGAAGTGAGCAAACCTGCAACTTGGCCCCTCAAATGAAGAAGGAGACATTGTAATTGAATGTCATCTGTGTCCATCATCTTGGGTATAAAAGATAGAAATAGGCCTCTTCCAAGAGGAGAAGAAGTGACCACGTGGGGCTGCAGTGTCTGGTTTCGGACAAGCCTCTTGTTGTCTGGCCCTCGGGGGACTGTGGGTGGCATTTGGTGTGTGTATTGGTAGGGGGGAGGTTGACTTCTGGTATCTGCTCAGACCTATGACATAGTTCAGAAATGAAGACAGAAAATTCCTGGACTCCCTGGTGATCCGGTGGTTAAGAATCTGCCTTTTAATGCCTGGGACACAGAATCAATTCCTGGTCTGAGAAGATCCCACATGCCACAGGGCAACTAAGACCCCGAGCTGCAACTACTGAACCCACATGCTGCTGAAGCCCATGAACCTAGAGCCCATGCTCCGTAACAAAAGAAGCCATGGTAATGAGAAGCCCATGCACCACAACTAGAGAGTAGCCCCCAATCATCACAACTAGAGAAAACTGCATGAAGCAGTGAAGACCCACCACAGCCAAAAATAAACAAATTTTCTTTAAAAAGACAGAAAACTCCCAATAGAGATCAGCGGAACCAGAGCTGGTCCTATCTGTTGAGTACTAAACTATATATATCTTGAGTTAAAAACTGAAAGGGTTCCACTGAGAATGCCTGGCTGCAGTCTCAGAGTTCTGAATTCTTGCATTCATTGGTTTATTAAAAATGACAGGGAAAAGGGAATCTTGCTGATCATGACCAAAAATTCCCCCCAAACAATTATCTAAGTCAATGGTAAATCATGATCCAATATCTCTTTTAAAAATTATATGCAATGGTGAGGAGCACATATATGAAAAGAAGTCAATGTATGCAAGCATAGTGGAGTCAGAGTGCCTGGGGTTGAATACCGGACACCCCTCTTGACTATGCAACACTTGGTAAGTTTCTTAACCTCTTTGAACCTGTAGGTTTCTCATATATTAAATTGGATAATATAGTACCTCTTTTGTAGAGTTTCTAGGTTGGTTTATAAGCCCCAATAGCCCAACTAGCCTTTGAGTTTCATATTTTTATGGGGCTCCTGGATGTAAATAATTAAATTTGTTTTTCTCCTCTTGTAAAAAAAAGATCCAGTGAGACTGTACAAGTCAAGCTCTTTTTAAAATGTCAGGCACAGAATAGTCAACAAGCATGAAATATTTTTCTTTCTTTATTCCTGCCTTGTTTTAAAAAATCACATAGAACTAAGGGAGTTTACATTTGTATTAAATTGGCAGCAACTAAGAATGTGGTGTCCAAGGTAAGAAATTGGGGGATGGAGCAGATAAGAAAAAGTGACTCCTTAAAGTGATGGTAATTTCAGCCACCGTCTTCTACTTCGTGGCTGACTTCATTGTGAGCTTTGTAGAGAAGTACCTCTTACCAAATTCCCAAATATAGACCTAACTCCACCAAGAATGGCTCTCACTCCTAAATCATTCCAGTCTAGAAAACAAGTCAAGAATTCACTTGCTTCCATTTTTGTTCAATTTTGCCAAACCCATTAATCAATAAACAACATAAATCATGTAGCTCTTCAGAATTCAACTGCTGTTAATAGTTAGCCAACTCTAAGCTCGATTTAAACCCAGGCTAAGAAAGCAATGTGAATTCGTACCATAAGCATATATGGTAGAAGTCTGCATGTGGTGATCCGGACTAAGAAAATAATTATGTTGACATAATTTAACCCCAAACAGAACAAATCTCCCAAGCCTAAGCTGACTCTTCCTCACCGGGTCTCTCTAGCCTTCCTCAGCTCATAATGCTAAAAAGAGAATGCTAGGCTCTTTTGTGTGTGACCATATTTTGGGGAGAAAAAAAAAAAGGTGTTACAGTTATCAGTAGCTTTTCAGTTCAGTAACAGAAAAATGGTTGACGATTACATGTAAATATTCTGAATATGTATGTGCTTTTGTTTTGAATTCCTTTTTCCCCAATGATACTATTTGCTCTTAAACAGTGAACAACTGAAAAATTAATGGATGAAAAGTAATGTTTAATTAACTTCTTCTATCAGATACCAACCATGTCCACTGCTATATTTAGCAACTGAACTAATAGAGAAAGCTGCTGCAGAATTAGTCAGCACATCAGCCTGTTAAATATCAAAGAGCAGAGGAGGCCTTTTGTCTCAGCATTGAACCAGAGACTGAAAATGCATCTAATTTTAGCATTTCCAGGGGAGGATAAAAAGATGTGAAACACAGTAATCAGGAAAAATGTCATGCACAGCTTAAGTACACATTCATCAGAGGAGAAATGCTGGGAGAGTGGCAGCATAAAGTAAGAGGTCTGCCTGGAAGGCAGAATTCCTCATCACAAGTAAATTCTTTAAAATAATTTACCATTAAGCTAAGACTCCCATCTACACAAAAGGTCCTGGGATATGGGCTGCCCCAGGAAGCGTGTGCATATAGCTGAAGTGGTTTTGAAGCTGAGGCAGACCCTGAAGGAGCCAACAGCTGGAAGTGGCCCAATGACAGCATCCCCCACAGCAGGGCATTAAATCCTTTCTTACAGGGTGATCTGGATGGTACATCTCCATGTCTACCGTGCTGTTCCTCACCGAAAGGAACTAGATCTCCTTGGAGAAGGGGCTCATTCCACGTCCAGGGCAAGGAAAGAACAAAGTGCATCTGGAACATCTTGTTATGTGAGAAGTTGAGGAAACGCGCCAAATTTGATAAACTTTTGTAAAAATAAATAAATAAATAAAGACACATAAATAAATAAATAAATAAATAAAGCCAGCTAGAAGAGGCTCCCGTTAACCAAATTTGCGATAATGTGAGCAGTAAAATGAATAAAAGCAGGAATGAATTATAACACACTGAATAATAATAAAGAGCCTAAGAATCCATTTGCTCAGTGGTTGTTGAGTCACTAAGCTGTGTCCAGCTCTCTGTGAACCCATGGACTGCAGCACACCAGGCTTCCCTGTCCTTCACTATCTGCCAGAGTTTGCTAAAACTCACGTTCATTGACTCGGTGATGCCATCCAACCATCTCATCCTCTGTCGCCACCTTCTTCTCCTGCCTTCAATCTTTTGAAACCAGTCTTTTTCAGAGAGTCGGCTCTTCGCATCAGGTGGCCAAAGTATTGGAACTTCAGCTTCAGCATCAGTCCTTCCGATGAATAATCAGGGTTGATTTCCTTTAGGACTGACTGGTTCAATCTCTTTGCTGTCCAAGGGGCTCTCAAGAGTCTTCTCAAGCACAATTCGAAAGCATCAGTTCTTCAGCGCTCAGCCTTCTTTATGGTCCAACTCTCACATCTGTACATGACTACTGGAAAAATCATAGCTTTGACTAGATGAACCTTTGTCGGCAAAGTAATATCTATGCTTTTTAATATGCTGTCTAAGTTTGTCATAGCTTTTCTTCCAAGGAGCAAATTTCTTTTAATTTCATGGCTGCAGTCACCATCCACAGTGATTTTGGAGTTCAGGAAAATAAAGTCTGTCACTGTTCTCATTTTTTCCTCATCTATTTGCCATGAAGTGATGGGACCAGATGCCATGATCTTAGTTTTTTGAATGTTGAATTTTAAGCCAGCTTTTTCACTCTCCTCTTTTACCTTCACCAAGAAGCTCTTTAGTTCCTCTTTGCAATGGATGCTAAAATTATCATCCAGATTGGAAAGAAAGAAAAAAGCCCATCACTACTCACAGATAACACGATGTTATATTGATATATGAATGAGCCTACAGAGCCCACAAACAGACCTATCAGAATGAATAAACGAGTTCACGAAAGTTGCAAGTTAGTCTATCAATATGTAAAAATCACGTGTGCCTGAATCAGCTGTTAGTGTGGTGGTTATATAATGACTTTCTGTCATTTCTTCTACATTTATTGGTTGGAATTCTCATATAAATAAAAGGTTTCCCTTATCCTCCCACCTTTTTGTAACTTTTTTCAGTATCAATGAACTGGTTTAAAATTGGGAAAGGAGTATGTCAAGGCTGTATATTGTCACTGTGTTTATTTAACTTATATGCAGAGTACATCATGCAAAATGCCAGGCTGGATGAAGCACAAGCTGGCATCAAGATTGCCAGGAGAAATATCAACAACCTCAGATATGTAGATGATGCCACTTTAATGGCAGAAAGCAAAGCAGGGAAGGGAAAGGACATCCAAAATGTCACTTCACAGAAGAGGGAAAAGGAACCCTTACAATGGGAAAGTCTGGTAGAAACCACTGGAACCAAGTGTAAAAATTGTACTGTGGTTATGTAGGAGGATGTGTGTGTGCTCATTGACGTCTGACAGTTTGCGACTCCATGAACTGTAGCCCATCAGGCTCCTCTGTCCATGGGATGTGCCAGGCAAGAATAATGGAGTGGCTGCCATTTCCTTCTCCAGGGGCTCTTCCTGGCCCAGGGATCAAACCCACATCTCCTCCATCTCTTCCATTGGTAGGTGGATTCTTTACACTGAGCCACGTAGGAAGTCCATGTGGTTATGTAGGCATATACTCTAATTTTTAGAAAATGCATGTTGAAGTATTTATGAGTGAAGTGTCATGTCACATGTAGCCACAGCTACCAGATAATACAGATAAATACTTACCTACCTGTCTATACACATACAAACAGAGATAGACACATAGCTAGTTGGATATAGATGTCCACACACACATAAAGCAAATGCGAAAAATTATTAACAGTTGGTGAATCTAGGTGAAGTATACATGGATTTTCATTATACTTTTCTTGCAACTTTTCTAAAGGTTTGAAATATTTTAAAATAAAAAGATGAGGAAAAAAGTACAAACAAAAACCCCACAAGCTCTCCAATGATAAAAAGAGAAATTAGCATATATAAAATTGTAACACTAGATTTTGAAATCAGAATATGCAATAAATCAATTAAAAAAGAAGAAATCAATTGAATAGAGAATAGAAAAACAATAGAACAAAACAAAGATATTTCTTTTAAAGTATCAGCAAAATTGAAAGCCTTTAGGACTTCCCTGCTGACGCAGTGGATTAGAATCTGCCTCCCAACCCAGGGGACACGGGTTCGATCCCTGGTTTGGGAAGATTCCACATGCCGCAGGGCAACTAAGCCCCTGTGCCACAATTACTGAGCCTACCCTCTAGAGCCCACAAACCACAACTACTGAGCCCTCGTGTTGCAACTGCTGAAGCCTGGGTACCTAGAGCCCGTGCTCAGCAACAAGAGAAGCACTGAAATGCCATGAAAGGCCCACACACTGCAACGAAGAGTAGCCCCTGCTTGCCACAACTAGAGAAAGCCCATGCACAGCAATGAAGACCTATTGCAGCCAAAAATAAATAAATTTTTTAAATTCAAAGCTATTTTTTTAAAAAAACTGAAAGCCTTTAACTAGAATGTCCAAGGGAAAAAAATACTCAAATTATGAAAATGAGAAATGAAGTTACTACTGACCTTACAGAAATTAAAAGGATTGTAAGTGAACACTATGAACAAATATTTGCCAACAAATTAACCTAGATGAAAGAAAAATTCCTAGATAGACACAAACTACTGAAATCAACTTAAAAAATTGGAAATCTGAATAGAGCTTTAGTAAGTAAAGAGACTGAATTAGTAATTTCAAAATTTCACACAAAGAAAAGTCCAGGACCAGATGTCTTCACTGGTGAATTTTAGCAAATATTGAAAAAAGAATTAATACCAATTCTTCACAAACTCTTTTAAAAAGTAGAAGAGGAGGAAACACTCCTTGATTCATTTCATGAGGCGAGTATCATCCAGATACCAAAGCCAAGTGAAGACAACATGAGAAGGAAAACTATACACCAATATCTCTGATGAATATAGATGCAAAAAGCCTCAACAAAATATTAGCCAACTAAAGTCAGAAGCACATGAATATATTATACACCTGACCAAGTGGGATTTATCCTAGGAATGCAAGGTTGATTTAACATCAGAAAGACAATCCAAAAAGACATGTGATTATCTCAGTACACTCAGAAAAAGCACTTGGCAAAAATCAACATCACTTCACGATAAAAACACTTAACAAACTAGCAAGACAGAGGAAGTTCCTCTACAAAAAAATCCACCACTAATGTAATATTTAATGGTGAAAACCTAAAAGCTTTCCCTCTGAAATCATGTACAGGACAAGAATGTCCAATCTTTTTTTTTAAGTGTTTTTCTTTCTTTTAAAAATATTTATTTATTTGGTGGTGCCAGGCCTTAGTTGCAGCATGTGGGATCTAGTTCCCATGGGAACTCTTAGCTATGGCACATGGGATCTAGTTCCCACCAGGGATGGAACCCAGGATCCCTGCATTGGGAGCATGGAATCTTAGTCACAGGATCATCAGGAAGTCCCAAGAATGTCCATTCTTATCAATTCTACTCTATGTTGTACCAGAGGTTCTAGCCAGTGTAATCATGCTTAGAAAAATAAAAAGACATCGAAATTAGAAAGAAAGAAAAAATCTATCACTACTCACAGATAGCATGATCTTATATTAATATATGAAAGAGCAAGCCTACAGAGCCCACAAATAGACTTCTTAGAACTAATAAACCAGTTCAAGAAAGTTGCAAGTTAGTCTATCAATAGATAAAAATCAATTGCAATTTGGTACAGTAGCAATTTAACAGTCCAATAGTGAAGCTAAGAAAACAATTCTGTTTATAACATCAAAAGGATTAAATACTCAGTGATAAATTTAATGGAAAAGTATGTAAAATCTGTACTCTGAAAACTATAAAATGCTATTTAAAGTAGGCCTAAATAAATGGAAAGACATCCCATGTTGATGGATTAGAAGACAATTTGTGAAGGTGACAATACTTCCCAAAATCTACAAATTCAATACAATGTCTATGAAAAGTCCACCTGTTTTTTTTTTTGCAGAGATTGACAAACATCCTTAGTCATCAGAGAAATGCAAATCAAAACCACAGTGAGATACCACTTCACATACACCAGCATGGCTATACTAAAAAAAGACAGGAAACAACAAGTGCTGGTGAGAATGTGGAAGAATTGGAACCTTCATATATTACTGGTGGAATTGTAAAATGGTGCCGCCACTTTGAAAACCAGTTTGGCAGTTCCCCAAGAGTTTAAATATAGTCACCACTTGATCCAGTAATTCCACTCCTAGGTCTATATACAAGAGAACTGAAAACATATGTCCATACAAAAACTTGTACACAAATATTTGTGGCAGTTTTATTCATAACAGCTAAAAAGTGGAAACAACTCAAATGTCCTTCAGTTGATGAATGGATAAACAAAATGGAATGGACAAACCAAATACCCATGCAATAGCCTGTTATTCAACCCTATAAAGGCTGAACCTTGAAAACACTGTGCTAAGTGAAAGAGGCCAGACACAAAAGACCACATGTTGTATAATTTCCTCTATAATGCAACATCCAGAATAGGCAAATGCATGGAGTTGCAAGGAGCTGGGAGTGGGGATGGGAAATGACTAGGGGAGTGACTGCTAATGGAGTTTATTTTGGAGTCATGAAAACGTGCTGGCATTAATTAGATAGTTGTGATGGTTGCAACTGTGAATGTGCCAAAAACCTATGAATTATGCACTTAAAAGGGGTGAATTTTATGTTAGGTGTACCACAGTTAAAAACAAAAACAGGTGTTAGTTAAGGCTATACTGACAGTCATATCATATAAATGTACCAAAGTAACATGCTGCAATATATAAATGTATGAAGTCAAGATGTTCTACAAAAACATACAAAACAAAGCTTGGAACTAAAATCATAAACAACAAAAACACACATGTTGGGGATGGGGTGGGAGAACTTGTTTGGGAGAAGAATAGGCACACTCATTCCATTGGGTTAAATCATCTAAATAGAACATATGACTTCTAAAATGATGGTGGCAGGGAGAGAAGGAGAGGAATAAAGTCATGATGTTTAGTCAAACAGATAAACAAAAATAAGTAATAAAATGATATATACTGTTGAGTCAAACAGATAAACAAAAATAAGTAGTAAAATGATATATACTCATGGTACCAGTACTGTACATCAAACTTAAAATCATAAAACAAAACCAACTCATAAAGAGTGGTTGACTTGGGAGAGAAAAGAGGATAGAAGTGAAGGCACTGGCAAGTATTAAATATTAATCTGCACCATTTAATTATCCTATTTCCCAAAAGAGAGACTTAAAATAAATATAAAGTGTTCAAAAGTGAAGTCACTCAGTCGTGTCTGACTCTTTGCGATCCCGTGGACTGTAGCCCACCAGGCTCCTCCGTCCATGGGATTCTCCAGGCAAGAATACTGGAGTGGGTTGCCGTTTCCTTCTCCAGGAGATCTTCCCAAACCAGGGATCGAACCCAGGTCTCCTGCATTACAGGCAGACTCTTAAACCTCTAAGCCAAAGTGTTAACAGCTGTTCATTCTGAGTGGCAGGAATGTTGTTTAGTCCTTTGTACTTTTCTTATATAAAATGTCTGAAAGTTTAAAAAAAATACACAGGGAAATGTCCTGAATTAGATTTTCAGCTCACTTTTATTGATTTCATGTGTGATCTTGAGCAAGTCTATAACTTTTTCCTAACATGATTTTTAAACTGTAAAGAAAGATTTATCCATTGTACTTGTAAAAATGGGCATGTCAAGGTGGAAAGGTGGGGAAGGAATCTAATATTTGCTGAATATTTGCCACCTGTATGTCTGACATTGTGCGCTGCTTTACATGTGGTATGTAATTTAATTTTATCCTCATAATAAGCCTGTGTTTTAGATAATGTCAGTCCCATTTTGCAAATGTGGAAACCAGAGGAAGGAAATTAAGTGAGATTAGGTTATGAATGTCATTGCGGATATGTGAAGAGATGTCAGGAGTTGTCATGAGATTCCAGAGATGTCAGGATGGGCATGCTAAGGGAAGAGAACCCACCTGTGGGAGATTCAGAGTTCTCCAGAGATTAATTTTAGGAGGTTGAAAATGGGAAGGGGAGGGGAGAGAGGTGAGCTAGAGGAGAGAGGAGAGGGGAGAGAGGAGAGAGAGAGGGGAGAGGATAGAGGGGAGAGGGGAGAGAGAAGAGAGGAGTTCTCCAGAGATTCGGGTTAGGAGGTTGAAAATGGGAATGGAAGAAGAGCGAGAGAGGAGAGGGGAGAGTGAGAGGAGAGAGAGGGGGGAGAGAGCAGAGAGAAGGAGAGAGGGGAGAGATAGGGGAGAGGAGAGAGGAGAGAGAGGGGGGAGAGGTGAGAGGAGAAAGAGAGGGGAGAGTAAAAGAGGGGAGAGAGCAGAGAAAGAGAGGAGAAGGGACAGGGGGAGAGGGGGAGAAGGAGAGAGGAGTTCTCCAGTGATTAAAGTTAGGACATTGAAAATGGGAAGGGAAGGGAGAGGGGAGAGAGGAGAGATAGAGGGGAGAGAAGAGGAGAGAGGGGGAGAAGGAAAAAGGAAAGAGGCGAGAGAAGAGTTCTTCAGAGATTCTTGTTAGGAGGTTGAAAATGGGAAGGGAAGAGAGAGAGGAGACAGGAGAGAGGAGAGCGAGAGGAGAGAGAGAGGGGAGACGAGAGAGAGAGGAGAGGGAAGAGAGGTGAGGACAGAGGGTTTTCCAGAGATTCATGTTAGGCGGTTGAAAATAGGAAGGGAAGGGAGAGAGGAAAATAGGAAGGGAAGGGAGAGAGGAGAGGAGAGAGGATTGGGGTGAGAGGAGAGAGGAGAGAGGAGAGCAGAGAGGAGAGAGAGGGGGGAAAGGAGGAGAGAGGAAAGGGAAAGAGGGGAGAGGAAGAGAGGGGAAATCGGGAGTGGGGAGAGAGGAGTTTTCCAGAGATTCAAAAAGGAAGGGAAGAGAAGGAAAGGAATGGGAAGGCTAGGGAAAGATAGGGAACAGTAGAGAAGGGTCAGGAAGGATAGGGAACGGTAGGGAAGGGCCGGGAAGGATAGGGAATGGTAGGGAAGGATAGGGAACGGTAGGGAAGAGTCAGGAAGGATAGGGAACAGTTAGGGAAGGGCCAGGAAGGATAGGGAACGGTAGGGAAGGGCCGGGAAGGATAGGGAACAGTAGGGAAGGGTCAGGAAGGATAGGGAACAGTAGGGAAGGGTCAGGAAGGATAGGGAACAGTAGGGAAGGATAGGGAATGCTAAGGAAGGATAGGGAACGGTAGGGAAGGGCCAGGAAGGATAGGGAACGGTAGGGAAGGGCCGGGAAGGATAGGGAACGGTAGGGAAGGGCCGGGAAGGATAGGGAACGGTAGGGAAGGGCCGGGAAGGATAGGGAACGGTAGGGAAGGGCCGGGAAGGATAGGGAACGGTAGGGAAGGGCCGGGAAGGATAGGGAACGGTAGGGAAGGGCCGGGAAGGATAGGGAACGGTAGGGAAGGGTCGGGAAGGATAGGGAACGGTAGGGAAGGATAGGGAATGCTAAGGAAGGATAGGGAACGGTAGGGAAGGGCCGGGAAGGATAGGGAACGGTAGGGAAGGGCCGGGAAGGATAGGGAACGGTAGGGAAGGGCCGGGAAGGATAGGGAACGGTAGGGAAGGGCCGGGAAGGATAGGGAACGGTAGGGAAGGGCCGGGAAGGATAGGGAACGGTAGGGAAGGGCCGGGAAGGATAGGGAACGGTAGGGAAGGGCCGGGAAGGATAGGGAACGGTAGGGAAGGGCCGGGAAGGATAGGGAACGGTAGGGAAGGGCCGGGAAGGATAGGGAACGGTAGGGAAGGGCCGGGAAGGATAGGGAACGGTAGGGAAGGGCCGGGAAGGATAGGGAACGGTAGGGAAGGGCCGGGAAGGATAGGGAACGGTAGGGAAGGGCCGGGAAGGATAGGGAACGGTAGGGAAGGGCCGGGAAGGATAGGGAACGGTAGGGAAGGGTCGGGAAGGATAGGGAACGGTAGGGAAGGATAGGGAATGCTAAGGAAGGATAGGGAACGGTAGGGAAGGGCCGGGAAGGATAGGGAACGGTAGGGAAGGGTCAGGAAGGATAGGGAACGGTAGGGAAGGGCCGGGAAGGATAGGGAACGGTAGGGAAGGGCCGGGAAGGATAGGGAACGGTAGGGAAGGGCCGGGAAGGATAGGGAACGGTAGGGAAGGGCCGGGAAGGATAGGGAACGGTAGGGAAGGGCCGGGAAGGATAGGGAACGGTAGGGAAGGGCCGGGAAGGATAGGGAACAGTAGGGAAGGGCCGGGAAGGATAGGGAACGGTAGGGAAGGATAGGGAATGCTAAGGAAGGATAGGGAACGGTAGGGAAGGGCCGGGAAGGATAGGGAACGGTAGGGAAGGGTCAGGAAGGATAGGGAACGGTAGGGAAGGGCCGGGAAGGATAGGGAACGGTAGGGAAGGGCCGGGAAGGATAGGGAACGGTAGGGAAGGGCCGGGAAGGATAGGGAACGGTAGGGAAGGGCCGGGAAGGATAGGGAACGGTAGGGAAGGGTCAGGAAGGATAGGGAATGCTAGGGGAGGATAGAGAATGGTAGGGAAGGGTCAGGAAGGATAGGGAACAATAGGGAAGAGCCCGGAAGGATAGGGAATTGTAGGGAAGGATAGGGAAAGTTAGGGAAGCATAGGGAACGGTAGGGAAGGGCCGGATGTTCAGAGGAGCCTGAACAGATTCTTGCAGCAGCCAGATGAGTCTTTGTAAAATGGATGCAATCTGGACTAGGAGAGACATGGGTGGGAGAAGGTATGAAGGATCCATCCATTCATCCAAGAACCATTAACTAGAAACATATCAACCAAATATAGTAAAGGAGCCTTGACAATATCCTGATTGGAATAAACTGTGAAAAACATTTGGGAAACATCTGGGGGAATTCTGAAAGCTGACTGGGTCAGTTCAGTTCAGTTCAGTCGATCAGTCGTGTCCGACTGTTTGCGACCCCATGAATCGCAGCATGCCAGGCCTCCCTGTCTATCACCAACTCCCAGAATTTACTCAAACTCATGCCATCCAGCCATCTCAACTGGGTACTTGTTGATATTAAGGAATTTTAGTTAATTGCTTTGAGGTGTAACAGTGATATTGCATTTATGTTTTTTCCCCTCGTGTATTTATGTTTTAAAAAGGAAAATCTTTATCTTTTAACAATATATACTGAAACATTTCTAGGTGGGATATGATGTGTTGCATTTGCTTAAAAAAAGGCTAGTGTGTGTGTGCACATGTAGGAAATGGATAGGGCAATGTAAATGAAATAAAATTGGTGTTGATCATTGATGAAGGTGGATGTTGGGTACATGTAAATTCATTATACTGTTTCATAAAATTGTGTTCTATTTTGTATATGTTTATGTTTATAATGAAATATTTTAAAAGAAATGTTCATTGAATGCCTACCATGTTCCAAGTAACTAGAGGTTTAATCAGGAAAGACACATTGCCTGCCTTCAAGAAGCCTATGATCTGGTGGGGCAGAAGAAGATCCTTGAAATCAGCAGGTGTGTAAACAATTACCTGCTGTACTCACAGTATAAACCAATTGCCATAGGAGAAACTAATTCTGACTGACTTGGTCAGGGCTTAATTGCAAGAGGAGGTAAGGTTTGACTGTTTCACTAGTAGAATTTACAGGGCTTGGTGACCTAGTGTATGTGAAAGAAGGAGTAGAAGGAAATGGAAGTTTACCTTGGGCACCTGGACAGTGGTAGCAATCCATTAACAAAGACAAGGGATACAGGAAGAGAAATAGGTCAGAGTGGGGGCAGGCATCAGCGGGATACCTGTGAAATGTAGAGATGTGCAGGAAGTCACGAAAACTGTGTTCTAGGCAGAAATGACAAAGGTTTCCAAAAGGGATGAACAAGGTATGTTTCAAAACCTCCTAGGTCCCAGGCTGATGGCTCTTAGGGTCTGAGAGGGGAGAAACGGGAGGTAAGGCTGGCTGGAGAGGTAGCTGTGCTCAGTGGGAGTTAAGCTGGGCTCCGTCATTGCCACTATACATGATGAGCAATGGTCAGTAGGTTTGAGGCCCCTTGTGGAAGGTGACACTTGAACTATGTGGGTTCCATTGCCAAGAGAAGTCATGAAGATGAAGGACTCAGCATCACTTTGTAAAAAGAATCATTTACCAGAAAGAAGCAGCCACTTCGGATGACCATAGTAAAAAGTGATTAACTCTCTTCTTTCATCGTTTTGGAAGTACAGTATACTGGTTTGGACTGTGGGCTCTGGAGCCATGCTGCTGCTGCTAAGTCACGTCAGTCGTGTCTGACTCTGTGCGACCCCGTAGACAGCAGCCCACCAGGCTCTCATCCCTGGGATTCTCCAGGGAAGTATACTGGAGTGGGTTGCCATTTCCTTCTCCAGTGCATGAAAGTGAAAAGTGAAAGTGAAGTTGCTCAGTTGTGTCCAACTCTTTGCGACCCCGTGGACTGTAGCCTACCAGGCTCCTCCATCCATGGGATTTCCCAGGCAAGAGTACTGAAGTGGGTTGCCATTGTCTTCGCTGCTGGAGCCATGCTACTTTGTATTAAATCCTGGCTACAAAGTTGCTTGACCTCTGTGAGCCTCCATTGTCTCACCTGTACAGAGGAGATAATATTATTTAACATGAAGAGTGGGGTCACTGCTCCTTTCTCCTGGGTCCTGGTGCCCACAAAGTTTTGTTTGAGCCCTCCAAGAGTCTGTTTCCTCAGTCCTGTGGAAGTTCTGTAATCAAATCCCACTGACCTCCAATGTCAAATTCTCTAGGGGTTCTCAGTCCCTTTGCTACATCCCCAGGCTGGGAAATCTGTTGTGGGTCCTAGAAATTTCTTAACAGTGCAAGAATTTCTTTAGTATAGTTGTTCTGCACTTTGTGGGTCATCTGACTGGTGGCTCTATGATGGGGTTAATGGCAACCTCCTTCAAGAGGGCTTAAGCCACAGGCTTTGTAACCCAGGTAGCTTCACCCAGAGCCCCTGCCCCTGCAGCAGACCACTGCTGACCCATACCTCCACAGGAGACTCAAACACAGGTCTGGCTCAGTCTTGCCTGTGAGTGTCCAGGAGTCTCCAGTGGAGGTGTGGGTCAGCGGTGGCCTGCTACAGGGTTGTGTGCACTGAGTGTGGCAGTGTGAGCACAGGACCTTTTGAAGGAGGTCGCCATTATCTTCATTACCTCCATAGTTTGGTCTCAGGGCTTTCCTGGTGGCTCAGAGGTTAAAGTGTCTGCCTGCAATGTGGGAGACCTGGGTTCGATCCCTGGGTCAGGAAGATCCCCTGGAGAAGGAAATGGCAACCCACTCCAGTATTCTTGCCTGGGAAATCTCATGGATGGAGGAGTCTGGTGGGATACAGTCCACGGGGTTGCAAAGAGTCCGACACAACTGAGCAACTTCACTCTCACTTTTTTTCAAACAACAGGAAGAGAACACAGCCCTGCCCTTCAACAGAAAACTGGATTAAAGATTTACGGAGCATGGCCCCACCCATCAGAACAAGATCCAGTTTCCTCCCTCAGTCAGTCTCCCCCACCAGGAAGCTTCCATAAGCCTCTTATTCTTCTCCATCAGAGGGCAGACAGAATGAAAACCACAATCACAGAAAACTAATCAAACTGACCACATGGACCACAGCCTTGTCTAACTCAATGAAAATATTAGCCATGCCATGTATGGCCACCCAAGATGGATGGGTCATTGTAGAGAGTTCTGACAAAACATGGTCTGCTGGAGAAGGGAATGGCAAGCCACTTCAGTATTCTTGCCTTGAGAACCCCATGAACAGCAGGAAAAGGCAAAAAGATAGGATACTGAAAGATGAACTCCCCAGGTCGGTAGGTGCCCAAAATGCTACTGGAGAAAAGTGGAGAAATAAATCCAGAAAGAATGAAGAGCCTAAGCCAAAGCGAAAACAACACCCAGTTGTGGATATGACTGGTGATGGAAGTAAAGTTCAAGACTGTAAAGGACAATATTGCATAGGAACCTGGAATGTTAGGTCCATGAATCACGGTAAATT
The DNA here is from genome assembly GCF_963930625.1 of Muntiacus reevesi. NCBI lineage: Eukaryota > Metazoa > Chordata > Mammalia > Artiodactyla > Cervidae > Muntiacus > Muntiacus reevesi. The sequence continues at coordinate 116,047,482 of NC_089271.1, read as the reverse complement.
AGAAGTGGTCAAACAGGAGACAGCAAGAGTGAACATCGACATGTTAGGAATCAGTAAACCAAAATGGACTAGAATGGGTGAATTTAACTCAGATACTGTGTGGATCACAATAAACTGTGGAAAATTCTGAAAGAGACGGGAATACCAGACCACCTGACTCACCTCTTGAGAAACCTATATCCAGGTCAGGAAGCAACAGTTAGAACTGGACATGGACCAAAAAAATGATTCAAAATAGGAAAAGGAGTACGTCAAGGCTGTATATTGTCACCCTGCTTATTTAACTTATATGCCAAGTACATCATGAGAAACGCTGGGCTGGAAGAAGCACAAGCTGGAATCAAGATTGCCAGGAGAAATATCAATAACCTCAGATATGCAGATGACACCACCCTTATGGCAGAAAGTGAAGAGGAACTAAAAAACTTCTTGATGAAAGTAAAAGAGGAGAGTGAAAAAGTTGGCTTAAAGCTCAACATTCAGAAAACTAAGATCATGGCATCTGGTCCCATCACTTTATGGGAAATAGATGGGGAAACCATGGAAGCAGTGTCAGACTTTATTTTCTTGGGCTCCAAAATCACTACAGATGGTGATTGCAGCCATGAAATTCAAAGATGCTTACTCCTTGGAAGGAAAGTTCTGACCAACCTAGATAGAATATTAAAAAGCAGAAATATTACTTTGCCAGCAAAGGTCCATCTAGTCAAGGCTATGGTTTTTCCAGTAGTCATGTATGGATGTGAGAGTTGGACTGTGAAGAAAGCTGAGCACCGAAGAGTTGATGCTTTTGAACTGTGGTGTTGGAGAAGACTCTTGAGAGTCCCTTGGACTGCAAGGAGGTCCAACCAGTCCATCTTAAAGGAGATCAGTCCTGAGTGTTCACTGGAAGGACTGATGCTGAAGCTGAAACTTCAGTACTTTGGCCACCTCATGCGAAGAGTTGACTCATTGGAAAAGACCTTGATGCTGGGAGGGATTGAGGGCAGGAGGAGAAGGGGACAACAGAGGATGAGATGGTTGCATGGCATCACCGACTCGATGGATATGAGTTTGAGTAAGCTCCGGGAGTTGGTGGTGGACAGGGAGGCCTGGCATGCTGCGATTCATGGGACTGCAGAGTCGGACACGACTGAGTGACTGAACTGACTGAACTGACTGGCTGACCATTATATCTACTACTGTGGGCAAGAATCCCTTAGAAGAAATGGGGTAGCCCTCATAGTCAATAAAACAGTCCGAAATGCAGTACTTGGGTGCAGTCTCAAAAATGACAGAACGATCTCCACTCATTCCCAAGGCAAACCATTCAATATCACAGTAATCCAAGTTATGCCCCAACCAGTAATGCTGAAGAAGCTGAAATTGAATGGTTCTATGAAGACCTACAAGACCTTCTAGAACTAATGCCCCAAAAGATGTCCTTTTCATCACATACGGGACTGGAATGCAAAAGTAGGAAGTCAAGAGATAATAGGCAAATTTGGCCTTGGAGTACAAAATGAAGCAGGGCAAAGGCTAACAGAGTTTTGCCAAGAGAACGCACTCATCATAGCAAACACCCTCTTCCAACAACACAAGAGAAAACTCTACACATGGACACCACCAGATGGTCCATACTGAAATCAGATTTTGGAGAAGCTCTATACAGTCAGCAAAAATGAGACCAAGAACTGACTGTGGCTCAGATCATGAACTCCTTATTGCCAAATCAGACTTAAATTGAAGAAAGTAGAGAAAATCACTAGACCATTCAGGTATGATCTAGATCAAACCCCTTATGATTATACAGTGGAAGTGACAAATAGATTCAAGGGATTAGATCTGATAGACAGAGTGCCAGATGAACTATGGACGGAGGTTCATGATGTTATACAGGAGACAGGGAGCAAGACCATCCTCAAGAAAAAGAAATGCAAAAAGGTGAAATGGTTGTCTGAGGAGGCCTTACTAATAGCTGAGAAAAGAAGAGAAAAGAAAGGCAAAGGAGAAAAGAAAAGATATACCCAACTGAATGCAGAGTTCCAAAGAATAGGAAGGAGAGAAAAGAAAGCCTTCCTCAGTGGTCAATGCAAAGAAATAGAGGAAAACAGTAGAATGGGAAAGACTAGAGATCTCCTCAGGAAAATTAGAGACACCAAGGGAAAATTTCATGCAAAAAAGGGCACAATAAAAGACAGAAATGGTGTGGACCTAAGAGAAACAGAAGATATTAAGAAGAGGTGGCAAGAATACACAGAGGAACTATACAAAAAAAGATCTTCATGATGCAGATAACCACAATGATCACTCACCTAGAGCCAGACATCCTGAAATGTGAAGTCAAGTGGGCCTTAGGAAGCATTACTACCAACAAAGCCAGTGGAGGTGATGGAATTCCAGTTGAGCTATTTCAAATCCTAAAAGATGATGCTGTCAAAGTGTTGCACTCAATATGCCAGCAAATTTGGAAAACACAGCAATGGCCACAGGACTGAAAAGGTCAGTTTTCATTCCAATCCCAAAGAAGGGCAATGCCAAAGAATGTTCAAACTACTGCACAATTGCACTCATCTCACACACTAGCAAAGTAATGCTCAAAATTCTCCAAGCCAGGCTTCAACAGAACGTGAACCATGAACTTCCAGATGTTCAAGCTGGATTTACAAAAGGCAAAGGAACCAGAGATCAAATTGCCAGCATCCATTGGATCAAAGCAAGAGAATGCCACAAAAACATCTACTTCTGCTTTATTGACCATGCCAAAGCCTTTGTGTAGATCACAACAAACTGTGGACAATTCTTTAAGAGATGGGAATACCATACCACGTTACCCGCCTCCTGAGAAATCTGTATGCAGGTCAAGAAGCAACAGTTAGAACTGAACATGGAGCAACAGACTGGTTCCAAATTGGGAAAGGAGTACATCAAGGCTGTATATTGCCACCCTGCTTATTTAACTTATATGCAGAGTACATCAGGCAAAAATTACTGGGCTGGATGAAGCACAAGCTGGAATCAAGATTGCTGGGAGAAATATTAATAGCCTCAGATATGCAGATGATACCACCCTTACAGTAGAAAGTGAAGAGGAACTAAAGAAACTCTTGATGAAAGTGAAAAAAGAGAGTGAAAAAGTTGGCTTAAAACTAACATTGAGAAAACTAAGATCATGGCATCCGGTTCCATCACTTCATGGCAAATAGATTGGAAAACAGTGGAAACTGTGACAGACTTTATTTTCTTGGGCTCCAAAATCACTGCAGATGGTGACTGTGGCCATGAAATTAAAAGACGCTTGCTCCTTGGAAGAAAAGCTATGACAAACCTAGACAGCATATTAAAAAGCAGAGACATCATTTTGCCAACAAGGTCTGAGATGAAGTGTTAAGAGGCAGATAGGACTGGTCTAGGGTGTAGACCAAGCATGGGCAATGTGGGAGATCTGGACCTTGCACCTAGTAGAAGCGGGACACAAACATCTGTAGAAGGGAGGAAGGGAGGAAAGAGTGTGGGGAGCAGAAGGAAGTGGGGAAGGAAAGATGGAGAAAGAAAGTGGGGAAGAAAAAAAGGATCTTGTGAGAAATGAACCACAAGTAACACTTATTGAATGCCAAATGGCTAGACAGCTGGAAGGTTCTCTGGGAGAGGGCCCTTCCTAGAGCCCTCCCTCTTGGATGCCTCTGGGCTGTTTAGGAGCTGGGTTCAGTTCAGTTCATTTCAGTCGCTCAGTCCAACTCTTTGTGATCCCATGGACTGCAGCATGCCAGGCTTCCCTGTCCATCACCAACTCCTGGAGCTTGCTCAAATTTATGTCCTTTGAGTTGGTGATGCCATCCAACCATCTCCTCCTCTGTCACCTCCTTCTCCTCCTGCCTTCAATCTTCCCCAGCAACAGGTTCTTCTCCAATGAGTCAGTTCTTCATATCTGGTGGCCAAAGTATTGAAGCTTCAGCTTCATTATCAGTCCTTCCAATGAATATTCAGGACTGATTTTCTTTAGGATGGACTGGTTGGATCTCCTTGCAGTCCAAGGGACTCTCAGGAGTCTTCTCCAACACCCCAGTTCAAAAGCATCAGTTCTTTGGTGCTCAGCTTTCTTGATAGTCCAACTCTCACATCCATATATGACTACTGGAAAAACCATAACTTTGATTAGATGGACTTCTGTTGGCGAAGTAATGTCTCTGCTTTTTAATATGCTGTCTATGTTTGTCATAGCTTTTCTTCCAAGAAGCAAGCGTCTTTTAATTTCATGACTGTGGTCACTATCTGCAGTGATTTTGGAGCCCCAAAAATAAAGCTGGGAGCTAGTACTCTATTCCCAGAGTTACCTGCAACAGAGTTCATTATTCGTAAGTTTCTTGGGATCAGGGTGGGACAGATTGACTTCTTTTTCTAGCAAGTGTGAAGCCACAGCCTCTCCAACCATTCAGAAAGAGCAAAGTTTAGGGCTTGGAATGGGAAAGGGGAAGAGCTACACACCAGAGGGAGAAAAGGGGATCTTGCAAGGATGTATGCTCCCCGCTATGGGAGGCCAGTGCCCAGTTTGTGCATTAGGGGGGAAATAGGAGTTATAACCGCCCTTCCTGGACCCCCCCACCCCCGGGCCGCTGATCAGCATATACCTCTGCTGTCTTTACAGTGGAGAACCTCTTTCAGCAGATGGAGGGCCCCAGCTCTCTTTTCCTCTGGACTAGGCAGGGACTGACTCCACTAGTAAGCCATCAGCAATCCTTCCTTACTGATTATCCCTTCACATGCTCTCATTTCTCAAATGAAAAAGAGAGAAAGGAATCTTCTATTGTCCCTACTCGTCCCTCCCATTCCACTCCACTTCTGTTCCCCCTTTACAGTGAAACATCTCAAAACAACTGTCTCTACTATGCTGTCTCTACTTTAACTCCATTTTCCTCGCCTAACCTGTTTCATCAAATCCTTCCACTTCCCTCTACAAGCACCAGCCTAATAGAAACCACCATCCACTTTGATAGGGATTATTAGGAAGCATCCTAACTAGTTTTCCTGTCTTGAGCCTTAGTCTCCTCTGAACCTTTCTCCACATGGTAGTCAAGTTGATCTTTTAAAAACACAAATTGGACCTGGAACACCACTCAACAATAAAAGAGAGCAAACTTCAGACACGCACAACTTGGATGACTTGTAAGGGAATTAAGCTGAGTGAAAAAACCAATCCCCAAAGGTTACACATTGTATGACTCATTTACATAACATTCTTAACATAACCAAATTATAGAAATGGAGTACAGATGAATGGTTGCCAATGGCAAGGAACTGCGTTGGGGGGGGTGGGGAGGTGGTACTGGGGAGGTGGCTGAGGCTACAGGAGCAACAGGATGGATTCTTGCAATGATGGAAGTATTTTGTATGCCAACTGTGGTGGATACATGAGTCTACAGGTGATAAAATCATGATAAAATTGGATAGAATTAAGTACAAATAAGGTTTCCCTGGTGGCTCAGTGGTAAAGAATCTGCCTGCCAATGCAGGAGATGTGGGTTCGATCCCTGGGTCAGGAAGATACCCTGAAGGAAATGTAAACCCACTCCAGTATTCTGCCTGAAAAAATCCCATGGACAGAGGAGGCTGGTGGGCTGCAGTCTATGGGGTTGCAAAAGAGTTGGACACCACTTAGCGACTAAAGAATGGCAAAGTACAAATAAAACCAGGGAAATAATAAGATTGGTAGATTAGACTAATGTCAATATTCTGGTTATGATTTTGTACTTATGATCTTGCATCATACAAGGGGAAACTGGGTAAGTACCCAGTAAAAAATACATGGGATTTCTCTGTATTAACATGTGAATCTACAATTATCCCCAAAGAAAAAAAGGAACAGAAAAGTAATATAAATCAGGTCATGTCATGCTCCAGGGGTAAAGCCATTCATTCACTGGCCTTCCATTGATTTTGGAATAAAATGGCCTGTCCATTGACTAGAATGCAGTCCAGGATCTGGTCCCTGCCAACCTATTCAGTCTTATGCTGCTCTCTCCAGCTCTTCTGGTACTGATCACAACCACCACCTCTTAGTCTTAAGGAGGTAAGATTTGCCCCTCCTGGGTTTCATACCTCTGCTTCCTCTTTCTGCAAGACTTTCTCCTGGCTCTTCCAATAGTTGCCATTTAATAAGTTTCAGGGCTCAGCTAAATGCCACCTCCTACTTTTCTAACCACACAGTTTGCACCCTCTTTTTTCCCTGCACAGGCCTAATGCCAAATTTGATATTTTCTCACTTCTTGATCGTCTGCCTTCCCCACTAGATTGCAAGCTCCCAGGGCAAGTGGAAGGGGTTCTGCTTGACTTTGCCCCATACCCTGAGCACCTGGCAGAGTGCTTGGCACACGGTGAGGGCTCAGTAAAACGAATGTTGAGTGAATGAATGAGTAGCCACGTGCCGCTCTGCCATCGGTGCTTTTCCGAATGATGTAAAGCCCTCTGTATGGTGGCTTTGGGCTCATGGTTGGGGATCCTTTCCACTCCCTCCGGCCGATTAAGGGGAAGGGTCGCTGGTGGGTCCTCTGGCGTCCCTCAGAACCACGGGGCTCCTGCAGTCTGGGGCCAAATCACGCTGCGCCCCGGACCCCGGCCGCTTTGCAGGGGGTGAGCAGGTTAGCTGGGGCCCCGGGTGACGCCACCTTCGCTCGACTCCCTTTGTTGCTCCCACCTCCCAGGCGCCGGCCGCGGCTGCCTGCAGTGACTCGTGACTCCTCGCCGGCCTCGAGGGCTGCGGCGCGAGGGAGGGGGGAGGGGGGCTCGGTCGCCCCCCGCCCGCCTTCCCCTCGGCCTCCCACGCCGCAGCCGGCCCGCCGGGGAAGAGCTCGCCCCCGCCTCCTCGTAGCCACCTTCCCCGCGCGCCCGCGCCTTGCAGTCGGCGGGCCGCTCCCGAGGCGGGGGCACGTGGCCGCGCGTGGTGCGTGGCGCCCCCACCCCGCCCCGCCCCCGGCCGGGCCGGCTCCGGCGCGCGCGCCGCGCACCGCAGCCCCGCGGGCCGGGCCCTGGCTGGCGCGCGCCCAGCCCCGCCCCCGGCCAGCCGCGCCCGCCCCCGCGCGCGCGCGCCCTCCCTCCCCGCCTCCCCCGCGCGCCCCTCCTCTCGCGCCCCTCCCGCGCCCTACATCCACCGCCCAGCCGAGGGGGCTCAGTCCGCAGCCGCCGCCGCCGCGCCTCCGTCTGGGTGCTGGCAGCGGCCGCCGCCGAGACAGCCGCGCGGGCGAGCATCCCCAGGCAGTAAGCCCGCTTTCTCTCCGCGTGTGAGTGCATGCGTGTGTGCCTCCCGCCCCCGTGGGCCCGCGTCCCGGGGGAGCGGCTGCCCTCCTACCCAGCCTCTGCCCGCGGGCTGGCCCCCGGGGCGGGTAGCTGGGGCCTCAGGCCTCGACCGCCCGGCCCGGGGTGGGGACTGTGGGCCAGCCGGCCGCGGGGTCCCCTCCCCTGCCCTCCCGCCGGTGCGTGCCTCAGCCTCCCCTCGGTTTTCGGGCTCTCGTCGCCGGGGTGGCGGGTGGAGGGGACCGGGAGCGCCTGGAGGTGGAGGGAGCGCGAGGGAGGAGGGGGTTCTCCCCATTTTCCTCTGCGGAATGGTGGGGCGTGGGGACCGAGGGTACGGGGGCCCTGGGCTTTCAGCCCGGGGATGGTGGGCAGTGGGGGTGGGGTGAGGTAGGGGGCACCTCTCGATTCCCTCAACGAGGATAGCTAGCTGGGGTTACGGAGAGGGGGTAAAGATGAAGTGCGGGGGTCCCCTCGGTTTTCTTGAGGATGGGGAGGACGGGAGGGAGGGAGGGGGAACCTGCCTCGGTTCGCATAACGAGGAGGGCGGGCGGGAGTGGGCAAGGTAAGGAGTAGAGGTGAGGGGCTCCCAGGGTTTTCTCGTCGAAGATGCTGGGGGGTGGTTCGAGGAGTGGAGGTGGAGTGCAGAGGGAGAGAGGAGGACACGGAGGGCCCGCTCTGGTTCTTCTCTGAGCGGGTGGCGGGGGGTGGGCGAATGGGGGTGGGGAGAGGGGGATTTCAGCTCCAGTGCGAAACCTAGAGAAACTGGAGGAAGGTTCTGTAACACGGGTTGAGTCTTAGGAGGTGAATTTTCAAAACTGCAGGGTGTGACCTTTCCGTCTCAAAAAGCGTGAAATCCCTACGAGGTGCCGTCTGTTCTAGGCGCTGGGAGAGAGGTTTCTGCTTTCGAAGTTTCTCTTTTCTCTTCTATTCCTTGCGGCCTCTTCGCAGGCATCCAGGACTAGGTAGAGATTTGGAAATCGGCAAGGGAAGACTTGTGGTTTGTGTTCGGCGCTATATGATTTTCTGCGTTTGAGACCGTACGGGTTTCTCAGGTTTGTTTTGATTGCCCCTTACAATACAAACCCTGTACCAGCGAGACCCCTTGGGGAAAGAAAAGAACAAGGTTTATTAAGGGGATTCCAGGTTTGGTTTTTGAATTTCCTGAAGTGCGAGAGATACGTCGTTGTAGTATTTTCCTTTCTTTCAGAAGACGTAGAAATAGAACTAAACGTACGTCTTTGCTGGAAGTTCCCTATATTCATTTACATTATTCCATCGGGATTGTCTGAGCCCCCTTTGATTTGAATTTGGAGTAGAGCCAGTTTTCCTAATTGGACCCATCATTTTGTAATTGCCCGTAATTCTTCCCTGGGTTATCAAATCTATGGCAAGCTTATAGAGCAGCAGGAATAATTTTTTTTTCGTTATCTTGATTAAGACAGTTTTAATGTAAATTTTATGTTGTTCCTTGGAAATGTGAACATTTGCAGGATAGCATACATTTAAATTATGAGCCCCTTGGAATTTTGCGAAGCCTTTTCCTCCCCAGCTCATCTCCAGGAACACAACAGAATCCTCCCCATTCTTTACACTGAGGAAGCAAGGGCTTCTGGGATGGTTGCTTTGCTTTTGGAAACTCATGCTCATATTTGTTTAGGAAGAATACGTATTGAAAAGGCTCAGGTCTTTAATGTGGTGAGGCTATATGTGCTTTCCCATTCTGGTTACATAAGGTTCCAATCTAGTCTTTACCTTTAGTCTTTAAAAATGCTTATTTAACATTTTTAAGAGCAAATATCATCTTTATGCAATAGGAAACTGGTCAGATATACCATGATTTGTGCAAGCCACCTACCAATAAGTATATAGTCTTAAGACTACCATACAGATTCTGTAACTATATCTGGTTTTTGAAATTCTGAGCTACCATTCCCATATTGAATTTTTGGAGAATGAAAACATTTTTTTCAACCAAGTCTAGATTTTTGAGTGAAAGTTTAAAAAACTGGTATACGATTTAAATTGGTAAAATTCCCCTTATATGATACCAGGAAATTGAAGCTAACTTAATGTGTCCAACTAATGGACCACTTAAACAAGATAATTTATTTGTGTACTGGAAATGATAAACTGGAAATATTTTAAGTGGAAATAGAGGTTTTGGTCTCAAAGATGGACGAGAGTACATTTAAATGAACACTATTGTTTGCACCATTTCTAATGTTAATGTGATATCCAATTCTATACACTGGTCAATGATCTAAAACTAATACATTAAAAGTGCAGTTTAAATCTGGTATTTTCTCATGCAAATAAAATGCTGGGAGTGGTGAAATTTTTTACAGAGAGAAGCATGTGATGGTGGTGGGCCCTAGAATTTCTCTAGACAAAATGAGTAAATGAAGTGTCTTTTATCCAGCTTTTTGAGAATGTGGTGTTTGCCCTGCAGGACTGGAGAAGGAGAGAAAAAAAGTAAACTTCAAAAATTAACAAAAATATGGTCAGATATCTTTCTAAATATTTTTTTTACACTTATTTGGCTTAGTTGTGATATGCAGGATCTTTCGTTGCTGCTCTCGGGCTGAGTTCTTTTGTGGCATGTGGGATCTTAGTTCCTGACTAGGGATCTAACCATGACCCCTGCATTGCAAGGCAGATTCCTAACTACTGGACAACCCGGGAAGTTTCTCTAAATATTCTTAAAATTTTTGCTTATATCCATTTGTAAATCAAGCCTCCAAATTAATTTAAGACCTTGACTCCCACCTCTATAAAGTTTTGACCTTAAAGAAAAAAAGGGCTGTTCACTGAAGGATGGCCGTTAACCTCCTGAGGTTGACCCAGCCCTGTTTTCCTGCTTCCCACCTCCAGCTTCCCGTCTTTCCCTCTTGTGCCAACTTTTATGACCTTGTGGGAGTTGAACAAATGTTCATGCTTGCTTGAACTCTAGTCCTTATCTATTTGGCTGCTATCCCCAACTTTTACCTACAAAATTTTTTTTGGTTAATTGAACTTTCCAGTTGTTTGGGTTTGGAGTAAAAGGGAGTAGACTATAATTATTTTCTCTTAAAAGATCTTTTCTTTCAGCTCCTGTTGGACAAGAGCAAAGAAAGGTTTTTTTTTTTTTTTCTTTTTGTCAACAGAGTACTTAATTAAGCAGACTATATGGCCATTTATTTATTCAACCAACATTTGCTGAGTTACTGCCTCTGTTGGAGGCTCTGTGCTAGGTACTCTGTGCTAGATGCACAGTGGATAAGACATGGCTCCTGCTTTCCGGTGCAGTTATTAAAATGAAAAATAGACAGTGAAGTCATTGTGAATAATCAAGAGTTGTCCAGAGTCTTTTGGACTGGACAGTAAACATGCTACAGCCCTGCAAACAGGGGAGCCATTTTTTCTGAGGTATTTAGTCACTGTATAAATTCCATCTCACCTTCCCAACGAAGACATAGTCTGTCAGTTTGGGTAATATGATTTATAAGTCATCTTAAGGTTAATGGCCTTTAAAATTTTTTATGTAATTAGGACATAGCAGATGTCTTGATTTTTAAAGTCCAACATTTTGTATGACCGTATAGAGTAGTGGGGCTTCCCAGGAGGTGCTAGTGGTAAAGAACCCGCCTGCCAGGGCAGGAGACATAAGAGTCATGGGTTTGATCCCTGGATTGGGAAGATCTCCTGGAGGAGGGCCTGGCAATCAACTCCAGTATTCTTGCCTGGAGAATCCCATGGACAGAGGAGCCTGGTGGGTTACAGTTCATAGGGTCGCAAAGAGTCGGACATGACAAAAGTGACTTGGCATGCACGTACAGAGTAGTGAAAACACAAACAGGCCAGCATTCTTTCCTTTGACTTAAAGCAGCTTCTGACAGCAAATTGGGCCAAAAAATTTATTTTTCTATGGTCAGCTTTGAATTATGGATACCAATGAATGATGGAGCATGGAGAAGTAGATAAAACTAAATGAGTGTGTGAGTAAAACTTTGTCCTCCTGCAGGGCTGCCTCCCAAGTTTTTGAGAGTTCCCATCTGCGGGTAGTTCTAGACCAGTGATTTTGAACTGGGGCACTTTTGCCCCCTAGGGGACACTGAACAGTGTCTGGAAAGAGTTTCAGTGGTCACAGCTTTGGGTATGTCTAGTGGGTAGAGATCAGGCAAGAGGCTTAAACATTCTATGATGCACGGGGCAGCCCCCCACAACAGAGAATCACCTGACCCCGATTGTGAATAATGCTGAGGTTGATGTAATTTCCTGTATGAAACGCAGTAAAACGTAATTTTAGGAGAGAACACTAACAGTGTCTTGATGTGAATAAGGAGTTGGCTGAGCTTACTTTACTAGTCTTAAGAGTGACTAGTTCCTGAACATCAATCCAAATAATTAAGACTGATAAAAGCTATCATTTATGGTACTTAACCCTGTGCCAGGCCCCTGTATATGTTGTATAGTCACTTCAGTTTTTAAATGAAGAACCAGGCTCAGAGAGGTTATTTGCCTTCGGTCTCACAGCTGGTCACGGTTAGACAGAGACGCCAAAATTAAGATTGTCTTACTACTCAGAAGTTCATGGTTTTGAGCACAACATCATACTGCCTCCCTTGTGGTGTGCTCCATTCAAAATCTTACTTAAAATCAAAATTACAGTATGTCCTATATACCATTGAGTTTGCTGAAGAGTAATTAAAACTATGAATGTTAAATTTGATCATATAGAAGTATGGGGAGAGAGAGAACTGACATTACTTGAAGGCCTACTATACCTCTAGAAAATATGTGAGGGACTTCCTTGGTGGTCCAGCGGTTGAGAATCTGCCTTGTGTAGTGCAAGGGATGCAGGTTCAATCCCTGGTTGGGTAACTAAGATCCCACATGAGGCAACTAAGCCCTTATGCCACAGTGAATATCCTGCGTGATGCAACTAAGTCCTGAGGTAGCCCAATAATTTAATTTTTAGAAAAAGAAAATGTGAATTGAATTTATACCCATTATGTAATTTGATCCTGACAGCAACTTTGCAAAGTGGTTATCGGATGAAGTTGGTTAAGTACACAACTAATAAGCAGCAGAGTTGGGATTTGAACTTCAGTCCTGTAACTAAGCCATTGTCCCTTGCTGCGTTCTCTGAAGCTTGGGTTGCTGAAGGGGGTGAGGCAAGGAGCCTACTGCAGAGAGATGAGTGAGTAGTCCTAGGTAAAAAGTCCTTTCAGGGTTAATGTGTTGTAGAAATGGATTACATCCAGGCGGAGAGTGGAGAGGTGAACTACTATACCTTCTTCAACTGAGAAGAATGCAGTTCAATAGGAGGTTTGTTCTAGAGTTCTACCCAAACTGAAACTGCAGTTGTCATTTTGGAGGATTTTGTAGTCTGTCTACTGTGAAATTTTTAAACACTGTTTTTATAATGGTGAAACTAGAAGTTACTTAATTGCATGTATATCCTTTCCATGGCTTACCTTCTGCCTTTTTTGAACTGTTGTATAGAACTTAACAATGACAGTATTTAGTTTTGTAGTCTTTGTACACAATTTAAACATTTGTTTTTGCTGTGGACATTGTTTTTACAATAAACGTCATCAAATTCATACTTGTGTTTTCCATATGGGGGTGTGTGTTTTGTTTTGACAGCTAAATATTTATTTTAACTTTAGATGTGTTGTGTTTTAGAGCATAAAAAGAGGAAAAATAAAAACCAGCCCAATAGCAACCATATTTTGTCCGGCAAGCTTTGTGTGTGGGGGGTGGGGTGTAGAAGAAGTACCTCATGTTTCATTTCATTTACTTTAAAGGAATTTTAGCCATGATTCTCAAAGGCCAGGATGCTGGAGGAAAAAAAAAAGAGGAAGATTATCTAGATAAAATGTACGTTTTGATTTCCACATAAAACTGTGAGGCATAGATTCTGATTATAGTAATAATGTCCTGATTCTGACTATAGCAATCAGCCACTTGAGTAATCAACCACTGTATGTGGACATGTTTTGTGATGCTGCCTGATTTTGTTACCCCTTCCCCCAAGATTTTTTTTTTGTTTTTATTTTTTAAATATTTATTTACTCATTTACTTTTGGCTGCGTTGGGTCTTAGTTGCAACATGTGAGATCTTCCTTGCAGAACACAGGTTTCTTTCTAATTGCAGCACACAGGCTCCATAGAGGGCTCTGTAGTTTATGGCACATGGGCTTAGTTGCCTCATAGTGTGTGGGATCTTAGTTCCCCAACCAGGGGTCGAACCCGTGACCCCTGCATTGGAAGGTGGATTCTTAACCACTGGACCAACAAGGAAGTTCCCTCCCCCAGGATTTTAGAGTGGACTTGAGAAATCTGGTAAAACTTGCAAGAACACATTAATCATTTTGAAAATCTATTTTTAAAATAAGAATGGCACTTTTTCATTGTGGGGAAATTCAGAAAATACAGACAAGCTTAAAGAAAATAAAAATCAGTTATAACCCACCACCCCAAAATTAGTGATAAGTATTTTGAATGTCTTTTTTAAATGCAGTGATTTTTTAAATTTTTTAATTTATTTTTTTCAGTTATTTTTATTAGTTGAAGGCTAATTACTTTACAATATTGTAGTGGCTTTTGTCATACATTGACATGAATCAGCCATGGATTTACATGTATTCCCCATCCCGATCCCCCCTCCCACCTCCCTCTTCACCCGATTCCTCTGGGTTTCCCCAGTGCACCAGATGCAGTGATTTTTTTTTAATGGTGAACCCAAGTCCATTGCAGAATCTCCAGTTTATAAGTGTAGTCTTAGGTTTTTTAAAAATTTTACCAAAAAAATCTGAATTACTGTTGCATCTCTAGATAGAAGTCGTGGTCATGAAGAGTGAAATGGGAATGCCATCCAAGAGTTAGAGAAGGATCATGTGGCCGCCTCCTGTAAGCTCCTTAAAATACCTCCTCCTCCAATTTGAGTAGGAGAATTTCAGCTAGTGGGCTGTCAGGATCCACCTCCCTTTGTTTTACAGATGAGAAAACTGAGGCTCAAAGAGGCCAAGCGCATGATCCAAGGTTGTATGATATGTTAATGTCAGAGTTCCAATTTGAAGCTTTAGGTCCTCCATATGTAGGTAAGTTTGAATTTCCTAATTAATAACTCTTCAAAGCCAGAACTTTCTATTGACCTGTCTCTCAAAAGAATACGTTATTATGGTGAAAGTATGTTAAGTTAGTAAAGGATACCAAAAAGGCCATGGTTTTCCTAATTTCAGAAAATTATCAAAACAGTTGTTTGCAGGAGTTTATCATGTTATTTGCTTTATTGAAATTGAACATTAGTGGTGGGAATCCTCTTTTGAGCAGCTAGCCTTTAATTTCTTTTGGCCTGGGAGGTAAGGACAAGTACCACAGCCTATAGAATATGCCTAGAATCACAGAAATGCAGCAGCAACTTTATAAGAGTCTTTACACATACTAGCCTGGAAGGCCCCAATTGGAGCCATTGCTGCGTGAGTTTCCTTTGCCTTTATAAAATGAGATGTCTTTAAATTGTGGAAAAAAATTTTAAAGATGTATTTGCAAAAAAAAAAAAAAAGATGTATTTGCTTCCAAACTTAGGAAGTTCAGTTGCAGCAAATGCACATGTGCATGCGCCCACATGTGCAAATGTTGTTTTAAATCTAGCACCGTTAAAAAAATAAATTCTTCAACTTTCCTCCCTCTCTTTCTTGGCCGTCTTTGTTCTTTCTGTAGCTGTGTGGGTCATTCTCTTCATATCTCCTTTGACTGAATGTCTATTTTACTCTCAGGGTGACTTTTCTTTTTCTTTTTGGCGGGGGAGGGATCCAATGGACTCTGCCCACTTGCCTTTTTTCCAGGCTCTTGGGAGTCCTCATCAAGTTCTTCTGCCCCTGTGTCTTCCTCTTCCCTCGTTTGCCAGTATTACAGTTAGCCCACCGTGGACCAGGTCTGTTTTTCAGCCTAGGATAGGCAGGGAAGCTGCTCTCCAGAGCAGGTGTGTGGTGAGATCCGGTGTCACTTGATACAGAAATGTCACTGCTAGAAGAGAATTCAACAAAGTACATCCATGATTACATAGGCTGCGTACACATGTAAACCTTTAACACAAAATCATCCCTTCTCCGTGGCCAGCGGCCCGACCAATGCTAAAGCTACGTGGAATAATGATTATGGATACTCCCTGCCAAGGGCTTACTATGTGAACAAATGAGAAAATTGTACCCTTGCCTAGGGGTGTGTTCTGAAGTAGTTTTTGCTCCTGTTCCTCATTATTGCCTGCTAATGAGTATGTATATTGTCAGTGAGCTGCCAGCTCTTCCCAGCTTCTTGCAGTACGCTGTATTTCTCTTCTGAAAATGGGTTTTCCTCTGTATTTAAATCAAGGAGATTTGCTTGCATTTTATTTTGGGAGTCCTCTAGGTGTAAAATACACAGATAAAAGATACATGTGTACTGGCTTTGTAAGTGCAATGAAACCTAGAAAAAGAAAAGAGCTATCAAAATAAGTCATGGTTGCCAGCATTCTACTTTCTGTAGGTTTTATTTACCCACCTGAAAACTCTGGCTCTTACAAATGTTCAGGACATAGTCCACAGTAGACATTCTAATCACAAGAATTTGCAAAATTCACAAAATTCTAAACATGCTTTTCAGAACTAAAGACATGATAGCTGGCAATGAAGAGACTTTATTGTCAAGGTTGTATTGATAAGAATGTTACAAAAGTTAATTTCTGTACTTAACAAGTTTTGTTATTCACTTTCAGTTTTAGAGTGCAGATAAGGCTGCTTGGCATCTGTCAGATTAAAAATGTGTGATTTATTAAGAAGACATTAAGGATTGGTTTTTCAGTGGATCTCTGTCAGGTCTGCTATTAGACTTTATTCTTGTTTGGGAAGCTGATTGCCAGCATCTGTGTATAGACATAATTAATCATTTGCACTTCTTGTGACCAGGTGAACTGAAGTAACAGGTGTCCCCCCAGGTTGCCAAGACTAAAAAGTACATATAGGCACACAGACACATAAATTCCAAAAATTTTATATCACTAAACCATAGTGGTGAATTTAGACATTTGAATTAACAAAATTTTGTTTTTCAACAGTTTGTAAGAAGCACCCTGTAAATAATGATAGCTTCAAATACTTACATTGTTTTTTTTTTTTAAATATTGTCAGTCAGATGGTTTCTAGATGCTGAGGAGACACTTTGAGTTCCTTATCAAAGATTCTACATCTCCAAATACCAGGGTCAGTTCAGATTTTCAAATTCTGGACCCTTCCCTTCTGGGCCACAAGATGCAAAAATTTCCAGTGTAGTAAGCACATGTAACCACACTAAGGAAAAGAAATGAAGCAGCCAAGCTAATCGGAAGTAAAAGTTTATACTTGCATCTACAGATAAAACAGTTGGCCTTTCTTGGAGCTACTTTTTAAATATCAACTTCCCCCAATTTATTAAAGAATAACATACATAATTGTATATATTTACAGGTGTAGTGTGGTACAATAAATTAAGTACAATAAATCTGTCATAAATAAATTATAATAGATAAATTAGGAGTTTAGGATAAACATGTACACACTACTGTATACAAAGTAGACAACAAGGGCCTACTGTATAACAGGGAACTATATTCCATATCTTGTAATAACCTCTAATGGAAAAGAATCTGAGAAAGAATAGATATATGTATATAACTGAATCACTTTTCTGTACACCTGAAAACATTGTAAATTTTAAAACATTGTAAATGAACTACACTTCAATTTAAAAATGATTAAAAATAATATGAAAAAAGAAAAAGGGAAGTGTACAATGTGATGGTTTGATATACATATGCATTGTGGAATGATTATCAAGATAATCTGATATCCACTCTATCGAGTATAATTTATGTACAGTAAACTACATCCAGTTAAGGCATATGGGTTGCAGCAGAGGTATACACCCATGAGGCTACTACCACTCTGGGAATGTGGAATATTTGGGGCACTCACTCCCCCTCCATGTTTCCTTTCGCTTCTTTTTTTGCAGCACATTCTTCCCTTGCCCCAGTCCCCAGGCCACTGCTGATCTGCTTTTGTGTAAAAGCTGCTTTCTAAACTTAGATGTGAAAAGTTTGTGGATCTTTCTTGATCCAAAGACCAGATATAAATCCAGAATGCTGTTTTCTTCTCTGTATTTGAGATAAAATAATATTACAGGGAGATGCCAGGTTTGACTTTCTAGAATCTTTTCCTGATTGCTTAAAGATGTGTACTTAAGAATTTTGTCTGTGAGTAAACTACAGCCTCCTTATTAAATAGTCTCACTACATACTTGGATTGAAGGGAGATTGAAACCAAGAGAGAAACAATTCTAATAAAATGGAAAAAGTGGTATGTGTCCTTCTGAAATAGGTAATGACATGTCAGATCCCTCAAGGATAGGACACATAATGTGATTTGAATCTTGCTTCATACTTTTTCATAGATTAAGACTGAAAGCAATGAGAGCAAATGTTTTACATCTGTAGATCTATACATCCAGCTAGTGTGTATTTCAATATACAATCATTATTCAGGAATAACCCTATCCCCTGAGCCTTCCGAAAGATTTGAACTGGTTTCAGGGGGAATTTAAAGTGGATGGAAGGTATACCATCTTTACACACTAGTGCAAAGCCAGCTTTTCACATGCTGACTGTTGCTTTCCCATTGATATATTCAGTTGAACGAATGATTAGACAGTCGAAGGGCTATAGCACAGATAGGGGCTTCCCAGGTGGCGCTAGTGGTAAAGAAACTGCCTGCCAGTGCGGGAGACGTAAGAGACACTAGTTCGATCTCTGGGTCAGAAAGTTCTGGAGGAGGAAATGGCAACCCATTCCAGTATTCTTGCCTGGAGAATCCCCATGGACAGAGGAACTTGGTGGGCTACAGTCTATGGGGTGCAAGGAGTCGGACAACTGAGCACATACACACAGTATTGAGATGCAGTTTCTCCCTTCCTCACTCATTCCCTCAAAATAATCCATGTCACCGTAATTTGTGTCTAACAAGCCTTCCTTTCCATTGCTATTGCTCTGTCCTGCATCTAGTCTCCATCTGACGCTCTTGATTTCGACTGTTTCTGCCCTTCTTTGCTTTTCTTTCCCAGTTTTCTTATTCCTCCTCTTGTCTGTCTCCTGATACTACTTCTCTTACGCTGCTCCGCTTTCTCATGACAAAGCTGTTTTTATAAACATCTCAAGACCAAGTCAGCAGCAGACTAATTCCAACATGTCAGATGTCATCTTGGAGATTGTTTTTCTTTTTGTTTCATGGTCCAATAATTCAAACTCCTTTTAAGTTTGGGGCCATGCTGGTGGTTTGAGAGTTGTGAAGGGTTGGTTTTCAGATAAAGCTGAATATGTGGGTCTGTTACCGACAGTTGTTGAAACCATGATTCACTGAAAAGGAATGAATGATGTACATTACAATGTTCTTACAAAACTTACTTTTACAAAGCTAAAGCAATTAAAATGCTCTTTCGGTAAGGAAATTTATTGTTCCTCAAAAGGTACTGGAAAGATTTTGTTTTGTTTTTATTGGGCATGACTTGCAGCTTGTTGGATCTTAGTTCCCTGTCCGGGACCAAACCTGGGCCCTTGGCAGTTAAAGTGTAGGAGTTTAAACCATGAGACTGCCAGGGCATTCCTGGAAAGGGTTGTTTTTTTTCTTTAAATCCTTCAACATTAGTCAAAATCTATAGAATGCACAACACACACAGAGTGAACCCTAATGAACTATTAAGGTTAGTTAATAGTTATCAATGATGATTCAACAACTAATATATTACAGTCATGCAGGGTATCAAAAATAGAGGAAAGTGGGAAGGGATCTTATGAAGGTATGTGGGAACCACTTTCTGTTCAATTCTGTAACCCTAAAACTGCTTTTAAAGTGTATATAGGTGTATAACACTGTCACTTAAGCTGTATAGCAGAGGTTGGCACAACGTTGTAAATCAACTTAAAAAATTATTGCCAAAAAATAAAGTTGCTTTAATAAATCTATTATTTTCTCTTGAGATTCAGAAATATAATGAATCTATCAGGCACTTTTTATTATTAACTTGTAGATGAAAGCACAGTGTTTGTTTTTAAGTAAGGTAATGTAAAAGTTGGATATGACTGAGTCTGAGCATAGCATATAGCGTAACATAAGAGACGTGCTTCTCATGAGTGCTGTAAGTTGAATCATGCTTTGTTGGACTCAGTCACTCAGTCGTGTCTGAGTCTTTATGACCCCCAGCAGGCTCCTCTGTCCATGGATTTCCCAGACAAGTATACTGGAGTAGGTTGCCATTTCCTACTCCAGGGGATTTTCCTGACCCAAGGATCGAACCCAGGCCTCCTGCAGGCGGATTCTTGACCACAGAGTCATGTGGAAAGCCCTTAACTTACCCCATGGGCTCCCTGAGTAGTGAGAGTGTGAGCTCCTGGGAGAGCTGCCCAGTGTTGCCCACCTCTGTCAGGTTGTACAAGAGTTACTGGGCAGGTCAGTGTCAACACGGGGTTGGAACATTCTCTGTCTGTGGTCACTGAGGCATCATGCCATCTTTGTGGTGGAGTGGAGCCCCAGGCTTGACAAATTGCCTGCCTTACAACTCCAAGAGCCCCTTTTTGACTCTTGCATTTGTGGTGTCACCAGCAACAGTGACAGTTGGTGAGCTCATGCCAACTCTTGGAGCCAGTATTCAGGGCAGAGTTTGATTGCTTTGGACCAAAGGTTATTGCTTGGCTTGTAGTAACATAAATCTGATACCAAAACCTCCAGGCAGTTATTCAGCTTGGCCAACGCGACAGTAAACCTATGTGAAAAGATGAGGTCTTTTAAGGTCTTTTTGTAAATGATTTCTATATTACTGGAACTGAGTGAATATTATGAGCATCTTCAAGTATGTGTTGCTTTCTTGAGTTGGCTATGTAAACAGACCCTTCTATGTAGGCGTGGGTGGGTGGGGATCAGGCCTGAGAGGGACACTGAGGCTGAGGGAGGTAAGCGAACATTGGGATGGTGTTAAAGTCATTGGAAGAGAAAAAGATGACAAAGAATTAGGAATTAGAACACAAATGAGGGCAGTCACTCAAGGAATCAAGGAATGGATATCTTGGTGATATGATTGCTCATGGAATGTGTCCATCAGCTCTGTGATGAGACCCAGGGTCAAAATCTTCATACGGTTAGCTGCAAAATTACTCATGAAGGGGGAGTTGGTTATCAAGTTCACCTGTTTAATGTATTAAATTCATTGTATATTGGAAGAATTTTTTAATGTATGGATCTGCTATATATACTTATTATTATGCCTGTTATTAGGAAAGCTTTCACATATTTTTTTCTAGATTTCAATGCTTGACTGGTTGACTGTACGTGTGATCCTACCTCTATTGGGAGCAGCAGATTTTAATGAGAAGGGGAAAGAAGGGACAGGGAGAATCTCTCCATTGAGTCACAATCCTAGATGGAGGCTGGGGATTCCAGTTTGGCTGCCAAGGTCACGGGTTACTGTGGACCAGTGGTGACCCGAATGGTGGCATAAGCACTGCATTCCTTGTGGTCACCCTCACGATGGACACCAAGTTCTGCAAGCTGCCTGGATTGTATGTGCAGTTCCTGTCCATTGTAGAGGCAGCAAAAGTAATGGTCTGACCAATGCATCCTGTGTTCAGCCCACAGGTGTACACAGGCTCGGTCAGTCGAGAGGCCTGGCACAGTCTTGCTCCTCCCAGCCAGGCTGCTGGAAATAGCTGGAAGGCCTGTGGAGATGCTGTGATGATGGCAGGCAGGGCGGGTATGTGACAGGGTCTGCCCTGCTTACCCTGGATTTTCCTGTTAAGGTGCAGGGAAAGTTCAGAAAAAGTTGGGGCCTCTTGGCAGAGGCCATCAAGCCCCCAGAGCAGTGTACTTTAGACTTCCCCCACTGCCAGGCTGTTAGGGCTGCACGGGCCTGGTATGTATCAGATGGAACTTGGGGTACTTGTGAAAGTTTCTGACATACAACTTGAAAGTTGATTTGTGTCACCTCATAAGCTTATTGTCCCTTCCTCTTTTAAAACTCCTACAATTTTCCTTTTGTTGCTGTTGTTGTTTAGTCATGTCTGACTCTTTACTATCCCATGGACTGTAACCTGCCAGGCTCCTCTATTCCTAGGGTTTTCCAGGCAAGAATACTGGAGTGGGTTGCCATTTCCTTCTGCAGGGGATCTTCCCGACCAGGGATCAAACCCACTTCGCCCGTGTCTCCTGCATTGGCAGGCAGATTCTTTACTGCTGAACCACCTGGGAAGCCGAAATTTTCCTTTCTGTGTGTGTTATTGTCCCTGTAGCACACCCTGGCTGTGTGCATGCCAATGTGAAGGGCTTCCTCTGCAGCTAATTGATTGGAGCAGGGCTGCCCAGCTGTCAGCGCTTCAGGAAACAGTTCATAGGATACAAAAGCCAGCTTCTAGAGTAAGACTCTGAACACTTCCTCAAATGAAATCCTCAGATGTTTATTGACTGTTTATTCTGTGTGCAAGGCACTTTGCTAGATGCAGTGGAGAATATTAAAAACAAAAGGGATCTCTTCAAGCAAGGAATATCCATCCTAATTGGAGAAACTGTTAGAGACACATTAAGGATGTGGTGAAAAGACCACTGAACTGAGGGGGAAGAGGAAGGAGTCGGGAGTGTTGAGTGCTAGTCCAAGTTCTACCAATAACCATCTGATCCCTTGGGCAAAGTGCTTCCCCTCTCGGGGTCTCAGTTTAGAAAAGGAATTGGACTGGATAATCTCTAAGACTTTCTATATAGATTGGTTCAAAAGCAAATGGGTTAAAAAGTTAAACAACAGTACAGAGTGGTAATAGAAGGATTCCAGGAGATGGTACCTTTTCTTTTGCCAAATGAAATATGCATATGATAGTTACTTTTATGTGTATATGGTATATATATTTATACTATATAATTGTACTGATTACACAACTATCTTCCCTGGTGGCTCAGATGGTCAAGCATCTGCCTGCAATGCAGGAGACCCAGGTTCAATCCCTGGCTCGGGAAGATCTCCTCGAGAAGGAAATGGCAACCCACTCCAGTACTCTTGCCTGGAGAATCCCATGGATGGAGGAGCCTGGTAGGCTACAGTTCCATGGGGTTGCAAAGAGTCAGACATGACTGAGCGACTTCACTTTCACACAACTATAGACTAGTATTTATCAAAGTGGTGTCCTTGGACCAGCAGCATCAGCATTACCTGGGAAGCTTGTTGAAAATGCAGATTCATGGGCCCCATTTCAGACCCACTGAATCAGAAGCAGTGGGGATGCAGCTCAACACTTTGTGTTTCAGTAACCCCCTGCCCCAGGAGACTGGGACAGTTGTTCTCAAACTTGGCTGCATATTAGATTCATCTGGGGGACCATGGGGGCCACTCAGACGTTACTAGTTGCTTTGGCATCCCAGGTGCAGCCAATTTGAGAATCTCACTGATTTAGGGAAGGTGAGATGCATCAAAGCAC
This sequence comes from Muntiacus reevesi, assembly GCF_963930625.1. NCBI lineage: Eukaryota > Metazoa > Chordata > Mammalia > Artiodactyla > Cervidae > Muntiacus > Muntiacus reevesi. Next base: position 116,024,714 of record NC_089271.1, on the reverse strand, counting down.
CTCTTACTCTGCAGTGGTAACAAAGTTCAGAGGCATGGAGTCAGCCAAAGCTGAAGTTGAGTGTGGGAGGATGGGGAAAAGTAGATTTGAATAGGACTGGGAGGCCTTGGGTTTCATGCTAGAAATTTGGCATTTAGATTGAAGGAGAGGAAAGTTTGGAGGAACGGGAGTGATCCGTTCAAGGTGGTACATTTGAACGGTTATTCTAGCAGCTCTATGAAGACAGGAGTGCATCCATATTAGGAAGCCTGGTGAAGTAAGTAGTCTAGGTCTAAAGTAATCATGAACCATATTAGCATTGTAGAAATGTGATTATAAGGAAGAAAAGGTGTGAGAGCTCTTTGTAGGACAAATGGCTAGGATTCAGTGATGGCTCTGTGGGGAGAAGGCAGGGTTAGAACTAAGCCTTTGGCTCAGGAATTTCTCTCTTGTCCTGGGATAACCCAGGCCCTGCAGAGGCAGCTATCAGAAGTGTCACGTTTTATGCATCTGTACTCATCCTTTGTCCCTCATTGCTTTGATTTTGGAGTTCTAATTGTGTAGGTATTCCCCAGTGAGTTATAGAGAAACACAAATTATAGTCACCCAGAAAGCTACCCATGATCATCATGGCGGGGCGGGAGGGGGGAATCCTGTTTCTCTTGACAAAAGAATGCTTGGAGTTGTGGGAACGTCGTAAACTTGGCAATGACTAATTCAAGCCTATCAGTCAATTAAGTGAATTTTTATTCTATCGTTTGTTTTATTTGGGGACTGTTGTAATAGTCATTGAAAGGACATCAATCTTCATATTTTTAAAACAAAAATACCATTGAACATTAGGGCAAAGGACAGGATCTTAAGGTTTTACCTTTTAACTTTAGCAAATGTTTGGTGCTCCATTTTTCTTGCTGGATTTTGCCTTTTGTTCTTTTTTGGTGGCGCTGGTGGTGATGGTTTTTTTTTTTTTTGCATTGTTTCTCATGCCTCATAATTTTAGTTTATTCTGTTATCGATGACTTTTGTATTCCTAAGTATTCTTAATGTTTTATTTGTTTTTCTACTTTTCTTTAGTCTTATAAAACTCATTAGCCAGCAGTTATGTAAAAGCATATGAGGAAAATACCTATAGTGTTTTTTTAACCTTTGACCCCCCCTTCATCCATTTCCCCAACCCCTGCCTCTGGCAGCCACTAACCTGTTCTTTGTATATATGAGCTTTAAAAAAAATTTTTTTTAGATTGTATGTATGAGAAATCATACAATATTTGTCTTTTTCTGTCTAATTTCACTTACATAATGCCCAAGAGGTCCATCCATGTTGTTGCAAGTGGCAAGATTTCCTTCTTTTTATGTCTAAGTAACATTCCATTGTATATACGTGTACTACATCTTCTTTATTCATTAATCTATTGATGGGTCAGAGGGTTGTTTTCATATCTTGGCTATTGTAAGTAATGCTGCAATGAGTGGGGGTGCAGATGATCTTTTTGGGCTTTTCTTTGGATAAATATCAAGAAATAGAATTGCTAGATTATAGGGTAGTTCTATTTTTAATTTTTAGCGGAACCTCCATACTGTTTTCTGTAGTGGCTGCACCAATTTACATGCCCGCCAACAGCGTAAGCATGTTCCTTTTTTTCTACATCCTCGCCAACACTTGTTATTTGTAGTGTTTAGATAATAGCCATTCTGTGGGTGTGAGGTGATATTGTGGTTTTGGTTCACATTTTCCTGATGTTGAACCAGGGAAATTAGTGATGTTGAAGCATCGTTTCATGTACCTGTTGGCCATGTGTTTGTGTTCTTTGGGGACATGTCTATTCACTTCCACTGCCCATTTGTTAATTGGATTATTTATTTTGCTATTGAGTTGTATGAATTCTTTGTATATTTTGGATACTAGTTCCTTATCAGATATATGATTTGCAATATTTTTCTCTCATTCCATAGGTTGCCTTTTCACTTTGTTGATCATTTTCTTTGCTGCACAGATGCTTTTTTATTTTATGTAGTCCCACTTGATTATTTTTGCTTTTGTTGCAAATTTTAGTATGCCAATTAAAAAGGAATGAATATATTTTTATTTCTTATCCACCCTATGTGACCAAAAATTCTGTAAATTTGCATCCAGAAATGGCCTGTCGAAAGAGCTCCTTAGTGCTTATTTGGGGCCTCGTGGACACACTGCTTACTTTTCCTCCTTTTATTAGTATACAGGTTGTGCCGTGTCTGGAAGGAAAGACCTTTTATTACTAGTTGGAAACCAGTACAAGCAAATTTGATATTTAAAAAGGTTCCATATATTCCAATGCCATATTTTTAAATGGCTTACTACTCTAACTTTGGAAAAGTTGTGCATAAAAGTATAAGGATGAATCTAGAAGGATCACAACTTAAAATGTGTAGTACATCTAATAGATATCGTTTAAAAATATAATCTCTCTTTTGCCAGGTTGAATAAAGATAAAACCTTTCTCTTTCCAATTTCTGAAGAATATTATCTCATATAAAGTAAATGTAGAAACTTGTGTGGAATAGATAATCTTCCAGACATAGAGTATATTATACTCAATCTAAGGACTCAAAATTGGATTTTATTTTATTTCTATAACATAATATTCTTTTGGTTTTTGTTTATGTATTAAGTTAATGTGTTGGTAAAGATTTGATTATGATGTTGTAGATCTTGATTATGTTGAAATTATTAAAATGAGACATCTTTTATCCTGTTTATTTAATAATAAATAAAATAAATAATTTTACTGGGTAAGAGCCGCTTTATCAGTTCTTCTGCTAAAGGAAAGAAGCCAGTGGCCATCTCATTTGTATTTCTTTTGCTTATAATGGAAACATTTCAAATGTGTTTTAGACATGCATATGCTGATGTCTTGACAACCATAGCAGTGTAAGCATTTGAATCAAAGCAGGATAAATAAGCCTAAGCTGCTGCCTGATACTATCACAAGCGTACCTAATTAAGAAGGTATTTGGGGTTCACTACTCTTTGGTTTCTAAGGTAGAGAATATTCGGAAGGATATGATTAAGGAATGGTTACCATGACAATTGCATTCAGAGAATTTAGAGGAGACAATGATTCTATGGAGCTCATCCATTTTGACTGATTCAACTGGTCTTTAGGTTCATTCAGACAGCTGCTGTTTCTGGATCTTATGTTTCCATATAATTCACTCAGGTGATTGGTGATTTGGGGATCATTTAGGCTTGGCTGTCCATAGTGATAGGATCGTCAGTGTCTGTGACCAAAATACCCTTGTTAAACCTGAAGGAGAATGATTGTGTATGTTGAATGTCACTAGAATATAGCTTCTGGCTTCTGGAATAACATAAATAGTTTGTCTAACTTCACTTATTAATTCTGTCAGGGTGGGATAAGATTAACGTGATTTATTTGAAAGCATGACTGACCCTAAAGTGTTTGGGTTTTATTTTGGATTACTTTGCTGTCATCACATTTTACCCAGTATGTTTGGCTGCTGTCCTGTTTTTACTCTTTGACTTGTGCAATATCATCAACACAATTTATGTTATGTCTGGTCAAACCCACAGTTGCAACTGCAGATTGAAAAGTATACACAACACTATTGCCATGAGTGCCTTTATCCCCCCAACCCCTAAATGTTCAGTGGGTTGCACTAGCCCTGACAATAAAGTGAAATGGAGATACAGATGCTGTTAAAATCTTGCTATGTGTTTTAATCTTTCTTTGTGGGGTAGTTCTTGATGGTGAAACCATGAACTCTGCAACCCAAGACTCCTCTGGCAGGGGACCAAGTTGGACCCCGGTGCGGAGAGTTCTGTCTGCTCAGCCTTTGGGCCTTTGTCTCTACTGCCCTCTGGAGGGTGTCAGGGAACATTAGCACTCAAGGACTCAAGGAGAGCCGGTGACTTGGTGTGGTTACTAGAAAACAAGTTCTCTGGCCTCCCCTGGCCCCACCAGGCTCCTCAGAGCCTGAGCTTGTAGAGGTAGGGAGCAGACAGAGAGAAGGCAGGGAAGGTACTGGCAGTGTTGGGATCTTAGGGAGGAAGCTATTCTGGTTGTTTAGAGAATGGGATTCCTTCAAATAGAGCCCACTACATATCAAATCTATCTCTAGGAAAACTTGGTTCCAACAAGGTGAGTAAAATGGACTAGTATCATAAGGCTAGACTGTGATGGATTCAGATTCAAAGTTTAGGTTGGGTTGGATCTAAGTAGGGGTATACTTGGGGCCAACTGTCTGTGGCAGCATGTGAATTTATTATCTGAGTTTGATAACATTTCACTCTCTGCCTGCTGTAATCATCATGATAATGATATATCTGATGTTCACTGAGTACCTTGTATGAGGGAGGCCCTGGTTAAGTGCGTTTCATGCCCTGCCATCTTGCCAGCGTGCAGTCTCTCTGTGAGGTCACTTACCATTATGAGGTTCCCAGAGGTTGCACAGCTGATATGAGGCGGGGCCAGCACATGAACCCAGGCAGTCTGACTCCGGCTCCCTTGCTGTGAACAGCTGTGCCATGCTGCATTCTTCCCGCAGCTGCATAAAAGGGTGTGGCACCTTTTAGAAACAGTGAGTTCCGTATGATTGGGGTGCGGGTGGTGGGAGATGAGGCTGAGCCAAGCCTTTTGTATATACATACCATGCCCAAGTCCTGGGAGGTAGAAAAGAAATCAGGGATTCCTGTCCCTGTCACCAAGAAACTTAAAGCCCTGTAAGACAAATGAGGTAGAACATGGAACCACAATGAGACTTTGTTCATATGATAGAACAAGAAAATATTGTCTCTCCTTTAAGTGTAAGTGGGAAGGGGACCAGAAGGCTTTTCTTTGGAGTCAGTCAGGGGCCTTTCTCTCTACTGCCCTCTGGAGGGTGTCAGGGAATATTAACACTCAAGGAGAGCCTTGACTTGGTGTGGTTACTAGAAAACAAGTTCTCTGGCCTCCCCTGGCCCCACCAGGCTCCTCAAAGCCTGAGCTTGTAGAGGTGGGGAGCAGACAGAGAGAAGGCAGGGAAGGTACTGGCAGTGTTGGGATCTTAGGGAGGAAACTATTCTGGTTGTTTAGAGAATGGGATTCCTTCAAATAGAGCCCACTACATATCAAATCTATCTCTAGGAAAACTTGGTTCCAACAAGGTGAGTAAAATGGACTAGTATCATAAGGCTAGACTGTGATGGATTCAGATTCAAAGTTTAGGTTGGGTTGGATCTAAGTAGGGGTATACTTGGGGCCAACTGTCTGTGGCAGCATGTGAATTTATTATCTGAGTTTGATAACATTTCACTCTCTGCCTGCTGTAATCATCATGATAATGATATATCTGATGTTCACTGAGTACCTTGTATGAGGGAGGCCCTGGTTAAGTGCGTTTCATGCCCTGCCATCTTGCCAGCGTGCAGTCTCTCTGTGAGGTCACTTACCATTATGAGGTTCCCAGAGGTTGCACAGCTGATATGAGGCGGGGCCAGCACATGAACCCAGGCAGTCTGACTCCGGCTCCCTTGCTGTGAACAGCTGTGCCATGCTGCATTCTTCCCGCAGCTGCATAAAAGGGTGTGGCACCTTTTAGAAACAGTGAGTTCCGTATGATTGGGGTGCGGGTGGTGGGAGATGAGGCTGAGCCAAGCCTTTTGTATATACATACCATGCCAAGTCCTGGGAGGTAGAAAAGAAATCAGGGATTCCTTTCCCTGTCACCAAGAAACTTAAAGCCCTGTAAGACAAATGAGGTAGAACATGGAACCAATGAGACTTTGTTCATATGATAGAACAAGAAAATATTGTCTCTCCTTTAAGTGTAAGTGGGAAGGGCACTAGAAAGCCTTTCTTTGGAGTCAGTCAGTTTAAGCATTCACTTTTGAAAGTTAACAAAATTGCCTTTAGATCTGGGGCTTTAAATCTGGCAGACAAGACCCCTGTCCCTATCATCAGCAGACTTGTCCATACTGAATTTGAAAGAGTTGTCTTCAACAGTTGTCATTAAGGTCTCTAAATAGATGAACCCCTTAGCCTGTTGAACTAACTGGATTTATTTTCCCATTCATTAACATTGAAAAGAAAATCTCTAACCACTGCTTGTTTGATGATCGGCTTGGAACAGGTTGGTTGTGGAGGGGGGGTAGTTATGAGCCTGGTTATAATCCTTGGTTTTTGTTTGCCTTATTTCATTCAATGGATGCTTCATGAGTGCCTCCTGTGTGCCAGGTACTGTTCTAGGTGTGGGAATGGAGGAGTGCACAGAACAGGTGGGCCTGGGTTGAGCAGGGGGAAGGGCCTTCTCTCAGGGAACTCTCTTTTCCTTCAAATTCTTTCACTCACGTACATTTCACAGTTGATATAAAAGAGCCTTTGGTGTGAGTTTCAGGATTTCACATGTTGGGGAAGATACAGTGATCATACTTCCTTTCTCCTTTGCCCCAGCCAGGCCTTTGTGAATAATGGGGGGCGGGTCAGGTGGTGATGTCAGCGCTGCCTGTGGGGAGGCCTGGAGGGTGTGGAGAGGGCAGCATGTCAGAGTGTACCATCTTTGTGTCAATGGGGAAAGCACAGGGCACACCTGTTTCCTAGTCAGGCAGAACCATCCATGCGGGGATGAGCCTGCCCACCAGCCTGCTGCCTAATCCTGTTGTTGATTGGAGATAACTTCAGCGGTCACAAAGCACCTCATCTCCATGGCAACACCTCTAAATATTCCTCTGGTGACTTGTGCTCTACATTCTGTCTGGATCTGAGCTCTCCTGTGGCAAAATATGCTAGAGATGTTAAAGTGGCGGGGGGAGAGACTCAACTAGTAAATCTATTCTAAATGACTGAGTCATTTGTTTTGATTACCCGGGTGATTGCCAAATGTTAATTTAAAACTGAAATAGGCCATGAGCTCACTCTGCTAACAATGCTGAGTGTTTGAGCTAATACAGCTTGATAATGAGGGGGCCAGATCCATTGCCGGTGCGAATGTTATATGATAAACAGACATTTGGGGAAATATGCAGAACATCTTGGCAGGTTTCCTTAACTTTAAGAGTTGTAAATACAGAGAAGAAGGTGTTACCGTGAGCCACTTCAAAGGAAGTTGACTTTTGGATCATGAGGGGTTTGTTTTTTTTGTTTGTTTGTTTTTTAAGAAACTTCTAGCTTTTCTCGTGAAAAGGTAACTTGACCTCTTGCTTCTCATTTTTTCCTAACTTAGGCACATCAGAGGTGGTTAGCAGTGTCCCGCCCTCACTGAATACATCCCGTTCTGCACACATCCACTGTGAGGTAAGTTTTCCCAACTGCCACACATTATTATACCAGTCTCCACCTTCTGGTGTGTGGCGTTCGGGTCAACACTGTCCAGAGATCTTATCTGTGTGGTAGATTTTAAGCGTGTTTGTTTTAATTGAGCTGACCAATGTCACTGCTTACCCTAGATACGAGGTCTCTGGGGATTCCCTTTTCAAGGGTGAAAACATCTCATTTGCTTTTAAATTGGGGGCATGAGAAGTGAATGTGCCAAGCACAGCAGAGTGGCTAGAAGGTCAGCCTGAGGCTACAGATCTGCCTCTGGCACTCTGTTGACGGTAGGGAACAGGAAAGCTGCGTGGAGCAGCTCCTGGGCCGCCCAGTCAGCTGTCAGGACTCTTCAGGCCTGGGGTGAGCCGAGCCGAGGTGTAGGGCAGCTGCTCGCAGTCTGCCAATTTGGAGCATTTCCGTGGGGTCACCTTAATGTGGGTTGGCAGATCATCTTCTGATTAGGACTAAAGTTCTGAGCGCAGCCGCATGGGTGTGAGCAGCCGGGCAAGGCCAGTCCTTCCATTTCACATACCCTGGAGAGGCATCCTGCATCCTCCTAGTCCCAGTAGCTTTGGCAGCTTCTGGAGACTCTGTGATGATGCCAGGTTACTTTTCTGTCTTTTTTGAGAGATCAGGGATGTTTACCTTTGCAAAAACGGGAAGAAGGGACTCTGCAAGACGGTTCCTCTAGGCACAGTGTGAGGAGCCGCAGTCTTGCTGCTCTCTGGGACCCAGTCTCCTTGTGTTTAAAAGAGTGGTAGTTCTTTATCTTTCTGGCTTACTTCACTGTATAATGGGCTCCAGTTTCATCCATCTCATTAGAACTGACAAAACCCACTGCAATGTTGTGAAGTAATTAGCCTCCAACTAATAAAAATAAATGAAAAAAATAAAATAAAAGAGCGGTAGTAACATTTGTTGGCACCAGACCACTCAGGATTTCTAGTTTCATCCATCAAAAAGGTTGCTGCATTTCTGCCTTCCCATCCACCCCACCCCATTCCATGCTCTGTCCCACATGCAGTGTAGGCCCTGTCATTTCAGTTAGGGTAGTAGCCTTTGTTCGGAGAAGGCGATGGCACCCCACTCCAGTACTCGTGACTGGAAAATCCCATGGACGGAGGAGCCTGGTAGGCTGTGGTCCATGGGGTTGCTAAGAGTCGGACACGACTGAGCGACTTCACTTTCACTTTTCACTTTCATGCATTGGAGAAGGAAATGGCAACCCACTCCAGTGTTCTTGCCTGGAGAATCCCAGGGATGGGGGAGCCTGATAGGCTGCCATCTGTGGGGTCTCACAGAGTCGGACACGACTGAAGTGACTTAACAGCAGCAGTAGCCTTTGTTACATCTACTTCATACAGAATTTTCCAGAGATTTTTAAATATATATATATATATATACATTCAGATATATTAAACCCTAGATAGAAAATATGAACCCTAAAGATATTAAACCCTAAAGAGTGAACAAGTAGGACAGCTTTTTAGAAATGTTTAATCTGAATGTGATCAATTTCATCAGTTACAGTGGTAGTCAGAGATCCTTCCCAGTTTCTCTCAGCTGCCAGCCATGATCAACTCTTCCATCTTCAGGTTTAAGTCCTGGCATTACTATCAATCCCAGGCTTTATCCAGAAGGGTTGTTTTCAAACTTTTTTTTAAATGATAAAAGCCTGTCCTCAAATAAAGCTTTAGATCTAACCACAGTAGAGAACACCAAACCAGAACTGCCTTGGCTCAAGTAGGAGGCTGCAACTCTTCTCCAAGGAGCCCTAGGGCAGTTGAAAAGCTCTGTTTAAGGAGCCAAGGTTTTTGCTCTGTGTCCTTTCCACAGAAACAAACACTAGATTGTTTAAGGACATACACAGAAAAGCTAAAAACATCCTCCCATCAACTGAGTTGGAAATGCTGGCCAGGTGAAACTTGGGCAATCACATACATTGTTTGCCCTTACTAATTCCACTGTAGTTTGAAGCCTTGACAAACTTTGTCAGTAAGAAAACTTCAGTAGAAACTTAAGTGTACAAGACTGTATCCTTAAAATGGAACATTTTAGTTGAAGTCCTTTGAAGGCATATTTGAAGTGGTTTTCTGATATTAACAATTCCCCTAATGACATATTTGACTAAAACTTAACATCTTTGGGTTTTCTTTGAGAGCAGTGAGATTCTCAAGTGAGTTAATGAAATAGAATTCATTAAGTTTGCTTCACTATGACAGAAATCTATGGCATTGATTTTAAAGTAACAGCTCAACAGTCATGATACCGTGGTGTCTTGTGATCTGTTTTCCTTTCTTTTATTCATTTATTCAGCCTTTCTATGGACTAGGTCAGGAATATAAGAGTAAGCAAAACAAAAAGAATGGTACATTTTGGTTTAATAGTCTTCAGGGGTAGGACATCCCTAGATTATTTTCACTTCTGCAGATGAGGAAGCGGAAACTTGATTTTCCTTTTTAAAATAAATTGCCCAGTATTGAGTAGAACAGTATGGGTTCAGGGGTGCAAACCAAAGTCCCTATCTCCAGTTTGCTCCTTGAGCCTGTGAATTATGCCACCTCCATATGAGCATGTGCAGCTGTGTCTGGGACCCAAATGCCCCCAACATGAAAACAAATGTAACTGTGTATTTCACACTCTTGTTTTTAAAAGTTTATTTGGAAAAATTGGACAGTTAAGGAAAATGGACTTTGCAATTTCCACATGAGGATATATTTTGGGTTTCTTTAATGATAGTGTATCCTGTTTTATGTTTAGCACAGCGTTTTTCACAGGTAAGCTTTATAATTCAAGAACTTGAAATTGTTCCCTTTGGCTGCCCACTAGGTATGGAATTACATGGAACAAAAACTTGAATACAACATAATTTTTCATGCATACTTGAGCTGGGTATTCTATGTATTAGTTTTTTTTTCTGTTATCCTTTTTTTATGTATTAGTTTTTGTAGTAGAGATAATATTGTCAATTAAGGAAACATTAATTTCACTTCTAGGAAATATTTGTATCATTGACATATGGTCACTTTCATTATCGATTTGGCAGTTTTTAATATTCACAAAACAAAATTTTTAAGAGCAGTAGTCATGGTGATTTGATTCGTACCATGTATATTCATGTGACCGCTCTTCTTGGTGCACTAGTAGTAAGCAGGAAAAGCAGCCCAGATGGGTCACACAGGCTTAAAGACTTTGGAAATCTTCTGTCTAGAGCCAAGGTCTCAAGCTGGTGGGCTGGATCTGGCACACAGAGGTGTTTTTTAAAATTTTCAGTGAATTGCCAATCATTTAGAAATTGAGAGATTTCACATTTTTTTTTAAAAATCCAGATTTTCATCTTCTCTTGAAATATCAGAAGATCTGGCAGCATCGAGCCTGCATTCCTGTTGAGCAATGCTAGGCTGGAGCCAAATAGCTGCTGTATCTTTAGATAGAACATGAGCTCTGAAACTTGCCACAGTGTCCACCACTCTGTTATCTCCTTGACACTAAGGACAAGGGTCGGGTGCCGTTATCTGAATGTCTTACTCTTTTGTAAGGCCTGCTTGGCTCTTACATACATGTGACTTTTCAATCCCAGGTCTATTGCGCTATTGCAACTACAAAGTTAGAGCCATCCTTCCTTTCAAAATAGCAGTGTGTGAATTTTCAAGTGCATACTAAGTGATGCTCATTTGAAGGGAATACCTTAAAAGGGTTGAGGGTAAACATCTGATAGGAGGGATATCTTCTGATGGGGCCTGATTCAGAGCAGGAGCATCAGTACCATGCCTTTGTTTCAGCATGTAAACTTTGAGTTGCGGATCTCGCTCTGTGACTGGGGACTGAACCCAGGCCCCCGGCACTGGGCAGGTGAAGTCCTAGCCACTGGACCACAAGGAAGCCCCAGCTTTTATTTTATATCTTGTTTTTTTAAATTAAGTGCTTCTGTTTAAAGAGCGAGATATGTTAAAGGTCACAAATCATGAAGTAGGAATTGAAGCTTTTTATAATATAATAAAATTATAATTATAATTTTATAATTACAGAAGGATATATTTATGAGACTCTTATAGAAACTTATAAAGAAGACCACAGAAAATAGTGTAATTATCAAATCCCTGGGAATATGATAACCTTGTAAACTATACAATGATCAAACTCGGGACTACCCTAGTGGTCCAGTGGTTGGGACTCCATGCTTACACTGCTGTGGCCCCAGGTTCAATCCCTGGTTGGGGAATTAAGATCCTGCAAACTGTGCCACATGGCCACAAAAAAAATTTTGAAGGATCTCAGAAAGGAAGAGATCAATGGAATCAAATATATAAAAATGGACTGACAGAGTAGATCTTAAGTATTCTCACCACACAGAGACAGAGTGGTAACTGTGAGGTGGTGGCTATATTAACTTGATAGCAATAGTCTTTTCACAGGGTATTCATGTCAAACCATCACATTGTGTTATATACCTTAAATATGTACAGTTTTTGTAATTTTACTTCACTAGAGCTGGGGCAAAATATTGAAAAGGAAAACAGGCCAGGAAATGTTTGTAGTGAATATGACAGGATAGTTTCCGTATTGTGCACAGAGTTCATATAGATTGTAAGGCCTGGCATATCGGAGAGGCTCCATCTCTGTTGGCTAAATGAATTCTCCAGTAGGGAGATGGGTAAAAGACATTCACGTTCTATCGCAAAGTAAATGAACATATGGAAAAATGTTCAGCATCACACATGTGCAAAGATGAGCATATTCAGATAGCAATGAGGTACATTTCTCATCTGTTAAGTCAACAAAAACAAAAAGAAAACCTGATGCTAATACGGTTACCTTGGAAGTAGTAAACACTTACTCATTGCTGGTAACATTGTAAGTTGGTAAAAAGCTTTTTTGGAACATTATTTGGCAATATATGGCAGAAGTCACAAAGATTGGTACCCCTTGATCCAGTAATCCTATCTGGGGGAAATGTGTCCTAAGAAACAAGCTGTTCTAAGAAAAGAAAAAAGCTGTATGTTATGGATATTCATCACAGTGTTGTTTATAAGGACAAAAATTAGAATTTAAACATCCAACATTAGAGAAATGGTTCATTTATTCAACAAATAGTTTTAGATAAATAATTACGATACTTCTCTGTAGTAGAATTCCATGTATCTGTTCAAAATTAAAATTTAGACACTTGCAAAGCAGTATGAAAGAATTTGTATAATACAACCTGATTTTTAAAAGTAGGATGCAAAATGGTATATGTGCTGTGGTTATAACCTTGTCAAGTGACATGTACATACGGAGAAGAACTAGAAGGCACCTAAACAAATGTAAGTAGCACTCTGTTTGAGGTTTTATTTGTGTTGTTATCCTGTTTGTACACGTTAGACGTTGAGAGTCTTCAGCTTTTACCTCTTAAGTCAACGCCACATCACAAGCAGTGATGTTTCCATTGATCACACAGTAGGTGTTTAGTACATAATTGTGAAACACAGTGAAGACTCCTGCCCAGGGCCTGAATGCCAAGCTCTGATAGTCTAGTTCCTTCTTGCTTGCTTCATTCCACCATCCCCAACCTCCCCCTTTTCTTCCTGTGGTCTGTGGCAAGGCATCTTGGTGTCCCATGTGACAAGGTGTAGCTGTCTGTCTCAGAGCTTCTCATTGGCGTGCAGCAGGGCTGGGGGTGGACCTTCACGTGTCCAGATTCTGTGTTCATTGCAGTGGAGCCTTGATGAAGGGCAGCACCTGTTTCAGCTCCTGGTTTCCTTCAAAGAAGCAGCAAAACCCCACCTCAGTGTCCTGAGTTTCTCACGGCGCCCCCTCCCCTCCAGCTGTGTTCCCGTCTCCCTGCTCAGTATACTTTTCTCCTTTAATTAGGTCAGTTACTTCATGTCTGTTTTTCTTTTTTGACATGGTTTCCTCTGGCTGTAGGGCCACATATTTTCCCCATATGTCATTGCCTCTGGAGCTTCGTGTTGCAATCGTTTTTCAAGGGGAACAGAGAGCACACTGCTGAGGGGGGCTGCTCTTGACTCTTTGCCTGCACTTTGCCAGCATGAGCATTCCTATTTCTTTTGGGCCTCGTTCTGTTTGGTTTCGTAGTCTTCATCGTCAGTTATGTTTGGACTGAAAGATACTTAAGTAAAAATAACGGTAAAGTCAGAGAGATGTCTGGCAAAGGTGCAGCACATTTGTTAAGGTTGCTGGTTTATTTATCTCCCCTGTCTCCATGGTGACTAAATCCAGGGCTGGGATTTAATGGACTTAATTTTGACCTCTTGTACATCTCTTGACTTTCCCAGCCTCTGATATAGAGAGAATTCATTTTTACCATAAGAGAGAAACTGCCTCACTTAGAGAAAAGTGTCTGAATTGGACTCTGGAAAAGTGGTATCTCCAGAGTCTTCGATTTTTCTGCTGTCTTCGTTCAGAGTTCATGGGGCACTTGTAGAGAAAGTGAAGTCTTTTAGATAAACATGCACATACACATACATACATAAACATGTGCAACATTACCATTGGCCCCAGGAAATACTTTTTTTCAATTAAAATATTGTTAATGTTAATTAACTTTCAGTGAGAACTTTTTTAAAGTGACTCTTTTCTAGGAATATTAAATCAATTGGGACATTGATTGGGTATTACAAATTTTTTTAAAAGTATCTCCTTTATCTATTACATCATTCTAAGTCTCAATGCATAGAAATGTTGAAACCATATTTCAAAGTTCAAATGTATTAAACTATAAAGGTTAGGTTTGACTAAGATTCCCACAGAAGAAGTCAGGTTTGGACATTGGAATTCAAATCTAGTGCTCTGTCCATACCCAAATGATGTAAATGAAAACATGGATCTCTGAGTAGTTAAGGTAGGTTGAGTCAAACTATCTTGAAGTTAGTTCAAATCATTTTGTAAAACTTTTTATCCTCTTCCGTATGATACTTTGAGACTTACAAGATACTTCAATTTTAGGAAATTTAATAATATATCACAAATCAAGTCAGTGCCATATTTAATGCTGGTGTATTGTGTGTTAGTTTACTCATGGATAATTTGTCTATTTGTAAGTCCTTTCATCTTCTCTAGGAACAAACTCACACATGTTAATTTTCTTTAAAACCAAGCAAAGGAATTAGTAAATGATTCATGAGGACTGTACAAAGACAGACAAGAGAAGCGACTTAAGTGCCCTTACATCTTTATTCCTCAATAAAATATTAGTGTTAAAGTCTGTCATCAAGTTCAGTTCAAGTCTGATAGGAACTCGTGAATACTTAATGTTTTTATTACAATTTTTAAACATCATAAAACTCAGTGGATATGGATGTTGTTTTAAGGTTTTCTCCATCATCAACTCTTCTATTAATAGTACAGAGACTTGAGAAGCCAACAACAGATGCTAACTGGTGAAAGAAATCCATACTTGTGAGACGAATGTTGGATACTCATTTAAGTTCTGGAGTTGAAACCTTGCTCAAGTGTCTTACAACCGTGAACTTAGAAAATTTATGACATTAAGGTCATAGTCATATACATTTTATTATGGTCAGTACAATTAGTATAGCTGAGTTCATAGCTTTTACAGAAGTTAAAATGTCGAAGCCCAAAGCTGTTAACAGTGCTTGTGGAAGAATAGCAAGCACTTTTATCCTCATCACTGTCCACATCAACATCATGATCATCATATCATCCTTGTGTGTTGAAAGCCTACTGTGGAGAACTGTGCTTATTTCCTTGTGTCTTTAATTCTTAATGTTTTACTTTTGTTTTAATGGGTCTAAGGATGAAATCAATTTAAATTTAAAAAGGATGAAGTATATTAAAATGTGTTTAGAATGGTAGCCTCATTCTGCTGTCCTATCAGCCAGATAATTCCTTCTTTGTATAGCATGTCTCACTGAAGGATCTCCATCTGATGGGTGAACATTTAGTTTCTGTACCAGTTCTTCACCCAAGTAGGAAAGCAGTGGTCCTTAGGTAGTTTGGTGAGAATTTGTGGTCTTTCCAAGACTATGGAAACCTCTTAAGCCATGTGATATGTATGTGTTATGACCGTTTTTATACCTGCCTGTGCATGCCTGCTAAGTTGCTTCAGTCGTGTCTAACTCTTTGTGACCCTGTGGACTGTAGCCTGCCAGGCTTCTCTGTCCATGGGATTCTTTAGGCAGGAATACTGGAGTGGGTTGCCATTTCCTCCTCTAGGGGATCTTCCCAACTCAGGCATCGAACCTGCGTCTCTTATGTCTCCTGCACTGGCAGGCGGATTCTTTACCACTAGCACCACCTGGGAAGCCCATACCTGATTCAGGGGTATGAATTAATAATTTCCCTAAGATATTCCAAGTGTTTCTTTCCCACAACCAGTGGAGTTTTTCTGTGGATTCTGGTGAGGAGTTTGTGTATGTAGTACCAGTGTACGTGGCTAGGGGATTCATAATCCGTAAGTGTGTTTATTCACTAAAGTAGGTTCAGATGCTCACTCAGAGCAACCTGCAGGTGTCCATAGAATATACTTCACTCTGGACCGCTGCAGCATGCATATCATTATGTGGTTGCAATTTTGAAATTCTTAGACCTGCTATCGGATGTGCTAAGATTCTGACACTTTGGTGGTGGCTAGGAAAAGATGTAAGTTGAATGTGAAATAAGCTCCATTTTCAGACTCGGGGGACTTTTTGTTTATTTTTAACTACCAGCAAGTGAAAAGCACTTCATATCGCTGCCCTTTATCTCCCACATTACACGGTCACATTATTTGTAGTGTTGAAACTTGTAAGGCCCGTATAGGAAATAAGAATTGAGGGTCTTGTTTATAAGTGTAAAACTGGAGAATTGGTGTTGAGGATAGTGGGGCAGGAGGTTTGAGTTAAATACTGTAAGTGATGAGGAAAGGGATTCTGAAACAGGAAGTTACCAGCATGATAGCATTATATAAAATCTTGAAAGGGTTCCGTGCTGTTTATATTAGCTAAGGATGGTAGATTTTATAAACACTAACTACAAATAGAGGGTCCTTCTAACCTATTGGTTTTCACATATATTCCATGGAACCCTATAACTCATAGAGATGTTTCAGAGGTTTCACCAACATTTGAATTAGATTTTTTAAAGTGCATCGAACTATTTTAAAGACAATAAAAAAGCAACAGACACCCTCAACTGTGTTTCATAGTAAATTTTGACATACACGAGAACACTTACTGAATGACTTTAAAATAAGTAAAGGTTATTAATGTCAGCTTAAAATAAAATTTTGAATAACACTTATCTGTCATCCATCAAAGTCAGGATAATATTTCTGTTGTGGGAATAAAGACAAAAGCTCTTCAGTGAGACCATTACACTAAAGCCATGTGTTAGGGTATCAGCCTGCAAAAGCTGAAGTTACATTTTGGTTTCCAGTTACTGTGAGCACTTATCCATCTGTTATATTTAGATTTTTTTTTTTTCTAGTACCTTTAGGAATCTGGAAACAGATGAGTACTGCTTTCAACTTGAAACCACCATAAAAGGGGAGAGGTAGTCAAGAGGCTGGAGGCGGGTTCCAGTGTCATCCCTCAGATGGGGCCGTGTGAATGGATTAGGGAGCCTTTCAAAAGGTCTCTCCCTTGGCCCATAGCTCAAAGTGCTCAACACAAGTTTGAAAATGTGTGGGTGCAATAGTACAGTTCGTTAGGAGATTTTCAGGGCTTCTTTGATGATGCTCAAAAAGCCTTACAATGGCTCTGGCTTCTTTCTTTTGCTTGGAGGACACCATACTCACTTTGGTCCTTTCGTTCTGGGTTGGACCACATTCTCTGCTTGTAGGTAGTCTAAGCCAGTACCTGCCTTTTTTATCACTGAAGTTGGGTGTTTTTTTTTAAGTGTTTGCTTATCTATTTTTATGTTCTGCTAACATTTTATTATGAAGATTTCCAAGTTGCAATGATGGTGTGAAGAACACCTGTATCCCCAGCCTCTGGAGTGTGCCGTTAGCATTTTACTCTACTTGTCTGATGACATATCTAGTCATCCCTCTGTCTGTATCTACCAATCCAAATGACTTCGGGATGCATTTCCAAGAATATGTGGTAGATTTCACCAGTCAAGTAAGTTCATGTATTTTACATACTTTGAGTCTGGCTTTTCAAACAATACACAAATATGCCTAAAGTGGCATAGAGTCCCGTGAAAGAAGATGTCAAATAGATGCCCCACTTTTACTGGGCAAAAAAATTAGGAGCCTTGTTTTAAAAGTCGCACATTTTCTGGAATTCTGGCATGGAGTTGGAAAAGAATACTGGCTTATTTTTAAATCTGGACTTTTTTGTGACTCAGACATTGCTGACCCCTGATAGAAAAGGGGGGTGTATGCTTGTAAATTTTGTTTTCATCGTTGAGACAAGAGCCAAATAACTTCCAGTTCTTACAGAGAGGCAGGATATCATCTTTTAAAGTGTTTTAAAAAATACATCAGTGTTGATCAATCCAACAAAATCTGTTGCATTTGGAAAACAGGGAAACCATTAACTAAGGACTAAATTTGCTCTCTGCTAGATCCTGTCCCAAACCCTGGTGTCAAGGTGTTAAGTGCAAATTATTAAAAATTACTCTTGTTACAATTGGGAACACTGAGACTGGGATGGAGATGAGAGGTTTTCAGTGTGGCTTTTGCCCCCTTGATGTGGAAAGCACGCCCTCTGTCCTTGCAAAGCTGCATTGTTGTTCTTTTTATTCTCAATCCCCAGAATCCCATCCAAACACTCTCCCTTGACCCCAGGGTTGGCTGGGTATATTTCCTTCTGGAAGCCTTCCCTTGCAGTCCTGAGTTAGCTGGCTGAAGAGCCCTTAAAAGTATTTCCAAGGAGTTGGGCCCCCTCCCTATAGGGGCTAATCCTGCAGTTTCCATTTCAGTTCCAGCTGCTGTTGCCTGGGTAGAAGCAGATCTCTTCGATGCTTCCAAGCTGTGAAACTTCCAAGAAAAATTTAATGTTTAAGAATAAAAAGTTAGGATTGGGGGTGTGGGTGAAGAACTGGGTAGTTAGATATATCTTAAATGTGTCAAAAGAACATGGATTTTAAAAATTACCTATAGGGAGTTGTAAAAATTTAAGCAATGCCCTGAGACAGACACACTACTTCTTTAAAACCTATTAGAAGTCCTTAGCACCGTGAAAGGATAATGCCCTTTGGTCTTGGAAGAGACTTATTAGGTTGCAAAGGTTTTGATTCCTCTACTACTTACTTGCTCTTTGATCTAAGACTTTCATAAGCTCTGATAATAAAACGGATTTACTGTATATGGTGTAGTAGAGAGGTTTAAAACTGTATCTAGTTTCTGTTATAATTCAAGTTTTTGAATGATTACTATTAATCTGATTTAATTTTGTTTGAAAACTGTTGTTTTGTATATGAATACTTTATATTCTGTCATTCATATATACAGAGCCACCCTGGAGTAAATGACATGTCCACAAAACAGTTTAGAAACTTCATTTCCTGACTGCAAAACAGATGTTCAAACTACATACAAATTGATTAGACTGTGTACCTAGCAGGAAGGTGGAAAGCTTCTAGATTTATGGGGACAGGTGACAGTATGAGCTTCTATTCTTAGTTTGCCCTTGCTCCCCTCTCTTAAGGCAAGACAGTTAATCTTTTTAACATCTCAGTTTATCCATCTGTAACACCTGTACTCTCCTTTCATGAAAACAGTACCTGGTTTATATTTGAAAGCATTTGAGGACTTGATATAGAAAGTGGCATCAAGGCACAATTACTCTGTAGAAATTATTCATATGTTGAATGATAATCTTGACAAATAACTAATTACTACATTTAGAAAGTTACAACTCTGGAGGGAATTGATATTTGATATTGTTGTCCTGTGTGTTCTAAGTTACCATCATAACAGTAGGAAAATAAACCCTGTTTTGGCTGTGCTACAAAGGGATTAACTCACTTCTTCAAGTGGTTACTAAATCTCCAGCCCTCTGACAACGAATAAAAAGTGCTCCTTGTTTTATTTAATTTTTCTGGGAAAAAAAGTCTTCTGACCAACCTTGGCTTAATTTTTTCTGGAGGAAAAAATTGGAGAAAAAGTGGAGAGCTTTCCATGTTGTTCTCTTTGTAAAGAATGAAGGATAAACCATGTCAGTTACTTAAAGCAACTTAAAGTTACCCTCTACAAATAGGCAAAGGAGTATGCTTTTGATTTTTAGATCAAAGCAAAGAACCAAGATTATGTGGAACTTGCTTATTATATATTTGTTTCCTGCTACTTGTGCCTTTACAAAGAATCAAATATTAACTATATAGCAAGAGGATTAAATAATTAGACCCTAAGGAAAACTAGAATACCCGTATGCCTATTTTCTAAATTCTGTATTCTTGGAAGTTTTGGGCTAACATGAGAGAAGGAGAATCCTTGCCAGTCCTTTTGCAGTGTTCTGCTACAAGATTTTAGTAGTGTATAAATGTGTGTGTGTGTTTACCATGAAATTTTTGTAAGTCATGTGAAAACTGAAATCCACTTGAAAAATTAAAAGACACTATCTACTTAGGTCCGAAGCCTGGTTTTTATATATATTTTTCTTTTACAGATTTTTTTTATACTACTTTCCAGTTCATATAGTACTTAGACACACAAGATTTAATTTGGTTCCTAAAACAGTCCTGTAGGGAAGGCAGGGAAGGTTCATGTTCCCATTTTATTGATGAGGAAGAAAAACTAAATTGGCTTGTGATCAGATAAACGGGGTTTTTGATTCCATGTCTATTGAGTTACAAAACAATGAAGCCAACCAAATATTCACTGTTCGTTGAGTTACACATTCGTTGAGTTGCAAAACAATGAAGTCAACCAAATATTCACTGTTCTGTGCATTAAATGCAAGCTTAAATTGAATTTAATTTTTATAATGTTGTCTTCATTTATTTTGACAAACATAACTTTTAATTGATTTTGCACGTGCTAAAAACTTTCAAAATTAAATGTCCTTTTTCACAGTTCCTGAATTCATCTCTTCTCTGTACACTGCCTTGTCCAGTGTAGTCATTTATATAGCATATTTTAGCATTTATTTATGACCTTAAATGAGTAGGTAGCCTGAAGAGAATTAAATTAGTTTGTTTTTGTGATTTTTAGTATACTCCTGGCCCTCCTCACTGACCTGCCACAACACCGTGACTGAGGATCCCTGTTTTAACATCTAACAAAAATCACTGGTAGATGTACGTTTTAACTTAAAACTACATTTTAAGTAGTTGCACATTTTAACTAGATGTACATTTTAACTAGTTGCATGTATTATGCTAATTTATAAGCATTAACCCCCTTTTCCTGAAACCCAAAGAGTTAATTTTGTAAATGTTCACTGTGAGATTGGAGTGGGAGTGATATTTCTTTTTCTTGTTTGTCGAAGAAACAGGAACAATCTTAAGTTGGTAAGTCAGTGACAGAGCACGAATCACCTGGCTTCTGTTAGTTATGTGAACTTTAAAAAAGCAAGTGCCCATTTCAGAAAAGACTGACTTTTGAGATGGTAGACATCAAGTCGCTCTTCTGCTTTACAGAAGGGACACTCACAGGGTCCATTTAAAGCTCTGATGCAGAACTGGAAAATCCCTGACAGGTTTCCATAAGGAAGGTGTGTGGTGTTGCCCTCTGGGCGGGCAAGGTGAAGGTCAGCCGTGACTCAGCCGCACCGGCTCTGGCTCGGTTCTGAGCATGGGCTCCTGTGCCCGTCCGCTGGCCTAGAGGCCCTGTGCCCAGCTCAGCTGGCTCCAGTCCAGCTTCTCCCCAGCTGAGAAGCCACCTTTTGTTTTGTTCAGTAGATAAAGAAGAGAACGTGAACCTGTGAAAGACAAATACCATATATACTTTATACCTCTTCTGCCTAAAGAGTTGATGAACACTAAAGCGCCGCCTCAATCTTGAGGGATCACATCTCGGTTGTCACCGGTGTCTCACAGTGCGACACTGCACCGCAGTGAGCACATGTGTATGTTGTCAGGATAAGTGTTTGACTCAGTTTATTGTCAAGTAACTCACTGGCCAAGCATCGTGGTTTGGTGCAAGGAGCACTCAACTTGGAATCAAAAGCCACTTCCTGTCTGGGTGGCTTTATTAGCTGAGGGTAACCTTAACGTAGTTGGCATGGGATTTCCAAGTGGCATCTTCTTTGCCTGAACAAAAATAATCTGCCGTTTCAGTAAGCTTTGGTGGGTGCTGCCTGATCCACTTGAGATCTCTTCAGCCTTTTCCTTTCTGTCTCTTTCCTTGTAAATAAATCACAACGCTGCTTCTTTTAGTGCAAGTTGACCCTTGGTATTAGAGAAAGGCAGTCTGATCAAACTCACCAACTTCTTTAGTTGATTCATCCCATCATTTTAAACTTTGCATATCTCTTACATCAGTGTTTGTAATAATAGACTTGAAATAACATATATCTATCTGTAACGAACTATAATTTTGATCCATCTTCACAGTTGAATACCATATACGTGTTACAAAAGTCGAGGCTCCTTAAGTACTAATATGAAAACTCTAAGATATATTGAATAGGAAAGGTAAGGTGTAGAAGAGTATGTGTAGTGTATCATTGTTATGTTTTTTAAAAAGAAAAAATGTGCATGGCTGTCTATGTTTCATATACCCAGTATCTCAGGAAACATAAGACACCAGTATCGTTCATTGGTTCCTGATGGAGAAAGGGGAATAGGTGTCTTGAACAGGCAGGGAAAAAGAATTTTCACTATATATTCTCTTCTACCTTTTTGTCTCAATATGTATTAAAAAGGAAAATAAATCCACATGCAAAAACAATGTTCACAGCAGCATTATTCATAATAGCTAAAAAATAGACGCAGTTCATGTCCATCAACTGGTGAAAGAATGAATAAACAGGCTGTAGGATATCCAGACAATGGGGTATTATTCAGCGATAAAAAGGAATGAAGTACTTACACATCTACAACACGCATGAGCCTTGAAAACATGCTGAGTGAAAGAAAGCAGCCACAAAATTTTTGGTCACACATCGTATGATTCCATTTATATGAAAATATCCAAATAGCCAAATCCCCAGAAACAGAAAGTAAATTAGTGGTTGCTAGGGGCTGGGAAGAGAGGGAATAGGGGGTGATAAAAATGTTCTGGAATTAGATAAGGGTAATGGTTGCACCACTTTATGAGTATACTAAAACCCACTGAAGTGTACACTTTTAAAATGATTAATTTTATGCTGCATAAATAGTATCTTAGTAAATAAAATAAAAAACAACTTGGTGAAGTCATAAACGTGGAAACTTTGAGTCACTGTGAACATATAAAACAAGAAACTTTTAAGTTTCCACCAAAGAAATCTTTCTGTTGTAAAATATTTTACGTAGCATTGCTGATAACACTGAAAAACTTCATATCCTTAGCTACTTTCACTAATACCCACCAGTGATCTTTCTGTTTTCTAGTGGAACATTGTTAACCCCGATGAAGTCCTGGTTGATAGAGTTTTAAGCAAAATTGCTAAAGGATTTTCAGTTATATGGGATTGAGAAATGGTGGCTACAGGCATTCCCCACTCCCTGCCGCTAAGAGAGAAAGTGATGGGAGGTTTCAAAGAAGCCTCAGAATCTTTGGAGAAGTCTGCCCTTCCTCTCCTCACAGCTGGCCTCAGAGAAACCCCTGCCCCTAGCCTGCCTCCCCAGTGAGCTACTGAGCCACCACTTCTTGGGTTCTCTGGGTCATGTTGAGCCACAGGGTTTGAGGAGCCCTTTCTAATAGGAGGGGCTTAGCTTTGGGGCTCTGGGGTGAGATTGGTGGACCTGACAGTGTGACCTCTCTTCCCCTGGTCACCAAGTGTTCATAGGTGCTGGGCCATTGCCATCACAGCATCAGCCACTCCATGGGTTGGTCAGAGAACAGTCTCCTGTCAGTCTTCCCCACTCCAGGTGCTTACACTTGAGCTCATCTTGGGTTGGGCACAGCAGGGTGACCACAGTCTATCCTGGCTCAGGGATGGGTTAGACAGTGCACAGTCTCAGCTCTGCCACTTCTGAGACCTTCAGCCTGAGTGTGCTCACTCAAGCCAAGTCTCCCCACAGCAACCTTACCTCATCTTGTAAGTGGCTTAAGAAGACCACGTCTTCAGATGCGTGTCCTTGGCATTCATTCTGAATGAACTCACATGATCCAAGACTAAGCTGTGGTTCCTGGAGTACAGGCAGCCTCTTCTTGTTCATCTTCATAAGCAAACTGAAGATAGAGGTGTGAGCCACAGGGGGCATATCTCATTAATTCGCCTCATCAAAGCAAGGACTTTTTGATCATGTAGGAAGGTCTGATCATCCACTGGGCTCACTAGGCCCTTACATGTAGGAGGGACATGGGGAAGATCCTTCCCCAGCCCAAGACAGCAGGGGACCTAGATCTAGCGGGTCCTGTCTTTTCACTAGAGGATCGAAAGAGCAGAGTTTCAGTCTCCATAGGGCTCTGTCATCTGTAAATCTCCTTGAAAATATGGGAGGGACAGTTCTCCCCCTGGACAGTACTGCTGCCAGAGACTGATTCCTCTGAATTCCTAGGATTTTCAGAATTGCTCTTGGTGGCCTCAGTCACTCTCGGGCCCAAAATCCTTGCAGCTGGGCTCTTGGCCAAGATCCTGAGCTCTTATCTTTTTTTCCACATATCCCCTGTGAATTGAAGATACATTCCTCTTTTGCAGGAATCTGCTTCTTGGAACATCCGTATTTTTAGAGTGAAATTGAATAAATAAAAATAGGTTGTACTTGCTGTGTCCTAACCACTGTTCTAAATGTTGCCAGTATTTACTGTTTCATTTTTCATGACAGCCCTGTTAAGGTTAGGTACTCTTGTTATCCCCATTTTAAAAATGAGCAGACTCACAGAGAAGTTAACTAATACGTGCTCGCACACAACCACTAAGTGGAGGAGGCAAGAGTCAATTCTAGACATTCTGGCTCCACAGCCCATGCTCTTAGCTACTATACTGTATTCCTTTGAAACTTTAAAAAACATAACCCCATATTAAATTCAGGGCATATTCTATGTTATTTGTCTTAGAACAATGTTATTTGCTCAAACAATCTCATATAAAATTAAGACTTGATTTTCTTTTGTGGAAACCTTCCAAAATAGTTATGGTGCGATCTGAACCATTTCATCTGAGTCCCATTGAGTACAGTGATCGCCATCACCATTCTTTTGGGTTTTCCTGCCTCTGACAGCCTGGTCTTGTTTACATTCAGTCTGTATTCATATACTTGTTCTCTTTGATTAACATACCACTGGAAAACTAACAAGGTTCGGGGTTTGACGTAAACGTGATGGAGGCTTCTGCCACTTTGGCTGTGGACTCCTTCTCAGGCTGTGTTGGCTGGACCTCGTGTCACCATCATTCTGTTTGTGTGCTGGCCGCCAAGTGAGACTTTCAGTCTTCTAGAACCCCATTTGGCCCTATTGCCTGACAAACTCTAAACTTCCTGAGTGATGCTCAGATCATGGCTGGAAGCCCGTCCTGCCCCTGTGCTCTCACACTCTCTTCTGGGCACCATGACGAACTCCAGAGAACCACTCGTGTTTGCAACTTCAACCCTGAATTGTGGGGCTTCCCCATTTGGGAGTTGAAAGCACCAATGCATAATGAAGGGATGCAGTTATTCCAGTCCTTTGATGCCTGAAGACAGGTTGTATGTTATTAGTGAAGATATCACACCCTGAAGCAGGGCTCATAAGGTATTATGATCATACCTCTAGTCCCAGGTAGCAGAGTTAAGAGTAAGGAGATGGAAGCTTATTTGATTTGCTGTTCTTTCCTGTTATATATATTAATCAGCTGGCTAAATTATAGGCCAGGTTCATGGAATGTTTAGCTCTCAAGCATCTATCAGAGGCTTGAAATGTCCGTAACAGGTGGGGGCTTGGTAAATGCCAGGACTCAGCATGATTGAAAGGGTGTTTTGAGTCACGGCACATGGCAACATGGAACTAAAACAGATATATCACAAGTGGCTGGTAGAAATAGACTGGAAGAGAATTTTAACACCTAAAATATGACAAAGATTTGTCCTTACGAGCTTCTCAGTTTCATGAAGTGTTCATTTTCCTCTGATCAAAATTCTGTTTGTATTCTATATTTCCTTCTAAAACTCTTTCTGATTTTTCTCACTTCCTCTTTATTTCCTCTTTTAAGTGACACTTCAAATATATATATTTAAATCTGAGATCATCATAGTGGCTCACCTTGAAAGTCATTTCTTCACTGTTGTCCTGATGGTGTTTTCTGGTTAGAAGGCCACAGAAACATCTCTGGGATGTGGTTAGGATAGTTCCTACATCTTGGTGAGAGTGTAGGAGCAGTATGGGAAGGGGCAGACTTTGGGGACAGGAAACATTTAAAACTGTTACTAATCATGGAGTAACATTTTAAAAAATCAAATGGCAGAGGCCATGGCACGTGTTGAAATGCTTGATCTGTGAGTCTTTCATGGAAATTTTCTGAGCCCTGGTGAATTGTGAAATGAACAGGCCTTCACGGGAGTGAATGAACATTTTCAACATGCTCTGCTAGTGCCAGGGTCTTCTGTTCCATGTATTTTATCTCACTTATAACAGATCTTCCCCTTTGATAGCCACCCTTTCTTGAGCGAAAGGTTCCTCTTTGGGGAGGAAAAACTCCAGGTTTGCTTTCATTTGGATCTTACCTGATATAATTGCCCCTTGTATGGTTCTTGGGGTCCCCTTGTTTTATTCTTTGACCGGTTGTGACACTTAAGCAGTGACTTTGCAAAATTTGGCTTGTCAGTAAGAAAAAGTACTCTTCTCACCCTAAAGATTGACAGGAACATGAGATGGCAGAAGTTGTCCTGGCCTTTTTCTGGCAAGAGCACATAGGACAAGAAATACTCTGGAG
This sequence comes from Muntiacus reevesi, assembly GCF_963930625.1. NCBI lineage: Eukaryota > Metazoa > Chordata > Mammalia > Artiodactyla > Cervidae > Muntiacus > Muntiacus reevesi. The sequence continues at coordinate 115,998,565 of NC_089271.1, read as the reverse complement.
AGCGCAACATTGAATCACACCATGTCTCAGTGCATGACTGGGTGCCTTAATCTCGCGGTTGGAGTCGCTCGGGAAAATTGTTGGCGGAGGGACTGGGGAGCCTGACAAAGTTAAAACTTGCAGTGTATTAATGTGTTAGTAGCAGGCATGGGGAGAAGAAGAATGGAAGAGAAAAATGAAGGTGAAAATAGTGATAGGTTCACAAATACTCCATTTCAGGTTGTTATCAGCCTGTTGTCTCTGGCTGGACTCACGGCCAAGTAACTAAACCTGAGTGAGTTTTCCGATGTCTTCAGTAAAAGAAAACTATGGTAAAGGGAGAAGGATCACCACAAGCCAAACCATGAGTGACGAACTCCCAAGGTGTGGGCCAACTGGGTCACTGAATTCGCCATGTTTGACTCTTAGGTTGCGCCCCTTTGAACTTTGGAAGTTTGATCCTCCCAGAGATGCTTGTGAGGTAGAGATTCTGAGGTTCGATTGCAGGGTGAGAATCCCCATGAACGTGATTCCACCCGACCTTACCCTCATCCCTATTTCTCTCTCAGCCTGACATGTGGGATCCCATTAAAGGGGCTTAGTTGTTCGACATCTCAGAAGAACCTTGTTATAAAGCTCCACTCTTCCCCACACTGGCTCTGCCTCCCAAGTGCCCCATCGATTCCCTGATCACCCAGAATCATGAACGACCTCAGCAGGGCGGTGGCCTCTCCCCATCCAGTGCATCTAAGCTGTCCTTTCAGTCCTGTGCCACACTGCCCCTTTCAGCTCTCCTCTCCATGCCCACTGCCCAGGGTGCCTTCATGTAGGTCATCCTCCTGACATCTCAGGGGGGAACCACTGTTCCCTGTCAGAGCCCCTCCCTGCTTCTGGAGTGAGTGAGTGAGGAAGTGAGGCGGTGTGTACTATGGCTCCCTTGTCTATACGCTCCCGCCCACTCTGGGCTGCGTCCTGCCTCTGGAGCAGGCCTCACTCTTCTCATACCTTTGCTCACACTGTCCCCTTTCTTGGCATGCCCCCTCCCCTGCTCTGGGCGCTGCAGTCTCCCCCATTCTTCAGGGACCAGGGCACATATCATCACAGCCATCTAGCCTTGTCCAGTCCCCCGAACCCAATGTGATCTCTGACTGTGATAAATCTTGATACCACTTTTCCATCTGTCTTGTACTCAGCGTACCATGCCTTGCCTGCTAGTCGTCTGTATGTTGATCTTGGTACACTGCAAAGGAAGGGCTGTCCCTCATTCTTTGTGACCAGCAAAATATCTTGCACTGCACAGTGAGACATGTGTTCAGGAAGTGTTATAAAATCAACGAATGGATGGGGTGGTGTTATCTACAGCTGGAGCCAAAGGTAGGTTAAATGTAAATGCAGAGTGGTTGGATGACAGGAGTGTGTAGCTAACCTCTGAAATGGTTCTTGGGTTCTCCTGTGAGAGGAGACTTAGATGTTGTGATGCCCAACACTCACCAGAAAATCATCCTGATGTTTGCTGGAGCAGGAGAGGCTGAAAGGCCTGAAACATGGCCTTCAGATGCTAAAGAGATTTGTTCATCAAACACCAACCAGCTCCACCAACAGTTCATGAAGGTGCTTTGTAAACAGTGCAGTGATTTGTTAAGGATGTTGGCACACATCATGCTGTTAATATGTAACAAAGGTGGCTCAGACGCTGAATAACTGTCAAGGTTTCTGAACCACCTGTTCTTCTTACTGAGAAATTGATTTTCATCCAGCAAAAGGCCTTCTCTGTTTTGGTTTTGTGAAAGTTGTAGCTTTGTGACTTGAGGACATGGGCAGTGGGGACAGATGTCAAAGCAGATGGTGGTCATACCTCATGAATTTTTTAAGGCAGAGTTCACCTTCTTGGTGTAAACTGCGACATAAATGGCTGTTGTCATTGCCTCAGTTCCCAGCTCACTCTGGCTTGTTGGAGTTGACTAATTAATGAATGTTCAGAAAGCAGTTCTCTTGCTTCTGTGTTTTTTCTCTTGTGTTTCAAAAAGAGATTTAGGTGTATTTGCTTATTTTATATGGCTCTTGGTCTGTCTGTATTGTGTTGCCACCTTTGATGAGGACCAGGCGGATAAAGGAATTACTCTTCTTGCTCAAGGTCCTGGGGGCCCAGTGTCTGGGTCACTGAGCTTATTGTTCAGAGCCGGCCAGACAGACATTTAAAAATACCTTAGCTCTACCTAAAAATACACCTCACTAAAATTGAAAATTTAGGGTTAGTAAAGGTTAATCATCTGATAAAATAAGAACATTTCCTCTGAGTGAAAAGTTCGAGTTTGTATTATGGGTGTGGCATAGTTCAGCCTGCCCAGTCTCCCTGCCAGAATGCAATCAGCTGAGATAAGAAGGAGGCTGTGGAGGCATGGCGGGAGGGCAATGTCACTTCCCTTCTTTCCCCAGGCTTTTTTTTTTTTTTTTTTTTTTTGACACTAATGTGTAATAAATCTGCCTGTACCATCTGGGACTTTATTGTTATGTCATTTGACAGCCAACTAGGAATTATTGGTAGTTTTTGTTAACTTTTAGAAAAACTTCTCTTTAAACATTTGAAGAGCATAGTGAAGTGAAGTCACTCAGTCTTGTCTGACTCTTTGCGACCCCATGGACTCTAGCCCATCAGGCTTCTCAGTCCATGGAATTTTCCAGGCAAGAGTACTGGAGTGGGTTGCCATTTCCTTCCCAGGGGATCTTCCCATAAGAACCACGAAAACCCATTGGTTTATTCATCATGAAGCATGTATTGCTTACCTGTGGAATCTGGGAACAGGAAGCCAAGTAAAGCATGACCCTGGCCCTCGGCCTGTGTGGAGGAAGGGGGGATGCGTGAATAGGGTGAAACCAGTGACAAGCACTAGATGAGACATGGCATGACCCAGAGTGAAGGTTGTCTCCTTTTCTTAAACTTCAGTGGCCAAGGCCACTTTTTAGGAATCCAGGTGGGACTACATCTCCATTTCATATGTGCCTTGATGAATGCTTCTCATGTCTTTAAATTCACTTTTTCAACACACATCTTTCATGGGGAGCAAATTGGGGAAGAGAGTAGGGAGAGTGGGGTGGGGAGCACGGTTGCTCTTTTAAACAGGGTGGCCAAAGAAGATGGCACTGCAAAAGTGCCTTGGAGCAAAGCCTTGAAGGAAGCAGAGGAGCAGCCATGAGAAGCTCTGTGCTGAGGGAATGGCTGGGGGGACCTGAGGTGGGGTGTGTCTGGAGGGTGTGAGGCTGAGGGGGGCAGGGGTGAGGCCAGAGAAGGGTCAGGACAGAGGTGGGGGACGGACTCACAGACTGTACTCAGGACCTCGGCTCCTCCTGGAGCTCCATCCCAATGACCAGCCTCCAGCCAGCAGATGGCCTGTGAAGCCATTAGAGCATGTTAGGATGCCATGTCTTTGTCCCTATTTCTACTTTTACTGTCCCTGACAGTGAAAAGCAAGAGATTTTGTTTATGGGACAGTGTCTCTTCCTTGGCGTCCATAGTAGGTATATATGCGTGTATGCCGCTCCCTCCTGCCCCACGCTGACACTAAGGAGATACATGGCTAGAATTGCCCTCTTCAGTATTCTGCTGATCTCTGGTGCAGACCAAGGAGAACAGAGATAATGCCCTTGATCTGTATATTCTTCATGCCTAATCCCTTTTAATTACACTGGTAACATAAGTTTATCTCTTATAGTTACTTTTATCATTAACAGCACAAAACCTCTCCAGAAGACCAAATGCAAGCTCTTTAGGCATATAAAGTGGATTAATGAGGGTGGCTCAGCGTTAAGGTATGCCAGGGCTGAGTCCAAATTTTATTCCAGTACAGGGATCACTTTCTATGTGGCCTTTCTGGCTCTGGAGCTAATTTGGATGCTGAGTAGCCCCACAGGTATTTATATGTAGTGTTTGGTATTTTTACTGGGTCCTATTCTTCTCCCTTGGATCACCTAAAATGGTTAAGAATTTTCTAGTGGGATTAAGGTTGTGATCTCTGGGGAGGGGTGGGCCATCTGCTCTTGGTTATTTTTGTGTTAGCCACTTCCCCTTAAATGTATGTTCACAACTGAGCCGCAGCCTTATCAGCTGGGCTCGAGGGAAGACTGGCGTAGGTGCTGCTCCTGCCTGAACTTGGTCTCTGAGCCATGGCTTCCCATAGACACTCAGGTAAAAGCTTCATATTTTTTATCTTCTAGCAAGCACAGTTTTATTCAGGCACTGAATCCATATCATTGGTCTGAAAGATACTTTTTGATGAAATTATTTTAGTCTTGTCTAAATAGTAAATAAGTCTAGCTCATCTCTGTTCTGTCCTTGCCTTCTTCAACTGCTGTTTCCACAACAAAATATTATTCTTACTCAAGTGAAATCATCAGTTTGAGTAGTTTATTTTTTAATATATAAATATACTACTATATCGTACGGTTTCCAGGACATCTTATGAAGCTGGAGGAGACTGTGTGAGGAAAGAGGTTTTCTTTGTTATTAGGACTTTTTTGTTGTTATTTATAAGATACAAATCTTCATCTTGTCAGTGCTATAAATCGAATTTAAAGTATTTGGAAAAGGTCAATCAAATATGGAGCTGGAAAGAGGAAGATTTATAACTAAGAAAGTCCATACTGACTTAACCATACCTTCTCCTTTCCTGAGCTGTGTTTTGAGTTTTCCCGAAGAAACAGCTATGATACTTTTGATATGACACATAGATTATTAATTGTTCTCATCAGAAAAGGGGTCAAAGCTTCCATACCTCTAGAGCATCATTATCATTACCATGAGAGTTTTCCTGACATTAAGAAAGCCCTTTGGCCATGGACAAGACTCCCAAGATAGGGCCAAAGGCCTGAAGGATGGCCAGTTTCCCCCAGAAAGCCCAGTTTTCTGGAGTTAGCCTGCTGCCTCTCTCTCCTGCAAAGCCAGAAATGTCGCTGTGTTTCTGTTGCCTTCTGCCTAGGTAACAGTTCCCTTTCTTAGCAACCAGACACTTCGTGCCATCTCCCAGCTTTCAGATTAAGGGCCAAAGTAATTATCAGTGGCAGTCTTTTGGAAAAAACGTTTTTGAAAACTTGTAATTGACTGTCAATATTTAAACAATGGAAATACTTTTAAACTTCTTTTCTGGTATTTTAAAACAAATACACTATAATGGAATGCACTGCTTTAGTGAATCAGTATGCAATGTATTCCTTGTTCCCAAGTGTTCAAGAGCAGTCTGTTTTTCCCCCCACTCTCAGGAGCCACTTTGCAAACATGGCACCACACGCCTGAGATTGTGGTAATCTGCCAACATACACTTTCTTTGCCTGTAGAAAAACTAGCCAGTTGTAGCAGTTGTTCCAGTGGACCTTGAACGTGTGTTAACTGGTAGAGTAACTCCCTGTTTTACTTACCAATTAAGTGACAGAATAGGGAAATATATTTCAAAGGTGGCACGTTTATAACACACCCAACCTTGAGTTTTTAAATGGCACCAAATCCTGACATTACTTTTATGTAAATCTGAAGGCTCTGACTCTGACTAGACAAACTACTGACACTGTCTAGATGATTTTTGAAATCAGGAACTATTTTAATAGTTTAGTTAATCAGAACTCATCTTCTGTTGCGTTAGGTTCATAGGTCCATGAAAGCAGTTGAGAAAGAAGTGCTCGCAGAAAGAAGCCCCCTAGTGCCCTGTGAAGGACTCTGTGGGGACGGAGTAGAGGCTCTGCTGATTGGATGGATCATAATCCATTTTTAGGGACCATCCACATACTGAGGGGACCTTTCAAGGACAAGAACTGATGCTTTTGTATTGAATACTTACCGTTTGCAAAGTTCTGCAGATTTCATTCCTTCCCCCCCTCCCGACCCCGGCCTTTAAAGTTGAGGATGGGGTAGATGGGAGGGCAGTGAAATCATGTAGCTCTCTCTCCAGGCCAGAATGTAAAGGGGACAGTGGGCAAGGGGAGAAGACCCAGTGGACTGGCTTCCAGAAATCACAGAAAAGTGGTAGTCAGAAATCTTGTGGAGAAGGCAATGGCACCCCACTCCAGTACTCTGGCCTGGAAAATCCCATGGACGGAGGAGCCTGGTAGGCTGCAGTCTGTGGGGTCGCTAGGAGTCGGACACAATTGAGCGACTTCACCTTCACTTTTCACTTTCATGCACTGGAGAAGGAAATGGCAACCCACTCCAGTGTTCTTGCCTGGAGAATCCCGGGGACGGGGGAGCCTGGTGGGCTGTCGTCTATGGGGTCTCACAGAGTCGGACACGACTGAAGTGACGTAGCAGCAGCAGCAGAAACCTTGTTCAAGGGTAAAACTGAACGTTTTGTACTTTCAATGACTACCAAATGACCGCCTGCTACTTTGCCACAACTAGAGAAACGGAAAACACACGTTCTGTTGGCTGCCAGGTCAATGGGCCTTTCTGTCCGGTGTGAAAGGCAGAACGTGCTGCACGTATTGTGTGCGACGTTCAGAAAAGCTCTCTGTCAGAACAGAGCAGTTCTGGGAGAGGATCTGCCCAGGGGAAGTTCAGGGGCACGGAATGTTTCATTGGATCATCTCTACGTAGCCCCCTCCTGATCGCAGGTGTCATCTAAACTGGGTTACCTGTGACCAATGAGCCGAAAGAAATTGCAGGCATTTTGGAAGCCTCCTGAACGAGATCTGTTTGTAGGGCAAAAATGACTTTCTAATTTTCCGTGAAATTCTCTGAAAGCCCACTTTTCAGTGGTGACTCATGAGCCCCCCATGGGGGTGGCATCTCCAGGTGTGCGGGTGTGGCTGCTGCATAAGCCTCCCTTTCATCAGCTGAGGGTTTGCTCTGCTGAATGTTCTCAGGAAAGCAGTCTACCCTTTCTTCAGAAGCCAGAATTTATACATGGAGTGACTAATGTCCTGGTATGTTGGACTTAGCAATTAACAGACCAGAAATAACCTACATTTTTTTCCCATTTGAGTTGCTGTTCATTGTTTATACTGTACATTATGCCACTCATGGAAAGCACATAGTTAGAAAAATGCTACCTAGTCTTAATATTCACTTTTTCCTTAGATATTCTTATTGTGAGCAACTTGGGCAGGAGGGGGAAAATGAAGATTAGCAAGAAGTCCCTGAGAGAATATGTAGAAAACAGAAACAAGATTATTAAATACAAATTGTATCTTCTCTAATGAGAGGTTTATAGTAAACAAATGTTGTGTAATGTTGTATTTCTTGTATGTGTACATGATTAAATTGAAAGCCAAAACTTTTTATTGAGATACTGAGGTTTATATAGGGTCCTCTTAGCCTGTTGGATATAGTTCAGGAATTTTCTGAAAGAAGAAGCTTGTTTATTAAGTGAAAAATGATGTGTCTTTTGAAGCAAGCATAGCGAGAAAGTCAGGCTACCATCTTGGAATAAATACTAAAATTTGATCACCCAGTCACATTTCCAGCTGCATTCCAAGTGGCTAAGTCTATAAAGGACTGTCACCTAGACATCAGGACCTTAGAGTCCCATGAGCAGTTCCTGATTTTCTAAAACAGAAATATTTGTTATTAAATGTTTTTAATAAAAGAGGTTTTCAAAACTAACAGTGATAACTCACCTCCACCTGTCAATCCATAGGCACGAACTGTGGGACCCACATCGCCCAGGCCCTGGATCGGTTCTCCAGGGCTACTAGTGTACTTGCAAACTTTCCTGTGATAGAGGAACCTCACTAGCACACAGGAGTGAGGGCTACACTGTGAAGTAAGATTAGTCAGAGATCTCCCCTGGGGCACACATGTTCTGGACAGGGACTGGCAACCTTGAAGGGAAGGATCATTGTAATGTTATGTATCCAGTGTTTCATCTTTTGATTGATGACCTGCCCTTTCCTAATAACAGCAATAGGCCAAGGCAGAGAGATCTGGAAATTTTGGAAGGTTAAAAGGTTTTGTATTTCACGTATTTAGAAATTGCTAAGGAGGTAGAAAATTGTTCCCTAAGAGCTAAACGCCTAAGTGGATGTCATTCACTAAGATTAAAGAGGAGATAAAAATGCCATCTTCACCATTTTTCCCTCTATTCTCTTATTTCTAGCAAAGGGGAAAAAAGGAAAGTGTAGAGATTTTCTCTCATGAAGTCAGATCTTCACAATGGATCATTTTGGTGGAGCCCACAGATCAGAGTGTTTGCTGTCTTTTAGGAGCTTCTATCTGTCTCAGCATTGCCATTTATAAGCCATTTTCTTAGAGTTATTAATCTATTTGATGACAAGTAGTAACAATATTTTGCTCTTGTGCACGTTATCCATATTTTTTGCAGAGTTCTGTTATCGTAACTATTTCTGCAGCAGGAATGTATTACCCCAACTTCTACCTAAGTATTCTGCATGAAGGTTTGAAATAGTTTTTGACCAAATAATCATAAAGTTAGAATAACACGAGGTAAGCTCATTCAGGTTGCCCAAGTTCCACTTATTTGGATTTATTGCAGAAAAGTACTAAAGTTCATGAATTTGACATCGACATTGTTAACATGCTTCAAGTATTTCCAGCCTATTTATGTATTAGGCAATAAAGCCCGCATTCCTAGAAGTGCCTATTTTATCTTGACAAATAAGTGTTTCCACACACATGAAAAGGGCTCAAGTCAGCTGTGGAAATTGTTCTAAAAGGGTATGCCCTTTGAAATCTGTCACTCCATCTGGATACACACTCTCTGAGTTTATGTATGCTGTGGTGGGACATATGAAATAACCCTGGACTTTTCATCCTACAGAAAGAAAAAGTAATGCCTATAGCGGGGATTCAAAAACACCAAGTGGTCAGACTTTCCTTAGTAGTACCATTAACCAGGGGTTGATCCACTGAACTTTCCTTCTGCTTGGTTTACAACCGTGTACTGTAGGTGTGAACAGTTTCACTGGCAGAGTCTGTTTTCAACATACCCTTCTTCTGCTATGTTCATTGCTGAGCCATGGATTATGGATTAGTTCATTGGGTGCCTAGAAACTCTGAGCGAGTCATGTTCCAGAACTATGAAAATTAACCAGTGAAGAACTTGGCATTGGTAAAGTAGTTATTTGAAAGTATGGAGTTTTAAGCTGGGAAGGGTTTGGCAGGTAAGGTCTTATGGTACTGTGGACCACAGTGGTTTTCCTTCTCTCAAAAACCTCTACATAGAATTCACTGTGTTTTCTGGTAGTCTTTTTTGGTATGACATGAATATCTGTATTTTTACCATAAAACTAGGACTCAGAAATACTGGGTCTATGTATGGTACTCTGGGATAGAAATATTAGAATCCATTTCTATTTTGGACAATATCAAAAGAGAATGATATATATTAAAATGAGTTGGGTTCAGACTTCTGTAGACTTTGGTAAGAGAGAAGGAGGGATCTTCAAATATGGTCCAAGAAGATAGTCTGTGAAGGACTAAATCCGCCATGGTTACTAGCCACACAGGAAGCCAGCGCTGTCTAATCTTACAAATTCTGATTTCCTGCCAAATGGCATTTAGGAGCCACTGATAATTTAATTTCCTGGCACTTACTGTTACTGGAGATTTATTTGGTTTCTCCATGAAGCTCTTAACAAGAAAGTAAATCTTTGTTGAGTGTACAATTTCAATATGGAAAAGCTAATAAGACAAGGATTTTATGTGGCATGTGAAAGGCCAACAAGAATGAATTAGAGTGATTGTCAACATTCTATCCCTGTGACAGGCACTCTGGCCCATGTACACAGGGGCTGAAGACAGTTTAAAAGCTCCCTTAAGTACACAGTGTGTAGTTCAAGGAGATAGACCTGGCTTCATCGCGGCTCTGCTTTTCTTTTCTAACCCACTTATGGGGGGGGCACCCCAGTTTTCTTTTGGGGGGAAAGTACCAGTAAGAACTTTTCTCAGGTCTCAAATCTCTGAACTGTGACACAACTGTCCCAAGCCCCTGTCTTCACAGAAGAATGTCACTCCTTGTCTTCAGCTGTCAGGTGTCTGGAGAGGAGGATCTGTCTGTGGGAGCTGGAACTTTATGGGGTCGGTGGGGGGTGGGGGAGGCAAGCACCCGCCCTTGTCTGGAGGCTGCTGGTTCTGAGTGAGAGTTCACCGCCTTCCCTGGCACTGCTCAGACACAGGGTGTGGTTTCCTTAGCTCACTCTGCTGTTTGGTTGCCTGCGGCAACAGAATCCAAACAACGTGGACATGTGTTTGTATTAAAAAAAAAAAAAAAAAACTGGGAATGGGACCCAGAGTTGGAGTCCGGGGCTGTTCAGTTAGCGGAAGAGCTACGGTGAGTACCAGGCAAGTGCTCGTTCCTCTTCCCTCCTTTCTCTCTAAATTACTCCTGGGTTGTTTGCTCACACAATAACCATGTTTGTGGGTAGCTGGAGAAAATAGTGTCTATTTTTGTGTTTCCTGGGCAAATTAACTAATCATTGTCTATTTAACAGTGTAAATTTCTTTTTCAGGGAGAGAGGAAGAAATTAGCATATGCTTTCAAAAGTTGGGAGCTAATAGAAACATTTGTTACCTTTTAAGTAGCAGGATTCAGAGTGCTTTTTATGGGCTGTGACTTCGGGGTGGGGAGGGGGCAAGGGGAGTTGTTCATAGGAACAAAGTGGAAGGGGTTCTTGGAATAATCAACTTAAAACCTTTTAAAAGTCATTTTTGCCCAGATTATACTTTACAGTTGCAATTTTTTTTAAAAAAGCAAATGTTCTAAATCATATAGGTTATTAACCATATTGATTTTCAGATGCTCTAATGAAGGGGAATTTGATTTTGGCTCATCTCAAAATCTCACTGTGACAAATAGTATTCAGTTGCCAAACTGGCTGGTACCTATGGAGAGTGCCATTTTAATAAGTTCTCTTTTGCCTGAATGCTTGGGCTTCGAAAGTTAGTAAAGTATCTTGTAATAATTCTTTAGGATCTTTGTAGGGATTAAAAAGTGCTCTGGCAGGTTTAAAATAAATGCAGACATTTAAAATAAATGACTAAGTATTGTTTCCATGCCTAGCGTGGTCCAGAGTCAGCAGTAAGTTTTTGTTCAGATGAACTGAACTTTGCAACTAGGAGGAGAGTGGGGCCTCCAGACGATACTCTCGGTGCTGAGAAAGTCGGGGAGGGTGGCGGGGCTCCTGGTTGGGTCTCTAGTGAGGGTCTGGGCACCTCGTTCCTGTGAAGGGGGAGCCCACGAGCTGCCACCTGCTGACTCAACCCAGAGCAGCGTGTCCTTTGGTGTAGACCAGCCTCCCCTCTCCAGCCTGTCCCATCCCAGCCCTGCCCTTGCTTACCAACCGCCCCCCCCCCCCCCCACCGCTTCAGGGTGCCAGGGACTCATGGCAGGATGCTTTTGTCGCGGGTGTCTTGGTGAGGTGCCTGTTGCCTGGGTCCCGGGGTGGCCTCCCTGGAGCCCCTCAGGCACACTCCAGCCTAACCCTTGGCTCTTTGTCCCTCCTGTTCGCCCCCCACAGGTCCTTCCAGCTATAAAGTAGGCACCATGGCTGAGAAGTTCGACTGCCACTACTGCAGGGACAACCTGCAGGGGAAGAAGTATGTGCAGAAGGACGGCCACCACTGCTGCCTCAAGTGCTTTGACAAGTTCTGCGCCAACACGTGTGTGGAGTGCCGCAAGCCCATCGGCGCCGACTCCAAGGTAATGGCGGCTGTGGGGGGCGGGCGGGAGGGGCCGGGGGGATGTGGATGGGGCCTTGGCCCTTCTGCTTGGGCTCTGGGCAGGGAGGTAGGGGGGACTGTGTGGCCATGTGGGGAGGTCTTGCTCACCGTGCCCGGCGACTGCTCGGTTCCCAGGAGGTGCACTACAAGAACCGCTACTGGCACGACACCTGCTTCCGCTGCTCCAAGTGCCTCCAGCCCTTGGCCAGTGAGACCTTCGTGGCCAAGGACAACAAGATCCTGTGTAACAAGTGCACCACTCGGGAGGATAACCCCAAGTGCAAGGGCTGCTTCAAGCCCATCGTAGCAGGTACCAGCCACACTCAGCCCCGGGGCAGCCAGGGAGGAGGCCCTGAGGGCAGACGTGGCGAGGGGTTGCTTGCGGGGATGGGGCTGGAGCCGCGGGGAGCCGCCGCTGGAGTTCAGCGTATATATGCACGCATATATATACCTGAATATATGTGTACACATATATGCTTGCACACACGCACACACCTGGCAGCTAAAAGAACACTGGAGAGAACTGTCTGTGGCAAGAGAAGGAAGTGAAAAGTATGTAGCGCTTTCTCATTTGGGATAGTAAGTGATCGAAGCATGCTTCTTCCTTAGGGTGTAATTCTGGGTCACATTGCATCTCTGCATCCACAAAAGCCATGGGGGTGGGGGAGTGGGGATTCAGGCATCTGACCCTAAATCACCACGGCCGGGGTTCCCTTCCTGACAGAGTTTGGGTGGGCATGACTACATGGAGGACGTGGTGGAGAACTCCCCGTGGGTAGGTGAATGGAAGCATGGGGCCCAAGCACTGCAGGGCCTGCATTCCATCCACTCTGGAGGGCCCAGGTGGCACCCCGAGCGGATGCAGCCCCCTGCAGGGCACTGCCAGTGGCTACCCCTTCGCTTCCCCCCACCCCACAGGAGATCAGAACGTGGAGTACAAGGGCACTGTCTGGCACAAAGACTGCTTCACCTGCAGCAACTGCAAGCAAGTCATCGGGACAGGAAGCTTCTTCCCTAAAGGGGAGGACTTCTACTGCGTGACTTGCCACGAGGCCAAGTTTGCCAAGCACTGCGTGAAGTGCAACAAGGTACGTGTCAAGGGAGTTCTAGCAGTGTTTGACAGTTTGCAGAGCACTTGCACACACACTATCCCATTCCATCCTCACGACAGCCCTGTGACGTAGGAATTATCATTCTCGTTTTACAGATGAGGAGACTGTGGTAGTAGAAAGCAGCGCCCAGGCCAAGGCAGGCTGTTCAAGGGCACACTGGCTCTGGAGGCCGGCCTCCTGCACCCAGTTGCTATGTAGTAACCTTGCACAGGGGCTCATCTTCTCTGAGCCTCAGTGTCTTCATCTGTAACTGGGGGATAATGATAGCACCTGCCTCCCATGGCCGTTGTGGTGATTTAATGAGATACTGTAGACCAGAGCGCCCAGCACAGTGCCTGGCACGTAGTAGGCATTCAACCTAATGGTTGTTGAATCTGAATCCGGTGCTACACTCCCTGGTCTAGGCCATCACATCTGGAGGAATCACTTACCAGGATCAGCCCTGGCATGCCGAGTGCTTTGTGTGTGTTACCTGCTCTAAGAAGCTGGCTGGGCAGCGTTTCACCGCTGTGGAGGACCAGTATTACTGCGTGGATTGCTACAAGAACTTTGTGGCCAAGAAGTGTGCTGGATGCAAGAACCCAATCACTGGTAGGCTAAAGAGTCCTTGCTAAGTCTGCCAGGTTAGGTTTTGCGCATGGTAACCATCTCTCATTTTCCTACGTCGTCGGTTTCATCCACAAAGGCCCCAAAGAATGCCCTTCTCCCCCTGCCATTGTGGTCCCGAAGGCCCCCAAGTAGTTTGGATTCTCCCCCAGGCCAGGTTAGCCTTTGCAACACAGAACACTTCTGACTACTGCCGACTAACTTACGCCGCTGCCGGAGATCACGAGCCTGAGACCCACGGCCACGGGCAGGCACTGCGCAGGGGGGGTACTGGGGGGAGGGGTGGGGGAGAGGAGCACGGTGGGCTTGGGTGGGGGAGGGGAGGAGGGGGGGAGGCCGGAGAGTGAGAAGCTGGGATGAGAACACCCCCCGTAGCGGAAGGCTAGCTCAGAGGTGCCGGTGGGCAGTTCTTTTGTGATCAGGAGCCGAGCTAATCACTTCATTCCTCATCTCGCGGCCGCGGTCCACGTGCCCTGGGCCCTCTCCCCCCGCCTCCAATTTTCCCGTCTCCCGGGGAGCCTTGAAATGTACATTTGAGAAGACTTTTGCCATCCTCAGGGAAAAGGACTGTGTCAAGAGTGAGCCACCCAGTCTCTAAAGCTAGGAAGCCCCCAGTGTGCCACGGGAAACGCTTGCCTCTCACCCTGTTTCCCAGCGCCAACCTCCGGGGCAGGCATCCGGGTGGAGAGAGGACTTGTCCCTCGTGGGTGGTGGTTCTTTATAGAAAAAATCGAAGCTTAGCAGCTCCTCGAGGCCCGGTAAGTGCACACCCCACAAACAGCCCAAGTTTGCCTCCTGGTGGCCACTTTGATGCCATGGCCCTGACCTAAATCAAAGAAACTGGTTGTGCTGGGAGGTCGGTGCGCGTCAGTCACAGGGCAATGGCGGTGGCTGGGGATGTGGGTTCTGGAAAGCAGGGGTGCCTCGGCGGAGCTCTGGCATCTTCTCAGGTCCCGGCGGCGTGGGGGACAGTGCGCGGTGGAGCAGGGGGCCGGGCACCAGGCAGACGCAGCCTGCGTGCTTGTCGGCTCCATGAATGGGCAAAGGCGGCGGCCTGGCTGCCACCTGTGTCCACTCAGCTGTCGTTCTTGTCCGCTTTTGTTTCCTCCACAGGGTTTGGTAAAGGCTCCAGTGTGGTGGCCTATGAAGGACAATCCTGGCACGACTACTGCTTCCACTGCAAAAAATGCTCCGTGAATCTGGCCAACAAGCGCTTTGTTTTCCACCAGGAGCAAGTGTATTGCCCCGACTGTGCCAAAAAGCTGTAAAGTGACAGGGGCTCCTGTCCTGTAAAATGGAATTTGAGTCTTGTTCCTTGTGTCCTTGCCCTCTGCCCGACACCACCCATAGGGCAAGAGTGGCCTTTCACCTCTTCAGAGTTGCTCCTTCTGTCTTTTCTCCCATTTTACAGTTATTACTTGAGTTAAGGGCACACAGTGATCATATTAGGATTTAGCAAAAAGCAAGCCTGCAGCAAAGTTTATTTCTCCAAAGCTACAATTAGGAAACAAATACTTACGTAGATTGATTCTTCTGCATGTTTATCATAGAGCAGAAAAGCGCTGACCATATAACTGCTTAGTGATGTAAGCAAGAAGCCTAAGAGTTAAAACCCCACTGAGATACCTCTCGTGGCTCAGCTGGGACCCACATTATCATCACATGACACAAGAGTTGCAGCGGCTGCTCCAACTCAGTTGCTCACCCTGTTCTGTGAGCAGAAAGAACTTACTGAAATGCATGGTTTAAATAACTTCCTCATCAAAACCTTCCTTCTGTTTTTTGTGCTTTCAAATAACTAATCCGAATTTCCAAAAAATTAACATTTGAATTTAGCTGTAATTCTCGACTGACCTTTTCCCCTGTACTAATGTTTGATTTCCCCATGTGGCGTGTTTTCTGAGCGTTCCTACTTTCAAGCACGGAACGTACAGGTGATTTGGAAAGTGTAGGCAGATCTGAGAAAACGAGCCTGTTTCAGAAGAACGTCATGACAGTGAATACTTTTGGAAGCTTAACAAAACTAACCCAGCTGTCCTTTTATCTTTTTTTAATTAATAATTCCTTTGTTTTAATTAATAGCAACATAGTTTATGGGTTTGGAGACTTGCATGAGAATATTTTAGCCCCCTTATATGTTCCTACAGTTTTAAATTCATCCTACAGAAGTAACCATAAAACTCAAGAGGGGTAGGTGAACAGGCGCCAGAACTATCATTGACACGGATATGACATTTCCCAGCAGTGACGAGTGGAATCCCTTGTAACATAGTACTTGTCTGCTGTGTGTCCGTGTGTTAAACAGGCCCGCCAATTCCCTTCTCTTGTGATTCTGAGGACTGTTCCTCCAGAGCTTAGCTGGCTCTGGGGGAGCATGGAGGACATTGTGCCCATAGGCAGAACCAGAGTTCCACGTAGTGCTTACCTCAGTCGCAGGATCCCCTATTTACTGTATTCTAGCTACATTGTTATATTACATAGTATAATGAGACAATATCAAGAGTACACATGTAATGACAATGCATATTAACATTCTCATAGGAGTGGTTAGAGAAGCCGATGCCTCATTTCTACATTTTGTCATTAGCAATGATCATCTAACAGTTCTGTGTATCCTTACAGAAATAAAGCAGCATATAAATAACTTGCCTCCTGACTTCTTATTCTGCCTGGTGGAATTGTTCTAAGGTGATACTGAGATCCAGAAACCTGAATGACTACACGAATTATAAACAAGATAAAAGAAACCCGTAACAGCACTTGGATCCAGTTAAGAACAATAACAACGAAAAACCCCACTCTGACCCAAAATGTTTCCCAGATGTTGATTACCCTTAAAAAGAGCACATTGCTTTCCATTGGCCAGGGGGTTGGCCAAGAAGGGAATTGCAGCTGAAGTGTGTCGAGAAGTCATCCTGTCTATGTTCTGATTGCCCTTCCCTGTGCCATGTGGAGCCCTACTGTGCCTCAGCGGCCACTTCTCCACTGCCAGGCCTTCAGAAGAAGGTGATCCTGCTCAAGGACACCAGTCATTTGGGAGGCTGCCCATTGGGGCCCCTCTATCTCAGGGCTGGGGGATGTGGAGATGGTGTGGACAGAGGTGGAGGTAGCTTCTAGATCATGGCTCACAGCCACACCCCTGAAGCTCAGGTTCTTGGGGCATCCAACCTGCCCACACCACGTAGTTGTTTCAGGATGGTGCTGGGGGCCCAGTGCCACTGGTGTCTGCTGCAGGCTCCTCAGGTGGAAGGACATTTCAGCTAAAGGGTGAAAGTCAGGAGCAGAGGTCTTTCAGGAACTCACACCCGGGGTAATGAAAGGACAGAACGTGTTTGAAGCTAGCATTTGCCACATTATGAATCAAGACCTGTTTGTAGCAAGTTAATTCTGTGAATGGAGAACAGCCTCTTGTGTGTTTCCCTAGAGAAATTAGCAGTTAAAATCATTAAAACTCTGTTTATGAGTCTATCGGGTCACCTCCTGGGGCCCCAAGAAGTAGGGGTGAGGTGGGGAGTTGAGATGGTGGCCCTGCTTCCCAAAGGAGCTGGGTGATGGGCAGTGGCAAGGGCTGGAGCCCAAGGGGGCCCCAGGGGGAGACCCTGACACAAGTGCCCCACCTCCCTGCTGCTTTGGCACAGGGAAATCCTAGGCCTTCGTGGCACTTGGACCTGCATCTCTTTGATGGCATTCCCTCCGTTCCTGTTCTGACTCTTCATCTCACTGAACTAGCTCTTAGCCCTCCAGTCCACTGATGGCTCAATTACCTCTCTCAGCCCTTCTCCATCTTCACCTCCCCAAGATGCTACGCCCTATCACTGACCCCACCTTGCCATCCTCAATCCTGTCACCCTTTGCTTCCCATCCCACTCAGCATGCAAAACCCCAGCCTGTGCCAGGGCTAAAGAGCTCTGCGGAGAAAAAGCTGTATGATTAGACTGCACAACCCTGCCTGAGATCACCTATAGCCCCCTCCATGCCTCCCGTTATTCCCAGGCTCCACCTGTGTCCCCCAGCAACAGGCCTGCCAGCATTGGGCACCTAGATACTGCTTAACACTTCAAAAGCACCTTATACAATTATACCAAGTCTTCACAGCCAACACTGGCAGTAGTGCCTCAATTTCCCAAATGAGAAAACTGAAGGTCCCTCTAGTCCAGGCTATAAGGCTTATGACACTGCCTTGTCATAGGGGGAGAACCCTGTCTGTCCACTACATCACAGTGAGGGAAGCACCATGCTCAGTGCTCAGTATTCAGTTTTAACAATGACAACCGAAGACTCAGGAGGAAGGAGGGGAAATTCTAGCTACAGAATTTTCAGCAGAGAACCCTTTTCTCCCTCATAATGAAGAGGATCAGAGTATCAAGAACGTAATCTACTTTTCGGTAACAAGGTAAATTCCGCAGCCATACTGCCTGGATTCCAATCCTGGCTGCATTGCCACTTCCTAAGTATGAGACCTTGGGCAGGTCACCTAACCTCTCTGAGCTGGCTTCCTTGCCTGTAAAACAAGACAGAATTCCTACCTAGCAGAATCACATGCACATTACATGATTATACAAATGCTTATTTATTAAGCATGGCAACCGACTGGCATGCAAGAAAAGCAACATCCAAGAAAACCATTCAACAAACATTAGCAATTATTTTTATCTCTAGCACCAAAGATAGTATATTACCCACCACAAAAACCAAAAGACTTTAGAATCAGACTTGAATTTGAGCATCAGATCTTTCTAGTTGTATAAACTTAAACAAATACCCACATCCACAAATCTGTGTCCTAGGTAAAAATGAATAGCCACACTTCACAGGGTTGTTGTGAGGGTTTAAAATGATGCCTCTAAAGTACCTAGCATATAGAACATGTAACTACAGTTATTACAACAGTCAGAGAAATTATGAGACAAGCCTATCCAGAAACACTCAAAAGTAGACTGGTGGGGAGGGAGACCGAGGTCAAGGGGTCTGCAACCAACCAGGCCTGTGGGACGGTGGGGACGGGGTGGGAGGGGGACTATTGGATGATCCCTGATAAGACATGCTGGACAGTCTGCCTTCAGGCTTGTGCTTCTTGGCACCAGCTGCTGCTACAGTTCTATGCCCACTTTTCAACCTAGCTCCTGCCACAGTGAGTCAGTGACTCCTGAGAACTGAAGGCTCTCAGTGATTGGAACCCAGGCTCCAACTCGCCACACCAGAGGGCTCAGAGAGGTCCATGATGTGCGCCAAGTCACCTGGTGGGCTTGCGGCCACCTCAACTGGGATTCAGGTCTTCAGACTCGTCCAGCATCCTTTCCAGTGTTTTTACTGCATTTCTGTGGTTGTTAGGGGTTGAAACTGTTGAAAGGCTTCACTGTACACTAGGGAGGCGAGAGGGATGACACTGGGAGAGGCCAGGGGCCTATTCCTCAGGGGAGTGGTCACCAAGAGGTTCTCCAGAGAGCAAGGGAAATGTGAGGTGACCGGTGTGTTCCCAGAGGACACCAGCCTATGGTAAGCGTGGAGGCCGGGTCAGTATCCAATACCTCAGAGCTGTCAGGAGGGTGCTTTACTGGTGTTTTAGGTTGTGTGCATACCAAGGAATGCCCTGGTTCAACAACCCTAGTGCATGGCCCGGCACGGAATGCCAAGTGGGGAGCGGCTGCCCCTGTTCTCAAAGCACCAGATGCCACAGATCAGGGATAAACAAGGACCACACCTTTATCCAACACAAAACCCAGTGGAGCGGAACATGTTTCCAGAGTAGAAGCTAAAACATTTACGGACAGATCCAAACAGTGGTTTGGCCACACACAGTAACAGTGATGTCCTGAAGTGATGTCATGTACGTGTAACAGAGCACAATGACTGCCAGAGCACACACGCAGACTGTCAAAAGCAACTGTGTTTTCCTTGTGTGTGGTCAGCACCAGATGTGAGCTTTAAAAGGGATGCACAGGGCGGAATGGGGAGTGACTGCTTAAGGGTCCTGGGTTTCTTTTTAGGGTAATGAAAACATTCTGGAACAAGATAGTAGTGACAGTTGCACGTTTTAAATGTACTAAATGCCACTTATGCAAATTTTACCACAGTAAAAAGAAAGATACTTTAATTACTGGCCTCAAATATAAGTCAGAGCCATCACAGGCAGGAGTAACAAGCACTGAAACAGGTGCAGGGAGAAAACCAGAGTTCAAAATTCACATCTTAATGTTGCATGCGGTGGCACACTGCCAAACCACCACGTGGCTGCAGAGGGGCTGGTGATTCCTATTCATCAAACGTACTGCCTGGCTGTGTTCATAGCTTGGTTGCAAGCTGGTGTCACCTTTATACCACCTTCAGTACATTTTTTGCTATTAAAATATGAAGAAAACTTGCTTTACCTGCAAAGTTTATTGCATAGAGCACACATATGAACGTTTAACAGTGTTTCAATGTGTAAAATTTGTGCAGAAAAATATCAGAAACACATTTTGTTACAATAATTGTCTCTGCCTTTTATATAGAGATTGTGTATATTAAGTTTTAAAATCTAAGGCACCAAGCTCTGATCTATAACAAAGATACAGTACTCTGAATAGCAAAGAACTAGGGAATCAGAAAGAATAACTACTTCCGTTTACTAATTCAAGACTGCTAGCTACAAAGGAAGATGGGCCTGCTTCAAGCTATTTGTGATCCACCAGAAAACTCATTAGCATTAGGACAACTAATCTGAATTCAAGTTTTAGTCAATCATTTAAGCATGATTCAGTGGATTTCAGGAAACATATATCCTGTGTACACGTGTGTGTATACATGTGTGCATGTCCACTATGTATGTGCTGTGCCTATCTACAGCGGGGATCGAAGAAAAACACTGCCCCTTCACTCACTTGCAGCCAGCGACTAGAAAAAGGCAAACAAATTTTGGTTCCACATCTCAAGCCAGTAGATCAGGAGTGCAGAGGAGTCCACTGTTTAAAATGAACCTACTCTGTATATCTGGCATGAAACGCAGGACTTAACAATTGGTCATGTCATGAATGTTCTCAAAACTTAATTCAGTGTACACTGAATGGCAGGCCTGGAGAACATAAGCAGAAAAAGATTATACATGGTAAACATGTAGAGGAATTGAACATACCCCATCGGACAACAGCCAAATACTGCCTTATGTACACAATAAAAATAACATGTTTTTATAAACCTCAATATGTACTTCCAAAATGAAATGCTGACAAAAGCAGGAAAGATGAAAAAAAAAAACTACACCTTCTACGACCGTCAGCATTTGAAGGTACCAGTGTCTGTGCCTAGGACTGGCAGACTATGGTAGAGTTAGAAACATACATACATTAATGACAAAATGTGATTTACTGTATCTTGCAACTTTCTGTATTTGTATATTAAGAACAATCCAACAAAACTTGTGTGAGGAATCTTGAGACCCTTAAGACTCATTATGTTCTCTACCAGACTGAATGTAAGTTTTTATTGCTAAATTAAAGCAATTGTTGGGGCTTCCCTAGTGGCTCAGCGGTAAAGAATCTGCCTGCCAATGCAGGAGACATGGGTTGGAAAGATCCCCTGAAGAAGGGAATGGTAACCCACTCCAGTATTCTTGCCTGGGAAATCCCATGGACAGAGGAGCCTGGTCGGCTATAGTTCATATAGGGTTGGAAAGAGTCAGATACAACTTAGAGACTAAACAACAAAAACAAATGTAATTGTTAAATGCAGTAAACATGATCTTAAGATTTCAAATAGGTACTGACAAAAAAACTTTTGGTGTAAGATTCTCTTAGCATTTTATATATGCTTAAGAGTGAACATTTTATAAAGACACACTTGATACACAAACGTGTTGGCAGGAAAATACAAGAATGACAGACAATGGAGATTTTTACAGCAAAATAAAATGACTCTTTACTCAGAACCCTTGCTTATGGGCAAGACCCAAGATGATATGAGCATCTTCTGAGATACGTTAAGATGATTTTTTTTTGAGAGTCATTTTCTTTGCCGGGTTCATGTAGGAAGCAGAGAAATTTTGAAAGGTGGGCCTAGAGGTCAAAATCCAGAGTGGAGAATGGATTCTCTTCTAGGCTGGACGAGGTTTACATATCTGACCAGAGGGAAAAAGAAAAGAAAGGTTTGTTAGTGAAGATGCTGGTTCCACACCAAGTGATCCTCGCCCCACACTGAGGCCGGCCTGGGACCCTCAGTAGCAGCCCCCCCCACCCCAAGTTGCTGCCATACTGTTGCTCTTATAAATGCTCCCCAACCTCTAAATGGGTTGAAGCTGACTCTCAATTTCAAACAGAGCTTCTCAAGGAAAGAAAAAACCAAGGCCTTTTGGTTTTGGAAACACAAGTTGAGGGACTAATTCCAAAAAATTCACCAACCCTCTGTCCCAAATTGGAGAAGGCAATGGCAACGCACTCCAGTATCCTTGCCTGGAGAATTCCATGTACAGAGGAGCCTGGTGGGGTACAGTCCATGGGGTTGCAAGAGTTGAACATGACTTAGCGACTACACCCCCACCCCCACCACTGCCCTAAATAATCTGTGTGCTGCAGAGCAGCCAGTAGATCAGGAGTGCAGAGGAGTCCACTGTTTGAAATGAACCTACTTTGTATATCTGGCATGAAACGCAGGACTTAACAATTGGTCATGTCATGAATGTTCTCAAAACTAACTTAATGGGGGGCTCTTCAACCTAGTTTTAGACCCACCACTGTCTTCTCCCTCACCTCCAAAGTTACATGGTGCCAAGCCCTGGCACAGCTGGAAACAGAGGAGGGTTGAAGGTCAACTAACTTCCAAACGAAGTGGAAATGGGAGAAGGCCTTACCTGGTGGAGCAGGCACAGATTTACTTCTGTTTTTGTTGTCTATAGGTGGCCGGTGACTCAAGCAGGATGTCACAGAGCCTCTCGACTGGTGTTCTGGGCTCTCAGGAGGGAAACTGGATACAGGTTGTTCTGTCTCGCTTGGGAAGTCGATAATTTGGTCACACAACCACTTCTGTACCTCTGAATGTGAACTCTTGGAAGGTCCCATGGTGCTGCTGGTTTCTGCCTTTCCAGTTTTTGCTGCTCGGTTGGTTGGTCTTTTGGTGGAGGATCTGGAAAGAGATATTTGGTTACAATTCTGGCTTTGCCTGACAGAAGCTTTATTATTTTCTTAATACACTAAAACTCAAATTCAGAGGATAATTGTGGTCCACAAAATTAATGATAGAAATAACTGAAGACGTTTAGAAGAGTTTAACCTTCAAGTCAAACTTAGCTAGATCATGATTTATCTGAGCTGTTTGGTCTCTGGGATTTTTAAAAAAAATCAGTTTCCCCTTCTGAGTATTTATGGCAGAAATTGGGATGTCACTTTCAAGGTTATGCTATAAAATGGCTCCCAGATGTCTTTCCTCAGTGGCAAGTAACACTCTTTCAGGCAATCACCCAACGAGCCTTCCTTTCTAAGAATTTGGTCCTGTTCTTCTGACCTTACCTCTGATGCTCACTTTCCTAAATGTACAATGAGGACTTTAATATCATACCCAGAGTTGCAATGGGAATTTAGATAGGTAAAATGTTTGTTACACTGCAGTCACTCAACGTCCCCTTCCTTGATTGTATGAGACACCACTAACCAGTGTGAATAAAAACTCAGAATGGAATCAGGTATATCTGGATTGAATTTACGTTCTGCTCTTGAACTGTGGGATGCTGGGTTGAATAAGGCTCATAATCTCTCCATTTCTCAGTTTTCTTTCATTAAAAAATAATGTTATTTATTTTTTAGATGTGCTGGCTCTCTGTTGCTACACGGGCTTTCTAGTTGTGGTGAGCAAGGGCCACGCCCTAGTAGTTGTGGCAAGTGGGGCTCATTAGTTGTGGCTTCCAGGCTCTAGAGCACAGGCTCAACAATTGTGGTGGATGAGCTGAGTCGCTCCATGGCAGGTGGGGTCTTGCCGGATCAAGAACCAAACCCATGTCTCCTGCACTGGCAGGTGGACTCTTCACCACTGAGCCACTAGGGAAGCCCAGGCCTCAGCCTTCGAGTCTGTAAGGATGGGGGTGCCCATCCTTCCTAAGTTTGTTCCTACAATAGAGCGAGTGACATAGTGTTTGGGACAAACTAAGAGTTCAGTCAGTAATCCTGTGCATCATTCTGAGGATGCCAATCATAACCCCTTCCAGGTGTATTCTCATGAACTCACTGAGTGACTCACCTGGTACTCTTTGTCTGATTCAAAGGGTCTTTTACTCTTTTTTGTCTGAAGGTCTTCATGTCAGTATTTAAAAATGCTTTTGTTTCTTCTTTATGGATTTGGCTAGAAGTCACATCTAAAAACTTGCTAGTGTTCCTCACATTTTTAACATGTGTTTTTGGTTTTGGGGATGAATCCACGCCATTTATAGTAGCTAGAGGGAAAAAAAAAACAGCAGCAAGATTAAAATTGCAGTTTCAACAATAAAGACAAGCAAAGTGGAGGATGTGAGCCTGCCAGTCTGGGCAAGGGACATCTACCTGAAGATAGGAGTTGTCTGGAGGCAGGACTCTGGGGAGGCAGTGTCAGGGCAAAAGCTCACTGTGCCCTGAAAGCACAAAGGTGTGGCCACCTTTAAGGAACGTGCCCTCTCCTCTGCCAGCAAGAAATGATGGCTAGAGGGCAGGACAGCTCCGTGCTTCTTGTCCCTCTTTCTGATGACCCTCTCATTTTAGTCTCACCTCTGACCTTAACCTTTCTCAATGACCTAAGGCCCAGCCTATACCCCTCTGCTGCTCCTGCTGCTCTGTTCTAGTGACATTCTGGCCTAACTTCTTTTAGTGCAACCAGCATGTGGCAGCACCACCATCTGCTCATGTCTGGCTCCCCAATGGCTGAGGTTCCTCGAGGCCCCAGTAGCTAGCAGGGTTCCCAATTCATGTGCCTGATACCTGCTAAGGCATAAAGGGTGGACAAATTGTGTTTTCTCAAATGCCATTACTGTGGTTCATACTCACCAGGCAATGAGACTCAACAATGTATCTTAGGGGCATTCATAGAACAACAGGATCCACATTTTCTCTCTGTGAGCCAGGGAGTGGCCTTCTACCTGTGGTCAGTCATGAATGCCACACCGGGTCCTGAACTCTGAGATGCTAGTAAGCCTCACACTGAGCTGAGAAAGAGCTGCCATCTACAGTCTCTCAGCACAAAACAAAAAGAACAGGTGTCGCAGCAGCTAATATTTATTGAGAGTTTACTATGTGTCAAGCACCATTCTTAGCACTACGGGACCTCACTACAATCTCATGCCCACCCCAGGAGAACAATATTAGCTTCCCCTTTTTCAGACAGGAAAACTGAACAGAGAGAGGTTAAGCAACTTGCTCAAACAGTTCACAAGCAGAAGAATTATGGATGAACCTAGACAGTCTAGCTCCTAGATGCTGACGAATAGAACTCAAAAGGCAAGCAAACCTGATGGATGCATGTCATCAAAGGAATCATTGTCACTTTCTGATTCGTCCTCATCATCTGCCTCATCCTCCTCATATGCATCACCACTCAATGTTTCTGCAGCCTACAATGAGAGAAGAAAGTCATGATTGCATCTAACATTCAGTCATCCTGACAGCTATTTCAGAGAAGACATATTTCATGCCTGGATTGATTGCTAACTTTTGTCATTTCAATTAAAAGGTAAAAAAGAAATCTAACCTCTTTAGCCCCAAGAATCTACAGAGGACAGGACAGGTGACCCAAGCTGTGTCTTTCAGCTACGGAAAGACAGACAAAAATGAAAGACTTCCCTGAATGGGAGCCAAGGGACAACAGCTCTGGGATGGTGTAAAGGCTCTGCCTCCTTGGAGCCCTAAGCCCAGGTGGTGCCATGGCTAAAATGTTCTTGGCTGCTCCTTGAGGCAGGACTTCTCAAGTCAATGTGCTTACTACCTGCTCTCTGAGAGGGTGACTGCCGTCATTTTTCAGAAATGACATTTCTACTTTAAATTTTCATAATGATGTGAATGACCACAACTAGACAATTTTAAATAGGCAAAATGTCAGTTTTGTAGCTCAGATGGTGAAGAACACAGAATCTGGGGATAAAAAGACCTGTTGTTTAGTTGCTAAGTTGTGTCCGACTCTTTCACAACCCCAGGACTGTAGCCTGGCAGGCTCTTCTGTCCTTGGGATTCTCCAGGTAAGCATACTGGAGTGGGCTGCCATTTCCTCCGGGAGATCTTCCTCACCCAGGGGTTGAACCCATCTCCTGCATTGGTAGGCAGATTCTTTACCAGTGAGCCACCAGGAAGCCCCACTAAAGATCTGAGAAGCATGCAAACCATCAAAAGACAAGATGTTGGGGGGAGGGATAAACAAATACTTATGAGAGACCCTGAAAGCACTAACCATAAAAGAAAAAACAATGCTAAATTTCAGTTCATTAAAATAAGCTTCCGTTCATCAAAGGACATTATGAGAGTGTGAGGCAAACTACAGCCTGGGGGCTGATACCTGCAATACAGATATCCAACGGGCTCAGAAGCAGAACTTGTAAACTCTCCCACAGATCAGTAGGAAAAATGCAGGTGACTGAATAGAAACAGGGGCAAAGGACTTGAAAAGACACTTCACCAAAGTGAATCTCCAAATGGCCAATAAGGGACTCAACTCCATTAGTCATCCAAAAATATTGATAAATTCCATGATATGAAAAATCAAGAACATCTATGTAGCAGCAAATAGCAATAAGAAAAGATAAGCCACAA
Source organism: Muntiacus reevesi (assembly GCF_963930625.1). Taxonomy (NCBI): domain Eukaryota; kingdom Metazoa; phylum Chordata; class Mammalia; order Artiodactyla; family Cervidae; genus Muntiacus; species Muntiacus reevesi. The sequence goes on along the minus strand of NC_089271.1, from coordinate 115,972,481 downwards.
ACTGAGAGAAGGGATCTGCAACACTTACAAGCAAGAAAGGAGAAGTATCTAGAACATTTAAAGAACTACCAATGAGTAAGAAAAAGATAAGTCAGCCAGAAAGTTTTGGGCAAAAGACTAAACAAGCATTCCACAGAAGAAAAAACATGAAAGCTAACTAAAGATGGGAAAACAAGCTCAACCTTTTTAATAATTAGGGAAATGTGAAATGTTATTTCATTAGCACCAGAGACTGACAAAAATTAAAAAGTTGGCAAGAATGTAAAACAACAGGAATTCTTATACACTGCTGGTAGGAGCACACAGACTACCTTTGAGGCATTTGAATCTGGCTTTCTCGTCCGCTTCATAATTTCCTCAATTCTCTATTTTTTTAAAAAAATAAAATTCAAACATGAAAACAGATTAAAAACAAAACACTGGTCCTGAAGAAGTTGATTATTTCTGTGTTCCAGAAGCAGACAATACTACTGTCTGTGCCAAAGTCAATGCAAGATGCTGGGCCAGCAGCTGGGTGGGCCCTTTCCTCCAAGCCCAGTTTCATGGTCGGTCATCTAGAAAATACTCTGAATGGTGACAAGGTGTACTTGTTACCCTAACGCAGAAATCCAAATGACTTCTCGCTCCTGATTTTGCCAACGTGGGAATTTATTACTAGACTAAGCACGTATTATTGCAAACCAATCAGAACTTGTGAACATGATTTTTGTCTAAACAGACCATGAGTGAAGCTGATGTTAATGAAAAGAATGCACCTCAACAATGCAATGCTGTCACAGGTTTTGTTACTAGAAGGAGCACACACAGGAAGGCTAAGAGTTCCCTTCTTCCCTGAAGGTAAAGAGAGCTGTAGCTCTCTGGGCTCCTCAAGGTGACTGACCTCCTGACAGAAAGGCCGGGAAGTCCCTCAGCCTGGTCTGGGGTCTTCCTTGCTCCCAGATAAGACACGTGGGTTGCACAAATTGCAGTCCAACCTTACAAAGAGCCTGCACCTTGGCCTCTCTGATAAGCCTCCAGCTTCTGCTTCTTCAAGTTCAGTTGCTGCAATTTCCAGCCCAGTTTAGAAAAAACTCAAACTTCTACCAACCCCTACCATGACACAAGGGATTCGGTTCAAAGGAGCTTTGTTCCCAGCAGTTTGCTATAGAGAGACATCCCTCTGATAGTCATCAGTGGTCCACAAGGAAGAGCTACGGTTATTAAGAGGAGCCCATTCTAGGGAGAAGGGGTCAGATCCTAAGATGAGAGAGTACAGAGGAAAAACAACCCCAGTTAGCGTATCACTTGTCATTGTTAAAAACATAGTTTGGAATGTACCCAACATTGTTTTAAACAAAGAATCAAATCCCCCCAACAGAGAGGAGGCATACCTTTTTTCTTTCTAATCTCTCCTGCAGATTTTGTAACATAATCCTCTCACGCTCCTTCTTGCGTTTGTCAGCCTCCTCCTGAGCTTTTATTTTGGCGTCACTTTTCTAGGAAATTTGTATAAATATATCACTGACTCTCAATATATCTGAATGACAACAGTGCAACAGTAAGACATTATCCAAAATAAAATGTAACCTTTGGATTGAGAGTACTCATATATACAACATTCATGGATCATCAGTTTTCAGTGTTAGCAAAAATGTACAGAACTAGGCTAACTATTATGGTTACGGATTTAGAAGGCACGTTAATCCCCTTCAGGACCTCAAGGTTGTCAGACCACTATCATTTTGAAATATGTGACAGTGTAGTCTTCCACTGACATAGACACCAGGAGCCAAGTCTTACACTTCAAAAGCACCAAGAGGATTCTTAAAGATACTTTCTCAAGGAATGCAAATGCATACTCATTTATGAAACACATAACTGATTTTGATAAATGATACACCAAAACTTTTATATAAATTAGGCTATAATAATAATTTAAACTGAATATTGTCTGAGCTCAGTTTTGGGATTTATTTACTAGGTGATTTAAACTTACACTAGTAAGACATTCTAATTGGTGAATTTGCTGAGGCATTCATAATTTTCAACTGATCTGTTAGGGGGGTGGCACAGCTATGTCACCACAGAATGCAGGATTGGGAAAATTCACACAGGATATTTAATCTTTGTGAGCAATTTGGATTTCTTGAAGCCAACCTGTAATATTATTTATGTAGATAAACTAGAGGAATGCTAATCTGTAATTTGCTACTTTCTGCTTTTCTTTCACTTGGAAAACATTCTAGGATTCTGCTAGTGGTAACGGAGGACTGACAGCAACACTGGGTAAAAGCTAGTCCGTAATGTAAAAATGCAACCAGAACATGCAGCATCTGGTCATTTTCTTTCTTGGATAAACAGAATTTTGCTTTGGGTTTCGACTGAATTTTACAATCTGGTTCTCAAGGAGAGCCAGCAAACCTGGAGTTCTACTTTTTGGTCTTCTTGTTCCTGACTTTCTCTCTTCTTCATCTCCTTTGGTTGTTGCCCATCTCCAAATTTTGAAAACTTGTCTTCTTGACCTTCATCCACTTTCTTTGCTACATCTTTCATTTTCCTGATGAAAATGAAATTAAATAATAATTATTTTTATGTGCAGTTTTATAGTGAAGCTGCTTGTGTATAGTAATACAATTTATATTTACACTAGATTCCCTACATTTTCTGTGTTGTTATTCCACAGGATGTGCATAATTTCACCTATTTAAATAGAGGGAACTACCCTCGGGAGAAGAAAAAGATTTTTATTAAGTAGTGGGCTACTTTGCACCTTAAAACACAAATGTGCACACACACACACACACACACACACACACACACACACACACACATAATCACTCCTCCTTAACTGCGCTAGATGTATGCTCACACCTGATCTCACATGGGGTGTGACAGAAGGAATGTACAGAAGGGTCTGGTGGTGCTCAGAGGAGAAAAGTCCAATCAAAATGACTGGTATTCGGGGCTTTTAAAATGTGAAACTAGCTCTGTTTACACGAACTAATAAATAATCTTCAAGTTATAGGGTTTTTTGCTATTCAAAATGTCTTCCTCTCCCCCCAAACCCATATAAGATACATGGAAAGGATATGAAAGTGATTCAAGAACAATAGTTAAAAACAACATCAGTTATTATTCTTTGCAGGTCGTGGACAGAGGTTTACATTACAGGGTCCCAAATCAAATGGGCCTCCAGATCAAAGATCAAGAAACCTTTAGACTGAAGTAGCCCACAACTGTATATGACAAAACCCAGTAAAACATAAGGAAGTATCCTTTTCAGGTTTACAAATTTTGGGGGGTAACTTTTTCATTTCAAACTTACAAAAAAGTTTCAAGCAAAGTTGCTTTACCAGTTACTATCTCTATGTGTGTGTGTATATTATTTTTATGAACTGTTTAAGGACTGAATTCTGAACTGAAAAAATTATACAAAGAATGTCACTGGTAGAAGGACACATCAAAAGGTAAACTGCTTGTGATTATGGATGACTTTGTTTATCACTTATTGTGTTTTTTAGTTTCCTATTACACATACATGTTAACTTTTAACAAAGAACTGTCATTTTAAAAACCTTTAAAAAGAAGACTGTCACTGGGACAAATGGCAAATTGAATTGTATGTTGACCCTGGATTAGAAAATAAAATAATAAATTTTCTGATTTTAGTTATGAATACCCTGGTTACATCAGAGAATGCTTTTCTTCTTAGGAAGTATACAGGGAAGTATTTAGGAGGGAAGGGTCATGATGTGTGCAACTTATTCATAAACAGGTTTACAAATTCTAAAGTTATAAAGGACTTTTGAAATAAAGAAAGGGACTGACACCAGTGAATGCCAACAGAAACAGTCTTGTGTGATTACTCAGGTGCTACTGCTGAGTGCTAGGCCCTTGATGTGAGTACAGATCTCTTTATGCATCTTCACAGCGCACCTCAAGAGCACATGACACATGGAGACTAAAGAGGAACATACACTCATCTACACTAGCATTCTGTCTGCTTGAAATGTTTACCACGTTTGTTTAGAAGACAACGAGTCATTTCTGATTCACATTGAAGAAAAAGTCAGTTACTCTTTGAGAATTTATATACATCTAACTTAAAGTATGACTTTCAGAATCTGGGTCCCAACCAAGATTTACTGTACAGAAAGGATGATTCCGTGCTAACCTTTGTTCCATCTCTTTTTGTAGTCTTTCTTCTTTTTCTTTTTGCTCACGAGCAAGGCGTCGTTTTTCTGCCAAAATCTTTGTTGCCTCCTCAGCATTCTTAGGTCCTGGTGTGCCTTTATTACCAGATTCTAGTTTAAATTAACATGCAAAACAGTTAAGTTTAGGGAACTTACTGCCTCTATGTCCAACAAAGAGGTGCAAGACAATGTGCAATGTTAAAAAAAAAAAAAAACAACAGTATGTCCATGATAGAAAACGTATAAATAAACTATAAGTAATTTAAGTAACAGCTTTTGTTCAAAAACCCTATTCCTATGCCCTCATGGCCACCCCAAGCCACCAACAACAGAAGCACCATTTTGTTAACTTTTTAACAACTACTTGTCCCCAAAAGAAATAATGTGTTCCTGCTTTGGTTTAGCTGTTTTGAGATACCTGACTAAATTGCCTCTATCGAAAAAAAAGATTAAGATATACTGAATATGGAGGAAGATAAGCTTATACTCAGTCCAAATGAGGTATAAATCTTTTCTCTTCTTTTTTGGCCATGGCGCACAGTTTGGGGGATCTTAGTTCCCCAACCAGGGAATGAACCCAGCAGTGAAAGCACTGAGTCTTTAACCACTGGAGTGCCAGGGAATTCCCTGAAGTGTACAAATCTCAAGTCAATTAAACAAAAACATATCCAGCATACATTCTGAAAATTCTGCATCACTTTTATTGAATAAATATTATTTCACTGAGTGTTGATAACAGTATGTTAATATATTTGGTTGATTATAAAGTGGCTAACTGTGGATAACCAAAGAAACCAAGACTATCAGTAAAATAAGGTGACCACATGAAGGCATAGTATTTTAGTTCATGTGGCAAATTTGTTTTAAATAAACTACATATGAAAATGAGGATTTTAAGAAATCAGGAATATATAATTCGTAATAAAAAGACTGTTTCTGTTACAAAGAATTCACTGTGGAATTCCTTCAAAAAGCAAAATTCATGAGTGTATTTAAAATTAAATAATGCAGGTGGATCATAGAAAAAGCAAGGGAATTACAGAAAAATACCTACTTCTGCTTCATTGACCATGCTAAAGCCTTTGACTGTCTGGATCACAACAAACTGTGGAAAATTCTTGTAAATCAATTATATTTCAATTTTTAAAAACCCAGAAATAGACTCTCAGACACAGAAAACAAACTTATGGTTACCAAAAGGGAAGGCAGGGGGGAAGGGATAAATTAGGAGTTTGGGATTAGCAGATATACCCTACTATATACAAAATAAACAGTAAGGTCCTATTTCACTGTTTGCTTTCACTGCTGGGTTCACTCCCTGATTGGGGAACTAAGATCCCCCAAGCTGTGCAGCATGGCCAAAAAAGAAAAATAAAAGATTTATACCTCATTTGGACTGAGCATAAGCACAGGGAATTATATTTAGTATCTTATGATAACCTATAAAGGAAAAGAACATGAAAAAGAAAATCTATATATGTGTATCTGAATCACTTTGCTGTTCACCATAAAGTAACACAAAATTTTAAATCAACTATACTTCAATTAAAAAGAAAGAATGCATGTGATAGTCAAAAAACCAGTATGATGTTTTTTGGAACCCACGCACTGACCTGACACATGTTACGTCCTATGTATGGAAACTACCCTCCAGCTCCTGATGGAAACCTGCTCAGCCACAAATGACTGCATGTGCTCTCTTCCAAGGATGGAAGATACTGAAGGGCCATCCACTATCAGAGCTGGAAGGAACTGCAGGAACCATCTACACCATGGCATTCATCCAACCCATCTGTACACACTAAACATCAGTTCGAAAAATAGGGCTAAGTAAGAAGCTGAGGCAAGAAAAAACAAGCATTGTGCCAGCGTGACTGGTGCAATGCTCTTTATTTTAAAGAAAATTTGCTTCCTATAGTTCTCTGAACTGGGGAATAAAATGACAATGACAGTTCCCAAACTACCTTGAGATTTTCTGGTTGCTGAAATGAACTTGTCAGTGAAGGAACTCACCTTCACAGATCATATCCTTTTGGCTTGCAGTCTCAGAGTTGTTAACGGTGTTAGAACCAGCTTTGCTTTTCATTCCCATAGTACCTAATGCATTTTGTGCAAATGCAGTACGCTGCATAGGAGTTACTTTATAGGAAAAACAAAACTGTGTCGATTGTTTTGACGTGCCAGGTGAAGGTGACGGGGGGCAATTCTTTTGAATTTGCCTGCTGGGAAAAAGTAACAGTTAATGGAAGAAGTCTGGTATGATTTTATAATATATATGTGCTGATTTTTACTGTCCCATTTCACACACTATAATGTCTTGACATTATATGATATGATATTTTATAATAGAGAAACGTAAATCCATTTTTAAAGGCTTTTCCCTTTATATTTTCATTACCATGCATACTACATTATTTATGAAACACTGATGCGAGGTTTACCCTGGTAAAACATGTATCAGGAACAGGTGCAAATAAGCTACTTACCTAGTACTGATGGGAGATGGTGGACGCCACCTTCTTGTAGGAGATGACGACCATCTGTAACAAGGTATCTGCGATGGTGGTATGCGCTTCTTGGTAATAGGGTTTGAGGGCTGTTCGTCCATTTCTGATTTCTGAACAAATCAATACAATCATACAAAAAAATTACTAGTATTACCTTTTGTGGCTACCTTTCCAAAAGAAAAAATTCTGAACAAAATGCTCCTAAAATCCCAATTTTCTTTTCATGCATGAGGCTTAGGTACAGACATTCATTCTTCCAGACTAACATTTTATATTATACAATTCAAACAGGTCATAGAAATAATTTAGAAGAATTCTTTTACTTCAAAACTTAATTTTGTTTTTAAATCCTAATTGAGCTCTGCGATAGTTCTCAAAAACATTCCTTCAGAGTTTAGAAACATAATTCATATAAATCGCTATATTTTGTCCCTTCTATTAAAAATTATCTATTATTCCAGCTTTGGGGGGAAACTCTGGGACAATGAGCACCAGATAATTTTAAATCATTAAAGTGAATATATTTTATCATAGAACACTATATGTTGTGAAATCTGACCCATCATCATCTATACAACAAAAAATACAGATTTTAATAGAAAATCTGTCAATGAAAGGCACTTGTTAAACCTATGGAGAATCTTTCACTTTACCTTGGAAGATATTTCCACGGTCACCTCAGGGGAGGTCTCCAGGGGCACCTCCACACTTGCCTCAGAAGGCCCTTTCGTGCTATCCTTGGAGAGCACCTCCACACTCTCCTCTGGGAGTGCAGCCATGCTTATCTCTGAGAATGCTTCTACACTCTCCTCGGGGGATGTTTCCACACTCTCCTCGGGGAGTGTTTCCATGCTCGCCTCGGGAGATATGTCCACACTAGCCTCAGATGATGCTTCCGTGCTCACCTCCTGGGATGAGTCCATGCTCACTTCAGGAGATGGGTTCACACTCACATCTGGGGATGAGTCCATGCTCACGTCTGGGGATGGATCCACATGAGCTTCAAGGGATAGGTTCTCACTTGTCTCAGGTGATGTTTCCACATTCACAGAGGGTACTTCCATGTTCACTTCTGGTAGTGCTTCCACGCTCACCTTGGGGGGTGCTTCCATGCTCATCTCCACGAGTGCTTCCACATTCACCGCAGGGTGTTCTTTCATGCTCTCCTCCAGGAGTGCTTCCACATTCACCTCAGAGTGTTCTTTCATGTTCACCTCCAGTAGTGTTTCCACACTCACTTTGGGGTGTTCTTTCATGCTCTCCTCCCCAAGTGCTTCCACATTCACCGCAGGGTGTTCTTTCATGCTCTCCTCTGGGAGTGCTTCCACGTTCACCTCAGAGTGTTCTTTCATGCTCGCCTCCAGGAGTGTTTCCACACTCACCTTGGGGTGTTCTTTCATGCTCTCTTCCGCGAGTGCTTCCACATTCACCGCAGGGTGTTCTTTCATGCTCTCCTCTGGGAGTGCTTCCACGTTCACCTCAGAGTGTTCTTTCATGCTCGCCTCCAGGAGTGTTTCCACACTCACCTTGGGGTGTTCTTTCATGCTCTCCTCCGCGAGTGCTTCCACATTCACTGCAGGGTGTTCTTTCATGCTCTCCTCTGGGAGTGCTTCCACATTCACCTCAGAGTGTTCTTTCATGCTCGCCTCCAGGAGTGTTTCCACACTCACCTTGGGGTGTTCTTTCATGCTCTCCTCCACGAGTGCTTCCACATTCACCGTAGAGTGTTCTTTCATGCTCTCCTCTGGGAGTGCTTCCACGTTCACCTCAGAGTGTTCTTTCATGCTCGCCTCCAGGAGTGTTTCCACACTCACCTCGGGGTGTTCTTTCATGCTCTCCTCCGCGAGTGCTTCCACATTCACTGCAGGGTGTTCTTTCATGCTCTCCTCTGGGAGTGCTTCCATGTTCACCTCAGAGTGTTCTTTCATGCTCACCTCCAGGAGTGTTTCCACACTCACCTTGAGGTGTTCTTTCATGCTCTCCTCCGTGAGTGCTTCCACATTCACCGCAGGGTGTTCTTTCATGCTCACCTCCGGGAGTGTTTCCACACTCACCTTGGGGTGTTCTTTCATGCTCTCCTCTGGGAATGCTTCCACGCTCACTACAGGGGATGCTTCCATGTTCACCTGGGGGGATTCATCCAAGCTTGCCTTGGTGAGTGCTTCAACGCTCACCTCAGGGGGCACTTCCACACTCGCCTTGTGAGCCACTCCCACACTAGTCTTGGAAGGTATTTCTACTTTCTCCTGGAAAGGCATCACCGCTGTTGACTTGCGAGGCACTATGGGACTCTTCAATTCATCACTGCTAAGCCTAAGCAGGGGCATGTTTACATACTGGATTATATTGTGGATGCCTGTGGATAAATGAGAACAGAGAGTGAAATTCCACACAGGTAGAAATTTGACAAGACGAAACTGTACCATTAGCAGTATAAAAACAAAAACAGAGTCGTTTATTAGGAAATCACAGGGATGACACACCATACAGAAATGTTTAGTAAAATGGATCATAGACACAAGACAGAAACAGAAATATCTCAAAGTTGGTACTTCAGAGGCACCACCACTAAGAGAGAAGCATTGTGAAAGCAACAGAGCTCTCTAGATGAAAATAAGATACTTCCCCAAAGCTGATGTCTGCAATAAGCATTTCTATTTTAATCACACTATAGTTCAGAATGATTTTCACAGACAATTACAAAACCTTGGACATTTATAAAAAGTAATCTAAACAAAGTCACCAGGGTCAGGGATTTTGCCATTACAGGTGATTACATAAGACACTCTATATATGATTGTTTTAAAATAGAATATAAACAAGAGCATTTTCTCACTCATACTAAAAACTGTAGTAAGACAGTAATCAGAATTGGAGGAGGAAATAGCAACCTACTCCAGTATTCTTGCCTGGAAAATTCCATGGACAGAGGAGCCCCGTGGGCTAGTCTATGGGTCGCAAAGGGTCAGACATGACTGAGCGACTAACACACAGTAATCAGAATTGGCTGGATCTGCAAGGTCTCTTCCAGTTTTAACAATCTAAATATTTTTAGCCTAAGAAATGGAAAAAATTATAATATCTGGTACTAGTTAGATACCAATGTTGGGAACTAGGCTGGTGGAAGTATGGACTGGCACATGCTCCATGGGAACCATTTTGACAATAGTGTATCAAAAGTCACTCTGAAAAGTACATACTTTTTGTTCTAGCAATTTCACTTTTATGTTATCCTTAAAAGAAAATTAAATTAAAAACTGAGTATGTATGTGGTTACTTGATACAGCATTGTTTATAATACTGAGACAACTGAAAATATAATCTAAATAGTCAACACAAAATTTGGACTATACTAAGGCAGTCATTAACAGTAAAAAAATGCAATTTTTGTACAAAGAAAATGGGATATTTTGAGTCCGAACAAAAGCAGGTTATGATTGCAATTTATTAAAAATATGTAAATGCAAATATTCAGTTATCAGTTAGTATCGGGATAATAGGAAATTACATTAAATTTTTTTACACTAAATATTTATCAGTTTAAATATTTATTACTTGAAAATGAACTTTCTTGAAGAAGGAAATGGCAACCCACTCCAGTATTCTTGCCTGGAAAAGTCCATGGACAGAGGAGCGTGGCAGGCTGCAGTCCATGGGGTTACATGACTGAGCACATGTGCACGAGGGTGGAGGGAGATGGGTTGTAGCAATAAAGTGGTAGAACTAAAAAAAAACAAAATAAAATAAACTTTCTTTCTGTGGGCCTCACCATGCATCTTGTGGGATCTTGGTTCCCTGACCATGGATTGAACACAGAGCCTGGGCAGTGAGAGTGCAGTATCCTAACCACTGGACTGCCAGGGAAGTCCCTAAACATTTTTTAAAAGGTATTTGATATAACAGTGGGAGACTTTAATACCCCACTCATAACTATGGATAGATCAACTAAACAGAAAATTAACAAGGAAACACAAACTTTAAAAGACACAAGGGACCAGTCAGACCTAATTGATATCTATAGGACATTTCACCCCAAAACAATCAATTTCACCTTTTTCTCAAGTGCACACGGAACCTTCTCCAGAATAGATCACATCCCGGGCCATAAATCTAGCCTTGGTAAATTAAAAAAAACTGAAATCATTCCAGTCATCTTTTCTGATCACAATGCAGTAAGATTAGAACTCAATTACAGGAAAAAAAACTATTAAAAATTCAAACATATGGAGGCTAAATAACACGCTTCTGAATAACCAACAAATCATAAAAGAAGTAAAAAAAAAAAAAAGAAATCAAAATATGCATAGAAATGAATGAAAATGAAAACACCACAACCCCAAACCTATGGGACACTGTAAAAGCAGCGCTAAGGGGAAGGTTCATAGCATTACAGTCTTACCTCAAGAAACAAGAAAAAAGTCAAATAAATAACCTTACTCTACACCTAAAGCAACTAGAGAAGGAAGAAATGAAAAACCCCAGGGTTAGTAGAAAGAAAGAAATCTTAAAAATTAGGGCAGAAATAAATACAAAAGAAACAAGAGAGACCATAGCAAAAACCAACAAAGCTAAAAGCTGGTTTTTTGAAAAGATAAACAAAATTGACAAACTGTTAGCAAGACACATTAAGAAACAAAGGGAGAAGAACCAAATCAACAAAATTAGAAATGAAAACGGAGAGATCACAACAGACAACACTGAAATACAAAGGATCATAAGAGAATACTACCAGCAGCTCTGTGCAAAAAAAAAAAAAAAAAAAAAACGGACAACTTGGAAGAAATGGACAAATTCTTAGAAAAGTATAACTTTCCAAAATTGAACCAGGAAGAAATAGAAGACCTTAACAGACCCATCACAAGCAAGGAAATCGAAACTGTAATCAGAAATCTTCCAGCAAACAAAAGCCCAGGACCAGATGGCTTCACAGCTGAATTCTACCAAAAATTTAGAGAAGAGCTAACACCTATCTTACTCAAACTCTTCCAGAAAAATGCAGAAGGTAAACTTCCAAACTCATTCTATGAGGCCACCATCACCCTAATTCCAAAACCAGACAAAGATGCCACAAAAAAAGAAAACTACAGGCCAATATCACTGATGAACATAGTTACAAAAATCCTTAACAAAATTCTAGCAAACGGAATCCAAAGACATATTCAAAAGATCATACATCATGACCAAGTGGGCTTTAACCCATGAATGCAAGGATTCTTTAATATCCACAAATCAATCAATGTAATACACCACATTAACAAATTGAAAGACAAAAACCATATGATTATCTCAATAGATGCAGAAAAAGCCTTTGACAAAATTCAACATCCATTTATGATAAAAACTCTCCATAAAGTAGGAATAGAAGGAACATACCTCAACATAATAAAAGCCATATATGATAAACCCACAGCAAACCTTATCCTCAATGGTGAAACACTGAAAGCATTTCCCCTAAAATCAGGGAACAAGACAAGGGTGCCCACTCTCACCACTACTATTCAACATAGTTTTGGAGGTTTTGGCCACAGCAATCAGAGCAGAAAAATAAATAAAAGGAATTCAGATAGGAAAAGAAGAAGTGAAACTCTCACTGTTTGCAGATGACATGATCCTCTACATAGAAAACACTAAAGACTCTACCAGAAAATTACTACAGCTAATCAATGAATATAGTAAAGTTGCAGGATATAAAATTAACACAGAAATTCCTTGCATTCCTATACACTAACAATGAGAAAACAAAAAGAGAAATTAAGGAAACAATACCATTCACCATTGCAACAAAAAGAATAAAATACTTAGGAGTATATCTACCTAAAGAAACAAAAGACCTATATGTAGAAAACTATAAAACACTGATGAAAGAAATCAAAGAGGACACATATAGATGGAGAAATATACTATGTTCATGGATTGGAAAACTCAATATTGTGAAAATGAGTATACTACCCAAAAGCAATCTATAGATTCAATGCAATCCCTATCAAGCTACCAATGGTATTCTTCATAGAACTAGAACAAATAATTTCACAATTTGTATGGAAATACAAAAAACCTCGAATAGCCAAAGTAATCTTGAGAAAGAAGAATGGAACTGGAGGAATCAACCTGCCTGACTTCAGGCTCTACTACAAAGCCACAGTCATCAAGACAGTATGGGACTGGCACAAAGACAGAAATATAGATCAATGGAACAGAATTGAAAGCCCAGAGATAAATCCACGCACCTATGGACACCTTATCTTCGACAAAGGAGGCAAGAATATACAATGGAGAAAAGACAACCTCTTTAACAAGTGGTGTTGGGAAAACTGGTGTTGGGAAAACCACTTGTAAAAGAATGGACCTAGAACACTTTCTAACAGCATACACAAAAATAAACTCAAAATGGATTAAAGATCTAAATGTAAGACCAGAAACTATAAAACTCCTAGAGGAGAACATAGGAAAAACACTCTCCGACATAAATCACAGCAAGATCCTCTATGACCCACCTCCCAGAATATTGGAAATAAAAGCAAAAATAAACAAATGGGACCTAATTAAACTTAAAAGCTTTTGCACAACAAAGGAAACTATAAGCAAGGTGAAAAGACAGCCTTCAGAATGGGAGAAAATAATAGCAAATGAAAAAAAAAATAATAGCAAACGAAGAAACAGACAAAGGATTAATCTCAGAAATATACAAGCAACTCCTGCAGCTCAATTCCAGAAAAATAAATGACCCAATCAAAAAATGGGCCAAAGATCTAAACAGACATTTCTCCAAAGAAGACATACGGATGGCTAACAAACACATGAAAAGATGCTCAACATCACTCATTATCAGAGAAATACAAATCAAAACCACAATGAGGTACCATTACACGCCAGTCAGAATGGCTGCTATCCAAAAGTCTACAAGCAATAAATGCTGGAGAGGCTGTGGAGAAAAGGGAACCCTCTTACACTGTTGGTGGGAATGCAAACTAGTACAGCCACTATGGAGAACAGTGTGGAGATTCCTTAAAAAACTGGAAATAGAACTGCCATATGACCCAGCAATCCCACTTCTGGGCATACACACCTAGGAAACCAGATCTAAAAGAGACACGTGTACCCCAATGTTCATTGCAGCACTGTTTATAATAGCCAGGACATGGAGGCAACCTAGATGCCCATCAGCAGACGAATGGATAAGAAAGCTGTGGTACAGATACACCATGGAATATTACTCAGCCATTAAAAAGAATACATTTGAATCAGTTCTAATGAGGTGGATAAAACTGGAGCCCATTATACAGAGTGAAGTAAGCCAGAAAGATAAACACCAATACAGTATACTAACGCATATATATGGAATTTAGAAAGATGGTAATGATAACCCTATATGCAAGACAGAAAAAGAGACACAGATGTATAGAACAGACTTTTGGACTCTGTGGGAGAAGGCGAGGGTGGGATGATCTGAGAGAACAGCATCAAAACATGTATATTATCAAGTGTGAAATAGATCGCCAGTCCAGGCTGGATGCATGAGACAAGTGCTCGGGGCTGGTGCACTGGGATGACCCAGAGGGATGGGATGACCCAGAGGGATGGGATGGGGAGGGAGGTGGGAGGGGGGTTCAGGATGGGGAACACATGTAAATCCATGGCTGATTCATGTCTATGTATAGCAAAAACCACTACAATACTGTAATTAGCCTCCTACTAATAAAAATAATTGGGACAAATAAATAAATAAAAAGGTATTTGATAATGGCTTTTTTAAGACTTGGTAAATATACCAAAAAACTCAGCTATTTTTCATTTCCTCACTTTTGGCAGAGAAAGCATTTTACTTACATACCTGTATGTGCCTAATCACTTATTTAACACTGACAGTTTGTGCTACAGAAAATAAAAGTATAATAACTAGATTTCTAATAGCTAAAGAAATTTAAGACAAACCATTGAGATTTTTGATGAGAGTAACTTATTTTAAAAAGTAATTAGAATTCTAATTAGAAAAGGCAGAGGAACCAGAGATCAAATTGCCAACACTTAATGGATCACAGAAAAAGCAAGAGAATTCCAGAAAAACCATCTACTTCTGCTTCAGTGACTACACTAAAACCTTTGATTGTGTGGATCACAACAAACTATGGAAAACTCTTAAAGAGATGGGAAAACCAGACTACCTTACCTGTCTCCTGAGAAACCTGTATGCAGGTCAAGAATCAACAGTTAGAACCAGACATGGAACAATGGACTGGTTCCAAATTGGGAAAAAGTACGTCAAGGCTGTATATTGTCATTCTGCTTATTTAACTTCTATGCAGAGTATATCAGGCTAAATGCCGGGCTGAATGAAGCACAAGCTGGAATTAAGACTGTAGGGAGAAATATCAATAATCTCAGATATGCAGATGATACCACCTTTATGGCAGAAAGTGAAGAGGAACTAAAGAGTTTTTGGATGAAAGTGAAAGAGGAGAGTGAAAAAGCTGGCTTAAAACTCAACATTCAAAAAACAAAGATCATGGCATCTGGCCCCATCACTTCATGGCAAATAGATGGGGGAAACAATGCAAATGGTGACAGACTATTTTCTTGGGCTCCAAAATCAATGCAGATGGTGACTGCAGCCACAAAATTAAGACACTTGCTCTTTGGAAGAAAAGCTATGACAAACTTAGACAGCATATTAAAAAGCAGAGACATTTACTTTGCCGACAAAAGTCCATATAGTCAAAGTTACAGTTTTTCTAGTAGTCATGTATGGATGTGAGAGTTGGACTATAAAGAAAGCATTAGTCTGACTGATGTCCAAAAAGGACACTTTTGTTGGCATGAGCACACAACCGATTAAATAAATAAAATTGATGCTTTTGAACTGTGGTGTTGGAGAAGACTCTTGAGAGACCCTTGGACTGCAAGGAGATCAAAGCAGTCAATCCTAAAGGAAATCAATCCTGAATATTCATTGGAAGGACTGATGCTGAAGCTCCAATACTTTGGCCAGATGATGTAAAGAACTGACTCATTAGAAAAGACCCTGATGCTGGGGAAGACTGAAGGCAGGAGGAGAAGGGGATGACAAAGGATGAGATAGTTGGATGGCATCACTGACTCGATGAACATGAGTTTGAGCAAGCTCTGGGAGTTGGTTATGGACAGGGAAGCCTGTGGTGCTGCAGTCCTTGGGATTGCAAAGAGTCAGACATGACTAAGCAACTGAACTGAACTGAATTAGAATACATCACAATACACTGGGGAGAGATGGGCAGAAAATAATGTGACACACATACAACTAGGCAGAAACAAAGTCAGGAATTAAAATCAAGAGAAATAAAGCTGCACTACAACAAAGTCTATGATAGCACTTTGGTTCACTACTCATATGGATATTTACCGAAAAACAAGCAAAGGGGGCTAGGGATATATTCTGGAAAGGAAAAAGTGGAGGGAAAAAAGAGAAAAAGGATGGGAACAATGCATTAGAGCTCTCTGTGACTGAGGACTGACTACCCAGAAGCATATTTAACATGATATGTGACCCATAAGCCTGAAAATCCGTTTTTACCAATAATCTTCTTTTAAACATTTTTTTTTAACATGGACCATGTTCAAAGTCTTTATTGAATTTGCTACAATATTGCTTCTGTTTTATGTTTCAGTTTTTTAGCCACAAGGCATGTGGGATTTTGATCCCTGTTGAGATCAAACCTGGACCTCTGCACTGGAAGGCAAAGTCTTAAACACTGGACTGCCAGGGAAGTCCCTATTTTACTAACAATCTTTATGTTCTTAATTAAAAGCTAAAGAGTCACTCAACGTTATTCTTCCACATTTAAAAAAAAAAGAAGATTGGCTTCCTCTCTTGATTTTATTTAGGTTTTTCTATATACCTAAAATCCAGCCCTTTTTATAATACTGTTATAATACTTATATATTACTTATATAATATATAATACTTATATATTTAAGCACAGGTCAAAAAACCCACGGTTTTAAAATTTAACAACCATCAAAACTCCTTATCTCATCCTATAAATTACCCTGATAACTATTCCACTATGCTTGCCATATTATGCTTATTACCTAGATTATTGCTATTAAACTACTAATGAAACAGTACTTTTGTTCCTGGCTACTGACACTTTTGTTGGGATGAGCATGCAACCGATTAAAGTATTCTCCCAAAGAGAGGTATATAGCTAACAAACTAAATGATGAGAACAAACAGAAAGGACTCAGTTTCAGGTCTCACAAATAAATGAAGAAAGCAAGAAAGAGCAATGTGAACTGCTCTAAGTGGTAAGTATCCCAGCCTAAAAGCACAGGCAGTTGAGAACCACACATACATAACAGGACCAAACACTGCCACCTGACGGGACTGCACTGTTAGGGTAGATAAGACCTGAATAGACAGGCAAAGGCCCCGGCATCCCACAATAATCCCAATGCAGGGATCCAGGTAATGTATCTAACAGAACCGTACCCAATGTACGGAGTCTCTATGGAGAAACTCACATGTGGAGAAAAAAGTTGTGCATGACAAAAGCACTCCAACATGGATTCCTCCAGATATATGTCACTGACAGTCACATGTGTCAAGTTCATTGCCACTAGCTCCCAGGGACTGAGTGAATTAAGTAAATCATGCTGTAAATAGCTTGCTCCAATAAACGTTTAAGTTCATTAAGATCCCTGCCACAATGACATTTGTTGTAACAGGATGTAACCTGAATCCTCTGTAAGTGAACAGTTTGTTATGAAACAAAAAGGAACAATCATGTTTAATAGGGAAAGCTTAAGGGAAAGGTGTCAAAAACAACTTTAAATAAACATGTACTTCAGTAGTAATTTTGAAATCTTGTGTGTAATGATCAGCAGTGAAAATACACCCAAAGGATAGATGTGGATTATGCTGTGAAGCAGCAAAGCTTTGAAGTTTAAAATGTGGCCAGTAATTTAGAACTTCTATATATGAACTAATGAAATGTTCGAAGGAATCAAGTGCTTCAGGACAAATCTATCCGTACCAACATTCTATGGTCTAGTTCTCTGCTTCATGGCAGAATTATATATTTTATTGTTGTATGACACTTAAATGAGAACCAGACCTTCCAATAAAATTCAGTTTTGGGAAAAAGAAAAAAAAATAAGAGATTCTTCTGGCTTCAGCCAAATAAGCATGTCACCGAAGTATATTTTTTAATTAAAGAAGGGATATTTTGGCTTCCAATGTTTTGGAATGACTTCTCAAGCAGCTGAATGTTGACATAAACATAATACATTTAAACCACCAGTTAAGATTGGCACTTAGAAATAACTAACCAGGTCGTTTTTCTTCTACTTGTTCTGTTTCTGTAGATGAATGCAGTCTGCTACATCTTCTATTCAAAGATGAACTTCGCCTCTTTTCTGGTGTTTCTGGAGATCAAAGGCAAAGAAATAATACTTTTTAAGAAAATTAAGAAAAATTTTTGGCCATGCCACATAGTATGTGGGATCTTAGTTCCCCAACCAGAGATCGAACCCACAACCCCTGCATTAGGAGCATGGAGTCTTAACCAGTGGACCGCAAGAGAAGTCCAGGAACATTACTATTTATAAGCCGTTTAAACAGATTCCTTCAAGAGTGAACCACTCCTTTTTTCCAAACTTTTTTTTTAATCTTCTCTACTCTTCCTTGTAAGAATTTTTTTAAATTTCAAGCATTATGAAGAGATTCTACATGCCCAGAGTTAAAACCAGGTTACTCTTTAAGTAAGTTATCCAAAGAGAAATAAAATTATCTAGGAAATAATAAAAAGAGAGAAAATGTCTCATACTGACTGACAATATCAAAGTTCCCAAATTAGGAATACGCAATGTATAATTTTAGACACAGTCCATGACATCTATTACTAAACTAATTTATACACTTTAGTTTTAATGAGCTTTTTTTTTTTTTTGGCTGTGCTGCATGGCTTGCAGGACCTTAGTTCCCCAAAGATTGAACTGCAGGCCAAAGAGGTGAAAGCACCGAGTCCTAACCACCAGACTACCAAGGAATTCTCTCAACAAGTATTTTTAAAATAAAAACGATAATTAATATTTGGCACAGATGTCACAAGTTTAGCAACCCAAACTAGTCATATGGGAAAACAATCCCTTTTGCGTAGACACTTCCATTTCACTTTAAATATTCCGGCTCAGAATACTGATGGAAGTCTGTTTAAAGAACCCTTTGGGGAATTCCTTGGCGGTTCAGGAGTTAGGACTCTGTGCTGTCACTGCCAAGAGTTCAACCCCTGGTCAGGAAACTAAGATCCCACAAACCGAGTGGCCAAAAGAAGAAAACAAGAGTTCTTTTGGGGAGCTATAGATTAAATGTTGCTAATATAGCATCATTTGAAAATTCTAGTGGTAAATTTTTATCTTCTCTACTCTTCCTTTTAAGAATTTTTTTAAATTTCAAGTATTATGAAGAGATTCTACATGCCCAGAGTTAAAACCAGGTTACTCTTTAAGTAAGTTAACATTTAAGTGATTAAATGTTGCTAATATAGCATGATTTGAAAATTCTACTGATAAATGTAATCGCACAGCACAATCTACAACTGCTGCTGCTGCTAAGTCACTTCAGTCATGTCCGACTCTGTGCGACCCCTTAGACGGCAGCCCAGCAGGCTCCCCCATACCTGGGATTCTCCAGACAAGAACACTGGAGTGGGTTGCCATTTCCTTCTCCAATGCATGAAAGTGAAAAGTGAAAGTGAAGTCGCTCAGTCATGTCCGACTCCTAGTGACTCCATAGACTGCAGCCTACAAGGCTCCTCTATCCATGGGATTTTCTAGGCAAGAGTACTGGAGTGGGGTGCCACTGCCTTCTCCGACGATCCACAGAAATGTAATTAATTCGATCATAAGATGAGATCACCTATCCCTTACTATCACATTGCAAGAAATGACAAAATAGTGTAAAGTTATGGTAAGTCAGCACTGAGTAGAAGAAAAACAGATTATTTGAATCAGTTAAGATTTAAAGAAAGGCTATTTAGGAACTTCCCTGGTGGTCCAGTGATTAAGGCTGTATTTTCACTGCAGAGGGCGTGGGTTTGATCCTTATTCAGGGAGCTAAGATCCTGCATGCTACACACACAGCACAGCCAAACATACTTTTTAAAAAATTAAAATATAAAGCAAGCTATTTAAAACATCACAGGTTAGATTATGAACTTCGAGTTTGAAATGTTCATCTCTCTGGATTGAACAGGTTTTATTTCAGTTTGAAGGGATCTTACAAAGGTAAGCCAGTGAAAATATTGATTTTATTTTCCGTGGAATCATTAATTACAGCATTCATCATTTCAGAGTGTGTAATATACTATACCTTTAAGCAAGTTATTTCATAAAGTATCTTCCACACATACCTTCTCGGATTACAAACAAGTAAAGATATCATTTAAAAAATTACTTGGAATTGTTCCTTCAGTGCAATTTAACTCATTACTAACTTGGAAGTCATCATCTGTCCCTTTTCTTTACATGCTTCACTAATACAGCAGGTACACATATTAACGAAAACACACGAGCGTCCGCTTACTATATTAAAAATATAAGAAATGTCTGTGGAGAAATCTTTGCTAATTCCTCCAATCAATTAGATAGTAAAACAGGGTCAACGCTTGTGAAACAATTAAAATAAAATGAAAGTATACACATATGACGTTGCAATGAATGTTATCTAATTTTTCTAAAGGATTGAGCTTGTGGATAATAAATTAATTTTATTATATGACAAGCAAGGTGCTAAAGAAAATCTTTCCATATTAATCTATGAATGAACCTGGGCTATACGTAAAAGTGCTCTGGAAAAGCATACTAAGGTTAATGATGGAAAGTGGATCAACTTCTGTTGGACTATTTATTACAAGAAAAAATGAGATGCGTCAAAACTGACAAATAACGAAAGATCTCTCAAGTTCATTGTTGAAAATTTTAAGAGTTCTAAAAGTACAAATGATGTAATTTAAGTATAAACAAAACAAAAAATCCTTTTTCAACATATATTTAGACAAAAATGGAAATCTTTCCCACTAAGCTAACCACTGCTACAATTAACTAATTATATGCTTTAAATGATATCCAGAATCTTTTTCCACATTGGAATTTTAGAGCAATCAGAATGCTCAAAAAATGCTCAGACACCTAATAACACAGAAGAAACATTTTTAATTCAAACTATAATTATGCCTTTGTTTCAATTCACAAGGTACAAAAATGGTATATCTTTTCTACAGCCAAGTTTGAGGGAATGAAGTGGAATATGTTTGCCATGTCTTTCTCCTGCAAAGGTGTCTGTTTTTTTCTCTGGAAAGAAAAAGGATTTTTTTTGATGGGTATGGTTATCTAATCCATTTCAACTATCAGTGAGAAGCACCATGTAGTATAAGCCAGATATGGTCACTGACACACTCAGGTAAAGATTTTTTTTTTTTTTTTTTAAGATTTTTTTTAAAAAAATAAGGAATGCTAAGGAATTCCCTGGTGGTCCAGTCATTAGAACTCCACACTTTCACTGCCAAGGGTTCAATTCCTGGCCAAGAAACTAAGGAGTGCTAATTAAAAGGGCAAACACCAGGAGCAAAATGTATTTGAAGTATCTGCAGTAGATAAGTTTTATTTTATTTTAAAGAGCACTGTATTACCTCTACAAAGAGTTGTAAAGTAGAGCTTAGAAATACTCTCCCATTAACACTGTTAAAAAACCACTTTATTTGCTTTGGGGAAAGACACAGACTTGTTAGTGGAATGTACAGTTTAAAAACATGATCGAATGACCAAAAAATTATGATCAGACGACCAAAATATAAACCACAGAAGAGCAGGGTGGAATGGAAATCACTGAATTTCATGGGGTCTCAATTATAAAATAGGAAGGTAACTTGCTTGTCAACTTTACATATATATGAAGCAGATCAACCTGTCCACTGCTATATATATGCTATTATTTTTCTTAAATTAGGTAACATTCATGAAACTTAACGGAAATTGAATGGACTACTCTAGTTTCTGGAAAAACGGATTTCAGTTTTAGAATAGACAGAATATGGATTAATTCTAAAATAAATTATTGTGCCACTTAATGGCAATGTCTTTGGGTCAAAATATATTTCATAGCTGTTGGGCTACCTGAGCCCAACAAACCCATCTGATACGATTAGTACACAAACCAAGAAATAAGGGGCTTCTCTGGTGGCGCAGTGGTGGAGAGTCTGCCTGCCAATGCAGGGGACATGGGTTGGATTCCTGATCTGGGAGGATCCCACATGCTTTGGAGCAACTAAGTACGTGTGCCACAACTACTGAAGCC
This sequence comes from Muntiacus reevesi, assembly GCF_963930625.1. Classification (NCBI taxonomy): domain Eukaryota; kingdom Metazoa; phylum Chordata; class Mammalia; order Artiodactyla; family Cervidae; genus Muntiacus; species Muntiacus reevesi. The sequence continues at coordinate 115,950,474 of NC_089271.1, read as the reverse complement.
CGTGCACCCTAGGGCTCATGCTCTACAACAAGGGAAGCCACCACAATGAGGGGCCTTATGCACTGCAACTATAGCGTAGCCCCTGCTCACTGAAACTAGAGAAAAGCCCAAGAAGCAACAAAGACCCAGCATAGCCAAAAATTTTAAAAAATTATTTTTAAAAAGAAACAACTGATTTTCAACATACTGATGAAAATACAAAAAAAGTAATGACCGTCTCTACTGTGAAACAACGTGGTGCTCTTCTAAAATAAATCTAAATGTCCTACGATCTAAAGAGTAAGTGGTACTGTAGAAACACATATAAAGACTTGATTTCACTGGTTTGAAACTCAGTAAAATACATGAAATAAATACTTACTCTTGGCAACAGAATTTTGAAGACCAGTAGATGACATTTGTCTGTGTAATCCACAAGTCCCCTGCTCAAGCTTTTCAGTAGATGTAGAATGTTTACTGACTGAGAAAAGATGCAAGATTTACTGCACTCATATTTAAAAAAGCATCATTAGCTGAAACAAGATGAGCTCATGATGCACTTATACAGAGCATAAACATGTATTAATTAGGTACACAATGCTGTCAATCATTCCTTATAAATTATGAAAACTTAACTTACATTTTATGCAATTGCTTAGAATTACATCCACACATAGGAAAAATTATAGTACATCATTAGTAAACAGGGCAATTTATTTTTAAAATATGCACTGGATAAAGCTGTGTAAAGCTTATCAATTATTATTCATTTTTACAGAGATTACAAGTTTAAATGGTAAGATTTTGGGTATACTGTATAAAATAAAGTTATCATAAAATTTCACCTGTTTCTTTGGCAATCTCACATGACACAAATTTAAATGCACACCAGAGAGTACATGGCAGTGTTTTCACTTAGGATACAAAGCTGAAAATCCATTGAAAACGCAACCTTATACTAATAGCCAATATCTACAAGTGAAGATGAATGAACTTAAAGTTTAGTAGTTGTATTAATTACCAGTCTTATTTTGGGAATTGACTGTTGTACAGCCTTCCCAAGACCATCTTTTTGGACGGTTAATGTGGCTGCTCCTTTCCAGTGTACGATGAAGGACGGCTTTGAATTTCTCCTATTTAAAATAAAAGCCAATAAACGTTTACGAATGTATTATATTCACTAGCGTAATTCTGATCTATCAGTTATAAAATACCCCTACCACCAAATTTTTTAATCAGGCAAAATTTTTTTTATAAAAGAAAAGTTAAAATTGGAAACATCTCAGGTATGAATCCATACTTTCCCAACTAAGTAGGTTTTAATCTTATGGATATGAATCGAGAAACTGACCATGCATCCCTCTTTGCTTGTATCATTAGGAAATTTAGAAATAAAGGTGTAGCCTATTCCAGCAACTATACAAGGACTGAGTAGTATGCTTTGATGTATGCTAATCATATCTTATGTTTTATGATTTTCTTACTTTAATTCCCCCCTCTGCTTGATTCCCTCAAACATTTATTTTTTCATCTGGTTGTGGTATATAGTTTTTAAAATATACCTTAAATTCTTTGTAGAATGAGGCAGAATAAAAAATCAGCCAATACATACAAGTGAAACTATGCCAGATCATCTATTATACCCATATTTCTAACTTCTTAAATTCTGGTGTTAACTAATCAAGTTTTTTTGTTTTTTTGTTCTGATTTTTTTTCATCTATTTTTATTAGTTGGAGGCTAATTACTCTACAATACTGTAGTGGACTAATCAAGTTTTTAAAAAGAGCTGTGTTTGTCTTGACCTCAGCTTTAGTCTAAACTGTGCAGGATAACAGGTCTACAAATGCAAATGCTACAGTGGCAAAACAGCGCCACTGTCAGAAATGAGATGCAGTTTTCTATTCCTCATCTCTGTGCTGTAACATACCATGGACTACACTCACGTAAGCAAATCAACCTCAGGGCCAGAAAGTTTTCTATTCTTCCCTGACAACAACTGTTTCATAGCAACATGATCCTTACAATGTTCCCACAGTTTAGAGGGTGAACATATTAGGAAAATGGAGTCACCCATATCCTCTGAGGAGAAAAGCAACTGCAATTTTAAAATGAAACTTATCTAATGACAACATTTTAAATTATATTTTCTAACAGAAAGGAAGTTGTTCTAAATTACTTAGACACCCCAGAAGTATAATAAAGATTAAAAACAGAATATTCTTGTATTATTAAAACCTCTCTCCTAAGCACTCTATTTGCTGTTTCCAGATGTGATGACCCTCCATGCCCTTTCAGGTTCCTTCTGGCATCTGTGGCTCACGTGCAAGCTCCTGTCCTCTTTCCCATATGCCCCCGTCCATACTCACCCCTCCTCACCACCACTGAGTTTGGGGTTTTTTCCTGCTCTACTGAATCATTCTCTTTTTCTATGTGCAGCCTCCTCAGTGATGTTCGGTCCCTGCTCTGTCTAGGCCTCTCCCACGCTAGCTCTCTGGCACTGGTTCTCTTTTGACCTTTCTCCTTGTCTTCTGGCCTCTCGTCTGGCTCACTCTCTCTCTCTCTGGCTCCCACTCTGTCTACAGTGCCGTTTTGTTGCGTCGTCCTTCCCTGTGTTCTCTCTCAGGTTCCTCTTTTCCTAAGATGGTCTTTTCTACTCGTAGTCCTTGGGACTCTCCCTCTGTCCTCCAGGGACCTTTCCTGACCCAGCAGTTTCCTATTTTACTCTCTTTGGTTCTGTCTTTATCAAGTTCAGTTTCTCTGGCCTTCACTCTTCTTTACCACAGAGAAGTAATTTTAAGGAAACAGTTCACAGAGGAAGATAGAGTGATACAAGTTCTGAATGAGAATTCATTAAATACTGGAATGTGGGGAAAAAGAGAAGGTGCTGGTGAACCATGGATAGGGAAGAAACAAGAAGATTCACTGATGGGGATAAGGAGTTGGGAGGGGCGGGTGTGAGGCATTTTCAAGAGCCAACTATGTGCAAAAGTTAGGAAGAAAAGTGAGCACCACAGAGAAAGGCACAGAGAAGAGGGCTCTTGGGAGAGAAATGGAAACAAAGAGAAAAGGAAAGAAAAAATATTTTAAAATTAGAGCAATAGGGAAAAAAAGACAGAGAGAGGATAAAAACCCATACACTGAGAGAACAATGGCAGAAACTCCAAAGATGGGGAGCAAAAAGGAGGGAGAAGCTAAGACAAAGAAAATAGAAAGAAAAAGGGGGTGCTATTGGAAAAGAGCCAGAGTCAGACAAAGAGCCAGAGACAGGCCAAGGCTCACTCAGGGACACTTGAGGGGCACTGGAAAAAAGAGAAAGAGAGAATGACAGTGAAGAAAAGGATGGAACATGCCAATTCCGAAGGAGCCAAGGACACTCATAGTAAAGATGTGGAACAACCTACAGGAGAAAAACTTGGTGTCAGAGAGAATCCTACAAACTGAGACAAGTAACCAGATGCTCACAGAGAAACAGCCAAAGGCAAACTGACTGAAGAGGGACAGACAGAAAAAGAGAGGGCAGGACAAAGGTAGTGACTTGTATCAACAGAGTGCCAAAGACACCCAGAGTCCAGATAGGAAGAGAGCAAGGCCACAACAGAGAGAGAGAAAGGAACAATAAGAGGAGAGGGGGAGAGAACAAAGAAAAGGGAATCCCTTTGTGTGTTATTTGTTGCTTCTCCCTTGCTGCTTTTAGTATTTGTTCTTTGTGTTTGATCTTTGTTAATTTGATTAATATGTGTCTTGGTGTGTTTCGCCTTGGGTTTATCCTGTTTGGGACTCTCTGGGTTTCTTGGACTTGGGTGGCTATTTCCTTCCCCATTTTAGGAGAGACGCAGAAGTACAGAACAGACTTTTGAACTCTGTGGGAGAAGGTGAGGATGGGATGTTTCGAAAGAACAGCATGTATATTATCTGTGGTGAAACAGACCACCAGCCCAGGTGGGAAGCATGAGTCAAGTGTTCGGGCCTGGTGGGCTGGGAAGACCCAGAGGAATCGGGTTGAGAGGGAGGTGGGATGGGGGACCAGGATGGGGAATTCGTGTAACTCTATGGCTGGTTCATATCAATGTATGACAAAACCCACTGAAAAATAAAAAATTAAAAATAAAAAAAAAAAAGAAAAGGGAGCCAGGGAACCATGGGGAGAGTGGAAGGCTCTGATCGGCTGGGCTCCGCCACTCACACAGTGAGGGGAGTGGTGAGGAGGGGAGTGGTGAGAAGCAGACGTCAGGGTCAAAGGGGGCCCTATCAGAGAGGGCCTGATAGTGGGTGGATGAATCCTAGGCAATGGGACAACACCTTTGGTAGGAGAGAAAGTGCCTCAGAACAAAGCCCAGGCTGCAGGCACCCTGCAGGCGCACAGGGCTCTCTCCCTGAATGTGCAAGGCTCCTCTTCACCTCAGTTACCAAGCCTAAACTCAGGCCTCAGATCAGGATGGGGCAAGAGCTGCTAATGTTTAAGGAAAGAGCAAAGAAGAACTGGTATTAGTTCCAGAAGAATCGGGATCAGTTCCAGTGAAAGCAGAGAAGGGCTAAGAAAAAAGTACTGCAGAACCAGGCAACACAGTGTATCATCTGATTAACAGAGAAGAAAAACACATACCCTTTCTTCCTCTAGCATTTCGTTTCTCTTTTTTTCTGCAGATATTCTCCGTTGTTCATCTTTTTCTTTCTGTTCCCTCAGCTTTCGCTGTTTCTCTTCCATCTGTTTTTCATATACAATCTTAGACTTTCTTTCTTTTTCAAGTAGTTGTGTCTCTCTATTAGCTGAAATATTCCAAATGCAAGGTAAGAGCCAAGAAAAAAACTGTTTAAGTTTTCCACATTACAGACAGGGAAGGAAAGTTAATGTATTTTATTCTCTTTCTTAAAAATGACATAACCTGTGCTAATAATTAAAGATTTATTATATAAATGACCAGAGATGGCCACGAAAGAATCATTTCCACTGGGTGTTCATTTAACTCCAGAGAAGTGAATTGGCTTAAATGACTCTCTTCCTGTCTGAACTAAAATTCCAAATTCAAAAGAAATATTTTCTTTCATGCGATGTTTCTGCTGACTTGAGCTGAGAAGCCAAATCCCACCAGATTAATATGCTGTACATTAAAATAAGAATTGAAAAACACATGGCCAGAATATATGGCTTTTTCTTCTAATATGAAACTTCTTTTTAAAGGCCTCATCTAAACAGACCATATTAAGCATGCCAATTTGACTTTCATGGGCTTAGGCACATACCACATTACTGACCAGCATGATGTTTTCCTACATTCAAATTTCCTCTCACTAAAGCCTGGAGAGCACCCATGCAGTTGTAAAAATACTCTTCTAAAGAGCTACAGGAAGAATCTGCTCCTCACCAAAACAGAGACAACTGCTATTCCATTTGAATGAAGGTGAGCACTAGTTTTGCAGTGGATTTACAGGGCCAGATGAGGAAAATACATAGCTGAAAAAGCATTCTCTCAAGATTATGGTTCTTTTAGAAAAGAATATTAGATTCTTTTAGATCTTAATTGATACAAAGTCACACTTGAGAAAGCACAGCAATCAATGAAAGACACCAAATCTATAGTAAGATTATTAGCAAATTCATTTATGTTTTTGGTCATGCCATGGCTTGTGGGATCTTGGTTCCCCAACCTGGGATTGAACCCCAGGCCTCTGGCAGTGAAAGCACAGGGTCCTAACCACTGGACCTCCAGGGAATTCCTTCATTTTTGTTTTCAGAGTCATTTTTATTGAAATCCCATTTTGCTTGTTTCTACAAACGCTGAAGAAATTTTCATACTTTAGTTTTCAGAAAATGAAAGCTAACAGAAACTACTATTTCAAAAATAAAAAATTTGGCCAAATATTTTTCACAAATCTTCTTTATCTCATTTAGTATATGCTTTTAATCCAATATAGCACATAAAGTAAAAAGACAGTAACACATACTGCATAAGATATACTATTAAAAAAAGATTAGAAAGTAAAACCACTTTGAAAATATGTAACCTTAATGTAAAATTTATTCATTTTGATTTTTTTTAAAGTTTAAAATATACCATCATCTTGATTCATTTTGCTGTACAATATAAACTGATGCAACATTATAAAGTAACTATATTCCAATAAAAATTAATTTAAAAAATACCATCATCTTGTCTTTTTTTCTCTTCTCTCCGCTCCTTTGCTAATTTTTGTTTTATGTCATTTTTAAGCACAGAGCCATCTATTACTAAAAAAAAGAATATAATTAGATGTCAATAGGATATCAAACTTAGAGGATATAACACTTTGACATCTATCAAAGTACTCTAGAAATTATACCTGGCTTAAATGGTGATTTTATATTTGAAGGCTGGAATGGAACAGAACTAAAGCTACCTTGACTTCGTCTTTCTTCAGCAATGGCATTAGCAGCAGCAACTAAAATACAGGGAGATAAAGGAAAGGGATTAAATATTAAGAAGACAAACAGCTAATCCAAGGGCAGCAAATTCTATCTTTGAGGATAAAGGATAACATCTCTTCGAGAAGGCATGACAGATGACTCTGGGTCAGCAAAGACATACTGAGTACCTATGATTTTCAACAATATTTCAACAAAGAATTAACACTGTTTACTGTAGACACACTAGCCTATCTGTGCACACACAGTTGTCACTGGAAGCAGCAACATGAGCTGGTGGATGAATAAGAGCTAATGAGCAACAGATTTCAAAAATGCCTCAGACAAGACATTACACCAAGTACTAGAAAAACTGAGCTGGCAAGGATTCGGAAAAAATGTTTTGCCATAAATTGGGGTAATTTAAAAAAGATCTGGAGTTTATGGATTTGAATTTGGAAGCAAAAGTGTCAACAGTGAGAGCCTCAGAGATTGGGCCCAATATTAAGGAGAACATTTATAAATCACCTTGATCAGAGGCTGTCTACCCTGGCTCCCCAGTAGAGTCACCCATATTGTTTTTAAAAAAATTAGCAATGCTTTCCCCTCCCCACTTCCACTCTGAGAATGGGGCCCAGGCCTTTGCAGTTGCTAAAAGCTCTATTCTGATGCACAGTGAAGGTGAAGAAACACTCAAGGAAGTTCCAATGGGATGGTATTTTTCGAGGTAGGAAAATGTCAAGTTAATAAATATTAATTAACACATCTTGTGTAAACAGGTAGAAAATGGTAAATAAACTTCAATAAGGGTGAAGTATAAGAGTATAAGAGTGTGGGAGCATAATTTGAGAGAAAGTAAGAAAAACTAAAATTGTGGATGATACCAAGACAAGTTATTGGGGAATTCCCTAAACTCTTTCCATATATGACTCTATCTAAAATGCCTCACAGTAGCAGGCATCTTCAGGAAGGAGCTGGAGAATAACACTGAAAACTCCCTTCTACCCTAGTATAAAAGCACAGGAAACATGCCCCTGTGATACTGCATACAATTCTGGTCTCTACATATCAAGAAAAACATAGAAGATGGGCAGTTAAAATAAGAAACTATAGAGGGTCTGTGGTTGTACTCAGAATGAATGGACTTTGAGATGTTACTTACCACTGATGAAAGATATCTGGGAGCCATTTTACAGAGTAACCCTGAAAGTGACACAATTGCTGCCATAGAGACCACCATTTCAAAAGGGGAAATGATTTTTTTTAAATCCCAGAGACCAAACAGCTCAGATAATCCACGATCCAGCTAAATTTGAATTGAAGATTAGACTCTTCTAAACTTCTTCAGTTATAAACTTCTTCAGTAATTTATCAATTTTGTGGACCACAATCATTTTCTCAATTTCAGTCCTGGTGTACTAAAACTCTTATATAGCCTATACGTTAAATAAACCATCCTACACACTCCCCTTCCACTCACATTTCTATGTGAGTATAGAGAAAACCACTGTTGCTTTTGAATATTCAGTTTTCCTGCTTAAAAGTCCTAAGGAAAGTCCATATTTTGGAACAATTTAGTTGGCCATAAGGACAATTTCCCTCAAAATGTACAATCTTACCAGATTTAAAGATCTTATTAATCACAAGTAAACTTAAAAGTAGTTGTTGTGGCAATAATGGACAACATCATATACAGATTATAATATCAAATCTAATTTTTTTTAATTTTGGCTGCACAGGTTGGTTTGCGGGATCTCAGTTCTCTGACCAGGGATTGATCCCAGGCCATGGCAGTGAAAGTGCCAAATCCTAACCATTAGACAGTCAGGGAACGTCCCTCGAATCTGATTTTTACTTCCAAATTCCTACTGACAGAAATACATTCACCAAAAGGACAGGCTCTAAAAATGTCCAGACACTAGAGGAAAGCCTCCATGTCTGGAGTTAACAAAATGTACATTTTATTCAACTCTATTCAATGAGGAATTTAATTCACTTTAAAGTAACAGGTGCAATAGAGTATTTCTATAGTTCATATACTAACTCTAAACTCCAAATTAAAGTTAAAAGTTACTTTCTGCCTGTAGATTAAATGAGAAAACAGGCAGATATTATTACTAAAACTGAATTATGAATCTTAATCTGTATTTCCAAAAAATTGCCATAATGAGTAATGTATATCACTTCACCATTTATGAAGTTGTTTTCATTGATTATGTCATTTAATTCTCACAATAATCCTATAAAGTGGATATTATTTTCTTCATTATTTTCTTTACAGATGAGCAAACTGAAGCTAAATATAAATTTCCCAGATCACACAGATAGGAACTAGTAAAGCCAGAATTTACTTCAATTGTAAATTTACTTTGAAATATTACATAATTATGAAGGACCAGACTGTACAAAACCCATATCAACTTTTATATGACTTAGTCTAATACTCTTACTTCAGCTACTTTTAAGGTTACTTCTTTTTAAAATACCACAATGAAGGAATTAAGATCTAAATGTATACAACTTATTCAACAATAAGTAAATGAAATATATGGGTTTTGGTATAAAACATACTTTGGAAATACAGCAATGGAAATTATTTTAAAATAAAGCATTTACTTTTTTTTTTTTTTAAGAAATCACTATTATGCTGTGGCTAAGAAAAGCCTAAGTTTTAAGAAAATGTGTAAAAGACAATACAAAAAGAAAACGATTTTTTTTTTTTTGGTGGCACCTCAAGGCTTGTGGCAATTTAGTTCCCCAACCAGGGATTGAACCCTCAGCAGTGATAGCAGAGTCCTAACTCCTGGACCACCAGGGAACTCTGCCATTCTCCTTCTATGAGGAGAAAATAAAAATCATTCTAGCTATCTAACCCAATAAAAGCCTCAGAATAAAATGAACCAAAAATAGGTGCCACTAGAATGCCAAAGTTAAAGAATGTTTTACACTTGATAGATTTTTTTATTAAAGATATCATTGAAATTTTGAGGCCCCTTCTGGACATAAGGCATTTTAGATCATTACTGACTTCAACATAGAAAATTTCTGCTTCTCTCCTAAACCTCCTTCCTCAACACACACAAAATCTGTGTCATAAGGGCTCTGCTCTATTAGGGCAAGCAAAATGCAAGAAAGGAAGAACATTTTTCTAAGACAGTTATTTCAAGAATGGTAACAATCTTCCTAAATCTGCACCCAAGCACGATCACCCCAAAATGGGTGAGATATCAATGAGAAATATTCATCCCAACACTTATTAGCAATTCTACACTATCTGCCACAGTTGTTGCTCTTGACATCACAAAGTTCCACATAAAATCTATAGCCCCACCTCTCCATGACCTTTCTTCGGTACTAACTGGAAACATTAAATCACGTAAACTAGTGAAATACTATTTATTACTCAGCAAAGGGCATACATTGCAAAAAAAAAAAAAAAAGATTGAAAGGTTTTTTAAAAATTATTTTAAGGGCTATGGTTGTGGCAAGAAACACACATACCATGAAACCAAGTTGCTACAGATGAACGAATACAGTGCTATTCACTGTTGTTTGGGTAACAGAATAAAAAGAGGTAAATTACTACAAGTCTTGAGCTCCTGCTGGATGCAGCCTTCAAAGGGTAGGCTGCCAGTGGTATCTAGCAGCAGACTGTCTTCCAGCAACCCAGTCCCTGAGCCTTCCCACACAGTTGCTGGCCCATTCCTGGAATCCATCCTTCTTCAAAGCTGAGTAGTTTGGAGTGGTGTGGTCCCCTGCAGGTCCGTCCCACCCACACCAAGGCTCTCTGTTCATGACCTTATTACTTAAAGTTTGCATGTCATTAGGCCAGGGAGAGGGTGAGAAAATATTAAGAAAAAAAAAAAGAAACCAAAGAAATTTGCAATCAGGAAACAACAAAAATAAGGGGGATTCAGGGAATTTTGCCTAAAACAGCAACAAAGTTTATTCACTGTTATTTGTATAAGAGAAAAGAAGCAATTGCCACAAAGTGGCAGCACATTTCATTAACCCTTTGTCCCCTCAGGAAAATGCTGTGACCATGAAGTTCTTTCTAATCAAGGTGATCCTCTGAAAACTTTAATATGTGACGCTTTCATTCCTAATATGAAATGGACAGCAAAGATTGTCAACTAGGGTTCTGAGTTAAGCCTTTTTTATTTCGCTTTCAAGTTTTTGGTTTGAAATACTGTGAATTCAAGCAACTGTCCCATGTAAAATTTTAAAAATACTTTGCAATGTTCAATATAAAAATACGTTGGGGGGGGGGGGTTATCCAGAATGCTGGTTAGTTTAAATCAGTGAAGTAAGTCAATGTCAGAGAACCTTAGGTGCCAATAAGCAATAAAACAATCTGAATTTATTGCAAACTCTCCCCGTAGGTGAACCATAATAAGCTAGAGTTTTTCTCCTTGTGCAATAATGAAAGTGTATTTGCTGCTGACATAGTCTCTGGGGAGTTAATTCAAAGCGTTCTAAAGTAACACAAACCCTTCCAATTGCAGCCAGTCTAAATTAATTTCTTAACTGCAATTCGAAAATTCCCGAAGGACTTCAATAAAATCAATAAGACTGTTTTACTCAAGCTCATATAGGAAGAAACTAACTCGAGTACTAAAAGCAACCTCCCACAAGCAACATGTACTAGCTCAAGCACTGGAGCAGTCTCCTGGGCTAAGCCATGCGCTGCCAAATTTTATAAAATAAGCGATTTAGGAGACAAATTTCTTTGGTGATGGGACCAGTTTAGAAGAAAGCACCCAGAAGCGCCGAGTTTCGTTCAGTTCAACCTAGGGTCTGAAAGACGTCCCACGAAGGTGACATCCTGGCGATCACGTGCTACAGGAGGCAAGCCAAGAGGAGCGGGGGATGGGGGCAAGTCTCATCCCAAATTGCAAATCAACACCCTCACGGCCCCCTCCTCACAGGACCTTAACCAGATCCTAACCAGAAGGGTGCGGGAAGTCAAGCCTCCGGAGAGCCCGGGGTTCCTACTGTGGAAGACGAAGAAAGCGCGAGCGTCGAGGGCTGAGGGAAATCTCCAGGACTGCCCGGAGCCGAGAGGGCCGTCCCGGCGCCCGCCGCCCCCCGAAGGCAGGCGGGGCTCGAGGCTGTCCTCGGGCTCCGGGGTGCTAGGCGCCCGCCCTCCCGCGCCAGCAGCGCCTGTTAGTTCTCTCGCGCCCCGCCCGCCGGAGGGGGTGCGGCTGTCGGCAGTGGCAGTTGGACCGCGCGGGCTGAAGGACTTGGGCTGGTCTCCCCTCCCGCCCGCGTCCCCTCTCGGCGACCCGTCCCGTCCCAGGGCGCTCCGACGCGGGTGAGGAGAGGACCCGACGGCGCGTGAGGCGACTCCGGAGTCAAGTTCTCTTGCGCGAGCCGCGCCGCTCCGACGGTCCCCGAAGCCGCGGGAAGATCGCGTCCCGCACGGGCCCCAGCACCCTCGGGAGCCGCCGACCAGCTCACCCATCCGTTCGCGCAGTCCCCTCAAGGATGTGCCACCGCCGGTGCGCTCCGCCATCTTCGGAGCAGCCGAGCCGGGAGCCGCTACAGGCGCTGGGGCCCCAGTGCGCAGGCTCTCGCGCGGCCGCTGCGGAGCCGGTGCCGTGGCGTCGTCGGGGGGCGGGAAGGGGCGGGGCCCAAAGGGCCGCCACGCCCACCTCGGACCCGCGACCGCTCCGCGCTGCCTTCTGCGCACCAAGTTGTGAGCCGCTAGGCGGCGACGACCAGGTGTAAGTAAAGACACTCTTACTTCCCCTGCTCTCCCCGCACCGTGCGTCCTGGCGGCCGGCCGATCATCAGCCATCCAACATTACTTTTTTCCTCACTTTACCTAACAACGCAGTACCATTCTTCCCTTCATTCGTTTGTTCACTCATGGGGCTCTTCTTAAGTGTCTCTTTGGTGCGCTTGCATCTTGAGTTTGCTAGTCTTTGAAACACGACGCGAAGGCCCAGGTTGGGGGAAGAGAGAGGTTCCTGTGAGGCTCTAGGGGGCTTGATCACAAGGAAAGATTTTCTTAAAACTGTGTAGACTAATTCGTGACACTGTTAGGTCTCAAAGTTGTGTGAATTACCTTTAGAGTGTCTTTAGGTCTTTAAAGTGAAGGAGAGGGCTTACTGATGTTAATCACTCCAGATACATAATTATATATTACATATATAATATTCATTAACGATTCCTATCCGGAATGCATAAAGATCTAAAAAGTATTTAAGAAAAAGGCAATTCCCCCCAAAGTGAGCAAAAGGCATAAGCAAGCCTTTCACAGGAGAGAAAACACATATGGGCAATAAGCATAAAAAAAGATTCTCAAACTCCTAAGCACTCAAGAGGACACAAATGAAAACCACAAGATACCATGTTACACCTACAGATTTGACAAAAATTTAAGAGTGGAAAATAAGTGTTGGTGAAGATGTAGTTTAATATTGGTGGAGAAAAATAATACTGTAAATCAACTAGACTTCAATTTGAAAAAATACTAGTGTGTGTGGTTTTTTGGGGGGGAGGGGGGCAGGGAACCTTTGGCACTATAGTACCTGAAGCCCTGCTCCTACTTGTATAGAGACAACAGTGTTCTGCATGATATACATAATGGTAGCCATGATTATTAAGACACACATGAAAAAAAAAGACACACATGATTAGGACACAAGCAAAGCACATATACCTACACAGAAATCCAGCTTTGATGAATTTATCTGGAACTTCACAAACAGGTCTCTTTTAATCTATAGATAAACCCTTCTTTTTCTCCAACGTCTTTGACAGATCACTGTGAAACGTTCAGTAGGTGAGTCATTCAACAAAAGCTTTTATGACCACCTACTCTGCGCCTGACTGGTTGGCTAGAAAGAGACAGGGAAGATCCCCTTAGATGTGTCTTTGGGGGTACAGCAGCTCCCTAAGGAGCCCCCGCAGGACTGTCTGTACATTTCTCAGAAAAATTTTGGAACTGAAGACTGCCATCTTGGGGAGATTGAGTGTGTTCTGGAGCCAACTCACTCAGAGCTGGGAAACAACCCAGGCCACTTAACTTCTCTCCGCCCCTGTTTGGAAAGCCTGTGTTCCCCCGTGAGCAAAAAAACCCTGAATTCCTGCTATTTCTTTCCTACTTGGCTATTTTTTCCCTTAAACCTGACACCAGCAGGAAAAATATTCAGAAACCACACTCATACTAGGTCTAGGAATTGTCACTTTTTTCTACTAATACATTGAATTCACATGTAATTAACACACAGTGCACTTATCAAGTCTAACAAATTTGCATTGAAGCTGCTACCATCATAGCCCTGTGGGAAGAGTGCTAAGCCTCACAGCCCTGAGACAACTGTCCCTCTGCACCCTAGACTGCCTGTCAGATTCATCCGTCATATACACAACAGAGTCAGGGCTCTGGTTTTTCATTCTCCTCTCATTTCTGACTCTTGTCTCACATCTATTGCCGCTTGGCTGTGATACAGGGGGAAGAGTGATGCTTCATTCTGGACTCATCTCTTCCAATTCTACTCACACGTTTTCATCCCTTTCCCCAAATCTGCACTTTTTTTTCTCTCTAAGTTACAGGCTCACCTCAGGCTCTGGTCATTTCTTGCTTGGTTGATGGCAGCTTTCCCAGCTCCAAAATTCCTACTGCAGCACATTGCCCTGACCCCACCCCCATCCCCCCCCCCTCCCGCCAATGATCCTTCAGTCCCCTTTTCCCACTCCCCCCTTCCCCTTCCCTTTGCATTGAGGACCAGGGTGACCTTGCTCTTTCCTGGGATGTGGTGGAGGACTGATTCTCATGTCCTGAGATCACCAGGGTGGGGGGCATGAGCTTCTGAGGAGAGGAAGAAGAGGCCAGCACTGTCAGTTGGATCAGACAAACCTCAGATGGGAAGGGCATCATGGTGGTGGTGCAATCTGCTAGGAGCAGTAGCTGCATCTTAGAGTCTTAGATACTTACAGGTAAATAGTAACATGTCATTTGTCCAATACTTATACATTGGCAGGCACAGTGCTTAAGGTTCTACATGGATTATTTCATCTAATTCTTACACCACTTCAATATGTAGCTTCTGTTATCTCCTCATTTTACAGATAAGGAAAGAGTTAACCTCCCCCGGGGTTAGCTCAGTTAGCAAGTGACAGAGCCAGGATTCAAGGCCATGTATATCTAGTACTTCTTCCACTGTGTCTTCTAATTTACCAGATGACGAGCCCTAGTCCACTTTTAATTCCTAGCCCATGTCTTCACTTCTCCATTGATGCAGTCCCCACACTCAGCCTATTATTTTTTCTGGCTCAGCCTTGTGGTGCATGAGATCTTAGTTTCCCCATCAGGACCTGGGATGGAAACCTGAGCCCCCTGCATTGGAAGCTCCGAGAGTCTTAACCCCTGGGCTACCAGAGAAGTCCCTAGACATGGACTTTTTTTTTTAAATCACTGGTGAGGTCTTCCTAAAACTAAATCTTTTAACTCAAGTACCACTATGACAGTCTCTTAAGTCTTTAATAAGATGGACACAAACTATTCAATAAGAAACCATTGAAAATGGATGTTTAATATATATCTGGCAATAGAGATAAATATGACTTCTCTTAAGTAGCCTTTAGAAAAGCTCAGTTGAGACTGTAAATGCCAGGTACTCAGGGCTGACTTCAAAGTGTATGTGTAAAGGAAAATGTCCCACATCTATTTCACTATTTATCCTGCAATGAATATTTTTTGAATGAATGAAAGAGTACTGAAAGCCTCCACAGTACTGAAGGAGGAAGAAACGAAAATATTTTCAATGGCCACTGGGGTGTTGAAAAGGTCTAGACTGAAAATTATTAAAGGGCAAGAAAATGTCCTTATTTTTTTTGCTTGACTTCAAATAAAGTAGAGCAAACAAGGGCTGTGTCTTCTCATTCTAAATAGAGGGCCTGTTTATAAAGGGAGATTCAGGGGATGCCCAAAAGCATAAAATATCAAGGAATGCCCTTTAAAGACACTTTGGAATTTCTAAAAGAGCTAAAACTTGGTAAAATCCAGATGGGAGAGAAGGAGAGGAAAAGAGGAGTTGAGGTGGTTTATTAAAACACAGATTGCTGGGCCCCATTCCCAGAGTTTCTGATTCTATAAGTATGATTAATTGTATAACATATACCACTAAGGAAATGTACCGAATGTCTAGTGTGATGTCAAGTACAGCCTGAGTGGTTAATATCATTACACTTTGATGATCATCAATATTTTAAAATTCTAATCCAGATCTAGCATCATCATTACACTTTGATGATGACAAATACTAAAAATTCAAATACAGATCTAGTGTCATGTACATCCTGATACTTGACATTTGTTCACTAAGGACAGGCAAATGCATTGCTCTAGGGTTCACTGAAAGCCAAGGTCTGGCCAAAGCCTTGGGGTGAGCATTACAATGGAGGGAGGAACATCACAGACCCTGAGCTGCCAGGCAAGGAAGCCTGAGAGTATTTTGTACCACAATTTCCTGAGACAGAGTGTGGTGGTACAATTGAATAGACAGTTTTCCTTCTCTTCCCTACCCTCACCCCCATAGGATAGTTCACCCATATCACACATTCATACCTACATTTGAAAAGGAGCTAACACAGGTATGGGGAAGGTAAAGACATCCAGATCACACACAGGAAGTGAAATGCACAAGAATTTCCTCTCCTTGCCACCCAAGAAGGAAAAGTTTCCTAGGGTCAGAAAATGAACTAAACAATTCTATCCCTAACTCTGGCTCTTCTTGAGAATCCCTTTGCAAAACTCAAGTGTTTGTCACTGGGCTGATACCCTTGCAGAGTCAAAAGCTTGCACTGTAAGCCTCATTGTTTTTTCATGGCCAGCTCACAGATCTCTTTAGAAAATGTGTACTCTTAAAGACAAAAGGGCCTGAGAGGGCAAAGGGGAACTTCTGTGCATGTGCTTTGAGGCACGTGGGTCTGTGAGGATGCACACGTGGGCAGCCAAGAGCCGAAGCAGGCTTCCAACGGGTTGTCATCTCTCTACACAGCTGCACTGAAAGATTCAGTAACATAGAACAAAACTTAAGGGTCAGCCGGACATCCAAGCCCTGGAAAAGAAAATCCTCCAGAATTTTTAAAGTGTTGGGGTAGATGGAGGCGGGGGGAGGAGGAGAGGAAAAGAGCAGATTATCTCTGAGGCCAAGTAAATAGAACATCTTTCCCTGCTCTCAGGGAAAGACACATTCCCTTGACATTTCTTTTCTTTAGTTTCTAGATATTAGTGTCGAGGACAGATCATGGAATGTGAGAGCTGGGAAGGAACATCAAGGCCACTACATTGAGTCCTCTTATTCTCCCCTGAGGCTCAGAGAGGCTTGTTGATGCAAGTTCCCACAGCTGATGGACCCCAGGTCTCCCAGCACCCTATCTAATGAACATTCCTCTGCACACCCGTGAAAGGCTGTCCACACAATCTTTTAGAAGAAGAAAAAAAAAAGTGAGAATTGCAGTCCCAGTGCTGGGAACCACTATGTAATCCAGCTGGAATTTGACCTATATCCTCCCAATGAAACTGAAACGGACATGGGAGGGAAACAGATGGAGATCTCGCTAAGTTATGAAAGACACACTTAAAGGATGTTAAACAACGGTTATTTTTATGAAGGAACCAGTGAGTTGGCTCCTACCTGCTGCTCCACATAATTCTCACTACATCCTCACAGGAACCCTATTCTGCAACAGCAAAACCAGGCAAACATTTGGGCTCAAGCCAATCTCTTGATCTCTACTCTTTCCCCCACCCTCACCCTGCCTCACAGAAACATGATTTGAATTCATGATAATCTGACTCTAGAGTTCTCTCGCATTTTCCAGAGGTATTAGGAGCCAGAACAGGAGAGAGTCACCCAAAACAGTGCCTTGTGGTCTATTCTGGGGCTTAAAGAGTGGCCAAGCATGCAGGTTAAGTTGCTTCACTTGTGTCTGACTCTTTGCGACCCCATGGACAGTAGCCCACCAGGCTCCTCTGTCCATGGGATTCTCCAGGCAAGAATACTGGAGTGGGTTGCCATACCCTTCTCCAGGGGATCTTCCTGACCCAGGGATTGAATCCATGTCTCTTATGCCTCCTGCATTGGCAGCTGGTTCTTTACCACTGAGCCACCTGGGAATCCCAAAAGAGTGGCCATATCCAGCTGTTACTTGAATCTGGAGGTGGGGATGGAGGAGGTGATCAAGTACCAGCCAAGCCAGAGAGGCTTCATGGAAGAAGTGGCTTTTAAAACCAGGCTTTATAAATGGTGGCTATTCATTGGATAGTAAATTCATATATGTGTTACCCTCAGAACCCTAAGTAGTACTCTGTGGAGGGTTTGTGTTCAATATGATTTTGTTGTTGTCAATATTATTATGCCTGGAGATAATTAATTCAACTGAAACATACCCAGGAGGAATTGTTCAGTCTTCTGGATCTACCCAGTTCTTTTCTTTCTCTGGGAGGAGGAGCCTGGATGCCAAATTCTGGTTCCTTCTGGATGTGCCTACCCTGGGAAACTGCTGAAAGACTGACTTCAGAAAGAAAGTGTGAGAAATAAAGCACTGATTTCAATTTCAGTTCTGTAGAAATATTTAGGCAGCCTGCTTGATGGTGTTTTCATGATTAAAAATGACCTCGGGTATGCACTTAACAGGAACGTGGGCCACAGCAGGCCTGACATATGCTTTTTCCCATCTCCATATGTTTCATTTATATCTTAATCCTCAGCCTGCTGGGAAAGAACTGGGTAAGATGGCACTTTGGGGACCTGTCAGTTGGTCTCATGCGATTTTCTTAGCCTATGGTATTCACACATCCTCCACTCTGAGTTGGAATCTGGCCCCAGGCCTGTGGAATCACCACAGGGCTGACTGCAGGGGAAAGAAAATTCTAAATGTGAAAGGACTTTGTTCACATGTGAGTCAGGGATGGGTTTGCTCTGTTTAAAGAAGGGGGAATGATATTTGAAGCAAATTCGTTCAGGGAGAAGTGCTGCCATTATATATAAACATTTGAAATTTAGTGACTGACTGGCTGGCTACCTTGTGAAGTCCCCAAACTTGCCTTTTGCCCTGGTCGTTCATCAGTAGAGAATCTGCCTACAATGCAGGATTCCCAGAGAGATGCGAGTTCAATCCCTAGGTTGGGAAGATCCCCTGAAAAGGGCACGGCAACCCACTCCAGTATTTTTGCCTGGAGATTCCAATGGACAGAGGAGACTGGAGGGCTACAGTCCATGGGGTTGCAAAGAGTTGGACACGACTGAAACAACTTAACATGCATGCACGTGTGGTGAAAAGAGCATGGGCTTTGGAGCTCAAAATGTCTGGGCTTGCTTCCCAGTCCTGCCACTTAAAGACTCTGACCCTGTGCTTAGGTCTCCTCATCTGTAAAATGAGGATGATAACAATTGCTTAAAACTGTTTTATGAATCTTGAAACCACTTGATGTAAAGCATCAGATGCTCAGTATACAGTATGAGCTAGATATAAAGTAGTTAGTAATAATAATAGCTAATATTAGTAATAATAATAGCTGTAATAGTAATAACAATAGCTAATATTTCCGAGGCATGCACTATGTGCCAGGCTTTGAGTTATGCACTTTTCCCCCGCGTTGTCCCACTTATTTTGACAATAATTCTATGAGGTCAGAAGAATTATCCCCTAAAATGCCTGATACTATTAATCATGACGATATACAATACAGCTCAGATCGGGATAATCCCACGCTTTCTAATCCTGCTTTTTCCTCCCCATCTGCCCTCACACCTCCCCATCCTCCTCCGCACAGAGTTTTCATTTGAGTCCAGAGCGCTGGAGTTGTCTCACCAGGTAACAGACAGGGGAATGAACTCAGGAGGTCAAGAGCACAAGCATTTTGCAACCCAAATGCTGGAAGAAGGCTTTGCAGGCAGAGATAAGAGATCAAATTTTCATGCAAAGAATACTAATTGTGTGGAACTATCTAACAAAGGGGCTTGTTGGCGGGGGAGGGGGGCGGGGAACAAACTTGAGAATCATTCAGAAATCTCCTTTTAAATCAGAATACTGGAGCTTCACAGAAGGCCAGGACTCTTTGTGTTCCTGCTACCACCCTCCTTCCGTCTCTGCTTCCCTCAGCTGTTGGGGGGGCGCGGAAGCGGGGTCAAGGTAGGGCCTTTTCCCTTCAGGTGGCAAGAAAGCCTGTGGTGCGGTCACAGATCCAGCCGTCCCCTCCCCCAGGCCCCTCTTCCGGTGGGAAGGTACAAGGCGGGAGCAGATACAGTCCAAACACAGAGATGGCTGTCACTAGGATGCTTGCAGTCCCCTCTTACAAATGGAAACGGCCTGGTTGGAAGTTAGCACTTG
Source organism: Muntiacus reevesi (assembly GCF_963930625.1). Classification (NCBI taxonomy): domain Eukaryota; kingdom Metazoa; phylum Chordata; class Mammalia; order Artiodactyla; family Cervidae; genus Muntiacus; species Muntiacus reevesi. The sequence continues at coordinate 115,930,768 of NC_089271.1, read as the reverse complement.
CAAGAAGAGAGGATCTCCCCTGAGGGTCGTCTAAAGCTAAAGCAGCCTCAGATGAGAATCCGCCTCGGAAGCTCATACTCAGCCTCAGCGGTTTATCGCAAAGAGGGAAGCACATTGGCCTTGAAGGTCTAGAAGTGGTTAACCTGGTCACGTGGCTGAACCCACCGCCCCACCCACCTCCGCTGGCCCGGCAGACACCCGCGGGAAGTGCTGCCTCCGGCGTGAGGCTTATTTAAATGCTAACCGAAGACAAAGCAGAATCTATTTTCCCTTTGGCCTCCAGGAAGCCACAGCAGAGAATTTCAACATTTTCCCCTAACACTGTCTGAGCCTGGTCCCAAATTCTTTCTGACTACGTCTCCCCCTCCCTGCCACTTCTGCCAAATTTCTGGGTGTGTGTGGTCGAAGAAGCACAGTCAGCCGGGTCCCCAGAATTCATGGAAATATGACAGAGAGTAATGTAACATTTTGTATTATGTCGAGTTTTAAAATAAAAAAGTCCTGTTTTTCTCCAGTGGCATTTTACATCACACTTCAAGACAATCTGTTGTAAAGGGACACTGTGGGGAAAGGCCAAAGATGGAACAACTCAAACTGGGTCTCTGGATACCTCAAAGACACTCAATTTCCAGAGCTTAGAGATTTAAAATTTAGTCAGCTGTCCTCTCCCATCTTACAAAGGAAGTCACTTGGAGAGACTGACTTGCCCAAGGTCACACAGCTAGTAAATGGCAGAGCTCTATATGGTAAAGTTTTCAAGATGCTGTTATACACAATCCAAATTATCACGTCAGCAGGGGGCATTTTTGTGTGTTGAAATTGACAAGCTGATGAGTTGTCAGGAGGATTAAAATAACATCTGCAAAGTGGCATGCACAGTTGCTAAGGCAAATGAAATTAAAAGGTTCCAGAAAAACATCAGTTTCTGCTTTACTGACTATGCCAAAGCCTTCGACTGTGTGGATCACAATAAATTGTGGAAAATTCTGAAAGAGATGGGAATACCAGACCACCTGGCCTGCCTCTTGAGAAACCTGTATGCAGGTCAGGAAGCAACAGTTAGAACTGGACATGGAACAACAGACTGGTTCTAAATAGGAAAAGGAGTGTGTCAAGGCTGTATATTGTCACCCTGCTTATTTAACTTATATGCAGAGTGCATCATGAGAAACGCTGGGCTGGAAGAAGCACAAGCTGAAATCAAGATTGCCGGGAGAAATATCAATAACCTTAGAAATGCAGATGACACCACCCTTATGGCAGAAAGTGAAGAAGAACTAAAGAGCCTCTTGATGAAAGTGAAAGGGGAGAGTGAAAAAGTTGGCTTAAAGCTTAACATTCAGAAAATTAAGATCATGGCATCTGGTCCCATCACTTCATGGCAAAGATGGGGAAACAGTGGAAACAGTGTCAGACTTTATTTTTCTGGACTCCAAAATCACTGCAGATGGTGACTGCAGCTATGAAATTAAAAGACGCTTGTTCCTTGGAGGGAAAGTTATGACCAACCTAGATAGCATATTAAAAAGCAGAGACATCACTTTGCCAACAAAGGTCCATCTAGTCAAGGCTATGGTTTTTCCGGTGGTCATGTATGGATGTGAGAGTTGGACTATAAAGAAGGCTGAGTGCTGAAGAACTGATGCTTTTGAACTGTGGTATTGGAGAAGACTCTTGAGAGTCCCTTGAATTGCGAGGAGATCGACCCAGTCCATCCTAAAGGAGATCAGTCCTGGGTGTTCATTGGATGCTGAAGCTGAAACTCCAGTACTTTGGCTACCTGATGCAAAGAGCTGACTCATTTGAAAAGACCCTGATGCTGGGAGGGATTGGGGGCAGGAGGAGAAGGGGACGACAGAGGATGAGATTGTTGGATGCCATCATCGATTCGATGGACATGGGTTTGGGTAGACTCCGGGAGTTGGTGATGGACAGAGAGGCCTGGCGTGCTGCGGTTCATGGGGTCACAAAGAGTCGGACAGGACTGAGCAACTGAACTGAACTGAACTGATGCATTACACATTTTCTTTCCTTGATATTTATGTCCACATACATTTCGAGTTTACAGAGTTGTAATGTTTGTGTCTATATCACATCTTGATCTCTTTTTTTCACTTGACACAGACCCCATACTTACCATTTTAATGCTTAAAGAACATTCCATCTGGTTCATAGACTCTAATTTTTTTTTACATGCTACCATTATTGAACATTTGGGTGGTTTCCAGCATTTCACCATTATATATAGCAAGGCTTGGAACAACCTTATATAGCTTGCCACCCTCCCACCCACTGTGGTCTTTTTTAGCTGGTTTCTTTGGAAAATGTTCTCAACAACAGAATGAGGCATATAAAGAGTTTTCAAAGCAGATTGCTCTCTAGAGAAATAACACCAGTTTACTGTGTTTGTGTGTCATCAGTGATCGCACACTATGGCAGTCGGGAAAAAAAAGTGGTTTAACTCTTCTGTCTGGGCATAGAAAAGGAACTTGGGAGTTCTTGGCTGAAACTTCCTAGCCTGGCCCTGTGTACTCCACCCTTCAGCCCTTGGCAGTGTTACTGCTTTTCTGGCCTTTTCCTAACTTCCCGCTTCTGCACAGAGTCTTGGAGCAGAAGTGACCATGCTAATACAGAAGAGGATGAACAGTTCTGTATCAGTAAGTGGCAAAAATCTAAGAAAAGCAACATACAGAAGTTGACTGCCTCAAGTGCTTCACCAAATGAAATGTTGGTGATTCACTTGTAAATTTCCATCAGGACCAAAAGGTGATTTTGGTTTCCAAGATTAGTTGATAAGAAAAGCCTGCCATTTCAGAGAGAAAAGTCTCACTGTGGATCTAGGTATGCATGTGTTTGATTTGACCACTTGGCCCAGTGGACTTGAGAAATCTGTTCTGACTTCTGTCACAAATTGTCAATGATTTAACAATATCAGGTTACATATTTTGAGTGTTAAAGCCCTTGGCTTCCATGCGTCATCTCATTTAATTGTCATAACCACCACGATCATCCTCCTTTTACAGATGAGGAAACTGAGGCTTAGAAAGATTACCTTGCCCAAAGTCACACACCTAGGAAGTGCAAGAGCTGTGATAAGAACTCAGGTCTGATTCTAAAGTCTTTTTGTGCTTGGTCTCGTTCTGCCTCTTATACTCACTCTCATTTATGAGATGGGGACTTACCTGCCATACTTACTCCAGTGTTGTTTCAAGTATCAAATGAGAGAAAAACCCCAAAGTGCTTTGTAAAGAGTAAAGAAAACATTGTATAAATGTGTAAGTGAGTAAGTAAGTAAGTGAAGTCGATCAGTCGTGTCCGACTCTTTGCAACCCTGTGGAATGTAGCCCACCAGGCTTCTCCATCCATGGGATTCTCCAGGCAAGAATAGTGGAGTGAGTTGCCATTTCCTTCTCCAGGAGTATAGATGTGTAGGCATTTTATAAATGTGAGGCGTGGTCATCACTTGGATTTAATTCAGCTACTGTGATGCTCTAGGTTTCCCTAGTGGCTCAGACGGTAAACCATCTGCCTGTGATGCGAGAGACCCGGGTTCGATCCCTGGGTTGGAAAGATTCCCTGGAGAAGGAAATGGCAACCCACTCCAGTATTCTTGCCTGTAAAATCCCATGGACAGAGGAGCCTGGTAGGTTACAGTCCATGGGGTCACAGAGTCGGACACGACTGAACGACTTCACATGCTCATGGTGATGCTCTAGGACTCTAACCTGGCACAGGTATAGGCTTTCAGAAGAGATTCAGTCATTTCTATTTTAAGAAAAATTTCTGGGAAGTGGGTCCCTGATTTAAGTTACACTGTCATATTTGCAAATGTAGTGCTCCCCCTCAATAGAGTTATCAGGGGAAAGACTTACCACTGCCGGTGCCATTGCTCCCGATTATGGAGTGATCCATGTTTCAAAAGTAATCCGGTGGACTAGATGCGGTTGTGGTCCTCATGTGCTTCAGGTTTTATTGGTGTGGATGAATCACGAAGCTGGCAAGTGAAGGAGTGACTGTGTCCCTGAGGAAGAAACCAGGAATTAGACACAGCTCACCTTAATACCTGAGCCAGAGACCAACCATTGAGAGGCTGTTAGCCCTGAAAGTGGCCTTAGATAGCTTCTCACTGGACACCGATCCCTTCCATTTTTTATTTCCTGAATTGAATTTTATTGTTTTTGTTTAAAAGGTATGCACTGTCCCTATGGAGAAAAGAGAAGGAACACTGTGTAAGTCATATATTGTATTAGACTCTGTTATGGGAAATTGTGGAACAAGATGCCTTTGGGCATACCTGCGTGTGACACACCTGTGTGACACACTCGCCTGGCTGTGACACGCCACCCTGAGTGTGCTGTGCCTCCTGGTCTCTTACACACCCGGTCTCTAATTCTAGTAAAACTCTGTGAAGTAGATACTATTATTAAGCCCATATTACAGATGAGGAAATCAATCTGCCCCAGGATACACAGCTTCTAAATGAAACTAACAGCATATCGACCTCCCAAAAGAAGGAAAGGAGAAGACCTGGGGGCTGCGACTCAGGAGACTTGAGTTCTAGTTCTTATGGTGCCACTACCTACCTGGGTGACCTTGTCCAAGTCACTCCAGTTCTAGTCCATCCTCTACAAATTAAAGGATCCTACTTCCTTGTGGCTTTGGTTCTTTCCTAGCTTTACATTCTGTGTTTTTCTGACATCTGTGCCATTATTGACAATTACTTATGTTATGCAAAAGCTTTTAAGTTTCATTAGGTCCCATTTGCTTATTTTTGCTTTTATTTCCAATATTCTGGGAGGTGGGTCATAGAGGATCCTGCTGTGATTTATGTCGGAGAGTGTTTTGCCTATGTTCTCCTCTAGGAGTTTTATAGTTTCTGGTCTTACATTTAGATCTTTAATCCATTTTGAGTTTATTTTTGTCTATGGTGTTAGAAAGTGTTCTAGTTTCATTCTTTTAACCTGTTTAGTTGCTCAGGAAAGTAGAACTATAAATACTAAGTATCAAGGTCCCAGATCCAACATATATATAGATAAGAGTGAGCATGGTAGAAATGACAACAGAAAAGACACTATTTGGCAAGGCTGAGTGTTGATGCCATCTAGTGGGGAAAAGGAGCATGGCTTCCAGGCAAGGCCCTCTCCTGTGCTAACATTAGGGGAAAGCCAGCAGAAATCATCCAATTGACCAGTAACATGGGATTTCACAGATATGTTAAATCTTACAAGGTTTCTACAACTCAATTACTTTCCTTTTGATCAAGTTGATATTGGGAGAATTGCTTTTCTAGGCATTATTATTAATTAGATGTGATATTGGGTGTATACTGGGTCCTTTCCCATGGTCCTCTCTCTCTCTGTTGGAATCCCAGAATCCTAGAAGTCTGAGAAGGAAAGAAGCATCCTCAGAGAATTTCTAGGGTAACCCATTTCATTGGACAGAAAAAATGTTTTGACCAAGGCACACAGGTAGTTGACATAAGCAGGGTGACATCAGAACTCTAAAAATCGATCTGATAAAATCCACTCTCATGAAATTAAAAGACGTTTGCTCCTTGGAAGAAAAGTTATGACCAACCTAGACAGCATGTTAAAAAGCAGAGACATTACTTTGCCAACAAAAGTCTGTCTAGTCAAAGCTATGGTTTTTCCAGTAGTCATAGCATGGATGTGAGAGTTGGACTATAAAGAAAGTTGAGCGCCGAAGAATTGATGCTTTTGAACTGTGGTGTTGGAGAAGACTCTTGAGAGTCCCTTGGACTGCAAGGAAATCCAACCAGAAAGGAAAGGAAATCAGCCCTGAATATTCACTGGAAGGACTGATGCTAAAGCTGAAACTCCAATACTCTGGCCACCTGATGCGAAGAACTGACTCATTTAAAAAGACCCTGATTCTGGGAAAGATTGAAGGTAGGAGAAGGGGACAATAGAGGATGAGATGGTTGGATGGCATCACAGACTCAATGGACAAGAGTTTGAGTCAACTCTGGGAGTTGGACAATAGAGGATGAGATGGTTGGATGGCATCACAGACTCAATGGACAAGAGTTTGAGTCAACTCTGGGAGTTGGTTATGGACAGGGAAGCCTGGCGTGCTGCAGTCCATGGGGTCACAAAGAGTCAGACACGACTGAGCGACTGAACTGAAAATCCACCCTAAGTGGGCAAGATTAGATATTTGTAAAATCACTTTCAGAGGTGAATATAGCTCCCATGCCCGGAGCAAGATTAGGAGACCTAATCAATGATATTTGCATATTCAAAGAAAGCCTGAGGGTTCTGGTGGGAAGGAATGGGTGTCTGACAAAAACCAGAAGGCACAGACCCTGAGGGGAGCTTTAGGCACTAGAAGGCGCTCTTAGTGCAGGGAGAAAGGGAAGGCTGTCTCCCTAGCGCTCCTAGAAGCCCCCAGTCAAGGATCTCATCTTCCAGAGAGGCAGTCCCATCCTTGGGGGAGTGACCATAGCTCCCAGTGGACTAGGTGTAATCTTACCTTTTTCTCTGCTTGCAGGAAAGAATATCAGAAGTGAGAATGAAGGCAAAGGTGAATCCTGGATAACTTGCTTCTGCTAGAATGTATTTTTTAAAAATTGACTTGCAACAAACTCATAGCCCCTAATTGAAGTGGCCCACGTACTCTTGTAATTATCCTCTGCACAGTCAACCACCTTTAATCATGATGATGACAACGATGATGGCTGACATCACCAAGCATATCCATTGAGGCAGGGCCTTTGCTTTTATTGTATCATTTAGATCTGACAAAAGTCCCATGAGGTACTAATTACGATCCTCATTTCACAACCGAGTAAGCTGATGCTCAGAGAGCAGTTTACCCAGAGTCCCAAGGCTCCCCTGACTACTTCAGCCCTTAATCACAACCCTATACCACCTCCTCCCCGAGAACTTGGATAGGAGTCCCTTCTCGACACGCAGACCCCTTCGTAAACGAGTGCAGAGTAATCCGGCCATTCTTTTCCGGGAATTGGTCAAGCTGCTTGGTAGGCTATTTGCCTGTAGGGGGAGAGATTACCTTGGGAAAACATTTTTCCTAATTTCCAACAAACTGCTTGCTGGATGGAAGCGGAGGGGGAGATCTATGCAGGAAGATAGGTAATTAAGGGGAAGAACTTTTGATTGTCTGTTGTTCAATTCATCAGAACAATTGCTTAACAGACTGTTATGAATTGACTGTATAGTTAAGTGATTCAAACCTTCCTTCCTCTCTCACACAAAAGTCCCTTCAGAAATAAACAAGCATGCACAGAGTTATTCACGAAAAGGGATGGACTTCCTTCCAGTGTTTGAGCCCATCTTCCTCCCATTAAATTATCAATTAGGTGAGGACTTTCTATGAAGAATTTATCATCTATTGTCCCACCTCTTCCCACTTTTGATCTTTTTTTTTGTTTGTTTCTTATGCTAAGAATACATGCAAGAGCTTATATAACATTTTATGCTGTCTCGCTACAGTTTTTTGCTTTTAAGGCAGATAATAATAAACAAGCGCATTTAGAAAAGGTCAACAGGAAACGGTTGAACACAAGCTGAGAAGGCTGTTAAAAAAGAGGAAGTGAGCTGGGGACTGTAGACAACTTTGTGTCAGGAGACGAACGGGTCATCAAAAAAGAAAAGGCTTTAAAAAAAGAGGCCCTCTTGCCTGGACTCCACACAGCAAGTCTAGACTATCAGCACAATTTTCAGCTGTTTCCTGAAATAAGCCCAAGCTGCCAGTAGACTGACCACAAGCTGCCTCCAGGGCTTAAGATTGTGTCTTTTATAATCAGTAAATTCCCCCAGATTGCCTACTCTAGTTTTGGTGTGTTTTAGATACTCAGTAAATACTTAATGAGTCAAAATGGACTTTGTAATCAGATTCCAGACTTCAAGAATCAGGGTGCTTTTATTGGTGAAACAGCAAAAGAAATGAGAAACTACAGACTTCCCTTCAGAGTATGAAGGGGAGATTGTACGGTGGTAGTAAATGCACTCATCTCATTGTATATGAATCATAATTGTAAAAATGCAGCCAGTAGGGCATATGGATAGTTTTTCAGGGACTTGTCACAGCTGCCTTCAAATTTAGCTGTCTTTCACTGTATAATTCACTGAAATAATTATTTGATTAAAAAAAGCCCCATGGTGTGTGTGTTGTTTAATCCGAAGAAGCTAGTATTGAAAATAATTTTTAGGATTTGGGCAATTCTTGCCACCAGAAGTCTGAGGTCACTTACATGGTGTGATGTGTGAGAAATTCTCAAAGACATCCTTTCTCTTCCTAAGTCTCCCAAGCTTTTCTCCTCAAGCTTGTGACTGCTACCTAAAATCCTGAGCAAGGGAGGTAAAGTCTTGTCTCTGGATGACATCTGTTAAAATCACGTATTTGGGAAGAAGGGAGGAGAAACCATCATGGAAAGGAGCAATTATTACGTGCCAGGCATAATGCTGGCAAATATGCACATGACAAGGTGCTCAAGCCTCATCAGTCATTAGGGACATTCAGATTAAAACCATAGTGAGATACTACTATGTACGGATCAGGATGGCTAAAACAAATAGCAAAACTAAAAACTGACACACTCAGGGAGTTCACTGGCAGTCCAGTGGTTAAGACTCCACATGCCACGTGGCCAAAACAAGTCAGGATCCCTTGCCTTCTGTAACTATCCAAAAAGAAATAAATGTTTAAAACGAAGCAAAACTGATACTATCAAATGCTGACTAGAATTCAGAGTATCTGTACTGCTTGTATATTGCTGATGAGATATCTTTGAGGAAGCAGGATGAAAATGCCTCTTTGTCTCTTGTCTAGAAAGGAGATTTTTGTGTTGTTGTTGGGGGCTACCATGAAGTATTGTTACAAGCAGAGGCAGTAGCTCTAAACAGCAGTGACCAAGTGTAATGTGGTGACAAAATCATTCTTAAGGAAAATGAAGAACACTAGAGAAAGATGAAGTTCATGATCTTAGCCTGAAGCCTGGTCCAAAGAGGGGGCATTTATTTGACATTTTTTTCCTATTAAAATTCACAGTCTCTAGGGGTTAGCCTAGTTCAGTGCTCCCTTTAATGAATGCATCACACTGCCTTTTAATCCTCAGGTTTATGTATGAGTTTGCTGTGTCCTGAATTAGTTCCAGTACCCTGAGCTTCCCAGGACTGGTGAAGGTTGGAGAACATCTCTTGATAAGGGGATGCATGTGGTCACAGGATTTACAGTACCTTTCACTATCAGGGCTAATTACTTCCCCTCATTGATGGCTTTGGCTTTCATTTGAGCAAGAGTAGGTACTTCCCCGGTTCTGTCATTTCCCTGACAACTAAGAAGGTTGTCAAGGTTACCCGCTATCTCCACCTGACTCAAATCACTCTCCTGGCCTGTGAGCTCGGGGTAGCTTACTGGACAGATGTTGTCATGGTTGTGTTTGCCTGACTACCTGCCAATATGGTTAAAGCAGGCAAATAAATATGCTCTCTGCCTTTTACCTCTGGAAGGAACCTGTCTGGAGTTAATTGAAGTAGAGAGCATCAAATAATCTAAATAAATACACATTGTGTTATACAGAGCAACTAAATCAAGCTGAAGAGTACACTGAAGTGGTGACTACTATATATAAGCAAGAATCTCTGTTATGACATGCCTGGATTGTTCATGTAGAGATCATTTTCTTGGATTGGAAAATGGCAGATGATTGTACGATCAATGGGATTGCCATCTGGTTGATTTTATTCCAGTTACTTTGGCTGAATACCATTGATCAGAAAACAATTCATCTGACTGTGGTCATTTCTAATTGTTCTGACAGAACTAAGGACTTTTTCAGCCATGGAAACAGACTTGTTTTTGTATGGTTTTGATATTTAGGAATTTGGAACCCCTTCCCTTTATAAATGATTCAAAAGTTCCATCCTTTTTCTAAAAATAAAACATATATCTACCTGAAGGCTATAAGTTTGTTTCCTATTTGTGTAATGAAATCAATAAACACTCTGAAAATGAGCTTCCTTTTCACCTCAAGTCTTGTATAATCTTGTGAAGTGAAGTGAAGTGAAAGTTGCTCAGTTGTGTCCGACTCTTTGTGACCCCATGGACTATACAGTCCATGGAATTCTCTAGGCCAGAATACTGGATTGGGTAGCCTTTCCCTTCTCCAGGGTTCTTCCCAACCCAGGGATTGAACCCAGGTCTCCTGCATTGCAGGTGGATTCTTTACCAGCTGAGCCAAAAGGGTAATATTTTGGGGGTGACTTTAATATCTATATCCCGTCTCCATCTAGAACATTTTATAACTCCCAGTATCTTATAGGGGCTTGTTCAAATGAGGGGCCCTGACATTTACTGGAAGCTTTATTAGCTTCTTTTAGCTTTGTGGTAAAAATCACTCTACAGAGCACCTATCTTAGCCTCGAGTTATTAAATCATTAAGGTGTGAATTAATATCTATCTCTCCTAGTAGACTGAGTTCTGAGAGAACAGAGACTATGTCTAATTTTGCTGACCATCAAATCTTTAGTATTTAGTGTGATGTCTGGAGTAGGAACAGGTTCTCACTAAATATTTATTTGTCCAGCACAGTGCCTCATGGGACCTGAGGCAGGACTGAATGAAACAGCAGAGAGAAGCCCTAGCCTTCTCAAATTTGCTGTAGGCAGAACGCCAACCCCTAAATAGCTGAGGTAAACAACAGGATCTGGGCAGATTTCTGAGTGGGGGAATGAGGAAGGAAGCAAGTCACATGCTTAGGTTGGACTAGACTGGCCTAGACTAGGAAGCCAGGGGTATTATGTGAGTGGGACAGTACCTGTCACACACTAGTGCTTCCCTCTAAGCCTCATCAGGGATGAGCAGGAGGCCATTCCTCAGAGCAAATAAAAGGGAAAAGGCACAAGAAATTGGAAAGCAGTCAGACAGCATCACTAGAATAGTCATAAGAACTGCCATTTACCAAGCTTCAGGCTCCATGCTCAATATTTTCCCAGCTAGTATCTCATGTCTTCCTCATCATCGATCTCTAAGAGGGATCTCATCTTCATTTCATGCTGTGGAAACTAGGGTTCAAGTTGGTCTGGAATGCAGCAGCATTCCCAAGCAAGTCCAAGTCCCTCTATGCCTGGTCTTTCTGAGTTCAGAGCCAAAACTCTGTTTGAACCACTATTCACTGGAAGAAGAGTCTAGAAACACGCACAGCCTCCCGTGAGCGAGGGTGAAAGTAGTTGCCAGAGTACACTTGGGTCAGCTGCTGGAGAACCAGACAGATAGGTTTCGTGCCATGTGGGAGCAGAGTTTGGTTTGAGTTGTAACTAGGACTGGAAGCAGGGAGGTACCAGGGAAGGACTGAGCTGAGCTGAAGTCGCTCAGTCATGTCTGACTCTTTGCGACCCCATGGACTGTAGCCCCCCAGGCTCCTCGGTCCATGGGATTTTCCGGGCATGAGTACTGGAATGGGTTGCCATTTCCTTCTCCAGGGGATCTTCCCGACCCAGGGATCGAACCCGGGTCTCCCACATTGTGGGCAGATGCTTTACCGTCTGAGCTACCAGGGAAGTCCTACCAAGACAATTAAAGGAAAATATCCAGCACCTAGGAGAGCTCCAGGTTTGCTTCTCAGTGGGGTAAAGCTGGACCTGGCAGTGCTACTGGCTCTCTCATTGGCTCAAAGAGTTTCCCTAGGTCAAGCAATCTATTCAGTGTGGTGACTCGGTGGCCTGAGCTGCCACTGTGCGCAGCTTATAAGTGGGAGCTCTGTGTTAAGATGAGACATGAGCCCAACTTCTAAGTTGTAGCCCTCTGAATCTGGTCCTTGCCCTGAATTCTTGAGCAATGGAAACAGCAGTGACAGCTGTGAAACCAAGCAACCTTGCTCATCTTGGCATTGAGTTATAGAGTACATCATCATTACAGAGGGAATCAGTAACATCTGTCTTTCCTGGCCCTTATTTAACTTATTCTAGTTGTGAAACCTCTCCATGTTCCCACTCTGTAACTACTGTAAATGATGCAAAAGGGGAGCGAGAGACTGAAAGAGGGAAGGAGAATTAATTTACCACTGGGTGAAATGAAAATGTACTGAAGTGTAATGGAATTTCATTAACTTTGGAAACGATGATGAATGCTGTCCAAATAATTCTTACTAATGCATAATTCACAGCTGAAAATAGAGCCAAACTCTCCTAAAAAGCACATCCACTTATGCCCCCAAATTAATTTGGTGTGTTATTCAGAATGGTTGACAGGATAAAAGATCTACTATGAAATGTAATCATCTATTAAGATTGGGAATCTATGAACCTTTCTAGTTTAGGAGAAGATGGTAGCTGATAACAAGTGGCATCTTGAGAGGTAGACACCCACAGTCCTCATTCTCATAATTTGAATCTCCCCAAAGACATCATTTTAGACATAACGAGAGAGAAGATAGGATGAGCTTTGAGATCTCCATAGCAACCATGGCCCAATTCATATATATCCCCAAAGCAAATTAAAATCAGTTTCAAAAGATTCAAATGGGGTCAGGAAAAGGCCTATACCTTTTCTGACTGGAAATGTTTTTACATTATATGTTTATAGAGTATATAAATTATATAGACCATATAGTACATGCATTTACATATAACTACACAGAAAGATTTAAAAATTCCTTTCCCATTTTGTGTAATAGTATCTATTTTGTTCCATAAACTCTCAAGTGACATTTATCTCTTAACATCTTAAGACATAATAATCCCTTCATTAAAACTCGCTTATGCTTTCTGTATACTCAGGAGAGTGGTAATGGGAGAGAGACCTTTTCACCTTTAAATCTAACACAAACGCCCCACGTGATTGGCAAAGAGTAACTCTTATTAAGTAGGAGGGCAGCTATTGGTCCAGCTCCCACCAATGGGAATACGTAGATTCAGAGGCCAGTTGACACCTGACAATAGAGGCATCATGGCTTTCCCCTCCCTCTATGGGTCCCTTCAGCCAATTAGAGAGAACCTTGGTCAGACACGTGCATAGTAATATCAGCAATGGCTTCTGGAACCCTCTGAACTCCTTTCCCAAGGTAGATTGCACTAGAGGTGGAGGTATAATGAAGGAGCACCGCTTCCAAGATCATCCCTATTTGTCTTAAAGGCCAGATCTTATGATTTGGGGTGCTGGAGTGGTAAACAAGCACAGGGGCTGCTGATACAGAGTATGTGACTAAGTAGGAGGCAGCTTTTGGGCCAGCTTCCACCAATGGGAGATCTTAGTTTGAGAGCTCAACAACGCCTCACATTGGAGACTACATGGCTCCTCCCCCTCCCGTAGCTCCCTTTGACCACTCAGAGAGTACCCTAGATTTGACGTTTGAATAGTGATGTTGGGGATAAGTTCTCCTACCCTCTCAACTCCTTCCCGTAGGGCAGGGTGCAGAGTATGGAAGTGGAGATGTCATGAGGGTAGCACTATCTTCTAGGGCCAATCCTAGTTCTTCTCAAAGATCAGAAACTATGATCTGAAATTCTGGGGTAAGATGCCAGCACATGGCTGTTGATAAAAAGACTGTGAAGAAAAGGAGGGTAGCCATTGGGCAAGCTTCCACCAATAGGAGACCTTAGTTTGAGAGGTCTTGGAAGATTGACCTTGGAAGATGGTTGTCCCCCAAGACACACCCACTTTCATTCTCCAGACCTAGTCCTAGGAGAAGGACTTGAAAGGGTAGCAGAAAATATTCCTGATACCACTATTCACATGTGAACACAAAGTGCTCTCTGATTGGATGAGAGACTCAAGTGGTGTGGGGAGGAGCCTTGACACCTCCATTGTGAGGCATTGATGACCTCTCAAACTAAGGTCTGTCAGTGGTGGAAGCTGACCAATGGATGACTCTTAATCACAAACTCTGTATCAACAGCCAAGGTGATTGATTTGATGGCAACATCCCATGTGACAGGCCATTAATAGTAATAGAGTTGGCCTTGGAAAGTAGTAATCCCCCTGAACACCCACTTTCATTCTCCAGACCTAGTCCTAGGAAGAGGACTTGACAGGGTAGCGGAAGCCATCCTTGACATCACTATTCACATGTCAGCACAAGGTGCCCTCTGATTGGCTAAGGAACCCACAGAGAGGGAGGGAGAAGGAGGACAGAGGAGCAATGATGCTCCCATTGTGAGGTTTTAATTGTCTCACAAACCAAAATCTCCCATTAGTGGGAGCTGGCCAATGGCTATTAGAAATCAGTGTTCTTGCTTCCCACCTCAGTGCCCATACCACAGAACTAGCTGTACCTAGAAGTTAGTACTCCCCCATAACACTTCCATCTATAGAGGGTTGTATTAGTCATCCCTGACATCACTATTCACATGTAAGCAGAAGGTGCTCTCTGATTGACTAAAAGGCCCCATGTGCAGAAGATGAATCATGCCTCCATTGTGAGGCATCATGGCTCCTCCTGTCTCCCTCTCCACTCCACCTCACCATGGGCCCCTCAGCCACTCAGGCACATGAATAGTGATGTCAGGGAATGTATCTCTTTTCTGAACAACCTCCCTTGGGGCAAAAGTGCAAAAAGTAGTTATTTACTAGGGAGTCTCTGAAATCTCTCATGGTCCCATTTTCTCACCCTCCATCCCTTCATATCCCTACCCATCCTCCCTGCTGCTATTTTGTGATGTCACAGTCTCCCTAAGTCACAGTAACCAGGCAACTGTTGGTAGAGACAACTCTGCCCATTCCCATACCTAGGTGCACTCACATTGAGACACTACATTTACCTCATTATCCAATGTATTTTCTAAAGCACATCTAAGTTTCCCCATACTTCAGAACCTTCAAAACTTTTGAGTTATGGAAAAGCAGGCATTCATTAAAGACTCTGTGATTTGTCGCTTGTTCTCCCTCTAGCCTCATCCATCTCCAAAGGCTCCTCCCCATCATCTTTGCTGTAGGTGCTTTACCCAGACCTAGTGTAGGTGTTAGAGCTCAACCTCAGCCTGAAATGGCTGTTAACTTCATCTCCACCCACACAAAGGCCACTTATCTTTCAAAGTCCAAGTCCATTGTTTCCTTTGAAGTCTACTACTCTAGTTCAAATTCTGCCTTTGCTGCTGGTTTGAATTGAGACCCAGCGTCATAACTGCATCTTTACCGTGCTCCTGGACTAGATTACCTGCTTTGTCCCTTTATTCTTTTGTTCTCTATCTTACTTGATTTAAAACTTGTTTGGATGACTCTATTGAATGAATCCTTATAACTGTCTCCAACTCTTTCTGCAGCAAATAGGATAAATTAATAGTAAATAGAGTCTTGGAGAGTTTCACCTCGAAACCCTAGCTCTGCTGCTTGTTCCAAGTACCCCATTCACTTTCTCTCCTATTACCTTGTTCTTTTTCCGGCAAGTCTGCTTCTGGTAGGACTTGATAGATGTCAACTGCAACCCCAGGTGAGTAAATAGATGTTAGTGATTCTCTGGATATGAGCTTAGGCACGAAGGTGGGTTTCTGATGTCTTCATCTAGGCTCTTCTCCAGAGTCTGAGCTCTCACAAGCAGTGACGCTGTATTTATACCCTGACCCTGCCCAGATTCCGCTATTGTGTGCTAATCAACTATTATGACCTGGCCTTAACTGTGATGTACTCAGACCAGGACCAGGTTAAATGTGAATATATTTTAATGACTGAGTACTTTTCAAGGTAGAAGAAACATAGTATTAGATAAGCACAAAGACTGATACAATAAATGTTAACCACAAAATGTTTTACAGAATTCTATAGATTCACAAGCCTACTTCCTCTATGGTTCATAAAGAGTGTGAACAGGCACTAGGAGTACCGCCTTAGCTCCATGGCACTAATCAGAGCCCGGGGCTTATTTCAGTCTTTGATTAGACCCCAGAGTCAAGACATATCCCACTTTCTTAAGAACTGGAACAGCAGTAGCAAAACATGTGAAAACCTCAGTGAGTTTAGCTCTAAGTAAACTTCATGGTTCTCCATGCTGTAAAACCTCTTGTATTAATGATAACCCTATATGCAAAATAGAAAAAGAGACACTGATGTACAGAACAGACTTTTGGACTCTGTGAGAGAAGGCAAGGGTGGGATGTTTCGAGAGAACAGCATCGAAACATGTATATTATTTAGGGTGAAACAGATCACCAGCCCAGGTTGGAAGCATGAGACAAGTGCTGGGGCCTGGTGCACTGGGAAGACCCAGAGAGATCGGGTAGAGAGGGAAGTGGGAGGGGGGATCGGGATGGGGAATACATGTAAATCCATGACTGATTTATGTCAATGCATGGCAAAAACCACTACAATATTGTAAAGTAATTAGCCTCCAACTAATAAAGATAAATGAAAAAAAATAAAAAAAATAGTGCTCACCATTTTTTAGCTTGTTACCTACTTCCTATAAAGTGCTATTGCTTTCTTCCTAAAATATCACTGTCTATTGCTGCAATGCTAAAAAACCCAGCCTCTTTCCTTTGCTTAAAAAAAGAAACTCCATACCCTCTGTCAGAAAAAAAAAAAAAAAGAATCCAACAGCAAAAAAGTATCCACTGGGACCCAGAGCAGGCTACCTCAAAATATGCTTTAGTGACATATCAAATATTTTTAATAAAAGTTACTTAGAAATGGCCAGTGTAAGAGGGACACCCTGACCTCCTTTCTGTCTCCCTGAAAGAAGGAAATAAATCTCCTGTGAAAGGTACACATCTACATCTGGAGTAGGATGCTCTTAACATCAGAGGTGGGGAATTTAGGCCATCTCTGGTTTGTATAAACAACCTTTTGTCGCTTCTTTCATTGATTACCCCAAGCTTATACTCTGTTTAGATTTTTCTTTAACTGAGCACCCAAAATCTATGTTTCTTTGTCCTGTCAATTCCTTACAAATGTGTTGCTTCTTTGTCTAAAAAGTATAAAAGCTGCCTGCTTTGGCTATTTCTTAGATCCTATTTCTTTGAGACTTTTGTACACACAAATTAAAGTTTATTTCTTTTCCTCCTTTTAATCTGTCTTGTATCAATTTTATTATTAGTCCAGCCACAAGAATGTAAGGGGGGGGGGAATTTACCCCTCCCCAACACCATATACTGTACAGAACTTCTAGAACCCTCTTTGAGTAATGCTAATATAATTCTGTTTGTTAATTGTTCATATATAAGAAGTACAACCAAAGTTGACAAACAGAATATACAATCATGGACTTACATTTACTCTTAAAATATAAACCTCTCATATAAATTAAATTTATTCAGGTAGCTTAATTGGTTGCCCTCACTTAAACTTACCAATTGACAAAGGATAAAAGAAAATATTTATATTGGTTGTAAGTATATAGCTTTAGGTTTATCTGACTTGAAAATGCTTTGAAACACAGAGGCTTTCTGACCTCAACAGAAACACTTGTAAAAATGGACAAATTAAAGAACTTTTAAAACTTAAAGAAATAGTTACAATAAAAGTGGAGCATCATTCAAAGTGATAAAACCTTAGCTGATCATTTTCACCACTAAATAAGCAGCTTTTACTAAGATAATTGCTCCTGTAATGACTCAGAAAGGAGAGACCTTAGAGGAATTAATAGACTCCTCTAAGTTTGTTGTTAGCTACTGTTTATTGTCAGATAGAAGCTTCTAATTTGGAAAGAAAATTACCTGGAAAAGTTTGAAGGCTCATTTCATAAAGACAATATTTGGTACTCTTGGTATGGCTAACCAGTTATGTCAAATCCTTTAAAATGGATGTTAGAGAGAATTCTTCATGATATTAACAATAATAGCA
Source organism: Muntiacus reevesi (assembly GCF_963930625.1). Taxonomy (NCBI): domain Eukaryota; kingdom Metazoa; phylum Chordata; class Mammalia; order Artiodactyla; family Cervidae; genus Muntiacus; species Muntiacus reevesi. The sequence goes on along the minus strand of NC_089271.1, from coordinate 115,913,017 downwards.
GAGATAAATTTGCCATGATGTTATACTTAATATTGTTGGGTTGGGGCAATTTTAGAGACATGTTCCCAAATCATGCTCTACCTTCTAACAACATAAACCTGGTTAAACTGTAAAGTTGAGTTGTGGACAGGATTCGAAGCTTGAAGGGCCATTTGAATACCTCCAAGTTAATTTCTACAAACAACTCCTCACGAGGCTATAAGTAGGCTTCCCAGGTGGCTCATTGGTAAAGAATCTGCCTGCAATGCAGACGACTCGGAAGACACAGGTTCAATTCCTGGGTTGGGAAGATCCCCTGGAGGAGGAAATGGCAACCCATTCTAGTATTCTTGCCTGGGAAATCACATGGACAGAGGAGCCTGGTGGGGCTGTAGTCCATGGGGTCACAAAAGAGTTTGACACAACTGAGTGACTAAACAACAATAACAAGGCTATAAGTATCTGGTTATTGTTTATTTTCAGGGTGGTTAAAGCATCCTGTCAGAGGGTTACAGCCCTGGATTAGTTTGCTTGGGCTGCTGTAATAAAGTACCACAAACTGGGTTGCACCAACAACAGGAATTGACAGTCTAACAGTTCTGGAGGCCAGAAGTCCAAGATCAAGGTGTGGGCAGAGTTGGCTTCTTCTAAGGCTGTGAGGCCTTTCTCCTTGGTTGATGGATGGCTGTCAATTTCCCTGTTTATGTGCCTGTTTCTGTGTCTAAATTTCTCTTTTTATAAGAATACTAGTCATACCGAATTAGGGCTAACACTGATGACCTTTCAATTTAAGTAACTACATCTGCAAATATTCCACTTCCAAAAAATCACTTTCTGAATTTCTGAGGGTTAGGACTTCAAAATATGAATTTGGATGGTACACAATTAAACATGTAGTAGATTCTAACTGGAAAAAATAAAATCTTAATCTCATTTTTTTCCATCGTGAGGCATTCCAATTTATGCCTGTAGTCATAGTGGAACTCATTTTACCAGTGCCATTTTTAAGAAGCTTGGTAAACTTTTCCCCTTTTACCCAGAAACTTCCATTGTCCTTATCACCCAGCATCCTCATAAAAAATAGACAGAACTAATGGAACACTTTAGTAAAAACTAGTAATGCTGTCAGAAACCCTAAATCTTCTATGACCTAAAGTATTGCCATTGACTTTAATGTCTATAAGGTCAATTGCCTCTGGGACCCACGAACTAGCTTATGAATTACTAAAGGGTAATGAAATAATAAGCTCTATGTGTTTGGGAATCTCACCCTCAGCCTTCAATTCTACTCAGTTAATGCAAGGGACTCAGACAATACCTCTGGCCTTATCACCTATGTGTACAGTCACATTTCCAAAATATCTAACCTGAACAGCCTTGATGTACTCTGGAAACCTGGAGATTTCATCTTCTGGAAAAGACAGTGGAGAAAAACTGCTCTTGAGCCGCAAAAGAGAAGACCTTATCAGGTACTGTTAACACATGTCACAGCTGTATGGCTTCAATATATTGATCCTTGGCTTCATGGTTCTCAACTCAAAAGATACATGTCAGTTCATCCTGATTACAAGACATCCACTGTACTTGGAGACCTGAAACTTTGGATTCTTAGGAATCCTCCAAAGTCTGTTGACTTCAGAGGTGGACAGTTTCTATCCAAGATGACAGGACCAGTTGCTGACCTCTAAAGTGAATAGCATTTGCCCCAGATGACAGAACAAGATGAATTTTCTGATTCTTCTACATTCTTTTCTATTCCTTTACTCTTTCACTAAACCTCGCTATTATTCTACTTGAGGCCTTTTAGAACACTAATGGGACATCCCTTATCTCCATCCCATGATTTTTGTCACCCTATGTCTCCTTCTATCACTTAAGAAAAAGTAATGCTTTCTTATGTGTTTTCCCTGTAACCAGTGCTCTGAATTTAACTGACTGTGGACTCTGTCACCCCCTACCTAACCCTGCTGGCAACAATTTAATAGCTGTTCCTTGAAACACTTCAGGAGGTAGATTCCCTTTTACAAGTCCCTTCTAGTACCTGTTTTCCTCACAGCATTAACCTCAACGTTTAGTCTTATAAAAATTGGACCTTGACCTCACCTCAACAAAATACTTCTGCTGAAGTTGTTATAATCCTATCAGCAAGGCCTGATCAATCAGGAGTAGATGCTAATATTGAGCATATTTTGATTGCAGTGGCCTGTTTGTTCTCTTCAACCTGCTTTGTGGGAACTATTTAACTCCACTAAAGATATATGTCCACCTTGAGAGACACAAATTGACTCACTTCTGTTGTAGAAAGTGATGGTTGCAGTCCTAACATTGCATAATATAATCTGTGCTCCACTAGGGTACCACTTCTTATGTGGACATCAGTCTTCTACCTTGAGAAGGATGCCCAGAAGCCTCTAAAATGAGGCAAACACAAGTTATTCAGGAGTACTTCCAAGAGGGAGAATTGATTTCCTCTTTAGATCTGCACTATGAGCTGCGATTCCCAAAATGGGGATAATTCAACTAGAATGGGGGTCTGAATCTTGTCTCTGCCGCTAATGGAAGTTATAAAAGGTATACTTCTGCTCTGGAAGCTCAACAAACTCATCTAAACTTATTAGCCAGAGTTGTCCTGGGCAATCACATTGCCCTTGATTTCCTGTTAGCCAGCCAAGGGGACGTTTGTGCTAGAGCAATATTACTTGTTATGTAAGCACTACAGGGCAAGCAGAAGAGTTTGTGACTAGGCTAAAAGAAAAAGCCACCTGCTTGTCTAAAACAAACCTGACTGAATTCTGAAACATGTTTTCATTATCTGGGTTTTATGTTCTAGACTTCTGACTTCAAGACCTATTACTGGTCATTGATTCTGATGATTGCTTGTGTTACAGTTGGCTGATGCAAAATACCCAAAGTCTTTTTGTATTAACTTCTTATTGTGCAGTCATTTTCATATTAAAGCATGCAGTGACTCACTCTGCAGCAAGCAGGAGAGAAAAATCCTAGTCCCAGTAAAGACTATTTTCAAAACACCTCCCGATATGCAGTGGGGAAATGTGGCTACCCAAGAGTGATGACCAGCAGCCTGACTTCACCTGCCTTGGGCTGAAGGAGAAAGAAAAGCAGCAGTCCCTGACAACCAGGAAATGATCTGATGCTCACATCTGAGCCTTGGTGTTGGTACAGGGTGGACTGGTACCATGTTCTAGACCATGTTCTTCTCCTGTGAGACATAATTTTACAGAACACTAGTGTCAGATAGGGCTTTCTAGGTGGCACGAGTGGTAAAGAACCCACCTGCCAATGCAGGAGGTGTAAGAGACAAGGGTTCGCTCCCTGGGTTGGGAAGGTCCCCTGGAGGAGGGCATGGCAATCCACTCCGGTATTCTTGCCTGAAGAATCCCATGGAGAGAGAAGCCTGGTGGGCTATGGTCCATAAGGTCGCAGAGCCAGATATGACTGAAGTGACTTGGCATGCAGTGTCAGATAAGATTACTCCAAGACTACAGTCAAGTCAGACTAAACAAGGTCACTTCATAATTTTGTCTAAGCACGAACAAAAACAAGGTCACTGTGCAACCGACACACTGCCAAACATCGCCTTCTCCTGGCTAAGCTCAGTGACTGCTGCTTATCTACCAATGCTAGCTTCAGCCTTTCCCAATTCTAGCTTTAGCCTCACTCTAGTCAGATTTACTGAGACACCCAATGGTACACTTGTCCCCGCTTTCTGACAGCACCTTATCTAAAGCAAACCCTTTCTTTCATGATTTTGTTTATCTATTTTTGGCTGTGCTGGGTCTTCCATGCTGAGCGGGCTTTTTTCTAGTTGCAGCAAGCAGGGGCTACTTTCTAGTTGTGGTGCGAGGACTTCTCATCACCGTGACTTCTGTTGCAGAGCGCAGGCTCTAGGGCATGGACTTAGCAGTTGTGGTCCACGGGCTTAGTTGCTCCATTGCATGTGGGATCTTCCCAGATTAGGGATGGAACCCATTTTTCCTGCAGTGATAAGTGGATTCTTTACCACTGAGCCACCAGGCAAGCCCTCCTTGCTTTCTTAAACTCTCCCCAAATTACCCAACCAAAACCCAAATCCTGTAATTAGTCCTTTCTAACTCCCTCTGACTGAGACACCTTATGGTTCCTCGTGGTGTGTATTCTCCTTTGTGGCAACAAGTAATAAAAGCTCAACTGTGACTGTGTTCCTGGTGGCCTGTGGCTGGAGGGCATTGACATTAGAGCATTTTGATGGGGACCCAAGACCTGCTCATGAGACTCATCTCTAAGACCCTGAAGGAAGTATTTCAGAAAGCTAGATCTTTGCAGGAGGACTAACTTGAAGCATTTTACAGTTTTCCAGCTGGTTTAAAGGCTGTGATTTTACCTACTTGGATGACTGTAACTCATTCTCAGATAACAAGAGGAATAACATTATTGCTGGGCTTCAATAAGATTTGGAGGGCACTAAGAGAAGAAGGGCTTCCATCTTAAGGGACTTCCCTGGTGGTCCAGTGGTTAAGAATCCACCTGCCAATGCAGGGGACATGGGTTCTATCCCTGGTCCAGGAGGATTCCACATGCCATGGAGCAACTAAGCCCATACCACAACTACTGAGCCTGAGTTCTGGAGCCTGGGAGCCACAACTACTGAAGCCTGTGCACCTAGAGCCCATGCTCTGCAACAAGAGAAGTCACTGCAAGGAGAAGCCCGTGCAGCACAGCTAGAGTAGCCGCTGCTCACTGCAACTAGAGAAAGGCCTGTGCAGCAACAAAGGCCCAGGACAGCCAAAAATAAATAAATAAATAAATTAATTAATTAATTAAAGAAAATGAAAACAGAGTAGGAACAGAGGGAGTAAACAGGGAAAAACTCAACTGAATTATTTCTTCGAATTAGTCAATAACTTCCCTCTTCCCTGTGCCCCAGGCTCCTTTGAATTCTGGCCTACCCATCTTCCTAGGGTTGTCTGTGCAGGCCTGTGCTCTCCTGGAAGTCCTATTACCTCTGTGTAATCTCAAGGATTCCGGCCTTGGGGCTTCACTTGTACTATGGGGCCAGGGTCTAGTGAACCTGAGCTTCCGAAGGCCTCACACCCAAGGGCCAATCATTATAGTTGATAAATTAGGATCAAAGGAACCTGAAAAGGTGACTTTTCTCCCTCCCAGAGTCTAGAAATTTGACTGAAGGAAAGGTGCTATCTCACGATGGCCTGAATGATCATTTATACTTAGGATGGGATGCAAGAAGAGGGTGCTCAGGGAAGGCTATGCGGAGGAAAAAGATAGCTGTACTGGGGCTTCCCTGGTGGTCCATTGGTTAAGAATCTGCCTGCCAATGCAGGGAACTTGGGTTTGATCCTTGTCTGGGAAGATCCCACATGCCTCAGAGCGAATAAGCCCCACAACTAGAGAGTAGCCCCCCATTCTCAGCAACTAGAGAAAACTCCGCAGCAATTAAGACCCAGCATGGCCAAAAAGAAATATTTGTTAAAAATTGGTTTGTTGAGTCTTGAAGGATGCGTAAGCAAATCGTTAGATAACTCAGTGGTAATGATATTTTCTGTTGAGAAATTTTGGCAGAAGAGTCACATGCTCAGACTGGCACTGCAGAGAAAGAAGTCTACTCTGTCAGCACCAATGCATTTTCCTGCTTTCTCCCTCATCCCCTTAGAGTCAATTTTTAGCACAGCATGCTGAGTGATCTTTTAAAACATGTCAGATCATGTTATTCTTCAACTCAATACTCTGTCATGACCCAGATCTTGGCTTCTAGACACTAGTGTCCATTAAATGGAACCAGGGGTCCTAAAAGAATGGCACACTATAAGTCTGAGGTAGGGAAAATATAAGATAAACCAGGAGTATCTTGTGCAGGAAGGTAAGAAGTGCTCAGAGAATCACAGGCATGTGTTGGAACTTCTCTGGTGGTCCAGTGGCTAAGACTCCATGCTTTCAATGCAGAGGGCCCAGGTTCCATATCTGGTCACACAACTAAAACCCAGAATAGCCAAATAAATAAATATTAAAAAAAGAATCATAGAGATGTGTCCAAAGGACACAGAGCCCAGCTTGAAAGAGTTCCTGTTGGCAATTTGTCCCAATTAGGACTATTTGAACATCAAAATAATAATAGATTGTAACCCACTCAATAAAGTAAGAATCCATGAGTTCATACTGATAAAAATGAATGAATGAATATAGGAGAAGGGAAAGCTCTTCCTTTCTGTAGAAAACTTACTAATAAACGAAGGACAAATAATGGAAATAGAAAATTGGCATTTGGCAAACATTAGGCAAAAATTAGCAATGACTGCTAAAACTATTGATTGAAGGTTTAAGGAATGCTATACACAGAACGTTTGTGTCTCAAATTCATATGTTGAAGCCTAGTCTACAATGTGATAGTATTAGGAGGTGAGGCTTTGGGAGATGATTGGGTCAGGAGGATGGATTCCTAATGAATGGGATTAGTGCCCTTTTAAGAGGCCCCAGAGAGCTCCCTCATTCCTTCTGCCTTTTGAGGACACAGCAAGAATACAGCTGTCTAAGAACCTGGAGGTGGGCCATCACCAAACACCAGATCTTCTGGTGCCTTGATCTTGGACTTCCCAGTCTCCAGAACTGTGCAAAATAAATGTCTCTTGTCTGTAAGTCACCCAGTCTCTGGTATTTTGTTATAGCATCTTGTGTGAATTAAGACAATGAGGAATACGATATTTATACAGACTAAGTATTTTCTTACAGATCACTTACAAATTGCAAATGGAATAAATTTAACATGGAGAAATCTGTCAGACATCATCTTAACCAAGTGATCACAGCTAACATTCTCAATAATGGGACAAAATAACATCATGTGTGTCCTGTGTGATGCACTGAGAAAGACACATCACTTCTGTGCTATTTCTTGAGGAAAGATTATGCAAACCCAAATTGAGGGACATTCTGCACAATAGCTGCCTGTACACTTCAAAAATGTCAATGTCATTAAAGTCCAATACAGGTTGAGGGAATATTTCCAGATTAAAGAAGACTAAAAGCTAATAACAGCTAAAAGCAGTGTGTCATCCTAGACTGGACCCTGGATCAGAGGGCAAAACTTCAATAAAGGACATTAGTGGAACAGTTGGTTAAATATGAATATGAACTGTATAGGAGATAATAGTACATCAAGGTAAGTTTCCTAATTTCGATAAGTATACTGTGGTTATGTAAGAACACTTTACCCCAAATAGCTAAGCTGGCCTTTTGCTAGAAATAGTATTACATGTTGTCAAGGGATACCTACATATAAAGCAAAAGTATGAAGGTACGCATAGAAACCACTACCAGCAGAGAGTTGGTGGGATGGTAGGTAGTGTTTGAGGTGTGTCTGTGTTAGTCACTCAGTCATGTCTGACTCTTTGCGACCCCATGGACTGTAGCCTGCCAGACTCCTCTGTCCATGGAATTCTCCAGGCAAAAATATTGGAGTGGGTTTCCATGCCCTTCTCCAGAGGATCCTCCTGGCCCAGAGATTGAACCTGGATCTCCCGCATTGCAGGCAGATTCTTTACCATTTGAGGTACCCAGGAAGTCCCCAGTGTTTGAGGCAGCAATCAAATATAATCAAGGTTGTCCTTGGAAATCCCTTAGGAAGTCACCCATTCAGATGATTTTTCCTCCAGCATTGGACTCTTCCACTGTTTCTATGGTTCAGCCCTGAATTCAATAGTGTGCTTGTGTTTGGGGGACCATGTTGTATGGAAACCATCAGACTCCTAACTGGCCTGGTGGGATGCTCATTGCAGGAAACGGAAGAGGGAATGATGACAGCCTGGACCTTCACCAGATTAAGGGTCTATTGTATTGTCCAAAACAGGGACAGAGTCTCACCAAGCTCAGCGTTTTGTGTGGGAGGACACTTCAATCAGCAGAGCCATATGGCTATCTAGACCTTCGAGTTTCCAGGGATGGATGGCTCATAACATCCTGTGATAACCTTTTCTGGTATTTATCAACCCCTATTGTCAATAATAACTTATTTACATTTAACTCATATCTCCCACTGCAATTCCAATCCATTTCCTATTACTATATAGATATGGAGAACAGATGGTCAACATTCTCCTAATAACCTTCCTGAGAATGGAATGTAGCCATGAAAGCCCTTCCTCCTCAGGTGGCATTTTTTTTCTTGACCAAAAGGTTCCAACTTCTTTATTTTTTTTTCCACATTTCATTTTCCAGTCAATTATTTCTTTTGCACTACAACCAAATAAACTAAACCCCAGTGTTTTTCTTTGAAAAAGCAATACATGCAGATTATTAAAATTCTAATGGTACAAAAGCATATGCAGAGAAAAGTGAGTTTTCTTCAAGACCTCTCAGTCTCCTTTTCTAGAATCCACTATTCTCACCAAGGTCTTCTTCTAGAGAGTTGTTGTTTTTTTGTTTTTTTGCATATTCAAGTATGTATGAATATATTCACCTCTAAATTTTTAAAAAATTCAACAAATATTCATTAAGTACCTGCAATGAGCCAGGCACTGTACTAACTCTTGGGGCAGGGCATGAGGAGAAAGATGTGTTTTCCTGTCCTTAGGATGGGAGAAAAGCATAGTCATTCATTCATCAAATCTTTTCTTTGGCCATGCCTTGGGGCATGTGGGATCTTAGTTCCCCTGAACAGGGATGGAACCCATGCCTCCTGCATTGGAAGTGCAGAGTCTTAACCACTGGACCACCAGGGAAGTCCCCATTCATCAAATATTGACTGAGTGCTTATGTGCCAGGCAGTGTGTGAACCACTAAATAACATGGAACCTCCGCCCTTCCAGAGCTCATGGGGGGAGGAGAGAGACAGACCAATGAACAGGCATGGTGTGAATGCCCTTGTCCATGTTTGCAAGTGAGGACACAGGGGTTCCAGAGATGTTAAGGAACATCTGGCCCTAAATTCACACAATGGCGATTCAAACTCAAGTCTAGTTTCCACAAAGCCTAGGCTCTCATCCAACATATTGATTACATTTTCTGGGCTTGGGGATGAGTAATGGGTGATTCTATATATCCCTTCTTCCCCCTTCTCCCATGGAAAACCTACAGACGATAGGTTAACTCAGCCTCTTTTTAGACTGTCTTTTCCCATTTACGGTGTGAGGTGGAAAGGAAAATGCACTGGTCTGGGAGTCAGGAGCCTCAGTTCTCATTCCTGCTCTGCCTCTCATAAGCTCCATGACCTTAAGCAATTCATTCTACCCTGTGGACCTCAGGGTCCCAATCTTGGAAATGCAGAGGGTGGCAGGAATCATCTCTGGATGGTTGATGGGATTTAGTATTTCCATCATCCCCAAAGGTCTTTACTGACACCTTCTGGGGCAAAAGCTATATCCTCCATCTTGAGAATGACACCAACAAACCAGTTCTGTATGTTTACTTCTTCTCAAGGTAATTTGAAGGCTGGATCTGCAGTGAGAGCAAACAGCTGGCTTCCCTTTACTGACAGTGTGAAATGTGAACAAGTTAATACTTCCTTGGCCTCTGCTTTCTGCTTCTAGTTCTGAACACAACTGCCCCCTCCTCCCCATTGTCTTAATAAAGTGAAACGAGCTTAAATGAACAAGTGTCTATTTAATAGATCTAGTTTACCAAAACCGTAATCAACTGGCAACTGAAGATAATTGTTGCTGAAAACTGGGAAAGAGCCCTCAAGTTAATGGGTTATTGCAGGTGTGTAATATACCTGAGAACTTTACTCCTACTGATTTCATGCTTGGGAGAGCAGCCCCATGACGTGCTACCAGCCACAAAAAGGGGATGTGCCCAATCAACAAGCCCCATAAAGCTAAGAGCAGAGAGGCTGATCTAATCCACAGAAGAAGGTGACTGAGGCATGGCCAGCAGATAATGAGCCTCCTGCTTTTTTATTTATTTTTTTTGCTTGTCTCATTTCACATCAAATGTAGGGATTCAGAAACCAGATTTAGTCATTGGAAAAGCAAACTCGTCTTCTGGACTCCACAGTGACACAGGGGTGGGAGGCTAAGGGAGTCTAGTCCTCAGGTAAGTGTCTTCCTTCCTTCCTTCTCTCTCTTTCACCTTCCTTTAAATTTCTTTAAACTACAAAAGTAACAGATATTCATCATAAAAACCAAATTGCATGTAATTGTATGAGACATAAAAGTCTTTCATTTCTACCCTCTCTTCTCTCTTGCGCTTTTCTTCCTTTCCTTCTTTCCTTCATTTAAAAAAAAAATATGAAAGTAATGCAGTATCACTGTAAAGTAAACAGTACAGATGGTATGAGGCATACAAGAAACCCCTTTCATTCCCATTCTTCCTTCCTATCTCTGTCGTCCCCTTCCTTCCTGTTTTCCCTCCCTTCCTCTCTCCCTCCCTCCTTTTCTTTCTCCTTTCCTTCACTTTTCAAAATTACATAGGTAATGTATGCTAATTATGAAAGAATCAAGCAGTACAGAATTGTATGGTATACAAAGGAAAAATCCTCAGTCCTCAGCCCCCCTCCTCCAACCCACCTTTCATGCCTAATAAACATAGAGACTTACCTTATTCCTTTTAATGACTGCATAGTATTCTGTAGTAAGAATGTTCCATGGTTTATTTACGGGGTGCGAGGTAAGTTTCTGAAATATACCTTGAAATTGTTATAAAAGTTTAGAGGAAATGCAAGGAAGGTATAAATTGGATTGTTTGCTGCTGAAAATTCCATTTTATAGATAGCAATCATATCCATTTCTATAGCACTTTATACTTTGAAAATTGCCTTTGAAATATCACCTCATTTGATCCTCTTTTGTAGTAACTCTGGGAAATAGGCAGATTACTATCTCCATTTTTACAGATAAGGAAACTGAGGCCCAGGAAAATGAAGGAACAGCAATAAGCAATACAGTCTCAAAGCTAGTTACGGATTCTCAGTCAGATCCTCTTCCAGCACGGGAAATTTAAACTGCATTTCATCTCTCAAGTCATAAAAGATTTAGACAGCCCCTTACTTCTAAGCTTATAGTTTAAAAAATCCATCCAAGTCATACAAATTCCCTTATTATTCTAATGAGAATAGCAGTAGCACACTTGGTAAATATGAAGAGCTTTATTAATGGCTGGTGCTCATAGCACGCCCAAGACTCATTCGGTTTCCTAATTGGCTTCTATTACTTTAAATATAAAGTGAGTCTATTCACTCCAAACCCTGTTTAGAAGTGGAAAGAAATACAATATGTTGCTGCCTTATTTTATAGAAAAAATGTTAAAATCAGTGGTAAATCATTCAGAAGTGTATTTTATTTTACTTTTTATTTATTTTTTTCATTTTTTATTTTTATTTTTTTAATTTTTTTATTAGTTGGAGGCTAATTACTTCACAACATTTCAGTGGGTTTTGTCATACATTGACATGAATCAGCCATAGAGTTACACGTATTCCCCATCCCGATCCCCCCTCCCACCTCCCTCTCCACCCGACTCCTCTGGGTCCTCCCAGTGCACCAGGCCCAAGCACTTGTCTCATGCATCCCACCTGGGCTGGTGATTTGTTTCATCATATATAATATACATGCTGTTCTTTCAAAACATCCCACCCTCACCTTCTCTCACAGAGTTCAAAAGTCTGTTCTGTACTTCTGTGTCTCTTTTTCTGTTTTGCATATAGGGCCATCGTTACCATCTTTCTAAATTCCATATATATGTGTTGGTATGCTGTAATGTTCTTTATCTTTCTGACTTACTTCACTCTGTATAATGTGTATTTTACTTAAAATCAGAAAATACCCACCAGTGCCTTACTGCCAAGCTTCTGTAATAGTTTCCATAGGATTTGTAGTTTTAATACCGCTTTCGGTTGGAGCAAGGGGGACTTCCAGTATGTTTCCCAAGTAAGCAGCTTTAGTTATGATTATTTAAGGAGAGAAGGTGGGTCAACGTAAGAAGATAGTCAGTCTTCTCTAAACAGATGTGCTTTTAGAAATAGCAATGATTTGATGAGTTACTTTTGTCTATCAGATCTTGCATAATGCTTGCTCCAAAAAGTTTAGGATCACTAAAACGGCAAATTGGGTTGAAGTTGTGTGCATTAAGGTTGAATATATCACCTCTGGGGAGGGTGGGGGCAGCTCTAGAGGGAGGGGATATATGTATACATATAGTTGATTCTTGCCTGGAGAATCCCAGGGATGGGAGCCTGGTGGGCTGCCGTCTATGGGGTCGCACAGAGTCGGACACGACTGACGTGACTTAGCAGCATAGTTGATTCACTTTGTTATATAGCAGAAAATAACATTGTAGAGCAATTATACTCCAATTAAAAAAAAAAAACGGTTTCTGAGATTTAAAGACAAAAGGTTGAATACATCACCTTTTGTAATTATACATTTAACGACTGAGTTCCCCTCTGGGCTATCTGCCCCATGAGAGCAGGTATCTCTGTCTTATCTTTCCAGCACTGTATTCCCAGTGTGTAACAAAGTGTCGACACATAGTAGGCACTCAATAAAATGTGTTAAGTGGATATGCAAATAAATCAGTCGATGAGGTGGCAGTCAAGCTGCATAACTCAGACAAGTGTCTATATTGTGGCTGACTATGTCAGTTTTGGGTTTCCCTAGTGGCCCAGTGGTAAAGAACTCTCCCGCTAATGCAGGAGATGCAGGTTCGATTCCTGGGGCGGGATCCTTGAGAAGGAAATAGCAACCCACTCCAGTATTCTTGCCTGGGAAATCCCATGGACAGAGGAACCCAGTGGGCTACAGTCCATGGGGTCACAAGAGTTAGACACGACTGAGTGACTAGACAGCAACAACAAATGTTGGCTTTGAGCAATAGGCAAAGTCTTGTGTGGGATGCGAAGGACAAGTATAGTCACATGTGCTTGGAAATCATTTGTTCTGACTCTGAGCTCAGCTTATTTCTGGTTTTTTGATTGCAGGTTTAAACAATGAAAGAACACATTATATATCAGAAGCTTTATGGAACCATTCTCATGTCAAGTTTTATCTTTCTCTTAGGTAAGGAAATGTATTCTTTTCTTTTTTTTTTTTTTTAAATTATTTTTTTATTTTTCAGTGGGTTTTGTCATACATTGATGTGAATCAGCCATAGAGTTACACGAATTCCCCATCCCGGTCTCCCATCCCACCTCCCTCTCCACCCGATTCCTCTGGATCTTCCCAGCTCAACAGGCCCGAGCACTTGACTCATGCCTCCCACCTGGGCTGGTGGTCTGTTTCACCACAGATAATATACATGCTGTTCTTTCAAAACATCCCACCCTCCCCTTCTCCCACAGAGTTCAAAAGTCTGTTCTGTACTTCTGCATCTCTTCTTCTGCCCTGCATATAGGGCCATTGTTACCATCTTTCTAAATTCCGTATATATGTGTTAGTATACTGTAATGTTCTTTATGTTTCTGGCTCACCTCACTCTGTATAATGGGCTCCAGTTTCATCCATCTCATTAGAACTGATTCAAATGAATTCTTTTTAATGGCTGAGTAATATTCCATGGTGTATATGTACCACAGCTTTCTTATCCATTCATCTGCTGATGGGCATCTAGGTTGTTTCCATGTCCTGGCTATTATAAACAGTGCTGCGATGAACATTGGGGTGCACGTGTCTCTTTCAGATCTGGATTCCTCAGTGTGTATGCCCAGAAGTGGTATTGCTGGGTCATATGGCAGTTCTATTTCCAGTTTTTTAAGAAATCTCCACACTGTTTTCCATAGTGGCTGTACTAGTTTGCATTCCCACCAACAGTGTAAGAGGGTTCCCTTTTCTCCACAGCCTCTCCAGCATTTATTGCTTGTAGACTTTTGGATAGCAGCCATCCTGACTGGCGTGTAATGGTACCTCATTGTGGTTTTGATTTGCATTTCTCTGATAATGAGTGATGTTGAGCATCTTTTCATGTGTTTGTTAGCCATCTGTATGTCTTCTTTGGAGAAATGTCTGTTTAGTTCTTTGGCCCATTTTTTGATTGGGTCATTTATTTTTCTGGAATTGAGCTGCAGGAGTTGCTTGTATATTTTTGAGATTAATCCTTTGTCTGTTTCCTCATTTGCTATTATTTTCTCCCAATCTGAGGGCTGTCTTTTCACCTTACTTATAGTTTCCTTTGTTGTGCAAAAACTTTTAAGTTTCATTAGGTCCCATTTGTTTATTTTTGCTTTTATTTCCAATATTCTGGGAGGTGGGTCATAGAAGATCTTGCTGTGATTTATGTCAGAGAGTGTTTTGCCTATGTTCTCCTCTAGGAGTTTTATAGTTTCTGGTCTTACATTTAGATCTTTAATCCATTTTGAGTTTATTTTTGTGTATGGTGTTAGAAGGTGTTCTAGTTTCATTCTTTTACAAGTGGCTGACCAGTTTTCCCAGCAGCACTTGTTAAAGAGATTGTCTTTTTTCCATTGTATATCCTTGCCTCCTTTGTCAAAGATAAGGTGTCCATAGGTTCGTGGATTTATCTCTGGGCTTTCTATTCTGTTCCATTGATCTATATTTCTGTCTTTGTGCCAGTACCATACTGTCTTGATGACTGTGGCTTTGTAGTAGAGTCTGAAGTCAGGCAGGTTGATTCCTCCAGTTCCATTCTTCTTTCTCAAGATTACTTGTGAACTCTTTCAATATCTCGTGGACAGTAGGTTATCAAAATAAAGTATTTGACAAATTGTTGGGTTGCCCCTTAACGGCTTCCTGTTGGTTCATATGGCTATAGAATAAGTTGGAGCTTCAGCAAGTGAATCCACTCACTCAGGATTACCTGTGATGGATGGAGAACTGGCCTCGAGTAGACAACAGCTTGGACTAATGCTGTCTTTGACATTTCTTAATGAAACTCTGAAATGCCATTTGGGGGCCAATCCGCACTAAACTGAAGTTTTGGTTTTACTTTTAGACTGTTTTCTTTTATGCATAATGCTTTATTTAAAGCTCCCTGAAGCATTATGATGTCATCTTCCTATCTCTTTTATTATATATAGCAACAATCATAGAATACACATGGGAAAGCTGAGGTGTGCCAAAAGCTGGTCACTGATTCGTGGTGAGGAACATGTATCTGATCCAGGAGGCCCAACCCTTGACTAGACTGTGATCAGAACAGAGATATATCCTGTCTTTATTTCTATTCTGCTGCAAATAGATGATTGAGACAGTTGAACTGCAGTAGCTGGTAATTTGGAGACTTAAGAATGAGATCGTTTTGGAAGACTGCAATGTCATCCATGTTAAGTGAATTCAGTAAGATAACATTGCTCATTTAGCACATCAGTCTTTAGCTAAAAGGCCATACATGCCAATGAGTGGCAATTCCTTGATGAAATATACTTCGGGTTTAATTGGAATGGCCCTCAGATTTGAGAGCCAATCTTCTGGAAAAATACCAAATCATCGTTACCATCAGCAACAAACACTGACTGTGTGCAGGGCCTGATGGGAAACTCTGTTTCTTATAATGAAGCTTGAAATTGGATCTAGGGGTCACAGTGACAACTCGGTCGCCTGGCCTTGACTGCTTGCTAAGATGTTGATTTATCTTTTTCCAGTTTCCTCAAAGGCAGGATGTTTGTCTTGTTTCTTTATCCAAAGTATCCAGCATAGGTCTTGACACACAGCTGAGGCAATCAGTACATATTTGTTGATTTAATAAATTAATGCAGTTTGAAATTATAAAACTTTGAACCCCTGTATGGTGGTGGTGTGTGTGACACAAACTCTAAGTGGATTTTGTGTGTGTGGTGGGTAGAGAGGGATCTAGGAATAGAGGGACCTAAAAGTCTTTAGTGAAGTCATGGAAGAAAAAGTTGAAGATTAGAATGGGTTTTGTGAGGAATGTCATTAATCAATGAAAATTACAATAGATGTATTGATTTTAAACCTTCAAATTCATGAATCAAGACAATGTTTCTCTAGAAACATCCCACCCTCGCCTTCTCCCACAGAGTCCAAAATTGTGTTCTGTACATCTGTGTCTCTTTTTCTGTTTTGCATATAGGGTTATCGTTACCATCTTTCTAAATTCTATATGTATGTGTTAGTATACTGTATTGGTCTTTATCTTTCTGGCTTACTTCACTCTGTATAATGGGCTCCAGTTTCATCCATCTCATCAGAACTGATTCAAATGAATTCTTTTTAATGGCTGAGTAATATTCCATGGTGTATATGTACCATAGCTTCCTTATCCATTCTTCTGCTGATGGGCGTCTAGGTTGCTTCCATGTCCTGGCTATTATAAACAGTGCTGCGATGGACATTGGGGTACACATGTCTCTTTCAAATCTGGTTTCCTCGGTGTGTATGCCAAGAAGTGGGATTGCTGGGTCATATGGCAGTTCTATTTCCAGTTTTTTAAGAAATCTCCACACTGTTCTCCATAGCACCTGTACTAGTTTGCATTCCCACCAACAGTATAAGAGGGTTCCATTTTCTCCACAGCCTCTCCAGCATTTATTGCTTGTAGACTTTTGGATAGCAGCCATCCTGACTGGCGTGTAATGGTACCTCAAACATGTATATTATCTAAGGTGAAACAGATCACCAGCCCAGGTTGGATACATGAGACAAGCGCTCGGGCCTGGTGCACTGGGAAGACCCAGAGGGATCGGGTAGAGAGGGAGGTGGGAGGGGGGATCGGGATGGGGAATACATGTAAATCCAAGGCTGATTCATGTCAATGTATGACTAAAACCACTACAATATAAAAAGAAAGACAATGTTTCTTTTAGGTTATCCAACAATTAGTTTTCATTGTCCTTCAATTGGTGAGAAATTCATCATTTTTTCCTGGGGAAAAAATCTGTTCTTGAAACAGTGGTGTAACTCAGGTTCATTCCCCATCGGACTTCAGATGAGTCTCCATCTTCCCGACTGTGAGGGTCTTCGTGGGAGACAGGGTGAGGTCAAGCCTAGATGGGGCAGAAGGTGATTCAGATGCCAACACTGGATGAGGCCAGAGTATGGAGGAAAATCACATCCATGGAGAGAATATCAAGGGTCAAGAAGAAGAAATCAAATCTGTCATAAGCCCTAAAGGGTGAGAGCAGTGCCAGCAAGGAGGGAGTGAAGATTGAGGTCAGGAACCGAATGGCTGCAGAATGGAGGGGAAAGGGGAAAGAGAAGGGAAAGAATAACGTATAAATTACTGCTGGGCTCCCTGCTTTTTAAAAACAATTTTTTATTTTTTTAAAATTGGAGTACAATTGCTTTCCCATGTTGTATTAGCTTGTGCTGTACAACGAAGTGAATCTGCCATAAGTGTACATGTATCCCCTCCCTCCTGAACCTCCCTCCCACCATCCCCCATCCCACCCTTCTAGGCCATCACAGCTGAGCTCCCTGTGCTGTCCAGCTGTTTCCCACTAGCTATCTATTTTCAGGGCAGGAATAGAGACACAGACATAGGGAATGGACTTGTCGGTCCCAGCTTTTACTTTTGCTCTTTGATAGCCTGTTCTCAACAGAGCAATCAGAGAAAGCCTTTAAAGTACTAAATCAGTCACTCTTTAACTCAAAACTTGTCAGTCCATCTCCATCACAATTAGGATACTCTTGTAATTAGCCCTAAAGAGCGCTGCATGGTCTGGTTTCCCAGTGCCTCTTGGGCCTCATTTCCTACCACACTTCCTCTCTCTCACTCCAGACACACCTTCCTAGTCCTCGAGTGTGGCCAGCACAGTCCCATCTCAAGGCCTTTGCACATACTATTACCCGTGTCTGGGTCGCTCTTACTTCACATCTTTGTAACCCTAGCTCTTTTTCATCTCCTAGGACTAATGTGACTCTTCTTCAGAGAGGTCATCCTTAACTGTCTGATTGAGTGTAGGCATTCCTGATCCACCCTCCCCCACTTTCTAGCTCATCAGCCTTTTAGTTTCCTTCAGAGCACAGTTTAGAGTTCGTAATTCTCTTGTTGAGTGATTGTCTCTCTCTCTCTGGAATGTTAAGGCCAGGGACTTGGTGTGGACAATGTGTTCACTCTATCACTGTATTCCAACACTGCCACATAATCAGGGCTCAATGACCATCATTGTTGAGTAAATGAATGTTTCAGGATGCTTCTGGCTTTATGAATAAGAATATCTATTTTGTTGAGTGAGACTGGGCCTTGGATGCAAGATTTGAAGGGACAATCTCATTACCTTTGTGAAGGTGATTCCTCTGCCTCTTGGCAAGCCACATACATGGTCTGGAGGAGAGGCCATGTTGGATAACTCTGTGACTGGACTGGTGAGAGAAATGAGGCTCAAAGTTGGATGCTTCTATATATGGAAGCTCTGTTTTTTTCATTTTTGTTTTTACATTTGTAGGGGGCAAATTTATTCATTGATGGTAGGAAATTTTTTTCTATATGTAAAGTTCCAGGTTAGTATACCATCTGTTTTAATTAGTTAAAATTTATTGAAGTATAATTGATTTACAATATTATATTAGTTTCAGCTGTACAGCATAGTGACAATATTTTTACAGATTATAATCCATTAAGAGTTATTACAAGATAATGACTAGAATTGCCTGTGCTATATAATATATCCTTGTAGCTTATTTTGTACATAATAATGTGTAATTAACACCCTACTCCTATATTATCCCTTCCTCTACTGCTTGTCTATTTCCTATATCTATGAGTCTGTTTTGCACATACATTCACTTGTGTTACTTTTTAGAGTCCATGTATAAATGATATCATACTGTATCTCTCTCTGTCTGACTTATTTCACTAAACATAATATTCTCTAGGTCCATCTGAGTTGCTGCAAGTGGCTGAATTTCATTCTTTTTATGGATGCATAATATTCCATTGTGTGTATATGAGTGTTTATGTATACATCTTTTTAAAAATGTTAATACTTATATAAAATATTATTGTCAATAATATCAAAATATTAGTAATACCAACATTGTCAGGATACCTTTGCCTTATTAAACTATATCAGTATTAAGGTTCAGTTTGGAAATAGTACCATAAGTACCACATCTTCTTTATCTGTTCATCTGTCAGTGGACACTTAGGTTCCTTTCATATTTTGGCTATGTGAATAGTGCTACTTTGATCACTGGGTGCATGTATCTTTTCTAATCAGTGTTTTCATTTTTTCCAAACATATACCAGATGGTGGAATTGCTGGGTCATATGGTAACTCTATTTTTAGTTTTTTGAGGAGCTCCACACTGTTTTCCATAGCGACTGCACCAATTTGCAATCTCATAAACAGTGTACAAGGGTTTATTTAAAGAATAGTTGGTTGCTCACAAGACCAGAGGGAAGTATAGGCAGTAGATGGCAGTAGCCATCATCATGTGGATGGTTGTCTACATGATGGCCACAGTGATGTGGGTCATGGAGCTCCCCAGTATCAAGCATGTATCTACTATATCTACTTAGACAGCCAAGGCTGGGCTACTAAATTTTTCAATGCTCTTGGATATTCTTTTGCAAAGATTTGTGTACTGAGAGCCAGAAGAGCCCTTTTATGAGTAATGACATTTCCTTCATTGAGGCAGGCATGGTACACCCTTGGCAGAATATTCACCTTCAGAATTCACAGATTCTTTATAGGATTGGTACAACCAACGACTCTGGGGAACCCCTTCCCTCAAATCAGCTCTGATTCCTGCCCCTCCTTGGACAGGAGGTATTGCCAGGTGGTTAGCTGGGCTTTGAACCTTATACAGTATTATGAGTTGAATTGTATCTCTCCCACAATTCATATGTTGAAGTCTTAACCCTCAGCACCTGAGAATGTGACCATGTTTGGAAATAGGGTCATTATAAACGTAATTAGTACATTATTAAAAAGATGAAGTTATACTGTAGTAGTACGGACCCCTAATCCAATATGACTGGTGGTCCTTATACAAAGGGGACATTTGGACACAGACAGGCACACAAGGAGAAAGCCATGGGAGGATAAAGGCAGAAATTAGGGTGATGCAGCAGAAGCCATGGAACACCCCACATTGCCAGTAAACCACCAGAAACTAGGAGAGAGGCCAGGAACAGATTTTTCCCTCAGGGGCCTCAGAAGGAAATGACCCTGCCTACACTTTGACCTCAGACTTCTAGCCTCTGGAACTGTGAGACAATACATTTCTGTTGTTTATGGTACTTTGCTTACAGCTCCCTGGCAACTTATTCCACTCAGACACTCGGTCAGGGTCTCTGGATCAGAACTCTTGCGTAAAGTAGAGGAAAGCAAGTTTTTTTATGGGGGATAAACAGTGACCAGGTCATGCCCACAGTGCCTAGCCAGGAAGGAACCCCATTTGTTCACTCCTCCTAAGATGGTGCAGAGCAGTGTTCCCTGAAATCTCAGTCCCCTAACCTTAGAAACACTTGAACAGTTCAAGGAGAATCTTTACCAAGAGAGGACAGGAAAGCAAGTATAGAATATATCTGATGATTACTAATCCTGTCTTCAGAAAACAAAGGGACTTTGCTGAAAAAAATCATTCTGATTATCTACCTCTTAGGGTTCTAATTTTTTTGTGTGTGGCCACATGGCATGTAGGATCCTGTTCCTCAACGCAGGATCTAACCCGTGCCCCCTGCAGTGGAAGTGTGGATTCTCAATCACTGGACCACCAGGAAAGTCCCTAGAATTTTTATTCACTGACTTTTACTTATTTTATTTTTTAAAATTTGTCTGTCTATCTATCATCTATTTATTTTTGGCTGTGCTACTTGCAGGACCTTAGTTCCTCGACCAGGGATTAAACCTGGGTCACAGCAGTGACAGCGCCAAGTCCTAACCACTGGTCTGCCAAGGAATTCCCTCACTGACTTTTACAATGAATGTGTTTGTTACTTTTGGGGTCTGATAGGGAGAGTGAACTCTCTCCTGATATTTTGCCAAAGATTTTCTAAAACAGAGGGCAGGGCACACAAGTTCAGTTTATAGTTCAGAATTTGTCATCCTATGCCGGATGCTTCACCCACATCGCTGATAACTTTTGCACAGTGGACAGCCCTCCATCTACCCACTTGTTAGCTTCCAACTCAGTGCCCTAATACAGGGCACAACCATTATATTCAGTATATAGCAATAAAGGACCTACTATGTGCCAATCGTTATGCTGGGCACTGGAAACTGGCAGTAGGGGCCAAGGCTCCAGTTATACCACTGCTCTGAAAATCAGATAATAAAAAGCAGGAGCATTCTGGGGGAAACTGGCATTGTTTAGAGCTCAGTGAATTAAATTCTGCTTAAAAATTGCTTAAACTTGGCATCATCAGACCAAGCTTTGGAATTTAGCAAAAAGCAAAATTACATACTGAATAACTATTGTGGCAAGAATATTATTTTCCCTCAGGCTCTGCTAGAGAAAGACCTGGGACATGATCTTGCTATATCAATCTGCTAGAGAGTTTAAAAATGGTAGCTGATAGATAAAGACATCCTGAGAAAAGAAAATACAGATCAATATCCCATATGAATTTTGATGCAAAAATTCTTTTTTTAATTAATTAGTTTATTTTAATTGGAGTCTAATTACTTTACAGTATTGTAGTGGTTTTTGCCATACATTGACATGAATCAGCCATGGGTGTACATGTGTTCCCCATCCTGAACCCCCCTCCCACCTCCCTCTCCATCCCATCCCTCAGGGTCATCCCAGTGCTCCGGCCCTGAGCACCCTGTCTCAGATACAAAAATTCTTAACAAAATACTAACAGACAAAATCCAATTGCATATTAAGAGGATTATCTACCCTGACAAGTGGAATTTATGTCAGGAATGCAAAGGTGGTTCAACATATAAAATTAACATATCAGTACAATACACTGCATGAATAGATTGAAGGGAAAAGACATATGATCATATTAATTGATGTAGAAAAAGTATTTGACAAAATCCAACACCCTTTCATGATAAAAGCATTCAACACACTAGAAATAGGACATAACTTCCTCAACTTGTAAAGAGCATCTATGAAAACCCCATAGTGAACATAATTTTTAATGGTGAAAAACTGAAAGCTTTTCCTTTAGATGAGGAACAATACTAGAATATCCATTTTCACCACTTCTATTCAATATTATTCTGGAAGTTCTAGTCAAAGCAATTGGGCAAGAAAAAGAAACAAGACATCCAAACTGGAAAGAAAAAGTAAAACTATATTCACAGATAATATAATCTTACATAAAGAACATCCTCAGGAATAAAAAAAAAAGGATATTTAAGTTAGCAAAGATACTCAGCAAAGTTGCAGGATACAATATCAACATACAAAAATTAGTGATATTTCTATGCACCAGCAATGAGCATCTGAAATGAAATTAGGAAAACAATTTTGTTTACAATACTATCTAAAAGAATAAAATGCCTAGGAATAAATTTAACCAAGTAAGTGAAAGATTTCTACACTTAAACCACAAACACTGCTAAAATAAAGAAGACCTAAATAAATGGAAAAGCTCCCATGTTTATAGATTTAATATTAAGATAGCATATACCCCAAAGAGATCTCTAGATTCAATGCAAACCCTATCAAAATTCCAATGCTCTTTTTTTTTTTACAAATATGGAATAACAGATCCCACAATTCATATGGAGTTGCAAGGAGCACTGAATAGGCAACACACCCTTGAAAAAGAACAAAATTAGAAGACTCATACCTCCTGATTTAAAAGCTTACTACAAAGCTACAATGATCAAAACAATACCTTATTGGCATAAGGATAGACATGGATTAATGGAACAGAATTAGAGTCCAGAAAGAAACCCATACACATCTGGTCAATTAATTACTTTTTCCTCATTGAGAGGTCTCAAGGGTACCAAGACCATTCAATGAGGAAAAGTAATCTTCAACAAAAAGTGATGGGAAAACTGGATATACAAACATATATCCATTGTATACATAAAAATACATGTAAACACAGGTAAAAGAATAAAGTTCATACCATATACAAAAATTAACATGGATGAAAGAGCTAAATATAAGAACTACAACTATAAAATTTTTATTAGAAAGCATAGAGGTAAATCATCATGACCTTGTAGTAGATTTGACAGTAGATTTTTAGAAATGACACCAAAAGAACAAGAACAAAAGAAAAATAGGTAAATTATACTTCATCAAAATTAAAATCTTTAGTGCATCAAAAGACATTATCAAGAAAGTTAAAAGACAGCCCACAGGGACTTCCCTGGCAGTTAAGTGGTTGCTGTGCTGTGTTCAGTTGCCCAGTTGTATTTGACTCTTGGCAATCCCATGGACTGTAGCCTTCCAGGCTTCTCTATCCATGGAAATTTCCAGGCAAGAATACTGGAGTGGGTTGCCACGTCCTCCTCCAGGGGATCTTCCTAACCCAGGAACCAAACCTGCATCTCTTGCATCTCCTGCATTGGCAGGCAGATTTTTTACCTCTAGCACCACGCGGGAAGCCCCTGGCAGTTCTGTGGTTAGGACTCTGCAATTTTGTTGCAGGGGACATGAGTTCTATCCCTAGTTGGGGAACTAAGATCCTACATGCTCCATGGCATGGCCAAAAAAGAAAAGAAGAAGAAAAAAAGAGCCTACAGAAGGGGAAATATATGCAGGTCATCTATTTCAACATATTTCATAAGGTCCTAGTACACAGAATACATTAAGAGTGCTTATAACTCAACAACAAAAAGACAACCCATTTTTAAAAATGGGCAATGGACTTCAATAGACTTTTCGCCAAAGAAGATATGTAAATAGCCAACAAACACATGAAAAGATGGTCAATATCATTAGTCGTTGCTGCTGCTGTTGCTGTTGCTACTCCTGCTAAGTCACTTCAGTCGCGTCCGACTCTATGCGACCCCATAGACGGCAACCCACCAGGCTCCCCCGTCCCTGGGATTCTCTAGGCAAGAACATTGGAGGGGGTTGTCATTTCCTTCTCCAATGCATGAAAGTGAAAAGTGAAAGTGAAGTCGCTCAGTCGCGTCCAACTCTTAGTGACCCCATGGACTGCAGCCCACCAGGCTCCTCCATTCAAGGGATTTTCCAGGCAAGAGTACTGGAGTGGGGTGCCATTATCTTCTTCGCATTAGTCGTTAGGGAAATGCAAATCAAACTCACAATGAGATGCCACTCACACGTGTCGGATGGCTATAATATTTTTTAAACCCCAGAAAACAATGGTTGGCAAGGAGGTAAAGTTGGAACCCTCATAGATTGCCGGTGGAAAACAGTTTGGCTGTTACTCAGTAAGTTAAACATAAAATTACTATATGACCCACTCCTAGGTATATGCACAAAAGCAATGAAAACATGTTCAAGCACAACAAATAGCATGAAAGTTCATAGCAGCACTATTCATAATAGCCAAAAGGTAGAAACAACCCAAATATCCATTAATAGATTTTTTTTATGTCTGATATCATTTATTTGTTACTCTTAGAACATCTCATTTTTGACTGGACTCACACTTAGAAGTAGAAGCTCTCAGAGAGGACAGCCTCCGTCTCTTGGCAGTCTGTTCCTGCCGTTTTTCTTTGGCCTCCTTCGTTCTTTTGGCCGAAAGTTTAGTATATTCTGCAGCCTCTTCTTTGTTTTTCTTAGTACGCTGTTTCTTCAGAGCAATACGCCGGCGTTTGTGTTGCAGAACTCGTGGAATCACGAGATGCTGAATCTTGGGTGCTTTAGGTTTCTTATCATCTTTGTTTAGGGGCTTTCACACAACATACTGGCGGACATCATCTTCTTTAGAGAGACTGAAAAGTTTGCGGATTCTGCTAGCTCTTTTGGGACCCAGGCGACGAGGCACTGTAGTATCAGTGAGTCCAGGAATATCCTTCTCCCCTTTTTTCACGATGACCAAATTGAGAACACTCAGATTGGCATCCACAATGCAACCCCGTACAGATTTGCACTTTGTCTCTCCAGTCCTCCTTGGTCTGTAACAGGAATATCCCTTACTCAGTAGCAGGCGAACTCGGCCATGGGTCAAGACACCCTGCTTCATGGGGAAACCCTGCTTATCGTTCCCGCCACTGATTCGGAACACGTAACCCTTCCATTCTTCACCCAGAAAGTCAGCAGCAACTTCCGTGGCCATACGCTTCTTGTAGAAGGTACGAAGTTTTCGTTCATCGTCCACTTCAATGAGCTTCTGGCAGCCAGTGGCCGGGAAAGAGATGCTCAGCTTCATTCTGAAGCATCCAACAGGCTCCGAGGCGCCACGAAAAAGAGACCCAACTTCTGCCTAGCCTAGGTCACATAGGCTCTTCCAGTTCTCACGAGATGTGCAGACGCCCCATTAATAGATAAATTTTTAAAATGTGGTATACCCATGCAATGGAATATTATTCAGCCATATAAAAGAATGAAGTACTGACACATGCTATGATATGGATGAACCTTTAAGACATTATGCTAAGTGAAATAAGTCAGACACAAAAAGCCACATTGCATGATTTCATTTGTATGAACTGTCTAGAATAAGCAAATCCACAGAGACAGAAAGCAGATTAGTGGTTGCCAGGGGCCAAGCTGAGGAGAGTGACTACTTAACTGGTACAGGGTTTCCTTTGGGAGTGATGAAAATGTTCTGGAAATAGATAATAGAGGTGTTTGTACACCATTGTGAATGTATTAAATGTCACTGAATTGTACACTTTAAAATGAGTAAAATGGTGAATTTTATGTTATATGTGTTTTATCAAAACAAATACAATGGTGCCTGGTACTCCTGGTGGCTGTAACTTTGTCACTGAAATGAGGTTTATGATAGGGTTTTCCTAACATGGAGAACACATATGTCATAATGTTAAGTGAGGAAAGTTGGGCACCACATTTTTCACACAATATGTTCTCAGTAACAAAGAAACAAGCAAAAACCATGTATGAAACAAAGTAAATATTGTAAAATGTTTACAGTGGTTGTCTCTGGGTGGTGGGACTCTCGCTGACTTTGTTATCTTTTTACTTTCTAATACTTCCCATTTTTTTCTTTTAAAAAGCATGTACAGTATCACTTTTATAATGGAAAAAACACTTCTTTTTCTAAAGTGGGAGAAACAATAAATGTAATTTAAAATAAAAGGAAACAGAGGGTAGAGGCGAAGAGACACAGAGGAGCCAAATCAAGAGAGAACACACTTCAGGGGAGCAATCATGCAATTTGAACTTGAAAATTGCCAGGGAACAGATGGCAGCATCCAAGCAGACATCTGCAGTGGATAGTTTAATCATATGCAAAGACACAAGTGGCTTTGAAGCAGGCACTGGAGAGGCCCAGCAGAGAATACTGGTTGGCTGGCCAAACAGAAGGACAAAGCTCCTGTCCCACCTCATCAGAGCCCAGCCTCCTTGGAAACCTACTTGGGGCGTGGAGGCTGCAGAAAGGGCTCAGTGTGGATGTGCTTGCATGTGTGAGGGCATGAAACAGCTGGTGGGAGAGGAGACCTCTCATGATAACAATGACAAACAGGGCAGCTGAAATTTACATGGGGCTTTACAGTTTATCAACTTTCTCACATATGTGACTGAAGCGTTAGTTATTGCTTGAACTTGTTACTTATTGCATCTACTTTCTCTTTTTTTCATTTATTTTTATTAGTTGGAGACTAATTGCTTTACAATATTGTAGTGGTTTTTGCCATACATTGACATGAATCAGCCATGGATTTACATGTGTTCCCCATCCTGATCCCCCCTCCCACCTCCCTCCCCATCCCATCCCTCTGGGTCTTCCCAGTGCATCAGCCCTGAGCACTTGTCTCATGCATCCAACCTGGGCTGGTGATCTGTTTCACCCTTGATAGTATACTTTTTTCAGTGCTGTTCTCTCAGAACATCCCACCCTCGCCTTCTCCCACAGAGTCCAAAAGTCTGTTCTGTACATCCGTGTCTCTTTTTCTGTCCTGCATATGGGATTATCGTTATCATCTTTTTAAATTCCATATATATGTGTTAGTATACTGTTTTTCTTTCTGTTTTTCTTTCTGGCTTACTTCACTCTGTATAATGGGCTCCAGTTTCATCCATCTCGTTAGAACTGATTCAAATGAATTCTTTTTAATGGCTGAGTAATATTCCATGGTGTATATGTACCATAGCTTCCTTATCCATTCGTCTGCTGATGGGCATCTAGGTTGCTTCCATGTCCTGGCTATTATAAACAGTGCTGCGATGAACATTGGGGTGCACGTATCTCTTTCAGATCTAGTTTCCTCGGTGTGTATGCCCAGCAGTGGGATTGCTGGGTCATATGGCAGTTCTATTTCCAGTTTTTTAAGGAATCTCCATGTTGGCTGTACTAGTTTGCATTCCCATAGTGGCTGTACTAGTTTGCATTCCCACCAACAGTGTAAGAGGGTTCCCTTTTCTCCACAGCCTCTCGAGCATTTATTGCTTGTAGACTTTTGGATAGCAGCCATCCTGACTGGCATGTAATGGTACCTCATTGTGGTTTTGTGCATCTACTTTCATAACATCCCTCCAAGGTAGGTCATTATTCCTCCTGTTTTACCATGGAGGAACGAGACATAGAGAAGTGATGTTAGTTTATTTAACATTCATATAGTGCTCACTATGTGCCAGATACTGTCTTAAAAGCTTTCACATGGGAGAGGGATAAATTAGGAATTTAGGATTAACATGTACACACTATATACACACTATTATATGCAGCATAGATAACCATATAGCACAGGGAATTATATTCAATGTCTTATAATAATCTATAATGGAAAAAATCTGGAAAAGAATGTGTGTGTGTGTATTCAGTTCTATATATATATGTATCTGAATCCCTTTGCTGTGCACCTGAAGCTAAACAACATTGTAAATCAACTATAATTTAGTAAGACATTTTAAAATATTTGAATGCTTTTACCTGCATTCATTTCCCATGTTCATGCAGCTAGGGAAGGGTTAAAACTGGGGCTTGAATCTGGCCTTTATGGATTTCACTATACCACATTTCTGCTCAAAGTAGCCCAGACGGTAAAGATTCTGCCTGCAATACAGGAGACCTGGCTTCGATCCCTGGGTTGGGAAGATCCCCTGGAAAAGGAAATGGCAATCCACTCCAGTATTGTGGACTGGAGAATTCCATGGACAGAGGAGCCTTGCAGGCTACAGTACATGGGGACACAAAGAGTCGGACATGACTGAGTGACTAACACACATGCACAAGCAGAAGTTACCTCTATCTGCAGAACCCCAAGTATGGCCACAAGTGGTTTCTATCTATCTATCATTTATCCACACATCCATCTTTTTTCTGATTAGAAATGTAATGCCTTATTTATAAAGATCGCAAACACTGAAATAAATAACAGAGAAAGTAAAAATCCCCCTAAACCCTCAAACCTAAAGATACTCATTCTTATCTGTTTGGTATATATTCTTTCAGATTTTTTCTAGTGTTTGCCAGCACACACAGTTTTCTCTTATTTTTAAAATAGGATCTGGCACATAGATAATACTTTCCGCCATTTATGTAACTCCCATTTCACATAATAGTAAACTTTGGAAATCTCTCCACGACTCTATACATCTACTTTGTTTTATGACTCCATTGTATACAGATGATGATTAACTAGTCACTTTTTGGTAGACATAGAGATTTTCCTATTTTTTTTCTCAATTACAAACAATGCTGCAATAAATATCCTTGTTCAGTTCAGTTCAGTTCAGTCACTCAGTCATGTCCAACTCTTAGCGACCCCATGGACTGCAGCACACCAAGCCTCCCTGTCCATCACCAACTCCCGGAGTTAACACAAACTCATGTCCATTGAGTCAGTGATGCCATTCAACGATCTCATCCTCTGTTGTCCCCTTCTCCTCCCACCTTCAATCTTTCCCAGCATCAGGGTCTTTTCAAATGAGTCAGTTCTTCCCATTAGGTGGCCAAAGTACTGGAGTTTGAGCTTCAGCATCAGTCTTTCCAATGAATATTCAGGACTGATTTCCTTTAGGATGGACTGGTTGGATCTCCTTACAGTCCAGGGGACTCTCAAGAGTCTTTTCCAACACCACAGTTCAAAAGCATCAATTCTTTGGCATTCAGCTTTCTTTATGGTCCAACTCTCACATCCATACACAACTACTGGAAAAACCATAGCCTTGACTAGACAGACCTTTGTTGGCAAAGTAATGTTCCTGCTTTTTAATATGCTGTCTAGATTGGTCATAGCTTTTCTTCCAAGGAGCAAGAGTCTTCTAATTTCATGGCTGCAGTCACCATCTGCAATGATTTTGGAGCTCCCCAAAATAAAATCTGTCACTGTTTCCATTGTTTCCCCATCTCTTTGCCATGAAGTGATGGGACCAGATGCCATGATCCTAGTTTTCTCAGACCATGTTGAGTTTTAAGCCAACTTTTTCACTCTCCTCTTTCACTTTTATCAAGAGGCTCTTTAGTTCTTCTTCACTTTCTGCCATAAGGGTGATGTCATTTGCATATCTGAGGTTATTGATATTTCTCCTGGCAATCTTGATTCCAGCTTGTTCTTCAGCCAGCCCAACGTTTCTCATGATGTACTCTGCATAGAAGTTGAATAAACAGGATGACAATATACAGCCTTGATGTACTCCTTTCCCGATTTGGAACCAGTCTGTTGTTCCATGTCCAATTCTAACTGTTGCTTCTTAAACTGCATACAGATTTCTCAAGAGGCGGGTCAGCTGGTCTGGTGTTCCCATCTCTTGAAGAATTTTTCACAGTTTATTGTGATCCACACAGTCAAAGGCTTTGGCATAGTCAATAAAGCAGAAGTTTTTCTGGAACTCTCTTGCTTTTTCGATGATCCAACGGATATTGGCGATTTGATCTCTGGTTCCTCTGCCTTTTCTAAATCCAGCTTGAACATCTGGAAGTTCATGGTTCACATACTGTTGAAGCCTGGCTTGGAGAATTTTGAGCATTATTTTGCTAACATATGAGATGAGTGCAATCGTGCAGTCGTTTGAGCATTCTTTGGCACTGCTTTTCTTTGGGATTGGAATGAAAACTGACCTTTTCCAGCCCTGTGGCCATACCTGAGTTTTCCAGAGTTGCTGGCACATTGAGTGCAGTACTTTCACAGTATCATCTTTTAGGATTTGAAATAGCTCCACTGGAATTTCATCACCTCCACTAACTTTGTTCATAGTGATGCTTCTTAAAGTCCACTTGACTTCGCATTCCTGGATGTCTGGCTCTAGGTGAGTGATCACACCATCGTGATTATCTGGGTCATGAAGACCTTTTTTGTATAGTTCTTCTGTGTATTCTTTCCACCTCTTCTTAATATCTTCTGCTTCTGTTAGGTCCATACCATTTCTGTCCTTTATTCTGTCCTTCATAGATCCTGCCAAATTGCCTGCCGAAAGACTGGACCAATGCACATGTCCTTCAGTAATGTTTGAGAACACACATCATCTCACTTAATCCTCAGTCAATCTTGTAAGGCT
Organism: Muntiacus reevesi; assembly: GCF_963930625.1. Classification (NCBI taxonomy): domain Eukaryota; kingdom Metazoa; phylum Chordata; class Mammalia; order Artiodactyla; family Cervidae; genus Muntiacus; species Muntiacus reevesi. The sequence continues at coordinate 115,882,661 of NC_089271.1, read as the reverse complement.
GATAGGTAGGAGACGTATTTGGTGGTGACCCTGGGTTGTGCATTCATGCAACTTTGTGGCCCTAAATTCCCATTTTACTGAAGCAAACATTGACACATTGGGAGATTAGGTTACTTGCTCAAAGTGACCTACCTGAAGAGAGTCAGAGCTGGGATTCCAACCCAGGTCGTCTGAGTCCAAAGTCAGTGGTAACCAGGTCCATGGCCATCTTGAGCCTCTTAAAGCTGCTGCAGCCCTCTTAGTGAAGAAATGGTAGGAGGGAATCAGGTTGCACTCCGGGCAGTGCCACTGCACCCCTCCTGAATGCAAACAGAAGCCCTGCAGCTCCAGTGTTGTCCATCCTTCAGGCCCCTGTCAGTGCCTCAGTGAGAAGCCATCTCCAGAGGCAGAATAAATCAGGTAATTTGGATCAGCGAAAGGCATTGGAGAAATAAATTGCTGTTGCAATGTGAATATAATAAGGCAGTTAGGTAGATGGAAATGGTCATCTTTTGATTGTATGAGTGAGTATTATGTGCAGCAAATTTTAAGTCCATACTGCCTTTTCCTGGCCTCTCCCCACCACTAGCCGCACACTTCTAACTGCCTCCTCCCCCAGATTGTTCAGTTGGTGTGTGCTGTGGCCTCTGGGAACACTAATCTAACTTTTCATTCTATCCCAGGCTAAATATAATTAGGAAGAAGCTCTTCTGCCAAAATAAAGTCACATGTCAAATAGAGGTGATTTTTTTTTATATCTACTCTTTCAGCTTATGTGCACCAGTATTGACTCATAATAGTCTTGTACAATCTGGATTTTACTCTATGGCTAAGGAAGATGTTAAAATTGATTTTTTTTTGCTACTGAAATTTCATTTGTTTTCTCTTTTCCCTTCCCCCAAATGTGAACAGATGCACTCTCACTAAAAGGAAAAAGGCTGGATTTTTATGGCAAAGCTGACACATATGTAAGCCTGACCAACAATATTCCTGGACTAAGTCAATTCACAGTAGGCCTTGACCTGCGATTTGTGAGTGTCAAATCAAGTGATTGTATGGCTTTCTCCTACATTACTAATAATACTTTCCTGGGTAGAGAAGACATAGAACTTGAACTCTCGGGAGATCATCAGCAGCTAATCATGTACAAATTTGGCAAGACCTTTCACATCTGTTACCACCTGATTCCATTTCAGTGGCACACAGTATGGTTGGTATGGAGTGGTGTGAAAGGCAGATTAGAGCTCTTCCTGAATAAGAAAAGGATACTGATAATTATGGATCAACCACAAAACCTAGCGCCTAATAGGACTCTGGTTCTAGGACATTTTCTCAAGAAAGGCAATGACCAGGTTCAAGGCCTGGTTCCTAGGTTCACCAGCAGCTTGTGCTACTTTCAACTCTGGGACCACATCCTGGGAAATGAAGAGTTTATGAAGTGTCTGAACAGAAATGTGTTTAGTTGGGAAAAAGATGTTTGACTCGTCAACAAGATCATTCCAACTATTGATGTGAAACTGAACTGCTGTGAGTAACTGATGAATTGTCTTTCTTAGCAAAGGTAGTGATGGTACAGAACTCTTCTGTTCACTACTCTAAACAACCCACTCCTAGGCTCAGGTTCTGTCTTCCTCAGAGGGGCCTAAGGTTGCCCCAGTTTTGTCATTTTTCTTTTAACTTAAAGCAAATATTATTTTCTGTTTTGTATTTTGATATGATTTCAAATTTACAGAAAAATCGCAAGTATAGGACAAAAAATTTCTATATATTCTCTACCCAGCTTCACTGACTGCTCCAATTTCCTCATATGTTTTATCTTTCTCCCTCTCACTCTCCTTATTTTCCCCCACTCCACACACACACTTTCTCTCACACCCACCCCCTCACACACATACACTCAAATTATTTCCTAATAATTTGAGATTAAGTTGCAGATATAAGACTTCATTTCAATCCCTTAGTATCTCAGTGTGTAATTCACTGAGAATAAGGAAATTCTCTTATATAACCACAGTACAGTGGTCAAAATCAGGAAGTTTTACATTGATACAATACTAATATCTAATTCATAGTCCATATTGAAATTTATCCAATTGTCCTAATAATTTCTCTTGTTTTACTTGGTCCAGGATCCAATTCAGATCATACATTTGATTTAGTTATGAATCTTTATAGATTCTATCTGGAACAGATCCTTTGTCTTTCCCTGCCTTTCATGATGCCAATTGGTCTCATTACTGCTGAGGGAAACTTTGATCAATTGTTTCTGATAATGACTGTTAGATTTCTCCACTGCAAAGTTACTATTTTTTTCCTTTGTAATTAAGTAATTTCCTGGGAGATATTTGGAAACTATGTCAATATCCTGTTCTTATTAAACTTTCACCCAGTAGTTTTATACCTATTGATGATTCATGCCTCAATCACTTATTATTATAGTGACTACAAAATGATGATTTTTAGAACTCCATCATTTTCCCTTATTTATTAGTTAGTATTCTATTGTGAGAAAGAGTGTCTTCTTCCTCATTTACTTATTTATTACTCTGGTTGTTTATATATTTATATTAGCATGAACTCATGGACTCTTAGTTTATTCAATGGGTTACAGTCTGTCGCTATCTTTTATTTTCATGCTCAGATTGGCCCAGATTTGGTCAGTGGGAGTCCTTCAATCTGGCTCTTGTGTCCTTTTGACACATTCCCATTATTTTTTGAGTACTTCCTTAGTTTCTAGCACAATATTAGTGTTAGAGGCTCATCTTGTACTTTTCCCACTCAGCCCAAGACTCAGCCATTTTACCAAAGAACCCCGATCCCTTTTAGTGGGAAATAATATTGGTAAACCAATTATTTTTTCTTTTGAAAGCAATGGTGATGTGGGAGAACCATTTGGAATGAAACTCTTGTAAGAAACTTGGGTTTTTGGAATTACACATGTATTTCTTTCTTTCCAGTTTTAAGGAGGAAATTTAAGATTGTTTTCCTCTGGATGACCCCACCTCTCAAATCCAATCTTCTCCATCATTGTCAGCAGCAGCCAAAGCGTGGGCAAAGTCATTGATAACAGCATACAGATAGAATTTTTTCTCATTTCCTGAAATGTTCATTTATTCTTAGAAGAATATTATTTACTGTTCTTATGGGTTTGGGAGGGGGTAGTGAGGGATTAGGGGCCATATCCTTGCCTAATAGGGCTTTTACTGACTCTGAAGATAGATTTTCACCAATGGTCTGGATGCTGTTTGAGTTAATGGCAGAGGCACATTCCAGAAGCTTTCTGTATTTCTTTGAGCTCAGACTAATACAAAGGAACAGGAGAGCTCTTCCTGTGAGTTACTACCTGAAGGCATTTGTTTTTTCTCTGTTGTGAAGGCTTGAAAATGAAAGTGAAAAGTTCAGGCTGACTCTGCTTACAAAAACTGAGCTAGGGACTAGTAGGTTAAGGCTGAACAGCTCACTCAAAGCAGTTTCAAGTAACTTTGTCTTTGATGGAATGAACCAGAAGTATGGCTCTATTAAATCCATATACTTAGCGGTGGTCTTTGAAAGCCTAATCTGGCCAGTGAATGGCAATGGTCTTTCCTACACTTTGCTGGTAAATGACTAAATCTAACTGAAGTGTTAAAGTGTTAGATGGCTCTCATTCATTTTGCTGTTTTGTACACTTTTTGATGTATAATCTATCCTCTTGTTCTCATTAAGTCCTGGTGGACATAATATACAAATAATCCAATACAATGAACAAGCAAAAGAAAACACAACCTAAAATAGTTAAAGGAGTAGAAAATGTTATTTTTATTATTCTGGTGTCTTCAAATGTCCTTTTCAAACCTTACACCAGGGGTTTCTAACCTGAGGGGCAGAATGGCTTTGACGGGTGAGCAAAGCCCTTGAGATGGTATGCACCATGCTAAAAATGTAAGGTGAATTTTTCCCCCCGAGGACAGTCTGTAGTTTTCATCATATTCTAAAATAACATAATTGCTGCCTTTTACTGAGTCCTTGCTGTGTGCCAGGCACTTTATGGATGAGGAAAGAGAGGCTCTGAGAGTTTAAATAAATTGCTGAAGGTCACCCATCAAATAAGTAGCAGAGCAGGGATTTGAACAAAGATCTGTCCTGTTGCAAAGCCATTCTTTTCACCCTCCACAGCTTGCAGGACTACCTCAAAGGAGTCTGTGGCCCCCCAAAATCTTATGAGACACTGTCTTAGAAGCTTCCTTTGAAGCGTATTGCTGCTGCTGCTAACCCACCTGGTTATCAGCTATGATCACTGCCTGCTCCCCACTGAAGGAAATGGAACACCACAGAATTTCTTCTACCTCCATGCTGCCATCTGACATCTGGAAAAAAGAGGGCAATTATCTGAATAAATAGAGGTGGTTACTACATGTCTAGCTTCAGCTTTTGCCTAATAAATTGCTATTTATGTTCCATAGAAAGATTATGACTTTTCAAAAATAAATTGTAATGAGCACATTACTAGGTTATAATTCTCAATAAACCTACTTATTCATAAATTATATGTGTATATATTTATATATTCATGAGAACAATGCTTTGGGGGAACATTTGCTGAAAACCATGAACACTACTTGAGTTTAATAAACAAGTATTCATTGTAGTTGTCAATATCTCAGGAATAAACAAGGGGTTTATTTTAATAAAAGTGTTTATTATTTAAAAAATAATAATCAAGGCAAAGGTGCTAATAATTAGTAATTTCATTTTAGAGTAGTTTTAAAGCATCAAAATCATTAGTAATTTCATTTTAGAGTAGTTTTAAAGCATCTCTTTATTTAAAAACATTATAAATGTGATACATATTGTTGTGAATAAAATAAACTCAAATAATACAGAAGTACATTAAGTATACAGTAAAACCTACCCTGCATCCTCTCCACAGAGGTGTCATTTTTCTTTTAGAATTTTTTTCCTGTGGATTTATAATGTGTGTGTATAGTTTAAAAAACAAAAATAATATATGCATATGTACACATAGTTTTGCAATTTGATTTATTTTAGCTTAATATGATGGCCACATCAGATGTTTAGTAATATATCCACCTCATTCGTTTTGGGCTTTCATATTAATATATCCATTGTATAGGTATACTATAATTTATTTGACTAACTCACCATCAATGGGCATTTAAATTGCTTCCAACTCCGCAGTTACAAATAATGCTACAGTGAATTTTCTTGTACACACATCTTGGTATACATGGGCTTGTAATTTCACAGGAAACATGATTAAAAATACAATTTCAAGACAAAAGGATATAAGCTTTTATGGTTTAAATTGATTTACCATTTTTGCTAGTTATTTTATTAAACTATTCATTAAAATTGATTCAGTTTTTAAGTTAAAAGTAATGACATGCATGGCTAAAATTCAAACAATGCATAAAGACATAAAGTAAAAGTCTCCTTTCTCTTCAATCCCTTAGCCCAAGTGCTTCTCCCTAAAAGTAATGATTAATTTTTTTATATATCCTTGCAGAAACAATTTAAAACTGTGTTTCAATGTAAATATTCTTCATTTTTCTTTTTCACATTTGAGATCATGACCATAAGCATAGTCCTCTGTATTTTTTTTACATTTAATAGTATATTTTGGAGATATTTCAGTATCAGAAAATATAGGGCTTTCTGATTATATACAATAGAGCTATGGTATAATTTATTCAATAATCTCCCTTTGAAGGACTTTTAAGTTGTTTCCAGGCTTTAGATGTGACAAAAGTCTAATGTATTTTTAAAAGGAATGAATGGTGACCGGAATTTCTTGAAGTGACAGTTAGGGACTGATCACAAGCTGAAATTCCTCTCTAGGTATACTGAGCATAATTTCCTAATCTCAGCTCAGACACATGATCCAACAAAGATTTGTTCTGACTTGGGAATGTATGAAGGTGAAGAGTCTTCCTAAAGGTATGTAGATTAAACCACTCAGTTAATGCATTTGAGAAATCCCTTCTTGGAAAAAAATAAAGTAACATGAACTGAGTCAATTCTGCGAAATCTACCCTGTATCAAAGGATAAGGTCCTTGTGTGCGTGAAGCTGTTGATTTGCTAAGGTTTATTAATTAATCCATAGAATTCTCCAGCAAGAATACTGGAGTGTGTGGCCATTTCCTTCTCCAGAGGATCTTCCCAACCCGGAGATCGAACCCGGGTCTCCTGCATTGCAGGCAGATTCTTTACTGTCTGAGCCACCAGGAAAGCCCATTAATTAATCTAATGCTCCAGCTGTTTTGAATTACTTTATGAACTAACCATTCTTAAAATATGCAGAGATTGATTATATAGTTTATGTACTATCTAAGACATTTGTCTGGCCCACTATTAAGCCTTCTGTCCAATTATCAGCTCTGATAGGATGCTCTGATGGGCTCTTCTAGCTAAAAGGCGATTTGGTTTTGCCCCTGTACATCAATTCTCTGTGCAATACTCATTTTTCATCATGAAAGATAAGCAAGGGCTGTTTGAAGTTCGTTCAAACCTCCTTATTTGTATTCCTCTGCACAGAGTGACATTCGTCTATGGATTCAGAGATGGAAACTTCTAGCCTGTCTCTCTCTTTCTATTGCAGGATTCATTTTTTTGTGTCCTTGCCTGGTAACTGAATACAGACACCATTTTGAAAACAATTTTTTTTCCTCATCATCTTAAAGATGCTCATTTTGTATTTTTTCTAACCCATAGGCAGATGTGCCTGTGACAGTTTCTGGTCACCATTATCTCTCACAAATCTAATAAACACACTCTGAATTATATTTCCAGAGGTTGTGATTGAAAGAAAAATCAGATGCGAAATGTGGTCTAGAAAAATGCAAAGATTTAATATGAGGTGATATACCCAAATCACAAGCAGAATTTGGTACCTTAGCAAATGTTCTACTTAATATTCTGTTGGCAGGTACATCTGCAACAAAATGCCCCATGAATATTCAGTTACTCCATACCTCTGTCCTCTATCTCCCAATGGTTACAATAATACAATTTGGTCTAAAGTGAAGGAGCAAATGACAATTAAGTCCACAGGCCTCTATGAATTAGTGTGGATTATCACCACTTTAAAATACAGAGACAGCAAAACTCATGCAGGTCTTTTGTGCAAGTGAGCTCTTGTTCACAAAAGGTGAATGAGATGAAACGCGTTCGTAAGCCCTTCAAAGACGGAGGCCACTCTTTATGGCTTCTGTGGTCTCTCTAGTACAAACGGACATTCAGTTATTGTTCAACTGCCTGCAGGGCATGGACTTTTGCATTTGCTTCTTTCAATGAATTTTCATTGAGATAACTGTGGGTTCACATGCGGCTGGAGATTCCTTGTACACTTTGCCCAGTTTCCCCCAGTTGCAACATTTTGTAAAGCAACCAGAATATTGACCTGGACACAATCCACTGATCTTATTCAGATTTCTCTAGTTTTACTTGTACTCATTTGTGTGTGTGTATGTGTGTGTGTGTGTGTGTGTGTGTATTAAGTTCTATACAGTTCTATCACCTGTGTAGGCTTGCGTGTCCATCGCCACAGTCAAGATACAGAATGGTTAATGGTTTCAACACTGCAATGATCCATCATGTTGCCCTTTTATAAACACACCCACCTTCCTCCCTTTCCCCACATCTCTGCTTCTTGCATCCCTAACCTTTGACAATTACAAATAATCTGTCCTCTGTTTCTAAAATTTTGTCATTTCAAAAACATTAACAAATGGATTCATACAATATGTAGCCTTCAAGGATTTCATTTTTAAAAGTTTATCTATTTATCTATTTGTATTTTTGGCTGTGCTGGATTTTCATTGCTATGCAGATTTTTCTTAGTTGTGACAAGTGGGGGCTATTCTCTAGTTGCAGTGCATGGGCTTCTCATTGTGGTGGCTTTTCTTGTTGCAGAGCATGGGCTCTAGAGTGCGTGGGCTTCAGTAGTTGCAGTACACAGGCTCAGTAGTTGCGGTTTGTGGGCTCTAAAGCATAGGCTCAATAGTTGTGGGACATGGGCTTAATTGCTCCACGGCATGTTGGGTCTTCCCGGACCAGGGATTGAACCTGCGTCTCCTGCACTGGCAGGCAGATTCTCTACCACTGAACCACCTGGGAAGCCCAGGATTGGCTTTTATTTACTTAGCGTCATTCTCTGGAGAGTCATCCAGGTTGTTGTGTTTATCCATAGTTCATTTCTTTCCACTGCAAAGTAAGATTCCATGGTGTGGATATATCACTGTTTAGCCATTCACCTGTTAAAAGGCACCTGGGATGATTCTAATTTTTTGCTATTACCAAAAAAACCCCTCTGCTATGAGTATTTGTGTGTAGGTTTCTGTGTGAGAATAGGTTTTTGTTTCTCTGGGATGAATGCCCCAAACTGTAATAGTTGAACATTTAGTTTTATATGAAATTGTCAGATTGTTTGCCAAAGTGATTGTACCATATTCTATTCTGCCAGCAGTGTATGAATGGTCCAGTTTCTCTGCAGTCTTGTCAGGATTGAGTATTGTCACTGTTTTTCAATTTTAGCCATTCTGGTAAGTGTGTAGTGATGTCACATTGTGGTTTTAATTTGCTTTTCCCTGATGCCTAAGAATGTTGAACCTCTTTTCCTGTGACTATTTGCTATTTATATAACCTCTTCAATGAACTATTCATGTCTTTTGCCTATTTTCTCTTTTTTTTTTTTAAATTAAAGTATAGTTAATTTACAATGTTGTGTTACTTTCAAGTGTACAGCAAAGTGATTCAGTTATACACATATATATTCTTCTTCAGATTCTTTTCCATATAGGTTATTACAAGATATTGAGTATAGTTTCCTGTGCTATACAAGTCTCTATCGTTTAGCTATTTTATATGTAGTAGTGTGTATATGTTAATCCCGAACTCCTAATTTATTTGCCATTTTTAAATTGGATGTATTTACTGTTGAGTTTTGAGAATTCTTTATATATTCTAGTCCTTTGTTGGACATATGTTTTGCAAATCTTTTCTACTAATCTGTAGATTACTCTTTTATCCTTTTCACATGGGCTTCCACAGAGCAAAAGCTTTTAGTTTTGATGAAGTATAATTTATTATTATTCTTTCTGTGGATCATGCTTTTGGTGTCAAGTCTAAGAACTCTTTACTTTGTATTAATTTTGTATCCTCCCACCTTAATAAACTCACTTTTAAGTTTCAGGAGACTTTTTTTTAGCTTCCTTGAGATTTTCTGCATGGACAATCACTTAATTTGCAATGCCTACTATTTCTTTTCCTTTTTTATTGGAGTGCCTCTAACTTGCCATACTATTTATGTTGAATAAGAGTGGTGAGAGTTGACATCCTTGCCTATTTCCCAGTGTTAGTGGGAAGACATTCAGCCTTTCACCATTATGGGTGATGTTAGCTGTAGGTTTCTTGGTGATCTTTATTGGGTTAATAGAAACACCCTCCATTCTGAACTTGCCAAGATATATTTTTTCATGCATGGATGTGGGATTTTGTCAAATGATTTTTCTGCATCAATTGAACAGGTTTGCTAGACCATTCTAATTAATTACTAGACTTAGAGTTTGAAAAGATCTTTAATTCCCATGATTCTTGGTTAAAAAGCTACTGACATGATTAGATCGACTTTATTTGGGATATGAGTGATTATTCAAGGAATATTGTTTCAGTTCAGTTCATTTCCATTCCGTCGCTCAGTTGTGTTCAACTCTTTGCGACCCCATGGACTGCAGCATGCCAGACTTCCTGTCCATCACCAACTCCCAGAGCCTACTCAGGTCCATCGAGTCGGTGATGCCATCCAACCATCTCATCCTCTGTCGTCCCCTTCTCCTCCTGACCCCAATCCCTCCCAGCATCAGGGTCTCTTCCAATGAGTCAGTTCTTCGCATCAGGTGGCCAAAGTAGTGGAGTTTCAGGTTCAGCATCAGTCCTTCCAATGAACATTCAGGACTGATTTCCTTTAGGATGGACTTGTTGGATCTCCTTGCAGTCCAAGGGACTCTCAAGAGTCTTCTCCAACACCACAATTCAAAAGTATCAATTCTTCAGCACTCAGCTTTCTTTATGGTCCAACTCTCACATCCATACATGACTACTGGAAAAACCATAACTTTGACTAGACGGACCTTTGTTGGCAATATAATGTCACTGCTTTTTAATATGCTATCTAGGTTGGTCATAGCTTTTCTTCTAAGGAGCAAGAGTCTTTTAATTTCATGGCTGCAGTCACCATCTGCAGTGATTTTGGAGCCCAAGAAAATAAAGTCTGTCACTGTTTTCATTGTTTTCTCATCTATTTGTTATGAAGTGATGGGACAAGAGGCCATGATCTTCATTTTTTGAATGTTGAGTTTTAAGCCAGCTTTTTCACTCTCTCTTTCACCTTCATCAAGAGGCTCTTCAGTTCCTCTTTGCTTTCTGCCATAAGGGTGGTGTCATCTGCATATCTAAGGTTATTGGTATTTCTCCCAGCAATCTTGATTCCAGCTTGTGCTTCATTCAGCCTGGCATTTCGCATCATGTACTCTGCATATAAGTTAAACAAACAGGGTGACAATACACAGCCTTGACGTACTCCTTTCCCAATTTGGGACCAGTCTGTTGTTCCATGTCCAGTTCTAACTGTTGCTTCTTGATCTGCATGCAGATTTCTCAGGAGACAGGTAAGGTGGTCTGGTATTTCCACCTCTTTAAGAATGTTCCACAGTTTGTTGTGATCCACACAGTCCAAGGTTTTGGCATAGTCAATAAAGCAGAAGTAGATGTTTTTCAAGATGTTCGTTTAAACAGAAACAACAACATTGTTTCAGGGCATGGCTATAATTTGGGATTCCCAATGGGTTTCAGTGCCAAGGCTTGCAAGGTGTCTTCATGTTTTGGTTTAGCACTGTGATGATCTCTTCTAAAGTTTGTATCTGACTGTTCTGGGTGATTGCTTTCTGTTGAGCAGTTCAGCATCTGCACAACCTGGCTTTTATTATTTAAGTTTGCCAACGCTTGATTCTTTTAGATAGAGTCCCTTCTTTCTCCAGGGTTTGTGGTTTTCTGTGTAAATTGAGGGCATGCACTTATGGGTACTGAATAACTGAAGCACCAGCGCACACTGTCTTATTTCTTCTCTACATATTTCACCTGTGGAAATCTCATCTTCTCAACACTACACCTCTTTGGGCCTAATCTCTAAGTGAGGGGATTGAATACAGTCTCCAAGGCAGTTCTAAAATTCGTGTAAAATACGTGTAACTCTATGGCTGATTCATGTCAATGTACGACAAAACCCACTGAAATGTTGTGAAGTAATTAGCCTCTAACTAATAAAAAAAAATTTAAAAAAAAGAAAAAATAAATAAATAAAATTCTGTGATTTAATTATGGAAGACTTGAGTCTTTATTAAAAACATTTCATCTGAAAGATTCAATGGGATTTGTTTGCTGAAATATACAAATCCAGGTTTTAAGTTAAAATGTGTGCATGTGTGTGTGCTCAGTTGCTCAGACCCTTTGCTACCCCATGGACTGCAGCCCACCAGGCTCCTCTGTCCATGGGATTTCCCAGGCAAGAACACTGGAGTGAATTGTCATTCCCTTCTCCAGGGGATCTCCCTGACCCAGGGACTGAACTCCTATCTCCTACGTCTCCTGCATTGGCAGGTGGATTCTTTACCACTGAGCCACCTGGGAAGCCCCTAAGTTAAAATGAAAGTTGCATTATTTCCTAAGCGATATCTGGTACTTAAAATGCCACCTGCTTGGCAATTTTGTTCAACTCATTTGTCTTTCTTTTTCTCAATCTTTTGCTTCTTTTTGAGATGCTTACAAGAAGTGTTAATAACAATTAACATCTATAGCTCAGCCCTCTCTAGATAAAAATACCATGCCTAATTCCCATCCTCTGTGTTCTGAAAGAGTTTCCTATTACTTGTTAAGGGTTTCTGTAACAGTGCTGCTTGAATGCTGCATCAAAGAACATAACTTAGGCTTTTGTGGTATTTAGTGTTTTATTGTTTTCCTAAAAGTGAATGCAGCTCAATCATTAATCATTTGTTAAGGAATGCGAATTGTGAACCCTTCTCTCAATAATTAGTGCATTCGTGGGAAGTGAATCAGGCCCTGGGATGCCACACACTCCTCCAGTGTGATATAAGTGACACTTTAACAGGTTTGCTAAGCCAATTGGCTGTGATAAAGCCATCTGTAAAAATGGGAGCCAAGATCCTGACAATTCTTTTACTTGCAGTTATGGTCAAATCTGAAGGCAGAAAGCTTGAAATAAATATTGTGCTGTTATAGCTTGATAGGATGTGAATCTCTGATAATTGAAACAATGTTGTAAAATTAAGTAAAAAGTATTTCTTATACCACTTTGTTTTCTTTTTATAAATGTGTGAACTTTTCAACTGATCTATACAGCTAGTTGCAGGTTTCTGATCGCCACTCATTCTATTTGCTGATGACCACAGAATCTCAAGAACATCCCACACACATCTCAGAATTTCTGTACATGCAAATTAAAAGCAATTTTAATGCCTGAGACAGTGAAATAAGTTAGTAGGTTGTCTACCACAATAGTTATTCCTACATCATAGATGTTGTGCTTCCTAGGTAGATTCGAAATGATAATTTCCCAGTGGTAAATATGCATGATTTCATTTTGGGTGATTTGAACTGCAGAAAAATTATGACTCAGTCTTGAGTTTTACTATGCACCATTTACACTTAGATTTTCCACCATCATTCCAAATTCCCCTTATCCACGCCTGAAGTGGGTGTTTTCCTTCTGAGTAAGGCTGCTCTCCCAATTTTCCTAGTTCTATAAATATCACCACAGTTCTCCAATTAGTTCAAAAGCAGAAGTTAAGTTCTCTGAGACTTCTCTATCTTCATTTCTTAAACCTCTTTGCTAATATATCCTGTCAATTCTTCCTTTCCAATAGCTGTAGGATTGGGATTTTCCACACTACTCTCATCTCATTCCAAACCTTCATCATTTCCACTTGTCCAGTTAGTTAGCAAATATATATTGGACATCTACCATGTGCTGGGCCCTGTATTAGGCACTGGGGATGCAATGGTGAGTGAGAAAAGAAAGATGAGGTCCCTACCCATACAGTGTAGTGAGAAAGACAGATATTAATAAGCACACATGCACACATGTAAAACTGCATCTGTGACAAGTACTATGAAGAAGAGGTATGAGGGATGTCATAAGAAGGTTGTAATAAGAGCCTAGAATAGATTGGTTTGACTCAGTCATGGAGGCAAAAGAAGGTAGGCTTCCTTGAAGAAGTGATGCATGAGTGAGATCTGGAGGTTGAATAGATGTTAATCAGATGAAGAAGGGTGGGAAGATCATTCTAAGTAGAAGTAGCAGCATATGCAATGTTTTTGTGGTGGGAAAATAATGCCAAGTATTAGAGGACTAAAATGAGGCTGATGGACTGAAGCCCAGAAAACAAGGGAGAAATTTAGTACAAACTGAGAATGAAGAGGTAGGTGGGAATAAACCATGCATAGTTTGTTTAAACTCTGCTAAAATTTTTTTAAAATACTTTATTTATGTATTTATTTGGCTGCCTTGGCTTTTAGTTGTGGCACGTGGGATCTTGACTGCAGCGTCTGGGATCTTTCGTTGTGGTGTGTAGACTTGGTAATTGCAGTTCACGGGCTTAGCTGCCTTGCCACATATGGGATTTTAGTTTCCCAACCAGGGATCAGACCCCCATCCTCTTCATTGCAAGGCAGATTCTTAACCACTGGACCACCAGGGAAGTCCTGAAAATTTTTTCTTTTTTAATCCTATGAGTAACACAAGGCCACTAAAGGGAGCTAAGTATGTGAAGGTGTGTGTGTGTGTGTGTGAGAGAGAGAGAGATACATGATCAAATTTGCATTTCAAAAAGATCATTCTGATCGTATTATGGAACAGATTGGAGGAGCACCAAGAATGAAGGCAGAATCTAGTTGGGAAGCTACTGTCATAGTCTAGGTGAGAGATTGATGGTGGCTTGGGCACAGTGATAAGTGATAATGATGGAGAAAAAGATGGAATCAAGAGATGTTTAGCAGGTAAGATCCATGGGACAAGATTATGAGTTGGCTATAGCAGATGAAAGAAAATGAAGGAGACAGAGGGAGAGAGTTTTGACTTGCACAGTGTAATGTATGATGATGTCATTCACTGAGAGGATACTGAAAGAGGACCCAGTTTGGAGAGAGTTCAGATTGGGGCATATTGAGTTGAGGTGTTAATGAGATATATATGCAAGAGATGATGTCAAGTGAGCAATTGGTTATATAAGTGTGGAGTTTGGAATAGAGATCTGGTGGAGAAATATAACTTTGAGATTCATCTGTGCATTGGTGTAAGTTGGAATCCAAGGTATGAAGTGTGAGGCGAGCAGCAGTAACACAACTTAGATTAGGAGTAGGCCTTCCTACTATCAGGTAGCTTTCGCTTAACAATGACCACTGTTTGCCAATTAGGACCAATTAGCTTTCACCCATGTTTGCCAATTAGGAAATTAGGAACGGGGTGGAAACCCCCAGGAAAGTCCCGCCCACGCGAAAGTATTCACCAATGAAATTGTTTTGCAAACGTGTAAACAATCTGCTTCTCACTCTATAAATTTGTGTAACAGGTTGGGCTCGGGGCTCTCTGACCCACACCACTGCGTTGGTTGCGGCAGGGAGTCCTGACTCGAGTCAGTAATAAACTTCCCTTCCTGCGAGTTGCATTGTCTCGGAAGCCTTCTCTCTTCCCGCTCGGGGATTCGGACATCGGGCATAACATGAAGAAGCCATAGAGTGAGAAGAAAAGAGGTGCTGGGACTGATCCCTGGGGAACCCTGATATTTAATGGCCAGGTAAAATAATGTATGTCTGCAAAGGTGATAGTCAGAAGGAGTGGCCAGAGAACTAGGAGAAAAACCAAGAGTGCATTATGTCTCAGAAGTCAATTAAAAGAGTATTTTAAGAGGGAGGGAGTGGTGAACGTTATCAAAAGCTGTTGAAAGGTCAAGTAAGATGAGGACTGACAAAGTATTCATAGTATTTGTCTACATGGAGGCCACCGGTGGCCTTAGTGAGTGCTGTTCAGTTGAATGATGATGGCAGAAGCCAGCTTACTATGGGTGAAAGAATGGGTCAGGGGAGCATGGAGATAGCCAGTATAGCTAAACTTTTTAAAGATGTTTATTATTAGTTTTATTTTATTTTATGGCTGCACTGCATGGCATGCAGGATCTTAGTTCTTCAGTGACAGTGAAGTTGCTTAGTCGTGTCCGACTCTTTGCGATCCCATGGACTGTAGTCTACCAGGCTCCTCCATCCATGGAATTTTCCAGGCAAGAGTACTGGAGTGGGTTGCCATTTCCTTCTCCAGGGGGTCTTCCTGACCTGGGGATTGAACCCAGGTCTCCTGCATTGCAAGCAGACGCTTTACCATCTGAGCTCAACCAAGGATCAAACTTAAGCCCTCCACAGTGAAAGCATGGAGTCTATACCACTGGACCACCAGGGATGTCTGATAAACTTTCTTTTAGAAAAGTTTGAGTGTGATGGGGGGAAGAGTGAGAGGACAGTACCTGTAGAAGGATATAGGGGTTTTGTTTTCTTTTGCAAGTGAGTGGAACGTGTTTAAAATTAGGAGGGGAAGTCAGCACAGCCAAGTTTCTGTCTGACGACTTTTATTGTTTTTTCTATGAAGTAAGAGGCAAGGTTACTTGATAAACATGTGAGGGTAAAGTCTGAGAATGGGGAAGACTATCAATAGTTATTGCAGAGTAGGAGCATAAATTGACCAGAGAAATGTACTAGGCTGGATGCACAGTGGGAAAGGCTTGTTTGAGGCTGGTGACCATGAATTTATGAAATATTCATTCATCCTCCTATATGGCTATGTCCAGCAGTGCTTGTCTGCTCAAGTGCAGGTAGAGTGGATGGCTGGGTTGGTGGGAGTGAGGTGGGGAGGAGGACTCTATCAGTGTTCTAAAAAGTCTCCCTGCCCTCAGTATCTTCCCATTCCTACCCATCCTGTACACTGCCATAGAATTCATTTTCCTTAAAGACTAAGTTCTAAGTGTTAGTCACTCAGTCGTGTCCAACTCTTTGCGACCCCATGGAATTGGGGTCAGACAGGCTCCTCTGTCCATGGAATTGTCCTGGCCAGAATACTGGAGTGAGTTGCCATTCCTTTATCCAGGGGATCTTCCTGACCCAGGGATTGAATCCAGGTCTCCTGCATTTCAGGCAGCTTCTTTACCATCTGAGTCACCTTTTAAAATTTACTTTTTATCAACTTAATCTCCTTGTTCAAGAATTTACATCTTTGCAAATGGTATAGTGATTAAGACCATAGGTGATCGACCTCCAAGTGTGAACTTGAGCAACTCATGTAAAGATTCTGCCACTCAGTTTCTTCAACTCTAAAATGTGGTTAATTGTGATATCTACCTTATAAGGTTGTTAGGTGCATTAAATAAGAGAGCAAGTAGCACAGTGCTTGGCTTGTAGTAAGTAAAGCTGCTATCTTACCTTCTTTTATCTGCCTGCCTATCCATCCTAGTCTGACATTCTTTTGCACCCCTATCCAGCATACTCCCTTCCAGTTAGACTGATCCTTCCAGTGCCTCTGTATTCATTGCTGTGTGACTTTGCTTTCACTATCCAAACCCTATCATTTCTCAAAAGGCCCACATCTTCTAAAGAAAAAAGCTTCCTCATTCCTCAGAGCTAGTGCACTGATTGTCCTTTGTATTGGGTTGGCCAAAAAGTTCACCTGGGTTTTCCTGTAACATCTATGGAAAAATCCAAACAAACTTTTTGGCCAACTCATTACTTTAGAGATGTGAAACCTGAGTATATTCCATTGCTCACTTTATTATCAACTGCATTATTTCATTGTGTTTTTACTGTTTTGTTTTTAAAATATTATGTTATATTTTGTCTAAAAATATTTCAGTAATATAAGATTTCCCAATAAAATGTGAACTCTCTGAGGGAAAAAGTCATGTCATAAACTCTATACATTTCTCACAGAATCTACAATAGTATTTACAATACTTGTTCAATTTAATTGACTTGAATTGAGACATAAGATAGCCTCCAGTGGTCTTCAAAGTGGGGTGCACAATTCTAGGGAGTATACAGATAATGCATTAGAGTACAGGAAGAAAATATTGTGAAGTTTCTATTTATTTTATCATTCTTTTGACATATTTTGACTATGTTTGTAATGTACATATTGTAAATTTATTATATATTATATATATACATATTGTTTGTAAATATACATACATAAATGACATATGTTCAGGAAATTTTAATCTTGGTGTCCCAGATCAAAACATTTTTAATCTACAGTATTGAGATGAATATAAGCATTTGACAACAGTTAATCATTTTTGAGCACTTACTGTGCCCCAGGTGCTATGCTAAGAGTTTTTACATACATTAACTCAATTCTCAAAACAATTTAAAAAAATCTTTATTTATTTGGTTGTGTTGGGTCTTAGTTGTAGCATGCTCAGTCTTTGTTGCAGCACGTGGGATCTTGTTCCCTGATCAGGGATGGAACCCAGGCCCCCTGCATTGGGAACTCTGAGTCTTATCCACTGGACTACCAGGGAAATCCCCTCAAGACAATTTTTTAAGGTCAGTGTTATTATCTCTTATTACAAAGGAGGAAAGTGAAGCACAGAAAGGTAAACTAACTAGTCCAAGATTACATAATGAATAAGTGAGGGAACCATGATTTAAAAATACATCTATTTGAACCTAAAGCCGGTCCTCTTTTTTGGAAGACTTAAAGACATAATCCAACTTCAGTAATAGATACAGGACTATTCAAAGTTATCTATTTCTTCTTAAGTGAGTTTTGATAACTTGTGTCTTTCAAGAGATTGATTCATTTCCAAATGTAATCCTCTTAATCAGTGTGCTACCATGCATCCCTCTGTTAGGAATGCCTGTGTGTTTTGTTTTTTTTAATGAAGATAGCATGGAATGGATGTCCTTCTACTTGTAACTTAACTTGGAAAGTAGAAAGTCATGTTAAGAAAAACCAGGTATATTCGACCCTTGAACAAGGGAAAATGAGGAACGTCAACCCTCCAGAGCAGTGAAAATTCCATTACAACTTACAATTGACCTTCTGTATCTGTTGTTTCTCCATATCTGCTGTTCCACACATGAGGATTCAACCAACCGTGGATTGTGAATTACTGTAGTTTGTACTATTGGGAAAAAAAATCCATGTGTAAGTGGACCCACACAGCTCAACCCCTGTTATTAATGGTCAATTGTAACCACATGGTTTGATTTATATCTGATACTCATTTCCTCTTAAGAACATGAAAAGCCATTATAAAGTTCTTTCTTAAAGAATCCTTTCTGACTTCTAAAGTTGAATCCAAACTAACATATGCTTTGTAATTTTTCAGTTCTTTCTGAAAATATAATAATTCAAGAAACAAGTACCACTCTTTCACAACAAATAGACTTGAAAACTCCATCCCAAGTTACTGGACTAAAACCTCAAAAGACTGCATATTCTTCTACAGTGGTGTCTAAAAGCATGCCTGTATTTGCAACTGATTATACAACTCGACT
This sequence comes from Muntiacus reevesi, assembly GCF_963930625.1. Classification (NCBI taxonomy): domain Eukaryota; kingdom Metazoa; phylum Chordata; class Mammalia; order Artiodactyla; family Cervidae; genus Muntiacus; species Muntiacus reevesi. The sequence goes on along the minus strand of NC_089271.1, from coordinate 115,864,072 downwards.
GTATTCCAATACAACATCTCCACCACTGAAAACAATGACTGCATCAATTTTTTTAAAAGACTTCCATAGCTGAGACAGCTACATTCATAGCAGACCTTTTGTCTAAATCAGCAGCCATTGCTCTGTCTACCAAGAGTACCTCCGTAGGCCCTACTACCAATTCCATGAAAGTAACTAAATCCCCATCTTCAGAGAGCACAAGGACAACCAAAATGGCTGAATCCATTGCTATTGAGACTTCTCATCCAGTGGTAGCTACTAATTTCCTGTGCACATCTAGATTTACCAACAATTCAATTGTATCCAAACCTTCAGTAACTGAATCTCAGTTGGCTGTTATGAGGACAGCATCTTTATTCTCACCTGTTGAGTCAACATCCATGTCTACAACATTTTGGCCCAAACACAAATCCACAGGTATTGGGGCACTCCCTATTGCCACAGCTAGCCAGGAGTTTCCTGCATCTACAGCTGCTGGAAGTGTACGTCAGTCCACAGTGGATCTGACTTCAACTACAGCTACTCCCTTTGGGACTGCGTCAACACTGCCACCTGAGTCTGTGCTTATCTCCACAGCTGTTTCAATGAATTCTGTATTTCCTAGAAATCAGACAGCCCAGGGATGGGGGAGCCTGGTAGGCTGCCATATATGGGCTCACACAGAGTCGGACATGACTGAAGTGACTTAGCAGCAGCAGCAGCAGACAGCATCCACATTGGCCACAACTGATATGGAAATACCTAGTTTATTCAACTAGGTCTATTGAGATGACACCTGTGCTAAGAACAGATGAAACAGAATCACCATCTACAAATTTCCAGGCTGACTCTTCACCCACAGTGGAAGACGCAATATCTACCTTCATACCAAAAGAGGTCTCTTTTGTAGCACTTTCTTTCAGGACATCTTCTCCATTCACCAGAGCTCAGAGTGTACAGACTGTTACTGATGTTGAGATGACACATACAGCCTTGACTCTTGGGAAAACACTTGCACCTACAGTGGCTGAAACTCTATTTTCCTCCACAATCACTGGGCCAGTATATGCATTGAATATACCCACAGGTGGTGAAAACATGCTTCCTCTGATTTCTACTAGATCAGCTTCCACATCCAAGGAATCAACAAGTGATGAGGGTGACCATCTATTCTCCACAAATGAGATCACTTGAACTTCCAGGCCAGATCAGACCTTGTTGACATCAGTGTTAAATGGGAGTACTTCTAATACAGAGCATTCATCCACAACTACTAATATTATCATCCAACCAGAAGTATCTATGGAGAGCAAGGCCACCACTATTGCTAATACTACTACAGACAGATATAAAACAGTTCTATCCAAATTGACATCTCCATGGTTCACTAATTTCTCCACAGTTTCTGGAGTCACATCTGTAACCAAACAGCCTGAGTCTAAATTTAGCACCTTACTACTAAAAACCACCCCTGCATCCACAGTACTTGGAAATGAACTTCTTTCAACACCAAGGGAGACAGTTGTTCCACTTGTAGATAAGAGCATCTACCCTTGCTGATGTGGAACCAATTTTTCTAATGAAAAGAGCGCTTCTGAGAACACACAAACACAGACAAATGGTATAATTGCATTTGGAGAGACAACAGTCCCCGTTCCAGGCTCTGCAATGACACAAAGATTCATTGCTACTGTGACAAGGAAAGAAACAACTTCCCATTATCTTGAGAGAAAATCGGCTCTAGCAGTGACAACCAAGGTTTCTCCATTTGCAACAATGCTGAAAGCAACAGATGAGTCTATTTCCCCCTTTCTTGATGCAGAGAAGCTAACTACCCAATTGGATAATACAACAACCGCTGAGGTGAAAGAAAGTTGGTTTTCTACAAAATCAATGAAAACGACACCTAAGAGTTCATACAACGAAACTATGGATATCTTTAATTCCACCCACATCTACATAGCACCTTGGACTTCAGAAACTCCACCTGAGGGGAATCCAACTCCATCTCCCACTTCTGGGAGCACAGACTCCATCTATCTCAACTTCAAGTAACACAGTAGAGGCCCATGTTTCAGAAATGTCTACTGGTCTTGGGAAAACTGCTCTCCCTTCATGAGCTCTGACAATTACCACACTTTTGTCTCCTGAGACAGGGAGCATGAGTGCCCTCTCAGTATATGCTCCCAGGACTGAGAAAAAGATAGTAAGCACCACCTCTGTGACTCACCCTTTCTCACACCGCCAGGACACTTCCTTTGTAGATACCGTAACTCCCGGGACAACCAGGATATCAAATCCTATAAACAATAACACAACTTTTTTTACACTTGCTTTCACATACCTAGGACTCAGCCCGAGGTGTCTTCAGTTGCCCCTCTCATTTCTGAAAGCACACAGACTTCCCTTGAGTCCCCATCTCTTTCCATAGCTCGACAGTATCTAGTGCCAATTTTATAGCTGTGTCTACTGACAGGATCACTACAGCCCTTTCTGCTTCAAATGTATCTATAGCACTTCTTGGGAAAACTTCTATGATAATGTCCATTCCTACCTACTAGATGTCCTCACGGCCAGTTAGAGTCACTCCCCTGACCTCTAAAAGTGTTTTGGGCACTCCCACTGTACTAATGACTGGATTTTCTAAAATGGACATTCAGATTGTTTGAAAAGCACCTCTGTAGCCACTTCTGGGCTGGGGTCTGAGATGTCCTCAATGTCAGTTAGTGTCTCTGCTTTTCCACCTCTTACTGTTTCTTCTGATGCTTCCACAACAGGTGGGTCATTCTATACTTCCTCTTCAGTTACCCCCAGGCCTTCTATGACCATGCAAACATTGTCATTAGATGTCACACCTTTGACATATGCTGGGTCTGCTTCAAAAAGCACAGTGACTTCCGTTGGTTTCACTACTTCAGAAATAACTAAAGTCTCCTGTACTGTGCTCAGGGCTGGTGCACTGGGAAGACACAGAGGGATGGGATGGGGAGGGAGGCGGGAGTGGGGATCAGGATTGGGAACACATGTAAATCCATGGCTGATTCATGTCAATGCATGGCAAAAACCACTACAATGGTGTAAAGTAATTAGCCTCCAGCTAATAAAAATAAATGAAAAAAAATTTATTTCGCATGTTAAAAAAAAGAAAAGAAATAACTAAGGTATCATCCAGCATCACACCTACATCCTCCCCAGCAGAGCCAACTTTTCCCTCTGGGAAAACCATTCCAACCACTATCATGGTTGGGACCGTGACTCCATTCATAGGCATCCTTGTCTCTCCCCTACTCATTTCTAAGAACTGAGGCTATTTCTTCCATTCCAAAGACCACGTTTTCATCAATTCTATCAACAGCCCAACAATCATCACAAAGATATCAGGCCACCACTCTGGGCATATTCCCCGGGATTACTAACAGCTCTCTTTCAACTGTAAGCAGTGGTAAAGTAATAGCTCTCACAAATACTTACTCCAGAACTGTTGCCCCTGAAAGTGTGCTTTCATCTACTCTGGAAAATCTCCACGCTTCCTTGAATATTCAATTTTCCCCATCTTTGACTGGCTTTAAGAGCACTCCTGGATCCACAAAAAGTGTAAAAACTACCATTTATCATTCTTCAAATACAGAAAAGAAGACTTCCTCATCAGAAAATACTTCAACAGCTGAACTGACAAAGGTGCCATGTCTGTGAATACACCTGTTTCATACTCTCCCTGGATTCCATCTGGGTCAACTTCACCCTCTTTGACATCAGTTCTTGTTTCACCTCAAAGTACTGAAACCAAGTTCTCTACTCCAAAGACTTCTCTTCCTCCTATGTCCCAAACGGTTGAATTTCCAGTTCTGCAAACAAGAACCACATCTAGTAACACCCAGTCTCTGCTTTTGACTTTCTGGAACACACCCACAGCTGAAGATTCTCAATTTTCAGCTTCTACCACTGCTTATGTACCTACATCCAACAAGAAGCAAACAGAGAGTCCTTACGTTAGTACAGAGTCTTTGTCAACATTCCCAGTCTCTCAGACTGGTCTTGTACCTGGAGATGTAATGGCAATGTCATCAATTTCCACAACAGGAACTCTTCCTACCTTGGGGATGTCTGAGAGCCCTTCATTATCAATATCTTCAAAATCTATCCCTGTTACTTTGGCTGACATTAAGCACACATTTGAGAAGACAACCACATCTGTAACTCCTGGGACCACACTCCCATCAAATATTTCTGATGCTGCTTCAGAATCTATCATTTCAAAGGCTTCTACTTCACCCATGCTGACTTGGATCTTATCTAGTCTTCCTTCAGGTTCACCTCTGGCAACTAGATCCAATACTCACATTATATCTTCCTCTCCAGAAGAGGTATTAAAATCCACATTTCTGACTTCTGGCATAACACCAACACACCCACTCACTAACTTTACAATAGGACCCTTTGCTGGTGTAAGTGCTGTACTCGAAACCACCCCTACACCTACAGTGGGCGGTATCACTGCGGGCTTCCCAAGTCCTTTCTCTGTGTCTATAAAAATCACAGATGACAGTACCTACATTTCCAAATCTTCTGAAGCATTTTCCAGAATCACTGTGACTGCCAACTCCAGGACTGTGCCTCAAGCTCCATCCTTTAGAAGAATGAGTAAATCACCTCCAGTTGACCATACCCCATCTGTTGGTGCCATGTTTCTACCTAGCCCTACAACAACATCTGCATGGAGCAGAATCCCAGCTGCATCAGCACCCACTACCTTAGTTCTTCCTAAGCCCACACAGGAGTCCCTTCTAAATATAGCCGCCACTACATCCACTGCTACTGGAGCCCCATTTCCACTCATCTCCACTGGAGTAACACATCCTTTTACAGCAAATGTGTCATCATTACCTTCTTCCTCTTTTGAGACAGGCTGGCCTGACTCCACACCTTCCTTTTTATCTACCGAAACTTCGACTTTACCTATTGCCGTTAAGTCCAAAGGTATGTTCTGCAATGGATATGGCATAATAGAATGTATGCACAATGGGACATGTGTTCTTTTTTTTTTTTAATATTAAGTCTGTTTATATTAAATTTGTGCTCTGAACACACAGACCTACAAGTGCATAGTTCTAAGGTCCTCAACTATAATAGTCCTCACTGAATTTGGACATTTTTCCTCCCAGTCATATCTGCATGGTAATTTTGGTATGTTAGTATACTCAAGGACACATCCCAGAATTCTCTTGGAACCAGAACATTAAATAATGAACTTGAGGTCTCTTTGCTTCACTATCTTGATATGAGTTCTTATTATGGAAGAGATTCAGATGTCATTTCATCTGAGTCTTAAGGGTTGATGTGATTTGTAAAGATCTTTGAGGCTCTAAGACTCCATGATGGGTCAACCTGAAGTACAATATTTGCTGCCTTTAAGCAGAAAGTCAAACAACTTGAGACTTTTTAAGTTGTAAGACTAAAGGAAATGGGGCAGTAGAAGCAGTTTTAGAACCTCTGTTGGAGGAGAAATGATCCTCTAGAATATTCATCTTCTATTACATAATTTACGCAAGTGAAGAATACCAGTGTAAGAAACTGGTAGAACAAGTATTAATACTATTAGATCAACTGCAGATCAACTGATCCTCCTGGAAAATGAAAGTGAAGTCACTCGGTCGTGTCTGACTCCTTGTGACCCCGTGGACTGTAGCCCATCAGACTCCTCCGTTCATGGGATTCTCCAGGCAAGAATACTGGAGTGGGTTGCCATTTCCTTCTCCGGGATATGTGTTCTTAAAGAGAGCCAATTCTCTGAAGGCAGAAAGGGCAAAAGAAGGGTACAAGTGTTTCTTCTCTCCTTCAGACAGTATCTACAGTGGGTACCTTATTCCAAGCACAATTCTCTTGCCGTCTTTCTTACCTTTCTTTTATTGACATATAATGCAAACGTATGACATTTCTAAGCCTCCTTCCCATCCATTTTGTTCCTAATGCTCTGACTCTGCCAGTGTGGACATGGGTCAGGAACCTTACCCCCTTCCCTATAAGAGGATTATATGGCCTTAGGTCCAACATGTTGACCACATACCAGAAAACACCAGAAGATACTCTAGCTTGCTCTTTTTGAATTCCGTTAATGCAGGTTTCAATCTTCTCCAGTTCCCACCTCCAGCTGGCTTCTAATGCTTATCTGTGGCCAGGGAGTATTTGGCTTCCAAATAATTCAAAAACTGGATGTTCCTTCAACTTTTATATATAGATACAGACATATACTTAGATATATTTTTTGGCCACACCAAATGGCATACAGAATTTCCCCAACCAGGAATCAAACCCACGCCCCCTGTAATGGAAACATGGAGCTTTAACCACTGTACCACCAGGGAAATCCATCTTCTTAACTTTAATATTCTAAAATAGAAAGTTTTTTAAATTGAAATTTGATAGTACAGACAAGAGAAACAAGGGAATAAAGAGAAAAGCCTGAAGCATAAGGAAGGGCATGGGAAGAAATAAACATTTTCTCAGTACAAATGAACCTGTGAGATAATGTTCAGCTTGGCCTTTTAGTGGACTAGAAATCTGTTAGCCAATGAAAACTAGAATTCGGGGGGAGTTGTAGAATACCTGTCAATTGTGCAGAAATCAAGGAACAGCCAAAAAATTAAAGCAAAACTGCCAGGGTACATCCTGGTTTGCTATGCTATATGGAGCCAAAAGCACTGGTTGTTGACCTTGGAGTTAAATTAAGCAAAGTTTAAGAATGAGGCTTCATTGTTTGGTTTCTTTAAAGTGAAGAGCAGTTTCAACCAGACTTACAGAAGTTAAATTTCTTGAACTAAATGAATGAAATTGATCTTATTTTTACAATTTCCTTCTACAATATTGAAATGAGTCTCTGTATCTTTGATACAGAGGATCCCTATTACCAGTGTCGTAAAAGAATTTGCAAAAAATGGGTAAATAATCTATTGACTGTTCATGCTACATCTAAAAAAAGTAAATAAATATGTGCATATAAATATGTAACATCTTGCAGAAAAGCTTGAACTTTTTAGCCAACCAGATATATATAAAACTAGGCTTCACTATTTTCTATGCCTAATACATTACAGCACATTGGTTTTGATTTTTTTTTTTTTTTGCTGCAAATTTATCTACTCTGGAAGCAACACCATGAAGATATATGTGGTCTCTCTTTTATAGGGTCAGTGCTGGAAAGCTTTTTATGAGGTATTATTATTTTAATTGGTTTAGAATGGTACATGTCTCTCCACTGATATGAATTCTGCACTTTTGCCACATTTCCCTACTTGGGGAACCTAGGAGAGCTGTGATAACATAGTGTATGCCATTGTACTTAAATATTTTTGTTTTCTGTACTTTCATTTCTTCTCTCTTTTATGCAAGAAATGTTTTATTTATCCTTACATTTTTCTGACAATAAGCAGTAAAACCTACTCTCTGTAAAAAAATTCAGACACTAAAATCTGAAACCCAGAAAATAAATGTCCTCCCTAATATCACTTACCGTATTAACACCTCTTAACAGTTTGAAACTTATTCTTTCAGATTTTTTCTATATAGAATAACAGTGATTCATACATGTTCTTTTGCAAAAGTAGCTGTAATCATGCTAATTATGCTATTCTGCAACTTGTTTTCTTTTCACTTAACTATGTGTCTTTACGCACATTCATGCGAGTAAACATAGACCTATCTCATACACTTTAAAACGATCTCCCTAGGAGGTTGTAATGTGGTAGCCTTAATCCAGGCATCTTTTGGAGGACATTTAGTTTGTTTCTATTTTTTTTCTCTGTTTGGAAACAATACTGACAATAATGCTCTTGTAATAAATTTGAAGGGGGTGTACTTGAGTATTTCTATAGGATAAATTCCTAGAACTGGAATTGCTAGGTCAAAGGACATGAATATTTTACATTTTGATAGCTATCATTAAGTCGCCTCCCAGATAGGCGGTACCAACTTGCACCCTCTCCAACAGTAACTGGTGATGTCTGTTTCCCCTCTCTCCCCATCAGCATTTATTTTCAAGTATATACTACATGATTATAAGTGCTTGAAAATGGGTTGGTGTATTCATCCACCAGGCCTGCTATAACAAAACATGATGCACTAGGTGGTCTAAATGACAGACTTTTTTTTCTTTTTCTTTTTAATTGAGGTATAGTTGACTTATGATGCTGTGCCAGTTTCACACATACAGCAAAACGATTAAATTATGTACATATTATTTTACAGACATAGTTCCGGAGGTTGGAAGTCTAAGATCAAGGTGCTGGCAAGGTTGGTTTCTGGTGAGGCCTCTATCCTTGGCTTCTCACTGTGTACCTCACACATGGCGTTTTCTGTGTGTGTGCACACAGAGAGATCTCTAGTGTCTCTTCCTCTTTTCAATAAGGACACTAGTTCTATCAGATTAGGGCTCCACCCTATGACCTCATTTAGCCTTAAGTACCTTCTTAAAGGCTTCCCTGGTGGCTCAGACGGTAAAGAATTCACCTGCAATGCAGGAGACCCAGGTTCAATCCTTGGGTCAGGAAGATCCCCTGGAGAAGGGAATGGCAACCCATTCCAGTGTTGTTGCCTGGAGAATTCCATGGACAGAAGAGCCTGGTAGGCTACAGTCCATGGGGTCACAAAGAGTCAGACATGACTGAGCGACTAACACTCTGCACTTTCTCTACCTTCTCAAAGTTCTTATCTCCAAATACAGTCACATTAGTGGGTTAGAGCTTCAACATGAATCTTGCAGGGACGCAGTTCATCCCATACCAATAGGTAAAATATAAATCAAAAAGCTGAGTGGAGCAGATGGAAATGTTAAACCAACTGAAATAATAAATGCAGCTTAAAGATCACAGCATCTCAGGTAACTTTGCTGGGTTAAGAAAGAGGAGCAGGAGTACTAAAACAAATATGTTTTATCTTTTACAGTTGAATTCTATATTTCAGGACAGTGAATTTGTTCTTGCTAACCTGGCTGTTCAAATTAAAAACAGGTATGTGAATGTCATCTGCTGTGGGTCTGTTCCTATCTGGAAGGTATATCCTTGGTTTTTGTTTGAGATTGCTGCATTTTGAGTTGCATCTTCCCTTCTGACTGTAGGTTCTCTTTGGATTGATAAAGAGGTTTGTATTATTACTGTAAGGTATAAAGTCAATGAGAGAACAAAACAGAAAAAAATAAATAGGGGAAGTAGTAGAATTAGACTCAGTTACCCCTAAAACCCCTTTTAGCTTTAAAATGCTATGATTCTGCGACTTAGGGGAAAAAAATCATGTCTTAAAGGAATGAAAGGTTAGGAATGGCCATTGTATGAGGATTGACAAGTCCTTTTATTTTTGGATAATGCACTTTCAAGAATGACAAATTCTAAGGGAACTCGCAATGTTTCAAGTGAGGAATGGTAGCTAGTTCCAGAATTGCCTGGGGCACAGATTTGGAGAGGTGATTGCAGTGAAATTGGCAGGTGCTGAGTACTATCCAGAAGACCATAAAAAAGTTAACTGGTCATCTGAGAAATATTTTCTTTGCTCTTGTCCTGCACATAGACTAGTCCTCTGTTAAAAGAAAATCCCAAAGAACCCCTTCGAAAAATAAGCGTGGTTCTAGTACACTATGGTTAGCTGATTTTTTAAAAAACACTGCCTGTCTTCCATACACTGGGATTTTTGTTTCTTTTGCATGTTCAAACATAAATGGGTTCAAGAAAGTTCCCAGAAAGTAATGGAAGTAAATCAATGATAGGTTATTAAAAGAAAATTGGAAATGTCTAAAGTATACACCATTCTTTCAAAGAACTATGTCTATGATTTTTCTTTATTACGGAGTTAATATGTGGTCAATGTAAAAACTTAGAGCTTTACAGAAATGTATGATATGGACAGCAAAAATCTCCAGAAAACTGCCTTTCCCCACCTACTTTAAGAACTCTGGTTAATGGCTTATTTTATATATTTCTCTAGATTTGTTGTCATGGGTTTACTAAGAGAATGGGATCACATTCTACATACTGTTTTACAACTTTCTTTTCTTGCCTTAGAATACATCATGTATATCCTTTCCAACTAATACTTACAGATGTAGCGTATTTGTTTTAATGACTGCGTAGAATTCTTTTGTATGGGTGTGCTGTGGTGTATTTATCCAATTACCTCGTGATGGACATTTGATTTTCTTCACCTTTGTATATATATTTTTATACACCCCTGCTGATACTATTATGGAACAGATTCCTAGAAGTAGGATCACTGAATCGAAGGCTTACCACCATTTTGGTATGCAAATAATGACCCAGCTCTTTTAAAGTGTCTACTTAGAAAAGGGAACCCTCTTACACTGTTGGTGGGAATGCAAACTAGTATAGCCACTATGGAGAACAGTGTGGAGATTCCTTAAAAAACTGGAAATAGAACTGCCATATGACCTAGCAATCCCACTGCTGGGCATACACACTGAGGAAACCAGATCTGAAAGAGACACGTGTACCCCAATGTTCATCGCAGCACTGTTTATAATAGCCAGGACATAGAAGCAACCTAGATGCCCATCAGCTGACGAATGGATAAGAAAGCTGTGGTACAGATACACAATGGAATATTACTCCACAGTTAAAAAGAATACATTTGAATCAGTTCTAATGAGATGGATGAAACTGGAGCCCATTATACAGAGTGAAGTAAGCCAGAAAGATAAATACCAATACAGTATACTAGCACATATATATGGAATTTAAAAAGATGGTAACGATAACCCGATATGCAGGACAGAAAAAGAGACACAGATGTAGACTTTTGGACTCTGTGGGAGAAGGTGAGGGTGGGATGATCTGAGAGAATAGCATTGAAACATGTATATTATCAAGTGTGAAACAGATCGCCAGCCCAGGTTGGATGCATGAGACAAGTGCTCAGGGCTGGTGCACTGGGAAGACCCAGAGGGATGGGATGGGGAGGGAGGTGGGAGGGGGGATCAGGATGGGGAACACATGTAAATCCATGGCTGATTCATGCCAATGTATGGCAAAAACCACTACAATATTGTAAAGTAATTAGTCTCTGACTAAGATAAATAAATGAAAAAAAAATTGACATCATCAAAGAAATAATAATAAAATAAAGTGTCTCCTTAGAGCCCTAGTATTATCCAAATTTCAAGCAGGGGGATTCTACCATTCTACCTCACAGTTGTCTTTCTCCTGAACTTGTTCTCTCATGTATTTGGTACTGTGGTTTATTTTCCTATAATTTTCTGGTGATTTTGGTACAGAGACATTACTGGGGAAGAAATAACCATGGACCAATTTGTAAGTATTTTTTCAAAACAAATCTACTTGTAACCCACCCTATACCTGATTATATATGGGTAAATAGCTCTTCCATTCAAGTGCATATTATCAGGCAAGGTTCAGCTGTAATAATTGAGGGGCAAATTACATTACTTTCTTTGGGATCTGCCAAGAATCCACTAAGAAAACCAATCTCTGCTTTTCTGAACTGTCTATGGGGTAATTTTTTGAGGCACATTTTGGGATTTGTGGGAGTATGGAATGATTTGAGGATTGCAAATGATAAATGGAATTTCTTGTTTGTAGGCATCTGGCAAAGAAACCTGATTTTTCCAAGAGTGACACAATTATTTGCAAAATGGACATTCACGTAGTAAATCCACTCTTGTGTAGAATTCAAGTCAATGTGATAAAACTATCTCCCATTATTTGTTCCAGTGCCTTAAAGCTTTACAATGTTAGATTCTGAAAGAATTAGTATGCACCAAGGTTTTAAGTTATTTAAATCTGAGATAAATATTTTGACTACACAAAATACAGTCAAGCCTACAGTGCATTCCAAATTATCTGCCATCACTTAAAATACTATCTGTAAATACCTGAGTCAGAATGTAAAAATTGAAAACAGTATACATAATGTGACATAACTAAAATTCCTCTCAAGTAATAGGTGTAAAAGCCTTTTGGTGGTAATGTGGCCCCCAGAGTCAGGCTGCCTGAGTTAGAATCCCTGCTTTTCCACTTTCTGATTATGAGACCTTGGGCAACTTAATTAAACTCCCTGTACCTCAGTTTCCTCATCTGTAAAATGGAGATGATAATATGACCATTCCTCACAGGGGTGTTGGAAAGATGGAATGGAATAGCCCATATAGAGTGCTTAGTATAGGATGTAGAGCATGGTAGTGTTTAATTTATCACCATGTTTGGATCCAGAGCCTGAAGGCTTTGATTCTGCTGCCAGTTCTGTGACCCGTCAGCTGTGGGATACTGGGCACATCATTTAAGTTCTCTGAGACTAGAAAATGGGGTGACACATCTGTGCATTATCCACTCTACAGTGTTGGTGTCAGGACTAAACGCATTGATGTTTTGTGGGTGATTTGTAGATGGCAATGGGTTACATAGATATAAAGTATAATTATGATTGTAGTTGTTAACAATAGGTCTGTAGTCAATTGTGACATTTGTTTGAAGGTTTCAGTGACTATGTACTTTTCTTTTGCGTTATTTGAAACAGAGAGAAGGGCAAGGACTGGCTACAATTTCCCACATATCATACAGGTAGGAGCTGAGTTTATTCAGAGTTGGTACATTTACTTTTAATTTTCTTTCATTTAATTCTGTATGTGTAGCCTGTTGGTCTGAGTTATCAGAGGGAGATCAAAGTACCTGCTGGTTATTTTGCAGATGCTGTAATTGGACTCTTGCCTACAAGAAATAAGTTGCTTCAGTTGGTCACAGCACAGCCAAGCAGCCTGCCTGCTGCCTCTTTGTAGTGAAGAGAAAATGGGGTCCAAAGTGGTCATAATTCAGGGATAGGGCAATAAAGTGTTGTCATCAAAAAACTCCACGAAATACTGAGCAGGGAAATTGCAAAACAACCTGGAAAGCAGCCTCAGTCTTGTTCAGGCCCGTGGTCCAGGTCCTCCTGGAACACTGGCTATTATTGTTGTTCTGCCTGATGCAACCCAAGAAGGACATATAGACCTAGGGGGGAGGGATGGGGGTCGGTGGAAGGGAGATTCAAGAGGGAAGGAGTGTATGTATACATACAGCTGTTTAACCTTGTACAGCAGAAACTTACACAACATTGTAAAACAATTATATTCCAATAAAAAAAGAAAGGAAAAAAAAAGGACATATAATGACAGAAGGCTCATGGGAAGGTTATTAAAATATTCAGGGTGTGAGAAGATGAAAGCTGTGAAGAGACTGGCTACCAGCGGAATGGGTAGTATAAACAAGGACTTCACTAAATATGGATCAGTTGTGGGGATGGGGTGGGGGTGGCTTCGATTGGACATAGAGAGAAATTCTGAGTAAACACAGGCATATCTGACTTTTAAGAGCTGATAGGAAATATAAGAAAGTATTTCTTCAAATGATGGATCTACAAACAGAAATGGAGAAAAAGCATAGGTAAACTTGTGAGTCTGAAATGTGCTTTGTAATGGAAGATAGAGATACTGAGAATGCCTGAGTACCTCACTATAGAGCTTGAAGTTAAGGGCAGCCCTGTTCTTTCACACCATATCTTTAATGGACAGAACATTCCAGAATAAGACATTAGGTCTTTGTGACCTTGGTTAAGGCTCAGTTTCTTTATCTGCAGAATGGGGGTAACAATAGCACTACCTCATAAGGTTCTTGTGATAATATGAATTAAAACATGAAGAACAAGAGCTCTACAAATGTTGGCTGCTATTATTATCATCATTATTATTTTATTATAGAAATAGGCCTTCTGCAGAACACAGTTTTCTAGACTAATTGAGCATATGCCTATTTGCCTTATTATTGAGGTAATGATGGATAAATTAGAGACCAGAAGAGTAAAAGGTTTTCTCTGAATGCTCCATCTTCTCTATTAATTATCACAAACCCCTAGAAATTGCATAGCTAGTCAATTTCAACATAATGCAAATGTTGCTGACTGTTCTTTTAAAAATGGGTTTTGAGTTGTTTGTTTTGGATACAAGAACATTTATCAGATGATTTCAATGTGCTGTACTCCATCATTTCTGAAGATTTGCCACTTGATAGCTGTAAAATGCTTGATATTTATGGACTACTAATTAAGTCATCTGCACAGAGTTTCAGCACCGCAGGCCAAGTTGCACTCTGTGGCCATAACTGGAACATCTTTCTCTTTTGCTCTGCTTTTTAGCTGTCTTTGTCAGGTCATTATAAAGGCCAGCTCTTCCTTAGAGCCCACTAAATTGATTAGCAGGATCAAAAGTAAAATACATGGCAACCTCATGCATGGAAACTTCACACAAGATCAATTGATATTGTCAGTAAAGTCTGGACATGCTGCAGTGAGAAAACTAGGTAATTTGGGTGAGTGTTTTCATGTGAATTAATTCCCTTTTTTTTATAAAGTCCCGAATGTATACATAGCAAGAAACCCTGCCTTCAGAGGGGGAGAGAAACTGTCTTCAAGTTCCTTTCCACATCCTTGGTATTCATCGTGCCCTGACAGCCTTTTTACCTGGAAGAGCTTGTAAAAAAAACCCAGAGTATCAGAGGAGTCACCAGAGACCATAGACCTGCTCTGGATATTAGCAGCAGCCAGTTCATCAGTGGAGTGGGAGCACATTTTCTCTTGCTTAAATCCTCAGAGAAGGAGAGGAAGGTGTCTTATGACCTTAGAGAGGAGACTGGTATGGCTGGGCAAGGCTTTCTGACCTGCTTCTCTGGCCATCCTGATTTCTGGAATCAAACAAACCAAGTGGGTGGTCAGTAAAAATGGCGACTTTCTCACAAAAACTTAGCTCAGGACACATCTCCCTTTATGTGACAACACTTGGCAGCAAAACTTTGCTTTTAGCATCAACATCAGAACAGAGCACCCTGATCTATACTACTGATGAGGAATACATTGAATTTATGAAAACCAAGTCCAGCCCAAAGTCCATTAAGAAAGAGAAGTCAGCCTTTAGTGTCTGGTCACTGCACCCCAAACTATTAACAACTGCGCTCAGAAGGAGGGCAGTCGGCAGGTGGGGACTTTCGATTTTTTACTCTACATCTCTTTGTGTGGCTTGACTTTTTTCAATGCGTATGTACCATTTTAATGAAACTAAAGCAGAGAAACTGTCCTGTCAAGTGGTAGTTTTAAAGCAAGGGACCAAATGTGAGATGGGACTGGGAGTCTTATTTTAAA
Organism: Muntiacus reevesi; assembly: GCF_963930625.1. NCBI lineage: Eukaryota > Metazoa > Chordata > Mammalia > Artiodactyla > Cervidae > Muntiacus > Muntiacus reevesi. Next base: position 115,848,913 of record NC_089271.1, on the reverse strand, counting down.
AAAAGACTCAATTTAATGTTATTTTCAACCTGCTTTAAATTGCCTGGTAGAAAAGTTTCCCCTTTTATTTGCTGATGTTTATGTGCAGGATAATAATGATGGGTGGTAATGGATGTTCATGAAACTTTTAAGTGCCTTTTGCCCTTTCAAATGTGCATTCATTTTCTCTGTAGAGCCCGGAAAGTGCAAAGCCGAAGAAACAGCCTCTCAATACAAAGGAACATATAAGTGGCTCTTAACCAACCCTACCAAGACAGCCCAAACTAGATGCATAAAAAATGAAGATGGAAGTGCTACTAGACTCTGGTATGCACCAGCTAAGTTCTAATTACTAGTTGGGTACACAAAGATCTGCTTAATTGTGAGCATGTTTCCAAGCCATTTGTCTGAGCACACCTCCTCCTTCCCCCTCTAGTGCCCATCTTCCTTTTTTTTCACCTTGTGGGTCTACTTAAGCATACACATGCCACATAATAACCTAGAAAAATTTTCAAGAAGACAAAAGAGGAAAAAAAAACCCATGATCCTACCACCTGAACACAGGTGCTTTTAGGTGGTTGTACTTTTTTCCATGTAGCCTTTTATGCGTTTTCAATTTCGTGTAGTGGTATTCACCCTTCTTATAGCAGTAATGTCATTTAACCTTTCACTCAGTGGTTTATCAAACATTTTCCATGCTTTACATTTATTGTCTTAATGACCTTTTCAAAAACCTGCCTCAAAAGCTACCTCGTTGAAGGGCCATAATAATTTACTAAATCACTCTACTATTCTTGACTTTAACATTTTCCTTTTTTCATCAGCCCCTCTTTGCTTGCTCTTTGCTAATGGTTTATGCCATTAACTTAAGTGGGCAGAGCAGAGGGACAGCAAGTTTTGACAAAACTGTAAAAGCTGTCTTTTGGAAGGTGACATCTTAGACTGAGTCCTACCTCTTCTTCCCTGCATCTAGTCACTTAGTCAGTCGTGCAGCTTTTATGGTCACAAACAGAGCTCACATCTGCCATTTCCTTTCTGACCCTGCTGTCACTCCCTGGGTGCCTACAGTTAGAGCAGTCTCCTGGCCTTCTAACTGCCTGCTACCTCCCCACCCCCAGCTCTACTTCACACTGCTGCCAGCATCATTTTCCTGAAGTATGGCTGCCAACATGACGATTCCCCACTCCAATTCTATATTGCTTTAAGGATTGAGTCCAAAACCCTAAATAAAGTACTTAAGACCCCCAGGCCCCTTTCCTCCCCCACCCCCAAGAAGGACCATTGCCTTTCTGGACTTGCATCTGTTTCTCTGCTTGTGCTATTTGCTCTGTTTGTGGGAAGGGGGCACTTTCTCCATCTCTTCTTTTAGAGCCCAGCTCAGCTCCAAAGTTACAAATAAGTTCTCCTTGCTTGGTGTTTCAATAGATTCAGTTTCATTTCTACAGTTTTTCCATTTCATGTTTTGCCTAATAAATGTACTTACATTTACAATCTCAAAGCACCAAGTTGCAAGCTCCTCAAGGAGCTGTCTTGTTTGTCTGTAGTACCTACTACCAGTCCTAGAACACAGAAGACTCTCAATAAATGGGTTAGCTGATTTGCAATGAACTGGCTTGAATTGGATCAGGCATAGTGGAGGGTGGATGATGAGGGCCAAAGAACCACAGCCGGGGCTGTACTAACTGTCTTCAGTGACTGAATATGCTGAAATAGAGACCACAATTCTAACAGAAATTTTCTCTTAAAATGAAGGTAAGAGGCAAAGGTGAGGGTAGGAGTCATGTCCAGAGGGGCAAAAATCTCTGCCTTGACTTTTGGTCTAGTGGACGTGCCCCTGCCCCATTTTGGGCTCTCTTGCCTGCCTATGCTTCCTGCATGGGAACCCTAGATTCACTTGCTCCCCAAGAGCGAAGTTTTCTTCACTGTACAAACACTGGGTTCCTACCTTTGCTATCTCAGCTAGGAAGTTGGCAGTAGGCTAAGGGGTGGCATGCCAAAGACATACCATGTTCCTTCACCATTTGCTTTCAAACTATTCTGACCTCATCTTCCAACAATGAAGATTCTATTCATCTCTCCTCTCTTTTTCAGCTCAATCAGTATCGACACTGGCAAATCTCACTGGGAAAAACCAAAGTTTAAACAATGCAAATTGCTTCAAGTGCTTCCTAATAAGATTGTGGATCTTGCTAATATTACAATAAGTGACGGTGAGACTATTCTGCACACATTAGAGAAATAATGGATCCTCAGTTAGTTTGTCTACTTGACCTAAGATCAGAGAGAGTACAGGCAAATCTCCCATAGGAAAATCTACCTGACAACAATCCAATTTCAGAAATGAGGTACTTACTGGTGGTGAAAGTGGGAGTGGAGCGTGAGAAGTCAGAACAGTCAGTGATTTTTGTTTCATAATATTTTCTATTTTATAATATTTGGTTAGTTATTATTTTTGTTTTATTTTAATTTTTTAGAGTTTTAGTAGATAATACTTCATATAGTTTAATATTGAAAAAATAAAAAAAGGTATGCCATGAAACCTCTCCCTCTCACAGCTGACCCCAGCCATTTAGTTAGTATCCATGGAGATATCTATGCCTCTTTAAGGAAATGTGCATGTGTATGTATATTCTTCCTCCCTTATTTTTTCTTCCTCCCTTTTTGTACACGTAGTGGAGAGTGATATACATGCTGTTCTGTATCTTGCTTCTTTCTCTTAATATTATATTGCAGAAATTATAATATTAATGTATGAAGAGCTTCCTTATTTTTTTTCACTGTGTTGTGTTAACACAGATATACCCCAATTGATTTCTTTAAACTGTTGCCTATGGATGTCCATATGGATGGACATTTAACTTAATAATTACACCTTGTTTTTTAAAAAACTGCTGTAATGGACATTGTGCATGTGTCATTATGTGCAAGTATGGTATGCTCGAAGCATAAATTCCCAAAAGTAGAATTGCTGGGTCAATCATACTTTTTTTAAGATAAATTATTTTTATTTGCTATGCCAAAACTTTTTGAATTGATAACACTGTACTTTACATTAGCATTTCTTTTTTCTTATTTGCTTTATTTCTTCTGGCATTTTTGACTACTTGAGTGGGTAGCCTATCCCTTCTTCAGTGGATCTGCCTGACCCAGGGATTGAACCGGGGTCTCCTGCATTACAGGCGGATTCTTTACCAACTGAGCTATCAGGGAAGCTTTAAAATTGAAGTATAGTTAATTTGGGCTTACCTGGTGGCTCAGTGGTTAAGAAGCTGCCTGCTATGCAGGAGCTGTGGAGATGTGGGTTCGATCCCTGGATTGGGAAGATTCCCTGTAGGAGGGCATGGCAATCCACTCTAGTATTCTTGCCTGGAGAATCCCATGGACAGAGGAGCCTGGCAGACTACAGTCCATGGGGTCACAGAGTCGGACATGTCTGAAATGACTTAGCAGGCTTGCATGCATAGTCAATTTACAATGTGTTAGTTTCAAATGTACAGCCAAGTGATTCAGTTATACATGTGCATATATATATATATAAATTTTCATTCTTTTCCATTGTACGTTATTACATAATATTGAGTATAGTTTCTTGTGTGTACAGTGGGAACTTGTTTATCTGTTTTGTATATAGTAGTGTGTTAATCCCAAACTCCTAACTTATCCCTCCCTGCTTCCCCTTTGGTAACCATAAATTTGTTTTGTCTGAGTCTGTTTCTGCCTTGTAAATAAGTTCATTTCTCTCATATTTTAGATTCCACATATGAGTGATATCATATGATATTCGTCTTTGTCTGACCTACTTAGCTTAGTGTGATAACTTGTAAGTCCACCTGTGCTGCTGCTAATGGCATTATTTCGTACTGTTTTATGGCTGAGTGATATTCCACATATATGTACCACATCTTCTTTATCCATTCATCTGTCAATGGATGTTTATATTGCTTCCATGTATTGGTTATTGTAAATAGTGCTATGAACATTGGAGTGCATGGATCTTTTCAAATCAATCATACTTTTCATGATATCAAAATGCTCTCTGTAATAGTTGCACCAACTTCTACTCCCACTTACAAGGTGTGAAAGTGCCTGTTTCTGAATATCTTCAAATCAGCACAGCATGTTATCAGATTTTTTGATGTTTGTGATTTGATAAGTTAATCTCAATGTAGTTAAAAATTTTATGGAGATATTGACATAAAATTCAGCCATGTAATGTGTATAGTTCAGTGCTTTGTAGTGTATTCACTAGATTGTGCAACCATCACCACTAATTCTAGAACATTCCAATCACTCCTAAACAAAATGCCATACATGTTAGCAATCACTCTCCATTCCCTCTTTCTCCCAGCCCAATCTACTTTCTTTCTTCTTTTAATTTAATTTTATAGTTGTAAGAACACTTTACATGAGACCTACTTTCTTGACAATTTTAAAATGTACAATGCATTACTATTGACACCTGACACAATGTTTTATAGCAGATATCTAGAACTTATTCATCTTGCTTAACTGAAAGTTTATGCCTGTTGATTAGTAACTCCCCACTTTCCTCTCCTCTAACCCCTGGTAATCACCATTTTACTCTGTGCTTCTGTGAGTTTGACTATTTTAGATTCCACATATAAGTGAGATTATGCGTATTGATCTTTCTGAGTCTGGCTTATTTCACTTAGCATTATACCCTTCTGTTTCATCCATGTTGCTGCAGATGACAGGATTTCCTTCTTTTTTAAGGCTGAATAATATTCCATTTTGTAAGTATGTATACATATATATGTATAATAAATTTTTATTTATTCAATTACCTCTCTACAGGTTCTTAGGTTATTCTCATATATTTGCTATTGTGAATAATGCTACAATGAACAAAGAAGTGCAGATATCTCTTTGAGATAATAAGTTTATATCCTTTGGATATATACTCACAAGTGGTATTGCTGGATCATATTGTAGTTCTATGTTTAACTTTTTATTATTTTCCACAGTGGCTGCAGCAGTTTACATTTACATAAACAGTGTATAAGGGTGCCCTTTTCTCCACACCCTTGCCAACACTTGTTATCTATTTATTTCTAATAATTGCCATCTCATTGTGGTTTTGATTTGCATTTCCTTGATGATTAGTGCTGTTGAGCACCTTTTCACATACCATTGGCCTTTTGTATGTCTTCTTTTGAGAAGTGTATGCTCAAGTTCTTACCCTATTTTTAAATTGGGTTCTCTGGGATTTCTTCTATTGAGTGGGCGGTATATTTTGGAAATTAACCCCTTATCAAATGTATGGTTTGCAAATATTCTCTCCCTTCTGTAGGTTGTCTTTTCACTCTGTTGATTATTTCCTTTGTTGTGAGAAGCTTTTAGTTTGATGTAGTCCAACTTGCTTACTTTTGCTTTTGTCATCTGTGCTTTTGGTGTCACATCAATGAAATCATTGCCAAGATCAATATCATGAAGCTTTTATCTTATGTTTTCTTCTAGGAGTTTTAAAGTTTTAAGTCTTAAATCCACTTAGAGTTGATTTTTGTGTGTGGTATAAGGTAAAGGTCCAATTTCATTCTTTTGTATGTGGATATCCAGTTTCCCATTTGTTTAAGAGACTCTCTTCACCCATTGTATATTCTTGACATCCTTGTTGAACGTCACTGTATATTCTTGGTATCCTCGTTGAACGTCAGTTGATATATGGATTTATTTCTGGGTTTTCTATTCTATTTCATTGATTTATATGCCTGTCTTCATACAAACTTCATACTGTTTTGATTACTGTAGCTCTGTAATACATTTTTACATCAAGGAGTGCAATGCCTTTGATCTACTTTCTCAAGGTCAATTTGGCTGTTCAGGGTTTTTTTGTGGTTCCATATGAATTTTAGAATTGTTTGTTCTATCTCTGTAAAAAATGCCATTGGTTAGACCAGTTTGGTGAAGTCTGTTTCCCCTGCAGTGGATGCAGCCTTGGAAATGTATACATTTTCCTCGAGCACTACGAATGACTGTGGCTCTAGCTGAGTTCTCTCTATTTCTCTGATTTCCCCACTGAGCTTCTGGCTGGGCTGCCTCTGTTGGTATCACAGCCAGTTGTTAACATCCTAGTTGATAGTTGATTGCTCTGTTATTTTTCACAAAACCCTAGGGTATAAATTGCTCCACAGTTTGATCCAATTAAAGTCTGTGCCTTTGTTAGGAGAAGAGTATTCCCAATCTTTGAGTCTTTCTTCTAGCCTCCTCTGGGCAAAATATCTGTCCTATGGGGCAAGAACTTGGTGGTGGTGGTGGTGGTGAATATGCCCTTCACCAGGTACTTCACTAGGGTCTTCCTTATGCAACAGGAGTTGTGTGTGCACTTGGGCACAAGAGGGACTTACTGCTCACACTCAGCTGCTGCCACTGCCTAGTATGGATCTTCAATAGCCCAGAGCTGGAAAGGTGGGAACTGCAAACGTTCACTTGCCATCAAATCCACTCAGAATACTTCTTCCATCTCAGGGACCTGGGGGAGATGGTAAGTGACTCTCAGCTGCTTAGCCCAGTGGAACTATTCATTTGCAAGGCAGATCTGTGGAGGATGGGTGCAGTTCCTAGTTCAGATGCCATGGCCCACCACTGCACTTGACAAATTTCTGTAGATTTTCTTCAATAAATGCTTGTCAGTCTGCTGTAAGATCTCCCATCAACCTCCAGAGACTTTGAATGATTATCTTAGCTAACTTTGACCAGCACCAGAGATCTCTCTTGTGAATGGTTCCCTAAGCCTCTCCTTATTACACTATCCTGAAAGTCCTGCCTCTGCTTGTCAGTGTTTTTTAAATTATACATAAAGTTTTCCACACAGAATTTCCATTTATGCACATCCTGTCAGGCATTGCTCTACTGTATACGGTGGTTTCCTCCTATCATGAAGAGTTAGAAATTGAGATGTAGGCATTCCAGTACCCTGCAAAAGGGCCAGGGAAGAGCCTTGAGGCAGTGAACTTCTGAGTCTTGTCTTTTTGCAGAAGACTTAAATTCGAGATCCTAGGCAAGGAATACCTAGAGGAATTAGAAAAGCAAGCACATCTCTGATGGTTTCTAGATCTGAAATCATGAGTCAGGGCAAGAGAGAGTGTTGCAGCTTGAAGTGAGTGGGTGGCAAGATAGAAAGGTCTGTGTTTCCTGCTGGCCTCCCTCCTTTTGAGTGACACATTTTTCTTAGACATGCTAATAGAATTTTCTCTGTGGAAGAAAAAGTTAACAAACAACCATAACAAAAACAGAAGCATGGCATTGGATTGGGATTTTTAGAAAATTAACTGTCAGAAGTCACTTTATTTAAAAAAATCTGCAGAGAAACAGAAGAGTGAGAGGGTGACTATATGTATACAACTGAAAAATAAACTATCAAATTTATTAGCTTTGGAAGAATCTTTCACCTTGCAAGGTAGAAGCTTAATGACAAATGAGTACAGTTAAGGAAAGAAAAATGCATTCACATTGAAACAATTTTTCTTTAGCTTTCAATCTTGCTGACAAGTGTGAGATATCTTGATTGGAGAAAACTCATCACTTCCCCACTTAAATTCTCAATTCACAAAACTCCTTAATATCACAGTTAGAAAAGCCACCCTTATTTCAAAGTTCTGTAGATTCTTCTTTGTGCTGAATTTTTGTTACCTCTATGATGTTGAGGCTGCATCACTCTCTGAAGTTGGCTAGAACTTTTCACAAAATTGTCTCCTGTCTGTGTTCATTCCACCATCAGGGTAGAAGAGTATGTGATTGACATAGAATGATGTAATTCTCAGGATGTCAGGGAGAAGGCCTGCAAAGTACAGCTGCTCCAACGCCCAACACCATGGAGAAAACGGACAAAGGCACAAATGCTGTAGTAGGAAATGATGTTGAAGAACACTAGCTTTGGAATCAAGTAGGCCTAGATTAAAATTTGGGTTAGAATCTCTGTGTCTTAATTTCTTAATCTGTTTAAAAGACAATATTAGTACCTACCACATAGGTTTAAGGTGATGGTGAGATGAAAAAAAATGCATGTATATGGCCCTGCTATGGTATCTTGTCTCCAAAGTAGCCACCATCGATTCATTCCCTCCTTGTCAACTGAGAGTAGAATCAGAGCTAGCTTGTGACTGCTTAACCCAATAGAATTGGGCAGTAGTGACTGCTGTGCCATTTATGGAACTAACTTTTAAGAAGACTGGAATCTTCTCCTTCCTTTCTATTGATACGTTCTCATCCTCTCAGAACCCAGACTCCAAAAGCCCAAACAGTGGTGTGCTGGGAAATGTTTAATGGCAAGCTCTATGGGAAAAAAGTAATAAATTTGTAGCATTTGCTGATTGCTTTGCTGTAATACTCCTCCCAAGGCTGAACACAAACTACAACATATAGCACTGAACATAAAGTTGGTAAGAGATTCATGAATACAGTAGATGTAAACAATCACAAGAGCATAGATTATTAAAATGCAGTAAAATAATTAGGAAGTAATGAGTTCTGATTATCACTATTATTTGTAATATGCTTTATTTAATTGTAAGTTTATGTAATTTAACTTTTAATAATGGCTCACAAAATTCCTGAGAATATAACAATTGGTTCTCAATAGCTGATACAAGCTGGCTCCAGTACACCATAAACCAGATCCAGTGTACCACTGAGCCTAAGCCAGCAGGAGAGGTCATGTGTAGGGAAGAGCCTCAGCTGACTCAAGGACAACAACCTCAACTGACCAGTCTATGGTAGCCTCAACTGCCAGGCATGTGAGGGAGTCATCTTGGATTTCCAGTCCAGTCTAACCTTCAGATGACTCCAGTCCCACCTGTCATCTGACTGCACCTACATGAGAGACTCCAAATGAGAAGTGCTCACCTGAGGTTTATCAACACAGAGAATAATGAGAGATAACAATTAACTGTTGTCTTAAGTCATTAAGTTTTGGGATTGTTTGTTCTGCAGCAGTAGATAACTAGAACACAGGCTTATAGAAGTTGCTCAATGAATAACTGATGTTATTGTTTTCATTATTGTAATTACTGGCAGATTAATCTTAACTACTTCAAGCAATGGAGGTTATTTATTCTACAGCTAATAAGGGAGGACTCCTTTTATTGCTTTTGCTTGGGAACTTAGAATTTTCACACAATGCATGTAATTTGTCTTGAATTTTGCTTAAAAACCATACAACTGCCAATGAAAAATCTGTAGTTACTTTCCACAATATGTAATAGTCTCCCATTGGCCTATTGTTTACTTTCATTTGGCCACAGCAGGGAGTGCATGAAGTGAAGTCCCATCACTGAAACGCAAAGAATAATGACCCAGGGAGGCAGCTCCCATTTACAACAAAGCCTGGACAATTTAATAAGAGCAGTAGAAACATCTGTGACTGAGCATGCTCTATTTTTCTGCCATTGCTGGACAGATTGGGGTAATGGTTAAAGAGGGACAATTGAGAGGATCTCAGTTAAGATTATTTAATTTGTGTTGATAAGAACGGACTAAAGAGAGAGAGAGACAGACAGACAGAGATTAAAGCAAGAAATGAGAGGGAAATGGGAGAAAGAAAAAAATGGCCTTTGTAAGCTATGTTGGGGATAAAATTGTGGGGTGCTTGGAGTAGGAGAGAGGGGTTTGGAGAGATGCTGCCAACTGCGGAGGATGCAGAGAGAGAGAGAAACAGTGAGAGAAAGAGTTGGTCATTTGTAATATAACTTGGGTTAAGTGTGTTATGAATGTAATCTCTCTCTGGAATTTTTCTCAACAGACTCTATTTTTCTTTTTTAAAGAAATTTCTCAAAATCATTTATTGTTGGCTTTCACATTATTTTTCAATTATTTTCCATTATATTTTGATTATTGGACTTGAATGTGAGTGTTTTAAGCTGGGAGGGCACCACAAGAGAGCCCAGCTTCATCTCTCTCTCTCTTTAGTTGCTAAGTCGTGTCTGACTCTTGCGAACCCGTGGACTATAGCCTGTCAGATTCCTCTGTCCATGGGATTCTCCAGACAAGAATACTGCTTCTTGATATAACTTAGGTTATATCAAACTAAAGTCTAGTTTTGTATTTGTCTAATAACGCTGTTTAACACTGGGTGATGATCCCAACAAAAAACTACTTTTAAAAAGCACTTACGAGACATGAGGACTTTTGAACACTGACAGGATATTTGATAATATTGAGTATTATTATAAACTTTTAAAAGATATGATATTGGTATTGTGGTTCTGACAAAGTTTTTTGTTTTATTACTTTTTATTTTTATCTGGAGGATAATTGTAGTCCTTTGTTTTAGAGATGCATTCTGAAGTGTTCATGGAGGAAATGATATGATGTCTGGGGGTTGCTTTAAAATAATCTGGGGTTGGGAGAAGGTAGGTGGAATTGTAGATAAAATAAGATTAGCTCTTCATTCACACTTGTTGAAGCTAGGTGATTCATGAGGTACATTGAGATTCATTATACTATTCTTTCTACTTTTGTGCATATTTAAAAATTTCCATAATAAAAAGTGAAGAAAAAAGTGGGTGAATTAATATCTATTGTTCTTACTCTCTAGAAAAACCTGAAGTGCTCTTTATTGTTATGTGGTCCATATTTGCTTTTGTTCTGCACGTTGCTGGTTCTTGACAGAACAACATAATCACCATCCTTGATTATGAAAGCATAGAGTGAGTATGATATTTGAGTACAGATGGGATCTACTTAACTCAATCCAATACTCAAAAGTCTTAACTTAATTAGAATCTAATTGCAAGATAATCTTTAGTGACAAGAAAGGTTTCCCTAGGGGAGTATTTAAAAAAGGATTTAGTGAATAAAAATTTGACTTATGTGCTACTTTCTGGGACTCCATCAATTGTAGAAATTGAAGTCCAGTGTTTCCTTCACAAATTTTGCTAACTTGGTATATGTTTCCATTTTACTGCCTTTACTTTTTGAAGGGAAAGAACAGCATGGCCCAAAACTAGGTAATGCAGCACCTTTTATATTTCAATTTTCTTTCCCCAGAAAATGTGAATGATGTTGCAGAGCACATTTAAAATTTAATCAATGAATCCCCTCTTCTGGATGAAGAAGAAACAGACTATTGTTTCAAAAGTATCTGATATTTCACAATGTGATGTGGTAAGTATGAACCTAACCCAGACTATATTACAAATAATCAGTGCTGCTTTGGGAAAGCAAAACAATTCAGCATCTGATCTGCATGAAGTAAGCAAAGAGTAAGTACTAGTACTTTGGTAAAATAAGTTATTTCAAAATATTTAAAATATATATTGTTAATCCCTTTGCATACAGGCATTAATAATTCTAAAGGTCAGGTAGCTATGGGTTGAATGCTTCGTTAGTACAACATGATGGCGTCATCCTCTTGGAATCCCAATTGTGAAAGAATGCATTCAAATTCTAACTGAACCTTAATGACAGCAACTTTCCAAATAAATAATTATCCCAAGTCAAACGTTCAATTTCCTGGTGTTCCCCAATGTTCCCCATTTCTACATAGTGCATCCACCCAATGCTTAAGCAAAAAAACTTGAGGACACTAATTACTTCCCTGTGTTGGGTCCCACTCTTTGTGACCCCATGGGCTACAGCACACCAGGCTTCCCTGTCCTTCACTATCTCCCAGAGTTTGCTCAAATTCATGTCCATTGAGTCAGTGACGCCATCCAACCATCTCATTCTCTGTCACTGCCTTCTCCTCCTGCCCTCAATCTTTCCCAGCATCAGGGTCTTTTCCAGTGAGTTGGCTGTTCACATCAGGTAGCCAAAGAATTGGAGCTTCAGCTCCAGCATCAGTCCTTCCAATGAATATTCAGGATTGATTTCCTTTAGGATTGAATGGTTGGATCGCCTTGCTGTCCAAGGGACTCTCAAGAGTGTTCTCCAGCACCACAGCTTGAAAGCGTCAATTCTTCGGTGCTCAGCCTTCTTTATGGTTCAACTCTCACATCCCAGGCTTCCCAGGTGGCACTACTGGTAAAGAACCAATCTGCCAATGCAGGACACATAAGAGACACAGGTTTGATCCCTGGGTTGGGAAGAATCCTTGGAGGAGCACACGGCAACCCACCCCAGTATTCTTGCCTGGAGAATCCCCATGGACAAAGAAGCCTGGTAGGCTACAGTCCATAGGGTTGCAAAGAGACTTGACTGAAGTGACATAGCACCGTCTCACATCCATACACAACTACTGGAAAAACAATAGCTTTGACTATATGGACTTTTGTTGGCAAAGTGATGTCTCTGCTTTTTAATATGCTGTCAAGGTTTGTCATAGCTTTTCTTCCAAGGAGCAAGCGTCTTTTAATTTCATGGCTGCAGTCACCATCTGCAGTGGTTTTGGAGCCCAAGAAAATAAAGTCTGTCACTGTTTCCATTTTTCCCCCATCTATTTGCCATGAAGAGATAGGACCAGATGCCATGATCTTCATTTCTTGAATGTTGAGTTTTAAACCAGCTTTTTCACTCTCCTCTTCCACCTTCATCAAGAGGCTCTTCAGTTCCTCTTGGCTTTCTGCCATAAGGGTGCTATCATCTGCATATCTGAGGTTATTGATATTTCTCCCAGCAATCTTGAGTCCAGTTTATGTTTCATCCAACCCGGCATTTTCCACAATGTATTCTACATATAGGTAGATAAGCAGGGTAACAATATACAGCCTTGGTGTACTCCTTTCCCAATTTGAAACCAGTCCCTTGTTCCATGTCTGGCTCTAATTGTTGCTTCTTGACCCACATGCAGGTTTCTCAGGAGGCAGGTAAGGTGGTCTGGTAATCCCATCTCTTCAAGAATTTTCCACAGTTTGCTGTGATCCATACGGTCAAAGGCTTTAGCCTAGTCAATGAAGCAGAAGTAGATGTTTTTCCGGAATTCCCTTGCTTTTTCTAAGATCCAATGGATGTTGGCAATTTGATCTCTGGTTCCTCTACCTTTACCAAATCCAGCTTGTAAATCTAAAAGTTCTTGGTTCTTGTACTATTGAAGCCTAGCCTCAAGGATTCTGAGCATTACCTTGCTAGCATGTGAAATGAGCACAATTGTGTGGTAGTTTGAATGTTCTTTGGCATTGCCCTTCTTTGAGATTGGAATGAAAGCTGAACTTATCCAGTCCCGTGGCCACTTCTGAGGTTTCCACATTTGCTGGCATATTATTCCTGGAAACCATCTACTTCTCTCCATTGCCACCACTACCACTTTAGGCCTAGCACCGTTTCTCTCAGCTGACCTTCTACGATAACCTCTTAACTGATCTCCCAGCCTCTGCTCTTGCCTCTCTGTGGTCTGTCTTCTACAGAATGATCTTTTAATGCATATATCAGATCATGTTATTGTCTTGCTTTTAAAAACACTCAAGTAGATTTCTGTTACATATAGACTAAAATCCAAATTTCTTGGTTTATGAGACCCTGCAGGATCTAGCTTTACATATATCAATTTCATCTAATCTTTAATACATTCTTTTGAGATGAGTGCTCATATTATTAACTTTGCAAATGAGGAGACTGAAGCTTGATGAGGTCATTTGATTTGCCCACACAGTTAGAAATTAGAGCAACTAAGCTTTAAATTTCAGCTGCTCTGACTCCAAAGTCTATGCTCTTATCTAGTAATTGCTAAGCAATATAAAGATAGTGATTAAATCTCAAAGAAAATTTTATGTAGAGGATATTTTATAAGGAGGATGGGTTTTACATTCAAAAGCTAAGAATACTCTTCTCTACCTGTTATTCCTTGCAGAATTATGAGGATAATTGAGCGTGCTGATCACAAGATGGAGTTTCCTGGGAGGACAGCAAATCTGATGGTGGCCAGGCTGGCTTTGGCTGTCCTATGGGTGGACCACACATTTGAAGGCATGGCCTTCAGCATTCTCTCCTATAAAGAAGGCACAGAGCCTGAGGTGTGTGGAGCTCAGGGTAGTGAGAGCAAATCAGCCAAACACTGCTCCTAATCTTCATTCATCTACTCCTTGGAAGGAGATGGGGTACTTTTTTAACCTTCATGGAGCCTTATGAAAATACAAATATCCCAGGGAAGATTCATGCATAACCCTTTGTAAGCCAACAGCTTAGTTGGAACAGTGTCCATGAGGTATGCAATAATACCGCTTTTGGTCCTGTGATCCCAAATCTTCCCAAAGGTCAGTTTATCAATAACTACCATTTATGGTGGCTCAGTGGATACAGAATCTGCCTGCAATGGAGGAGACCTGGGATCAATCCCTGGATCTAGAAGACCCCCTGAAGAAGGAAATAGCAGCCCACTCCAGTATTCTTGCCTGAGAAAGCCAGTAGACAGAGGAGCCTGGCAGTTGTAGTCCATGGGGTCACAAAGAGTTGGACATGACTGAGCAACTAACACAAGCCATTTATGGAGCACTTACTATATGCTGGGCATTGTGCTACTATTTCATCTGTACACATAAGGAAACAGAGAAATTAAGTAATTTTTCCAAAGACACACAATCTAATGACTGAGCTAGAAGTCAAATTTATGTCTGGTTGGCTTTAAAGTCTGAACCCTTTTCTCTACTCCACACTACCTCATTTGTCCACCAACCCTGGCTCAGAACAATTTGGGAGAGCAGTCTTTTTAAATTTATAGTTTAAAATATTATAAAGTTTGTATATGGGGAAAGCATAAATTTGAAGATTTGAAGTATACTTTCTCTGATTTTTGACAAACGTGTATATCTGTGTAACTCAAACCCCTGTCAAGATATAAAACACTGTTATCCCTCCTGAAAGTCCTCCTGTGTCTGTTCCCATTAATCCCTGTGACAGCTACCTCTGTTGCCTATCACTGTTCTGATTTTTTTTAAAACATAGTTTTGCCTGTTCTAGAACTTTATATAAATGAATTATATGATACGTACTGTCTTGTATAAGGCTTCTTCTATGTACTACGGTAGGATTTTTTTTTGAGATTCATTCTTCTGTTTCTGTAGTTTATTCATTTTATTGCTGACTAATATTCCATTGTATGGATATATTACAGATTGGATTGTTTCTAGTTTGGGGCTATTGTGTTCAGTGCTGCATTGAAGATTTAGGTAAAAGTCCTTGTATGGATATATATTTTCATTTATCTTGAGTAAGGAGATCGGTGCTGGGTGTTCATTGGAAGGACTGATGTTGAAGCTGAAACTCCAATGCTTTGGCCCCCTGATGTGAAGGGCTGACCCTTTTGAAAAGACCCTGATGCTGGGAAAGATTGAAGGCAGGAGAAGGGATGACAGAGGATGAGATGATTGGATGGCATCACCAACTCAATGGACATGTGTTTGGGTAAACTCCAGGAGTTGATGATGGACAGGGAGGCCTGAAGTACTGAGGTTCATGGGGTCGCAAAGAGTCAGACATGACTGAGCGACTGAACTGAACTGAACTGAACTGAGTAAATACCTATGAATGAAAATGCTGGTTCATAAGTTATATGTTTAAATTTGTGAGAACCAACCATACTCCTTTTTAAAGTGGTTAAGGATATGGAGCGATTTTTCATTTTTGTATTGGCCTTTTCTATATCTTTGGTAAAATATCTGTTAAAATTTTTGCCTATTTTTCAGTTGGATTGTTTGTCTTCTTCTTATTGAGTTGAAAGTATTTTTTTTTACAACTTCTGGATATAAGTCAGATACATGTTTTGAAAATATTTTCTCTGTGGTTTATCTATTAGATAAGTGGTGTCTTTTGATGAGCTTAAGTTGTAATTTTGGTGAGGTATAATTCATCAGTTTTTTTTTTCATGAATAACAATATATGACTTGATTAAGAAATCTTTGCCTATTAACAGATCATGAAGATACTCTTTCCTTTAAAAGATCTATGGTTTCAATTTTTACATTTAGGATGATAATCCTAATTAATTGAACCTAATTTTTTGTATGGTATGAAGTGTGGTATGGTGTGTGGTTTGGAGTTAATTTTGTTCCATTTAGAAATTCAGTTATTGCAGCATCATTTATTGAAGATTTTCCTTCCTCCATAAATTACTTTGGCACCTTTGACAAAATATCAAATACTCATGTAAGTATAGGTCTATTTAAGAAAAATTCTATTTTGACCCCACTGCATGGCTTGTGGGATCTTAGTTCCCCAGCATGGGCCCCTGGTAGTGAGAGTACAGAGTCCTAACCACTGGACTTCCATGGAATTCCTTGTGTAGGTTTATTTTTGAGCTTTCTGTTCAGTTCTATTGATTTTTTGTCAAAAAAATATATATATATATCACACTATCTTTATTCCTGTAGTCTTGAATCAAGTAGTGGGAATCCTTCAACTTTGTTTTTTTTCAAGATTGCTGTGGTTATTCCAGGCCTTTTGTATGTCCATGTGAATTTTCTTTTTTTTTTTTTTTTTTTTTCTTTCAGCCATTTTATTTATTTATTTTTTTTTTTTTTTAAATATTATTTTATTAGTTGGAGGCCAATCACTTTACAACATTTCAGTGGGTTTTGTCATACATTGACATGAATCAGCCATATAGTTACATGTGAATTTTCAAATGTGCCTGTCAATTTGTAGGAAAAAACCTTGCCAAGATTATAATTGGGATTGCACAATTTTGGGAGAATTGATTACTTAGTAATATCGAATCTTGTAATATTTATCCAGGAACATTTATTCAGGTCTATTTTAATTTCTCTCAGCAATGCTTTTTTCCCTTTTATTTATTTCTTTTTCTTTTTTTTAATTAATTTTTTATTTTAATTGGAGGCTGACTACTTAACAATATTGTGGTGGTTTTGGCCATACATCGACATGAATCAACCATGAGTGCTAAATGGAGAGGTATTGCCTGTCTTTTGTTAAAGTCATCCTAGATATTTTTTCTGATACTGTTGCAAATGGAATTAAAATTTTTTTAATTGAAGTATAGTTTAATTCAGTTCAGTTCAGTTCAGTTGCTCAGTCATGTCTGACTCTTTGCGACACCAGGCCTCCCTGTCCATCACCAACTCCTGGAGTTTACCCAAACTCATGTCCATTGAGTCGGTGATGGCATCCAACCATCTCATTCTCTGTCTTCCCCTTCTCCTCCTGCCTTCAATCTTTCCCAGCATCAGGGTCTTGTCAAATGAGTCAGCTCTTCGCATCAGGTGGCCAAAGTATTGGAGTTTCAGCTTCAACATCAGTCCTTCCAATGAACACTCAGGATTGATCTCCTTTAGGATGGACTGGTTCGATCTTCTTACAGTCCAAGGGACTCTCAAGAATCTTCTCCAACACCACAGTTCAAAAGCATCAGTTCCTCGGCGCTCAGCTTTTCTTTATAGTCCAACTCTCACATCCAATTACAATGTGTTAATTACTGCTATACAGCAAAACAATTCAGTTATATCTCTCTATATATGTACATTATTTTTCATGTTCTTCTCCATTATGATTATCACAGGATATTTAATACAATTATCTGTGCTACACAGTAGGACCTTATTGTTTATCCATTCTGTATATACCAATTTACATTAAATCAAACCCTCACCCAACCCCATCCCCCTTGACAACAACCAGTCTACTCTCTATGTCCATGATTCATTTGTGTCATATTTTGGATTCCACATATAAGTGATATCATATGATATTTGTCTTTCTTTTTCTGACTTAGTACAAGTGAAATTATATTTAAATTTAATTTAAAAATAAAGTTTACAATTATCTGCTGTATTTAAAAATAAAATTGATAAGCTATATCTATCACCAATCTCTCACTATCTATCCATCCATCTATCATATATCTAAATTTTGTATCCTATGAACTTGCTAAACTCACTTATTAGCTGTAGTAGTTGTTTTAGAGATTATTTGGGCCTTTCTATGCAATGCCATCTGAAAATAGTGACATTAGGCATCTTTCTCATTAATTTTTATTCCTTTTATTCCTTCTTCTGGACTTATCTTGATATTAGTACTTGCAATAAAATGTTGACTAAGTGGTGATAGTGAACATCTTGTCTTGATATCAGGAGAAAAGTATTCACTATTTTACTATTACTATGATATTAGTCGTGTTTTTGTTTTGTTTTTTAAATACCCTTTATTTGATTAAGGAAGTTTTCTTCTGTTCCTAGTTTGCTGAAAATTTTTACTATGAGTGGTTGTTGAATTTTTTTAAATGCTTTTTCTGTATCTCTTGAAATCATCATTTGGCTTTTGTCCATTATCTAATATGGTAAATCACATTGATTTTAGGATGTTAAACCAATCTTTGCATTTTTGGAAGAAACCCTAGTGATTATGATGTTTTATCATTTTTATATAGTGGTATTTTCAACTTGATAATATTTTGTTAAGTATTTTAGCACTTATATTCATGAAGGATGTAGGTTTGAAATTATTTATTTGTTTATGACTTGACTGGGTCTTAGGGGCTACACCGACTTTTCTCTAGTTGCGGTGTGCGGGCTTCTCATTGTGGTGGTTTCTCATTGCAGAGCACGGGCTCTGCGGCACAGGCTTAGTATTGTGGCGCACTGGTTTAGTTGCTCCAAGGCATGTGCAATCTTACCAGATCAGGGATCGAACCGGCATCTTTTGCATTGGCAGGCAGATTCTTTGTCACTGAGCCACTGGAGAAGCTCCTAAAAGTTTTTTTTTTTCCCTCTAGTTTCTTTATCAGACTTTGGGTTGGTGTTTTGCCAACTTTATAAAACTCTTTCAGAAACAGTTTGTGTGACATTGATGTTATTTCTTCATTAAATGCTTGATAGGGCTCACTAGGAAACTCTCTGTGTCTGGAATTTCTTTATGGGAAGTATTGTGATACCAAATCCAACTTGTTTAATGGGTGCAGAGCCCTTCTGATGTTCTGATTCATCTTGTGTCTATTTTGGTTAGTTATATTTTTCTAAGAATTTATTTCAGTTAGCTTTTCAAGTTTATTGGCAGAAGTTGTGCATAACATTCCTATTATTTCTTAACATCTATAACATTTATGAGTGGTCAGCAAAACTTTTCTGTAGAAGGAAGATAGTAAATAATTTAGGATTCATAAGCTATAAATGGTCTCCCTCTCCTGCACATTTTTTCTTTGCTTTGCTTGCTTCCTTTCTTCCCTTCTTCCTTCCTTCTTTCTTTTTCACAACATTTAAAATATGAAATATAAAAGCCATATTTAGTCCTACCAAATAGGCCCTTGGTGCGATTTGCCTTGCTGACCAGTTTGTCAGTCTCTGATCTATAGTGATAATCTCTCTTTCATTTTCGATATTGATAATTTTCTTTTCTAGCTCTTTTTTTCTTGATCAGTATAACTAGGGATATTTTCAAGTTTGTTGATCCTTTCCAAGAACAAATTTTTGGCTTTGTTAATTTTTTATTTTCTATTTTGTTAATATCTTATCTTTATTATTGGGTTTGCCTGGTGGCTCAGTGGTAAAGAATCTGCCTGCAATGCAGGAGCCACAGGAGATGCATGTTCGATCCCTAGGTTGGGAAGATCCCCTGGAGGAGTGCAGGGCAACCCACTCCAGTATTCTCACCTGGAAAATCCCATGGACAGAGGAGCCTGGTGGGTTGTAGTCCATGTGGTGGCAAAGAGTCAAATACAACTGAAGTGACTTGGCTTGCTCTTGCTATCTTTATTATTAATATTTCCTTCCTTGTATTTATTGTGAGTTTACCTTGTTCTTCCTTATTTAGCTTCTTAAGGTAGATCCATAAACCACTGACTTTAGACCTTTCTTCTTTTCTATTAATAATGTAGTCATAAAAAGCTATAAATATCTTTCTATGTACTGCTTTAAGTTGTAGTCTGCAATTTTTGATACGTATTTTCGTCATCAGCAGTTCAAAATATTCATGATCCATGAATTATTCAGGAGTGTATTCATTTGTTTATTTCTTAAAGAGGTTTTGGACGTGGACCATTTTTTAAAAGCATTTGTTGAATTTGTTACAATATTGCTTCCGCTTTATGTTTGGTTTTTGGCCATGAGGCATGTGGGCTCTTAGCTCCTCGACCAGGGATCAAACCTGCACCCCCTCATTGTAAGGCAAAGTCTTAACCACTAGACCACCAGGGAAGTCCCAGGAGTGTACTTGTTAAGTCCCAAATATTTGGGATATATCTAAGATATATTATCGCTGTTGATATCATGTTTATTTCATTCTGGTTACAGAATATATTCAGTTTAACTTCAATCCATTTAAATTTATGGACATTTGATTTATATCCCAGTGTATGATCTATTTTGGTGTTTCATACACTTGAAAACCTTGATGCTTCATGTGCACTTGAAAAAATTTGCATTCTACAGTTGTTGGATATGCTGTACTGCAAATATCAATTAAATCTCAAGGTGATTGATAGTGTTCAGATCATTTACATTTTTACTGATTTTTTCTTGGTTGTTTCCTAGTTTAAAGGGGTGCTAAGATGTCTAACTTGGATTGTGAAATCGTGTATTTATCCCTTTAGTTGCATCACATTTTGCTTTGTTTATTAAGTGAATATACACTTATGTTGTCATGTCTTCCTGACTATACCTCTAATCCTAACCTGTTTATCATTATGAAATAGCCTTTCTTATTTCTGATAATACTCTTTGTCTTGTAATCTATTTTATATGGTTTTAATATAGTCATTCTAGCTTTCTTATACTTACTGTATGTATACATATACATACATAATATTTTTTTCAACCACTTACTTTGTATTTGTGCACTTATAGATAGCACACAGTTTGTGTCTCATTTTTTATCCATCTGAAAATATCTGCCTTTTAATAGAGTGTGTACTTCTTTAACATTTAACATAATTTTTGATATGGTTGTGTATTTAGGACTACCATTTGATTTTATTTTCTATCTGTCCTTCTGGTTTTTGTTCCTTTTGATTTAATATTTTTTATAACTGAATTTTAATTTTTTCTGCCTCTTTAGTTATGTCTATTTGAATTATTAATGGTTGCTCTAGAGATTACAATATATATCCTTATATTTTTGCAGTCTACTTAGAGGTACTATTGTACCACTTCATGGAAAATGTAGAAACTTTAACTATACATATCTATATATACCCTCTGTCTTTTTAAAAACGCTTTTAGGTTCATATGCTGTATTTTCATTTTTGTTCAGTTCAAGAAATTTTCTCTCTCACTCTCTCTGGGTTTTTTTTTTTCTTCTTTTTGACTGTGTGGCATGCAGGCTCTTAGTTCCCTGACCAAGGATCAAACCTGCACCCTCTGCAGTGGACACACAGAGTTTTAACCATTGGACTGTCAAAGAAGTCCCTATACCCTCTGTCTTTTATGTTATAGTTGTCATATGTATTATTACTAACAAGATCAGAAACTCCACTAGACAATGTTATAATTATTGCTTTAAAGAGTCTTAGTGAAATTGAGACTAAAAGTAGCCTTTTATGTTTGCAAGCTCAGTGGCTTCAGACATGTCCAACTCTTTGTGACCCCATGGACTGTAGCCCATCAGGCTCCTCTGTCCATGGGATTCTCCAGGCAAGAATACTGGAGTGGGTAGCCATTCCCTTCTCCAAGAGATCTTCCTGACTCAAGGATTGAACCTGCATTGCAGGCAGATTCTTTACTGTCTGAGTCACCAGGGAAAGTGTGAAAGTTTTAGTTGCTCAGTTGTGTCTGACTGTTTGCAACCCTGTGTAACCCACCAGTCTCCTCTGTCCATGGGATTCTTCAGGCAAGAATACTGGAGTGGGTTGCCATTCCCTTCTCCAGCAGATCTTCCTGATCCAGGGATCGAACTTGGGTCTCCTGCACTGCAGGCAAATTCTTTACCATCTGAGTCACCAGGGAAGCCCTATGTTTATCGAGATGTTTATCATTTTCAATATTCTTCATTTCTTCCTGAAGGTCTGGTGACATTTCCCTTCAATTTGAAGAAATTCACTTAGCACTTCTTGTAGTATGTGGTCTAATGATAATGAATTTTCCTGGCTCTCATTTATCTAAAAAAAATTTTTTTGGCCTTTATTTGAAGGGTATTTTTGTTTACTATGGAATTCTGGATTGACAGCATTTTAGATGTTGCTCCATTCTATTCTGGCCTCCATGTTCTCTGATCAGAAATCAGTAATCATCTGAATTTTGTTTCTCTATTTGTGATGTGTAATGTGTCATTTTTCTCTCTTTGCTTTCAATATTTTCTCTCTTTTTTTTTTGCAGTTTGACTATTATGTGCTTAGGCATGTGTTTCTTTATATTTTTCCCATTTGAAGTTTGCAGAATTTCTTGAATCTGTAAATTTATGTCTTTCACCAAATTTGGGGAGATTTCCGCCATTATTTTTCTAAATATTGGTTCTTCACCATTCTCTCTCTCCTCTCCTTTAGGGATTCTGATTACACAGATGTAAGATTTTTTGATGCTGCCCCACAGGTCCCTGAGACTGTGTTCATGTTTGCAATCATTTTACTATTTAGTCTTCTGATAGTATAATTTCTATTGATTTCTCTTCAAGTTCACTGACCTCTGTCATCTTCATGTTACTACTGAGTCCACTGAGTGTAATTTTTTAAAATTTCAATATTGTATTTTTAGTTCTAAAATTTCCATTTTGTTCTTTTTTGCTTCTGTTTCTATTATTTACTCCTTTAGAATAATTGCAAGTGTATTTTCTTTAAACACTTAAGCATAATTATACTAACTACTTAAAATCCTTATCTGCTAATTCTAACATCTGAGTAATCTCAAGATTGATTTCCATTGACTGTCTTCACTTTAAATGGGTCATTTTCATTTTTTCTTAACATATAGGGTAACTTTGGATTATGTCCTGGCTTTTGTGAATGGTATATTGTGGAGACTCTGGATTTTTCTGTGTTTCTCTGAAAATTATTTGTTTTTGTTATACCAGACAATTAAAATGGTTGGAGTCAAACTAGATTCCATCTCTTGGATGGCAGCTCAAATGTCAGTTAAATTCCTTTATCCTTAGTTGAAGTCTGTCCTATATATATGTGGTTCTGAGGTCAGGCTGAGTTTACACTCAGAATTTTGACTCCCCATCACTAGCTCTCTCCTTTTCAAGATCTCCCGTTGACCTCCCAGTGGCTGTAGTTACTTTGACCTTTGTTTTCTGGTTCTTCATGCCACAAAGACTGAAGGTTTTCTATCACAATTTTAAGTGTCTTTCACAGTGTTTGTTTCAGGCTGTCATCTGGCTAACAGCTGTAAAAAGAGCTAATTCACCTTGTGATGCCACTTTTTTCCAAGTGTCTACTCTTCTCCAGAGCCTGCCTGGTTTTGTTCATTTTCCAGTGTCTTCAAGTCATTGTATTCAGTATAGTTGTTACATGTAGGAAGCCTGAGTCCATCTGGAGCTACTCAACCATACTGGAAGTAAATGTCTTCCCACTGCATTTTGTTTACATATAGGGTTTTCTATTAAAGACCCTGGTCAAGAAAAAAGCCCAGCAACCCCAATGAACTTCTTGGTACCAAAATCGCTCACATGTTGAAGCTAAATTCATCACCTCTTCATAGTACTTGATTGTAGCAAAGTTCATTTGTGCCAGTTCAATTGTGGCTTTTGGGCTCACAATTCATTTTCAGAAATATTACAAACTTTCATCTCCCCATGATATACCCAGCAAGATAATTGTTCCTTGAAAAGCAAAATGGATAATGGGGAAAATGTGGGTGCAGATTACATTTATGCTTGTTCAGCTACATCCCAGCTGTGTGACCCTAGACAAGTCACTTAACGTTTCTAAGCCTTCATTTTCTGATATAATACTGTATATCTTTCAGAGTCAATAGAGAGTTTCAATGACAGGATGCATGTAAGGGTCTCATATACCCTTGTTTTTCCTGGGAGAGTCCAGGTTTGCAACTGTGGTTCCAGTGTAATTATTGATAAAGCCCTCTTTCACTCTCAGAAATATACCTGTACTTATCAAATACTATTACCAGGTGGGGCTAGCAATAAGGAACCTGCCTGCCTACGCAGGAGACATAAGAGACGTGGGTTCGATCCCTGGGTTGGGAAGATCCCCTGGAGAAGGGAATGGCAACCCACTCTAGTCTTCTTGCCTGGAGAATCCCATGGAAAGAGGAGCCTAGCAGGCTATAGTCCTTGGGGTTGCGAAGAGTCGGACACAACTGATGCAACTTAACATGCTCACATGCACCAATCAAATCAGCAAACTCTTCTAATAGTGAGCCTCTAATTCCTAAGGCCTAATGCCTCACTTCCCTGCTCCACTTTTTAAGAAAAGCATTGCTCAATAAACTGTAAGACAATGCCTAATGTCACTGTGTTGGTTTTTTTCTGTTTCTTTTTTTTCTTCCTCTCTCAGAACTGTATTGGAGAAGGTAGCCTGCTTTTGAAGACTGGCCTTTATTCCTGAGAATTATGGCAAATCACCTTATCTGTCATCCCTCTTCCACCTCTATGAATATCCAGGTGGAAGCAGATCGAAGGGACAGAAATAAGGATAGGTCAAGAAAGGAAAAGTGGTGTATGTGTGTGTCTGGGTCTGTGTTCCCCCTGGGTCACATCTTAGCCTGTAATCTGAGTGTGTGCATGTATTGAGTTGGCCAAAATGTTCACTCAGCCGCAACAAAAGTTTTTCAATAGCATTGTTCAAAAACCTGAAGGAGCTTTTTGGTCCACTCAATAAAAGATTTGCATAGCTGGTGGAGCTAGTTCTCACCCTTCAGCCCTCAGCCTTCAGGACTGAGGCTGGGGTTGGGGCAGAAAGTGGGGAGGACTTCAAGCTGATGGATGATGACTCTTTTTTATTTCCTGGTTTTCCTTGACAAATTTCCCTAGACAAAGTCCCCCTGGGGAGAGTTTTGGCCTCCATATATTTACCTAAATCACTGAGGGAGAGAATTCCTGTTAGCAGCTTACACACCATCTTGTTTAATTTTTTTGGCCAAACTTCACTCTTTAAGGTAAGTTCTTGCCTCTGGTAACTGTCATGAACCGACATATGGTGACTCACTGTAATTATGAACTCTTGCTATTTTCATGATGTGCTGTTTATTCTCAAATATGCTCTCTGATTTATTCTGCAAATCTCCCAGCACAACCCCTGGTTCTCAGCATGAATCAACGTCTACTTTAATGATGTTCCTCAGTTTTTCATTTTCACAGCTTCTCAGGTTTGGAAGGGACCTTAAGGATTATCTGATGACCAAACGGAGGCCTCAAGATGTTTCAAAACCAGAAACGAACAGCGAATTCTCCTGATGAAATGCCATTTAGGCCTATCTGTGCTCCCCTCCCAAATCTCCCCTGTATCCTCAAAGCCAACACACACATTTCTCAGGCCAATTTATCTGAAGCTGAGTGGTGTCCAGCAGGACACTTGACTGCAGACATGGTTGCTCTTTCCCACCGCCTCCACAGAACCTTCTCTAAGGGCTTCTGTCCTCACCTGTTATTAAACAGAGAGACAGTATGATGTGGCAGTTAACAGCAGGGACCCTGGGGCCAGATGCAGAATTTAAAGCTGGCTGTGCCATTGTCCACCCACATGAACTCGTGGGCAAGTTCTTCAACTCCCAGTGCCTTTGTTTCCTCCTATGTAAACAGGAGGATAGTAGTACCTCACTGGGATGTTGAAGGATTAAAGGACTTAATACATATAAAATGCTTAGAATAGTGCCTTGTACACAATTAACACCATGTAAGTGTTTGCATTGATTTTACTATTTGATTATCTTGGGGCTCTGCCTAAAGAAAAGCTCATTTCTTCAGCCTGCTCTGTCCCATCCAGCTGCTGGGAAGAGAGCACTCAGAGATGGCATGATGTTGCTGATGACCACTCTTAATTGTTAGTGTTTATACTCCAAGACTCAAAGAGTGCTCTGATATGAACATTTGTATCCTCTCAAAATTCTTTTGTTGAAATCTTAACCCCCAAGGTGATGTATCACCCGGTGAGTCCTTTGGGTGGTGATTATGTCATGAGGATGGGGACCTCATGAATGGGATTAGTGATCTTATGGAAAAAGCCTCAGAGAGTTCTCTCACCCCTTCCACCATGTGAGAATACAGCAAGAAGGTGTCAAACAGAAAGCAAACCTTCACTAGAACCCAACCATGTAGGCACCTTGGTCTTGGACTTGCAGCCTCTAGAACTGTGAAAAATAAATTTCTGTTGTTTATAAGCCATGTAATCTGGACTTTGTTATAGCAGCCCTAACAGACTAAGACACAGAATTTAAGTAATTTTGCCCAAAGTCACACAGCTAGGTAGTGGCATAGCTAGGAATCAAATCCAGGGTGTCTGACTCCAAAGTTCAAGTATTTATGAGGTTCATGAACTAGTGCCTGGGTGTGCACATTTTTTAAAGAGACTATCCAAACAAATGAATTTCTAATGGTCAAATTTCCACAGTGATTTGGAGGCGGTTGTACTGAGCCAGCTTAAACATACTGCATATCAATTCATTATAACATTATCTCCAGCTATATCTCCAGAATGCTGTTCTCCTGGAATTCTGTAATTGCTCCCCTCTCT
Organism: Muntiacus reevesi; assembly: GCF_963930625.1. Classification (NCBI taxonomy): domain Eukaryota; kingdom Metazoa; phylum Chordata; class Mammalia; order Artiodactyla; family Cervidae; genus Muntiacus; species Muntiacus reevesi. The sequence goes on along the minus strand of NC_089271.1, from coordinate 115,822,479 downwards.
GTCTAAATTCTATTTGTTCCTATGGGCTTAGCTCAAATTCCACCTGGGAAGTTTGCCTAAAGTTCATGAACCTCTGCTCTCCTCCTTACCCTCTGCTTGTATTCTTGTGTTACACCTCTGCCTAGTTTCTAGATTGGTATTCTCAAGGAGGTTGTGGCATGTGTCATGGCTCAGACATGTTTTATTTTCATAGCACCTAGCATAGGGCTAGGTACTCAATATGCTTTCACTAGCTGTATATTTATTAGGCATTTTTAATGGAGAAAAATAGCTGGACCCAGGACAAGCCAGTTAATGAACAAATAATCATAATAAAAATTAAGAATGTGATTCATAGCACTCAGATCCTTTTGGCCAGCTTGTAATTTCTGTCACCTTAGATGCCATTATTTTGGTCTTAGCTTCTCTCCTTTCTTCAGAGAGGTGTGCTTGTTTTGTAAAATAAAAGATAAACCTGTTTTGCATAAATTTCACACCTAATAAGTCATTTTTATTCACTAACACCTTCTACTGAAAAAGATTAAAGATCTTTGCCAAAATTAGCCTTCAGACGTCATAGTGGCAGATGAAGAAGGATTAGAAGTAACCTATCATCAATTTCAGAACCGGAAGGATCTTATAATTCATTGTGTCCCATCTCCTCATTTTACCAATGAGGATACTAAGACCCAGAGAGGGGAAGGGACACAATTTATTCATTTATTCACCGAGTTATTTATTCAACTAGCAAATATTTATTAAATTCCTACTATGTGTATTGTGTGGTGCTGTATGGGGGAGGGTTCTCACATGCAAGGGGGTGACCTGAGGCTGGGAACTGAGCCACTCATTTTGGGGGAGTAAGCGCATACAAGAAATGCCACAGTTTAACTACAAACCCTCCCCCGCCCAAGTTCCAAGTCTCACAGCTCTGCTTTCACACTACTTCTTCTAACATCTTTTGATCAAAACCTTAACTGTCATTACAACATATTACCTTAAGTGAAAGTGTTAGTCACTCAGTCGTGTCCCACTTTTTGAGACCCCATGGATTGTAGCCCACCAGTCTCCTCTGTCCACGGAATTCTCCAGGCAAGATACTGGAGTGGGTTGCCATTTCCTTCTCCAGAGGATCTTCCCAACCCAGGGATCGAACCTGGGTCTCCTGCATTGCAGCAGAATATTTACTGTCTGAGCCACCAGGGAAGCCCCATATTGTTAATAAGACACCACTCTTGGAAAACATGTGCCTCCTCTTCCACCCCTCCATTAGTGGTGGCTCTTGGGGAGAGGGCCAAAGCCCAAGGCAAGTACAATATGGCCCAGGGGCTCTGGAAGCACAGAGCCCCAGCACACAGCTGTCTGGGAGCTCAGGAAAGGCCTCTGCAGGAGATGTGTCAGCTGAGATGGAGGTCGAGTACCAGCTAGAAGATTGGAAAGGGTGAGGAGAAGGAGGGAGGAGTGTTTCAGGTGGAGGAAACCGCTTCTGTAAAGCTTCAGAAATGGAAATAGGTCCAACCAAAGCCTAGAACTAGAGGGTAGAAGAGTGAGCAAGCGTTTAGTTCCTTTCCCTGAATGGTTGCCACTTTGTAGGTCAAGGAAATAAAGCCAGAAAGTAGGTTAATTCAGTCCCAAGTCACTACGTGTTTCTCCTCCTTTGGCCTTCTCACTATAGAAAGCCACATCTTTGAGACTAAGTTGGGAGGCTTGTTAGGTATTTGGTCCACCTTCCTTCATGTTACCAGTGTCCCCGACGGGGGAGGGACTTTCAAGAAACAAGAGGGCCTGGGCTAGGACTTGTTTTTTTGTTTTTTTTTTTAGGACATTTTTTCTCTTTTTTCCATTTATTTTTATTAGTTGGAGGCTAATTACTTTACAATATTGTAGTGGGTTTTGTCATACATTGACATGAATCAGCCATGGAGTTACATATATTCCCCATCCCGATCCCCCCCTCCCACCTCCCTCTATACCTGATCCCTCTAGGTCTTCCCAGTGCACCAGCCCCAAGCACTTGTCTCCTGCATCCAACCTGGGCTGGTGATCTGTTTCACCCTAGATAATATACATGTTTCGATGCTGTTCTCTCAAAACATCCCACCCTCGCCTTCTCCCACAGAGTCCAAAAGTCTGTTCTGTACATCTGTGTCTCTTTCTCTGTTTTGCATATAGGGTTATCATTACCATCTTTCTAAATTCCATATATATGCATTAGTATACTGTATTGGTTTTTATCTTTCTGGCTTGCTTCACTCAGTATAATGGGCTCCAGTTTCATCCATCTCACTAGAACTGATTCAAATAAATTCTTTTTAATGGCTGAGTAATATTCCAGGGTGTATATGTACCACAGCTTCCTTATCCATTCGTCTGCTGATGGGCATCTAGGTTGCTTCCATGTCCTGGCTATTATAAACAGTGCTGCGATGAACATTGGGGTGCACATGTCTCTTTCAGATCTGGTTTCCTCAGTGTGTATGCCCAGAAGTGGGGTTGCTGGGTCATATGGCAGTTCTATTTCCAGTTTTTTAAGAAAGATAGCCTCTTTAACAAGTGGTGCTGGGAAAACTGGTCAACCACTTGTAAAAGAATGAAACTTGTAAAAGAATGAAACACTTTCTAACACCATACACAAAAATAAACTCAAAATGGATTAAAGATCTAAATGTAAGACCAGACACTATAAAACTCCTAGAGGAGAGCATAGGCAAAACACTCTCTGACATAAATCACAGCAGGATCCTCTAGGACTTGTTTTTTTAACCATCAGCCAGGACCCTTTCCTCTGGATCTTGCTGCAAACCCTCCTCTACATGAGAACTGCCCAGGGGGATTCCTCTGGGAAGGGAAGCACTGAACCACCATGCTGGCTTTGGTTGACAGAGCTGGTCAGGAACAGAAAGTGAGTAGCTTCCTCAGGGAGCCCCAGGCTGTGTTCATAATTCCTCACTTCTCAGTGGCTGAAGGGCTCAGAAATTTGTTGTTGTTCAGTTGCTCAGTCGTGTCTGACTCTTTGCAATCCCATGGATTGCAGCACACCAGGCTTTCCTGTCCTTCACCATCTCCCAGAGCTTGCTCAAACTCATGGCCATTAAGTCGATGATGCCATCCAACTATCTCATCCTCTGTCATCCCCTTCTCCTCCTGCCCTTAATCTTTCCCAGCACCAGGGTGTTTTCTAATGAGTCAGGTCTTCACATCAGGTGGCCAAAGTATTGAAGCTTCAGTTTCAGCATCAGTCCTTCCAATGAATATTCAGAGTTGATTTCCTTTAGGATTGACTGGTTTGATCTCCTTGCAGTCCAAGGGACTCAAGAGTCTTCTCCAGCACCACAGTTCAAAAGCATCAATTCTTTGGCGCTCAGCCTTCTTTATGGTCCAACTCTCACATCCATACATGACTACTGGAAAAAACATAGCTTTGACTATATGGACCTTTATATCCTGTTGAGGTTTGTCATAGCTTTTTCTTCCAAGGAGGAAGTGTATTTTAATTTCATGGCTGCAGTCCCTTCTGCCGTGATTTTGGAAAATTTGAGGAAATTTGAGGACTTGGCATCTTCTAAAAGTGGCCCAGCAGGTTCTTCATGGGACATCATCAGGGCGCCCCATTTCTAGGCTTTCTTGGCAAGTCCTCAGAGGCTTTGCTTCCTCTCTATCCTGTCCTGTACCCGCCCCACCTCTGGTCTCTTCAAGTGAGCCCCAGAAGCAGCTCTTTCCCAGCTGCCTGGCCGCCTAGAGCCTTGGCCTGTGGCTCACGGGCTGGGCTGGCATCTCAATGGCTCTGCATTAGCAAGCTCTGCATCTCAATGGCTACATTTCCTTTAGACCAATGTTTATGACGCATCCCTGCTCTGTCATTCACTAACTGTGTGAGTTTGTCCAAGCTTTTGAGCCTTCCCAAGCCCCAGTATACCTGAAAAATGCCTACATTGTTCCAGTGAGAACTGAAGGTAGTGAACGTGAAACGCCCTTAACAGAGTAACTGGCTCACTATGGAAAACAGTGTGGAGATTTCTTAAAAAACTGGAAATAGAACTACCATATGACCCAGCAATACCACTTCTGGGCATACACACTGAGGAATCCAGATCTGAAAGAGACACGTGCACCCCAATGTTCATCGCAGCACTGTTTATAATAGCCAGGACATGGAAGCAACCTAGATGCCCATCAGTAGATGAATGGATAAGGAAGCTGTGGTACATATACACCATGGAATATTACTCCGCCGTTAAAAAGAATTCATTTGAATCAATTCTAATGAGATGGATGAAACTGGAGTCCATTATACAGAGTGAAGTAAGCCAGAAAGATAAAGAACATTACAGTATACTAACACATATATACGGAATTTAGAAAGATGGTAATGATGGCCCTATATGCAGGGCAGAAGAAGAGACGCAGAAGTATAGAACAGACTTTTGAACTCTGTGGGAGAAGGTGAGGGTGGGATATTTCGAAAGAACAGCATGTATATTATCTGTGGTGAAACAGACCACCAGCCCAGGTGGGAGGCATGAGTCAAGTGCTCGGGCCTGTTGGGCTGGGAAGACCCAAAGGAATCGGGTGGAGAGGGAGGTGGGATGGGGGACTGGGATGGGGAATATGTGTAACTCTATGACGGATTCATATCAATGTATGACAAAACCCACTGAAAAAAAAAATAAAAAAAAAATAAAAAAAGTAACTGGCTCACCATAGGTACAGGATAAAACCCCTGTTGTGTGCTAGGCCATGCAGGGGACACCAGGACACACAGTGCCTATGCTCAAGAGGCCACGGTGTCCTGGGAGGACACTGTTCCAAGCTAGATGATGATCAACCAGCTTCCATTGCCAATGAGGATGCAACAGGAAGAGATTGTAACTAACCCATGATGAGTTGATGTTCCTTATAAGGAGAGGCTCTCTCAAAGAAAGTAAGGATGGATGAGGGTTAGAATTGGGATGAACTGCGTCATGTCAACCCACTCCAGTGTTCTTGCCTGGAGAATCCCAGAGACGGGGGAGCCTGGTGGGCTGCCGTCTATGGGATCGCACAGAGTTGGACATGACTGAAGCGACTTAGTAGCAGCAGCAGCAGCGTCATGTTAGAGTATGGAATTCACTAGTAGGCAATAGCTGAACTTTGTTGCAGGTGCAAAACCAATGCTCATTGGATAGATATTTGGGTATATGGCTGGAAATTGGTCCAGCTGGGTATAATTTAGACCTGATGTGAAGATGGGAGATGAGCTAAATTATCTCTGAAACTTCCCTCTTAGCTTTTGATTTTATTTTCCACTTGTCTGTACCTAATGCCGTGTAGTACTTCAGAATTCTAGACTGATGATTAACATGCCAGAAATTAGAAAGGTAGGACCTGAACTCCTCTTCCTTGTATGTTTCATCTGCAGACCAAAAACATCACGAAAGCATTAACCACATATGTCGTGAGTGCCAGCATTTCTGATATATCCATTCAAAACTTGGCAGACCCAGTGGTTATTACTCTGCAGCATGTTCAAGGAAACTGGGTAACATATTAATTTTCATCTCAAAATTAAAAGGCCTCAGAACCCCTCCCCAATTCTCCTGTTAAAAATAATTGCCTACTTAACAGATGTGATTCCAAGATTTAACGAAGATTGTTTCCTTCCAGGTAGCAGAGGTGTATTGTAATTGGGGACTTTAGAAATAATGCCTTAGTCCAAAGGGATACGTAGCAACAGGCTTCCAGCACTGTGGCAGATCAGCAGGGGAGTGACTGGGGGCAAGAGGATCTTTTGGTTTTCCCATCAATCTAAGTGATATTTAATTCCATTTATTTTTGAGAAAGGCAAACAAGTTAATTCAACATAGTGAAACATTTTTATCCTTTGAATTTCCATGAAGAGCATTAAAATATGTATTAATTATCACCAAAGAATTAAAACCATAGTCATATGGCATAACATAAGGTATATATTACTAAATGCTCAAATTTAGCCGTGATATAAGAATAAACTACTACTCCATTCTTTGATGTTAATCTATGTCCAGTGTGGAGTCTTAATAGCTTCCTTCATTGCCAATCTAAAAGACCATATGGTACAGCATATTTTTCACAGGTCTTAATTCTAGAAGGAAAAAAGGAAGAGTGGGAGTAGGAATTTTTTAAAAAAGATACCAAATGAAATATATTTAACAGGTAAGATCTCTTATTTCTGGCTGGGGCCACAGCTCTCTAGGCATCACCCATAACCAATTTCTAATTGCCCTCCAGCTCCTTGGAGATTGCAGGAGCTGGTGAGGCTTCAGGAATGCTCACTAGACCTGATGAGGAGGCAGATCGATCTTTTTTTATTTTTAAATTTATTTATTTTATTTTTGGCTCTGCTGGGTCTTTGTTGCCGTGTGGGCTTTTCTTTCATTGTGGTGAGCGGGGGCCACTATGGAGTTGCAGTGCTTGGGCTTCTCATTGCCGTGGCTTCTATTGTGGAGCACAGGGTCTACGTGGGCATAGTAGTTTTGACTCTTGGACTCTAGAGCATAGGCTCAGTAGTTGTGGCTCATTGGCTTAGTTGCTCCACAGCATGTGAAATCTTCCTGGATCAGGGATCAAACCCGTGTCACACTGGCAGGCATATTCTTTACCCCTAAGTCATCAAGGAAGCCTGAGGCATCTGAATATTGTATCCATAAGGCTCCATCTCAGCTATGAGCCCCAAATTCCAGAATTTCATAAGAAGCACCTACCGCACATCAGAGCTACTCCAATCCTCCTCCTGGGCCTTGTACCAGGAAGACATGGCAAATTCTCACTTTACCAAAGATATTAAAGGATACATACCAGATCACTATGCAGCAGTAACATATTGTTTTGTTACTCACTTGTAAACCCCAAGATACTTGAAGTTTATTTTAAAACCAGCTTACAAATGGTGTGTGTGTGTGTGTCTACTCTTCGAGAAAATATCAAGAAGAAAAGACTTGTGTGTAGTTGTCATTATTTGGTGACAGTCACAAGGAAAGCTATTTGCCTCTGATTTTTCTTTTTTCTAGAATTATGATCAAGTTCACTATGCCTTTTGGGACTTTGGGAATAACAGTAAGTAATTTTCATAGCAAACTTTGGCTTTTGCTCTCAATGAGACTTTGTCCTTGACCATGTTGCTATTTGGGAGTTACGTGGGAGCAGGCTGTACTGAAGCTACTGTCTTAACAGACCCTACAGGGAACTCCGAATGACCAAGATATGAATGTGCTTCATATCTAATTAGGGCATGGGAGTTTTATTTTTAAAACTTTCTTTTTGAAAAAAGACTTATCTCGGAGATTAGAAAGAAAGCACATAACTCAGCAAACTGGAAGAAAGCAAGCTGGAAAACAGCAGTACAGAGCAGCCTTGAGCTGTTTGAAGAAAGCTGAAGAATGAAGATCTGGCTCTTTATCTGAGCTTTCCCATGAGATCTTCCAGGTCTACTATCTCCTCTGTTTTTCCCTCTTCTCTTCTACATTGACTGTGTGAACTTGAGTGGTCCGTTTACTCTCTAGGTGATTCAGTCTTTTTATCTTTTCATGGAGGGGATAAGACATTCTGGTTGGTCTCTAAGGACCCTTCCTACTTTATTGAGTATGAGTCTTTGGGGGCCATAAGAGAAGGAGTAGTGGAAATAATGCTATTTGCAGCAACATAGATGGACTTAGAGAAGCTCTAAAGGTGTGTAGTAAGTCAGATAGAGAAAGAAATATCACATGATATCACTCATATGTGAAATCTAAAAAAAGGCTATAAATGAACTTACCTTACAAAACAGAAATAGAGTCCCAGATGTGAAAACAAACTTATGGTTAGCAGGGGGTGAGCTGGATACATTGGGAGTTTGGGATTGGCATATACACACTACTATATATAAAATAGTTAACTAATAAGGACCTACTGTATAGCGCAGGGAACTCTTCTCAATACTCTGTAATGGCCTATATGGGAAAAGAATCTTAAAAAGAGTGGATATATGTATAATATGTATGTCTGATTCACTTTGCTGCACATCTGAAACTAATACATTGTGAATCAAGTATACTCTGATAAAAATGTTAAAAAAGAGAGAGAAAGGGTGATGGAAAGGGATTGCTGAATGGGTTCCTCTTAAGCTTGACCATTGCCATTGGAATCTGTAGGGATGTAGCCCAATCTCAGAAAATTCCCACACAGAAGCAATTGCTCCTGGAATGCCATGACTGTCTCTGGGAGCAGTCCTTCCACCTGTAGAAGCTCTGTCTGGGATGTTTCCTTTTTTAGTATCCTTGGAATCCTGGGGTGGGGGAAGGGAATACTACTGCTTTCTTACAACAAAGAGAGCACTGTCCTTTCCTGGTCCCCTTCAAGTCATTCAGGGTAAGATTCCTGTAAAATGATAAGCTTTGTCCCCCAAAGCCCCAATAAGTTGATCTGTGTATTCATTAATATCCATTAATGGACTCCTTCCAGGTCATCTTTTGCTCCCACCCTCTGTCCATGGATCTAGAACTTCTGGAATCTCTTAGTGTCATCCTGGATGGACAAAATTTTAACCACACTTAGCTGCCTGTCCTAGGAGAACTCCTCTGGTCTAGTACTACTCTAGAGGTTTAACTCTAAATGTCATCTAGTACCCAAGATCTATAGGTTCTCAAGGTATGTGCGTTAGTTCTAGAACCCTGAATGTGCTCAGGAGTGAGAAACTAGGCAGGTGTCAAGTAGACCAGAGGCTTTAATTGGCCCTAAGGAGTTCTAGACCATAACCTGACTTGAATGCAAAACACTTGAGACCATTTGAATTCTAGGTTGAACTGGTTGTTTCAAATGTTTATTCCAGTCCCATTGAGGAACCCCACTTGTCAGCCTATATTCCATAGCTCAGACCCTTCAAAAAGTTCTAGATCTGTTTCCTCTTTGTGCTACTTAAAAAAACAGTCCTTACTCTGTCACTCCAGCATGGTGGTAGGACTGTTGTTCATCATTAAAGTCTGTCCTAATCTGTAGAAGAACAGGAAAAGTGAGAACCAAAAAAGTTATGCCATTTATGAAGTCCTCCACAAGTCAGTTCTGCCTATTAGGATTAATTTAATTTCAGTGTTCAATTATACCACTATCCTGCTGTCTTAACAAACAATACTAATTATACCACACGTTGGAAAGGTACATATAATGAAAAGTTAAACATTTCTGAGAAAAGCAAAATTGCTTTGAAATTCCCTTCTGTCACTTGCAGATGGGCAAGGTGGATGGAATTCATCAGGCTGTAACGTAAAGGAAACAAACGTAAATTACACAGTCGGTCAGTGTGATCACTAACCATCTTAATGGTTAGTTGTCTCAATGTGTGAAGTGTTAGTCGCTCAGTCATGTCCAATTCTTTGAGACCCTATGTACTGTAGCCCACCACGCTCCTCTGTCCATGGAATTCTCCAGAAAACAATACCAGAGTGGATAGCCATTCTCTTCTCCAGGGGATCTTCCCGAACCAGGGATCAAACTCAGGTCTCCTGTATGGCAGACAGATTCTTTACTGTCAGAGCCACCAGGGAAGCCTGGTTGCCTCATAATCACTCCTTAATAGAGTTTTGACAACTTTTATTAGATTACAGACTAGGAATATATGTATGAACTGTTATAGAAAAGTGGCATGCAAGTGGAAAAAAGCCCCCCACCTTGTTCATTCAAAGCAGAGCAAATTGAAACGAATGTTTATTTTTTTCCTTTTAAAATTAACGCCGATTTCTCAAAATTCAAAGTTTACAGAAAAGGTTCCTATAATCCCCCTCCAGAGAAATCACCATCTTTAACACATTTATGTATTTTCTTTCAGATTCTTTTCCTATATATGCATATTAATATATCTTTTGGTTTTTAAAACAATGGGATCAAATTATACATACTGTTTTTACCACTTGCTTTTCACTTAACAATATATATTGAACATCTTTCAAGCAAATATATGTCTATCTACCTAAATTTTAAAAAATATTTTTATGGTATTCCACTGTGTGAATTTAACACAGTGGAATTTAACCAATCTGCTACAGTAAGCATTTAAGTTGTTACTGTTTTTCTCCATTATGAACAATGCTATAGTACATATTTTTATTTATTTGTCTTCTCATACTGGTGTATTTCTATAGAATAAATTGATGGAAGTAGAACTGCTTCCACTTAGAATATTAAATTTTAACAGTTATTGCCACATTGCAGTGTAAGAAAGAAATATTTATTTTTAATACTTGTGATAGTTAACCAAACAAGAGTTTTCTGATCAACTTGGATATCCAGGCTTAGAACCTTGGAGTAATTGTTAATCCTTCTCTCCTTCGTTTCCTATGGTCCTCCCTAACATCAGGACTTGATGAGTTTTCCTTCAAAATGGCTCGCAAATGCATTTCCTTCTTCTTTACCCACCCTTGAATACTTTCTTAGTTCTTACGTCTTAGTTCTCCTAAGTTACTGTACTGTATATATTATATACTGGTATATGAATGTATTGTGTATGAGTTGTTTCTTCTACTAATGGTAAACTCCCTGAGGGCTGAGAATCTGTTTTATAGTTTTCTTTTTCTTTCTTTTTTTTTTAACCATGTCTACTCAACAAATAAGAGGTAACCCACTGATACTTATTGAACTGTAAGAATTTTGTTTACCCTCCTGCAAATTGGTTAGAACATTACAGCATGAGTCAAAAGACCATGGTTCACAGTCTAGCTCTGTTACTAGCTATCTATGTGATCTTGGTCAGGTTATTTCACTTGTTTGGATCTTAAATTTGTCTTCTGGAATGTGAAAGATTGGAGTAGATGAGGATGTCGTAACCTTAGCACTCTTGCTATTTGGGGTCAAATATTTCTTTGTCGTGGGTGCTGTTTTGTGCATTCAAGGGTGTTTAGCATCATGCCTGTTCTCTACCCACTAGATGCCAGTAGCACCTTCTTCAGGAGTGACGACCAGAAATGTCTCCAGACTTTGCCACCTGTGCCAGGGGAGGGGTGAAACTGTGGCCAGTTAAGAACTACCAGCGTGGACCAGCACTTGTTCAACTTTCAGGAGTCACGAAGCTCCACTGCCATCTGATGAAAAGTAAGGACCGTCTTCCCAGAAAGATTTACAAATATATTCGAGTAATTTGCATACTATTTTATAATCCTCAGGTTAAGAAATTACTGGTTTATGTGATCTCTAAGGTCCACTTTGTCTCTTAATTTTATGAAAATTATTGAAGGTCTAAGGGAAAGGAACATTTTTTTGATGTTCCGTGCAATGTTTTGGAACGCTCAGTTCAGATAATAATTCACTTTGTATCTCAAATTCACATCTATTAGTTTGGTTATATTTGAAGTGTGGAACATGTTAATGACAATAAAACCAAGGACTAAATGTTCTTTCAGTGCTGTTGATGGCTCTCCATGCCCCATACACAGTAAGTTGCACTAGGCATAATCATCGAACAATATAGAGTCTTACTGTATATCCATCTACATACTCTGGTTTTATAAGAGCTTTAGCAGAGATGCTGTACATCCTGGGAACATACTGTTAGTGAGCACTGAAAACTTTTTACCATAAACTTGCCTAGCCAAATGTATAAAACACAACATATTGCATTCCCTAGGATTTATCCAGATCTGCAGTGGATGCAGTGAATGAATGGATATTAGTGATTATAACATACATCGGATATGGAATCACCTCCATTTTCCTGGGATCTGCAATAGTGACATACTTAGCTTTTCAGTAAGTTGGTAGAGTTTTACTCTAAGTTTAATTCAGTTTGATGGATGCTCTTGGCATTGTAACCTTGTTAATTTCATGTTAATTTAACAAAAATGTTCTTATCACAATAGGCAGAGGTCAGATCCTTTAGATTATGAAGTGTCCAGGTTAAAAAAAATCAAGGCTCCTCTGAAAAAAAGATTGTAATTGAATTTTTAAAACAACAATAGGTTTGAAATAGGAAAAGATTTCTCCAACAGGGTACAAAAACATTAAGTATTAAAGAAAAAGTTAATCAATTGAACTTCATTAAAATTAAGAGTTTTTTTTCATCAAAAGATACCATGAAAATAGTGAAAATGCAAGCCACAGATTAAGAGAAGATATTCACTATACATATATCTGACAAAGGACTTGTATGCAGAATATATTAAAAACTACAAAGCAAAAGCAAAAGAAAGACAATACATTAAAAATAGGCAAAAGACCGGAAAATTCTTTTCAAGTGAAAATTGAAAATTCTTGAAAAATTCCATGAAGTCAAGTGTCTGGATCTTTGAAATACCCAAGTAACTATGTGAAATGGTTCCTATAGTCATCCTGCTACTTGGTCATGTGTAGATTTAGTCTTGAATCACTTGAAGGAGTGATGGTGGAATTGTAGTATCCAAGAAAGTCTTTCCTTCCTTTTCTTCAAAAAAAGGGACTGCTTAGCTGAGAGAAGCTATTATTATTCTTATTACTAAAGGTCACCTTATTTGAAATATTTTGATTCTACCTAGAAAGATGGTGGGGGACTCAAAAATTTAGTACATATAAGGTAATATGATAATTAAATTTTAATAAGCAGTCCTTTTATTCTTTTAATTATTATACATAGAAAGCATGGCCATGCTTGATCAAAAGCAGGGACCCTGCCTCACATTGCACCTTCTCCTTTAGCAAACTTCGAAAAGATCATCCTTCCAAAATCCTGAACCACTTGTACATAGCACTACTGATGCTAAACCTCGTATTTCTAGTCAATTCCTGGTCATCATCATTTCAGAAAGCAGGCCTTTGTATCACAGCTGCTGTGGCACTTCATTACTTCCTGCTCGTGTCTTTGACTTGGATGGGCCTGGAGGCAGTCCGCATGTATTTCGCTCTAGTCAAAGTCTTCAACAAGTACATTCCCAATTATATCCTTAAATTTTGTCTGGTTGGTTAGGATAAGTATATCTGCCATTGTCCTTGATGTCTGTTTCAAGCCTGTGTCTGTGTAATTCTACTATACAAGCATTTGAGACCAAACTTCTGCTATTATCATAGGTAAGGAATTAAACATTGCCTCACTGGTTTTTGGGTGGGCATTTCTTTTTCTGTCTGTGTTGCTCTGTAAATCAAGCTTTTGACCTTTTTGGCAAGACACTGGTTCACACATATTTACTGAGCACCTTCTGCTGCACTGTGCTAAATGCTAGATCTATAGTAGTGAACCTGTCAGCTTTTATCCTTCTCTTTCTCAAGTTACAATCCCAACAAATACACATAGATACCATAGCCAACACTGAGGTAGTGTTCCATGTGCCCAACCTGGTTCAAAGCGTCTCATTTAATCTAAGCTTGAACCTTCCGGGCATCCTTGGTGGCTCAGTGGCAAAGAATCCACCTACCAATGCAGGAGATGTGGGTTTGACCCCTGGTTGGGGAAGATCCCCTGGAGAAGGAAATGGCAACCCACTTCAGTATTCTTGTCCATGGGAAAATCCCATGGACAGTGGAGCCTGGCAGTCTACAGTTCATGAGGTTGCAAAGATTTGGACATGACTGAGCAACTAAACAACAGCAACAACATTTAATCTTCACAATATCCCTATGGGAAAGGTTTCATCATTATTTCCACTTAACAGATGACGATGCTGAGGCACAAAGAGATTATGTAATTTGCCAGAATTTACACAGCTAGTAAGTGACAGAATTGGGGTTTGAACCAGAGAGTCTATCTCCATAGTTTGGACTTTGACCTCTAGGATGTAGTCAGATTGTTTAAGGGCCAGGGAAAAGACCTGAAAGATGTGAGAGGGTGCTGGTTCAGACATACTCCGTTTCACACCACATCTTATAACTGTCACCATTCTGCCGCCCTATAGAAGAAGCCAGGAAGGAACTTAGCATGAATAGTTCTCATTTGTTGCTTTCCTGTAATTCTAACTGAGGTGAACAGCTCAGCTCTTCCCCACCCCTTGCCTATTCAAACCAGACTTATTCAGAAAATGTGTTGGATCCATAGGAGGTGGAAAAAGGCAAAAGGGCAAAATGGCTAGTGCAAAAAGGCAAAACGACTATCTGAGGACGCCCACAAATAGCTGAGAAAAGAAGAGAAGAGAAAGGCAAAAGAGAAAAGGGAAGATATACCCCTCTGAATGCAGAGTTCCAAAGAATAGCAAGGAGAGATAAGAAAGCCTTCCTAAGTGACCAATGCAAAGAAATAGAGGAAAACAATAGAATGGGAAAGACTAGATCTCTCTTCAAAAATATTAGAGATACCAAGGGTACATTTCATGCAAAGATGGGCACAATAAAAGTCAGTTACAGTATGGACCTAACAGAAGCAGAAGATATTAAGAAGAGGTGGCAAGAATACACAGAAGAACTATATAGAGAAGATCTTAATGACTCAGATCACCACGATGGTGTGATCACTCACCCAGAGCCAGACATCCTGGAATGCAAAGTCAAGTGGGCCTTAGGAAGCATCACTGTGAACAAAGCTAGTGGAGGTGATGGAATTCCAGTTGAGCTATTTATTTCAAATCCTAAAAGATGATGCTGTGAAAGTGCTGCACTCAATATGCCAGCAAATCTGGAAAACTCAGGTGTGGCCACAGGACTGGAAAAGGTCAGTTTTCATTCCATTCTCAAAGAAAGTCAATGCCAAAGAATGCTCAAACTAGTCCACAATTGCACTCACCTCACATGCTAGCAAAATAATGTTCAAAATTCTCCAAGCCAGGCTTCAACAATATGTGAACCGAGAACTTCCAGATGTTCAAGCTAGATTTAGAAAAGGCAGAGGAACCAGAGATCAAATGCCAACATCTGTTGGATCATAGAAAAAGCAAGAGAGTTCCAGAAAAAACATCTACTTCTGCTTCGTTGACTATGCCAGAACCTTTGACTGCGTGGATCACAACAAACTGTGAAAAATTCTTCAAGAGATGGGAATACCAGACCACCTTACTCACCTCCTGAGAAATCTGTATACAGGTCAAGAAGCAACAGTTAGAACTGGACATGGAACAACGGACTGGTTCCAAATTGGGAAAGGAATACATCAAGGCTGTATATTGTCACCCTGCTTATTTAACTTATATGCAGAGTACATCATGCAAAATGCTGAGCTGGGTGAAGCACAAGTTGGAATCAAGACTGCCGGTAGAAATTATACTTCCTTAGAAATGCAGAGCTTATATTGGCATCCAGAGATCTATGGTGTTTTATTATCTTTTTTAAAAAATTTCTTTTTTAATTGAAGGAAAATTGCTTTATAGATTAATATCTTTTATTCAATATCTAATATCTTAGATTTTTGTAAAGAGACATAATTAGTTCCAAAGATACCAATTGTAGCATTGAATTGTTTAGTAAGTAGATTTAATACATTAGAGTTTTTCAACACTGTATTGGAAAAGGAGGAAAACACAGATGTATATATTTTAATTTCTAGATTCTTTCTTCTACAAGAGAGAACTGTTTATTTTTGGTACCTCTGTCTTATGTATGTTAATTTCATAAATTTTTAAATTAATTCTAGCAGTTGATGGGAATATCTTAGATTACCTAGGCTTAAAATCATGTTAGTATAAAAATGTTGTGTAATAGTTTTCTTTTCTTATTGCTCAAAACTCCAGTGCTAAATAATAGCTTTGATAGTTATCACTATAAGCTTCCTGATATTAATTGAAGTGATTTTTAAGTTTTGTTATTTAAAGTGATACTTTTTGTTGATTACAGTAAATAATATTTGTCATATTATAATAGAGTTATTTTTGCTTATTTCTATTTTACAAAGTTTAGGGGAGGACTGCATCTATTAACATGAATATTATTATTTTCCTGGGTGGTTAATTTTTTTTAACTTTAGTCCTGTTTTATATGTTCTGCTGGGAATTTATGAGGTTCTTTGCTTTTTTGGTAACATTTGCACTTCAGTAATTCAGCAAGAATATAACTAGTGTTATGATTTTCTAATTATTTACCTCTTCATTGCCGATCACTTTAATCTAGAGACTCCATTCTTTTTAAGCAAGTGAGATTTTCTTTGCTTACTTATTGCCTCTTATATGCTTCCATAGATTTGCAAATTGTATGCTTCTGTAGCAGAAGCATGACTGAATATATTGGGATAGACTGTTAAAAAACAGTACAATAAATAAACTACAGTGGCTTGATGATTTAAAAATAAAAGATTGCTGGGGAAAATAGCCATAACCTCAGATATGCACATGACACCACCCTTACGGCAGAAAGCAAACAGGATTAAAGAACCTCTTGATAAAGGTGAAAGAGGAGAATGAAAAGCTGGCTTAAAACCCAACATTCAGAAAATTAAGATCATGGTATCTGGTCCCATCACTTCATGGCAAATAGCTGGGGAAACAATGGAAACAGTGACAGACTTTATTTTCTTGGGCTCCAAAATCACTGCAGATGGTGATTGCAGCCATGAAATTAAAAGTTGCTTGCTCCTTGGAAGAAAAGTTATGACCAACCTCAACAGCATATTGAAAAGCAGAGTCATTACTTTGCCGACAAATGTCCGTAGAGTCAAAGCTGTGGTTTTTCCAGTAGTCGTGTATGGATGTGAGAGTTGGGTCATAAAGAAAGCTGAACACTGGAGAATTGATGCTTTTGAACTGTGGTATTAGAGAGGACTCTTGAGAGTCCTGTGGACTGCAAGGGAATCCAACCAATCCATCCTAAAGGAAATCAGTCCTGAATATTCATTGGAAGAACTGATGCTGAAGCTGAAACTCCAATACCTTGGCCACCTGATGTGAAGAACTGACTCCCTGAAAAAGACCCTGATGCTGGGAAAGATTGAGGGCAGGAGGAGAAGGGGACGACAGAGGATGGGGTGGTTGAATGACATCACTGACTCAGTGGACATGAGTTTGAGCAAGTTCCAGGAGATGACGAAGGACAGGGAAGCCTGGCATGCTGCAGTCCATGGGGTCGCAAAGAGTCGGACATGACTGAATGACTGAACAACAACAAAATAGGAGCTGTGTGTGAAGTAGGATGCATAGGATACCTGGAAAGATAGATTTTACCTTCCACTGCCTTTGTGAAGACAATAGCTTCCCAATTAGCTACTCATCCTTTTAGGGAGTCCATTAATGTAGTATGTGCTTTCTTTGGATACACAGTTAGTGCTATTACCCATGTTAATGTGGTGAATAGAGACAGGCTAATTTTAAACAAAACACAATCTAAAACATGGTGCTAGTATACGTTGGAACCATCAGATGTACAAAGACAAAAATAGTCAATACTCCCCTTTATGCCTGGCAACCCTCACCTTGAGTCTGAAAAATGTCGTGGAAGAGGTTTCACGAATAATCCAGAAAGTGGATAACACACATGTAGCTAAGCGTGCAGGGGCTGGAAATAGCACTCAATCCCCGGGCATCACTCGTTCTCAGCTTTCTCTCCTGACCCTTCTACCTTTGCCTGTTTCTTCCATGTTGGTATTCCCTAGGGCTGGCTTCTCATCTGTTTGATCTGCACATCCCACACACACTTGCTGGGATGCAGGGGGAGATAGGCAAGGCTAAGGATTGGTACTTTTATTGTGCAACTCTGTTCTGAGGGGGCAGGGTGCAAAGCGCCACACCGGGGGAGGCGATGAGAAACTGCATCATGACAGCCTTCCAGAGGGTGTGAGGCGGCAAGTGGTAGACGGCCTCAGAGTGCCTCCTCACAGGACTGCCCTGTCTTCTCAAATTCGTCAGGGGTCACAAGGCATTCCACCGAAATTCAGATCAACCATGGTTCAGGCCTTTGTCTGTTTGGCCTCTGGATCCCTATAGAGTTGGCCAGGGAACCACTGCAGAGCTGGCCCGCTATAGGGAGTCTCAGAGCATTTAAATATTAGACAAATGCAGTCAACCGTAAGGAAAACAAATATTAGCCTCTGTTTATGTTTGAACGTCTGTCTTCCTAATGCCAAAGCAGCCTGTTTCAAAGGTTTTATTCCTTTATTTAAATCCCTGTTCAAGGCAGTAGATTTAGTTGTCCACATTTTTAATAAGCAGTGAAGTGAAGTGAAAGTTGTTCAGTCGTGTCCAACTCCTTGCGACCTCATGGACTATGCAGTCCATGGAATTCTCCAGACCAGAATACTGCAGTAGGTAGCCTTTCCCTTCTTCAGGGGATCTTCCCAACCCAGGGATTGAACCCAGGTCTCCCGCATTGCAGGTGGATTCTTTACCAACTGGGCCACAGGGGAAGCCCTATAATAACCAGTAGACATCTTTTTTTGGTCTCAATTAGCAAAGTATAATCACAGACTGGAGACTGTCCCACAACTTTCTTCTTAAATGAGAGGCCTCCCTCCATCCCTCCCTTCAGGGTGGGATTTTTCCAATCGACATAATGCTGGGCCCTGGGCTAGGTGAGCCACATACAGACCAGAAGGGACTGTCCTGTTCATCACAGGACAGGACAGTGGAAGTGGAGGATTTCTCAAGATGCTTGACACTCTGGGCTTTGAAACAGTTTTGGAAAGTATTCTTACAAGACCCCTAAAATGTGTGCCAGTATAAGGCTCCTAGTTTAGGAGAAAAACATTGTGAGAAAGAGAGAAATCATTTAAGTTTTGCAAATGTACATGTAATTGGATTTTTTAAGCCCCATGTCTATACTCACATCACGTTTGACCACTTTGACTGAACTGATTGCTTTATTATACTCAGGCTAAATTGACTGGTCGTTAACTGGTCGATCTAGTCAAAATGTCAAACTAGTAACGAGTGTGCAAGCAGCTCCCTTGTCAGAAAAGCACCGAAGGCTGCAGCTGATTGCCTATGCCCTCCCTTCAAGGTGACCTAGACAAAAAGATACCAGGAACTAATGGGCAGTATTGTAAGGGAGACAAATTGGCAGCTGATCATCTGAGCAGAAATGCTTGATGCGAACTTGCATTCCCATGAATGAGATACTTTCATTGCCAAGTTGATTTTTGGCACTTGTGCTATTTTTAATAACCAGTGGGTGTTGTATTGGAGCCATTGGCATGCTGTTTAGTTTAGCAGATTGGAGAACTCCTAGAAATGTTTAACTTGGAAGAATTCACAAACATTTTGCAAACAATGGTATTTTGATGCCCACACATCTGTGGCTCATTTAAACAGTGTCTTAGTGTAGCAGGACTCACAATCATTGATCAGGAACTCTCCCCTGCTTCCTAATGGGATGCCTTTGGCTTGCTTGCCCACTCTAGGAATCCCAGCCATCATGGTGGCAATCATGCTCAGTGTGAAAAAGGATCTGTATGGGACTCTGAGCTCAACAACTCCATTGTAAGTACCAGCATCTCTGCTTCTCCAGTGGTGGTGGTCTCGACCATCAGGGTATGGTGAGGTGTTCTGGCCTGGGCCTTGGTCTTGAAACACTGGCTTCAGGGAGGAAATTAGTCTCAGCCTTTTTACTCTAACAAAGTAATGGGTGCACTGATATAATGGTTAGATGTCTAAGGCGTCTGGACTCCATACGACCTTGGTCAACTTACTTTACCTCTTCTTTCCATTTCCTCCTCTGGAAAATGGGCATAATAATGTTTATGCTCAGTGCTGGGTGCAGATTAAAATGATGCCGTGTATATAAAGTGCTCAGCATGTGGCCTGTTCTGTAAGTAATATGCATCTCACAGCAATTATTAATTAATTAGTTTATCTATTTTTAAAATTTTTTTGCTGGTAAAGAGCTCTAAGATTTATGAAATGGGAATATAATAATGATGTAGCTACAATGCATGGAAACAGTAAAAGAAATCTACATAATAGACATCGGCAGCTTTCATGATTAGAAAACTCACAGAACTTAGGAGTTGGAGGAGCCACTATAAAGAAATACTGAAGTGGGTTAGAAACCTTTTCTGTATTTCAGCCACAAAGTTCTCCTGAAGAAAACTCCACCACTTTCCTTTGTAAATTGGCTTGACCTTATTGTCCTGTTGATGTACTTTTTCTTTTCTCTAATTGATATACAAGCCCAGCTCATTGGTTCTCTCACCCACAGGTACCAGAGAATAGCCATTCAAATCGCTCTACCTTTCCAGGACCTTCTTTTACAAGCCTGTAGATAGTTACCATGCAGTCCTTCAGGCTGTACAACCTCAGTTTATCTTTTAATTTATTTTTCCATTTATTTTTATTAATTGGAGGCTAATTACTTTACAATATTGTAGTAGTTTTTGCCACACATTGACATGAATCAACCATGGATGTACATGTGTTCCCCATCCTGAACCCCCCTCCCACCTCCTTCCCCATCCCATCCCTCTGGGTCATCCCAGTGCACCAGCCCCGAGCCCTTGTCTCATTCATCGAACCTGGACTGGCTATCTATTTCACATATAATAATATACATGTTTCGATGCTGTTCTCTCAGATCATCCCACCCTCGCCTTCTCCCATAGAGTCCAAAAGTCTGTTCTATACATCTGTGTTTCTTTTTCTGTTTTGCATATAGGGTTATCATTACCATCTTTCTAAATTCCATATATATGTGTTAGCATACTGTATTGGTGTTTATCTTTCTGGCTTACTTCACTCTGTATAATGGGCTCCAGTTCTACAACCTCACTTTATACTTGAATTGCTTTTTACTTATCCATTCTTCATTATGTTCATTCTCTTTATTGTAGCCTCTCAAGTTCTTTTTCACTATAGATTTCCTCTCGCACTGGACTGGAATCAAATGCACAAGGTCTTGCCTCCCCCCCACCCCGACCTCTCCATCTTTCATATTGAGATGACAGTTTCCAGAGGGTCAATATTATATTACCACTGCCAGCAGATGCCTTCTAATTATAATTCCTTGTTATCCTTTCTTTCCCTCCCCTTTCTCTTCCCTTTCTTCTCATCTCCATCCTCCTTCCTTGCTTGTTTTGTGACTTAAAGGGTCCCCAATGTCTAATGGTGATTCTTCTTCAAAGATCAAAAGCAAAAGCAAAACCAGAACAAAATCCACTCCACTTCCCCTGAAAAGAACCCTTTCATATGTGAATTGGTGAGTAAAAGGCAGAGTACTCTAAGAGCTTTTTAAAAAACAATTGTATTTTGAAGAAGTAGTACATGCACACGGTATAAAATTCAAATGTACAAAAGGGTGGGATGAAAGGTACAAGAGGATGAAAAGTAAAGTCCTTTTTACAAGAGGATGAAAAGTAAAGTCCACTCCCAAAGCCCAGCTCCCCAGTTTTCATCCCTCTATGCAACTCTTATTACCAACAATCAAATTTGTGTAGATATTCTCCTGCACACTTTGTCACCCAAATAGTAGATCAGTTCAGTTCAGTCGCTCAGTCGTGTTCGACTCTGCGTACTTAACATGTCATGGAGATGATTCTCTATGCAAGCATATAGTGCTACCTTTTTAAAAGAATTTTCAGAGCCTTTTTTAAGGTTGAAGGTGATATTTGGGGAACCTTAAGTTCTGGGTTGTTTTTTTTTTTTTTTTGACCACAAGGTTGAACATCTTTATTGTTATAAGCCACAGACATTTTGCAATAAGTGCCCAATTTATTGCACTTCAGATTGGCAAATAAGCACATACAGGAATGCAGTAACAATATTTATTAAATCTAAATCTATTTAAAAATCTATTTTATCCAAATCTAGTTGATTTAAAGTGTTATGTTAGTTTCTGGTATACAGCAAAGTGATTCAGTTACACATATATGTAACAGTTTGCATTTGCTAATCCCAAATTCCCAATCCATCCCTTTCCCATCCCCATCCCCATTGGCAACCACAAGCCTGGGGAACCCTAAGTATTAGATTCTACTGGGAGAATTAAATGCATCCCTCAGCCCGAATCCCATCCCACCCACACAAACACACAAAACGCACTTGTACATGAAAGTATCCATGCCAACATGAACAATATGACCACAGGGGATTTTCCTGGTTCTGGAAAAGAAGTCTCAGCTAAGTTGACACACAGTTATACTAGTAAAGCTTGTCTATGTTCAAAAATCAGAGATAATGTCTGTAGTAACTGGCATATTATGAGATGAAGTATCTGTTCATATAAATTACTACATATTTCTTCTTTAATAGAAACTGTAGAGCCATTAATCAATCCAGTGGCCAGAGTTGCCTTTTGAAGTTTGAAGTTGTGGTGGGAGGTCAAAAATAAACATCATATTTGAAAGCAATATAGTTAGAGCTGTCCTGTTTTTGTTGCATTTTCATTATCTCTGATGATCTCATTACTCTTTGATATAACATTCTAAAAAGCCAGTCATTGCCTATGTCCTTTCACTGTGATATTTATCATGCAAAGCAGAATCTATCCTGCAAAGAAAAACTCAGGTGTAAGCCACATTGGGGGGAAACCCATAATTTCATTTTCTGTGTTGAGGAAGAAAATAGCCTCCTAGGGAACTGGACTGAGAAGTTTCTGCATGTGTAAGGCAGAACTGTCCTCTAGAATTTCTTAATTGAGGCTGGGAAGAACCCTGGACTGAAGCTCAGGAGATTGGAGCTCTGGTCTCAGCTCTGCCCTCAATGAGCATGAGTGAACTCTGTCGGGTTTGTTCACACCCTAGGCCTAGGTGTTCTCATGTGAAATGAAACTGACTCGGTGATCTTCAGAGTCTCATAAAAAAAAAAATAGCAGTTTAAAAACAAATAGAGTCACAGATGTAGAAAACAAACTTATGGTTACCAGGAGAGAAAGAGGGGGAGGGATAAATTGTATGTATTGACATATACACACTACTATGTATAAAATAAATAACTAACAAGAACCTATTGTATAGCACAGGGAACTCTACTCAATACTCTGTATTGGCCTATATGGGAAAAGAATCTAAAAAAGAGTGAATATATGTGTATATATAACTGATTCACTTTGATGTATAGCAGAAACTAATGCAACATTGAAAATCAACTACACTCCAATAAAATAAGTAGGAGTTTATATTTCTCTACCTCACAATGGGCTTCTCTCCTTGGTCTCTTCCAGTTGTTGGATTAAAGATATTCCTATCTTTTACATCTCAGTGGTGGCTTATTTTTGCCTCATATTTCTCATGAATCTCTCCATGTTCTGCACTGTTCTTGCTCAACTGAACTCCATGAAATCCCAAAGCCAAAAGACTTGATGGAAGATGATTCTACAAGACCTCAAAGGCACAACTGGTCTGACTTTCTTACTTGGTCTCACCTGGGGGTTGGCCTTTTTTGCCTGGGGACCTGTGAGGATCCTTTTCTTATATCTTTTTGCCATTTTTAGCACTTTGCAAGGTAACTGTTGTTTCTCTGTACCTTCTGTGGCTCAAGCTAGACCTCCATCAAAGTTCTTATGGCTTTAGAAAATCTTACCTTTAGTTTTCAGTATTTTTTCAAAGGAGGAAAAAATAATCCAAGAGGCCTCTGCAGTCAGTGACTGACAGGAAGTCATTAGAAACACTGGTGAGGTGTTAGGGCTTCATTAAATGAGCCCACTCTCTCTTACTCAGGGATGTAGAGAGAAACCCAGATAGCTAACTCAGCTCCAGCTGAGTATTGGAGTATAGTTGATTTTCAATGTTGCATTAGTTTCTGCTGTACATCAAAGTGAATCAGTTATATATACACATATATTCACTCTTTTTTAGATTCTTTCCCATATAGGCCATTGCAGAGAATTGAGTAGAGTTCCCTGTGCTATACAGTAGGTTCTTGTTAGTTGGCCATGTCTCTATGGAACACTGATTGGCAGTACTTCCTACAGTATTCATTGCATTGATACATCATGCTCCTAAGTGTACAGATTCAAATCCTGTTGAACAGAGAAACTACTGGGCAGTGGAAACATTGAACTGTTGACCCTATAGACTCTGGCTGCATCAGATATCCTCATATTGTGGGAAGGAACCTGGTTAGGAAGTTCTAGAGCCATAGAGGATTGGAGGTGGAGAGCAAAGAGCAGTGGGTCCTGGCAAGAAGCCAAGGTTCTGATCTCGGTTTTGCTACAAACCAATCTTGAAAAAGTTACTACAGCTGGTTGAATTAGTTGATCCTAAACTAATGACTTTATAGCCCTTCACTCTCTATTTTCTGGCGAAAGGAGCAAATGATTACTGAAGTTAATAAATGGAAGACCAAGGATGCCATGAAAAGTAAAAGCTAGGGCTCTGGTTAACACACCTCTGAGTAATTGCTGCTATTTGTTTTAATCTGATGCTGTCTAGTTAAAATTTTTGGTAAGAAGAGGCATGCAGAATAATCCTGGGTGTCTCAAACTCCACCCCACACTATTATCCTCAAGATTGGCTCAGTTCATCTGGGCTGCTGGGGCAGGCTGTGAATCGACCTGGGAAGTCCATTGAGTTAGGGTCTCCTTTATTGCTCTTAACCCTTTTATCAGAGTAAAGGAAACTGGTGATCCCATAGGGTGCTCAGCAAGAAGGAGTACTATGGTCAAAGAACTTTGGGAAATGCAGAAAAGTACCTCCCTCACTCTTGAAATGGCACAATGTACCTTGATATCTAGAAGCTCTGAGAAATGCTGCTGGGGGAAAATGTTAAAACTTTGTTTCAAATTTGGCATTTTAAAAACCTCAGAATCCTTTATCATTGTGGTTGTTAACCCCTGAGGAAACTTGGGAAATGTGAATTGCTGTGCAGTTACTTTAGGCCAGTCATTTACAAGGTGCTGCAGGGGGTGGGGAAACAATCCAGAGTAAGGTATACTCTTTGACTGCAAGTCCTGTGATTCAAGAAACCATCTCATTTTAGAGCAATGAGGTGTACCTACTGAAACTTTTTGGGACTTCCCTGGCAGTCCAGTGGTTAAGACTTCACATTTAATGCAGGGTGTGCTGCTTCCATCCTTGATCAGGGAGCTAAGATCCCACACACCTCATGGCCAAAAAACCCAAAAAGCAATACTGAAGCAATGTTGAAGCAATACTGCAACAAATTCAATAAAGACTTCAAAAATGGTCTACATAAAAAAAAAAATCTTTAAGAAAAAAAGAAAGAAACTTTCTGTTCCACTGGATTCCACCAACCAACTAATTCTTTTTAAAAAATTTTTACTTTTTGGCCACACCGAGTGGCATGCAGGATCTTAGTTCCCCGACCAAGAATCGAACCCATGCACCCTGCATTGAAGTGTGGAGCCTTAACCACTGGACTACCAGGGATGTCCCTTATATAGCCAATTCTGATTGGAATATAAAGAGACACAAAATGTGTTGTTTTTTACCCACATGCCATCTTTATTCCTTCTGGCAGTGGGGACAGAATTTTTAGAAGTGCTGCACACCACTGTCACACGGTTACTTTTGAGGCTACCAACACTTGGTTGTATCCCAGATCTTTGACCGAGGCCCTGGCGAAGGTTCTACATTTTACTTCCTAACTTTACCTGGACTGAGGTACCCCAGTCTCAGCAGCATGACGCTTTGAGAACGAAAGTGCCTTGCTCTAGACTGTGTACTGAGGTGGCTTCAGAACCAAACGCCTGTGTGGATTTCTTCCTAAGCAGTTAACTCTAGGCTTCTCTCAGGCACACGAGCTCTGAGGAGAAACACACTCAACCTTATGGAAACAGGGATTAAAGGGAAAGCAGACGAAGGAACCAGAAAACAAATAAGTTTAGAGCTAAAAGCAGGGGAGGGGTGTTTGCAAAACAGCACGTGCTCCGTTCTCACACTGGAAGGAGAGAGTCGTCTCTAAATGTGAAGCCTGAATGGGTAGATGCAGAGTCCAATGAGATATCTCCTGAGGATGAAAACCAAAGCCCCACAGATCCAGCATCTACCGAGCCAGGCTGTCTCTGTCTGTCAGATAGACTTTATGTCAATCACCAAGCATTCCTAGTTCCTAGTCCCGCCTACAAGATAGAATGTGCCATCTTGCAGGGAGGGGGGTTTCAGAACTCGGAGTTTTAAACTCAAGTTCCATAGACATACACACACATGTACACGTCCCAGATATTCAAAACAAGAATGCAATGAAACAAGTGAACAAATTAGCCATTTAAAAGACAGATGGCAAGTTTGCGAGTTTGACTGAAGGGGGTTGCCCTGTGGTCAGGTGTGAAAAAATGATGCTCTTGATAAGCTATTTCTGAAGGAGGGATGCACAAATAAAAATACAGGTGGCAAAAACCTGCCATCTTCCCTCATGGCTATGTGCTAGTGAGTAAGCAGATCAATCTGTTATTGGAAAGAAAAAAGGAGGCTGTCAGGCAGAGAGGGAGAGCTGGCACGCAGCTCATTGCAATTCACAGAATAACCTTTAAGTCTGAGAACTAGCTAAACTCCGTGCAGGAAATCAGAGCAGTAAGAGGGGCGGCTTGTCACTGTGGCCCCCTTATTCCTGCTGAAGTTGAAGGAGTTTTACCTGCTCTGAGACCGAGACTGGGGGATGCTCTCATCAAGTTGCTGGACTACCTTCCAGGTGGTCACTGCTTAGCCAAAGAGCGAGTGCTGCTGGCTTCCTCACCACAGTGGTTCGCTTACAAATAGAGATAAAGCCCTCAGGGGAGGTAGTGAGATTTGTCATTCTGTTTAGCCTCCAGATTGCTGCCTCCCACATGAAATCAGAGTCTCGGGGCTGGGGCTCGGGAAGCCAGATCTTCCCATCAAGTAACAGTAAGCCTCCACCTGAAGCTTCCTAGAGACAGAAAGCTCCCCACTCCATGAAGCAGACCATTTAATGTCCCTTTTTTCTTTCTTTCTTTTTTATTTTTATTTATTTATGGCTGCACTGGGTCTTCATTGCTGTGCAAGCTTTCTGTAGTTGTGGTGAGCGGGAGCTACTCTCTCTAGTTGTGGTGTGCAGGCGTCTTATTGCAGTGACTTCTCTTGTTGCTTCCCCGGTGGCTTGGCAGTGAAGAGTCTGCGTGCAATGCAGCAGATCAGGGATTGATCAGGTTTGATCCCTGGGTCAGAAAGATGCCCTGGAGAAGGGAATGGCACCCCCCCCCTCCAGTATTCTTGCCTGGAGAATCCCATGGACAGAAGAGCCTGGCGGGATAGAGTCCATGGGGTCTTGAATGAGTAGGACCTGACTTAGCAACTAAACAACAACAGCCCATTGCTGCAGAGCATGGGCTTTAGGTGCATGGGCTTCATTTCGTTGTGGTACATGACAAGCTTACTTGCTCCTTGGCATGTGGAATCTTTCCAGGTCGGGGGCTGAACCAGTGTCCCCTGCATTGCAAGCTGGATTCTTAACCACTGGACCACCAGGGAAACCTTTATGGGTTTTAATTTATTTATTTAAAAAATTTTAAGTTGCATATGTTTATTCATTTACTTACTTAATTTTTGGCCATGTGGGGATTTAGTTCCCCAACCAGGGATTGAACCCATGGCCCCTGCATTAGAAGCACAGAGTCTTAATCACTGGACCACCAGAGAAGTCCCTTCTTTCTTTTTTTAAAATTGAAGTAATGTCGCTGTACAATATTATTTAAGTTACGGGTGTACAATATAGTGATTCACAAGTTTTAAAGTTTACACTCCATTTTACCCATTATATATTGTAATATGATTACTATTGTAGCTTCTAATCAGCTCTGAGGGTGGGGGCAGGGTGGGTAGGGAGAGAAAGACAAGGAGCCAGAGAGAGAGAGATTGTACAATGTCTTTTATAATCTAATCTTGCAAATGATGTGCCATCACTTCTGCCATATTTTATTCTGTTGGTACAACATGGGAGGAGACTCCATAAGGATGTGAATGCCAGGGTCTGGGCTACATTGAAAGCCATCTCAGAGGCTGCTTCTCACTGCACACCTGACCTCTCAAGCTCTAGGATGGACAGTAGCCCAGGAGCAAAACTATGGTTGATGTGAAATCTTGATACACTTTCTTATTATCACCGCCAGTTGGGAAGGAGCTAGAAAGGTGACCTCAGAAAACTAGTAATAGCCTTGGGTTTCCTTAGAAGGAGTATTGATGGTGACAAGAGTAGGCTTGAGTCTAGGCGCTGGTGACCGTGAGTGAAGGAAGCTGAAAGAGACTGACCTTCTTCTCCTGACTTAGGGTTCCTCATTTTTGTGTTCCACTGTGCAATGAAGGAGCATGTGCAGAAGCAGTAGCAGCTGCCTTTCTGTTATGGGTGGTTGCCACTGGATAACACTTCTGGTAAGATGCCATTTGGGGTAAAGTTTTGACTTTTGCAGCTTTTCCAAACTGATGAGGTTAACTGGCCTCCTGACTTGAGTTCATATGGCATTAGCATCAAACGGAGGCTGTTTCCTTGCCAGGAAAATGATTTGTACTTTTGTGTGGAGATGAATGAAGTCAGGTGAAGGGTGTGATTTGGGCCATATTTTAACTTAGTGAGGCTTCACTTTTGGCCTAAATTCCTTGGACTGCTTGTCCTTGCTGTCACTTGAGTCTCAACTCAATTAAAAGAACATTGATTGAGTGCCTACTGTGTTCCAGGCACTGGGTCCCAGGGGCTTTCTGGCCCATAGCCAGATGTGGGAAACAAAGAGTGATGGTGGAGGAGGAGAGAACTTGTCAGCCTCCCTAAGATGACTGGTGGGCTGCCCAGATGGACCAAAGGTCCTTCCTGCACAGTGAGAGATGTAGTGGACTCTAGTGTTGCCACTGAAAAGAGCTCCAGTCCAGGCAAGCCAGTTTTTTATACATCCAAAGGGTCTTCCATCCCATTTACCACATCCTGGATTGTAATGTTGTTAGACCAAGCTATAGACCTGGAGAGCCCAGATGCCTGCAGCCAGCACCGAGATGCTCGTTATTTGTGACAGTAACTCAGCCAATGGGGCAGGATATCCAGCCTCTTGGGCCACAGGTTATAAAATTGCAATCTGAATGCTGCCATCAGACGTATGGCAGCCAGAAACTTGATTCCATTAGCACTGAGTGAAAACTTGCACTGTCTGTACCACTAGGCACTCTCAAACTTGAGAAATAACTGAACCTTCAGAGCAAGAATATCAATTTCATAGGGGATACATATAGGTGTGCTATGATTTTATGTTGTCTCTTCCTGAAGGCCTCCAGTCTTTGCCCATGACTAGCCTCCCCTTGGTTAGGGTTACTGTGAACAATACAGCTTGTAAGTCATAATGCAGGTTGAACGGATGCACTTGTAATTGCCTAACAATGCTGTCAGGATGAATTAATTCACCGAAGATTTAGATTAAACTATCTGAGGAAAGCACCACAACTTTTACTTCCTTTCTAATTCTTCTATTTATTCCTTCAATTGATAAATGTTTCTTTTTTTATCTTTTATGTCTTTTTTTAAAATTTTTTATTAGTTGGAAGCTAATTACTTCACACCATTACAGCATACTAACACATATATATGGAATTTAGAAAGATGGTAACGATAACCCTATATGCAAAACAGAAAAAGAGACAAAGAAGTACAGAACAGACTTTTGAACTCTGTGGGAGAAGGTGAGGGTGGGATGTTTCAAAAGAACAGCATGTATATTATCTATGGTGAAACAGATCACCAGCCCAGGTGGGATGCATGAGATAAATGCATCTTTTGATGCTACTATGTGCAAAGCCTATAATGCCACAGCTGAAAATGCTCTTTTTTTTTTCCAATGCAGACTACTTTGATGAAGATCCCAACTGTTTCTCTTCCTTGAGTTGGGAAGCTGTGTCTAATAGTGTGAGAAGAATATTACCTGAGGAAATCAAAATGAATTCCATTCACAAAGATTTCATCAGTAAATCCCGGCAGAAATCCCACTTTCCCCCACCCTCAGATTGCGGAAAATGTTGAATTTGTAAAACCATCTGCTCCAGCTTCGTATTCTAAATATTATTTTGGAAGGGGCAGAATGAGATAGCATTTAGTGAATATTGAAGCTAGAATAATTCTCCTATTCATTGTAATAGTTGTTTCCTATCTTTTGGTAGAGAAGACACGAGCCTATGTTAGGGGAGAACTGTCTACAGAGTTGGAGATTTTGTTTCAAAAACTCTTGTGTTCACATCCTGAAAGGAAAAAAAGACCATGGTCAGAGTCCTCGCTGCACTGAGAGTCAAGCAATTTCAGGTGGCCCAAGTTTCCAGGTACCCAGTTGGTCTGACACGCATGCAGGAAGGAGAGAAGAAAAGTCACAAGGTCACACCTTTTGAGGAAAAAAAAAATGCTACCCTGTTGGCTTGTCATGACAAAGCATCTGAAATCCCCGTTATTCAAGTTACTCTTTTGATTGAAGCCCCTTGTTAAAATGTCAACATGTTTTGTGAAAACGGTGGCTCATCAACCCAGACACCCATTAGTTCCTTAGGGGGGATGAACTTCTCAACCAAGACAGCCCCTGAGGCACAGCAGGCAGGGTTCTGAGCAAGGGAACAAAAGAGGAGCTGTCTGAAGCCAGTGGTTCTCCCTTGGGAGGAAAGGATAGGTCAGGGTGAGCAGGACAGTAGGAGGATGGAGGCGAGAAGACTCACTGAAATGGAGTGACCCTGAGGATGAATTTTGCCTACCTTGCTCTCTGTGACTAAGCACAAAGGGTGGCCTTCTTGATCTCATCCCAAATGCTGTCACCAAGGCTTCCCAGCCAAGGCAGGTTGCTCACATTTGTCCTTAGGTATAAACAAGTAAAGAGGTGAACATTCTGGAAGGATACACAAGCAACAAATATGAGTGGTAGTCTTCAGGAAGGGGAACTGGGTATCTGGGAACCAAGGAGGAAGGGAGATTTATTTTTCACCCTATACCTCTTTTGAATCTTGTGCTGAGAGAGTGTACTATTTCTTCAAGAAATAAATAAATGAAAGTAAATAAAGGTAACTGGACTCTTCCAATGAGGAACAAAGAGATAAATTCTTGGATTTTAATATCACAAACTGAGTTCCCCATTACTCTCATGAATGTATATGGTGCAGTGGGCCATGGAGAGAGCAGAGCTGAGTTCATATTGCAGCTCTTGGCAGAGATGTGACAGAGATTCCTAGGTGTGAGGCTTGGGGTAGTAATATTACATTCATCATAGAGTTGAAGTGAGGCTTAAATGAGATGAGGGCTATACGTTTTCTAGCACAGAGAAACAATACAACTTAACCTCTTTCTCTTTATAGTGATAACTCTTACCTACTCAGCTCTCACTCCCTCATGGTCCAACCCACCAGGTCTACCCCCATTAAAGCTATTGTATTAGCCCCTCTAAGCAAGATTTAGCACTGACTACTAAACAGACTGGAACATTGGTGCCAGTCACTGGTATAAAGCTCTTAGACCCCTGTTTGCTCCCTCTACCGTCTCACATAACAAAAAATTGTAGGTAGGCACTTAGGCCCCTGGATATCTGATTCAGAGTCAGCCCCATTGTCTATGAAATGTTGTCTTCATGAATCTCAACTTCATTGTTCCCCATAGGGCTTTATGTGTACATTTTTTTATTTTTTTTTAGTAAGGGAAGGTGAGCAAGTGAGAGAGAAAGGACTGACATAAATGATGAACAATGTATCTTGAATGTTAGAAAATGTCTTTGATTTGGCAACATTAAGTCACTTTCATTCAAAAATAGATTTAGGGAAAAGACTTGGGTATAATTAGCAAACCTATGCATATTTATGGGCTTCTCCAGTGGCTCAGCAGTAAAGAATCCACCTGCAATGCAGGAGACATAAGTTCAATTCCTGGGTTGGGAAGATCCCCCGGAGAAAAAAATGGCAACCCACTCCAGCATTCTTGCCTGGGAAATCCCATGGACAGAGGAGCTTGGCAGGCTACAGTCCATGGGGTTGCGGAAGAGTTGGACATGACTTAGTGACTAAACAGCAACAACAAAATGCATTCTGGAAGTGCTTTGATTTGAGGGGGACCATTTGGGACTGTGGACAATGCCCATGATTGTATTTATTTTCAGGGAGTAATAGGATTCTGATTGTTCTGCTGCTGCTTGGGTGATGAACGTGCAGCTTGTCTCTAGTGATCTGACATGCTGTCAAGAATAGAAACACTATTTTATAGAAAAGTTCATGATTCCTTTCATGACTATTCCTGCTAATTAGTAAAACATGAGTTTATGGCAAATTAGATGACACTGTAAGACTGTAGGGCAAACACTGATTAAATAAATATCCTTCAGGCATCCTTCGGTGTACTCTTCCTAGACCCACAAAATGGCAGACACTTGCTTGAAAAAGGACTTGAGTAATTATGGAACAGAGACTCTAGAACCTTTAGGCTGTTTTCAATCAACAGTCAATCTCCAAGCATTCATTGAGCCCTGACGAGAAAAGAAAGATTCAGACATGTCGTACTTAGGCCACTACCTCCTGCAGCTTACTGCTTACCTGGGGAGACCAGATACACACATTGGAAGAGTGAATGATTAGAGCAAGGATGTGATGAAAGAGAAGTGCATCCCCTGCAGGAAATGATGTACTATTTAGTCAGGCTGAGAGTGGCGTATTCTAGGTTTGGGAGTGTAGTTTGGGTAAGGCAGAACTCTGTTTCTCAATACCACAGGTAAGTGCTCTTCATTAAATATTGGTTTAAATTGAACATCAAAAAGGAAACAAATAATAAGTGTTGTGGAGAATGTAGCAAAAAGGGAATCCTGTACACTGTTGCTGGGAATGTAAATTGGTGCAGCCACTAACGGAAAACAGAGTGGAGGTTTCTCATAAAACTAAATACAGAGCTACCATATAATCCAACAATCCCACTTCTGGACATATACCAGAGAAAACCATAATCTGAAAAATACATGCACCTCAATGTTCACAGCAGCACTGTTTACAATAGCCAAGACATGGAAGCAACCTAAATGTCCATCAACTGAGGAATGAATAAAGAAGATGTGGTACATATACACAAGGGAATATTACTAAGTCATAAAAAGGAACAAAATAACACCACTTGCAGCAACATGGATGAACCTAGAGATTCTGATACTGAGTGAAATAAGTCAAAGACAAATATCATATGATATCACTCATATGTGAAATATAATTTTTAAATATGATGTAAATGAACTTATTTATAAAACAGAAACAGACTCACAGACATAGATTCATAGAAACAGGGGAGGCATATGACATTCGGGGCCCTGTGTTGCAGGACTCTGGTGTGAGTATTGAAAAAAGATGCAAAAAAAAATCAATAATAAGTGGTAACTTCAAATATTGAAAAAAATCATGTCATCTAAATGCATAAGAAAGCTACAGATGTTTCCTTAATGTATGTAGTCCTATGCAAATGATTATGCAAATTAAAAAGTTGGGACTGGGAAATTCCCAAGTTTTCAAGATTTACTTTTGTGAACCTAGTATTCATCATAGAAACAGGGTTGATGACTTTTGCTCACATCTCCTATCACTTAGATGGGAGGGGAGTTGAGCCTGAAGGATGTGCTACATTAACAAGGGGAAGGCACTCAAATCAGGGAACGTGCTAGATAGATGGTTAGATAGATAGATAGATAGTTTTCACCTTCAAAATGTTAGCCAGCTCATCCATCATGCTTAGTTGGTTTTGGACAGCAATGGGACTAGAAATGGAAATGAATCTGAGTTGCAGTGAATTTTGATGAAGGCCTAGTTCTTGCGAGAAAGATTAAAAAAACAACCCTCAGCCCACCAATTCCCAGAAGAATGGAAAACTTTAGAGCAATTATAGGGGAAGAATAAGAACTTAGTGTAGAGGCTCCGTCAAATCCTCAGACACTGGCCCTTTCAGAAGTAGAGACAGAGGGGTATACTTAATAGTGCATCAGACATCCCCAGTTGGTGGACCTAAGAAATCAGGTTGTGAAGGCTGTCAGTGAGCTGGATTGGCTTCTAGCTGCCTTCCACCCAGGAAATATTCCTCTAGTTCTTCTCCCCCTCCTGTCTTAACCCTCATAATGGTCAGGTAATATACCTACTCCTCTGCACCTTGACTTTTTTTGATATTGCTGCTGTTTTACATTTAGTAATATATCAAAATATAAAGAACTATTTCTTTTAAAACTGCATGGCATTCCATTGTATGGCTACACCATAACTTTTTAAGCAGCTTTCTTAATGACAGTTTCCAAACTTTTTCTATTTCAAAAAAAATATTGCAATAAGTAATCTTGCACATGTAAAAAAATTGGAGGGTGGACTTGAAGATGGGGGACAGTTTTTCCTAGTATTAGGGCTAGGGGCCACACAGCTAGTGTCTACTAGAAAAAAATCCCTCTCTGCTCTGCCTCCTTTTGACTGAGTCCAGAAATGTGAGAAAATAAAGGTTTCAGGGAGGTCTGACATTCTTTTAAGCTGTTTATCTGACCAAGCACTACATGCTGGTCATTATAGGTGCTTCCTCTGGACCCAGTCCCATGCTAAAACACCATATAGGATGCAGCAGTGTATAAGTCACAGTGCTACCCATAACAAACTCAAACTGTCCTGGGGGTAATAAAACATCCACACCAGAAACAAATTGTCCTCAGTAACATGTGTTCACTCTTCCAACTGTGTGGTAGAGATCCTCAGGCATAATATATAGAGGTCACTTAATTACAAAACTAATTCCTCAAATATTTACTATTACATTAATTCATTTATTTAAATTGGAGGCTAATTACTTTACAATATTTATTGAGAGTCCATTAAGTTTGAGGTGCTGGATGAGAAAGACACAATTCTTGCCATTGACTGTGGAGAAAGAAAACCAAATACCCAGTAACAATACAGTTTATGATACTCTCATAAACTTAGTGGAGGTCTCAATTTATATAACTGGTGGGAGGGCAAACAGATACAGCCTTTTTAGAAAACTGTTTTGTAGTTTCTATTAAAAAATTAAACAACAATTCTACTCCTAGGTATGTGCTTTAGAAAAATGCAAACAAATGACCACAAAAAGACTTGAAGACAAATGCTCATATCCACTTGGTATTCATAACAGCAAAAACATGGAAAGCACCCAGATGCTCATCAGCACTGGAAGCAAACAAATTGTGGGAAACCCAAACATAGTCATACTACGTGATAGTGAAAAAAGAATGACCTATGGGTACACAGAATAACATGGGTAAATGTAAAAACTATATTGAATCGAATAAGCCAGACATAAAACATTGTTTACAGTATGATTTCATGTATATGAACAGGCAAAAATAATTGATGATTATAGAAGTCAGGATAAAGGTTATCTCTGAGGGAGGGGATATACCGGGTAGGTGCAAGAGGAAAACTTCTGGGGTGCTGAAACTGGTATATATCTTGATAGAGATGTTGGTTACACAGGAATTTACATATATAAAAATTCATCCAGCTGTACACTTAAAATAGAGCATTTTATCCACTTTACTGTATGCATGCTGTCTCCCAGTTGAAAAGTAGAAAGGAAAAAGCTTTTTGGAGGATATCTCAGCAGTGTCCATCCAAATATAAATGTATATGTAATTGTCCCAAGAAACCCCATTTCCGGCATTTTATCCTAGCACAGAAACACAAAGATTAAAGGGCAAAGGTCTTTACTGCAACCCTGGAACAGTGAAAACTGGAAATAAACTAAAGCCCAACAATATTATAATGGTTAAATAAATATGGGCTATATATAATGTGAGATAATATACAGCCAATAAAAAGAATCTTGCATCAATATGATTAATAATGTAAAGATATCTGCAATATATCTTATGCAAAAAAGCAAATTGCAAAACAGTACATATAGTTTGATAAAATGTGTGTAAAAATAAAACTCTGTGTGTATGCATTTCCTTATATATGTAGCTCAAAAAGTCTGTAAGGATATACTTGTTTAGTCGATAAGTTGTATCCAACTCTTTTATGACCCCATAGACTGTAGCCCACCAGGCTCCTCTGTCCATGGAATTCTCCAGGCAAGAATAGTGGAGTGGATTGCTATGCCCTCCTCTAGGGGATCTTCCCAACCCAAGGATCAAACCTCCGTCTCCTGCATAGGCAGGTGGATTCTTTACCACTGGGCCATCTGGTAAGCCCTGGATATACCCTCTTGTCAATAATGGTTTACCAGTGGGGAGAGTGATTGGTGAAGACTTTCATATTTTATTGTATATAATTGTGGATTTTTAAAAACATTTATTATTTATTTCCCTATTTGGATGCTTTGGGTTTTAGTCGCAGCAAACTGGGTCATCATTGTGACATGCAGGGCCTTCTGTTGTGTTGTGAGGGCTCCAGAGTGCATGGACTTAGTTGCTCTGAGGCACGTGGGAAACTTCGCTCCCTGACCAGAGATGGAACCCACATCCCCTGCACTGCAAGCTGGACTCCTAACCACTAGACCACCAAGGAAGTCCCACTTATGGATTGTTTTAATTTTTATGTAATTAAAGCATCTATACTATTTGTAATTTAAAATTTTAGTAATGATAAGAATATTTATAGTGCGTTTGAGTTTCCCTGGCTTAGCTGATGCCATTCATTCACTGAGATAGCAACAGTGGAGGTGATCAAATGGAGATTGTTGAGAAAGATGATAAATTCAGTCTTGGACATCTGATTTTGAGATGCCTGTGGAACATTCAGGTGGAGAGGTCTAAAAAGAAATTAGATATGTAGGTCTGGAGCATAGGGGAGCAGTTAAGTATGGAAACAGGGATTTGGGGCATATGGATGGTAATCAAAGTCACTGTAGGAATCAGTGGGATTACTGAAGGATAGACTATAGAAGATAGGCAAGGAAGTCCTTGAGAAATACCATGAGAAATACATGAGAAATACCAACGGTCAGACAGAAGTGGATCAGCCTGCAAAAGACATCCTGAAGGAATGGCTAGAGAGGTAGGAAGGAAATCAGAACTATGAGGTGTCTTGCAAGCCAAGAAGGGAGAGGTTCACAGCAAACAACCTAGTGACAATATGCTGGGGAGAATGGAAATATCACAAGGAAGAAATGTCTCTTCTGGAATTAGGGACAAGGACACTTTGGTGAGATCTTGGAAGATGAGTGTGTAGGGGCACAGATGTAGCTCTGTCACATTTAAGGAAACTTATTCAATATATAATTTTTTCATGGGAGTCAAACTATTAAAATGACTGTCAGTACTCCCCTCCTGGCTAGTTATTATTTTTCTTGTAAACATTTCACTAGTTCTTAGAGAATGGTCTCATGGGAAGGGGCTCTGAAGTACTTTTTCAGTTGCTTGAGTCCACAATTAGTGGTAAATTGCTGGCAGACATTTTGGTGAAAGATCAAGCCATA
Source organism: Muntiacus reevesi (assembly GCF_963930625.1). Lineage (NCBI taxonomy): Eukaryota > Metazoa > Chordata > Mammalia > Artiodactyla > Cervidae > Muntiacus > Muntiacus reevesi. The sequence goes on along the minus strand of NC_089271.1, from coordinate 115,785,409 downwards.
GTTAAAAAGGATGATAGACATTCGGAAGTTGGGTTGAGTGAATATGTGTGCTGTTGAGCATATTTATGAAAAGGTTTCCATAGTTTTAAGCAAATCATCAGAGATAATAAAAAAGAAGGTTAAAAAAGAGCTTAAAAAAAAAAGGATGATTGATTGCTCAAAAATGTAGCTCTTCCACATGACCCAACAATTCCTTTACTAGGCATATACTGGGAGAAAACTATAATTCAAAAAGATACATGCCTAAGGCGAGCTCAGGGAGGACAGAAACCTCCTGTGGAGCAGAAGGGCAAAAGCTTGCTTGATCTTGATTTTCAGTACGAATACAGACCGTGAACGTGGGGCCTCATGAAAAAAAAAAAAGATACATGCACCTCAATGTTCATAAGAGCACTATTTACAATAGCCAGGACATGAAAGCAACCTAAATGTTTATCCACAGAGGAATGGATTAAAGAATATGTGGTACATACATACAATGGAATATTATTCATCTATAAAAAAGGAATGAAATAAGGTCATTTGTAGAAATGTGGATGGACCTAGAGAGTGTAATACACAGTGAAGTAAATCAGAAAGAGAAAAACAACTATCACATAATATATGTGAAATATAGAAAAATGGCATAGATAATCTTATTTGCAAAGCAGAAATACAGACACAGACCCAGGGAACAAAGGTGTGGATACCAAGAGGGAAAAGAGAGTGAAGGAATTGGAAGATTGGAATTGACACATATACACTATTGATACTATGTAGGCTACAGTCCATGGGGTTGCAAGAGTCAGACATGACTTAGTGACTAAATCACCACCATAAAATACATAACTAATGAAGCAGGACAAAGACTAATAGAGTTTTGCCAAGAGAATGCACTGGTCATAGCAAACACCCTCTTCCAAAAACACAAGAGAAGACCCTATACATGGACATCACCAGATGGTCAGTATTGAAATCAGATTGATTATATTCTTTGCAACCAAAGATGGAGAAGTTCTATATAGTCAGTCAGCAAAGACAAGACCGGGAGCTGACTGTGGCTCAGATCATGAATTCTTTATTGCCAAATTCAGACTTAAATTGGAGAAAGTAGGGAAAACCACTACACCATTCAGGTATGACCTAAATCAAATCCCTTATGACTATACAGTGGAAGTGGCAAATAGATTCAAGGGACTAGATCTGATAGACAGAGTGCCTAACTATGGATGGAGGTTCATAACATTGTACAGGAGGCAGGGATGAAGACCATCTCCAAGAAAAAGAAATGCAAAAATGAAAAATGGTTGTCTAAGGAGGCCTTACGAACATCGTTGAAAAGAAGAGAAGTGAAGGCAAAGAGAAAAGGAAAGATATACCCATTTTAATGCAGAGTTCCAAAGAATAGCAAGGAGAGAGAAGAAAGCCTTCCTCAGTGATCAGTGCGAAGAAATAGAGGAAAACAATAGAATGGGAAAGACTAGATCTCTTCAAGAAAATTAGAGATACCAAGGGTATATTTCATGCAAAGACGGGCACAAGAAAGGACAGAAATGGTATGGACCTAACAGAAGATGCTAGTAAGAAGAGGTGGCAAGAATACACAGAAGAATTATATAAAAATAATCTTCATGACCCAGATAATGGTGTGATCACTCACCTAGAGCCAGACATCCTGCAGTGCAGTCAAGTGGGCCTTAGGAAGCATCACTATGAACAAAGCTAGTGGAGGTGATGAAATTCCAGTTGAGCTATTTCAAATCCTAAAAGATGATGCTGTGAAAGTGCTGCACTCAATATGCCAGCAAATTTGGAAAACTCAGCCGTGACCACAGGACTGGAAAAGGTCAGTTTTCAGTCCAGTCCCAAAGAAAGGCAATGCCAAAGAATGCTCAAACTACTGCACAATGCACTTATCTCACAAGCTACCAAAGTAATGCTCAAAATTCTCCAAGCTATGCTTCAACAATATGTGAACTGTGAACTTCCAGATGTTCATGCTGGATTTAGAAAAGGCAGAGGAACCAGAGATCAAATTGGCAACATGCTCTGGATCATCAAAAAAACAAGAGAGTTGCAGAAAAACATCTACTTCTCCTTTATTGACTATGCTAAAGCCTTTGATTACGTGGATCAAAACAAACTTGAAAATTCTTCAAGAGATGGGAATACCAGATCACCTGACTGGCCTCTTGAGAAATCTGTATGCAGGTTAAGAAGCAACAGTTAGAATTGGACATGGAACAACAGACTGGTTCCAAATTGGGACAGGAGTACATCAAGGCTGTATATTGTCACCCTACTTATTTAACTTATATGCAGAGTACATCATGAGAAACACTGGGCTGGATGAAGAACAAGCTGGAATCAAGATTGCCAGGAGAAATATCAATAACCTCAGATATGCAGATGACACCACCCTTATGGCAGAAAGCGAAGAAGAACTAAAGAGCCTCTTGATGAAAGTGAAAAAGGAGAGTGAAAAAGTTGGCTTAAAACTCAACATGATCTGAAAAAACTAAGATCATGGCATCTGGTCCCATCACTTCATGGCAAATAGATGGGGAAACAATGGAAACAGTGACAGACTTTATTTTGGGGGGCTCCAAAATCACTGCGGATGGTGACTGCAGCCTTGAAATTAAAAGATGGTTGCTCCTTGAAAGAAAAGTTATGACCAACCTAGACAGCATATTAAAAAGCAGAGATATTACTTTGCCAACAAAGGTCTGTGAGTCAAAGTTATGGTTTTTCCAGTGGTCATGTATGGATGTGAGAGTTGGATTATAAAGAAAGCTGAGTGCTGAGGAATTGATGCTTTTAAACTGTGGTGTTGGAGAAGACTCTTGAGAGTCCCTTGAACTGCAAGGAGATCCAACCAGTCCATCTTCAAGGAAATCAGCCCTGAATGTTCATTGGAAGGACTGATGTTGAAGCTGAAACTCCAATACTTTGGCCACCTGATGCAAAGAGCTGACTCATTTGAAAAGACCCTGATGCTGGGAAAGATCAAAGGCAGGAGGGGAAGGGGACGACAGAGGATGAGATGGTTGGATGGCATCACTGACTCAATGGACATGAGTTTGCCTAAGCTCCAGGAATTGGTAATGGACAAGGAGGCCTGGCGTGCTGCAGTCCATGGGGGTCACAAATAGTCAGACACGACTGAGTGATTGAACTGACTAACTGACTGAGTCTTATGTTTAGGTCTTTAGTCCATTTTGAGCTTATCTTTTTGTATGGTGTTAGGAAGTGTTCTAATTTCATTCTTTTACATGTAGCTGTCCAGTTTTCCCAGTGCCATTTATTGAAGAGGTTCTTTGCCCCATTGTATATTCTTGCCTCCTTTGTCAAAAATAAGGTACCCAAAAGTGCATGTGTTTATTCCTGGGCTTTTTATCTTGTTCTGTTGGTCTATATTTCTGTTTTTGTGCCAGTACCATACTGTCTTGATGACTGTGGCTTTGTAGTATAATCTGAAATCAGGAAGGTTGATCCCTCCAGCTCCATTCTTTTTGCATCATAGCAAAGACCATATATGATAAGCCTATAGCAAACATTATTCTCAATGGTGAAAAACTGAAAGCATTCCCCTAAGATCAGGAGCAAGACAAGGGTGTCCACTTTCCCCCTATTATTCAACATAGTTCTGGAAGTCCTAGCTACAACAATCAGGGAAGAAAAAGAAATAAAAGGAATCCAGATCATAAGAAATTTTTAAAAATATAGTATTATAGTCAGAAAGACTTGAACACATTTGCATGGTGATGAGAAGTGGCTAGTAGAAGTATAGAGATTGAAATATTGAGAGAATACAATTTAACCCAGAGAGCATGGAAGGAGAGGGTGGGATCCACAGCCCAGATGGAAGGATTCCTCCTAGATAGAGATGGAGCACTCTATTATAATAAGAAGAAAGGATGGGAGTAGATGCAGGCAAATTATAGATTTGGTAATAGGAATAGAAGGGAATTCTCATCCAGTGGCTTCTATTTTATTTCTGAAGTAGGAGGTGGTGTAACCTGCTGAGAGTAAGAGGAGAAGTGATAAAATCGAGGTTTGAAATAGCTGCTATAGAGAACGGGAGGAAGCGCTGAGTAGGGAAACAGAAGAATTTGTTGACCTCCTTCAAGATCCACTTGAAGTCAAAAACCATGGTCTTGCATCACTAGGGGATGGGGAATGGTGTGGGTTCTTCTCCTGGGATTGAGGGTAGGGGTGAAGGGTCTATCCAATGTCAAAATCTCTGACCAACTGGGCTAATTGATTCAAACAGCTGTTCAGTGAAAGAAACCTGTTAACGTAATGACTTGGAACCACAAGAACTCAGATCCTGATCACTGCCCTGGAGGAAGTATTTGCATTGAATTCCATCACCTGAGGCTTTATAGCCTGTTGAAGAAAAGACCTAACTAGCATTCTAGACACAGCTCAGAAGCAGCTGCCTTTCCTCTTCTCACCTTCATCTACAATTCTTCTCTAAATTGGAATGCCTCTTATTGCAGCATTATTTATGGTGACAGGGAGTTGGAGGCAATCTGGCATTCATCACCCAGAGAGTGGAGCAGCAAAATGTGGTGGACACAATGTTTGGGAGTCATTTTCAGCAATTAGAAGCAAGGGATTAGATGTAAATAGAGCATCATGTATAGATTTTGAAAACACTGCTGGGTAAAAAAAAAAGCAAGAAAGAATAATATGTACTGAATATCATTTACAGAAATTAAAAAGACATTCATTGAAAATGATAATACACATTTTATAAGAATACATACCAACAAAAATATAGTAAATTAATCAGAAGAGAATGGTGGCCAATGAGGGAGGAAGGAGTGTGTGAATGAGATGTGGGGATGTGCTATACTTAGTTGCTCAGTCATGTCCGACTGTTTGTGACCCCATGGACTGTAGCCCGCCAGTCCATGGGGCGCTACATGTAGTCCTCTGTCCATGGGGATTCTCTAGGCAAGAATACTGGAGTTGGTTGCCATACCCCCCTCCAGGGGATCTTCCCAACCCAGGGATCGAACCCAGGTCTCCTGCATTGCAGGCAGATTCTTTACCATCTGAGCCACACAGGAAGAGCCAAAATGTGGGGATAAGCCAGACAAATAAATTCAACAAGACAAGAGTGATAATAAATGTGTCACGAGCTGTGTTTGATTAGTTCAATCTTCTACACCTAAGGCACTAACTAAATACAGAGACAAAGAAATAAATCGAAACACTTCCTAATCTCTTGAAGACTCCGTTTCAAGCAACACCTTTATCTCCAGCACAGAATAATAGACACACATAGAATCAAAGCTGGGGGAGAGCATGCGGTTCATCTAGGATTGCCCCTCACCTCATCATCACTTATTTATGGAGGAAGAAATTGAGGCTCTGAGAAGAGAAATGACTTGGCCAAAGTTGCACTCTCAGTTGTAAAGCTTAGACTAGACTCGGGTCTAATCTAAGCCCTGCACTCCTTTCCCTGAACCCTGCATATCAGAGAATTCTCACTTGTTTTGTTGTTGTTGTCTGCATCTTAAATAAATTAATCTCCATCATATGGTTTTTTTTTCTGAACCACACAGCATGTGGGATCTTAGTTCCCTGACCAGGAATTGAACCCCTGCCCCCTGCAATGGAAGCATGGAGTCTTAACCACTGGAGAGTGAAAGTGTTAGCCACTCAGTCATGTCCAACTCTTTGTAACCCCATGGACTATAGCCCACCAGGCTCCTCTGTCAGTGGAATTCTCCAGGCAAGAATACTGGAGTGGGTTGCCATTTCCTTCTCCAGGGGATCTTCCCGACCTGGGGATTGAACCTGAATCTCCTGCATTGTGGGCATACTCTCTACCGACTGAGCCACCAGGGAAGACCTTAACCACTGGGCCACCAGGGAACACTCTGCTTATTTTTATTTTTTTAATATTTTAATTTTAAAAATTTCTTTTAAAGATTTTTTGATGTGAACCATATTTAAAACTTTTATTGAGTTTATTACAATACTGTTTCTTTTTTTCATGTTTTGGTTTTTTAGTCTCTAGGCATGTGAGATCTTAGCTCCCTGACTAGGGATTGAACCCACACCCCCTGCATTGGAAGGCAAAGTGTTAACTATTGGACAACCACCAGGGATGTACCCCCTCTGATTATATTTAACATTTCAAAATAAAAGCAAGAAAAAGTATACTGCCCTGCTTTGCTTATGTAGGGGGAGAGTGGTTAAAACCAGTGAAACTTAACCTGATTGCAAGGGTTCTCAACAATCTTTTAAAACATCTATGGCATGTTTTTTAAAAAACACTTTTACTGAGATATGACAAACTTTTGAAAACTAGAATTTTTGGCAGCAAGCTTGAAGGGCTTTTGAAAGTTTATTAAACAAGTCAATAATAATAAAGTGATCCTGGGTCTTCCCTGGTGGTCCAGTGGCTAAGACTCTGTGCTCCCAATGCAGGGGGCTCAGGTTCAATCTCTGGTCAGGGAACTAGACTCCGCATGCCACAACTATGAATTCGCATGCCCCAACTGAAGATCCCACCTGCAATGAAGATGGAAGATTCTGCATGTTGCAAATAAGACCCGGCACAGTCAAATAAATATTTAACACAATAATAATATAGTCTCTACTGCACTAAAACAATGCCTTACAGGGCCTGGAATAGCGTGGCTACATTTATTCTCATGTTTATCAACACACACTAATCCTGTGTCATGGTTTTAGTAGAACAATTCGCTATCCTGACCACCCTCACCTCTATGCCCATGAGGCACATGAATTTGCTGTCTTTCTGGACACTGGGGTGATGTTGTTCTGTGATATTCATTTGATGCTGTTTGATGTTGCCCTTTGCCTCTTCCTCCCTTGCAGGTTGAACTCCAATCTATTCTATATTGCATGGTCTACTCAGCACAATATTCTTTGTGATGGCCATCATCATATCATTTTGCATGTTTGGGCATAGTAAAAGTCCTTCACTTTCTTGACTCACCAGAGGGGTACAGAGCACACCTGCTGAGACCCACTGCCACAGGCTATAATGGAAAGCAGTAGAATGGGATCATTATAGTATCAGAGAGGCTGGGGTTTAAATGCTAGACCTGTCACTCTGTCACCAACCCTTGGCAAGATACTTAAGCTGTTTAATACAATCCAACAAAAAAAACCATGGGGCCTGCTGTAGGCAAGGTTCTGTATTCAGTGCTTGAGGGTACAGTAGCAAATAAAACAGATGAAAATCCATGCCCTCCTGAACTGACATTCTAATAGTGGGGGATAGACAACAAACAATTAACATAATAAATAACTAAGTTATGTGATGCGTTAGAAGGTAGAAATTGTCATGGACTAAATAAAAAGCTGGGAAGGGTACTTGGGCATTGGGTTGCTGGGCGGAGAGTGCAGGTTGTAGTATTAAATAGAGTGGTCAGGGTAAGTCTTAATTGAGAAGGTGACATTTGGGCAAAGAGGTAAGGAAATTAACCACAGGGCTTCCTGTGGTAGACAGAGGTATTCCTGGCAAGATTAAGGTAAAGAGAAATGACAGTGGAAGGGGTGAGGAATGGTTGAATTCTGGATATATTCTGAAGGTGGATCCATCATGATTTCATGACAGATAGGATATGATGATTGAGAAGAATAAGATGTCAAAATGACTCCAAGGTTTTTTGCCTGAACAACCAGAAGGATGGAAATCTTGTCTCCATCTGCTGAAAGGTATAGTTACTGCCTCCATCTGTGAAAGGTAGAGTTTGGAGCAGGTTTCCATCTTTCTTACTTGTTTATTGTGGGGAAAGATCAGAAACTGTTTTGGACACATGGAGATGTCTATTAGAAATCCTGGTGGAGGTTATATTGAGTAGGAACACAAATCTGAAGCTCGAGGGAGAAGTCTGGGAGTCATGGCCATGAGACTAGGTGAGACTACCTGAAAAAGGGGTGGAAATAGAGAAGAGCTTTAAGGACTGAGTCCAGAGGCCCCACTGTATCAGAGATAGGACATAGCCCGCAGAGACTAAGGATTAGTGAAGCTGGAGGAAAAGCTAGACAGTGAGGTGTCCTGAAAGCTGAGGAAGGAAGCGTATCGAGGAGGGAGTGATCCACTGTCTTCAGTGCTGCTGATGGGTCAAGGACGATTATGACTGAGAAGTGACCTATGGATTGGGAATGTGAAGCTTATTGGTGACTTCACTGGAGCAGGTGTTATAAATGGTGGAGACAAGAGCCTGGTTGGAGTAGTTCTAAGGAGAAACTGGAGACAGGAAGCAGAGACAACTCAATGGTGTTTGCTGTGAGTGGGAAGAAAGAAATGGGTAGTAGATGGCAGATGATCCCTTAGCCCCCTCCTCTGTAAAAAGGGATTGATAATATCGTCTATCTCTTGGCAGGGCTTCCCCAGTGGCTCAGAAGTAAAGAATCTGCCTGCAATGCAGGAGCCACAGGAGATGCTGATTTGATCCCTGGGTCTGTAAGGTCCCCTGGAGGAGGACATAGCAACGCACTCCAGTATTCTTGCCTAGAGAATCCCATGGACAGAGGAGCCTGGAGAGCTGCAGTCCATGGGGGTCACAAAGAGTCGGACATGCCTGAAGTGACTTAGCACACACACATTTCTTAACATTAAGGACAAAATTAAAGACGATTCAATACAAATTTTTGAGTACGGCGATAGTACGTGCAACATGTCTATCACAAAATCAGCACTCAATAAAAGGTAGTTATTATTATTATATTGTTTATCCATTAAACCTTATAACATTAAAATAGAATTAAAAATATACTCCAATACCTTTTTAAATAATACAGACTTTAGTATCCTAAACCAACAGATGAGTCTTTGTGTGGGGGGAACAAACAAACAAAATCTTAGAATAAGTTTTGTTGTAATGCACATCAAACCACATCTCACAAGATGACCTCCAAAGAACACATTGGCTGAGTTTTCATCACATTTGTGTTCCCTAGGATGTGGTAATTATATGTAACTACCAGAGGCCTAGGAAAAAAGCTTCTTTCAAAAACACAATCTTCTCTCAAAATGAAACAAGCATCTCCATTAGCGAGCATATTTCTTGAATGTGACAAGGCCATAAAGTTGGCCTCCATTTTCCCTGTATATACATTATATTTTTCCTCTCTCAGCCCCTAATTGCCAAGTTAAATGTCACAGAAGTAAGCTGACATCTGAGAATTTCCTCCTGTGCAAACCAATACTCCTTCTAAAACCGTTTTAAGATAGTGAACAGACAATATTACATAAGCTACAAGTTGGGAAGCCTGAGCAGGCCCGAAGAAAATTTAACTGTGAAATAAAATAAAACTTAAAATGAAGTTGAAGGACTTCCCTGGTGGTCCAGTGGTTAAGACTCTGCACTTCCACTGCAGGGGGCACGGATTTCATCCCTGGTCGAGGAATTAAGATCCCACGTGTGTGCGCATGGTGCAACCAAAAAAAAAAAGTTAAGCTGACAAGTATGTATTAGTATACACAATAGTTAGCATGCCACATGCTAATTAGGCATAAGTGGTGAGCTATTAGCATGAGTGATTCAAATTAGTTATTCTTCTACACAGCCAAGCCTGATTACATCTTTCCTCTTAGCTAATTTCCCAGGCACTAATATTTCTATTAATGGTGAAGATGTTCTCCAAAACATTACATTCTATTCTATTGTGCTTGTTTACTTGTTAATTCCTTTCTGTTTCCATGAAAAGGTGTTCCTTTCTAAGAAACACATTTCCATCACCTCCTGAGAGATCTATCTCCAGCACCAAGGACCTGCTAATTAACTGATCTAATTACTTCCTCTCAGCCCATATCCTTTTCAACCTTTTGTAGTGTTCCAAAGTATTGATGACCCCTCCATGCTGAAATTTTGTCTTGCCTTAGCTTCCTTGGCACCATCCTGTCCTGGCCCTTTTCCCACAGGCATTCTCTCCTCAGTCTTCCCTTCTTGTGTTGTGAATTCTCCCTGAGACAGAGAATTCTCTCTATGGCTTTTGTTAGCAACAATATGCTTATAGATTTCATGTCTGTATCTCTAGCCTAAACCTCTCTATTGAACTCCAGCCCTATTTCCACTTTTCATTGAAACGAACATCTGCACCTAAATGACTCCTAGACACCAAGTCAACATGTTCATGCCCCAACTCCTCTTCACCCCATCTCCCCAAATGAGAAATCTAAGAGTCATTCTCATGTCTTGCCAATGTCTGGCCACCCACATTCAATTTGTTCCCTAGTTCTGAAATGCCTCTGGAGTCCTTACTTCCCTCTTTTTCTCCAGGTGAACCATGAACTTGATTCGGTGTCTCTGCATCTTTTACATGAATCTCTCCTCCCCCTCCCAGCCCCACCAACTCTACTGGCTTAAACCACATGGAACTACATAGCCATCCCTGAAAGTCCAATCATGTCTTGCATTAAAGAGGAGAGCCTAGCTTACTTCTATTTCTCAAGTGTATTTCTTATATTGTAGAAAATGCCATCTGTGTTCAACCTATAGTATATGCAGGCTCCAAGCCAATTATGCCGCATTACTGAATATTCAGTGCAAGGAAGCTCTGGGGCTGCTGGGCTGCGATGTGCTTTGTTGTATTAACAGGGCCCAGATGAGCCCCTTTGGGTCCCTGGCTTGCTGGCCTGAGACCCCCTCCCTCTGCACTACTCTGGCAGTATTATGCAGATTATGAAAGACTAATGACCAGATTTCATTCAGGGGACTACTACTGCCTTATTCTGTGCGGTGAAGATCTGTAAAAGGAAAATGCCCATTTTCTCACCCAAAGCAAAATGGAACCCCACGGTGAGCTGGAAAATGCCAGCCTAATTCCTGGTAGCAGCCTTTCCCCGTGCCCTCCACTCAATCCATTTGGAGAGAATGGGTTTGATTGCAGTTTGCTCAGCTCATTGTCAAGGGGCATTCAGATTTGACAAAGTGTATTTTAAGGATATCTCTGTCTCATTGTCACACTTCTCTTTCAGACAAGAAATACTAGCATAGTACGGTATTTCTTAGATCTTTCCCTCTTTTCTCCAGCCATAGCCCCTGTGCAGATCTTAATCACATTATTCCTGGGCAATTATCAGGTCTCCCCACCTCCCATGTTAGTCTACATGATTCCTCTTTCCAAAGCCATTCATTTATTTACCCAGTCTGCCTGTTGGTTCATCAGTCATTGAACAAGCATTCATTAACAGTTATGCCCTGGCCACTGTGCTAGGCCCTGAAATAAGGGAAGGGGGGGGGATGATATAAACTAAACCAGACCCCCACAGAAGGTCCATATTTCAACGCAGGAGAGAGACATCTCTGCCTGCAGAGACACCGTTCTCCTCTCTGTGTGAGTAATTAATTTTTCATGTTTCAACTCAACACTCAAATATCACAGGCAGAGGGGTTTGCTGCTCCTCTGCACTTCCCCCGGCACTTTGTTAACATCTTCACTGGCAGTGCCTGTTGCAGTGGAGTGGATATTTTCTTTTATCTTGAGACTGTGACCTCCTTGAGAACAGGGGTTATGAGCTTTAGATGAGTAGGGCTTAATGCATCAGAGATGGTTCAAATAATGCCAAAGGAAGTAGTACAAGGAGAGTTCAAGTTTTTTCCACACTGAGTTCCAAGCAGAGTGCCATCTTCTTTACTCTTTTCTTTTATCTCGAGACTGTGACCTCCTTGAGAACAGGGGTTATGAGCTTTAGATGAGTAGGGCTTAATGCATCAGAGATAGTTCAAATAATGCCAAAGGAAGTAATACAAGAAGAGTTCAAGTTTTTTCCATACTGAGTTCCAAGCAGAGTACCATCTTCTTTACTCTGAGTGCCCTCTTCTGCAACTAGACAAACCCGCTTTCCAGTCCAATGAATAAGCATTGATTGTCCTGTCTCCAACTTCAAAGAATCCTGTTCCTAGCCCGGCTCCTGTTTGTAGCCCGGTGTTTCTCAAACTCAAATGTCCACACAAATCAGTTAGACATCTTATGATAATGCAGACTCTCAGTCAGGAAGTCCAGAAGAGGGGCCTGAGATTTTGCAAGTCTAACAAGCTCCCAGGTGAAACCCATGCTGCTGGTCCAAGGACCAGACTTTGAGTAGCAAAGACTCTAGCCAGTTTTCCCTATTCTTAGACTTGCTAGTTGCTTTAATTGGGACCACTCCACATGGCTGTGTAGAAATGACCAGCATAAGGCCCCCAGTGGAGGAGGATAATGAGGGTTGAAAGCTAAACTGTGCTCATCAGACCCTGCATCCTGGCACTGGTCACATTGTTGGCAGGAAGGGGTACCCTCCACCACTTTCCCCCTTCCACTTTCCCCCTTTTTCTATTTCCCACAAAGGCTCTGTAAGCTCCGTGTACCTCCAGGACTGCATCCATCAGAAAGGAACATCTTTTTTTATAATTCACACAAAACTGCCCTATGGTCTAGCAGCCTCGGCCATGAGTGACACCGCAGCCCACCTCACCTCACCCCTGTATCTTTTGTTCCTTTCTGACTGATCACTCAAGTTGCTGATTCTGTATACAATTAGATTTTGCTCTACTCCTTTCATGGGTGCCCAGTATTTGTTGATATGTGAGAAGTGACACGATGTTAAAGAGCACTGTACTCTTCCTCACAGGACTTTGTCTCTAGCCCCAGATCCTTTTTTACTCACCTCAGACAAGGCACATAAATCTTCTGAGCCTGGGTTTCATCATCTATCAAATGATAGATCTATCAAATGATTGGTAAGACCTAGTGTACTGGCTTCTATTGGTTATTGTGAGGATAAAAAGTGATAACATAGGGGAAAGCCCTTTGTAAATTGTAAGGTTCTGTACAAATGTTAAGGATTATTATGAAGGGGTTAGGTGGCATATCTTTAAATCCCTTTGTAATTCTCCTCAGCTCAGAAGCACAATGCCTTGCACTGTGTTGGAGTCAGAGCCTACTACTGGTCCACCAGCTGACTCCAGAAGAGCGCACACTGCAGATTCTCTCTAAAAAGCCCAGAGACCTTGGCGCGTGCGCTGTGGGCCAACTTTGGAAGGCGCTGTAACTCAAGCCCATCAGCTTGCAGAGTCAGCAGGAAGATAACATCTTTCATGCAATCACATTGGTTTCACAAGAATTAGTCAGTATGGAAACACCAAAATAAAGACACCACATTCCAGAAAGTTGCTTTTAAAGGTAATCTTTCAGTGATCATTTTTTTTCAGATATGGAAGGTTGACTCACTTGTTTATATGCTAAAAAGAACCCCTTATTTTGATTTCTGAATACTTTCTCTCCTAGTAGTCAAACTTATTATGGAATAAAACATTTTGATAATTGCTTTTTAATATGATGAAAGGTTGGAACCTTTTCCAGTGACAAGGAAATGAGAGAATATAATGGAATGATGTCTTGTAATTTTTATAACTTCCAAATAGCAATGAGAGAGTCGTTCATTTATTCACTGAAGTTTCCTTCCAGAATCACAGAATTACTCCTACACAGCAATTAGGAGGGGGAGATGAATGTTTAAGCGTTAGCTGTAACTTGTCTTTCTGGGGAGGAGGGGACTAGGTTTAAGCTGTTGGCAATGGGAAAAGTTAATTAACAAATAGAAAATGTTAGTTATTACTTCCCTATGTTCTGAGAAGGTTTTCCAAATTGAGAAGTTAAATAAACCATCACTGTAATTTTCAGTGGTTTTCTTTTTAAAAAGGAACTCAAGGTAAATAATCTAAATGATCATATTTTCAGTGTTAATATTTGTTTTAAAAACATGATTCTTTGGAGGAAGCTTTCTTATCTATTACTTGTCAAAGTTCATGACTGGGTGGCTCAGTGGGAGGAGCACAGAGCACAGAGCCAACAATTCCACATGTTCAGAACCTTGTAGACCCCTCAACTTCCCTTCCCTCCTTCTCCAGGTCATAGCCAAACCTGCCACTGTGGGGTCACCACTCACAAAGGGCAATGGCTAAGAGAGTGGGAGGGTTTCAAAGAGAGCCATCCTCACTCCTGGAGAAACAGAATTGATAACTTACTCTTGGGGCCATGTTTTCTTTAGACAAAGAGAGATTTGTAACCCCTTGTGTATTATTTCCTTGACTGCCAAGAAAGCCAGCTACTGTACCTTTAATTCTACAGTATCTAAAGGTAAATTTCTACCTTTAGGTCCCAGTCCATTCTTGTTCCTCCTTTCCTGATGGAGTTGCTGATTTTTCTTCCTATCTTTCCTTAATTTATTTATTTTTAGCCATACCATGTGGGATCTTACTTCCCTGACTAGGGATCAAACTTGTGTGCTCTGCATTGGTAGCATGGAGTCTTAACCACTGGACCACCAGAGACGTCCCCTTATCTTTCCTTTTGCTTGCTTGGGAATATGTTCTCTCTCTGTCTCTGTCTCTCTGTGTCTTTCTCTCTCTCTTACAGTAAGCCTCTTTAAATCTTCTTTAGAAGTTGGTGGCTGTTAGATTTAAGGACAGCTGACTCACTTAACAGCATATCCCAGTGGGCAAAGGTTACTTCATCTTTTACCTTGAATCATTTTTTTTTTTGACACTTCTCTTCTTTGTCTCTCCTTGACATTTGTTTTCTCACCTATGTACTTTACCGGTTAGTGCTGAGAAAAGAATAACAAAAAATTAACGAGAAAGGACGTGTGTGTTAGTATCCTGTGTCTTTGAGCTCTTCTAAGAGGGTTACTGTTTTGCTAAAAGTTGTGTGCTTCTGTCAAGAGTGAAAAAGCAGAAAATGGGATTTTTGAAGATGGATTTTTATTTCTTACTGCTTTAAACCAAGAGACTAACTGCTACCACAAAAGTTGCTCACTTTCTGTTCTCTTCAGCAATGTTCTAGCTTTGTATTTGTCCTTATGTAAATATATGTGACTTTCAAGCCGTGTCAAGTCCTTTTGGGAAAAAGATGGAGTATAGATAAAATGGAGTGTCTTTTTGTTTTTGTTTTGCCTTGCCAGCTGGTTTAGTATTTTATATGCTGTAGTTTGTCTCTGGTATTCATTCATTAACTCCTCATTCATCAGTCATTCATTCATTCCATAAACACTTTGTGCCAGTTCCTTTGCCAGGCCCTGAGGACACAAAGATAAACAGGACAAAGATTAAAAACTCCCTGTCCTCAAGAAAGTAGATATAAGAAAGAAACAAAACTGCTCTCATAGAGCTTACACATTAGTGAGAGATGCAGACATGTTCACAAATAACTACAATATGACACAGAATTTATGTGCTATGAAGGGTACAAGTAAAACTGATAGCATAGAGGATGCAGTGACTAATTTTAGCTTGAGGAGGATGAGGAAGGTTTCATGGAGGAGGTGACTTTTAAGTAGATCCTTGAAAGATGAATTGATTTCTGTGAGCCAAGGTGTACAAGAAAGGTATTCCAGGCTGAGGGAACAACCTATGAGAAATCTCAGTGGTACAGAAGAACTTCTGGGATTCATATTGTTAGGTGGGGGGAGGATGGTGACAGAGGAGCCTGGAAAGAAGCGGGAGCACTCAGAATGCTAAGCTAAGGTGTTTGTAAGGACCACTCAGCACTCCTGGGCCTTCTCAACCTGCTCCCAATCTTCTTTTCATTCTGCTCTCATCCTTGTGTCCCATTTTCCACCCCACTTTTGCTTATGGGAGTATAGTGACTACACTAGTTTCCCTAGCTTGAGTCTCAGTTCTCACAAGTTGCACTGGTGCCTCTGCCTCTTCCTATTCTTGGGAGCTTTGGGTAATTCCCTGTCTTAGCCTCGAGTCCTTGGGATCCAAATCCAACCACCTTTGTCCTGGTTAATTCTTCTCCCCCAGGCCAAACTTCCCTACACTCAAAAGGAGGGCCAGGGAGCAATGTGATCAGATAGGAATTCATCTAACAGCATGGGACTGTGAGCTGATGACTAGTTTCCTATGCAGCCTAGCTAGATGCTGGGATGGGAGAGCAGGGCTGGGGAGTTCTTGCACCAAAGATCACCCTGAGAGGCAGAATAAGATTGCAATTCATTTGATATTTTAGGAAACTGAGTTTTGAAACCTCAAGATTCTAAATTTATATAAGGGCAAATATCACACCAGTGTGGCACTAGTGAGTGGTGCACAGAAAAGAAAAAAGGAAAATATGGGTGATTGAGAGGAAGTAAAGATGACCTTATTTTCACCTGAAATATAGCTATTTCCTGGGTTTTTCAATTATATTTGGGGTGGGAGAAAGTTTGGAGAAACATTATTGATATCTTCAGGCATTTTCATGTAATAGTTTGTATTCATCCACTGCTGTTTTCCTTCACTTTCTTTTCTTTTTTCCCAGGTTAGCAGAGTGAACAGCCTGTAGTGTGGGTTTAGGAAAGGAAATCTGTATTTGAATTCAGGCTTTGCCACATTTTAGATGTGTGACCGCAATCAAGCCATTTAATCTCTTGGAGCCTTAATTTCTTCTTCTATAATATGGAAATAACAAATAGTACTTATTTTATAGGGATGTTGTGAATAAGATAATAAATTAAATAAGGTAATGTATATAAGGCATTCAGCAACAATGCCTGACAGATAGAAAGTATTCAGTAAATATTTATTTTTGTTGTTGCTATTGTCATCATTATCCTTGAGTAAGAAGAGTTGGGCTACAGCTTGCAAGAACCTGGGTTTGGTCTTCATTGAAAGAAGGAGATAGTCTTCATTGTATCAGGAAAAAGGAGAGGGCATGTACAGATGAAGGCAGAATTGTGGATTTGGTGATGAGACCATTCATTCACTGAACACACACCAGGCACTGTTCTGGGCTCTATCTCAGGAAAATGTGAAAAAGACAAAGTCCCTCCTTTCCTGTCATGGAATTTTTGTTCTAAGGGAGAAGACATATAATGAAAAATTAAAAGCACAGAATATATAATAGAATTTCAGAAAAAGATAACTGTTAGGAGGAAGCATAAAATAGGTTAAGAGGTCACTGAGTGGTTGTGTGTGAGGGGGAATTGAAGTAGTTATTTTTCCAAGTTAGCCTCAAAAATGTCCTTTGTGAGGAGAAGAGACCTAAAAGAATGTGAGAAAGTTTCAGAGAAATGGAACAATGAGCAAAAAAACCCTGGGGGAGAAACATGCTAGGAGCACTGATGAAAAAGATAGGAGTCAGAGCTGGAAAGGTGGGCATGGGAAGTTTATGATCACCCTTACAGACCTTGGTAAAGACTATGGATTATATTCTAACAGCAATGAGAAGCCTTTTCTTTGATAAAGGATCAGTTTGGCTGTTCTGTAGGTGATAGATTGCAAAAGAGCACGGGAAGAAGCAGGGAAACTAGGTAGGAAGTAGGTGAGATATGATTGTACCTTGGACTGGGATGGTGCTGTAGAAAGTGAGAAGGAGGTTGATTGGCTATGACTTGGATAGTAGAGTTGAGGGGCCTTGTTGATGGATTGAGGTGAAAGCAAGAGAGTAACCCAGGATGACTCTTCAGCTCTTGGGCTGAACAAATGGATAAATGGTGATACTATTAACTAAGATGAGAATGACTAGGAGAAGAATAGATTTTAGTAGAAAAATCTAGAGTTGTTTTTTTAATGTTAAATTCAAGGTCTATATTAGACAACCAAGTGGAAATGAAGAGACAGCAGTCAGAGAGATGAGTCTGGAGCCCAAGGGAGAAGTCATAACTGGAGACATCAATTTGGGAGTCATCAACTGATGGCTGGCACTTGAAGCTATGGGCACTGATACAACACTAGACAGAGAAGAAAAATAATCTGAGGAATGAGCTCTGGAGTACTACAAAACTTAGAAGTTGAACGGATGTGGAGGAACTAGCAAGAGAGACTGAAATGAAGGGGTTACGAAAATAGGAAGCAAACCAGAAGTGTGTGGTTTCCAGAAAGTCAAGTATATCAAGAGGGAGGGAGCCATTGTGCCAAAAATGTCTTCGATGCTAACTAAGATGAGGGCTGAGAAGTGAGCTATTAAGTCACATGAAGGTCATTGGTGAGATTATTAAGAGAGATTTTGGTGGACCAGTGGAGGTGAAATCCTGATTTAAGTGAATTCAAGAGAGAATGGGAGGAAAGTAACTGAAGACAGTGAAATTCTATAACTCTTGAGTTTTGGTGTAAAGAGAAGAGAAAAACAGTGACAGCTTGAAGGATATTTGACTTTTCTATGATGAATGATACAACACATTTTTGTATGCTGATGGTAATAATCCAGTACAAGAAGAATATTGATGATGCAGAAGGTGGGGGCGTATATGTGGAGCTGTATTCTCCAGTAGACAAGGGAGGATGGGATCCAGTGTACAGGTAGAGAGCTTGGCCTCTTGTTTATGTGTAACTTAATTACAAGGGTAGAGGTAGGTAAGTTGGTAGATTTGGTGGTAGAAACAAATAAAACTTTTTATCATATCTATTTTCTCATGAAATAAAAAGAAAAGTTATCTTTCAAGAGGTAAATAAGTAAAGAGAGTTTTGGAGGTTTAAGAGGAGAAGCTGTGAAATAATCGCCTGAGAGAGTAGAAGAATGGCTTGACTAGAGACATGTATACAATAAGACAGACAGCCAGAACTAAGGGCCCACGTGAGGTCTTGGCAAAAATATTAAGTGAGACCAGTTAATATGGTTGCATACTTTTCTCCAGACAGCTTTAGCTGCTCAGGAACCAGCTCAGAAAAGGTGGAAAATTGGGTTTAACACTGAGGTTTTGACAGGCAAGAATGATGGTGGGAGAAAGGCATCAGTCCTTTGAGGATATATGCAAGGGGGTAATCATAGTATTGAATTGCAGAGTCTAAGCTGGAGAGTGAAGCCATGAGAGTTTCAGTTGGTTGGTGAAAAAGTGGTAGGGTTAATAGATTAGAGGTCTAGATAAGAGTCAAAGAATGGTTGGCATGGGGCACTAGAAAAAGTGAGCTGGAAGGGTTGGAGATGGCAATCAGAGAGATGCTTGCATTTGGTGAATATTTGGATAATGACAAAAGTCAAATGACAAAAGGTTGAAGTGGAATGGAGGGAAAGATCACAAAAAGAGAAAGGAGGTCATGGATCTGAGCAGCAGCTAGAGGGTTGGAGGGATCCTATACTTAGATGCTGAAGTCACCACAAATATCAAGAGTTTGGGCTGAGGGGATGTAATTCAGGTACTGAAGTCTTCAGTGAAAGACTAGGTATTGCAAGGAGTGGGTAAAGACTGATAACTGCAAGAAATAGGGGATTCCTGTATGGGGGTTTCTATTATCTCAGTGAAATATAAAGTGAGGTTATCTGTTGAGAATGAGGAGTACAGCAAGTTTGAGGAGAGAGGAGAGATGTGAAATCAATATTTTGAAGAGTGATAAAATGAATTTATCAGGAAAATGTACCAGAACTGCCTAATGGTATTAATTGCCTTTTGATACTGGGCTTCCCTGATAGCTCAGTTGGTAGAGAATCCGCCTGCAATGCAGGAGACCCCAGTTCAATCCCTGGGACGGGAAGATCCGCTGGAGAAGGGGTAGGCTACCTACTCTAGTATTCTTGAGCTTCCCTTGTGGCTCAGCTGGTAAAGAATCCACCTGCAATGCAGGAGACCTGGGTTTGATCCCTGGGTTGGGAACATCCCCTGGAGAAGGGAAAGGCTACTCACTCAAGTATTCTGGCCTGGAGAATTCCATGGACTGTATAGTCTGTGGGGTCCCAGAAACTTGGACACGACAGCGACTTGCACTGCTTTCACTGGTGATCGTGAACTGAAAGTGAAGGCAAGTCTCCCAGTTCTGTGATTATCTCCAAACACATTTAGTGGCTCTGGTGCTGAGTTCAATCAGAGTTGGATTTTTGACAGGGAAATACTATCGGGGAGGAGACGGGGAGAAAAGGTAGAGAGATAGAGAAACCAGAGAGTTGAAAAGAAGTGATTATAATAGTGGTTCATGGAACCTAAGCTAGACAAGGAAGGGATGATGGGAGGAGTAAAGAACTGAGAGAAAGTGATGGCACGATAGAGTGGAGAGCTCAGTGAAGTTACAGAATTTAGCATGTCTGAATCCTAACTTTGATTCAAACCTGAATGACTCTACCCCACCACACACACACACACACACACACACACACACACACACACACACACACACACACACACACACACTATTAACTGAGCCAAATCCTTGGACCTATCCAGACAATTGGATCCATTATGTTGCAATTGATTATAAGACATTTGTATAATGGCTGATATAGTGGAATATTTTTAATTCATTGAATAGTTATATAGCTGTTGATTTTAGCTATATAATCGCAAGTACTAAGGACCCAAAGACCTTCTGGAGTCTACTGAGGAATGGTCGAATCCATTCAGATTTTGCAAATATTGTTCCCTAAGTTCCCACCAAACTTTAGGACATGCACAAAATTTGGCTCTGAATCCTGGTAGTACACAGGTGTGCTACCAAAATTGCGTGAGTTAACTCCCTGCTTGGCAGTACACTTTGTAGAGTTAGAAGTTCTTTTAGGATCTGCACTAGAGAGCTTTTGATTGAGACCACTCTGGGTCCACATGCATTCTTGGATGACTTCAAAGTTGAGACCAAAGACACAAGAATATTCTCTCTCTCTCTCTCCCTTCTACCCTTCCTTCCCTTCTTTTTCCTCTCTTCTTCCTTAGAGTGTGAGTCCTCCATCATCGTGGGGACTACTTGACTCCCCAGCCAGAGGTTAGGGCACCCTTTGCCTTCTACTTTGTCCCAGAATTTTAATCCTTGTAAAGGAAATGCAATCTCTAAATTCCTTTTGTGATTCCTCTCAAGAGGCCCAGTGGTCACTGTAGAAATAGGAATCCTTATGTTCTAGCTGATCAGCTCAGAGTTTCTGATGTGCCTTTGCAGATTAAGTTCCTACCATTATTCTTGCTTTACTTTTTTAAAAATTGATCAAAATACCAAGAGATTCTTTTTAAGCCAGTTCACTATAACTGTATCTTAGAAAGTTCATCGGTTAGAAAGTCCTTATAAGGAAATTAATGCAACAACAGTTAACACATGAACTTTGCGAATAGAATGAACCAGGCTCTGCCACTTACTAGGTGTGACCTTTGGTGAGTACCTCACCTCTCCAAGTTTCAGTTTTCTCATCTCTACCATAGGGCTCATGACCACTGCAAAGAGTACCACATAATTACAGAGCATGTCAGGCACACTGTAATTGCTCTACAAATGTTTTTCATTGTTATTATGGCACTCTATAAAATGCAAGTACTAGAAGAGCAGGAAATTTTTTTTTTTCTGTTTTGTTCACCGCTGTGTCTCTAGTGCCTGGAATACAGTTTGGTATATAGTAGACATACATTAATTATATATTGAGTGAATGAGTAATATGTGTATTACTTTGGTAATTCCCACAGTGTTAGGTACATGTAAATGTCTATTAGCAAGAATCTTGAAATATTATAGCCATTAAAAATCTGAGAGAATCAAAACCAACATTTTTATCTTACAGAAGAGGAGACTGAGGTTCAGGGAGATTGAGTGAGTTGTCCAAAGTCATAGAATCAGTTAAAGGCAGTGTGGGTGGCTAACAGCTCAGACTTCAAAGTCAAACCACGTAAGTTCAAATACCTACTCCCACTTACAAGCCGTCTGAATTGGGCAAGTTACTTTACCTCTCTGTACCTCAGTTTTCTCATGTGTAAAGTGAGGATAATGAGTAAAATCCCCAACACATAGAGGTTTTATCAGCATTAGACAAGTTAATATACATGCCTGTGTGTGTGTATGCTTAGCCACTCATATGTGTCTTACTCTTTGTGACCTCACTGAATGTAGCCCCCCAGGCTCCTCTGTCCATGGAATTCTGCATGCAAGAAGACTGGAGTGGGGAACCATTCCCTTCTATGAGGGATCTTCTCGACCCAAGGATCAAACCCAGGTCTCCTGCATTGCAGGCGGATTCTTTACTGTCCGAGCCACCAGGAAAGCCCATAGATATGCCTCAGTTCAATTCAGTTCAGTTCAGTCACTCAGTCGTGTCCGACTCTTTGCGACCCCCTGGATCGCATCACACCAGGCCTCCCTGTCCATCACCAACTCCCAGAGTTTACTCAAACTCATGTCCATTGAGTCAGTGATGCCATCCAACCATCTCATCCTTTGTCGTCCCCTTCTCCTCCCACCTTCAATCTTTCCCAGCATCAGGGTCTTTCCAAATAGATATGCCTGGCATATGATAAATGCTTTGTGTATTAGCTATTATCATTTATTAGTTATAGAGCTAGAAGTCTTCCTACTTTCAGTCCAAGGGGTTTTCTAATACATTGGTTGGTTGAGTTAGGTATTTCTCTGCTGGAATGAATTTCTCCAGGTTTCTAGAAAGTGTATAATTGCTTCTGTGAAAGGCAAAGCAGATTAACCTGCCTCAGAGCTTCATCCTGTCTGGTGGCTTTTCACTGTAACATTTAGATTGCAAATGCACCATTGTTTACCTTGTCATCTGGAATGGGAATATGTACTTTTCTTGGTGCTGAAAGTGTGTCTTGTACAAACATTATTCAGGGTCTTCATCATCTTTTAATTCCTAGTGTCTGGCACATATTCAAGTTTGGTTAAATATTAGTTATATGTTGAAGCAATGTACCCTCCTTTAAATCTTTTGTCATATGATCATGCAGAAATAGCAGGAGTCAGAGAAGTTTTCTCTAACGGACCAAATAGTAAATAATTGGGGCTTGAGGGTCATACAGTCTCTGCCATAATTACTCAACTTTGCTGTGAAAGCAGCCAGAGGCATAAACAAGCAGGTGTCTCTGTGTTCTCATAAAGCATTATTTACAAAAACAAGTGACTGGTCTTGGGCCGTAGTTTGCCAGCTCCTGGTTTCTAGAGTAGCAAGAGATTTAGAGACCAAAATGGATAAAAGTGATGAATCTGTTGCAAGCATGTACTCAGATAAAATTTAAGCATTTAATTTTCATTAAACAAGTGAACAGAGGTTTAAACCATAAGCAAATTCATTTGAATTCTAAGCTTTTCTATTGGATGTTGTCTGGACCTGTTTTATCCCTGTTGGTAAGTGAACCAGCTAACAAAGACCAAAATAAAATTAACAAGGTACAAATTAGTATGGGGGCCACGAGTGAACTTGAGCAAACTCTGGGAGATAGTGGAGGACAGGGAAGCCTAGCATGCTGCAGTCCTTGGGGTCACAAAGAGTCAGACACGATTTAGTGACCGAACAAGAACAACAACACGAGTACAGTGACTCAAAGTTGGGGTTTCTATTCTTCGGGGTTCTTATGCTTGATTCTTTTTGAGAACCAGTAGTTGTCGACCATATGACTTAGGGCATGGTTGGTCAGGGGCTCAGAGGGATAGTAAAACACGACTGAGGAGTCCTGTTCATCCTCTGCCTGTTACTTCGACTCCAAAACTTGCACACCAAAGTCTCTACTCTAGCTTTTTAAAATGTGGCCGACCACAATAGGGAGAGGGGACTTAGTCATTCATTTGACAACCTACTGGACGTCTATTCTATGACAATGCTTATGAGAATCTACAGAAGGAAGCTAAAAAGATGAAAAGATACATGATTCCAGCCTTTACAGTGCTCCCAAGCCAGTGGGGGAGACAGAACCACCAATAAGCAATAACACTTGAACTAGAGTGTGATATTGTTAGTGTCATTGGAAAGCATTGACTACTCCAAGAGTTTTAAAATCATAGTATGTTATTTGGATTCTAAAGATTTACATGGGACTTTGAGGATGTTCAGACCCAGTAGTTAGTATAAGCAAAATTAATTGCTGTTATAACACTTAATTTTATAAGCATATGGATGAACTTTCAATCAAATCTCATCCCTAGAAACAATACACTCAGAGAAGAAAGAATTTTTCTCATTTGGTTACTTTATGAAGTGACCATTAAAAAATCCCAATTTGTTTGACATTTGTCTGGAAAGATAACAAACCAAAACAGACCCGAAGAGAAACAGAGTCCTTCATTGTCTCATGATCAATACTAGACTGCATAGAACAGGGTGCAGAAAATAAGGAAGAAATACCCCTCATTATAAATATGTCATGACTAAATCCTATCTGACATATTTGGCATTGGAGAATAATTAGAAATTCTATTTATGGTCCTATTTACACTTCTATTGTCAAAATTAATGATTCACTATAAGTGAGAAGTTTTGCCTATATTCATCACCATCAGTGCCTGTGACTAAATTAAAATGTGTATATATTTCCACAAACCTTGATTTTCATTGCAAAGTCCCAGACTCAAATTTTACCATTCATGACCAATGGCCTCAAAAGTCTTCCCTAAATTGACAAATCCTTACCTTTCAAAATAAACATTCATTTTTGATAAGTTTTATTAACTACTGAACAGATAGAAATGTCTAGCATAGGTCTAAGGAATGACAATGAAACAAACCCTGAATATCCACCATCAAGAAACAAGAAATGGATACATTTTAAAAAATTAAATTTTCCTTTGTATAAGTAATGCATTACATGCTATAAATTCAGAATTTACAAGAGGGTATACATACATTGATAATTCTATCATTTTCATTTTTGTAAAGTCCTTCCTTATTCTTTTTATGACTGCAGAGTATTCTATTTATAGGTGTAGTATCATTTATTTACCCAGTCACCTATTGATTTGTATTTTGCTTGTTTCTAATATGCTGCTTTTATTTTAAAAATGCTGTGATGACTAACCTTGTGTGTAAATCATTTAACACATATATGAGTATATCTGCAGAATAAATTCCTAGAAGTGAAACAATTTGGTCAAAAGGTATACATATTTTATTTTCTGTTTTTTAAGGCACTATTATTTTTATACAGAGAAAATGTATGCTTCTATCAGCAATGCACAAGAGTGCTTATTTCCCCGCACTTTTAAGAATGAACTGTGTCATTAAGCTTTGTCAGTGTTACAGGTGGCAAAAATTATATCATGGTGTTTACATTTGCATTTCTCTTATTATTACTGAAGCTGAGCATCTTCTTTTTTTCTATATGATTCCATTTATATGAAGTTCTCCAAGAGGTGAAACTAATCCATGATGATAGAAATCAAAATAAAGGTCTGGGGCAGAGATAGACTGGAAAGAAGTATAAGAAGTATAAGAAATTTTTCCAGGGCAATGAAAATATTCTCTATTTTGATAGGTGGTGGGTATGAATGCTACTTCAATTTAAGGGAAAAAAAGATAAGCACTTAAGTACTGTGCACAGTGTCTGCTTTGTAGCAGGTGCGTGTTAAGGACTGCTGAATGAAATGCCAATGCCCTGAGCAATGAAGATGAGGGAGGATGGATTCATGCTGAACTTCTCACAGGTTCCACTGCCTCCCAAGGGCAAGATCTGGCCATGACCCAGGGTTGCACTTAGGACCCCTCTGAGTATCTTTTCATATGCCAATAGCCATTTTTATTTGCTCTTCTGTAAACTGTGCATTCATCTTCACCTATTTTTCTAAGGCTTGTTGGTCTTTTTTCCATTGATTTGTGAAAGCTATTCATTTGGGGAACTTTGCTCTTTATCTGATATCAATTCTTCTCCCCAGTTCATTTATCTCTTAACTTCGTTTAGGTGGTTTTGCCATACATAAATTCTTTATTATTGTGTAGTCTAATGTATCCATCTTTTTTATGGTTGGGGGTTTTCTGAGAAAGTCTATATTGAGAAAGTCCTCTCCAAGAGTGAAAAACAACAAATACTGAAAGAGAACTATAATTCTTGACTCTTCCTGCTATCCATTGCAAATGCTATTTTACCTGTAGCATCTCTACAACTGACCTCAAGCACTGAAATGGAATGGCTTGGGTATAAAGAATTCTGCATGATGACACTTCAGAAACCCAGGTGCTATGGAAATTTGATCCAGTTCTGTTGTTTAAAAAACACTCATCAATTGTCTATTATGAGTAAAACACTGTGCCAGGCAACTTGTGGGATACAAAGAGGGAAAAAAATGGGTCCTTCCCTACAAAAACTTGTGATACAGTGTGGGAGATAGATTTGGTTAGAAATATGAATCATCAATGTTCTTCTTTTTAAAATTTATTTTATTGAAGTATAGTTGTTTCACAATGCTGTGTTAATTTCTGCTGTGTAGCAAAGTGATTTAGTTATACATTCTTTTTCATATTCCTCTCCATTATGGTTCCCTGTGCTATACAGTAGGACCTGGTTGTTTATCCATCCTACATATAATAGTTTGCATCTGTTAATCCCAAACTCCCGATCTATCCCTCCTCCATCACCACCCGCCCCTTGGCAACTACAAGTCTGCTGTCTATGTCTGTGAGTCTGTTCCTGTTTTGAAAATAAGTTTATCTGGGATGATTGATATTCTTGTTATGTAGAGCAGGGGTCAGCAAACTTCATTTGTAAAGGGCCAGGTAGGAAATACTTTCAGTTTACAACTATTCAATTCTGTCTGAACAATGAGAGTATCTGCGTTCCAATGAAAGTCTATTTATGGATACTGAAGTGTGAATTTCATGTAATTTTTATGTTGTGAAATATTATTCTATTATTTTTTACTTTTTATTCAAGCTATAAAAAAAGTAAAGTGAGTGAGTGAAGTCACTCAGTTGTGTCTGACTCTTTGCGACACCATGGGCTATAGCCTACCACGCTCCTCCATCTATAGGATTCTCCAGGCAAGAGTACTGGAGTGGGTTGCCATTTCCTTCTCCAGAGGACCTTCTCGACCCAGGGACTGAACCTGGGTGTACTGCATTGTAGGCTGACACTTTACAGTCTGAGCCACCAGGGAAGTCCTGAAAAAAGTAAAGACAAAAACACTTAGCTCAAGGACCATACGAAAACAAATGGGAGGCCATATTCTACTCACTGGTCATAGTGAACCAACCCCTGATGTAGAGGGACAACTGTGAAATTCTATACTAGGAGGAAAGATGCTTTGGGGGAAACCTATCAATTATTGAAACCCTCAAAAATAACTCTATGTGGTACAAACCATTAGGTATAATGGGTTTCCCAGATGGCGTTAGTGGTAAAGAATCCACCTGCCAATGCAGAAGACATAAAGACACCTGGGTTCGATCCCTGGGTCAGGAAGGTCCCCTGGAGAAGGGCATGGAAACCCACTCCAGTATTCTTGCCTAGAGAATCCCATGGACAGAGGAACCTGGCAGGCTATGGTCCATAGGAACACAAAGAATCGGGCACGACTGAAGTGACTTAGCATGCATGCATGCATTAGTTTAAGGTATAATATAAGCTACAGGGATAGATTGTACAACACAAGGAATATAGCCAATATTTTATAGTAACTATAAATGAAGTATAATAGCTAAAAATTGTGAGTCACTATGTTGTACACCTCTAACCTATATAATGTTGTACAGCAATTATAATTCAATAAAATAATAATCATTTTTAAAACTCTAAGTTCATCCCTTTAAGCTTTGCAAAAGGAATCTGGAAGCAATGAATGGAGAAACAGTGGATATGTGACCTGCTACTCAGCTAAACTCTGCTTCAAGCTGGAGAGGATGGAGTTCTCTGAATCGAATTCACCGATTCCTTCCGTTAAACTGCCTTTCACCTAATATTTCTGTCAGAGAGTCTAGAAACTATGGTGATTGATGCCATAGAAACACACACCGAGAGAGCAGGGTGATGAGCTTGTGGATTGTGGCACGGCTGAGAGGCAAAAAGCTTTTTAGCTGCCAATCTCTAGGTAAAGTAATAGAATAAAATACAATGCAGCTAGCATCAGAGGAGTTTTGTTGTTTACAAAGCACTCTTCATGTATATTATCACCTTTAATTTTACACAAAATTCACAATAACCCTGTGAGGTCATTATTTTGATGATTTTTACAGATGAGAATCTGACTTCTTTCTTATGGCCCTATTCACATTGCCCTAAGCATAAGGACCAGATGTTTCTCAATACTAAAGGTAAGACCACAATTAGTAAATACGTATTTTCCTCCATTTACAATGGGGTTGCATCCCGATAAGCCCATTATCAGTTCAAAACAAATCAGTGAGTCCAAAATGCACTTAATGCACCTAAACTACAGAGCATCATAGCCTAGCCTACCTTAAACATGCTCAGAACATTTATGTTAGCCTGCAGATGGGCAAAATCATCTAACACAAAGCCTCTTTTATAATAAAATGTGGAGTATTTCCTGTAATTCATTGAATTCTAGGAACTCTGCACTTTCACAGCCGAGGGTGCAGATTCAATTCCTGGTTGGGGAACTATGATCTCATAAGCTACTCGATGTGGTGTCCCGTAAAAAATAATTAAATGATTTTTTCAAATGTATTGAATACTACCTGAAAGTGAAAAACAGAATGGTTGTCGGGGTACAGAGTGGCTGTAAGTATATTGGTTGTTTACCCTCCTGATCATGTGGCTAGAGAGGAGATGTGGGGGCTGCCCCTGCTCAGCATCACAGAGAGTCTCCTGCCACATATCCCTAATCCGGGAAGAGATTGAACTCCAAATTGGAAGTAAGATTTCTACTGAATGCACATCGCTTTTGCACCTTCCTAAAGTTGAACCATTGTAAGTTGGGGGTCATCTGTGATGGTGAAGATGATGATAGTCAAAGCCTGCAGATCATGGGATGTTGGTTGTGTTCCAGACATTAAGGCAACTGACATATGTCTCATTTTGGCCCCACAACTGACATATGCTTCATTTTGGCGTCATTATGGCATTGTGCTTTTCATCACACACATTTGGAGTCAGATAGATCCATATTCAAGCCTTTGTTCTGCCACTTAAAGCCCTGTGACCTGGGGCAAGTTACAGGATTTCTCCAATTTTCAGTTTCCTGAACTATAAAAGGTAGGTGACATGATGCTACCCATTTCTTCTGGCTAGAGCATGAATCAAATCGGATAATGAATGTAAAATGCTTAGCACAGTAGCTCACACATACTAAGTGCTTGATAAATTTTTATTATTACTACACAGAGCTTATAATAACTCTGATGATCCTGCAAAGATGATGAAGATAATTTAATGGAATCCACACACCTGGTATTCAGACGATTAACAAAGCTTTGAAATCATTATAGACTCACAGGAAGTTGCCAAAATAGTAGAAAGATCTGCACATGCTGCCCTCAGCTTCCCCCAACAGCAACATCTTATATAACTGTAGTACAATATCAAAATCAGAAAATTGACACTGGTATAACATTGTTAACTAAAGACTTTATTCATTTTCCACAATTTTTAAAACTGCATTCACTTATGTGTGTATAGCTCTATGTAATTTTATCCGAGTATAGTTTGTATAACCACCACCACAATCAAGACACAGAACTGTTTCCATTACCACGAAGTAACTCCCTGATGCTCTGTTTTTGGATTTGCACCTAACCCCCATCCCTCTCCCATGGCAACCACTAATCTGTTCTGTATCTCTGAAGTTTTGTCATTTTAAAGTATTGTATAAATGGAGTCATACGGTATATAACCTTTTGAGAATAATTTTTTTCACTAAGCACGATGTCATTGAGATCCATCCAAATTGTTGCATGTGTCAATAGCTCATTTTTTTCTTTCTTTCTTTTTTACTGTATTCCACCATATACCAGAGTTTGTGTAACCATCACTCACTGGAGAATATTTGAATTATTTCCAGTGTTTGGCTATTGCAAGTAAAACTGCTATGAACAGTAGTGAACACTTTTTTGTGTGGACATAAGTTTCCATTTCTTTATGCCCAAGAGTCTGATTGCTGGGTTGTATGGTAAGTGTACATTTAAAATGAAAAGACATTGCCAAACTTTTTCCCAGAGTGTCTGTACCATTTTACATTCCCACCAGTGGTACATGAGTGATACAGTTTTTCCACATCCTCACCAAGTATTATCACTAATTTTTTTACTTTTTTTTATTTTTTAATTTTTTCCCCAATTATTTTTATTAGTTGGAGGCTAATTATTTTACAATATTGTAGTGGTTTTTGCCATACATTGACATGAATCAGCCATGGATTTACATGTGTTCCCCATCCTGATCCCCCCTCCCACCTCCCTCCCCACCCCATCCCTCTGGGTCATCCCAGTGCATCAGCCCTGAGCACTTGTTTCATGCATCCAACCTGGACTGGCGATCTGTTTCACACTTGATAATATACATGTTTCGATGCTGTTCTCTCAGATCATCCCACCCTCGCCTTCTCCCATAGAGTCCAAACGTCTGTTCTATATATCTGTGTCTCTTTTTCTATCTTGCATATAGGGTTATCATTACCATCTTTCTAAATTCCATATATATGCGTTAGTATACTGTATCAGTGTTTATCTTTCTGGCTTACTTCACTCTGTATAATGGGCTCCAGTTTCATCCATCTCATTAGAACTGATTCAAATGAATTCTTTTTAATGGCTGAGTAATAGTCCATGGTGTATACGTACCACAGCTTTCTTATCCATTCATCTGCTGATGGGCATCTAGGTTGCTTCCATGTCCTGGCTATTATAAACAGTGCTGCGATGAACATTGGGGTGCACGTGTCTCTTTCAGATCTGGTTTCCTCGGTGTGTATGCCCAGCAGTGGGATTGCTGGGTCATATGGCAGTTCTATTTCCAGTTTTTAAAGGAATCTCCACACTGTTCTTCATAGCAGCTGTACTAGTTTGCATTCCCACCAACAGTGTAAGAGGGTTCCCTTTTCTCCACAGCCTCTCCAACATTTATTGCTTGTAGACTTTTGGATAGCAGCCATTCTGACTGGCGTGTAATGGTACCTCATTGAGGTTTTGATTTGCATTTCTCTGATAATGAGTGATGTTGAGCATCTTTTCATGTATCACTAATTTTTTTTTTTTTTGCAGTTTTCTTTTTTTTTTTATTTTATTAGTTGGAGGCCAATTACTTCACAACATTTCAGTGGGTTTTGTCATACATTGACACGAATCAGCCATAGAGTTATACGTATTCCCCATCCCGACCCCCCCTCCCACCTCCCTCTCCACCCGACTCCTCTGGGTCCTCCCAGCCCACCAGGCCTGAGCACTCGTCTCATGCATCTCACCTGGGCTAGTGATCTGTTTCACCATAGATAATATACATGCTGTTCTTTTGAAACATCCCACCCTCACCTTCTCATGTATCACTAATTTTTAACTGTTCTAATAGGAGTGTAGTAACAACTCTCGGTGGTTCTAATTTGCATTTCCCCAGTAGCTAATGATATTTAACATTTGTTCCTATGCTTATTTGCCACATATCTTCTCTTTGGTGAAATATCTGCTGATGTTTTTTACCTGTTTTATGATTGGATGGATTTGTGTTTTTACTGTTGTTTTGAGAGTTCTTTTTATATTATGAATACAGAGATTTTGTTGAATATATGATTTAAGTTGTAGGTTTAATTGTGTTCCCCCTGAAACCCCAGTACCTATGACAGTGAGCTTATTTGGAAATAGGATCTTTGCAGATATAATCAAGGTAAAATGAAGTCATACTGGAGGAGGACAGACTCTAATCCAATGACTGATGTCCTTATAAAAAGAGGAAAATTTGGGCACAGACACTTAAGGAGAACACCATGTGGCAAAGAAAGTTGGAATTAGAGCAATGCATCTGCAACCAAGGAACAACAAGTATTGCCAGCAGCCATGAGAAATTAGGAAGAGGCAAGGAAGAATTCTTTGCTTACAGTCTTCAGAAAAAGGCTGATACCTTGATATTTGAGTTCTGGCCTGCAGAACTGTGAGGGAATATTTTTCTGCTGTTTTAAACCACCAAATTTATGATGATTTGTTATGGCAGCCCCAGGAAGTGAATCCATCTTATAAATAAGTTCTCCCAGTCTCTACTTGATCTTTTCACTCTCTTAATGGATCTTTCCAGGGAAAATTTTAATTTTTATGATGTTTAATTTATTAATTTCAGAAAATTTTGTGGATCAAGGTTTTAGCATTATGTCCTAAGAACTCCTTCTCTAGCCCTAGATATCAAAGATTTTGTCCTACGATTTCTTCTGAATTTTTAAAATTAATTTTGTTTTTATTTAAATCTGTTATCATTTGAAGTTAATTTTTGTAAATGGTGTGAGGTTTAGGTTGCGGGTCATTTTGGTTTTATATATGGATGTCTAATTATTTTAGCATCCTTTATTGGAAATGGTTTTCTTTCTTAATTGGATCACTTTTGGGTCTTCATAAAAAATCAATTGCACCTATTTGCATTCATCTAGTCTAGGATCCTTATTCTATTCCATCGATCTATAAGTCTATTGTTCACACACTGTGACCCAACTATTTTTTTGATAGTCAAGATGCAAGGTTGCATAGATCTAGTGGCACATACTCAAGGAGGAACTATCAGAACTATTGATATACTGCCTTGATTACTATAGGTATATAGTTAAGTCTTAAAATTAGGTAGAGTAATCCCGTCCACTTTATCCTTTTTCAGAATTGATTTAGCTATTCTAGTTCCTTTGCCTTTCCATATATATTTTGGAATAATCTTGTCTGTAGGTATAAAACATCTTGCTGGGATTTTGACAGGAATTGCATTTAAATCTATAGATCAATTTGGGAAGAATTGACATCTTTACTATGTTGAGTCTTCCAATCCATGAACAAGGTGTATCTCTCCATTTATTTAAATCTTTGACTTCTTGCATCAGCATTTTAAAATTTTCAGCACAGATATCCTATACACATTTTGTTAGATTTATACCTACGTGTTACATTGCCTTCAGAATGATTTAAAAAATGGCTGTAAAAAAAATGGCTGTATTGTTAATTTCCTTCCACATGTTTGTTGCTACTTTGGAGAAGGAAATGGCAACCCATTCTAGTATTCTTGCCTAGGAAATCCCATGGACAGAGGAGCCTGGCGGACTACAGTCCATGGGATCACAAAAGAGTCATACGTGACTGAGCGACTAAACATCAACAATTGTTCATTTCCTTCCACATGTTTGTTGCCATTATACAGGAATGCAACGGAATCTTGTGTGTTGCTCTTGTATCCTGCAACCTTGCTAGCTCATTAATTTTACTAGCTTTTTTTTTTTTTTACTAGCTTTACTATTCCTTGGTATTTTTTATATACTGTGACCAAACTTTTTTTTTTAATAATCAAGATGCAAACTTTCACCGATCTAGTGGCACATATTCAAGGAGGAAGTATCAGAACTATTGATATACCAGCTCAGAGTTATAACTCTACCTCCTCTTCATTCACTGAAGTCTTCTGAGGGTGCAGCACATATGAAAATTCTTAGTTACAAAAATTTGCTAAGTTAACATTAACTTACTAATATAGACAAAAGACTTGTCTCACAAGTATACATTCCTAAGCTAGACTATGTCTTAGCAGCTGAGTTCAGTTCCACTGATCAGTCTGGGGAGCCATGTTCATTTCCTTCTTTCATTCATTCATTCAACAAATAATTTCTGAGAGATTACTTTCTTGGTGGCTCAGTGGTAAAGAATCCACCTGCAATGCAAGAGACCTGGGCTTGACCCTTGGGTCAGGAAGATCCCCTGAAGAAGGGCATGGCAACCCACTCCAGTATTCTTGCCTGGAGAATCCCATGAACAGAGGAGCCTGGCGGGCTACAGTCCATGGGGTCACAAAAAGTTGGACATGACTGAGCGACTAACACTTTCACTACTTTGCATAAAGTCACTGGAATAGATGCTATGAACCCAGAAATAAACAAGATACATATATTCTCAAATGTATTTGCCAATCAACATCTTGAGCTCAAAGTCAAAATTTTATAAAAGGATGTTTATGCTGCTTCTGTTTATTCTGCTTCCCTGGTACCTCAGTTGGTAAAGAGACCGCCTGCAATGCATGAGAGCCTGGTTCGATTCCTGGGTCGGGAAGATCCCCTGGAGAAGGGAAAGGCTACCCCCTCCAGTATTCTGGCCTGGAGAATCCCATGGACTCGAAAAGAGTCAGATACAACTGAGCAACTTTCACTTTCACATGCTGCTTCTAGTTTGCTGAAGATTGAATTATTCACTCAATTAACCAGTGAGTTCCCAAAGTGTTTTATGATGCGGCATTTCCTTTAGGAAAAGCATGAGTAAGAACATTGTAGTTATAGGTCTATTGTCATAATGCTATATCTTTATTTTTTTTTAGATTTTATTTTATTTTTTTCTATTTTTTTCCATTTATTTTTATTAGTTGGAGGCTAATTACTTTACAATATTGTAGTGGTTTTTGCCATACATTGACATGAATCAGCCATGGATTTACATGTGTACCCCATCCTGAACCCCCCTCCCATCTCCCTCCCCATCCCATCCCTAATGCTATATTTTTAAAAGCAAAAAGAAAAGGGAACAACCACCCACGTTGTAGTTTGATCAATGTGGTCATTTACCATTCCCCTCAACCCTACCTTTAAAAGCCCTAACTCATTCCAAGGGTCGTCAGGCCTCCCTTCTTGCCAGGTGATGATAATTGGACCTTAAGTTCCAGACGTAGCAACATCTCCAGGCCCTAATATTGGTCCCAGCTCTTGTCACACATTAGGAATCAGCTTGTGAGATTTTTATAATACAGGTTTTAGGGATTTCTCTGGCAGTCTAGTGGTTAAGAGTCTGTGCTGCCAATGCAGGGAGCACAGATTCAATCCCTGGTCAGGAAAGTAAGATTCAGTGCGGTGCAGCAAAAATAAAAAAATACAGATTTTAGGGATCCAGACCAGACCAACTGATTCAGAGCCTCTGGGCCTGAGGCTTAGGCACAGGTATCTCTTAACAGCTCTCGAGATGATGCTGTGGTGGTGTGAGAGCTAAGAATCAGTGTAAATCTAACACAAACTGCTGATTATGGTTGTAAAAATCAAGTCTTTGTAGATCAAATCGTATACTTATATTTTATTAAAGTTCCACTTACTATGTTCCAGGTACTGTATTAAACACTTTACACACATAATTTTGCCTTATCCTCATGAAGTATTTGAGGTGGCTTGAAGGATATCTGGGGAAGGAAAGTTTTAGCTTTCTTCCCATCTCCAGCATATTTCTGAATAGTAACTCCAAATAATTATATGAACATAAAAGGTTAGTTGCTCAGTCATGTCCGACTCTTTGCAACCCCGTGGACGGTAGCCCGCCATGCTCCTCTGTCCATGGAATTCTCCAGGCAAGAATACTGGAGTGAGTTGCCTTTCCCTTCCACCAGGGGATCTTCCTGACCCAGGGATCAAACCCAGGTCTCCCGCATTGCAGGCGAATTCTTTACCATCTTAGCCATCAGGGAAGCCCAAGAAAAGGCCCAGAGAGGTCGCACAGGTGGGACCAGGGTACCAGTGTTTCCCTTTCTGTTTCCACCTTCCCACAAAATACTTCTAAAAGTCCCTAAACATGGCCAGCCTCTGGCCAACCAGCCTGAGCTGTCTGCCAGCCCAGCACATGAGACAAGGATCACTACTGATGGAAAATTTTCTACCACAAATCACAACCACACTGCTCCCTTCCACACAGCTTAAGCTGGAACATGATAGAAATGCTATGAGTAATTCCAGGCACCTGCTTCTGTACAGGCAGGAACACAGCTGCTGCGGCCCAGAAAAGGGATCTCCCACACTCGCTGGTTCAAGGCCAAAATGTGTTCTCAGTGATGCTGCCACACTCTAGAGGAGCAATATCAGAGTTCCCAGGCTGCGTCTTCACACTGAGCCTCTCTTTCATAGGGGTAACTCTTGGGAAGGAGCACTAATGTGGACAGGGCAGCAAATTTGTCTCTGCTGTTGCCACTTTTTTTTTTTTTTTGCCTAACACCAAATCTCCTTGTCTGTACCATCCAACCACGTCTCCCTCTGGGCTTCCTCCTAACCATCTAGTAAGGGGAGGATGTCTCTTGATCCATAGCCCTTCATCAGTGCATAACTGCTTCTGTTGGAAATAGATCTGACTCTGGAAAAACTGAAAAGCTGAAGCTATTTCCAGTTCCATTCAATCTCAGAGGACAGGGGTCTGCAGAGACCCCAGGCACATGGCAGCAGAAGCTTGTGAGTGAAGCTCCAAGATCTTACAGGGTACCAACATTTCCTCCACTGTTAACTTGCTTTCTCTGGACCAAAGCTCCCTTTAATTCTCCCTTGGGGCTGTCTTCCACCCAACAAGCAAGGGGAAGCTGACTTTTGACCTATCCCCTAATGATCAGTGACCACCTGCTTCTATTGGAAAGAGATCCAACTCTGGGAAAATGGAAAAGCTGAAGGTGTTTCCTGGCTCCAGGCTCTGTAAAGACACAAATTCAGCTCCTACCAATGCAGGAGACACAAGAGACTTGAATTTGATCCCTGGGTGCGGAAGATCCCCTGAAGGAGGAAATGGCAACTCGCTCCAATGTTCTCACCTGGGAAATCCCATGGACAGAGGAGCCTGGCGGGCTATAGTCCATGGGGTCAGAGTCAGACATGACTGAGTGACTGCAGACACACAGCAGTGAGGTGAGACAGACAGCTCCACACGCCAGCCTGTGAGAAGTGGAGTCTGGACTCTAAAGGACCCTAGAGTGGCTGTGTTGGCAAATCTTGTTCAGGCTCTTCAACTTCTCCCCCTTCCATACTGGGGACTATTGTTATCAGAAAATCTTTTGAAAGTCTTCCAAGAGATCATCTTTGAGAGTATGTAAGTAATTTTGCTTATTGATGTGCCCTCAAACTTGTGGTGTGTGTGTGTGAGAGAGAGATGTATAAAACAGTTCATTTCATTACCCTGGCAATAAATATTACTAACGCAGGCTTGTTACATACTCTTAAAGACAGGAAACGTGGAGGTGTTGTGGGGAGTCTTGCTTTGGCAGCATTTTTGTCATCTTGCTTCGCTTAACCAACCTCAGGTTAATCTGGGGATGTTTACTCCCCAACCTCATATCCACCATGAACCCCTACTTAGCTAAGGGCTATGAGACTCAGAGATTTGGTGTAAGTCCAAACCCTCACCCAAATAGGCAGCCTGGAACACAGAACTTTCTCTCCACCTCACACCACTTGAAGTGGGCCTGCCCAGTGCCTCTGAGGATCCGTCAGGGGTGTCTGAATTCCGAACAGGGAGGAAGAATGAGAACTTTGGTCTGTCTAACAAACTGCATGGGAAATTCAGTTCCTGGGTGAGGTGGCCTCTGGAGAGGAAAGGCCAGATGTGCCAGGAGCTCCCAGAGTCCTCGCTACCCCTGCTGGTGCCGAGATCACATGCTCTCCCCTCCCCTGGTATGGCAGGATCTGGTCCCTTTGCTCTTTCTTACTCTTGGCAAGTGAGGCAGGGAGCTATTTTGCACAGCGCTCTGCTGGAAAGAAAGTGGATAATGTGGAACAGACGAAGAGCATCTGAGAAGCAACAAAAGAAAGAAAACATGAACTGAAGCACCATCCTGTATTTACAAAGCCATGGTGGTCTGTCTTGCTTGCCAGGAGTTCACGGTCTACCTTTTATTATTATTTATGTGCCTCTCCAGAGCTTCAAATTATCATTATTACTCACAACTATTAGCTCCTCTTTATGTTTATGTTCCTAGGGTTGATAATTTGCTTTGTCTTATGACATGGGACATTCTGTTATGCAGGTTCTCTGCACTTTAACGCTCAGTAGTAAAGATGACATGGACCTGGTCCCAAGAGACAGATGTTCTCGTCGTAAACCCTGCCCAGGAAAGTCACTAAACTCTTATACTGGATGCTAACGCACTTCCTCTGGCCTGTGAGAGGGACAGTGTGGATCCTGTCACGTTCTCAGATTGTGACATCCTCCTATCTCCGTTCCTGGGATCGCAGGATGCTCACATATGTATTAAGTTCCAGCTCTCAGTTCATACCCTTTTGAGGAAAAGGGGTATGTATGGAGCTTGAGCCAGGTGTTGGGGGTTCAGCTTCAAGCTACCTTTTTCACTTTCAAGGACTCTAGAACCAGCTACCTGGATTCAGCAACCTCCTCATATATAAATGAGGGAGAATTGAATCAGTCAACTGAGAGCAGCAAGTGAGACCACCTTGATGTGAATAGTCGTGAAGTCCATTTCAAGAGTCAAGATTAGGTTGCCAAAAATTTAGGGGACCAGATCAAACAAATAAAGAGAGGACTGATTCATGTATGTAGGGAGACAACCCTAGAGAGTCTCAGGTAGATTTAAGGAACCATTAGAATCCTTTCTAAAAAAACATGAGTGCGCATGGGGGGGGAGGTGGTGTCAGTGCCATTGTAATCTGGATATTGGAAGATGAGAGACATTTTTTATTGAGGTATCACTGATCTACAACATTATGTTAGCTTCAAGTATATAACATAATGGTTTGATATTTGGATATATTGTGAAATGATCACCACAATACCTTGAGATAATGTCCGTCACTATGCATACATTTTTTTCTTGTAATGAGAAGTTTTAAGATTTAAGAAGACCTTATTTTTAACGTGCATGCTTATCCTACCCTGTGATTCTGGCAGCACCTCACAAATCAGTTGTGCTCCTTGGAGACAGACTGCTATGCTTGGTGGGGCAGAGGGTGGGGCACCCAGTGGAGCAGCCACAGGACTGATGGCAATATATTAATCATGAACATGATTAATGTTCGTGAGCATAGGGAAGACACTAGAAAAGATCTCGAAGGGCTAAAAAATTGCCACCGACTCTAGGACAATCTAAGTCCCAAACGATAGCTAAGATCCCCATCCTTAGGGGCTGCAGGAAATACTTGAGGTGCAGGACTTTGCTCTTGCAAAGTTTAGCTTCTTAGCTAAACATCCTGTGTGACAAATGTCTGTACGTGCCCGAGAAATTCAGGTGTCCTGGGGGTGTCCTTACCTCCTCTCCCTCATCATGCTCTTTGAGGACAAGCGGTTTGTGCTACTCATTTCTGTGTCTCCTCAAACATGAGCCCTAGTCCTGGCAGAAGGCTGCAGAGCAGAGTCTGGTACTGGCTGTAGCAGCAGCAGTACCAACCAGAGCGGCCTCAAATCCTCTGCATCACCATCCCTCGGGCAGGAAATGGCATACTCACCTCTATCCCCCAACAGCACCCAGCCTGGGACTTCCTATTTTTTTTTCTCATTTTTCAGCTTTCTTGAGGTACAATTTACATACCACGAACTCACTTATTTCCAGTGTACAATTTGAGTTTTAATAAAGGTATGTGTGCACGTGCTAAGTCGCTTTAGTCGTGTCTGACTCTGTGCAAACCTATGGACTGCTGCCCGCCAGGTTCTGCTGTCCATGGGATTCTCCAGGCAAGAATACTGGAGTGGGCCGCCATTCCCTTCTCCAGGGGATCTTCCCTACCCAGGGATCAAACTCATGTCTCTTAAGTCTAACCTGCCTTGGCAAGCAGGTTCTTTACCACTTAGCGCCACCTGAGAAGCCCTAATAAAGGTATGCCATTACACAAACATCATCACACCACATCATTACAAACATTTCCATTAGCCTCAGTTTTTTCCTTGGACTCCTTAGCAGTCATCCTTGCCCCAGCCTCCAGACCCAGGCAAACACTAATGTGCCTTTTCTCATCATAGCTTTGTCTTCTCTAAAAATTTCATATTAAAGAATCATACAGAATACTGTTCTTCCCCGGTGGCGCTAGTGGTAAAAAATCTGCCTGCTTATGAAGGAGACCTAAGAGACAGGGGTTCAATCCCTGGGTCAGGAAGCTCCCTTGAAGAAGGAAATGGCAACCCACTCCAGTACTCTTGCCTGGAGAATCCCACGGACAGAGGAACCTAGTGGGCTACAGTCCATGGTGTTGCAAAGAGTAGGACATGACTGAAGCGACTTAACACACACACACACA
Source organism: Muntiacus reevesi (assembly GCF_963930625.1). NCBI lineage: Eukaryota > Metazoa > Chordata > Mammalia > Artiodactyla > Cervidae > Muntiacus > Muntiacus reevesi. The sequence continues at coordinate 115,745,705 of NC_089271.1, read as the reverse complement.
CACACACAGAGAGAGAATATCTAGTGTCTTTTATTGAGTATGTTTGCGATTCATCTCTGTTGTCACATACGTTAATAGTTTATTCTTATTTGGGATCAGTGGCCACTCTGAACTCATGAAAAGTTAGGTGTTAATTTGTAAGAAAACTAACTCTCCCAAGTTATTCCAATCCTACGGTAAAGGTCAAGGAGGGAATGGTCAAATGCATTTAATATACAATTTCCAATTTGTAAGAGTCACCATTTTTATGTGGAACAATTCCCACTACAGATGATAGATCATGAAAGGGTTTCGTGTTGCTAACTAAATAGCTACAAAATGGTAATTTCTGTCTCATAAAAAAGTAAAATTGATAATCGATAAATTGGATTTGAAAATAATATTGTTGTTTTAAAATTTCTGATTAGTATTCCACGATATGGATAAGTCACATTATGTTTACCTGATTGCTAACTGATAGACGTTTAGTTGATTCCAACTGATAGACTGGAAACTGATGTTTCCAGTTTGATTTTATGAAAAATGCTTCCATGTACATTTGCATTCAAGTCTTTGTGTGGACATATGTTTTCATTTATTTGAGTAGATATACCTAGGAGTGGAATTGCGGGGCCATATGGTAAGTGTCTGGCCTTTATTGACTTGACACGTGATTAAGGGTATGTGAGAGAATTCTAGGAAAAAGGAGAAGGTTATTGAGAGGCAGAAATGCACTGAGAGATAAATTCATTACTTCATAATTTGTACCTCAATATTTAGGAAGCCTAGGACTTCCCTGGCACTCTACTGGTTAAGATTGTGCTTCCAATGCAAGGGGCACAGCTTCGATCCCTGGCCAGGGAACTAAGATTCCACATGCTGTGCAGTGTGACCGAAATTATGTGTGTGTGTGTGTGTGTGTGTGTGTGTGTGTGTGTATTTGTGTGTATTTATGTATATGTATACGTGTGTGTGTGTGTGTGTGTGTTCAGGAGATGTAAGAAATGGGAGTTCGATCCCTGGGTCAGGAAGATCCCCTGGAGGAGGTCATGGCAATCCACTCCAGTATTCTTGCCTGGAGAATTCTACAGACAGAGGAGCCTGGCAGGCTACAGTCTATAGGGTCACAAAGAGTCAGACATGATGAAGTGACTTAGCACGCACATATTATATATATATATATATATATATATATATATATATATATATATATGAAGCCTAAACATTTTGTATGATGCAAAACTGCCTCCATCTATTACAATTTGAGAATTTCACACTGACCACAGCAAAGAATATGAGGCATGTGTGGGCGGACAAGTGTCATATCCTTTTGCTTTTTCAGACTGTTCATGGGGTTCTCAGGCAAGAATACTGAAGTGGTCTGTCATTCCCTTCTCCAGTGGACCACTTTTTGTCAGAACTCTCCACCATACCCATCCATCTTGGGCGGCCCTACAAGGCATGGCTCATAGTTTCTGAGTTAGACAAGGCTGTGGCCCATGTGATCAGTTTGATTAGTTTTCTGTGATTGTGATTTTCATTCTGTCTGCCCTCTAATGGATAAGAGGCTTGTGAAAGTTTCCTGATGGGAGAGATTGATTGTGGGGGAATCTGGGTCTTGTTCTGATAGGTGGAGCCATGCTCAGTAAATCTTTAATCCAATTTTCTATTGATGGGCGGGGCTGTGTTCCCTCCCTGTTGTTTGGACTGAGGCCAAACTATGGTAGGGGTTGAGTTCAGTTCGATTCAGTTCAGTTCAGTCGCTCAGTCATGTCCGACTCTTTGCAACCCCTTGGACTGAAGCACACCAGGCCTCCCTGTCCATCACCAACTCCCAGAGTTTACTCAAACTCATGTCCATTGAGTCGATGATGCCATCCAACAATCTCATCCTCTGTCATCCCCTTCTCCTCACACCTTCCATCGTTCCCAGCATCAAGGTCTTTTCAAATCAGTCAGCTCTTCATATCAGGTGGCCAAAGTGTTGGAGCTTCAGCTTCAGCATCAGTCCTTCCAATGAATATTCAGGGCTGATTTCCTTTAGGATGGACTGGTTGGATCTCCTTGCAGTTCAAGGGACTCTCAAGAGTCTTCTTCAGTACCACAGTTCAAAAGCATCAATTCTTCAGTGCTCAGCTTTCTTTATAGTCCAACTCTCACATCCATACCTGATTACTGGAAAAACCATAGCTTTGACTCTATAGACCTTTGTTGGCAGAGTAATGTTTCTGCTTTTTAATATGCTGTCTAGTTTGGTAATAGCTTTTCTTCCAAGGAGCAAGTGTCTTTTAATTTTCTGGCTGCAGTCACCATCTGCAGTGATTTTGGGCTCTAAATGGTAGGGGTAATGGCAGTAATGGCAACCTCCTTCAAAAGGACTTATGCCCACACTGTTGTATTCAGTTCAGTGCCCCTGACCCCACAGCAGGCCACTGTTGACTCATGCCTCCGCTGGAGACTCCTGGACACTCGCAGGCAAGTCTGGAATCAAGATTGCCAGGAGAAATAACGACAACTCTTGAGAGTCCCTTGGACTGCAAGGAGATCAAACCAGCCCATCCTAAAGGAAATCAGTCCTGAATATTCATTGGAAGGACTGAGACTGAGGCTGAAGTTCCAATACTTTGGCCACCTGATGTGAAGAACTCATTTGAAAAGACCCTGATGCTGGGAAAGAATGAAGGCAGGAGGACAAGGGGACAACAGAAGGTGAGATGGTTAGACAGCATCACTGACTTGATGGATATGAGTGTGAGCAAGCTCCAGGAGTTGATGATGGACAAGGAAGCCTGGCTTGCTGCAGTCCATGGGGTTACAAAGAGTCAGACATGACTGAATGACTGAAATGACTGAACTGACTGGGTGGACAAGTATCGGGATCAGGGCAAAGAAAGGCATCAAAATCTGAATAACTTACATGGTTATTCACTTTTCAGGAACCACTATGTTTAACCATGACAAGAATTTGCTTTAACAAAAAATTCCACTTAAAGATTCGGGTGGAATTTCTGCTCTTTGTAGAGCCCACCATTTCATAATTTGTATTTTTTTTAACCTGGTCTCTAAAGAGGCCACTCTGGATAGTAGTCTCCCCTTGAAATATAAAATTAGACTGATTATGTTTTGGAGCAAGAAATTATGAAGGAGATCAGAGAACTCTGTGATGACAGGAATCCCTATTACATAGATCCAAATACACCCACAAGTCAAATTTGTCCTCTTTAAGTTGATCTAACCCAGTTAATTAATAACAAAGAAATCCATCCTGTTTCCCAGTCCAAGAGCTTTAAAAAAGTGGAGAGAACCTCTGTTGTTGGAGACTTACAGACTGAGAGTTCTAGTTATTCATTTTTCACTTCTCAAATATGCAGACAGAATTTGAGCTTGAGTCATAGGCCAAAATCTAAACTGTTTCATCTTTCTCTCATTGGAAGATCACCCCTAGAATCCTGAGTAATTTGAGCACAGGAACCCGATGGTTCACTAGATGTTGTTTACCTAGGGCTGATATACTTAGGATTTTTTTTTAACTTTAACCCACTCCAGTATTCTTGCCTAGAAAATCCCATGGACGGAGAAGCCTGGTAGGCTACAGTCCATGGGGTCTCAAAGAATCAGACATGACTGAGCGACTTCACTTTGACTTTTTTTAAATTTATTTATTTTTTAATTGAAGGATAATTGCTTTCCAAAATTTTGTTGTTTTTCATCAAACATCAACAAGAATCAGCCACAGGTATACATATGTTCCCTCCCATAGGGAGGATTTTTGAAGTATCCATCACATCACAGAATTCCTTCTTATTTTTATAAAATTAATTTATCTTTTCCTTTTTAACTTTTTATTTTATATTGGAGTATAGTTGATTAACAATATTGTGTTAGTTTTCAAGTGTACAGCAAAGTGATTCAGTTATACATATACCATATATATATATATACATATACATATATATATACCATATATCCATTCTTTTTCAAATTCTTTTCCCATTTAGGTTGTTATATAATATTGAGCAGAGTTCCTTGCACTGTACAGTAGGTCCTTGTTTGTTATCCATTAAAAAAAAATTATTTGGCTATGTCAAGTCTTAGTTGTGGCATGTGGGATATTCCTTGCGTGAAGCAGGATCCTTTCATTGTGGCACATGGATTTTTATTTATTTTATTTTTGGCTGTGCTAGGTCTTAGTTGCTTTGTGCAGGCTTTCTCTAATTGTGTCGAACGGGGCTTCTCTTGTTGCAGAGCACAGGTTCTAGGCGCACGGGCTTCAGTAGTTGCAGCAAGTGGGCCCAGGAGTTGTGGCACACGAGCTTAGTTGCTCTGGGGCATGTGGGATCTCCCCAGGCCAGTGATTGAACCCGTGTGCCCTGTATTGTCAGGCAGATTCTTATACTCCGAACCACCAGGGAAGTCCAGAATTCCTCTTTCTTTAATAAAGACCTACAGAAATCTCTCTTTGATCTCAACTGGTCAACTGGATTATTTTAATTTTTATCATATTAAGTGATTCTCAGAGTGTGGTCTCCTACCAGCAGAATCAGTTATCACCCAGGAACCTGTTAGAAACACAGATGCTCAGGCTCCACGCCAGATCAGTTAAATTAGAAACTCTGGATATGAGACCCAGCAATTTGTGTTTTGACATGCCTTCCTGGCGATTCTGAAGCAAACCAAAATGTGAGAGCCCCTTTCCTGTTTAACAATGGCTGAGGACGTTAGAGTCAAGTTTGCAGCCTCTCTTGAGCAAATGTCTTCTAATCCCTCTCACCACCACTTTAGAGGTAGAGTAGATTTCTTCAGCACCCTTAGATTCCCAGTTCCACGGAGATTTTTTTAAAGATTTTCCTAACATTAAATGAATTTGAGTGAAACCATGAAAGCTAACTTTAAAAATCGGTAATTTATCTGTTCAATGTGTAAATGGCAACCCACTCCAGTATTCTTGCCTGGAGAATCCGATGGACAGAGGAGCCTGATGGGCTACAGTCGAGGGGGTTGCATAGAGTCAGACACAACTGAAAAACTACAGAACAAATCTACAACCAAGAAGCTGATTTTGAAAACCTTGGATGATAATATTGACCTATTGTGTACTAAAGACAAACAAAAAGGGACTTAATCATTTTGTTCAGTCTAAGTGCCTTGCAACTTGAACTACAAACAATTAACTAGACATGGTTATGCTTTGTGGGTGAATTACAGGGTAAAGTTCAATTCAGTCACTCGGTTGTGTTCGACTCTTTGCGACCCCATGGACTGCAGCACGCCAGGTCTCCCTGTCGATAACCAACTCCGGAGTTTACTCAAACTCATGTCCATTGAGTCGGTGATGCCATCCAACAATCTCATCCTCCGTCATGCCCTTCTCCTCCTGCCTTTAATCTTTCCCAACATCAGGGTCTTTTCAAGTGAGTCAGTTCTTCATGTCAGGTGGCCAAAGTATTGGAGTTTCAGCTTCAGCATCAGTCCTTCCAATGAATATTCAGGACTGATTTCCTTTAGGATTGGCTGGTTGAATCTCCTTGCAGTCCAAGGGACTCTCAAAAGTCTTCTCCAACACCACAGTTCAAAGCATCAATTATTCAGCACTCAGCTTTCTTTATAGTCCAACTCTCACATCCATACATAAGTATGGGAAAAACCATAACTTTGACTAGATGGACCTTTGCTGGCAAAGTAATGTCTCTGCTTTTTAATATGCTGTCTAGGTTGGTCATAACTTTTCTTCCAAGGAGTAAGGATCTTTTAACTCCATGGCTAAAGTCATCATCTGCAGTGATTTTGGAGGCCCCCAACATAAAGTCTGTCACTATTTCCACTATTTCCCCATCTATTTGCCATGAAGTGATGGGAGCAGATGCCATGATCTTTGTTTTCTGAATGCTGAGTTTTAAGCCAACTTTTTCACTCTACTCTTTCACTTTCATCAAGAGGCTCTTTAGTTCTTCTTCACTTTCTGCCATAAGGTTGGTGTCATCTGCATATCTGAGGTTATTGAAATTTCTCCTGGCAATCTTGATTCCAGCTCGTGCTTCATCCAGTCCAGTGTTTCTTATGATGTACTCTGTATATAAGTTAAATAAGCAAGGTGACGATATACGGCCTTGACATACTCCTTTCCCAATTTGCAACCAGTCTGTTGTTCCATGACCAGTTCTAACTGTTGCTTCTTGACCTGCATACAGATTTCTCAAGAGCAGGTCAGGTGGTCTGGTATTCCCATCTCTTTCAGAATTTTCCAGTTTATTGTGATCCACACAGTCAATTTTCCACAGTTTGTTGTGATCCACACAGATGGGTCATGATAGAGAGTTCTGACAATATGTGTTCCACTGGAGAAGGGAATAGTAAACCACTCCAGTATTTTTGCCTTGAGAACCACATGAACAGTATGAAAAGACAAAAAGATAGGACACTGAAAGATGAACTCCCCAGGTCGGTAGATGCCCAATATGCTACTGGAGATCAGTGGAGAAATAACTCCCGAAAGAATGAAGGGATGGAGCCGAAGCAAAAACAACACCCAGTTGTGGATGTGACTGGTGATGGAAGCAAGGTCCGATGCTGTAAAGAGCAATATTGCATAAGAACCTGGAATGTCAGGTCCATGAATCAAGGCAAATTGGAAGTGGTCAAACAGGAGATGGCAAGAGTGAAGGTCGACATTTTAGGAATCAGAGAACTAAGATGGACTGGAATGGTTGAATTTAACTCAGATGACCATTACATCTACTACTGTGGGCAGGAATCCCTTAGAAGAAATGGAGTAGCCCTCATAGCCAACAAAAGAGACTGAAATGCAATACTTGGATGCAGTCTCAAGAATGACAGAATGATCTCTGTTCATTTCCAAGGCAAACCATTCAATATCACAGTAATCCAGGTCTATGCCCTGACCAGTAATGCTGAAGAAGTTGAAGTTGAACACTTCTGTGAAGACCTACAAGATCTTCTAGAACTAACACCCAAAAAAGATGTCTTTTTCATTATAGGGGACTGGAATGAAAAATTAGAAAGTCAAGAAATACCTGGAGTAACAGGCAAATTTGGCCTTGGAGTACAGAATGAAGCAGAGCAAAGGCTAATAGAGTTTTGCCAAGAGAAGGCACTGGTCATAGCAAACACTCTCTTTCAACAATGCAAGAGAAGACTCTACACATGGACATCACCAGATGGTCAACACCAAAATCAGATTAATTATATTCTTTGCAGCCAAAGATGGAGGAGGTCTATACAGTTAGCAAAAACAAGACCGGGAGCTGACTGTGGCTCAGATCATGAGCTCCTTATTGCCAAATTCAGACTTAAATTGAGGAAAGTAGGAAAAACCACTACACCATTCAGGTATAACCTAAATCAAATCCCTGATGATTATACAGTGGAAGTGAGAAATAGATTTAAGGGACTAGATCTGATAGAGTGCCTGATGAACTATGGATGGAGGTTCATGACATTGTACAGGAGACAGGGATCGAGACCATCCCCAAGAAAAAAATGAAAACAAAGCAAAATGGCTGTCTGAGGAGGCCTTACAAACAGCTGTGAAAAGAAGAGAAGCAAAAAGCAAAAGAGAAAAGGAAAGATACACCCATTTGAATGCAGAGTTCCAAAGAATAGCAAGGAGAGATAAGAAAGCCTTCCTCAGCAATCAGTACAAAGAAAGAGAGGAAAACAATAGAATGGAAAAGACTAGAGATCCCTTCAAGAAAATTAGAGATACCAAGGGAACATTTCATGCAAAGATGGGCTCATAAAGGACAGAAATGGTATGGACCTAACAGAAGCAGAAGCTATGAAGAAGAGGTGGCAAGAATACAAAGAACTGTACAAAAAAGAACTTCACAACCCAGATAATCACGATGGTGTGATCACTCACCTAGAGCCAGAAATCCTGGAGTGCAAAGTCAAGTGGGCCTTAGGAAGCATCACTTTGAACAAAGCTAGTGGAGGTGATGGAATTCCAGTGGAGCTATTTCAAATCCTAAAAGATGATGCTGTGAAAGTGCTGCCCTCAATATGCCAGCAAATTTGGAAAACTCAGCAGTGGCCACAAGACTGGAAAAGGTCAGTTTTCATTCCATTCCCCAAAAAAGGCAAAGCCGAAGAATGCTCAAACTACTGCACAATTGTATTTATTTCACATGCTAGTAAAGTAATGCTCAAAATTCTCCAAGCCATGCTTCAGCAATACGTGAACCGTGAACTTCCAGATGTTCAAGCTGGTTTTGGAAAAGACAGGGGAACCAGATATCAAATTGCCAACATCTGCTGGATCAGCAAAAAAGCAAGAGAGTTCAAGAAAAACATCTATTTCTGCTTTATTGACTATGCCAAAGCCTTTGACTGTGTGGATCACAATAAACTGTGGAAAATTCTTCAAGAGATGGGAATACCAGACCACCTGACCTGCCTCTTGAGAAACCTGTATGCAGGTCAGGAAGCAACAGTTAGAACTGGACATGGAACAATAGACGGGTTCCAAATAGGAAAAAGAGTGTGTCAAGGCTGTATATTGTCACCCTGCTTATTTAACTTATATGCAGAGTACATCATGAGAAACACAGGACTGGATGAAGCACGAGCTGGAATCAAGATTGCCAGGAGAAATTTCAATAACCTCAGATATGCAGATGACACCAACCTTATGGCAGAAAGTGAAGAAGAACTAAAGAGCCTCTTGATGAAAGTGAAAGAGTAGAGTGAAAAAGTTGGCTTAAAACTCAGCATTCAGAAAACAAAGATCATGGCATCTGCTCCCATCACTTCATGGCAAATAGATGGGGAAATAGTGGAAATAGTGACAGACTTTATGTTGGGGGCCTCCAAAATCACTGCAGATGATGACTTTAGCCATGGAGTTAAAAGATCCTTACTCCTTGGAAGAAAAGTTATGACCAACTTAGACAGCATATTAAAAAACAGAGACATTACTTTGCTAACAAAGGTCCATCTAGCCAAGGTTATGGTTTTTCCCATAGTCATGTATGAATGTGAGAGTTGGACCATAAAGAAAGCTGAGTGCTTTCGGTGTTGGAGAAGACTCTTGAGAGTCCCTTGGACTGTAAGGAGATCCAACCAGCCAATCCTAAAGGAAATTAGTCCCAAATATTCACTGGAAGGACTGATGCTGAAGCTGAAACTCCAATACTTTGGCCACCTGACATGAAGAACTGACTCACTTGAAAAGACCCTGATGCTGGGAAAGATTGAAGGCAGGAGAAGAAGGGCATGACAGAGGATGAGATGGTTGGATGGCATCACTGACTCAAAGGACATGAGTCTGAGTAAATTCCAGGAGTTGGTGATGGACAGGGAGGCCTGGTGTGCTGCAGTCCACGGGGTGGCAAAGAGTCGGACATGACTGAGTTACCGAACTGAACTGAACTGAACACAGTCAAAGGCTTTGGCATAGTCAATGAAGCATAAGTAAATGCATTTAGAGTATCTATCATGATTTGTTTGTTAACCTGGAGATCTCTTATTCTTTAGTTAACGAAACAGATGGAAAACCTAAGTCCACAAGGTGAATGAGTGAATATGGTTAATGGTTAGGAGCTGAGGGTTTTTCGGCACTTGTCACTGATTTTTAATCTTCAGAATCCAAAGGGAACTTATTTTCATGTTTACTCTGCTACAGAATGCTTATGTGACCTTGCATGAGAAACTGTCCCCCTCTGAACCTCATTTTTGCCTCTGAAAAAAAATTGAGGATTTGATGTCATCGTCTCTAAGATCACTTCCATCTCTGATCTGCTTGAAGTCTGGAATTCTAGAGAGCCCAAAACACCAGCAGCATCCGGGACATCCTGCTTTCTCCTGACCTCTTCAGACCAGAGGGCAGAGGAAGGAGGGAAGACGCACTGGTGGCTGCAGCCCGAGGCAAGTGTGCCTGAGATCTTTGGAATTCAGATAATTTTAAAACTCACACACAAGGGTTTGTTTCTTACTAAACAGTGCTGTGCAGCCATCAGCTGAGGTGTGAATTGGGGGATACTGTTTGCTCTCTGCTAAATGCTACGTAGGAATCCCAAAGAGATTTTTATCATTAGCTTTGTGAGAACAAGATGTGGACAGTATAGAGAGCTGTGTTCTTTTTTTTATTTATTTATTTTTTAATTGTTGGAAAATAGCTTTACAATTTTGTGTTGGTTTTTTGCCATATAATAAGCAATATATATGTATATATAATTATGATTAATTCATGTTGTTGTATGGCAGAAACCAACACAAATACACACACACACACACACACACACACACACACACACACGAAAGGGTGAAGTTGAAAGGGTCAGTCACTCAGTCGTGTCCAACTCTTTGTGACCCCATGTAGCTCACCAGGCTCCTCTGTCCATGGTATTCTCCAGGCAAGAATACTGGAGTGGATTACCATTCCCTTCTCCAGGGGATCTTCCCGATCCAGGGATCATACCTGGGTCTCCTGCATTGCAGGCAGATTCTTTACCATCTGAGCCACAAGATATAACCCTTCCCTCCAGAGCCTCCCTCCCTTCTCCCCATCCCACCCACCTAGGTCATCACAGAACACCAGACTGGGCTCCCTGCATTATTTATCAATTTCCACTATTTTACACATGATAGTGTGTATATGCTGATGCTACTTTCTCAATTCCTCCCACCCTTACCTTCCCCAGCTGTGTCCACAAGTCCATTCTGTATAAGGTTCATCAGTACCACTTTTCTAGATTCCATATATATGTGTTAATATACAATACTTGTTTTTCTCTTTATGACTTCACTCTGTATAAGAGGCTCTAGTTTCATCTACCTCACTACAGTTGACTCGAATTCATTCCTTTTTATAACTGAGTATTATTCCCTTCAGAATGGGAGAAAATAATTGTAAAAACAACAACTGACAAAGGGTTAATCTCCAAAATGTATAAGCAGCACATACAGTTCAATGTCAGAAAAACAAACAATCCAATCAAAAAACAGGCAGAAGACCTAAACAGATATTTCTCCAAAGAAGACATACAGATGGCCAATAAACACAGGAAAAGATGCTCAGTATCACTCATTATTAGAGAAATGGAACTCAAAATTACAATGAGGTATCACCTCACACCAGTCAGAATGGCCGTCATCAAAAAACCTACAAACAATAAATGTGAGAGAGGATGTGGAGAAAAGGGAACCCTCTAGCACTGTTGGTGGGAATGTAGACTGATACAGCCACTGTGGAGAACATATTGGAGATTCCTTTAAAAAACTAGGAATAAACCTGCCATGCTGCATGCTAAATCACTTCAGTTGTGTCCAACTCTTTGCAACCCCATGGACTATAGCCCACCAGGCTCCTCTGTCCATGGGATTCTCCAGGCAAGAATACTGGAGTGGGCTGTTGCCATACCCTCCCCCAAGGAATCTTCCCAACCCAGGGATTGAATCTGGGTCTTCTTATGTCTCTTGCATCGACAGGTGGGTTCTTTACCACTAGTGCCACCTGAGAAATCCAAACCTATCATATGACCCAGCAATCCCACTGCTGGGCATATACCTGAGAAAATCACAATTCTAAAAGACACATCTACCCCAGTGTTCATTGCAGCAATATTTACAATAGCCAGGACAAGGAAGCAACCTAGATGTCCATCAACAGATGAATGATACAATGGAGAGCCATTTTCTGTAGAGCAGATCTTAAAGGGGCAGCCCAGTGCGTGAAATTACTTACGGGTATATACATCAAAGTTCAGGGGTTTGGGTTTATCCAAACATCCCCCCTCCTCATTCCCATCAAAAACAGCTATTTCACTGGGTAATTCAAGCCGTGAGGATGATTTCATAAGGGGGTGGAGAATAGGTGTGGTTTTGGTTGTTCAAATTAACCAGATAATTGATTTGATTCAACCAATTCACTTTCCCTGTAGAATGTATCGTGCTTATTATTCTGTCTGTATAAAAGCCATCTTTGTTTGCTGGTCCTGTTCATTGGATAACCAAATATATTACTGTCTTTACAAAAGTTTCTTCTAGCTGAGAGATTATCCTCTGAGTTTGATCATTTCAGAGGATATTTCTGAGCAGGTTAATATTATCCAATGCCTTTAAACTGCTGGCCTGCCACTCCCAAACAACCCCCCACCCCTCATATGCACACAGAAATCACATACACTTTCTGTAACAAGGGGCGTTTCTTGCTGGTACTAAGAGGATTGCTTTTATTTTCTGCTTCCTTGGGTTAATGTAAATATTATCTACATGCCCATAACTTCTAGAATAGCCTGAGGCATTCCCTCACTTGAAAAGAATGATTTTCATTCTTACAAGTCCTTTTGCATCAGAACCTTGAGCTGTGTTCTCCATTATTTTATTTTGCAACTAGGCAGGCTCCTTTTAACCATTTCTAAAGGGAGAAACCCTAAACAACATTTACAAAAATACGTGGCATTAAAACAGCAAGTCAAACAGTAAATGGTGTTTTATTAGGACATTTAGAGACAAAGCAACTGGTGGTTTGCCTGGATTTGGCATCTCTTAAAGATTGCTTTGATATTGTGTAGCAGGGCCCTGGTAATATGCAGGATTGGAAATTACCATGCGTCAGAGTCAGGTGATAAGCCCAGGTCACCTGAATTATCCCTACTTGGTTGTGACATGATTTGTTGCTTCAGCACCTCTCTGGTATTAAACCTGGAGGAGTGGATTCAAGTTTGTGCTTCAGGGGACATACATGTTTATTTCCTGTAAAAGAGAGCACTAGACCACCTGCTGAATGCAGAGAAAAGGATGAAAATTGACAAAATCCATACAGATCTTCGTGGCTAGATATGGAAGCAGAGTGATTCTAGTAAACAATGAGTATTATTTAATAACACCTGGGTAGTCCTAAGACTCCCCAACAGGAAAGAATAAGCAACTGCAGAGCATTTCCCATACTCCCCTCCTTCTGTCATGGAAACGTCAATAAAACTCCTCCACCTCCCACCCTCTAGTGCCAGATCAGTAAGCATTTAGCCAAGCATGCTGGGAGACACAGAACAACTGAAGGAAAGGAGTATCTGAGTGTCTTGGATTTGCCTGCCACTCTGCTCTGTTCCTCTACCATCTCATTACTAGACGTAGGCATTAGACGTGACAGTCAACTACATTTGAACTGAGCAGAAGAAATATTCAAGGCATAAGCTTTAGAAGAAATGTCTCAAAGGCAGCCTCAGTCACCTAATCAGACTTTAATTTCAACCACAAATGACACAGAATCATTGAGCTCCATCGTCCCTAATGATTCTACAAATAAAAGAAGGACCGGAGACAACTCTCCAGGAATAGAAGCATTGTGTGCCATCTATATCACTTATGCCGTGATCATTTCAGTGGGCATCCTTGGAAACGCTATTCTCATCAAAGTCTTTTTCAAGACCAAATCCATGCAAACAGTTCCCAATATTTTCATCACCAGCCTGGCTTTTGGAGATCTTTTACTTCTGCTAACTTGTGTGCCAGTCGATGCAACCCACTACCTGGCAGAGGGATGGCTGTTCGGAAGAATTGGATGTAAGGTGCTGTCTTTCATCAGGCTCACTTCTGTCGGTGTATCAGTGTTCACCTTAACAATTCTCAGTGCTGACAGGTGGGTTTCTTTTCTCAGTTCTATTTGCCAGGATGTGAAATTAGACAAAAAGAAAGGAAAGCTTGTATGTAACGTTCACTGGCTACTCTGTTGCTTTTCTCACACTCTGTAACCTGGATGTGAGATTGGAAAATTGAGAGGCATTTTAAATAAAAGTTGATACGAGAATGTTAACATTTCTGTGTTAGCATCGGAGAGATTGAAACTGTGTGCTTCGGGGATCGTTTATTTATTTTTTTTTTGAACTGTAATTGTTTGTTTGAAAGAATACGGAATGGTCTCCCCCCTCCCCTCAGTTTATTAAGGCAAATTGTTCCAGGTGAAAAAGAAAAACAATTTATGCTTTATACATTAGTGCAGCCTAGTGGTGCAATATTGTCAACATTAAAACATCAGCATAGGTGTGAAATTGACCGCATATACATCACTGTCTACCGGAAGAATGGTAAAAAAGATACATGCATCTAATTTACTTGAAATGAATCAAATTAATTAACGGTGAAGAAACGGTGAGGCTTTCGCCTTCCTGGTAACTCAGTATAATGTCGTGACTTAATTGTATTTGTTTTTTTCTATAGGCGTTCAATGACATTCTCGTTTCCAGAGACATAAATTAATCCCAGTTCACTTTTAGAGCTATATGAATGAAGCATGTGAGAACCTCTGGCAGTCAGGGTGTTTGGACTCTGTTAGGATATTTTCAACCTAAGTACTGTGTTTTTCTGTGTGCCTATTGTAGAATAATAACTGTGAAGGCATAAAAAAATTGAGGCTCCAAATGTTTAAAATGATGCTTTAAAAAGCCTGCAAGAAGCCGGTAAGTAATCAGTGTCTGGCAGTACCAGAAGGAAAAGCTTCTTCAGATTCCAGGATCTGAGAGGAAGAAAAGCTTTCCTTGTGTCTTTTATGAAATTTTTTCTTTGACTGGTTTTATATTCTGTTTGAGGACAGATTTACTTAAAGGCTTTATAGATTTTGAGATAGATTTGTCAGAATAAGGAGGCATCTTTGCATGGGTATAGGGTTTTTCGATTTCACCCTTGTCTTGCCCTGAAACTACCTACAGATTGGCTTGGGCAAGAAATTGGCATTTGAACAGGGAAGAAATTAACCCTCTCCTCTTTTCTACATAAACTCATAGAATTCTTTTCTAGTAAGGTTGATGACTGCTCACTCATGAAAGAAAGGAGAATTAGATTTAATATCAGTCACTTACTTAAAAATGAAGTCTTTTAGAACACTTAAGGTAATACACAGGTAATGAATTACTCTCCATCACACACAAAATCATGCCTAAAAACATTTATTTGCTCTAAATAGAGGATCTACAAGAAAATCATATAAATTGCAAATCTGGAATATCTCAACAGTGTATAAAAGGGAAAAGTGATTAGCATAAATAAAAATTATTGGAATGTATTATGTATATTTGAAATCCTAGCCAATTTCAGCTGGTTGATGTTGACTTGGTTATATACATATGGATAGGAGGTACAACTGGATGATCACTAAGATTACTTCTAATTTTTAAATTCTGTCATTTTGATATTGATTTTGCCTTTTGCTGTGATTATGTGTTTCTAGATACAAGGCAATTGTGAAGCCCCTGGAGCGTCAGCCCCCCAATGCCATCCTGAAGACCTGTGCCAAAGCTGGCTGCATCTGGATCCTGTCTATGATCATTGCTCTACCGGAGGCTATATTTTCAAATGTATATACTTTTCAAAATCCTGACAAAAATGTAACATTTAAAGCGTGTGCCTCTTACCCTGTTTCTGAAAGGCTCCTGCAAGAGATACATTCTCTGCTGTCCTTCTTAGTATTCTACATTATTCCACTCTCGATCATCTCTGTCTATTACTCTTTGATTGCTAGAACTCTTTACAAAAGCACCTTGAACATACCTACTGAGGAACACAGCCATGCCCGCAAGCAGGTATGTATTCATCAGGATTCATGCATGTATTTAGAAGGGAAATGCCTCCTTTTGCACCTTTGGACAATAAATACAATAGCAGTATCATATTTTTGCTATGATCATGGGCTCTGGAGTCTGTCAGACCCAGGATTTAATTCCATACCAGCTGAACAATCTTGAGCAAGCTACTTAACCTCTCTGAGCCTCACTTTCCTCATATATAAAATGAAAATGAGGACTGGATGATATATATGAAATGCTTAACATAGTTCCTACTGCATTTACTGTTCAGGTAGGACCGCTATTATTAGAAAAGGGGCAGCTGAAGTTTGGGGTAAGTCAAAAATCACCCCATAGAACCGTGAGAAACATCACACAAGGTGAGACTATAAAGTGAAGCATCTTTTGTTTTAGAAAGTATAACAGAATGATAGAAAAACGCAGGATGGTAGAACTGGCAAGAAGCCATAACATTATTCAATGCAGACCACTTCCACACAGATAAGCAGACTTTGGTTTGGGGGGGGGGAGGTCTCGAGGGACCCAGTGCCAGTGGCAAGAGAACACAGTGACTCACAGGAGCTTGATTAAGACCATTGCAAGACCCAGGTGTGCTCGCCTCTCATAAATATGAATGGATAAAAAGAATATTGGCAAAACATTGTTCCACTTAATTAAAAAAAAAAAAAGCCCAACAGGATTTCTATCTTTCTTGGGTAGGAGATGATTTCATTCACCTCTTGACCAGTACATGGAGAACTCAATGTTTTTTTTTCAAGCTAGTCCTTTCAGTTGGTTCAATAGTGGTGCTTAGGAGGCTAAAGTTGTATTTTATTTATTTATTCACCATGTTTTTAATTTATTCACCATTTTATAAAGTCGCATTTTCATGCCCACGTGAACAGTTTTTTTTTGCTCTATCTGTGACTACAGGCAATGTCCACTTCATTTGGGTCATTTCTTTTATTAAGAAGTGTAGGTAGGATTATTTTCATATATGAAGGATGGCACATTGGTTTTTATTCCTCTGGCTATATGGGTAGAATTCCTATATATTAAAAACAATTTTAGGGAAAAAAATAAAATAAAAACAATTTTAGGGACAAGTTTGTCAACTTTCACAATCCCCATAAGACTGTTCAAACTTAGTCAGCCTCTGCTGATGCAGTTAAAACAGTTTTGTACAGCATTTATTTCTTAATAAAATTAAATCTTCAATGGTTCTACAACACTCCTTGAGATAGTTAGAGACACCCCAGAGTATCTCAAAACCAGGGGTAGGAGTCTGAATTAGAGCTAATCAGAGGCCAACATCACAGGTTACTATGTCAATTCACTTGCTGTATTCTATAGCCACAGGCTGCCTTCCCACACTTGCATATGCAAAGAGACACTAGCCTGTTAACTATAAATTTCTCAGTTAATCTAGAAAATGGCTTTTTAAAATCTCTGCCAGCTCAATGTTTTCTTTTTGTGGGTATTTTGTTTATTTTGTCAATGGGTTCTTGGTTTCTGGTTGTTGTTGCTGTCATTTTTCTTCTCTCTGTAGATTGAATCCCGGAAGCGAATTGCCAGAACAGTTCTGGTGCTGGTGGCTCTCTTTGCTCTCTGCTGGTTGCCGAATCATCTTCTGTATCTCTACCACTCATTCACTTCTCAAACCTATATGGACTCCTCTACCGTTCACTTAATTGTCACCATCATCTCCCGGATTCTGGCTTTCAGCAATTCTTGTGTAAACCCCTTTGCTCTTTACTGGCTGAGCAATACCTTCCAGCAGCATTTTAAAGCTCAGTTATGCTGTTGCAAGGCAGGGGTGCCTGACCCTCCTGCTGCTAATACCCCTCTTGACAACCTAGCAGTGATGGGAAGGGTTCCGGGTGCTGCAAGCACTCAGATGTCTGAAATTAGTGTGTCCCTATTCAGTGGCTGCAGTGTGAAGAAGGAAGATGACAGAGTCTAGCTTTTTAATTAAAAATGGTATTTTTTCCTCCCAGAGTGTCTATTCAACTCTGAGCTATGTGTAGGTATATGGTGTCAGGACTTTCAGTGCTTTGTAAATTGTGGTGAAATCTTAGGCGGGAAGGATCGGACAAATCATAGTTTTCATCAATGTACAAGCATTAACGTTACTGGGCTTTCTAAATAAAATGGAGCCTCACTAGGTATAATGACACATTTGTCTATGTCAGAGGCCAATATGAGGTGAAGTGAAATACACATGGCACTTAAAAACCTAATATGTTTCCATCACATCTCTGATGCTTATAATTTCTCATATACTCTTGTGATTTACATAAAACTGTGTTTGTGTTTATTATGTGGTGTAAATCTAGAGATTATACTTTGCATATGAAACAGGGATCAAAGAGAGGTAAAACATCTCTTCTGCAATTTTCTTAAAAAAATGAAGTCCTAAAAAATAAAATTTCACACAATTTGTTCTTGACTACACTTTTCCATTAATCTCTAGTCCACTGGAACTAAAGTTGTGCACTGGCAATGACAGCGTTGAGGGGTCAGTGTTATGTAAGGATCTGGGACTGGGTGTTTGCCTTACTAGGTCAGCACTTACTGACTTAAGGTAGTTCTGGAGTTACACCTCCCATTAACTGATAATTGGGCAAAGTTATCTTTCACAGATACCGTGAAGAACCTATCTCCTTCATAGGCAGAATCACTGGCCATGTTTAGTGTCATTTGAGGGCTCCAAAGAAGGATCCCTGTCAAAAAATCTGCGAGGTTGTCACTATCTGAAATTCATCTTTTAAGAAACTTCATTTCTTTCTGGTAAGCAGTGCCCTCTTTCTAAAAAATGCAGAAGTACCACGTGAAATCCCTAACACCTGGGTGTTTAGTTGTTATCAGATCATCTTTCTGCTTGACTATCTTAACCCTGATGTGTGCCTAAGTCCTCTAATAAGAGTGTGACCTAACTAATCTCTGCTCTTGGAAATCAGATGGAAGGTTCTGATTTTCTATCCTCTGTTCCTACTTGCTAACACTATAAAGTTGTAATAAATGTTATTTCAAAAAACTTGTCAATAGATGTGTCAGTTTTAGATCTGTGGTTTCAGAAAATGTTTTCTTGGGGCAAATTAAAGCCTTTAACTGTCAATAGTTAAATTTGTATTTTAAAAAACTTGACTTTGGGGTGTGCTTTTGATAGCTTTGAGCTTTCCTTAAATGGCTTGTGTAACTGTGAATTTGTGCTTAAAGATGTGGCTTGTAAAGGGGATATAATATTAACACTAGAGTTTACATTTAAGCAAAATTGGTTTACTTAAAGTAAGGGGTGTTAGAATTGTCTTAATATTGTTTTGAGTTGGATGGTGTAATAAGTGGGGAGAAAAATAAATATGAAATAAAGTTTTCAATGACTTTGTGTAACTTTATATTATAAAAACAGTACTTCTAACTGAATATCACTGAGAACCCATTTTAACTCCAAAGGGTATTTTCAAGTCCTCAAACTCCAAAATATCTTACTATTTTCCTTACTCTGGGTAAAAATTACACCTTTCCTCTCCTAAGGATAACATTTTAGAAATAACTTGACAAAAGTACCAGATAATAAAAGCTAAGCAAGTTTTTTAGCAGTTGATAAAACTAGAGCTCGAAGAACTTTGATTTTTTTCATCCTGAGTAATCCCTAGGTAACTTAGGGATCTGATAGAAACTGATTTAATTGGGATTAAAATTCATGGCTTTGCTTTTTGTTTTGGAGGGGGTGGTCTTTTAAAAAAAACAGATTATCTTTGTCAGAGCTAACCTTACAAGAAATCCACAGTTTGTTTCACACTGACTATTGTGTTCAGAAAAGTTACTATGGGATTATTTCTTTTATTTTTTTTCGGACAGGGTCCCAAATTGGGGGTGCGGTGGGGGAAGGACACATGAAAAATAAATTTTGTATACTTCTCAATTTTGTTCAGAGTCTGCCCTGACCCAAGACTTAGAATAATGGACCATAATAATTTTTTCCTGCCACAAAGCAGGAAAACAAAGTCACAAACTTAGATTAAGACTTTGTCATTGAGGTTGATAGTACCACAAAACATTGAACACTGGCATTCCTACTGACAATAGCAAATTTGGGTTTAAATAATTTCTGCAATTATAACCATCTTAAGTCAGGGGGCCCATCACTTTTTTGGTCAAAAGTTACTTTTATTTGCACTAAATCTTGGGATTACAGAAAGTGAGGAGAGGAAAAGCCCCCAACAGAGTGAGCCTGAATGGGCCATTAAAAAAAAACCTCTAGTTTGGTATAACCCAGTCATTTTCCAGAAAGATTAAGTAGTCATTTTTCAGAAAGGCCAGGTAGTCTCTGCTTCTGTGGGTTAATGAATTTTTATACACCAAGAAGCTGGTGGCCTATTATGCCAGGAATACTGCACAGATCACCCTTCACAGAGAACAAGAGAAGGATGAAGAGGATAGTCAGGGAGAAGCCAGCTGACTGGGTTCTGGGTTCCTGGGTCCAGCAGCCCCTTGTATAGCCTATCTACATTCCAGTCCTAGAGTTTCAGGAGGTACCTGCTATCTGTATAATAACAAAGGACCCACCCCTCCCCACTTTTGTTGTTACCTGGACTATTTCTTGCAAAAAATCTTGCGGGGGTGGGGTGGGGTGGGGATGGGAACAGATTATAAAGAGATACTTCCACATTAACTCAGTTACTAGGGGTTTAATTCCAGGAATCCACAAGGAAATAAAAACAGGAACCAGGTCTCACAGGGACAATAGCATTCTTTAAAACAGTAACAACGAAACTGTGGGGCCCAATGGCCAAACAGAATGCTATCGTAGATACAAGCATGTTTAGCTCCCAACTCCACTACAGTGGTGACTCAATGACCCTCTATCACTGCCTCAGCTTCTCTCACCCAGACAGAACTTGGCCACAGAAGACTACTCTGACCATGCCCCCATTTCGTACTCATCCCTCTTTCTGGGAGAGGCTTACTGGTTCAGTGAGACAAACAGTCTAGAATGCGGGGCTACCCTACCAAGTCACCTCACAGGCCTCCAACTGGGTCACACAGGAGCTAAACATAAACTTTCGGCCACCTGCTCAGAAGGGCCTGTGGATACAGCAGGCGCTCAGAGAGTCACATGCAGCAGGGTTGCTTAGTATATTATCACCTGTGCTGTGAACCTACTCAGGAATGAAATGGAAGCCCAATAACTCATTGCTGAAAACAGCTACATACTATTTTTGGATCCTAAAAGAAATATTTAGCAAAACTTATATGAGCGTAATAAAACTCATGTTATCTATACTATAAATATGCATGCAAGTTCTATTACATGCACTTTTTCCCTAAAAAGTCAAAAAACGTTAGTGGGCCAGTAAAGGTGGTGTGAGCGGCGAAGAATTGATACTTTTGAACTGTGGTCTTGGAGAAGACTCTTGAGAGTCCCTTGGACTGCAAGGAGATCCAACCAGTCCTTCCTAAAGGAGATCAGTCCTGGATGTTCATTGGAAGGACTGATGCTAAAGCTGAAACGTCAATACTTTGGCCACCTCACGCGAAGAGCTGACTCATTGGAAAAGACCCTCATGCTGGGAGGGATTGAGGGCAGGAGGTGAAGGGCATGACAGAGGATGAGATGGCTGGATGGCATCACCGACTGGACGGACATGAGTTTGAGTAAACTCTGGGAGCTGGTGATGGACAGGGAGACCTGGAGTGCTGCGATTCATGGGGTCGCAAAGAGTCGGACATGACTGAGCGACTGAACTGAACTGAAAGGTGGTGTGTACACTGGTTGTTACAGTGTAACATATTTGTAACATATCAGATTTGGAGCTTGAGCAACTCTGAATCATGGAGAACAAGGGACAGGCAACTGTTGCCCTTCCTTTCCACAGTCATCTCCAGCCTGAGGAAGGTACCGCAAACATAAAAGGACGGAGCAGAGGCTTGGAGAGAAGGTTGGTCCTTCCACTCACCATTCGTTCGTTCATTCATTCACTCACCACACACACACTATACACCAGACCCTGTACTAGGAGCTCGGGCTAACCCGGCTCTCCTAGGGAAATCTTCACGAAACAAGTTAAAGACTTGTTTCCCACGCGGAGGAGGGGCCTCCGGGAGAAGGAGGCGCATCTTTCTGTCGCAGCGCGACCTGTTCCGCCCGCCCCGTCCACTCCCCCAAGATGGCGGCCGCTTCGACGCCTGCTCCGGCGCTGGCCGAGTGGGAATCTTCCCACGCCTTTGGGCTACCGGCTCGCTGCGGACCCCGCGGAGCCCAACGTTCCCAGGAGGCCGCAGGCCCTGCGCTCCCCGCGGCCCCCGCGGCCCCCGCGCCAGGACAGCCCCGCTGAGCATCACCGCTCTGCAGCAGCGCAGCCCCCAGAGCCCCGCCTCCGGGGCCCACGCCGCTGGCCCGCGTCGGCCCCTACTGACGCCACTGGGGGCGTGTCGGCGCGACCCGCGACGTCGCGACGCGCCAACAATGGCGACTGTGTCATCCTGAGCGGGCCTCAGGTTTCCAAAGTGGTTTCCCAACGTTGACGCGGGAGCCGCAGCTGCCTCAGACCCGATCGGCGGCGGCGGCGCGCCTGCGCGCTCCCGCCTCGACCCGGATCGAGCGGCGGCTGCGAGGCCCGGCGGGGCGAATCAGGTGGGCGGTGGCGCGGTGGGACCGGAACCTGCGACGCGCGCGCGCGCGGCGGGCGGGCAGCGGGCGGAGCGGGGGGCGGTGCGGCCGGCGAGTGGCCCTGACTTCCCGGGGGCTGCTGGGGCGCCGCGGGGAGGCGGGCCGGGGGGCGGTGGGGAGGGGGCTGAGTGTGGCCAACCTCCTTTTCTCTGTTCCCCTCCAGCATCAGCTCGGCCTCTTCACTCGACCGGAGCTTGCCTCTAGGCTAAGTGGTCAACATGAGCGGCAACAACTTGGATGCGAACGACGAGTTTGATGAGCAGTTGCGAATGCAAGAAATGTACGGAGACACCAAGGACGACGACACCGAGAAAGATCCCGGTGCAGAAACCGATTCTTTCGGGCAGCAGCCGACTGACACCCCGTACGAGTGGGACCTCGACAAGAAGGCTTGGTTCCCCAAGGTAAGAGTCGCTCGGGCGCCGCTGCACAGCGGGCCCACCTGGCCAGCCTCGCGGGGCGCTCCTTTCACGTTCTTTGCAGAGGTCCTGGGTTAGAGCCCCTCTGGCTAGTGACGTTTCTTTTTGTTTTATCTGTGGCAGAACCGACGTATAAAGGAACGGATATCTTTAGGGAGATGTCTTCAATGTAATGTAATTCTTAACTCCTTTTTATGCCGTATTAATTTTATCTATGACGGTTGCAGTTGGTTTTTGTCAGTGACTGTTTTTTATTGCAAAGAGGAAAAACACCAAGAGCAAATTCAATCGATGTTAGTCTCGGGTAGTCTCAATCTTACTTATCCTGGGAATTCAGATGGTTAACTGATGTGGTAGGTGCAAAATGCAACTTCTTGAGTTGAAAGAAATTGATAAATTGGTAAATTTTTACTGATTGAACTTTGCATCTTTTTTTCTTCCCTACTAAAGTTGGTCCTAGACACGTATATTTGAACCATATCACTACAGGAATATGACAGGAGGAGCACAGAATTTGGATGGAAAAGATCTGTGCGTATTTATTTAGAGTACCTGTA
The DNA here is from genome assembly GCF_963930625.1 of Muntiacus reevesi. Lineage (NCBI taxonomy): Eukaryota > Metazoa > Chordata > Mammalia > Artiodactyla > Cervidae > Muntiacus > Muntiacus reevesi. The sequence goes on along the minus strand of NC_089271.1, from coordinate 115,722,562 downwards.
AATTGTTAAGCATTCTGTTTAAGCTTGGAAGTAAAATGACCGATGTTAAACTTGGTTCTGTAAACTTTTTGGTCAGAGTACCCTGTTAATCAAAGTCTCGTGGTACAGGTGGAAAACAGGATACTTATCACACACCAATAGACTTGCAAGCCAGTGATGCAAACTGTGTCTGCATTGTGTAATTTGAGTGTTATTTTTTTAATTATTTATTTCAACTATTTTCTTTCCCATTTTTTGTGTGTATGTTCCAATCCCTCTGAATTGTTAAACATAACATTTCACTTGGTTACTGGTGGTGCCAGCTAGAGTGCAGATTTGGTTTCTTCAGCCTTCTGAGTACTTCAACAGTCATCTGCTAGTAGAGTAATTTTTGGCTCTATCTTTTTATGTTATGGAACCCATACCACTTCAAACTTCCAAGTTTTAAATTTTCCTCATTCCTATGTGTTCCTCACATTGACTGGTATGAAGATATAACTACGTTTGTTTCATTGTGCAATTGTGTCTTTTTCTTTAAGAGCCAGGACGATGGATGTGAGTTGGATTTGTTCTTGGTTTGTTTTGACATTAAATGATAATGTGATTTAATTCGTAATGGTGTTTAAATAGCTTTTAATTTTGTAATTGTTAGCCCCATCCTTTATACATCAAATCAGAGTTCTAGTCTTTGTGTTCTCTGCCTACAGGTATTTAAATATTTAGAGTGCATACACTTATGTTCATCTGTGTAATAAAAGAAAATTTGATTCTGTTGTTAGGTTATTAGTTGACTGTTGGTTTTTATTCTGTTTATTGTTATCTGGTACTTCCTTTGATATATGTTTGTAGTCTTAGTCAAGTAGACTACAGAGATAGTAATTTACGATTGAAACAACTAGGAAAGGTGCCAACGTCACTTAAAATGCCTTTAATAGTATCTCAGACTTTTGTGTTGATAATCCAAGTACCCATGTCTTAATTTTTTTATTCTCTTTGGCAGTTTTCTATGTAGGTGACTATTCTTCATATATGCTTTAATTACTGTTATCCACAGAAACACTCAAATGTGACATTGTATAACTGAATATACTGTTATTTAACACAGTGTAGACTTTTCACAGTAGGAAATCATTTTTTAATTTCTGTATGTGTGTGTACTAAACTTCTTATTTAGATCACTGAAGATTTCATTGCTACATATCAGGCCAATTATGGCTTTTCTAACGATGGTGCATCTAGTTCTACTGCAAGTGTCCAAGATGTCAGTGCTAGGCCTGCAGAAGAACCTCCGCAAAGACAGCCCCCTGAACCCAGTGATCCAAAAAAGAAGGGAGAAAAGAGAAAGGCTGAATCAGGCAAGTAGATTTAGCTTGCAAAACATGAATATAAAAGTTAAAAATATGAGTATGTGTATATGTATTTACTTTTTGGAGAGTTAGAACTTTGACAGAATCATAAGATGGGTATTTTTAATTATTATTATTATTATTCAGGTTCATGTGTTGACTCTCCCACTAACCTGTAGACATCAAACGGATTGTTTCAATTCAGTTCAGTACTCAGTTTCTTCCTTTGCAGAACAGTATTCTTATTAGGAGATTAAAGTTCTGTTTATATGGTTGGTTTGGGTTTTTTTTTTTTTTTTTTGGTACTTCTAATTAAATTAAACAAGTCAATTTTGCTTCAGCTTGGCCAGGTCTGACACAGTAGATTGGAGTCAGAAGCAACGTATGCCAGCTTATAGTCAGAGCAATGGTAAGGTTTTTTTTTTTTTTAAGGTAGTATCAGATTCATAAAGAACCAAGATAAGCTAGCCATCTTTTTTCAGACAGGGCTCTGAAGTGAATTACTTGTCCAAAGATCCAAATACTTCGAAAACTAGCCAGTGATTTGATTAAGTCTGTCTTATTCTAAGGGTAAGAAAAAGTTTCTGGAAGTTTTGAGAAACTGCCACACTGTCAAGATTTCATAATGGGACTCTTACCTTTTCTTGCATGTGTTTTTATTTATTTACTTGATTTTTATTTTTAGGATGGTTTCATGTTGAAGAAGACAGAAATACAAATGTTTATGTGTCTGGTATGTATACCTTTTAACCACATTTAGAATGGAAAATATTTGATTTTGAGATTTTTCACAAAGTTATTTTTAGATTTCCATTTCTTTGAATTCTGTTATTTATCATTGTGTCATTTATTTGTTTAGCCATTTACATTAGTGAGGAATACGTTGTTTTTTTATAAAACTAAGAAAAAGTACGTGTATATAACTGCATGCCATCCTTTCTGACGGCTTTAGGTAACTCAGCAGTTTGCCCCTTCAGATTCATTGATACAAGGCCTAATCAAAGCATGATTTTAATGTATATTTGAATACATTAAAATATGAAATTTCTTCAAGTCTATAGATGTGAGATTTTTAGAAAACCAAAATTTTGGTGCACTCATCACTCATCCAAATTACAGATTTTGAATTAGTAGAAACTTAAGTAACCCTCACCTTTGTTATACATGCCTTTATAATTTTTTTTCCTTAACATCACAGGTTTGCCTCCAGACATTACAGTGGATGAATTTATACAGCTCATGTCGAAGTTTGGCATTATTATGAGAGATCCTCAAACAGAAGAATTTAAGGTCAAGCTTTATAAAGATAATCAAGGAAATCTTAAAGGAGATGGACTTTGCTGTTATTTGAAGGTTAGTTATGTGGTCGTGTAAGTTTCTTCTATCTCCATATTCAGCTCAGGAACCAGGGCTATAATTTTGTATAGTTGATAACCAAGGGTGAGGGCTATTCAGAACAGGATGGGAAGAAAACTCTTGATTCTGATTGTGCTTGTGTGTATCACATTGATAAAGTTATTTAGTTGCTCTTGTAAGAAACTATGTTACCAAGTCAAGGTATTACGCAAGTCATAGGACAGAGGTGCTTCTTTTGTCTTAAAAGAATTCTTGCTACAAGTATCTCTTTAGGAGTGTATGCATGTAATCAGTGCAGAACACATTCAAAAAAATCCACAAAGAAAAAGTCTGTAACATTTTATTCTCCCATTGGAATGAGTTAGACCAGGGTTTGGCAAACTTCTGCCCACTGCCTATCTTTGTGAATGAAGTTTTATTGTAACACGCCCACATTGATTCATTTATACATTTGTCTATACCTCCTTTCACATTTCAGCAGCAAAGTTAAATAGTTGCAACACAGACGACATGACCCACATAGCCTAAAAGATTTACTCACCAGCCCTTTACAAAAGAAGTTTTCTGACCCCTGAATTAAACCATAAAGGAAGTGATAATTTAGGCTTAGTGCTTTGAAATATATTTTGAATGAGAGAAGAGAGGGTAGTATTAACAGACATTTGCAGAACTTTATATATTCATGGTACCATAAATTGCACAGGGGAAAGTTCAGTGTCAAGGCAGCCATTATTTTTGGAACACCCATCACCTTAGGAGCATGTGTTAATATGCATTATTGCAGGGTACAAAAGAAATGGGCACAATGATGGGATATTACATATGTCTTGGAACCTGAAAATAATTACAAAGTGAAATCAAAGTGTTAAAATAACAGTACCAATGTCACGAGTGTGTTGTGAATATATAGCATTTCAGTGAAATCAGAGGAGGCTAAGAGTAAGCTGACAGCATTGGGAAAGATAGGTTTTTGACCTTGTTCTTGAACATGATGGGGATCATACAAGACTGTGACCATTATAGGAAGATATTTATGTAATTTTCAAATGTAAGGAGCTTGAACACTTAATAAGTTCTTCAGGGTTTACTAAAAATCTGTGAAGAGTCTTAGGGGGTTTCCTTGGGTTTTAAATTTTTTAAAGAGAAAAATAGGGTTTATATATAAACTTTATATATAAAATTTATGATCCATGAAAGTACAAGATTACCAAACCACTGAACTGAGTTCCAGAATAACATAGTTAATTGTTCCAGGATCCATATTTGATTGTGTGGCTGAATTCAGTTGTCCTTTTGAGTTTTCCTCAGATCTTTGAATCAGTGCAGAGCTGACAACGGCCCTCTTTGTATAGGACCCAGAATGCACAAATGTGTGTAATGCTCAAGCTGTCAGATAATCGTCTTCCTAGTATATCACAGACCTACATTTTAATTGATGAACAAAAAAAATTAAAGGCTGACCAAACTATTCCAAGTTTCTTCAGTCATCTAGTCTTTTAAGTAGGAAACTTTTAGAATTTTAAAACTGGAATGCACCTTAGAAATCACGCAAGTCCATTTGCCTCATTGTACAGATGAGAAATTGAGACTCCAAAAGGCAAAACTGCAATTCCAGTAATGGTATAACTTTAATTTTGTCAAGAACTCTGCAAAGAAGGCATTTCCATTCACATTTTATAGATGAAGAAATTGGGGCTCAGGGAGCTTGAATAACTTGCCTAGCTTCATATAACCGGTTGGGGACAATTGTGACTTAAATACAAGTTTCCTGATAGGCATTCTGGAGTTCTTTATTCCCATGTAGGTAGTTACATTTAAATTTTTATTTTGTGTATAGCTATCATTCATCTAAAACACTCCTAAAGTTTCGTTTCAGTTTGTAACTTACTGATTGTAATTTGTTTTTGCTTTACAAAGAGAGAATCTGTGGATCTGGCATTAAAACTTTTGGATGAAGATGAAATTAGAGGCTACAAGTTACACGTGGAGGTGGCAAAATTTCAGTTGAAGGGAGAATATGATGCCTCAAAGAAGAAGAAGAAGTGCAAAGACTACAAGAAAAAGCTGTCTATGCAACAAAAGTTGGTGTTTTTTTTTCCCATTTTGAAAGTTTTTGTATAAATATTCTAGAGTATGTTTTTGCTAATAACTGCATAGTTTTGTTCCATCAAATATGCCTGCAGATTATTTTTAAAGAATTTTCATTTAATATACACCTGAAAATAACACATTATAAATCAACTATATGTCAATATAAAATAAAAATTTTTTAAACTTTAACTAGATCCTCAGAAGCCTTCAGTAATCTGTGTAATAGGATGTTTGGCAGTGATGGTGTTTTTCATTTTCTCGGGTGTTCATTTTTAATACAACAGGGACTTAAATAAAATAAAGCCATCTCTACAGAAAATGTTGAATATCAAATTAAATAAGATGGTTCAGGTTTATATATGAGAGCCATTAGTTCATTTTTAATGTGGATGGAATCAGCGTACCAGGAGCTAAATTTTTACATTCATACTAGTTAGTAGGAGTTAGAACTTAGAAATTATAAGCTTTATCATTTTTCGTGTACTATGTGGTTGTATATAATATACACATGTCATCAAGTTTCTATTAATTTATTTAATGTTTTTTGAAATATACTGGTTTTAAGAAATGAGCCAAAATGATGAGCACTTAGATCATGGTGAATTCTAAATAAAGCTTCTAACACTATGCTTAAACTAATGGTAAAATGGTTATAAAAGAATTTAGTTGTGATGCCAATAGATTTTATAGGAATAAAGTAGATACCTAAGCATTTTATAGACAAATCAGTAAGATTTAAGATTGTAACAGAGTAGTTTTACATATTTCAGTGCAATTGTTTGTTCTTTATAATTATAAAATACCTAGAAACTAGTACAATTTGAGCATTTCCTTGACCTCGAAATGTCTCTTCCTAGATAGTCATAGATACTAAATAATTACCAATTTTCCAGGAGTCTCATTGGAATGTTTGCAACCAGACAGCAGTTCTGAAAAATATACTTACTCTGAGCATTTCAGATACTGGGTCCATCTTTCATCTGCCCATTATTTTTATTTCAGAAAACTGTGCAGTAACTGTGACTAAAATACACATTGTTTTGGAATCAAATAATAATCATTATTAAGCATTCAATAAAGGATTATATTTATAGCTGGCTTTTTCCTCTCTCCAACAAGTCTGAAATGAAATTCACAACTTCTTGTTCCTGCTTTGTCGCCTTAGGCAGTTGGATTGGAGACCTGAGAGACGAGCTGGCCCATCCCGAATGCGCCATGAGCGAGTTGTCATCATCAAAAACATGTTTCATCCAATGGATTTTGAGGTAGGAAGAAGTATTCTTACAGTTAGAAACACAGATATTCTTTCTTTCAAGAGAACCCAAAGCTTGCCTCACCGTATCTTTCTCATGTCACATTCTGCTTGTTCATGAGTTGTCATGGTTGGAAAATGGAACCAAGAATCAATTGAAGGTTTCAGATTTTCCCAGGTTTAGCCCAGTGTTCTTTTAGTCATATCCCAAGTAAACCAGTCTAATACCCATACTGTGGCCCCAAATGGCAGCTGCTATATTAAAAATATAGTCTTGAAAAGATTTCTGTGAGTCACTTGTGGATGTTAAGTACAGTTCAACAATACAGGCTTACTTTGGTGGGGAGGACCAGTTTCACAATTGGAAATGAAAACCTCACTTTGGTGCTGAAAGTTTGATCCTTAAAAAACCTTAGCTTAGTGAAATACTGCTGCTGCTGCTGCTAAGTCACTGCAGTCGTGTTTGACTGTGCGACCCCCACGGCCAGCAGCCCACCAGGCTCCTCTGTCCACGGAATTCTCCAGGCAAGAATACTGGAGTGGGTTGCCATTTCCTTCTCCAAGTGAAATACAGTCCCCGACATTTGAGTAGTGGAGGGTTTTTTTCAGAATCTAATTTTTACAAAACTCTTTAGTGGCTATTAGGAGGACTTCGTAATACTTGATGTCCATGGACGATTCTAGGAACAGCAAATAAGAGTGAATAAAGGAAGCAGAGCTACTAGAGAGGATTAAGGAATATTAGTTGTCATCAGGGTACCTTGTGTTACATTCTGCATCTTGTTCTTTTCTGTGTGTTTTGGCCTAGACTCATGGGATCATTCATGGAAGAACAATTCTTTATTCTCTGCCTGGATTCTGAAATTAATGATAACAAGTTACACATAAGAAAGCAATGTTCCTAATGTAAAATTCCAGACAGTTTGCATATGTTCTTGTTCCTACCAAAGCCCACTCTTGTTCCTTTTGTGCACTGAGACAGAATCAGAGTAGCAATATCATTTTAGCCCCCTTTGAGAGACCTCCAAAATGGTCTGTGAAACTCCATCTCTGTAAATAGTGAGGTGATAGGATTTACTGTGCATCTATGGAGGCTGTATCTTTTGAGGTCATTGAGAAGATACATGTGGTCTATTAGTACTGTGTGGTGTCTCTTCTAACTCGAATCCTGAAGAATCTTGAAATACAACAGAGCCAGTTTAGACTTGCAGTGATAATGAACTATGTTTTTTTTTTAATGCATGGACTTTTAATGGACTTTCCTGGCGGTCCAATGGTTAGGACTCTGAGCTTCCACTCCTGGGGGCCCTAAGTTCAGTCCCTGGTCAGGGAACTAAGATCCCTCAAGCTGCAAGGATGGCCAAAAAACCCCCACACGTGTTCACATGCACACTAAATGCTTTTTGAAATGCTGTCCCTCCCAGTTGGGTCTTTGAAAGGCATGTGTAAATGGATCATGGTATCTAGTCTACTTGGTGCAACTCCAGAATTCCTTGTGATTCATCTACATTTTATTTCCTTGGCTTATAATTGTTTTTTTTTAGTTAGGTGACCTATTAATTTCTGTGACTCAAGACCTTAGACTCACAACATTCTATACTCCTAACACTTGAACATGAACATAAATGTAAATTTAATTGATTAAGTATCCGGCCTCTCTGCAAGTTGAAGTCTGTTGAGTAATTACCTTTAACCTGTTTCTGCCTCCTGCCTTGCTCATTGAGACACTTACGTCTAGCTATCACCCTGGGCAGACTTAATTTTTCCTAGCGTAAAAAATAATCTTTCTTCCCAAAAGCACATTTATTCTTCTTTGACTCCTACAAATTCCCTCCAGTGGACGTTTTTAAGAATAGAAATTTTATGCATGTAAGTTCTTGATTGTTTAAAAAAGAAAATCTTGATTGGTTTAGTATAACTTTGGAATTATAGAGCCTTTATATTAACCGGTTTTATTTTATTCATAGCATTTATTATCTGAAATTATTGGATCTTATCTGTTAGAATATGAGCTCCATGAGAGGCAGGGCACTGTCTACCTGGTTTGCTGTTATATTCCCAGTGCTTAGCATATGGAAGGCCCTCAACATTCATCTGAAGAAGTGAAAGAATGAATGAAACCTCTTTTACTCACAAGGCAGAGTGTTTTCATTCACTCAATGAATAGAATATTTTCTCTTGAGCATCTTTGCAAATGAAGGAAAGTTTTCAGACAGCTGTGCCACAGAGGCTTGGGAGGGCAGTGATGGGCTTCAGAGTTCTTGGGCAGAGAAACCCTTGGTACCGTCTTTGTTTGCCCATCTACCTGGACTTGTGTGGTCTGCCGAGCTTGATGAGAGCCTGTCAGCAGTTTCTGTGTTTTTGCTCAGTGTTTCGTAGGCCTGAATGTGAAAGTGTATCAGTATAGGCCTGTCCACTGTAGTAGATTGTCCAGTGTGGTAGACTATAGCCACATGGGGTTTTAATAAATTAATAAATTTTAATAAATTAAATTTATTTATTTTATTATTATTATTTTTCCTCTTTGGCCATACTGTGTAGCCTGTGGGATCTTAGATCTCTGACCAGGGGTTGAACCATTTTTTTTTTTTTTTTTTAAATTGAAGGTTTTGTGGCAACACTGTGTGGAGCAAGCCTGTTAGTACCATCTTTCCAGTAGCATTTGCTCACTCTCTTTCTCTCTATCACATTTTGGTAATTGTCGCAGTAGTTTATACTTTTTTGTTATTGCTCTATTTGTTATGGTGATTTGTGATCAGTAATCTTTGTTACCATGATGACTTGCTGGGGGTTCAGGTGATGGTTAGCATTTTTTAGCAGTATTTTTTTAATTAAGGCATATCTTTTTTTAGATCTGTTGCATTTGTACACTTAATAGACTACAGTATAGTGTAACGTAACTGGAAAACCAAAACAGTTGGTGTGACTTGCCTTATGGCAATATTTGCTCTATTGTGCTGTTCTGGAACCGAACCTACAGTATCTCCAAGGTATGCCTGTATGTCCAAAGAGCAGATTAGTGTTAGAAGCAAAATGCCTAGAAATACTTTTTGGTATCAGGGTGAACAGTGACGGCTAGTATTTTAAATGCAACTTTAAGGAGTTTTCAGTGTTTAATTCAAAGCTTTTTTTAAAAAAAAACTCATGCCTGGCAAATTTGAATACTAAGAGATGGAAAACCAAAACTCAGATGCAGAGGTGAATTTCTCATTGTGTATAACAGGGCTGTCCAATAGAAGTCTAATCTGAGCCACATTTGTAACTTAAATTTTTCTAGCATCCTCAGTATAAATACAACATGAAACAGGAAGTAAATTTTAATAATGAATTTTCTTTAATCCAATATATTCAAATATTATGATTTTAGTGTATACCATAAAAATGTTAATAAGCTATGTTTCATTGTTTTTTCCCCCCTTTGGTACTAAATTTTCAAAATCCTATATTTAGTTCACATCTGCAGCCCACATCAATTTGGACAAGCCACGTTTCAAGGGCTCAGTAGCCACATGGGGTTATTGGCGACTGTCTTGAATAGGTTTAGATTGGAAAGGAATGAGAAATACGGTTTTTTCCTGGGAAAACAAAGCACCACCCTGGAAAAAAATTAAGTGTTGAACACGGAAGGTTTCAGCTTAAGTCTTGAGTTTAGTCTCAGGTCTGTTGCTTGCAAAGAGCTGTCTTTGGAAAATTTTCATGCTTAGCTAAGTTAAAGATACTTAACCAGGGGAAGGGGTTATTATCTTTAAGTCTCATGATACTATAGCAGTAGAGACACATTTGTTTTTCAAGCTGGTAAAAATGAAAACAGGAGTCTGGGAAGTCTTTGGCTGAAATTTTATGTTCTTTTAGGAAGGGCACTGAGACTTTGATAAAGAAATAAAGACAGGGACTTCCTTGGTGGTCCAGTGGTTGACAGTTCGCCTTCCAATGCAAGGGACGCTGGTTCAGTCCCTGGTTGGGGAACTGAAATCCCACACGCCACCAGGCAACTAAGCCTGCATGCTGCAACTAAAACCTGATGCAGCCAAAAATAAAAATAAAAAAGTTCTTAAAAAAGAAAGACAGTAATGCACCCCTCCCTCTACTGTGGAATCATGCTTAAATTTGTCAAATATTTTGAAACAGTTCTTGTTTTTAATATAATCCTGATTTCCTTTGGTAAAGAAAATAGAGTTATTAGGAACAGTTTATCAAACTGAAAAAGTTTTTATCGACTGTTCATTGTGTGAAAAGACTGTGCTGTGTTCTGTGAGGTATTTGAAATTCAGTCAAGGGAGATTCCTGCTTTCAGAAAGCACCCAGTCTGATAGGAACTACCTGCCACACACACATCACTAGAAGCCACCCCATGGCTTTACTAAATGAGTATGGAGTTTATGCTCCATTCCCCATTCCTCTCAGGTTTGAGAATTTTATATAAAACAAATTGGCATATTCTCCAAAGTTAGATTTTATAAGTGGGAGAAATCCAGAGTCCTGCCAGCTATAGTTTTAGAAGCCTCAGATTTATAGGATTTTTACAGTTTTAATTTTAAATTTGATTTCAGTAACTGCCTACCAGTTGTTTATTTTTGCCTTTTGACAAACTTTAAGGAGGAGAAGCCACTTGTCATTTTTTGCTGTTCTCTTTAGTTGGTGAGGATTCAAATGTTTCCTAAAAAGTGTTTAGGTCTGCTTCAATAGAAATTAGTAGATAGGATATCCTTGTATTGTTTGTATGTAGTTGAAATTCAGGTTGATAATGTAACTTTTTTACAAGCCTTTTTCATGCTTTGGAACTTGAAGAAAAATTTAATTCCCACAGGAAATCTTAAGTCCTTTTGTTGTTGGGGGAGGGGGACTCAAGACCACTAGAAGCAGCAGTGTTTGAGTATTCTTAGTAGACATAGTTGCAAGAAAGCAGTAGTTAAGCACATGTTTTTATTGTCTGGTTAACAGCAGCTCCTTATTTGTGTGTTTCTATTGCAGTGTGGTAGGAGGCAAGATGAACAGGAATCCTTATAAGGGAGGTTTACCCTATGAGTTAAAAATCTCAGAAGCACAAAGAATAATTGTAGGACACTCCGTCAATGAAGGGCTTCCCTCATGGCTCAGTTGGTAAAGAATCTGCCTGCAATGCAGGAGATCCCAGTTCAATCCCGGGGTTGGGAAGATCCCCTGGAGAAGGGAAAGGCTACCCACTCCAGCATTCTGGCCTGGAGAACTCCATGGACTGTATAGTCCATGGGGTCGCAAAGAGTCGGACACGACTGAGCAACTTTCACTTCACTTCATTTCAGTCAATGAAAAGGATATATGTCTCCCCCTTGCAACATTTTAGTAAATAGGAATCTATGCAAAGCACAAAGCAAAGATTTTTCATCTTCACAGTCATTGTAATGCCCATGCAGAACATAAGAATTAGCAGTCTCTGACTTAATATGTGCCACAGGACTTCACCTGTTACAGCTGCTATTATTTGGGATTTTCACTGACATGTTCCTTCCAACTCTCCTTTGCCACTGCATGTTCTCATTGCTGCCTACCATACTTGTCCATCACCCCACCTTAAAGCCAGGCAGACCAGTAGTAGTAGCAGCAGATGTGATAGTCTAACCTCTTTCGACTTTGATTTTTTTTAATTTTGTAGACTGCAGGCAAACATAGCTAATAACCTTAAGCAAAACTTTTGTTTGTTGGTTTGTCAGAGCAATAAATTTCATTCTCAGGATTTATAAAGGGGAAAACCCCTTTTAATTGCGTGTGTTTTTGTAGGATGATCCACTGGTGTTGAATGAAATCAGAGAAGACCTTCGAGTAGAGTGTTCAAAGTTTGGACAAATTAGGAAGCTCCTTCTCTTTGATGTAAGTTCGTGGCTTGAACAGATGATTCCTAAAGCAATTTTTTTTCCATTTTAATAAGTTATTACCAAATGTCAGTATGCCTCCAAGTTTTTGTATTAATGTTTTTATGTAGTAGGTCTGCTCTCTAGTGGTGGTGATCTGTTAGCAGCAATTAGATGAACGTGGATTACAAGCCAAGACTTTGATAGACTTGGTTATTTTCCTTTATCATCACTCTTGAGTATGTATATGGCCAGGTGAAAGTATAAAAGAGTCATCACTTATTGATTGCAAACTACAGTTACTTTACATGTTATCTCATTTAATCCTCCCAATCCCCTGAGATAGGTAGGTGCTATTTACCCATTTTTATTTATTTACCCATTTTACAGATGAGGGAGTTTAGAGATTGAGCACCTTGCCCAAGGTCATTTAGCTGGTAAATGGCAGAGCCAGGATTTAATCCCAAGGCTGTTCAGCTTCAGAGCCCACATTCTTAACAACCATGCTGTCTGCTTCTCCTTTGATACAGTTATGAGCAGGAACATTTCCAAGGATATTATGCTTGGTTTTTGCTAGACAAAGTTAAGCTAAAGAAGTAGCTAGCTGCGTGTCACTGGCTGGAGTAAATGGAAAGAAAGACTTCATACATAAAATCTTTAGCTTAAATGATCAGAAAGAGTACTACTTCCCTACTTTGCCACGTGCATATATTTCTCTTTCAGTTTTCTCATTCATTCCTTCTTTTATCTTCCTTGTTTTTTTTAGAGACACCCCGATGGTGTGGCCTCTGTGTCCTTTAGGGATCCAGAGGAAGCTGATTATTGTATTCAAACCCTCAATGGAAGGTGGTTTGGTGGGCGTCAAATCACTGCCCACGCGTGGGATGGAACTACAGATTATCAGGTGAGTTCTGCAACTGTCAAGGGCACATGAACTCTTTTCATTCCAACAGATACTGATCTAGCAGTTTTTCATGTAAGTTTTCGGTTATGTGTAATCTGTTTAATGTAACAGTACTTTTAAATAATCCTTTACATTCAGAGTATGGAAAGAAAAATGTTTCATTCTTTCAGTTTATAAGTCTGAAGTGTTGAGCTTGCTCAGAACAGCAATAGGGAAAGAACACATTAAGCTAAAGTGTTTCTCTTCTTTTCTGTCTTATGAAGTACAGACAGTTCAATGATTAACTTTTTAATTGATGAGGTATTTCTGCAGTGCTGTGGCATTGGGCATTTATTTAAACGATCTTAAGGTCAGTGCTAGTAAATTAAGGTGTAAAGTTTGGAAAGTGAAGATAGGGAATTGCTTTCATTTCCCAGAAGTGATATCTTATAAAATCAGAGTACTGTCAGCAATATTAGAAATGTTCCAAGACGTTGTTACTTCTTTTGGCCTAAAACATCTCTTAACAGCAGTTTCCATGTGTACACAGGTGGAGGAGACCACAAGAGAAAGGGAGGAAAGGCTGAGAGGATGGGAGGCTTTCCTCAATGCTCCTGAGGCCAACAGAGGCCTGCAGCGTTCAAATTCCATCCGTGCTCCAGAAAGGGCAGGGCCTTCTAGAGTTAGGCATTTTTCTGAGCACCCTGGCACATCTCAAGCAAATGTTCAAGCAGCCGCAACTGAAATGGCATTTGAAGAACCTATAGATGAAAAGAAGTTTGAAAAAATGGAAGATGGGGGAGAAGTTGAAGAAGCTGCTTCTGAAAAAGATGCTCAAGAAGGTGGCCCTGAAAAAGAAGCTGAAGGTCCCCAAGAAGAATCTGAAGAGAGCTGCCTTGAAAGAGAGTCTAAGGAAGGCTGTCCCAAGAGAGAGCGTGAAGAAGACTTCCCCGAGAGAGAGTCTGGAGAAGGCAGCCCTGAGAAAGAGCGTGAAGAGGGTAATCCTAACAAAGAGTCAAAAGAAACTGCCCCTGAAAGAGAATCCAAAAAGAAGAAACTCAAAACAGATCCTGACAAGAACGGCCGTGAGAAGGAGTCTGAAGAAGAAGGCCCCGGCAAGGAGTCTGAGGGGGAGGCCAGCCCCCAAAAGGTGGCTTCTGAAGATGACGACTCAGAACAAGAGTCTGAAGACTGCTCGGAAAAGCAGTTTGAAGATGGCTCTGAAAAAGAGTTAGAAGAAAATGGCCTTGAGAAAGGTTTTGAGGAAGATGCCTCCGACAAGGAATTTAATGAAAACATTCCGGAAAAAGAGTTAGAAGAAAATGAGTCTGAAAAATCAGAATTCGAAGATGACAGCTCTGAAAAAGTGTTTGATGAAGAAGGCTCTGAGAAAGAGTTTGACGAAGAGTCAGATGAAAAGGAAGAAGAGGAAGATGCATATGAAAAGGTATTTGATGATGAGTCGGATGAGAAAGAGGACGAAGAAGATGCAGAAGAAAAGGAACTTGAAGATGCTGATGAAAAGGACGAAGAAGATGATGCAGATGAAAAGGTATTTGAAGATTCAGACGGAAAAGATGAGGAAGATGGAGATGTAAAGGAAGATGAAGACATAGATGAAAAGGTGTTTGAAGATGATGATTCCAATGAGAAGTTGTTTGATGACGATTCCAGTGACAAATTGTTTGAAGATTCTGATGAGAGAGGGACTGTGGGTGGTTTAGGGAATGTTAAGGAGGAAGGGCCCTTGTCCACAGGCAGCAGCTTTGTTCTCAGTAGTGATGATGATGATGATGACGACACTATTTAATCCCTTAAACTTGCTTTTTAGGGAGATTCCATCTCCATTTTGCCTCTGCTGCAGGGTAATTACTCGTAGTGTTACATGAGCGTGTGCATAGAGGTAGGATGCCATCTGATTAATGCAGTGAAGTATTCATGGTTATCTGTACCTAATGATTTTAAATATGTGTTCATTGGCTGTTCAGTTCAAACTCCATAGCATAATGCAAGTTAACTTGCTCCTTGTCCTTTGTCAGATTTGTTAAGTGCATGCAAAATAATATTTTTTAAAGTATTCTGATTGAAGTTTGTGACATTCAGAAATAAAGAAAGTTGTTGATATGCAGAAATGGAAAATTGTACTCAAGTTAAATTGCATTTTTAATTCTTGCTCTTGCTTTTTTCATACTAACGTTAGGTTTTTTTTAAGGACTTGAAAAATCCCTGTAGGTGTCTCCTTGTGTCCACTTTATAATGTTACCACTGATATCCCCATTTCCCCTCTCTAAACCAGAACATGTTACTAAAACTTATGAGGTAAAGAACTCTTCAGAGTTTTTCGCTCCCCAGTCCTCACAAGTTATTTTTTTCTACCCTCTTCCCATGAAAATTGACTCTTAAATGTGCAAAGGTGAACTTCCCAAAGTCCACAGCTTCCATTATTGAAGAAATGGAGGAGATTAGAATTCTACCATTTACTGTTTGGACACCTCTGGAAGTTGATTCAAGTTACAGGACCTTTCCCCAGAAAAATCTGTGCATACACTACACAACCTTTTGTATCCAGTTTGGGGCAGTTCGTGTGCATCTCCTGGAGTTTAAGAACTTTTCTCACGCATATTTCAGATTTTTGTTTTTGGTTTTGTTCTAGAATCGTGGTACCTAGTACTATGGAAATTGTGTAGTTCCAATAAAAAATGTGGCTCTTTTCTTGATTGCGCTTTCCAAATTCAGTATTGATGACTGACTTCTGATGTTGCACTTAAGAAGTTATTCTCATAAATTAGAATTAAAATAAACTGCATTGGTGCATTTTCATTATACCGTCTGTCAGTGTAATCATTACCCTCTTCAGACAGAAAAGACTTGTACTTCAAGCCAACTTTCTGAGAATTTTTTTGTTCATGTCTGGGATCTGTTAAAAATCTTCAGCCTTTTCACCAGGGACAAATCAGTGAAAGAGGTGAAGAAAGTTAAAAATTGCAAACCAAAATAGTGTTCCTTTTAAAGATAAGCCAGAAAAAAAAAAAAAGATAAGCCAGAAGCATTTAAACACTTTCTTGTGTTTTACTACAGTTTATAGTAATTTGGTGGAGAATTGTTTTTCTAAACAAAAAGGAAAGAATGCTTTCTTTTCTGTACACAATGGAACACATAACTACAACATACTTTAGCTCTAAGACTGTTAGAAGGAGGCCATTTTCATTCTAACTTCTTTCCCCTGCTCATTAATTTGGTTTATATCAAATACTCAGACTCTTTCACATAAACATCCTGGAAGCAAAATTCACCAACAGCTGCAAAATGGTAAATAATTTATGAGGTGATACTGGTGAGCAGACATTAAGAGTCATGAAGCACCCACCTGTTTTCCAAATAATCAGGTTTTAACAGTCCTGAAAATGGAATTTATTGTTAAGCAGCAGTACATCCTGTTATTAAAAGAAAATTAAAATGTAAGGGTGGGTGATGAACACAGCAATGCTCAACAATTCCCTGACAATTTCTAAGGAGTAGTGCTTCTTAAAACTGTGTATATAAGTATCATAATGTATCCAACTCTGAGTGCACGAACCAAAAGTTGCTTCAGGAGTGCCTTTGAAAGGTTTAAACACCATGCCCTCTGAGTCTACAAGTACTTTACATAGGAACAAACTTGAAAATTCATGTTAGAAGGTAAGAATATTACTGATCTTGCCAATATCAATGAAATCACTGAAATCATTACCACTTTTTTACTAAAGAGACCTAACAGCAAAACTGGAGTAATTTGTTCCAAGGATCTCTTCCTTCTCAAGTAAGTGGGCTTTTTCTCAAGCCATAAGTGCCCAAATCTGGCCAATTTGGAAGCCACCACCTTCTTCCTTTGTAGAATGGAATCTGTTTTCCTGATGTAAATTATTTGGAGATGCTGAGGCTTGGAGAGAAGGTGGCAGTTAGCTAATCTGAATACACCTTTCTCAGATAATGTCCAGAAGTGCTGCTCGAAGTCCTCTGGTGGCCTAGTGGTGAGGATTTGGTGCTGTCGCTGCTGTGGCCTGGGTTGGGGAACTGAGATCCCATAAGACATGAGCTGTAGCCAGAAACGAAAAGTGCTGTTAACTACTTTGAACAGTGCCGTGGCTTGAACAACAACAGAAGGCTTATACATGTGCCCTTTGTGAATCTTTGTCAGTATTCTTAAACATTACTTTTTCCTTGTTGGGCCTCAGATTTGCACACAGCATGCCTGGTTTTAGACACTTCTGTACATTTTAATTTTTATTTGGAGCCAAGAGGATACTGGTGCTAGATAATATTACACTCAAATAACATCAGCACATTGGCTGCTGTTAGTTATCTGTGGCATATCTGTGCTGTTACCAGTGATGCACCAGTGGTCCTAGGCTAGATAAAGAAAGCTCAGACAATTTTTAATTTAATTAAAAAATGAAAAATAATAAAAACAAAGTTTAGCAACACAAAGGTGGCTTTTCTGCTGCCAGCATTCTACTTTTTGCACCCTCTGTAACATTTCTACTAAAATAGCAATGATAATGTTAGAAGAGTAAAGCTCTAAGAATAAAACTTTTTGATTTGCCATTTCCTGCTCTTTTATAGAAATGGCTTTAGTAATAATAATGATATACCTGCAACATCTTATTTTTTTCCTGCAACATCTTAATGTAAAATTTTGTAGGGACTTCTGTGGCAGCCCAGTGGCTAAGGCTTTGAGCTCGCAATACTGAGGTTCCGGTTTTAATCCCTGGTCAGGGAGCTAGATCCCACATGCTGCAGTTAAAGAGTTCAAGTACCACAACTAAGACCCGGCACAGCCAAAGAAATATTATTTTAAAATTTGAGGGACTTGCCTGTGCCATGTTGGTGGGACAGTGGTGAGCATAGGTGCCTTCCTGGTGCTTCACTGACTGGAGGTCCACCTGCCAGTGCAGGGAATATGGGTTTGATCCTGGGTCTAGGAGGATCCCACGTGCCTCAGTGATTAAACCAAAGTGCTCTTATTGCTGAGCATACCCACCGAAAACCTGTGCTCCATTCACAACGAGAAGCCACTGAAATGAGAAGGCCACACACCGCAACTAGAGAGTAGCCCCACTGGCCGCAAGTAAAGAAAGCCCACACATAGCCACAAAGACACCGTTCAGTCAAAAGTAAATTCTAAAATATTTCTTTATACGCAACTATATGTCTAAAGCTTGAAATGTGGTATCTTGAGCTCTTTTTAAACGATTTTAAAACTATATATCTATTCTTTTTTTTACAAAAAAATTTTTTTTTGTTTGGCCATGGCATACCATGTGGCTTATGGGATCTTAGTTCCCCAACCAGGGATTGAACTTGGGTCATCAACAGTGAAAGCAGGGACTCCTAAGCACTGGATCGCCAGGGAACTCACAAAACTATCTTTTAAATAAACAAGATGGGAGAGGGTGGGATGAATTGGGAGTGTAACACTGAGATATACACATTGGCACCTGTAAAATAGATAGCTAGTGGAAAGCTGCTATATAATACAGGGAACTGAGCTCAATGCTCTGTGATGACCTAGAGAGGTGGGTTGGGGGTGGGGTGTGAGGGAGGTTTAAGAGAGAGAAAATATATATACGTGTAACATTCACTTTGTTGTACAGCTGAAACTAACACAATATTGTAAAACAATTATACTTCAATAAAATAAGCTTTGGTTTTCAGGAGATTCTTAAGAAATTATATAGATTAGAGTACTAAAAATGTGTATATCATTTTAATGCTTTTTACTAAGGATATATTGTTTACCATATTAAGATACAAGTAGTTTAGACTACTGGTCTGGTGTATTTACACTCACTGTAGCATCTATTTCATTTGATTCAGTCCATTAATAAGTATAGATTGGGCCAATGTGTATCTATTAATATACTAGATGAAGTGGGACAGAAGGGACAATGAGAATAAAGGCAGCAGTAGGCATGAACCCTCCTCAATAGGCAGCTGTAATCTATTAGGCAGCTGTAATCTATGTTGAGATAAGACAGTTTAAAAAAAAATGTGACAGTCAGGACTTCCCTGGTGGCCCAGTGGTTAAGACTCAGCTCCAAATGCAGGGGACACAGGTTTGATCTCTGGTTGAGGGGACTAAGATCCCACATGCCCTGCGGTGTGGAGGAGAAAAGCAAATATGGCAGTGATCCATCAGTACCATTTCTAGAGCCTTACACAGTTGTTTAGTCACTTAAGTGATGTCTGACTCTTTTGCTCCTCTGTCCATGGGATTTTCCAGGCAAGAATACTGGAGTGGGTTGTCATTTCCTTCTCCAGGGGATCTTCTGACCCAGGGATCAAACCCACATCTCCTGCATTGGCAGGTGGATTCTTTTCCTGCTGAGACACTAGGGAAGCCCATGCTAGCACAGTGCCTTGCCCTTAATAAGGGCTCAAATAAATATTTGTTGAATGAATGAATTTATTCTATGGATACACTTGCACACTCTCATTGATTCATTTGAAGAGGTTTGTTGGCTTTACCACTACCTCATCATCATTCTTGGTGATTTTCAATATCAAATTATCCTGTTCTCCCCCTGGTCCTCCCACCTTAGCAGCCCAACACTCCAAATTCCACATCTAGGAATCATCTTTGATTTCTCTCTCCACCTCCCACATCCAAGCCATGTTGGCTCTAACTCCAAATATGCCCAACATTTGAACACTTCATCCCATGTCTATTTCCACCACATTTACTGCCCACAGTGCCCTGATGGGTCTCTATTAAAGTGCTCCAGTCACAAAATAAAATGCTCCAGTCACAGTTAGAATAAAGTTCAAACTGCTTACTGTGGCCTGCAAACAAAGCTCTGAGTGATCTTATCCTCTCCAGACTCATCGCATTCACACTGCATCACCTTGGGTTCTTATTCCTATCCCAGGACCTCTGCACATGCCTCAGCCTGGGATGTTCTCTCCCCAGCCAATTTGGGTCTCATCCTTCAGGCTGTCTAAGTATTGTTGTTCAGTCCCTCAGTCACGTCTGACTCTTTGTGACCCTGTGGACTGCAGCACATCAGGCTTCCCTGCCCTTCACTGTCTCCTGGAGTTTGCTCAGACTCATGTCCATTGAGTCAATGGTGCCATCCAACCATCTCATCCTCTGTTGCCTCCTTCTCCTTTTGCCATTGATCTTTCCCAGCATCAGGGTCTTTCCCAGTGAGTTTGCCCTTCCCATCAGGTATCACCTGCTTAGAAATCCTGACCCTCTTTAACCCACCCTCCTGTCTCCCTTGATACTATTGTTGCTGAACCCCTTTCATAGCAACAGATTATTTTATTTGTTTATTTGCCTTCCCTATCCCCCTCCTCCCATCTACCACCCCCCCAAACCCAGCTGCCTACACACTCAGTAACAGCCACAGCTTTCTCCCACATAATAGACAATCAAATATTCTTTCAGGGCTGGGAATTATAATCAAGAATGTTGTGTTCTGTGAGAATCTCCACATTTTTAGAAAAATGTGAAGAACTTCAAGTAGGGCAACAGTTATCTGTAATGTAACACCAGTGAGATAAGATTTTGAAAACACAAGGTTCATGGTTCGAGTTAATCTCTATTGGGGAACATGAAAAATTTCATTATTACAGTTTTATCACATTGTGTTTCTTCATACAAAACTGGATTTGAATTATAGCAAAAGGCCTTGCTAAGATAGGTTAAGCATTCTGACCTCTCACTGGGGAGCTTATGGAATCCTCATTTCTGGAAATCTTACTGGGTATAAAGTGTCTTTTGCAAATGAACAGTGGAATATTTCCATTGCAAAATCCCTTTCATCTCATTCTCTGACTTCCTGACACTCTTCTTCCCTGTCATTTTATTCTCTCTACCAGCCCTGCAGACAGCTGGAAACTTTACCAAAATGTTGTTCTTTACAGACTAGGTCTCTTCCAATCTGACTACGCCCATCATCACTAAGCAGGAGAAGTAGCTCCATCTTTAATGAAAATGAAGAAACAAGAGCCAGATTCAAATGCAAAGGCCAGTATCACTGCAAGAAAGCAGGGGTTTGGGCAAGTTGGTGGGAAGACTCTATTTCATTTCCATATATACCAATATCTCTTGTTACAAACTCACTGCCTTAATACCAAGATACTGAGCTTCATTTCCACTTCAGTGTTGAAATCGCCCGGAATGATGACAGGAACAATAGTGAAGTCAAGGAACCTCTTCAAATGAATGAGTAGGAGAGTTCAAGGATATCCATGGAGTACAAGAACAGGTCTGTAAAGCTTAGAACTTTTTATGTCTGAGTCCCAGGTCTGTAAAGCTTAGAACTTTTTATGTCTGAGTCCCAGGTAATCAGGAGTTTGCTTATACAACTTTCAAAAGTACTAGTTAATCTGTTCATTCAGTGGATAGAGACTATGACCCAAGCATTGTTTTAGGTCTGAGAATACAGGAGCAAACAAGGGGAATCTGGAGGGTCAATAGACAATGCATATATTTTTTAAAAATGAATTCAGATGGTAGATACTGGGAGCAAGTAAAACCAAGATGATGTGCTAGAGTTGATGTGGTGGGGAGAAAATTCTTTAGTGTGGTAAAGAGGGAAGGTCACTGGAAAGATGACATCGAAGCCAGTACCTGAATGATAAGGACCTGCCAGATGAAGAGTTGGAGAAGACAGTTCCAGGAAGAGGGAGTAACAAACAGAAAGACTCTAAGCGTGGTTTGAGAGCCAAGGAAAGGGAATGGGTTTTATTTGGAATATAATGAGAGGCCATTAGAGAGTTGATGTTTTCTTTTACTTTTTTTGGACTTGGTTTTGATTTAGGTATAGTGAATTTACAATACTGTGTTAGTTTCAGGTATAGAGCAAAGTGATTGGTTCTACATATATATATAGATATTATTTTCTCCTTTTCTATTATAGTTTATTACAAGATATTGAATATAGTTTCCTTGTACTATGCAGTAGGTCCTTGTTGGTTATCTATTTTATATACGATGTTGTACATCTGTTAATCCCATACTTCTAATTTATCCCCCCTCCCCCCACGCAGAGAGTTGATTTTTAAACAGAGCGTTGGTGCCACCTGATTTGTGTTTTAAAGGGATCTCTTCAGAGACCTCTACTGCATAGAGAATGAATTAGAAGGAAGAGAGAAGAAGCCTATTTCAGTAGTCTGGGGAAGCAAAGATGGTTGTTTGGACTAGGTCGTAGCTGTGGAAGAGGTGAGAAGTGATTGGATTCAGGACATGTTTTGGAGGTAGATCTAACATGGGGGATGAAGATGGTAAGAAGTTTTGATTATATAAATACAAATGTTTCTATTAATGTTATAACAATGCTTCTGAAAAACTTCACATTCTGCAGAAAATGTGTGATAAAAATAATAGGGCCGATACTTTGGCCACCAGATGGAAAGAGCTGACTCATTAGAAAAGACCCTGATGCTGGGAAAGATTGAAGGAAGGAGGAGAAGCGGACAACAGAGGATGAGATGGTTGGATGATATCACCAACTCAATGAATTTGAGTTTGAGCAAACTCCAGGAGATGGTGAAGGACAGGAAGGTCCAGCGTGCTGCAGTCCATGGGTCACAGAATAGGATATGACTGAGCGACTGAACAATCAACAATGGGAAATATAATGTTAGGGCAAACCACTCAAAACCCAAGGAACATGGTAACCAGAACATTTAAAAAGCAATACCAATTCTAATGGGCTTCCCAGGTGGCTAAGATGGTAAAGAATCTGCCTACAATGCGGGAGACTGGGGTTCGATCCCAGGGTCGGGAAGAGACTCTGGAGAAGGGAATAGCAATCCATTCCAATATTCTTGCCTAGAGAATTCCATGGACAGAGGAGCCAGGTGGGCTACAGTCCATGGGATTACAAACATTCAGACATGACTGAGTGACTAACACACAAAATTCCAATTATAGTAATAGTAGAGTTATGCCTTGATGGCATTTATGCTCTGTAGCCCAGCCAGTTAATCCTTCACAGTCTTAATCCCTGAGTCAGCTTCCTTCTACAAGACATGAGTTCTTGAGGGCATTCACTTCTAAAAAAGACCATCCTCAGGTTTCTAGGTGGCTCTAGTGGTAAAGAATCCGCCTGCAATGCAGGAGACAAAGGAGACCGGGGTTCAATCCCTGGGTCAGGAAGATCCCCTGGAGAAGGAAATGCAATCCATTCCAGTATTCTTGCCTGGAGACTCCCATGGACAGAAGAGCCTGGCAGGCTACAGTCCATGGGGTCAGAAAGAGTCAGACATAATTAAGCACACATACACACAGTGAAATTAAATAAAATGAATCAGAACATAGTCTTCTTTGCTGTGCGTGGACTTTCTCTAGTTGCAACGAGTGGGGGCTACTCTATTGCAGTGTGCAGGCTTCTCTTGTTGCAGAGCATGGGCTCTAGATGCACAGGCTTCAGGAGTTGCAGCTCGTGGGCTCAATAGTTGTGGCACAGAGGCTTAGTTGCTCCACGGCATGTAGGATCTTCCCAGACCAGGGTTCAAACCCATGTCTCTGCACTGGCAGGCAGATTCCTATCCACTGTACCACCAGTGAAATCCAGGGCATAGCCTTTTTATTTGTCATTTTACCATGAGACAAATGCCTTTGCAGCATCTTCATCTGTATTCATTGCTTAGACAGATAGCTGACCACAGAAAAAACCACAGCCTCTATGGAGAGCTCTAAACCAGGCACACTAGTACTCATAGAAAGTCTGTCTGTAGATTTCCTGCTTTTTGCCTAGGGTCTTTGTACATTGCCCAGGCCTTTGTAATAGTGAGGATGTTTGCCACAGATCACTTTAAAATGTTAACGCACTAGAAAAACGGTGTGTTAACCAGCACAATTTCTGTTATCCCAACATCAGTCCCTTATTACTTATTAAGTAATTTCCAATACACAAAGACACGCTGTCAGAAACAGGCTGTACAAAAGAAAGCTTTTGGAGCTTTTAAGCAAAGGAGTGATGTGATCTGATTCTGCTTCAGAAAGATCCTGCTGACTGCTGAGAGGACAAACAATGCCCCGAGAGGCTGTTGCACTGGTCCAGGTGAGAGGTGATGGTGGTTCCGATTAGGAGAATAGCAGTAAAGATGGTGAGAAATGATTGCATTCATTCTGGACATAATTCTCTGGGAGAGGTGATAGCATTTGCTGATAGAGTAGGGGTTGAGGGCAAGAGAAGAATCAAGAATGACTTATCCAAAAGTGAAAAAGAAGTGAAGACCTTCTTAGACAAACAAAGATTGAAGGAATTGTGCTTTCACTTTGAGAAGATAATTTCACAGGCTATGGAATTCCAGGTTGGTAGAATTTTATTCTCAGCACTAAATATTTCACTCCACTTTCTTCTTGTTTGCATGGTTTCTGAGAAATCAGATATCATTCTTATCTTTGCACCTCTTGCAGGTAAGGTGTTTTTTCCCTCTGGCTTCTTTCAGGAATTTTTCTTTATCTTAGATTTTCTGTCCTTTGAAACTAATACACCTGGATGTAGTTTTGTCGGCATTTATCCTGCTTGGTGTTGTCTCAGCTTTCTGGATGCGTAGGTTGGTGCCTAACATTAATTTGGGGACATCATCATTGTTTCAAATAATTCTTCAGTTCCTTTGTTTCTCCTGATATTCTCATTATTTGTGTATTATTACACTTTATGTAGGTGTCCCACAGTCCTTGGACATTCTGCTGGGTTTTTTTCCCACTCTTTTTTTCCTGTTTTCTTTAGAGGTTTCTACTGAGATATCCTCAAGCTCAGAGGTTCTTTCCTTAGTTGTATTCAGTCTTTGGATAAGCCCACCAAAGGCATTCTTCATTTCTGTTACAGAACTTTTGATCTCTAGCATTTCTTTATGATTCTTAGAATTCTCATCTATCTGCTTACTGAGCCCATCTGTTCTGACACAATGTCTACTTTATCCATTAGAGCTCTTATCAACTTAGTCACAGTCACTTTAAATTCCTGGTTTGATAATTCCAACATCTGGTTCTGATGGTTGCTCAGTTTCTTCAAATTTGTGTTTTGATGTATTATTTATTATTATGTCAGTGTTTTACAGATGCCCTTTATCAAATTAAGGGAGTTCTTTTCCATTCTGAGTTTCCTGCAGTTATAAAAGCTTCAGAATGAATGTGTATGAAGATGTGTTGAAATCTATTAAATTTTTTTCTGTACTGAAAGGATCATTTAAAAACAAAACAAAATATGTGTTTGGTCTTTTAGTATGCCTTGAAATTTTTTCATGAAATTTAGATACGATGTATGAGATGAAAGGAACTCTGATGCACAGAACTTTAGTGATATGCAGATAAGGTGTTGGGGGAGGGGGGGCATTCTACAGTCCGAGGATTAGGTCTCAGACTTTTAGTGAACTTTTGCCTCTGGAATATGAACTCACAAGTGTTTCTCAGCTTTTTCTCCCTCCTTAGGTGGGATAGGAAGGCTAGAGGGGGCTAGAGTTGAGTATTTCCCTTCTCTCAGGTCAGTTAGGCTCCACTAAAAACCTTAGTAGGTTAGGCTCTGGTTAACTAGTCTCTCTTGTCTCTCTTGTTAAAAAAAAAAGCCAGAGTGCTCTGGTGTTTTTCTGAATGGTTCCTTTCCCCCTCCCCCTTTTGGAAGCACAAGGGAATTTTTCTCAAATATTTACTGTGAGAACCTGGTCGAGTTCCTGGAGGTAAAACTCATAAAATGTGGACACTCACTGCTGACTAGGTCCCCTGGAGTATCTTATCTCTCAGACTTGTCCATACGGATCCTCCAGCAATTTGTTGATTACAGTTCAGGTTTTCCTGCCCCAGCACCACTTTCCTAAGTGGTTTCTGCTCTAGTAAATTGTGGTTCTCTGTATTCCCCTGTCAGTCTCTTCTATTTGGGGGCAGCAGTTTGCCCTGTGACCTCACTAGTCTTATGAATCTAAGAAGAGTTGTTGATTTTTAAGTTTGTAGCTTTTTACTTATTTTTAGGATGCAGTGGTGATTTTCAAATTTCTAACAGGTCAGACCAGAA
Source organism: Muntiacus reevesi (assembly GCF_963930625.1). Lineage (NCBI taxonomy): Eukaryota > Metazoa > Chordata > Mammalia > Artiodactyla > Cervidae > Muntiacus > Muntiacus reevesi. The sequence goes on along the minus strand of NC_089271.1, from coordinate 115,696,820 downwards.
CTGGAAGTCTTTTTTTTTTTAATGAGCATACACACACACACACACATAGTGTGTGTGACACTATGCAGATGGTATGCTGCAGAGAAATGGATGTGCAAGAGAGAAGGGGGTACTTACAGGTCGAAATACTTCAGTAGGATGTTTCAGTTGGAGAGATGCAAGCAAGTTACCTTTGGCTGGGCAATTCAACTGCTCAATGCAAGTTATGGGGCAGATAACACATTTAGCCTTATGTTGTGACCAGCAGTTACCCACGTCTAACTCCGCCAGGCCAAAGCACAGTTGTACTTTTGCTCACTTGAGGGGCTGAACTAACTCTTAAGTGGATTGTGTAGAACTGTCAGCTTAAAAGATGCCTGTTGAGCTTCCCTAGTGGCTCAGCGGTAGAGAATCTGCCTACCAATGCAGGAGACATGGGTTCAGTCCCTGGTCCGGGAAGATCCCACATACCTCAGAGTGACTAAGCCCATGCATCACAACTGTTGAGCCTGTGCTCTAGAACCTCTGAGCTGCAACTCCTGAGACTAGGCGCCACAACTACTGAAGCCTACATGCCCTACAGCCGGTGCTCCACAACAAGAGAAGCCACTGCAGTGAGAAGCCCATGCAGCACAACTAGAGAAGCCCCTATTTGCCGCAAGCCCGCACAGCAGAGAAGACCCAGCACAGCCAAAAATAAATAAATAAATTATTTTTTCAAAAAAGCTTCCTATTGAGCAGCAGTGGAGATCAGGCACAGCGGGGGTGAGCAGCTGTCCTGATCAACTCTGGCGCATGTGTGAACACACTTTAGGGACTCCCAGAAATATTTGGGGGGGGGGGGAAGGAGCAGACCTGGAAAGGATCCGAGAGTCCCGCAAATGTGGGTAGCCAAGGGAGCTAGTGTCATTTGGGCAGTGATGTCAATGTGACTTCATTTGTACCCAGAGATTGATGAGGCTCTGGTCAAGTACCCCTAGGTCAGTGCTTCTTAAACTTTAGTATGTAAAACCTGAAAAACTAGTTAAAAACACTGGACCCCACCCCCAGAGAGTGTGATTCCCTAGGTCTGGGGTAGAGCCTGAGATTCTGCATTTCTAACAAGCTCCCAGGTGCTGCTGGTGCAGCCAGTCTTGATAGAAGGCTGGCCTGGAAGCAGTGGGGCCACAAATAAACCCTGATCCCGTCTCCATGGTGGGGGAGGGGGCAGGAGTCAGGAAAAGCTTCGTAAGGAAAGTATATGCGCTGCAAGGATGCATCAAGTCAGGCACACCAAGAACAGGAGAGGGAAGGCACTTCTTCTGGTGGCGTCGGGAGAAACTAGGTCACGTGGCGATCGACATTGATTGTTAGCACAGCTGTAATGAACACATCCACTGTGCTGCCAAGCATTGCAATGAAACACTGATTTTAGATAATGCAGTCTTCATGAGGTGTTAGTTTTACTAAATAAATATGGTAGGAAGCAATTTGAATGACCATTTCTGAACTGTGAATTTAGATTATGGGAAGCAATTCACTTATTAAAGAGGAAAAGAGGGTGACACAAATGTGTTTCATTTCCTACCATAAACTATAATAAATTTTTAAGAAATACTTTAGATAACTATCCACTGTCTCCCCTCCCCCACACCTGCAGAATACCATTGCTTATCTTATTAGATAAGGCTCTACCCATCTGATAAAAAGGGAATTTTTACTGTACCTCTCTATAGATTGACATTCTTTAGTTTGCTTTAGTTTTGTTTTGTTTTTAAATTAAGCAAAGACCAACAGTTATTATCAGTCTCTCTGGAGGTTTACACAGATGAACAGTGTTCACATTCAAACGATCACAGTTGACCTGTAGTTATCTTGTAATAAATCAGAGCATTGTGTGAAATGCCAGTTGAGTTTTAAATATCTTTTAGTATTTCTTTAAAATATATTTCATAAAGGAGGGATGCTGCATCATAAATCATGTACATATTTTAAATTTTGCCAAATTGCTCTACAAAAATGTTGAGCTCATACCACCACTCACTACAATGGTGTGTGGAAGTGTGCAGTTTCCCCATATTTTTGTTAATTACTACGTGTTGTTCATCTTTAAAATGTTTGCCAATCTGATAGTTGAAAGTGGGATCTCATTTTAATCTGTATTTCCCTAATAACTAGGGAAGTGAAACATCTGTTCTCTCTTGTTGGCTCTTGACGTTTCTTCCTCTTGTATTTGCTTCTTCATATCCTTTGTCAAGTTTTCTATTGACTTGCTTGGCTTTTCTCAAAGATTTGTAGTTCTTTTTCTATTCTAAATAGTAGCCATTTGTGATACGTGCTGCAAGAAGTTTGTCTCTGTCCTTGGTCTTGGAACTCTATGTTCGTTTTAGGTATGCGGGAGTTTTCTGTGTGTCAGTGGAAAAATCTTTCCCTTTATACCTCCTGAGCTTTGTGGCATGCTTGAAAGACCTCCCCCATCTCAAACGATACTTTAATATATCCCCTATATATGTTTCCATGCATTCTTTTTGTAGTTTGTTTAATTTTTATGTTTCTATCTTTAACTCTTCCAGTATTTACTTTTCATAAAACATAAGAAACAATTGGAGCACAAGGAATTCAGAGCTCAGTTTTCAACATACGATGTTTGAAGTGCATATTAGAGGAGAGGTATGGGCTAGGGATGTAAATTTGTGTCAGTTCAGTTCAGTCGCTCAGTCATGTCCGACTCTTTGCGACCCCATGGACTACAGCATGCCAGGCTTCCCTGTCCATCACCAATTGCCAGAGCTTGCTCAAACTCATGTCCATTGAGTCAGTGATGCCATCCAACCGTCTCATCCTCTGTCGTCCCCTTCTCCTCCTGCCCTCAATCTTTCCCAGCATCGGGGTCTTTTCCAATCAGTTAGCTCTTTGCATCAGGTGGCCAAAGTATTGGAGTTTCAGCTTCAGCGTCAGTCCTTCCAATGAATATTCAGGACTGATTTCTTTTAGGATGGACTGGTTTGATCTCCTTGTAGTCCAAGGGACTCTCAAGAGTCTTCTCCAACACCACAGTTCAAAAGCATCGATTCCTCGGTGCCCAGCTTTCTTTATAGTCTAACTCTCACATCCATACATAACTACTGGAAAAACCATAGCTTTGACTAGACGGACCTTTGTTGGCAAAGTAATGTAATGTCATTGTTACATAGAAGATATTTATGACTCTGGAGGTGGGATTATCAAACAAGAGATTATAGAATCAAAGGAGAGAGCCCAAAACTAAGCAATCCCTGAGGCAACCCAAAGTTTAGAAGTTGAACAAAGGAGATTGGGAAAAAAGAGGCAGTGAAGTCAGAGGAAAACAAGAAAGAGTGGTGCCATGGAAACCCAGAGGAGGATGTTTGAAGAATGCAAGTGATCAACCCTGCTAAACACCTGTAAGAGATCAAGCAGGACAAGGACGGAGAGATGTCTCTGAATTTAGTAATGTTGAGATGATTGGTGACCTCAACAAGAGCGGATATGTTGGAGTGGTAAGAATGGACACCCCCCTGGACTGAGTTTAGGAGGGAAAGGAAAGGTAAGAAGTAGAGATAGTGACTAATCATGGACCACAAGTCTAAGAAATGTTGCTTCAAAGGAGAACAAAAGAATGGAAATGGAGATGGGTGAGGTGTTAAAAATGGGAGATACATGGGCATATCTGAATAATGATGGAAATGATCCAATAGAGATCGAGAAACTCAAGTGGGAGAGAAAGGGGATAACTGAACTTTAAGATATGCCTCTAAGTTAATTTGTTTTCACATGAATAACCCGTTGTCTTGATACCATCCACTGATTCATCCATTTGTTCCCTGCTGATTTGGAACCTTAAAAAATATGAAATACTCCTTTGTATTCCATAGTCTGTCCTACTGTTCTTCCATGATTCGGCTTCCATGCCACTAAGACCATTTTCAAGTTATGCCCATTGTGATGGACCTGTTTTATCTCAGCTGTTGTTCTTAGCAGACTAATTTTGTTCTGGCAATGCAGTATTCTCTTGGACGTCTCTCAGGATGTAAGGTAGAATTTTTAAAACATTTTCCACATGAACTATCCCCTCAGAAGTCAATTGTTTTCTTGTTCATTTTAGTGTTTCTCCACTGTGCTGTTGGTTTTCCTGAAACGTCTACTGACAGGCCATTCATGTGAAGGACTAAGATGGCTACATTTTGGTATATTGATCTGTAGTCTTCTGCAGTTGTGAATCACTCTTCACTGGACACATTTTCTCTCAGAATGTGACAGAGCTGTGTGGATGAATAGTTAGGATGTGCCGACAGGAGGATTCCTGTTTATGAGGCATGGATGGGGAACAGGTGGCAATCAGAGGTGGGGAAAGTGTCTTAGTGGATGTATCAGGGTTTAGAGGATTTAACTGCTATTCCAACATGTCCTTTGTTCTCCATCACCTTATGGTAGTCTACAAATTACCTGGACAATCCCCACTGATCTCTCCAACCACAGAGTCAATGCTGGGCTCCCTTTATGTGCACAAGAAGGGCTTTATTTAGAAAGCTGCTCTCACTGGCCATGGCCAGGGCTAAACACTACAGCAAGACACTGTGCACAGAGTTGGAGAATGGCCCAGCCACTTTGGCAGACCTTTACCTATCTTCTCTACTTTCTGTTTCATGACTCACTCTAGCTCCTAAGCCCTGCGAATTCTGAGCTTTTCAGGGGCTCTATTTGGAAGATTCATAATCATTTCTCCAGTATCCTTCTTCCATTCCTGTGTAAGCAGGATGTGGGTTCCAGAGTATAATTTCCAGAAATTTCCTATTGTTTCTGAAAGGTCAGATAACAGTGGTTTAGTGTACAGTCCTATAGAATCGGACTGCCTGGCTCCAACAAACTCTTAACCTCTCTGTGGCTCTGTTTACTCGTTTTGAAATTGCATAATAATAGTGCCAACCTTGCAGAATTATTTAAGTGGTTTAATGCACATGAATTGTTTCGTGCAGTAGCTGGCCCCCTGGAAGCGCTGAATGTATGTGTGTATGTGCTGTGCTCAGTCGTGTCTCTTTGTGACCCCATGGACTGTCACCTGCCAGGTTCCTCTGTCCATCGGATTTCCTAGGGAAAAATACTGGAGTGGGTTGTCAGTTCCTTCTCCAAGGGATCTTCCTGACCCCCATCGCTTGTGTCTCCTGCCTCGGCAGGTGGATTCTTTACCACTGTGCTATTTGAATTGCACATTCTCTCGATTTACTTAGAGTAAGTAGAGTTGTAAGAAATCCTAGAGATCTTCTAATAGAGCACTCTCCTTTTAAAAATGAGACAAGTGCTCGGGCCTGGTGCACTGGGAAAACCCAGAAGGATTGGATAGAGAGGGAAGTAGGAGGGGGGATCGGGATGGGGAATACATGTAAATCCATGGCTGATTCATGTCAATGTATGACAAAAACCACTACAATATTGTAAAGTAATTAGCCTACAACTAATAAAAATAAATAAAAAAAAAACAAAAAAGCAAACAAGCAAAATAAATAAATAAATAAATAAATAAAAATGGGCAAAGAAATGAGAAAGAACTTCTCCAAAGCTATAAGTCTATTTAGGGGAAGAACTTATACAAAAGTCAAGATCTCTTATATCTTAGTCCAATTCCTCTCTTACTGAAAATAACTAGATAAATACTTACCATAGGTACCAAAGTTATAAACTATGTATGTCTGGGACCATTCTTTGTCCTTTTTCTCCTCTGAAAACAGAACAGTCCTTCCTTGTATTTAAAGCGCATCTTTCCACCTGGACTTTGATCCCATTCTCTCCTCCTGCTTTCTCTAATATTTTCTTATTAATTAATAATACCTTCTTTTTGTGGTATATTCAATCTCTTTCTCTGAACTGGATCCTTTCCACTGGTCTTTGATCATGTTGAAATCTATCCCAAGTCATTCAAGCCCTGATGCTCCCACTCTTGGATTCTGCTCTATCTTTCCACTCTCTTTCACCTCCAAACTCCTGCAAACTCCTCTTCACATTGTGAGTACTTTCTTCTTCTCCCATCCCACTGGAGCCTGCCTCTGGCCTTATCACTCCAGCAAGCATCTCTCACTAAAATCACTTATGACTTCCAACTTACTAAATCCAATTTTCAGGCATCAGATTCTCCCACATCTCAGCAGCTGGGACCCAGGTGATGGGTTCCACCATCTTGAAACATGGTCCTCTTTGGGCTGTAGGGTCCTGACACTCCTGTGATGTTTATCCTCTCTCCTTTGCCATTCTTTCTCTGTAATGTATGTTCATTCGTCACTTCCACCTGACTGGTAAAGGTTGCAGTTACATGAACAGGTCTTGCTTCTTTTATTTTCCCTTATTTTTTTAGAGTGCTTTAGTTCTTTTCTATGTTTGAGTCTCTACTCTTCCTGGGTGAGTTAGAGTCTAAGGCTTTAATGACGGTTTATATAACATTAGCTTCCATGTTTCTATCTCCAACTCAGACCTATCTGCCTATGGACTACTGTCATCCTTTCTTAGACAGCTCAAAAATTCCTCAAAATCAACATGTTCAAACAGAAATCTTTGATTTCCTCTCCTAAAGAAGACACACTAGTGATATTTCACAGCTTTGAAAGGCACACTAATCAATGAAGTTATGCACCCTCCAAACCTAGGAGTTATCATCTTTGAGACCCCCTCATTCCCTATATCCAATCCACTATCGAATTTGTTTTCTAAATACATCTTGAATCCATCCACTTCTCTCTGCTTTCACCTCAACTCCCAGATGCAGCTACCATCCTCTCTACCCTAGACCACAAAGTGATCTCTTCACGGCCACGTGCTCCCTCCATTCTTTCTTGATAATTGCATTCGGACCAAGGTTTTCAAAATGCATGTCTGGGGACACCCCTGGCAGTCTAGTGGTTAGGACTCTGCACTTTCACTATCGGGGGTGTGAGTTTGATTCACTTCTGACTCTCTCCCCTTCCCCATTCTCAACACACATCTCCATAAAACCATTTAATAGCTTCTTCTTCTTCTTAGGAAGGAGACAGTGTTCTTCCATAGGGCTCACAAAGCCCTGCTGCCTCTGGCTCCTGCTTACTTTTCCAGCTCACCTTGCAAGGCACTCCCTGCCACTGTCTCCCTACCTTTTTCCCTGTGACTCATATATGCCAGGCCCCTCCCACCACAGGGCTGCTGAACATACTGTTTCCTCCGCTTGGACCAGTCATCTCTCCCCTCTTCGTGTGGTTAACTCCTTCTCAGCCTCTGGGATCTCAGCTTGAGCATTATTTGCACAGGGAAGACGACTTGGCCTTCACTGATGAATTCAGGCATCCTTACCACAGCCTTGCCTGGCACCAGATACTGATTCATTACCGTTGCGGTCGTCTATTTATTTGTGTGAATACCTGAATAATTTCTCTCTCCCCTCACTACTCACTCATTCACTCAGCAAATATATACTGAAATCCTAGTAATACATATACCAGGCATGATTTTAGAAGGGGCGACCAACTATAAACAAAGAGCTCTGCAATATGACATCCAGAGGTGAAAAGTACCCTGAAGAAATAGGAAGTGGGAGAAGAGGACAGAGAGTATGAGAGGCTGCTGGCTTGGATAGGATGGTGAGGGAAGGCTTCTCAGAGGCAGTGATGGAGCCCAGGTTTCATTGAAGAGGAGGGCAAGTCAGGAGGTGGTCTGGGGGATAAGCATCCCAGGTCAAGGACCAGTCAGCAGTGAGTGGGGCAAGGTTTGGGCAAGGTCAGGAAAAAACAACCACTAGAAGCTTTTCAACAAGGAGTGACAGTGTTTAATGCACATCCTCAAATGATCACTGTGGCTGTCGTGGGGCGAAGAATGAAGAATTAGAAAGGCGAAAGGTGGAAGTACTGAGTTCTGAAGCTGTGGTCCTGCAGAGAAATGATGAGGGTTTTCAGGAGAGTGAGCAGGGCCGAGGTGGTGACAAAGGATGGAGGTGACCAAGAAAAGGACGGGATTGGAATGTGTTTTGATGCTCTATGTGTCAAGATTTGTTGATGGTTTCCTCCAACCTCTCCAATGGGTTTCCTTCTCACTTACAGGAAGAGTCCACAGCCTAAGCATGGCCGAGGAGGCTTTCTGTGCCATAGCCCCGTCTCTCCTCTCCCCTCCTCTCTGGCCATGCTGGCCTCCTCACCCTTCTGTGAATAGGTTGGGTGTGATCCCACCTTTTGTGTTAGATGTTCCCCCAGATATCAGGCAAGCAGGTATTGACATGCTTCCCCCGCTCTGACCCGGGGTTCTGATCAAATGTCACCTCATCAGAACATTTTTTCATGAACATCCTAGATAAATGAGACACTTTCTATTCCCTGGCTGATTAATTTCTCTTTATAGTACTTACTGACACCTGACAAGTCCATATACTATAGGCAAATATAAAACATGTTACGTATTTATTATTCCCCGAAGACAGGGATTTGGTCTGTTTTGTTCACTATGGAACAAAACTCCCGGAATGGTGCCTGGCATATAGTAAGTGTTTAATAAATATCTGTTAAATTAATATGGTTGAAACAGAGAATGGGAGAAGCAAAGAACAGCTCCCAGGCTTTGGGGTCTGAATGATGGTGCTATTGAAGATTTTTCAGAATGTGGATTGGGCCTCCTTTGCTATGAGCCTGAAGCTGGAGTCCTGAACTGCTTCATCTATTGCAGGCTTGGAGAAGTCCTCAATCCCTCTGGGCCCATGGAAGCCTGAGAAAGTTCAGAATCCTAGAGGGCTGGGCTCCCTTTCTCTTCCCACAGGAAAAGAGGAAGAAACTAGTGACCAGTCAAACTTTCTCTCCGTTCCAGAGACTGAAAGTCCCATCAGTTGGATTCCAGCCCCAGCACTGATGCTGAAGACGCTACTACTCTGTGTTTGGTTTCCAGGCAAACAATTGGCTGCCCACTTTAAGAGACAATATCACTAAGCGCTTTTTTTTAATGCAAAAAGAAAGAAATAAAAAAAGAACTACCTATTTTCCTCATTCCTGCAGGTGCCCAACCCGATTGACTTGTTGGAGTACATTTTCTGCATTCTTAATAGATAGCTAGCAGGAAATGCTTCGTATAGGCTCAGCTAGAGGGGTAGAAAGTTAGCGAAGGGAGGGCACAAGATTGCCAGGCCCTGCTCGGACCAGAGCTGAGCTGCTCTAAAGCAGGCCAGGCAGCGCCAGCCAGCAAAACACCCCTTCGCCCGGCCATAGCGTCTTGCTGTGTCTCCGCCGCCGATGGTCGAGAATTAAGGTGAGAGAAGGTGGGAACTCTGGGGGAGGCGGGAGGGATGGGAATTCAACTGAGAAGGAACTGGGGCTGGGGGGAGGTGGTGGTGGTAGGGGGCATCACATGCTTTGCTTAAGGAGATGCCTTCCGGTGCCTTTGGGGGTTTGTTCCAAGTGATCACTGTGACAACTCAACCTCTCAGACTCCCCATCCCAACCCCAGGGGTGCTGGGTACCATTTCCCAGAAGGGTGGTAAGCGTGTGCAGGTAGGCATCCTGGTAGAATGGAGGCCAGACTGTTGCTCTTGCATTCCTCTTGGCCCAAAATATTTGGACTGAAGACCAGACAGTATTTCGATGCCTACTTGGTGTCTTAAATTTCTGAGCACTGGGGAATATTGTAATTACACTATTTGAACTGCACAGCTGGCAAAGCTTGGCCAAGGCCAAGGGTTTTGTCTCCAAGAGGCTTTCGCGACAAAGCCAGGTGCCAATACAGCAGCATCTTGGCCAGGAGAGTCCTACCCTCGGTTCCAGCTTTGCAGCACCTCCTTCTAAGCCAGACCCACCCCACCAATTCACTTCCCCAGGAAAGAGAGCCTTCAAGGAGGGTTCGTGTGGGGATGAAACCACTCAAGTCACTCCAGAGGTTCAGTGAGATGCAATTGTGTAAAGGATTAAACCAGGTAACAACTCAGAAATTTGAATAGCCCTCGAATACAGACCCTCATCCCCTGAGGTCTGAGTACAGCCGGGGAACTGCTCATGAGCTGTGATCCAGAGATGTACTCCAGGGTTTTCCTTTAGAGTATGTGTCCATGTGTTTGGCAAGGAAAAGAGGGGCATGCATAGGACTTGAGATTTGTTCAGGATCTGCAGTTGTGTGAGGTCTGAGCTCCCCAGGTGAGGGGGATCGAGACAGCCTTCTCTGATCTGCTCTATTTCTATGGAACTAGCCTGTGGTCTTTGCCCAGGGAGGTTAGGAGCGTGCTTCACGGCATTGATGTCTCAGGGGTCCGGCCAGCTGCTTCTCATGGCTTCAGGGAGACTTAGCAAAGAGAGGTGGCAGGCTGGGTCATACCTGAGCTAGAGCACTGGCCACTGGCAAGAGGGTAAGAGGGCAAGACCCACAAAGGTGCTAAGCTGCCCTTGCAGGTGATGGCTTCCAGGAGACGCCCATGAGAATGTGCGGACAAACCTTCTGCCGGTCTGACTGGGAGCCAGAGGACTGGATCAGGATGAGAGTCCCATGGAGGGGAAGGGACTGTTTGCCCCGACAGGTAGAAAGGGATGGTGAGAAAAGGCCAGACACCGAAGTCAGGGAGACTTGGGTTCAAACCTCAGCTCTACCACCACCTAGCTGTATGGCCGGGGCCCTTGATTTCCTCTTTCTCTAAGCCCAGATTTGCTCATCTTTTAAATGGGGATAATAGCACCTAGTCTGAGGGTTGTAAAGATTGGAGAAAATATATTTGGAGCCTCTGGGACAGAATAGGTCTTCTGTGAACTGCAGCTTTAGCAAAAAGGTCGCGTCCATGCTTATCATTACTTGGTCATTCATAATACCATCGCTTTATTACTCATTTGATTTGCTATTTTTTTGAAATATATTTGATAGATAACATTGTGTAGATTTAACATGCACAACATGTTAATGTGATAAATTTATATATTGTCATACAATTACCATCGTGGTGGCCATAATTAACGCCTCTATCATGATGCATCATTACCCTTTCTTTTTATTGGTTCAAATAATTAAATTCTAGTCTTTTAGCAAGTTTGATGATTAGAATGCAGTATTGTCTAGATTCACTGCACTGTGTGGTAGATTTCTAGGGCTTGTTCACTGCTTGTTGCACATTTATTCCCTTAAACAGCATTGGTTCTGTCCCCCCAGCCCTGGGAACAACCATTTTATTCTGTAGTTTGGCTCTTGAAAATTCCACAGATAAGTGAGATTATACTTTGGCTTATGTCATAACGTGCTCAAGGATTATACTTTTGCTTTATTGCTCAAAGTCCCAAGTATCTGAAGATATCATGTGCTTTTTCACTGAGGAATAATTTGCCTTCAGTGAAACTTGCAGATCTGAGCTGCACAATTTGATGAGTTTTGACACGTCTGCATCCATATGTAACCCTCACCCTCTTCAGGATGTAAGACATTTCCAGCACCCCTGTGAGTCCACTCTCACCCTTTTCCAAGCTCTACCTCAAGGCAACTACTGTCCTGATTTTTATCACCATAGATTATTTGTGCCTGTTTCATGTAAGTGGAGTCATACAATATGCAGTCTTTCGTGTCTGGCTTTTGTCACTCTGGTTAATGTTTTTGTGATTCATCTATGCTGTTGGGTGGATGTAGTTTGTGCCTCTTTATGACTGAAGAACATTCCATTGTATGAAAATGTCACAGTTCGTTTATTTGTTCTCCTGGTGATGGACATTTGGGCTGTTTTCACTTTTATAAACAAAGTCACTACGAACACTCATGTAGAAGTCTTTGTGCACACATCTGTTTTCGTTTCTCTTGGTTATATGTGGCCTAGAAGTGGGATTGCTGGGTCTTATGGTAAGCGTATGTTTAACTTTAGAAGACACCGCTGGATGGTTTTTCAAAGTGGTGGTTCCTATGTTTTTTGAAATAAGAATACAGTGGATTCATTTTTTTAGGGTGGTGCCTGGTGATGCTTAACATGTCTATCACCCAGGGGGAAACAGATTGACATGCTGAATCTAAGGCTTCTAGAGACAACAGAATCCAGCTGTGACTGGGGCTAAGATTCTGAAAGGAGAACTTTTAAATAAGGGTCCTCAGCTTACTCCCAGATTCCCTCCTAATGGTCCCATGATGATCGACTGACACTTCTGGCAGAAAAATAAAATAGGCTGCAGAATTCCTATACCCCAACCTCTTCATTTTACCCTAGAGGAATCTGAAGGCCAGAGAGGCCCAGTTATTTCCCCAAAGGCACACACCCAGTCAAGGGCAAGACCAGGTCCTCTGAGCCCTAATTGGTGTGATTTCCTTGCATTGTGCCTTCTCTGCACGAAATGGCATTTCATCACTCAGCCATTGTTTACTGAGTGTTAGGTGCTAGAGATAAAGAAATGAATAAGAAATGGCCCCCATCCTCCTGGATCTCAGAGACTAGACCAGGAGATGGGCTATTCAACTCTAGTCATTTGCATTATATGCATCAGAATGACTAGATTCAAAATTTCTTTAGCCAGAACTCTGGGCAAGTTGGATTGGATGGCCAGAGGTGACGAAGCCCCCAGACCTTTTATTTCCCTAGTAAAGGGAGGCCACGGCCTCTCTGCGGTGCCGTCTGCATGCCTGGTCCCTGCCTGGGTGCAAAAAAGGACAGCCTCTGCCCTCAAGGAGCTCACAGGTAGGACCCATTGAGGCCAAGTTGAAGGCAATTCAGCAAATGATTGTTGGATCATTTGCTCAATATTGAGCTAGGTGGCAGACACTGCTCTAGGCGCACAGGAAGCCTGGTGAACAGAGTATCAGTGTGAAAAATGTTAGCTGCATTGGGTGCCGAGTGTATCCATCTGGGGATTCCCTGGCGGCCTAGTAATTAGGACTCTGGGCTTTCACTGCCGTGGTCCGGGTTCAGTCCCTCTTTGGGGAACTGAGGTCCTGCAAGGCACGCGGTGCAGCCGAAAGAGAAATAAAACAGAATGTGGACCTGGATTTAAAGCTCTGACATTTTCTAAGTGATTCTGGGCAGAGTATGTCTGTCTGGAGGTCTTAGGACTGGTTGATTGTAATTACTAATTCTAAGATGGGGTGGGGGTGGGTGTAGGACCCCATCCTGCATGAATCACCATGTCAGGGAGAGCAGGAGAATTTGGTGGGTTTGGTGCTCCTGCACGGAAGTGGGCAAGGTAGAAATCAAGGCTTGCTAGGGCAACAAATTGTCAGTATCCACTGATTGCTTAGTCAAGGTCTACTGGAGTACTTGTGCATTTGTTCAGGGGAATCTAGTGGGAGGCAGGCACTTCCCCAGCTGGCAAATTACTGCAATCTTTGGCTTCAGTGTCCTTTTTCTTTCCTTTTTTTTCATTTGCTGATGCTCTTCTAATCACGTTCCCAGACACTTTTTCACATTTATAAGAGAGGACCCCTTTAGCACTTTATCTTATTTCCCAAAGACTGCTCAGCAACTGCGCAGCTCCTGGGAATTCCAGTGAGAGAACCTGAACCTTAGGCACAAATTGTCCTCAAGGAAGCCACTTATGCCAACTTAGCCAAACCGCTTGGAAAAAGAGTGCCAGTAACATTTTGCGTTTGCTCCGCAGCTCTCCCCTGAGTCACCATGGAAGACGTGACGAAGACCACCGTCCTCACACAGAGCCCTATCAAAACTGAATGGAATTCCCGCTGTGTCCTTTTCACGTATTTCCAAGGGGACATTAGCAGTGTGGTGGATGAACACTTCTCCAGAGCTCTGGGCAATGTCAAGAGCCCCCAGGGACAGAACTCTTCCAGCACTAGCGAAGATGTGCTGCTGAGGAATGGTGAGCATGTCGGGAGGGAGGGGCTGGAATTCCCTATCAGGCTATCATCAAAGGACAGTTCTGATGTTCTGAGATGTGTATATTTGCTAAAGGCACATCACGCTGTTTAGTGAGAAGCCACACCTCTTTCTCAGAAGTTTCGCTTGAAAATGGACACTGTTTATGGAATTCCCTAGTGGGCTAGTGGTTAAGACACCACCCTTCTACAGCAGGGGGCATGGGTTCCATTCCTGGTTGGGGAACTAAGATTCCACAAGCCACATGGCGTGGGCAAAAAAAAAAAGAAAAAAAAAGGACACTTTAATCAAATTAATATACCGATTTCATTGTGTCCTCAATTATGTTAAATGCTGGGTTCACACTCAGTATGCGATGAGAGTACCATTATTATTACTACCTTGGTCTGACAGGGCAAGAACACCAAAGGATTTGGGCATATGTGTCCCCTGTAGAAACACCCAGCCTTCTCTCCGTTAATAGTGGGTGCTGTGGGGAGCTGGGGTCGGGCCAGAGGGAGGTGGATAAAATGAATGTCTCTCCACATCCCTCTCCCCACCCTTAACAATACTGGGGGTGTCTATTGCACACACTATTGGGTGATTTTTTTTTTTAAACAGCATTGTCTCATCTCAAAACACTTACTTCAAGACAGCTATGCCAAAAGGTGCTGAGCTTATGCGTTGAATACCCTGCTCCCTTTGGAGGATGGACATGCCTCCCAGGAGGGGGCCTCTGCCTGTGGGGGAAGAGCTCACTGGTTTTCAGAACCCATCACTCTGACTGGTCAGACTCTGGGTCTGGATAGGGAGTTCGTGTTTAGCCTCTTTAGCCTTTCAGAATTTGCTTCTCTCCTAGAAATAACTTTTCCAGTCAGGTGATGTGTTTTTCTCAGAGACTCTTTGGAGTTCAGGAAACATGTGGAAGGGGGAGCATAGTAGAAGCAGGTACTAAAGCTAACGCTGGGGACCAGGGGCTGAGTGGAGAGCATGGAGGTGCCGTCTAAGGGTGTGCTGAGTACTTCAGAGCAGCTGCAGGAATGGCTGCTCTTGAGTCATTTGGGGAATTGATGCATGGGTAAAAACCCATCCATGTGGTCAATGGGATTCAGAAGCTTTATCTGACTCCTAGGAAGGGTCAAAATCCTAGGCTCTTCAGCATAACTAAGTCTGTCCACTTTGGCTATTTGACTCTGAGTTAATTCTAAACACATTGCCTTGAATATATGACAATCATTTCTTTGTCAGCACCAGCAATTCATCGTCCCTCATTTTCTCTCTCCTGCTTGCCTGGTAAACAAACCTGAGATATAACCAATTCTTGGTTGCTTATTGTCCCATTTCTTGGTTTCATTTCGCAGCCAGACTCCTAAGAGGTGTCCACGCTTGCTCTTTCCTCTTCCTCTTCTACTCTCTCAGATCTGCTCCACTGAGGCTGTCATCCTCATCACTCTTTGAAACCACTCTTATCCAGGCTCGTGGAAGACTTTCACTTTCCAAAGCAAATGGTCTGTCTCTGTCCTCATCTTAGCTGACCCATCAGCAGCATTTGCTGCAGTTGATTGCTCCCTCTCTTGGAAGTAACCTCCTTTACTTGGATTCCATAATATCACACTCATGGTTTTCCACCTGTCTCCCTGGTTACCCCTCCTTCTCAGTCTCCTTTGCTGAATGTCCTCTTCTCTTCAAGGCTTCATCTCTTAAACATTTGAGGGCCCTAGGACTTTGATCTCAATTTCTCTCTCTACATTCACGCCCTGGGGGATCTATTCTAGTCTCTTTGTCTTAAATACCATCTACATAAACACCACCTATGTGCTGATGAAATATTGTATCTTTACCCAGACTGGATTTCAGACTTATTTACACAGCTGCCTAGTTGATAGCTTCACTTCACATAGCTAATAGGAATCTAAACCAAATAGGTCCCAAGCTGAATTTTTTTAAAGATTTTTTTTTTAATATGGGCCATTTTTAAAGTCTATTGAATTTGTTACAGTATTGCTTCTGTTTTATGTTTTGGTTTTCGGACTGAGAAACATGTGGGATCTGAGCTCTCCTTCCAGGGATCGAACCCACACTCCCTGCATTGGAAGGACCACCAGGGACGTCCCCCAAGCTGAACCCTTGATCTTCCCCTCACCCTGCTCTGTCCATAGTCTCAATAAATGGCAGCTGTATCCTTCCAATTAATTGCATCATCTTTAATTCCTTTCTTTATCTCATACCCCACATCCAACCCTTTGAACAATTCTGTAAGTTCTACCTTCAAAGTTTATCTGAGCTCTGAACATGTCTCTCCACCTCCACTTCTGTCCCCTTAGTCTGAAAAGCCATCCTCTCCCCACTGGATTTTTGCCTCCTCATCAGTCTTCTACCGTTGCTTCCCTTCAGTCTGTTCTCAAAGTAGCGGTCAGAATAATACTATTAAAACGAAAGTTGTACCATATCACTTCTGTATTCGAAATCCTCCAGTAACTTCTCATCTTACTTGAAATCAAATCCAAGGTCTTTCAGGGGACCCTCACTTGCCTGAGCCCCTGTCATCTTTTTAATCTCATTATCCTCCCACCTCCCTCACTCCAGCATAGCCTGCTTGTTCTTTGTAGCGTGTGACAAGTACAGTACTGCCTCAGGCCTTTTACATTTCCTCTCTCCCCTCTTCCTGAAATGTTCTTTCCCAGGTAACTGCAAGACTTCCTCTTCATTGAAATCTATGTTAGAATGTCATCTTTCAGACAGGCCTTCCTGAACAATCTATTTAAAACATAAGTCCCCACCCTGTCACTGTCTTACTCTGTTTTATTTCTCTTAGCGTGCGTCACCATGGGGCATATTGTGTATTTTATGGGTTTCTTATCTTCTCCTATTCCCTAGACGCTGTCGGTCTGTTAAGGGCTGTTTTTCAAGTACCAACCCTAATGTCCAACACATGGAAGGTACTCAATAAATATTTAGTGAATGAATGAAATTGTGTTTTGGATCACAGTGTGCTGATGTCTGTCGTTGATGGGGGTTACTGGAGAGACAGTATCATTTGGTATATGGCTTTAGACCCAGGCACCCTGGGGCAGAGTCAGCTTTACTGTTGTTTAACCATGTGACCTCAGGGCTCATCACTTCATCTCTCTGGGCCTCTGTTTCCTCATCTGTAAAACTGGGTATCATTGAACTAAAGGAGGAATCAGTGAGATTACACATGTCAAGTGGCACATAGTATGTGCCATGTAGGTGGTAGTTAATTTTTGTGGTGTGTGAAGGCTCAAGGCATGTTTTTTGAATGTCTACAGTGGATGTGAGGGCACACCTTCAAACCTTCAGGATTGCAAGGCAGCAGGACCCTCCCCTCAGCCTCCAAGTTGTCCACTGGCTTCTGCTGGGTGGCCACTGCCCTGTTTCTTAACTCTCCTCCTGACTTTGCTTTGTATTCTATGAAGCCCCTGCCCACCAAGGGAGCTTGGATGCGGTCTTGTATCTGGCCCAAGATAGCCTTCTCTGGCCAAACAGGTGGCGTTCTTCTCTACCTGCCTCCTGTGTTGTCACATTTTCCGTGTGATAGTCTCACAGGTCCCCTGACTGTGAAGAGATCTCCCTTGCAGCATGTGTTGTGGGTTAGGCTGGTGTTTGTCCAGATGACTGAACAAATGAAGGAGAAATCCTCTTTTCTTCAAGGCCTCTCTTATTACAGTTAGGAGTCAAATTTCTCTCATGAGCTCTGCTGCCTCCGGGGAGGGTCCCCCTGAAAGAAGACGTGTCCCCAATGGTTCTCAACTGGAGGTGTTCTATGAACTGCACGCAGCTTCGAAAATGGTGGGAAATCCATAAAGCGGCTCTTCATCACCAACACTTAGCATCCTCTCAGCCCCTGCAGGCCTGCCCCAGGCTGCCTGGCCTCAGCGAGGCCCCAGCTAAGCTGAGAACAGGCTCCCATTCATAAGCTCCCATGGCGGGCTCACCCACATTTTAAGGGTGCTCTGACAGGCCCATGTGGCTAGGAAATGCCATTGAATTTCCTGGCTGCTTTTTTCAAATCCAAGTTATTTTTTTTTTATTTACTTAGGTATAATTTATACTGGCCCTACTTGTAGAAAAGAAAACACATGCTGAAAGTATCTGAATTATTTCCCTTTTAAAAGGACATTGGTGATTTCAGAGTAGGTAACTTGGAGAAGCTTCATAAATTATCATTTCTGGGGGCTTGTCTTGGTGCACAACCCACCCTATGTTCTTCCTGTCCCAGCCACGAGCCCAGCCCCAGGGCTGGCTCCCTTCACTCAAGGGCTGCTGAGAGAAGGTATTTGTACAACCTGAGCCCTCTTAGGTCTTTTATAGCTAGTCTCCTCCTCTCCTCCAGAATCCAGGGAAGAAATGCTGGGTTTCTTTCTCTCTTTTTTATTTATTTTTTCAATTTTAAAAATTGAAGTATAGTTGATTTACAGTGTTGAGTTAGTTTCGGTGTACAGCAAAATGATTCAGTTATACATACATGAGTATATAATATGTATCTATTCTTTTTCAGATTCTTTTCCCTTCCAGGTTCTTCCAAGATACTGAATATAGTTCCCTGTGAGAGTCTATCTGTTGATCCCAAACTCAATTTATACTTCCTCTTTCTCCTTCGGTAACCATAAGTTTGTTTTCTGTGTCTGTGAGTCTGTGTTTTATAAATAAGTTCTTTTTAGGTTCCACATATAAGCAATATTATAATCATATTTGTCTTTCTCTGTCTGGCTTACTTCACTCAGTAGGATAATCCCTAGGTCACCCACACTGTTGCCCATTAGCACTCTCACTAATAATGTTTCTAATGGCCAACACTTACTGAGTGCTTCCTGTGTTCCAGGCCCTTTCCCAGGGGCTGGCACATGAATTATCTTAGTGAATCTTCACAGTAACCTTTTGGTTAACTCTCACCATGCTCATTTCCTGATAAGGAAACTGAAGCTCAGCGAATCAAGTAACTTGCTCAAGATCCCACAGCTCATAAGGGGCAGCTGTTCACAACCAGATCATTCAATTCTAGATACTGAGCTCTTACTGGGCTTTCCAGCTGACTCAGTGGGAAGGAATCCACCTGCCAATGCAGGAGATCCGGGTTCGGTCCCTGGGTCAGGAAGATCCCTTGGAGGGGGAAATGTCAACCCACTCCAGTATTCTTACCTGGAAAATCCCATGAACAGAGGGGCCTGGCGAGCTACATACAGCCCATGGGGTGGCAAAAATGTTGGACATAATTGAACACGCATGCACAGAGCTCTTAGCCATTTTCAAAATACAAGCACATGTTCTGTATTTCATCTCCATTTTCAGTTGGGAAAGGAAACCTGGCTAATCAGCAAAGGACCTAGACAGGTGGCTATGAAGAAGGGAGTGAGACGGAGTAGGAAACTCCCCCCCAACACACACTGGGTGCCCTGAAACAGAGCTGTCCGCCACAAGCTGTCTCTCTGTCTCTAGTGTTATTGTAACCTCAGCTAATACAAATAATATTTTCTTTGTTTCTGGAGTGAATAAATCAGAGACAAGTGCCACCAGCCAAAATGGCAGAGAGGGGAGTGTTAATGTGTGCACATCGGTCAGGCCAAAGTTGGGAACTTCATGGGGCAAGATGTGTGTGTGTGTGTGTGTGTGTGTTCAGAGGTTTCTCGGCTTCAACTTCATTTATATTAAAGGTGGAGACAGGGGAAAAGGAAGGAAAGAAGGAAAGATAGATGGACGGCAACCAGGCGATTATGCAGTGGCCTTTCACAGCTATGACTCAGGTTCACTGAGTCAAGTGGGTTCTTAAGTTTTTACTTTAAAACTAAATTTTTGGGGGAAAAAAAAGCAAAACTAACTTTTTCTAATCACAACGATAATGTGTTAAGTTTTGAAACTTTACAAAACACAGAGAAGCACTCAGGACACAAAACCACATGCACGTCTAGGCGCCCATACTAAGTTTTACAACCTAACGTCACTTGGCTTTTTAACGGGTAATAAACCATATATATCTTTACTGCCATTTCATGTTCTACTAAGACATCATTTTATGCCTCAAGAGTATCCTTTTTTTATAGATGTCTCAAATCTGTTAAAATTTTTGGACATTTAGATTGTTGCCAATCTTTCACTATATGTAAATATCACATTGAATAGCCTTGCAGCTCAACTTTTACATGCATCATTGATTATATTCTTAAAATATATTGTGGGTAGAATGACTACATCAAAAAGTCCACTCAGATTTTAGGGTTTTGATATCTGCAGATAAATTGCTGCCACAAATGTTATGCCCGTTATGCTCATCTGCCACCTTTTCAGCTGTGGGAGTGGGTGAAAGCGCCGGCTCACTGCATTCTCAAGATAATAGGAGGCAGAGCCGGCCAAGCGTGAAGCTGAGACTCAGCCAGCTCTCCACCTGCTAGTTCTGTGGCCTTAAGCGAGTTACATTAACCACTTTGATTCTCTCTTTTCTCATCTGGGTGGCCGTGAAGCTCACCTGAGGTGCATCCAGAATGCTAGATAAAGAGCCTGACCCATAGTAAGTGCTTAGTAAACAAAAGCTCCTCTAGATTTATAATCTTTCCTGCCCACCTTTGATGGATTGTTTCTGGGAACTGACACACAGAGCAAAGGCTTCTGAAATCTCCTTTAATTTTTATTTTATTTATTTGGCTGCACCGGGTCTTAGTTGACACACAGATCTTTGATCTTTGTTGCAGCAGGCAAGATCTTTAGTTGTGGTATGTGGGATCTAGTTCCCTGACCAGGGATGGAACCCTGGACCCCTGCACTGGGAACTCGGGTCTTAGCCACTGGACAACCAGGGAAGTTCCGGAAAGCTCTCTTTTATAGCCAGTATCTACTCCATCCTCCATATCAGCCCTGAAGCACCACTGTTGCTTCCCAGGCTCCTTGGCTCTGGTCTTTCCTCCCCTCCCTCCTGTGATGGCTGAGGGCAGAGAGACTCCTCAGGCCCCCTGCGTTACCATTTGGCTTTTTCCTGGTTGATCCTGTAGAGTCTTGCAAGCCAGGAGAGAAACCCGTGAATGTGAGCCTGTGCTGTGTTTCTAAACCAAAATAATAATTAATAATATTAACCACAGCAGCAGCTCTCACTTCTTGAGTGCCTATAAGGTCCTGGGCGCCATGCTAAACCTTTTACACGGATTGTCCCCTTCCATCCATGGGAGAGGATGTGCTCGGTGTCATTGGCTGTTATGGGGGAGCCTCTTTGCGGGGTTGACATTGAAGTTGGTATGTCCAGAAGCCAGCCTGGAACAGGGTGTTAGGGCCACCATGCAAGGATAGAGTATAGGGAGGATCCTCTGGGGTAGAAGCAAACTCCTTGATGCCTAGAGGTGCTTTCTAGAAGGTTCTGGGGTTCTCAGAAGCATCTATGGGTGGGCATGGGTGATGTCTCTGGGTTTGCTTAAAAGGTGGGAGAGTAGCTTGACCTTTTCATCCTAAAGGGATAGGGAGGAAATGGGGACTTGTGCTCTCTGAACAGGACCAGGTCTTAGAACCAGGGGCTTCATGAATATTAGAGGCATGGATGGAACTAAGAGGCAGGGGCTATGTGCTCAGATTAGGAGTCCAAGGGTTGGAAGCCTTTTGTATTCCTACTGAAAGAAAGATCCAGCCTGGGGGGGAGGGGAGGAGCAAAATACGGGAAGGGGATTAAGAAGTACAACCTACTATGGACAGAAGTTACAAGGATGTAATGTATAGCTCAGGGACTATAGTTAATATTTTAGAATAACTATAGATGGAGTATAATCTCTACAAATATTGAGTTACTCTGTTATATACCTGAAACTAAAATAATATTGTAAGCCAATTATATTTTGATTTAAAAAAAAGCTAAAGCTGCATCCACTTTAAGACATCATAAGATATGGGGTGGTTAATATTTCATAAACACTGCCTAGTATGGACTGACATCTGAAGGAAAAAAATAGAATATGAAAAACCTAGCCTTGACTAAATGTCTCCAGAGTGTTCTTTGCTTGCTCTCCATTCATTAGTGTAGGCTGGAGCTTGAGAAGACCATGAAGTCTTGCCTGGGGCTCTAAGAGGGGGAACTCGGGTAAGGAAGTATCACCAGGGCCATTTCTTTGCACCAGCCACCATGAGCCAGTCCAGTGGTTCCCCGACTAGATGGGTGTGGTGACTAGAGCAGTTTGTCCAAGAAGCCCGAGAAGGCGGCCACCAAACAAAATCCAGGGTGTCCACTCCATGGGACACCACACCCAAGCCTGCCCTGGAAAGGTGGCTTTTCTGGGCCTCCCAAGGCCTACAATTGGGTTACTGTGAATTCAGGATTGGGACTCTCTATGTCTGCCCACATACTCCCATCCAAACTGTGCTCTGGTGCACTCAGTGGCCAAGTGGGACCTTGGAGAGGCACATCCACCCACTCCCCTTAACCTTTCAGTCAGACGATTCTGAAAGTGAAGCAGTTAAAGAAAATATTCAAAACGTGCTGGGACCCTGCCTTCCACATTTCAAGCCTTCCAAACCTTGGTCCTATGTATGAGATCTGGAAGGCCAGTTCAGATGGAAACTACCCAGTTGTCAGAGGCTAAACATTGTTTCTCATTTGTGCTTAGGACATGCAGTACACTCATTCAATATGAAGCAGGAACAGTGATTAGCCTAAGTCAGCTTAATCACTCTATTTGTGCTACACAGTGGGCCCTGAATCGCTACTACCCCACAGATAACTGCCTCGAATTGCTACTACCCGGCAGATATCAGTTTTCAAAAGTAGCAGTCATCCTCAGGAACAAATCTGGCTAATTGTTTCACTGCCCTTGGCCTCATTAAAAGAAGCCAACCTTTGCTTATCGCTCATGAACAATGTGAAAAGTTGAGCAGAATATCTGTGCTATGTAGGTGAGGGCTTGTTTTGCCCTTACCATCTATATTACATGAAAAGCTGTGCTGGTGGGTGAGACACTCCCGCATCACTGGGCAGACCTATCAGAAAAGATCCAGGCAAACTGAACATTCAGGAGCGCTGGGTGAGGTGCACAAGGAAGGGCAGGGGGCCAGACAGCCTCTCCAGCTCTCCAGCCTTTCAGTCTCCATTTGTCTCCACACCCACGCCCCCTTCATTATCTTGGATAGATGAGAACCTCCAGGCTTTAAGCACCATCTGCCAGGGCTCTCTCCCGCCTCCCCTCTTGCCTGAGTGAGTGTTGAGAATGGGGAAAATATCCATCCATGTCAAGCTGCCCAAGACTGTGAGAACTCCAATTCAGCTGCTCTTAGAGGCACAATTTGAATAATGTCTCTGAGACCAAAGGAGACTCCATCCCCATTAGCTAGTCCACAAGAATTTTACAAGAAGAACCTGAGTCACCGCTTCACCTTGAACATTTTGCTTCTATAGGAAGAAGTACAAGAAACTGGGCTTCCCTGGTGGCTTATATGGTAAAGAATCAGGCTGCAATGTGGGAAACCTGGGTTTGATTCCTGGGTTGGGAAGATCCCCTGGAGGAGGGCATGGCAAACCACTCTAGTATTCTTGCCTGAATCCCCATGGATAGAAGAGCCTGGTGGGCTATAGTCCACAGGGTCACAAAGAGTCAGACATGACTGAGCACACGAAGCAACCATTTTCCTACCCATCACTGACCCCCTCTAGCTCCGATCTCTACTTGGCTAATCTGCTTTGCTAACTTGGTCCAGTCTCTTAACATCCCCATGGCCCAGACTGTTCTTGAAAATGAAATTTCAACCCCAGACTTGTATGATACCAGCAACTGGTGTTTGGAATCCACTGAAGAGGAAAGGCTTCACAAAACTTTATGAAGGGTTCTTCTCTTCAGTGTATTCAAAACACCAGCTATAAAATAGAAGTCAAACAATGGCAACAAACAACACAAATCACCTTTCATCAAGTAATTCTACTTCTAGAAGTTTCCTTGAGAGGTTAGTCAGACAAGTATATAGGGATGTATATATGAAGATGCTTATTCCAGTGCTGTCAATTGAAAAAATGGAATAACTGAGCTGCCCAAGTATTGTGTTTGTTAGTCATGTTACTGCCTTCTGATGGCATACCATGCAGTGATTTGAAAAACTGGTGTTGGTTCTATTCGTTGCTTTAGCAGGATGTTTGTGATATTTTAATAACATGAGAGCAACTGGAGAAACAATGTGTACTTATATAGAAACATCCTAGAAAGAAGTACACCTAAAGATAGACACTGATAGTCTCTGGATATTATGCTTAGAGTGATTTTTTTAACCTTCTCTAAATTTTTCACATTAAAAATACATTATATTAGCCATACATAGTAGGTGTGTGCATGTTCAGTCGCTCAGTTCTGTCTGACTCTTTGCAACCCTTTGGACTGTAAGTCCATGGGATTTTTCAGGCAAGAATACTGGAGTGGGTTGCCATTTCCTCCTTCAGGGGACTTCCTGACTCAGAGATCTTATCGAACTGGCATCTCCTGAGTCTCCTGCATTGGCAGATGGATTCTTTACAACTGAGCCATCTGGGAAGCTCCTGTGTTAACCATAAAAAAAGCTAATTCCATTTTGAAAACAATAAACAAACCTGTCTTCTAAATCTTTCCTTCCCAGACAGTGACATGCCTCCAAATCAGTGGCGTTTCTCTGCTCCTTGGACAAAGCCACAGCCGGAAGTATCTTTTGCAAATGGCGCCACCAGCTGCAACTTGAATGGATCTGGTCTCATGCCTATGGATCAGTACCCACTGTCCCTGACCGGGGGCCCCTCCATTCAGCCTGGCGAGCTGTGGCATTTCTCCTCCCTCGCCAGCCCCAGCTTCCCAGAGCCTGGCTACCCTCATGCTTTTTCCACTGGGCACTTGGTTCCAGAGCCCCAGCCTGAGGGGAAGTATGAGCCCCTCCTAAGTCTCCTCCAGCCAGAGAGATGCCTAACCCATCCTCAGGAATCTGCCTCGTGGGAGGATGGCAACTCTGCCCAGATGGCCGGAAGCACAGGATTTCTCTTCAACCTGCCTCCCAGCTCAGCCCACTGTAAGGAAATGCCTCCAAGTATGGTTGGAGGGTTGCTTCTGATTGGTTGTGGTTGAGAGTGAGTTGGCATGAGATGGGATGGAAAGACTAATTGCTGCCTCTCCAGCTGTGGGGCTTCTGAGGGACAAAACATCTATCTTCACTAGGCTGTATCTATAGTCACTATTTAATGACTAAAGGGTTGCATAGATAGCCAGCCAGATGCACTTGGCTCAGAATATTCACCCTTGTCTGCTGACTCGAACTTACCCTAGAAAAATGATGGGTTGCTGCCTAAAATCTTAGGGTCTTGCATTCACTTTACTGTGAACTGCCAGATAACCCATGTGTAAAACAGAACTCAGTGATACACCTATAGGCTCAAAACTATCTCCCAAACAGGTTGGCAACTTGCAATAATGCCAGACTCCTGGGTAGAAACAAGGGCCGTCTATACCAACCATCTGCTCCACACATTAAAATTCAAAGCGACAGTGGAGGCCGCCCTCTTGCTGCCTGGAGACCGTTCATGGTCCCTGACTGTCTGGTGCTTTTGCTCCCTGACCCCTACTCCTCCCCCAGGCGAAAACCTCCTTAACGTTCATTCACTGTTTTATTCCATTTACTCACTCACCCGACATATTTAATTAGCACCTACTAGTTGCAAAATACCCATCGAGAAACAAGACTCCCTTCTTTGTAAAAGGATGGGAAAGAATTGGCCTGAAGTGTACTTTGACAAAACAAACAAACAAACAAAAAAACAAGCGACTCTCCTACAAGATTTGCCCTTCACATGAAATATTGGTAATAATAGATGTTTCATAGTTTCTTGGGGCTGAGTCTTCATCTTCTGGCTTTTTGCACCTTGGATGAGTTTTCTTTTACAGCTCCCTGGTCTGTGCCTGAAAGAAATTGCCAGAAGTTGCTTTTACTTCCAAACTAAGTATATTTATGTCACACCGAGGCCTATCCAGCCTAGCTTACCTAAGTCAGATGCCGTGTTCCATCCTAATGTCAAAAAGAAATTTCCCATTAAAATACCATCCCTTCATTTGCAGAGTTTGATTAGCAATATACTTAAAAAGAGTAAATCAAAAAAAAGTCAAGCTTGGGAAACCTATGAGAATTCCTACCCTTGTACTCTTGTACAGTTTTTAAAAAATCTGTTCCTGCTGGATTCAGAGGGGAAAGAGAGGCCAACTGTGTGTATATGCTTGTGCACACACACAGTGGAACCCTGTCTCGATGGATGGTTAGAACACAGCTCAAATCATTGCGTCCCAAACAAAACAAACCCATGCAGTTCAAATCAAATTTAGCAAAGATTTAGCAAGCATCTAATATATGCCAGGCACATCATGGTAAAGCCACAATGCAGGCATTATCATAGTCCCAAAAGTTCTAGATGCATTCTCAAATATTCATCACCAAAGTCTCGACTTGCCAACTCTTTACACTCTCCAACTAATGCTGATATCCACTGGATGAATCAGTGGCTGACAGTCCAGGATCTGTTGAGGAAGTCGGCAACCCTTGATCAAAAACAATGCCCATAATATGGGAACAAAACCCCAAGGGCATACAAAACAGAAGTGTCTCTGTTTTTGTAGCATCTGATAAAAGAAAACATGTCAGATGTCAAAATTGAAGAGCACATGATTTGGGATTCCTTGGGGGGCTACTGTGCACTTTCTAACCCAGTCCCTGATTTCATTCCCAATCATATTTTCTTTCCTAGTTAAGAAAATCTATTTCCCCCCTGATGGTGGACCTGCCGGTGCCAGCTTTGCAGTTGAAAGTGAGTATCTGCTTCTGTCTTTGATATCTTGTCTCCGCATCCTGAGAACAAACTTGTACCAGAAAAACCAGGATCTCCAGCAACTGAAATGACCCTCATTTCTGTTATTTAGTGTTTTTACCCTTAAAATTGGTTACGTTTAAGTCTCAAAGAGCCCATGCACTTAGTATCTTGTAAAATGTTTTGCCTATTTTCTAATTTGGCTGTAAAAGCAATTCTATTAAGTTCTTTTATCTGAGCTGGATTTAGCGAGGTAACCAAGGTGATGCAGGAAAATGAACAAATTCATGAAGGTTAGCCTGCTCTTTCCTGAATGTTCAGTTTTCAGCCCAGAACACAGGGCCACCCCAGGACTCTGCAGTCAGAAAATGCCACCTGATACCAAAAGTTAGGACTCTGGGCTCCACATTCAATTTGAAAGTGGTGTCAGTAAGAACCGCCCAATGAGGACATTCTCTGGTTTGACATGAGAACCTTAATGGCTCAGGTTTGAATCCACCTTCATTAGTTACTAGCTTCAGGAACTTTAACCACATTTCTTCACCTCTCCATACCTCAGTAGCTTTATTTATAAACAGGATTAAAATAATGTCCACCTCATCAGATTTCTGATGAGGATTAATTTACATATATGTATTGACATGTAAATTCTAATGGAAATGAGCTCTAGTAAGTCAGCACACGGTAAGGCAGCAAAAAGTACCTTTAGGGAGGGCATCCGTGTGCCTTCAGCTGTTCTCTGAGAGGCATCAAGGGAAGAGCTGCCACCACAGCCTCGAATCTCTGGCACTTTACAGTCTGGTGTGGAGTGGGGGTGAGCAAAATATACAGACCTCCCTAAAATGTCCACTCGTTGAGGGCCAAGACTTTGAAGGGTGTACTAACCCATCCTGGCACCTGTGGCAGTGCCTGGTATGGAGGTCAGAACATATGTGTCTAATGAATGAGTGAGCAGAAACCAGAAATAATAAAAGAACTTCAAAAAAGGAAACGGTAAAAATCTATCTGCCAATAGAGTATAAATTAAATTTTTTTGATGCCATTGTGTGAAACAAGCAAGTCACAAATCACCCTCCGTGAGGAATTGGTTGTGGCCAAGTGACGAGATAGATTTAGGACTGATCCAAGAGCCTTAGTACAGTTTCATCAGGCTTCATGGAAGTCTTCCTGAACGGATGAACTCTGTTCACCTTCTAATGTATGAAATCAGGATTATCAAGTCTCCTAAGTACTTGTTAAGAGCTTATACATTAAAAAAAATTGTAAGCCTTAGAATTACCAAAAGCCTAATGCTTTCAATTGCTCATTGGTCCAAATTAACAGCAACGCCATGTATCAGTGGTGGCTATGAGCTCAGTCCCCACAATGACCTTGTGATTCATGTATGAGGACATCTTAGGTGCCTTACATGAGGCATGCAGTAAATAGAGGTTGAATGAGTGAAGAAATGGATATACCCATTTTATAGATGAGTAAACTGAGTCTCAAACAGGTGAACAGACTTGGCTTAAGATCATCCAGCAAGTGGCAGGGATACAATTATTTCTCTGCTCTCACAGTGTCATAATCATCAACATCATAAATTACATTAAACATAAATCATCAAAAACAATTCCAACTTAAATCAAGTATACAGCAGTGAAGACTAGCAACTGGTATGATTGCTTCACTGTATATGGGCTCACTGTCCATCTGTGGGCCAGGACAGTATCCTGAGTAAGATGAGGGGGTGCAGAAACTTGGAAAGCATGCAAAGGAGCAGTATTACCCTGAGAAAGGGCCATGTGGAGAATAGGAAGTGTGGAATGGGTACCTAGCTATGCCAACAGCCCCCTGTTGGCTATTCTGCCACTGTGGCTCTGGGCAGAGGGAGGCAGCAGGACATGGAGAGTGGGAAGAGGGTGACTTCCTAGGTGAAAAGAGGACCAGGAACACCCCTCAAAGCCCACACTCTTAAGAGAGCACAGCGCCCATTTCCCCATCTTGCCTGATGCTGAAAACCAGAGGGGACCTTGTGAAACACCCAGATTCTACGCCATCACTTCCTAGTTGAGTAGTTTTGGCATGGAACTCAGTAGCCTCTTTATATGTTTGAGTCTTGATCTATTTTGTATTAATCTGATTTGGGATTTTTGTTTTGTTTTGGCCATGCCAAACAGTTTGCAGGATCTTAGTTCCCCAACCAGGGATTGAACCTGGGCCCTTGCAGTGAAAACCCTGAGTCCTAACCGTGGAGCCGCCAGGGAGTTCCCATATATCGACCTGATTTTGAAATGAGCTAGATGAAACTGTCAGGAAGGATTTTGGTAGTCTGAAAGATTTCCTTTGTTAGGCCCCAGATAAATATTTGTTGAAGAAGGCAGACCCCCTCCTGCCCCTCCAATATGGTCTAGTCCTCTCGAGTGGGTACCACACACCCACATGAGGCAAACTCCCCAAAACTGGTGCCAAAATATTTAGTGAATTTGATTTCTTTAATCTGCAGAAATAGACAGTGATTCATTGTACATTCCTTCAATGTCTACAGAAAATATTACCAGACATGGTGCACTTATATATATATACACATATATACAATAGTGTATAAAACTCTCTTGGTCCCTGCTCTCACAGAGTTATTAGTCTAGCGGGGAAGGTAGATGCCACCAAAAAAAAAGGACAAAATAAAGTGCAAGTTCTGGTAAATCTGAAGGAAACATACCAACTGTTGAAACAGAGCAAGACAGAGGTCAGCTTTGGATAAAGGGGGTCAAGGGTGGCTTCTGTGATGACGTGATGTGTGAACAGGGACCCAAATGGACTGAGGGATGCCGAGAGCTTTAGAAAGAGCTGGGATGAAGGTGGGGAGGCTGCCCTGCCCAGACCAGAAGTGAGTGAGGAATGGGAGAAACATGAGTGTGGGCCGAGTGAGCCCTGGAAAGGTCAACTGGGGCCAGGTGACACAACACCTTCTGGATCATGGTGGGAGGTTGATTTTCTCCTCTAAGTGACTCAGTGAGACATGGCAGGGTTTGAAGTGTGACCCAATTTGCATTTAATAAGGCCACAGAGCTACTGTGCAGAGGATGCATTGGAGAAAGAACTAGTTAAGAGGCCAGAAGCACAAGATGGTGGCCCGAATCAGATGGCAATCATGGACGCTGGATGAAGTGAATGTGTTTGAGATCTATTAATATGTGGGGTGTTTAGGTTTTCATTTGCTTGCATGAGCAACTCTGGATACTGGTACATGTGTGGAAATGAGGCAGATTGTAGGAGAACACAACTCTGCCTTGGCCACATTCACTCTAGGTGATGATAAGACATGCAAGCAGATGGCTCTCTCCAACGGTTGTATTTAAGTGTGGAGTTCAGAAGTGGGGAAGAGCCTGAGTAAAGTTTTGAGACTGTTCGGTATGAAAACAACACTGCAAGCCACTGAATGATCACTCAGGCAGAGAAAAGGGCAGAGGACAGAGTCCTGGAGTGTGCCAATATTTAGAAGTTAGGAGATATGAGAACTGAGCGGCCAACACAGAGAAGGAGCAGTCCCTGGGTGGGAGAAGAGCCAGAGAGTGTGTGTGGTGTTACAGGAACTCAAAGAGGAGAAAGTTTCCAAACACAGAGAGTGATCACCTATGTCAAAGGCTTCCGAGAGATCAAATGAGAGAAGGCCAGAGAAATTTCTATTGGATGTGGCATCAGAGATTTTGGTAACATAGTTAAGAGCAGTTTTCATTAATAGCTGGATGGGGTGGGTTGAAGAGGGAATGGCAACTGAGAAAGTGGAGATAGTAAATGGCAGTAGCTTCTTGGAGAAGCTTAGCATTGAGGGAGGTGAATAAAAGCAAGGTAGTAGCTACAGAGATTAGTGGGGTGGAGAGGGTCTTTTATTTATTTATTTTTTAAAGAAAGCAAATATTAGAGCCTATACAGAAAAGTAATTAGCCTCCAAAAAAAAAAAAAAAAAAAACCCTCAGGTGACCAGAAAGAAAAAAATAAATAAAAATAGAGCCTATACAGAGATGAAGAGATGGATGACAAGAGGATGACAATAACTTCATGGCTGGAGACAATTGCAAGGATGTGGGGAAGCATTGGCATTTGCTCGGAGGAGGGGACATTCTACCATTGAGAGCAGACAAAAGATGGGGAATAAGGACACAGATGCCACTAGATTTGTGGGCTTGTTTGTGGGGAGTCGGAAACGTACTAATCAAATGATTTTGAGTCAGCTATAAAGGCTGACATCATGAGTTTAAGTGGGAACAGTTGGCTGACTTGTGTGATTTTTTTTTTTTTTTCACCAGGGCTGTTGGGTTAATGTAACGCACAGAGAAGCCAAACTCTGGCTTATCCAGGGTTGAGATTTTGACAAGTGAGCATGATGAATGAGGGACCATAACACGGGATCATGGTATCTAAGCTGCTCAAAGAAGGAAATGGAGGCAGATGGAAGGTGCCAGGAAGTAGAGGTTGATGGATTGGAGGATGAGATTCTGTAAAAATCTGGTGATAAGACTGCTTAAGCCGATGACATCGGGAGATGGTGGTTTGAAATTGAGATGGTAGGGGTGCCACCTGTGTACGTGATGACAAGGTCTAGTGTGTGACCATGGCAAATGGCTGACGGAGGCGCCATGAACCAAAGGTCATTAGAAGGTGCAGAGAATGGCAAGAACCACATAAATGAGGTAAAATAAGAACCCATAGCTCACTACACCACGGGTGCTGTTTTTATCCTCATTCACAGATAGGAACATGGAGTTTTAGGGAGGTTAAGTAACTTACCCAGAGCCAAGGTAAGTGCTAGGGTCAGTTTTCTGTCCTTGGTCTTACCCAGTAAGCTAGCTGCAGTGTGACCACATGATAATTCTACTCTACTCCACATAAGGACACTACCTCTTTAACAAATATTTCTGAGTCTATCTGTGCCAGGCACTGTTCTAAGGGCCTCACATGTGTTTAACTCATGTAGGCGATAGGTATCATTAGTATTCCCATTTACCAGATGAGGAAAGGGGAGCTCAGGCTAGGTAACTTGCCTGAGGTCACACAGCTAGGAGCGGTGAGGTCAAGACTCAAACCTGGGTTCCTTGAGCACTAAGCCAGCTGCTACCTCATCAAGTTTATTCTATTTTTCAGGAAGCCCGTCTCCAGAGAGAAGAAGAGATCTGTTCTTTTACTGAACATGGGTTTAAAGAAGAGAATTCTTTTTCCGAACCTGCTTCTGGGTTTCTACTGTGAATCCAGAGAGTCTGGAGACATCACCGTCCTTTTCTCTTGTTGCCACCAAAGAGCACTGGGTTGAAAGCAAGTTTCTGTTCTCCCTGAAATTCTATACTTTTTCTTGGCACCTATGCCCTGCAGCACATTTTTTTGTTTTTGTTTCTTAAACTTGTTAAGTGAATCTTGAGCATATAAGATGGTTAAAAGAGTTGTTTAGTGGTGGGGAGCAAACCTGTAGATTGTTCCCCCAAAATGACAAATTTCACCGTCTGTGTTCACTGCCCTCCTACTTAGCAATTGGCCAACTTACCCTCCCTCAGCACGGTTGCCCACATCAACACTGACCACGTGGTACCCAATGGGGTTGTCCCACTCTTCCAAATGAATAGAGAGATTCCAGAAACAGCTTGACGCTTTCTAACCTTAACCAGATGATGCCCAACTTCCCTGTTAATGGCACTGGCAAGACCCACAGAGAGTGGCTGGGAGGTAGGACGGTTCCTGCATCCTTGAAGTTTGAAGGGAAGCTGAAGAGGTCTCTGTTCTTTTTTAGGTGATGGTTGGGAAAATTCTGGGTGGAGGCTGACTCTAGCACTTGTGATGCATCATTATACAAGGGTGTTATCTTGGCTCACTGTAGAAAGATTCATCTGTGTTAGAAGGTAATATGTACCATCAGAGTTGAACTCTTAACTATGCTATTTAGGGGGAAAAAATGATTCCAAGAGGGCTGGCATTTGGTGTAACCTGGGTAATCTGATGTTATTTCCCCGAAAATCCCTCAGCCTGGATATAAAGCTGAAAGCAGTGGTCAATTTTCCATTAACAAAGAGGAAAGAAAAGGCCTCCTGTCTCTGAAAGACCCTAGTGCTTCTGATACAAGTAAATCTCTGCCCAGATCATCTGTCTAGAATCATCCTTTCTTATTTTCCCCCTCACTTCCAAAAAGCTAACTTGAAAAGCATTTCTTTGACTACTATTGGTATTTTACTCTTGCTGACTGCACACATACACAAGCCGGCCCCATATATTATCTGTGGGGCTTAATCTACACTCCCAGTTGATAATCTTATGAGATGCTAGCTAGCTGGGGAAGGGGTGGAATCAGGTGGATCAAGGTTTGAAACTGGAAAGTCGGGCCCAATAGGGCTAGAGCCCATAAACATATTTTTCTCTAAAGTTTTGAGAAACTGACAAAGGGCTTGATCCACTCAGACTCACTGGCTGCGACCCCTTCCCCCCCAAACACACCCATTCCTGAACTTTATGATCTGAAAGAATGGGAATTGTTTCCAATGGGCTGGAAACTCACTTGAATACCTGGGTTAAAAAAGCAATAAAAAGTAACAATTTCCTTTTTTCAGGAAGCAAAAACTATCCAGAATTCAAAATAAGGATGTTTGCAAAGCCAGTTGAGACTTGCGTAGAAGCAGTTTTCCATTCTAAAAATCAATATCAAATGTAACAAAACAAAGGAACCCCTCCAGAGATAAAACAAGTAGCTATCTTTATGTCACATCTTTCTCCCATATAAACAATAATCTCTGCCCTTTCCATAACTGCTTCTCTAGCTTGACATAATTGAAAAGGATTTTGTAACCCATTTGTTTTTTCAAAATGTGAAGATTCCCTGGAGTAGGAAATGGCAACCCATCCCAGTATTCTTGCCTGGAGAAATCCATGGACAGAGGAACCTGGTGGGCTACAGTCCATGGGGTCGCAAAGAATCACACAACTGAACACACACGTACAGGTTGCTTAACAGAAACTTATTTCTCACAGTTGGGAAGTCCAAGATCAGGTAGATTTGGTGTCTGGTGGGAACCTGTTTCCTGGTTCATGAACAGTCATCTTTTTGGTGTGTCCTCAGGTAAGGGAAGGAGTGAGGGTGTTTTCTGGGGTCTCTTACATAAGGGCACTGATCTCATTCATGAGGGCTCCACCTTCATGGCCTCCTAATCTCTCAAAGGCCTCACCTCCTAATACCACATTGGGGATTAGGTCAAAACATAAGTTTGGGGGTACACATTCAGTCTGTAGTAGTCACACAGCCTGAAATTCTTCAGAGCCAGAATTCCAAACTAGCTCTCCCCTTTCTAAGGAAAATGTTCTATTAGCCCAAGGGGATCTCTTTGCAACTTTTTCCTTGGTATTTGCTTAGTGGCTAAGTTATATCCAACTCTTGTGACCCCATGGACTGTAACTCACCAGGCTCCTCTGTCCATGGGATTTCCCAGGCAAGAATAGTGGGGTGGATTGCCATTTCAATTTTTTTAAAAATTAATTTTAACTTTTTATTTTTACAAAAACCCTGCATTTCATGTCTCAAAACTTCTGCTCCTAGCCCTTGTGGGCCATGATGGTGGGAAACAGAACTCAGCTCTGAGATCTGCATTAACAAAAGAAAACATCACTACTTCAGAATCTATCTTTTGTTCCCAAGTAGTGGGTAGGGAGAGGGATGGAAAGGTTTCTGCAACAGTTATTCCCTAAAGGGAACACTAAAAGGGATCACTAAAGTGAGAACACTGACCCATAAAGGATTGGTGGCGATCCCTTGATAAAACCTGTTAGAGATGGGAGGAGGAACGGGGAGTTGTTTAATGGGTACAATTTCAGTTTCGCAAGATAAAAAGTTCTGGAGATATGCAATACAACATTGTGACTATATTGAGCACTGCTGAACTGTACACTTAGAAACGGGATGATAAATTTCATATGATATGCTTTCTATAACATTTTAAAGTCTAAATAATCTTTTTCTTAGTCATGGGAACTTTTAAACAGTGTCCCAGAAAGAAGAAAGAGCTGATGCTCTAATGGCACACTTGTTGCTGCCTCCCCAACCCCATAGTCAATGCAGATCTGGAAACTTCAGATTGCAGATCCGAGTCTATAATTCTCCAGAAAAGGTGAAAACCAAGCCACAGAGCTCATAATATCAGAATGCAGGAGCTGACCATTTCCTTGCACCTAAAATATCTCTATGAAACAATCTACAATGACCTGTGCCCACAGAGATTTTCTTAAAGAATCATTCACTTAGAATATATTTATAGGGCATTCCCTGGTGGTCCAGTGGTTAGGACTCAGGCTTTCATTGCTGGGGCCCCGTGTTTGATCCCTGGTCAGGGAAGTAAGATCCTGCAAGATGGTACAAAAACCTAGTTTTCTGGTAATGATTTGGTCATGTTGAGAAGGCACCTGCAGAGGATTTCATTGGAAATGCTCTGAATATATTCTTTGCGAAGTTGAAAAGTGAAATACTTTGAAATAACATAGGCCAAAATAGCATGACATTCTCATTTTCTGTCAGTTTGCACTCAACTTACTAATGACAGAAAAGGGACTTTGAGGAAGATAATTGGGATATATTTTTCAGAATTTCCCAACCCTTTTGCTAAGACTTTGTATCCCCAAACCTAACTGCAATTGTAATCTGTCCACTCTAACTGGCTTAACGTCAGTAACTTCTAGAATTATTGAAATTGGAAGCATTTCCAACTCTAGTCAGAAGAGTTTGGTACCCTGAGAGTATATTGCCTTTTTTACTGAAAAGAGAAATACTTTGAAATTCCAAAAGAAGTAGCAAGATTCCATTTATATATGGTTAAAAAATTTGTATACTTAGGTAGAACAAACCTAGGCTGCAAAATGTCACAGTTCTAAATGGAATAAAACTAGAATTTAAAAATGGAAGCCAAAACCAAAAGACAAACCTCAGTGCTAACATGTCTGCTTAATATCACTGATGTTGAGTTTGATTTCATCCTCAAAAAGGCAAAGCTCAGTGTTCAAGACTCCATAAGTTAATATCACAACCTATAACCATGCAGGAAGTTCCAGAAATTCAGGTGCACTTTCCTGCTCACAAAAGAACACATTTTTGTGATGCAAAAAGAACAAATAATCAACAGATGTTTTAACCAGGCAGAAATCCAACCAATGAATTTTTCAGACTTATTGTTCCCTGTTTCCTGAAGGTGAGGGAGCTGATAATTCTGAATAAACTGAAAAGCACCATGCCTCCTACTTCCTAAAGGAAAACGCCAATTTTCAGAAGGGCAATACCCAGGGCTGAGTAATCGCTGTATCTTATCGTGCCTAGCACAGTGCCTGGCACAGGGACATCATTCAGTAAATGTTTGGTCCAAAAATGAATGCAAATAGCACTGTGTCACTGGCCAATTGATGTTACTCTTGGCCAACAAAAAGAACAGATCCTTCCTGGACCCACACCCTCACCTCCACCGATGTCTGAGCCATCACAGCACTGGCCACCCCATGTTTATCCCAGTTGACTATCCCCTTGTCTGTCTTCCCCACTAGACAGTGAACTGGGTCTGTCCTGATCATCACTGTATCCCCAGTGCCATATGTATGAATGACTGGATGCCTTGAATATTAATTATACTCTATGTTCCAGAACTACAGGGTCAAGGCTAAGGAACAATGGATTTCCTACTCTTTGCCCAGGTCTCCTTGCTCAGCCAATTGTCTGACTTTAGGCAAATAATTCGGCTTCCTGGGAGTCAGCCTCAATTACAGCCATGGTCTCTAGGATGGATGTCCATGGGGATGCAGGGCAGCCCCTTACAGCAGGGCTCTGAGACATCTCAGACTGGAGGGAAGAGTTGATTGCCCTTCCAGAAGAAAGTTGACATGAAAAACTTAGTTCTAGCCTCAGACAGACAGGACATAAGGTCCATCTCTAGCAGTTTCCAACCAACTTTGGGGCATTACCTCATCCCTCTGAACCTCATTACTTTATGAGGGTTTGATTTGAGCATTTTATCATGGTCACTGACTATCCTCAATGTGAGTTCATAATTGCACATGCATGTGTTTTAGCATTCTTACAATATTTGAGTAATATCAAGGGCTATGATTTACTGAGCACTCATCGGTCCGGCTCTGGGCTAAGTGCTTTAGATGCATCATCTCATTGAATCTTTACAATAACCCTTGGAGGCAGGAATTAGTATTGCCATTTTACAGATAAGGAAATTAAAGCTCAGAGCGGTCGCATAAGTGGCCCAGCCGAGGCAGTTGTTAGAGCCAGGATTCAAGCCCGGTTTTGTCTGACTCCAAAGCCCATTACTCTTAACCCCTTCACTCAACTACTATAGAGTAATTAAGGGGTATTAAAATGGGACCCAGAAAAAGCCAGAGAATAAGGTAAATAAATAGAAAGCTTTTGCCTTCTCTTGAAAGGCCATTAGTCCCAGCAGCCTTTTGGTGTCAAATGGAAAAAATAATAAGGCTGGCCCATGAATTAGTAGAAGCAGGCCACTTTACTAGTATGCTGGGCTCTTCTTTCCATTGCTAGCTAAAATAATTACCATCCATTCAACCACTTTAAATGACTCCCAATGCGGACTTATGAGCCTTTCTATTAACTATAGAACATCAAAATAATATGTAGATGGCAGCTCTCTCTAAGGGATTTTGAATACACTATTAAAAAATAAAGAAGTTTCCAGTTCTCAATCTTCTAAAGCCAGGAACTCTTTCCAAATTTGATAATACCTTTTGTCAAACGCATGGAGCCCTGTGGCAAGGAAGCGGGCAGCACCACTGTCCCTTCGCAGAGAGTTTCAGAGCTCATGGATGCGGTGGCTTAGCGAACGTTGGGGATGGCCTTGGTGACCAAAACGACTCCTGTTGCCCTAGTTTCAGGCCGAAATTCGCAAACTACTAAAGGGTCAGGAAACATTTTAGTCAAACAGAGCGCAATTTTCACCCCTTGGTTCAGTTCAGTTCAGTTCAGTCGTTCAGTCGCGTCCGACTCTTTGCGACCCCATAGACTGCAGCACACCAGGCCTCCCTAGAGAGAGGCTAAATCTCAAGCAAGGTCCGAGATGCACGGATTCCTTGGCGGGGTACCAGGGCTTGCGCTGAGACGATCTGGGCTTCGGAAGGGTCTCTGCTGCCCTCTGCTGGCCACAGGTTGGTGCTGTAGCCGCCCAGAAAGTGACTCCTTCAAAGTGCTGTTGTTAAGGCCTCTCCTCCTCTTGCTGCTGCCACTGTTACCCCCACAAACTAGTACCATGTCCTAGGCTTCTCTCAGGGCCAGGGACTGAGTCAGGTGCTGTGGAGACAGAATTGACAAGTCCCGAACAAGTCTCGGACAGATTTCCAAGCGGAGAGTAACAACAAAATGCAGATCGTGTCGCCAGAGCATGGACTGGGATCGCTGAGACCCCCTCATCAGCGGTGCTGGGCTCCTACTCTGCCGAGTGAGGTTCTGCGAAAATAATAGTGTCACCTACTCGCGTTTGCACAGAGCTTTGTCGTTTTAAGCCTTCGTTGAGAATACACCTCATTTGATCATCCCAACAAACGGGTGAGGTGCGCAGAGCGAGTAGTCATATCCTCCAGGTATAGATTAGAAAACCGAGGCTCAGAGAGGGTGCGTACATTGCCAAATGTAGCACAGCCAGCTGTTAGGATACAGAGCTTGGACTTGACTAGCTGACTTCGAACTCACCGCGCTGCTTCATGCTCCTGCTTCCTGAGAGGTGGGATGTGTGTGTGCCTGTGTGTGCCTGTGTGCGCGTGTGTGTTCGGGCATGCACACTCAGTTGTGTCACTCTTTGTGATCCTGTGGGCTGTAACCCGCCAGACTCCTCTGTCCATGGGATTTCCCAGGCAAGAGTACTGGAGTGGGTTGCTGTTTCCTACTCCAGAGGTCTTCCCAACCCAGGGATCAAACCTGCATCTCCTGCATTGACACAGATTCTTTACCACTGAGCCGCCAGGGAAGCCCCTCCTGAGAGGCGGTAGATCACAGTTCAGGCCAAGTGCTGCCAGTCTTACTAGGCTCTAGCTAGACAGCAGCAGTCAGGTCACTTTACTTCTCTGCCTTGTTTCCCCTTCTTTGAAATGGGAAGGATCACCGTATTTATAAGGTTATTTTTGAACACTAAATGGTTAAAGGCTTATGCCAGCCATAGTTAGCACTTAATAAATGTCAGCGTTCAATATCACTGTCAAAACGTGAGGCAGGCAACTTAGGGCATGTGTGCCGAGTCCACACTGACAGCTCACTTTTCAGTTTTCTGGGGACCACACCTCTTCTATTTCCAAGATGATCTACAAGAATAGCAGGGCTGCTGAGTGTGGAGGAACTAATTCTGCCCTAGAGAGTTGATCTCTGCCTTTCTAGGGGCAGGGGCAGCAGGGAAACTGGTCCAGGGACGAGGACTTGTAAAAGAGAAACTTACAATGTTCTTGTTAAAAACAAGCTCATCCGCAAGTGATGTGTTGATAAGCCTCTGGAGTCACGCCACTCATATCAGTGATCAGACATATGGCTTATACATTAGCAGTTTAATTAAATCATGTTTTGAGAGACTAAGATGCTTATTTGATGTGTATTTTTAAAAATTTTTTACTGAGGTTTAGTTAAGTTACAATATAATATTAGTTTCAGGTGTACAACATAGTGATTCAAAATTTTTATACATTTTACTCCACTTAAAGTTATTATATTCTAGACCACCAAAACTACCATTTAATAGAAAAATCTGTAATCACTTTTTCAAATCCAGATGTGTATCAGAATTATCTTGGAATAAAAGATAAAATATAAATGCCCAAGTATGGCTTTTTTTCTTCAAAGCTCCACATATGTTTCTAATCAGCAGCCATGTTTAAAAACAACTGGACTATATGAGAATCTTTTACTTTTATCTAGTTTATTTCACTGTTTCTATTTCATATTCGGTGCTCCCATTTCATTTACTTATGTTTTCCAGTTTCGCTTTTTTTGATGTTCTTTCTGAGCATAGTAGAAAAGCCTTTGTATACACATATATAAAAAGTTCGTATAATGTATATTTTAGAAAACTTACGAATTTTTACCTAGCTAAAACATTTATGATGTTTTGATTCCAGTTGTTTGACTTAGTATGAAAAGAATACTAGATTTCTAATTTAAAAAATAGATATGGAACAAGCAACAAAGTTTACTGTATAGCACAGGGAACTATAGTCAATATCCTGTTAATAACCTATACTGGAAAATAATCTGAAAAATAATGTATGTATATATGTATAACTGAATCACCTTGCTGTGCACCTGAAACATTGTAAGTAAACTAT
Source organism: Muntiacus reevesi (assembly GCF_963930625.1). Taxonomy (NCBI): domain Eukaryota; kingdom Metazoa; phylum Chordata; class Mammalia; order Artiodactyla; family Cervidae; genus Muntiacus; species Muntiacus reevesi. Next base: position 115,657,002 of record NC_089271.1, on the reverse strand, counting down.
ACTTCAATAAAATATGTATATTAAGAAAAATAAAGTTATTATAAATATTGGCTGTATTTCCTGTGCTGTACAATATATCTTTATGGCTTATTAATTGGTATACATTTTAATAATTAGAAATGTCTCTTATTAGCAGGACATTTATCCAAAAAGGACGTTATAATATGTACCATATATGCAATAGGAGAATACAGGCAGAACTCTATTCATTGGGCTTCACTTTATTTTTTTTTAAGTTAACAGAGCCAACAATGGTTTTTGTTTAATTCTCTTCCAACTCTACAGACATAATTCTGCCTTCACCTTCATCACACTTTCATATGGTTTTAACAGGGGACACACCTCCTCTTCTTTTTTTTTTTTCTTTCACACCTCCTCTTCTAAGAATCTCTGTACCTGCTGGGATGCGAGGCTGGTGAAAGAAGAAGGATCCAGCAAATGGTCCAACTGGGAGTGGATTGGACTGAAATAGGCATCAGCCTGGATGCGCTCGATGAGATCGTTGTCACCCCCTTCCTGCTTGACCACGGCAGCTACCTGCTGCGAGAGCACGCTGATTTTCTCATGGCAATCCTGGCGGTTACCCCCGGCTTTCACCAAGGCCATAATGATGTTCTCTGTGGCCATGAAAGGCAGCTCCTGCCGAATGCGCCGCTCAATTACTTTGGGGTATACCACCAATCCTTCAGAAATGCTCTGCAATGTATTCAGTACAGTATCTGCAGTGAGAAACGCCTCCGCCAAACAGATTCGCCGGTTGGCACTGTCATCGAGTGTGCGCTCAAACCACTGCACAGAGGCCGTCTGCAGGGGGTCCATGACAAGGGCCATCAGGTGCCGGGCCAGGCTGCAGCACTGCTCTGAGCGCATGGGGTTCCGCTTGTATGGCATTGCACTTGAGTCAATCTGCTGTTGTTCAAAGGGCTCCTCCATCTCCTTGTTTGCCAGGAGTCGTATGTCGGTACAAATCTTGTGCACCGATGCCCCCAAGCTAGCCAGCAGAGAGCACCTCAATATCTACTTTTCGTGTATGGGTCTGCCCTGTGATGATGAAAGCCCTCTTGAATCCTGCCTTTTCTGTCACCATCTTGTCAAGCTGTTCTACCTTTTGGTCATCTCCCTCGAAGAGCTGCAGGAAACTGGCCTGGGTGCCAGTGGTACCCTTCACGCCTCGGAAGCGCAGTTTATCCCGGACACGCTTCAGGTTTTGGAGATCCACGCACAGATCCTGAATCCAGAGACAGCAACGTTTCCCAACTGTGGTCAGCTGAGCAGGCTGGAAATGTATGAAACCTAAGGTGGGGAGATTGGCTCGTTCCTTGGCAAAGTCGGCAAGCCAAGAGATCACCCTGGCAAGCTTTGGCAAAAGCAGGTCAAATGCATTTCTGAGAATAATCAGGTCTGTATTGTCTCCCACATAGCAGGAGGTGGCGCCAAGATGGATAATGCCAGCAGCTTTGGGGCAGCAGTGGGCAAACATGTGCACGTGGGCCATCACATCATGTCGTAACTGCTTCTCCTCCTCAGTTGCCATCTTGAAGTCGATGTTGTCCAGGTTTCATTTCATCTCCTGGATTTGTTCATCTGTGATAGGCAAAGCCAGTGCCTGCTCGGCCTCCACCAGCCACAGCCAGAGCTGCCGCCAGGTCCGGAATTTGTACTTGTCGCTAAACAGGAAGCACATCTCCGGGCTGGCATAACGGGAGGAAAGCGGCGAGCAGTAGCTGTCGGCCGCCTCCCGCCCGCCACGGGCGCCCCCCGCGGCCATGCCGGACTCTGGACCCCGCCGGAGCCCTGGGCTTCACTCTATTGTGCTTTGCAGATACTGGGTTTTTTACAAATTGAAAGTTTGTGACCAGCCTGCATCGAACAAGTCTATCGGCACCATTTTCCCAACAGCATTTGCTCACATTGTGTCTCAGTGTCACATTTTGTTAATTCTTGAAATAGTCCAAACTTTTTAATTGTTATTCTATTTGTTATGGTGAACTGTGATCAGTGGTCTCTGATGTTAACACTCTGACTTGCTGAAGGCTCAGATGATGGTTAGCAATTTTTAGCAATAAGGTACTTTAAAATTAAGGCATGTATAATTTTTTCAGACATACAGTTATTGAACACTTAATAGACTATGGTAGAGTATAAATATAAATTTTATATCTGCCAGGAAACCAAAAAATTCACATGACCCATTTTATTTTGAGATTTGATTTATTATCATGGTCTGCAGTCAAACCCACAATATATCCGAGGTCTGCCTGTAAATGCATTTTGTAGCAAAGGGTTGGGGGGGGGGACAATTAAAAAATGTTCCTGTTGGAAAAAATTCTCTTGTTAAAGGGAACTTTTTAATTACAGAGAACTGAACATTGCATTAAATTCATCTTACTCATACATGCAAAGCAGGGTCGGTATAGACTGGTACTAGGAATGTGGGCAAAGACTTAATTATATCAGTTTAGTTCAGTTCAGTCACTCAGTCGTTTCTGACTCTTTGTGAGCCCATGAATCGCAGCACGCTAGGCCTCCCTGTCCATCACCAACTCCCGTAGTCCACCCAAACTCATGTCCATCGAGTCGGTGATGCCATCCAGCCATCTCATCCTCTGTCATCCCCTTCTCCTCCTGCCCCCAATCCCTCCCAGCATCAGGGTCTTTTCCAATGAGTCAACTCTTCACATCAGGTGGCCAAAGTATTGGAGCTTCAGCTTCAGCATCAGTCCTTCCAATGAACACCCAGGACTTACCTCCTTTAGGATGGACTGGTTGCATCTCCTTGCAGTCCAGGGGACTCTCAAGAGTCTTCTCCAACACCACAGTTCAAAAGCATCAATTCTTCTGTGCTCAGCTTTCTTTACAGTCCAACTCTCACATCCATACATGACCACTGGAAAAATCATAGCCTTGACCAGACGGACCTTTGTTGGAAAAGTAATATCTCTGCTTTTTAATATGCTGTCTAGGTTGGTCATAAGTTTCCTTCCAAGGAGTAAGCGTCTTTTAATTTCATGGCTGCAATCACCATCTGCAGTGATTTTGGAGCCCCAAAATATAAGGTCCGACACTGTTTCCACTGTTTCCCCATCTATTTCCCATGAAGTGATGGGACCGGATGCCATTATCTTAGTTTTCTGAATTTGAGCTTTAAGCCAACTTTTTTACTCTCCTCTTTCACTTTCATCAAGAGGCTTTTTCGTTCCTCTTCACTTTCTGCCATAAGGGTGGTGTCATCTGCCTATCTGAGGTTATTGGCATTTCTCCCGGCAATCTTGATTCCCGGTTGTGCTTCCTCCAGCCCAGCGTTTCTCATTATGTACTCTGCATATAAGTTAAATAAGCAGGGTGACAATATACAGCCTTGACGTACTCCTTTTCCTATTTGAAACCAGTCTTTTGTTCCATGTCCAGTTCTAACTGTTGCTTCCTGACCTGCATATAGGTTTCTCAAGAGGCAGGTCAGGTGGTCTGGTATTCCCACCTCTTTCAGAATTTTCCACAGTTTATTGTGATCCACACAGTCAAAGGCTTTGGCATACTCAATAAAGCAGAAATAGATGTTTTTCTCGACTCTCTTGCTTTTTTGATGATCCAGCAGATATTGGCAATTTGATCTCTGGTTCCTCTGCCTTTTCTAAAACCAGCTTGAACATCTGGAAGTTCACGGTTCACATATTGCTGAAGTTTGGCTTGGAGAATTTTAAGCATTACTTTACCAGTGTGTGAGATGAGTGCAGTTGTGCAGTAGTCTGAGCATTCTTTGGGATTGCCTTTCTTTGGGATTGGAATAAAAATTGATATTTTCCAGTCCTGTGGTCACTGCTGAGTTTTGCAAATTTGCTGGCATATTGAGTGCAGCACCTTCACAGAATCATCTTTCAGGATTTGAAATAGCTCAACTGCAATTCCATCACCTCCACTAGCTTTGTTCGTGGTGATGCTTTCTAAGGCCCACTTGACTTCACATTTCAGGATGTCTGGCTCTAGGTGAGTGATCACACCACCGTGATTATCTGGGTTGTGAAGATCTTTTTTGTACAGTTCTTCTGTGTATTCTTGCCACCTCTTCTTAATATCTTCTGCTTCTGTTAGGTCCATACCATTTCTGTCCTTTATTGAGCCCATCTTTGCATGAAATGTTCCCTTGGTCTCTCTAATTTTATTGAAGAGATCTCTATTCTTTCCCATTCTGTTGTTTTCTTCTATTTCTTTGCATTGATCGCTGAGGAAGGCTTTCTTACCTCTCCTGGCTATTCTTTGGAACTCTGCATTCAAATGGGAATACCGTTTCTTTTCTCCTTTGCTTTTGGCTTCTCTTCTTTTCACAGCAATTTGTAAGGCCTCCTGAGACACCATTTTGCTTTTTTGCATTTCTTTTCCATGGGGATGGTCTTAATCCCTGTCTGCTGTACAATATCATGAACCTCCGTCCATAGTTCATCAGGCTCTCTGTCTATCAGATCTAGTCCCTTAAATCTATTTCTCACTTCCACTGTATAGTCATAAGGGATTTGATTTAGGTCATACCTGAATGGTGTAGTGGTTTTCCTTACTTTCTTCAATTTAAGTCTGAATTTGGCAATAAGGAATTCATGATCTGAGCCACAGTCAGCTCCCGGTCTTGTTTTTGCTGACTGTATAGAGCATCTCCATCTTTGGCTGCAAAGAACATAATAAATCTGATTTCGGTGTTGACCATCTGGTGATGTCGATGTGTAGAGACTTCTCTTGTGTTATTGGAAGAGGGTGTTTGCTATGACCAGTGCATTCTCTTGGCAAAACTCTGTTAGCTTTTGCCCTGCTTCATTCTGTAGTCGAAGGCCAAATTTGCCTGTTACTCCAGGTGTTTCTTGACTTCCTACTTTTGCATTCCAGTCTCCTATAATGAAAAGGACATCTTTTTTGGGTGTTAGTTCTAAAAGGTCTTGTAGGTCTTCATAGAACCATTCAACTTCAGCTTCTTCAACGTTACTGGTTGAGGCATAGACTTGGATTACCGTGATATTGAATGGTTTGCCTTGGAAATGAACAGGGATCATTCTGTCATTTTTGAGATTGCATCCAAGTACTGCATTTCGGACTCTTTTGTTGACAATGATGGCTACTCCATTTCTTCGAAGGGATTCCTGCGCACAGTAGTAGATGTAATGGTCATCTGAGTTAAATTCACCCATTCCAGTCCACTTTAGTTCGCTGATTCCTAGAATGTCGACATTCACTCTTGCCATCTCCTGTTTGACCACTTCCAATTTGCCTTGATTCATGGACCTAACATTCCAGGGTCCTATGCAATATTACTCTCTACAGCATTGGACCTTGCTTCTATCACTAATCACATCCACAACTGGTTGCTGTTTTTGCTTTGGCTCCATCCCTTCATTCTTTCTGGAGTTATTTCTCCACTGATCTCCAGTAGCATATTGGGCACCTACCGACCTGGGGAGTTCTTCTTTCAGAATGCTATCATTTTGCCTTTTTGCACTGTTCATGGGGTTCTCAAGGCAAGAATTCTGAAGTGGTTTGTCATTCCCTTCTCCAGTGGACCACATTCAGTGAGACCTCTCCACCATGACCCGTCCGTCTTGGATGGCCCCAAGCAGCATGGCTTAGTTTCACTGAGTTAGACAAGACTGTGGTCCTGTGATCAGATTGGCTAGTTTTCTGTGATTGTGGTTTCAGTGTGTCTGCCTTTGATGCCCTCTTGCAACACCTACCGTCTTACTTGGGTTTCTCTTACATTGGACGTGGGGTATCTCTTCACAGCTGCTCCAGCAAAGTGCAGCCGCTGTTCCTTACCTTGGAGGAGGGGTATCTCCTCATGGCCGCCCCTCCTGACCTTGAACGTAAAGTAGCTCCTCTTGGCCCTCCTGCACCCATGCAGCTGCCGCTCCTTGGATGTGGAGTAGCTCCTCCCGGTTGCCACCCCTGACCTTGGGCGAGGGGTAGCTCCTCACGGCCACGCTTCTGCACGGCCGTCGCGTATTTAAATTGGAACTTTTATCTCTATGCCCTGGGATCTCATGACAATCCCTCCTCCCACTTGGCTGCTTCTCCTCAAATCTTCCTGAGGCTCCTCTTTTGGCTCCTGCATGAACTCTTCTTTCTCTACCATCCCCTAAATGTCAGTATTCTCCAGGGATTTTTCCTTGGCCCACAGCCCTCACACACTACACTTTCTTCCTAAGTGATGGCATCCTTTCCCATAACATCAATGACCATTGATGATCAAGTTGATGACTCCAAAGTCACCATCTCCTACCAAGATTTCTCCTAGGTGCCTGAGACTCACCACCTTCCTGGCTACTGGGCATAAGTACCTGGAGGTCCCATAGACACCAGTCCCTCTTAAATGTGTTCTGCCACCTGTTTTCTCTGCATCATTTAATGATGCTCGTATTCGTTAGTAGTCACTCTCCATGCCCTCTGCCATTTTACTACCCCACCAGCAATGTGTGATGGTCAATTTCTTTGGGGGTCATTCTTATTTTTTTCCTTAAGAAAAAGCATTTGTTTATTTGGCACACATGATCTTTGATCTTTGGTGTGGCATGTGGGATCTTTTTTTAGTTGGGGCGTGTGCGATCTAGACCACCAGGGAAGTCCCTCTTTGGGAGTCATTCTTGGTCCCTCCCTCTCCTTCAGTTCACGCATCTAAACACTTAACACCCCAGCCATACTGATCTGCGCATGGTCTCCAAAAGAAACATGCTTTTCCTCCTCTGTCCTTTCTGCCTAGAATGTCTTTCCCAGCTCTTTTCATCTAGGGAGCACTTAGTCATTCTTTAAGATTCATTACCTCTAGGAACTCTTTCTGCCCCTCCTGTTCTGTGAGCTTTCTGCACCCTGTTGGAGTTGTCTTCCCCCAAAAGGCTGGGACACACCCTATCCCCAACTCCTGCTTAGCTCACTAAGTCCTCTCTTGAAATTTATCAGGCACTCTATCAAGAGTTGTTAGATTAGTGAATGTGAAAGTCACTCAGTTTTGTCCAACTCTTTGCGACCCCATGGGTTATATAGTCCATGGAGTTCTCCAGGCCAGAATACTGGAATGGGTAGCCTTTCCCTTCTCCAGGGGATCTTTCCAACCCAGGGATTGAACCCAGGTCTCCTGCATTGCAGACAGGTTCTTTACCAGCTGAGCCACAAGGGAAGCCAGAGAATACTGGAGTGGGTAGGCTATCCCTTCACCAGTGGATCTTCCTGACCCAGGAATCAAACCGGGATCTCCTGCATTATAGGTGGATTCTTTACCAACTGAGCTATGAGGGAAGCCCTTGAATGTCCTCAAATGAGCTGCAATACAATATTTATTGGGTGCCATCTTCACAAGCAGACACCGAAGGCTACAAGGACTTCAGTCATGGAGGAATGGCCTGGTGTACCAGTCCCATCGCAGCAGCACACAGCTCTCCTTGCCAGGAAAGTCTTAGGCAGCTTGAAAGTTTGTCCTCTATCTGACAGGTGGCTCTTGACTTGAACATGCTGAACATGAAACTAACTCAGACCTACCAGGAAGCAGATGCCTTAGCAGATCCCCTTTAAACTCCAAAACCTCTGCCAAAGAGGAGGGTGGCTACTGCCTGCGCCTAAATCAAGAGCTCTATAGCGTGGGGCAGAATGAAGCTCCTTCCCTCTCTGATTCTGTTCCAAAGTACCATCCCATCTTGGGGAGCCTCCATAGATTTTTGTTTCTCTTTTGTTTTTGGACACACCACACAGCATGTGGTATCTTAGTTCCCCAACCAGGGATGGAACCTGCGCCCCCTGCATTGGAAGTGCAGAGTCTTAACCACTGGACCCCCAGGGAAGTCTGGGGGGCTTCCATATTTAATGCCCCTCCATGCTGTTTCCTCAGAATCCCAGATCCACCTGCATGGCTGGTTCTCGGATCTCTGTCTGCTCCACCTTGTTCACTTGGTAGCAACTGATTGGCCAACTACACCAAGTGCCAAGCCCATGAGTTCACAGGAGCCCATCTCTCTGAGGAGGACATCAGCTTTGCCAGCCTACTGTCTGCTCAAAGTCAGTCCGCATACTTGGCCCCTTGATTAGGTATTCAGTTTACATGTATCTCAATGCTAATATGAGGCAACAATGCTAATCACACATATTGCATGCCAAATATAAGGGAAAACACAGACTATGAACATATTAGAATACTTGATTATTTTAGCTATGCTTTATTGCTATTTAATTCTTGATTCTCAATCTTGACTGCACCTTGAAATCACCTGTCTTCTGCATTGGCAGGTGGATTCTTTACCACTGAGCCAGCAGGGAAGCCAACCTAGGGAGGTTTTTGTTGTTGTTAAAAATACCAATACCTATAAATAAGTGAAACAATCAATCAACAGTAACTTAATATTAATTAATTAATTAACTTAAAAAAACTGATTCCTGAGTCTCCCTCCCAGAGATTCTGATTTAATTCATTCACAGTGCAGCCTGGACACCAAGAGTTCTTAAAGCTCTCCAAGCAATTCTAACACAAAAGCAGCGATGAGATCACTTTCCTTCCATTTACTTCCTAGACCACAAATCCCCTCCGTTTGACTTGGTTCTGGGCAGTGGACATCAGCAACGTGATAACTCGGTCTTACAATGACTTTAGTTCCCCCACCCCGTGGTATCCAAACTGAAAGCCCAGAATGAGAGAAACCCACGCTACAGAGTGACTCGCTGGGGTTTGGTGCCAAATCTTACAACGCCCACTCTCCAATCCAGGGTGACTAAATTATGAAGTAGCACCACCCCAGCCCCCGCCTTTTCAGTCCCTCACAGCGCCCGCTCTCACCTATTTTATAATTAGTAGCTGATTAACATGAAAAAGATCTTCCTTCCTGAATGAGGCCTCACAATTGTGTTTTTCAACTTCTGACCCAAATTGCTGTACCACTTGGGGTTTTTGTTTGTTTGTTTGCTTGCCTCTTCTATTCACTCACTGAACTCTTTTTTTTTTTTTTTTTGTATTTCACAATGATTTATTTTGCACATAAGAAACACTTGAGAACTGGGACACTCACTGAATTCTTGAAACTCCTTTTTTTGTTTTGTTTTTTAAATTTTTATTGGAGTACAGTTGATTTACAAAGTTGTGTTAGGTTCAGATATACAGCAAAGTGAATCAGTTATATGTATACATATATTTACTTAAGAGTCTATTCCCATATAGGACATTACAGAGTATTGAGTAGAGTTCCCTGTGCTATACAGTGGGTCTTTATTAGTTATTTATTTTTATATATAGTCATGTGTGTACATTAATCTCAGTCTCCCAAGTTATCCCCCTCCCCTTACACCCTGGAAGGATAGGTTAGTTTTCTACATCTGCAACTCTATTTCTGTTTTGTAAATAAATCTGTTTGTACCATTTTTTTAGATTTCACATATAAGCGATATCATGTGATATTTGTCTTTCTCTGTCTGAGTTACTTCACTCAGTGTGATAATCTTTAGGTCCATCCATATTGCTGCAAATGACATTTATCTTGCTCTTTTTTGTGGCTGAGTAATATTCCATTGTATAGATGTACCCCATCTCCTTCATCCTTCCTGTCTATGGACATTTAGATTACTTCCACTGAAACTCCTTTTGAACAAAGCAGCTAGGAAGCTGATTTAGGCTGTTTCTGCACACCAACAGTAAGTAAAAAAAACTTACTTTTTATTTTTGCAGGAAAAGATAAAGATCAACAGCCATAGGGGACCAAGACTCAAGGAAACCAGATTCAATTTTCCATGTGACACAGAGAGTTTGTATTCTGAGATTAGGATTTACCTAATCAAGACTCTCTTGTTTCCAGGGAGAATGTAGATTCTACATGTTGGGTTTTAGGGTGCACATAATGGGTGTTTTTGAGACATTTCCCCAGCAGTTTATTACTGGGGTACAAGACAGAGGTACCACTGCAGCCTTCTCCCTGAGAAGGTTCCTCCCACAAAGCTTCTCACTTCCTTTTCAAAATTTACTTATTTCACTCATCAGTAAGAACATGAAATGTCTTTTTCTCTTCTCTATGATCATCTCCCCAACTCAGCAACTTCATGCACCTCCGTCACTTTGATTTATGCAAATGATGCTAAATGTCAACCTATTGAAGATCTGTAAGGACCGTGGGTAGTGTCACCCACTGCCCTGAAAAGCCAACGGATTTCAACTCTCTGAACGGATGTCAGAGAGGGGCAAAGCTGAGCCCACGGGATGTCTTCCTGCCGTGCTTCTCAAAGGAGTGAGTCAAGGTGACTTGGGCACCTTGTTGCGGAAGCCACATCTCCTACAACCCTGAATGGCACCATTTTGGCAAAAAAGGAATAGTCCCTGAGAGACTTTTCCCCCCAACTGTGAATTCTTAGAGAGCCACGACATCATTCTGACACATAATGAAGCAGAAACTTTTGATCCCAACCACAGTCTGATCTCACTGGATTGGCAACAGCCCCAGCACGCTGATAATTTAGATGAGGGTGCCCCCAGTTGAGGTCTTTACATGAGGCCTTATGAATTAGTCTGTGAGGATGGCCTTATACTGTGCTTGGCACACAGGTAGGAAGCATCCATTGTGTGTGAGGTATTGCTTTGATTATTTAAAATTCTTTTCCAGAACATTCCACTAGTGCCTGAAAAGTAGGCCTACTGTGACTGGGATTTGGTCTCAAACACATCATGACTATCTTGTTGGCGGGGGCTTCCCAGGTAATGCTAGAGGTAAAGAACCTGCCTGCCAATGCAGGGGACATGGATTCGATCCCTGGATTGGGAAGATCCTCTGGAGAAGGAGATGGCAATCCACTCCAGTATTCTTGCCTAGGAAATCCCATGGACAGAGGAGCCTGGAAGGCTACAGTCCATGGAATCAAAAGAGGTGGACACAACTGAGCATGCACACACACACACACACACACACACACACACACCCTGGAAAGCTACAGTCCATGGAGTCCAAAGAGTTGGACACAACTGAGCATGTACGCGCACGCGCACACACACACACATCCTGTTGGTAGCTGGTCTGGTGCTCTAGGATAGTCAAAACCATTCCAAGAAACCTCAGAGAAAGGTCTAAATTCTTCGATTGGGTTGGAATTCAATGAATTCTAATTGGTCTTGAAATAATTGGATCAGTGTCTGAGGCTTGGAAAGGCAAGTGTTTTCTTTTGCTGTAAGGGATTTGATGTGACTTTGGCATTAATATCAAACTTGCACTATTTTGCTTGCTTCCTTAGGAAGAAAGTGGGTGCTTGCCCCTCAAGTCCAGGGTAAGGTGCTTAGCAGAACTTCATTCAATTTCTCAGCAGGGAGTGACGCATGAGCTTAGTGGGTAGGAAGTTGACTGTGAGTTGTTATGTGGCTGTGAGGTGTCAGGGGTTTGAGCTGAAAATAATCAAGGCCCAAAATACTCAAGACCTTCTCTCTAAGTGCCTAAAAGAATTTACTCAGAGACCTGGTTCCAGAATAGAGCTATCAGCAGAGACATCTGCAGAGAATATAGGCTGGGTGTGGAAGGCAGAACAGAGCCTAGAGATCAGAGTCCACTCTGTGTCCCCTTGCATCTACAGGGCCCAGCCAACATTTCTTTACCAAACATCTGCTTGACCATCTCTAGGTCAGTTGCCTTCCCACCCCTTTTGAAGTCCCAAACCACTACCCCCAACATCCTCTTTTGTCTTTAACTGAAGATGGTATTTAAGGTGAGGGTTTCATCCATTTGGGGAGTTACTGATTTTGCCTGGGTCTCTCCCATGTATATGTCTTATTAAACTTTTGTGTAATTTTCTGATATTCATCAGTTTCATATCAGTTGAATTCTTAGGCCAGCCAGAAGAACCAAGAAGGGTAGAGGAAAATCTTCCTCTCCAACACCTTTGTGGTAAAACAGCACAACCGTGCTCAGAGGAGACACTCACCCATGTTCACTGGAGACAGCCCAACAAATCCATCCTTTTGTCCCTCCTGGAAAAGAAGTAAGAGGGAACTTGGTTGTGCTGGTATGAGCTCCTGCTGGCTCGGGAGAGTGGATAAATGTTCAGAAATTTAGAAAACTGATTACTAAACACACTGCTATTAAAAATTAAATTATATAGGGACTTCCCTTGTGATCCAGTGGCTAAGACTCTGAAGGGGGTCAGGGTTCAACCCCCTGGTCAGGGAAGTAGATCTCACATGCCACAACTGAGAATTAACATGCTACAACTAAAGATCCTGCATGCCGCAACTAAGATCCAGGACAGCCAAATAAACAAATAAAAGTTAAAATTAAAAATTAAATTATATAAACTTACAATTAAATCAAATATACTTAAAGACAGGCAATAAGTACTCAAAGTATATTACTTCCTCATCATTTTTTTTTTATTGTGCTTTTTCCCAAGTCAATGTTGAGTGACCTCACACTGATGGCTTGAAATTGACCATGGTAGAAGTATTTATACCATGGAAATCAGCAATCACTATAACTAGGAATTTTTTTTCAGAAAACCAGTTATTAAACATTGACCAACATAACCACTGGAGCTAGACTAGCAAATCCATGGTTTCAGTAACTCTAGGAAGCCACATGGCTACAGGCTTTCAGTCTAGGGTGGGGAGTATGAGAAGACCTTAAACAAAAGGCCTGAAGGAAAATTAGGAGTGAAGACCCAGAAGCAAGAGAGGGCAGACTTGTTTTTCCTTTGGCCATGCTGCGAGGTTTGTGGGATCTTAGTTCCCTGACCAGGAATTGAACCCGGGCCCTCAGCAGTAAGAGCATGACATCCTAACCACTGGACAGCTAGGGAATTCCCAGGGCAGAATTGATTGACCGGAAAAGATATGTTCTTTGCCTTCAGGGGATCTCAGTCCAGTGGGAGAGACAGGAAGAAACAGGCAGAAAGGAGTACGCAGTTAAGTGCTCAGCTCGGACCCACCAGGACAGCTTTCGAAGCACAGAGGAAGACACCTTCTTGGTGGGGGTGAAGGAAGGCTTCCTAGAGGAGGTGATGTGGCATCTTAAACTGAGATCAAAAGATCATTAGGAGCAGCCATGTCTCTTGGAAACTGAGGCAGAAAAGTAATGTCTTCTTATATATTAAAATATGTTGCCAAGATATTCTGCAAAAGAGTGGAGAATAATAATTATTTTTAAAAGGAGTTCTCAAGAAGTGTCTCAGACTTTTTTTTTTTTTTTTAGACTTTTTTAACTTATGTAATTCTTAATAAGTTGCCTTGTGGGTGTGAGGGGGCCTCATTTTCTAGGACAGCCTTCCACCCAGTACAGAGCTTTGCTTGACCATAGGCCAGCCTGAGGTCTTCCAATTTTTGCCTAAATGTTATAGGGGTTTAGCCGGGTGGAGAAGGAAATTGGGTGCATTTATTAAATTCTGAACTAAATGGGAGCAAATGTCTCATTTGGGGGAGTAATTCCTAAGTTGTATATTCAGAAGTCTGGCATTTGCTAAGTCCTTGGGTTTTCTGAGCAAAGCTTAAACCACACCATTCTTTTCTCAATGATCTACATTCATATAAACATCACAGCCTAACTTTTCCAAGAAAAAATGGCTTTGGGATAAGGATGGATCACATTCTGGCATATGTGTGAGGAGCAGGAACCTTGAACAGCAAATGGGTCTCTAAAGACAGAGACTCTAAGAAATAGATGTGGTCTCACTTTGGTAATAACACCGGGGGAAAATACCTACTCTTTGTGTTTGGTGCCTTTAAAAAAAACAACAACTAAAGGTCAGATTAGCAAGCTAAAAATGAAACTAGAATGGAGGTGAGGAAAGAAGGAGTAGTTTAACACTTTACTCCACCCCTGAGAAGAGGAAATAGATCTAGTTCATCCAAGCCCCTGGGAAAGAAATGTGGGCCCTTCATGTTACAAATGGAAGGAATCCCTTTGCAAATAAACTCTCTGCAAGAAACCTGGGCTAAACTTTTGGTTTTCATTGATTCCTTTGTATTCTAGTCAAATTTCTTGTTGGCAAGGCACAGAAGTTCATCAAGCTATTTCAGATCAAGGATGGTGCGGCAACTGGATTAACTCAGAAATGTTTACTGAGCATCCACTATGTGCCAGGTTGTGAGCTAGGAGTCCCAGAAGCAGTGGCCAAATTGGACACAGGCTCTGTCCTCACGGAGTGCCCAGTCTAGCAGGAAAAAGCCCACACTACACTCACAAGTACATGATTTGTTATTCAATTCTAAGTGTGATGAGCACTCTGAAAGAAAGGAACAAGACACTGTGAGATCTACTGGGGAGGAAGAAATTTTCCTCTATCCTTCTAGGTTCTTTTGGCTGGTTTAAGAATTAAATTGACATTAAGCAGATTACCAGGAGAAAATCAAGCCAAGTTTAAGAACATATATATCTGGTAGAGACCCAGGAAAACTAACTCCCCAAATGATTGAAACTCTCACCTTAAATACTAACTTCAGCTAAAGACAAAAGAGGATATTCAGGGTAGCGGTTTGGGGCTTCAAAGGGGAGAAAGGCAATTCATACGGAGCTGGAAAAGCAAATATTTGGTAAACAAATGTTTGTTGCTTTGTGTGGAGATAATAGGATACAAAGAGGAATTATACGAGACTTTGCTGGGTTCTGCCCTTTGTGCACACTTAGTTCTCACTATAATTACCAATGATGGTAGCTCCCAGCCTGGAAATGGCTGTCAAACTACACTCTTTCGGCAGTTAGGGGGAGCTTCTTCCTGAGTCATTTTGGGCCTTGATTGTTTTCAGCTTGAAATAATTACAGCTTGAAATTACAAAGAGATATCTTGGGGTGGCAAATTTTGCTCTCCTACAGATTCCATAGGGCCCCAACGTAATGGAACTGGAGAAAAGGTCAAGAGAAAATTTCCTAAAGAAATGGTATCGAAAACATTCAGGAGCATGCCATTAGCTGGGATGAGGGAGGCATATCTGGTAACTTTGCTTCCTAATTCCCTTATCAAGCAGTGCATCCCAAAATCTGCAAGGAAATTGAAAAAGTGAAACTCATAAACAAGGCAGAAGAATAATCCTTCAAATTTATTTTATGTTGGCAGGATCCTTCAACTAGATGTTCCTGGATCTTCCATTCACCCAGGGGTTTATTTCTTGACTGCACCAGACAAAATGCTCTCTAGTTTGACATGTAAAATGTGTGTCTCTATAGTGCTATACCCAGAAGGCACCCAAGAAAGGAATTTTCATTGGTAAAAGCATTGCCTTAGTCATGGGAATGGTGTGACTAACAGGTAGTGGGAGTGCTGAGTGAATTAAAGCTTTAATTGTTGTCTGGCCTGAGAAAGTAACTGACCTCAGATTTGTGCAACACTCAGCACTTTCCATTTTGTAGAAACTTTTTTTTCAGTTATAATTGCATAAAAGAGCCTTTCCTCTTTAGATTTCACTTTGAACTCTACCTCTGGCTGAACCTAAATATCAGAATGAAACTCAGTCAAAACCACAGTGTAGACCCCAAATAAGTACAGGTTTACTTGGAGCCTGAAGATATTCTCAAAAGTTTTTGAGGGGGTGCAGAATGAAAGAACCAGCCTCACTCGGAATTACAATAACGAGTGACACCTAAAACCATGGGTTCTAGGCCTTGGCCACCACAAGAGGTGGGTGGTGAAATAATAATCATGATGATGATAACACTTACTACAACTACTCCTGTGTATTGGGCTTCCCTGGTGGTTCAGATAGTAAAGAATCTGCCTGCAATGCAGAGACCTGGGTTCAATCTCTGGGTCGGGAACATCCCCTGGAGAAGGGAATGGCTACCTACTCCAGTATTCTCTTCTGGAGAATTCCGTGGACAAAGGAGCCTGGCAGGCTACAGTCCATAGGGTCGCAAAGAGTCAGACACGACTGAGTGACTAACACTTTCACTTTCACTTTATATGCCAGGAGGTGTCATGATGACCAATTTTGCAAAATCTCGTTGGCTCACGCCAGCAATCGTCTGGGTTAGTTGTGTTTAAGACCTCATTTTATAGATGAGGAAACGAGGCTTATAGGATTCAACACAAATGGTTCACATTCTCACAACCTGTAAGTTTCAGAGCTGGGACATAAACATACATTTATTTACCTTGTGTCAGTGTCCATGTTCTTAGCCGAGGCCAGGTAAAGTGGGAAATATTTGAATTAATAATAAGCTGATTTCCAAAGCAAGGGAGCAGAGTGTCTTTATTATGTCTAAATTCCTATAAATTAATGACAAACCACACTTGTTATATTTAATACATATACAATTATATAAAGCTGAAGATTCTGGTGCTCTTGATAACTTTTATTCTTACTAGACACCCTTATTGAAGTGCTTCTTACTGTGTTAATAAAAATAAGTTTTATTGTCCAATCAGAAATCTTGCTGTCTTGAATCAAGGAAGGACTAGAAGGAGGCAGAGTGATAGAGGACTGTATGCCTTAGCTAGGTTAACAAAAAGATTTTGATTTTCCCTGGAGTGATCACAATGGGCAAAGCTGCTTACTTTAGCAATACTCTTTGGGGCTGTTGTGCGTGTGTGTTAAGTCACTTTGGTTGTGTCTGACTCTTTTTTGTGTGTGTGTCTGACTCTTTGCGACCCTATGGACCATAGCTCACCAGGCTCCTCCATCCATGGGATTCTCCAGGCAAGAATACTGGAGTGGGTTGTCATGCCCTCCTGGGGATCTTCCCGACCCAGGGGTTGAATTCGTGTCTCCTATGTCTCCTGCATTGGCAGGTGGATTCTTTCCCACTAGCACCACCTGGGAAACTCCCTTTGAGGCTGTTATACATGGAGAAAAGTTGGGACCAGGAAGGTAGATGAGTAATAACAGCACTAATAATAGACACGCATGCTCAGAAGGTAAAGAATCTGCCTGCGATGCAGGAGACATGGATTCAGTCCCTGGGTTGGGAAGATCCCCTGGAGCATGGCAACCCGCTCCAGTATTCTTGCCTGGAGAATCCCACGGACAGAGGAGTCTGGTGGGCTACAGTTCATGGGGTCACAAAGAGTCGGACACGACTGAGCCACTAAGTAAGCACAGTGCAGCACATGCAGCCTTTCACAGTTGACTAAGTATTTCGTATTTGGAGTCTTTCACTTGGTCTGCAAGTGTTTTCTTAAATAATGCTTTATGTTGAAATAATTAAAATGGGTCAAGTGATGCAGTGGTAAGGAATCCGCTTACCAATGCAGGAGATGTAAGAGAGTCGGGTTCTATCTCTGGGTCAGGAAGATCTCCTGGAGTAGGAAATGGCACCTCATTCCAGTATTCTTACCTGGAAAATGCCATGGACAGAGGAGCCTGGTGGGCTACAGTGCAGGGAGTCACAAAGAATCGACACGACTGAGTACGCACGGTCAATTATAAATTCATAGGAGGTTGTAAAGAAATACACAGGGAAGATATGAGCAGCCTTTCCCTCAGGTCAGTTAAGTTCAGTCGCTCAGTCATGTCCGGCTCTTTGCGACCCCATGAACCGCAGCACACTAGGCCTCCCTGTCCATCACCAACTGCCAGAGTCTACCCAAACCCATGTCCATTGAGTCGGTGATGCCATCCAACCATCTTTTCCTCTGTCGTACCCTTCTCCTCCTGCCCTCAATCTTTCCCAGCATCAGGGTCTTTTCAAATGAGTCAGCTCATCGCATCAGGTGGACAGAGTATTGGAGTTTCAGCTTCAACATCAGTCCTTCCAATGAACATTCAGGACTGATTTCCTTTAGGATGGAGTGGTTGGATCACCTTGCAGTCCAAAGGACTCTCCAGAGTCTTCTCCAACACCACAGTTCAAAAGCATCAATTCTTCTGTGCTCAGCTTTCTTTATAGTCCAACTCTCACATCCATACATGACCACTGGAAAAACCACAGCTTTGACTAGACGGACCTTTGTTGGCAAAGTAATGTCTCTGCTTTTTAATATACTATCTAGGTTGGTCATAACTTTCCTTCCAAGGAGTAAGCGTCTTTTAATTTCATGGTTGCAATCACCATCTGCAGTGATTTTGGAGCCCCCAAAAATAAAGTCAGCCACTGTTTTCACTGTTTCCCTATCTATTTGCCATGACGTGATGGGACCAGATGCCATGATCTTAGTTTTCTGAATGTTGAGCTTTAAGCCAAATTTTTCACTTTCTTCTTTCACTTTCATCAAGAGGCTTCTTCACTTCTTTCACTTCTTCACTTCTTTCATCAAGTTCTTCTTCACTTTCTGCCATAAGGGTGGTGTCATCTGCATATCTGAGGTTATTGATATTTCTCCCGGCAATCTTGATTCCAGCTTGTGCTTCCTCCAGCCCAGCGTTTCTCATGATGCACTCTGCATATAAGTTAAATAAGCAGGGTGACAATATACAGCCTTGACGTATTCCTTTTCCTATTTGGAACCAGTCTGTTGTTCCATGTCCAGTTCTAACTGTTGCTTCCTGACCTGCATACAAGTTTTTCAAGAGGCAGGTCAGGTGGTCTGGTATTCCCATCTCCTTCAGAATTTTCCAGTTTATTTTGATCCACACAGTCAAAGACTTTGGCATAGTCAATAGAGCAGAAATGGATGTTTTTCTGAAACTCTCTTGCTTTTTCGATGATTCAGCGGATGTTGGCAATTTGATCTCTGGTTCCTCTGTCTTTTCTGAAACCAGCTTGAACATCTGGAAGTTCACAGTTCACGCATTGGTGAAGCCTGGCTTGGAGAATTTTGAGCATCACTTTACTAGCGTGTGAGATGAGTGCAATTGTTCGGTAGTATTATACAACTATAGCACAATAGGGAAGTCAAGAAATTGCTACCAGTAAAATCTAGGGGTCATATTCAAGTTCTATCAGTTATATACATACACTTGTGTATGTGTGTGTGTGTATAACTTCATGAAATTTTATCACATGTGAAGATTTGTATAACCACCACCACAATCAAAATGCTTGACCGTGAAGTCACCACAACACTCTTGTGTTATGCCTTTATAGCCACACCCATCCTCTCCCCTCCTCTCTCCTCACCCCTGGGAACCACAAATCTACTCTCTTATCATTACAGTTTTGCCATTCTGAGAATGTTATATAATACTTATACAGTATTTATTCTTTGGGGATCAGCTTTTGCCTCCTCAGCACAATTCCCTCAAGACTCATCCAAGTTGTCACCATGTGTCAGTGGTACACTCCTCTGTTTTGCTGAGCTGTATTCCACAGTATGGATGTACTTCACTTTGTTTAACCAGTCACCTACTGAAAGACATTTGGGTAGTTTCCAGTTTGGGGCTA
Source organism: Muntiacus reevesi (assembly GCF_963930625.1). Classification (NCBI taxonomy): domain Eukaryota; kingdom Metazoa; phylum Chordata; class Mammalia; order Artiodactyla; family Cervidae; genus Muntiacus; species Muntiacus reevesi. The sequence continues at coordinate 115,637,779 of NC_089271.1, read as the reverse complement.
TTATAAATAGCCACTATAATATTTGTGTGCAAGTTCCTGCAAATTTAGGACCATAGAGAGGTTTGTAGTATTCCCTTATTATCCTTTATGGGCTTTCCAGGTGGTTCAGTGGTAAAGAATGTCCCTGCCAATGCAGGAGACACAAGTTAGATTCCTAGGTCAGGAAGGTCCCTTGGAGGAGGAAATGGCAACCCACTCTAGTATTCTTGCCTGGGAAATCCCATGGACAGAGGAGCCTGGAGGGCTGCAGTCCGTGGGGTCGCAAAGAGTCGGACACGACTGAGTGACTGAACTGAACTGATAGTTGCTTTACAACGTTGTGTTAGTTTCTTACTGTACAGCAAAGTGAATCAGTCATACGTATACATATATCCTCTCTTTTTTGGATTTCCTTCTCATTTAGGTTACTACAGAACACCAACTAGAGTTCCTTGTGCCACACAGAAAGTTCTCATTACTGTTATCTGTTTTACACATAGTAGTGTATATATGTCAATCCCATACTCCTGATTCATCTCACCCCCCTTCCTCCTTTTGGTAACCATAAGTTTGTTTTCTACATCTGTGTCTCTACTTCTGCCTTGCATCATCTCCACCATTTTTCTAGATTCCACATGTAAGTGATATTATATGATATGTTTTTTCTCTTTCTGACTTCTTTCACTCTGTATGACAATCTCTAGGACCATCCACATCTCTCTGAATCAACCTGGCCTCTTAAACCTCAAATATCACTTCTCCAGTCACACCGAACTACCTGTGGTTCTCTCCATTAGTCATTCTCTTGTTTTCCTCTGAGCTTTTGCATACACCAGTCTCACCTCTGCCTCATCCAGAATCCATCCCTACTCCTCTGGCAGATTCCTATCATCTTTTCAAAAATCAGCTATGGGGCTAGCTCTTCCAGGAGGGCTTCCTCTCTGGACAGAGGTCAGCATGTGTGATTCTGGGTTCCCATGTTCACACCTTCACTAAACCATAGACAATATATCCCTATCCTGGAGGACAGGGACCAATGCTTACTCACTCCGTAGCCCTACACTTAATTGGGTGTCAGTCACAGAACATGCCTTCAAGAATGGATTAAAAAAAATCACTGCCCTGGGAAAGATGGATTCCAATGTAAAGAATAAACTTCCCATTTCAGGAATAAAATATGTTGCTTAGTGAATAGGGTTCAACCTCTAGATGGCTGATGATCTAGAAAAAAGATATGCAGAGATGGGAAATTAGCTGGCCTCCGAGTACTCTTCCATATCTGAGAATCTCAGGTTCCATGAAAGCATGACCTTTTTCTTTTCTTTATTTTGACTGGAATAGTGCTTTTGAACTGGAGGGCATCTCCCCTCTGAACTGACTGAGTAGGCCAGGGTTAGAAAAGGTACTTTCCAGAAGTTTACCATCCCAGGCAGACTCACAGTGCCTGGCTTCGCCTTCTCAGCACCTCTGACTTCCCATCTGAAAACTGACTAATACTTGCTAATTGTATGTTCTGAGATCCTTTGAAGAAAATGCCATAGTGTGTAAGTATCAAGTATTGTTATGAATAATAAAAATGGATGAAGTTTCTGTTGCTTACTCCCTGAGAGACATTATAGAAAATGGATGTCTCTTAGCAAATTGCAAGTCTGCATTGTAGAAAAGAGACTGGAAGAACACATTCGAACCCTCAGTCCTTTGCATTCAACGTAGCAATGTGTTTGTTTCTGCATGACTCTCCTTAATCTGTTCTGGATGCTATAAAAAAAATTAGTGTAGACTGGGTGGCTTACAAACAACAGAAATTTATTTCTTACACTTCTGGAGGCTGGAAGCCCAAGATCAAGGCAACAGCAAATTTGATGTCTGGTGAGAGCCCACTTCCTGATTTATAGATGGCATCTTCTTGCTGTGTCCTCATGTGGTTGAAGGGGGCAAGGCATCTCTCTGAGATAGCTTTATAAGGGCACTAGTCCCATTCATGAGGCCTTCACATTCTTGACCTCATCACCTCCCAAAGGCCCTACCACCTAATGCCATCACATTGAGCATCAGGATTTCAACATATGAATTTTGATGGGGACACATTCAGTCTACAGCATCCCCTGAGTACAAAAATGTCATAGAGTCTTTTGGTGTTATTGTGGACTGTACTCATCAGTCTCCCATCAAAGACAATGAAGCTTCACTCAGTGGCTGTTTAGTGTTTTGTCTAGAGCAGCACTCCCCTTCTGGAAAAATGCTCTTTTCTCCACTCCCACCATGTGATGGAAGGAACACTGCTACGTTCTTGCCAAACTCTGTTGCCTGGATGCAGTGATTAGTAGAGATGTGGGCACCTGATCCAAGCTAGGCCAATCAAAATCTCTCCTGAGACTTCTAATACATTCAGGAAAAACTGGTAGAAATTCCTCTCTGACAGCAACTCTGGGAGATATGAGTACAGATCTGGCCAGCTACTATGTATCTAGCTGTGTGTCAAGAAATTAGTCTGAGAGTATGAGGCTGACACTCAGAGAGGCAGAGATGGGAGTCTGAAAAAGAAAGGGAGAGGAAAGGGAGAAAGAAAGAGAATCCTGTCAGTTATCACAGGCTTTTGTTTCAGTTGGCCTCGACTTTCCCATGGCGTGGTAACATTAACCAAGAAGTCTCCCATATTGGCATAAGCAAAATTCCAGCTGGGTTTAAGCCACAAGAATCCTAATACACACAGGAAACATGCTATATGCTGCAGAAATGAAGAGCCTTATAGTCTCCATGTACTTTCAACTCAAGAGAGAGTATTTTCTTTTTTTTTTTTCAAACCACTTTGTTGAGGTCTGTTTGACAAAAAGCTGTGCATTAAATATCAACATACAGAACTTGATGAGTTTGGGGTAAGTATACATCTGTGAAACCATCATCACAACTTTTCCCGTAAGCATATCCATCACCTCCATTTCTTCCCACTTCTTTTACTATTATTATTATTTTGTGATAAGAACACTTAAACATAAGATTTACTCTCTTAGCAAATTTTCCAGTATACAATAGAGTATTGTTAACTACAGGCACTATTCCATACAATAGGTTTCTAGGACTTATTCATCTTTTTTATTGCAGTATAGTTGATTTACAATGTTGTGTTAATTCCTGCTGTACAGCAAAGTGATTTCGTTATTTTTGTTGTTGTTCAGTCGCTAAGTCACGTCCGACTCTTTGTGACCCCATGGACTGTAGCATACCAGGCTTCCTTGCCCTTCACTATCTCCCAGAGTTTGCTCAAATTCATGTGCATTGAGTTGTTGATACTATCTAACCATCTCAACCTCTGCCACCCTTTCCTTCTTTTGCTTTCAATCTTTCCCAGCATCAGGTCTTTTCCAATGAGTCAGTTCTTTGCATCAGGTGGCCAAAGTATTGCAGTTTCAGCTTCAGCATTGGTCCAGTTATATATTAGATTCAGTTATATACATATACATTCTTTTTTATATTCCTTCCCATTATGATTTATATCAGGATATTGAATATAGTTCCCTGTTAGGACTTATTCATCTTATAATTGAAATTTAGTACCCTTTCACTAATATTTCCTCCTTTCCCCATTCCTCTAGGCCCTGGCAGCTACCCTTCCATTCTCTGCCTCCATGAGTTTGACTGTTTTCAATTCCTCATGAAAAGTGAAAAGTGAAAGTGAAGTCTCTCAGTTGTGTCCGACTCTTTGCAACCCCATGGACTGTAGCCTACCAGGCTTCTCCATCCATGGGGTTTTCCAGGTAAAAATACTGGAGTGGGTTGCCATTTCCTTCTCCAGGAGATCTTCCCAACCCAGGGGTTGAACCGAGGTCTCCCGCATTGTAGGCAGACACTTTAGCATCTGAGCAGTACATTCCTCATAGATGTCCTCTTAAGTGGTGTTTGTCCTTCTGTGACTGCCTATGTTCACTTTGCGTAATGTCCTCCAGGTTCATTAGATGGGATATTTTCTCTCAAAGGCATTTTTCTCAAGAACGTCCATTCTTCTTCCTGCGGTAATGACCTGGGGGATAGAAGGAAAGAAAATGGGCTGACTTGGACATGAAAGGGACTTTACAAGGTCAAACCTTCATTGTACAGAAGGGAATTGCAGAGAGTGGAAGGAAAGTCACACAGTAAGTTAGCAATTGGACGAGAACTAGACTCTATTTTTCTTCTCTCTAGTTTTCCACAGGCCACCAATCTGAAATTACACAAATAAAATTGCAATACATTCTTTTAAACACCAAACTTAATTTTCTTCGTGAAATACATACCAACTCCTATCCTCATTCATTCTATTCCTTCAGATTCATGAATATATAAAATGTCAAGAATTTCAGCTTATATATCTAAGCGTCTGCCTACAATGTGGGAGACTGGGTTCAATCCCTGGGTTGGGAAGATCTCCTGGAGAAGGAAATGGCAACTCACTCCAGTATTTTTGCCTGGAAAATCCCATGGATGGAGAAGCCTGGTAAGCTACAGCCCATGGGGTTGCAAAGAGTTGGACACGACTGAGCGACTTCACGTCAGTATCTACTGGAGAGTTAGGCCATGACACCTAAGATTTTAGTCCTACAAACTACTTTGATTCATATCCATTTCTCAACTTTGGCATGAAGGACTAATGAAGAATCAAGTCTCCAGACTTTTCATTTTTCCTCGTGTAAAGGTACTGCTATATGTAACCTTAAAAAAAAAGTGATCAGCTTTCCTTTAGTCAATTGTATCCTCAAGACTTTCACAAACTGATGACATTGTCATTGCTGCGAGGTCATCCTGCAGCCATTGTGGATGTCCTGCAGCCAAATATGACACATATCTTGGAAAGCATGATAATATTCACATCACTGTCAGGCCCATAAACATTTCTTCAGAAGGAAATGGGTGTAAGTAAGAGATCATTGCTGTTTATCAACCAGGCCGTTATCAATCAAGCAGTCAATCATTGAATGCTCAGTGAGTATCTAGCACTATTTTAATTTTGGGGGGAATAAAAGAATGATAAGGCCCCTGAGACACTTAAAATATATTACTGTAGATATATTTTCCATTTTAAACCTGGAACAGCTTCCTTAAGGCAGTTACTCTAGTTATGACAGGAAGCTATATGGCACAGTAGAAAGAACACAGGCTTTGGAATTGGGCTGTGTTGTAACTGAATAAATGCCCACTACTAATTGTGCAAACCTGGAGAACTTACAGCCCACTATTGCACCCCACTCCTCATCTGTAAAGTTATTATAATAAACAATACATTTATTCATAATACTATGAATGAATAATATCTATCTTAATTCATAGCACAGAGTGCATATCAATTCATAATCAATATTAATGTTAATCAATGTTAATATTATTAATCAACATTGTTAATAATGAATGTTAACACTAACAAATATTACCATTAATGTTGATGCTATTGATATTGATATTAATACTGATTACAATTAATAAAGTTATTATTTTTTTATAGCAATAATACCTATCTTTCAGGGTTCTGATAATGAAATGATATTTACCTGGCATACAGTAGGTGCTCAATAAATGCTAACTAGTATGATGAATGATCAATATTTTTTTCAGTTCAGTTGTTCAAGAAAATGTGGTTACTTAGGAAGCTTAGCAGATATTTTAGGCAGCAATAAAGTGTAGGAAATAGACCCTCAGAGGGCACAACAGAGCCTTGTGCACCAGGACCCAGGAGAAAGGAACAGTGACCCCACAGGAGACTTGCCTGTGGGTGTCTGGGAGTCTCCAGCAAAGGCATGGGGTCGATGGTAGCCTGCTGAAGGGTTGGGGGCACAGGCTGTAGCAGTACATGCATGGGATCTTTTGAGAGAGGTCACCATTATCTTCATTACCTCCACCATAGTTTGGCCACAGGTAAATAGCAGGGAGGGAACACAGCTCCACCCATCAACAGAAAATTGGTTTAAAGATTTACAGAGCATGGCCCTGACCATCAGAACAAGACCCACTTTCCCCCATAGTCAGTCTCTCCCATCAGGAAGCTTTCATAAGCCTCTTATCCTTCTCCATCAGAGGGCAGAGAGACTGAAAACCACAATCATGGAAAACTAACCAATTTAATCCCATGGACCACAGCCTTGTCTAACTCCATGAAGCTATGAGCCATGCTGTGTAGGGCCACCCAAAACAGACGGGTCATGGTGGAGAGTTCTGACAAAATGTGGTCCACTGGAGAAGGGAATGACAAACCACTTCAGTATTCCTGCCTTGAGAACAGTATGAAAAGGCAAAAAGATATGACACTGAAAGATGAACTCCCTATGTTGGTAGGTGACCAATATGCTACTGGAGATCAGTGGAGAAATAACTCCAGAAAGAATGAAGAGACAGAGCCAAAGCAAAAACAACACCCAGTTGTGGATGTGACTGGTGATGGAAGCAAGATCCGATGCTGTAAAGAGCAATATTGCATAGGAACCTGGAATGTTAGGTCCATGAATCAAGGCAAATTGGAAGTGATCAAACAGGAGATGGCAAGAGTGAATGTTGACATTTTGGGAATCAATGAACTAAAATGGACTGGAATGGGTGAATTTAACTCAGATGACCATTACATCTACTACTGTGGGCAAGAATCCCTTAGAAGAAATGGAGTAGTCATCATTGTCAACAAAAGAGTCTGAAATGTAGTACTTGGATGCAGTCTCAAAAACGACAGAATGATCTCTGTTCATTTCCAAGGCAAATCATTCAATATCACAGTAATCCAAGTCTGTGCCCTGACCAGTAATGCTGAAGAAGCTGAAGTTGAATGGTTCTATGAAGACCTACAAGACCTTTTAAAACTAACACCCAAAAAAGATGTCCTTTTCATTATAGGGGACTGGAATGCAAAAGTGGGAAGTCAAGAAACACCTGGAGTAACAGGCAAATTTGGCCTTGGAGTACAGAATCAAGTAGGGAAAAGGCTAATAGTTTTGCCAAGAGAATGCACTGGTCATAGCAAACACCCTCTTTCAACAACACAAGAGCAGACTCTACACATGGACATCACCGAAATGGTCAACACTGAAATCAGATTGACTATGTTCTTTGCAGCCAAAGATGGAGACGCTCTATACAGTCAGCAAAAACAAGACTGGGAGCTGACTGTGGCTCATATCATGAATTCCTTATTGCCAAATTCAGACTTAAATTGAAGAAAGTAGGGAAAACCACTAGACCATTCAGGTATAACCTAAATAAAATCCCTAATGATTATACAGTGGAAGTGAGAAATAGATTTAAAGCACTAGATCTGATAGACAGAGCACCTGATGAACTATGGATGGAGTTTCGTGTACAGGAGATAGGGAGCAAGACAATCCCCAAGAGAAAGAAATGCAAAAAAGCAAAATGGCTGTCTGAGGAGGCCTTATAAATAGTTGTGAAAAGAGGAGAAGCCAAAAACAAAGGAGAGAAGGAAAGATACACCCATATGAATGCAGAGTTCCAAAGAATAGCAAGGAGAGATAAGAGAGCCTTCCTCAGTGATCAGTGCAAAGAAATAGAGGAAAACAATAGAATGGGAAAGAATAGAGATCTCTTCAAGAAAATTAAAGATACCAAGGGAACATTTCATGCAAAGATGGGCTTAATAAAGGACAGAAATGGTATAGACCTAACAGAACCAGAAGCTATTAAGGAGAGGTGGCAAGAATACACAGAAGAACTATACAAAAAAGAGCTTCACAACCCAGATAATCACAATGGTGTGATCACTCACCTAGAACCAGACATCCTGGAATGTGAAGTCAAGTGGTCCTTAGGAAGCATCTCTACAAACAGAGCTAGTGGAGGTGATGGAATTCCAGTTGAGCTATTTCAAATCCTGAAAGATGATGCTGTGAAAGTGCTGCACTCAATATGCCAGCAAATTTGGAAAACTCAGCAGTCGCCACAGGACTGGAAAAGGTCAGTTTTCATCCCAATTCCAATGCCAAAGAATGCTCAAACTAGCGCACAATTACACTCATCTCGCATGCTAGCAAAGTAATGCTCAAAATTCTCCAAACCAGGCTTCAACAATACATGAACTGTGAACTTTCAGATGTTCAAGCTGGTTTTAGAAAAGGCAGAGGAACCAGAGATCAAATTGCCAACATCTGTTGGATCATTGAAAAAGCAAGAGACTTCCAAATAAACATCTGCTTCTGCTTTATTGACTATGCCAAAGTCTTTGACTGTGTGGATCACAATAAACTGTGGAAAATTCTCAAAGATATGGGAATACCAGACCCCCTGACCTGCCTCTTGAGAAATCTGTATGCAGGTCAGGAAGCAACAGTTAGAACTGGACATGGAGCAATAGACTGGTTCCAAACAGGAAAAAGAGTGTGTCAAGGCTGTATATTGTCACCCTGCTTATTTAACTTATATGCAGAGTGCATCATGAGAAATGCTGGGCTGGAAGAAGCACAACCTGGAATCAAGATTGCCGGGAGAAATATCAATAACCTCAGATATGCAGATGACACCACTCTTATGGCAGAAAGTGAAGAACTAAAGAGCCTCTTGATGAAAGTGAAAGAAGAGAGTGAAAAAGTTGCCTCAAAGCTCAACATTCAGAAAACTAAGATCATGGCATCTGATCCCATCACCTCATGGCAAATAGATGGAGAAACAGTGGAAACAGTGGCTGACTTTATTTTTGGGGGCTCCAAGATCACTGCAGATGGTGATTGTAGCCATGAAATTAAGACGCTTACTCCTTGGAAGAAAAGTTATGACCAACCTAGTCAGTATATTAAAAAAGCAGAGACGTTACTCTGCCAACAAAGGTCCGTCTAGTCAAGGCTATGGTTTTTCCAGTGGTCATGTATGGATGTGAGAGTTGGACTATAAAAAAGCTGAGCGCTGAAGAATTGATGCTTTTGAACTGTGGTGTTAGAGAAGACTCTTGAGAGTCTCTTGAACTGCAAGGAGATCCATCCAGTCCATCCTCAAGGAAATCAGTTCTGAATGTTCATTGGAAGGACTGATGTTGTAGCTGAAACTTCAATACTTTGATGACCTGATGCGACGAGCTGACTCATTTGAAAAGACCCTGATGCTGGGAAAGATTGAGAGCAGGAGGAGAAGGGGATGACAGAGGATGAGATGGTTGGATGGCATCACTGACTCAAAGGACATGAGTCTGAGTAAATTCCAGGAGTTGGTGATGGACAGGGAGGCCTGGTGTGCTGCAGTCCATGGGGTCGCAGAGAGTCAGACATGACTTAGCGACTGAACTGAACTGAACTGGAAGTGTAGGAATTAAGAATCTGAACTGGAAGTGTAGGAATTAAGAACCTGGGCTCCCAAGTCTGACAGAACTTGGGTCCAGTCTCAGCTGTAGCACTTTAGCTAGCTGTGTGACCTCGGACAGATCATTGACCGTCTCAAGTTTCAGTTTACCCATCCCTCAAATGGGGATAACAGAACCCACCATTTAGGGTTGTTGGCACTACTTGCTGAGATAATGACTGGGAGGAATTTATGATAGTGCATTTGCTCACATGTGATGTTATTAGGACCTGCACTGTAGAAACACTATGGCCATGTCATAAATTACTGTTAAAGTGAAAAGTGAAGTCGCTCAATCGCGTACGACTCTTTGGGACCCCATGAACTGTAGCCTACTAGGCTCCTCTGATCATAGGATTTTCCAGGCAAGAATACTAGAGTGGGTTGCCATTTCCTTCTCCAGGAGATCTTCCCAATCCAGGGATTGAAACCAGGTCTCCCGCATTGTAGGCAGACGCTTTACCATCTCAGCCATAATTTTTCTTTCCAATATTCACAGGTAGAAACAACTGAGCCACTCCTTATATTCATCTGCTTTTGTCATAGGTGTCTGAAAATAGCATTGGAAAAAAAACAGATTTAAGGACTACCTAGAAGAACTTAAAAGATTTCAAGATGATGCATCGAATTTCAAGTCTCTAATATTTTTTAGAGCCAGAGATATAGGCATTCAGCAGTAACTTTTCTGGATACTAATGTACTAAGCAATCTACTTAGTTTGGGGGACTTACCAAGAGGAGGCACATTGTAAATATTATTAAAATGTCTATAATGAAATAAAATTAATCCTCTAAGTACTATGAGGTTGTATACAGCTAGTATTTTATCATGAAAACACAACTGCTAATATAGTTCTAAAGGAAAGAAAGCAAAAGTATTAGTCGCTCACTGGTGTCTGACTCTTTGTGACCCCATGAATGGTAGCCAGCAGGCCACTCTGTCCATGGGATTCTCCAGGCAAGAATACTGCAGTGGGTTGAAAGGACAAGGTCAAAAGATTGCATTGTTTCAAACACATTTTGTAAAAAATGAAATGATCAATTTACAAATTATTACTGTTAAAATTATGTTTGTTACAATAAATATATTTGTTAAATCAAGAAAAAAAAGATTACACTGGACAAAGTGTCAAGGAGGAAGCAGAATGAGCTGACATTCACTGACTTTCAGCCACACTATGTAATCTCATTTAAACCTCACAACAACTCCATGAGGTGGACGCTCATGTTAACCCCATGTAACAGAGGAGAAAATAGGCCCAGAGAGATCAGGTAACTTGTCCAAGAGCACACAGGAAATTAGTGATTCAAGCATGGGTGTCTAACAGAGAATAGACTTGTGGTTTTCAAGGGGGAGGGGAGGTAGGGAAGGAAAGGATTAGGAATTAGGGATTCGCAGATGCAAAGTGGTGTATATAGAGGATGGATAAACAACAAGTTCCTACTGTATAGAACAGGGAGCTATATTCAGTATCTTGGTGTAAACCATAATGGCAGAGGATATTAAATATATATATATAACTGAACTACTTTTCTGTACAGCAGAAACTAACACAACATTGCAAATCAACTGTACTTCAATAAAAAAATTTTTTAAACAAGAGCCAAAAAATAAGGGTTTATTTAATTCCAAACTCCATATTCATTTCAGATCTAGTCCTTCCACTGATACCAAGGACCTGAGCGCTCTTGGTCACGTCACTTTGTTTATTTGTGTCTTGTATCATGTTGCTTTGTTTATTTGTGTCAAGTATCAATTTCCTAGAGGAAATCAACCCTGAATATTCTTTCAAAGAGCTGATGCTGAAGCTGAAGTTCAAATACTTGGGCCACCTGATGAGAAAAGCTGACTTATTTTAAAAGACACTGATGTTGGAAAAGATTGAAGGTGAAAGGAGAAGGGGGCGACAGAGGAGGAGATGGTTGGATGGTATCACCGACTTAATTGACATGAATCTGAGCAAACTCTGGGAGATGGTGAAGGACAGGGAAGCCTGGAGTGCTATAGTCCATGGGGTCAAAAAAAGTCAGACACAACTGAACTACTGAACAACAAAAACAATTAGGTTGCTTTGGGCTTCAAGTATTAGAGTAACTAACACTGGTTTAAATGACAAATACATTTCATTTTCTCACATAATAAAAAGTTTGGAAACAGTTCCAGTGAAAAGACCACAGCTTAAGCCCCTCCCTACCCCTCTTTCTCTCTATCTTTGCACACTGCTACCTTCAGTGGGTAAAGACAGCTTAGTGATGTACTCAGTAGCTCTCAACATTAAACAATCAATGGTCTGACAACTTCCCAAAGCCGGAAGTGGGTGTAGGGCAGACACTCTCTCTCTCTCTCTGCCTCTCTCTTTGATCAAAGAGGAAAAATTTTTCCAGAAACCTCCCAGTGAACTTCTCCTTTGTCTCACTGATCCAAAGTAGGCAATATGGTCACCTATAACATGATAAGAGAAATGGGTTTGCTGTGCTTGACTTGAACCACTAATGACAGTGGCTGGGGACATCTTTCCTGAGATCAAGGGCTCTTGACTTGAAGGTCAGACACGATCAGAGTCCTGCTATCAAGAAAGACATGGAAGCAACCTAGATGCCCATCAGCAGATGAATGGATAAGGAAGCTGTGGTACATATACACCACGGAATATTGCTCAGCCATTAAAAAGAATTCATTTGAATCAGTTCTAATGAGATGGGTGAAACTGGAGCCCATTATACAGAGTGAAGTAAGGCAGAAAGATAAAGACCAATACAGTATACTAACACATATATATGGAATTTAGAAAGATGGTAACAATAACCCTATATGCAAAACAGAAAAAGAGACACAGATGTACAGAACAGACTTTTGAACTCTGTGGGAGAAGGCGAGGGTGGGATGTTTCGAAAGAACAGCATCGAAACATGTATATTATCTAGGGTGAAACAGATCACCAGCCCAGGCTGAATGCATGAGACAAGTGCTCGGGCCTGCTGCACTGGGAAGACCCAGAGGAATCGGGTGGAGAGGGAGGTGGGAGGGGGGATCGGGATGGGGAATACATGTAAATCCATGGCTGATTCATGTCAGTGTATGACAAAAACCACTACAATATTGTAAAGTAATTAGCCTCCAACTAATAAAAATAAATTAAAAAAAAAAGAAAGACATGGATTAAAAAAAAAAAAAGACATGGAGGTGGGAAGGCCATTGAGCAAGCATCCAACAGTATCTGACTGTTTCCTTGTCAACAAATGAGCAAGTGGCTCAGGGCCAACTCTCGGTGAGATGCCGTCAAAAGACAAAACAAAATAAAAACACATTCAATCACAAAAATACACAAAAAAATAACCAGCATATGCACAGTCAACTCAAGCTCCTTCCTCATCCCTCACAATACACTGACCTTGACATTCCTTTTAAACTAAGTTGTATGGATGGTGGTTCTAGGGGTGGGAGAGGATATGTAGGGCCTGTCCTTCCCGGCCTCACCCACCTGCCCCCTGCTCTGTTGGAACATCTGATCTCAATCAATCTGGGTTTGGGAAGTAGTCCTGTCCCATGTTACTCATAGAAGGAAATAAGATAACAGTGGAAATAGTCCACGGCAGTAGCATAACAGATCCAGAACAGATTTATTTCTGTTAGATTTCTAAGTGAATTATATTTGACCTCAAGTCCATCTCAAGTGGAAATTTTTTTTTACCACATTTTGTATTGCTCCAGAAAAAAAAATCAACAGTTGTCATATTTTCTTTAAAAGCAGCTGTCAGATGACTCTTTTAACAGTTTAATGATTTAAAACACTCCCTGCCCCAAACTGGTTTAGGGATCTGTGCTATGGCAGGACTTCTCATTTATTATTTTGCATTCAATATTTTACTATTAGCCTCTTACTCTAGGAAATGTAGAGACTGAATGCTTGTCAAAATATTTTATAACATTTCTAAAATTGAAGTACCATGAAAATTGTATTTAAACTATACTCAGATATTTGATAGCATTATGCTTTTTTTCCATGTGTGGAAGATTTATTTTCCTATCTTCATAAGAAATGTGTTTTTTTTTCCCCACAGCTTTTCCAAAAGACTTATGGCAGACCATCTTACTTTTTCCAATGCACTGATTCAATTATTATTTCAAACTATTCCTTTTTTTATTTATTGGTTAAAAATTAATTTTTCTTTTTACTTTTTGGCCATGTGGGATCTTAGTTCCCCAACCAAGGATGAAACTTGAACCCCCTGCACTGGAAACTCAGAGTCTTAACCATTGGATTGCCAGGGAAGTCCCACCCTCCTTTCTTTTTGAATATGTCCTGAGCCAGAAAAAATTGAGTACCTCACTCCTGTGCATGTAGGCCCTTCAGCTATCTCCTCAAGCAAAGGAAGTGCAGAGGCAATAATTATCTTGTGAATCCAAATCAATGCTCATTGTTGATAAGGCTTCCAGTGGTGCTAGTGGTAAAGATCTCGCCTGCCAATGCAAAAGGAGATGTAAAAGACACGGGTTTGAACCATGGGTGGGGAAGATCCCTTGGAGGAGGAAATGCAACCCACTCCAGTATTCTTGACTGGAGAATCTCATGGACAGAGGAGCCTGGCAAGCTATAGTTCATGGGGTCGCAAAGAGTCGGACATTACTGAGTGACTACCACTCACTCACTGTTGATAGTCAATCTAGAACACTTGACCTCACCTTGGTCTCAACAGCCTCGGGAGGAGGAAAGGCAAAAAAGTACCTGAATCATCAGGACCAGTTACTCTCATTTTACCTTGACTGTGTCTTCATTTATTCATTCACTCACAAGGACTAATTGTGCCTCTCCCTTGTGACAGATGCTTATCTTCACCAAGGAAACAGCAATGAACAAGAGAAAGATCTTTGTCTTCAATAAATTTATGCAGAGGACAGTAAACTGCCAAACTCATTCTATGAGGCCACCATCACCCTAATACCAAAACCAGACAAAGATGCTACAAAAAAAAAAAAAAAAAAGAAAGAAATTTATACACACCCTGTATAGGGACTTCCCTGGTGGCCCGGTGGCTAAAACTCTGCACTTCCAATGCAGGAGTGAGATGGGGTCCAGGTCTGATCCCTGGTTAGGGAACTAGATCCCACATGTGACAACTAAGACCTTGTACTGCCAAATAAATTAATTCGTTTTGGACTTCCCAGGTGGTGCTTAGTGGTAAAGAACCTGTCTGTCAGTGCAGGAGATGTAAGAGACGCACATTTGATCCCTGGGCCAGGAAGATCCCTTGGAGGAGGGCATGGCAACCCACTCCAGTATTCTTGCCTGGGGAATACCGTGGAAAAAAGAGCCTGGAAGGCTACAGTCTATAGGGTTTCAAAAAGTTGGACATGACTGAAGTGACTTGGATTGCTGTGATATTGAATGGTTTGTCTTGGAAACGAATAGAGATCATTCTGTCATTTTTGAGATTGCACCCAAGTACTGCATTTCGGACTCTTTTGTTGACTATGAAGGCTACTCCATTTCTTCTAAGGGATTCTTGCCCACAGTAGTAGATATAATGGCCATCTGAGATAAATTCAACCATTCCAATCCATTTTAGTTCAATGATTCCCAAAATGTCTATGTTCACTCTTGCCATCTCCTGTTTGACCACTTCTAATTTACCTTGATCCATGGACCTAACATTCCAGATTCCTATGCAATATTGCTCTTTACAGCATTGGACCTTGCTTCTATCCCCAGTCACATCCACAACTGGGTGTTGTTTTTGCTTTGGCTCTGTCTCTTCATTCTTTCTGGAGTTATTTCTCCACTGATCTCCAGTAGTATATTGGACACCTACCAATATGGGGAGTTCATCTTTCAATGTCATATCTTTTTGCCTTTTCATACTGTTTCTGGGGTTCTCAAGGCAGGAATACTGAAGTGGCTTGCCATTCCCTTCTGCAGTGAACCAGAACCAGAATTTTGTCAGAACTCTCCTCTGCGACCTGTTTTGGGTGGCCCTACACAGCATGGCTCATAGTTTCATTGGATTTTACAAGGCTGTGATCCATGTGATCAGTTTGATTAGTTTTCTGTGATTCTGTCTGCCCTCTGATGGATAGGATAAGAGGCTTATGGAAGCTTCCTGATGGGAGAGATTACTATGGGGGAAACTGGGTCTTATTCTGATGGGCAGGGCCGTGCTCTATAAATCTTTAATCCAATTTTCTGTTGATGGGCAGAGCTGTGTTCTCTCTCTGTTGTTTAACCTGACACCAAAGAAAGGTCCCATGTACACACTGCCTCACTCAATGCCCCTGATCCTGCAGCAGGCCACCGCCACCCACGCCTCCACCGGATACTCCTGGACAATCATAGGCAAGTCTCAGCCAGTCTCTTGTGGGATCACTGCTCCTTTCTCCTGGTTCCTGGTGCTCAAAAGATTTTGTTTGTGCCCTCCAAGAGTCTGTTTCCCCAGTCCCATGTAAGTTCTGCAATCAAATCCCACTGGCTTCCAAAGTCAAATTCTCTGGGAGTTCTCAGTCCCTTTGCCAGATCCCCAGGTTGGGAAATATGTTGTGGGTCCTAGAACTTTCTTAACAGTGTGAGAATTTCTTTGGTATAATTGTTCTGCAGTTTGTGGGTTGTCTGCTCGGCAGCTCTATGGTGGGGTTAATGGTGATCTCCAAGAGGGCTTATGCCACAGGCTGTGTGACCAGGTAGCTTCACCCAGAGCTCCTGCCCCTGTGGCAGGCCACTGCTGACCCATACCTCCACAGGAGACTCAAACACAGGTCTGGCTCAGTCTCTGTGGGGTCTCTGGGTCCTGGTGTGCACAAGTTTGTTTTTTTTTTTTTTTTTTTTTTGAGCCCTCCAAGCATCTCTGGCAGGTATGGAGTTTGATTCTAAAAGTGATATCCCCTCTCCTAACCTCTTGTTCCTGAAATTAACCATCTTGCAGCCATGAAATCAAAAGACGCTTGCTCCTTGGAAGAAAGCTATGACCAACCTAGGCAGCATATTAAAAAGCAGAGACATTATTTTGCCAACAAAGGTCTGTCTAGTCAAAGCTATGGTTTTTCCAGTACTCATGTGTGGATGTGAGAGTTGGACTATAAAGAAAGCTGAGTGCCCAAGAATTGATGCTTTTGAACTGTGGTGTTGGAGAAGACTCTTGAGAGTCCCTTGGACTGAAAGGAGATCCAACCTGTCCATCCTAAAGGAAATCAGTCCTGAATATTCATTGGAAGGACTGATGCTGAGCTGAAGCTCCAATACTTTGACCACCTGATGTGAAGAACTGACTCACTGGAAAAGACCCCGATGCTGGGAAAGATTGAAGGCAGGAGAACAGGATGACACAGAATGAGATGGTTGGATGGCATCCATCCAACTTGATGGACATGAGTTTGAGCAAGCTCTGGGACTTGGTGATGGTCAGGGACTGGTCAGGGACTGGCTTGTTGCAGTGCATGGAGTCAGACACGGCTGAGCGACTTAACTGAACTGAACTGAACTGAATTGAAGTGACTTAGTATGCAGCATGCATGTATTATGGAAAATGAACATCCTCCAGTGAAACCACAGAAGGTGGGAGCACAAAGGAATTTTAAAGAACCTCCAGGGGTGTTCAGCCTCCTCAACGGATTGATGAAATCTTGGACCCAGAGAAGGTACGTAATTTATCTGAAGACACACAATTAGTCCATGGAGCTGGAATGGGAACCCATATCTCTTGAATAATCATTGCCTAAGTTGCCTACAAAAGTAGGAAATGGCAACCCACTCCAGTTTTCTTGCCTGCAGAATTCCATGGACAGAGGAGTCTGGTGGGCTACAGTCCATGGGATTACAAAGAGTCAGACATAACTGAGCAACTAACACACACACACACACAAAATTTGCCCACATGGGAGGCTCCTCAATGGAGCATGAATGCTTGGTAGTCTGTAGAGGTGTCATTAAAGGTATCATCAGATGAGTGTAGGAATGGGGAAGGGGAACACTAAAGAGGCTTGTTCATTAGGCAGTAGTTTTCTCTCCAAATGTCTCACCTGTGCCTTAGTGTTCTGGGGTTGCCATAATAAATTACCACAAAATGGGTGGCTTGAAACAACAGAAATGGGTTTTCTTGCAGTTTCAGAGGTCCAAAGTCTGAAGTGAAAGTGTCAGCAGAGGAGGCTTTTTTTGGAGATAAGAAGAATCAGGTCCACACCGTCTCCTAGCTTCTAGTAGTTGCCATTTCTTGGCATTCCTTGGCTTGTACCTCTGTTACCCCAATCTCTGCCTCCATTACCACATGGCCATCTTCCCTGTGTGTGTCTGAGTCTTCACATGACCTTCTTGTAAGGACAGCAGTCTAAGGATTTAGGACCTATCCTAATCCAGTATGTCCTCATCTTAACTAATTATATCTGCAAAGACTCTATTTCCAAATAAGGTCAAGTTCTGAGAGGATGTGAATTGGGGGGAGCACTATTTAGCCAAGTACACTTTATATTAGAATTTAGCACCAGCAGAATTAGGGTGGGTGTTTGATATGATGTCTAGACTCTCCTTTAACTTTTTCTTACTAGGGCAAAACAAACAAAAACAAAACTCCAGTTTTGAAAGGAGTGTATGCAATAGCAGAATCTAAATGGGATGCCCCTGGTTGCTATTTGTAACTCCTCATTTCTTGGAAAATACCTAAGTGGGGAACTTGTTGATAGCTTCCTATTAGAATACCATTTTAATGATTGGCCACTGATTCTTCCTGGAATCAACTAGCCCATCCTTTTTTTCTGAAAGAAAAAAATTTTTATTAAACTTTTATTTTGTGTGGGTTAGTAGCTCAGTCAAGTCCAACTCTTTGTACCTCATGGGCTTTAGCCCACCAGGCTCCTTGGTCCATGGAGTTCTCCAGGCAAGAATACTGGAGAGGGTTGCCATTTCCTTCTCCAGGGGATCTTCCCCACCCAGGGATTGAACCCAGGTCTCCCACATTGCAGGCAGATTCTTTACCATCTAAGCCACCAGGGAAGACCCTAACTTTTATTTTATATCAGAGTATATCTGATTAACAGTGTTGTGATAGTTTCAGGTGGACAGCGAAGGGACACAGCCATACATATGCATGTATCCATTCTCCCCCAAACACTCCTCTTGTCCAGGCTGCCACATAGCATTGAGCAGAGTTCCATGTGCTATACAGTAGGTCCTTGTTGCTTATCCATTTTAAATATAGCAGTGTGTACCTGTCCATCCTAAACTCCCTAACTATCCCTTTCCCCTCTCCTTCCCCCTGGCAACCACATGTTTGTTCTCTAAGTCTGTGAGTCTCTTTCTGTTTTGTAAATAAGTTCATTTATATCATGTCTTTTTATTAATAAATTCTGCATATAAGGGATGTCATACTCTGTCTGAACTAGTCCATTCTTGAGTTGTCGCCCTTCCCTTTCTGCCAAATCACATATTAACACCTAGTTTCCAGCAACATCAGAGGGATGATCATCGAAATGTCTTAAACAAGACAGCTCATCTCATCAACTTGGGCAAAGACTCTTGCAAACAAATACCACGAAGGATCTCTTTACCAACTATGGACATAATTCAAGTAGAATTTATGTCCATCTGTTCTCATGGCCACTGTTTCCAATCCTGCAGATCTAAACCAGCTCATGTGGGATTCTCTGACTAGGGAACAGATTCCAGGGCTTCCCCATCCAATCACTCCTCAGCATTCCCTGAGTCCAGTTGAAGGGAGGTTGCAGGACTTCATTCAGCTACAGCGTTGAGGAAGCTTGCACAGCTTTGTTACCAAACGAGCAGAGCTATATTACCACTGAATTTCATTTTTGAAATGGAAATCTCATAAAAGAGACTTGCTTCTGGTGAGAAGTACAACAAAGGGCCTTGTCTTAGGTGAAGTAGAGTTAAGGGAATTTGAAATCAGGTCATGATGAAAGTTTGAGCCCCTTAGATGATCTGGAAAACTTTCTTCTTTCTGTTCAGGATTATCTGTTTTATTTACTTTGTGACAACCCAACACCACATGCCAGGGAGAAATCTGACATGAAAGCAACTATTGAAATCCTGAGATTTACTCAGGTTCTGGTGTAGAGGCCAAATTCTGTTGCTTCTCAGTATTTTTAAAAGTCAAACATGTCTAGTTTGTTCTTCCCAAACATGCCAATCAGATAAATCACAGTCCCAAATAAGAGCTAAAGCTTCCTAGTAATTCCTGGGAAAAGAATTGTGCTGACAGATATTGCAAATCCATTTCGTTCTTGTCACTATCCAAGTTGCTGGATTAGGATCTGTGCAAAAGTAAGCCAGAGTCCAGAGGGTCTTCAGATGATGTTTGTTGCTGGGAGTTTGTAACTGTTTATTTCATTGAATGAGGAGAATTCCACACACACACCCCCGCCACTGCTGTGGCACAAATCTGAGTATCTTTTCTTCACTCTCCACACCCTACACAGCCTGTTCCCCTCAAGCAATGAGCAGAACTCAAATATAAGTCCCAAACTCCACTCTGATTGGCCTGTGGTGTTCCTGAAGTGCAGACAATAATGTAAGTCAGGGGAGGGGATATGGCTCATTCCACCCCTCTCCATTGGTTTTTAATTTTAAAAGATAATTTAATTAATTTATTTTATTTTTGACTGTGCTGGGTCTTCATTGCTACACTGGCTTTTCTCTAGTTGTGGTGAGCAGGGGCGACTCTCTAGTTGCAGTGTGTGTGAACTTCTTATTGTGGTGGCTTCTCTTGTTGTGAAGCACAGGCTCTATCTAGGGGTGAGAGGGCTTCGGTAGTTGTTGCATGTGAGCTCAGTAGTTGCGGCTCCCAGGCTCTAGAGCACAGGCTCAGTAGTTGTGGTATAGTGGCTTAGTTTCTCCACAGTATGTGGGATTTTCCCAGATCAGGGATTGAACCCGTGTCTCCCGCATTGGCAGGTGGGTTCTTTACCACTGAGTCACCAGGGAAGCACCCCCATTGGTCTTTAAATAAACAGATATATTTTTACTCAACTTCTCATTTTGGGCAATTTTTTTCCTATCATTTGCTGTATGAGAAAAATGTAGCTCTATGAAGCACTCTTTCTTACAAAGCATGAGCTTGCAAATATTAACATGTGTGTGTGTGTGTGTGTGTGTGTGTGTGTGTAGTTTTTCTAGTGCTATTGAGGTAATTGGACACATATGGACACATCAAATTGTAATATATTTAAAGTGTACAGTGTGGTGAGTTGATATACATAAAATGTGACAGGAATCCCACAATCAAGTTAATTGACACACCTGTTACCTCGCATAGTGAACTTTTATATATATATTTTGGGGGGGGGCAAGAACACTTAAGTTGTACACTTTCAGTATATTTCAATTATACAGCTCAGTATTATCAACTAGAATCTATGTGTTATACAGCAGATCCTCAAATTTATTCATCTTACCATTGAAAGTTTGTACCCTTTTACCAATACCTCCCCATTTCTTCACTTCCCTGCTCCTGGTGACCACTATTCCACTATCTGTTTTATGAATTCAACTTTTTAAAGATTCCACATGAGTATTTATCCTTCTGGCTTATTTCACTTAGCGTGATGGCCTCCTGGCTTCCTAGGTGGCGCTAGTGGTAAAGAACCCATCTGCCAAGGCAGGAGACGCCTGGGTAGCGACGATCCCTTGGAGAAGAAAATGGCAACCCACTCTAGTATTCTTGCTTAGAGAATCCCGTGGACAGAGGAGCCTGGTAGGTTACAGTCCATAGGGTTGCAAAGAGTTGGACACGACTGAAGCGGCTTAGCACACATGTACGAATGCACTCCAGTTTTATTCATATTGTTGCAAATGGCAAATTTCCTTCTTTTTTAAGGCTGAATAGTATACTGATTATATAGCACTTTTCTATCTTTTTCACCTGTTGATGAACACTTCAGTCATTTTCATACCTTGGTCATTGCATATAATGCCACACTGAACATGGGAGTACAGATATCTCTTCCAGATAATGGTTCTGTTTCCTTCAGATACCTCTGTACTGTTTTTCCATCAACAGTGTACAAGGGTTCCCTTTTCTCTGTAACCTCACCAACATTTGTTATCTCTTGTCTCTTTGGTAATGGCCATCGTAACAGGTGTGAAACAATATCTCATTGTGGTTTTGATTGGCATTTCCCTGATAATTAATTATTTTGAGCACCTTTTCGCATACCTGTTGACCATTTGTATGTCTTCTTTAGGAAAATGTCCTTTGCCTATTTTTAAGTTGTTTGAATGGGGAGAGTTGCTATTCAGTTGTATATGTTACCTGCATATTTAACCCCTTATTAGATATGCAGTTTGCAAATATTTTCTCATTCTATGGGTTGCACTTTCATTTATTTATGGTTTCCTTTGCTGTGCAAAATCTTTTTAATTTGATGTGGTCCTCCTTGTTTATTTTTGTTTTGGTATCAAATCCAAAATATCATTGCCAAGATCAATGTCAAGGAGCATAAGCCCCTAGATTTTCTTCTAGGAGTCTTATGGTTTCAGGTCTTATATTCAAGTCTTTAATCCATTTTGAGTTGATTTTTGTGTGTGTTTTAAGATGAGTCATTTCATTCCTTTGCCTGTGGCTATACATTTTTTCAACACCATTTATTGAAGAGATTATCCTTCCCCCTGTTGTATATTCTTAACTCCTCTGTCAAAAATTAATTGACCATACACACACAGGTTTGGGGCTTCCCTGGTGGCTCAGAGGATAAAGTGTCTGCCTGCAACGTGGGAGACCCGGGTTCGATCTCTGGGTTGGGAAGATCCCCTGGAGAAGGAAATGGCAACCCATTCCAGTATTCTTGCCTGGAGAATACCATGGACAGAGGAGCCTTGCGGGCTATAGTCCACAGGGTCGCAAAGAGTTGGACACGACTGAGCGACTTCACTCACTCACTCACTCACACAGGTTTATTTCTGGGCTCTCTATTCTCTTCCATTAATCTGCATGTCTGTTTTTATGCCAATATCATATGGCTTTGATTACTACAGCTTTGCAATACATAGTTTGAAATCAGGAAGTATGGTGCTTCCAGTTTTCTTCTTTTTTCCTCAGAATTACTTTAGATATCCAGCTTCTTTTGTGGTTCCAAATAAATTTTAGGATTGCTTTATCTATTGTTGTGAAAAATGTCATTGGAATTTTGATAGGGATTACATTGAACCTGTGAATTGCTTTGGATAGTATGGACATTTTAACAATATTAATTTTTCCAATCCATGAACATGGAATATCTATCAACTTATTTGTGTCTTCTTTAATTTTTTTCATTGATGTCATATAGTTTTCAGTGCACACATCTTTCACCTCATAATGTCCTTTTCTAGCTTTGGTATCATGGTAATTCTGGCTTTGTAAAATGAGTGTTCTCTCCTCTTCAGTTTTTTGGAAGAATTTGAGAAGGATTGGTATTAATTCTTTTTAAAACGTTTGATAGAATTTACCAGCGAAGCCATCTGGTCCTGTACTTTTTTAGGGGGGAGAGTTTTGTTATTTTTAATTACTGATTCAATGTTCTCACTAGCAATTGGCCCATCTAGAGTCTTTATTTTTTATGATTTAGTCTTGGTAGGTTGCATATTTTTAGGAGTTTATCCATTCTTATAGGTTATCTAATTAGTGGTATATAATTGTTCACAGCAGTTTCCTATAAGCCTTAGTACTTCTGTGTTATCAGCGGCAGTGTCTCCTCTTTCATTAGTGATTTTATTTATTTGAATCCTTTTTTTCTTAGCCTATCTAAATGTTTGTCAACTTTGTTTCTTTTCAAAAAGAGCATACTATCTTTGTAATTAGAAAAATATGAACAAAAAAAATTTTTTTTAAAAGAAAGAGCTTTAAAGAGCCAAAAAGCTGCTCAGGAGAATGAGTCAGGCAGCAGATGGCAGGGTTGTTTCAACTTTTGCTTCAATCTGCCAGGATGGTGAGAATCAGAATGCCAGGAAGAGTATTGTGAATATAGGGGAAGAAAAGGCTGCAATTACCATACAACATAATGTGACCAGTGGCTATATCTGGGTGTGGGATTACCACAGATTATTTTTGAATCTTCTTTATGCTTTTTGTGCATGTGTTAATTTTTTCCATATGGACATACAGTACTTGTGGAATAGGGAAAAGAAAAGCATTTATTTCTTTAAAAGAAAAAAACTTAAAGGGTGCCAAGTCCTGCCTCCCCAAGCAGAAGGCTACCCCAGGGCCGGATTTTAGATGCTTCTACTCTGTTGCCCTGCCCTCAAGAGCCCCAAGCTCTCAAGCTTCAGTCTCTGGCTGTAGTCTCTGTCTCTCTCTCCAGAGGCCCATGTTCTCTCTCTTGATACCTCTGCTCCTCTCTGCATATCTGTTTCATTCTCCTGTTTCTCTTGACTAGTTTTCTCCTAACTTTTGCTCAGGGATGGTCCTTCGCATTTGGCCCAGGTTCCAAGTCTGTCTTACAGTCTTTTGGTCCCATTTTAGATGGTGGTTCAGACTTTCTGCTCCCCAATTCTATATTCCTAAGAGAGGAATCTGCTCAAGGTCATCTTCTTCAGCCAGGCCACAGGAGTCCTGCATAGGGCACCAACTTGCCTATGAAGGGGACATCCTTGGTCAAATGTCCCCCAATCCTGTTACAATCAGACAAGACTGGGAAGGGTGGGGTCTCATGGATATTTAGGATCATAGGAATGATGAGCTAGACAGAGTCCCTGTTGGTGCCCAGACAAATTATTAGCATCTCTAGTATAGCAGGCCTGGAAACTGTGCTCTGATGAAAACCTAGACCAGAGGTCTACAAAGGCTTGCAAATCCTGCATGATGTTCATGTGCCCAGTCTAATTTCAGAGATTCTTAGAATTGACAGGTCTTAAGATCCGACTCTTTGCGACCCCATGAATCGCAGGCCTGGCATGCTGCGATTCGTGGGATTGCAAAGAGTCGGACACGACTGAGCGACTAAACTGAACTGAACTGAAGGTCCATTAGGGTCCTGTGGCTCTGATGGTAAAGAATCTGTCTGCAATGCAGGAGACCTGGGTTCAATCCCTGGGTCAGGAAGATCCCCTGGAGAAGGGAATGGCAACCCACTCTAGTATTCTTGCCTGGATAATTCCATGGACAGAGGAGCCTGGTAGGCTACAGTACAAAAGATCACAAAGAGTCGGACACGACTAAGCAACTAACATTTTCACTTTTCGCTTTTGTGTAAGGTTCATCAGGCCTACTTGTACCAGTTCTAGCCCCCATCATTGGTCCCCTACTGCCTCTATTTAAGTTGAAACAAACAGTGGTGAATTCATGCAGTGGAATATAATTCAGTCATACAAAGGAATGAAGTAGCAACCTGTGCGAAAACAGGGAGGAACCTTGAAAACATTATGCTAAGGAAAAGATGCCAGTCACAAAAGGCCACATACTATATATTATTCCATTTATATCAAAGTCCAGAACAGAGACATCTATAGAGACAGAAAGATTAGTGGTGGCCCAGGGTTAGGAGTGGTGATGGGGTAGGAGAGTGACAACTAAATGGTATGGAGTTTGTTTTTAAGGTCTTGAAACTTCTAAAATTCTAGAATTTACTGTGGCTATTGTCACCCATATCTGTGAATATACTAAAATTCACATCTCTCAAAGACTCAAAACAGCAGAACTGTGAAAAGACTTTTTCTTGGACTAGTGACAAATTGTCCAATTGAAGGAAAAATATTAGACATCCTAACGTCCAGTTAACTTGCCTCATCATGAAATACACAAAGCTACAAATCCTGGCAAAAGATAGTCAAGGGAGGTAGTGAAATTCTATCCCAGAATGCACGGCTTTTGCATGCTAATCTGAAGAATGAAAGCATACAGGGACACATGCGTGGATGATGGCATTAGCCTCTGGCAAGGAGTCATTAAAGTTTAACAGAGCAATTGCTATTGCGAGTGTGAAGTGACACTCGTTTTTTTTAATGATCCAGGGCAATTATTTATTTATCTGGCTGCTCCGAGTCTTAGTTGTGGAATACAGGATATTTACTTACAGCTTGTGAACCCTTAGTTGTGGCATGTGGGATTTAGTTCCCAGATTTAGGTTCCCTGAACCCCGACCTCCTGCATTGGGAGAGTGGAGTCTGAGCCACTGGACCACCAGGGCTGTCTCAGAAGTGGCACATTTAGATGTTGTACAGGCCATGGCCAAGAGGTGAGAACTAGTTTCGGAAACTCAAAAGTGGCCCAGCTCGTCTGACTGGCTCAAGAGTGACTTTCCATATCACAACTGCCTATGTAGAACTTGTAGGATTTTATGTCAAAGTATTTTTAAGGGTAAACAGAACAGTAATAAGTTTCCAAAAACTGATAGAATAAAGAAGCATAAGGAAAAGACAGTGAAATCATATCAGTTCAGTTCAGTCACTCAGTCATGTCCGACTTTTTGCAACCTCATGTACTGCAGATGCCAGGCTTTCCTGTTCATCACCAACTTCTGGAGCTTGCTCATACTCATGTCCGACTTGGTGATGGCATCCAACCATCTCATCCTCTGTGCAATCATATAGGAAAGTACTAACCATAAGGCAAGCTTTTTCAAGGGTGACCTTCATAGAAGTCATTTATATTATTCAGCTCTCCTTTTGAAAGTATAGTGCTTCTGTTAAGAATTTTCAAATGTATCTAACCATTAAATATTTTGAAAGTTATAATATATAGTTAGTACTCCAACATGGGCTTATGGATCACTCATGCAAATAGCAGAAAACATAATGTAGTTTTCACAGTTATTTGTTGCTAAAAAAAATGACCAAAATATTATTTAAATGCTGATTGAGCCTTTATTACAAAAGTTGAAAACAGAGAAATTAAATCACTCTACCTGATAATAAAAATAAAACATATAACAAGATAAAACAATGCTTATTTACATTTTTGTATAAAATATGATGTATACCACAAGACATTTAAAAATGAGAACAGTGAAGTATTCTTTTTAAGAAATTTCCCATGATGCTAATTTTATATCAGGAATTAAGTCCCATGATCTCTATGTTAGATGTATTAATATTAATAATAAAATATCAAATTTCTTCTTAAACTTACTTTTTCTTGCCTGGTGATGTGAAAATCCTGTTTAACAAAGGTCTGCCTAGCCAAAGGAAGAACAAAAATTGGCAGCATTTGGAAATACTTAGAATAGACTGCTCCAAAACTCATGAATTATTAGGTATTTCACAGCTGTTTCCCTCCAGTTTTTAGAGATGGAGTTGGGGTGGGCCATCCTCACTTCGAAATATTCTGGCTTCTTGCTTACTTGATGCACATACAGTTTGAAGATATAAATCTCTGCTTCAAGTGTTACACTTCCTTCTTTCTGTCACCAGCTCACAGGAAATGAGTGGATGAAATAGACCCATATAATAGATAAGATATAATAAATAATAATATCATAAATATATGTCACTGGAAGTACAGCCACTGCCCTTTCCATCACCTCTCCAGCCCAGAGATGTTGTTAGCCCATAGTAACTAGTAAATATCACCCAGCTTCCCTTTGCAGAGATTGCAGGAGATAGCCGTGCCCTGGAATTTGACCTAGCCTCCAAACTAAAGAAAAAAACTTTCCATTCAAAGCTTCTGCCAGCTTTTGGAGTAGGTGGCTCTGTGGTAGGCTTACTTTTTCTGCCTCTGAAGCATCTGCCCCACCCACCCAGGGCACAGTCTGAAAGCAGGAGAAAAAAAACACTGGCACTTACTTTGAGTGACAATGGAATTTGGCAGGGCCAGCTGGGCGGGTTTCGAGAACTTTTGGAAAATGTTTCTCTTCTGCAGTTTGAATTATGCTGGACTGTCCTTGATAGTTAATGGGGATCTATGTTGATGCCAAGAGGGTCAGATCATCTCTTAAAGGTGTAGGCTTTTGAGCCTGCTTGCTTAGATTCACAATTACCATTCATTAGGTGCGTGACTCGGAGGCTCAAATATGTCATCTGTATAATGTTGATAAGAATAGTCCCTACATACTTCCCTGGTGGTCCAGTGATTAGGACTCCGTGTTTCCACTGCAGGGGGCACGAGTTTGATCCCTAATCAGGGAACTAAGACCCCGAAAGCCTTGTGGTGCTGCCAAAAACAGAAAATTTTGCTGGCGATCCACTTGTTAGGACTTCCCAATTTCATTGCAGGGGGTATGGGTTCAATCCTTGGTTGGAGAATTGAAATCTTGCATGCCTCAGGGTGCAGCCAAAAAAAAAAAAGTAGTTCCTACATGATGGAATCATTGTGATAATTAAATTTCCATATCTCCACTGAGACTAAGATGTAGGATAGACTGTTATTTTATGGCCACAGGACTGGAAAAGGTCAATTTTCATTCCACTTCCAAAGAAAGGAAATGCCAAAGAATGTTCGAACTATCACACAATTGCACTCATCTCACATGCTAACAAAATAATGCTTAAAATTCTCCAAGCCAGACATCAACATTATGTAAGTTGAGAAATTCCAGATGTTCAAGTTGGATTTAGAAAAGGCAGAGGAACCAGAGATCAAATTGCCAACATCTGTTGGATCACAGAAAAAGCAAGAGAATTCCAGAAAAACATTTACTTCTGTTTCATTGGCTATGCTAAAGCCTTTGACTGTGTGGATCACAACAAACTATGGAAAATTCTTAAAGAGGTGGGAATACCAGACCACCTTACCTGCCCCCTGAGAAACCTGTATGCAGGTCAAGAAGCAACAGTTAGAACCAGATATGGACAACGGACTGGTTCCAAATTGGAAAAGGAGTATGTCAAGGCTGTATATTGTCACCTTGCTTATTTAACTTACATGCAGAGTACATCATGTGAAATGCCGGGCTGGATGAAGTAAAGCTTGGAATCAAGATTGCAGGGAGAAATATCAATAACCTCAGATATGCAGATGACACCACCCTTATGGCAGAAAGCAAAGAGGAACTAAAGAGCCTCTTAATGAAAGTGAAAGAGGAAAGTGAAAAAGCTGGCTTAAAACTCAACATTCAAAAAACAAAGATCATGGCATCTGGTCCCATCACTTCATGGCAAATAGATGGGGAAACAGTGGAAACAGTAGCAGACTTTATTTTCTTGAGCTCCAAAATCATTGTGGGTGGTGACTGCAGCCATGAAATTAAAAGACACTTCCTCCTTGGAATAAAAGTTATGACAAATCTAGACAGCATATTAAAAAGCAGAGACATTACTTTGCTGACAAAGGCCCGTCTAGTCAAAGCTATGGTTTTTCCAATAGTCACGTGTGAATGTGAAAGTTGGACCGTAAAGAAAGCTGAGAGCCAAAGAATTGATGCTTTTGAACTGTGGTGTTGGAGAAGACTCCTGAGAGTCCCTTGGACTGAAAGGAGATCAAACCAGTCAATCCTAAAGTCAATCCTCAATATTCATTGGAAGGACTGATGCTGAAACTGAAGCTCCAATACTTTGGTCACCTGATGCAAACAGCTGACTCCTTTGAAAAGACCCTGATGCTGGGAATGATTGAAGGCAGGAGGAGAAGGGGACAACAGAGGATGAGATGGTTGGATGGCACCACCGACTCAATACATGTGAGTTTGAGCAAGTTCCGGGAGTTGGTGATGGATAGGGAAGCCTGGTGTGCTGCAGTCCATGGGGTCGCAGAGTCAGACATGACTGAGTGACTGAACTGACTGAAAAAAAAAAAAAGCAAGCTTCTGCTTAAACTCTATACACCACTGATTTGGAGACATCCTGGTGTCAGAAATGTTACAACATGAAATGTACACAAATCCTAATTGCTGAAGTACAGTAGTTAATACTGATAGGGTGCTCAGAGGAGTGCTTGGCCTACGGGAAGTACTCCAAGTCTGTAATTATGGGGTGGAATGTCCTTCCAGTAAGGTAGTCCACCTTGAAAATGGAGGCCTTATTGATAAAGGAAGCCCACCGCCTTCAATAGGAGAAAGTGAGGCTAGGAACCAGGATATGTCCACAAAGGACCGTGATATAGGGGTTAATTCTTTCACGCTTTTCTATTGAACAACATAAAAGCAAAAGCCATGTTTGGTGTTTAGTTTTGCACCTTCTCTCCGCCATTGTTACTTCTCTAGTTGCCCTTATCCCCAAGCCTCCAATCCTGCTACAGAACTCTTACTTTGCATAATAGAGCTGGTGAGGACTAGGAGAGGAGGGCTGAGTCCCAGGCAGAAGAGTGGAAGCACACTGGAAAGGTCTATTGTCTGGGAGCCCCACGTGGTGGCAGGCTGTGAGTAGCCAGGAGGACCCACACCCAGAGAAGTGGCTGCTAAATGGCCATCCACTGAAGAGTTAACATGAGGGGACAAAACTTCCTCCTCAGATTTTAGGAGAAAAGTGACCCTGGGGGTGGCAGAAGTGACTAATGCTTAGGACACATAGATGATGAAATTAGAAGACATCTCACACAATCCATTCCAGCAGCCATTGAATCAGATCGATAACTTTATTTTCTCACTTTTAAAAAGCGCATTTTCACATTTCATTATTTCTGAAATCAGAATGTGTGACTGTGATGCTGGTGGGATGATGACGATGATAGCAATAATAACAGCTAACACTTATCTACAACTTAATGTTATTAAGTGCCAGGTGTTATTCCCAGGGCTTGATCTGTATTAACTCGTTTATAGCCCTAGGGATTAGATTTTCCCCTAATTGACAATTGAGGAATCTGAGGCACAAAAAGGTGAAGTCAGTTCTCCAAGATGTCACACAGGCACCCCTACTAAATGGCAGAGTCATGACCCCAGCCATGACACTGTCCTGCAATTTACCAAAACCATGGGATTTATGTTCTTTCCCCAAAGCTCTTTCTAAACCACTGGTGCCTCTTAAGATACCTGATAACATCTTATAATTGAGGAAATCGAAGTGGTGGTGAAATGGTCCCTATACTTCAGTTCTAGTCCCACCTTTGAGTGCTGGGGACCCCTGAGGGACAGGGTAGGGCAGTGGCAGGAGGCCATCCCTGCATTTGAGTCCAGCTATGCCACTTGAAAACTAGGTGAACTTGGCAGAGTTTTTTTGTTTATTTTTTAGTTGAAGGATAATTGCTTTACAGAATTTTGTTGTTTTCTGTCAAACCTCAACATGAATCACCCA
Organism: Muntiacus reevesi; assembly: GCF_963930625.1. Classification (NCBI taxonomy): domain Eukaryota; kingdom Metazoa; phylum Chordata; class Mammalia; order Artiodactyla; family Cervidae; genus Muntiacus; species Muntiacus reevesi. The sequence continues at coordinate 115,607,430 of NC_089271.1, read as the reverse complement.
TAGTTATACATATGTCCACTCCCTTTTGAACCTCCCTCCCATTTCCCGCCCCATCTCACCCCTCTAGGTTGATACAGAGCCCCTTTTTGAGATTCTTGGCAGAGTTTTTAAATTCCTCTGACCTTCAATATCTTATAAAATGAGGACAATCATAACATTTTCTACCTCACAGAGCTGTTGTGATGATAAAGCCAGCTAATCCATGTGAAGTTCCTTGAACACAGTAGTGTAGTGTAGTGCTAAGTCACTTCAGTCGTGTCCAACTCTTTGTGACCCCATGGACTGTAGCCCACCAGGTTCCTCTGTCCATGGGATTCTCCAGGCAAGAATACTAGAGTGGGTTGCCATGCCCTTCTCCAGGGGATCTTCCCCACCTAGAAACTGAACCCAAGTCTCCTGCAAATCCTGCATTGTAGGCAGATTCTTTGCCGCTGAGCCACCAGGGAAGCCCAGCAAGTGCTCCCTAAATGGGGACCATTTTCATCTTTCAATTGACTTCCTGATGTGCTGAGATGAAGGGCCTTTCCCTCACTGTTCAGTGAATGGCATGGTTCTTAGTCAGTGAAGACTAGGATCTTTAACCAGTCAGTCAGCCCAGGCTCTATAGAGTCTTCCTAGTGCTTCAGGGGGTGCAGCAGTGGGAAGGGCACCTTGTGAAGGCCACCAGGCACCCAGGGAATCACTGCTATCACATACTAGGCACAACTTAGTCCCAGATGGGAATGCATTACATTTGCTTACCTAAACTCAAAAACAGCTCTTCTAGATTTTTGTCTCATGTCATTCACCTTTTTCAAATGTTTCAAACTGGACTTAGGTCTGTGAGAAGCCTCAGAGGCCTTTGTTAGTAAGGACAAACACGGAAAGACACTGCCATCTTGAAGCAAAAGGTGGCTATGCCAAGAGGTACACGTGAAATGAATGATTCAGGGGCTGAAGTGACACCAAATTAACCACTGGAAGGGGTGTTGGGAGTAAGCCCATGGTCATCAGGCAAACCCCCTTTTCTCAATCTTATTTCCTCCTGTTCTCTCCATGGAAAAGAAGACAAAGTTTTAATCCTCCCCAAGGTAAAAACCCTCTTTATGGGTTACTATCATGGGATCAATGAATTTTAAGAAAGGGTTGGAGAAGAAAGTATGGCCAAGAAGGGAGAGAAAACCATGCTGCATGACCCTAGAGGTAGGACATCTCTGTGGAGTTTGTACTGTTTGCACTCTGGAGTTTGCACTGTTGTTGCAGTTTCTTTTATAGGAGACATCTTGAAATTGATTATGGTAAATAAGTGCAAGTTTGGCACCTAACTGGCAGAAATGATCTCATCCCATTTTGCTACAAAGGCCAGTTAGGATGTGCCTCTCTAGTTTCTATTTTCACTTTGACCTGCTCCCCTGGGAATGTACATGGATCTTTGATTTGAGGATTTCAAGTTCTCCCTCCTTAGCACGTGTTTCTAGGAGAAAGACACAAACTGCACATAGCCATCATACCTTTGCTCCTAGTAGCAAACTCATGACCCTCTCATTATAAGCACACTGCTTCAACCAGCTAACCAGGTACAAGCAAGCCAACAAAGGCATTAACACAACTGCTCCCCCTAAGAGCCCTAGGCATCTTGCTATATATAATAACTGAGCACTGGAATCTCATCCCAGTATTCAGCAACATTTTGCTTTGGCTCAGCATTTCTGAAAGTGAAATCAGTCATCTCTGAAACGTAAGAGTGTCTGCTAGGGCCATCTCTGGGCATGATGCCCACCCAACTCATAGTTTCCAAATAGTACTATAGTGCTTGTTTGGCCTTCAGAAGTTCACAGCCCTGATTCTCTGAGCAAGAGGCAGGTATGAAAAACACTTGGGGGAAATGTGTGGGTGGGTAACAAATAATTATAAGCCAGCTGGTAGACATTCAGTGAACTCATGTTCTAGATGGGTTGAATCCTTAGAGGTTAAGACACCACCTCCCATCTTTTCTGGAAATAGTTGGTGAGGAGATAAATAATACATGAAATGAGTATCACAGGTAGAGTTTAAGAAAAACACAAATCAGCTAGAAGCACTGAGATCTGCATAACACTTCTTATAGACATTGGGAGAAATAAGATTAGCATAATGATTAACAGGCAGGTGGAAGGCAGCTGTCTAGGTTTAGATCCTGCCTTGCTATCCATAGCTTAGTAAGTTAATTAACCTCTGTGGGCCTCAGTTTCCCAATCTGTAAAATGGGTATATTAGCAAGCTAACTACCTTATGGAATTACTGTAAGATTAAATGCGTTATATAGAAAATGATTCCAACACAGCTAAGCATATGCTCAGTGCTCTATATTATAATTTCTGAGTTCCAAATGTTTCTAGAATGTTCAACTGACTTTGGCTGCTATGCCAGTTTAGCGAGCAGCCATTACAAACAGAGCAATTCAAAGGCGGATGAGAGGAGAGCTGCTGTGAGTAAAACTTCCAAGTTCAGGTCACTGATTACCGCCCGCAAAGTCTTATTCTTCCACACACCCACATTTCGGGGGCAGAGGAGAGTGGGGAGTGTTTCCACATGGAAATTAAAGATTGAAATTGCTTATTTCGGGAAAGGCGAAAATAAACAACATGGAGACCCAACTGGGGCCGTCCCCACCTACTTCCTAGGCAGCTTCATAGGAAGCTGGCATTGGCCCTTTGAGCAGTGCGGGGTCATCTGGGTCTGGATCTGTCACACACCTACTCTTTTCTATTCCACCATGTAACAAAGAACCAAGTCACCATTCTTTGGTTACCGATCACTTTGATGAGTGAAACTCTTCATTTCCTAGTAACCGTTTCCTTCCTCATTACTAAGCCCTACCACCCAAAGGCCCCTGAGCTCTTCCACTGTGACTCAGAACAAGAAGCTCGCATGGCAAGCCCGACGCCATGAATCAGAGCTTTTCCAGTGTTTGTTGATAGGAAGGGAAGTATGCAGGTATGGCAACAGTGATCACAGTATCGACGGCTTTGGAAACCTCTCAAACCAATTTCTAGTCACTCGTCATCTAAAGATTGTTCCTGAGGGGTAAAGCACCTTGATGTGAGGGCGGAAACAATGATGCAGAGACAGCGAAGAGCTCCCTCTCTACCCCACCTCATTCCGTGCCCCGCTCTCTCCCCAGGTCCATGTGTGCTTTATCCCTCCAGACAGGAGAAAAGATTGGACGCTAAATCTGCATCAAGGTCTTGAGTGTGACCCCACCTCACTTAGGTAGGATTTACAATCTTTTTTTTCTGTGTGTGGCCATGCTGTGTGGCTTGGGGGATCTTAGTTCCCCAACCAGGGATTGAACCCACGCCCCCAGGAGTGGAATCATGGAGTTCCCAACCACTGGACTGCCAGGCAAGTCCCAGAATTTACAATTTGAAGGGAATTCCAGCTAGATTAAGAAATCTCGAGAGGTGGACACCCAAGCCCTTGAGACCTCTAGTCCGCAAACCTCAGAATGACATAAGCCAGTTTGGTTGACACCTTTCTCAATTATCCCAGCTAAACCGTTCCCTCCACGGTGGTCGTTCTCTAACCAATGACCCCTTTTTGTAGTCTTCATAAGTCTCTTGATGATCTAAAATCATCTTGATAAGTTATCTATTTGTTTAATTACTGGCTGTCTAATCCTCTCAAGTATGAGACATATATGAAGACAGGAACTTTGTCTGGTTTGTTCACTCCTACATCCACTAAGGCACCAAAGAGTGTCTGTCACATAATAGGTGCTCAATAAATATTTGGAAAGTGAGTGAAAGAATAATGAACTGAAATGATTTTAGAACAAGTTCTCCTGAAAATAAACTGTTCACTTCCCCATAGCCTTTGATAATTCAGGCCCCATTCATTTTTTTATGTGGCCAACAAGAGTACCCTCTGTCCCACTTATATATTAGATCACATACGGCTGCGGCCGTTACAAGAAGCACCTGTTATATTGTCACCATCTTCATTCAAGGGACTTCTGGTGAGAGATAAGCTGGAGTACCAACTGCCAGAGGCCAGAACACCCTCCTGGATCTATACACACCAGCTTGGGGCCGGAAGGGAACACTTCACTTCTAACGTAATTGAAAGGTTGAAGAGGAGTTTGAAAGATGAAGATAACAGGTCTCCGCACGACAACCCCACAGCGCTGAAAGTTCAAAGGTTTCCACTTTGTTAGATGTACATCTTCTAATGATCCCCCACTCTCTATGGCCTTTGCTTACCTCACAATAGCAATAAGGTGTGTAGGTGGCGAGTATTATTAGGCCCATGTGCAGGTGGAGAAAGTGAGGCAAGGCCAAGGCGGGGTGAATCGAATCAACAAGTTGGCTTCTTGTGTACTCTGTTCAAGGCACCGTTCATTGAGTGCCTGCCTTGAACAAGGCACGATTCTCCAGTCATGTCAATCAATATTCGTGTTATTGCTCCCTTTTAGACAGGCCCGGGTTTGCTTGACTCAGGACTGGAAGAGACTTTTCTGACAGCCTAGGAGCTGAGTACACAGCCACAGATGAACAGAGCTAGGAAGACCAGAGCCCCTGAGATGACACCCAGGGCTTAAGAGTGGTGGGTTTCCTGTGTAGAATGAAAGGAACTCTCTGATTGGTTCATGACCACAAGGCTCACCCTGGAGTCAGGCACTGTGTTTCCCCTGCACTATCTCATTGGGTTCCCACAACCCTGGAGATACAAAATATCTTTATCCCCGTTTTACAGATGAGGAAACTGAAGTTTACTGACTTGCCAAAGATCACAGAGGTAGTCAGTGGCAGAGCCACTTGAACAGGTCTCCCTGTTTATGAAGCCAACCTTAAGGCATCTGTGTTTCCAGCTGAAGACATGCCAACAAGTTCTCTACAGGAATTGAGCAGAGCACTGGGAGTCTGTCATTCTACATGGACAAGAAAGCTCTTTCAGCTGGAACTTCGCATCATCACCTTTGGCTTCAATGGCTGCATCAACAGCACCAGTGCTCAAATGATGAGTGAATGCAAGAATAATCTAGCTCTTGGATTTAATCTTCAATCAAATGGAACCACATATTGAGTCTTCTGTTGGAAAGTAACGTTTTAGGAAGATTTCAAGCCAACAACAGGCATAATTTGTAAGTTTCCACACATAAAGGGCTGGCCTTCACCTATCAATGAATGAGCTTCTCTAGGAAAGTGTTCCTCCAATGGGTCAGGAAGATCCCCTGGAGAAGGGATGGGTTACCCACTCCAGTGTCCTTGGGCTTCCCTTGTGGCTCAGCTGGTAAAGAATCCACCTGCAATGTGGGAGACCTGGGTTCAATCCCTGGATTGGTAAGAACCCCTGGAGAAGGGAAAAGCTACCCACTCCAGTATTCTGGCCTGGAAAATTCCATGGACTGTATAGTCCATGGGGTTGTAAAGAGTCCGACACGACTGAGCGACTTTCAAGTTCACTTTCAATGACTCTGGAGAGTTCTCCTTCCTTCGTATGCAGTGACTAGGCAGAAATGATCATGAGCAAAGGCTCTGAAGTCAGAATGCCTGGGTTCTAATCTTGGCTCTGACTCTTGTTAGCACTATAATCTTGGACAAATTACTTCATCTTTCTGTACCTCCTTGTCCTCATCTGTTGCACAGATTCAATGAGTTATTATTTGTAAAGCACTTACAGCAGAACCCGGCGTGTAGTCAACAGTCCATAAGTTATCCTGCTGCTTTAGGTAAGAAATGATCCTGTGATGAAAAACTGGCCTGTGGACAGACCACCACACAAACAAAGCAGAAGCAGCAAGCTGAACGTGAAGCCTACGAGTTCAAACTTCTGTACACCAAGTATTTCTATTTCCCCTTTCCATTGTGTGATGTTAACCTCCAGGGTATTAGTTAAATTGTGCCCTACCAGAAGCCACACTCTGTGACCACCAAAACTCAGAATTGCCCACCTCTGTCTTTTAGCAATTCTGTGCAGGTGACTCAGCACTTGCTTTCTAATTCCCCCATAGAACTCTAAACCCAAGGCTAGTTTGAACCACAACAGTGGGTGACACTGGCGGTATGTATTGGGTGTCCTCTTTCACTCCTTCCTTCAGCATCTCCCTCCTTCGATTCTCCCAGATACTCAGTGCTCTTGTGATGACCCTGCCTGGGCAGGGCTCCTTGCAAAGAGACACCCAAAAGATTATTAGTCTAGGGCTCCAGACCTTCCCCAAATGGGATTCTGGTTGAGCAAAACCTACATTCCCAGTAGCTACTTGGATTCAAATAGCCTAATCCCGCATTCACGAAACAAATAAGCTCCACCCCAAATAGCTTCCGAATATTTGTTAGTGAACTTCAGGACTGAGCCAAGACAATTTTGTCATCACCAAGCTGTTTTTCTCCATCCCCCACATGATGGATTCCCTCCTCTTGCCAGGCCACCCTTGATAGCTATGACCTCTATTTTCTCAATGTCAGCCATAGCAAACCACATCTCAGGAGCATCTGAAGAGGTCTATAACATCTCTATGTTCTCAGTGGTGAAATAGTTGATGTTATTATATATTTTTTAAATTTCTGAGATAATCTGTTATAATTTTTTATACTTAAAGTTAAGAGATTTGGGAAACTTTATACTGGAAAGCTCCAAAAAATTGAAAAAAAGCATGATTATCTTTTTTCTTGACTCAGAAGAGCACACATTTTTAGTAAAATATATCAGTTCATGCGTGTGAGGAGTTTTCATGAAACATTCATCTATTCTTGTGAAATGTTGGCTTTTGTGCAGATAGAACTATATGGTGTGTGATTTTAGTATCCAGTTGATGGAATTTCCTTCCTGAGATCTGAGTTCTCTCACTTAGCACTTTTCCCTTCACTGGGCAGACTTAGACTTGGGTTTGTTTCCACTCCTGTTTGCTGCTCCCAACCCACTTACATCATCAGTTGCTCATTCCTGTTTGTTGTAGAAAGAGACAAAGACAATATGCTATGGGGTGAGTTATGTTCCTCAAAATTCATGTGTTGAAGTCCTAACCTGGGTACTGGGGGTTAGGACTTCAGAATACGACTGCACTTGGAGATAGGATCTTTAAAAAGTAGTAAAATAGTTAAAATTTTTAAAGTTCATGTAGGTGGACCCTGATCCAATATGATTGGTGTCCCTATAGGAAGAGATTAGGACATAGATGAACACACAGAGAAGACTACGTGTAGATACAAGAAAAGATGGTCACCTATAGGTCACGAAGATAAGCCTCAGAAGAAACCAACCCTGCACCACCTTGATTTTGTACTTGCAAACTCTAGAACTGTTAGATAATAAATCTATGTTGTATAAGCAACCAGTCTGTGGTACTTTGTTATGGCAGTCTAGCAAACTACTATACTACATATACAGTCAATTAATATTATTCTTTTTGGATAGGTAAAGTGATCAAATATCCAAGTTGTTAATGACTTATATATGCCCCACGGCCAGTCCTCAAGAGGACAGATGTACTCAAAGGCTCAGGGTCTCTGATGTGAAGTAGCTGTCTGGCTCAACCAATGGTGACTACAGAGTTCAGCATTTTGTCCTTACAGCCTGGCACTCTGGCCCCAGGAAAGTCTATATTGCAGTTCACTCAGTTTATGGGGAACAGTGAGGCTCAGGGGACACACCATTTTGTGGATGCCCCTCTCTTCCCAGCACAGCCCACCCAATCTGAGGCACGTAATTAAAAGAGATCCAGCCCTAACTGGCAGCAGTAGGCCTGATAGCCTTAGCCATTGCCACAGACTCAGGTGAAGAGCCCAGAATAAACGAAAAGAACTCACGCTAGGACCACAGGAGAGAGGGAAAGGCCCTGGAGTGAGAAACCTAGCTTCTTAATCTTGTTCTCAAGGACCTTGAGCGAATTACTCAACCTCTCAGGGCCTCTATTTCCTTATCTGTAAAAATAAATGGTTTGCATCCACTTCCTGCTAAAGCAGGATTTCTCAAGGTAGGATTCAGCATGAACCAGCTGCAGCCCAATGATCTGGGATACTTGTCCCCAATAGCATCCTGGGCCCTAACTCAGACCCACCCAATCAGAATCTCCTGTGTGGGAATCTACATCTTAACAAGTCCTATTGTTCCATGGTCTCATTCAACTCAGCATCTCATGAGCCTGTGACCCGTTATCTCCTCTGTCCCATCCCCTTCATACATTTAGAAACAAGATCACTTTCTCCCCTGGGCCATTCGCTGCTCTGTGCTTCTGCTTCGATCCTTGGTGCAGCTGGTGCAGTGCTTTCTGTCTCTAAAAGCCATCTTTCTACTTCCAGCAAAGGATGGCCCAGAGCAAGGAGAAAAGCGAAAATAAGTTTGATGGGAAATAATTTTGAAACTTCTAACTTAACATAAACTTTTGATATTGTCTGGCTTTTAATTTTCCAGAACTTGTTTGTCCTTCATGAGCACAAATAATCAGTAGGTAGCCTCACTAAAAATTTCCTTGAACTGGTTCCTTTGACTGAAAAAACAACGGAGAGAAGGGTAGGTTCGATAATCTTTTGAGTTCTACCTCGCATGATTGTTTTGCATATCAGTATTTTGGCCTTTCCTGCTAAAGGTCTTTCCTTGGGTTTGCAAACAGGAGTTTGAGAAGAGTCCTGGTACTGACTGAGCTTTCTTGGTAATGTCACACAATTTCCAACCACAAAGTCAATCTTCATTTGAGTCAGAGCAATTAGAGGAAGACAATGGCTGTGGACCACACGACTGAAATATTTTATCGAGGAAGCCAAAGAGGCAATTCAAATGGGAAAACATCTTTTTTACAGTTATGAGGTACAATCTGCCACCTTTTAGCAGCAAAATGCCCAGAAGGTATTCTTGAGGAAGAGGAGACAATATGAGTATTCAAGACTCCCTCTCTACAGGTTGTAGGGAATGGTATTGTTTTCCTCGGTCCTTCTATAACATCTGTTTCTCACAATGTTTCTATAATTCAAAGCTGAAACCCTGATTTTCAGTTGATCTAGCATTGTCCACATTCCGGTCCAGGATAGTTTTGATCGGAATCCCAAGATGACAAATACGCATGATCTTGGGCTCTGTATAAAAACATACTGTAGGGACTTCCCTAGTGGTCCAGTGGCTAAGAGTCTGCACTCCCAATGCAGGGCCCCCAGGTTCCATTCCTGATCAGGGAACTAGTTTCCACGTGCTTTGTGCTACAACTTAGAGTTCGAGTGCAGCAACTAAAGATACCACATGCTGCAACTAAGACCACGTGCAGCCAAATAAATAATTTTTTTAAACATACTCTAGGGTTAGCTAGAAAAGTGCAGAAAAGTCATTCTTAGCAAAGCCGAGCTTTAACTAAAGGAGTGGTACTCTGTTTATATGTCAGACTAGCTAAAGCCACCACATGTTCAAATGGCTCTTTTCGCTTGAGAATACAATGCTACTGGGGACTTTGTTATTTCCTGAATCTGGGCAGCCAACGATGAAGATTTTTTTGTATGAAGGTCATGATTTTCCCCTGAAATTTGGGATACTTTAGAGCAGGGGTCCCCAACCTCTGGGATCTAGTGCCTGATGATCTGAGGTGGAGCTGATGTAATAATAGTAGAAATAAAGTTCACAATAAATGTAATGTGCCAAACCATCCAGAAACCATCACCCCCTCCCTGTCTGTGGAAAATTGTCTTCCATGAAACCAGTCCCTGGTGCCAAAAAGATGGTAGACCGCTGCTTTAGAGGGTCCATACTTTTTATGGGGCTCACAATGCAAATGATTGGATTGATAATACTTGTGGCAAGAAACAAACACAAATTAAAAATTGCAAAAATGTCTAAATATTTATTGGTCTCTAAGTGAAAAGTAGGGTTGGAAGTTTTCAGCAATGTGACAAAATGCAGTAACACTTATCACAACTATAGAGTCTGGGTGACACCTCCATCAGCTGAGCCACTTAGAAAGTTTCCACTTCTCACCTTAAGATTTCATGTGATACCCTTTAAGATGCTAGAATCTTCTCACTTGGTTACCACAGAAGAGGTAAGGCATAAACCCATCAGATCATCTTCTCCATCAAATCAAGTAACCAGATTTAAAGTGTGGGAGAGGCCTCCACATATACAACCCCCACATCAAGGCCATTGAAACAACTCTGGTTGGGAGTAGGTCATATAGGTGCCAATAGAGAATCGAACTTGGAGGGTGGTAGATTTGGGTCACTGAAAGTGATTTATCCTGTGGCACTCGTATGTACTTCATTGCTCATGGAGTGGGGTACCTGTGTAGACAATCCTAAACTTGATGCTACTCAGGCTTTGGAACTTTGACTTTAGGGTCTTTGAAGAAATGACTATCTCCACCAGAAAGAACAGAAAATGCTTTGAGAGCAGCAGCCATGTCTTAAACCTCTTAATTCTGCACCTACTGCAGAGGAATAGGAGAAAAACCACAGTCTCGCAGTGGTGTGATGTTATAAAAAGAAGCATTCTATTATGTTGCCTTTTAAAACGGTGGTTATTAAAATGTGGGGTAACAGAAAAATGCTTATTAGGAAAGGGTAAGTGAAGATAAATACGTGAGATGATGGAGGTGTTAATTAACTAGCTAGGGGAATCCTTTCACAAGGTATATCAAAGCATCACAACATACACTTTATATATCTTACAACTTTATTTGTCAATGATACTTCAATAAACCTGAAAAAAGGTAAGTTTTCAAAAGCATGATGCAAACATGTGGGTTCTATAATTACAAGAATAAAAAATTTTTGTGGAGAAAAGACTAAGGAAATGACAACAATGGCTATGCTAGAAAGCTAGGTTTGTGAGTCATTTTATTCCTATTCTCTTTTTTTGTGTGTGCAATATCACTGAAGAATCCTTTTCAGCATTTTCTTTAAGAGGAAGGTTCCTGTCCAGTTATTGTAAAGCTAAATTCCCAGGTTGACAGCATGAGTTGATTTTTTCCCTTGCCTAATTCAATCTTCCAGAAACGGAGAATCTCAATGGGGTGAGCAATGCTCCGTCCTAAAAAGGTTTCCTAGGAGCGGGGTTCAGCTGGGTCCTTGGCCGGTGATGAGTAGGTTCATAGAAACTCTGAGTCACCCCAGAATGAGAGCCATCAGTCTTGCTCCCATCCGTTTCTCTAAATTGAGGTCGTGGAGCAGCCCTTTCTTCTGTGTGTCTGCTGGTGCAGTCTCAGCTGAGCCAAAGGAGGAGGACAAAGAACAACCCGAGCCCCCTGATTTCAGTTCCAAGGGCCTGGAGTAGGAAAAAGGGGCACAGAGTCTGCTGGGTGCAAGCCGGTGCTTCCACTTCTATGGAAGGAATATGACCTTTGTGGCTATGACTTGCCACTTAGAGCTTTCCCCAGTCCCCACAGACCATCCAGTGAATCACCAGGTTCCCCAAAATATTTTGTGGGACCTGCTTACTACATTGATAAAAGAAGAAAAAAAGATTGTGAAAATACATTTGAATCATTCCAGCAATTGTTTATTGCAAAATGAGGAGTGGAGGAACAGGGCACCCAAAAAGCTTTATACCTAGTGCTTGTTCAGGAGAGAAGAAATAGTAAGCGCCAGGGCCTAGTGCTATAAAATTAAGTGCCACACGAATGGAAGAGAACTCCAAGACTACCAGAGCAACCTCTAAATTTCTCAGCCACTCACTGGGCATTGGAGCTGATTTCCTTTGATTATTAGCCTTTGGTATTTGATATATTTGCCTCTGTGAACTGGGATTCTCCTCTTATGATTTATGAAATCAGTTCCTCAGAGGGACAAATTGGGAAACAAATAGAAAGATGTTCGCTTCCACATAGTGTTCAGGGAAAAAGGGGTCATAAATTTATATACTCAGTTGGAATCCAGTGATGTGTTATGTATGCATTTTTCTTTCTTTATTGAGAGAGAGAGCATGCAAGCTGGTGAGCCTAGAAGGAAATACTCCAAAATGTTATCAGTGGTTATCTTTGGGTTGTGGGTGCTTTTTGTTTCCTCCTTTATATTTTTCTGCATTTTAGAGTTTCCCACAATGAGCGCTTATCACTTTTCTCATCAGAAAACCAGAGCTCCATCAGGCATTGATGGGTGAAGCATTCTAAAATGTAAGAGTTCTCTGTGAAAGATAATAAAATGGGCTTAAGAACAATGTTAAAGAAATCTCTGGCTAACTGAAAATGAATTCTTAACAGGAAGTAAGCCTCCTTACTAGCTTGGCCAAGGAACTTGACCCTTTCCAACTTGGATTCCTTTCCAGTTTGGATTCTATTTCACAAGTGGCTGCTGGGAGCTTCTAACGAAATAAAGCACATCAACTCCTTAGCATGGACTGGGCGTGTAGTAAGTACCCAGCCCATATTCGTCCCTTCCTGTTTCCTTCCAACTCTCACCCCTAGTTCTGAAGTATTGAAATAACTTGCCAAGGGTCAAAAAGGAAAGAATCACGAAAACATAGCAATACAAGGCACCAGGTGGAGAAAGAGGATGTCACTGTGGGATGCAAGGCAAATATTTGATACCATTTCCTAGCTATCCACAAGAAGCACAAATCGTCTCTATATAAGGAAGGGCCAAGCTGTAGACAATACAGTTGCCCATGGAGTTTAGAGAAAGGGAGCCCTATTGGGCTTTCTGGAGGAGGCTCAGTTGGGGTTGGCTCTTGAAGGGAGAGGTATGAAGGGTTGTGGAAGGAGAGAGGGATATGGCAGGTGAGATGAATGAAAGTGAAGGCAAGCACAATGAAGGCAAAAAGAGGATGCTAGACTGTCAGCTTAAATAAACACCTTGCTTACAGTAGCAATTGGTGGGTAGAGTATAAGAACAGCAAAGTCCCTTAGGGAACATCTTATGATCCAAACTTCTCATTGTACATCTAGAAAACCTGAGACCCAGGAAGAGGAGGGCCACATGGAGACACAACTGGTCAGGAGCACAACCAAGACTAAAACCTTGGACTGGGGAAAGGCTTGGGGGCAGGGCTCCTGCCTTAGGCAAAACTGAATTTGGGGGGGATGGAGGGAAAATGGGGCATAACTGCTAAAGAGAATGTTCTAGAATTCGAGAGTGGTGATGGTTGCACAATTTGTGAATATACTAAAAAGCACTGAACTATACACTTTAAACATACCCAGCTATATGGTATGGGAATTATATCTCCTTTCAAGGTGTTATTAAAAAAAATACTGAAGCCCCAGGGCCTGTCCTGGGTCTCAGCTCAGGACAGGGATCCAGATGCTGGGAGAGGAACGTGGCAGGTGAATGGCATGCAGGCCAGTACAGTTCAGACCATTTCTCCACTGCACAATCACTCACACCCAGCAGAAAAACCTGGGTGCCTCTGAGGTGAGGTATTGGATTCATTCTCTGAAGTTCTTAGGTTTGGCCTTAGATGCCGCTTCTCCCCCTCCTTCCCTCACCCAGGATGCCCTTGATCTCTTCATAAACACTTGAGATCAGATGGTGCCCCAGGTGTTATGTTCTGGGTGCTGGCAAGGAGCTGCCTGGGGGTATGGAGACCCTAGGGTTGAGGAACTACCCAGGCCAGCAGAAGCCCCAAGCAGCTCCCCCATGGCCTCTGGCAACTCAAGCCCCAAAGAGGGGTTCAGCCTTGATGTTTGTCTGGATTATACAGCTTTACAGCTTTCACAACTTTTTGTGAAGTTATAAGGGCTCCCTCTTGACCACAGTGGTAAGGTTTTTGGTGAATCAAATCACATATACCCACAACTATTTTTCCTTCATTCTCTTGCATTTTTCATTCACTCATTCATCCCCCCAAACAGAAATGGTCTCTGCCCTTGTGGACTTTATGATTTAGTGGGAGAAAGATCAATCAAACCATCGGTGTGGTAGGTAGAAATCTAAGACGAGCCCCAAGATTTCCATGGTTTGGTGTACACACCTGCTGTAATCTACTTCCCCCGCACAGGGGCTGGATCTACAACTAATATGACAGTGCTCCTGTGATTAGGCTACATTACATGTGAAAGGTGAAGGGATTTTGCAGATGTAATTAAGGTCCCAAGTCATTTGGCTTTGAGTTATTCCAAAGAGATTTTATCCTGGTGGACCTGACAATGTAGCACCAAAAGAAATTGTAAGATGACAACTGGGAAAAATGCTATAGGAGGGGAACATATGGTGCTCTGAGGGTCTACAATGGGAGTATCTGAAACAACAGTCTAACATTCAGCACAATATGTTCTGTTTTCCAGGTGCTGTTCTTGGTGCCTTGTTTAGGGCTCACAACACCCTAAGGTTCAGAGACCACTGTTGGCCCCATTTTGCAGGTGATGAGCTGAAGGCACAGGGAGTTCACTTGTCTGATGTTGTCTGCTTAGAGAATGATGGAGTTGAGATTTGAAGCCAGGAAGTGTGGCTCTCGTTCGGAGAGTCAAACCAAGCTGCTTAACCCAGGAAAAGCATTCCTTGGGTAAGGAGGTAGGCGGTGCTTGAAGAGAAACAAGAAATGAGAGCTTAATCTTCCTTGCATCTTTTCCCCCTCTGGTTTCTATGCTACTGTCCAATCCTGATTCTTTATACTTTGACCCCCGCCTTGCTTCTGTTCTTTCTTGTACCTAATTTTGAGATTCCTCCAAGTTATGTTCACTTGCTCTTTGCCCTCTCTTTTAAGTTTTCTTTCTTTCTGAAAGAAAGATCCCTCTAATGAATGATCTTTTAGGTATTGTCAGTCATTCAGCTAATTTTTAGTAATGAATCAAAGCTGATTTCAGAATCAGATAACATACAGTCACCCTCCTGTATCCATGGGTTCCATATCTACAGATTCAAACAATCGCTGATTGAATATTTACCCTCTGTATCTGCAGCTGCAAAATTGTGGAGCATCCTTGGATAAAGAGAGACCACTGTAAGGGACTTGAGCACCTGCAGAGTTTGGTATCCTTTGGGGGGCCTGGAAGAGATACCCTGTGGATACCAGGGGGTGACTGTGTATGTCAATTTGTATAGAGGTAGTAAAAGTATTTGTAACTTGGAGTGAAATGACTACTTTGCATTTTGCAATTCTAGCTACACAGTAGAACCAAGTGAGGAAGCTGCCCAGATGATTCAAATGTGCAAACAGGGCTGGGAACTAATGCTTAATAGAACCAATGAAGTCAAACAGTACAATCTTGTTTTAAGAGGGTCTAGGAGTTACCATTGGAGAAGGCAACGGCAACCCACTCCAGTACTCTTGCCTGGAAAACTCCATGGATGGAGGAGCCTGGTAGGCTACAGTAGTCCATGGCGTCGCAAAGAGTTGGACACAATTGAGCAACTTCACTTTCACTTTTCACTTTCATGCATTGGAGAAGGAAATGGCAGCCCACTCCAGTGTTCTTCCAGGGACAGAAGAGCCTGACGGGCTGCCGTCTGTGGGGTCGCACAGAGTTGGACATGACTGAAGCGACTTAGCAGCAGCAGCAGTAGCAGCAGCAGAAGTTACCATGGAGGGATGATCAGGAAGAGTTACTTTATTTACAAGACCGTGCATAAACAAACAAACTAGAGCCCCAGTAAAATTATCCCACATCCAGTGGAGCAAATGAAAAACACCAGGAAAACCGAAAATTGATAGTATATCACTTACCTTAGTGTCCTGCACATAGTGTTAATGAGTTTACACAGGTGAGAAAATAAGGCATTAAGAGATGGGGTCGGGGGGTTTGGGTATTGTGTGATAACACTTTGTATATATAAAACTGAATCCTCAGACACTGAGAGGTATATTTTATTATCACTATTTAAAATATTAGGAAACTGAGACAAAATGAGTATGTGATATGCCTAAGATTATAGAGATAGTAAGATTTAAATATAAATTATCTATGAATGAAGATTCTCACTATTCTTTTGCTTCTAAAAACATTATCAGGGGGACTCCCCTGGCAATTCAGTGGTGAAGATTCCACACTCTCAATCCAGGATTTGATCCCTTGTTAGGGAACTAAGATCTGGCATGCTGCATAGCATGGCCTAAAACTAAATAAATGCATTGTCAGGAATTGATGTTGAATTTTTTTGCTTCTTTGCCATTTATTGCAATAGTGTTCTGTTACTAATGGGAATTTGAATAATAGATTGTCTAATATTAAGCTATTTTGCATCACTTGAAATGAGTCCCTCTTGGTGAAGGTATGAGCATATTAACATACTGCTAGCTTCCATTTACTAATATTTTATTTAGTATAGTTTCACTAAATATTTATGTGTGAAACTGATAGGCAGTTTAAATCTTCATGTTCTTTGTAAGGTTTTAAAATTTTATCTTAACACATTGTTATTCAAATTAAAAATTTTAATTAATTAAATTTTTTTATTTTATTGTGGTAAGAACACCTAGCATGAGATTTACCTTAACAATTTTTAAGTGTACACAATTTTTAAAGTGTACCTATGGTGAGTACAGGTACAATGCTGTACAGCAGATCTCTAGACCTTATTAATTTTGCTTAACTGAAACCTTATGCCCATTGATTAGTAGCTCTCTATTTCCCCCACTCCAGTCCCTGGCAAACACCATTCCACTCTTTGATTTCGTGATTTTTAACTATTTTAGGTGCCTTATATAAGAGGAGTCATGGAGTATTTGTCTGTCTTTCTGTGACTGACTTACCTCACTTTGCATAATTTCCTCAAGGTTCATCCATATTGTCCCATATTGAAGAATTTCCTTCTTGTTTAAGCCTGCATAGTATTCCATTATATGTCTATTTCACATTTTCTTTACCCAGTTGTCCATCAGTGGACATTTATGTTGTTTCCACATCTCGGCTATTGCTGCAATGAACAGGAATACTAATATCTCTCTGAGATCCTTATTTCAATTTTTTTGAATATATACCCAGAAGTGGAATTGCTGCATCTTATGATAGTTCTCTTTATAGTTTTTTGAGGAATTTTCATACTGTTTTCCATAGTGGCTGCACCATTTTGCATTCCTATCAACATGTGCAAGGGCTCCATTTTCTCCACATCCTCGTCATTGCTTGTTGCCTTTTATCATTTTGATGAATAGCAATTGTGACAGGTGTGAAGTGATGGCTCATTGTGGTTTTGATTTGCATTTCCCTGATGATTAGTGACATTGAACATTTTTTATGTACTTGTTGACTTTTGTATGTTCTCTGAAGAAATGTCTATTTAAGTCATTGGTGGTGGTGGTTTAGTCTCTAAGACATGTCCAACTCTTGCGACCTCATGGTCTGCAGCCTGCCAGGCTCCTCTGTTCATGGAATTTCCCAGGCAAGAATACTGAAGTGGGTTGCCATTTCCTTCTCCAGGGGATCTTCGAGACCCAGGTATTGAACTCGCATCTCCCGCATTGCACTCAGATTCTTTACCATTGAGTTACCAGGGACGCCTATTCAAGTCCTTAGCCCTTTTTTTGGTAGGAATTCCTTATATATTTTGGAGACTAACCCCTTATCAGATATATGGTTTGAAAATATTTTATCCCATTCTGTAGATTGCCTTTTCACTCAGTTGAATGTTTCCCTTACTGTAAGAAGCCTGTTAGTTTGACATAGTCCCATTTGTCTATTTTAGTATTTTTTGCCTGTGCTTTTGGTGTTATATCCATGAAATCATTACCAAGACCAATGTCCTGAAACTCTTCCCCACGTGTTCTTCTAGGAGTTTTATAGTTTCAGGTCTTATGTTTTAGTTTTGAATCCATTTTGAGTTGACTTTTGTGTGTCATGTAAGGTAAGGGTCCAATTTCATTCTTTTGCATGTGGTTATCCAGTGTTCCCAACACCATTTGTTGAAAAGACTATCTTTTCACTGTTGTGTATTCTTTGCACCCTTGTCAAAGATAGCTGACTTGATACATATGGATTTATGTCTTGGCTCTCTGGCTAGTTCCATTGACCTGTATGTCTGTTTTTATGCCAGTGCCATACTGTTTTGATTACTGTAGCTCTGCAATATGTCTTAAAATCAGAAAATATGAGGCCTCCAGCTTTGTTCTTCTTTCTCAAAATTGTTTTGTCTATTCAGAGTCCTTTGTGGTTCCACATAATATTTAGGAATTTTTTTTCTGCTTTTGTTAATAAGAATATCATGATTTTGATAGAGATGCCTTAGATTTGTAGATTACTTTGGGTATATGGACATTTTAACATTATTAAGTCTTTTAGTCCTTGAACATGCAATGTCTTTCCATTTGTTTGTGTCTTGCTTAATTTTTTTCATTAATATTTTCTAGTTCTAATAAACAAGACTTTACCTCCTTAGTTAAATGTATTCCTAAGTATTTTATTCTTTTCAGTGCTATTTTAGATGGCAATGCTTTCCTAATTTCCTTCTCCAATAGTTTCTTGTTAGTGTTTAGGAATGCAACTGATTTTTGTTTGTTATATGTCATGAAACTTTACTGAATTTGTTTATTAATACTAACAGTTATTTTAATAGAATTTTCAGGGTTTTCTATACATAAGATCATGTCATCATGATCATGCAAATGGGGATAATTTTACTTTTTCTTTTCTGATTTGGATGCCTTTAATTTCTTTTAGTAGAGTAATTTTTTTATATTGAATAGAGGTGGCAACAGTGGGCTCCCTTGTCTTGATCTTAGAGGAAATGCTTTCATCTTTCCACTATCCAATATGATGTTAGCTGTGGGCTTGTCATAAATGGCCTTTATCATGGTGAGGTATTTTTCTTCCATTCCTAGTTTGTTGAGAGATTTTAATCATGAAAGGGTGTTGAATGTTGTCAAATGTTTCTTCTGCACCTGTTGAGATGATCATGTAATTTTTATCCCTTATGCTGTTAATGTGGAGCATCACTGATTGGTTTTCATATGTTCACCCATGTCTGCATCTTGGGAATAAATCTCACTTGATTGTGGTCTTTGATCAATTTATTTTATTTTATTTTTTCTTTGATCACTTTAATGTGCTTTGGTTTGCTAATTTTTTTGTTCTTTTAATTTTTTTTTAAATTTTATATTGAATCCAGAAAAATAAATGACCCAATCAAAAAATGGGCCAAAGAACTAAACAGAATTTCTCCAAAGAAGACATACAGATGGCTAACAAGCACATGAAAAGATGCTCAACATCACTCATTATCAGAGAAATGCAAATCAAAACCACAATGAGGTACCATTACACACCAGTCAGGATGGCTGCTATCCAAAAGTCTACAAGCAATAAATGCTGGAGAGGGTGTGGAGAAAGGAAAATCTGTTGGTGGGAATGCAAACTAGTACAGCCACTATGGAGAACAGTGTGGAGATTCCTTAAAAAACTGGAAATAGAACTGCCATATGATCCAGCAATCCCACTCCTGGGCATACACACCAAGGAAACCAGATCTGAAAGAGACACGTGCACCCCAATGTTCATTGCAGTACTGTTTATAATAGCCAGGACATGGAAGCAACCTAGATGTCCATCAGCAGACGAATGGATAAGGAAGCTATGGTACATATACACTATGGAATATTACTCAGCCATTAAAAAGAATTCATTTAAATCAGTTCTAATGAGATGGATGAAACTGGAGCCCATTATACCGACTGAAGTAAGCCAGAAAGATAAAGACCAATACAGTATACTAACACATATATATGGAATTTTAAAAGATGGTAATGATACCCCTATATGCAAAACAGAAAAAGAGACACAAATGTACAGAACAGACTTTTGGACTCTGTGGGAGAAGGCGAGGGTGGGATGTTCTGAGAGAATAGTACTGAAACAAGTATACTATCAAGGGTGAAACAGATCACCAGCCCAGGTTGGATGCATGAGACAAGTGCTCAGGGCTGGTGCACTAGGAAGACCTAGAGGGATGGGATGGAGAGGGAGGCGGGAGGGGTGATCGGGATGGGGAACACATGTAAATCCATGGCTGATTCATGTCAATGTATGGCAAAAAACCACTGCAATATTGTAAAGTAATTAGCCTCCAACTAATAAAAATAAATGAATAAAATTTATATTGAAGTATAGTTGATTTAACACTGTTGTGTTAGTTTCAGATGTACAGCAGAATGATTCAGTTATACATATACATATATCTATTGTTTTTCAAATTCTTTTCAATTTAGATTATTACAAAGTATTGGGCAGAGTCCCCTGTGCTATACAGTAGGTCCATGTTGGTTATATATTTAAAATATAGCAGTGTGTACATGTCAATCCCAATCTCCCAATTTCTTCCTCTACTAATTTTTTTTTTCAAAATTGGGAACGGAGTAAGTCAGGCTATATATTGTCACCCTGCTTATTTAACTTATATGCAGTGTATATCATGAGAAATGTTGGGCTCAATGAATCACAAGATGGAATGAAGATCACTGGGAGAAGTATTAATAACCTCACATATGCAGGTGACACCACCTTTATGGCAGAAAATGAAGAGGAACTAAAGAGCCTCTTGATGAAGGGGAAAGAGGAGAGTGAAAAAGCTGGCTGAAAACTCAGCATTCAGAAAATGAAGATCATGGCATCTGGTCTCATCACTTCATGGCAAATAGTTGGGGAAAAATCGAAACAGTGACAGACTTTATTTTCTTGGGCTCCAAAATCATTGCAGATGGTGACTGCAGCCTTGAAGTTAAAAGACACTTGCTCCTTGGAAGAAAAACTATGACAAACCCAGACAGTCTACTAAAAAGCAGAGACATTACTTTGCCAACAAAGTTTCATCTAGTCAAAGCTATGGTTTTTCCATCCAGTCATGTATGGATGTGAGAGTTGGACCATAAAGAAGGCTGAGCACTGAAGAACTGACGCTTTTGAACTGTGGTGTTGGAGAAGACTCTTGAGAGTCCCTTGAACTGCAAGGAGATCCAACCAGTCAATCCTAAAGGAAATCAGTCCTGAATATTCATTGGAAGGACTGATACTGAAGCTGAAGCTCCAATACTTTGGCCACCTGAAGTGAAGAGCCTGATGCTGGGAAAGACTGAAGGCAGAAGGAGAAGGGGACAACAGACTATGAGATGTTTGAATGACATCACCAACTCAATGGACATGAGTTTGAGCCAACTCTGGGAGATGGTGAAGAACAGGGAACCCTGGCATGCTGCAGTTAATGGGGATCACAAAGAGTTGGACATGACCTAGTGACTGAACAACAACAATATTTTTGTCAAGAGTTTTGCATCTATGTTCATTAGGGACATTGGCTTGCAATTTTCTTTTCTTGTGGTGTCTTTGGCTTTAATTATCCTGGCCTCTTAAAATGAATTTGAGAATGAAGTATTTCTTTTAAATTTTTTAGAGAGTTTGAGAATGAATGCTATTTACCAGTGAAGCCATCAGGTTCTGGGCTTTTCTGTGTTAGGAGACTTATCATATCTTCTTTATCCATTCATCAGTCAACAGACACAGATTGCTTCCATATCTTGGCTATTGTAAATAATGCTGCTATGAACATGAGGGTGCATATATCTTTTTGATTTATTGTATTTGTTTTCTTTGGATAAATAACCAGAAGTGGAATTGCTAGATCATATGATAGTTCTATTTTTATTTTTTTGAGGAGACTTGATATTGTTTCCTGTGGCGGTTGCTCCAATTTACATTCTAACCAATGGTGCACAAGGTCCTCTTTTCTCCACATCTTTACCAATACTTTTATTTCCTATATTTTTGGAAATAGCCATTCTAACAAGTTTGAGGTGTTGGTTTATTGTGGGTTTGATTTACATTTCCCTGATGGTTAGTGATGTTGAGCATCTTTTTATGTGCTTGTTGGACATCTTTGAGAAAATGTCTATTCAGATCCTCTGCCAGTTTTTTAAACAGATTATTTCTTTTTTTTTTATTGGGAGGTTTTTGATTGTCAATTCAAACTCCTTACTCATATTGGTCTGTTCAGATTTTCTGTTTCTTACTGATTCAGACTTAGCAGGTTATATGTGTCTAAGAATGTATCCATTTTTCTAGGTTATCCAGTTTGTTGGTATATAATTCTTCATACTAGTCTCTTATGATCCTTTTTGTTTCTGTGGCATCAGTTGTTACATGTCCTTTCAATATATATGTCTTTTCTTTCATTTCTGATTTTATTTATTTGAATCTTCTCTCTTTTTTCTTAGTCTAGCTAAGAGTTAGTTTTGTTTCTCTCTTCAAAAAATCAACTTAATTTTGTTGGTATTTTCCTATTTATTTTTAGTTTCACTTACATCTAATCTTTGTTATTTCCTTCATTCTGCTAACTTTGGAGTTAGTTTTTTTTCCTTTTTCTAATTTCCTGAAGTGTTAAATTAGGTTTTTCTTTATTTAGAACTCAATATTAATATTATACCAGCTTTGATTTGAAAATAGAGATCTTAATTTTCACTATTCTAGAACATTTTTTAAAGTATCAAGATTATTTGTTCCTTGAAAGTTTGAAAGATTTCATTTATGAAGTTGTCTGGGTCTAATGCTGTTTATAAGAGTTAGCTGTTTAAAACATTCCTGGGACTTCCCTGGCAGTTCAGTGGTTAAAATTCCATGCTTCCACTGCAGGGGGCATGGGTTCAATCCCTGATCAGGGAAATAAGATCCTGCATGTTGTGTGGTGCAACAACAAAAAATTCCTAGTTTATCCTATAGGAGCTTAAGTCAGTCCAAGAAAGCCCATGAGGGACAAAAGAAATTCATTCTACTGTATCAGATCAATTCTTCGCTTTCCCTGTTCATTTTCTTACTCATTGGTGATTTCCTTCTGTTCACCTAGTTAACCTGTCTTCTTTTCTTCTTATCCAAATACAGATTAGTCCTAAAACAATATTTACTGTGAAACTCTTTTCCAAGGCTACATCCAAGGGCCTGATTTACTTAGGGGCACTCCCAGTATAATGGGTACGTGATGTAGTTTCTCTATATATGCAGGCAGCTTTTGATTTAAAAATATTCTGGACTTCCTGAGATTGACATTACCTTTTTTCCTCTGTTTCCTCTATATCCTTTTTTCCAGCTATTGAATCAAATCCCCTGTGCTAGAGGAGATGGCTAAACAAGAAGAACAGAAGTAAGTGAGGGGGTGGGGAGAGAGAGTGGAAAATCTATCAGAAACCTAATTGGGAATTATATTTTCCCTGCCTCTCCCCCTCCTACCCAAAAAGGCCTACTGTTCTTCCATGCCACGGTTTGAGCCTGCCATTCTAGAATGTTCCATAATGCAACCATTACTTTCCTGCAGAGGTCATGAAACAGAGTTTTGGCTTTCCGGTCTTGCTCAGAGATCTTCTTCATTTCAGTGAAATACCAGTCCAGAAGCGGCTTTGAAAGGTGTCATATGCTGTCCCCAGCCTCGGTTTAGGAATAACTTGTGCAAAAGCCACAATTGCTCTTCTTTACAAAACCTCTACTGTGGTTTTTGCACATCACTGCTACCTTGCACACAGCCTTTCCTCTTTCTTACAGAAGTAAGAGAAAGTCTTAGCTCTAAGTCAGCTCTGTCACATTTCCGGTTTCAGAGGAGCTAACTCTGAAAATGCAGTAATTTTCCTTGTTCATCAACTTTATGGATACCCACTCCATGGACGGAAAATTCTTGTGTCTTAAGCTGCAAATGTCTATTTTGCTCACAGTTGGGAGTAGATTTTGAGACAGGTCTTTTGTTTGAAAGTACAAAAATCGGAGAATTAGTAATTGAACCACCTCAATATATGATCTCTTGAAATCTTTTGCCGTGAAAAAGCACCCCTCTTCTCCTCAAATAAATTAGCCAGGAATGGTCTTTAATTAAGACAATAGTGCCCGGGTGTGGGCATTCCTTTTTAAGCAACTTTCTTACCTTCAATTAATTGGCCCATAATTCTTTTTAAGCTTCCTTTTGTTGTCCTGGATAAATGGGAAAAGGTCAGGGAAAAGGAAAACTGTGAAATCCTAAAGGGTCCCCAGAGCTCTGCTCCCTGACCTCTGTGCTCAGAAGCCCCTACTCCCTCCCCTTCTCCAATTGAAGTCCTTGGCTTCTGGGCTTCCAGAAACACAGTCCTTCTCAGCCTGGAAAATAGCCATACCCACACCCTCTGAGGCAGGGCTTTGTTACTGTTGTTTAGTCGCTCAGTTGGTCGGTGTCTGACTCTTTGGGACCCTGTGGACTGTAGCCTGCCAGGCTCCTTTGTCCATGGAATTTTCCAGGCAAGAATACTGGATTGGGTTGCCATTTCCTTCTCCAGGAGATCTTCTATCCCAGGGATAGAACCTTTGTCTCCTGCATTGAAATGATTCTTTACCACTAAGCCACCTGGGAAACCCCCCAGGCAGGGCAGGGAGCAGCTTTAAAGTTTCCTGGAAATTTGCACTTAAATAAAGGAGACTTGGGGTGGCAGCCAGCCCCTCTGTACAAAGCCTGCCTTTGGGGAGTCACCCCTCCACCCCACCCCACACACAAGGACTTGTGGGAAGATGTCACCTGTGTGGAGGGCGGTGGGAGGGGTATCCTTAGGAGAGGATGTGAGGACTGGGGGTTGGGCGAAGGTGATGGGCTAGGCCGGAGTGTTTTCCTCCTGCCCCACCCCGCTTCCTTTTTCCCATTGTTTCACCAAGTCTTCCTTCTTGACTCACTTTTGGACATTTTCTGTACTTCTCATGTCCTCTTTCTGAACTGAGACTCTTCTCCATCCATCTTGCTGCCATTTCCTCTGTGTGTATATCTTTTCTCTGTGTTAATATCTGTATACAATTTTTAAAGGTTACTTTTCATTTACAGGTATTATAAAATATTGGCTATCCCCATATTGTGTGTCAGTATTTCTTGATATGTCCTATTCCTTGTCTCAGAACCAAATAAATCATTCTGAGGTTGACAACTCCACCCACTGGCAAAGCCTGCCCTCCTCTTGACCCTGGATCTTTTTGTTGAGTGGCATTATTTTTGGATGAGGAGCCTTTTCCAAATTCACTTTGAACCACACCACTTGGGGTTATCCCTGTAGGTGATCTGAGAGGTCAGCCCTAGAAATTAGCTACCCTTTGGGGATGGGGGCAGAGGAGCAGGTTGTATGGAAGGACAGGGACTGAGAAGAGAGTGGGGTATCTTCTGCAGAGCATGAAGCTTGGTCTGAACAAAAATGTTCTTAGTAGCAGAAAAAGCTTCTAGGGAGGAGCTTGCTTTTGTCACATCCATTCAATGAAAAGGTACTAATCACCTACTGTATACCTGGCACCATTCTAAGTTCTGGAGATACAAGGGCTAGGAGAACAAGACAGACAAAAAGCAGTGTCTTTATAGATCTTACCTTCTAGAAAGTGCTACTGGACCAGGTGTTGGGACCATGAGTGCTAGTCACAGCCCCATGAGTTATTAGCTATGAAACCTTAAACAAGCTCCTCAACAACCCTATGAGTCTCAGATTCTTTATCCACCAGAGTGGGGTATGGCATTGAATGGATTGATGAGAAATGCTCTTTAAAAAGCATGGAATACCACACAGATACAGGGTTTTATTATTGTCTTCACTCCCCACCACTGGGCTTTTCAGGAGTAGTTCCTAGCCTTGGATCCACAAGAAATGAAGGTAATCTAAGGCTATCTGACTTGGAAAATTCTTTGAGTATATAGGCATACTAGTAATTAAAGATCAGTAGATGGATAAGTAGATGCCAGGTAGATGTATATACATATATTTTACACAAGCAATACATAGCCATGTGGGAAACGTAGAAAATACAAGTTAAAACAAAAAGATAAAAATCTCCCAGAATTTATCACTCAAAGACAAGTCTTGGGTTCTTTCCAGATTTATTTCTTTATGCATGTATAGACCAGTGTAGAGCATAACTGGAGGGACCACACAGTCCCCAGGCTTGAGAGTGTGTCCTTTGTTGATGAGCATCTTTCGCCTCACGTCTCAACTGGAGCAACATTTCGGAAGATGGAGCATTTTTTTTTTCAGATATGTTTGGTATTGTTTTCCAATGACTGCTTTAATACAGTGCCACAAACTGAGTGGCTTAAAACAACAGAAATGTAGTCTTTCACAGTTCTGGAGGCCAGAAGTCTGAGATCAAGGTTTTGGCAGGGACGTGCTCCCTCTGAAGACTCTAGGGAAGAATCCTTTTTGGTCTCTTTCAGCTTCTGGTGACAGCCAGCAATCCTTGATTCCTTGGCTTTTGGCCACATCACTCCAATCTCTGCCTCCATCCTCACATTGCCATCTTCCCTCAATTTGAGTCCATGTCCAAATTTTCCTCTTCATGTGAAGACATCAGTCATTGAACTAGGGCCCATCCTACTTCAGTATGATCGCATCTTAATTTAACTAATATCTGCAAAGATTCTATTTCCAACTAAGTTCACATTCACAGATTCCAGGAGGACAAGAATTTGGCAGGGAGGGGTGATGCTATTCAAACCACTGCAAGTGTCAATCCTGTTGCTTATTTGAACAGGCTTTAGATATAGTTGGGACCCTCATGTCAAGAAAGAGGTCTGTAGGTATCAGTGATCATGTGACAATAGGGGGCCCCAGAGCTTCCTGCTCCCCCCAGTCAGAAAATATCTTGTTGTCAAAACCCTTGACTGGGTTAGATGTTGCATTAGATGTAGATGTTTTCTGGTGGGAGCCATTCCAGATCCACACTGAACAGGGACTTCCCTGGTGGTCTAGTGGCTAAGACTCTCCATTCCCAATGCAGGGGGCCAGGATTTGATCCCTGGTCAGGGAACTAGATCCTGCATGGTGCAATTAAGACCCAGTGCACCCAGTAAACAAATAAATATATTAAAAAATAAAAATATATCCACATTGAACAAGATGGCACCATTCACTGTGGCACATTGTGAAAGAGAAAAGTTCTCGGCTCCATTTATTTGAAAGTGAAAGCCTGTGTTACAGCAGCTCTCCAAGGTTGTGGTCTTTGTCAACCATTAATCTCTGGGCAAAAATTAACATGGGTGCAGAGAGTGGAAGGGAACATACAGCCAATTTCTAACTACTGCTCATAGGCACTTTGGGGACACGCTCAACTTATTTTTACAGAAGTAGAACTATGGGAACATTCTATTTTTGCCATGATATTTGCACTAACTGTATCACAGGGGTCCATCTAAGTCAGTAAATATATTTGTGTTACCCAAATGTATTTAACTAGAAATCGTAAATTATTTTTTTTAATTCTTAAAGGGATATTACTATCTTTTTTTCCTTTTGAACTTTTTCCATATATATATATATATATATATACATACATATACATATATATATATATATATATATATTTGGCCAAAACATGCAGTGTGCAGGATCTCTGTGCCCCTTACAGTAGAAGCTCGGAGTCTTGATCTCTGGACAGTCAGGAATGTCTTCAGAATCCTAAATGTTTTGATGTAATGCTTTCACCTCCCACCCCTTCCCTGTAGTCCCTGACATCTTACCATTTCATTGACTCCCCCAACTTCTTTTGCATCCCCCACCCTGCCAGAGGGAAAAAAAAAAAGACCTCCTGCCTCCAGTGTTCCCTTAATCAGAGGCAGACAGGGCTGGATGTTCTTTGCTGGGCTGCTGAGTCAGAAGCTTGGACAGGCCAGCTTCAGTCTTAATGAAGTGGGTCAGGAAGGAAGTGCTGAGAGAGATGGGTGCCTGGTGCAGTCAGTGGGTGGGAGCTAATGGCAGCAACAAGATCGGAGCCTTCTGAGAGGCAGCCTGATTCCTGGGAAAGAGCATTGGCTAGAAGTCTGAAGGCCTGGGCTAGTTTTACTCTGTTATTAAATTGCTGCCGGACCCTGGTAAGTCATCCCCCTTTTCTGAGCCTCAGTTTCCCCATTTCAAAAGCCTTGAGGCTGCCCCAGGAGACACTGTTGGAGAACTGCAGGGCACCCGAGTCAGTCCCCATGAAGAGGACAGTCTCCTGGGAGGAGACCTAGGACACAAGTTAGGAGCAGAAGCTCTCATTTGAGAAATAGCCCCAAGGGGTTGTTGGAACAGATGCAGGAGGGGTCTGGGAGGGACTGCCTGAGCCTTTAGTCAGAACTGAAGAAGAAAACCTGGAGGAGAACAGTTAGAAGCTGAGGTGGGGGCAGGGAGAAGAGAGAACCCTGGACAAATTAAGTCAAGAAGAAGGATTAAGGTAGAGATAGATTAGGGCCCCAGGGAGAGGCTACATGGAAAAATTCAGGGGAATAAGAGCTAGGAACCAGTTTACTGAAGTTCTGGACTCTGGGGGAAATGCAGAAGGTAGTCTGAGACTGCAGTGAGGAAGGTAAAAAATGAGCTAGAAAGCACACAGACAAGTCTTTTATGTTCCAGCATATCAGGCTGATTTCTGAAGAGCGAAGGGTGCCCCCAAATTTACCCACCCATGCAGCACTTGATCCCTGAGACCCTTTACCCTGGAACAAAGAGGATGTTTTTACTAGAAAGTCCTCATAAGGTGATGCTCCATTTTAAGGGCACATTGATTGGAAAACCCTGGGATAGCTACTGTGCAGAGCCCAGAGCAGGGCTGCGGTCCTGAGACTGCAGACTCAGGAAGAGAGAGAGCCCACGGGCTCCAGCCTCTGGGTTATTGACTGGGCTAGGCTCTGTGCCTGGAAAGCATTCTTCCCTCATCCAGAAAATTCCACCAGTGTCACCTCTTCCAGGAACTTTCCTCCTCCATGCTTTTCTCCTTTACTAGCACTCCTTTCTTTCTCATTTTGGTTCCTCAGACATATCAGAGAGCGTAGTGCTTGCTAAGTCCTGGGCAAATATTTGCTGAACAGACACTAACTACTTGATATCAAGCACAAGGGCCTTTGTGCAGTCCTGCCATTATTGTTGTTGTTTAGTCATTCAGTCCGGAGAAGGCAATGGCACCCCACTCCAGTACTCTTGTCTGGAAAATTCCATGGATGGAGGAGCCTATAGGCTGCAGTCCATGGGGTCGCTGGGAGTTGGACACGACTGAGTGACTTCACTTTCACTTTTCACTTTCATGCATTGGAGAAGGAAGTGGCAGCCCACTCCAGTGTTCTTGCCTGGAGAATCCCAGGGATGGGGGAGCCTGGTGGGCTGCCGTCTATGTGGCCGCACAGGGTTGGACATGACTGAAGTGACTTAGCAGCAGCAGCAGCAGCAGTCACTCAGTCATGTCCAGCTCTGGACATGTAGCCCTGGACTGTAGCCCACCAGGCTCCTCTGTCTGTGGGATTTCCCAGGAAAGAATACTGGAGTGGGTTGCCATGTCCTTCTCCAGAGGCTCTTTCCTACCCAGGGATCAAACCCAGGTCTCCTGTGTCTCCTGCATTGGCAGGCAGGAGAGCCACCAGGGAAGCCCAGTCCTGCTACAGGAAACATCAATGGGAGAACCTGGGAGACTTATACAGAAAGATGCCACGGGGCTTGTGTCTCTCTGCTAGACACATGGCAGGAGGTGTTTAAATTGTCCAAAAGCCCAGTTATGACTAGAATTTCTTCTAGAATTTCCTTCAAAGCAGGTTGCTCCTACTGCTTGGTGGGCTGGAGATGCGGAGGCAGCAGGAAGTAAGGGGACAGAATCCTACCCCCCAGAACACAACTCTAGAGGTTTTTTTCCCTTAGAGCTAGAGAAAGGAATCTCTACTCCATTCTCCCTCAGATACTAAGCCGTTGACTGCCTCAAGGACAACCTTCTCTTTCTTGCCTCTTTCCAGGCTTTGCCAGAAGGGTAGAGAGACACTGATGAACACTGGCCGTCTCAGGTACGAAGCATAGAACCTTGCATAATTTTCTCATCTAATCCTCAGACCCAGCCTATAAAGCAAGAACTATTATTATCTTTGCTTCATAGGCAAAGCAACCAAGGCACAAAGAGGTTCAAAGATATGCCTAAGATCCCACAGCACATATGGGTAGTCTGAAATGCCTGATACCGAGATCTGGCTGTTTCCACCACCCTAATCTGCCTCTTGGAAGAATTGTTACACTCAAAGGATATCCTTTTTGAGGGGATTGTTTGAAATAATAGCTATCATTAATAATATTTATTATTATTTATTATTTTTACTTATTTATTATTCAATTATTGTTTGTGATAATAATTATTAATTATACAATTATAATATATAATAGTATATTATATTATTATGTAATAATAATTATAAAATTAATATTATTTTCAAATAATTTTCTTAAATGATTATGTTCTATATTTATGGAGGATGTTAGCATGCAAGTAGACATGTGGATAGCAAATGAGCACATGCAGCGATGGTCAACATCATTAGCCACTGTGTGCATGCTCAGTTGCTTCAGTCATGTCCGACTCTTTGCGACCCTATGTAGCCTGCCAGGCTCCTCTATCCTTGGGATTCTCCAGGCAAGAATACCGGCAAGAATACTGGGGTGAGTTGGCCTGCCCTCCTCCAGGGATCTTCCCAATCCAGGGATTGAACCTATGTCTCTTACTAACCTGCATTGGCAAGCGAGTTCTTTATCACTAGCGCCACATGGAAAGCCCCATTAGTCAAATCAAAACTACAATGAGATGATACTACAGACTTGTTAGAAGGGCTAAGATAAATAATGCTGATGATATCAACTGCTAGTGAGTATAAGGTACAACTGGCAATCTTAGTCAAAATGATTCTTTGGTGATAGGAGGCAGAATAGTGGTTACCTTTGTGAGAAGTGGAGGTGATTGGAAGGAGACAAGAGGTGGACTTCTAAGATGCTAGTAAAAATCTACAACTGTTCAATCTGGGTGATGGTTACAATGGCTGTATTTACTTTATGAAAATTCACTAACATGATTTGTGCACTTTTCTGTGTATAAAGGTTTACTTCAATAAGTTTATCAAAATTATAAAAGTCAGGACTACCCTGATGGTGCAGTGGTTAAGACTGTGCTTCCAATGCAAGGGGCGAGGTTCAATTCCTGGTTGGGGAACTAAGATCCCACAAACCATATAGCACACCCAAGAAAATATTTTTTTTATTATAAAAGTAAAATATTCTTATTATAAAAATAGTGCAAAGGGTACAGAGGCATACATCAAAAATTAAAACTTGTTCCCAGTAAACTCCATTGTACTTCCCAGTGGTAACCACTGTTACCTGTGTCTCTTGTCTATTTAAGCACATAAACAAATTAGGCTTTTCTTACACTAATGGAGAGTGGAGCCATGGTGCTCACAAGTTAGAAACAAAGAGTGGACATTTGTCAAGAAGATTCATTTCGGAGACATAGGATAGAGGTGTACAGCTAGAGATCGAAGATGCCGGTCACACTATCAAAACTAATGTGTGTGTGTGCTAAGTCACTTCAGTCGTGTCTGACTCTTTGTGACCCCACGTATACAAAGTTATCACAGGTGTATCTTCTTTGAGAAAGATTTCCTGAACATTCTTCCTATCCTACTTCCCTGCTGTGACTCTTTCTTAATGCTCCCACAACATTCTGTGCTCACCTCCACTGGGGCTCTTCTCACATTGTTTTCTGCTTATCTGCTCATGTATTCATGGGTTTTTCTAGACTGGGAGCTCCTGATAGGGTAGGGATTATCATTTTTATTTTTGTATTCCCAGCATCCAACTCAGCACCTGGGCCACAGTAAGCACGCTGTGAATGTTGATTTGAGCAAGTGAACTGATTGAAGGAAAAATCTCTAGGAAATGCATCTTACAATCTCACCAACAAGTGCAGCATCTGGATGGAAGCAGCAGATATCAAGCCATCTCAGGTTTCTGCTGCAGACTTGTGTGGAGAATCCCACAAGGTGAAACCAGAATCCTCAAGGTGAGATAGGACTTTGCATTGGAAGCTTTAAAATGTAATGCCTGGCTTTGTTTTTTGTTTTTGTTTTTTTTTACAGTCCAAAGGGATATTTCCCCAAATGATATTTTTTTCCATTTATTTTTATTAGTTGGAGGTTAATTACTTTACAATATTGTAGTGGTTTTTGCCATACATTGACATGAATCAGCCATGGATGTACATGTATTCCCCATCCCGATCCCCCCTCCCACCTCCCTCTCCACCTGATCCCTCTGGGTGTTCCCAGTGCACCAGCCCCAAGCACTTGCCTCATAATGCCTGGCTTTGAAAGTGAAAGTGAAAGCCACTCAGTTGTGTCCAACTCTTTGTGACCCCATGGACTATGCAGTCCATGGAATTCTCCAGGCCAGAATACTGGAGTGGGTAGCCGTTCCCTTCTCCAGGGAATCTTCCCAACCCAGGTATGGAACTCAGGTCTCCCGCATTGCAGGCAGATTCTTTACCAGCTGAGCCACAAGAGAAACGCAAGAATATTGGAATGGGTAGCCTATCACTTCCCCAGTGGATCTTCCTGACCTAGGAATCGAACTGGGGTCTCCTGCATTGCAGGCCGATACTTTACCAACTGAGCTATCAGGGAAGTCCACCTGGCTTTGAAGAAGCTGAATAACACAATTTACTATGCATTTACTATTTGGAAAACTAACATCATGGCATCTGGTCCCATCACTTCATGGCAAATAGATGGGGAAACAGTGGAAATAGTGGCTGACTTTATTTTTCTGGGCTCCAAAATCACTGCAGATGGTGACTGCAGCCATGAAATTAAAAGATCCTTACTCCTTGGAAGAAAGCTATGACCAACGTAGACAGCATATTAAAAAGTAGAGGCATTACTTTGCCAACAAAGGTCCATCTAGTCAAGGCTATGGTTTTTCCAGTGGTCATGTATGGATGTGAGAGTTGGACTATAAAGAAAGTTGAGTGCTGAAGAATTGATGCTTTTGAACTGTGGTGTTGGAGAAGACTCTTGAGAGTCCCTTGGACTGCAAGGAGATCCAACCAGTCCATCCTAAAGGAGTCCTGGGTGTTCATTGGAAGGACTGATGTTGAAGCTGAAACTCCAATACTTTGGCCACCTGATGTGAAGAGCTGACTCCTTTGAAAAGACCCTGATGCTGGGAAATATTGAGGGCAGGAGGAGAAGGGGACAACAGAGGACAAGAAAATTGGATGGCATCACCAACTCAATGGACATGGCTTTGGGTAGACTCTGGGAGCTGGTGATGGACAGGGAAGGGAGGTCTGGCATGCTGCGGTTCATAGGGTCACAAAGTCGGACATGACTGAGCGACTGAACTGAACTGAACCATGCATTGATCTGACTAATGGAAAATAAACAATAACTTTTAAATTCTCTTCCTTTGAGTGTGATGTGTTCAGGTTAACACATTGATTAGTCAATGTTAATATATATATATTGTTAACATATAATATAAGTCCTACATATATATACAAATATATAGGACTTCCCTGGTGGTCGAGTGGCTAAGACTTCATGCTCCCAATGCAATGCAAGGGGCTCAGGTTTGGTCCCTGGTTGGGGAACTAGATCTCACATTCTGCAACTAAGACCCACTGCTGCCAAATAAATAAATTTTTTAAAAAAGAACTTTGTGTGTGTGTGTGTTTGTGTATGTGATTTTTAGCCTTCCAGATCCCACAGAAATGCTTAAAAAGTGAATCAGTGTAATTAAATCACTTTGCTGTACACCTGAAACTAACACAACATTTAAATCAAATATACTCTAAAGTAAAATTTTAACAAATTTTAAATAAAAAATGAATAAGCATAGGATTATTTGTTGCAGCATTATTTAATATCATATGACTGGAAACAACCTAAATGTTCATCAAGAGGGGACTAGTTAGATAGATTGTGGTATGTCATTCATATAATGGAATATTATACAGTTCTTTAAAAAAAAAAAAGAAAAAAGAAGCACTTTGTTGCCATAAACTAATCTCCAAGGTATAGTGTTAGATGAAAAAAGAATGATGCACACAGTGCATTATATACTACTGTGTGTAAAAAAGAGTGAAAGAGAATAACTGTATTTGCTTGAATGTACATAAAAGCATCTCTGGGAGATACTAAGAAACTGACAATATTGGTTGCCAGTGAAGAATTAGGCAGAAAAGGCTGAAAGAAGACTCTACATTGCATACACTTTTGTATCACTTTTATATCTAACCATGTGAATGTATTACTTAGTCAAAAGTAAATGTAGGGACTTCCCTGGTGGTCCAGTGGTGAAAACTCTATGCTCCCAGTGCAAGGGGTCAGGGTTCAATCTCTGGTCAAGGCACTAGTTCCCACATACTTTAACTAAGAGTTCACATGCTGCAACGAAGATTGAAGATCCTGTGTGCTGCAACTAAAACCTGACACAGCCAAATAAATAAATAAATATTTGAAAATAAATAAATATAAAAAGAATGAAACGACAGCAACAATGCTAAACAAGAAAAGATGACATCAATATGAAACAAATTTTAAGGAATACTGGGAAGTAAAAAAGTCAATGAATTTGGGCTAACAGAGAAATCACAGCAGAAAACACTGCAATTCAAAAAATCAGACTGAGTGGTCTTTCTCAACAGCACAGCAATCTCAGAGTTGGTAAATGCAAAGAGTGGGGTAGGTGGGGAAGAAATCATTATGGTAACTCATTTAAGATCTGGAGTAGGGACTTCCCTTGTGGGCCAGTGGATAAGAATCTGCCAGCCAACTTCGGGAGGCACAGGTTTGATCCCTGGTCCGGTAAGATCCCAAATGCCTTGGAGTGACTAAGCCTGTGCCCCACAACTATTAAGCCTGAGCTCTAGAGCCCATGCTCCTGAACAAGAGACGCCACCACAGTGAGAAGCCCATACACTGCAACAAAAATCAATATAGTGAAAATGAGTATACTACCCAAAGCAATCTATAGATTCAATGCAATCCCTATCAAGCTACCAGTGGTATTTTTCACAGAACTATAACAAATAATTTCAAAATTTGTATGGAAATACAAAAAACTTCGAATAGCTAAAGCAATCTTGAGAAACAAAAATGGAACTGGAGGAATCAACCTGCCTGACTTCAGACGGTACTACAAAGCTACAGTCATCAAGGCAGTATGGTACTGGCAAAAAGACAGAAATATAGATCAATGGAACAAAATAGAAAGCCCAGAGATAAATCCACACACCTATGGACACCTTATCTTTGACAAAGTAGGCAAGAATATACAATGGAGAACAGACAATCTCTTTAACAAGTGGTGCTGGGAAAACTGGTCAACCACCTGTAAAAGAATGAAACTAGAACACTTTCTAACACCATACACAAAAATAAGCTCAAAATGGATTAAAGATCTAAACGTAAGACCAGAAACTATAAAACTCCTAGAGGAAAACATAGGCAAAACACTTTCTGACATAAATCACAGCAGGATCCTCTATGACCCACCTCCCAGAGTAATGGAAATAAAAGCAAAAGTAAACAAATGGGACTTAATTAAACTTAAAAGCGTTTGCACAACGAAGGAAACTATAAGCAAGGTGACAAGACAGCCTTCAGAATGGGAGAAAATAATAGCAAACGAAGCAACTGACAAAGAATTAATCTCAAAAATATACAAGCAGCTCATGCAGCTCAATTCCAGAAAAATAAACGACCCAATTAAAAAAAAATGGGCCAAAGAACTAAACAGACATTTCTCCAAAGAAGACATACAGATGGCTAACAAACACATGAAAAGATGCTCAACATCATTCATTATCAGAGAAATGCAAATCAAAACCACAATGAGGTACCATCTCACACCAGTCAGAATGACTGCTATCAAAAAGTCTACAAACAATAAATGCTGGAGAGGGTGTGAAGAAAAGGGAACCCTCTTACACTCTTGGTGGGAATGCAAACTAGTAAGCCACTATGGAGAACAGTGTGGAGATTTCCTAAATAACTGGAAATAGAACTCCCATATGACCCAGCAATCCCACTGCTGTGCATACACACTGAGGTAACCAGAATTGAAAAAGACACATGTACCCCAATGTTCATCACAGCACTGTTTACAACAGCTAAGACATGGAAGCAACCTAGATGTCCATTGGCAGACAGATGGTTGAGAAAGCTGTGGTACATATATACAATGGAATATTACTCAGCTATTAAAAAGAACACATTTGAATCAATTCTCATGAGGTGGATGAAACTGGAGTCTATTATACAGAGTGAAGTAAGTCAGAAAGAAAAACACCAATATAGTATATTAGCGTGTATATACATAGAATTTAGAAAGATGGCAACGATGACCCTATATGCAAGACAGCAAAAGAGACACAGATACAAATAACAGACTTTTGGACTCTGTGGGAGAAGGCAAGGGTGGGATGATTTGAGAGGATAGCATTGAAACATGTTTATTGCCATATATGAAGTAGATAACCAGTCCAAGTTTGATGCATGAAACAGGGCACTCAAAGCCAGTGCACTGGGACAACTCTGAGGGATGGGATGGGGAGGGAGGTAGGAGAGGGGTTCAGGATGGAGGGACACATGTACACCCATGGCTGATTCATGTCAATGTATGACAAAAACCACCACAATATTGTAAAGTAACTAGCCTCCATATTAAGATAAATAAATTAATTAAAAAATAAAATGAATACAGTGGAATAAATAAACAACTATTTTTTTAAAAAGTGCTAGAGTGGAACAGCTAGGACAAGTGACCCCTTTCTTCCTCTCTCCCTTCGCCCATGGATCCTTTGTCAGCAGCAATACTGGGCCTTTGCCCTCAGGCTAAAGCCTAGGGAGGGCCCTGAGAGCTCTCCAATGAATAGGAAAAAGAAAACAGAAAGAAAACCAGCCTCAGTCAAGAGTGAAACTTCCTTAGAAGTGCTCTACCCCCAGAGGAAAGCCCTTCTTTATCAGTTGTGGGGGTCCCAGCCTTTCTGCCTCTCCACCCACATAACCAAAAGGGAAGACTGCCTGTTGACAAGCCCTACCCACTTAAACAAAACCCACAGTCAGGTCTCCCATTCCAGAAAGAGGTTCGTGGGGGAAGCAGATCAACACAATTTTAGAGGAAACCCATGCCATCCAACCATAAAAGCGAACAGATTCATAAATATGACCAGACAACTAAGGTCATCAGACATTGGAGGAAAACTGTCAACATAAAACAGAAGGACCAAGATAAAGAAAATGAAACTGATCCTAGAGGAAAGAGAGATAAAGGAACGGAAGAAAACAGAAAACAAATGCATTGTGATGTCTATCACCAGAGGGCCTTGCCAGTGCTGTACTACCAGATTAGAATGTTTTACACTTTCCCTTCTATCCCCTGAAAATAAAATTTAGTAATTTGGTAAAGATTTACTAATTCCTTACAATGTGTCAAGAGGCAAGGATTCTGAGATTTGCTTTTTAATCATCTTTCCTCTAAAAGTTAATGGTAGGGAAATCAGACAAGTCAACTATGATGTAATATGTCAAACTCTATGATTGATTAAGCACAGAAGAGGGCATTTTATCAGCTGAGAGGGCTTATTTCACAGAGTGGGTATTTCTTCAACATTAGTGAATAAAAAAGGAAGGAGTCATGAGCTTCCCTGGTGACTCAGTGAGTAAAGAATTCGCCTGCAATTCAGGAGATGAGAACTGGATCCCTGGGTTGGGAAGATTCCCCTGGAGGAGGGCATGGCAACCTACTCCAGTATTTTTGCCTGGAGAATCCTCATGGACAGAGGAGCCTGGAGGGCTATAGTCCATGGGGTCACAAACAGTTGAACATGACTGAGCGACTACGCATGGATGCACTCATGATATTTACAGCAGACAGCTTGAACAAAGCAATATGTTTAAGGAAATAAACTCAGTTGGACATGGGTGAAGCTCAAGGTTGAGCATGAGTGAGTTGTGGAGGATAAAGAAAGAAAGGTGGGCAGAGGTCAGAACTTGTGCTATGCTTGCAATGGAAACACTATCCTCTAGGCTAGGGTTTTACAGACATATTCAGGGAAAAGAGTCCTTGAGAGGCCCTTTGTAAAACAAACAAAACGCTGATATATTTAACTCTTTCTTATGTACTGGAAATAACTTTCCTAGCAGAAACTCTGACTGTGTTCTAGGTTATCAATATAAAATCACAACCACAAGCATAGTCACATCAGAATACATGAGATCCATTGTTTTTTTGAGTTTTTCCCTTGATACTTGTTTGTTGTAGATCAATCACCAGCAAGAAGGAAAGAAGAGAACGGTGACAGAAATTTCAGAAAATTTTAGGCAAGAAAAACTGAAAACTGAAACAATTCAATCCATTAACTTGATTCTTTCTGTGAAATAAGAAAAAGATGGTCAATATTTGACTTCAGCTAAAGGCATTTTCCTGTACTCCCCAGGTCTATAGATTTCTTGGTAATCTAGTTTAAAAAGTACTTCTGGATGCAGTTAGCAACTGAAATTTTTAAAGGGGTCCCAGGGCCAGTCCACTCCTTGTTGGGGGAGAGACAGGTATGGGAGGTCCTTAGACAAAGGACATCTGATAGAGAATCAGAAAATAGAACTAAAATGTGGAAGCTGGAATGGTAGCCATTGTTACAGTAATCTGGAGGTTTCCCTAGTAGCTCAGTGGTAAAGAATCCACCTGTAATGCAGGAGACACAGGTTCGATCCCTAGGTCAGGAATATCCCCTGGAGGAGGGCAAGGGGACCCACTCCGGTATTCTTGCCTGGAGAACTCCATGGACAGAGGAGCCTGGTGGGTTACAGTCCATGGGGTCGCAAAGAGTTGGACTCGATTGAGCGACTGAACACGCATGCAAGTTACAGTAATCTAGAGGACCAGGCAGAGGAAGGATGGGAGAAAGAGTGTACTTCAAGAATTAAAGGACTATCATGCTATTTGGAGCTAATCCCATTCATGATGAATATGCCAGGAAACTGTCAATCTGCTTCCCTGGGTCCAACTCAGAGTCTTAGGAGGGTAAAAATAGATTAGATAATATGGTCAGTGACAAGATTCAGAGTTAACA
This sequence comes from Muntiacus reevesi, assembly GCF_963930625.1. Classification (NCBI taxonomy): domain Eukaryota; kingdom Metazoa; phylum Chordata; class Mammalia; order Artiodactyla; family Cervidae; genus Muntiacus; species Muntiacus reevesi. Next base: position 115,568,762 of record NC_089271.1, on the reverse strand, counting down.
TTCTTCTGGAAGATGGATGGGATGGAGCTGGAAAGACAACAAGGTAATCAACTAGGAGAGGACAATTCAGTCATCTAGGAGAGAGGGGATGTGGCCCTGGACTAGGATGTTTCCCTGGAGGCTAGAAAGGAGTGGTGTAATCAAGAAGCTTTGGGGGATGAGGAAGCCACTGGAATTGGGGAGTAATCTGGGCAAGAGAGGAAGGAATCCTGAATGGCTCCTAGGTCTTGGACAGTTAGGTGAGTATAGTAGTACCATTCACTGAGATGGGGAGAGCCTGGAGGGAGAACAAGTCTGGGTAGGAAGTGGAGTGGTGGGATGAGTTAATTTGGGGTCCTGGCAGATGCAGGATGGCTTTGGGGTGTCCAAGTGGAGATACCTTGGACTCAGAGGTACTTGCACTTACAAATCTTCAGTTCAGGATTCAGGTATACATCTGGGGTTTATCACAATGAAAGTAATAGTGAAAACCATGAAAATGGATGGCAGTCCTCCCAGGTAAACATATAGAATGAGAAGAGGGGAGGGGTGGGAGGAACATGAGGATGGGAGATGCCAAAGTTTTAAGGGGTACAAGGGGAAAAGGAAGCACACAGAGAAGGATAGTAAGAGGCAAGAGGGAAGAGATTTCAGAAGGATGTCAACAAAAAAATAGGTCAACAGACTACTGGAAAGGTCACTAAAAATCAACCCTACAAAGTATTCAACTCAAACCATTGTGTTGAGAATAGTGGAAGCAGTTTCAGGGGAATGTTATGAGCAGAAGTCAGGAAGTGTAGGCAGGGAGATGGGACAACAATTTTCTCCTGAAGTTTGTCCCAGGACCAAACATGCCACTGTCGGCATCTCTGTGGTCCCTCCTTCGACCTCTCCCTCGGAACTTGGCTGAGCTGATGGTCACAGGGTCCTTGCAACTCTGGCATGCTGTCATCGCATGAAACTGGCCTTGGAGATGTCCTCGAGCCCCTTTTAGCTCTCGTGATAATTTTCCTTTAGTGGAACTAAGGTTCCTTGTCTAAGAACCGAAGCCTCTGATTTGACTGATCAAAGTTTATCACATGCATTGAAGCCACCTACTTGGCAGATGTAGTGAGATCTGGGCCCAGGACAGGATGCTGGGGCGTGGGAGGGGAAGAGAGCAGGTGGTAACTATGCAGATAGCATGCCTAGCAGAGGAGTTTGTTACATTTCCTATTTGTCTGTCAAAACAATTCTATAGGAATCACAAAAGCAATCTTATCATGGTTCTAGAAAAAGTTGGGATGTGGGGTAGGGATTTCCATAGCTGTTTTTATTTCAAAGGCAATCTGATAAGACCATCAAAAGCCATTCAGAAATGGGTAATTCTACACACTTCAATAATTCAAATCACTGTCAAAACATTGGGTGTTTTTGAAGCTATTGTTGTTTGTTTGCTGTTTACTAGTATGTAAGGAGTTGGCAATCATTTGGAAAACTCCTCATAGCTTAAACACCAGAAAACTTAAGGTGAGAGTGTTTTGCTATTGCTTGTTTCAAAGATCTTTCAGGCACATCTTTACTTGATTTCTCAACAACCTAGAGGACAGGCAAAGGAGGTACAATTGCCCCTTTGGGTATGAGGGAACCGAGATCTGTAGAGGGAGAGTAGATTTGCTGGAGGTTCACACCAATTCATTGGTACCCCAAGGTCTAGAATTCAGGTCTCTTAACTGCAGCCTAGTTTCCCTATTCCAAATAGACAGATCAGCATCAACAATTATTTGATGAATTGGAACAGTGTAGACAGGCAACTTGGCTAAATGAACCTAATATTCCTACTTTAACCTCAATTCCAGAATTTTGGCCTGAATTATACAAGACTCCACTTCTCTTGGCCTTGGAGAAGTGTATTTTTCTTTTCTTTTTCTTTTTATTGGTGTATAGTTGCCTTACAATACTGTGCTAGTTTCTGTTGTACAGCAAAGTGTACAGACACACACACACAGTGTGTGTGTGTGTGTATATATATAATGTTTTTTGGGTTTTCTTCCCTTTAGGTCACCACAGAGCACTGATTAGGATTCCCTGTGCTATACAGTAGGTTCTCATTAAGAAGTGTATTTTTCTTGAATACACTTGGAAAGAAAGTGTATTTTCTTTCCAGTTAAATGTTTTTTACTAATTGTTAGCACTCCTTTATGCCGTGTAGACTTGACTTGAAATGCCACAGGGATTTTGTTGGGTTTAAAGATGAAAGAAATCTTAAGGAGCCAGCAGCAAGCCAGTCATAAATCAATCCAAACTTTTGTTGGTGTTTCTTTCTTTCTCCATCTACCAGGTTCCCGCTTTATATTAGTAAGATTGAAATTGAAATAAGCCTATTGCTGGTGGATTCATCTGTCACTTTCCTTGAAACTGGTGAACCCCATACGTTAGACAGTGATAGGAAAATACTGCCATTGTCTGTTAAGGAGTCTATGACATTTCAAGGCAAGAATGAATATATGGAAGAAGAAACTTATTTCTTCTTTACTAATGAAAGGGAAAGCCTGGAAGTGAATGATATGGTTAGGTTAAAAAAAAAAAAAAAAACCTTTACGTAACTTTTTTGCTGGGAGAGAAGACTGCGAAGCACATTTTCCAGGAAGTGTGGGCTGCGACGATTGTGTGCTCTTAACTAATCCTGAGTAAGGTGGCCACTTTGACAGTCTTCTCATGCTGCCTCTGCCACCTTCTCAGTCAGAAGACATCATTTCAACTCTAACGCAGCATGATCGAAACATACAGTCAACCTTCTCCCCGCTCTGTGGCCACTGGACCACCTGTCAGTATGAAAATTTTTATGTATTTACTTACAGTTTTTCTTATCACCCAGATGATTGGGTCAGCGCTTTTTGCTGTGTATCTTCACAGAAGATTGGACAAGGTAAGATGAACCATGGGTCTTCATTAACTAAATTTATGGTTCTTATTGATGTGTGGGTTGGTTGGATTTAGTGCTACCCAAATAATGGACAATGTTAAGAACCCAAATAGATAAATGGTCTTGTGGCATAGTGGTTGTGGTCTAGTTAGTGAGATATTCTATTTTTTTCTCTGGTCAAGACCCTTGACTCTGGAGTCAGATTGCTGGGTTCAAATCTTGACTCAATCCTCTACTCGTTTTCCAATCCCCGGACAAGTTATTTTACATTTCTATGCCTCAGTTTCCACATCTGAGAAATGGGGATGATAATGGTACTCACCTCATATATTAAATTCAAGCTAAGACCAGAACCAGGCACAAAATAAGCATTGTGGAGACATTAACTATAATGTTTTGCTAATGTTTTGCTTAAAAAGTGAACTATTTTTTTTCTGATGGAGACAACTGTTTTTCTTCTAAATTTTCAACTAGAGAAGGAAAGCATCAATCTGACCTGAAAATTCATAGTGCTTCGGGTTAACATAGACATAAAGAAGTCTCCAATTTGCAACTTATAGTGGAAGTGGTGGTCTCTGTATAATTCTCAAATGCTGATTTTAGTTGTAAGCTGCTCAGTTTCCCTCTGAGATGTTGTGCAATCTTGAATAGCCAGACTTACAGAACAAAAGAGTGGAGTAAGTTAGTAGGTTGCTCTGCATTCTTAAGAAAAAGTTGCCATTAGGATTTATTCTGTTTCCATGTCCATCTCCACTGATGAGCATTATTGGCTGTGTTGACAAAATATCAATCATGGATGAAAAGGAGAAATTTTATCAATTATTTGTCTGGTCTGGATGTGGGAATTGTGAATGCACAGCATCTGGAGACTGTGTTTTCTCAGGGATGTGCGAGGGGTCTTTATTGAGCCACCAACCTTGAATTATGACCATAAGATTTTCTATCAGGATAAGGTGGGGCAGGCAGAATTGAGGCAATTCACTGGGTTACTACAAATTTTAGGTTTCACTACTTAGAAAAGAGTGGGATTCTGTGTCTGGTTGTTTGTTCATGGGCTGGTGGGCTCTGCTAATCAAATGCCCTGCCAATCAAATATTTCCCCTAGCCTCAACAGGGGAAATGTTGACCTGGGTAGATCCCTGTGTGGGGAAGATCCCCTGGAGAAGGGAATGGTAACCCACTCCAGTATTCTTGCCTGGAGAATTCCATGGAGAGAGCAGCCTTGTGGGCTACAGTCCATGGGGTCGCAAAGAGTCAGACATGACTGAGCGACTAACACATACACACACAGAGACTCAAAGTTACCCTGGCATTTGGGTGTTCTCTTAATGACAGTGAAAGTCGCTGGCTAACTGGACCTTGTTTTGAATCTAAAACTGTAATCTGAATACAAGAAAATGTCACAGAATTCGTTGATTAACCAAGTGACTTCCATACATTTAATTATTGTAGGACATCAGAAAATAAAATATCTCAACTTTGGGAATGAAAGATGATTTCTTTAAAAATGTAAATGCTTTTTGCAAATACTAAAGTTAAAAAGAGCGAGATGTAATTAGAGTTTGAGTAATTGACACCCATTGCAAATCCCCTTCTTTTCATAAAGCACTGGATCACAAATGTTAAAACTAAGTGGGCAAATTAGCTCACGAGAAAACTAGTTTATAGATTATGTTTATAATGACCTATCATTATTGAAGCAATGGGAAATATGACCATTAAAGAACGTCGCTGCTAATATACATGAAAAAACGTACACTTTGTGAAGAAATTTCATTACAATAGCTATGATTTCTACCTAGTGTTTCAGGCAACATCATATTCTCTTTGCTGGCTTTTGTAGATTTTTTAAACTGCTAATACTAAATATCACTAATTCAGTATCATTGCTTAGTCGCTAAGTAGTGTCTGACTCTTTGCGACCCATGGACTGTAGCCTGTCAGGCTCCTCTGTCCATGGGATTTTTCCGTTAAGAATACTGGAGTGGGTTGCCATTTCCTTTTCCAAGGGATCTTTCCCACCCAGGGATTGAACCTGAGTCTCCTGCATTGGGAGGCAGATTCTTTATCATTGAGCCACCTGGGAAGCCCCAGTCCAGTGTACTAATGTGTTATCATTCCCCATTTATATTTGCAAAGCCCTCTTGTGTTGCTGAGGCTATGGAAGTGATTGTAGAGGCAGACCATTAGCTGCCTTCTTCAGAATTACAATTTCTCATGTCCCTGTCATTTCAAAAATAGATAGAAGACGAAAGGAATCTTCATGAAGATTTTGTGTTCATGAAAACGATACAGAGATGCAATAAAGGAGAGGGGTCCTTATCCTTACTGAACTGTGAGGAAATTAGAAGCCGGTTTGAAGAATTGGTCAAGGTAAGGACCTCAGTCGTTGGGAAAAAGATCATTGAAAAGTTTTGGAGGGGGGAACCTGCTAGGTTGGGCAACTAAAACCTAACCATGTAAAAGTTTAAACATGTGTCGGGTATATACTATAAATACAGGTAGACATACATGTGTGTACAGGTAGTACACACATGTATATGGGTGTGTGTATAAAAAAGCAAAAAAGAAGCCAAAACTCAATGGTTAAAAGGGAAAGGAAAGTTTAAAGTGTGCTCGCTCATAGGAATGCCCTTAAGAAGAACAAAAAAGGCTCTCTCTGGAGAAAATACATACTCTCCTGGGCACATTCACACACGCGCGTGAGCTTAGACAGGCAGATGGCTCGGGGGGAAAGGATGAAGTCCACCACACTTGCTTTTTGCATTTTCTTACCTTTCCATCCAAATCTTGGTGCCTTCCCACTGAGGACCCAGGGTCTGGTCCCCATTTCCCAGGGAAGTAATAAACACGGGCCACTGCAGTGTTGGCAGGCCACCAGTTAAGGGTTTACCTTCAATGGGGGTGATGGGGACTTCTGAACACTGATAGACTCTTAACATGTGAAGGAATGCTTTGCTTCTCTCATGATGGAATTTCAGGTACCATGTAAGTAAGATCTTTTCCTTTTACTGTGAGGAGAGGTGTGGGCAATGGGTGATGGACTGTCTCAGTGCCACTCGAACCAGACTCCATAGAATACCACCTGCTCATGGACTCAGTCTGCTCTAGGGCCAATCAAGACCCGAGGCAGAGAGAGTTTAAAGTTGTCTTGCCCAACAGACTGGTGCCCAGCATTAAGTCACTGCAGTGGTTCATGTTGTTGTTGTTTAGTCGCTAAGCTGTGTCTGACGCTGTGACCCTATGGGCTGTAGCACACCAGGCTCCTCTGTCCATGGGATTTCCCAGGTGAAATATTGGAGTGGGTTGCCACTTCCCTCTCCATCAGTGACCTATGATGGGTGCCTAAAGCAAGAGTTTTGGGACAGTTTACTGAGGATGTGCCTACAATATTAATCTCATCGTTGTAGACAAGGGGTCTAGGAGCTCTTTCTCCAGAATAGCATCTAGAAATCTTTGTGCCTGTTTCCCCCTCAGAACAGAGTTAAACACCTTGGGCCCTCCAGGGACTTGCGGGTTGTGAGCAGGAGGCCACATCCAGGCTGAGGACAGTGCTGTGCCAGTTGGGTGGGTATCTAGAGAAACCAACAGGAGTTCTCACATACAGATAGTGTGTAATTTAACCCAGGAGTGGAAGGGCCTGAGATCTTATTTCTGAACTTTTTCCTGTCCTCCTATACTGTCCCTGGTATGTCATTTAATCCAGTAGTGAGGACTCTGGGAGCTTATCCCTGAGTCACCTATGGGAATCAGAATGCAGCTCAAATCTGTGGCTGGCTTTTAGGTTCTCCACAGGAATGCAGGTTTTAGAGGAAGACTCCTAACTCTTTACATGCAAGGCTTGGAAATGATTTGAGTTTCCCTGGTTCCTTGAGGCTTCTGGCCAGTATTACAGAATATTGGAAGGTGTTGCAAATTTAAATGTGATTAAATCCACATTTAATATGCTAATAAATGCTTAGCATATTAAATGTGCTTGGCTGTGTGCTCTTGAGCAAATGACTTCACCTCTCTGGGCCTCATTTTTCTCAGTTATCCAATGAGAGGGTTGAGATGTTCCACCAGGCACTACCAGCTTCAACATTCTATAATTCTGGGATCAGCCTCCAGTTCCCCCAAAGGCATTGAGAATGATTGTTGGTTTCTTCCCTCCCTCTTACTGAGAGTTTTATAGTTATATTGCCAATATCTCATGACTGTATTTCCGGTCAGATATGCAAAGCTTCCCAAATCAGCTACCAGGAGAAAAGCAAGGAAAAAGTCAGTTTTGTCTTTCCGCTTATACTTGCATGAAAAAATTGGCAGCTCCCAAGTTTCATATTCTGAAAAGGCAGACCTTCTCAGGCATGTCCACCAGAGTGCCTTCTGTGAAATAGAGGAAGCCTCTTGCCTCCACTGCTGCAGGGTAGAGTCCGAGTCAATGTCATCTGCACCTCCAATGCCCACGACAGTCAGACCCAAAATACTCCAGCTCCCTCTCCTCTTCCAATGACTGATCCCAGTCCAATATCCATGCCATGAAACTTCTCATTCTAAAACAAAATATTTTGGACTTTTTTTTTTTAACCCAACAGGCCAACAGCAAAATAACCCCAAATTGGATCATTTATATTCTTAGCTAATGTTAACAGGCTTTCTTTCTGGGTCACAATCTGACTACGCCAGAGCAACCCAAAATTTGAATCTCAGGAAGCGATGTTCAAAATCATCAGATCCAATTATCAACCCAGAGCTGCTGCTTCTCCCCACAGTCTCTACCCAGCAGTCCCTCCATCTCTGTTGGAACACCTCTAGTGACAAAGAACTAATTACTTCCTGAGGCAGGTAGAACCGAGCTGTCACTCTGGGCAGAAGATGGGATTCATGGTTGGTTGACATTAGGTAAATGGAGGCAGCATTTTAACTAGTATAATTTCACATTAAATCTTCCTCCCTGCCCAACCGCCTGCTAGAATGATCAGTTTCATGATTGTCTGCTGTCTGATGGTCAATGCCCATGTTATCTTCGATAAGTTCAGAGCATCTCCTTTTCGAGTTAGAGATCAACCTATCCATATCTGCCAAACGAGTTCCCACTAAGAGAGAAATAACTCCTTCCAGATTTTCTAAAATCAACTTTAAAAAGTCTGTCAGTTGAGGTGGGGAGTGAAGCAAGAGGAGGGGGAAGGCTCTGGGGCGTGTGGCTGGGGGAAAGTTCACAGAAAGGCAAGGCCGGACGCGTAAAAGACAAACTTTGCTGACTTCACATTTTCATGTTGGCCAAGCCCTGACACCAGGGCAACCACCTAGTCTAAAAGTATCTCGACTTCGATCATCACACTCCATCTTTTGAAAAGACACGAAATACTCTTTTGTTGGCTTATTATCTTACAAACATTTTCCTGTTGCCGCACTTTCACGCCACCACCCTTGAGCTCAAATGGAAAGTTGAAGCTCTGAGCCCCGTGCAAGCATTTTGAGGTGCAGGCTGCCCATAAGGCTCCATGACTTATACTCTCACACCTGACACCTGAGCCCCTCAGTAGTAACAACACTTTAAATTCCTTTTGAGGGAGGAACAAAAAGGAAGGGTGCTGTGGAAAATTGACTCCAGTAACGGGAAGGACCACAAGCCTTTGATTATCCAAAGATGTGAAAATATTATTGCTGTTCTCCTTTGTGCTCAGAGCACAGGGTGATGGTGTGGGTTAAGCTCTGCCTCAGAGTGTGATCTCATAGTTTCTACTCTCGGCTTCAGCCTCAGACTCCTTGGGTGACCTCATGCCTGCCAGTTAAGCCCACCAGGCCTTTTATTCAGTATCTTTAAAATGGCAACAGCAGCCATTACTACCATCCAACCTGTGTAGATGACACTCTGTGCTAGCTTTCGTAAGGGCCTCTAACCATCCTGCAGTTGCTAGTGAGAAGCAACCCCTTAAGAAGTACTGTGTTTGCCTTGGAATCTCAGCTGCAGTGAGAGATTACTTAGGTTTCTTCTACATAGATTATTTTAAATAAGAACAGGCCACATGAGGCAACAAACAACAAGAGAATCTCTTCAGCCCATTGAAATGGACAACAAAATAAAAAAATGTCTGAGGGTCTTTTCAGGGTCTGGGATTTCTCCCCAGTGTCAAACTTACTACTTCCATTTCCTAAGAGGTTTCAGACTAATTTTATTCTAATAGATATACACCAAGTTTTATGTTTAGTAATATTCTATCTACCAGTTCCCAAGGAAGAATCAGGTCCCCATTCAGCATTATTTGTCCATATCTCTCAAAGCTGGGGAGGTTGGGGTCATAGGAGGGGTCAGGATGGCAACCTCTGGCCTGGCACAGTAACAGAGCCCAAATTCTGTTTCCAGGTCTACCCCTGGGCTTTCTGGGCTGTCAGCTCATCTGTCAAAGCCCTGGGCTCTGAATTACAGTAGGATGGAATTAATGACAGGATCAGAATCTATACGATAATCCTCACCAGAAACAGACAACAGAGTAGTGACAGATGTCAAATGCATGCAACCTCCCTCTAAAGACCCCCGCCAGAGTTCCTGTCAAAATGACCTTTCGCTATGATTGTTATTTTAGGATATAATGCAAAACAAAGAAGTAAAGAAGAAAGAAAAAAACTTTGAAATGCACAAAGGTAGGTTGCTCTTTACCATTTCTATGAATACTTAAAAGCAAAAAGGAAACTTTAGGCTGACTGTATTGAACAACGCCAAGTTGAATCAGGGAACCTTTAACCCTGGAAATAAAGCAGGAACACAGCTGCGAAATCAACACCTTCCTTGGTGCCTGTTACTTGGAAAGGATTTGTGTGGACATATTTACAGGGAAGGCTGTGCTCCTTTAGTGCTGACAATACCAAGTATGAAGAAATTGTATTATTTTCAACACCTTATAGCAACCATGCAGCCTAGTGACATCTACGGAGGATAAGATGACCAGACAGTCAGCATTTGGTAGTGGTGTCATTCATTACTCAATGATAACAGTTTTTCATGGGGAATGACAGCCAGTAGAACCTCAGGGATCAAGAAGTGATTCAGTATGACAGCCTTGTTCTTTGCTCTGTTCTTGATGTCTGAACATCTCAAACATCCCAAAGTTGAAGGAACCTCTTGACGGTCCTCAAATCTCTCACCATCCCCAGGTCATTAATCTCCTTTACACTAGCACTAACCGTCTTCCCTCTGAACAAACATGTCTAGACACCTTCTAGCTCATAAAGCAGCCTGGGCCATCTTTGAATGACTCTAATAATTAAAAGAAGGTTACTATATACTCAAGAAAAGTCTTTTCTTCTCTGGAGTTGAAATTTGTTCTTGTAATCTCTGTTCACTGAATTGACTTTTGATCTTTGGGGCCATACTAAGCAAAGTATATAATTCCTTTTCTACACAGCAGCAGTCCAGATGTTGAAAATGACAATCATGGCCCCTGAACCTTTTCTTCTCCAGGATAAACCTCCTTAGTGTTTTCCACTGTTCCCCCTTTCCAGGAATTTTTCCTGTTCTTTCCTGGACACATTGACTTCCCTTTTCCTGTTAGAATGTAGCACCCAAAACCAATATAATAATTCCTGGGGTGACCCGAGCAGCTGAGTATGGGAGAAATGGAGTGTTGGTAAATGGCTGTTGTTAGAGAGACTACTATATCACAAAGTCAGTGTAAAGATGGTATGGCTTGTACAAATTTAATATACACAAAGAAATGCATTCATACATATAGAGATACATATACTGTTCTCTGAGGCAAAGAGCTTGCTTTAACTGTTGGTCTGAATGCAAGGGGTTGCCTGATTTCCATGAAGGCTTTGCTTTCAGAATGACTGTAAAATACGTTGAGTGGTACAAAATTGTCTGTTAATTGCCATGAAACTTGAGGAACCAGTTCATGTGGGTGCTGCCTAGCAGCCTTTGAGAAAATGATATACTTAACAAAACTGGTCATTTAGGTCACACAACTTGACTCAGTATTTATAGGACACCTACAAGGTGTCCAACTCCAAGCTCATTACTGAAAAAAAAAGGAACTTCCACATCATGTCTGTACTTAAAAGATCAGCACAGCTAATTAAGAAGCAAGTCTTTTACATGAGCAACGGTTGGAGGTAGATATACTGTGGCCAGTGCTTGACCAAATCAGACACCGTAAGCATCTTACTAGCTAAGTGTGTAGGCATGACCTTGGGGCTCACTAAGATGACCAATGGATGGGAGCTTTCTTAAAAGCAAGATTCAAAATGTGTTTAAAGAGGATCATTTTTCTTTAGCCTGTGTCAATCTTTGTAAAGTGAAGTCAAGTACTGAACTACTCTTGGAAGAATTGGGCTCAGTGGAAATAATCAATTCAGTTGTTCAGATTTTGGAAACAAACTTTGCCCTCTGTGGGAGGGATTTCAGGCCATCTTACCCTTCCTTTCACATAACTTGTTTAAGTACAGTCTCTATGACCCAGCTGCAGAACTAGACCAAATTGTTTGGTGGCCAGTTTCGTGTTTCTTTGTCCTGACAGTTGGCCTTTGGTTTCATTTCAGGTGATCAGGAGCCTCAAATAGCGGCACATGTCATCAGTGAGGCCAGTAGTAAAACAACCTCTGGTAAGTCCAAAGCATCTGCACGTCAGTCACCTGAGTGAGGGGCAGGCCAGGAGGCTAGAGTCAGGCAGTCAGGCTCCTCTCTTCCTTTGGGGCCCAATTTACGAAGCTCCCCAGACACGTCTCATGCACTTGCCTTTGTCTTCAAAGTGGGCTCAAATGCACAGATGGGACTTGGAGGAAAAAAAGGCAGTGGAAAGCAATCCCGATGTTCTCATTAGGTTCTTGTTCTGTAGTTGATTCTGAATGATGAATTACTGGGTGGAGGGACCTTTATGCTGACAACATAGAAGAGATGGCAGGTAGTGACCTCTTGACTGGGAGCATCCCATTCTAACCCCTCTTCACTGTGTGTAAATGGGCCTCAAGGGGTATTTCCTGCCATCTTCCAATCCCTGTATGATTAACCCCCACCTCTTTGGGGCCAACCTTAGGGAAATTAAAGGTAAAATCATTCTGCACAGATCAATAGGTGCCGGCACGTTAGATTTTCCAATGAAGTAACAATAGACGACATACTGGAATCTTTTCAAATCTGAATGATTTATCTTTCCATATACGTTCTGCCATGATTCTAGCCCTCAGATCTTTTTTCCCAAATCTGTACCTCATACTAACTGGAGAATGTGGCCCATCTGATAAACGGATGGAAATGTACACACTAGCATAAAATCTCTCATCTACATAAATGCATGCCAAGAGCATTAAAGCAGTCTGAAAACTTCAGCACAGTGCTCTGGAATGGAGTTCTAAGCAGTGTGTGTGTGTGTGCATGTGTATATGCACATGTGTGAGACACAGAGAAACAGATAGAAACCGAGAGAGAGGAAAGGAGACACAGCCTCATCTCTGAGGCGGCTCGGGCTTCTCAGTGGGTGTAACACATAGGTGGTTATCCCGGATCATGGTACAGGAGTAGGAGTGCTGGATAGAAAGGTTTTGAACACTGAGGTTTAAGAACCATGACTGCCACTTGCTGGGTGACCTTGGGCAAGTCCCTTTCCCTCGCAGCAGCTTCCTCTCTCACTTACTTCACGAGGTGACTCTGAGCATCAAATCAGCTAATATGGAAGAAAGTTATTCTGTCAAGCATTGTACAAATCTAAAGTGTCACTTCTTAACTGACTTCCCTGTAGCTGTCAGAAGAGTAACATAAAGCCCTTTTTGAATAACACTTACTCCCACAATATTTCGTAATTCTGCCAGTACCCCTTTCTCAGAAAATACACTTAGGGGAGAATATCACAACCATATTGACATGTCCAGGGAGGTCATTCACATGATACCCTCTCATCTGGATTGGATGGATGCCAGCCACAGAGACACCTCTTAGAAGAATAGCTTGACTTGGATAGCTGTCATGGTGCTCCCACGTTCTGCCAGAAGATCCATGATGGCTCTTGACCCTAGTGTAGTTGACAGTCTTCAACCCAGTAGGTTTGCAGAGGATCAGATGAGAAGAGAGTCACATTTCTTACCCCACTCCAGCCACAAACTTCTCAGACCTACTTGGTCATGCTGCTCTAATCCTGACCTACCTCTTACAGCAAGGACAAAAATTAGGTAAGGACTTGATAACAATAAACCTTGTGGATGGAAAGATAGGGAAACTGCCCGTGTTTTCTCAATCAGATAGTCTAAAAGTGAACACATCATAATGAAGACTTTCTAGAGTGGTCTGGAGGCCCAAGCAATGTCAGGTATTTCAGGATGCCTTTCTTGATTATAAAAAGGGTGAATCTCAACAGGTGGCGTGTTGTACACTGATAGGCCTAAGACCACCAAGCAGGAGTGAAAAAGAAACAGCTCAAGGAAGCAAATGCATCAGTACTTTCAGTTCTCCCCACCCCCACCCCCCGCAGCCTCGCTCTCTGTGGGAGCTGAGATTTGAAATCGGCTGCACACACTACTTTGAACCCACTCAACATCTCAGCCGAGAAAATGGCACATTGTTGGTGGGTACTCTGGCTTAGCCACAAGAATACAGGCACTTTCAAGTTGGTGGCGCCCACTACAATGGGAGATCAAAACACACAGTGAAATGACAGGTTTATTTTCATACTTCCTTGCCTAATTTTAGTCGTTGCTGTGGGAGGCAGACTGGGTTTACAAGAGCCCGATCAGGTAGGAAGAAATGGGGGTCTTGTGTTTGCTCTATGCTGCGGCTGAGTGAGAGAGATCAGCGAGTCTTCGATTTTAGAAAATTCAAGGAAAGCAAGATATGAAAGTTGATATTAGCAAGGCTTTGAGCATTTTGGCACGCATGATTTATGACATGGGACTTTTTAAATCATTCACACTGTCTGAAGTTCAAGGGTCAATTGGCTTTAAGAGCTTTTAAGGGGAGAAGGAAACTCCCTGTGCTGTTACTTGAGTTAGTCTGCACATCGAGTCTCAGGGAGATTGACTTGCCCAAGCTTGAATAATATCTGGGTTGGAACCCAGCTCCGTCCAACAGTGCAGGCCAGGCTGAATGGTCAGCCGTGGCTCCTCCATTGTCTCTGAAGGCTGGAGGGGTCCTTTAGACTCCCTGACGCCGCAAACTTGCCTTTCTGTACGAAGTCAGTATCCAGTATGGAACTCTATTGTCTGTGAGAATCTGAATCACATATGCACAACCTCATCACGGCTTTCCCCCTTCTCCATTACAGTTCTCCAGTGGGCCCCCAAAGGATACTACACCCTAAGCACCAACCTGGTAACCCTCGAAAACGGGAAACAGCTGGCCGTGAAAAGACAAGGATTCTATTACATCTACACCCAAGTCACCTTCTGTTCCAATCGGGAAACTTTGAGTCAAGCTCCATTTATAGCCAGCCTCTGCCTGAAGTCCCCAAGTGGATCAGAGAGAATCTTACTGAGAGCTGCAAACACCCACAGCTCTTCCAAACCATGTGGGCAGCAATCCATTCACTTGGGAGGAGTCTTTGAATTGCAACCGGGTGCTTCAGTGTTTGTCAACGTGACTGATCCAAGTCAAGTGAGCCACGGGACCGGCTTCACATCATTTGGCTTACTCAAACTCTGAACGGTGTAAGCCGGCAGGCTGCGGCTGGGCTGATGCTGGTGGTCTTCACAATCCAGGAAACCAGTTAAGACCACTCCCCCGTTGAACTGCCTATTTATAACCCTAGTATCCTCCTGACGGAGAACTATTTATTATACATCCCAAGGCATGTAGGGCTGCAATGAGTAAATTACTGGGCAGGGGAAACCTCAACAGGCCCTGATCCATAAGAGCTTATATTCTGAAGCAGCAACTCCACTGACACAGACGTTCAGAGTCCTGTGAAAAGACACCATTATGCACAGCTCGAATTCTGAGTAAACAGCAGAAAATTAGCCAAGTTTAGTTTTGTTTCTTTGCATGCAGTGTCTTTCAGTGGAGGATATATTTGATTTCTCAGTGAAGATGCCAAAGGGAAATGGGGAGCTTCAGTTCACATTCAATCATGGTGGATTCTGGGTCCCCGGGGCCCTGGTGGAGGTGGGGCAGACTTTAGGAAGTATAAGGCAGTAGAGAACCAAAACCCTGCCCCCACCAGCCACCCTGACACTCATTCTCATCCTCTCTTTCTCATCTACACACACACACACACACACACACACACTGAGTCAGGCTGTTGCTCATCAAGTACCTTATTTCAACCCTGTTCCTGTCTCCACTACTGTTGATGGGGTGGGGGGTGGGGGGGAAGAGACGTCAGCTCTGAGGCTGCACACTCCTCCTTGAGAAATGACTGTATTTAAAGGAAACCTATTGTATCTACCTGTAGTCCTCATTGTTTCCAGAATGAACTTGTGATTATCTTATTTATTTTTTGAATAATAAAGATCTCTTAACATGATTGTTGTTACTTAGCATCTGAAGCCCCAGGCCAGGTTGGGGGGGGTGCGGGTTTGGGGGAGAGGAAGAGTGTGGTGTTTTCAGAAACTTGGTTCTGAAGCTTGTGGCACCACAAAATATCTTGGTGACAGTACACTCCCTGGAGGGCTGTGATAGCCTCTGATGGATGACAGGGGAGCTTAGCCAGTGAGAAGCTTGTTCTGGAAATGTTGCAGGAGATTGAAAAGAGGCTGAGTTTTCTTCTAGATTAGTCACAGCTAAGTGAAGCTTAAATGAGAAGCAGTTGCTTATCTTTTTAATAGCTGTCAAAGTGGTTCCACCTTAGGTAAGAGGACATGGAGTGGGGACCAACCGAGGGGAAGCATTTGCCCCTCGGTCTTGTCACCTCCAATTGAGGGGGTTTTCACACAAGAAACCCAGAGTGGCTTCATCTTCCTGACCAGTAGAGGGCCCTTCCTCTGGCAAATACAAGCAGAAAAATATTACTGTAGCAATAAGAATGAGGCTGAGGAGAGGTCGGTACAGTTCTTGGCTGCTGGTCCTACTCTTTGGTCCTCTGGACAACACAATCCCTTCTTGGCTGAGTGACTCAGAAGGTCTTAGAGCATGAATTTCTAACATGAGGCTGAAGAGTTGCTAGACAAACTTGCTGGGTTGTGTACTTTCTCCAAAAAGAGAACTTTGGTCTGATCCTGAGTTGACATTGTGGGTTCAGAGATATATCCACAGTGCTATCTTGTCCTCCGGAGTGAAGAATCTTCTACAGTGTCACTCTCACATGGGAGACTTGAAGAAAGAGGGGCAGCAGCTGTGGCAGCAAGAAGACCCTGGTCATGATCTTCTCACAGGTGAGCCAGGCCCCCATCTTGCTGATGGGAAGGCTTGGCCCAGTTCCAAGAGAAGACAATACACCGGCCATGACTGCCTCTCTCACGGTTGCTGAGAACCCACTGTGAAGCACAGCCTTGGGTGGGCAAGAGGGTCATTAGAAGGTAATTCATGTCCAGGCCTTTCTACACTCACATCCTCTGAATGAAACCTTGTCCCTGCACTTCACCCCGCCTTCTTCTTCTTTGGAAATCAAGATGTTCCAGGCTATCTCTACCTCTAGGAACCGAGTAGCTAATAAAATCTGTTATCAGAAGGAATGCTGTACACACAGAACTTCAAAATTTCTAGGCTATCTCCTCTGCTGCTGTGCTTCCTACTGTCCTCTATATGCCACCTCCCATAGCCCCAGCCCAGAACTTTCTCCTAAGTGTCAGCCTCACAATCCAAGTGCCTTCAACCCCTCAGATGGCTTCCACCTGAGGTCAGCCTTACCCTTGCCAAGAACTCCAAGGCCCGTCCCCTCCTGTTCTCCTCCTGTTCTACCTGTTCACAGGGGGTCATCTCTCCCAGCTCAGGGCTTGAATGACCCCCTTCAGGCTACTAATGTCATGCCTTTGGTCCTGACCTGCCCCCTAGAGTGTGTCCCCTCTGCTCACATTTCCAAACGGTGGGCCCAGGGGTCAAATCCGAGGTATCCATATGGAGCCCTTGATCTTTCCCCTGCACGATGGGACCCACTTTCAGTGTTGCCCATTCCACTCAGGACAGCCTTACCCAGTCTGCTTCCCGAGCCACCAACCAGGCCTGACCCCTCACTGCCTTCAATCCCACATCCCGTCCCCCCAACACAACACGTCAACCTTATTTCTTAAATAGCTCTTAATCTACTTTCTATCTCTACTGCCAGGATTCTAGTCTGAAGTCCTGCTGTCTGTCTTCTGGAAGTTACAACAGCCTCCTAGACTCCCTGCCTCCATGCCTGCTCCCTCTCATCCATTCATCTTTCATCTTTCTCATCCATCATTCAGCAGTCAGGGAATTCTTTTTTTTTTTTTTTTTTAATAAATTTTTATTTTTCAGTGGGTTTTGTCATACATTGATATGAATCAGCCATAGAGTTACACGAATTCCCCATCCCGGTCTCCCATCCCATCTCCCTCTCCACCTGATTCCTCTGGATCTTCCCAGCCCAACAGGCCCGAGCACTTGACTCATGCCTCCCACCTGGGCTGGTGGTCTGTTTCACCACAGATAATATACATGCTGTTCTTTCTAAACATCCCACCCTCCCCTTCTCCCACAGAGTTCAAAAGTCTGTTCTGTACTTCTGCGTCTCTTCTTCTGCCCTGCATATAGGGCCATCGTTACCATCTTTCTAAATTCCGTATATATGTGTTAGTATACTGTAATGTTCTTTATCTTTCTGGCTCACCTCACTCTGTATAATGGGCTCCAGTTTCATCCATCTCATTAGAACTGATTCAAATGAATTCTTTTTAACGGCTGAGTAATATTCCATGGTGTATATGTACCACAGCTTCCTTATCCATTCATCTGCTGATGGGCATCTAGATTGCTTCCATGTCCTGGCTATTATAAACAGTACTGCGATGAACATTGGGGTGCACGTGTCTCTTTCAGATCTGGATTCCTCAGTGTGTATGCCCAGAAGTGGTATTGCTGGGTCATATGGCAGTTCTATTTCCAGTTTTTTAAGAAATCTCCACACTGTTTTCCATAATGGCTGTACTAGTTTGCATTCCCACCAACAGTGTAAGAGGGTTCCCTTTTCTCCACACCCTCTCCAGCATTTATTGCTTGTAGACTTTTGGATAGCAGCCATCCTGACTGGCGTGTAATGGTACCTCATTGTGGTTTTGATTTGCATTTCTCTGATAATGAGTGATGTGGAGCATCTTTTCATGTGTTTGTTAGCCATCTGTATGTCTTCTTTGGAGAAATGTCTGTTTAGTTCTTTGGCCCATTTTTTGATTGGGTCGTTTATTTTTCTGGAATTGAGCTTCAGGAGTTGCTTGTATATTTTTGAGATTAATCCTTTGTCTGTTTCTTCATTTCCTATTATTTTTTTTTCATTTGCTATTATTTTCTCCCAATCTGAGGGCTGTCTTTTCACCTTACTTATAGTTTCCTTTGTTGTGCAAAAGCTTTTAAGTTTCATTAGGTCCCATTTGTTTATTTTTGCTTTTATTTCCAATATTCTGGGAGGTGGGTCATAGAAGATCTTGCTGTGATTTATGTCAGAGAGTGTTTTGCCTATGTTCTCCTCTAGGAGTTTTATAGTTTCTGGTCTTACATTTAGATCTTTAATCCATTTTGAGTTTATTTTTGTGTATGGTGTTAGAAAGTGTTCTAGTTTCATTCTTTTACAAGTGGTTGACCAGTTTTCCCAGCACCACTTGTTAAAGAGGTTGTCTTTTTTCCATTGTATATCCTTGCCTCCTTTGTCAAAGATAAGGTGTCCATAGGTTCGTGGATTTATCTCTGGGCTTTCTATTCTGTTCCATTGATCTATATTTCTGTCTTTGTGCCAGTACCATACTCTCTTGATGACTGTGGCTTTGTAGTAGAGTCTGAAGTCAGGCAGGTTGATTCCTCCAGTTCCATTCTTCTTTCTCAAGATTACTTTGGCTATTCGAGGTTTTTTGTATTTCCATACAAATTGTGAAATTATTTGTTCTAGTTCTGTGAAAAATACCGTTGGTAGCTTGATAGGGATTGCATTGAATCTATAGATTGCTTTGGGTAGAATAGCCATTTTGACAATATTGATTCTTCCAATCCATGAACACGGTATGTTTCTCCATCTGTTTGTGTCCTCTTTGATTTCTTTCATCAGTGTTTTATAGTTTTCTATGTATAGGTCTTTTGTTTCTTTAGGTAGATATACTCCTAAGTATTTTATTCTTTTTGTTGCAATGGTGAATGGTATTGTTTCCTTAATTTCTCTTTCTGTTTTTTCATTGTTAGTATATAGGAATGCAAGGGATTTCTGTGTGTTAATTTTATATCCTGCAACTTTACTATATTCATTGATTAGCTCTAGTAATTTTCTGGAAGAGTCTTTAGGGTTTTCTATGTAGAGGATCATGTCATCTGCAAACAGCGAGAGTTTCACTTCTTCTTTTCCTATCTGGATTCCTTTTACGTCTTTTTCTGCTCTGATTGCTGTGGCCAAAACTTCCAACACTATGTTGAATAGTAGTGGTGAGAGTGGGCATCCTTGTCTTGTTCCTGATTTCAGAGGAAATGCTTTCAATTTTTCACCATTGAGGGTGATGCTTGCTATGGGTTTGTCATATATAGCTTTTATTATGTTGAGGTATGTTCCTTCTATTCCTGCTTTCTGGAGAGTTTTAATCATAAATGAGTGTTGAATTTTGTCAAAGGCTTTCTCTGCATCTATTGAGTCAGGGAATTCTTAAATACAATCCTGATGTCCACCACTCCCCTCCCTTTTTAAAAAAAATATTAATTTATTTGTCTATGCCTGGTCTTAGTTGTAGCGTATAGGATCTTTAGTGTTGGCATTTGAACTCTTAGTTCCAGCATGTGGGATCTAGTTCCCTGACCAGGGATTGAACCCAGCTCCCTGTAATGGGAGTGCCAAGTCTTAGCCACTGGACCACCAGGGAAGTCTCACGCCCCGCTCCTTCTTAATAACCTTAGAATAAAGACCAAAAATAATGAACTGATTTTTTATTCTGCCGATGCCTGTCTCAGGGTAAGTGCCAATCCTCAGCTCCTCTGAGCAAGGCTACAAATGCTTTCCTGCCTTAGGAAATGGGAGTGCAATTTTCTCTGCTTGGGCCCCATTTCCCTCCCCACTGTCCCCTGCACTGAGGCTCACAGCACTTACAAGGTTAAGGTGTTTCCTCCTACGTTGGGAGCTGCTTCGGGACCAAGACTTTTTCTGTGACAGTAAGGAAGACTTTTTCTATGACAGTAACTTTGGCGTCTACCGAGGGTCTGGCACAGAATTGGTTCTTTATTCTTTGTATGGGAAGGAATCAGTGAATTAGTGCATGCAGCTGCTTCCAACCCAGGAGTCCATGAAATAATTCTGTGTGTTGGTGAAAGCAAGAATTTGCCATACTGTAGAAACCTTCATGACATCAAAAATATTTATAGGATGAAAATATACTCAGGGAGGAGAGAATGACTGAAAATTATACTGTTGATAAAAACAGATAATATATTTTTATTATATTTTGCAAAATAGTACATGATCATTGGCAAGATAGTCCATGATGTTGGTTACAAAATTCATGTAATATTTTCAAAGTTGTTCCAGTAAATGACGAGGACTTGGGTCCATTTCTGATCTACCTATATTAATAAAATTCTGATCATAAATTATCAAACTAAATTTATTTTTGTAAATTATCACTTTGCATTCCTGCTAACAAGTGGGGAGAGGAATGCTTGAAATGATCAGTGATTTTTATTTTCAGATAAAGAGAAAATAAAGTATAAATAGGACTGTCTGAGTTCCTTGATAAGAAGCAAATGTCTACAAATACAAACAGTGTGCCCTGGCAAGTTATCAATACAGAGGCCCCAGTTAAAAAGAAACAACATATAGATTCCTGGGCTCCAGGAGGGAACACATTTTGTGTTTCATTTGACTGTTTCCAGGGAGAAGGCAATGGCACCCCACTCCAGTACTCTTGCCTTGAAAATCCCATGGACGGAGGAGCCTGGTGGGCCGCAGTCCATGGGGTCGCTAAGAGTTGGACATGACTGAGCGACTTCACTTTCACTTTTCACTTTCGTGCATTGGAGAAGGAAATGGCAACCCACTCCAGTGTTCTTGCCTGGAGAATCCCAGGGATGGGGGAGCCTGGTGGGCTGCAGTCTATGGGGTTGCACAGAGTCGGACACGATTGAAATGACTTAGCAGCAGCAGCAGAGGGCCTGACCGCATTGTTAGAAGTCACACTGCCTTAAGCCTTTAGAGCAGTCTGAAATACTTTGGAGACACAGACAGGGAACATGAGTTTCATTATTTTTCTTTTGCTCTGTGAAGCACATCTCTATTAAAAAAAAAATACCGGAAATCCTCAGTGTAGTGCAGTGGTTAAGTCTGGAGTCAGACAGAGACAGTCTTAATCCACAATCCACTGTTTTTCCAACATTATCGCCACAGACAATTCATTTCATCTCCTTTGGGCCTCGGTATCCTCATCTGTAAAGTGAGGAGATGCTAAAAATACCTGCTTTGCAAAGTTGATGAGGATTTGATGAGACCATTCTCAGAAAGCCCCCAGCAGAGTCTGCTCTCTGGAACAGATCATCCTATAAAGAGCACCAAAGGGGGTCCCCGTTGGTCCCCAGCACACCAGCCCGCACCCAGTGGCATAGGCAAACAGGATGGCACCTTAAAATGTTTGAAACTTCCGAGACCAAGGTGAATGGCAGCCCAGGTACACATGAAAGGCCTTGCCATGTAGTAGACCAAAGGCCACACCCAATTTGAAGCAAAGTGAAAGCAACAACAAAAAGAAACATAGGCAAGGCTAGAACAAGAACATATACTGAATACTAGAGCAGGTCTGTGTGTAGCAAAGACTTTCCTATAATTTCATTGTCAAAAATGATTAACAATCAGAGGCTGAGGTTGCCAAACTTTACAGTAGCCTTAAGCAGTTCCAAGTTCCATCCTCAGTGTTGGTCCTTTAATGGACCAGAACCTGGTGGTCTGGAGTCGACGATAAGAAAGTAAGAGAGAGAAAGAGGCTGATAGCGCTTGTTGGTCCTTTAATGGACCGGAATCTGGTTGTCCGGAGAGTAAGAGAGAGAAAGAGGCTGATATCCCCTGGTTTACGTGGAAAGCCAATAGAGCCCTGTTCTTAGGGCTCGCGCTGTTGCATGTAGGCACCAGGAGCCCTCTCGAGTGGGTGAAGGCACAGTGCGACTTCTCGAGAGGGTCTTAGAAGCCTGGGCAAGAAAGTGAGCTCAGCGGGCCTCCACGCTCCAAGGAATCAGTCAGAAATAGAGAGAGAGAGAAAAACAGAAAGAATAGAAAGAAAGAAAGACAGACACGGGGACCAAAGCTCTGATGGAGCAAAGGTGTTTTAATCAACATGACATGGGCATATATACTGTCTTACAAGGTGGTTATTCTCAGCTAAGACAAAGATTAAAATTCCAGACTTACAAAACATAAGATGGCCCCTATCAAAGAGAGAGTTGCACACAATCACCTTTTACTGTATGGCTCATAAAAAGGAAGAGGGTACTCATCACCGTCATGAGAAATGCCTGGATTCCTCAGCCCCAGGAAATGTGTGCCTCTCCTCTTAATTCCTAAATATTCAGGAATTAATAAGGGCCAGAGGGTTCCTGACAGATCCAAAACAGCACACAGGAAGCCTCTTGTTAAATGCTTCCTGACACTCAGGATATTTAGGAAGATTTTTTTTTAATCATTGGTTCCCAATATAAAGTATATCAGCATATAAACTTCCCCCTTCCAAAATAAATGTAGCACAGGGATGTACTAATATAGTCAATATCCTGTGATAAACTGTAATGGCAAAGAACATGAAAAAGAATATGCATATGTATGTATAACTGAAACACTTTGCTGTACACCAGAGACTAACACAACACTGTAAATCAACTGTGAAGTGAGAGTCATTCAGTCATGTCCGACTCTTTGTGACCCCATGAACTATACAGTCCGTGGAATTCTCCAGGCCAGAATACAGGAGTGAGTAACCTTTCCCTTCTCCAGGGGATCTTCCCAACCCAGGGATTGAACCTAGGTCTCCCACATTGCAGGTGGATTCTTTACCAGCTCAGCCACAAGGGAAGCCCAAGAATACTGGAGTGAGTAGCCTTTCCCTTCTCCAGGGGATCGTCCCAACCCAGGGATTGAACCCAGGTCTCCCGCATTGCAGGTGGATTCTTTACCAGCTGAGCCACAAGGGAAGCCCAAGAATACTGGAGCGGGTAGCCTATCCCTTCTCCAGAGGATCTTCCCAACCCAGAAATTGAACAGGAGTCTCCTGCATTGTGGGCAGATTCTTTACCAACTGAGCTGTCAGGTAAGCTTGTACTTCAATAAAATTAATAATAATAATAATAATAAAGCCCCCTCCTTCCATACCACACTCCTCTGAGTAACCCCAAGAGGCAATTCAGCAACTCTCAAGAAAACCATTTAAATATATAGCTGCTTTCCATTCTTCATTCCTGGAGTTCCATTGAGTTATCCATCACATTTTCCCTGCTAATGCAACTCCATTTAAAGCCCAGTAATTTTGGTCACTAAACTTATCTTCTGTATCTCTCTGATGGTAATTGCGTGTGTGTATGCATGCATGCTCAGTAGTGTCCATCTCTTCGACGTCATGGGCTGTAGCCTGCCAAGCTCCTCTGTCCATGGAATTTTCCAGGCAAGAATACTGGAATGGGTTGCCATTTCTTAAAATCCCACATGAAACCTTTAACACATCTTCAATCTGATTCACATTTCTTGTTACTATGAGTTAAAGATGTGTATTTTTTGAAAGTTTTTTTTTAATGTGGACCATTTCAAAGTCTTTATTGAATTCGTTACAATATTGCTTGTTTTATGTTTTCTTTTTCTGGTCACAAGGCATGTGGGATCTTAGCTCCCCAACCAAGGATTGAACCTGCACCCCCTGCATTGGAAAGTGAAGTCTTAACCACTGGACCACCAGGGAAGTCCCAAAGATTTGGTTTTTTATCCATCCACCCACCCATCCAACAGTGAGTTGGTTCTGTGCTTTGCATGCAATGGATATGACCCAGTCTCTGCTGTCAAGTAGCTTACAGAATTTTGCATCACAGGTGTGCAAACGTCGAAAGCCCACCATGAATGCTGCAAGATAGGTCAGAATCAGTGTTACAAGGGATACATGGGAAGGACATGTAACTAGGACAAGCAGGGGAAGGTGGGTTTCAGGAAAGGCTTTCCAGGACATGTGGCACAGATCGAGCCTTAGGGGATGTTGGGGGAGAGGGACCACATGGAGGAAAGGAGGGCCCAAGAGATAGAGCGAATTGTGTAAAAGCAAACGTGTGAAGACAAATAAAGGGTTCTGGGGAGCAGGCAGGAGGAGTCAGCTCACAGAGGGCCTCATGTGAGAAAAAGATGTTGGTATACTGGCCTAACAGCACATGCTGAAGTCCAATCTAGAAGAGCATTTGTGCTCACCTGGCAGAGAAAAACAGCTCTCTGAGCTCCTTAAATTCTTTTGCTTGTTTTTTCTTTTCTTTTTTTGACTCTGTGGCATGTGGGATCTTAGTTCCCCAACCAGGGATGGAACTTGTACCCCCTGCAGTGGAGGCGCAGTCTTAACCACTGAACCACGAGGGAAGTCCCTAAGATTGTTCCTTATTTTGAGTTTGTATGATATTTCCCCATGGTTAAAATCAGGTTACACTTTTTGGATGGAAAACTACGTATCTGATGTGTTCTTCTCGGGTGTCCTATTTGGAGGCAAGTGATGGTCATTGGCCTCTCATTGTTGATGTAAACTGTGATCCCTCACTTCAGGTGCTGTCCAATATCCCCACTCTATCTAGAGTTACTATTTCCTACCTTGCAACTAGTAAGCACTCTTTGGGGAAACACTTTAAGACCATGTAAGTAATTTGCTCATCATCAAAGTTTCCCTCTATGTTTAGCATCCAATGGTAATTTTGGCCTGAATCGGTCTTTACTACAATGGCTGCAAAACGGGGATTTTCCAACTCCAGAGTTCATTTCTTGTTTACCAGTCAATACTCATGGTATTATAAACAAGAACCTTCCTTTTCTCCCTACTTATTTATCAGTATAGACTCATAGATTTCTACTTGTTCCAGTGTTTTCTAATTCATTACTGTATTTTGGTGCTCAAAATTTCCCTGGTTTGGCCAGTAAGAGCCTCTTCAAGTTCACACCTGGGTCTTTCTCACATGTCCCTCTCATATTTCTGAGCATCACTTTCTGGCAGAACAAGATGTTCCAGGCTCATCTTGTACCTTTCCTGCCTCAGGCGTAGCATCAGCCATTTCTCCAAGAAGCCCTTCTTCCTTTCAGTACAGAGTATAGTGTGTAGAAACCAAGTTATGGGCACTAGGTGTGTTCACTGTATTAAGATGTCACTTCTCCTAGGAAATGTATGCATTTAGATGTACATGTATATGCACATACATACCAAAGCTGTCAGCCTTAGCAAATAAAAATTCAGGATACCCAGTCATATTTGGATTTCAGGTAAACATTGAAAAAACTAGTATAAATATATTCCATTCAAAATTTGGGAACTGCTGTATACCAAAACATTATTTGATGCACAGCTGAAAGTCCAATTTAACTGGGCATCTTGTATTTTATTTGGCAATCCTAATACATATAAACATACACACTACATGTACATAAATGGACACATAACCATATGCACATGTGTTTTGGAGATCCTGAGTTCATACAGATACTTGACCTGAGTCTAAATGGAAAAAGAACGAAGTTGTTTGATGTACAGGGATGGGAAAGGAATTCTAGACAGGACAAATGGCATATTTGGGACTTAAGAGAAATTCAAGGAGATAAAAATTTACTGAGTGTGGTAGTAGCAAGACACTACATTTTTAAACAGGTCAGTGACATAGTCAGATCTTTTAGATAATCATTCTACTGGCACCAAAGAGGCCAGACGACAAGAGGCAAAGAGATGCATGAATCTGAGGGAGAGATGACAAGCACCAGAAATAGGCAATGGAGGATGGAGAGAAATTCAGGGGCTACTGCAGAGCTAAACATGGTAAGACTTGATGACTATATGTATAAAGGGTTAATGTATACGTTTATACAGGATTGAGGGAGAGAAAGGAATGAAGGATAATGCCTATTTTTCTGGTTGGGGCAACTAAGTGGCCAGGGATGCCATTTATTGGGATAGGAAACCCTGGAAGGGCAGATCTGGGACTACAATTGAGGGGTCCAGTTTGGGACACACTGACTCTGAGGTGCTGTAGGACATCCAAACTGAAATGTCCACAAGGAAGCTGCCTCCACGGGTCTGGAGCTCAGGAGAAAGGTCAGGATGGAAAAATATGGACAAGGGAGTCATCTGTACTTTGATAAATGAAGTTATAGGAATAGACAAGATTGTCCAGGAAGAGGCAATAGAAAGAAACAGAAGAGGAAAAGAGCATTAAGGATCAGCAAC
Source organism: Muntiacus reevesi (assembly GCF_963930625.1). Taxonomy (NCBI): domain Eukaryota; kingdom Metazoa; phylum Chordata; class Mammalia; order Artiodactyla; family Cervidae; genus Muntiacus; species Muntiacus reevesi. The sequence continues at coordinate 115,542,412 of NC_089271.1, read as the reverse complement.
ATTCATGGGGCAGGCAGGAGACAGATCCAGCAAAGGAGACTGTGGGGTGGTCTGAAAGACTGAATAATGCCAGGAAAGTTGGGATCATGAAAGCCAAGGAAGTAGAGATTTAACAAGGGGGCAAGGGACAAAGGTCAATATAGTGAAAGCTATGGTTTTTCCAGTACTCAGGTACAGATGTGAGAGTTGGACCATAAAGAAGGCTGAGCGCCAAAGAATTGATGCTTTTGAATTGTGGTGCTGGTGAAGACTCTTGAAAGCCCCTTGGACTTCAAGGAGATCCAACCAGTCAATCCTAAAGGAAATCAACCCTGCGTATTCATTGGAAGGACTGATGCTGAAGCCGAAGCTCCAATACTTTGGCCACCTGATGTGAAGGGCTGACTCACTGGAAAAGACTCTGATGCTGGGAAAGATTGAAGGCAGGAGGAGAAGGGGATGACAGAGGATGAGGTGGTTAGACAGAATCACTGACTCAATGGACATGAGTGTGAGCACATTCCAGGAGATAATGAAGGATAGGGAAGCCTGGCATGCTGAAGTTCACAGGGTTACAAAGAGTTGAGACGATTTAGCAACTGAATAACAAAGGGTCAGATACTGAAGAGAGGTCAAGATGAATATTTAAAAGTCCTCCCTGCATTTGTTAATAAGAGCTCATCAGTGACTTCAGGAGAGTTGATGGCTAAAGTAGAGGCCAACTTGGCAAGTGTCATGTGTAGAAGAGGCAATGCAGTAGAAAGAACATGGATCCAAGAGGCAGACAGACCAGGGTTTCAAATCCCTGCTCCACACACACTAGCATATTGTTCAATCACTGTACCTTTCTTCACCTGTAAGATGGTGATATCAATACTGAATACCTAATAGGGTTGTTTTGAGGGTTACAGGAATTTAACCATGTAAAACAGTGCTGAGCCTAGCACACAGGAGGTGCAGTGTTATAGCTATTGCTTCAGAGTAGGAAACAAACCACTGAAGCGATCTCAAGCAGAAGAGTAGTATCAGGTGCCTACAAAATTGATGACTACAGAAGTGGAAGTCAGGGGGTTTCATTAGACTAATGGCTGTCAAGGTCATAGCACAGTGGTGATGATCCAAATCCAGTTTCAGGAGATATGGCTGCTGCTAGAGTCTGTCATCCACAAAGCTGTGAGTACAGAATGTAGTACAGAAGCCACAAATGTGTCTTTGGATCTCCCTGTCAGCCAGCAAGCCCTGGGAAGAGAGCCTCTGCCTAACTGAAGCCTTTCAACCTTGTGCAAAGGCATCTCATTGGCAGAACTGAAAATGTATCAGAACCCACATTGTATCCAGAATCCTAGCTGCAAGGTAGTCTAAGATAGTTATTTTTTAGCCTTGGGGTAAAGTAGGAAGAGGAATGGATGCTGAGTAGCAATCAATAATACCCAGTGCAGCTATCTTGTTTGGTAGCAAATATTTTCACCCTGACCGCTGAAACCAGCATTCCAACTGTGGTCAAAATAGAGCAAAATTGGCAAAATCCTGCTAAATATACAGAGAGATGGAAACAAGACTGAAGATCAAGGGATGAGTTTGAAGAGGAAAGTGAATATCTCTATCTCTAATATTGAAGAAAAATGGCAAGAAGAGGTACAGACAGTTTCTGGTTTGGGGCCAGGAGGAGAGGGGTGGTAAAGTTAAGGGACGTTCTCCCTCAAGAGACATATTATCTCTGTAAAGTGGGGAACAAATATCATCTGCCCTGAGCGAAAAAGATAGAAGCTAGTTCAGGGGCCTGATGAGCATGGATAACTAATGAGGGAAACAGGAAAGGAAGCTGACACAGTATGAGAAATCTTTCCACACACCAGTGAGCAAAAAAAAGAAGAAGAAACACAGGACTTATTTTATAAAGCATTGTTATTCTTATTTATTGAAAATGTCCATTTTAAAAGTCTTCAAAATAAAAACAAGTTAGAAAATTTGAGCTTGTGTAAGAAGGGACACGACAGAAGAGGAACTGAAAGGCCTCGAAGGGTAGCAGTTTAACTACAGGGTAACAGGGACCCATTTATAGAGTATTGTAAACAACACAACTATGGAGACACTGCTGTCAGGTTAACATGGCTTCATTTCCTGTATAGGATTATTGAGTGTGAGCGTGGACACCACTCTGCAAAAGCTACATTACCCAGAATACCCAGGGCCTCTCATCAGAAGGGCCACACCCCCAAAACATGCATATAGACACATCACTTTAAAATAAAGGCCTTTCAATATTTTAAGCAATCCTATATACCTTATCAACTAAAGTATTTGTAATCACAAAAAATGTTTCCTACAGATATAGTTTGCACATTTATTGCAAGCCATTGACTAACCACAGACAGGGCAGATGCTACGATCTGTGTTGTTATTGTTGTTTTTCATCTGGAAGTGAAGGATGGCATGTCTAAATCATTGGACTAAAAATAGAACACAGCCATTCCAAGAAATCTTCTTCGGTCTTCAGCTTCCAAAGACAGCTGTGTGTGGTTGGCTGAGATTGGTCTGCAGGAAAAGTCCATTTCCTGTGGATGATGTAATTTCTGCTGTGTGACAAGCAGTCAACAGCCCCATAACAGGTAGCTATGGGAGTTAAGACCCCCCCCACCCCGCCCCGTACTAAAAAGGAAAAGGGCTTAGCAAGCTGAGGAGTTCAAGTTTGGTTTCTAAACAACATTTGCAAAACCCACAGTTATAAGTACCTACTGAATGTATCTGGGAGACAACTTTGATCTGTCCATTGGTCCTTGACCTCTCTTTCCAGCGATCTCCCCCATCTGGCCAAATTGCCTCTTTTGGGGAGAGACAGGGGCAGGTTGCAAATTCAACTGTGCTGGATTTGGATGTGTGCTGCCCTGCCATGACCGTCTTCTACACCCGATTCATCACAGTTCTAATTTCTCAGATATTAGAAACCCTCAGCAAGGGTTTGATTCGATGAACAACTTGAGTAAACCAGTTCCAAATAATCAGCTTTGCTAGGAACCAGCACACAGCTACTAGAGGGGCCCTTTCCTTTCAGCTGTACAAACTGGCCCAACAGCACAAATCTGCAAATCAAGCTTAGAGTCCTACTCAAAGAGGCTGATGATTATTACAGCATCTCACAGCATATATGGGAGGACAATCAAGGGAATTAAAGCTGTCTGCTAGGGCGCCACATCACCTCAGTGTAAACTGAAGGATGAGAAGTTGCAACTTGAATATGTGACATAGATAAAAGGAACTGCTCACAGTTTACATTTTAAAAAAGCAAAAGCACACACAAACCAGTTTACACACCGACTGGGATGGTTGGCTTAAAGCACTGGGGAAATAGAAAACTTCTACACAAGGCAGAAGGCCAGGGACAAAACCCAGCATGCACTGGCAAGAGATGGGCAAGTCGGCTACTGAGGGGAAGACACTCCAGTGCAGGCTGCTAATGGATTTGGTGTTGGCGTGGGTGACCAGAGCTTCTGCCCCACAGAATGGAAACATAAACCAACACGAAAGGAGGAAGGGTGCTACAGTTTTCTTGGTCTTATAGACAACACAGGATAGTCATTTTAAAAAGTGGGTATTGAGGGTGGCACAGGCTGGGTCAGGGAAGGGCAGCTGGATCACTGGGCAAACATATTTGCCTTTCACCTACCCCAGTCAGAGTTCCAGAAATGTTGCCTTCAGTAAATTAGGTACTGAGAGACTGCCAGGTAGAGGGAAGCATTAGGGGGAAAGTCAAGTTCACATTTAATAAGCCGTGGCCAGCCACTTGGGGGAGAGCAGCCAGCCCAACAAGAGTGACCCAAGGATAATGGCTGGTAAAGAGGCACTATGAGTTGAAGGCCATCTGAAGACCCTGTGAGTCATCTGCCTACAATAGCTTCCCTTTGCTTACTATTGGAAAAGACTCTGGGGAGACCTCTCCCACCCCCTCTTGCTTTTTTACTCCTGTCAAAAAAATAAACAACCAACCAATAACCAAACAATCACAAACACTCGTCCAAACACACACACACACACACACAAACACACACACACATACACACACACACATACACAGACTAAGATATGAAATAAAAACCAGAGAAGTGAGCAAACTGAGTCAGATCACTCAGCTGGACATTTCCCGACACCCTACAGGCACCCTCTGCCAGCCGCACAGTGATGGTTATGGGAGAATGGAGGTCTTGCTACTGGACTCAGCCCGAATACACTCATCAGTTTGCTTCAGCAGCCTCCGGACCAGCTTCTCTAGGTCCCTTCTTGATTTCAACTCTTCCTCCAGGCATTGCTTCATTCTTTTATTCTCCTATGATGGGAAAAGGCTGATTGGTTACCAAACAAACAGTCCCTGCCACAGGGCTCCTCATACTCAACCTCTTAGCAGCCTTCACCACTCCCTCCTCAAACTCCTCTCCCTTAGCAGCTTCTGGATTGTTCTACTTCTTGCTGACCAATCCCTGAAATATTAAGACAAGCATTCTCTAGGGCTCTGGCCTGGGCCCTCTTCTGACTCACTCTTTTCGCCTACTGTTTCTTTTCTTTCGATTCAAGTATCTATGAAGAGGCCACCCCAATTCTCCCTGGCACTGACCTCATCTCAGCTCAGGAGCACCAGGTCCACAGCCCCCAGGGCCAACTTGATATTTCCGCCTACACTTGTTATAAGGCCCTCAAGTTCATTATGTTCTAAAGTGAACCCAGTATCTCCCCCATCACCCAAACATCTCTTCCTCCTGTAGTTTCTGATTTTCATGAAGGGCACCACCATATCAAAGTACATACCCAGATGAAAAAGTTTCATCTTCCATCTCTGGCTCTTTCTCTCTCTCTTTTTATTTTTTAAATAATTTTATTTATTTATTTTATTTTTGGCTGTGCTGAGTCTTTGTTGCTGCACGGGCTTTACTCTAGTTTTGGAGAGTAGGGGCCACTCTCCAGTTGTGGTGCACAGGTTTCTCATTGCAGTGGCTTCCTTTGTTGCAGAGCATGGGCTCTAGGCATGCGGGCTTCAGTAGCTGTGGCACATGGGCTCTACAGCACAGGCTCAATAGCCATGGTGCCCAGGCCTAGCTACGCTGGGGCATGTGGGATCTTCCTGGGTCAGGGATCAAACCCGTGTGTCCTGCATTGGCAGGTGGACTCTTTACCACTGAGCCACCAGGGAAGCCCTCTGGGTCTTTCTTAATTCCCACATCACAGCACCATTTTCCACAGACTCTAACTCAGTGATATACCTGTTTTACTTCCATGTCCCTCCTCTGCAGCCTCAGCAGCTCTCTCTCCTCAGCTCAGGACTTCATCATGTCTCACCCTGAGTTCTGTAATAGCCTCCTAAGTGATCTTCCAGCTTCTGGTCTCTCTCCCTACGATCCATCCTTTACCCCATTACCAAGCACAGGCAGTCCTCAAACTCAAGGAAGAGTGACAGAGGAACCCACAATTCATGACTTACAGTTCTATTTACACTTGCTCATGAATGACTTATCTTTTCTTAAATTCTGTTTGCAAATGTCAGGAAACATGAAAGCTGCAACTAAGTTTGGGACCCTATTTTAAACGCTAAATAGGTATATAAGCAAGCCTCAGAAATTGAAATCCAAGGCCACATGGTAAAATCTACAAAACCCACCTGGATGACACAGGGAAATAAGAATCCCCACCTTACCACCTTGTTCCTGGCTTTCTCCTGAGGGTGTTTATCCATGCGTGGCAGGGAAGAGGGAGCAGGCCTGTTAGGATCTGAGAAATTTCATTACCTGTTTCAGCTCTTTCACCTCATCCTTCAAGGCATAAACAGTATCGACAAGGCTCCTAGAACATAAAGTTCAGAGATTAATAGTTGGCATCAAAGTATTAAGTGATACTTAAGAAGAAAAGCAGCTTTATAGAAATACAGTTTCTGAAAACCAGTGACCTTTCTGGAGGATGGGGAGAGATACTGCTATGAATGGCCCTTGTGTCCCTCATTTTCATGGGCTAACAACCACCATCACACCAGCTCATTCCAATGCCGAGTCACCACACTTTTTCTATTACTTCTCTCCTCCACTGCTCACTTCCCAGCTCGGGTGAGTACGGAAAAAGCGACTAGTATATTGCACACCTGTAACATATATTATTGTATATCAACTCTACTTCAATTTTTAAAAAGAAAAAAGTAAAAAAAAAAAAAAAAGAGAGAGACTAGGGCTACTCGTAAGGTTCTGATTTCTCTCTTGGGGGAAGGGAGGTGCATCACCTGACATACTGTAATGAGAGGTGTCACCAGGCCCTGCCTAGCCTATAATATCTGCACGAGTGCATTGCCCTTCTCACCAGCGTACATGACACAAAGTTAGGGCATTATTTCTGGAAGATTCCACATATTCCAAAAGGGATAAAGTATCTTGGCTGAGTTGTAGAAGAGTCATTTCCTCTCTCTCTCTCTCTCTCCCTGGACAAGGACTTTGGAGATTGGAGTTCCACTTATTCTACAACTTACCAGTCCTCTAACCTTGGGTAACCAGTTTTCTTCTCACCCTCTCTTGGTCTCATTTTCTTCACATACAAAATGGGGATAGTAACCCATTCCCTGAAAGCCTCATAAAGTCGTTGGGCAGGTGAATGTAGCCATAATGATAGTAATTACATTATTACTATTATTGAGTTAATAACTATTACTATTGAGTAAATAACTATTATCATGTGCTAGCCTTTGTACTTATTCCATTTAACCTCACAACAACCCTGAAAGTATTATTATCACATCCAGTTTATAGATGAGGCAACTGAGGCAGAGGAAAGGGAAGGAACTTGTCCCAAGTCACACAGCTAACAAGTACCAGAATCTGGACTTGAACCAGGGCTGTTCTTCTCTTGAGCCCAAGTGCTTTACCACTTGGCCGTATCACTTCATACACCAGATGGAAAAATATATTGACGGTGCCAAGCACTATGAAACAAGCTGTCTTATGCAAATTTAGGCCTGACTTCAGAAATGACTCAAGTTTAAACAAGTACTTAACCTGATTTTCCCCTGGTAAGTCACCCTCATTACTGTGCAAAGGTAGGTCAAGGACATAACTTTCTTGAATCACAATTTCCTCATCTGTAATGGTGGTGAAAGTAATGTATCTCATTGGATTGCTGCAGGAGTTTAAATGAGGTCAAGTATTGAAAGTCCAGTGCCTGAGTCCATAAATGTGAGGGGCATCGCCATGAGCAGGGAAATTGGTGCTGTGGCCTTCCCAATGCCTCCCAAACCCATCTGGAGCGGTATTCCTTTGTACTCTGAAGTTCCTTCCTGTCTGGGGAGCTGGCTGCCCCCTCTACCTCTCCTTTCTCCTTCTCTTTGTTGTGGGAGCAGCCCTCCCTGGGCTCCCAACTGTACAATCAACCAAGAGGGCCTCATTCTCTGATGAGGAGGGTCTGCCCTTCAGTGCGGGCTTGGTGTGCTGGAACCTTCTTTTCAGCCCCTGGAAATATCAGAAAAGGTTTAGCCAGCTCTACTCACTTTTCCTCAATGATGGTCTGGCCGTTGCTTCTGGTTTCTTCAACGATGAGTTTCTCCTCCTCGGGGAGTAAGACTTGGGGAATGGAATCTTTGCGAGCACCTACAGGCAAGGGTAGCGAGAGGCAGGGGAGGAGTATTACTAGAGGAGACTATTGGGGGTTTGTTCCTTTCTACGATTGTTTTTGAGGGGTCTTTGTTGACGGCATCTGGCTGACTGGCACCCCAAGAGCAGTCACGTTTTCTGATGAAATCTTTCAGACATGAGGAATTCAAAATGGCCAAATACACTGTTTCAACCCTGGGGGCAGGGGCACATTTTGTATTCAGAAACAATGTGAAAAGGCTGCTGTGAGACTGTCCTCAACCACGGGCTCCTCCTTTTCTGTTCTGCCTCCTCCAAAGCAAAGAGCTGGCCAGCAACCATTCTTCCCTGCCCATCTCTGTGTGTTTTGTATTTTAGTAAAAATCATGCAGAACATAGCACTACATGGGGATGTAACATGCTTAAAAGGTCTTCAGAAGCATCATTCACCCCCATTTGTTCTCTTTACCATCTTACAGGGTGAGGTAGAGTCAGTGGAGACCATTTTGATCAAGGGTAGACTGGGGGGTGGGGAGATGATCGCAACAGCTGCAGAGATGCAGGCATCCTGACCACTGTCTGCTCACCATCTCCCGGCTCTGGGATGGAAAAGGTGACAGAGCAGCCATGGGACCTGACCAGACAGCTCTCCTGCACCTCCAACCTCTGCCTCCCTTCTAGATCCTTCCTCTGAGAGCTAGATCCCTTAATCTTCTGTTTTCTTGAACCACTGGCTTCCTCTCTTCTAAGCCAATTCCCTTCAATTTCTGAACACTCACTGCCTTCACTCAATCTCCACGCCTTTCTCGAAGCAGATGTGTCTCTGTCTTCTGCAGGGTCCAAGACTTTGTAGGTGCTTAATAAGTGGGTAGCAGACTGGCTGACTGACCAACCAACTGGATGCAGCAAGAAACAGTAGGAATCACTTTTAGGTGAGCAGGACTTTTGGTTGGAGAGGGATGTATGGTGTCGGTCGCCATGACACCATGATGCTAAATGGCTTACTGCGTGCCAAGCACTGTGCTAGACACTTTCCACACGTAAAAGGGAAGCCAGGGAGGAGGGCGGACAATGTGACTCTTGAGGCCAGAATGCCTGCCTGCACCTCTGAGCAAATTTCCTGTCTCTATCAGAGTGAAGACAGGAGGAGGCAGGAGGTGAGGTCAGATATCATAGGAAGACTGCTGCTTCTAGTGTCTCCTTGTGTCCCTCTCTTTCCTGGTTTATACAATAAAAACTGCTCTCACTTGCCTTTTCTGACTCCTGGAATCTTGTTATTAGGGCTAGGCATGCCCAGGGTTGCAGCCAGGTTGGGTCTGAGAAGTACAAGGTGTGACAGTCTCCCCTTCAAAGTCAAATGTATCAAAGTCCACATAGAATGCTTTTCCCATGATGCCCTTGGAGACATGTCACTTTGACAGTACCCCTCAGGGTGGTTCACCAAGGAAGCCCTGCCCACGCTCAAGCATGGGCTCAGTGGCTGTCCCAGTGGAGCCTTAGGGAGAGTTCATGTCTTCCGCAGAGGCAAGACCCTCACACCAGGTATCCTTAATGTCTCTAATAATGAAAGGCCAAGGACATGAGCCATGTGACATGTCTTTTATAAAAGCACAAGGAAGAATCAGAAAACATCATCTCACTTTCAGTCTGTAACCTGAAAGTGGCTGGGGGAAATACCCTCAGCTAATAGGTCCCTGATAAATTGTAGACACTCTCAACAGGCCCTGCTAAGCAGCTACATTTCCAGATTTTCAGAGCAACTCTGAAACTTGAGCTTGGTGAAGCTCTGTTTGCTTAAATATGCAGCTGATCAAAGATAATATTTTGACTTCCTTTCCAAATCTGCCTATAAGAAGAGATTAGCATCAGTTCACAGACACAGGAACCCTTTGGGCTCTTTAATTCCTAACTAGTGTTGGTGAAGGTATTTGTGTACTTCAAAGGAAATTGGCTTTAAAAAAATTTTTTTTTCATTTCTATCACCTCCAACTTTTTTTTATTCTTGCATCTCTCTTTCTCTCTGGGTGAAAAGAAACAGTGGGTAAACAAACCGCTTGGTAGCTAAAATCAGCTTATCTGAAAGATGCAGCCTTGTACCCACTCCTCTGCTGCAAGTCACCTGCTTTCCACACCCTGCAGCCCATCTGGGTTGCTTTGCTCTTTTTCCAAGAGGCAGTGAGCAGTAGCGAAGAAACATCACTCATTAGAGAAAGTGGCTGAGGGGACCTACTTGAGGCATGGCCTTGTGGAAAGCTTGCACTGGTACAGTAAGCTTCAATCACCTTCAGAATCTGAGCATCTTCTTCCAGAGCAGCGGTACCTGTCAAATGTAACGAATCATGACTTTTCAGAGATACATGCCTCTGGACCCTGGAAATGATGCACGCGGGTGCTGGGCACTGGCTTCTTTGACCAACGGTGTTCATGCAAGGCGGGAGAGAAAAGCTGACCAGCTGTCATGGTGGAGCGAGAGTGACAGTAGCCCTGAGGAGCTCTGCGGTCAGCACTAGTGAGTTCAGCACCGAGAGTGGTCTGCTCTGGAAGCCGCTCGGAACACTAAATTAGAGGGTCTCCCAAGTGTCTCAGAGGCTACAGGGCCAGCACTGTGCTTGGCGTTGGCCTCAGTTCTCAGCTGATACACCACGCCCTTCCTCACCATCAAATTTCAAGGCTCACTTTCTCTAAGGAAGCTTTCCATCACTAACACAATACATTTTTTTCCCAACCAGCCAGGCTAGTCATTGATTCTCCCTCTCCTCCCCAAGCCCCTCTAACTCATCCTAAAAGTGACTGTTAACACACTCATGTGCAGACCTAGGAGTGGGGTAGGGGATGGGGGATACAGAAGCTAAAGTCTAGCAAAGGGTTTATCCAGATTATTTCTGACTGATACGCACAGCTCTGTCACCCATTTGGGAAGCATCACTTGCTCCTTCATGTGTGTCCCAGAGTGCCTTGTTTCCAGCCGCAGAGGCAAATGTGTACGTATCCACTGGCTGACCGACTTTGCAGACTGTCTCTAAATCCAGCCCTATTTCTATATGCCAGCAGGCAGATTCCTTGACTAACTGAAAACATCACTGAACATTAAACTCCCTTCGGGTCTACTGAGTCAGTCTCAGTAAAGGCAAATATCTCAGGCATTCAGAAACTAAGAACAGAAAAATGTATCCACGGCAAATAGGTCCCTTTAGTGTTTCTAAACCAGGTAAGGCCAAATAGTCAACACAAAAACCATACAGGTGAAAAGCAGCAGGAGACAGCTTATTCCAAAGTCTTAAAGGAGGCCAAGCTTTCGCATGCGTTTTTCCCTATGGGCAAGATGATGCTGAGAACACACTGCTGGAATCTTCTGCTTTCAAAAAATTCCTCATCTATAATCAACTTTCTAAAAATAAAGAACACATACATACTTTTCCGGATGACATATTCCTCCTCTGATGGTTTTCTTTCGGTCTTCCTTTTATGAAGAAACTTCTTCATCGTTTTGGGGCTTTTACTAGACTCCTAAAAGGGTAGAGGTTTCTTCATGAATTAAGGTTCTCCCTTCGCCCACCCCCCGCAAAAAAAAAAGCAAATTAAAAACAGCAAATGAAATTAAGTAGAATGGCTCTCTGATTTTTACAGTTTCACTTAGGAGGGTATCAAAATTTAATACTATACACGATAAAAATGGCTCCAAGAATGGCATGGGCCAACTGCAGATGCAGGAGGCCAAGTGCCTTCAGGGTACCATCTGGAGAGATGGTAATGGATGTCACTCCTAGAGAAATAACACTACTCCTAACTGGGTTTATACTCCCCATTGATACAGTTTTAAGGGAATGAAATAACAATTGTAACTATTAGTGGGGTATAGACCACTTTTCAAAGAGCTTCAAAACTAATAAATTCTCCTTAGCAACAGTCCCACAAAGAATATCAACTTCCATTTGCGAGACAGGAAAATTAAGGCAGAGACACTAAGTACATTCCCTGTATTCAGAGAGAATAGCCAAATGAAAGATTTCCTGATAAATAATTTGGGGTTACACGTAATGTACCTACAGCCAAGCAAGGCATATTTTTAATTAGCAGATAAAAGATATATGAATTGTTGGATTTGCCATATGAATAACCAGAAAGTCTAAAAAGTGCTCGTAAAGTATCCAAGTAAACACTGATCATCTTATTCCAACCTCCCATGCAATGCATGTACAGGATGAATTGATAACAATTGCTACCTTAAAAATAAATGCAACAAAGAATTTAATTTCTTCCTGTTAGCCTCAGTGATTTCCTTAGAAAGCAGACAGACATGAAAAACTCACATATGACAAAAATAACAGGAAAAATAGAAATAGCAAAAAAAAAAAAAAAGCCCATGGAAAACAGACATTTTACATGTTATTTCTATTTTTCCTGTTATTTTTGTCACGCGTGAGTTTTTCATTTTTGTACATATTTCCCAAGAGCCTGCTTTTTTGAAGAAAGTACTTACATGTCAGAAATGTATCTTCATATTTTAGCTACCAATTGTAAAAAGGGACAAAACAAGCATAAAGGAAAGCTTCATTCATCAAAGATTACAGCACAGCATTAAATGATGTCACTGTACACCAAAGATATTGTTCTACCCTTACCTTTAAGATATAAGACATCCTCTAAAGTGAATATGTAAAGAAAGAGAAGATGAGCGTGAGAGGTCGATGGTTATAGTGACCAAATCCATTTATCAATAATTCTAAAACAACATTTGAAATGTTAGTGTTATCATAAATTACACAGAGAGAATATCATCATGTTTCCCACATTAGTTTCAGATGCAATATCATCATGCAAAAGCCCAAGGAATACAGTTCTGTGCAGAATTACAAATGCTGAAAATTACTGAAATACGCACTATATAGTAAGAACATATTAATAACTCACTTCTCCCAGCAGAAACAAAGTGATCATGCCTTAGTTTTAATAGATTAGTTCTGTGAAGGATTAAGTCAACTTTACCCTTCAAAGCTCACCTTAATTTGAATTTAGTAACTGAAAATTACAAAATATCCATCATTAAAAAGGGGACTTAGGTAACTATGAAGTGGCACTCCTGGTTAAGGTAATCAGAGGAGAAAATTGGATGATTGCAGGAATCACCGATCAATTTCCAAAGCCAATCTCTGGGGCTGTTTTCTGGCCAAATTCTGAATAGAGGTACATAATAAAGATTCAGCTCAAGGATTATTTTCCTATCATGTCAGGTTGAAAAGATCAAAAAATCCTCTCGTATCCAAACATAGTTCTACTTTTACTGCACTAAGCATTGGAGGCAAGAAGTGAAACAATGGCATGGTGTTTTAAATCAAAACAAACTCAAAACTGAGCTAAGTCTGCATCACACATCAAAAACACACATTTGGTACAAAAATATATGCTGCCTTGGCACCGTAATTCTAAGACACATCTCATAACTGTCATGAACTTAAATCTTCATGCGGTAAGACCTATTTAAAGAACAGTTACTAATAAATGAGGATCTTTTCTGAAAGCTGGAATGATGAGAACCATGCTAGGGGAAAAAAAAGTTTGGATGGAAAAGGTAACACTCCACACAGTTTCAGAAGATAGTGACTGGCATTTCCTGACTGCAACTTCGAGACAAGAAAAAAAAAAAAAAAACAACCTTGAAATACCCATTCTACCCAAATATCAAATGTCCTCTAGGCTTGTTGCTTAGAAGCCTCTTTTTTTAAAGACACTCCTTTCATTAAATTCTTTCTTTCCAACTGCAGCAAATAATTCAGACTTTCATAGTTTAGACCCGGGGTTTGGTCCCATAAAACTTTTACTGATTTGGTTTCATAGATCAAAATGATTCAAAATGCAGAATTGGGTCTGTTTGGTTAGCAATTCCAAGCTAATGAAGTGACTTTTGTTTGAGATGTGTGTACATTATGACCAATTTATAGAATTCTCATATCATCATAAAGGCAAACCAGGGGCCCTTCAGGAGGAGACCAGAGAAACTCAGGCAGTGCACAGAAAGCCTGTGGGTATTTAAGACATATGTGTAGATGGACAATGGGGAAATGAAAAATTAAGAAATAAAAAAAAATCACTGAGTCTGGCAACTCAAGACTGACTGAATGTATCACCTACCATCAATTCTAGCACATCCCCACAGAACTGTTTCTAATAAGCTACAAAATCAGCTTGTCAGAAGCATTTTATACCATATGTAGCAAAATTACCTCTTTATAACCTAGTGCTGCTGATGGTCTAAGTGGAGGTGCAGGTCGTAGACAACTTAAGCTCCACGGTTTTATAATTTGAGGAGGCTCCAAGGGTCCTCGGGGCTGTCCAGTAGAGCTAAAAGACTGGGAAAATGTCTGATGAGATGGTAGCAATTGGCCATATGACCCCAATCCTGGGCCACACAGTGAGAGAACAACAATAGCTTGGTTGGATCTGAAAAGCCAGGCCCAGAAAGGAAAAGATGGGAAAACAAGTCTCCAGTCGGAGGACTGGCATTTTCCAGTCAAGACTTGGGGCCTCAGAGGAACAGCACAACTCTGACTCCACATCCCATGAGCCCGCCCTCCCTCTGTCCTGCAATTTCCTTCAAGTCAGATGTTCTTTTTCCCCTGAAAGGGAGGAAAGTGGAATAACAGTCAACATTTAATGAGTTCAGTCATGTGTTTGGCACTCAATTAGGTGCTTACATAGGTTATTTTCATCAGAAAAACTTACGGCAAACTTTAGCAAAGCCAAGTAACCAGTCAGCAATTGGCAAAGTCAAGATTTGAACCCAGATCTGATGCCAAAAGCCCCTTTTCTTCTCACAACACACTATGCTCAAAACTGGAATTTGGACATCACAAGTTTGAATGTTAACAGACAACACAGCACATCTTCAGTCTCACTCAGCAAGTACAGTAAAATCTCATCAATTCAAATTCCGTGAACTCTGTGATAAAGCAGAAGGAGGCAGCTCTCAAAGTTTACCCTTAAAGGTTAATGAAGAAATGTGATAGCATAAATGAGATTGCATGGAGATGTTTAAGTATTTAAGAAGGTAAACTATCTCTTTTGCCTTAGCACATTATTAATACGAGCACGCTGTTGTTCAGTTGCTAAGTCGTGTCTGACTCTTTCTGACCCCATGGATTGAAGCACCCCAGGCTTCTCTGTCCTTCGCTATCTCCCAGAGTTTGTGCAGATTCATGTCCATTGAGTCAGTGATGCTATCTAACCATCTCATCTTCTGTCACCCCCTTCTCCTTTTGCCTTCAATCTTTCTCAGCATCAGGGTCTTTCCCAATGAGTCAGCTCGGCGCATCAGGTGGCCAAAGGATTGGAGCCGAAGCACTGATGAGCATAACAGTTGCTAAGTAAAATAAATCCTGTTTATCACTAAAACATCTTAGCAGGACTTCTGGTTAGAAAAACTTTGCTAGCAGTTCAGCTGGAGTACCTTAATAACTGTCAAACAAAGCTGCATATCTCAAACTCTGTGTTAATTGGGATGGGCCTCTCCCATAACAAGAAAGCAGAATTAATGAGGTTCGACTGTACTTCTAATCCTACAAATCCAAACTATCTAAAGGCTAAGGGCATGCTCACCACTCTTGTAAGTCCTCAGTAGGCAGGATTTGACAAGAGACTCAATAATCCCTGGACAGGACAGACACACTACTTACGGAGTGAGCACTACAAGATGATGATGATGTTTTCGATAATGAACTGCAAGAGGCAGGTCCTCTGATCAGCCTGTACAGATGCTCCAGCCAATCCTGGAAGTCCTGGTTGTTGCTGCAGTGGACCACAATTCTCTCTACTATGTTACCTGGATCACCCGATTAGGAGCATTTGGAAACAAAAGACAAGGAGGACCTTGAGCTTGCCTCATTCATAAACACACTTCGTGCAGCTAGGACTTGGGTGTCTATCTTGAGAAGTTTTCATACCTATGAGTTAACCCTGTTGAAACTCTTCTATCAGGAACAGACAAGCCATGATAATAAAGATATAAATATTCATATTTGATTTATAAAAAACATCCTTGATTTCTACTGCTTATAGAATCTTGGAAGTAATATAAAACTTCACTCTAAACAAACTCAGTCCCCAGATTTAAGCACAGGGCCCATCTAGTTCATAGTCTAAAAGGAGAATAGCATACTGCTTTACCCAATATCAAAGATGAAGCCAGATCCAACTAAGATTGGTCTTTAGGCCAACACCAAATCTCGGACTCCTTATTGGGAAAGAAGGGGTTAAGATCTGGGGCCAGCATCCTAGTGTTAGCCATTGAGTTGTATCAGTGAAAAACGCGCAACCATTACATGGATATCAAACAGGTTTGACTAAAGGGACAACAGGCCAGTTGGGGGGCATGACCAAGGTGTGGCAGATTGCTCAATCTGTGAGGAAAGTTTCATGGCTTTTCAGCACTTTTTAGAAACACAAGTCTTGCTAATTCATAGGATGATGATAAAATTGTTGATAAAAGTTCACATCTTTGGCTCCACTGCCACCAGGGAATAGATGACAGAGGGAGAGAAAACTATATTTATATCAGTTCATCTTGTTATTTGTTAGCTCTTATGCAAGAGAAGATTGAAACGAGGCTCATGAATGACCATGAGCCTTCCCTCCTCTTGCTGTAACCTAATTATCCAAGGAAATGGGATATATTTTACCATGTCCATGGAAAACTTGCTAATGGACTATATAACAGAAAATAATAGCATTTATTTATTTAAACCCCACTTCATTTCGAAAAGGATTTGAAGAAGAAAAAATTACCTACCTGTGATTTCAAATGTGGAGTCATTCCCTTCAATTTCATCTAATCTAGTCACCACCATTCCTGCTATTGGTATTTTTCCCTACCAGAAAAAGAACATCCCCATTAATTCTGTGGTTATACATGTCTCTGTTTTTGTTAGATTTTCTGACCCTCATAGGAACCACTGCTGAATTCTGGCGAGACATATTTCTCCAGTCTGTCAATAGATAATGTGTTTCTCTGCTTTAAATTTTAATCAGACAAGAAAGCAACGGGAAAATGTGGGTTGTGTTTTGCTAACACACTGTAAATCATGAGGTCAGGATTTAATCACAGTTTACCCATCTAACAGATTTTCAGGAGAGTCTGTCAACAAAGCAAAAACTCAAATTTCATGAAAATTAGTCATTGCTAGGCCAAGATAGGATAGGCAACAATAACTTATAATATGCAGTGTCTTGAGAGTCAACTGAAAGAAGCTGAATTTCCTAAGGAGTTGAATGACTTCATCTCAGAAACTTGAGTCATATAATGTGACTATAATAAGACAATCACAGAGGCAAGTGTCAGCTTTATATCTTCTCAGCAATAATGATATGATCTAGGCCTGGAAAATGCTGCTGTTAATTTACTTAGTTGCAGACTTTGATTTCTGTTTACACATTTATGACCTATCTCATAACCAGAGCAGTGGAGGTTCAGGATAAACTCATTATGCTAACATAAAGGTCTATGTTCAAAGGAATATCTGCTCTCATAAATTGTTTAATTATACAAAGGGTCAGAACATCCTGACTTTTCTGGCTGGGGCTCTTAATACTAGAGTGAAAACAGTGCATCTAGATGAAAACCTGTTTTCATTATCTGTCTTGTTGCTTTATATGAAATCTACTAACCTGATAAATAAAGCCACTCATCCGAGGACTTGCAGATAACATTATCAAAACACTTGAAAATAACATGAGGTACCGCTCCTCTTTTTCCTGAAGTGGAGGGAAAAAGATTACATGTAAACAGAAATTGTACATTTTGTTTATTAAGAATTTCTGGGAAAAAAAAAGAATTTCTGGAATAATTTTTGTAAGATAGATCTTATATAAGGCAATGAAACACAAATAGTGATTTTTTAAAAAAGATACCCAGCTTAAAAGTACAAAACTCGTTTAATTGTACTTTGAAATGCATGTAAATCTAATTTATCTGTCTCCTTCCTATACACAACGTGTGTGCTCAGTCACTCAGTTGTGTCCGACTCTTTGTGACCCTGTGAACTGTAGCCCACCAGGCTCTTCTGTCCATGGAATTTTCCAGACAAGAGTACCAGAATGGGTTGCCATTTTCTTTTGAGGGGACTTTTCTGACCCAGGGATTGAACCCCCATCTCCTGCATTGGCAGGCGGGTTCTGTACCACTAGCACCACCTGGGAAGTCCATCTATACGTTAACAGTTAAATACAAATGACCATGCTTGTTTCCCAAGCATGAAGCCTGAAAAGTCACACTGTTAATGCCTTCTTGCCCATGATGCAACCACAGCACAATATAAGTCTTAAGGTTGTCAAAGTGAAAATGATTTTACTTTGAAAAGTGGCCAAATAAAGGGGTTTGAGTGATAAGAAATTTATTATGCTCTAACACAGGGGTCCCCAACCTCTGGGATCTAATGCCTGATGATCTGAAGTGGAACTGATGTAATAATAATAGAAATAAAGTGCACAATACATGTAATGTATTTGAATCATCCCCAGACCATCCTGCCACCTCTCTCCCATTCATAGAAAAATTGTTGTCCCCAAAACCCATGTCTGGTACCTAAAAGGTTGGGGACTGCTGCTCTTAACACATGTGTTAAACTCTTCCTAACATTACTGTTAATCAGTAACTACACAATAATTATTATACTCAAATAAAACAAAGAAGGAAATACTTTTTTAAATGGCACTAAAGGAAATTTTGGACACAAATTCTTCTCTGAACTCCTTGAGCAGATATACAGTGAGTAAATGCCAAAGATGGCGCTGGGCTTGCACATCCAGCCATTTTACCTACAATTATCCTCAAGCCCAGCTCCATCTCCTTCCTGCTTGAGAAGAGCAACTTTTCAAGGCTAATTTTTCTAACAAGTGTTCTGCATTCTCTCCCATCTTTCTCTTGGTTGGCTTCCTTCTACAGACATCTTATCTCCTGCTCCTGCTTCCAGCCACTTCTCCTGTCTAACTCGCTTTTTCTGCTGCCTTTAGCATAGGCACATCTCCTGTCCATTTCATAGACTTTCATCTGCCCCCTGTGGCTTTATTTCTTGACGTTTTATTGCCAAATTACTGGCTGCTTTCTTTTTCTCCCCATTGATCCCTCCCTAACTGCACCCTTGTCACTCTCTCAAAGTCATCAATCACTGCCTTTTTGTGACATCCCATGGCTTCTCAGTCTCCATACCCTGACCCTTCTGCAGCCCTCAGCAGTCTGACCGCTTTCAAATGTTCTTTCTGGAATTTCCATGACAACACACCCCCCCTAATTTCCCTCTTTCTTTCTTCCACTTTCTTTTTCTGGCACTATTTCCTTCTTGCTTTACCCAAGAGGTTTATCCCAAAGGTATGAAAGACTGTTAGAGTGGCTACATTAACTTTCCCCAAGGTAGCTGCATTTTACATGAGATTGCTTATTTTTTTTCTAGTGTTTTTTTATTGAAGCCTAGTTGATTTACAATGTTTCAAGGGTATGGCAAAGTGATTCAGATATATATTTTTTCAGATTCTTTTCCATTATAGGTTATTACAAGATATTGAGTATAGTTCCCTGTGCTATACAGTAGAATCTTGTTGTTTATCTACTTTATGTATAGTAGTTGGTATGTGTTAATCCCAAATGCTTAATTTATTCCTCCCCACTTTCCTCTTTGGTAACCACATTAACCCAAAGTAATGAATCTCTGACACAGACCTGTCGGGGAGTAGAAGAAGATATTTGGGGAGGGAGAAGATGATTGTAGTACCCAATAAATCATGCCAGGTGATGTAATCAACCTTCTTCCCCTACCCCGCCCCCTTCCTAGAAGACATAATCCATCTTCAGGCCTTTGTGCTTCTCTCTGGACATTTACTTCCCAAGAAAGCACATCTGTCAGTGACATGTAAGCCTCTGCCTCTAACTCTGACCTCCTACCCACATTTCTATACCTTTTCAACACCTGCCTACAAGTTACCTCCATCTGGATACCAACCATCACTTAAAGTTACCAGGTCTGAAATGACATCTGTCATCTCTTCTAGCCCCTGGATCACCACTTCCTATAGGCTTTCCTTTCCAAACAGGTCTCAGACTTGCCCCTTAAGTTTCATTCTCTCCACCATCACCTTCTCGGGCAGGGGGTACTTACTTACCACTTTCCAACCCAGCTGGCCTGTCTCCAGCCCCATCCCCTCCAGTTGAGCGGACATGTATGACTGCCAGATCAGAGAAGGCAATGGCACCCCACTCCAGTACTCCTGCCTGGAAAATCCCATGGACGGAGGAGCCTGGTAGGCTGCGGTCCATGGGGTCGCGAAGAGTTGGACACGACTGAGCGACTTCACTTTCAGTTTTCACTTTCATGCATTGGAGAAGGAAATGGCAACCCACTGCAGTGTTCTTGCCTGGAGAATCCCAGGGATGGGGTCGCACAGAGTCGGACACGACTGAAGTGACTTAGCAGTAGCAGCACGGCTGCCAGATGGTGTGATAAACAGCTCTTTCATTGTGTTTCTCTACCTCTCAGGCCTGGCATGGTTTCCTGCTGCCTGTTGCATCCATCTGAACTACCCTTGCCTGACATCCGACATTCTTCACAACCTGCCTCTCAATCAGCCCGCTCTTGCACTCCGCCTGGGAGGTTTCCTCGGCTCCCAATCAAGTGCCCTGAAGAACAAAGGCCGCCAAGTTCCTGCTCTCTCCTGAGACAATAAGAACCTCTCCCTTACAAAATCTTCCCCTCTTCTCTTCATGGCCCCTCCTCCGGTCCTGTCTCCATATAGTCCTTCCTTGCTCTCTCCCCTCTCTGAACTTCTATGGAACCTACTGTTGGGATGTCACAATCTGTCATGAACTATTTTGATTTGTTTTCCAGTTGCAGTTTGGGTTTTCATCTGTCTCTAATGAGTACTTTGAAGGCAGAGATCAAGATCATGGCTGTTCTTTCCTCCTAACTCCCTCCCACAGCACCAAGCAGAGGGCTGGGCAAAGAAGAGGTCCTCAGTTTCTGATGCGAAAGTTCGACTGTTTGATCTTGATGGGAGAAGACATAAAGGAAGACACATATAAGAGATGGAAGAAGTGGTGTCGAACTGTGAAACCTCTTACCTCACTTGTTCCACACTGCACCATGACTTGTGACATAAAGATCACATTCCCCAAGGTTTTAATATCGTCCCCTTCCCATGCCTGAATAGGTTCCGAAAGGATCTGCAGCTCCAGCTGTTTTCTCTTTCTGAGATCTTGGCACTGCCCCTACAGAACCAAAGCAGAACATAATGGAATAGGAATTCTTCCAAAACAGACCTAAAACAAGACTAAAATAAGATGTGGTTCTTGACTCTCAGATTTCCACTGAGTCCCTGCTGTTCATCACAAATCCCATCACCAGCTCCATTCTGGACAGACAGAAAGGTCTACTACTTTAAATCGCTAGCCCTGAGTCCCCAGACATTTGTAAGGAAGAGCTACTTCTCATTTTGTCAAAACATCAAGATAAACTGGTAGAAAGGGATTGCCTCTCCCTCCCCACAAGGAGTATGGGAAAATAAGCAGAATTACATCAAATGGGGACAGTACATTCAGATCTGCTGCCTGGCATCCCTGTTGGTGCCACCTCCCCTCCATCTTGTCTATCTTTGCATGAAGAGTGCTTTGAGTTACAAAGCAATCTTATTTTTCTAACTCAGTTTCCAACCAAATAACATCTTAATTTATAAAATGACTCCAAGAGTTATTGAAAAAGAGAAAATTAAACTCCTTATGCCACAGTGATTCAAACTGATCTTATAATGAAACATGTGCACCATCCTACACTTTGTTTTGGGACTAGTAGTAGGTTGCTATAAAAAGTACTAAGTTCATTTTTATCCTTAAAAGGATTAGAAAAAGAGATACAACTGAATTGCACAAATACAAATTGAAAATACAAGCCAAGAAACAATATGTGGGCTATAGTTACTATATATATATATATGTATGTATATATCACTGTTTCGGAAAATGCAGTTATCTTAAAATAATTTAACAGTAATCAATCCAAATTAAATATGAAAATAAGCATATGATTAGTTATAGTCCTGTTTCCAAATGACTGTCATAGCATTTTGGGATGTGTTTTCTATAAAATCTCTCTCTGCTGTTCCTTTCAGGTAAAAGGAAACTTGAAGAAATAAATTGATACATTTTTGAAGTACCTGGAATGGGAATAAGTATACTATAACCATCAAAGTAACTTGTACAACATGTAAAATGATTAGAACTAATTTGTTTTCAAAAGAG
The DNA here is from genome assembly GCF_963930625.1 of Muntiacus reevesi. Taxonomy (NCBI): domain Eukaryota; kingdom Metazoa; phylum Chordata; class Mammalia; order Artiodactyla; family Cervidae; genus Muntiacus; species Muntiacus reevesi. Next base: position 115,520,572 of record NC_089271.1, on the reverse strand, counting down.
ACATGTTATATTCAATCTACACAGGAAAAAAGAAAGGGGACACAAATAACAATAACAAATGCCACAGGTTTCAGTGGCCTGTTCTATTAGGTTGAACCATATCAAACAGCCAATATTTGACCATTTTTTGTCTTCCATGGGAAATTTAACCTGATACCTTACTCTCTGGTCTTCAACTTGCTATTTAACTGTAGACATGTCAGGTACAGATCTTTCAACAGCAACAAAAATGAGGTGACGGTTAAAGTTGCATCATAATCTTACAGCAAGAATCAATAACTGAACATTGATCTTCATCACTTGGAATACTATGGAAATGTCTAAAATGAAGCTTAACTTAATTAATGACCCCAAATAACATTTACTTTCCTCCTAAAATGCCACCAAGCGGTTTTACATCAGTGGTTTCAAGAGGACATTAAGCCATCATGCTCGAGATTTGACATAAAGGTACCTTTGATAGCAATCTGTATATGGCAATTGTATTTTAGCTGTTTTTTTTTTCCTTTTAGATTTGATGAAGGATTTCTTTTTCCTATGCAAAGAATAGACTCACACCTTTTGGCATAAGTAGATGAATCCAGTATTGATGCCAATCAGTGAAGGACGAGTTGCACAGACGTAAGGTGAGCAACACAGGGGTAAAGACAAAGACACAAAAGGAAACCCCCCACCTACACAGCCATGCTTAATGTGGCAGAGACTTCAAATGTGAGGACTTTACACCCTCAGCCTGGCAACCTTTCACAGGTAAGCATGATGTTTGGAAGACAACATTAAATGAAACAATCACTGCAATATGGTCACTAGAGCTTACTGTTTCCACTCCAAAGACCTTTGCAAAAGGAAAGAAACATTACACACAAGTCACTGTTTTAGAAACAAAGACTACGAAATAGAGAATAACAATTTTAGAGCATCACCTACCATGAGAGTTTTGAATGCTATGATTGCTTTCAGAATATCCTGGTGATCTGGATGCGTATCCTATCAAAAGAATACATTTTAAAACAGCATTAAAGGAGAACAAATCAGTGGTTGCCAGAGGGTGGGGTGGGAGGAAGGTGTGGCTGCAAAGAGATCAAAAGAGGACATTTTGAGGGATGATGGAACTGTTGTGTATTGCATCAGTGATGGTGGTAACTCAAATCTATACATGGGGTAAAAGTCACAGAACTGTACCTCAAAGAAAAAATCAGTTTTGCTATATGCTAATTTCAAGATTACAAAATAAGACAGCACTTGAGCCTTTGGAATCTCAGCAACTCTAATGATTAGGTGATAAAGAAATTAAGACTGTTCGGAATACATTATATATTTGGTAACATATGTTTGGTTATTGAGGCAAGAGTTTCCATTTCCCCTTTTGCTACTATACTGTGGATAGTAAATAATAATTATTTGGGGTCATCATTAGGTCGTGTTGTTAGTAAATGATAAAAGGTAGGGAACTGTGGAAACTGAGTGATGCTCAGAGAAAAATCAATCCAATCTCATCTGCTAAACCCCCTCCATTTTCTTTCAGCAGACTAAACCTGGCGGACGGGAAAAAATTCCGTTTCAAACCATGTGCTCCTTCTTCAGCAAGCTTATTTGGTCTGCAGTTTCACAGGACTTACAAACCCCAAAAGTGAACAGGTTCAAAAATGGTTCTGAGGGGCTTCCCTGGCAGTCCAGTGGTTAAGACTCTGTGCTTCCAAGGCAGGCAGCAACAGTTCAATCCCTGGTTGGGGAACTAAGATCCCACAAGCTGGGCGGTACAGTCAAAAAACAAATTAGCTTCAGAACGAATAAACAGCCATTTTTTAAAAAATGGTTTTGAGGAGTTCACACCTGCATAACTCTTGATGAAAGGAAAGTGGAACTCCTTGGGGAGAGATCCAGCTAAGCTTTGAATTTCAGCGGGAGTAATGGGAAGATATCTGCTGTGCAACCAGCCTCCGGTGATAAAATACAGAGCTGAGTAGACTAAGGGTCTAACCCAAGCCAAGAACAGCACTGCTTATGAAAAGAAAGGTTGTATTCCTTTATAAACTCATCCTTCCCCAAATCAGCTGACCACTGCGAAGTTCAAATGTTACTCTATCATGAGCCGGCAGCCATGCTCAGTGATCAGAAAGCTGGATAAAGTGTCTTACCAGATGGTGAATTCATACTTGGGGTATGTATAATCTCATAGTGGGAAATGAAAGGCAGCCAAAGGCAGGTGACCACCAGCAACATGGAGAAGAAGTTGAAACAGGCTCCAAAAGAGAGGATCCAGCAGGAGGAGCACCTGGGATTTTATCTCTTCCAGTGAAGTGTGTATTAATATTTGCACTTCAGCACTGAGCAGTTACGGAACCTGAGGCCGCTCATTTCTGAATTTTTGTGAGAAACAAGGAGGGGCCCACCTCAAACAATTCAGCAAATTAGTTTAGCTTTTGGAAAGCCATCCAGGGCTCAACACCTTGCCGGGCTCTAACTGAAATTTCATTCTGGCTGGCATTACTCACTGGCTCCCCACTGCCTGCAGATTTCTGGCAGGTCAAAGAACCTGAGAATGTGGTTTCGCTCAGAGTACATACTTTCAATCCTTACAAATGCTGACATGACTGGCAGCATGCAACCTTTTTCTTTAAAGATATTCAAACCCTTTCAAACCTCAAAACCTTTCCCCAGACACAGGAAGAACAAGTAGGGTAAATGCAGCCTCCAGGCCCCCCTCACCCACCCACAACCCCATCCCCCAGGCTCCAGCACACAAGAACCACTCAAGAAGCTACCCCTATAGACTGGCTTTTAATAAGAGGATTTGGGCTCTTGAGCCAAAAAATGCAAGGGGACTTTGATGGAGATGTCTGGCTGCATAAAGAAAGAAACTGAGAATGGACCCATTTATTCTTCTTTCAAGAAATACCAGAATCTTCCACTGTAATCTAGCCTCAGAAAGCTGAATGACCTCAGTGACCTAGGGATAAATGCTCCTGTCTATAATAATTAAAAAAAAAAAGTTCTGCGCATTTTCTGATGCTGATTTGCTTTGTTTATCTCCCACAAGAAAGTTGGTTCATATATCAGAGCAACAGAAGATTTCTTGGTGAAAGATCTCTCTGTAGGACCACCATCTGAGTCAACCAGTGAGCAAGACCGAGGCTGGGAGAAGGGAGGGGAGGGAGAATGACCATGAATATATAATAATAAAGAGGGAGTATCTTTCAGTTATTAGATGAGTAAATCTGGGGGATCTAATGTACAGCATGGTGACTATAGTTAATAACACTGAATTGTATACTTGAAAGTTGCTAAAAATAAAAGGCATTAAAAGTTCTCACACAAAAAAAGTGGTGGATGTGCTAATTAACTTGATTGTATGGTCATCATTTCACAAAGTACGTGTATAATGAATAATCATATTATATACCTTTTAAAAGTCACGTTATACAATCTAAATGTATACAGTTTTTATTGGTCAGTCATACCTCAAAAATAAAGCTAGAAAAAAATTGATAAAAATAAGTCCAAAAATTTAAAAATCTTCAGAGGGAAAAAAAGTCCCCTTTTTATCTTATTGCATAAAGAGGAAAACTAAAAGCCCGGGAAGAGGGAACACTGGATCAAGTAAATTTTGAAACCAAGATGAACTCCTCACCAAGGCTAGTTTGGAGGCGGACTGGCTGCTGCCTCCATAGCAGAGGTCCATACTTTGTATGTGAACTTAAAACAGTTCACCTTCTCTTACCTCCATATGCCGTTCCAACTCTTGCAAGAGTGTAACATACTTTTCCAGTCGCATGAAAGGTTTGCTGAGGCTTGTTGTTAAAATGAGGATACCTGGACTGGACGCACCTTGATTTTCCATAAATCGTTCCAGATCATCACTGGCAAAAGGACGAATATAGTTTTGTTACTGCTTAATATTCCATGTAAAGAGCTATCGACTGAACATGATTGTCCTGTATTTCACAGCATATAGAACCAAATAAATTTTGTGTCACCAGCCCAAATGCTGTCCAACGCATTTCAACTCAATTCCATCAGCATGGCTCGCAACACTGGGTAGAGTGGTGAGCCAGGCACTCGTGACCCCTGGCTTCATTTCCTCATCCAACAATTATTTATTGAATATCTACTAAGTGACTATTCTCTGTTGGGAATACAGCTGTGAAGAAAACAAAAATCTCTGCCCTTAAGGAAGCCTATACCCAAAGTCATGGGGTGTACAATCTATCAGATGATCTTAATGTCAGGTTCGGAAAGTCTTTTCTGAGTCCCTGCAAACATTTAGTTACTGGCTGGCGAGATGCCAAGGAGAATAACTCACCAAGTGCTCTCTATCACCAGAACATCACTTGCAATGTTCCAGAATCAAGTCCTAAATTCAGACAGCAGCATGTCTCTATGACTAATCACAAAGTCACTTAGCCTAGGATCTGAAAACATGCAGCAGGTTACCCAAATAACTCGGCCAATAATAAAAAAAAGGACTGTAGGGAATTCCCTGGCAGTTCAGTGGTTAAGACTCCAAGCTTCCCTGGCAGGGGGTATAGGTTCCATCCATGGTTGGGGAACTAAGATCCCACATGCCAAGTGGTGGGGCCAAAAAAAAAACCTCTTAGGAACCATGTCTTGCCAATGTGTAACCTTGGGTTTTCCCTGCCCTTCAGCACATTCTGGATTTTCTCCTTTCCTCCATCTGGATTCTGAGTCCTAGGGCTGCAAGATCATTATAGTTCACATTTCTACAAAATAGAATTAAAGAAGGAAATCTGCTTTATCACTTGACCCCTCTCCTTCCTTGCTCGCCCATGCAGATCCAATCCATCACAAGCCTTCTTGTACCTGTTCATTCCTTTCCATTCCCACTGCCACTGACTTAGTTCAGGCCTTCATCTCATTCAGTCTGGTTCACTTCAACAGTTCAGCGGATTCCCTGGCTTCCAGGCTTTCTGGTTTCTGAAACCCCCTGCAGACCACCACTCCTGCTGCTTTCCTACTTAAAAACCTCCAATTGCCTGAGAGATCAATTCTTAACTTTTTAGACTCCCACTGACCCCACCAAACTTCTCATCACTCTCCAACAGGAACCCTGTACTACCAAATGACCTATTTATTCTCCCTAGAATACATCTTACACAGCACTTTCTGACTACGGCATGTTGGAATAAGTTATATTGTGTTCAAAGAAACTCACTATCAGTGATAACATGCTAGGGAGTTGGGGTGGGGTGGGTTGCAGGTTAACCCTACTATAAACACTCTCCCTCTCCCTGGGCTTTTGTGAGCAGGAGAGAAAAGAATGGAGTTTCAGTTGTTAAACAGAAACCTTGAATCACACAGAATTGTAATCTAGAAAAAGAATTGGGAATTGCACCTTCATGGCAGCTAGAGCTCATCTGAGTGGTTGCACCTAACCATCAGTGCTGCCTGTTTTATCAGTTTCTGCAGTCTTGGTCCAGAAGCAGCCAAGGGGATTGAAGTGCCCTGGACTTGAAATCATAAAACAAATTTGGTGACCCTGGATCAGTTACCAACCTCAGCTGACTCATCTGTAAAACAGAGATAAAACCTACTTCCTACTAAAATTGTGAAGCTTAAATATTGAGGTTTATAAGGCTATTGCTTCATGCTAAGTCTTTGCATGCATTTGTTCTTGTTTAATATTCACTAAAACATTTTCACACAGGTGTTATCTTCATTTTACAGACAAGAAACATAAGACTCAGGAAGGATGAGTGAAAGCAAGTAAGTAGCTAAGTTGGGATTCATACCCAAGTCTGTTGGAAATCAGTACCATCTGATGCTTGATGTGGAACACAGCAATGGCATGGGCCATCTCTGAGGTCTAAATCATGAATAAAAGGAGGGTAGGGGCTGAATTGACTTGAATAACACAGGGAGAACTTCTATAAGAAATAGTCCTTTGGACTTAGAAATTATAATACTAAGTGAAGTAAATCGTATAGAGAAAGACAAATATCATATATCACATATATGTGGAATCTAAAATATGATACAAATGACCTTGTTTACAAAACAAACTCACATAGAAAACAAGTAAACTTATGGTTACTAAAGGGGTAACAGGGTGGGGAAAGGATAAATTAGGAGTTTGGATTAGCAGATACAAACTACTATATATGAAGTAGATGAACAACAAGGTCTTACTATACAGCACTATATTCAATATCCTGTGATAAACCTCAATGGGAAAGAATATGAAAAAGAATATGTATCTATACGTATAACTGAATCACTTTGCTATACACTTGAAACTAACACAATATTGTAAATCAACTATATTTCAACAAAATTTTTTTTAAAATAGTGCTTAATGCAAGTCACTAGGGAAACACCTAAGTTAGCCTGCCTCTGGGTCAGACTGGCTTAAACTTAGAAAAAAATCATCACATATAAAATATAATTAGGAAAATAACTCGAAGTAGGAGAGTGCATTTGAGTAGAAATGTAATTTTAAGAAAATCTCATTCATAATTTCTTTTCAATTTGGTAAACAAGTCTTATTTTTCCTTTCCATGACTAAATAACTACCGCATCCTCAATGTTCTACTCAAATTGATACAAGGGTTACAACAATTAAAAGCAAATGTTAGTGTGTATTTTACTACTTTCCATGCAGCATTCTAACTTCTAGGCTTGTCAAATACTACAAAAGAATTTCTTTAATTTTCCCAATATAACATGAGATCACTGTGTCAGAATAAAACACACTGGTTATTGGGGAAAAAATAACATTTGACTACTGCAACAAAAGAACAAAATTATCTTAAAGTCACCGCCCATTATGATAAATAGATCCTCAAAGACACATTTTACTTAGCCAAATAAATCTAATGCACAAATTAATATCATTATACACAAATATAATATGCTAATATATATCACTATACCAAAACACAATCTGTCTTTCAAATACAGCTTTTAACTTTTATACAGCCTATTTGAAATGTCTTTTGAGTTTAACACGTTCTGTATGTGTGATGTAATACAACAGAAGCAGTTTTCAATGTGTGAATGTTGTTTGCAACTCAATATAACCTTATCTCACAGAATGCACACGGTGGATGGGGCTTTGGCACATTCTGGGTTGGGCTGGAAAACTCAAGAAAATTGTACATTATAACGACAGTACAGGGCTTAACTATCTCATCTGACAGTGTTTCTGTAGACTCTCTGCATAGATTTCTACTTCGAATGACGATAACTCCATCTAAAGCAGCTAGAAAAGGGTCAGGCTTTCCCCCCTTTCTGCCTCACTCTCTCGCACCAGCCTTTCTTGGGAATCGCTGTAGTCGGGAAAGTGGTGGTGAGACGTGAGGCGCTGGGAGGCTGGGTCTGGCCAGTGGAAAGTCCCGGGGATACCACTCCCACTGGGTGGGGTGGATCTCACTTAGCCCTGTTTTCACTGATCCAGTCCCAGAATCTAGGCTGCCTGCTGCTTTCCTGTCCCCACCACTTTTTGTTTGTGATTAGTCTCACTTGCTCCCTTCTCTGGTTCCTCAAAGACAGAACAGAATCTAGTCTCAGAATTTTCCCTATGTTTTACGTCCCGGAAGCAAGTACACAGCTCTGGGTTTTTCTCAAAGTCTTCACTGCTGACAACAATGGTAAACAAGAGAGTGAATAAAACTAACAAGAGGAAAAGGACACGTGGTGTTTGTGGTAGTTGCCACAGTAGAGCCGGAAGTGAGGTCCAGATCTGCCTCCAGGCTCTCTCTTCCTCTCTCTATTCTGTCGGTTCACACCGGGTCGCTCTCCCTCGTGAAAAAGAATGGATGCCACACTGAAGCATGGGAGAGAAGTGGGTATTTTTGTAAGGGTGAAGTTACTCCCAGAAAGAAACAAGAGCTACAATAGCAAACCAGAAGGGGAGAGAGAGGGGAAATCCCAAAAGACCTCACCCAGGGCAGAGCAAAAGACCGGGGCAGTCATTCAAAAATATGTAAATATGGGGAACATATCAAGGTTGGGGTCCGCTTTATATCTCGAAATCCAGAAAATGGCTTACTGTACTTTTCACAAGGTACCAACACACGATCATAACATTTTAAGGCTCTGGGCTCTGTGTGTAGGCTCAGTGCCAATCGTCATAAACATTTCTAGTATGCTACTGCCACCTGCTGGCAGAAAGCAAGATGTTCACCTGACTGGCTTGCGCTGACTCTGATTAGTGAGTGAAAGTGAAAGTCGCTCAGTTGTGTCCGACTCTTTGCGACCCCATGGACTACACAGTCCATGGAATTCTCCAGGCCAGAATACTGGAGTGGGTAGCCTTTTCCTTCTCCAGGGGATCTTCCCAATCCAGGGATCGAACTCAGGCCTCCGCAGATTCTTTACCAACTGAGCCACAAGGGAAGCCCTTGTGATTGTCCAGCTGCTAAATACCGACAGCTTTAGCAGAAATCCAGCAGTGTCCCTATTTCAGCTGAAACCTTCATGTAAAACACGATTTTAATCTGAATTTTCATTCAACTATGCTTTGCCTCTAGTATATCTGCATAAATTACCACAGGATGCCTAAAAAAATAGCTGAGATTATACTAGAAACACCATTGAGGATAATCCCAAGTATTTTAATTTTCATTCCTTACATGTAAATAAGTTACTAAGATAAAAATTCAGTTCTATGGGACTCCAGTAAGTCTTTCATCAATTCAAGGGATATTATAAAATTCTCAAAAAAATCACTAACCATATGTAAAATAGATAAATAAGGAGCTATGATATAGCACAGGGAGCTATATTCAATATCTTGTAATAACCTATAATGAAAAAGAATCAAAAACTTGGGGCTTCCCAGGTGCCCCAAGTGGTAAAAAACCTGCCTCCCAATGCAGGAGACATAAGAGACTGCGGGTTCGATCACTTGGTCAGCAAGATCCCCTAGAGGAGGGCATGGCAACCCACTTCAGTATTGTTTCGTGGAGAATCCCATGGACAGAAAAGCCTGGCGGGCTACAGTCCATAGGGTTGCACAGAGTTGGACACAACTAAGGCAATTTAGCACACACGCGCACACACACACACACACACACACACACACACATACGCTGAATCACTTTGCTGTAAACATGGAATATTGTAAATAACTATACTTCAATGAAAAAAATCATTAACCAAAATCAAGCCAATAGGATACAGTAATTTCCACCCCCCCAAAGTTGAGAATCTTTATATTAATTGTGGAACAAATTTTAAATCATAATGTTTGAAGGAATCTCTACTGTTATTTATATTTTAAATTCCTAACATGGATAAATACAGACTCAGTACCATTTCAGCACACAGAATTACAAGAGAAAATTCTTCAGTTGCAAACTTTCAAAGATGCGAACGTGGCCCTTACTAATGAAGACCTGTTGGAAATGGGGGCCCAGAGAAAGGATGAAGGGAGACAAGAGGAAGAAGAAGTAACTGCAGAACTGAATAACTTCATGACGCAGGAAAAGGCAAGAGGATTTTCTTTATTTGAGGAGGCTCTGCTAGTCACAGGACCCAAACGTAGAACAGTACACAAAGGTTGCAGCAGCCATTCAGACTGCAATCCAGAGCTACCGTTGCATCTCTGACAAGGAAAAAAAAAAAGAGCTGCGGGTTCGATCATCCAGACATCACTGGATTGGTTTTTCAAGAGGGTGGATAGAATTGAATCCAGCAAGGAACCAGAACCTGTGCCATCAACATCAGGCATGAGTGAAATTGCAGCTTACCCTCCATCTCCTATTGCTCTACCATCTCCCACCTCCTCTTTGTCCTCCAGTCAGTAACTCGTCTTGCCTGTTCGCTCGATGCCAGCTCCTGTATGCCAGCTGTCGTACTGTACTACTGTGCTTTTCAGGGTACTGTACTGTAAGATTTAAAGTGTTTTTATTTTTTGTGTTTGTATTTTATGTATTATTTGTGTGAAATGTATTATAAACCTACTACAGTACAGTACCATATAGCTAATTGTGTTAGTTGGGTACCTAGGCTAACTTTGTTGGATTTATGAACAAATTGGACTTACAAATGTATTCTCAGAATGGAACTTGTTTGTATGGAGGGGACTTACTGTATCAAATAATATTGCTTATATGTGGAATCTAGAAAAATGATACAGATGAACTTATTTGTAAAGCAGAAATAGAGACAGATAAAGAGAACAAACGAATGGACACCAACAGGGGAGGGATGGGTGGGATGAACTGGGAGGTTGGCATTGACACGTATACACTACTGATACCATGGATAAAACAGATAACTAATGAGAACCTACTGTATAGCACAGGGACCTCTATTCAATACTCTGTATGGCCTCCATGGGAAGGAAATCCAAAGAATAGGGGATATATATTTACATGCACTTGATTCACTTTGTTGTATAGCTGAAACTAACACAACAGTGTAAAGCAACTATACTCCAATAAAAACAAAAATAAATAAATATAATTTTTTTAAGACAAAATTCTCTAAACAAAAATTTGCCATCTGAGGTATACCATTTCTTTCTGGTATTTATTCAGAATTGCTATTCTTGGATCAGAAAAAAGAGAATATATACTCCTATAAATGTCAAGCTAACATGATGGGGATATCTTTTTATAGGTATTAAGAAATTTAGCCTTATCCACACAGGATGTTTAAGTATCCATCACAGGAAAAATGCCTCCGAACCATTTTGTCTTTAATGAAGATAAGTAGTAAAGTATGAAGACATTCCTGGAAATAATCAAAACAAATTCAAGACTGGTGTTCCCTTGGGGGAGGGAGCAAAGGAGGAGCAGGAAATATTGGAAAGTATGCACAGGGCTCCAATTGCTGCTATAATTTGTTTCTTAAGCTGAATGGTGGGAATGTGGGTGTACTTTATTTTTTCTCTGCTCTTTGTGTGCTTGAAATAGTGCATGATTTTTTTCTAAAAAAACAACAAGTAGCTGGTAGAAGATGAATAAAGTACAAATGAGGAGTGACAGCAACTACCTTGCCAGGTACTTTGTGCACACTGTTTCATTGACTTCTCACACCAACCTGGAAAGCTAGGTGGTTTTATTTTCATTTTACAAGTGAGAAAATTAACGTTTAAAAGTGAAGTGAATCCTGTTTACAATAGCCAGAAAATGGAAGCAACCTAGATGTCCATCGACAGACAAATGAATAAGAAAGTTGAGGTACATATACACAATGGAATATTACTCAGCTATTAAAAAGAATGCATTTGAGTCAGTTCTAATGAGGTGGATGAAACTGGAGTCTATTATACAGAGTGAAGTAAGTCAGAAAGAAAAATACCAATACAGTATATTAACGCATATATGGAATTTAGAAAGATGGTAATGACGACGCTATATATGAGACAGCAAAAGAGACACAGATATAAAGAACAGACTTTTGGATTCTGTGGGAGAAGGTGAGGGTGAGATGATTTGAGAGAACAGCATTGAAACATGTATGTGAAACATGTATATGAAACATATGTGAAATAGATGACCAGTCCAAGTTCGATGCATGAAACAGGGCACTCAAAGCCGGTGCACTGGGACAACCCTGAGGGATGGGATGGGGAAGGAGGTGTGAGGGTGGTTCAGGTCGGGGGAACACATGTACACCCATGGCTGATTCATGTCAATGTATAGCAAAAATCACCACAATATTGTAAAGCAATTAGCCTCCAATTAAAATAAATAATGTTTTAAAAAGTGAAGTGAATAACCCTGGATAACACAGCTTCTAAGTGGCAGAATTGTAAACTGAGACAATATAAAAGTGGTAAAAAGTTTAGGATCTAAAAGCAAGGACCTAACAGAAGCATAAGAGAATAAGAAGAGGTAGCAGAAATACACAGAAGAACTATACAAAAGAAGATCTTAATGACCCAGATAACCACGATGGTGTGGTCACTCACCTAGAGCCAGACATCCTGGAATGTGAAGTCTAGTGGGCCTTAGGAAGCATCACTACAAACAAAGCTACTGGAGGTGATGGGATTCCAGTTGAGCTATTTCAAATCCTACAAGATGATGCTGTGAAAGTGCTGCACTCAATATGTCGGCAAATTTGGAAAACTGAGTGGTGGTTACAGGACTGGAAAAGGTCAGTTTTCATTCCAATCCCAAAGAAAGACAATGTCAGAGAATGTTCAAACTACCATACAGTTGAGTTCATTTCACATGCTAGCAAGGTTATGCTCAAAATCCTTCAAGCTGGGCTTCAGGAGCATATGAACCAAGAACTTCCAGATGTACAAGCTGGGTTTTGAAGAGGCAGAGGAACCAGAGAACAAATTGCCAACATTCGTTGGAACATGGAGAAAGCAAGGGAATTCCAGAGAAACATCTACTTTTGCTTCATTGACTATGCTAAAGCCTTTGACTCTGTGGATCACAACAAACTGTACAAAATTCTTAAAGAGATGGGAGTACTGGAACACCTTACCTGTCTCCTCAGAAGCCTGTATGCAGTATGAGAAGCAACAGTTAGAAATGGACATGGAACAACTGACTGGTTCAAAACTGCAAAAGGAGTACAACAAGGCTGTATATTGTCATCCAGCTTATTTAACTTACATGCAGAATACATCATGTGAAATGCTGGGCTGAATGAATCACAAGCTGGAATCAAGATTGCTGGGAGAAATATCAGCAACCTCAGATATGCAGATGATAACACTCTAATGGCAGAAAGTGAAGAGGAACTAAAGAACCTCTTGATGATGGTGAAAGAAGAGAGTGAAAAAGTTGGCTTGAAACTCAACATTAAAAAAACTAAGATCATGGCATCCAGTCCCATAACCTCATGGTAAATAAATGGGGAAAAAATGGAAACTGGCAGATTTTATTTTCTTGGGCTCCAAAATCACTGTGGACGCTAACTGCAGTCATGAAATTAAGACACCTGCTCCTTGGAAGAAAAGCTATGACAAACCTAGACAGTATATTAAAAAGCAGAGATATCACTTTGCCTACAAAGATATATATATAGTCAAAGCTATAGTGTTTCCAGTAGTCATGTATGGATGTGAGAGTTGGACCATAAAGAAATCTGAGTGCTGAATAATAGATACTTTTGAACTGTGGTGTTGGAGAAGACTTGAGAGTCCCTTGGACTTCAAGGAGATCCAACCAGTCACTTCTAAAGGAAATTAATTCTGAATATTCATTGGAAGGACTGATGCTGAAGCTGAAGCTCCATTACTTTGGCCACCTGCTGAACTGACTCATTGGAAGAGACCCGGATGCTGGGAAAGATTGAAGGCAGGAGGAGAAGGGGGCGAGAGAGGATGAGACAACTCAATGGACATGAATTTGAGCAAACTCTGACAGACAGTGGAGGACAAAGGAGCCTGGAGTGCTGCAGTCCATGGGGTCACAAAGAGTTGGACATGACTCAGTGAATGAACGACAACAACAAAAACTGAGAGGAGGCTGGTCCTCTTAATTAAGAGCAACAAGCTACACAAGAGGCCAGCTAGAATCAGGGAAAGAGACAACTAAGGAGGGCCAGAAGAAACTTCAAACATTGGCCTCAAAAAACTATCCCTAGAATGAGATCCCAGAAATAAACCCAGATACCTATGGTCGATTAATCTTCGATAAAGGAGGCAAGAGTATAGAATGGAGAAAAGACAGTCTCTTCAGCAAATGGTATGGGAAAGTTGGATAGCCACATGGAAACCAATGAAATTAGAACACTCCCTTACACTACACACAAAAATAAGTCAATATGGCTTAAAGACTTAAATATAATACAGGACACCATAAAACTCCTAGAAGAGAACATAGGCAAAACATTCTCTGACATAAATTGTACCAATGTTTTCTTAGGTCAATCACCCAAGGCAATAAAAATAAAAGCAAAAATAAACAAATGGGACCTAACCAAACTTTTAAGTTTTTGAACAGCAGTGGAAACCATTAACAAAAAGAAAAGACAACCCACAGAATGGGAGAAAATGTTTGTAAACCATGTGACTGACAAGGGCTTAATTTCCAAAATATACAAACAGCTCATACAACTCTATATCAAAAAAACTATCCAGTCCAAAAACAGATTTGACATTTTTGTCAAATAAGTAGGCATTTCTAAGTAGACATTTCTCTGAAAAAGACATACAGATGGCCAATAAGCACATGAAAAGATGCTCAACATCACTAATTATTAGAGGAATGCAAAATAAAACTAAAATGAGGTATCACCTCACACAAACGGAAAATAACAAATACTATACATATATCCTCACTCCTCTTTCTTCTCTCAGTGTCATTAATAGATAGAAAATTATTATACTACTAATAATTATTGGAATGTATTATTGGGTTTATAACATATAGTCATGATATGTATAACAAAAGTAGCACAAAAAGGGAAGTAGAGAAAAAGAAAGGGAAGTAGAAATAGAGCTACACTAGGAGCAACGTTTTTATATCTCCCCAGAATTAAGTTACTGGTAACATGAAGCAGATTCAGGCAAGATGTATATGGAAAACCTCAAAGCAAACAGTAAAAAAATAATTTATGGGGTGGGAGAAGAGATTGACTCTGGTGGGCATGAGGGAACTGCTGTGACAGAAATGATTTTGAATTGTGGTGATGGTTGTAAAACTCTATACATTTACTAAATATAAGTTAAGCAAACTGGTTAGAAAACAAAATAATTCAAAAAATCATTAAAGGAAATTGGGTTTCAGCTCTGACATCCAAAGAGCTTAGGAGTTATCATTACGATTCTCACAACAAGAAAAACACTGAACAAACTGAAAATCAATTACTTTTCTTAGATCCACTGAGAATTGAGATCACAGGGAAAGCCATCAGCCCAAAATCTAGAAAGCCAGTCAAACACAAAGAATTAAAACCAAGATCAAGTTCCCTGAGGAGAAGCCACTGGAGCCAGTAACTGGTAGAACCACTCAAATGGTACTTTTGATACATTGCAAGAGTCTAAGCATGGACTAGCTTGACAATAAAAATTTCCAAGGATCCAGTCTTGGGGAGCCCAAAACTTTTGTGTGTTTTGTATCCATTAACCCAAGCAGGCTCTCTTAGAGAAAATCAGAGAAAAATCCCTTTGTTTCAGAGAAGGGGAGAGAAAAGTGACCATACTGAAATGCTCCCAGAACATTCTCTGTAACAAAGGCTTGCTCTCCAAAGGAAACTATGTTGTCAGAGACTTATCTGACCTTCTCTCATCTTCCTCTCATAAGTAAGAGGAGGAAAAAATTCTAAGAAACACTTCTACAGATCAGAGGTCAAGGACACTGGTCCATTCAGTTCAGTCGCTCAGTCGTGTCCGACTCTTTGCGACCCAAAGTGTCACAGTACGCCCGCCTCCCTGTCCATCACCAACTCCTGGAGTTTACCCAAACTCATGTCCATTGAGTCGGTGATGCCATCCAGCCATCTCATCCTCTGTCGTCCCTTTCTCCTCCTGCCCTTAATCCCTCCCAGCATCAGGGTCTTTTCCAATGAGTCAATTCTTCGCATGAAGTGGCCAAAGTATTGGAGTTTCAGCTTCAGCATCAGTCCTTCCAATGAATACCCAGGACTGATCTCCTTTAGGATGGACTGGTTGGATCTCCTCGCAGTTCAAGAGACTCTCCATAGTCTTCTCCAGCACCACAGTTCAAAAGCATCAGTTCTTCGGTGCTCAGCTTTCTTCACAGTCCAACTCTCACATCCATACATGACCACTGGAAAAATCTAGCCTTGACTAGACGGACCTTTGCTGGCAAAGTAATGTCTCTGCTTTTTAATATGCTATCTAGGTTGGTCATGCTATCTAGGTTCCTTCCAAGGAGTAAGTCTTCTAATTTCATGGCTGCAATCACCATCTGCAGTGATTTTGGAGCCCAAAAAATAAAGTCTGACACTGTTTCCCCATCTATTTCCCAGAAATGATGGGGCCAGATGCCATGATCTTAGTTTTCTGAATGTTGAGCTTTAAGCCAACTTTTTCACTCTCCTCTTTCACTTTCATCAAGAGGTTTTTTAGTTCCTCTTCACTTTCTGCCCATAAGGGTGGTGTCATCTGCATATCAGGTTATTTATATTTCTCCCGGCAATCTTGATTCCAGCTTGTGCTTCTTCCATTAAATAAGTGAAATTTATCCATAATATTATAGAATGCATCCCCTCCATTACACCTTATACCACATCAACATGGCTCCAATATAACAATGGTGGATTACAACTGAGAGAGCTGCAAGATATAGACTCTATGAAGAAATTCTTAAGAAACACAAAGATATAGAGGGAGGGGAAAAAACAAAGAAGCTAGAAAAAACTAAAGCCTCTAGTACTCACAGAAGGCATAAGCAAAAGAAGAAAAAATAAATAAGTGGGACTATATCAAACTTCAAAACTTCTGCACAAGTAAAGGAAACTATCAGTAAAAAGAAAGGCAACCTACAGAATAGGAGAAAATATTTGCAAGTCATAATGCTATAAGGGGCAATATTCATAATATAGAAAGAATTAAACTCAAAAGCAAAAAAAAAAAAAAAAAAAAAAAAAGAGCCAAACAATCTGATTTAAAAATGGGTTGAAGAACTGAAAAGACATTTTTCCAAAGAAAACATACAAATGACCAACAGGTACATAAAAAGGTGCTCAGTATCACAAATCATCAGGGAAATACAAATCAAAACAACAATCAAATACTACTCATGCTTGCTAGGATGACTATTATCAAAAAGACAAGAGATGACAAGTGTTGGAAAGGATGTGGAAGAAAGGGAACCCTTGTTCACTATTGGTGGGAATGAAAATTGGTGCAGCTACTATGTAAAATAGTATAGGGATTCCTCAAAAAATTAAAAATATATCTACCATATGACCCAGCGATTTCACTCATGGGTATATATCCAAAAACAAAACAAAAAAAAAAGAAACTCAATTTAGAAAAAATACATTCACCCCAGTATAGCAGCACTATTTACAATGACCAAAATATGAAAACAACCTAAGTTTTTATGGGTAGATGAATGGATAGAAAGAAGCTGTTATATATATATAAAAAACATTTCAGCCCATTTTTAAATCAGATTGTTTGGCTCTTTTTTTGCTATTTTGTTATATATATATTTATGTGTATATATACACACACACTAATCAGCCATGAGAAAAAGTAATTCTGCCATATGCAACAATGTGGATGGACATTAGGGCATAATGCTAAAGTGAAATAAACCAGACAGAGAAAAATATTGTATGGTATCACTTACATGTGGAATCTAAATAAAAACTCAAGCTCAAAAAGAGAGAGACAGAGAGAGAGAAACTTGTCATATATAATAGAATTCCCATAAGGCTATTAGCAGGTCTCTCAGTAGAATCTTTGCAGGTCAGAAGGGAGAGGGATGATATATCGAAAGTTGTTTTTTTAAAATTATTTTATTTTTTAATTGAAGGATAACTGCTTTACAGAATTTAGTCACTAAGTTATGTCTGACTCTTGTGACCCCATGCACTGTAGCTCGCCAGGCTCCTCTGTCCATGAGATTTCCCAGGCAAGAATACTAGAGTGGGTTGCCATTTCCTTCTTCAGGGGATCTTTCCGACCCAGGGACTGAACCTGCACCTCCTGCACTGCAGGTCGATTTTTCACTGCTGAGCCACCAGTGAATCCCTATATTGAAAGTACTGAAAGAAAAATACTGCCAACAATAATATAATATTTGGCATTATTATCCTTCATAAACAAAGGAGAAATAAAGACTTTCCCACACAAACAAAAGCTGGAGACTGTATCACCATTAGATCTGCCTTTACAAGAAATTCTCAAGAGAGTCCTTTAAGTTGAAATTAAAAGACACTAAACAGCAACACAATAGCGTTCTTATTTATAAAGTCACTGGTTAGTTAAATATATAAACAAATACAGAATACTATAATACTGTTAGCTATAGTACATAACTTGCTTTAATTCTGGCATAGAAATTAAGAGATAAAAGCATAAAAATAACTATAAAAAGATGCTAATGGATATACAATGTAAAAAGATGTATCTTGTGACATCAATAACATAAAGTGGAAGGGAAGTTGTGTGGAAGTGGAAGTGTAGAGTTGTGTGTGTAACTGAAGTCAAATTTTTATCAACTTAAAAGAGATTGTTACATTTTATGTAAGCCCTATAGTGATCATAAAGAAAATGCCTATAGATGATACACAAATGAAAATGAGAAAGGAATCAAAACGTCACTACACAAAATCAATAAAATATGAAGGAAGACAGCAAGAGACAAAAAAAGCTGCAAGATAAACAGAAAACAATGAACAAAATGGCAATAGTAAGTCTTTCCTTTTCAATAATTACTTTAGATTTAAATGGATTAAAGTCCTCAATTAAAAGATATAGAATGGCTGAATGGATTTTTTTTTAAAGACCCAAACATATGCTGTCTAAAAAAACTCACTTTATTTTTAAAGACAAGCTCAAGCTGAAAGTGAAGAGATGGAAAAAGACATTTTATGCAAATAGAAACCAAAAGAGCACAAGGGTGGCCATATTTATATCAGACAAAAAAGAAAACTGTCAAAAAAGACAAAGAAGGACAAAAAAATATCACAGTAAAATGATTAACTTACCAAGAAGATATAACAATTAAAATATGTTTATATACAAACATCAGAGCACACAAATACATAAAGCAAATATGAACAGACTAAAAGGAGATGCAGGCAGCAACACAATAATACCAGTGAAATTTAATTTTGCACTATCAATAGTGGATATAACATCCAGATAAAAAATGACTTGAAAAATGTTTATAGATCATATAGACCTAGCAAACATATACATATCAATCTGCCCAACAGAGCAGCATATGCATTCTTTTAGTGCACAGAGACCATTTTCCAGGTTAGGTTATATATTATGTTACAAAACAAAACTTAACTTTAAAAATACTGAAATCATACCAAATATCCTTTCTGATTCCAACGGAATGAAACTAGAAACTAATAGAAAACTGGAAAATCCCCAAATATGTGGAAATTAAACAACACACTCTTGAACAACCAAGGGCCAAAGAAGAAATCAAAAGGGAAATTAGAAAATATCTTCAGACAAATTATAATAAAAATACAACATAGCAAAACTTACAGAATGCAACAAAACAATTCTAAAAAGGAAGTTTATAGTGATAAATGCCCATATTAAATAGAAGAAAGAGCTCAAACAATCTGACTTTACACCTTAAGGAACTAGAAAAAAGAACAAAAAACTAGGTCCAAAGTTAGCAGAAGGAAAGAAATAATAAAAATTAGAGCTGAAAAAATAAACAAAATTGACCTTTAGTAGACTAAGGAAAAAGACTCTAATAAATAAAAACAGAAATTAAATAAGAGACATTACAACTGATGCCATGAAAATAAAAAGGATCATAAGAGACTACAAGCATACCTCTTTTTATTGCACTTCACTTTATTGTGCTTCACATATATCGTATTTTTTACAAATTGAAAGTTTGTGGCAACCCTGTGTCAAGCAAATCTATCAGCACCATTTTTCCAACAGCATTATTTTTAAATTAAGATATACACATTTTTAAACATGTTGATGCATGCTTAATAGCCTATAGTATAGTGTAAACATAACTTTTATATGCATTAGGAAACAAAAAAATATTCAGGTGAGTTTCTTTATTGCAGTGGCCTGGACCAAACCTGCAATAGCTCCAAGATATGTCTATTCTATGAACAATTATAAACTAACATACTGAATAACATAGAAAAAATAGACAAATTCCTGGAAACATACAACCTACCAAGACTGAATCATGAAAAATAAAAAAAATTTAACACATCAATGATGAGCAAGAAGATTGAATTTGTAATCAAAAACCTCCCAACAAAGGAAAGCCTTGAACCCAATGGCTACACTGCTGAATTCCATCACACATTTGAAAAATTCGTTAATTCGTAACACTAATTCTCCTCAAACTTTTTCAAAAAATTAAAGAGACAGGAACACTTTCAAACTAATTTTATGAGACCAGCATTACCCTGATACCAGAGCCAGAGAAAAATATCACAAGAAAAGAAAACTACAGATCAATATACCCTGATGAATATAGATACAAAAATCCTCAACAAAATATGAGCAAATCAAATCTAATAGCACTTTTTAAAAGCATCATACACCATGACCAAGTGGGAAATATCCCTAGGACACAAGGATGATTTGACATACAAAAGTCAATCAGTGTGATACATCACACTCAAAGGACAAAAGATAAAAATCACATGATAATCTCAAGAGATGTGGAAAAAGCACTGACAAAAATCCAGCATCCTTTCATGATTTAAAAAAAAAAACACTCCACTAATCATGAATAGAAAGAAATTGCCTTAACATAAGAAGGCAATAGATGAAAAGCACACAGCTAACATACTCAATGGTGAAAAACAGAGCTTTTTTTCTAAGATCAGGAACAAGATGCCTACTTTGGTTACTTCTATTCACATAGTACTGGCTGTCCTAGCCGGACAGGCAAGAAAGAATAACAGAAGGTATCCAAATGGGAAAGGAAGAAGTAAAATGATTTCTGTTCACAGATGACATGATTTTATACATAAAAAACCCTAAAGATGCCACAAAAAACTGGTAAAATTGATAAATGAATTCAGTAAAGTTGCAGTATTCAAAATTACATAAATCAGTTGCATTTCTATATTTTAACAATGAATTATCCAAAAAAAAGAAGCAGAGTGAGAAAGAAGGAAGGAAAAAGGAAAATAAATCTTATTCACAATAGCATCAAAAGAATACAATACTTAGGACTAAACATAACCAAAGAGACCAAAGATCTGTACACTGAAAATTACAAAACATTGATGAAAATATTAAAGAAGGAACAAACAAATGTAAAGACATCCCATGTTCACAGATCAGAAGAAATCATTTGTTAAAATGTCTAGACATCAAAAGTGATCTACTGATTCAATGTTATCCCTATAAATTCTTAATGGCATTTTTTAGAGAAAAAGAAAAAAAAATCTCCAAATTCATATGGAACCAAAATGGACCCCAAATAACCAAAAGGATCTTGAGAAAGAACAAAGCTGGAGGCTTCACACTTCCTTGTTCCAAAACATATTACAAATCTACAGTATTTATAACAGTATGGTATTTTGGCACAAAAACAGACAATAGATCAATGGAACAAATAAGAAAGTCCAGAAATAAATCTATGCATATATATTTAATTGATCTTTGTCCAGGATGACAAGAATATATAATAAGAAAAAACTGTGTTTTTTTTTTTGAAAAAACTGTTTTAAACAAATGGTACTAGGAAAACTGAACATGCACATGCAAAAAAAGAAAGAAAGAAACTGGACCCTTACCTCACACCACACACAAAAATCAACTCAAAGGGGATTCAAGACTTAAACCTAAAACCTGAAACTGTAAAATTCCTAGAAGAAAACAGGAGAAATGCTTTACAACATTGGTCTTAGCAATGATTTGCAAGAGCATAGTTAACAAAAGGAAAAATAGGCAAGCGGAACTACATCAAACTAAAAGCCTTCTTCACAGCAAAGGAAACAATCAAGAAAATGAGATGGCAATCTATAGAATAGGAAAAAAATATTTGTAATTCATATATTTGATAAAGGGCTAACCTCCAAAACAAATAAGGAACTCCTACCACTCAATAGTAAAAATACTAATAACCCAATTTAGAAGTGGGCAAAGGACTTGAATAGACATTTTTCCTAAGAAGACATACAAATGGTACATGAAAAGGATGTTCAATATCACTAAATCCTTAGGGAAGTGCAAATCAGAACTATGATGATATTTTATAATAACTATAAATAGAGTATAATCTTTAAAAATTTTGAATCACTATATTGTACACCTGCAACTTATATTAACATTGCACAATTATACTTCAATTAAAATATTACATGAGTATTTATTTGAGGAAAAGAGATACATGACCCTTACTATATAAGACTGTATACATTTAGGTAAAGAACTGGAGAAGGAAATGGCAACCCACTCCAGCATCCTTGCCTAGAGAATCCTGTGGACAGAGGAGCCTGTTGGGCTGCCATCTATGGGGTCGCACAGAGTCAGACACGACTGAAGTGACTTAGCATGCATGCATGCACTGGAGAAGGAAATGGCAACCCACTCCAGTATTCTTGCCTGGAGAATTCCAGGGACAGAGGAGCCTGGTGGGCTGCCGTCTATGGGATCGCACAGTCAGACACGACTGAAGTGACTTTGCATGCATGCACTGGAGAAGGAAATGGCAACCCACTCCAGTGCTCTTGCCTGGAGAATCCCAGGGACAGAGGAGCCTGGTGGGCTGCCATGGGGTCTCACAGTCGGACATGACTGAAGCGACTTAGCAGCAGCAGCAGCAGGTAAAGAACTGTAGAAACACACACAGAGATACACACACAATGAGACATTCCCTCACATCTGATTAGGATGGTCATTATCAAATAAGAAAGAGAACTTCTCTGGTGGTGCAGTGGATGGGAGTTCACCTGCCAGTGTGGGGGACACGGGTTTGATCCCTGGTCCAGGATTCCACATGCCGCAAAGCAACTGGGCACCACAAGCACCACAACTGCTGAGTTCATGCTCCAGAGCCAGCACCGCAACTACTGAAGCCCATGTGCCTAGAGCCTGTGCTCCACAACAAGAGAAGCCACCCCTATGAGAACCCTGTGCACCACAACTAGAGAGTAGCCCCTGCTCGCCGCAACTAGAGAAGGCCCGCGCAAAGCAATGAAGACCCAGTGCAGCCAAAAATAAATAAATAATTAAAATTAAGAAAGAAAGAAAGACAAATAAGACACTGGAATCTTCGTGCACTATTGGTGGGAATATAAATTGGTGCAGCCACAGTGGAAAACAGTATGGAAATTCCTCAAAACACTGAAAATAGAACTACTATTTACTCCAGCAATCCAACTTCTAGAGATTTATCCAAATAAACTGAAATAAGAATCTCAAAGAGACATTTGCATTCCCATGTTTGCTGAGGCATTATTTACAACAGTCAGCTAAGGTGTGAAAACAACCTAAATGTCCATTGATGATGAATGGATAAAGAAATGTAGTATGTACATGCCTATCTCTAAACAGAAGGAAATACTGTCATATGTGAAAATATAAATGAAACTTTGAGGACATTACACTAAGTGAAATAAGTCGGTCACAGAAACACATTACATGATTCCATTTATATAGGGTATCTCCATTAGTCAAACTCATAGAAGCAGGAAGTAAAATGGTGGTTTCCAGGGGCTGAGGTGAGGGGAAAATCGGGAGTTACTCTTCAATGGATATAAAGTTTCAGTTACAAAAGATGAAAAAGTTCTAGAGATTTGCTGTACAAAATTGTGCTAATAATTAAAATGCTGTTCTGTACACTTAATAATTTGTTAGGAGGATAGATCTCATGTTGTACATTTGTTTGTTTTACACAATAAAAATAGAAGGAAAAAAAGTGGAAGCAAAATTAAAACTTTCTCAGGCAAACAAAAACTGAGGGAAATTGTCACTAGTAGATTTTCTATCAAATATTTTTAAGAGAAGTATTTCAGAGAGAAGGAAACTTGGATCTACATAAAAAAGGAAGAGTGTCAGAGAATAAATGCAGGTAAAATAAAATCTTTTTTTCTTATTTTTAATAGAACTGTTCAAAGTAATATTAGCAACAATATATTGAGTGATTTTACATTATGAATAAATGAAATGAATGGGAATAATAAGAGACGAGGGGGAAGAACTGATAATGCTCTAAGTTACTACTTGTGAAATGGTAAGTGTTATGTGAAAGTGCTGTTAGAGTAGTTGTAAATGGATATTTCAAGCTCTAGGGAAATCACTAAAATTCTTCCTAAAAGAGAAGAGAAAATGAAATCATACAAAATGTTTAACTAAAACCAGAGAAGGTAGTACAAGGGGGATAGCAAAGAAAGAACAAGTGCAATGAATAGAAAACAGAACATTTTAGATATTAATCCAACTATAATAATAATCACTTTAAATATGAATGGTCTAAATATGCCAGTTAAAAGATATAGACTCTCAAAGTGGATTAAAAAACAAGACTCAATTATATATTGCCTACAAGACATAGATTACAAGCAAAGGAATGGAAAAAGACATATTAAGAGTAATCAAAAGATAGCTGGACTAGCAATGTTATTTTCAGAAAAAGCTGATTATCAGAACATGGAAAATCATCAGGGATAAAGAGAGAGAATTACATGAAGATAAAAAGGCCATCTCTCCAACAAGATAAAGCAATCCTTAACACAAATGCATCTAACAAAAGGACATCAAAACACTTGAGGGAAAAGAAAGTGATAGAACTGGAAGGAGAAATAGATGGCCCTGCTATTGTAATCCATCCCTCTATCAGTATCAGTAAATTCAGCAGGTCAAAAATTGATAAGGATGTAACTAAAAAGAATAGTATCATTCATCTAGCTGATCTAATCAACATTTATTGAAAAACTGATTCAACAACAGCAAATACAAATTCTTAAGTTCACATGAACATTCACAAAGAAAGATCCAATTCTGGGACATAAAATACAATGCAACAGATTTATAAGAATAGAAATCAACAAATGGTGCTGGGACAATTGGGTCAGTTCAGTTCAGTTGCTCAGTCATGTCCAACTCTTCGCAACCCCACAGACTGCAGCACACCAGGCTTCCCTGTCCAACACCAACTCCCGGAGTTTACTCAAACTCATGTCCATTGAGTTTGGTGATGCCATCCAGCCATCTCATCCTCTGTTGTCCCCTTCTCCTCCCACCTTCAATCATTCCCAGCATCAGGGTCTTTTCCAATGAATATTCAGGACTGATTTCCTTCAGGATGGACTGGTTGGATCTCCTTGCAGTCCAAGGGACTCTCAAGATTCCTCTCCAACACCACAGTTCAAAAGCATCAATTCTTCAGAGTTCAGCTTTCTTTATAGTCCAACTCTCATATCCATACATGACCACTGGAAAAACCATAGCTTTGACTAGATGGACCTTTGTTGGCAATGTAATATCTCTGCTTTTTAATATGCTATCTAGGCTGGTCATAACTTTTCTTCCAAGGAGCAAGTGTCTTTTAATTTCATGGCTGCAGTCACCATCTGCAGTGATTTTGGGGCCCCCCAAAATAAAGTTGATCACTGTTTCCACTGTTTCCCCATCAATTTGCCATGAAATGATGGGAATGGATGCCATGATCTTCATTTTCTGAATACTGAGTTTTAAGCCAACTTTTTCACTCTCCTCTTTCACTTTCAGCAAGAGGTTCTTTAGTTCTTTGCTTCCTGCCATAAGGGTGGTGTCATCTGCATATCTGAGGTTACTGATATTTCTCACAGCAATCTTCATTCCAACTGTGCTTCATCCAGTCCAGCATTTCTCATGATGCACTCTGAGAAACCCTAATCCCTAGGGTTAGGGTTAAATAAGCAGGGTGACAATATACAGCCTTGACATACTCGTTTCCAATTTGGAACCAGTCTGTTGTTCCACGTCCAGTTCTAACTGTTGCTTCTTGATCTGCATACAGATTTCTTAGGAGTCAGGTCAGTTGGTCTGGTTTTTCTATCTCTTTAAGAATTTTCCACAGTTTGTTGTAATCCACACAGTCAAAGGCTTTGGAATAGTCAATAAAGCAGAAGTAGATGTTTTTCTGGAACTCTCTTGCTTTTTTGATAATCCAACGGATGTTGCCAATTTGATCTCTGGTTCCTCTGCCTTTCCTAAATCCAGCTTGAACATCTGGAAGTTCACGGTTCATGTACTGTTGAAGTCTGGCTTGGAGAATTTTGAGCATTACTTTGCTAGCACGTGAGATGAGTGCAATTGTACAGTAGTTTGAGCATTCTTTGGCATTGCCTTTCTTTGGATTGGAATGAAAACTGACCTTTTCCAGTCCTGTGGCCACTGCTGAGTTTTCCAAATTTGCTGGCATATTGAGTGCAGCACTTTCACAGCATCATCTTTTAGGATTTGAAATAGCTCAACTGGAATTTCATCACCTCCACTAGCTATGTTCATAGTGATGCTTCCTAGGCCCACTTGACTTTGCATTCCAGGATGTCTGGCTCTAGGTGAGTGATCACATCATCGTGATTATCTGGGTCATGAAGACCTTTTTTGTATAGTTCTTCTGTGTATTCTTGCCAACCTCTTCTTAATATCTTCTGCTTCTGTTAGGTCCATACCATTTCTGTCCTTTATTGAGCCCATTTTTGCATGAAATGTTCCCTTGGTATCTCTAATTTTCTTGAAGTGATCTCTATTCTTTCCCATTCTATTGTTTTCCTCTATTTCTTTGCATTGATCACTGAGGAAGGTTTTCTTATATCTCCTTGCTATTCTTTGGAACTCTGCATTCAAATGGGTATATCTTTCCTTTTCTCCTTTGCCTTTAGCTTCTCTTCTTTTCAGAGCTATTCGTAAGCCCTCCTCAGACAACCATTTTGCCTTTTTGCATTTGTTTTTCTTAGGGATGGTCTTGATCACTGCCTCCCGTACAATGTCACGAACCTCCATCCATAGTTCTTCAGGTACTCTATCTATTTCTAATCTAAGATCTAATCCCTTGAATCTATTTGTCACTTCCACTGTATAATCATAAGGGATTTGATTTAGGTCATACCTGAATGGTCTAGTGGTTTTCTCTCCTTTCCACATACAAAAAAAATGAAATTGGACTCCTACCTCACATCACATGTAAAAATTAACTAAAAAATGATTAAAGAGCTAAATTAAAGAGCTAATACTATAAAATTCTTAGAAAGGCATATCTTCATAACCTAGATCAGGCAATATTTTTTAGATATAGCACCAAAATATAAGCAAAGTAGATAAAATAGATATATTGGACATCATCAAAATTAAACAAAATAAAAATTTTTGTGCTTCAAAAGATACCATCAAGTGAGTAAAAAGAGACACAGAAGTACAGAACAGACTTTTGAACTCTGTGGGAGAAGGTGAGGGTGGGATGTTTCGAAAGAACAGCATGTATATTATCTATGGTGAAACAGATCACCAGCCCAGGTGAGATGCATGAGACAAGTGCTCGGGCCTGGTGCACTAGGAGGACCCAGAGGAGTCGGGTGGAGAGGGAGGTGGGAGGGGGGATTGGGATGGGGAATACGTGTAACTCTATGGCTGATTCATGTCAATGTATGACAAAACCCACTGAAATGTTGGGAAGTAATTAGCCTCCAACTAATAAAATAAAATTTAAAAAAAAAGAAAACCCACAAAACGGGAGAAATTTTTTGCAAATCACACATTGGATAAGAGTATATAAAGAAGAATGTACAAAGAAATGTTGCCACTCAAAAATGAAAAGATGAATTAACTCACAAAAAATGAACAAACGATTTGAGTAGACATATTTCCACAGAAGATATTAAAATAGTCAAGAAGCACAGGAAATATCATTAGCCCTTAGAGAAATGGAGGGTGACTGCTACTAGTAAGGGGTTTCTTTTGAGGGTGATGGAAATATTCTGGACCTAAACAGAGATGATGGTTGCACAATGTAATATATAAACAACCACTGAATTGTACATTTTTAAATGGTGAATTTATGGTATGTTAATCATATCTCAATAATGAGACAAGTAACCCAATTTAACAACAGGTGAAGGATCTGAATAGACATTTCTCCAAATGAAGGTACACCAATTGCCAATAAGCACATGAAAGAGGTTCTACATCATGAGTCATTGCTGTGAAGTCACTTCAGTCGTGTCCGACTCTGTACGACCCCATAGACAGCAGCCCACCAGGCTCCCCCGTCCCTGGGATTCTCCAGGCAAGAACACTGGAGTGGGTTGCCATTTCCTTCTCCAATGCACGAAAGTGAAAAGTGAAAGGGAAGTCGCTCAGTCGTGTCCGACTCTTAGTGACCCCGTGGACCGCAGCCTACCAGGTTCCTCCGTCCATGGGATTTTCCAGGCAAGAGTACTGGAGTGGGGTGCCATTGCTTTCTCCGTCATGAGTCATTAGGTAAATGCAAATCAATATCACAATAAGGTATCATTTCATACCCTTTAGGAAGGCTATAATCTATAGTCAAAAAGACTAATGATAACAAATGCTGGTGAGGATGTGGAGAAAGTGGAACCCTCATAAATTATTAGTAGGAATATAAATTGGTACAGCCACTTGAAAAATCTCACAGTTCCTCTAAAAATAAAACAGAGTTACTGTATGACCCACCAATTTCACTCCTAGGCATCGACCCAAAAGAAATGAAAACATAAAAAAAAAAAAAAAAAAGAAATGAAAACATGTCCACACAAAGACTTGTACATGAACCTTCATAACACCATTCACAATTCGTATGTCCACAAACTGGTGAATGGAAGAACAATATGTGGTATCCATACAATGAAATGTTTTTCATTATATGACAATTTAAAAAGCAGTGTACTGATAAGTGCAACAGCACTGATGAACCTTGAAAACATTATGCTGAGTGAAAGAAGCCAGACACAAAAGGCCATATGTTGTGTGATTTCACTTAAATGAAATGTTCAGAAGAAGCAAATTCATAGTGACCTAAAGTATTTCAGTAGTTGCCTTGGTCTGGCAATGGAGAGTCACTGCTAATGAGTATGGGTTTGTTTGGAGAATGATGAAAATCTTCTAATATTGATCATGGTGATGGTTGCACAACTCTGAATTTACTTAAATTAATTTAATACTTTAAATGAGTGAATTGTATAGTATGTGAATTATATCTCAATAAATCTGTTATATTAAAAAGGAAATGGTAACATTTTATTTCTTAAGTACATAGGTGTTCATTTTATGATAATCCTTTAAATTTGCATTTAGAGTATTCTGTTTGTAGGTGAAATACATGCCTCCATAAAAACATTTTTTAGAAGTCTGACAGACTTGGATTCTAATTCTGGCTCAACCACTTAACAGTTATGAGTACTTGGGCAGATTACTTAAACTTCCAATGTCTTATCTGTAAAGCAGAGATGGTAATAATAGTAACTCTATCATAGGCTTTTACATCATGTGCTTGGCACATTGTCAGAGTTATTATTAGCTCTAAGCAGTTGAGCCACTTGCCTAAATAATCCAGAGTCACGGCTTCTCTTTCTTTGAACTCCAACGTCCATATTTGCTATTTCATAAAAATTCACAACTTTCATCAGGGACGTAAAACTGACCTCCAAGGAGGACCTACTGAATTTTACCTTCAAAATGCCATTACATAACAGATCTATAAAGCCAATCAAGCCCCTCACAAAACAGGACAAAACCAAAGTTTCATCACTTTCTGAGTGTTGGTGTCAACTAGCATTCCAGCCTGGCTCTGGGAGTTCAAGTCAAATTAAGAGAAAAGTCTTTTCTGCCTTGAGCAGCCTCCAGAATCATGTTGGTCTGAATCTAGACTCAGTTCACTCATAAGAGCCTCTGTGTGTTGTTCTTCTTATTGTCCCACCTGGACTTCTAGTACACAGTTTCAAAGTCAAAACTGTGTCTACAGAATCCTGGCCCCAATTAATATATCAGTGAATGTGTCGAGGATGAGTCGTCAGAGGGGAAGGAAGGGCAGGAGAGACGTGAGCTCAGCTGGATCCCTTGCAAGGACTCTTAAAGGAGACAGTGTTCTGCTGTTCTCCATGAATCTGAAAGCTTATATTCATGCATAATTGTAATCAGAGATCTTTGCTTAAAGTACATGACACATAATTTCATGTCTATTTCTCTTAAGGGTCTTCGCTCCATGAGGGAAGGGACCTTCTCTTCCTTGTTCACAACTGGATCCCCATCATCTACAATAGGACTTTGCACATAGTAGGTGCTCAATAAATTAGTAGTTACATGAATGGGCAATAAAACCATATAACAATGAATCGACTTCTAGTATGACGAACAGGGATAATCAAGAGTTCAGAGGGAGACTCTAGATTTCCAAATAGGTAGTCTGAGGAAAGGGTATCATTGCAAAACAGCTTTTGGGGGGAAATGTTAATAATTTACCTGTGCTGGGTGAGCACATTTACAGCTGAAGGATGATTTGCACAGTAAGCCAGATACATAGATTTAAAATGAGGCATGAGGCTCAGAAGACAACCACCTACTTTGTGTTGGTTTTCTGGAAACCTGTAAGTAAAACAAATGGAACACACAATGTGATATAGAAAACAAGATAAAGGAAGATGATTTCTATTAAACCCGGCAACATGCAAACCTTTTGAATTCTTTTGCCAAAATTAAAAAGAAACTTCTATATTATAACCATTTTATCTATGAAATGCAAGTTCTTGGCCACTGCTTTAAAACCCAGTCACCAAACATAGCGCCAATACATAGAGTCAGATACTTATTTTGCATTAATAGGAGTTTTAAGATGCTTATTCAAATTATGATATTCAAATTTAACCAGACACACTAAAAATACTCTTGATTAATTTACATGAAGTTCAAGTACAGAAAGTTTAGTTGGTAAAGAATCTGCCTGCAATGCAGGAGACCCTGGTTCGATTTCTGGGTTGGGAAGATCCACTGGAGAAGGGATAGGCTACCCACTCCAGTATTCTTGGGCTTCCCTGGTGGCTCAGCTGGTAAAAAATTCACCTGCAATGTGGGAGACCTGGGTTCGATCCCTGGGTTGGGAAGATCCCCTGGAGAAAGGAACAGCTACTCACTCCAGTCTTCTGGCCTGGAGAATTCCATGGACTGTATAGTCCATTAGGTTGCAAAGAGGTGGACATGACAGAGCAACTTTCACTTCACTTCACTTCAAGTACAGACAAAACTAACTGAATCCAGAAATGACACATCACAAAGGAGTGTTATGTAGTCTTGGTGACAGTTGCTAGGCAAGGTGACATCCAGATGTTTAAAATTACAAGTCACCTATCTTAGTTTATCTTCCCTGGTGGTTCAGACGGTAAAGCGTCTGCCTATAATGCAGGAGATCAGGGTTCAATCCCTGGGTCGGGAAGATCTCCTGGAGAAGGAAATGGCAACCCACTCCAGTATTCTTGCCTGGAAAATCCCATGGATGGAGGAGCCTGGTAGGCTACAGTCCATGGGGTCACAAAGAGTTAGACACGACTGAGCTACTTCACTTTTTCTTAGTTTGCAAAAAACTCAGAAAAGCATAAGAAAAAAAATTACTTGGAATTCCACCATTCAGAGATACTGATTATAACAATTTTGGCTTATTTTTGGACTCTTCTATGTGTTTCCTATAAAATGGAAAACAAAGATGACAAATCTAGATGGCAATCTGCTCTTAGTCACCATCTTTCCATACCAATCATCTGAATCCCTATCAGCATTTGGAGTGGCTCTTGAGGTCTCCTTATGAGGGCTCTCACCAGCTTCCTCCGTGGACAACCACTTGTGCTTCATTAAGCTCAAGAAACAAGCAATTGCCCCCAAGTTCCCTATAGATGACAAAAGTCACCAATGTCTGAGATCCACCACTTGGATAACTAATCTTGCTCCAGAAATAAACTGCCTGATGATCATCCAGTTCATTCTGCCATATGAAGTCAAACACCTCAATGATCTAGCTAGCCTTCAATGATGTATTGTCCTTCACATAAAGGTATTACTTGGAAAAGTAATTTGCTATGTATGAATTATCATCTAATCGATGATAAAGGCATCATCCATAGTAAGTTTAGACCTTGTCAATATAATTTTTAAATAAAGCCAGAAGCAATTGACTAGATGTAGAACACTGATAAGCAACTAGTGGTCTGACACTGTGAATACCACCACCTAGTGAGTTTTCTCTGTTGTTGTTGTATAGTTGCTCAGTCATGTCCAACTGTTTTGCAACCCCATGGACTGTATGTAGCCTGCCAGGGTCCTCTGTCCATAGGATTTCTCAAGCAAGAATACTGGAGTGGGCTGCCATTTCCTTCTCCAGGGGCTCTTCCTGACCCAAGGATTGTACCCCCATCTCCTGCTGTGCAGGCAGATTTTTTATCACTGAGCCACTGGGGAAGTCCAGATTTTCTCTGTACTGGGACAATTTACTAAAGTTGTAATAAATGTATAAATGCATAAATACAGAGTGCCCGTATCTAAGACAACAGTCAAAAGAAAACAAAACACACATTTAAAAAACCCAATGTTGCTAGCTATCTTAATGGCAAAGTGAGACACTTACTTGGAACATTCTTCCAAGGCTTGGCAGAGCGTCTGTTGAAATGTGCATACTTCCTCGAAGTTTCCCAATAAAGATGTAAACTCCACAGTACTCAGACTGAAAAATATATATATGCAGCTTCAGTGAAGAGAACTTGGGGATGACTTGAGCTATCTCTCTCTAGTCTGGTTAGGTGATAGTTTGCTAGTAACCGGCAAATGGGACAAAGGAAGCAATTCTTATATTTTAACTTTTGCTTCTGAATTGACACCAACTCTGTGGTCTTAAACAACTTTCTAAAACTTCTTTCCTTGGTTTCCTTTTCTATAACAAGAATAATGATCCTAAAGAAAATGAGTGTTTACAAGGTACATTAGGTATTTTACAAAACGAGGAGTAAATGAGTAACAAGTGTTTAGCATCTGAGCATTGACAGATTGGTGGTTGCCAAAGGTAGGGAGAGAGGGTGGGTGGAATGGATTATGGTGGTCAAAAGGTTCAAGCTTCTAGTTATAAAATAAGGAAGGCATAGGGATGGAAAGTGTGGCATGGTGACCATAGTTAATAATACTGTACTGCACATTGGAAAGTTTCTGAGAGAGTAGGTCTTAAAAGTCCTCATCACAAGAAAAAAAGTTTGTAATTATGTGTGATGATAAATGTTAACTAGATTTACTGTAGTGATTATTTCACAATATATACAAATACTGAATCATTACATTGTACCTCTGAACTAATACAATGTTTACATGTCAACTGTATCTCAATAAAAAATAAATAAGAATCTAAAGTAAGTAGAATACATCACAGTTGAGAATAAGTGTAAAAACTTTTGAACTCTCTCCCCTAGAGGAGCTGGGACAGTAATTGGAAGATATTATATATGCCATATAAGACACAAGGAAAAAGAGCAAAATCCAGCTTCTCTTAAATTAAAAGGCCCATAAATCAACTCAAGGAAATCTGGAGAGGAAGTAGGAGGGAAGAAATAGTACTGGTGTGTGTGTGTTTGTTTTTGGAATGGAATGGAATCAAACAAAGACAAACTGAAGAATTATATCCATCACCTCTGTACTAAGAATTTTCTCATCTTTTCTTCTCCTACCAAAAAAAAAAAAAAAAAAAGGAGCCAACACTAGTGTAGCGCTTAACACTGAGGTAAGCATTTTACAAATAACAACTTGTCTTAACCTTACAACAACTTTATGAGATCGATACTATTGCTGTCTCCATTTTACACATAAGGAAACCCACACACAGAGAGGTTAAGCAAATCAGCCAAAGTCACAAGCCAGCGAATGGTGAAGCCAGAAGTTGAACTCAAACACTCTAGCTCCAGAGTAAATGCTCCTAACCACTTTTTGAGAGAAAACTTTTCTGAAGATTGACTTAAAAGGCCAACGTCTGCCACACGTTCTTTCTCCTTAATATAATAATACTAGGGGAGGGTTTCCAGGAGAGTAATTTTTGCTGACAAAGAAAAGGAAGACCCAAACAGATGTTACCAGTAACCCCTAGAGTATAAAAAGCACCCAGTTCCTCCACTCTGATGCCCTCTTGAAACACAAGTTGAAAAACCCCTCTCATGGGTGTCAAAAGTGAAACCGTTTAGCCAGCTTTCCTGGCTGTTGCTCCCCTAGAGCAGGAGGAACTTGACTGAGCACTTAGCTGGACCCTTCAGGATTAAACAGGAAACAGTCTGCTTTGCTCAAATCACTTTGGGGTCTACAAGGCAGAACCAATGGAAACTGACTGCAAGTGCATTTCGAATTTCCATGGAACAGTGTGGTTCTGGTTCGGTTCTCTCACCTCCTCTACCCTGACTCTTTTCCTTTCCTTTCCTTCGTCTAGTTCTTGATTGCTCATCAATCACTCCTTTATTTGAAATCTTACCATCACTGCTGTCAGGTTTAACACATCAGTTTCCCTCTCCTCCTCTGCCTGTCACCTCTAGAACACAGACCCACATTTCACTCAGTGGCAGGAGACACAGCGGGTTGAGTCTGGTCACTGACTGACCATGTAATGGGCAGGGCAGTGAGCCTCTCTGGGATTTGGTTTTCTTGTTTATTGAATGAGGAAAGTCATTTCTTCCAGGGCACTAGACCCACTGATTCACTGAAGTTCCATTCAGCTCTAAGAACTATGATTCACAGAGCATATTATTTTGTATATTTTACAAAATAATAACAAAAGTTACTTTGTTGTTGATCACTTAAACTCTGACAAAACACAGGAATACAAAATCCTTTCATACTGAAGTAGGATTCCCATAGTGTCATGAAAATAACCAAGTGGGAAATTTAATAGGACATTATGCCTAAGCAAGCATGATTTAGAAAAGGGAGAAAATAGTGAAATACATCATTAAATTTATTTAAGCTAGAAGTCAACAATTTAGGCAACTGTTTGGCAAAAATATACTCAAACTGAGGTAAAAGAAGAGGCTTCTGTCCTCCACTCTATGTATCTACTGCTAAAGTTTCTATTTGACTTAATCTCTAGGAAAGTTTAATCCATTAAAATAAAAACACACAAATGCAGTTAGACATTATTTGTTACATATGCCAGGTCTACAAGCACCGAAAAAATGAGTGGTCAACAGTTTTCTTTTGTGAAAAGGAAGTTTGCAATTCAGGTCTTCGGATTTCTACGACCAGATTAAGGTTTCAGTATTGGATTGTGAAAAACATTCTAACATCTCTTTCTCATTCACTTTGGCCTGAGTGAAATACTGGCTTGAATGGCTCTTAGGAACACTCACAAAACGCCACACTTTTTCCACTCTCAGAGCATGGGAAAGAGTTTCTGCCCTGGCAAGCAAAGGTCACAGCAAGCACAAGAATTTCCAGTGTCTGTGCTTTTCACATAAAAACATCAGCAAGTCCTTTTTCTGGAAAGTAAAACCAGATATATCCCTTTAAAAATGGACAAGATAAAAATGGTGACAGACAGAAAAGCAGATCGACTCATTCCCACCACAGCCAGAAGAAAGAGAAAGTCAAGCTCTCCAAAAGCAACATCTTGCATAATTTCTGTTGCCTTGACCATGTTCTTGGCAACCTGTGATCTGTGGAAATTCTTCTAAAGGGCAAAATCAATTATTCAGTGACATAAGAGTAATGACTCCATATGCTGACATTATCTTGCTTTGCTTAGTGAGGGGTTTGAAATATAAATCTTACTTGTTATTGGACTGCAGGGGTCTTAAGTAAGTAACAAGAAGAGATTGAAGTTCTTTAGCATAATCTTTTTCAGTGTCCAAGATATTCTGTAACACCTATGGAGAAACAAAAATCAAGGCATTGTAATTGTCAGAAAAAGTCCAAAGTAAAATACTGTTTTAGATCTTTTTTTTTTCACTTATTTTTATTAGTTGGAGGCTAATTACTTTACAATATTGTAGTGGTTTTTCCATACATTGACATGAATCAGCCATGGATTTACATGTGTTCCCCATACTGAACCCCCCTCCCACCTAGTTTTAGATCTTTTAATCAAATTCTAAGAAAGAAAAGTCCTATTTACTCAGGCTAGCACTGTGAGTAAGGAACGCAAAATCTGAACGCATTCTAGCAAAGTAATAATTGCATGACAACTGGTTATATTGCATAACTCATACAAACATGTTTTTTCAGAATTACCTTTATTTGGAGGGGCCCTACTATTTACACAGTATGGCTCACAATGCTTTTGTATGCTTTAAATTATTTTATCCTCAGTAAAAGTCTCAGCTAACAAAGGATCATCATTTCCATTTTATGGTTGGGAAGACTTGAGACCAACTACCCCAAGACATAGAGATTCAACATCAGGATAATTTCATGATAACTGATATCAAACACCAAAACAGATTTTTTTAAATGATGTTTTTGAGAAGATCTTTAGGTGACAAAATCTGAGGACACTGAATTTTTAAGCAGGGTAAAAACTGTTTTTTTAATTAAAAGTAAAAAGTGCTAGTATAAACATTTCAAAGAGAAAAAGAAGCTGAGGTGTGAGGAATTAAATGAGGGAAATAATGCTTACCAGTATTATTAATGATAGCCAAAAAAAAATCCTCTAGGCAAAATAATCAATAAATAAGTACAGTTTCTCTTCCCCCACCACCCCTGGAGTCATGCCCCATTTCCCAGCCTTTTCTGGAGGCAGCTACAACCTTCATTCCAAGCTCTTAGAGATCCACCAAGCTAACATTTTGGTGTACTTTCTCTCATATCTCCTAATCCATTCAACACAAATTTACTGAGTGTCTATGTGGTGACAGAACTTCCCTTGTGGCTCAGCTGGTAAAGAATCTGCCTGCAATGAGGGAGACCTGAGTTTGATCACTGGGTTGGGAAGATCCCCTGGAGAAAGGAAAGGATACCCACTCCAGTATTCTGGCCTGGAGAATTCCATGGACAGTCCATGGGGTTGCAAAGAGTCAGACACAACTGAGAGACTTTCACTATGTGGTGACAAAGGCCATGTCTGCCCTCAGGGAGTTTCTACTCTATCTGCAGAGGGAGACATTAAACAGGGAGGGGGGGCTCACAAGACCATGTGAAGCATTCTTAGCCAGGAGAAGCCCCTTAATCTACCAACATGCCAGACGTGTACTCACAAGACAGTGCATGATGATCTGCTTTTGAAAGGTGGAATGGAAAAATCGCCTGGAGGTCCAGGTAGCTGTGGGGTTCTTTTTGAAACAACTGAACTGAAGGGTGGTAGTCCAGGCTCTGCTACCAATGAACAGGTTGCTTGAGTTTTAAGGTTTCACTTGCCTCATCTCTGATTGTGACATTTCACCTACCTCAGGGACCATTGTGAAGAGGTAAGGGAGACACTGCATGTAGGTGCTGGGTGAGTTGGGAAACAGTCCCCTCCAAATTAAAGGGTTTAAAAAAAGGTTCCTCAATGGCAGTATTGACATTTCAGAGCAGATCACTCTTTGTAGTGAGGAGATGCCCTGTGCACTGTAGGATGGTTAGCAACGTCACTGGAATCTACCGATCAGATGTCAGTTGCACGCCACTCCCTACCCAAGTGTAACGATCAAAAATGTGCCCAGACAATGCCAAATGTCACCTGAAGGGCAATATCACCCCTAGCCGACAAGGACACAGGCTACAGGGGTGGCCTCAAAAGTTAGGGCTTAAGTTGTAGTCCCTCCTCCCAGCCACTCATGTCTACTTTCAGTTTCTCTGTTCCTTAAGGAGGAATGCCTACTCTAAAAATAAGCATGTATCTAGGAGCCTGGAGGTACCAATGCGCTGTGAAATTAATCCAATAATGGAACAGAAATGTTAACCCCTATAGGAAGTCAAAGCACAACAAAGGAAATTAGAAACTATCTTGAGATGAATTAAAAAAAACACAACATAAAAAACTTGTAGGATGCAGTTAAAACAGTGCTTGGAGACTGTAAATAGCTATACATGCCTATATCAAAAAAGAAGAAAGAGGACTTCTGGTTTCCACT
Source organism: Muntiacus reevesi (assembly GCF_963930625.1). Classification (NCBI taxonomy): domain Eukaryota; kingdom Metazoa; phylum Chordata; class Mammalia; order Artiodactyla; family Cervidae; genus Muntiacus; species Muntiacus reevesi. The sequence continues at coordinate 115,482,988 of NC_089271.1, read as the reverse complement.
CCAGCATTTAAGGCATTTGCTAGTCATTATGTGTTAGTTGCTCAGTTGTATCCGACTCTTTGCAACCCCATGGACTGTAGCCTGCCAGACTCCTCTGTCCATGGAATTTCCCAGGCAAGAATACTGGAATGGGTTGCCATTCCCTTCTAGTCATTACTCCATCCTAAAAACAAGCAAATAGCTTTAAAAAAAATGGAAAAAAGAACTTTGCTTACATTTGTCAGGGAATTGAGGTCACGGGGGAAATGATACACTCAAAATTAGAGAAACAGACAAGCAGATAGAGATCATATCTTGCTGGAGCAGAAAACCATGAGAAGCCTCTACAGGAATGGGAAGCAAGGTAGGAAAACCTGAACTGCAACTGATGAGTTGATGGAGGCTCACTTTGCTGTACACCTTAAACTAACAACACGAACATTGTTAATCAACTATACCCCAATATAAAATGGAGTTTTTAAAGAGATATTTTTTAAAAAGTGGTGCTGTAACCACTGGATAACTACATGCAAAGAAAGAATTTGCACTCCTACTTCACATCATATTAAAAAATTAACTCAAAATGGATGCCAGAGTTAAAATTACAAAACCCTGAGAAGAAAATAGAAGAGGAAATATTCCTGACCTTGGATTTGGCAATGGATTCTTGGATGATACCAAAAGCACAAGCAACAAGAGACTAAAGACAGATAAATTGAAATTCAACTTTTATGTATCAAAGGACATTGTTTAGTCGCTAAGTCATGTCCAACTCTTTTGCAACCCCATGGACTATAGCCCGCCAGCTCCTCTGTGCATGGGATTCCTCAGGCAAGAATACTGGAGTGGATTCATGGCAATGTATGGCAAAACCACTACAATATTATAAAGTAATTAGCCTCCAATTAAAATGAATAAATTTATTTTAAAAATTAAAAAAATTAAATTAAAAAAAGAATACTGGAGTGGGTTGCCATTTCCTTCTCCAGGGGATCTTCCCAACCCAGGGATCAAATCCATGTCTCCTGTGTCTTCTTTGGGTTCTTTACCACTGAGCCACCAGGGAAGCTCACCAAAGGACATTGTCAAGAAAAAGACGACTCACAAAATGGGGAAAATATTTACAAATCATGTATTTGAAAAGGGTCTACTATTCAGAATTTACAACTCAACAATAAAAATAATCAATTAAAAGTTGGCAAAGGATTCAAACAGACAACTTGCCAAAGAAGATATACAAATGGCCAATATGCACATAAAAAGATAGTCAACATAGTTAACCACTAGGGAAATGCTAATCAAAACCACAACACTACTTCACACTTAGTAGAGTGGCTATAATAAAAAGAAAAAATAGAAAATAAAAAGGGTTGGTGAAGATATGGAGAAACTGGAACCTTCATACATTGCTGGTGGGAAAGTAAAAAACTTTCTATGGAAAGTAGCTACTGTGGAAAACAGTTCGGCAGTTCCTCAAAAAGTTAGACATACAGTTATCATATGATCCAGTAATCCATTACTAGAAAAAATGAAAAAATATGTTTATGTGTATGCAGGTCAGGAAGCAACAGTTAGAGCTAGACATGGAACAACAGACTGGTTCCAAATAGGAAAAGGAGTACGTCAAGGCTGTATATTCTCACTCTGCTTATTTAACTTATATGCAGAGTACATTGAGAAATGCTGGGCTGGAGGAAGCACCAGCTGGAATCAAGATTGCCGGGAGAAATATCAATAACGTCAGATATACAGATGATACCACCCTTATGGCAGAAAGTGAAGAAGAACTAAAGAGCCTCTTGATGAAAGTGAAAGAGGAGAGTTAAAAAGTTGGCTTAAAGCTCACCATTCAGAAAACTAAGATCATGGCATCTGGTCCCATCACTTCACGGCAAATAGATGGGAAAAGAGTGGAAACAGTGTCTGACTTTATTTTTCTGGGCTCCAAAATCATTTGCAGATGATGACTGCAGCCATGAAATTAAAAGATGCTTACTCCTTGGAAGGAAAGTTATGACTAACACAGACAGCATATTAAAAAGCAGAGACATTACTTTGCCAACAAAGGTCCATCTAGTCAAGGCTATGGTTTTTCCAGTGGTCACGTATGGATGTGAGAGTTGGACTATAAAGAAAGCTGAGCTCCGAAGAATTGATGCTTTTGAACTGTGGTGTTGGAGAAGACTCTTGAGAGTCCCTTGGACTGCAAGGCGATCCAACCAGTCCATCCTAAAGGAGATCAGTCCTGGGTGTTCATTGGAAGGACTGATGTTGAAGCTGAAACTCCAATACTTTGGCCACCTGATGTGAAGAACTGACTCACTTGAAAAGACCCTGATGCTGGGAAAGATTGAGGGCAGGAGGAGAAGGGGACAACAGAGGACGAGATGGTTGGATGGCATCACCGACTCAATGGACATGGGTTTGGGTGGACTCCGGGAGTTGGTGATGGACAGGGAAGCCTGGCGTGCTGCGGTTCATGGGGTCGCAAAAAGTCGGACACAACTGAGAGACTGAACTGAACTAAACTGAAATATCTGCACATCAATTTTCACAACAGCATTATAAATAATAACCCAAAGGTCCATCAGGTGATAGTTGGATAAACAAAACCTATTATATCCATACAATGGAAGATTAATCAGTTAAAAAAAGCAATGAGTTACTAAGACAGTCTACAACGTGGGTGAACCTTGAAAATGTTATGCTAAGGAAGAAGCCAGACACAAAAGAACAAAGATTGTATGATTCAATTTATATGAAACATCCAGAATAAGGAAAATCTACAGAGATAGAAAGTAGATTAGTGCTTGTTAAGGGCTGGAGGGTGTGAGTACTAATGGGTACAGGGTTTCTTATTGAGGTGATGAAAGTGTTATAAAATAAGATGGTGGTGATCATCACACAACTCTGTTAGTTTACTAAAAATCAGTGAATTGTACACTTTAAAGTGGTTACTTTTGTGGTATGTGAATTATATATCATTATAGCTGTTATCTTAAAGTCAAAGGACAAATTTCTCATCTGTTAATGGAAATTTTTCTGTTTTTTCTTTGAGTTCAAGTCCTTATCCAGTAGAATATCCTTCCAAACTCAATTTGTCCATCCTTACACCTCTCTACCCAGCTGAGCTGTTGTTCACTGCAGTGTGTTAAATAATCACTTTTACTCACACTCAGGACTAGGATTCATTTTTTTATTCTTAGAAATGGAAAGAGTTGCACTAGAATTCAACAAGGCCACAGTTATTAAGAGGTAAAATTCACACAGATTTCCTTTTTAGGAATATTTATTTGTCTACAGTATTCATATTGAAACATAAAGAGGTTGGTGGCCTGGCTTCCCACTTATATCCAGGAGAGAATGCAGTCAGTTTATCACTTCCTTTGTTCACATTTTTCTGAAGAGACCATGTCTGGTAATATACTGTCTCAAATCCTCAACCTTACTTTCAAGCACCATTGTCTGAAACTGTCATACTACCGAGATTATAATGTCCCTTAAAAAAAAAGAAAACACAATCTTTACCTGAGGGAATTTTTAAATTAGAAATTTCAAAGACATTATTTACATCATAAAGTGTGATTTTTTAAGACAACGAAACATCACTACTTTAACTCCATGGTTGCTATAATTCAACCTCCCTCTCCCTGTTGAAACAGTTTTATTATTTCAATTTCCTTTAAAATGCAATCATCTCGAGTTCCCTTAAGAGAAAGGACTAAGATTTTGCAAGAAAGGTGCCAACTGCCCTGCTCCAATGGGTTTATTGGAGTGTGCTAAGTGAAGCAGCACGCTTTCCAAGGGTTCCATCTGCGCTGCAATCACTCGTACGGGACAAACAGAAGTAGGAAGGCAGACACCCCTTACTGCCTTTGACTGAGTTCTGGAGAGCTGAACAGAAACATATACTAAACTCATACTGTTGCAAGTTTTGAGGGTGGCTGAATGCTGATTTTATAAGCTAGATTGACAAAGGTGATTAATGAGTCCTTCATTAAATAATGCAAAATGTGTTTGAATGATGATGTACTAAACAGTATTGCCCTTGCTGTGGTGTGATTAGTAGAAATGCTCATCACGGTGGATGCCTAAGATTCTTTCCCAAATTCACTTGGACTTTTATTGCTTTCCTCCATCTCAAAAGACCAACTGATGAACTTCGGAGACTTGTTCTTTATTTTTCAGGCCACAGGGCATCTACTGTAAAAGGATTAAAAAGGGAAGCAGACAGAGAAGGCTATGTGTTCCCAAACAGAAGGCCTCAGTGGTGAGTCAGAAGGCAGGGAGTTTGGCAGGCCAACCAGCTTCAGAGCAGTACAATCTGATTGAGATGAAATCCACTCAAATACTAAAATAGACTGTCCAGACATTGCCTTTGCTTCCCTGATTCCTTCTTCACAAGGACAATGGAGTATCCTTTTGCTCAATTAAGCTTTGACTAAATTCAGAATAAAACAGATGGTTAGAAGCCATAGAAAAAGAGGTAGAGACCTTTTGAACCTACATCCTAGGCTATTGATTTTCCAGTAAAACATATTTCCTCCATTTCCTGGAAAGGCTTTAGAGTGAATTCATTTTTATAACTCTATTTTCCAAAGGGAACGAATCATGTAAGTCTGAGGAAATTATTTTAAGGGGCTAAAATGCAGAAACAAAGGCTGAATATAGAGATATGTCCCATGATAAAGGAAAACTATAATGGCCCTAGGAAAACTTAAATCTAAGCCAAACCACTGTGTTCTAGGAATTCTGAGATAATTATGATGCCTTAAAAAAAATGAGTTTGTGTTGGTAAACTACTATGAAACAGGAAAGGGCAATCCATTATTGTATTTATACCATATTTGGCTTATATGACAGAAAAGCCACCTGGTTACATTCAAGTGCAGCGGTCAGCTTCACTTCTCCAAGTCCTTGGTTTTCATACAACAAGCAGCACCATGCCCTGTAATTGACAGACTCGGCAAAACAGAGTTGGACTCTGAAAACTCTCATCATCTCCCCGACTTCAGGTGGAAGACATGGATGGATGAGTCAAACAGGAAATAAGAAGGCAAAAAAGAATAGGGCATATGGGAAAGGAATAAATGGATAGATGGGTAAGGTAGTTTAGATTAGTGGTTTAAAAAAGAGAGAATGCATAGAAGTATTTTAGGGCAGTGAAATTACCCTGAACAACACTCTAAAGGTAGATAGATGTCATTATACATTTGTCCAAACCCCTAGAATGTCCAACATCAGGAGTAATGGCAATGTCAACTCTGGCCTTTGGTGCTAATGATGTGTCGATGTAGGTTCATCAGTTGTCACAAACATACCACTCTGATGGGACATGTTGATAGTAGGAGAGGCTAAGCTGTGTGGGGGCAGGGGTATACAAGACATCTCTCCCTTTTGATCAATTTTGCCATGAAGCTAAAACTGCTCTAAAATATAAATTTTTTTAAGAAGGGTAGATAAGCACTAGAAAGGTAGAGGAAAAAATCTTCCCACCTTTCCTACCAAATGGAGGCACTGAAGACAGACTGGTTAGGCATCTGCCATACATTACAATAAAGTAGAAGAAAGTTAGAAAAAATAAACAATACTGGCCCTTACTTATTATATTTGCCTATTTGGGTGTAGGGGAATATCTCTACAGATATACAGCTGCAGACAGAGGCAACTTCCAGAGTTTAGTACAGGCAAATCTCGTGCTATCGCACTTGGCTTCATTTCACTTTGCGGACATCACGTTTTTTCACAAACGGAAGGTGTATGGCAGCCCTGAATCAAGCAAGTCTACTGGCGCCGTTTTTCCAACAGCATTTGCTCACTTTGGGTCTCTGTGTCACTTTTGGTAACTCTCCCGAGTCTACATTTTATCATTATTATTACATTCATTGTGTAATCGGTGATCTTTGATATGACTACTACAGAAAGATTACAACTCACTGAAGGCTTAACAATAAAATATTTGTTAATTAAGGCGTGTACATTGCTTTTTAAGACATAATGCCATTGCACACTTAATAGATGACAGTAAAGCATAAACAGGGATTTCCCTGGAGGTCCAGTGGTTAAGACTTCACGCTTCCACTGCAGGAGGCACGGGTTTGATCCCTGGTTGGGGAACTAAGATCCTAAATGCTGTGTAGCAAGGTCAAAAAAAATTTTTTTCATTCACTTTTATTAGTTGGAGCCTAATTATTTCACAATATTGTAGGGGTTGGTTTTTGCCATACATTGACATGAATCAGCCATGGATTTACATGTGTTCAAATTTTTTTAAATTAAAATTTAAAAATCAGATAGGACTTAAAAGAAAAATAAAGTGGAAACATAACTCTCACATGCACTGGGAAACCAAACAACTCATGTAACTCAGTTTCTTGTGATTGTCTGGAATCAAATGGGCCTTCCCAGGTGGCTCTAGTGGTAAAGAATCTGCCTGCCAAAGCAAGAGACTCAAGAGACATGAGTTCGATCCCTGGGTCAGGAAGATCCCCTGGAGAAGGGAATAGCAACCCACTCCAGTATTCTTGTCTGAGAAATCCTATGGATAGAGGAGCCTGGCGGGCTACAGTCCATGGGGTTGCAAAGAGTCAGACACGACTGAGTGACTGAGCACTCATGGAATCAAACCTGCAATATCTTTGAGGGGTGCTTGTATCAGGATTACTGTGAGCCTGGCCTATTTGTGGCAGCACAAAGGACCACATTCTTTTTTTTTTTTTTTTTAATTTTATTTTATTAGTTGGAGGCCAATTACTTCACAACATTTCAGTGGGTTTTGTCATACATTGACACGAATCAGCCATTGAGTTACACGTATTCCCCATCCCGATCCCCCCTCCCACCTCCCTCTCCACCCGACTCCTCTGGGTCCTCCCAGTGCACCAGGCCCGAGCACTCGTCTCATGCATCCCACCTGGGCTAGTGATCTGATTCACCATAGATAATATACATGCTGTTCTTTTGAAACATCCCACCCTCACCTTCTCCCACGGAGTTCAAAAGTCTGTCTGTACTTCTGTGTTTCTTTTTCTGTTTCGCATATAGGGTTATCGTTACCATCTTTCTAAATTCCGTATATATGTGTTAGTATGTTGTAATGTTCTTTATCTTTCTGGCTTACTTCACTCTGTATAATGGGCTCCAGTTTCGTCCATCTCATTAGAACTGATTCAAATGAATTCTTTTTAACGGCTGAGTAATATTCCATGGTGTATATGTACCACAGCTTCCTTATCCATTCATCTGCGGATGGGCATCTAGTCTGCTTCCATGTCCTGGCTATTATAAACAGTGCTGCGATGAACATTGGGGTGCACGTGTCTCTTTCAGATCTGGTTTCCTCGGTGTGTATGCCCAGAAGTGGTATTGCTGGGTCATATGGCAGTTCTATTTCCAGTTTTTTAAGAAATCTCCACACTGTTTTCCATAGTGGCTGTACTAGTTTGCATTCCCACCAACAGTGTAAGAGGGTTCCCTTTTCTCCACACCCTCTCCAGCATTTATTGCTTGTAGACTTTTGGATAGCAGCCATCCTGACTGGCGTGTAATGGTATCTCATTGTGGTTTTGATTTGCATTTCTCTAATAATGAGTGATGTTGAGCATCTTTTCGTGTGTTTGTTAGCCATCTGTATGTCTTCTTTGGAGAAATGTCTGTTTAGTTCTTTGGCCCATTTTTTGATTGGGTCATTTATTTTTCTGGAATTGAGCTTCAGGAGTTGCTTGTATATTTTTGAGATTAAACCTTTGTCTGTTTCTTCATTTGCTATTATTTTCTCCCAATCTGAGGGCTGTCTTTTCACCTTACTTATAGTTTCCTTTGTAGTGCAAAAGCTTTTAAGTTTCATTAGGTCCCATTTGTTTAGTTTTGCTTTTATTTCCAATATTCTGGGAGGTGGGTCATAGAGGATCCTGCTGAGATTTATGTCGGAGAGTGTTTTGCCTATGTTCTCCTCTAGGAGTTTTATAGTTTCTGGTCTTACATTTAGATCTTTAATCCATTTTGAGTTTATTTTTGTGTATGGTGTTAGAAAGTGTTCTAGTTTCATTCTTTTACAAGTGGTTGACCAGTTTTCCCAGCACCACTTGTTAAAGAGGTTGTCTTTTTTCCATTGTATATCCTTGCCTCCTTTGTCAAAGATAAGGTGAAAGGACCACATTCTTACAGTGGGCTGCACTTGTTGCAATAAATAAGGAATTTCACCCTCTGAGAGGCATTTTGATGGGAATGGAAGAGAATGCAGTCCCTTCTGCAGGGACAGGTTGCAGGCACGCACATTCTTGCTGGGATGAATATGCTCACATGGTTCTCCCTGCCTGACTCCTCTTCTCTGCTTATCTAACATGTCTTCAGTCCTCTCTGCCATTCAACCTCTTCCTGTTGCTGTTGTTGTTTAGTCGCTAATTCATGTCTGACTCTCTGAGACCCCATGGACTATAACCCGCCAGGCTCCTCTGTCCATTGAATTGTCCAGGCAAGAATATGGGAGTGGGTTGCCATTCCCTTCTTCAGGGCATCTTCACTACCCACAGATCAAACTCGCGTCTCCTGTACCTCCTGCACTGGCAGACAGATTCTTTTTTTTTTTTTTTCCTTTTTTCCCAATTATTTTTATTAATTGGAGACTAATTACTTTACAATATTGTAGTGGTTTTTGCCATACATTGACATGAATCAGCCATGGATTTACATGTGTTCCCCATCCTGAATCCCCCTCCCGCCTCCCGCCCCATCCCATCCCTCTGGGTCATCCCAGTGCACCAGCCCTGAGCACTTGTCTCATGCATCCCACCTGGACTGGCGATCTGTTTCACACTTGATAATGTACATGTTTCAATGCTGTTCTCTCAGATCATCCCACCCTCGCCTTCTCCCATAGAGTCCAAAAGTCAGTTCTATACATCTGTGTCTCTTTTTCTGTCTTGTATATAGGGTTATCGTTACCATCTTTCTAAATTTACCACTGATAGACCTAGGAAATCCAATCTTTTCCTTTATTGATTTTTGAATTTTAGTTTAGTGAGTATCAGAATCACCTGTGAGGAATGGAGAGAAGGCAGCTGAGGGAACTGCTTAAAAATGCTGTTTACTAGGACCTATGGCCAAAGATTCTGATATAACAAGCCAGATGTGGATCCCAGATATCTACAGTTTTAATGGTCTCCCTGGGGGCTTTCAAAAAAGATTCCCCAGCCACATCTGGAGCAACTCATCTTAGGACAGTTTGTCACTTGACATCATTGCCTGCCATGTGGCTTACACCATGTCGGACCTGTCTTCCCAGTGAGACCATGGATGCCAAGACCTAAGCGCTGCATGCAAATGAAGCCTGACAATTAAGCTACATAGTTTCCTCTTTCTTTTCTTTTTTTTCAATTTTATTGCAATCTAATTGACAAATAAAAATTATATACATTCAAGATATCTTACTTGACTTTTTGATGTATGCACGCATTGTGAAACGATCACCACGATCAAGCTAATTAACACATCCCTCACCTCACATAGTCACCATTTTCTTTTGTTGCTATTGTTCTTCTTTATTTTTAATCCCTCCTGGCACATAACATCAACTTACAATAGGCAAAGAGAGTCACTGAGCAGAAGATTATTAGATAAATAACTCATAGAAAATGATATGCTTTTGTTCAATGGTGAGAGACGTTTAACAAATGACAGTGAATTTTTAGGACAATGAAGGAACCAAAGTCAGGAGCAGCAAAAATCTCCTCTAGGCTGCCATGTCCCTAAAGGATGCTAAACTCCCTTTCAAAACAACTGGCTAGGAGAGGCCAAGCCTCAGTTAGACACATTAAACATGCCTCATGACAGATGTAAGTCTGAGTCCGGCTCCCTATGTCACTTTGATCATACTGGAGAACTTCTAAACATTTCAGAACTGACGTGCCACCAGAAGCAAACTGAGGCTTGAATAGGTCTGAGATCAGCTGATAATCCCTTGGAAACTTGAAAAAAGGGACAGAATGTGTGCAGACCTGCAAATTCCAAGAGGTCTCTATCCTGCCCAAGCTTACAGGATGTGACAGTTAATTTTATGTGTCAACTTGACTGGGTCATGAGATGCCCAGATTAAATAATATTTCTGGGCATGTCTGTGAGAGTGTTTCCAGGTGAACTTTGAACCAATAGCCTGAGTAAAGCAGATTGCCCTCCCCAATGTGCATCATCCAATCTGTTGGCCTGAATAGAACAAAAAGGTGAAGGAAGGGAGAACTGGCTCTCTTTGTACCTCACTGCTTGAGCTGGAACATCTTCTGCCCGAGGACTGGAATTTACACCCTTAGCTCTCCTGGTTCTCAGGCCTTTAGACTCAGACTGAACTATACCACCACCTGTCCTGGGTTTTCAGCTTATACATGGCAGATCATGGAACTTCTCAGCCTCCATAATCACACAAGTCAATTCCTTACAGTAAATCTCTCTATATGTATCTATTGGTTCTGTCTCTCTGGAGAACCCTAATACACAAGACCAAAATAAAGAAAGCATTTAGACTAGCGAGGACTCACTGAATCCAAGAGCATAAGAACATGTCTGATCACAGACAGTATCGTCCGGGTGTGAGAACAAAAAAATCTCCATGAAGGAGAAATAATGAAGAAGACATAGTTCCTGTTTGATTTATAGCTATATTTATATTTAAACAGGCTATGTATATGTATATATGTATACACACACCCACACATCAAAGAAAGTTTGGCATCAGATTCAGCAAGATGTTAATGATGATCATCTCTGAGTGGTGGAAACTCATCTCTGAGTGGTGGAATTACAGGTGATATTTATTTTCTTCTTTATACTTTTCCTGCACTGTCTGATTTTTAATCATTATTTATATAATAAAAAAATTCTTCCTGTTTTTAAAAAAATGAAGTAAAAATCAGACACTAGTGCTCTTATAGAACTAGCAATGGAAAACATCTACAATTAATGACTCAGGGTGAAGAGCTAATGTGAGATGAAATGGGGACACCTTACATATGGGTGAACTTGATTTTCCAGATCTCCAAATACTGTGGGTGAGTACTCAGGCATTCAACACAGATTGGGAGGGCGATCAGAACACTCGGAACATATTTTTAATTTGTTGCTGCTAATAATTTGCCTAAATATGCAAAAATGTAGATTTTTAAAAAACACCAACAACTAGCCCAAATCCCTTCACCTGCATATCTAATTACAATAGTAAGTCCAACTGGTCTCAATAATCCAGCAATATTCATACTAAGGCTCTACAGTTCCTTCTCAGGCCATCATGGGCTCCCTAAGCCCTTTTGAGTTTTTTTAAATTAAGTTTGGTTTGAGAAAAAATTTAAATATATATATATATATTTTGGCTCAACAATTTAACTTCTAGGACTTCACATTATAGATCTTTATACACTTTGCCAAAGTTACACAGGATGTTCACTGCAGAATTGTTTATAACAGCGAGAAGTGGAAATAAGGTACGTGGACTCCAACAGGAGGTGGGTGATAGAAACTGCAGTATATCTTGAGTTGGTATATAGTATAGATAGGATTTATATAATGCCCATAAGAATCACAGAGGTTAGTCTGCCTTGGATAATCCCAACAACATTTAAATTGATAAGACTCAGCAGAGGCAGAGAGAGAGTCAAAGCAGAGTGATTGTATGCTCCAGACCAGCAGGGAGAAGCAATTATTATAACACTTTCATTCACCATTTGACTGCACCCTTCCATTAAAAATTTAATCATTGGGGTTCACCTGGAAGCTAAAAGAAATGGTCAGGACCAGAGGTGGGGGGGAATTGTGTGAAGGTGGTCAAAAGGTATAAACTCACAGTTATAAGTACTAGGGATATAAAGTACAACATGATAAATATAATTGACACTGCTATATGCTCTTTATGACTGTTGTTAAGATAGTATATCCTGAGGGTTCTCGTCACAAGGAAAACACATTTTTTCCTATTTCTTTGATTTTGTAACTCTGTGAGATGGATATTCAATGACTTACTGGGGTCATCATTTCATGATGTATGTAAGTCAAATCATTATGCTGTACACCTTAAATTTACAGTGTCGCATGTCAATTTTTTCTCAATAAAACTAGAAGAAAAAAAATACAAGGCAAATAAATAATTGAAAATATGATAACCTTAAGTGACAACTCAGAACACAAATTGTGTAGATAGCATGATTACAACTACATAATGATATATAGCTATATATGTGTAGGAAATGCATCAAAACACTACCAGTTTAAAAAAAAAAGTGATCAGGGATGAAGAGAGAAGGTAGTCTAGCTCTGTTGGGTGATATATTTTAACCTCAGAAATGCAAAAGGAAAATAGTGACAAAATTATCCCCTATGATTACTGTCCATGCTACCTATGAAGTTCCTACCTGATTTTTCATACTAACTACTGTTCATGTTATCATTATGAAGCAAACTCACTGAAGAATGATATTTCATTTTTTGAAACCAAATGTATAGAGAGATTTAAAAACTCTTGAGGGACTCCCCTGCTGGCCCAGTGGTTAGGACTCTGCACTTCCACCTCAGGGGGGCATGGGTTCCATCCCTGGTTTGGGAACTAAGCTCCCACAAGCCACGCAGTATGGTCAAAAAATAAAAGAAAGACTGTTTATCCATGCACAAGATGAAAGGAGTCGGCAGCAAAAACACACATAGAACATTAAGTGAAAAGTGAAACTATATTTCAGCTGTGATGCGGAAGATGACAAGGCTACCGAACAGGGAGACTTCGAGGTTATGAGGACTTGACCTTTTCATTAGTGACTGGGCCAAGTCTGGAAAGAAGACATGGAGGAAAACAGAGTAGATTAAGGGAAATTATACAATTTCTTTTTCAAACAGGAACTTATTTTGAGTATTGCACATGCCCTATTTATAGCTTATATATTTTGACATATCTGTGTTCAAGCCAGAGCCATTTCATTCCTCCCTCTGTGCCAAAGGGCAGTCTTCTCTTTGGGCTCTCCTCAAGAACAAGGTTGATAATGTTTCCAAGGATATCATAGCAGATTGATTGATTCTAAAATAAAATCACACTCTGCAATCATGTAAACTTTACTGCATTAAAGGAACTTGGGAATTCACCTCCTATCTGTAAGGCGAGCTCTAACTGCTGAATTTCCCCATAATGTCCACATATCAGCCAATTTCTCTTTTGTTGCACTTTAAAAGGCCTTGCTCTGAATCTTTGTGCTACCCTTGAATTACCTAGTACAGTGGATTTAAAACTTCTAGACATCTATAAGAAACCTACAAGTAGAAGAGTTCCATTATAATGAAGCTGACATTAGACCCTTGCAATGCAACTTTCTCCAGTCTTCCATTGGTGTTGCCTTGACATTTCAGTGGTTCTCCATATAGTCAAGAAAATTTTTGTTCATCATCTGAATACTCACCACAGTATAATAATTCTTGGTAAGTGGAGTCGCTTCAAATCCTTTGACAGCCTTGGGGGAGAGAGGTCTCTCTGTGAAAAAGACATTTAAATTATGTTAATATCATACAAGTCTAAGATGAACATTTTATAACATAGGTCATCTAACATATTATAAATATTGTCAAGTGGAAGGCTCAAAGGAAATGTACATTTCTAAACAAATGAAGCTATAATCTTACTAAACTACAGATGGTCAAGTCACAGCTTCTAAATGACAGGGTCAAGGCAAGAACTTCAGATCCAGTTTGGGCTGTTTCTTCACTCATTTGCCTGTCCATTCAACTTATTATAAAACAGATAAGCAAAGGAATGCTAACCAAATACGTTATGTTTGTAACTTGCAACTAACCATACAAGAATAACATAATACAGATAATAGCAGCCATTCTTTCTTGGGACTGGCTGTTTGTTGTGCCCAGAATAAAATAATCAGAATCTTGAATACACTGAAAACTAGCAAGGAATTCGTCTATGTATCATTTTAATATCATTAATTGTGCTATAAAATGTTGCCTTTCTTTTACAAAGTTTGTCTTATCTATTAAACTCATGACTAAGAGACATCCCAGGAAGCTTTTTTGAAAAACAAAGAAACTACTTAATAAAAATACAGACAGGGGACTTTGGTGGTCCAGTGGCTAAGACTCCTCACTTGCACTGCAAGGGGATCAGGTTCAATCCCTGGTCAGGGAACTGAGATCCCCACAAGCCACCCTGTGCAGCCAAAAGAAATTTAAAAAATAAAAAATACAAGACAACAATCATAAATGTTTAACAGTGTCACTACAGACTATCTTCCTCACTCTCATTTTGTCCTTTGTTTTTTTTTTAATTTTGTCCTTTGTATCATTGCTTTATATTCCATTTTTACCTTGCTATATTATATTGTATGCTGCTTTATACTCCTTCTGAAGTATGGTACAGTATACATAACCAAGTATTATCATCAGGCCTTGATCTTTCCTTTTCTAAAAGTAATATTTTCTAGTTTTATATCTATGACATTCCACTCCTAAAAATGCAATATATAGAAAAGAAAAATCAACAATTAACCCGTCACCAAGAGCTAACCATCATCCACAGTAACGTTTTGAAATATGTCTTCCTATTCCTTTTATCATGTGTTTGTGAACACACACACACACACACACACACACAGTGATCTTTCTTAATCCACCTACAGCTTAACTCTCCTATTACAACACTATTTCATGAACATTTTTCCATTTAACCTTGATTTCTAATGATTTTTATATTTAAAATATCCCTTATGTTTACTTGGCACTTAACAGCTTTTAGGACATTTTATTTAATCTTTACAATGACCCTGTGAGGCAGAGATGATCTTCTCATTTTGCAGAGGTCACTAAAGTACAGAAGGGTGAGGTCAGCTGCCTAAGGGCATGAATTTGGGAAATGGCAGAGCCAAGACTGAAGCCCAGGTGTGTCTTGATAAGAGCCTGTGCTCCCAAGCAGCAGGACGTCCAGAGATGAAGCTACTGAAGGGCCTGGTCGATGGCATGAGCAGTGTTTCTCCCTCCACCTCGGAGCTCAGAGGGGCCATCAGTTCGATCTGGGATGGTCAGAGAAGACCTTGCTGGGCAGGGGGGTATTTGATCTGTCCCTGGATGGGGGCTAGAATTCAAACAGGCTGAGAAGACAGTAGAGCGTTTTCTCAGCAGGGAAGATTCCAGAAGCACAACTGTAGAAATGGCAACACTCAAGGCAGGGCTGTTCCTGCGACAGTGAACTGTCCAGCTGGGCCAGGCTGTGTAAAGTGGAAATACAGCAAAAACGCAGCCACGAGGGCCAATTCTCCCACTCCTCAGCGACAAAAAATGGGGCATTAAGATCTGCCTGGATCCACATGGTGGCTTCACGAGGCTTTACTGGATAAATCTGAGCAATGCAGAGCCACCCTGACTATTACTTGAGATTATAAGTGGCAGAGTCAGGACATGAACCCAAGTACTGTATTGACAAGTTTGGTGCTCGCCCCTCCACCACCACACTATGGTTTTGGACTCTTCAGCATACTTGAAATCAACAGTTACCAAATTCTTTTAGTTTTTATTAAGCAAGTTTTCTACAGTATAGCCCTGATGCTACTTAGAATTCAGTTGTTTTGTGTAATTATGACATAAACCAGTCTGATAAAAATAGAATATTCCAGAGGAACCAGCAAGATGTGGTCGCCTTTCGAAAGCAAGGCCAAAAGGAAGGGTAAACAGTAATGGAAAGTCTGTTAAGATGCAGAAGAGGAAAGGAAAGCCCAAAAGGAATTGGTCACTGCAATTGAAAAAAAACTGGTAACTATGCAAAGTAGAACAGGGAAACATGAAAGAAAACAATGACTGCCATGGAGATTCCTGGGTGGCTAAACATAAGGCTAAAAGAGCTGGTGCTTTGATAAGATCAATAAAATTGTTAACAAGGATTTACTGAATAGCCCAGGGGACTATATTCAGTATATTGTAATGACCTATAATGGAAAAGAATTTTTCAAAATATAGAGATATATACATATATATGTATAACCACATTACTTTGTTGTACACCTGAAATTAACACAATATTGCAAATTAATCACACTTCAATAAAAAAATTATAGTGAAAAAAATTTTAATAAAATAGTCAAACTCTAGCAAGACTGACAGAGGAAAAAAGAGAGAAGACACATACTGCCTATATGAGAAGTGAAATATGGGATATCACTACAGACTCTAGAGATGCCAAAAATATAATAAATAGTATGAACAACTCAAAACACATAAATTTGATAATTAGGTGTGAAATGGAGCAATTTCTCAGAAAACCAAAACTACCACAGTTCACCCAATATTAAATACACCATTTGAAGAACCTTATAACTATTGTGGAAATTGAATTTATAAATTTAAAACTTTGGAAAAAATGAAATCTCCAGGCCCATATGGTTCTAATGGGGAGTTCTACCAAATATTTAAGGAAGAAGCCATAGCAATTCTTCTCAATCTTTTCCAGAAAATAAAAGAATTCATTTTATAAAGTTCACTATTACACTGACACCAAAACCAGACAAAGACAGTACAAAAAATAAAACTGCAGACCCATATCCCTCATGAATTTCGATGAAAAAACCTTAACAAAGTATCAGTAAATAGAATTCAGCAATATTTTATAAGAACTTTATACCATGGAATTCATCCCATAGATACAAGTTGGTTAAATATTCAAAAATCAATAGATGAAATCCATGTTAGTAATAGTCTAAAAAGAAAAATCACGTGATAATATCAACGGATGCAGAAAAAGCACAGGGCAAAATTCAATACCCATTCGACAAAAACTTCCAGAAAGAAATAGGAATAAAGAGCTCCAACTCAATAAAGAGCATCTACAAAAACCTTACAGCTAGCATCTTACCTAATGGAGAAAAACCTATGGCTGAATGCATTCTGAACCCCAAGATCAGGAACAAGGCAAGGATGCCTGCTCTCACTCAGCGTTGTGCTGGAAGGTCTGGATGTCCCTGCAGTCTTGGTGCAGAATGGGGAATCAACCCCGAGAGAAGAAGGAAAACAGATTTGGAAGGATAAACTTGGAAAGTCTTTAAAAACGTAGCCTTTGCAAACAACCGGCCCCATGAAAAAATTCAAGGGGTGGATGCAAAGAGAAAAACACCAGTACTAGGTTTCAGTGACAGCTCTTGCCTCTTGTTCCTCCTTTGCCCTCTAACCCCCAGCCCACCACTGCCTACTCTTACCACGTGTGGTCTTAGCTGAAACCCACTCTCAGCGAGACACGCAGAGAAGGAATGAATACGTGGAGGTTCAGAAGAGACAAGTTCAGTCCCTGGGGGTGGTTCCAAGTGACAGAAGGGGGGTCAATTTTCCCTCCCCAAAATGTCTCTTTGGCACGTGGATTATGTTGAGCTGAAAACAATCAAGGCTCTAAAGACTCAAGAAGTCTTTCTTTTTGCCTCCCCTTAGGTGCCTAGAGAATTTAGGTAGAGGGCCTGTTCCCAGAACAGAGCTATCAGCAGAGACATCTGCAAAGAACATGGGCTGGGGGTGGTGGGGACAACTCTTGGAGATCAGAGTCCACTCTGTGTTCCATGGTCTCTGCAAGGCCCAGCAAACATTTATTTGCCAAACATTTGCTTTTCCATCTCTATGTCAATTGCCTTCCTCCCCTTTGAAGTCTCAAACCACTACCCCCAACACCCTCTTTTATCTTTAGCTGAAGATGGTATTTAAGGTGAACGTTTCACCATTTTGGCAACTTACTCAGTTCCCCTGGGTCTCTCCCACGTAGACATATTATTAAAAATTTTTTGTGATTTTCACTTGCTGATCTGTCTCTTATCAATTTCAAAAGAACCTAGAAGGGTAGAGGAAAACTTCTTCCTCCCCAATATAACCTAACCAGAACTAATATGAAAATATAAACCTTTTAGGTGGTGTTTCTAAGGCCATTAAAAAACTGGTCAATTCAATTCAATCAACAAAAAAGAAATCAATCAATGTAGTGAAGAATTCAAATGGGTTATTTAGCATAACTCAAACAACAACAGTGTCACACAGGTATAGACGTTAAGCAACCTTCCTAGGGCATTATGCTAAGTGAAATAAATCAGAGAAAGACAAATACTATACTGTACAATATGACGTATACATGGAATCTAAAAAATAAAACAAACTAGTGAATACAACAAGAAAGAAGCAAACTCACTGATACAGAAAACAAACTTGGTGACCAGTGGGGAGAGGGTAGGGGAAGGGGCAATATAGGGATAGGTGAGTAACAGGTACAAACTATTAGGTATAAAATAAGCTACAAGGATATACTGTACAATATGAGGAATACAGCAAATATTTTATGATAACTATAAATGGAGTATAACCCTTAAATATTGTGATCACTATATTGTATAATTTATATAATACTATACAATTGGGTACAACTGGGGCTTCCCTTGTAGCTCAGCCGGTAAAGAGTCTGCCTGCAATTCAGGAGACCTGGGTTCAATCCCTGGGTCAGGAAGATCCCCTGGAGAAGGAAATGGCAACCCACTCCAGTATTCTTGCCTAGAGAATCCCATGGACAAAGGAGCGTGGAGGGCTACAGTCCATGGGGTTGCAAAGGGTTGGACATGACTTAGCGACTAAACAACAGTAACAAATATTTCAATTAAAAAAATGTTCCAACTGTTAGGAAAAAAAGAAATCATCCTTATTCCTATGTAATGATCCTTTTCTCATTAACTCTCCATTCATTCCTCTCCCTCGCTAAGGTATATGCCTGTTGGCGGTGAAAAGTTAAAAAGAAATCTAGTGATAACTGGTTTTCTCTGGATGTGAAGGATCTGTGTGATACACCCTGGGGATTAAAACAGGAAGTCTAAATATAAAGCCCAATCATGGTTTTGGATTAGAATAAATAGGAAGAGTCATTTCTTAATCTGCCTTAATACAAATTTAATTAGCCATCTACCTAATCCCCTCATTTGACATCTATATTTACCTGCAAAAAAGAAGTTTTAGAAGGATTTATTGACTCCTTAACTGAATCAGCTGAAGAAAACAGAACTTGCTTAAAATATCTGCTCCAATCATATTTGCCTCAATAGGCAGGGAAATTTTAATGCAAAGTCCTGATAAAACCTTCACCCTTTCTTGGTAACAAAGACAAAAATTTTAAGGGGAGATATAACCTACTGTGTTACTGAGATATAACTTACTGCGATGTAGTGACAAACATGATTTTGGTGTGTAAACAACAAGGTCATTTAGAAGTTACCACTAATTTTGAAGAAAAAGACTGAAAACAGGATAAATCGCTAATTTTCTTATTTATAATATATCTGAGTTAAATGAAACGATGGAGAAAAAAGAGCTTCTGTAGTTTATATAATGACTAAGTTATTCATACATGTACTTTTCAAGAAGTAAGACCCTTGAAAAAAATATTTTTTCCTCAAAATGGGGTTTATTTTTCTCATGTGACAAGAAATTGAAAGGTGGCCAGCAGGACTGGTAACAAGAGCTTCCTAACGTCACCTGTGTCTGAGTTCTGTCATTCTCGCGGAGAGGCTTTTGTTATCATGGTCACAAAAAGTTATTCTATCTTCAGCCTTAAACTCATATTGAAAGATGTGTGTGTGTGTGTAAAATATTACACTCAAATATTCTATTTCTCAACTTTCTACAGTAGTAGAGTGGTGGTTCTGTAAGTCCTCAGAAATCAACCTCCTCCAGAAGAGAGGAAGAAACTGTCTCCAGGGCTTTGGCCATAATTATCTCTAGACAAAAGTTACAGAGGATTTCTCAAACTTAAAAATCCATTCCCCAAGGGCAAACTTACCAGAGCATGAAGTGCTCTTGTCAGTGGAACAAAACTCTGCACAGCTCTCCACCGCGGAGCCAGCAGAGCCATCTGCGGGCTGAGGGTTGCCTGGGACTGGAGTTCCTTTGTTTGATTTCTAAGACAAAAGAACCTGTAGCATCAGCCTGAATTGCAGGCTACCATGAATGAGTATTCCAGAATTCCTGACTCTTCCAGTGATCTCTGTGTTACACATCTGACCCAACAGTAAGCAGGTAGAGATCACAGAAGTCCTCTGTTCCATGCCTGATTCAACTTTATAAAGGACCCAGAAGTTGTATAGCAGAGGGGTTGAAAATTCCAAATTGAAGGTTTCGTTTCTTTGAGCTACACATTTAATCTAGAAATCATTTTTAAAGACTCTTTAAAGATAAATGTTCTTTCCTAAGTGGTCACATCACTATGGATTTTATGGAAAAACATTCCAAAGTTGACAAGTATCTTCTAAGAGTTAGTCACTCAGTCGTGTCTGACTCTTTGTGACCCCATGGACTATAGCCCACCAGGCTCCTCTGTCCATGGAATTCTCCAGGCAGAGCATACTGGAGTGGGTAGCCATTCCCTTCTCCAGGGGATAAAACAGAATAACATTGAGTTTATATTGTCCTTCAGCAGCATTCTAAGTAGATTGTGGCCTTCTTACTGTTTTGGACAGAAAGGTATGGGTGGCAAAGGATTCAAGTTGGCAAAGAGCTGATACCTACTTTCCCAACAAGATGTTTGCATTACACCAAGTTAATCTCCTCCACAGTCCCTTAAACACTCTCCACTTGAACTACCACAGATCTTTCATGGTTTTCATTCTCCCCAATCACTACAACTTATATCGTCGTCCTCTCTCTTTTGGACCTATCCACACGGCCTCCGTGTCTTTGAGGGTTCAGCTCAAGTCCTATCTCCTCCAGGAAGCCTCTCCCAACCTCTCCAGTCACAGTGCACTCTGTCCACTGATGATCTGCTATCTATTTGACACTTCATCATCCACCACTTTGTAGTGTCCATTGGCAGTTTAATCTCCAGCTCTTATCTCTCTCCCATGCTCTAAATTCATCCTGCCAACCTGCTAGAAATCTTCAGAATGATAACCTGCTGGTGCCTCCACTCAACATGTCCAAAACAACTCATCATCTTCCAGTACCAATCAGCCCCAACACACACACACACACACACACACACACACACACACAACCTCCTATCTTCTCTGTTAAGGGAGTTCAGCATGTACCAAACATTCCCTATGTCTAAAGCACTACATTAGGCACTATGGACACAGAAAGATATACAAATGTGAATAATTTCCGTTTGACCTCCTTGTCAGGATGAGCTGGGTACCTCTCTTCTGCGCACCATTCTCCAGACTACCTTGTATTTAGAACTTATCATTCGATATGCTAGTAAGACCATCTCCTCACAAGACTATGAACACTACGAGGGCAAGAGGCATGCCTCAGGTTTCTGTGCCTCACTGGTGCCCTCATCATAGAACTGATATCCTACTTCTGGCAAATAAACCTTTGCTGCCCAGCTAGGTGGATGACACTGCATGCCCTTAAGGAGCTCACCATCAACCTGGACCCCTAGACTTGGCACTATGTTCACCTCTTCCCTTTCCTCGTAGCTAATCATCAGCAAGTTTTCTTGATTCTGTTTTCACAGTATCTACTGTATCCATCCACTTTCTCTTCTTCTCCACGGTCATCAAAGTCGATTGCTGGGACCTCAGCAGTAGTCTTTACTGCTTTCCCCACATCCTCCTTGATTATCCCCACCACTTCCTTGCCATCCAGCCCCAACATCACCACTAGAAATATTTCTCTAAACCACATGCAATCCCCGACTTGCAGCTTGTCACTGACAGCCTTCTTAAAGTAGCTCCAGTCACACCCCTTCTCTTCACTCACCTGACCCTCAGCCCAAATCCTCCTACCACTCACTCCATGCTTCCCTACTTCTCAGCTTTAACTTAGTAACTGCTTCTATCCTCTGCCCATCAGAAGCCTCTTTTCATCATTCAAGACCCAAGTCAAGTGGTTCCTTCCTCTTAGGTTACTGTTAATCAAACAATTTCTTTACTTTTCCAACCGCTTTGTACATATAACTTTTGTGACTCTGTCCTAATCTGTCATGTACACACCTATCCTGACTACTATACTGCAAAAAGTCCTTGGGGGCAGAGTCCATGAGGACAGATTATTACAACCCCCTCCCCACCAAGTGGGCTTTCAGGAGACCCAAGTTCAATTCCTGGGTCAGGAAGATCCCCTGGAGAAGGGATAGGCTACCCACTCCAGTATTCTTTGGCTTCCCTGGTGGTTCAGATGGTAAAGAATTCGCCTGCAATGCAGGAGACCTGGGTTCAATCCCTGGGTTGGGAACCCTGGGTTGGGAAGATCCCCTGAAGGTGGGCATAGAAACCCACTCCAGTATTCTTGCCCAGAGAATACTCATGGACAGAGGAGCGTGGTGGGCTACAGTCCGGGGTTGCAAAGAGTCAGACATGACTGAGTGGGTAAGTACAGCACAGCCCCACCCAGTACCCATGAAATACTCAACGAACAAGTTGAACAGAATTGAATGACCTGCCCCACAACATTCATTCATTTTACTAATATTTGCTGAGCCAAACCAACAGAAAAAAACATCTCTGCCCTTGTGGCACTTATATGCTAATGGTATAATACAGATGGAAAATGAAATAAATAAGTAAATATACATTGTTAGAAATAAACGGTAAAAAAAAACAAACCTACAAAAGAGAAAGGGGACAAGAGTAGAGGGAACAGGGTCCGATTTCCCCCTGGGTGACCAGATAAGATGCTACTTCGAAGTCAACAAGGGAGCAAAGACCTGAAGTAGGTAAAGGTGGAGGGACAGCAGGTGAGGCAGAAACCTGTCTGGAACAGGCAACCAGGAGGCCCGCGTGGCTGAAGTGGGACAGGTGAGGGGGAGAGAGGTCAGAAAGAAGGTCAGAGGGGACACCAGAGGCCAAATCCCGGAGGCCATGTAGAGTATTGGGATGACCTTGACCTTCACTGCTTTTGAGATGGGAGCCATTACAGTACTCAAGTTACATTTTAAAAGGATCATTTTAAAAGTACCCTCTCAATCATTTTAATAGTGCTCAAGGTACATTTTGAAAGTACCCTCTGGCTACTGAGTTTAAATTACACTATAGGAGTGACAAGGACAGGGGCAGGGATGCCAGTTAAGAAGCTACTGCAATGAACTAGGTGGGAAGTGGTCCATACTCTTCCAGTCCTAGGCATTCCCTGATGGGCAGGCCTCCTGACCCCAGTTAGCCAGACCTATTCTTGACAGCTGGAAAAGAGTTTCTAAGGGTTAGGTTCCCCGGGTGCTCAAACAAGAGCCAGAGCTTGCCAAGTGCATCCTTAACTGAGTTGTAAACCAAAGAGAGTTTAGGAAAAACTCAAAGAGAAGGGGTCCAAGACCAGGACCAACAGCTCAGGGTGGTTGGTTCACAAGAGAGGAGCCAGACTACATGCTACAAGGCATCTCAGTAAGGGGCACGATAAGTAGTGTGGCATGCTGTCTGCTACCTACATCCCCTCAACAATGCTTGGGATTCCCAGGCCAGGCCAGGAAGCAAGCGCTGTTCCTTTTACTTTTCTGATGAAGGCATTGAATCAGTGAACAAAGTTAGGGTGAATTTGTCAAATTATTTAGAGATGCTAACAATCAGATTATTCAAATTAAAAGATAAAAAAGGGGTAAAAATCGGCTGTGAAAATCATCAAAACCAAGGAAATTCCAGGCAAAGCCCACGAAAATACTTCAGGGCTCAACAGAAACTCCTTGATTCCCAGTACTAAAAGATACTAAGACATTTGCACACACACATATAATTATAAATCTGTTAGTAAATACTCATTCCATTAAAGGAAATGCTCCACCTTCACCCAACACACAACACAGAAAAGCATGAAGCTAAATTTTAGCTCAAATACTTTAGGGAAAAGCTCCTAACAGTGGTTATCTGGAGGAAGAGATGAGAGGGGAACTTTTATTATCTCCATTATCTCTTTTGATAAGTTTTAACTTATAGTGAGCCTATAATCTTATTATATAATAGTATTAATTTTGAGGTATTAAAAAAGCAAAAAAGACATCGACCAAGGGAAAAAAATATACCAAGGAGCTAACTACTCAAAAGGAGCCCCTGGGTAAATAGTCTTGAAGCATGAAGAGCTATAATAGTGTGAATAACTGAACCTTATTTTATCTGTATTATGACATTTTTATAATGCTAGGGATTTTTGTTGGTTTTGTAATATAAGCAAGATTTCGTTTTTTGAAGAATAAAAGGCAAGTAAGTTACCTAAGAAAGTTCTAGAATGATTACTGATGAGTGATTAGATTGCATTTCTCTGGGTATCATCATGAAAAAGGGTAAACGGTTAGCAGTGTGCAATGAGTTTAAGGGCAATCTTATTCAGAATCAAAGTGGTCAGACAGTTTCCTGCAGCCTTGTGATTGTTATTTCTCCTACATATCTCTGAGACATTTAGACTTAAGTCTGCTCGAAGAGCTTAGGGCTAAAAAAGGAAAGTGAGCACATGGCCTCTCTTATTATTGTATTCTGCCATCATCAGTGATTCTTGGAGTAGCAGGAAGGACTTTGTAGATGGGCTACATGGGCTAGAATTAGTAGCAGAAGGGGACATAGTTAAGGTGGAACAGTTGTCTAAGCTTTGAATTCTTTTGCTTTTTTAGTTTTTTGCCGCCTTGATGTAATCCAAATACAACTTGGCTTCAAAATATCTAATCACAGATTTTTTTCCCCCCAGTTCTGTGCTAGTCTTTTTTACATATACCAGTACAAACAATTCTGTGAACCAATGAAAACTGCAAGATTTTCCGTCCAAAGACCAAGAAAATAGAAGAGTCAGAGTCAAAAAAGCTTTGAAAAGATTGACTTACCACTGGATTTAATTTCTCGGACATAATTACTAGGGAACCAGCCCGTTCTCCCATTTAATGTGCCTTCCCACCAGCCTCCTTCTTCAACTCTAGTGACGTAAATGATGTCCCCTTTACAGACAGACAGCTCATCTTCATTAGTCTGCTTAAAGTTGAATCTTGCCTTTACTATCAACTGGTGACTTCCATTTTCCGTCATCTCCTGGAGAAATAAAAGTCACACCAGATTAGGTACTCATCTCAACGAGGCTGGGGCAGAAATTCTATGAATTTAGACAAATAAAGTAGGGTGACCAAGGATAAAACCCCAGATCTATCTCAGCCTTGAATCTTTAACTTAGGAATGGGCCTAACATAGGTAGGCCTTGCAGGGGCACAGGCAGTGAGAAGGGGACTAATAAAGTCCTCAAAATTGTAGGCAAACTTTTGCATTTGTGAGAATGCCTATTTTGAAGGGGGTCATGCCTTCACTTCCTTGTCCCCCACCAGTTATCTAAAGATACTACTTTTATTTTTTTGGCCACACCACTCAGCTTGTGGGGATCTTAGTTTCCCAACCAAGAATCAAAGCCAGGCTCCCCACAATGGAAGCATGGAGTCCTAATCACTGAACTGCCAGGGAATTCCTGAAAGATACTTATTTAAATGAGCTAGGAAACAAA
Organism: Muntiacus reevesi; assembly: GCF_963930625.1. Lineage (NCBI taxonomy): Eukaryota > Metazoa > Chordata > Mammalia > Artiodactyla > Cervidae > Muntiacus > Muntiacus reevesi. The sequence goes on along the minus strand of NC_089271.1, from coordinate 115,457,581 downwards.
GTAGATTAATAAACTATCCCACTCTGCCTGTACCCAACACCCAGACAAAGTCTTACATAATTACATGACCAAGATTAGGTACTAAACTCCTCTCATAAAATCTGCCTCCCACCTCCCAATTACTAAGAATATCTTAAATTGGCTAAGGCTTAGTCATATGCAAAGATCAAATATCCCATAGTTACCCAAGTCAGGAGCTCTTAACCTGTCACAGGTCCCTGAGAAGATGATAGCACAATGTGCCTTTACCCAAAACAGAGACTAGTAAGTTCAGGGAGAAGATTTTGCATACAATTTGAGAGGACCCAAGGGGTATGGAACCGTACAGTGTTCATCAGCTTCTGAAAGGGATCTCTGATCTCAAAAGGTTAAGTGCTTTGGAAGTAATTAAAGTACTTTGGAACTAATAGCTCCTGATGGCTTAAAGCAAGTGGGTGGATTTTGACAAGGAATAAAGGTCTCAAAAGAGCAGAAGCTAGGGTGCTTCCTTCCAAAAGAAAGCTCCCATTAAGACCAAATGCAATGATAACTGAGCCATCCCAATACAGGAGCTCCTCTCGAGCTCAATAGGAACGCAAAGAGAAAAAGAAAATGGCAGTGATGCTGATGAGAACAAGTAATATATATTGATTGTCTGCACTGTGCCAGGCGCTATTTAGTTCTCTAATAAGCTGGGGGCAGGGGGCGGGGGTTACGGGGAAATAACAGCAAACTTCCCTCAGGAAGTCGGACTAAGAGCTGACATTTGCATAGGGTTCTCAGTTGCTCAATTCTAGAAAGGGATGGGCTTCCCTGGTGGCTCAGACAGTCAAGAATCTGCCTGCAATGCAGGAGACCTGGGTTTCAATCCCTGGGTCAGGAAGATTCCCTGGAGAAGGGAATGGCTACCCACTCCAGTAGAAAGGGATAGAACTTTGAGGCTTCCACCCTGACTTTCTGACTCTGTGGCCCACATGCCTTTGATGCATTCCCTTGGGCCAGCCTGAATTGGGGTGAGGTTCCAAATTCATTTTATCACAACCCCCAAACCAACAGGATGGTATCTCACCACCTATGGAGATGTAACAGAGACAACCATCAAATTTTATGGATTTAAAAACAGGCCAGGGGAATCGGGGACCATACTTACCACTGGCTTTGACTGCCTTTGCAGTCCTGGAGCTGTGCTAGAAACTGCTCCCTGTGGGTTTGTCTGAGAACTATTAGCAGCGCTAAGAGAAGAGGAACGTCCACATGGCCTTTCTGAGAGCTGATCTGTGAAAAGAGGAAAAGGCACCGTAAAGAGAGCCCCTTGTGTCAGAAAAACGTCTCCAGCAAAATATTATCTTTCACGGGACATTATCAAAGGCAATCTGACCAGACTTCTAACTGTTCCATGATGAACATGCTGAGCTTGTTTCATCCCCCCTTCCCTCCCTTGCAGTGGCCAACTTCTTTCTTAACCTTACTGGCCATTGTTCTCCAGTAGAATGAAAAACAGCAACACAACCACATTTTCTCTTAACCCGTTTATCTACAACTCTTTGCTCTTGAACCCGTTGCAACAGTATGCCCTGTGATCCCCAGCAGAACTATATTGGGTACCAAACAGCTGTCTGTGGCTCTTATTACTTTGAAATATTTTAAATTTCTTGCTTTGTTTTTTGGCCCATAACTGAGTGGTTCTTTTCTTCCTCACATGGAGCAGTCTATGTGGCACATATAATGTCAAATCTCCCTTGTGCCTGGGGGATGGGAGAAAGAGAATGGGAGACAACGTGTGTCTGGGAAAGATGCAGTCTTGATACTAGAATCTTTTTTTTAACTCAAACTCAAGAGTCTTTTCCTTGAAACCATGTGAAATTCGATCAGCCCAGCGCTGAGTTGGGTGTTTTCAGAATGCCCAGAGCATACTAAACGGAGGAGTTGGCTCCCTGACAAATTCAAATGAGAGTTCTTTTCCTCTCCATTTATTTTTAAAAGATATAAACTGCAAAAGTCTAAAGCCCAAACAATCCCTAGGCGACAAGCTCAGTATCCAAGTAATTTCCTTGATGCTGTGGGTTTTAACTTTCACCTCCTTGTATTTTATAAATATCTGTGGCAAGGGAAGAGACTGTAAAACTTGCTAGGAGAGTTTGGCAAAGGAACATATAATTTGTATGGCATAATGTTAGAATTATACGATCCTCCCTGCCCAGAACTGGATAGTTGTCATGTGTGTTAAATATAGTTACTTGAATTAGCTGTACTTTCTGCTACACGCCTTGCAATAGCGCCAAAGCATTTTCTTCCAGAAAGCAAAAGAACAACTTCAGAGAAGTATTTTTACATTTATTGCTATTATATACAGCTCTTTTGACTAAAACTGTAATTACTTGATAGCTTCCTAGATGCTCCAGCCTCTTTGGCACTTGATTATATTGTCTGTTCTTGTTCTGTAATTGTTTCACGTGGGTAAGTCGAGTCTCCCTAAATAGATGGTAATTTTCTCCAGGGCGGGGACCACGTCTTACACTTCTTTTGTAGCACCTGGTGGTGCTGGGCACACAGCGTGTTGACTTTCCAGTATTTTGAGCAGCAAGACCCAAGTTGGAGCATCGGGGCTCTAGAGTCAGTGAGATGTGGGTCTGAATCCCAGATCTGCTGCTTACTTTCTACTCGAGCCACTATGGGCCTGACCTTCTTTATCTGTAATATGGACCTAATACTGACACCTACTCCACCTACTCCCAGGCTTGTTTCAAAGATTGAATGAGACTACTGATGGCTCTTAGGACAGCCATGACCCGTGGTAAGGGCTCAACGTATTTTAACTATGGTTATTATTGTCCTGCTCTCAGTAAGATACTGTAGCATGGAAGGAAAGAAGCTATCCTTTAAGGTTATCATCATTTGGTTCACATGTACTAGGATTTACATATATTTCATTCTACCAATGTGATGGGTACTAAACACTTAAATAAATGATATTCTTTTCTCTCACTATGAACCTGAGGTTTCATTTCCAGTGCAAGGTTACTGAAGGGTTCCTTAACATGGACAAAGACATACTGAAAACTATGAGAAAAAAGAATATGTCTCTGGCGGGGAAAGGGAAGTAACGGCTGCATTTTGTAAACTTTATGAAAAAAGGAACTGATCTTTTTCCTTTTAATTTTCTGCCTTGTTATACTCAGGGGCCTATTTGATAGCTTTGAATGAAATTGCTTCTTGATTCTTATTATATTAAGGGCATTAGAAAAACATCTGTAATAGTTATGTTGAAATCCTAAAGTATGACGAATTAAAGCATCTGGCACCCATGGGGTTCTTTTAAGGGGAAGAGAGAAATCTGTCCCAAGGGCACAGTTGTGGCCATAGTCGGATCCTAGAGGAATCAGAGACACGTGAACCCAAACATGTCACCCAGAACCCCCCACCCATTTCAAGCCCTACTTACCTTCTGTTGCTTTGTTGACAGCTAAAAGAGTGTTCAGAACCTTGGAGAAATTGACCCCTGCATAAAGGTCATCAGGATCAAATATCTATGAGAAAGGAAATTGAAACTGTTAAGACACTGTAAGTATTCAACTCAACAAACCAAACTATCAGAAGGCCACTTCCTCCAGCTCTCAGGGGAAAATAATGTAAAAGCCAAGACCCAAACCTCTGTATACCTTTGGGAAAAAATGAAAGCGGCAGCAAAGCCGCCTAATGACATGTGGCAGCCATCAGTGAGTCAGAGAGAAGCAGTAATGGGAAATGAGAACTACGCCGAGTGCAGGGCCCACCAGGAAATGCACAGACCTGCTCTTCTGACCTGAACCCATCAATACTCTCGGCCCAGTTACCGGAAACCCTGTGCTGGGTTACAGTCAGTGCCCATCACCTACCGAAGGAGGGGGAGCCTTTGTGACACCCTTTCCTCAGTACAGTTTATTCACTGTTCTCAGCCAGGCACTATCAGCAGTGCCTTCCTCTCTTCAGTCCCTCCTCACTGCGGCCACCCACTGGGTCCCAACTTCACACTGCCCAAACTTCCAGCCTAGGCCTGCCTCTTGCTCCCAGCCTCAGTGCCCAGTTTCTGCCGCTTGACCTTGCCCCTCTCAGCTCATCTTCATGGATCTGACCCTTGGCCAGTCTGAGCCTCTAGGTTCTTCCTGGCCTTAGGTAACTTTTCCGGATATGACCTCTGGCCTTCCTGGTATTGCTCAACTGCTGGCAGCAAAACACTGAAGAAATACAATATTTCACTTGGCCAGTTGCAACCATCATTCTGATATCCCACTGTCCCTAGGGAAGATACCAAGCAGTTACTGTTTTAAAGACAATTGTTCATTTAAAAGTATATTCAATATCTTGTAATAATCTATCATGGAAGTGAATCTGAAAAGGAATAGATCTATAGATGTATAAGTGAATCACTTTGCTGTACATCTGAAACATTGTAGATCAACTATACTTTAGTAAAAAATAATTTCACAAATTTAAGAATAAAATTTCAAATGCATTCAATGTATTAAAGTGTATGGAGATATCTTCTAGTTTCATAAATGTGTATTTGAAACTAGAAGTCTGCTCAAGGACAGGTTCAACCTACTAATCTGCCAGTCAATGATACAGATCTATGTATGTTTTAGTGGCTAAGTCTTATTCGACCCTTGTGACCCCATGGACTGTAGCCTGCCAGGTTCCTCTGTGCATGGGATTTCCCAAGCAAGAATACCAGAGTGGGTTACCATTTCTTTCTCCAGGGGATCTTCCCAATCCAGGGATCAAACCCACATCTCCTTCATTGGCAGGCAGATTCTTTACCACTGAGCAACCTGGATTCCCAGATTTATATATACATATCTATTGTGCGGTGCCATGCTGTGCTCAGTTGTATCTGACTCTTGGTACCCAATGGACTGTGGCCCACCACACTCCTCTGTCCATTTCCAAGGCAAAAATACTGGAGTGGGTTGCCATTTCCTTCTCCAGGGATCTTCCTGACCCAGGGATCGAACCCACATCTCCTGCATTGGCAGGTGGATTCTTTACTACTAGCACCACCCTCCAATGCTTAACCAGATGCCCACTTTGTGGATGGAAATACACCTTCTTAAAACATTTGGTTCCAGAATGTCAAGAAGTTTGCATCCTTTTTTCCCCCAGTGTAGTGATGGGAATAAAATGTACCTTTTCATGTGGGGCATGGTTGGTAATGAGCCTAAGATTCTGAAGGATCTGTCTTCCCATCAGGTAGAGACATTTGTTCCATTTCTAATCTGCATGTTTTCTGGGAGCTATGTCAAGATCCAATTTTATCTTCTTTGTGTACATATTCTTTAAGACCTAAAATCTGTCTCTTGAGTGAAAATATATAGTATCCATTTTTTTCCCACATTTGGGAGGGAGGCCGTCAGTGTAAACAGTATATGCAAATGTGGGCCTCTTCTGAGACTCACAAGTCTATTTAATCAATGAACGTTTTGCATTCAAACTTAAAATGACTGACGAGCCCAATCACATCTAAAAATGAGATCCTAATATACTTCTAGCAAAGGGGAGATGTCAATATTACTAAAGAGTTAAAGGACACTACAATCCAAATATGTTCCTGAATGCTACAATCTAAAATGCAAAGGTTTCCAGGAATAAATGGATAGGCATTCTGTTTTAGTTTGCCAAGATCTGAGTGAACAAGATGCAGCAGACCCTAGAGAGACTATCAAGTATCCCATGGGATTCCAGACTTCTTGCATCTCCCTTAGAAGTGATATCAATGGGAAAGTGTTAATAACATGTATGCCAAAATGGTAACAAAGCAAAAAACTCCTAGTGGGAGTGTGAGCATGTGTATGCATGTGGATGTGTGTATTGGGTAGATGTGGTGGAGATGAGTAGTGTCTAAAATAATAAATGGATGTAAATATTAGCAGAAAAAGGCCGAGAACTGTGATTAAAAAAAAAATCCACCTTTCTTTTGAGGTTGCTCCTTATTCAGGTTAATTGACCTCCTATAGGCGACCACACTGGCAATATTCACTTGTATTAGTCGTTGTTTAGTCGCTCAGTCATGTCCAACTCTTTGCAACCCCATGAACTGTAGCCTGCCAGGCTCCTCTGTCCATGGGATTTTCCAGGCAAGAATACTAGAGTGGGTTGGCATTTCCTTCTCCAGGGATCTTCCCGACCCAGGGATTGAATCCACATCTCCTGCATTGGCAGGCGGAGTCTTTACCACTGAGCCACCAGGGAAGCCCCTTTGTGTTGGTACTTGGCTGAATTTGAGAATAAAGACACTGATCAGAAAATGAAACATGCATCAGCAAGAGGCACTGCATCTGCTTGAGGGAAGCTGGCTGCACTATACGCAGTTCCCTTTTTTAGAAAACCTCAATACACTAGAATTTACCCACAGATGCTGTTCTGAAGCACTCGGAACTACATAGGAAGAAGTTGGAAGGGGCCTCTCGGGACGAGTAGAGAAGGCAAAGTCTGAGGGTTATGATTTCTGTGCCAATGGAAAGTTAGAACCATGTCACCCTCCACTGCACCACACCCTCACGAGCCTCACGTGGAAAAACACGGAACATTCCGTTCCAGACCTTCTTCCTCGCTCTTAAGATTGGTCACCTACTAAAATGGAAATACTGTCTATAGAAAGTGCAATACTTTCAGCTGCCATCAGTCTTTTACACCTTAGTGGAAATGAGAGGTGTGTGAGACCAAGTTTAGAGATGATGATGTGGAGAAAAACCAAGGGCACTGGCACCTAGCTTGGAAAAAGCAAGGGAGACTCCCCCACCATGGAGAGGTTATGAGGTAACTAGATTCCAATACAAGTCACTTGCCTAGGATTAATCCCAATCATTTACATGTACAAAATGGAGAACCAATTCCCCTTTTCTATCTGCAAAGCACTGGGATGGTGAAAAGGTAATGCAAATTTGTGCTCAGATGCTATATGTGATTTCCCAATACAATGGCCAGATGACACGCATCTCTGGCTTCTCTATGCAAGCTTCATGCACCTGTTTGGTGTCTCTGGTATGAAACTGAGCTTCAGATTAGCTGAACTTTATTTTTTTTTAATTTTTTTTTTTTTTTTTTTTTTGTCCACACGATGCAGCATGTGGGATCTTAGTTCCCCGACCAGGGATTGAACATGTGTTCCCTGCACTGGAAGCATGGAGTCTTAACCACTGGACCACCAAGCAAGTCCCTAGATGAACTTTCTTGATACTTATTTTGGTGCAGAAATTAGCTGCTTAGTTCCAGTTGGATCTGTGAAGGTTGGATGAACAGCAGGATTCCCTCCCTCCATTTACCGCTACTGTGAGGCAGACAGGAAAGAAAAGATTGCTTCTTAGACTACAGCTCAACAGTTTCAAGGTCCCAGGCCTGTCATGGAATGAGGCAAGGTTCAAGAATAACAACAACAAAAAAACATTTACTCTACACTGGGTAAGCAATGGAAAGACAGGGAGTAAAGTCCATTAAAGATTTTAAGTATTTACATAGAGCCAGCCTAAGGTCTAATCCTACATCAGCAGCTGAAATCAGACAAGGCCTTTCATTTTTAAATGTTTCCCCACATTTTTCCATTTTGGATACCCACAATGGCAGCAAAACCTATTTTCCATCCACTAAACACCAGGTGTTAATTCTGAACCATTAGGGATCTGCCAGTATAAGCTGCACAGAAGTTAATATTTATATGGCTTTACAAATAGATCCTTTTTGGAGGAGTTTTCAGTTTCAACATGTATGCTATTTTATGACATCCTCCCTAAACTGACAAAAGTAAGGAAGTGCAGGAGAAGACACTCCCCCAACCATTTGGTGATCTTACTGCTACAATTTCCTGATTTACTGAGCCCTTGCTATGTGCTATGGGCTGACACCATCCATTCATTGCCCTCGATTCTCCCAGCAAGCCTGTAATCTGGGTACAGTTATTTTTCCCATTTTAGAGATAAGTAAATGGTGACTCAAAGTAAGTAGTTAAGTCACAAAGCAAGAATGTGATGGAATCAATAAAAATATACAAGAAAGTGCTCTGAGGAGCATTTTAGCCCTGTATGCATACTTGAGAAGTTTTACTGTGTGTATGTTAGTTGCTCAGTCATGCCCCAACTCTTTGCAACCCCATGGACTGTAGCCCATCAGGCTCCTCTGTCCATGGGATTCTCCAGGCAAGAATACTGGAGTGGGTTGCCATTCCTTTCTCCAGGGGATCTTCCTGACCCAGGGATCGAACCCAGGTTTTCTGCATCGCAGATAGCCTCCTTAGCATCTGAGCCACCATGTTTTCCTGACATTAAAAAGATGAGAATGAAATCTGTGAGTTTGTACATGAAAAGAAATCCCTTGCTGCTGTCAGTACAAGGAGTACTTTTACCACCTGCAGCAAGTTGGTTACAATCTCTAAGACAACTCAGTTCAACTAATTGTGACAAAGAGAAACTCACCTGTATGAGAAGACTGTCTCTGCAGGGGTTTGCCTAACTCCTGTGCTGTCTTTCTCATTTCAGGGGGCAGCCCTGACCCAGCAGGCACCTCGTCGTGTTTGCCAGAAGGGGTTCAGGGCTGCACTAAACTCCTGTTTGGTCGTCTGGTTCCATCGTTCATATACATTAAGTGTTGGCTGATGGGGTGGGGGGTGGAGGATCCGGCCCATGGTTACAGGACCAAGTGAAACCATTCCTCAGCATCATGCTCTAAGCATCTGCGTTAACCAGTCATAGCCCCAGCCACATCCTCCTTAAGACAAGAAGCCATACCACAAACCAGTTCAGAACTCAGTGATGCCTCTAATGTCATGTGGCTTCAGTACCACTCAGGGCATTTCATTTAAACCTAATTCAGGGTTTGAGGGGATCACAATAGACTCCATCACTCAACTATTAAAGCCTAATCAACTGCAAAGCAAGTGATTCAGTGAGACCACATGGATATAGCTTATGTTTCAGGCCCATTTAAAAAAAAATACTTTTTTCAAATATTTTAGGAACATTCCATCTCTTCCTTGTTCTTCTTGTTCTTATTGAATAAGATCTTAAATTAACTTAGACCATCTTGAATCACATTCTCTAATCCTCACAGCTGAGCACACTGCCTCTGTTAACCCCTGAACTTTGGAGGAAATGTCATTACGTTGTGCGACAGAGCAAGCAAATCTGAGCTGCTTAGTCATATTTCACTGGATGGCAGTGCTCCTGGCTCAGTAAACATGACCTGGGATGCTTCCACCCAGCTCCTCCTAAAAGCAGTCACCCAGTCAGTAACAAATAATCTCTCATCTCAGAAAACTGGACTCACTTCGATACTGTTATTCCACTTACTAGAATACAGGAGTTAGCATTTATACTCTGCTTGGTTTTAAATGATAACTCTTCCAATTTGATATGGTACAAAGCCTGCTCGCTACTTCTCTCCCTTATTTCCTTCCTTTCTCTACACTTCAGCCATTTAGAGAACAAGGTCTGACTTATGCACGTAGCTGCAATAACATTGGTGTACTGAAAAAAGCACCAATGTGAGGGTGAGGAAACCTTGACTCTAATCCAAGATTTGTCACTGCGGGGCAGTTGTGAGGACTCAAGGAAAGCAACACTACTTTCTTTGTGTCTCTGTTTCCCATCTGGACGGTGAGAGATGTCTTTGACCAAAGGAGTGCAGTAAAAGGCCTGCTGATTCATCCTCTGAACAGAGGCTCCCAAAGGCAGCATCTTGGCTGGGTCCCCAAGGTCCAGAATCTGGTCTTCAATTCTCAAGGCTCTTGAAAATAGACTCACATTAACCATGTTCACAAAAGGCTAATACATAAAGCGAAAAGCCAATGTACTAATTTTTTTTAGAAAATGAACCATTAAGAGGATTGGATCCTTCCATTTTATGGTCTAGATCACTCTCTCCCAACAGAGAAATCTACATGGTAAGCCAAATTACAATCAGAAATTTGTTGGATAATACAGAATCAGAGCAAAGGGAGTCTGGGGTATCACAGCCTAACATAATTATTACCTGTTTACAGCTGATTTTTTTTTCAAAATGTCATTTTTAATTGGCTTATTTATAAATTCTGTCTCTATCTTGCTGCCAGTGCTTCATGGGACTCGCACTGCAATTGGGGATGGCTTTGACCATCTATATCCTTTTGTTTCTGTAGATTTATACAAAGCTACTTTAGATAACTAATATGGGCTTCTTGATGACTTGGACCTCATGATATCCAGAGCCAGGAAGCCCAGCTTCATAGAGCTCCTGTACAACGAGCAAAGGTCTGAGCGTAATTGTTACTGCTCACGCCTCATCTCGAAATCCCCAAATCCACTTCCAGATGACTTCCTCAGCATCACTGACATCAATGCATCCAACTTTATGATCTCCATTCTTCCTTGTCAGCACATGTTTACGGCAAAAACCACTTTCTCCACAACAGAAATTTATCTTCAGTTGAGTAGCAAGTGTTCAGGAAAGAGGCAAAGGAATGAGGAATGATATGGGCATCCTGGTGGAAACAGTGCCAAGATTAAAAGGAGAAACAGAGAGGACAACTGGCTTTGGATAATCTCACCAAAAGGAGAGTAGATGTGAAGGAAAGGAAAGACGAAATCTCTCTTGTCAATAGCACTTGCCAAGCCAAGGAGGGAAGCCGGTGACCTAGAACCAGCTGCCGCCCAGCCAGATGGCCGCTGTGGCCCACCTCCCGCCCCCCACCTTCCTCCTGTGCCCCTGTCACTAGACTCACACAAGCTGCCAGTTTTGAGGGGTGGGGCGGACAGACACAAGATGCCCCAGCTGCTGGAGCATCTGCGCACCAGAGCTGGGGTGTCCTCCCAGAGCCCCAAGTCCCCACCCCTTCAGAGAAGGCAACTTGTTTCTTAGTCTTGCCGATTGGAACAAGGAGCATATTTTCCCAGAAATACAGTGTCATCCCCGCCATTTAGTCTCTCTGACATCTGTAATTCAGTCACATTAGTTATTAAACAAGCCGCTGTGGGCTGGCCAGAAAACAGCCACCGTGTAGCACCATATTTCTATGGGAAAATGTGTTGTGTGCTCCTTACAGTAACTTAAAAACAAACTTTTGGAAAATCCATTTTTATACTGAAGAATGCCTGAACATGGGGTCCCAAATCAACATCTTCATCCTTTATACTTCTTCCTTGTCCTTTCATGTAAAGGATGAATTAAAAAGATAAAAAATTACCCTAGATATTCCAGGTACTATTTCTTTTAGAACTCCCCATGATGAATCCAGCCATAGGTATAAAGACCATGAGAAATCTAACAGCCGAGAGCTCCCGCTGGTTTAATTGTCCAGGCAGTGAAGGAGGGGACTCTTCTGTGAATACAGGGTTCCCGAAGCCCCTGCTTTCTATGATTTAGGCTCAGAGCCCGAAAACCTAGTAGAAGCAACTGCTTCGTGACAAATTCCATGCACAGGAGAGACTAGTGTTACATGTTGTTGCTCAGTCGTTCAGTTGCATCCAACTCTTTGCAACCCCATGGACTACAGCACGTCAAGCTTATATCAATTAATCATCACTCACTGGTGAACTGGTAAGGTGGGCTATCAGAGAAAAATAAGTCCCATGAAGCCAGTCTTTTAAAACATCTTCATGTCTGGGTGTCGGGGAGGGATGAACTGAGAGTTTGGGATTAGCGGATGCAAACAATTACTTATAGAATGAATAAAAAACCAGGTCCTCTGTCATCCCCTTCTCCTCCTGCCTTCAATCTTGCCCAGCATCAGGGTCTTTTCAAATGAGTCAGTTCTTCGCATCAGGTGGCCAAAGTATTGGAGCTTCAGCTTTAGCATCAGTCCTTCCAATGAATATTCAGGACTGATTTCCTTTAGAATTGACTGGTTGGATCTCCTTGCAGTCCAAGGGATTCTCAGGAGTCTTCTTCAACACCACAGTTTGAAAGTATCAGTTCTTTGGCGCTCAGCCTTCTTTATGGTCCAACTCTCACATCCATACATGACTACTGGAAAAACCGTAGCTTTGACTAGATGGACATTTGTCGGCGAAGTAATGGCTCTGCTTTTTAATATGCTGTCTAGGTTGGTCATAGCTTTCCTCCAAGGAGCAAGGGTCTTTTAATTTCATGGCTGCAGTCACCATCTGCACTGATTTTGGAGCCCAAGAAAGCCTGTCACTGTTTCCATTGTTTCCCCGTCTATATGCTATGATCTTAGTTTTTTGAATACTGGGTTTTAAGCCAGCTTTTTCACTCTCCTCTTTCACTTTCATCAAGAGCCTCTTTATTTCCTCTTCACTTTCTGCCACAAGGGTGGTGTCATCTGCATATCTGAGGTTATTGATATTTCTCCCTACAATCTTGATTCCAGCTTGTGCTTCATCCAGTCTAGCATTTCGCATGATGTACTCTGCATTTAAGTTAAATAAGCAGGGTGACAATATACAGCCTTTACGAGCACAAAGCTGAGGGAGGGAGGTGGGCAATGGATACAGGAGTTCCCCCTCTGGTAGTCTCACCCATTGCCTTCCTTAAAGTCCTCCACCCTCATGCCTCTCTTTCTTCTTGCTGTCTGCATAGATGGCACACACATAAGCTCTCAATCAACTCCACTATAATACTCTCTACTTGTTCTGCAGGATTTAAGCTTAGCCCTGGCTTTGCCATTGGAAAGCCAACTCTGCAGCACAGTGTCCCCCAGCCCTGGTCCAGCATTCAATACATATGGGACACTCAATAAACCAACATTCATTGGTGAATTGGTAGGGTGGACTATCAGAGAAACTGAAATAAGCCCCATGAAGCCAGTTTTTTAAAACATTTTCATATCTGGGTGTGGAGGAGGGATGGACTGGGAGTTTGGGATTAGCAGATGCAAATTATTACTTATAGAATGGATAAACAACCAGGTCCTACTGTATAGCACAAGAAAGTATATTTGATATCCTGAGACAAACCATAAAGGAAAAGAATATAAGAAATGTATAACTGAATCACTTTGCTATACAGCAGAAAGTAACATAACATTGTAAATCAACTATACTGCAATAGTATTAAAAATTTTTTTTCATCTCTGGATCTTCAGTGTCTAGAAGAGTGTCACATAGTAGGTGTTCAATATCTGTTTGATGAATTACAGTTTAGAAGCTTGCACCAATTGGTGATTAATTATAATTGAGGAAAAGGCATTGTCAAGATCACAAGTAAAGACAAAAAGAAACATGATTAGCAAAGAAAAAGAATCCATTTCCATATGACTTTTCAGGAAACATCTGTTATCTAAAATAACACACACCTGTGCTTGTCCCCAAACTGAAGCCCAGTGACTCTGAGGTGACTAAAGATGCTTCAAGCTCCACGGTGATGGATTTCAGTGACTCATGTGCCCATGCAATTTCTGGCTTGTCTCAGGTGGTACAAATCTCCTCCCAAAGCACCATGATGTGGGCACTATAGAGAAGGGATGCTGGAAAGAACTGTGAGATGTTACTGTTTGGCTGGCTGGGTTATCTTTTTTTTTTAAACGGTCTATTGTAAAACAGCTTAAAAGACAGCCACTACGAGCCACATTAACCTGTTCATCCTTTGCTTTAAAACAGAGTCCAAGTCCCAGCAGGGCACAGTGGGACATGACAAAATACGGCAAAGTAACCCACGAGAAGGAAGAAGCGGTGACAGGCAATTGGCAAGACTACAAATCACATGCCTGAAGTCCCTCTCACACCAGCTAATCTGGCTGGGAAGGATGTTGTGCCAAAGTTTCTCCCACTTTCTTTCTTTCTTTTGAGATTACCTTCAACAATTCATTTGGCAAAGACTTTTGGCATACTTTGCTTACTTCTCTATGTGAGTCACTTCTTCAAAATCGTGCCCTTTTCAGAGATGCCCATCGATGCCTAACAGACATCAATCAACCAATTAATGAATAAGTTAATTAATTTTCCTCCATCTGACCCCAAACAAGATCTGTGCCTAGGAAACCATCCAAACACAGGAAGGTGGGCATTCAGGAGCTCAGACATCCAAGCCAGCATGAACAGTGCTTTCTGTTAAAAGTCACGTCTTTCAGCCTACAGTAACCTTGCCTATGACTGCCTACAAGATCAAGTCCACACTCTTCTAGCCAGCATTCAAAGTGCTTCTCAAGCTGGTCTCACCACTAGCAAGTGCGTCATTTCTTACCATCACCTCTATGTATGCCCCAGAATCCTTTGCTTCCTTCACTGTGCCGCTCTCTGCTAGGCACCCTTCTCTTTATGAACAAGGTCCCTCAATCATCTGAATTGTAGCGGGTCTTCAGGGCCCATCCTCCATCACTCTCCTCCATAGGGTCTTCCTCCAACATTCTACCTCAGTACACAATGCGCTTCTCTTTCCACTCTGTATTGTGCTTTAGACTCTGGCATCATGGCCACCTAGCCAGACATCCACTGTGAAACTCCATGACTATTTCCGATACACATGCTGCCTTTTCCCACAATGCTCAGCACTTGCCACATAGACGATCCACAAACATTTGCCGACTATTCCTCTTTCCTTTCAACCTAAAATTTAAGTGGCTATTTCTTCCACCAGAAACACCTATCCTTGGGCCTACCTTCTCCAGAAGGAAAGACGGGGAGAGGTCATTTTTTTTCTCATAGAACTTGCTAAATCAGGGCTCATATATTTTCCATCACATGGGAAGACAGATGTTTGTTTTTGAAGAATATGATTGAGAGAAGAAAAGAATGCTGATAAAGCATTTACCTCACCCAAAGGAAGTGCAGTTACTGCCTGGGACCACTTTGGAGAATCAAAGTTAGAGTCCTGGATGTGCAAATCTCACACTTGAAATTGTAGTGAAATTGACAGAGTTTGGGTAACACAAGGAATAAGAAGTGACCTGAGGAAGGGAAAGGCAGAGAAAGTCTTCCATATGACACTGTGTGACCTAATCTCTCACATTTTTTTTTCTTTTTCTTTTTTGTCTTTTTTAAACTTTTAAAAACATGAAACAGGTGCTCCATCTTGATGTAAAGTAACTGAGTAATTCTAACTAGGAGAGACCCAGTTTTCCTGTTAGCCTTATTTTCATCCACTAAAGAGTCACTTCAATAAATAAAGTCAGCTCCTGATAATCTACATATAGGCTGTTATATATTCAAGCTATCTAAAATTAATTCTTAACAATTCATCCACTCATTACCCATTCAACAAATATTTACTGAACACCTGGCATATGCCAGGCACTAATGCATAAATTTGTTTTAAGATAAGAAATAAAACAGATGCTACATAAAATCTATCAAATAAAAAAGTCCCTACAAGTATACACTGTCAAACATTATTTTTCATTCTGTTCTCTTTCCTTGAAGGTGATTTTTTTAATCCCCAATCAAGATTTCCCCCAATTCTTTCCCAAATACCAGCATATCTTCAAAGAATGCAAGCGGGTTATTTCACAGTAAAAATGCTGATTTACACTATCACAACACACATTTCTCCAAAGAAGTGGTTAAATTTCTTTGGTTAGTAAAATACCGAATTCTCTTGGTTTGCATACATTTCTCAGAAATCATTGGTAAGTAGCCCCAGTTTGCTGGAAACCTAGGCATGAAGAACAGACAAGCTATTAATACAAGACAGAATGTTCCTCAGTGTTGAGGAACTGCTTCACAGGGCCAGCTCTTCATAAAAGCTGTTCACAGCTTGACCCCTTAAAGATGCCTCTTAAAGTAATGCCCGCGATTCCAAAGGGTAGGGAAACCTGCATGTTTTGTCTACGGTGAGACAAGCAAGTCCTTATAACACTTTCACTCTCTGCTTTGCAAACTACTGCGCTTCATCTCACCTTAATTTAATTCCTTCTCTTCCCCATTGCCCTATTCAATCCCTCAATTGACATGTCTGATCTCTGTAATAATATTCAAGTCCCTAAGAAAGTATAAAGCTGGGATTTTACTCTATTTCTCTAAGCAGAACTTAATTAGGAAGGTAAATCTTCTGCCAAGAAGTCAAATAAAAATGACACGTGACTAGACGTCATCTGAAGCCACACAACCCTCTGTGTGGTAGGGTCCAGTTTGCCAGGGTCTGACAAAGCTGGGAGCTAATTAGACAGATGTCTGGTGTTGTAAGTCTTTCTTCCAGATGACAACGGAAGAAGTGGCAAGGTCAATGTTGAAATGTAGATAAGGAGCAGCCTTCTGGGCTGAGTGGACATACACCTCCTCTAAAAACAAAGGTAAGCAAAGGCCCTAAGCAATTGGCCAGACCTTGTACTTCCCTTTGGTGCTAACCCCAGGGTCATCACCAATGGCTCTGCCTACCTTATGCTGTGTTGGCAACGTCCTCACCTCTCAGACTGATCCTCGGGGGGTCGCCTCAATGATAGCATATGACCAAATTAGAAAGGGGCTGGAGCAGGGGAGAACTGGCCAAGATTGTGTGGTCTTAATAAAGGCCTGTATTGTGCTCTGTTGCCCCCAGAAACAGCCTGGATTCGAATCAACATTAAAACCAAATTAGAGTTGAGTTAGATTTAATTCCAACAAAATGCCTTCCTTTTGGTATTATCAGCACACATTCAATTCAATTCAGAAGCTATATGTTTCCTTTATAAGTATTACATACCATGGGGGGTTTTGTTTGTTTTTGTTTTTTGTAGAGAGGCAATTGATTTTTATTTTCCCCCCTCAACTGTGCTCAATTCAACAGGTCTATTACTTATTTCCTGGGAGCAAAGGGGAAAGCTTTTGTCAGTCATCACCAAAAACAAAAAACCATTTGTTGAATTGTTTAATTCAACTAAAACAAAAAGCAAACTGCTCTGGGGTGGATTTTTAAATTTCAAGCTATAGTAATTATAAAACGAATATCAATACCTTTGTTTTAAAAGACACACCTACTATTTTATCCAGGTAAACATGAGAAACTGAAAATATCCTTTTAAACATTCTCCTAGTTTATGCATAGACTAGAAAAGAGTGAAAAGCTTTCCTGATTTTTCAATTCCAAGAGGAATCCGTCCAAACCGTTTCTATTATTAGCACACAAAATGGTAGCTAAAGAAGTTACTGTGGTTAACAACTGAATAATTCATAGTCTCAGAAGAATTCAGTCGCTTTGTCTTCTCCAGTTCCTCTTTAGAACTGGATCCCCAAACATATTTCGCGTCCTGAGTTGTTATAAAGAAAACCATATACAAATTTCTTCTCAAAACTTAAAAATCAGCCACGCTAAGCACTAAAAACAACAGCAAGACATTAGGCTAGAGACTTAACAGGAACTTTTATAACCAGTTCATGAAACTCTTAAGATTACACATATATTACCAGAAATTAGAGTTACAGCTTCCAGTTTCTGTCCCATGGCTATTACTGGGCTATAACATCACCAAAATTTAAACTGTCTTTATGCAATCTTTCAAATAAAATATGTAAACACAGTAAATATGACCTACAAATAATTTTCAACACATTTCAACACCCTCTAAAGTCAAATTATTTTCTATGACGCGAGACACTAAGAATTTCAAGTTCAGAAAAAGAAAAAAAACCCACTTCAATTAGTGAGTGAAAGAGGTTAATAATGTTGGCAGGATGGAGTTCTGCTGTTCACCAGGAAAACAGAGGTCAAGCCCACCACCACTCTTCACCGAAGATTCCCAGAAATGGTCAACTTTTATTTGTCTTTGGAAGAAAGATGTTAAGTATTAGAAAATATGTGGCGATTTTAACCTTCAACTTTATTTTCTAACAACGTCTTTCCAAAAACAAGCAATCTCTGCCAAATAAAGCATAGAACTGTGAAACAAGATGGCTGGATTTTCTTTTTCCTGGTTTACATTTCATCCTCGTCTAAATTCTCACTGGAACAAGTTTAAAACCTCAGAACTCCAGGTGAAGCCATCATTCCCCAGAGGCCACAGTTTACCCTTTCCTGTCTCCAAGGGCTTTTATTTTCTTTTATTATTTATTTCGCTGCACTGGGTCTTCATTGCTGGGCAGTCTTTCTCTAGTTGTGGCAATCGGGGGCTACTCTATAGTTGCAGTAACTGGGGGCCTCTCATTGCGGTGGCTACTCTTGTGGAGCACAGGCTCTAGTTGTTGAGGTCTGCGGACTTAGTTGCTCTGCAGTATATGGGATCTTCCTGGACCAGGGATTAAACCCAGGTCCCCTGCATTGCAAGGTGGATTCTTAACCTCTGGACCACCAGGAAAGTCCCAAGGCTTTTTTAAATGTTAAAATTTCTCAAGCAAATCTTTCTATAAATCACGATTCCCTTCTTAAATAGAGTTTGCCTAACCTGTCAACAAGAAAAAAAGTGAACCTTTTTTGGATAATGCAATGTGATCATTTGTGAACACTAGTCTACTAGGATATATTAAAATTCCAGGGACTGCTTTGATGGTTCAGTGGTTAAGAATCCACCTTCCAATGCAGGGGATGTGGGTTCAATCCCTAGTCAGGGAACTAAGATCCCACATGGCCCATGCTGCAACGAAGACCCAGTGCAGCCAAAAAACTAAAATACAGTTAAATTAGGAAATAATTAGATGTTAGTGAGAATTTACTCAGTGCCAGGCACTAAGCTAAGTGCTTTACTTCTCTCATTTAATGCTAAGAGGTAGCATATATCTAATAATAAGAACATAATATATACCTAATATTACCTAACATTACCATGAAGAAAGGGCTTCCCTGGTGACTCAGTTGGTAAAGAATCTGCCTGCAATGCAGGAGACCTGGGTTCAATCCCTGGGTTGGGAAGATTCCCTGGAGAAGGGCATGTCAACCCACTCCAGTATTCTTGCCTGGAGAATCCCATGGACAGAGGAGCCTGGCAGGTTACAGTCCGTGGGGTCATAAAGAGTTGGACACAACTGAGCGACTAACACTTTTCACCATGAAAGAAATTATCATATAATTCACAAGTGGCTACCTCAGGTCAGTTCAAGTCCAAAACTCAAGCTCTTAGCCATTGCACTACTACACGACTTCTCAAGAACAAAGGCTCCCTGAGCAGAAATCAGACCCAGACCAAGGCGGAGAAAGTTAGAAATTCTGGCCACTAGACCGCACAGCATGTGTTGGGTTACCTGACCCCATACCAAAAATGCCCGGATGGTTATGTTTGGCAGTCTGCTTTTTTATAGTTTTTGTCTCCTGCTGATTTCACTGCTTCCATGTTTCACATAGATATAGACTTTCTACCATCACCAGCAAGTCTAATCTGGAGCAACCTCTATTTTCCCTTTATCACAACTTTCCATTTAGATGCTCTTTTCCAGTTTACAAAGTGCTTCCACATACCTTATCTCATCTAATCTAATTTTCTAATCAGTTTGGGGATGAGCAACCAGATTACCCATAATTCCAACAGGCTTCGATAAATAAAAGCAATTAGGTTCTGAGTGAGGGCTTAAGGCAGACTCCTAGGAATGAAGTGCACATGTCCAAGGACAAAGAGCGGGCATCTCTTTTGCAGTCCAGACCTTGCCTGACCACTCAGTCATTCTAGCAATCATTCATTTAATAAATATTTACTGAGCACCTGCTATGTGCCATGTTCTGTCATGACTGCTGGCATTATAAGGATGATCAACCTCTAGTTCCTGCCTCTGAGAAGCCCCAAGACTAGTAAAGAGAGAAATGTGATCACAGATTACCATGCTGAGAATGGGCAGGCAGCAAAAAGGTAGCTGTGCACAAAGGATTATGGGGAAATGGATGCTAGCTGCCCAGTTCAGCAGAGATTTTCTAGACGATCCAAGGCTGATGAGGTTCTCAGCTTGGTGGCAGACTCTAGGGGTTGCTGGACGGCTGAACTCTAAATAAATCAGGGAAATAGTTCTCGACTCTGGCTACACATTAGAATCACTTAGGAAGCTTTCAAAACCAAATAGTAACAAGACCACTTTGGAAAATTGGGGGGGCAGCACTTACTCAGGCCAAACATGCACATACCCTATGACCCAGCAGTTCCATTCTTATGTATAAACCCAGCAGAAATGTGTACCAGAAGACACACACAGGGATATTCATAGTAGCATTGTTCATAGCAACCCCAAACTGGAAACAACTCAGATGTCCATCAACAGGTGAATGGATAAAGAAAACAGGGGACATCTACACAATGGAATACCACTAGCAAGAAAAAAGAAAGGACAACGAAGCACAGACTCTAGGGCGCCTGGGCTCAGTAGCTGTGGCACAGGGGCTTAGTTGCCCTGCGGCATGTGGAATCTTCTCAGACCAGGGATCGAACCTGTGTCCTCTGCACTTGGCAGGCGGATTTTTAAGCACTGAGCCACCAGTCCCAGATGTGTTCAGTTTGTAAGGATCCAACAAACTCTTTACTCAAGACTTGTGCAGTTTCCTGAATTCATGCTGTACGTCAATATAAAATTTACTTAACATTAAACAAAAAGAAGAAGAAATAGTGAGGAAGGCCTGGATCTCACTGTAGACCAATTAACCCAAAAGTCCAGTGTGGGTAGATCCTAATATTTGTATTTTTTTAAAAACACCCCAAGTGGCTCTGATGTACAGCTATGTGTGAAAACGAAGGCTAGGTGTTGCCATATTCTCAATAGCTCCGTTGGGTTAACAGCCTGGCACGTTGCAAAGGGAACAAGTTCTGAAGTAAGGAACATCAGTGATTACATTCTGGCTCTGTTTTGCACTGGCAGTATGTGGCATTTGTCTGGATCATCCCCAAACCTCAGTTTCCACCAGTGTATAATGGGTACAATATCCTCTCCCTCCTAGGATTGTTGTCAGGATGAAATGAAATAAAATACTAAGAGCACCTAGCACGCAACCTAGAACACAGCAGGTGCTTGAGAAATGGTAGGTACCCAACTCCTCTCCCTCCTTCAAGTCTAAGTTCCTAAGTCTCAGCCCAGTGATGAGCAGATCGCTGCAGACGAACAAAACTCATACTCTCCGGTTTCTCCTCCTGAATGAGTTTCTTTGTAAAGACTGAAGTAATATTATACTTGGGCTAGTGACGTCAGATGAATGTCAGACATTTCTGGGCTCTGGGGGCTCACTCTGTTCAACACTGCTACCCCCAAAGACGACTGGAGAGGAGGCAGACCATAGATCAACACCAACCACAGACCCCCCTGTGGAAAGCTTTGTCCCTGACCTCATGCCTAGTAACCCCACCAGTCCTATGAGCTGGCAAGAAAGAACAGAAAGAAATAGTAGCTTGGAAGATCTACCAGTCACGATATGTACCAAATGAGATACTTTTGTATCAAATGACATGTTGTCTTAAAAACAAAGCAGAATCATGGGCTGAGAGCAGAAGTTTCAGGTGAGAGTTTTGATGACACCACCCCACTCCCCCACCCCCCCACTCCCCCCCCACTCCCCACCCCCCCCACTCCCCCCCCACTCCCCACCCCCCCCTCCCCCCGGCTGTGTGACTTTGGTTCACTAAACTTTTCTGTTTTTCTGGCCAATGAAACCAATGCCATCTCTCCTACATCCTTTACAAGGGCACAGTGAGTTTTAGATAAGATAAATAGAATGCTTTCCAAAACCTGAAGCAGCAAAGGAAGGCAAGATGAGATTTCTAGGCTGGAAATTTACTTTGTTCCAAACTCCAGTCACCAACCACCACCCTCCCTCCCCAAGACTGAGAACTCTCTGATCTTAACTGCTCCAAGCACACCCAGAGACTCCACCAGCCTGAAGCTCGCTTATGTAAGAAGAGACTGCAGCACTGCCTGGCATGTAGCATAATACTTTGCTTAAGAGAAATCCTTGGAAATGCCTCAGCTGAACTACAAGGGCAGGCCCAGGCTTTACGTTTTGGAGACAGGAGCTCTCAGTCACGGAACACCAGAACTGTGGCTGGAGCAAATGATGTCATCGGAGCTCTTCTTACCATGGTCAATGTCAAAATTAAGATAGGAAGTTCAAGGACAAATCGTGGGGTTCCCAGGCAAATACAAGTTAGAAAAACAGTCTGGATCTCAGAATCTTGCTTTTAAAATTGTCTCCTCTCCTATAATGGTTTCTGGTTTATGTGAAGCTTTTCTTGACAAAAGGTACATAGTTGCATAGAAAAATATATTCCCTTAGGACTCTATTTTTTCTCCCATTACACATTAAGGAGAGACCAAAAAAAAAAAAAAAATCATGTGAGTCACCCCTGTATCCAAAAACAATAACAAACCAAAAATAAAACTATAAGATTTTCAAAGAGACAGAGATAACTTAAGGGCTCTCCACTCTAGAGCTGAGAAACGAAATCGCTCAAATACCTGTTGGGTTCCTAAATGACTGGAAAATGAAAAGTCGAAATTAACCACAGACACGTTGGAACACCTTGTAGATACAGGACTTTCCCCATCCACAAACCATTCCTGTGACAGACCTGTGTACTCAACGCCTAAAATATCCCCAAATGTACGGATGCCGGGGATTGGGGGGGGGGGGGCGAATGTCAATTAGTATAAAAGAAAAATAGTACTGTTGACTCCTGCCCTGGGTTCAGGGAAAAGAAGGAATCCGGTCGGATGCAAACCTCGCAGCCAGAGCCGGACAACTCGCCCCTAAGTTTGGTGCGTCCCCGCTCTGCGCCCTCGGCCCCCGCCCCCGCTCCCGGCACCCAGGAGCTCAGAGCCCCGCGAGGCCCTGGCGGAGGACGGACCCCGCGGCCACGGCCCGGGGAGCAAGGGCGGCTCCTCGCCAACGAGGGTCCTTCGGCCCCACCCCAGGCCCTCGCGCGCTCCCCTTCCCCTGACCCTTCGCCCGGGCAGGTCACCTGGCTTGGCGGCTGCCCGCTGGTCCTCCAGTTTTTCGCTCGCTCTATCCGCGCCGCCGCCGCCTCCGGGAAGCCGCTCGCCCTCCCGAGTCACCGGGCCGGCGAGCGGGCGGCCGAGCCGGTGCCAAGGCTGCGGGAACGGTTCCACTCGGCCGGAGCTGGGACTCTGCCCTGAGCGCGGCCGCCACCAGGGCGAAACTGGAGAGCTGGGCTCGGCTCGCCGGGGCGGGGAGGGGCGACTGCAACTTTGCTCCTGGACGCGGACGAGGAGGGGGCGCCCGTCTCCAAACTCTGAGCAGCGCCCGCAACCTCTCCAGACCAGGGGGTTTTATTGTTTGTTTTTTAACGCCCCCCCCCCTTTAACCTAACGGGAAGCCAGATGCTGGCCCTCAAGTTCTTGTTTCCAGAGCGGCTGGGAGCGCGGGGCCGAAAGCGGGGTGCGGGAGGCGCGCCCTGCTGGGTGCGCGGGCGGCGAGCCGGCCGAGGGCGCGCGGGGCGGCGACGGGCGGGCAGCGGCTGCCCTGGGAACCCGCCTTTGCGGCCGCTCCGCACCCAGCTCTCAGCACCTCGCCGGCCCCCTCCAGCCGGGAGCCAGAGCCCGGGAGGGAGAGCGGCCTGGAGGGACCGGGCCAGCGGCGGGGAAGCAGTGACCCGGACCTGGATCGCCGAAGTAGGAACTGGAAGTGACAGCGGCGCAGGGCAGAGCAGCCGCCGCCGCCGCCCGGTAGCCGTGGCGGCAGCAGAAGCCACGGAGCAGCGGCGGCGGCGGCTACACTGCGCATGCTGCTGCCGCCGGGTTCAACCCCGAGCCCGGGGCTGCCGCCGCCTGGCCTGCCGCGGGCCTCTGCGAGAGCCTCGGGCGGGAATCCCGGCCTCACTGAGCAGCCCTGCCAGGCGGCCCGCTTCCTCCTCCAGCCCCGGACGCGGCCTGGAGCCCCCAAGCCCTGTGGTGAGCCGCTGAGCCACCCCAGATTACGAGGAAGCGCTCTCCAGCGGCCCTCCGCACCCCTCCCTTCCCCGAACTGTCCTGGATGCCCTTCCCGGACTTCTCGGATAACAGGCCCCACACCAAATAGTCTCTTGGAGGGAGAATGAAAAGGTTCGTGAGAGAAGGCAAATATTTCCGACCTTACTTGAAGTCCAGTTTTTACCGAAAAGCAATGGAATCGGTAGATTGGGATGGCCAGACTCATGGGTGTCATTTGATGTAACTCACGGAAATTCCAGTAGGAGTGTCAGACTGGCTCGACAGAAAAAGGAGAAAAAGAAAAAAAAAGACCTAAAACTTACCAAAATCCTCTTTAGTCTTCCCACTAGCTCAAATTGAGCGACTAAATATACAAAGCTTTCCCCAGCGGAAACTGATGGAAACGGGCCAGTTAAAAACAGTGTCCAACAGTGAGACATTACCAATCCTTACTCCAGTCGCTTCATTTTTACAGATGAGTCAACCGAGGCCGAGAGAAGGGGACTCTGAGTTCTCGGAGAGAACGTTGCGTTTCAGGGCCTGATACCCACTGCAGCTACTGCTTAGCTGCCTGGCCTTCTGCCTCACTGCTCCAGGGAGGCTTTGCTCTCCTAGAGCCCAGATCGATTATGGGAGATTTAGCCCTTGACTCATGATCATTAGTAGAGCTGCCTTCCTTCCAGAACTGCTTCCCTGTCGAGCAGCCCCTGGGAAATGGCAAATCGTCCATCCCACCGGCCCCACTTTGGGGAGGGCACCCATGCTGTTCCAGTGACAAGGCAGATGGAGTGACTCAGGGAGACAGGAGGCAGTGAACGGATGGGGGCAAAGAAAAAGCCATACTGATACCAGCTGGTGAGAGAGAGAGAGAGAAGGAGGGAGAGAGAGAGAGAGAAAGAAGCCCTCACTGAGCTTCATATACGTTCAATGAAATCCTTCATAAACAAAACAGCTTTCTACAAAGTAGGGTTGGCCCAGGAGCAGAATAGGAGATGTAGAGTATCCCTGGCAATGGGTTGGTCATAAAAATGGCAGGTGAAAAAGAAGTGCCTACTGGGGATGAGGCTGAAGGAAGCCTGGCTGAAAGAAAAACCAGAGGACTAGAGCTGGGACAGACCAGTCCTTCCTGGGGCTTAGCCAGGACCACATAGTCAGAGAGGTACCACCCAGGCCAGTCCCAAATGATCATAAGAACTGTATCTGTCCCTGACTCCCAGCAAGTTCAAAGGCAGAACAAAGACCATTGCTAGAATAGTGCTGTCAAGGGACTTATTGGTCACATTAGTGACACTCTACCTAGACATGAGGATTTTTCCATATGTTCTGGAAGATATTCTCTTGAGGCCTGAGTGTCCTCCCTGCCTTCTCCATTCTGTAAATAAATAAGAAATATACATTTGGTTCACAGAAAAGGAAATACAAATAAACAATAAAGGCATGAGAGATGTCCAAATGCACATGGAGTCATGAAATTCATATTACAGCAATAAATGAAATACCATTTGCAACCAACATTTTAGCCAACATTAATGATAAATAATATCCAGGGTCATCAGAGACATGAGGAAGAAGGCACTTTCTACACTATTGGTAGGATTAGAACTTCATACAGCATGTTTGTAGGGGAATTTGAGAGTATCAAATTTTAACACAGTTATTCCATTTCTATGAAGAAAGATGCTTCAAGAATAATCACAGATGTACACAAATCTCTATGTGCATATACAACGTGACCCTCTGGCATTTATCCCAAGAATACAAGATTGATTTAACATATGAAAATTAATAATGTAATAAACATTGCAGTATAATAAAGGAGAAAATCAATGGTCATCTTAACAGATGCAAAAAAAAAAAGCATTTGAAACAATCTGGCACACTTTCATCATAAAAAACACTCAAAAAACTAGGAATGGAATAGAATTCCTTTAACCTGATAAAGAGCATCTATGAAAACCCACAACTACCATTATGCTTAATGGTGAAAGGTCAATTGTATTTCTATGCAATAAACAACCCAAATGTGAAATTAAGGAAACAATTCCATTTGCAATAGTATCAAAAGAAATAAAATACTTTGGAATAAATTGAATCAAGGAGGTACAAGGCGTGTACACTGAAAATTACAAAACATTGTTGAATGAAATTTTAAAGACCTAAATCAATGGAAAGACATCCTGTGTTTATGGATCAGAAGACTTAATGTTGTTCAGATGGCAATATTCCCCAAAGCAATATACAGACTGAATACAATCCTTATTAAAAATTCCAGTTGGCCTTTTTGCAGAAATGTACAGGCTGATCCTGATCCATATGCACACACAAGAGATCCAGATAGCCAAAATTATTTTGAAAATGAAGAACAAAGTTGAAGAACTCATGCTTTCTGATTTGAAAACTTACCACTCAGCTACATTAATCAATTCAGTGGGGAAAAGAATAATCTAGAAAAAGCAAGGGAATTCCAGGAAAACATGTACTTCTGTTTCATTGACTACGCTAAAGTCTTTGACTGTGTGGATCACAACAAACTGTGGAAAATTCTTAAAGAGATAGAAATACCAGACCACCTTAGCTGCCTCCTCAGAAATCTGTATGCAGGTCAAGAAGCAACAGTTAGAACATTACATGGAATAATGGACTGGTTCCAAATTGGGAAAGGGGTGTGACAATGCTATATATTGTCACCCTGCTTTTTTAACTTATATGCAGACTATATCATGGGAAATGCCAGGCTAGATGAAGCACAAGCTGGAATCAAGATTGCCGGGAGAAATATCAACAACCTCAGATATGTAGATAATACGACTCTAATAGCAGAAAGTGAAGAGGAACTAAAGAGCTTCTTGATGCTAGTGAAAGAAGAGAGTGAAAAAGCTGGCTTAAAGCTCAACATTAAAAAAACCAAGATCATGGCATCTGGCCCCATCACTTCATGGCAAATAGATGGGAAAAAGTGGAAACAACGACAGATTTTATCTTCTTGGACTCCAAAATCACTGTGGACGGTGACTGCAGCCATGAAATTAGAAGATGCTCCTTGGAAGGAAAGCTATGACAAATCTAGACAGCATATTAAAAAGCAAAAACATCACTTTGCTAACAAAGGTCTGTCTAGTCAAAACTATGGTTTTTTTCAGTATTGATGTGAGAGTTGGACCATAAAGAAAGCTGAGCACTGAAAAATTGATGCCTTTGAATTGTGGTGCTGGAGAAGACTCTTGAGAGTCCTTGGAGTGCAAGATCAAACCAGTCAACCCTAAAGGAAATCAACCCTGAATATTCATTGGAAGGAGTGATGCTGAAGCTGAAGCTCCAATACTTTGGCCACCTGATGCAAAGAGCCAACTCACTGGAAAATACCCTGATGCTGGGAAAGGTTGAAGGCAAAAGGAGAAGAGGGCAGCAGAGGATGAGATGGTTGGTTTTATACCATCACTGACACAATGGACAGGAATCTGAGCAAATTCTGGGAGACAGTGAAGCACAGGGAAGCCTGGCATGCTGCAGTCCATGGGATCACAAAAAGTCAGATATGACTTAGAGACTGAACAACAACAACAAACCATCAAAAATACCAATGTGGCATTTTTCACAGAACTAGAACAAATAATTCAAAAATTTGTATGGAAACACAAAAGACCCCAAATAGCCAAAACAATCTTGAGACAGAAGAACAGAGCTGGAGGAATCACACTCTCTGACTTCAGGCTATGCTACAAAGCTACAGCAATCAAAACAGTGTAGTACTAGCACAAAAGCAGATACGTTGATCAGTAGAACAGAATAGAGAGCCCAGCAATAAACCCACTCACTTATGGTCAGTTAATCTATGACAAAGGAGACAAGAATATACGATGGAGAAAAGACAGTCTCTTTAATAAGTGGTGCTGGGAAAAGTGGACAGCACATGTGAAAGAATGAAATTAGAACATTCTCTAACACTATACCAAAAATAAGCTCAAATGGATTAAAGGCCAGATATAAAACTCCTAGAGGAAAACACAAGCAGAATATTCTTGGACATAAATCACAGCAATATTTTTTGATCCATCTCTTAAAACAAAGGAAATAAAAAGAATAAACAAATGGAACCTACAACTTAAAAATTTTTTGTACATCAAGGGAAACCATTGACAAAATGAAAAGACAATCTACTAAATGGGAGAAAATATTTGCAAATGCTGACTAATAAGAGGTTAATACCCAACATATATAAACAGCTCATGCAACTCAACATCAAAAAAACAACCCAATTGATAAAATGGGCAGAAGACCTGAATAGATATTTTTCCAAAGAGGTAATGCAGATGGCCAACAGGCACATGAAAAGATGCTCAGCATTGCTAATCATCAAGGAAGTGCAAATCAAACCCACAAGGAGGTATCACCTCACACCTGTGAGAATGGCTATCATGAAAAAGAACACAAATAACAAATTTGGGGAGGGTGTGGAGAAAAAGGAACCCTCCTACACTGTCGGTGGGAATGTAAATTGGTGCAACCACTGTGGAAAACAGTATGGAGGTTTCTCAAAAAACTAAGAATAGAACTACCATATGACTCAGCAATTTTATATATATATAAAACAACCAAAAACACCAATTCAAAAGATACATGCACCTCAACATTCATAGCAGCATTATCTACAATTTACAAGGTATAAAAGCAACCTAAGTGTCTATCAACAGATGAATGGATAAAGACACTGTAGTGTATATATATATACATGTAAAGTGTCCATCAACAGGTGAATGGATAAAGACAATGTGTGTGTGTGTGTGTGTGTGTGTGTGTGTGTGTGTGTGTGTGTTATGGCTGGAATACTACTCAGCCATAAAAAAGAACTAAATAATGCCAGTTTATACCAACATGGACGGACACTTGGATGGCATTATGCTTAATGAAATGAGTCAGAGAAAGATAAATACTGTATGGTATCATTTATATGTGGAATCTAAAAAATACAACAAACTAGTGACTAAAACAAACAAACAAACGAACAAAAAAGGCACACTCACAGATACGGAAGACAAACTGCCTGTGGGGAAAGGGAAGGAGGGAGGGGGCAACATAGGGATAAAGGAATAAAAGAGGTTATTATGGGATTATATGAAATCACATGTGTGAAACTTTTGAAAATTAGAAAGCACTATAGAATTTAAAGAATTTTTCATGTAATAAAAAATAATTTTTAGAGACTTCCCTGGTGGTCTGGTTAGGACTCCTCGCTTCCACTGGTGGAGGCCCAGGTTTGATCCCTGATTGGGGACCTAACATCCCACAAGCCACACAGCCAATAATAATAATAATAATAACAATTTTAATTAAATTAAAAAGAAAGAAAAAGGGGAAATTTTTTTTTGGATGTATTTTTAAGAAGATACTATCAAAGTCTGGGAGGCACTTCGGAGACACCCTTGTCTCTCAGGTGTCTCAGCAGACCTCCCTGATCAGTTGCTAGTGGTGTGAGCCTCTAGGGACCCTAGGACACTAGAGCCACATGAGAACACAAAGATGGAGGTCACTTGCAGAGACCAGCTGGCCACTCAGAGGGTCAGAAAGCAGCAGCTCTTTCATGTGGTCACCGTGCCCCACAGTCAACACTCAAATTGTCAATGTACTGCTGCATCTCTGCTTTCATTTTTCTAGATTTCCAAACTGACCGTTTCAAGCTGGCACTCTTTCTGTATATAAATAATAGTGTGTCCTTGGCAACAATTAAGCCCTGCTCTTTTTGCTTTTTAAACATTAACAGTTTCATAGTGTCAACAAAAAAGTATTAAGTATGCCCTAAGGGAAAGGCTACCCACTCCAGTATTCTGGCCTGGAGAATTCCATGGACTGTATAGGGGTTGCAAAGAGAAGGACACGACAGAGCAACTTTCACTTCACTTCACTTCAAACTAGGCACTGTGCTAGGTGCTTTAGGTCTGAGAGATACTCTATCTAAAGTGACAAGATACAGAAACAATTTAAATGTTCATCAATGGATGAATGGATTTCAAGAAAAGATGTGGTATATACACACTATGGACTGTTATTCAGCCATGCAAAAGGAGGATGTTCTGCCATTTGCAAAAACAAGGATGGACTTTGAGCACATTATGCTAAATGAGATAAGTCAAAGAAAAATACTGTGTGGTCTCACTTATACATGGAATCTTAAAAAATCAAACATAAAAAAGAGCCATTACCAGGGGTTGGGGGCTAAGGGATGAAAACTGACATTGTTTAAGCATACCAACCTACAACGAGTAGTAAATACACCATAGTGGTCTAATGCCCTCTATAGGGAAAACACAGACAACA
Source organism: Muntiacus reevesi (assembly GCF_963930625.1). Classification (NCBI taxonomy): domain Eukaryota; kingdom Metazoa; phylum Chordata; class Mammalia; order Artiodactyla; family Cervidae; genus Muntiacus; species Muntiacus reevesi. The sequence goes on along the minus strand of NC_089271.1, from coordinate 115,427,597 downwards.
ATATTGTACTTAGGTGATGTGATAAATATCGCTACAATGGCAATATTAAAAAATATAAATGCATCAAGGTAACACACCGTACACCTTAAATTTACACCATATTGTATGTCAAGTACTTTCAATTTTTAAAATAATGTTTTTAAATTTGCAAGTATTTGTGTTTAGGTCTATCTCCTAGCTACCTTGGGAACTTGAGACTGGATGGTCAGTATTTTTGGCTGCTGGGTGCACCCTAGCTCAGCTTTCTATCTCATTCCTCATGTATTGATTTTATTAACCTTCCCTCAGGGTTCTAGGAGTACCTCAGTATGGCTGCTATGCACCCCTTTCAGGCATAATTTTGTGTGCAACACTACCTAGTAATAATGGTATGAGTGAGCAGCTATTATACATGCTTTATGTGCAGTAACATATGAAGTGCTTTAGATGCATTATTTCATTTGATCTTTAAAAGAATCCAATGCAGGGACTTCCCTGGCCGTCCAGTGGTTAAGACTCCCTGCTTCCACTGCAGGGGGCAAGGGTTTGATCCCTGCTCAGAGAACTAAGATCCCACATGCTGCAAGGTACGGTCAAAATATTAAAAGTAAACAAATCCAATGCAGTACCTATTACTCATGTCTCCATTATACAGATGAGGAAACTGGAGCAGAGAGAGGCCAAATAACTTTTCCCAGAGTCACAGAGCCAAAATTCTGACTCATGTCTGTCTGTCAAACTGGAGAAGGTATGTGCTTAACCATCCTGCCAGATATTGCCTCCTCACAACATTCATATGATGCTCAGGCCAGCCTGAATTATGAAAAAGAGATCAAAAATGTTTGGTGACCTTCATGTAAGAAATGAAAATTATGTTATACTTTTAAAGAAAGATTTTTGTCCAAAGTGGCCAAAAATATTTTAAGTATGGGTGCTTAACAGAGTAAGCATTAGTTATCAGAAAAATCCACTTATGTGAAACAACTCATTCTCCAACAATGCCAGACCCAGGAGGTGTTTCTGTATCACCTAGTATTCTTAGAACCACAAAGAAGCTCAATATACCTTCTAACAGCTTCAGAGTGCATAAATCATTGGCAACCTCACCATGTTTTTATTTAACAAATGAAAAGAAAATGCCATGATCTGTTCATAGCAGACATCATTCCATAAGGGATACAGAGTAGGTTGCACCTACCTTAAAAGCCATACACACCATGTACCCAGGCACACACACAGAAAGATAAAGAGAGAGAGGGAAGGAGCTAAAATTTGGCAATAAGGAAATCTGAAGTAAAATATTCTGAAACAAACATAGCTTGATGCTATGGCTAACTTTCAGAAAAATTCTGAAGGAAGCAAAGTTTATCTGGGGAAAAGATACTTGTACTAGTACTACTAGTAGTTAACTAACACTTGGAGAAAACTTTCTGTGTGCGATGCACTCTTCCAAGAACACAAATTCTTTGAAACCTTATACCAATCCCATGAGACAGGTGCTGCTATTCTTCCCATTTTGCAGATAAGGAGACTGAGGCATAGAGCCATAGTTAATTGTAACATGCCCAAGATCACAAAGCTACTAGCAAGAGATAACTGAGATTTGAACCCAAGTAGTCTAATATCAGAAAGTGTATGAAAGTGTTAGTTGCTCAGTTGTATCCAATTCTTTGCAAACCCACAGGCTGTAGTTCACCAGGCTCCTCTGTCCATGGGATTCTCCAAGCAAGAATACTGGAGTGGGTTGCCGTCCCCTTCTCCAGGGAATCTTCCCAACCCAGGGATCGAACTTGAGTCTCCTGCCTTACAGGCAGATTCTTTACTGTCTGAGCCAGTAGGAAAGAGTCCAGGCTCAAACCAGTACTAATACTTCTCCACAAGTGATACTACTAACGCATGTCTATACTTCTTACACCCCAGGTCCTGTGCTGAGTACTCTACCTACGTTACTTCATAGATCTTTGGAATTTGGAGCTCTTATCTCTAAATTATTATGCAGTATCTCATTTGATCCTTAAAACAGCCCCATGAGGTAGTTATTATTGTGTCCATTTTACAGATTAAAACACTAAGGCACAGAGACATTAAATAATGTGACATACAAGCAAAAGTGTCGCCTCCTTTTCAGCAACACCCCCATACTTACTGCAAGGATCCACATAACATAAAAAAATACAGCGTAACTTAATATACAATTTCTACCTCAGGGCCAAGATCTTTCATGGCCTCTGTTCTAAAGTGTTAGTGGAGAAAAGTGGTTATAATCTTTCCACCCTTCCCAACTCGAAAGGATTACAGTAACCCTCTGCAGCATCCAGTGGCCCACTTTGGGCTCCACCATACAACCTCTGGCACCAAAAGCCTGCTTTCAGAGCTTGGGAGCTGTTTTGTTTTGTTTTTTAATTTATTTTTAATTGGAGGATAATTGCTTTACAATATTGTGTTGGTTTCTGCCATACTTCTACATGAATCAGCCATAGGTATACATATGTCCCCACCCTCTCAAATCTCCCTTCAACCTCCCAGCCCATCCCACCCCTCTAAGTTGTCACAGAGCCCTGGTTTGAATTCCTTGAGTCACGCAACAAATTTGGGGAGCTGTTTTTAAGTGGTACCATATTTTGTTTTTTTTTAATCGAATTATAGTTGATTTACAATGTTGTGTTAATTTCTTCTGTACAGCCAAATGATTCAGTTACACATATACAGATGTTCTTTTTCTTAGTATTCTTTTCCATTATGGTTTATCATAGGATATTGAATATGGTTCTCTGTGCTATACAGTAGGATAAAAGTCACCATATTTTTGAATTTTGATTTTGTTTTGCTTTGGAATTGGTTTCTGGAAAAACAAACAAACAAACTAGCAAACCACGACTGGGGACCATCAATCTTAACCATGGTTTCCATAAAAGTGCTTCCTCTGTTTAACAGTGAAAATAAGCCTTTTACCACAACACCATCTTCATTAGCAGAGTGAAAACTGACCACAAGGAAGGCAACCTGGGTGGGCTTACCTCCACTTGAAGGGCTGCACATCCTTTCAGGAAGTCATTGATGTTGTTGGTGCAGTCAGCTTCAGTTTGGGGCTCCAGACAGTACTAGAGAAACACAGTCAAATATCACTTGGAGACTGTCATCCCAAACGGGACACATCATTGCATCATTCGCTGATAACTACATAAAGTAGGCTTTTTAAGGTGGGGCCAACACTGCTGTCAATCCAGGAAGAGAAATTAACCACTGAAGGAAGTGATGCAAAAATCTAAACGGTTGGTCTTGTTCCAAATGTCACCAAATCCTTAGCCCCAAGCCATCTCTACTTATAAACTTTCTCATGCTCTACCAAAACGTGGTGATAGCAAATTAGAGACACCCTGCAAGTTTTTTTCATCCTGGTTCCTGCTTTCAACCTATCATTTCCCGTCCGTCCTCCTCATGATAATGTATTAAAAATTGTATTTTCCTCTTCGCTCTTCTTTACATTTGATCACATTTCTCAACATTTTCCATTTTATCACTGTTTTCCAAGTTTGAGAAATTATAAGTAAATCGGTATGTTCAATAAAAACACAAGCTGCCTCAAGGAGGGAAATGAACTGTACTCAGTGTCTTATTCCCTGCTGACCTTAAGAAAATAATTTATGGCTCCACTTTTAAACTTACTTAAGGTGCCCATTTTAAAAATTATTCGTGCTGGTGATCATGGGTTTCCAACATTCACAGTTTTGGATTTTTAAAAATGAGTAAGGTTAGTTTCACTTTGAACACGTGTTGCATTCAAAACATATATTTGGTTTCTATTGTTTTAACAAACCCCTTGTGGCATTTTGGATTATTTCTCCTGATTGCTAAACAGCCTCTCTTTCAATGGATACTTTATTTCTTTGAGAAGAAAAGCCACACTAACATCAGTAAGCACCCTAAATATGTGTTACAAATCACCCCATTACTCCACGGGCTCACATGAACCCCAGGTTCAAAACATGTCCTCGGTACACAGGCAGGTACAACACGCGTCTCTATGACAGAGCCAGCTCGTGACAGGGGTGTTCTCCCTGGCCCCTGGCACTAGTGGTGTCACAGGTTTTTACTGTACTAACCTCCAGTGGCCAATCACTAAAGGATAACCTTTCATTTTCTGACTTTTTCCAACTACGAAAACAGTAAGAAAGAACAGTTAAATCTCAGAAAGAGATGAAAGCAGGAGTGTCCCCTGACCCAGGCAATTGAAAATCTCCAGAGTGACATTACCCTTGCTCTGTGGTGGTGAGCAACCCCAAAGATACTGCAAATTTCCCTTACCTTTTCTACAGAGCCAGGCCTTAGTCTGTTGATCAGTTTGCACAGCACTACCCCATTTTTCAACGAGGACTTCAAGAACTCCTCCGGATCACAGATGGTCTTTTTGGGGGAATCTAATACTCCCAAAGATATAAGCCAGGTCACGACGCGCTCTTCTGGATTCATTACTGCAGACTGAACGCTCCCGAGCACCTCTCTGGGGCAGCTGCAAGGACTAAGCCACATCCGCGATTGCATCTGCTGTTGTCTTCCTTTTTATGAGTTCTCTTCTCGTGCTTGCAGAGCAAAGCTCTAAAACAACGTTCCTTAGACAACGGTGGAAGCCACTCCAATTCTGGGATTTGAAAAACCACAGAGCTCACACTCAAAGATGTAGAAATAGAATGAATGGGGGGAAAATCCTGGGTAACACTGGGTTTCTTTTTCAAAAGCTGCAAAACAAATTCACTAGGATTTTTTTTTTTTAAAAAAAAGAAGAAATACATACACACACTCACACCCCTCCCCCCCAAAAAAAAAAAACCAACAGTGCAAGAAGCTGTAAGGGAAGGAAGTGAGCAGGATGCTGGGGAGGGAGGAAAGAGAAGGCAGCAAGCGCTCTGGGAAAACAGAGGCGAGCCAGCACTTCAGGGGACCTTGGAAATGAGATACTCATGGGGCAGTCTGGGAAAACGCTGTCAATAAATAGTCTAGCCCCAGTGAAAATCTGGCTTCTGTCAAGAGGAAGATGCCAACTGGCTCTTAGGTCAGACAGATCTGAGCCTAGTGGGGAGCTGTGCTGGCACAACAGGGCTCAGAGAAGGTAAGCTGGGAAAATTCTTCCAAGAAATGGCCGGATGTCCTCTTACTGTCTCACTGAGATAATGTGTCATGATCATTCCTTTGCAAAACACGTTGAATTAAACGGTGACAACGTGCCAAGCAGATGAAGACTGTGCCTGCTGTCAGCCATCACTCTGTGTAAGCACAAACTAGAAGAATGGCATTTTACTTTGCAGCCAAAAAGCTATGTTTAGGGAAATAGACTAAGGATAACATCTGACATCCTGTTTACTTGCATTCTTGAGCGATTCTTTTTCTGGACCTGGTTCCACTACACAATCCAGCTGCAGTGCCCTTAGCAAAGGCTCAGACACAGTCATATCAGGCGAGTGAAAAGCACTCGGAAACAGAATTTTCGAGAACAAAAGAACACTTGTCCTCTGTCTATACTACAGTCTGAAGGTTGATGTTTCCCCAACAAGAAACACTTTGCCTTAAAAATATTGCTCTGGAAAAAACTGGTCTATAACAAGAGATCTACACTATTCTTAAAACATCTTCATAACCAGTTATAATAGCCACATGATTAGGAAATTTATGATAAGGCCAACAGTATAGCCTGATCTGAGCAAATGCATGGTACTCACCATCACTACCCTCACCTGATGCATGGGATCCTGCTAACTTTCAGAATCTTTTCAACATAGTGACAGGCATCTACTACCAAATAATCAGCTTAGATAATCCTGCTACATGTTTGGGGAACTTCCCTGGTAGTCCAGGGGCTAAGACTCCACTCTCCCTATGCAGGGGTTCCATCCCTGGTAAGGGAACTAGAGCCCACATGCTACAGTGAAGATCCCACATACTGCAACTGATACCAGGTGCAGCCAAATAAAAATTTTTTTAAAAAATCTGGCTACATTCTTTCAAAGCTTCCCCTTTTTACCTTGTCGTAACAGTTATCCAGACTTGACTATTGTCATTTGTTGATCTGTCTCCTCCACCAGAATGTAGCCTCCACTAGGGGAGGGGTCTTGTCTGCCTTGATGAACACTGTCCCCAGCAGAGTGCCTGGTACACAGCAGACATTTTAATGACTTAAAACCAACATGTTTTCCTTGCTAATGATTTTTGTACTTTTACTGAGATATAATTGACATAATGAATCGCACATAGTCAAGACGTATGATTTAATGGATTTTGACATATGTGTACATCCCATGATACAATCATACACACACACATACACAATTCAAAAAATTTTTCTATCATCCCCAAAAAGTGTTATTGTGCCCTTTCAACCCCATCTTCCCTCCCTTCCCTTAAAATCCCAGACAATGAACAATCCTTTTTCAATCCTATAGATTATTTTGCATTTTCTAGAATCTAGTATAAATGGAATCATACAGTATGGAACTTTCTGTTGTCTGGTTTCTTGCAGTTAACATCATCACTTTGAGATTCATTCATGCTGTTGTATCTATCAATAGTTATATAAGAACGATTTGACCTCCACATATTCAGTTTGATATAATTATATTTATGAGCAAAATAAGTATAGTCAATCAAACATTTTCATTGACTTTTGATCCAAGACCAAATCTATGTAATGGAAATAATACCAAAATCCATGTGTTGATCAATGAAATTCTTAAATGTAACCTGCTTAAATATACTTTGATATCTCATTTCACCAGTTTTCTCACAACTGCTCATCAAAATTGTACTCTACAGAGAAACAAATCCAGCGGTATTATTGAGGTATCACTTACATTTTTTGTTGAAGAATAAAGCCTGGGTAATTTCAGGAACCCAGCCTTGTTCAAAATAGGCTTAAGCCCACTGGGGTTATTGGTGTGAAAATCTGCCTCATTTTAGACATTGGCTATTGCAAATGACTGTAAGCAATACAGTAAAATCAGAAAGGCAAGGCCATCTCAAAGCAGAAGAAACACTTCTACTAGTATAAAGATTGGAAGTTAGGGTTGGTATGAGCAAATGTCAAGAAAGCAAGGCATTCCAGGACAGCAGCAACCATACCGGTGAAATGACTAACAGTGGAAACCAGGGCAATGAAAAGAAGTTAATGACCTGGGGGAACAGGGTGGAGGGTTGAAAGACAGGGGATCACAGCAGCACAGAGCACAGGCTTTACATAAGAGTATGAAAAAATAAAATACTCTGCTAAAAGTTACCTTGTCAAGATTGCAAGAGGAGAATGGCAGAAGTAAAGGTGGATAAATGTATCCAGAACTTGCATGAAATTACCTCACTGACTCATTTAATTCAAGCAGAAGCCTAAGTTTTCTCTTCCATCATATGAATATTAGAGTCTATCCATTTTGATGAACAACATTATCTGCTCTCCTTCTGCTATACAGAAATCTAGCGATCATTTTATCTAAGCACACAGTCCAGTTCAGTCGCTCAGTTGTATGTGACTTTTTGTGACCCCATGGACTGCAGCATGCCAGGCCTCCCTGTCCATCACCAACTCCCAGAGTTTGTTCAAACTCATGTCCATTGAGTCAGTGATGCCATCCAACCATCTCATCCTCTGTTGTCCCCTTCTCCTCTCGCCTTCAATCTTTCCCAGCATCACGGTCTTTTCAAATGAGTCAGCTCTTTGCATCAGGTGGCCCAAGTATTGGAGTTTCAGCTTCAACATCAGTCCTTTCAATAAATATTCAGGACTAGTCTCCTTTAGGATGGACTGGTTGGATCTCCTTGCAGTCCAAGGGACTCTCAAGAGTCTTCTCCAACACCACAGTTCAAAAGCATCAATTCTTCAGCATTCAGTTTTCCTTATAGTCCAACTCTCACATCCATACATGACTACTGGAAAAACCATAACCTTGACTAGACGCACCTTTGTTGGCAAAGTAATGTCTCTGCTTTTTAATATGCTGTCTAGATTGGTCACAACGTTCCTTCCAAGGAGTAAGTGTCTTTTTATTTCATGGCTGCAGTCACCATCTGCAGTGATTTTGGAGCCCAAAAAAATACAGTCAGCCACTGTTTCCACTGTTTCCCCATCTATTTACCATGAAGTGATAGGACCAGACGCCATGATCTTAGTTTTCTAAATGTTGAGCTTTAAGCCAGCTTTTTCACTCTCCTCTTTCACTTTCATCAAGAGGTTCTTTAGTTCTTCTTCACTTTCTGCCATTAAGGGTGGTGTTATCTGCATATCTGAGTTTATTGCTATTTCTCCCAGCAGTCTTGATTCCAGCTTGTGCTTCCTCCAGTCCAGCGTTTCTCATGATATACTCTGCATAGAAGTTAAATAAGCACAGTGACAACATACAGCCTTGACGTACTCCTTTTCCTATTTGAAACCAGTCTGTTGGTCCCTGTCCAGTTCTAACTCTTGCTTCCTGACCTGCATACAGGTTTCTCAAGAGGCAGGTCAGGTGGTCTGGTATGCCCATCTCTTTCAGAATTTTCCACAGTTTATTGTGATCCACACAGTCAAAGGCTTTGGCATAGTCAATAAAGCAGAGATCTATTTCTGCTTTACTGACTAAGCACACAACATGACACAAGATATGAAATCAGTTTCATAATAACCTTAAAAGACAGACATTGAACTTTCTGAAAAGATGTTTTAAGTCTGAGTTTTCTAAAGAGGATTGTAACTTTGAATTTCTATAATCTTGGTATTGTATTCAAGTAACATTGTTCAGATTTGTTAAAAGGTAGCCAGTATGTGCTCTATTTTGCAAACTATATTTTTTTGAAGATTTTCTCAAGTTAAAATTATACATAGATTTCCTAAGGTAAAGTGGAACATAAATCATGAGCAAATCTTTTAAAAAGATAAAGCAACTATATGCCAATGAAAATTAATTTTAAATTAATTAATTTAATGTCCCCAATTATTTTTTGAAATTTGACCAAAAGCTGTATTTTACTTAATAATATTGTACCACATGTTAATTTTCTGGGTTTTTTTACATGATATTTCTTTATATTCTCAGAATTGGATTAGACGTTTCAAGACTTATTCAATTTTTTTTAAATCACTAAGATGATAAACCTTCTAGACTTTTAGCAGTAATACTGGATGCCAAAATAATGGAATTATACCAAAATTTTGAGTGAATATGAGTTAAAATGTAACATTCTATTTATACTAAGTTAAACAAGTGGTATCAAACTGTCATAAACTTTTTAGCTAGGCAAAAGTTCATGTTTTCTAAAATATATATGTTATACATATATTATTATATGTATACAAAAACTTTTCTACTATGCTTGATAGATAAAGGCTTGAGAAAGAACATTAAAAAAAAAGTAAGAAACAGAGAAATTGGAAAACATAAACTAAATGAAATGGGAGCACTGAAGTCTATTTTTTCAAGTAGAAAATACATATAGATTTCACCTAAAATAAAGTAGAACATAAATTATGAGCAAATCAAATTTTTAAAAAAGACAACTATCCTCCTATAAAAATTAATTTTAAATTAATTAATTAAATGTCCCCAACAAAATTTTTTAGTCCAGTACTCTTTATTTTTTTCATTTAATTAATTTATTTAGATTGGAGGATAGTTATTTTACAATATTTTGATGGTTTTTACCATACAAAGAGCAAAGGTTTCTGGTTCTACTTCAGATCCTTAATACACCTTGGGCCACTGAAACTGCCTCAACACTGGCTTTCCCCCTTCATCCTCTCATCTTAATGAATTCCCTTGCAGAACACAGTTTGGTTGATTTTTCAAAAACACCTCTGTAATAGTTTAATATTCCTGCTCAAAAACCCTCAAAGGTTCTCCATCACCTAAAGCAGTGATTTACAAATGACAACGTACAAAAATAATCACCTCTTGTGATGGAGGGAGGAGAAAGGCATGAGAGTGGAACTTGTGCCAATTGGTAAATTGGTAATATTACATTAAAAATAAAAAGACCTACAGAAAATAAGGCAAGTGTTAACATTTGTTAAAACTGGTTTCTGGGTACATTGGAACCCATTATGTTATTTTCTTTACTTTTCTGTGTTTGGAATAATCATAATTGATTTTTGACATTTTAAATCTAGGGCACTTGTTAAAGAGATTTGGGGGCTCAATTCCCTAATACCCTAGTTTAGACGATCTGCAGTGGGACAAAGGAATCTGTATTATTAAAGTATCCCCTTGATTCTGGGGCAGTGAAACAAGATCACACTTGAAGAAACAAGTTGTTTTATAACCTTATGCTCCACCAAAATTTCTGCAGACACCAGTGATAATTTCAGTATTCACAAGAACAAGAATCCAACTGCATGACCACTCAGTTTCTTGACCTCCTGTACCTGTAATTGATATAGTACCTCTCAGTCCCTCTTTTTGTTGTGAAAATGATCTGGGGCCTTTCAGGTTGTGTTCCTTTGCCAGCAGGTTTGATACATTTTACCCAGTAGATGGTGGTGGAAAGACCTGGCAGGAAGAAGGGGCTTTACTTTCTGTTTCCTGTGTGCTTCCTCCATGGGCTCCTGGTGAGACCACGCCCCTACCCACCCGACCCCCGCTGACACCCCACCCCACCCTCCACTCTCCTAGCGCCCACCTTCTGTGCACTGGCTTCCTCAATGCACAGTGGGTGGCAATTTCCCCTGGCACCACCCTGGGGTGGTTCTGTAGCAAAGTGTTTCTGGTGAGATACCTCCCCTATGAATGGGAAACATCCTAGAGAAGCACATTTTCAGCCAGTTCCAGAGGGTGGATGTCCAGCAAGTTCCTCTGACTCAGCACACCACAGGCAACTTCTCTAACAAGGCCTGGATCTCAGCTAAACAGGGAAAGAGAGATTATCACAACTCTGTGAGTAGTGACTATTACATATTGTTTTTATATTGTCTGCCACTGTATATTATATCTGCTCCTCCTCTATTCTTTTAGAGTTCCCTTGACTTCTTACCAGCCAATCTCTTATTACTCCAGTCCCCTGTTATCGTTAGTAATTCTTTATGTTAAACTTTTCCTGTTAAAATCCCCCTGTGCTTTCTCTGTCCTGACTGGACCCAGACTAACATGCTTCATCATCTTCAGTGAACTCACCTCCACTTTAGCTAACCACTTGCAAGGTCACACCTTGTACTTGGTGATCGAACAAACTTCTCTGCCTCCTGCATCATGAATTCAAGCACTACATTTTCTAACCACAACCAACTGTCTTTTCAGCTTGTTTATTCAGTTACTCCCACTACAATTAGTCCTTAGCCACATAGCGATCCTCAAAGCATGGTTTTCTAAGATGATTATACAAATTTACATTCCCACAAGCAGGGTATGATTTCCCGTCACTCCATATCATTGCTAACACTCCATATTACAGACTTTTTAATTTTTTAGAAAATTTTTGTGGGTGTGAAATTTACTCTTGTATGATTAATAATAAGGTTGAGCCTTTTTTCTTTTTTTTGGCTGCACCACACAGCTTGGGGGATCTTAGTTCCCCAACCAAGGATGGAACCCAGGACCTCTGCAGTGAAAGCACAGAGTCCTAACCACTGGACCACCAGGGAAGTCCCGAGAATTTTTTTATATGTTGGTTGGTCACACACATTTCCTCTTCTGTAAAATCTTTGTTCATTTCTATTGCCCATTTTTTACTAGGTTGTTTGCCTTTTTGTTACTGATTCATAAAAGTTTGTCATACTGGGAGTTCTCTAGCAGTCCAGTGGTTGGGACTCCACGCTTCCACTGTGCAATGGGAAGGGGGGCAGGTAGGGGGTATCTGTGTTTGTTCCCAGGTCAGAGACCCAAGATCCATAAGACAAAGTGTGCAACCAAAAAAAAAAAGTTTGTCACACCTTATGGATACTAAATCAATGTCAGTTATTTGTTTGCAAATAATTCATTCTGTAGCACATTTTAGGAAACAGTGGTCCTCAATTTTTTATTTTTTTATTTTTTTTAATTTTTATTTTTTTAAAATTTTTATTAGTTGGAGGCTAATTACTTCACAACACTGCAGTGGGTTCTGTCATACATTGACACGAATCAGCCATGGAGTTACATGTATTCCCTATCCCGATCCCCCCCTCCCACCTCCCTCTCCACCCGATTCCTCTGGGTCTTCCCAGTGCACCAGGCCTGAGCACTTGTCTCATGCATCCCACCTGGGCTGGTGATCTGTTTCACTATAGATAATATACATGCTGTTCTCTTGAAACATCCCACCCTCGCCTTCTCCCACAGAGTCCAAAACTCTGTTCTGTACATCTGTGTCTCTTTTTCTGTTTTGCCTATAGGGTTATCATTACCATCTTTCTAAATTCCATATATATGTGTTAGTATGCTGTAATGATCTTTATCTTTCTGGCTTACTTCACTCTGTATAATGGGCTAGAGGTCCTCAATTTTTTAAATAAGATACTTAATCTCACTCTCATGTAAAACAAATGCAGAATTTGGCAGTCCAAGGCTAGCATGCAGCTACCTAGTCATCAGAGATGCAGGATGCTACTTTTCAGTTACTTTGCCATTTTTAGCTTCTCACCTCATAGTTCAAAATGATTCTTTGTGTGAATTTGGATTAAGCACTGGGTTTGTTGTTGTTGTTGTGGCTGCACAACATGTAGGATCTTAGTTCCTGGACCAGGGATCAAACTGACGCCCCCAGCACTGAAAGCATAGAGTCTCAATCAGTGGACCACCAGGGAAGTCCCCACAGTGGTTTCTTAGGTATCACACCACGGCCACAAGCCACAAAAGAAAAGAAGAGATAAACTGATCTTTCTAAAAACTAATAATTTTTTCCTTCAAAGGACACCATCAAGAAACTAAAAAGACAACTCAGTATGGGAGAAAATATTTGCAAATCATATTTCTGATTAGGGACTTGTATCCAGAATATATATATATTAAAAAAAAAAAAAAACCTCTTACAACAACAAAGAGACAAATAGCTAAAAATGGGTAAATTGTCTGAAGAGACATTTCTCCAAAGATATCAGTTCAGTTCAGTTCAGTTCAGTTGCTCAGTCATGTCCAACTCTTTTCGACCCCATGAATTGCAGCACTCCAGGCCTCGCTGTCCATCACCAACGCCTGGAATCCACTCGAACTCATGTCCATCGAGTCGGTGATGCCATCCAGCCATCTCATCCTCTGTCGTCCCCTTCTCTTCCTGCCACCAATCCCTCCCAGCATCAGGGTTTTTTCCAATGAGTCAACCCTTCAAATGAGGTGGCCAAAGTATTGGAATTTCAGCTTCAGCATCAGTCCTTCCAATGAACACCCAGGACTGATCTCCTTCAGGATGGACTGGTTGGATCTCCTTGCAGTCCAAGGAACTCTCAAGAGTCTTCTCCAACACCACAGTTCAAAAGCATCAATTCTTCGGCACTCAGCTTTCTTCACAGTCCAACTCTCACATCCATACATGACTACCGGAAAAACCATAACCTTGAATTAGACGGACCATTGTTGGCAAAGTAATGTCTCTGCTTTTTAATATGCTATCTAGGTTGGTCATAACTTTCCTTCCAAGGAGTAAGCATTTTTTAATTTCATGGCTGCAATCACCATCTGCAGTGATTTTGGAGCCCAGAAAAATAAAGTCAACCACTGTTTTCACTGTTTCCCCATCTGTCTGCCATGAAGTGATGGGACCAGATGCTATGATCTTAGTTTTCTGAATGCTGAGCTTTAAGCCAACTTTTTCACTCTCCTCTTTCACTTTCATCAAGAGGCTTTTTAGTTCCTCTTCACTTTCTGCCATAAGGGTGGTGTCATCTGCATATCTGAGGTTATTGATATTTCTCCCGGCAATCTTGATTCCAGATTGTGCTTCTTCCAGCCCAGTGTTTCTCATGATGTACTCTGCATAGAAGTTAAATAAGCAGGGTGACAATATACAGCCTTGACACACTCCTTTTCCTATTTGGAACCAGTCTGTTGGTCCCTGTCCAGTTCTAACTCTTGCTTCCTGACCTTCATATAGGTTTCTCAAGAGGCAGATCAGGTGGTCTGGTATTCCCATCTCTTTCAGAATTTTCCACAGTTTATTGTGATCCACACAGTCAAAGGCTTTGGCATAGTCAGTAAAGCAGAAATAGATGTTTTTCTGGAACTCTCTTACCTTTTCGATGATCCATTGGATGTTGGCAATTTGATCTCTGGTTTCTCTGCCTTTTCTAAAACCAGCTTGAACATGGGAATACCAGACCACCAGCTTGAACATGAAGTTCACGGTTCATGTATTGTTGAAGCCTGGCTTGGAGAATTTTAAGCATTACTTTACTAGCGTATGAGATAAATGCAATTGTGCGGTAGTTTGAGCACTCTTTGGCATTGCCTTTCTTTGGGATTGGAATGAAAACTGACCTTTTCCAGTCCTGTGGTCATTGCTGAGTTTTCCAAATTTGCTGGCATATTGAGTGCAACACTTTCACAGCATCATCTTTCAGGATTTGAAATAGATCAACTGGAATTCCATCACCTCCACTAGCTTTGTTCATAGTGATGCTTTCTAAGTCCCACTTGACTTCATATTCCAAGATGTCTGGCTCTAGGTGAGTGATCACACCGTCATGATTATCCGAGTCGTGAAGATCTTTTTTGTATAGTTCTTCTGTGTATTCTTGCCACCTCCTAAATAGCTTCTGCTTCTGTTAGGTCCATACCACTTCTCTCCTTTATCGAACCCATCTTTGCATGAAATGTTCTCTTGGTATCTCTAATTTTCTTGAAGAGATCTCTAGTCCTTCCCATTGTGTTGTTTTCCTCTATTTCTTTGCATTGATCGCTGAGGAAGGCTTTCTTATCTCTCCTTACTATTCTTTGAAACTCTGCATTCAAATGGAAATATCTTTCCTTTTCTCCTTTGCTTTTCACAGCTATTTGTAAGGCCTTCTCAGACAACCATTTTGCCTTTTTGCATTTCTTTTCCATGGGGATGGTCTTAATCCCTGTCTCCTGTACAATGTCACGAATCTCCATCCCTAGTTCATCAGGCACTCTGTCTGTCAGATCTAGTCCCTTAAATCTATTTCTTACTTCCACTGTATAGTCATAAGGGATTTGATTTAGGTCATACCTGAATGGTCTAGTGGTTTTTCCCTACTTTCTTCATTTTAAGTCTGAATTTGGCAATAAGGAGTTCATGATCTGAGCCACAGTCATCTCCCGCTCTTGTTTTTGCTGCCTGTATAGAGCTTCTCCATCTTTGGCTGCAAGGAATATAATCAGTCTGATTTCGGTGTTGACCATCTGGTGATATTCATGTGTAGAGTCTTCTCTTGCGTTGTTGGAAGAGGGTGTTTGCTATGACCAGTGCATTCTCTTGGCAGAACTCTATTAGCCTTTGCCCTGCTTCATTCCGTAGTCCAAGGCCACATTTGCCTGTTACTCCAGGTGTTTCTTGACTTCCTACTTTTGTATTCCAGTCCCTTAAAGTGGAAAGGATATCTTTTTTGGGTGTTAGTTCTAAAAGGTCTTGTAAGTCTTCATAGAACCGTTCAACTTCAGCTTCTTCAGCGTTACTGATTGGAGCATAGGCTTGGATTAACGAATGGTTTCCCTTGGAAACGAACAGAGATCATTCTATCATTTTTGAGATTGCATCCAAGTACTGCATTTTGGACTCTTTTGTTGACCATGATGGCTATTCCATTTCTTCTAAGGGATTCCTGCCCACAATAGTAGATATAATGGTCATCTGAGTTAAATTCACCCATTCCAGTCCATTTTAGTTCGCTGATTCCTAGAATGTCGACATTCACTCTTGCCATCTCCTGTTTGACCACTTCCAATTTGCCTTGGTTCATGGACCTAACATTCCAGGGTCCTATGCAATATTGCTCTTTACAGCATCGAACCTTGCTTCTATCACCAGCCACATCCACAACTGGGTATTGTTTTTGCTTTGGCTCCATCCCTTCATTCTTTCTGGAGTTATTTCTCCACTGATCTCCAGTAGCATGTTGGGCACCTACCAACCTGGGGAGTTCCTCTTTCAGTATCCTATCATTTTGCCTTTTCATCCTATTCAAAGATATACAAATAGCTAATAAGCACAAGAAAGGATACTCTACATCATTAGCCTTCAGGGAAATGCAAATCAAAACCACAATGAGTTTCCAGTTGACACCTATTAGGATGGCTATGATTAAAAAAATGCAGACAATAACAAGTGTTGGCATGGCTGCTGCTAAATTAGAGCCCTCATACATTGCTGGTGGAAATGTCAAATGGTACAGCTGCAGTGGAAAACAGTTTTGCAGTGACTCAAAATGTTAATATAGTTATCATATGTGCTAACAATTTCACTCCAAGAGAAATGAAAACATGTCCACATAAGATCTTGTACACAAAGATTCATAGCATCATTATTCCTAATAACCAAAAAGTGAAAACTCAAATATATATCACCTGATGAATGGATAAATAAAATGTTACAAGGGAATATTATTCATTTATAAAGAGAAATGAAGTACAGACACATCCTACACATGGATGAACCTTGAAAACATTATGCTAAGTGAAAGAAGCCAGTCACAAAAGATCATATATCATATGGTCAGTTATATGAAATACTGAGGATAGGCAAATCCACAGAGATAGAAAGTAGAACAGCAGAACAGCAGTTGCCTAGGACTGAGGTGAGAGTTGAGGGGAAATAAGGATTGACTGCCAATGGATATGAGTGGGACTTCCAGGCGGGGAGGGGAACTGAAGAAAATATTCTAAAATTGATTTGGTGATGGTTGCCCAACTCTGTAAATATACTAAAAGCCATTGAATTGTACAGTTTAAACAGGCAAGTTATATACTATGTTAATCATGTCTCAACAAAATTGCTATTTTTTAAAAGGCCACTGTGGGACTTCCTTGGTAGGACTCTGGTAGGCCAGTGGTAGGACTCTGCACTCTCACTGCTGAGGGCCCGGGTTCAATCCCTGGTCAGGGAACTAAGATCCCACAAGCTGTGAGGTGCAACCAAATAATAATAATAATAATAAAATAAAAAGGCAATTGTGATGAGCAAAAAAAATAAAATAAAATAAAACAGACTGCTTGGACACTAGTCATGATGTTTGTATTCCAACCAAAAAGTCAGGATGGGGGACTAAAACTGAAACTCCTCCCTCCCCACACACAGTTTAATAAGGAAAATGTATAACTTACTGAAAGACTGAGGGAATATGATGATCTCCTTTGTCCCCACCATCTAGATTTAATCATTAGAAACATTCTGCCATATTTCACTTGCCTAAATAGGTTCAGTGGCTGTATTTTTGTAAATAAATGATTAAATAAGTTGCAGACATCCTATCACCCTAAATCACCCTAAATACTTCAGCATGCCTCTCCTCAAATTAAGGATATTTTCGACATAACCAAAATTCACTAATGCCATCCAATTTTCAGTTCATATTAAAACTTCCCCCATTTGTCCCTAAAATGTCTTTCAGAGACTTTTTTTCAACACAGCATCCAATCAATTTGCCCCTCCTCATGTCATAGAACTGATTTGCCTCTAGGCAAAAATCTGAGTGACCATAGGGTTCTTCCCTATTTGTTTCCCTTCTTTTGGGGATCAAAGTCCTGTACTAATGGTTGTCTCAGTTTCTGGAAAGAGTTGTTTCATATATTCTGACTGATTTTCAAGTTGTTTATATTGGGAGGACAAGTCCATACTACATAATCCTTCATTGGTAGAAGCAGAGGTTGGCTTAGCCTACTTTTTTTTTTTTTTTGGTGTGCACAATTTTTAAAGTCTTTATTTAATTTGTTACAATATTGCCTCTGTTTTATGCTTTGGTTTTTTGGCCACAAGGCGTGTGAGATCTTAGCTCCCTGACCAGAGATTGGACTGCACCCCCTGTATTGGAAGACAAAGTCGTTGGGGTTTTTTTGGCTGTGCTGGGTCTTTGTGGCTTTTGCATGGGCTTTCTCTAGTTGCGGTCAGCGAAGGCTACTCTTGGTTATGGTGCTTGGACTTCTCATTGCAGTGGCTTCTCCTTGTGGAGCACAGGCTCCAGAGCATGCGGGCTCAGTAGTTGAGGTGCAGGGTCTTAGTTGCTCCAAGGCTGTGGAATCTTCCCAGACAAGGGAATGAACCCTTGTTGCCTCCACTGGCAGGTGGATTCTAATCAACTGCACCACCAGGAAGTCCCAAAGGCAAAGTCTTAACCACTGGACTTCCAGTGAAGTCCCTGGCTCAGTCTACTTTTAATTATGTCTTCTACATCATACAACAAATGAGACCTAATACAGTTTGTTCTTGTTCACTTATAATTGCTCTTTAGATATTAAGGATACTAACCTTTTGATATATATATATTTTAAGTTGTTTCCTGGTTAGTATTTGCCTTTTTTACATTTTATTAATTTCTTAGAATTACTATACATAAACTTTAAATTTTGTACATAATAAAATATACCAATCTTTTTCTTTATGATGTACATCTTTTATATCATGCCTAAAGTTCTTCCTCAAGGTCATTTTAGAAACTTATCCTAGGAAAATAATGACAAGTTTGAAAGATTATAAAATCACAATGTACAGAACAAAAAAAAGTTTAAAAATTAGGCTTCATCAAAATTAAGAACTTTTGTTCTTTGAAACCCATTTGAAAAGGATGAAAAGACAAGCTACAGACTTGGGAGAAACTCTTACAAACCATATACATGATAAAGACCTACTATCTAGAATACATGTGAAAAAGTCTAAAATACCTTTTAATATATTTTAAACTCAGTGTTAAAAAATAAACAATCCAATAGAAAATGGACAAAAGACATAAACAGCTCTTGAAGTAGGACATGTGGATGGCAAATAAACACATGAAGAAAATGTTAAATATCATTAGCTACTAGGAAAATGCAAATTAAAATCACAGTGAGATCTGACTACACACATATCGGTAGAGCTAAAATAAAGAACAGTGACAACAGCAAATGCTGCTAAGGATGCAGAGAAACTGGATCACTCCTATATTGCTGGGGGGAACGTATAATGTTGCAGCCACTATGGAAAAGTAGTTTGTGGGAAAAAAAGTTGTATGGCAGAAACCAATATGACATTGTAAAGCAATTATCCTCCAATTAAATATTTTTTTTAAAAAATTGAAAAAAAAGTTGTTTGTAGATTGTTTAAAAATTAAACATGCATTTGCCATATAACCCAGCAATTATACTCCTGGGAATCTAATCCAGAAAAAATAAAAATATCAGTATCTATACATAAATGTTCACAACAGTTTTATTTGTAGCAGCCCAAACTGGAAATAAACCAAATGTCCTTCCTTCAACAGGCAAATGGATAAACGAACTGTGGTCCCTCCATACCATGGACTCCTACTCAGCAATAAAAAGGAACAAACTATCAATACGTACAACAGCTTACATAGATCTCAAGTGAATGATGCTGAATGAAAGAAAAATCAATCCCCAAAAGTTACATAGTGTATGATTCATTTATATAACATTCTTGAAATGACAGTTACCCACAGGTCTCACAATGCCAGAGACACAATATACACTTTTTTTTAAAAAATATCTATTAATTTGACTGTTCCATGTCTCAGTTGTGGCATGCAGGATCTTTTAGTTGCTGCATATGGGGTCTAGTTCCCTGACCAGGAATCAAACCCAGACTGCCTGCCTTGGGAGCTCAGAGTCTTAGCCGATCCTTCCCTTAGGATCATGAGGGAAGTCTGTGGATTCACTTTAGTATTTCACACCTTGATTGGGCCTTTAGCACTACCAAGTAATCTTACTGTATTTCTCTAGTTCACTCACTGTTTCACTTTATCAGAAGATTATTGAAAACACTAGCTTCTCTCATCAGATCTGCATCTTTCTCTCTACGCTCCTCACTCCCAGATGATGATCTTGCTTATTTAACTGAGAAAATTGAACCAGTCATCTCCCCTTCTCCAAGTCAACCAAGCTATCTGCATCTGTACACATCTGCTCTGTCCCCTCTCCTGTTATAATCAAAGAACTGTCAGTGCTCCTAGCGAAGATCAACCTCACCCACTAAAGGACTTTGCTCTTGCAATTATCCCCCCTATTTACTGCAACAATATTATCTTAGTCTGCTACTATAATAAGGAAGAACAAATCTTACTCCATATTGGATCAATTTCTTTTCCTTTAACCTTTGTATTCTATTGCTTTTGCTATAAGTTAATCACTAAAGAGATGTTGCTTATAGCTTCAGTTCACTTCAGTCGCTCAGTTGTGTCCAACTCTTTGTGACCCCATGGACTGCAGCATGCCAGGCCTCCCTGTCCATCACCAACTCCCAGAGTTTACCCAAACTCATGTCCATTGAGTCGGTGATGCCATCTCATCCTCTGTCATCCCCTTCTCCTCCCACCTTCAATCTTTCCCAGCATCAGGGTCTTTTCAGATGAGTTAGTTCTTCGCATCAGGTGTCCAAAGTATTGGAGTTTCAACTTCAACATCAGTCCTTCCAATGAACACTCAGAACTGATCTCCTTTAGGATGGACTGGTTGGATCTCCTTGCAGTCCAAGGGACTCTCAAGAGTCTTCTCCAACACCACAGTTCAAAAGCATCAATTCTTCGGTGCTCAGCTTCCTTTATAGTCCAACTCTCACATCCATATATGACCACTGGAAAAATCATAACCTTGACTAGATGGACCTTTATTGACAAAGTAATGTCTCTGCTTTTTAATATGCTGTCTAGGTTGGTCACAACGTTCCTTCCAAGGAGTTAAGTGTCTTTATTTCATGGCTGCAGTCACCATCTGCAGTGATTTTGGAGCCCCCCCAAAAATAATGTCAGCCACTGTTTCCACTGTTTCCCCATCTGTCTGCCATGAAGTGATGGGACTGGATGCCATGATCTTAGTTTTCTGAATGTTGAGCTTTAAACCAACTTTTTCACTCTCCTCTTTCACTTTCATCACAAGGCTTTTTAGTTCTTCACCTTCTGCCACAAGGATGGTGTCATCTGCATATCTGAGGTTATTGATATTTCTCCCAGCAATCTTGATTCCAGCTTGTGCTTCCTCCAGCCCAGCGTTTCTCATGATGTACTCTGCATATAAGTTAAACAAGCAGGGTGACAATGTACAGCCTTGACGTACTCCTTTTCCTATTTGGAACCTGTCTATTGTTTCATGTCCAGTTCTAACTCTTGCTTCCTAACCGGCATACAGATTTCTCAAGAGGTATGTCAGGTGGTCTGGTATTCCCATCTCTTTCAGAATTTTCCAGTTTGTTGGGATCCACACAGTCAAAGGCTTTGGCATAGTCAATAAACAGAGATGTTTTTCTGGAACTCTCTTGCTTTTTCGATGATCCATTGGGTGTTGGCAATTTGATCTCTGGTTCCTCTGCCTTTTCTAAAACCAGCTTTAACATCTGGAAGTTCACAATTCACATATTGTTGAGCCTGGCTTGGAGAATTTGAAGCATTACTTTACTAGCGTGTGAGATGAGTGCAATTGTGTGGTAGTTTGAGCATTCTTTGGCATTGCCTTTCTTTGGGATTGGAATGAAAACTGACCATTTCCAGTCCTGTGGCCACTGCTGAGTTTTCCTATTTGCTGGCATATTGAGTGCAACACTTTCACAGCATCATATAGCTTAAGGTAGACATAATGGTCCATTTCCCAGGACCCTACCTCCTGAGCAATGAAGTTAAGCTAAAATATCTTAGCTCACAGGAAACATTCTGACCAGGCCCACCTGTGAAAGGCTGCAGGAAAGAAGACAACACATCTCCTCTGGAGTCTGCCAGAACCAGGAAATATTTGCAACAACTCATTATTGTCTTTTGGGGCTTCCCTGGTGGCTCAGATGGTAAAGAATCTTCCTGCAGTGCAGGAGACACAGGTTTGATCCTTGGGTTAGGAAGATCCCCTGGAGAAGGGAATGGCTACTCACTCCAGTATTCTTGCCTGGAGAATTCCATGGACAGAAGAGCCTAGTGGGTTACAGTCCATGGGGCCACAAAGAGTTGGAGATGACTAAGTGACTAACACACACATAACTCCCCCTCTTTGTACAATAAAAGAAACTAGCATCCAAACCTGGGCAGGATGTTTCTTTGGGACACTGGTCCACCATCTTCTCAACCTGCTGGCTTTCCTAATAAAGCCATACTCCTTGCCCCAACAGCTTGTTTCTCCATTGATTGGCCTGTAGTGCTGCAAGCAATATGAGTTTGGACTCGGTAACACTGGGGCTGCCATAACAAAATACCACAGACTGGGTACTTTAAACATCAGAAAATTTATTTTCTCACAATTTTGGAGGTCGTCCACCTACAGGTGCCCTTGAAAGCATTGAAGGAACTTAGAAATTGTTTGACAAAAAGTGAACCATGATGTTTAAGCCAAATATATTAATGATGCTAAACAAATTGTAGGGCCTATTAAAATTGAGACCAACCTCTTCAGTGTAAAAACTTAAAACGGGGAAAGACAGCTCATTTAAACTGTATATCTATGGTGATCAATTTCAAGCTAAGTTTTTTTCTATATTGTATACAGTATCATATTTAAAAGAAAGGTTTATAGTAATTAAAGAATATCATGGTTGTATTAGTTTCCTAGAGCTGCTATAGCAGATTATCACAGAATTTGGTGGCTTAAAACAACAAAAGTTGGACTTCCCTGGTGGCAAAGTGGATAGGAATCTGTCTGTCAATGAAGGAAACACAGGTCTGATCCCTGTCCCAGGAAAATCTCACATGCAGTGGGGGTGGGGAGCAGCTAAACCCATGTGCCACAAGTATTGAGCCTGAGCTCTAGAGCCCACGAGCCATAACTAATGAACCGTTGTGCCACGACTACTGAAGCCCAAGAACCATAGAGTCAGAAAATCACAACTGCTGAGTCTGCGTGCTGCAACCACTGAAGCCCATGCTCCTAGAGCCTGTGCTCCACAAGGGAAGCCCATGCACTGCATCTAGAGAGTACCTTGCACTCTCTGCAACTAGAGAAAGCTCAAGTGCAGCACTGAAGACACAGCGCAGCCAAAAATAAATAAATAAAGCAGTGTGAAAAGAAAAACAACAAAACTTTATTCTTCCATAGTCCTGGAGGCCTGAAGTCTGAAATCAGATAGGGTCCTGCTCGCTTTAGACATTCTAGGGGAGAAGCCATTCTCTGGTCCTACCAGCATTCCCTGCCTTCTACCCACATCACTAAAACCTGTGCCTCTATCTTCTTTTTGGCCTCACTGCACAGCATCCTAGCTCCCCAACCAGGAATTGAAATTGTGCCCTCCCTCTGCAGTCAAAGCACAGAGTCTTAAGCACTGGACCACAAGGGAAGTTTCTGCCTCTCCTTTATAAACACACTTGTGATGGCATATAGCAACTACCTGGAAAATTCGTAATAACCTGAAGGCCCTTAATCACCTCTGCGAAGATCCTCTTTCCAAATAAGATGACATTTACATGTTCTGTGGTCCTGGCTATTCAGACTAGTGGGCTTCCTTGGTGGCTCAGAGGTAAAGAACCCATCTGCTAATGCAGTAGACCTGAGTTCCATCCCTGGGTCAAGAAGATCCCCTGGAGAAGGAAATGCAACCCATTCCAGTATTCTTGCCTGGAAAATTCCATGGGCAGAGGAGCCTGGTGGGCTACAGTCCATAGGGTCAAAAAAGTCAGACATGACTTAGCAACTAAACAACAACAATTCAGCCTAGTACAAATCTGCCTTTTCAGTGTTGCAAACAATGCTAGAGAGTAATAATACAAATATAAAATATAATTATTATTTATATTTAGATAAACTTCCCAGGTGGTGCTAGTGGTAAAGAACATCTCCTGCCAATGCAGGAGATGTAAGAGATACAGGTTGAGAAGATCCCCTGGAGGAGGGCATGGCGACACACTCTAGTATTCTTGCCTGGAGAACCCTATGGACAGAGGAGCCTGGTGGGCTACAGTCCATGAGGTCACAAAAAGTCAGACACAACCTAAGTGACTTAGCAGGCAAACAGTAAATATATAATTTATAAATACCTATATATATTTATGTCGTTAATAAATACAGTATATAAATATAAAATAATAATAAGCTAATACATCTAGGAAGGCTTAAAATGGAAATGACTGATGATATTATGTAAGAAATGAGATACTGATAATCTTTGATGTATGAGGAACTAAAATATGG
The DNA here is from genome assembly GCF_963930625.1 of Muntiacus reevesi. NCBI lineage: Eukaryota > Metazoa > Chordata > Mammalia > Artiodactyla > Cervidae > Muntiacus > Muntiacus reevesi. The sequence continues at coordinate 115,403,439 of NC_089271.1, read as the reverse complement.
AACTGAAAAGCTGGTTACTAAAATCTAGTAAGCCTCTTGTTGAAGTACGCCATATATTTGCAGCAATGTTGCTGTTGTTATTCAGTTGCTAAGTCGTGTCTGATTCTTTGTGACCCCATGGACTGCAGCATGCCAGGCTTCTCTGTCCTTCACTATCTCCTGGACTTTGCTCAAAGTCATGTCCATTGAATCGGTGATGCCATCCAACCATCTCATCCTCTGTTGCCCCCTTCAACTCCTGCCTTCAATCTTTCCAAGCATCAGAGTCTTTTCAAATGAGTCAGTTCTTCACATCAGGTGGCCAAAGTATTGGAGCTTCAGCTTCAGCATCAGTCCTTCCAATGAATATTCAGGGTTGATTTCCTTTAGAATTGAATGTTTTAATCTCCTTACTGTCCAAGTGACTCTCAAGAGTCTTCTCCAACACCACATTTCAAAAGAATCTATTCTTTAGCGCTAAGCTTTCTTTATGGTCTAACTCTCATATCTGTACCTGACTACTGGAAAAACCATAGCTTTGACTAGATGGACCTTTGTCGGAAAACTGATATCTCTGCTTTTTAATATGCTGTCTAGGATTGTCATAGCTTTTCTTCCAAGGAGCAAGCATCTTTTAATTTCATGGCTGCAGTCACTGTCTGCAGTGGTTTTGGAGCCCAAGAAAATAAAATCTGTCGCTGTTTCTCCTTTTTCCCCATCTATTTGCCATGAAGTGATGGGGACTGGATGCCATTTTCTCTAATATTTCAATGTTGAGCTTTAAACCAACTTTTTCACTCTTCTCATTCACCTTCATCAAGAGGCTTAGCTCCTCTTCACTTTTTGCCACTAAAGTGGTATCATCTGCACATCTGAGGTTGTTGATATTTCTCCCGGCAATCTTGATTCTAGCTTGTGCTTCATCCAGCCCAGCATTTCTCATGAGATACTCTGCATATAAGTTAAACAAGCAGGGTGACAATATACAGTCTTGACGTACTCCTTTCCCTATTTGGAACCTGTCTGTTGTTTCATGTAAGGTTCTAACTGTTGCTTCTTGTCCTGCATACAGGCTTCTCAGGAGACAGGTGGTGGTCTGGTATTCCCATCTCTTTATGAATTTTCCACAGTTTGTTGTGATCCACACAGTCAAAGACTTTAGTGTAATCAGTGAAGCAGAAGTAGATTTTTGGGGGGGAAAGGGAGCAATTTCATTCTTTTTTCCGTGATCCAATGAATGTTGGCAATTTGATCTCCAGCTCCTTTGCCTTTTCTAAGTCCAGATTGTACATCTGGAAGTTCTCATACTGCTGAAGCCTAACCTGAAGGATTTCGAGTGTAAGCTTGATAGCATGTGCTGTGCTGTGCTTAGTCGCTCAGTCGTGTCCGACTCTTTGTGACCCCATGGACTATAGCCCTCCAGGCTCCTCTGCCCATGGAGATTCTCCAGGCAAGAATACTGGAGTGAGTTGCCATGCCCTCCTCCAGGGGATCTTCCCAACCCAGGGACTGAACCCAGGTCTTCCTCATTGCAGGTAGATTCTTTACCATCTGAGTGACCTGGGAAACCCAAGAATACTGGAGTGGGTAGCCTATCCCTTCTCTAGGAGAACTCCCCGACCCAGGAATTGAACTGGGTTCTCCTGCATTGCAGGCAGATTCTTTACCAGCTGAGCTACCAGGGAAGCCCTGGTAATGTGTTAAATGAGTGTAACTGTGCTATAGTTTGAGCATTCTTTGGCATTGCCTTTCTTTGGGATTGGAATGAAAACTGACCTTTTCCAGTCCTGTGGCCACTGCTGAGTTTTCCAAATTTGCTGGTATATTGAGTGCAGCACTTTCACAGTATCATCTTTTAGGATTTGAAGTAGCTCCACTGGAATTCCATCACCTCCACTAGCTTTGTTCATAGTAATGCTTCCTAAGGCCCACTTGACTTCACACTCCAGGATGTTGAACCCTAGGTGAGTGACCACACCATTGTGGTTATCTGGGTCATTAAGATCTTTTTTGTATAGTTCTTCTGTGTATTCTTGCCACCTCTTCTTAATCTCTTCTGCTTCTGTTAGGTCTTTGCCATTTCTATTCTTTATTGTGCCCATCTTTGCATAAAATGTCCCCTTTGTATCTCCAATTTTCTTGAAGAGGTCTCTAGTCTTTCCCACTATTTTGTTTTCCTCTGTTTCTTTGCATTGTTCACTTGAGAGGCCTTCTTATGACTCCTTGCTATTCTCTGGAACTCTGCATTCAGTTGGGCAGCAGTAGTTCACCAGATACATTTCTGAATACTTCTAGAGCTCTCAGGATGTATTTAATTTCATCAATAATGGTCACTAATAGAGAATGCGGTTTCCCCAAATTAAAATGTATTAAGAACTACTTAAGGACTTCCCGAATAGTCTAATGGTTAAGAATCCACCTGCCAATGCAGGGGACACTGGTTCGATTTCTGATCTGGGAACTAAGATCCCACAGGCCACGGGGCAACTAAGCTCATGTGCTACAACTACTGAAGCATACCTGCACCCTACAGCCAATGCTCTGCAGCAAGAGAAGCCACTGCAGTGAGAAGCCCGCACATGGCAACTAGAGAGTAGCCCCACTCGCTGTAACTAAAACAAACCTGTGCAAGGCAAGGAAGACCCAGCACAGCCAAAAATAAATAAATAAAATAAAAAACATGACAAAAGACACTTTAAGAAAAGAAAAAGAACTACTTAATGTCTACAGTGTCAAAAGAAAACTATCATATATAGTGATTATTTCTATAGACATAGAGCAAGTCAGTATTGAAACTGTCATAAAGATTTCTGTTTTCATAAAAACAAGATGCAAAACTGTTAAATAATAAAATTATTATACTTTGACAGCTTTGAGTTCCTAATGTTGTGATTAAATCTTTGAGTTGTCTCTACTTTTGTGTTCAATATTTGATTTGTATAATTTATACAGAATGACTTTCTAGTTTTATAATTGTTACATTGGAAAATAAAAAGCACACTAACAATTATTTTTTCTAACTTGAGGAAGAGATAGAGTTTCTTGTTTGTCTTGTTATTTGCTTTGTTTTGGTTTCACAACGTAATAATATGGCTTAGCAGTTGCTCCGCTTGAAACAGATTCTTGATTTGGCTTCCAGACTGCCACTTAGTTTTCCTCCAGCCTCACTGGTTTCTGTTTGTATCTTTCACTGGTTCCTCCCCTCCTTCCATAAGTTAAATATTGGAGCACAGCAGGTTCAGTTGTTGGGCACCCTCTCTTTTCTATCTACGTTAACTCCCTAGGTGATTGCATCCAGGGTCATGCTACATCTCCTCTCAAATAGAGAAGACTATTTTAAAAAATAAAAATTAAAAAAGGGATTTTACCTATAAGGCACATTTCCTTTCCATAAGGAAATGTTATAAAGTTACAATAATTAAACGTGTGGTGTTGACTCAAAATTAAGTGAACAAATCAGTACTTCCCCTAAAAATAGAGTGCCCAGAAACTAACCCATGTACATGTGGGAATTTGGTATATGTTAGACATGGTATTTAAAACCAATAGGGTTGGAGGAAAACAAATATATATTAATGCATATATGTGGAATCTAGAAAAATGATGTATATGATCTTACTTGCAAAGCAGAAATAGAGACATGGACATAGAGAAACAATGTATGGATACCAAGAGGGAAAGGTGAGGGGGTGGTGGGAGAATTAGGAGGTTGATATATATATATCAACATATATACACTGTTGATACCATGTATAAAATAGGCAACTGAGAGGAGCATACTATATAGCACAGGGAACTCTACTTAATTTGCTGTGATGACCTCAATGGGAGGGAAATCCAAAAGGGAGCGGATATAATGTATACATGTGGCTGACTGATTTTGTTGTGCAGTAGAAGCTAACACAACATTGTAAAGCAACTATACTCCAATATAAATTCATCTAAAAAAAAAGAAAAGGAAGACTTCCCTGGAGGTACAGTGGTAAAGAATATGCCTAATGCGCAGGGGTCATGGTTTCCATCACTGGTCCAGGAGGATTCCACATGCCTCGGGGCACCGTGTACCACAACTACTGAGCCCAAGCGCCACAGCCCATGCTTTTCAACAAGAGAGGCCATCACAATGAGAAGCCCACACACTGCAACTAGAAAGTAGCCCCCACTCACTGCAACTAGAGAAAGCTCACACACAATGAAAACCTAGCACAGTAAAAAATAAAACGAAATAAATATTTTAAAAAGAAAAAATCAATAGGGTGGGAATTCCCTACCCCACACTTCCACAGCAGGGGGCCCAGGTTCAATCCCTGGTTGGGGAACTAAGATCCCCCATACCGAAACAAAATATCCTACATACCGTATGACATGAACAAAATAAAAATTAATGTAATTAAATCTACAGGGAAAATATTGACTTCTCCATTAACGATGTTGAGACAACCAACTATCCATTTGGTAGATCACCAACTCATACCACTAACAAAAATAAATTCCAGAAGACATGAAATAAATCTTTATGTACAAAACCATGGGCTTCCCTGGTGACTTAGATGGTAATGAATCTGCCTGCAATGCAAGAGGCACGGGTTCAATCCCTTGGGAAGATTCCCCTGGAGGAGGGCATGGCAATTCTTTCCAGTCTTTTTGCCTAGAGAATCCCATGGACAGAGGACCATGGGGTCACAAAGAGTTGGACACAACTGAAATGACTTAGCACGATGCATGCATGTTATAGCAGCCATGGTTTCTGTCCCTTTTATGACCAGTGAACCCATTTTCCAGCTCCTGGGAGTGCTTCAGCCAACAGCTTACAACTGCAGCCTTCTCCTTGGATTTGCTCTTAGCTGTTGGGGACTACCTTGCTGTATTAGTCTTCTATTGCTACAATTTTAGGGGCTTTAAACAATACTAGTTTGCTATCTTAGAGTTCTGTAGTTCAGAAGTCCAACATGGCTCTCATGGGACTAAAATCAAGGTGTCAGTAGGACTGTGCTCCCTTCTAGATGCTAAGGCAGAATTCATTTCACTGCCTTTTCCAGCTTTTAGAGGTTACTTACTGCTATGTTCTGACTGGTTGCCTCCTAGCCACTAAATTCTTCTATTGAAACCTTAACCCTCAAAAATGATGTTATTAGGAGATCAAGCCTTTGGAAGGTACTTAGGCTATGAGGGTGGAGCCATAATAAACGGGATTAGTGTCTCTTTTTTTTTTTCACACTACATAATCTTAGTTCCCCCATCAAGGAGTGAACCCAGTCCATGGCAGTGAAAATGCTGCAGCATAACCACTAATCCCAGAATTCTTGGGATTTAGTCTCTTATAAAAGAGGCTCCCAGTCCATTCCATCATGTGAAGGCAGTTGCTATGAACCACAAAGAGGTTGTTTTTTAAACTACCCAGTATATGGCATTTTGTTATAAGAGTCTGAACTCCTTTCCTGGCTTTTGGCCCCCTGTCTCCATCGTGAAAGCTAGCAACAACTAGTTGAGTCTTCACATCGAATCTCTGACCCACTCATACGCCTCTCTCTTTCATTGTTTAAGAACTCGTGTAATTAGATTGGGTTGCCATTCCTTCTCCAGAGGATCTTCCACACCCAGGGATCAAACCCAAGTCTCCTGCAGCTCCCTGCATGGCAGGCAAGTTTTTTACCGCTAAGCCACCAGGGAAGCCCAGCTGGATTCAGTTCAGTTCAGTCACTCAGTCGTGCCCAACTCTTTGCGAGCCCATGAATCGCAGCATGCCAGGCCTCCCTGTCCATCACCAACTCCGGGACATTACTTAAACTCATGTCCATCGAGTCGGTGATGCCATCCAGCCATCTCATCCTCTGTTGTCCCCTTCTCCTCCTGCCCCCAATCCCTCCCAGCATCAGGGTCTTTTCCAATGAGTCAACACTTTGAATGAGGTGGTCAAAGTATTGGAGTTTCAGCTTCAGCATCAGTCCTTCCAATGAACACCCAGGACTGATATCCTTTAGGATGGACTGGTTGGATCTCCTTGCAGTCCAAGGGACTCTCAAGAGTCTTCTCCAACACCACAGTTCAAAAGCATCAATTCTTCGGCACTCAGCTTTCTTCACAGTCCAACTCTCACATCCATACATGACTACTGGAAAAACCATAGCTTTGACTAGATGGACCATTGTTGGCAATGTAATGTCTTTGCTTTTTAATATGCTGTCTAGGTTGGTATTAACTTTCCTTCCAAGGAGTAAGCATCTTTTAATTTCATGGCTGCAATCACCATCTGCAGTGATTTTGGAGCCCAGAAAAATAAAGTCAGCCACTGTTTCCAACTGTTTCCCCATCTATTTGCTGTGAAGTGATGGGACCAGATGCCATGATCTTAGTTTTCTAAATGTTGAGCTTTAAGCCGACTTTGTCACTCTCTTCTTTCACTTTCATCAAGAGGTTTTTTAGTTCCTCTTCACTTTCTGCCATAAGGGTGGTGTCATCAACATATCTGAGGTTATTGATATTTCTCCCGGCAATCTTGATTCCAGATTGTGCTTCTTCCAGCCCAGCGTTTCTCATGATGTACTCTGCATAGAAGTTAAATAAGCAGGGTGACAATATACAGTCTTGATGCACTCCTTTTCCTATTTGGAACCAGTCTGTTGGCCCCTGCCAGTTCTAACTGTTGCTTCCTGATCTGCATATGGGTTTCTCAAGAGGCAGGTCAGGTGGTCTGGTATTCCCATCTCTTTCAGAATTTTCCACGGTTTATTGTGATCCACACAGTTAAAGGCTTTGGCATAGTCAATAAAGCAAAAATAGATGTTTTTCTGGAACTCTCTTGCCTTTTCGATGATCCATTGGATGTTGGCAACTTGATCTCTGGTTCCTCTGCCTTTTCTAAAACCAGCTTTAACATCTGGAAGTTCACGGTTCATGTATTGTTGAAGCCTGGCTTGGAGAATTTTGAGCATTACTTTACTAGCGTATGAGATGAGTGCAATTGTGCGGTAGTTTGAGCATTCTTTGGGATTGCCTTTCTTAGGGATTGGAATGAAAACTGACCTTTTCCAGTCCTGTGGTCATTGCTGAGTTTTCCAAATTTGCTGGCATATTGAGTGCAGCACTTTCACAGCATCATCTTTTAGGATTTGAAATAGCTCAACTGGAATTCCATCACCTCCACTAGCTTTGTTCATAGTGATGCTTTCTAAGGCCCACTTGACTTTGCATTGCAGGATGTCTGGCTCTAGGTGAGTGATCACACCATCGTAATTATCTGGGTCGTGAAGATCTTTTTTGTACAGTTCTCCTGTGTATTCTTGCCACCTCTTCTAAATAGCTTCTGCTTCTGTTAGGTCCCTACCATTTCTGTCCTTTATCAAACCCATCTTTGCATGAAATGTTCCCTTGATATCTCTAATTTTCTTGAAGAGATCTCTAGTCCTTCCCATTGTGTTCTTTTCCTCTATTTCTTTGCATTGATCGCTGAGGAAGGCTTTCTTATCTCTCCTTACTATTCTTTGAAACTCTGCATTCAAATGGAAATACCTTTCCTTTTCTCCTTTGCTTTTCACTTCTCTTCTTTTCACAGCTATTTGTAAGGCCTCCTCAGACAACCATTTTGCCTTTTTGCATTTCTTTTCCATGAGGATGGTCTTGATCCCTGTCTCGTGTACAATGTCACAAACCTCCGTCCATAGTTCATCAGGCACTCTGTCTATCAGATCTAGTCTCTTAAATCTATTTCTCACTTTCACTGTATAGTCATAAGGGATTTGATTTAGGTTATACCTGAATGGTCTAGTGGTTTTCCCTACTTTGTTCAATTTAAGTCTGAATTTGGCAATAAGGAGTTCATGATCTGAGCCACAGTCAGCTCCCGGTCTTGTTTTTGCTGACTGTATAGAGCTTCTCCATCTTTGGCTGCAAAGAATATAATCAGTCTGATTTTGGTGTTGACCATATTGGTGATGTTCATGTGTAGAGTCTTCTCTTGCGTTGTTGGAAGAGGGTGTTTGCTGTGACCAGTGCGTTCTCTTGGCAAAACTCTATTAGCCTTTGCCCTGCTTCATTCCATAGTCCAGGGTCAAATTTGCTTGTTACTCCAGGTGTTTCTTGACTTCCTACTTTTGCATTGCAGTCCCCTATAATGAAAAGGACATCCTTTTTGGGTGTTAGTTCTAAAAGGTCTTGTAGGTCTTCATAGAACCGTTCAACTTCAGCTTCTTCAGCATTACTGGTTGGGGCATAGGCTTGGATTACCATGATATTAAATGGTTTGCCTTGGAAACGAACAGGGATCATTCTGTCATTTTTGAGATTGCATCCAAGTACTGCATTTTGGACTCCTTTGTTGACCATGATGGCTACTCCATTTCTTCTAAGGGATTCCTGCCCACAGTAGTGGATATAATGGTCATCTGAGTTAAATTCCGTAATCCAGGCTATTCTCCCCATCTCAAGATTTATAGCCTTAATCACATCTGCAAAGCATCTTTCGCTATATAAGGTAACATTCATGAATTTCAGGGATTAGCACATGGGCATCTTGGTGGGGGTGGGCGTAATTTTGCCTAAGTTGGAGAAATACAATTTAAAAAAATCTCTCCAAACTCAGAAATCCCTTCCACAATGGTAGCAGAGAAAGAAAAACACTTTTAGTCAATAGGCAATAAACCAGAATATGATGTGGATCACAGGTAATTTACTAAGAGATTGCAAAGACTGAAAGCAATCTCACCCTTTTGTATGGCCAGGCAAATACAACCTATTACACACATGGTTTGTTTGCTTTTGTTTATTTTGGCCTTGCCATGCGACTTGTGGGTTCTTAGTTCCCCAACCAGAATTGAACCCAGGCCCAGCAGTGAAAGTGCCAAGTCCTAACCCCTGGACTGCCAGGGAAGTCCCTAAATGGTAATTACTTCAGCAAAAGGACCTGACAGCACCATTTGTCACACAGTTAATCCTAACTTTACTTGGTAATTGGGGTGATCATCTGTGTTAGCAAATTTGTCAAGTTAAAAAACAAATGACTCATATCTTTATGGCAAGTTGTAGTTTTGCAACTTGAGTGAAGTACCTACCAAAGTTAATCTCCTATCCTCCCACAGAAACTAGGAGATAAGGGGGCAATCTCTCCTGAGGTTTACATCAAAGAGTTGGTTCCCAGGTCCATACGAGAGAACTTCCTGGGTCACAAAACTTGCAAAAAGTCTATAGTCTTCAAAAGGATAGCATTGAAACATGTATATTATCATATGTGAAATAGATCGTCAGTCCAGGTCCAATGCATGAGGCAGGGTGCTCAGGGCTGGTGCACTGGGATGACCCTGAGGGATGGGATGGGGAGGGAGGAGGGAGGGAGGGTCAGGATGGGGAACACATGTACACTCATGGCTGATTTACATGAATGTATGGCAAAACCACTACAATATTGTAAAGTAATTAGCGTCCAATTAAAATTTTTTAAAATGGAGGTGTCAATGTATGGCAAAAACCACCACAATATTGTAAAGTAATTAGCCTCCAATTAAAATAAATTAATTAATTTAAAACAATAAAATAAAATAAATTTCAAAGATATGAGAAAGTGCTTATTATTACAAGTTTTCTAAAATAAATACTTTGAGAAAAAGGAGAAGGAAATCTCATACTTTATTTTCAACCAAGAGAATTAACCTTCTTGAAATAATACCATTTGCAACAACATGGATAGACCTAGAGATTATACTAAGTCAGAAAGAAAAAGATAAATACCATATTATATCAGTTACATATAGAATCTAAAATATGACACTTATCTATAAAAACAAGTTAATCTACAATGAACTTACCCACAAAACAGAAAAAGATTCAGATATACAAAACAAACTTATGGTTACTGAAGGGGAAAGGGAGGAGGACAGATAAATGAGGAGTTTGGGATTAGCAGATACAAAGTGTTATACATATTGATAGAATGAATAAACAACAAGGTCCTACTGTATAGCACACGGAACTATATTCAATATTCTGTGATAAACCATAATAGAAAAAGAATATGAAAAAGGATGTCTATATATGTATAACTGAATCACTTTGCTGTACATTAGAAATGCTTTTTTTTATTTTTATTGAAGTGTAGTTTATTTACATGTACAGTAGAAATTAATAATTACATGCATGTGTGCTAAGACGCTCAGTCGTGTCCGACTCATTTGCGATCCCATGGACTGTAGCCTGCCAGCCTCATCTGTCCATGGGATTTCCCAGGCAAGAATATTGGAGTGGATTGCCATTTCCTTCTCCAGGGGATCTTCCCAACCCAGGGATCCAGTCCACATCTCCTGCATTGCAAGCAGATTCTTTGCCACAGAGCCACCTGAGTAGCCCATTAAATCAACTATGCTTCAATAAAATAAGCTTTTTTAAAAAGGATCTTCCTTATTTAAAATATTTATTTATGTATTTATTTTTGGATGTGCTGGGTCTTCACTGCTTTTTGAGGACTTTCTCTAGTTGCAGCGAGCAGGGGCTACTCTCTAGTTGTGGTGCACAGGCTTCTCGTGGTGGCTTCTCTTGTTGCGGAGCATGGGCTTTAGGCATGTGGGCTTCAGCAGCTGCAACCATGGGCTCAGTAGTTGTGGCTAGTGGGCTCTAGACTGTGGACTCGGTAGTTGTAGTGCACAGGTTTAGTTGCTCTTTGGCATGTGGAATCTTCCCAGACCAGGGATTGAACCTTTGTCCCCTGCATTGCCAGGTGGATTCTTAACAACTGGGCCAACCAGGAAGTCCCTAAGTAGTTCTCAATAAATTTTAATTTGGAGAAACTGCATCCCATGAGGGAAGTCCAAACAGTATTCCTTTTAAGGGCAATAAATTTATCCTGAGTTTCCATTGATTATACAAGTAACGCCACATTTACATGAGGTTAGGCCTTTCAATAATTGTTTCATCTTTCCAAATATATTTTTTCAGATGTGAAATACAAAGAGACACATGTCCATCATCTAGTATCAAAGTCTCATTATGAGATACCAGTTCAAGAATACAGATTGAAACTGTAGTGTTTCATGTACATGATTCTAATGTTTTACATCTTGAGGGCAAAGCAATCTTATGGGCCATTTTCACATTGGTCTAAATCAATACTTACACTATTTTAACAGTCAATTGAATATCTATAGATAACATGCATCCACCTTTGTTTATCCAGTCATACTGAGACTGGAGAGACTTGTCTCCAAGTGTTAATCAGACCTGTCTTCTGCAGCTTCTGTCTGTAGATTCCAGCTTTCCATTTGTCTGCTAATTAGACAATTTTTTAAATTACATCAACCCTCCAATCAAACCAGTTGAAATATTCTGTGTTAAATTTAAAGCTCAAGTACATAGATGCAAGAACCCGAAGCTGGGAAAGATTGAAGGCAGGAGGAGAAGGGGATGACAGAGGACGAGATGGTTGGATGCCATCACCAACTCAATGGACATGAGTTTGAGCAAGCTCTGGGAGTTGGTGATGGACAGGGAAGCCTGGCATGCTGCAGTCCATGGGGTCGCAAAGAGTCAGACTGAGTGACTGAACAACAACAATCAAAAATTATTAATGAAGATGATCCCACTTATACTCTGCCAGTAATTCGATTGTTAGATTTTAAATTGAGATCAAGTCTAAACTGAGAGCACATGTTAGAGTGTATTGGAAATATGTGTGGTTTTGGGAACCATTAAGAGTGCAGAAAGAAAAAGTTATGTCACAACGTTTCTTTCCTTAGTAAATTTGATTCTTTAAGTAATTAGAATAAGCACTGCTGTGAGTTGGACAGCCATGTAGCTTATGAGAATAGTAATCAATTTTCTAGAATATCTCTTTTCAGTTGAGTTCAGTATCAATATCCGTGGCTCTAGAAAAGTCCTTTGTGAAAACCACAGTGCAGTTTTCCTGCAGTGGGAAGCATGAATCCAGCTAAGCTTCTCCTTTACCTTTATAGCCATATGGGTGATCAGCAGTGCTTAAAAGTGTTAAACTCAGCCCATCTTTTGACTGGAACACCTTTATACAGATGAAGTTTTCCAGTTGGTAGAGGCGGAAGACTTCCTCCGGTGGGTTCTTCCAGGTCCTATGACGTTAAGTCTCAAGGTTTCCAGGGAAGAGAGAAGCTTTTTTTAAGAAAAAATCTTTTGCCCATGCCACATGGCATGTGGGATCTTAGCTCCCTGACCAGGGATGGAACCTGTGTCCCCTGCATTGGCGATGTGGAGTCCTAACCACTGGATCGCCAGAGCAGCCCCCTGACTTCTATCATTTTATGGTTTACAAGTTATCATATTTCCAGGGATTTGATTATTATCTTATTTTCTGTGGTCTTATATATAAGTTTCTAAGAGTGTCATAAATATATCCTCCTATAAATATGAAATTTAAAGCTGTAATTCCTACTTTATGATTCTTGACCTTTAACATATCTAGTTTTTCTATCAGAAGCACTTAATTTAAAACAAGATTTAAAAGAAAAGTTAGATTTGTCTTTTACCCAGGCTATGTTGTATTAAAAATAATTTTTGAAAAATCTACCCTGCCAAAACTGGAAGTGAACCCAGGTTTACTAATGACGATTCAAACCTAAAGATCCTGATTAAGATCACCTTCTCTTTCTCAGGCCAAAGGAAGAGAAATTTTATTTATTTCTGTATGTATTTACTTACTTTTGGATGTGCCTCACAGCATATGGGACCTTAGTTTCCCGACCCTGCAGTGGGAGTGTGGAGTCTTAACCCCTGGACTTCCAAGGAAGTCTCAAGAGAAAGCTTTCCAAATATTGCACATGATTATGAGAAGATTCAGTTAAATCAGGCACAGGACCTGGTGGTCTCAAACCCAAATTCATAGAGCTGCCAAATTTTCAAAGGGAGAGATTCCATGCTTGCTTGCAGGCATCACTCAAATTTTAAATAAGGCTCTAGGCCATGTTAACATGGTAGATTGCTGAGTACTTAGCCAAGGAGTTTGATTCTTTGCTCTACACATCCAGGGGACTGAGGCTTACAAGAATCTGCAAAAATTTGCATATTTCCTGAACAACAGTAGAAATAAGATGACTTCCTCTGTCCTAGCCAATATGCTCCAGTATCTCAAAAGGGGGAAATATATACATTAAGAGAGGTTTGCCACCATCTGAATATTGGCTTTTGAAGTGGGCAACATTTCAGGCCATCCAAACATCATACATACCATAACCAGACACAATCTCTTACTTTTCACAACCATTAGTTCTATGAAATCCAATCATCACCAGGTGCCTGGTAAAGTTGGTTAGGGAGATTCTCCTGTGTTACCTTGGGAGAAGCCTGTAAAGACAGGCTGACAAATAGTACATTTCTTTAATATGTTTTTGCCTTTAAAATATGTTTTTTATTCAGATGGATTTGTTGAAGACACAACACTAACCAGGACACAAGGATTATTACTAGGGGCTTCCCAGGTGACTCAGTGGTAAAGAACTTGCCCGCCAATGCAGGAGACACGGGTTCCATCCCTGGGTCAGAAAGATCCCCTGGGGAAGGAAATGGCAACCCACTCCAGTATTCTTACCTGGAAAATCCCATGGACAGAGGAGCCTGGCGTGCTACAGTCCAAGGGGTTGCAAAGAGTCAGACACAACTGAGCACGCACTCAAGGATTATTGTTAGGTAATTCCCACAGCCCAAATTTACTGCTACACTCAGTGCCCCAAGCCCTGCAGTAAATTTGGGCTGTGGGAATTACCTAACAGTAATCCTTGAGTGCATGCTCAGTTGTGTCTGACTCTTTGCGACCCCTTGGAGTATAGCCAATGTTACAAATGTTCAAGCTGGTTTTAGAAAAGGCAGAGGAGCCAGAGATCAAATTGCCAACATCCAATGGATCATTGAAAAAGCAACAGAGTTCCAGAAAAACATCTCTTTCTGCTTTATTGACTATGCCAAAACCTTTAACTGCATGGATCACCACAAACTGTGGGAAATTCTGAAAGAGATGGGAACACCAAACCATCTGACCTGTCTCTTGAGAAATCTGTATGCAGGTCAGGAAGCAACAGTTAGAACTGGACATGGAACAACAGACTGGTTCCAAATAGGAGAAGGTGTACTTCAAGGCTATATATTGTCACCATGCTTATTTAACTTATATACAGAGTACATCATGAGAAACGCTGGACTGGATGAAGCACAAGCTGGAATCAAGATTGCTGGGAGAAATATCAATAATCTCAGATATGCTGATGACACCACCCTTATGGCAGAAAGTGAAGAAGAACTAAAAGCCTTGTGTTGAAAGTGAAAGAGGAGAGTGAAAAAGTTGGCTCAGTATTCAGAAAACTAAGATGATGGCATCCGGTCCCATCATTTCATGGCAAATAGATGGGGAAACAGTGGAAACAGTGGCAGACTTTATTTTTGGGACACTCCAAAATCACTGTAGATGGTGACTACAGCCATGAAATTAAAAGATGCTTACTCCTTGGAAGAAAATTACGACCAGCTTAGACAGCATATTAAAAAAACAGAGACATTACTTTGCCAACAAAGGTCTGTCTTAAGTCAAGGCTATGGTTTTTCCCGTAGTCATGTATGGATGTGAGATTTGGATTATAAAGGAAGCTGGGCACCAAAGAATTGATGCTTTTGAACTGTGGTGTTGGAGAAGACTCTTGAGAGTCCCTTGGACTGCAAGGAGATCCAACCAGTCCATCCTAAAGGAGATCAGTCCTGAATATTCATTGGAAGGACTGATGTTGAACCTGAAACTCCAATACTTTGGCCACCTGATCCAAAGAACTGACTCATTGGAAAAGACCCTGATGCTGGGAAAGATTGAAGGCGGGAGGAGAAGAGGATGACAGAGGATGAGATGGTTGATGGCATCACCAACTCAATGGACATGAGTCTGAGTAAACTCCTCAAGTTGGTGATGGACAGGGAGGCCTGGCATGCTACAGTCCATGGGATCGCAGAGTCAGACACGACTGAGCTGAACTGACTGAACTGAACAGCCCAAATTTATTTATTTATTTTTAATTTATGTATTTATCTTAATTGGAGGCTAATTACAATATTGTAGTGGTTTCTGCCATACATTGACATGAATCAGCCATGGGTGTACATGTGTTCCCCATCCTGAACCCTTCTCCCACCTCCCTCCCCATCCCATCCCTCAGGGTCATTCCAGTGCACCAGCCCTGAGCACCCTGTCTCATGCATTGAACCTGGACTGGAGATCTGTTTCACATATGATAATATGCATGTTTCAATGCTATTCTCTCAGATCATCCCACCCTTGCCTTCTCCCACAGAGTCCAAAAGACTGTTCTATACATCTGTGTCTCTTTTGCTCTCACACATATAGAGTCATCATTCCCATCTTTATAAATTCCATATATATGCGTTAGTATACTGTATTGGTGTTTTTCTTTCTGATTTACTTCATTCTGTATAACAGGCTCCAGTTTCATCCCCCTCATTAGAACGGATTCAAATGCATTCTTTTTAATGGCTGAGTAATACTCCATTGTGTATATGTACCACAACTTCCTTATCCATTTGTCTACTGAAGGACATCTAGGTTGCTTCCAAGTCCTGGCTATTGTAAACAGTGCTGTGATGAACATTGGGGTACATGTGTCTCTTTCAATTCTGGTTTCCTCAGTATGTATGCCCAGCAATGGGATTGCTGGGTTATATGGCAGTTCTATTTTCAGTTTTTAAAGGAATCTCCACCCTGTCCTCCATAGTGGCTGTACTGGTTTGCATTCCCACCAACAGTATAAAAGGGTTCCCTTTTCTCCACACCCTCTCCAGCATTGTTTGTAGACTTTTTGATAGCAGCCATTCTGACCAGTGTGAGATGGAACCTCACTGTGGTTTTGATTTGCATTTCTCTGATAATGAGTGATATTGAGCACCTCGTTTGTCAAAGATAAGGTGTGCTTAGGTGTGTGGATTTATCTCTGGGCTTTCTATTTTGTTCCATTGATCTATATTTCTGTCTTTGTGCCAGGATCATACTGTCTTGATGACTGTAGTATAGCCTGAAGTCAGGCAGGTTGAGTCCTCCCGTTCCATTCTTCTTTCTCAAGATTGCTTTGGCTATTTGAGGTTTTTTTTTTTCCATACAAATTGTGAAATTATTTGTTATAGCTCTCTGAAAAATACTGTTGGTAGCTTGATAGGGATTGCATTGAATCTATAGACTGCTTTGGGTAGTATAGTCATTTTCACTATATTGATTCTTCCAATCCATGAATATGGTATATTTCTCCATGTATCTGTGTCATCTTTGATTTCTTTCTTTAGTGTTTTGTAGTTTTCTATATATAGTTCTTTTGTTTCTTTAGGTAGATTTATTCCTAAGTATTTTATTCTTTTCATTGCAATGGTGAATGGAATCGTTTCCTTAATTTTTCTTTCTCCTAATTCCTGTTTTCTCATTGTTAGTGTATAGGTATGCAAGGGATTTCTGTGTGTTAATTTTATATCCTGCAACTTTGCTATATTCATTGATTAGCTCTAGTAATTTTCTAGTGGAGTCTTTAGGGTTTTCTATATAGAGGATCATGTCATCTGCAAACAGTGAGAGTTTTACTTCTTCTTTTCCAATCTGGATTCCTTTTATTTCTTTTTCTGCTCTGATTGCTGTGGCCAAAAACTATGTTGAATAGTAGTGTTGAGAGTAGAACAGCCCAAATTTAATCCCTTTTTCAATCTGTTTTCCCATTTCCTTTTCTGAAATACATTTTTAAAAATTAACAGAAATTTCAAATACATGTAAATCCATGGCTGATTCATGTCAATGTATGACAAAACTCACTACAATGTTGTGAAGTAATTAGCCTCCAACTAATAAAAATAAAAAATAAAAAAAAAGATTCTTGGTAAAAATTAACAGAAATTTCTTATCATATTAAGAATTGGACTTCTGAGAATTCCCTGGTGGTCCAGTGGGCAAGGGTTCAATCCCTAGTCAAGAAACTAATATCATACAAGCTATGCAACAAAACCAAATCAACCACTACAAAACAAATAAGGCTTCTACAACTTAAGTGTCCATCAATAGATGAATGGATAAAGAAGCTGGGCATAGTTTCCAATGAACATTCATTACTGGCATGCTGTCCCCAATCTAGGCTACAGACAGTTATACATGGTGCCTTTGGAAAGCCCAGGGCACAGTAGCCAGGGTTCACATTGGCCAAGTCATAATGTCCATCCACACCATGTTACAGAACAAAGAGCATGGGACTGAGGCCCTCCACAGGGCCACACTCGAGTCCCCTGGCCACCAGAAGATTCACATCACCAGGAAGTGGGGATTTACTAAGTTTAATGTAGATGAATTTGAAAACATGGTGCAGAAAAGCAGCTCATCCCCGATGGCTGTGGGGTCAAATACATTCCTAAAATTTGGCCCTCTGGACAAGTGGTGGGCCCTTTGCTCATAAGAGCCTTGGTACTGGCCCCTCCTTACTCATGCCCACCAATAAATCCTACCTTCTTTCAAAAAAAATGTGGCGTATATTACAATGGAATACTGCTGCTGCTGCTGCTGCTAAGTCACTTCAGTCGTGTCCGACTCTATGTGACCCCATAGACGGCAGTCCACCAGGCTCCGCCATCCCTGGGATTCTCCAGGCAAGAACAATGGAGTGGGTTGCCATTTCCTTCTCCAATGCATGAAAGTGAAAATGAAGTCACTCAGTCGTGTCCAACTCTTCGCAACCCCATGGACTGCAGTCCACCAGGCTCCTCTGTCTATGGGATTTTCCAGGCAAGAGTACTGGAGTGGGGTGCCATTGCCTTCTCCGACAATGGAATACTACTCGGTCATAAAAAAGAAAATGTTGCCTTTTGCAGCAACATGGAGGAACTTGGAGGGTATTACATTAAGTGAATTAAGTCAGACAGAGAAAGGCAAATGCTGTATGATATCACTTATATGTGCAAACTAAAAACCATAATAAAAAGAAAAAGAGGCAGACTCACAGATAAAGAGAATGAACTAGTGATTGGAATTCCCTGGCTGCCTAGTGGTTAGGACTCCATGCTTCCACTGCTGGGGCCCTGGGTTTCATCACTGGTTGGGCAACTAAGACACTGTAAGATGCACCGGGTGGTAAACAAAAAAAGAGAGAGAAAACAAGGGCTTCCCCTATGGCTCAATGGTAAAGAATCCACCTACCAGTGCAGAGACATGGGTTCAATCTCTGATCTGGGAAGATCCCACATGTGGAGGAGCAACTAAGCCAGAGCATCACAACTATTGAGCTTGTGCCCTAAAGCCTGGGAGCCACAACTACTGAGCCCACACACCCTAGAGCCCATGCTCCACAAGTGAAGCCATCACGATGAGAAACCAGAACACTGCAACTAGAGAGTAGCCCCCACTCCCTGCAACTAGTAAAAGACTGCTCGCAGCAGCGAAGACCCAGCACAGTCATAAAAAAATAAATAAGAACAAACTAGTGGGACAGGGGCAATATACGAGTGGGAAAGTGGGAGGTGTAAACTACTGGGTGTAAGATAGGCTCACAGATATATTGTATAACAGAGGGAATACCACCAATATTTTGGAATAAATGCAAGTGGAAAGTGACTTCTTAAAAATTGTACAAAACATTACATTTAAAAAAAAATAAAATCGGGGGTACTCTTTTGCCCCCTTCTGATGCCTATGTCAGAAGCTTTTTCTATCTCCTTTATACTTTAATAAAACTTTATTACACAAAAGCTCTGAGCGATCCAGCCTCGTCTCTGGCCCCGGATTGAATTCATCTCCTCCAGAGGCCAAGAATCCTGCGTCTCATCGTTCAGCAACAACCTTTCATCTTGGGGGCTCGTCCGGGATCCTTCAGGACAAGATGGTCCTGACAATCTATGTGAGCCTACTTCTGCTGACTCCAGAAATCCTGAGTCTGCCGTTTGATCCTCAAGACAATGCCTTCCTGTCCTGGGCTCACTCCTATGCTGCATTCCACAATCCGTCTAACTGCTGGGTCTGCGCAGCACTCCCCTCTTCATCAGTGGAAGGCTTCCCGTGGTGGACATCTCCACTTCAAGGAAAGGACTTTCTCCAAGTCTGCAAACACCTTCAACAATCACATGTGATGCCTCTTCTTAAACTGATGACATCTGACAACATTAAGATGGACTGATGTAACTATGGACATAATGTGACTTTTAATTTTGATTTTAACTTGGTTTAATGACTATTTTGCCTTACATCTGTAACTGTATAATGGGGTTTTCTAACCGTCTAAAAGCTTTTAATTTACAAATAGTTGTCCGAGCTCCTATGAGTGCCACAGCCTCCTCCAGCTATTACTTGGAGCCCCTGGATCAGACATCCTCACTAAGGATTAGGAGAATATGTTGCCTCACCAATTTAGGGACAACGCCCCTTGTCAGCTAGGAAGCAGTTATGGAATGAGAACGATGCCCCTTTTTCCTAGGCAACATAATTCTCCTAAAAGGAAAGGGGGGAATGAGAGAGTCATTTCCTAGGCAGGTTAATAAGAAGTCTAGGGGTCCCCAAGGAGAGAGAGGTCTGGGATATTAAAGGAGGAAGAAAGGACAAACTTTTTTACTTTTTTTCCTCTACATTCCTTAGGATTATATAACAATAATGTATCCTGCCTGAGGACAGTCTTTGGATTAAACCCTCTGGCTAATTCTGTTATCTTAAAACATAAATAATGGGAGTAGGTCTGGTCTTTACAAGGATGTATCTTGCCTGAGGACAATCTTTGGATTAAACCTTCTGGCCAACTCTGTTATCCTAAAATGTAAATTACGGGAGTGGGTCTGGTGAGGACTTTGCAGCCTCCAGACATTTTTGGATTCATTGGAGAGTATATAACTCCATTGCTAACACTAGCAAAGGGGGTACTCTTTTGCCCCCTTCCAATGCCTATGTTAGAAGCTTTCTCTATCTCCTTTATACTTTAATAAAACTTTATTACACACACACAAAAAATAAAAATAAAATCTCCCAGCTGAAAAAATAATAATAAATTGAAAAAAAAAAAAAAGAATAGGGCTTCTAAGTTTGTAAAGTCTGCCATGTTTTATCAGCAGTTTTTGTCACTCTGTCAGCAATGTGAACTACTGTTACCACAAATCACCTTGCAGTTTTCCGTGAGATTTTGTGTTTTTTACTTCTAAATAAAGTGAAAATCCTCCATTTTTAAAATTGCCCTGTTGCATGACAAACACCAAATATACATTTATTATTAGTGCTATGTGCTTAGTCACACAGTCATGTCCGACTCTTTGCAACCCCATGGACTGTATGTAGCCTGCCAGGCCCCTCTGTCCAAGAGGACTCTCCAGGCAAGGATACTGGAATGGTTTGCCATGCCCTCCTCCAGGAGATCTTCCCAACCCAGGGATCGAACCCGGGTCTCCCACATCGCAGGCAAATTCTTTACTGACTAAGCCACCAGGGAAGCCCTTTATTATTAGTTGATACATTATATATTTAAGTCCAGACCAAGGACTGTAGCTCTAGTAACTGATATTAACTCATCTGCTTGTGTTGGCTTAATTCCAGACAAAACATGAGCTTCTGTGACTGTATGACAAATCAATACAGCATTGGAGGACATAAGTGGGTCACTTTTAGCTACAATACATTGCCCATTGGTAAATATCATTAAATCTGCATTTATTTTCCTTTGGCCACCCCACACAGCTTGAGGGGTCTTAGTTCCTGGACCAGAGATTGAACCCAGGCCACCTCAGTGGGTGGAAAATGCTGAGTCCTAACCACTGGGCATCCAGGGAATTCCCTTAAAGCTGCATTTTTAACCAGAACAGCACATAAAACAAGTCAGATTTTTTTTCAAAATTTGAACTCCTCAAAGCCAAAGGAGAGGCCATCGTCAATTTCAGTTTTTCAAAAGCCTCTTCAGATTCCAAGGACCAAACCAGAAGATCTGGAGGTAAACCAGGCAGTTGCTTCATCAGAAGATTTGTCCCCTCTGCAAAAACTGGAATCTACTGTCTACAGCTCTTTTGCACTCACAAAATTATCTCAGGTTTTTTAAGTAACAGTTAGATCTGCAAAATGGGCTATCTCCCAGACTGTCACACTCTGTGGCCTACAGCTGACAACATGTGTCCTGTTTTACCTCAGATCAGCAATATATTGATTTGTCCAGTGAGGCCTTATGCCCCTGTGAAGCAAAGAACTGTACCAAAACCAAAGTATCAATCAGTTTTATATTGTTCTTTAGTTTCTGAGATTAGTGACAAACCATCTACAACACTAGTGGAACAAATTTCTCTGTTTTCCTGTAAATGACTAGAAAAAACAATAGAGGAGTCTCAGAACCTGTGAGGAATTCTTTGCCATAAATACTGGACTCCTGGGGACTTCCTTGGTGGTCCAATGGATAAGAATCTTCCTGCCAATGCAGGGTACACGGGTTTGATCTGTGTCCACATGGATGTATGGAAGGAAGTGTGTGGAAGGAAGGATGTGTGGAAGGAAGGGTGTGTGATGGAAGATTCCATACATCATGGAGCAGCTAAAGTCAGTGTGCCACAGCTACTTAGCCTGTATCCTGTACACACTGAAGCCCACATGCCTAGAGCCCATGCCCTGCAACAAGAGAAGCCACTGCAATGAGAAGACCGTGCACTGCAACTAGAGAGTAGCCCCCTATCACCACAACTAGGGAAAACCCTGTGCAGCAACAAAGACCCAGCACAGCCAAAAATAAAATAAATATATGAAATTTAAAAAAATAATGGACTCTTTCATAAGCAAAAGCAAATAAAAATAGATTTATTCATTAAAGGAACAGAAAGAAAGGAGGGTGAAAGGAAGGAAGGGAGGGAAGAAAGAGAGAGAGAAAGAGGAAAACGGGAGGAAGGGAGGATGTGGATGTGAGCCAGGGTTTATGGTAGAAGATGCTATTACAGGACTGGACTCCCTAGTAGCAATAGGGGTGATAAGATTCTGGAAAATGTGAGGTTAGGTGGTAGCACTTAAGCATGAGAAGCAAGGTGGGTATAATTACTGTAATGGGCACCAAATGTACAATCTCACCAAAGTGTGCCTGACCCACACATTTCAAATGAGACGATTCATAGAATACTTCTTTCCTAGGGGCAAGATCATTCTCTTTCATAGAGAGAGAGAGAAGATGAGATGGTTGGTTGGCATCACTGACTCAATGGACATGAGTTTGAGCAAGCTCCAGGAGTTGCTGATGGACAGGGAATTCTGGTGTGCTGCATGGGGTTGCAAAGGGTTGGACACGACTGAGAGATTGACTGAGGTTGCAAAGAGTTGGACACGACTGAGAGACTGACTGGTATGTGTGTGTGTGTGTGTGTGTGTGTGTGTGTGTGTGTGTATATAAATTAAATAAGCAGAAGTCTGAGGTTGCTATAGACTGAATGTTTATGTCCCCCTCAAATTCATATGTTGAAACCTAATCCCCAAGGTGATGGTATTTGGAGATGGGACCTTAGGGAGATGATTAGGTCCTGAGGGTGGAGCCCTCATGAGTGGTATTAGTGACCTTACAAAAGAGACCCCATACAGATCTCTCATGCTTTCTGCCATTTGAAGTTACAATGAAAAGATGGCTGTCTGTGAACCAGGAACTGGGCTTTCACCTTGATTGTGGACTTTCCAGCCTCCATAAGTGTGAGAAATAAACGTTTATTGTTTATAAGCTACCCAGTCTCTGGTGTTTTTATTAATAGCAGCTCAAACGAACTAAGACACAGATCAGTTGCCCCAGTGGAAAGTCACATCTCTTTTCCCAACTTCCAGAACTAAGACAGTTCTCAGATCCCAAAACCCATAAAGTGAAGGTAAGGCCAGGTTCCCATAAGGAAGGATCCTATAAAAACATGGCATGTAAACCTGGTAGTGATTTCCTTAGTCTGAAAGTCAGGATCTATGACCATTTACTCAGCTGGGGAAAGGAGAGTACACTTTCAAGGTCTATTGGAACCAGAATATAAGTTGACACTGATACACAGCAGCCCAAACTGCTGTGTGGCTGCCCTGTTAGAGAGGGATATATGAGGGTCAGATAATAATGAGATAAACAGTATCAGCTCAGGTCTGTCTCTATAGGTCCAGTAGCCATCTCCATGACTCCCAGATGAATAATTGCAATGAATATATTAGCAGTTAGTAGATATCTTACACTAGTTCCTTGATCTACAAAGTAAGAGATATTATAATAGGAAAGGTCCTATGAAAGACCCTGAAACTCTCTCCCCTCACCCAAAACAGTCCAAGGGCCAAAATGGTAAATTAAAAAAAAAAAAAAACCCTCACATCCCTGCACAGGCATGGGGGTGGGAGCAAAGATTAGTGTCACTCTCAAAACATTAAATGATGCAAGAGTCATGATTCCCAGGCTTCCCAGGTGGTCCAGTGGTTAAAAATCTGCCTGCCAGTGAAGGGGACACTGGTTCATCCCCGGTTAGGAAACTAAGCCCTTGCGCCACAACTACTGAGCCACACTCTAAAGCCCAGGAACCACACTACTGAGCCCACATGCTGCAAGAGAGTTCACTGCAATGAGAAGCCCGTGCACTAGTGAATTACACAGTGAGAAGTAGCCCCTGTTCACTGCAACTAGGGAAAGCCCATGTGTAGCATAGCCAAAGACCCAGCACAGCCAAAAACACAAATAAATAAACATTTTTTAAAAAAAAGAGCCATGATCTCTATCATATGCCCATTTAATCAATCTGGCATCTGCCCAGTAACAGTCCCAATTACACTTAACTGAGCTGGACGTGGTCTCTTTACTAGAGCAGATTAACAGGTGGCCACAGATTTGGGCAGATATTCTTTTCACACACAACAGAAAGGAAAATGAAAAACAGGTTCCATTCACATGGGACAGGCACCAAGACTATATATTCACAGGCTTACCCCAGGGCTATGTTATTTCTTGTACTCTCTCCCATAATATAGCACAAAGGAGACTAAGCCATCTGGATACTTCCTAAAACATCGTATAGGTCCACCATACAGATGATATCACATTAATTGGACCTGAGGAGCAAAATGCAAAAGTACCCTGAATGCCCTGATAAGACACACACTCTAGAGAGTCAGAGAGAAACCCTACAAAGATTCAGGAGGCAGGTTGGGCCCTTTGGGTCTGGAAGCAACATTCTGCACTTGGAAATACTGCACTGGTTCGTTTATTGAATGACACAGAAGGCTACTCATTTTCAATGGGGCTCAGAGCAAGAAAGGCCTTTGTAGTAAGCCCCAGCTGTAGTAAATGCAATCCTGTTACTTGGGTCAGTGAAATGCATGATCCAGAAAGTTCCATGAAGGTAGAGGTATTGGTGGTTTTCAAAAGAAAAAATGCCATGTGGAGTCTCTGACAAGGCCAAATAGGAGCAGTGCAGTGCTATTACTCAGTGTTCTGGAGCAGGGCCATGCCATCTGGAAGCAGAGAATTATATACCATTTGAAAAGAACTCCTGGCAGGCTACTGGGCCCTAAAAGAGATTGAACACCTGAACTTGGGACATCAAGTGACCATGTTCCCAGAAATGCCTATCATGAGCTGGATCCTGTCTGATCTACCCAGCCACAAGGTTGGGCAGATCCAGCAGAAATTCATTGTAAGATGAAATGGTACATCCAACGGGATTGGGATCAAGCAGAGGACACAAGGAAGCTGTAGGAACAGGTGGTCCAGACATTTATGTCACCCACCATTGTTGCACTGGTGGTGCACTGGTGGTGTTGCACTTCAAATCTCACCTATGGGAACATGAAATGGAGCATCCCTTATGACAAGCTGCAAGCAAGAAAAGAGCTCAAACTTGGTTCCTGGATGTGTCAGCTCAGTGTTTGGGTACAAGCTGAAAATGTGCAGCTGCTTCCCTACCACTCCACTCAAGGATGTCCCTGAAAGACAGTGGACAGACCTTTTGATGGTACATTTGGTCATCCACTTTGTGTGGAAGAAGTGGCTTGAAGTTATAATATATATTGGTTCATGACCAACAGTGAATGGTTGGTTGGTTGGTCAGGAGCTTGGGGAAAGATGGAAAGATTGGTGTCAAGGAGGTCTGAGGAAGAGGCGTGTGGGTAGACTTATGGGAATGGACACAAAGTGAAGGATTTTGTATTTTCATAAAATGACCAAGGAGACAGGATGGTCTGGTCAGTTGATATCAGCCAGTCTTTCCTCTGCCATCCCAGTCCTTGAACAATGGAGTAGGCACAATGGCAGTGATGGCAGCTAAGCATGGGCCCATCAGCCAGTGCTTCACTAATGTACACGTTGCCATGGCCAAATGTCTAACATTCCAGCAACAGAGACCAACACCAGGTCCCCAATATGGCACCATCCCTTGAGGATATCAACCAGTCACTTGCTGTCAAAATGATTACATGACCCCTTCCCTTTGACAATGTCAACTGTTCATTTTGACACACATGCGAAGTATGGATTTGCCTTGACTGGCCCACAAGGTCTCAGGCAGCATCTCTATCTGAGGGCTCACAGAGCATCTGCTCTAGCAACACATGCCAAATTCCTAGTCCCATAGGGAGAAGCAAGTGAGGAGACAGAGAAGCCTGGAGTGTTACCTCAGTGGGTGTTCCTCTACCTGCAAACTGCAAACTGGGGAATGAGGAATAAATAGCTCCCTCATCTTGGGTTGGGTTCCCCAGAAGCAGTTGCTGAAATGTACATGCAATGAACTTAAGGAAGTTCTCCCAGGACAACCTGATAAGAGAATGGAGGAAGTGGAACAGGAAAGAGGAAGAAGCTAAACAAATACGTACTTTCTGGCAACATCTTGTGGAGGGTTGCTTCAGTGTGTTCCAGCAGGAGAACACTGAATGGAAATTCTGCCTCAGAGCTTGTCCCTACTTGAGGCAAAGGAACTACATACACATACTCTCCCAGCAGTCAGTCACTGGGCAAAGACTGTCCACAACTTGCAGATGGGAAGAAAAGGGATTGTGTAAGGATGAAGACAATGCCAGCTCTCTGCATGTACAAGCAAAGTGGCTCCATTAACCCAAAACCAGGCTTCTAAGAGCAGTAGAGACACAGGTACAGAAGCAAAGCGACAACAGCCAATGGAATGGTGCTCAAAAATTGTTAAAACAATTTGAGGTTTGCTAGAGTGGCTCACAGAAGTCAGGAAAAAGTTCACAGTTAAGCCTTGAGTAAAACAGGTTTGAACTGTGAGTATCTAGTTATATGCATTGGTTTTTTTACAGTAATAAATATGACCTACTATACCATCTGCCATTGGCCAAATCCAAGATGTGAAACCTCAAATATGGAGGAACCACCCAAATGGAGCAGAGTTTCAACTCCTCAGAGGGTCAGTGCCCGTAACCCTCGAATTTTTCAAAGATCAACTATAATTACTATTATCAATTTACTATAAAAGGACACAACTCAGGAATGTCCAGATTGACAAGATGCACTGGGCAAGGTCTGTGGGGAGAAAGCAGAGCTCCGTGCACATTCCAGGAGTACCATTTTTCCAGCACCTCCATGTGGTTACTAACTGGGCAGCTGTCTAAACCCACCCTTTTGAGTTATTATGGAGGTTTCATTCCTTAGACACGAATGATTAAATCACTGGTCACTGGTGATTGATTCAACCTCTACCCCTCTCCCATCCCTAGAGGTTGGAGGTTGGGGCTGAAAGGTCCAACTCTCTAATCATAAGCTTGGTTCCCATGGCAACCAGTCCTATCCTCGGGGGCTTTCCAAAAATCACCTCATTAATACAAACTTGGTTGTGGTTCAAAGGGGTTTGTTGTGAATAAGAAAAGATACCTTAATATCTCTTATCACTTAGGAAATTTCAAAATTTTTAGCAGCTCTGTGTGAGCAATGATGAAGAAAACCAAGTATATACTTCTTATTGTAAATCACAGTATCCCTGGAGGGGATCCAGGCAGAACAACAATAGTAATGACTACACATCCCTAACACACATCAGTTTTTTAAAAATATAATTTTATTGGGAATTCTCTGGTGGGCCAGTGGTTAGAACTTCATGCTCTTCCTGTTTGTTCAAACTCTGGCCAGGGAACTAAGATCTCATAAGCCAAGTTGCAGAGCCAAAAAATATATTTATTTCTTTATTGATGCAAATTTACATATCATATAATTTACCCATGTCAAGTGTACAATTCCATGATTTTTGGTAAATTTACCAAACTGTATGATTGTCACCATAAATCCATTTTAGAACATTTTTATCATCCCAGTAAAATCCTATTTACTGTTAATGCTTGTTCTCATCATGAGGCCCATGCAACCACTTTTTGTCTCTATGGATTTGCTTGTTCTGGACATTTCATATAAATGGTATCATATAATACATGTGATACAGTATGTGTATCAATACATGTAGATACAATCTGCAAACTTTCGTGTCTGGTTTCTTTCATTTACCATCACAGTTTAGAGGTTCAGTGGCATAGTGGCATGTTTCAGTACTTCATACATTTTTGTGGCTGAATGACACTCTGTTATATTACAGTTTGTTTATCAATTCATCAGTTAGTTGACATTTGGCTTGCTTCTGCTTTTTGGCTATAATGTAGCACCCTCCTTGGAACATTCTTGTACTAGTCTTTTTTTGGGTACTCATTTACCCTAGAAAATAACTGCTGGGTCATATGGTAAACTTATAACTAAACATTTTAAGAAACTGCCAAACTGTTTTCCAATGCACATTCCCATGTACATTCAGCACCATGTACATTCCCATCAGCCATCTATGAGGTTTCCCATTTCTCTGTATCTTTACCAATAATTGTTATTGCCTACTTTTTTAATTTTAGCCATTCTAGTGGATATGTGATGTTATTGCATTTGGGTTTTAATTTGCCTTTTCATAGTAAGTAATGATATTGATCATATTTTCAACTTTATTAAGGTATATTTGCATACCATAAAATTCACCTCTGTAACAGTTCAACAATTTTTAGTAGATCTACAGAATTGTGCAGTCATCGCCTTCATGTTCATTTGCAGTTAATCTTCACTCCCAAACCTAAGTAATAGCTAACTAGTTTCTATCTATATAGATATGTCTTTTCTGGACATTTAATATAAATGCAATCAGAGAATAGGTAGTTTTTGCACCTAGTTTCTGAATGTTTTTGAAGTTCATCCATGTTATAGTAGGGCTTCCCTCATAGTTCAGTTGGTAAAGAATCCACCTACAAGGCAGGAGATCCCAGTTCAGTTCCTGGGTCAGGAAGATCCTCTGGAGACAGGATAGGCTACCCACTCCAGTATTCCTGGGCTTCCCATGTGGCTCAGCTGGTAAAGAATCTGCCCACAATGTGGGAGACCTAGGTTCGATCCCTGGGTTGAGAAGATCCCCTGGAGAAAGGAAAGGCTATTCACTCCAGTATTCTGGCCTGGAGAATTCCATTGTGAACTACACAGTCACAAAGGGTTGGACACGACTGAGCAACTTTCACATATTTAGCATGAAACAGTATTCTGGTTTTTAAATCTCTAAATAGTATTCCACTGAATGAATATATTTCATTTTATTGTTCTCCAGTTGATGGAGATTTTGGATTGTTTCTAACCATTGGCTATTATGAATTAAGCTGCTACAAACATCCATGCATAAGTCTTTCTGTGAACTGTGTTTTTATTTCTCTTGGATACATACCTAGGAGTAGAATTGCTGGGTCACATTGTAACTCTGTGCTTAAGTTTTTGAGGAACTGTCAAACTGCTTTGCAAAGTGGCTGAAACATTTTATATTTCCAACATCAATACACAAGGGTTTCAATTTCTCTACATTTTTTGCTAACACTTATCATTATGAGCTTCCCAGGTAACACTAGTGGAAAAGAATCCACCTGCCAATGCAAGAAAGGTAAGAGATGAGGGTTCAATCCCTAGGTTGGGAAGATCCCCTGGAGGAGGGCATGGCAACTCACTCCAGTTCTCTTGCCTAGAGAATCCAATGGACGGAGAAGTCTGGCCCACTACGGTTCATAGGGTTGCAAAGAATCAGACATGACTGAAACTACTTAGCACCCTAGCAAGTAATCATTATAAAATGTCATTCTTTGTCTCTAGTAACATTTTTATCACATTGAATGAACACATCTTCTTTTATCTTCTCACTTGCAACATAGTTGTGTCTTTGAAACTAAAGTCCATCTCTCATAGAGAATACATAGTTTCATCTTGGGTTTTTAATTTTCTCTGATAATATTACCTTTGATTAAGTCACTTAATCCATTCACGTTAATGTTATTATTGGCATGGTTGGATTTATGTTGGCCATTTTGCTAATTTTTTATGTATGTGTCATCTAAGGAATATTCTGTCCCTCTTTTAATTATTGCCTTATTTTTTATTAAACACATTTTCTACTGTATCTTTTTCATTCCTTTGCTGAATAATTTCTCTATTTTTTGAGTTATTTTTCCTAGTGGTTGCTCAAATTTTTTGTAGTAACATAGATATTACCACTTGTGGAATTCTTTTTTTTCCCCTGTGGTTTCAACTTACTGTTTTATGTCATTTATTTGCTCTAATATAGTTTCATTCCTTCTCTCCTCCGCTTGATACTATTGTCATGTAGATCACATCTTTTTATGTTAAAAGCCCAATAATAAATTTTATAATTATTATTTTATGGAGTTATTTTAAAAATCTATTCAGATGAGAAAAGAGAATGTACTATAGATATATAATTTTTGTCTTTGTTTAACTGCCTACATAATTACCTTTAGTATGCTCTTTGCTCCTTTGTACAGATTTGATTTACTCTCTGGTATCTAATCTTTTCACCCTAAAAAAAACTTCTTTTGATATTTCTTTTCCATTTAATTTAATTTATTTATTTTTTGCTATTTCTTGTGAAGTAATTATGCTAGCAATACATTCTCTCACTGGTTGTTTATCTGGGAATTTGTGTTGCCTTCAGTTTTTTACTTGTTTAATTGCAAAATGATCACCACAATAAACACGATAAATCTAGTTAACATCCATAAGCACACATAATAATTTTTTTCCTTGTGATATGATAATTTTTCCTAAGATCTAGTCTGTTAGTAACTCTCTTCAGTTTTGAAGAACAGTTTTCTGGATATTGGCTTCCCTGGTGGCTCAGCTGGTAAAGAATCTGCCAGCAATGCAGGAGACCTGGGTTCGATCCGTGGGTTGGGAAGATCCTCTGGAGAAGGAAAAGGCTGCCCACTCCAGTATTCTGGCCTGGAGAATTCCATGGACTATATAAGTCCATGGGGTTGCAAAGAGTTGGACATGACTAAGTGACTTTAATATTCATTTTCTGGATATAGGACTCTCATTTGACAGATTTTTCTTTCAATACTTTGAAAATGGAAGTGCAGAACTAACTGTTCCATTGAAGAGGCAAAGTTAAAATTTTACATAACCTCCTACTCCTTGCAAAGTTTGGATCACATAGGTCTCAGAAAGTGGGGACTCACAATACTAGGAACTGGAACTTATCCCACTCACCCTTGTCCTGCTCTTTGCAATCTCCCAGCCCCTGCAAACCCACAAACCCACTTAATCATACCTGTCTGTGTATAAAAACTCTGTAACCCCTTTGTTCAGGGCTCAGAGCTTGGAGGGTTAACCCTTCTGGGCCTGCCTGTGTAATAAACATGAGTTCTCCAACTCTCCGAGTGTGGTGTTTGGTTTCTCAAGAGTACTGGTTTCTGCAACACCATCATCACAAGATTCCTTCATGCATTCTCTTACACCAACCTGAAAACCTTCCATGCCCCAATGCCCAGTCCTTGGCAACTACTAATCTGCTTCTCATCTCTATAAACTTGTGATTTTAAGAATGTCATATAAATGAAACTATATATTATGTAACATTTGGGATTGACTTTTTTCATTTAGTACAATGCTTTGGAGATTTACCTAGCTTGTGGCATGAATCAAGTTCACTCTTCTTTATTGCTGCACATTACTCCATGCTATGGAGGTAGCACTTTTTTTGTCTTTGGCTGTGCCAGGTCTTAGTTGCAGGATATTTGATCTTCATTGCGGCCTGCAGGATCTTTAGTTGTGGTATGCAAACTCTTTGTGGCATGTGGGATCTAGTTCCCTGACCAAGGATTGAATCCTGGTCCCCTGCATTGAGAGCCTGGAGTCTTAGCCACTGGCTCACCAGAGAAGTTCCCAAGATTTCTTTTTTTTTTTTTTTTTTGGCAAATCCTTTCCTTTATTTCTCCCCCTTGTAAAGGAGCTTTATCAGTATTCTTGCCTGGAGAATCCCATGGATGGAGGAACCTGGTAGGCTACAGTCCATGGGGTGGCAAAGAGTCGGACACGACTGAGCGACTTCACTTCACTTCACTTTTAGTTTGTGAATTCAAATGTCTTTCGTGGTGAAA
The DNA here is from genome assembly GCF_963930625.1 of Muntiacus reevesi. Taxonomy (NCBI): domain Eukaryota; kingdom Metazoa; phylum Chordata; class Mammalia; order Artiodactyla; family Cervidae; genus Muntiacus; species Muntiacus reevesi. The sequence goes on along the minus strand of NC_089271.1, from coordinate 115,372,094 downwards.
GGGCTATTCAGATTATCTATTTTATCTTGGTTGAGTGTTAGTATAGGCCCACCTCATTTCATTGTTCTTAACTTTATTTCACTTCGCAGATACTGTGTTTTTCACAAATGGAAGGTTTATGAGCATCAAGCAAGTCTATCGGCACCATTTTTCCAGCAGCATTTTCTCATTTTGTGACTCTGTGTCACATTTTGTTAATTTTCACAATAGTTCCAATTTTTTCATTATTATATTTGTTACAGTCATCTGTGATCATTGATACTTTATGTTACCATTACAAAAAGCTTATGACTCACTGAAGGCTCAGATAATGGTTAGCTTTTAGCAATAAAGTATTTTTTAATTAAGGTATGTACATTATTATTTTAGACATAATGCTATTGCACATTGTATGGTTAGGCCACTCAAGATGGCAGCTCCCTTGCTCTCTGTATATCCCCTGCCCAACCAGTGCATGGTTCACCTACACACTACTCACATGACTGACCTTCCTATGTACTTGCCTCAGGCCCCAGCTAATAATTGTTTTCGTCAAAGGGGTGGTGAGGGTCTTGCCCCTCTGCTAGTTGCCCTGGTAACTAATGAGCCCACCTGATGTCAATTCCCCTATAACTGGCAATCTCCCCTCCATCCACCACACACAGTGGGTGGGGTATCTCTGCAGGACCTTGCTTCTGTCATGTAAGCCCCCCCCCCCCATCAAACCAGTGATGTCTCTGTCACTAAGGGCTCTTTCTTTGGTCTTGAAGCTGGGTGAGCATAGAACTTGTAAGCCTGCAAGGGGCAGTCTAACACCCATTTAATTAACTACAATATAGTGTAAACATCCCAGGGATGGAAGAGCCTGGTGGGCTGCCATCTATGGGCTCGCACAGAGTCGGACTGAAGCGACGCAGCAGCAGCAGCAGCAGCAGCAGCAGTGTAAACATAATTTTTATATGCACTGGGAAATCAAAAAACTGGTGTGACTCTCTTTATTATGATATTTATTTTATTGTGGTGGTTTGGAACCTAACCTACAATATCCCTGAGATAAGCCTGTACTGTATTAGTGTTCTCCAGAGAAACAGAACCAACAGGATATAAATAGATATACAGAAAGAGATTTGTTATGAGGAAGTGTCTCATAATTATGGAGGCTGAGAAGTCCCATCTCCATCTGTAAGCCCAGGACAGACACCTGGTGGTATAGTTCCAGTCCAAACCTGAAGGCCCAATAATTAGGGGGAGCCAATGGTATAAGTCGGTTCAAGTCCAAAGGCCTGAGGACCAGAGCATAGATGTCCAAGGGCAGGAGAAAATGGATTTCTCAGCTCAAGTAGAGAGCAAATTCATCCTTCCTCTGCCTGCTTTGTTCTTTTAAGGCCCTGAATCTATGATGCCCATCCACATGGATGAGGGCAGTCTTCTTTATTTAGTCTACCAACTCAAATGCTAATCTATTCCAGAGACACCTTCACAGACGCCCAGAAATATTTTACCAGTAATCTGGGTTTTACCTAGACCAGTCAAGTTGACACATAAAATTAAACATCACAGATACCTCGTGGGTTTGGAGGAGTTGGTACATTTCTTCTGTTTTCAAATATGTGAGTGTCAAGTTGTTCCTAACATTCCCTTTTACATCTTTTCAGTGTGTGTAAGATCTGTAGTTTTATCCTTTGTTTGAATATCCTTTATTCCCAATATTGGTATTTATAACTTTCAAAAAATCTTTGTCAGTCTTGCTAGAGGGTTATCAATTTTATTGATTTTTTTTAGAGAATCAGCTTTTGCTTCATTGATTTCTCTACTGTTTTCCTGTTTTTAATTTCAGTGATTTCTGTTCTTATTCCTTCCTTCCTTCTGTTTCCTTTGGCTTCATTTTGCTTTTTGTTTTCTAGCTGATTAAAAAGGGAACTTAGATTATTGAATTGAGACCTCTCCTCTTTTCTAATGTAAACAGCATTTAGTGTTATAAATTTCTCTTTCGTGGAATTGTAAAATGGGGTAGCCACTTTGGAAAACAATGTGTTTTGTTTTCCTCTTTTACTCAAAATGGTAAGCAATGTGTTAGCAGTTATGACCTAGCAGTTTGAGGTATGTTCCCAGGAGAACTGAAAACATGAAAACACACACACCAAAACCCACACAGTATTACTTATGACAACCAAAAGGAATAAACCACTCAAATTCCCATCAGTTGTGGAATGGATAAACAAAATGTCTTATATCCATACAATGGAATATTATTTGAAAAAAAAGAAAGTTCTGATACAGGCTACAACATAGATGAACCTTGAAAATATTGTGTTATCTAAAACAAGCCAATCATACATATTGTATGATTTCATTCATATGCAAGTAAAAAACAGGCAGATCCATAGAAACAGAGAGGAGATTAGTTATTTCTAAGGCCTGGGAGCAAGGAGGAATGGGAAACTGCAATAGGTATGGGATTTCTTTTGGGGGCAATGAAAGTATTCTTAAATTAGATAGTGGTAATGTTGTACAGCTCTGTGAATACACTAAAAACCACTGAATTGCACACTTTAAAAGGGTAAAGTCTATCTCAATGAAGCTGATATATAAAAAAAAATTTCCCTTTCAGCATTGCTTTAGCTCAGTACCACATATTTTGATCTGTTTTATTCAATTCTATGTATTTTTAAAATTTCCTTTGAGAGTTTCTCTTTGATCCATGGGTTATTTAGCAGTGCTAAAGATTTATTTCTAAGTGCTCATAGATTTTCCTATTGCATTTCTGATATTGATTTCTAGCATGGTTCCATTATAATTAGAGAACATATCCTATATGGTAGGCAGAATAATGGCCCCCCAAAGATGTCTACATTTGATCCCCAGAACCTATAAATATGTTATATTACAAGGAGAAAAGGAGTTAAAATTGTAGATGAAATTAAAATTACTAATCAGTTTACATAAAATAGGGAAATTATTCTGGATTATCCATGTGGGCCCAATCTAATCACAAAGATTGTGAGAGAAAAAAAAAAAGAATTGTGAAAAGTGAAAAAAAGAGGCCGAAGAGGTCAGAGAGATGTAATGTAACAAGGACTTCACCTGCCAGTGCTGTCTCTGATGTTGGAGGAAGGGGGACACAAGCGTAGGAATTTGGTAGCCTCTAGAAGCTGGGAGGGTTTCCCTGATGGCTCAGCGGTAAATGCCAATGCAGGAGACGCAGGAGAACCAGGTTCAGTCCTTGGTCTGGAGGAATGGCAACCCACTCCAGTATTCTTGCTGGAGAATCCCATGGACAGAGGACCCTGATGGGCTACAGTCCATTAGGTCTCAAAGAGTCAGACATGACTGAAGCTGAGCACACAGAAGCTGGGAGCATCCTTCAGTTTACAACCTGCAAGTAAACATGGGCCACAGTTCTGCAACCACAAGGAAATGGAATCTACCGACAAAGCAAATGAGCAAGAAAATGGGTCTTCTTGAGCCTACCGAGAGGAATGCAACTTTCCTAACAGCCTGACTTTAACTTGATGGGACTTGGACCCCATCTCCCTGTGTTACAGTCAGGAAAGTGTCCCAGGCCAGAGAACTGGAGTGAATGTGCAGCTCCTCTCATGTGTTTCTCTTTTCTCAGGAATTGTACTCCTGTAATATTTACTGAGCAATGCCTAAAAATAGTTGTCTTATATTTTACCCAGTTTTACTGTTGCTTATGATGGGAAAGTGGGTTCAGTACCAATTACTCCATCATGGTCAGAGGTGGAAGTCGCTTTCTTGACTTTTCTGTGTCACACTTCAATTTTTTTTTTTTTTTTTCATTTTTTTTTTTTTTAAATTTTATTTTATTAGTTGGAGGCCAATTACTTCACAACATTTCAGTGGGTTTTGTCATACATTGACACGAATCAGCCATTGAGTTACACGTATTCCCCATCCCGATCCCCCCTCCCACCTCCCTCTCCACCCGACTCCTGATGCATGAGACACTTCAATATTTTTTAAAATGTTTTTTAAAAGCTAAAGAAGATTACACAACACACAGGTAGTTGGGCTCCTCAGGAATGAAGGTTTAGGTTATATCACCAAGTAAAATACCATTAACTGAAGTAAAAGGGTATAATAAATGGATCTTTTAGGGAGAATCTTATAAATACCAGTTATGGCCTTGTGACTAGTTACCTAAGCAAGGGCTATAGATTCCACTTGAATTTTGTCCCTTGCTGTATCATACTCTTGTTTCCACCCAATGCTTTATATAGAATGTTTGGGGAGAAATTTAGCATTTTTAGTCCATATCTAGGAGAATATAGAGGTAATATCCCAGAAATTCTGCATTTGGAGCTGAATGCAATTATTCACAAAATTTGGGTTATCTTTCTTTGGGGTTGGCCATAGAGCAGTATGGTACTTCCCCGGTGGCTCAGCGGTAAAGAATCCACCTGCCAATGCAGGAGATGCAAATTCGATCCCTGAGTGGGGAAGATCCCCTAGAGAAGGAAATAGCAGCCCTCTCCAATATTCTTGCTTGGGAAATCCCATGTACAGAGAGGCCTGGTGGGCTACAGTCCAGTCACAGAAAGAGTCGGACATGACTGAGTGACTAAACAACAAAATGGAGCAGTATATTTGGGGGTATATGCAAAATAGTCAAAATGTGTTAAGCAGAGACATTTTGGGAAGAGTAAGGGCAGAAAAGGGTATTCAACCATTCAACATATTTGTTGAACTCTTACTCTGCCAGGCTTTTAAGACACATCAATAAACAAACAGGTAGTTTCGAATCTCACAGAGGTTATATTCTAACAAGGAAGGACAGAAAATAAATAATGAACATAATAGTAGGTAAGAAAGTAATAAAATTATGGAGGAAAACTAGAGCAAGGTAATTGAGTTCAGGCCTGCTGGGCATGGGGAGAGATGGGATGGGCTGTGCATGTGTGCTCAGTCATGTCTGACTCTTTGCGACCCCGTGGACTGTAGTCTAGCAGGCTCCTCTGTCCATGAGATTTTGCAGGCAAGAATACTGGAGTGGTTTGCCATTTCCTTCTCCATGGAATCTTCCCAACCCAGGGATCGAACCCATGTCTCTTGTGTCTCCTGCATTGACAGGTGAATTCTTTACCGCTGAGCCACCCTGGAAGCCTGGGATGGGCAGACTGCAGTATTAAATAGGAGAGGCAGAGTAGGCCTCATTGAGGGGATGAGATGAGCAAAGACTTGAAGAAGATGAGAGAGTTAATCAAATGGATGTTTTCAACCCAGTTAGGTTTTCTGCTTAGGGTCATCTAAGGCTAATATTAAGGCACTGGATGGGCCGAGCTATTCTCTTGAGGTTCCGGGGAAGAATCAGCTTCCAAGCTCATTTGGGTTGATGGTATTCTTTAGTTCCTTTTCCTTACTGGCCTTTCTCAACTTCTAGAGGCTACCCTTTGGAGAAGGCAGTGGCACCCCACTCCAGTACTCTTGCCTGGAGAATCCCATGGACGGAGGAGCCTGGTGGGCAGTAGTCCATGGGGTCTCTAAGAGTCGGACATGACTTAACAACTTCAGTTTCACTTTTCACTTTCATGCATTGGAGAAGGAAATGGCAACCCACTCCAGTGTTCTTGCCTGGAGAATCCCAGGGACGGGGGAGCCTGGTGGGCTGCCATCTATGGGGTCGCACAGAGTCAGACACGACTGAAGCGACTTAGCAGCAGCAGCAGCAGACGCTACCCTTATTCCTTGGCATGATCCTCCTCCATCTTCAAGCAAGTCATGGCATATGAAATCCTTCTCATATTTGAACCTCTCTGACTGCCTCTTGTGCTAACAGCTATAGAAAAAAATCCTCTGCTTTTAAAGAGCTCATGAGATTATATTGGGCCTACTCAGGTGATCTCTCTTTTGGTTAAAAGTCAAGTGATTAATAACCTTAATTATATCTGCAAAATCCCTTTTATCAAGGAACATAATTGGGACTATGACATATCATGTCCCAGGGACTAGGCAGAGAAATCTGGGGAGCCATTTTGGAATACCTGAATAGACCTATATCTATTCAATAAGTTAAATTTGCAATTAAAAAAAACTTTCCACAAAGAAAATTCCAGATCCAGAGGATTTCATTAATGAATTCTATCAAACATTAAAGAAGAGACAGCAGTACCAACCCTGAACACACTCTCAGAAAAGACAGGAGGAGGGGGAGTTCCCTGGTTGCCCAGTGGTTAGGACTCTGTGCTTTCACTGCCAGGGACCTGGGTTCAATCCTCTAGTCAGGGAACTAGGATTCCACAAACTGTGCAGCATGGCCAAGGAAAAAGAGGAGGAAACAGAGGAGCCGGGCAGTCCATGGGGTCGTGAAAGAGTCGGACACGACTGAGCAACTAAACAACAACAACAACAACAATAGTTGCTCAGTCGTGTCCGACTCTTTCACAACCCCATGGACTGCCCGGCTCCTCTGTCTGTGGGATTTTCCAGGCGAGAATACTGGAGTGGGAATCCCCTTCTCCAGGGGATCTTCCCGACCCAGGGATCAAACCCTAGCCTCCTGTGTTGAAGGCAGATTCTTTACCCTGATCCAGCGGGGGAAGCCTGTTAACTCTTTGGTTAGGGTTTTTATGAAGGTATCATTACATAGGCATGATTACATCACTGACCACTCCTCTCTACTCCCTGAGGTCAGGAGGTGGGTCCGAAAGTTCCAGTCCTCTAATCACAGAGTTGGTTTCCTGGCAACTAGCCCCACACCCTTAGGGACTTTCCAAAAGTCATTCTATTAGCACAAACCCGGGTGTGGTGAAAATAGGCTTGCAACAAAAGACAATCATCTCACATTTACCACTCTGGAACTATTTCAGGAACTGAGGACAAAAACCAAGTATTACAGCAAAAGATGCTCTTTTCATGTCTATCACTCTGGAGCTGTTTCAGAAGAAGCTGGGGATGAAGATCCAAGTATCTACTTCTTATCCCATCACAACATCATATTACTTTTGTCAGTAAAGGACACTGTAGAGAGATTATAAGAAGAAAAAAGGACTTTTGCTTTCAGGGCTTGCCTGGCAGGCTCCTGCATGTTTCTCCAGCCAGGGCAGCTTCTGGTGAAGGTGGATGTCTCCAGCCTCAGGCCCTACTGTGCTCACAGCCCCTGCAGTTGGGCAGCAGTTGCCCCAGAAACTCCCCTGCCTGCTCAAGTTTTACAGTTGAGTACCAAAAGCCTCCTTCAGTACCCTAAAGGCTTCCCAGGTGGCGCTAGTGGTAAAGAATTCGCCTGCCAATGCAGAAGATATGAGTTTGATCCCTGGGTAGGGAAGATCCCCTGGAGAAGGAAAGAGCAACCCATTCCAGTATTCTTGCCTGTAAAATCCCAGACAGCAGAACCTCGTGGGCTACAGTCCATGGGGCCTCAAAGAGTTGGACACGACTGAGCAAGAGACACTTTCACTTTCAGTACCCTAAAGGGTAGAGTTCTAGCAAGTTCTGTGGGTGTGACACCACAGTGACTTCTCTACCATTCAACAAGCCAAAGCCATGCCTCCCCAACAAGGTCTAGATTTCAGCCCTGGGGTGGGAGTGGGGCTCTTCCTTGAGTACTCCATTTTGGCCCTAGGAATAGTGGTTACTACATATGCTGTTAAGAGTTCTCTTTATTTGTAAGTAATCCCTCATTATTCTATCCATGTTAAATAATTCTTCATATCAAACCTTCCCTGATCAAAGTGCTGTGTAGTTTCCCTCTCCAAATAAATACTGAAATGGCCTGGAGATAGACCCTGAAAATTGACAACTCCAGACCCACAAAAACAGGATTTGGGAATTGATTTCTTCATGCCTTTGGGGTTGAGGGAAGTGCTCCTTGCAAATGAGAAGAAAAGATGCTAGTCATCCATGGCATGCTGAGGCAATCACAATGCATCAAGAAGTGCCAACTGAAGCAGTGCTTTGGAAGATCAAGTAGCTGCTGCGCCTAACCATTATACCAGTAATGACGACCATCAAACTGTGATGTTGGGTGGATTTTTCTGAATTCGTCTGAGTGCTTACAAAGAAACAAAACTATAAGCTCAAGTACATTAATTCTCAGTTCAAATCAAAGAAAATCAAAGAGCTTGCAAGACAACCCTAAAACAAACCTCTTATTTTTTGTAATCACAGGGCTGATATTCCTGAAAACCAAAAAACCAAAATCATAAGATGTTGAATTACAGTGACAGTTGAATTCAGCCTTCAATTTCTCTTGTGAAAGGTAGTGATTGATAAGGAATGGGACCCTGAAACTTAGAATGGAGTTTGAACCTAGGTGAAACTGTTTGGACCTAGGTGAAACGGACAATTTTGAACCCTCAAGCCATTCTCAACCTCCCTTACCAGTTGAAGCAGCTTGTCCTGCTATATTTGGAGAAATAAGCCTTCCTCTGCTTAAAATCCTATGATAACCTCACCTGAGGCAGATTCCTTGAAAGGTGGTGGTATTCTCTTTAAGACCCACCACAACCACTTACAACTGCCATTAAATCCATGAAAGTGATAGTGAAGTTGCTCAGTCATGTCCAACTCTTTGTGACCCCATGGACTGTAGCCTACTGTGCTCCCCTGTCCATGGGATTTTCCGGGCAAGGGTACTGGAGTGGGGTGCTATTTCTAGCTACGGTCAAATCTCAGTCTACTCTAGGCAGCTAGATACACACTTAAAACCCAGGAAGAACAGTTTGTACACCAAACTGGGAGAGTGAACAGGTTAAACCGGGGAGGAACACCTTCAAATACTATACTAGTTAGAAGCGATGCACTACATATATATTTGCAACATCTTCAAAACTTCAAAACTGGTGATAAGTTGTAAGAAACAGAGTAAGATATATAATATACCATTTAACTTAAAATATATGCCTTTGATGGCTAAGTTGACGATCTCCTTTGGTAAATGTCACATAGCACTGGAAAATGTGGATTATTTTCAAATATCTTTTGATAATGATTTCTACCATAATTCCACAGTGATAAGAGAACAGACTCTGTGTGATTTCAGTAACTTTAGACCATGAAATTTTTGCACCTTGTTCTATATCCCTGGATATGTTCCAGTGTCTCCTAGTTTATAGTCTATGGGAATTTGAATAGAATTTGTATCCTACTGTTGTGTGAAAATTGTATAAATCTTAATTATGTTGAATTGGTTCACAATGCTTTTCAGGTCCACTATATCCTTCTACTTCTCTGTATATTCATTCTATTAATTTTTGAGAGTTTACTGTTGAAACTCCAACTAAAACTCGTAATTTATCTACTTATAAAATAACTGTAACATACAGTGGAACTTCATGTAACCTTGTTCTGTATTTTCTAAGTCTCCTGTAAATGTGTTTGATAACACACATTTATCCTGTAAAAAGTATGATAATACTTTCATAATTTAAAAATAAAAATTAAAAAATGAATAAAACATATGCATATAAAACACTGATATATTCAGTAAGAACACACACAAACAAAAAGAATATAGATTAAATGCATTAGAATTGTTGCCACCGCTGGACAGGGGAATGGGAGTGGGAATAAAAAGTGAAAATTAAATGACAAGGGTCCTGTGTGGACTAATCACAATTAAAAAAATTGAGGAGTATGACTCAGGAGAGAAAGAATGAACATTGGCTTGCAGCAGGGACTTTCAGTCCTTGACAAGATGCTGGTCTAACATAAGGTGCTGGCTCCCTGCAATTCCAGCCCTAAAGATGACACACAGAAGGAAAATTGACAGATAATGATGAAATCATTCTGCAGCATTTACCATGTGCCAGGCACTATTAGCTCATTTAACCTTCCCAGCCAATGCTATATTAATCCCATTATACAAATGAGAAAACAAGTACAGAGAGATTGAGTAACTTGCCTAAAGTCACAGAGCTGGTAATACTGGAGCTGGAATTCTAACTCAGTCCAGATAAAACTGAGGACCACCAAGAGACTGGAAGGGGCAAGTCTGGGGTGGGGTTGGAGGTCAGGGACAAGCAACCTAAAATGGAAGAGGGGCGCACCAGGGACGAGAGAGGCCAGAGGAAAACTTTCTGATTGTGTCCTTCTGTTCCCCCTTCTGTGTTGTTCTGGGAGAATTACGGTCTACCTTATCAGCATAGCAAGACAGAACAGTGGTGTCAAGGGTCACACAGGGCAGCATCAGAGTTGCTGGGGAGCAGGGGGTATATTACACCGGCAGGTACATGGGCCAAGTCATCTCTCACCCCCACCCACACAGAGAACCCCCAGCCCTACGTCTAGAGCTAGTAAATAAACACAAGACCCTCAAAGGCAGGAATTTGACAGAGATTTCGTTAAGGAATGTGAGCATCCCAAGAAGAAAAACCAAAGGCAATGGCATCAGGACTTCCCGAGCACAGTACTCACAGTGAGGCTGTGAAGAAGCCCTCAGAGCTTACAGACATGTTAATCCCCTGCTCATAATCATGAGCACCAAACCAAAAATCTCCACCCATTTGAGGCAAGCCTTTAACGTGGAAGAGAGTTTAAAGTCGGAAAGTAGAACTAAGTTAACAATAACCAGCGGTCCAGTGGTTAAGATTCTGGGCTTCCATTGCAGGGGGCGTGGGTTTGATCCTTGGTTGGGGAACTAAGATCCCACAAACTGTGCCGTGTGGCCAACAAACAAGAAGTCACTATGTGATACCACCACCACCACCCCATCCACTAAAATGGTTAAAATGGAACAGATCAACAGCAGCAAATGTTGGAAAGCAACCAGAACTTTCATAAATTACTAAGGACTAGTCACCTTTGAAGAAAACTATTTGGCAGTTTCTTAAAATCAAGCATGTATCATCTACTCTATTACAGTATCAATTCCACTACAGGATATTTCTCCAGAAGACATGAAAATGTATGTTCAAAACTTGCTCAAGAATATTCATAGCAACATTATTCCTGATAGCCCCAAACTGAAAACACACCAGATGTCAATCAATATAATGAATAAACTATACACTGGAATTCTACCCTCCAATGAAAAGGAACATAATACAACTACATGGATGAGCCTCAAATATGTTGAAAGCTAAACACAGAAGGTACAATGATGTAGGATTTAATGTACATAAAGTAGTAAATTAAGCAAAAATACCCTACACTAGTAGAAATCAAGTCAATGGTGCTTCTCTAGCAGGTGGGAACTTCCTGGAGGGAAACGTTCTCTCCTGATGTGCAGGTGTATGTATTTTTCAGGACTAATCAAACTGAGCACTTGACATCTATGCATTTCACTGTAAATATTTTTCAAAAAATGTAAATACTGGGGCTTCCCTGGTGGCTCATGGTAAAGAATCCTCCTTCCAACACAGGACACGTGGGTTTGATCCCTGATCGAGGAAGATCCCACGTGCAGTGGAGTAACTAAGCCTGTGAGCCGCAACTACAGAGCTCACATGCCCTAGAGCCTGTGCTCTGCAACAAGAGAAACCATCACAATGAGTGGCCCCCACTTGCCACAGTGAGAAAAGCCCAAACAGCAGCACAGTCAAAAATACGTGTATTTTTAAAAATGCAGATGCTACTCACTATTCACTAGAGATACACAAATTTAAGCCACAATGATACATTGATGGGGTACAGAGTAACCAGAACTCACATTGTTAGTGATAATACAGCTTTGGAAAAATCATCTGGCCATTTCTTATAAAACTTTCTGCTTTACGTAATATCCAGCAACTTCTTACCTGTTTTCATCTCTAGCCATGTACAGACTTGCATAAGAACACCATTCATAGGGATTTTATAATAGCCAACAGTATGTTAAAAAAAAAAAAAGTCCAGTACGCATACATACACATGCCTGAATCTCAAAAGCATTCTGCCTAATGATAGCCTTATACAAGGACCCATATCTTGCATTTTTTAGTTCCAGAACAGGCAATTAGTCTGTATGTCTGGGGATGAAGGAAAGAATTGTTGAGGAAGGGCCACAAGGTAACGTGGTGAGGTGACAGCAACATTCTCTACCTTGAGAGTGTGTATGTCTTTACCAAATCTCATGATATGCTTTAGGTTGAAGTCCCTTCAAAATTTGTCCAAAGCTTGTTATTGTTACATTTTTCAGATTGACATGTTCAACTAAACAGAAATTGATGGGATGATATAGATATACCTATGGCTGATTCATGTTGATGTTTCACACACAATGGAGTATTACTCAGCCATTAAAAAGAATTCATTTGAATCAGTTCTAATGAGATGGATGAAACTGGAGCCCATTATACAGAATGAAGTAAGCCAGAAAGATAAACACCAATACAGTATACTAACGCATATATATGGAATTTAAAAAGATGGTAACGCTAACCCTATATGCAAAACAGAAAAAGAGACATAGATGTACAGAACAGACTTTGGGACTCTGGGAGAAGGCGAGGGTGGGATGTTCTGAGAGAATAGCAGTGAAACAAGTATACTATCAAGAGTGAAACAGATCATTAGCCCAGGTTGGATGCATGAGACAAGTGCTCAGGGCTGGTGTACTGGGAAGACCCAGAGGGATGGGATGGGGAGGGAGGCGGGAGGAGGGATCCGGATGGGGAACACATGTAAATCCATGGCTGATTCATGTCAATGTATAGCAAAAACCAGTACAATATTGTAAAGTAATTAGCTTCCAACTAATAAAAATAAATAAATAAATATTTTAAAAATAAAAATTGATGGGATGGATTTAAGTTTTTCTGGAACAATTGGTAGTAGAGAGCTGAGGCTATTCAGGCTTCCCAGATGGCTCAATGATAAACAATGAGTTTGCTAACGCAAGAGACTCAGGTTCGTTCCATTGCTGGATCGGGAAGATCCCCAGGAGTAGGAAATGGCAACCCAACCCAGTATTCTTGCCTGGAAAATTCCATGGACAGATGAGCCTGGCAGGCTACAGTCCCTGGGGTCGCAAGTTGGACACAACCGAGCATGCATGCACTGCCTGAGATTATTTACAGAATGAGTGTTAGTCACTCCGTCCTACTCTTTGCCACCCCATGGACAGTATCCTGCCTAGGCTCTTCCCCCCACCCTCCACCCCCACCCCCCATCCATGGGATTCTCTAGGCAAGAATACTGGAATGGTTGCCATGCCCTTCTCCAGGGAATCTTCTCAACCCAGGAATGGAAGAACCTGGGTCTCTTGCACTGCAGGCAGCTTCTTACCATCTGAGCCACCAGTTTTCACCTGGCTATTTAATCTAATCAGTGTATTAGAAGGGAACAGAGGATGAGATGGTTGGATGGCATCACCAACTCAGTGAACATGAGCTTGAGTAAGCTCCGGGAGTTGATGATGGACAGAGAAGCCTGGCGTGCTACAATCCATGGGGTTGCAAAGAGCCAGACACAACTGAGTGAAATGAAATACATTTAACAGGAACCACAAAATGAAGGCTGTTGCAGTGGCCTGACTCACCTCACAAATGCAAACCTACAAACCCCATGCTTACAGGAAACCACATGTCAAGGTGACCTTTAACATTGTTCAATCATGTCACTTGCAATGCCATGGACTGTTACTTGTAGCTGGCCAGGTTCCTCTGTGGAATTCTCTGGGCAATACTAGAGTTGCCATTCTCTGCTCCAGGGATCTTCCCAACCCAAGGACTGAACTCTTGTCTCTTAACATTGGCTGGCAGATTCTCTAACCACTGAGCAACCAGTCAAGCCAGGACACAATTGCAATCCTCCAACTCAGCTTTATAGGTTTCCCAGGTGGTGCTAGTAAAGAATCCATCTGCCAATGCAGGAGATATGAGACGTGGGTTCAATCCCTGTGCTGGGAAGATCCCCTGGAGAAGAAAATGGCAACCCACTCCAGTCTTCTTCCCTAGAGAATCCTATGGACAGAAGAGCCTGGTGGGCTATAGTCCACAGGGTCACAAAGTCTGACTGGATCAACTTAGCCCAGCTCAGCTTTAGCAAGCTCACCTTCCCCTATGCAACAGGGCACCCACAGCCAATGATCCCCTGTGAACAGTGCTTCGCTGCCTGTGAGGTACTGTACTCAACCCACCTAAATTAGTTTTATCAAGTGGAAATGAACATGAGTCAGATGTACATAGAACCAACAAACACTAACCTTGTGCAGATTTAATGACATCCTCAAGGGACTTGGTCTGAAGGGGGACTCACTGCCAAATTGAATTAACTGACCTGTTTCTCCCAGGAGCCAAAAAGTTAATACTAGAAACATTACATCTTTGGTACTTTAGCTTCCAGTTTTTTGGTGTTCTTGCTCCAATTTCAGGGCAAGGATTGCATGAAATCATCTGAATTGCCTCCATGCCCACCCAAAGCTTCCTCCCCTAGGAAGCCTAGCCATAGGCTACTTCTGTGACTATGTTCCCTGGCAACTGGCTGCAAGGACCTAAGAACTAGGGTTTAGGGGTGGGGGATGTTTGTAGGTCCTTATTTAAAAGCCAAAATAAAATCCATTATAAAAAAGACCCCAGAGCCACAAAAAATGCACGTCAAGTTTTATTAGGTTCAAATACAAAACATTCCAAAAAGAGAAAAGCCATCTATTATATCTAAGTACTATATTCAACTACCAGTTAAACAAGGAAAACACGTTATTCTGTTTCTTTTACAACCAGTATAAATCCAGAAGAATCAAGACCAATTCTTTTCCCAACAGGAGCAGAAGTCAGTCTGCTGGGTCAGGAAACTATTTGCCAAATAGCTGTGTGGTCATTAAACATTCTTCAATTTAGTATTTGTGTTACTATGATTAGTCTCTATGTCCTACACTATCTTCAAGATACCTAAATAAAATCTCAAGAGCCAAAAGGTCCTTGGGAGCACAGACCCAAGTAATTTCGATTACAGAATGATTGAGGAAGACAGCTATGTAAGTGCAATGGCTTTTTAAATTTGGTCAATACCCTCATGATCTGTGATTGGAAGAGCCTATCAAAATGAGGGTTAAATTTCTGCATATTTTTCCACAACTGCAAATGGTAAACATGATAGTACTGATATTTATTAGGTAAACATTCAGAAGGTGAGTTGGTTCCTTCTAACCCAACAACTCAAATCTGTTTCCTTTGAGAACATTAGCTTTTACACCATTGGCTCTAATCTTCAAAGCTGTAATGATTTGTTTGCAAGACATGAACTGGGGTAGGGGGTAAAGGAAGCTTACAAAACAACTATTCTTTAAAAAAAAAACAAACAAAAAACAGCAGAAGCCAACCGGCCAAATTTTGTTTCCAGTTTTCAAAGTGTGCTTTCGAGCATTTCAGCTATGTTTCCAGTTACTTTAGTTTCCAAATATTAGTCTTCCATTTAGTTTTAAGACTATATCTCACTTTTGGATAAACTAACAGTAAGAAATATTTTACTTGCTGAAAAATCACTTTACTGGATAAAGTTACCTCTTATGCCTTTCAATTTTCTAATCCAACTTTCTGACAATCACTGGTAATTAGGAAGTTCTAAGTTGCAGTTGTTCCTGACTTTGTGCTTCCCTTGTGGCTCAGCTGGTCAAAAATCTGCCCGTAATGCAGGAGACCTGGGTTCAATCCCTGGGTTGGGAAGATTCCCTGGAGATGGTAAAGGCTACCCACTCCAGTATTCTGGCCCAGAGAATTCCACGGACTGTATAGTCCATGGGGTCACAGAGTTGGACACAACTGAGCAACTTTCACATCACTTCTATGACCTTAACTAAAGTAAAGTCAAAGCTGAGCTAAGAACCACAAGAACTTCCTGACTACCTCAACTTACCCATTTCCTTAATTACTCCCCTTTCTCCATCTTGTCAATTACTTATTTTAAGAAACTGCCACTCCCTAGTTAAGAGTGCTAACCAACTGGGGTTGATGCCTTCCATAGAGCCACCGGAACCCTGGAAGGCAAAAATCTTGTCTGCCCCAAACCAATTCTGATGAGTACTGCTTATGCAACTGTTGTGCCTTAAGGACAATCAGCAATTCTTCCGCTTCAACAGCTCTGTAAAATGAAAAGGTGCTATCAGGTCACAATATATTTACTGTTTCATTCTGGAAATAACCCAGGAAGCTCAAAAAAAAAAAAAAAAGCCCCATCAGAATTCCTGTTATCATTCTACCAGTAAAACTGTTACTCAAGCTAAGGACTTAGTGGCATCTGTTATCAGTTCACCCTTTAGCCAATTTGTAACTGATAAAGTATCCTTTTTAAAAAGGCCCAGGACAAAGTTTGAACCTCATACAAGTTTGTTCACATAGCAAAATGCTACACTGTATCACTCCAGCCAACAACTGGTAACAAAGTACTAGCAAGCTGTATAAATACATTCAATACAGCTATGTTTGAGAAAACCTTACTCCCATTTAATGTGCCAGGTGTTACAGATTTACCCTGCTAATCCTAAAATTAACCCATTACAGATAACTTGCCAATATCAAGGCATGCAACATGGCAATGCCATAGTATTTATTTATACCTGTAAAAAGCCACTGCTATCAAAACTTACCTTAGCATTGCATTTCTCTTGTTGCCAGCTTTATCTAGTGTGAAAAAAATCAGCACTCCATGACCATCATGACCATGACCAAAATTCTCAACCTGTAAAAATTAAATAGGTAACTAGTTATCTCTCTTAAGGAAATTCTTCAAAACTTGCCTAAAACTGCCCTCTTTTCCAGAAAGAAAAGGCAAGTTCAGACTTGCAGCTTAACGTATTTCGTGTTCTACTATTTCTCTTAAGTGGTGGAAGCTTCACTGGCTTGGGATGGACTGGAATGGCTTAAATGGTTAAGTTGCATGGCTTATGGATTCCCATTCTGTTCCAATGGTGCACTGCCATGTTAAATCCATAAGTTGAACGGACAAAACTTATTTGAAGGAATTAAGTGCAGTGTAAGGATTTTTAGTTGGAGGTCTTCAAGTTTACTATATTCAAGAGCATCTTTTTCAACTTCATGGCTGGACCTGGGTCATGCTGCCTCAGGTTTTGCTTTTTAAAGACCACTTGCAATAGATTTTCTCCATAGAGTGTAGTTTCACAGAACTAAAAACAAGTCAGGCATCCAACTAAATGTCAGGTTTGCAATGGCTTACAGGGGGTAAAGAGAGGGGGACCCCAAACTTAAGCCATTTCCTATATTGACTAAAAGACTAATTTGAAAAATGTTAAAAACATGAAGCATGTTTAAAGGTCTTCATCAAAAATAAGATTTAAGATTTAAAAAATACCCCCTCCCAAGCCCCAGATCGCTACTGGTAAACAGCTTTATTAATGCCTTTAAGTGTCACACATGCTTTAAAAAAAGAAATCCAAGTGTTGAATTTGGAGGACTTCTAATATGCTATCGAACACTTTGTTTTCCAAAAGTTTTTTTTTAATCTAGAAAGCATTTCCATTGCCATGAGGTACAGTATGTTTCACTGTACTATGAGGAAGGTTTAAGTGTTCAATTTCGACTTAGACGGAAAAACTAGTTTGCTTTGCTTACCATCTTTGCTGTTTCACAGGCATTTGATGCTTTAAATCTGATGTGGAATGCTGATAGATTCACTTTTTAGAAGTCATAAGCCTTTGAGAAGTTGGAGATAACTTCATTGCTTATCTATTTTCTCCTTTGCAATCAAGCTGTTCCTTAAAAGTGAGACACTACAGAGTTGCAAAAATTTGAAACAGTAAGAGCAAGCATCGTTTGCAGCTTCATGGTTGGTTTTGGCCAAACTTTTTATTTAGTATTCTGTAGTTGCTTAACACACACTTAAATGGTCTTATTGGGGAGGGGGAAAGGGGAGGTTCTTGTAGATTCCCAAGGAAATGTCAGAAAGGCAAAATATGGCCAGCATTATCCATTTGCTTTTTTCTGGGTTTACTGGGTGAATAGCACTTTCCTTACACATATGCATCTGATCTCAGGTTTTTCATACTGAGAACATTTGAGATTTCAGTTTGAAGACACTCTGAAATCTTAAGAGTAGCATACCCCGACCACCCTCTAATAGCTAGCTTGTTTATATAGGCAGGAGGATTCATCTCTCCATTTTAGATGACTAGATATTTTGTGTAAGATAAACTGCTTGCCTCATCATTTACTGGGGAAAATCCTATAAGAAGTGGCCTTTAGGGACACTTTTACTTGGAGGAAGATTACACCACTAGTACACATGTCAAGTCTTAAACACACTTAATGTTTCATTTGCTTGTTGAAAGCAATGTCATAAAATCAAAGATTAAACATGTTTTACTTTCTTTCCTCACAAGAACATAAAAATTATGGAAGGGGAACTTAACAGGAAATTTAAAAAAAAAGTAACACAATCTTTCCTTTTAGTAGTCCTTGGGTAGTTATGATAGAACAGGTTCCACTTTTGTTTGTTTCTTTGAACAGGGATTTTGGTCCAAAGTTGTTTGTTTTTAATATCTGCTTCTGCCTCCCCCTCTATCAGATCGGCTTCCTCCACGGCCACCACCTCTTGGTGCTCCGCGGCTTGAACTGCTGTAGGAATCTCGTGGAGGAGGGTACCCCCTTTCCATAGAAGGGGGAAGCCCTCTTTCTTGTCTGCCAACCCGATCACGACCACTTGAGTAGAGATCACTTCGGCTGCTTGAGTAACTGTCTCGACTTCCACCATATCCGTCACGTGAGCTGCTGTAATCATCATAGCGACTGCTTCCACCATAAGATGGCGGGGGCCCTCGTGTAGGTGGAGCACTACGTGAGTTACCTGCAGGGTCAATGGTCAGGTAATATGGCAACACTATAAATTGTATATATACAACATTTAAATCTGAATTTACAGAATTCTTGTATTAAACGTTTACTGTCTTAACTGGGAGGTTTTAAACTCTGCCACTGCTGGCCATTAACAGGGATTTGCTCATCTGCTGAGACACGGAAATGGGTGGGTTTTAATGTTTGTTTGAAAAGACTGAAGACGGTGTGTATTTCAAGAGGATATTCCAGACAGCTTGTTATTTTATAGTAGACACTCAGCCAACTTTCCAGTGATAAGTTGCAATTTTGAACTGTAGACTTTCCTTCATATTGCAATGGTAAACATTTGATCTTGTTAATAAAGTTTTTAAATTGTATTTTCACTGTTGGGGGAAAACACATAAGGCTGCCAATTTAAGCAAGCAAAATCCCCTCCAAAGCAAGCCAACAGCCTCAAAAAAAACTTAGAAAAAACAAAAGCCCCTCACAAGACTAGGAAAAGCCCAGCTAAATAAATTACCCCCTTAAAAGCAAGCAAACATCCCTTTGAAAGCAAGCACCACAACAGCCTAATAAACTGGCTCATGAACCTAAAAACTCAAGCTGGTGATAGTCAGAGACACTCAACCAAAATCTTACCATAACTCTCATATGAATCTCTGTAGGAACCTCCACTTGGATGATCTGAATAGTCACGATCACGACCATAGCCATCTCTATCACTATATTAAAGAGAAATATGTGTAAGTCCCAGAACATTAGTTTTTACAGCTAAAAAAAATTTTTTACATCAAGCCATGGCAGCAAGAGCAAAGTCACATACCTATAGCCTCTTGATGGATAGTCATCACGTGAACTGGAATGACCATAATCACGGTAAGTATAATCTCTTGGTGGTGGTGCATAATCTCTTGTATCACGAGAACTTGGGTAATCTCTGCTTGAATAGCTAAAGAAACAAAAGTAACTTGGTTCATACTTTTGATGAGCTCTCCATCAACCTGAAGTATTAACAGACAAAAGCTACTATACTTTTCTGTTACCTGTCTTTAGTAGAATATCCATCATCTCTTGGGGACAAATAAACATCTCTACGAGAGGGCAAGGGCTCCCTTCGAGGTGGACCTCCGTAACTATCTCTTCCACGTGATACAGGAGCTTAAGGAAAAATCAATTTTAAAAATACACCCAGAACAAAGTAAAAATGTAAATTTGCATTGAAGCAATGAAAAGCAGGGATTCAATCAAATATGACAATATGGATGTATATGAGGAAATCCTCTAAAATTTCTTAATTACACCAAAACTGTTTTCAATGCTCTGCATTTAACTTTGTGACTCCAAGTGATCTAGGTAGTTTAAATATTTTTAGGATTCACCTCAATCCTTGTGTTATGATAATAGGATAGACAGTCATATACGGATCATTTACCTCTTCCTCCCATTCCACTGCTGCTTCGAACTGGTCCTGAAGGGGCAGATCTTTTAGGAGGAGGACCCCCACTTCGTGGTGGTGGTCCTCTTTTTACCGGAAGTGGTCCCCTGGAAGAACTCATGTTAAAATTCATGGAATAGCCACCATCATCTACATTAGAACAAAAAAAATCATGTTAATACATGAAAAATCTACAAAAGTTTTGCTTGATCAAGAACAAGACCATTTCTGTTTAGTTGGGGAAATCTTTAGTTGTTAGTCTACATAGACTGTGAGACATGTTAGTCTACATAGAGACATGAGTAGTATAGATTAAAAAAGTAGAACTAAAGAGTTCTACTGAGGGTTCAAGTTACTTCAAAAAAAACCCCAAATTATTCAATATTCATATAACCAATAATACCCATCAAAAATTTTCTGTGTTTTACCCTATAGAATGAGTTCATCTGGATAAAAATAGCTTATTGTTAATTATTTCAGTTCAGTTGCATTTCAAGGCATTGTTAATTGAACTGAGGATGCCTTCTATGTTTCCCTTAAGGAAATCACTTTGGTGGATGAATAAAATGTTCTCAATTTCAAAAGCTAAGGCCTTTAAAATAAAGATTTATTAACCAAAGTACACACTGATGTGTTTACAGTTCTTAATTTATACACCAAGCCTAAATTAAACTTAAGTCATTACCCATGTGCCCTCCATGGGATGGAGGTCCCCTGGTTCCTCCACTTCCTCCTCTTCCTCCTCGAAGACCTCTGGGAGGGCCTCTGCTTCTTGGAGGTGGAGGTGGTCCACGTCTGCCACTTTCAAATGACGGTTTAGTGGCTTGTTCTACCTTGATGGCTTTTCCATCTAAGGACTAAATAATATCAATGGTTAGTTAAAAATATTCAAAAGAGAACTTGCCGATCCACTATGCACTGACACTAATATATCCTTCAAAATGTTTTTACCTTTCTGTTTCGCATTCAAATTTTTAAGATTATTTGAACTACAACGTTAAGTAATCGGTAAAGTTGATAAAATTTAACAAGGCCAAACAATTACCAACTTATTAAGACAACTAACCAAAAAGAAAAGCCGAAGTATAATATAAAGTATCCTACATAACATTTAAAATTGAACGATTTTTTTGTTAAGAAAGGTTTATACTCAAATTCAAGAGCAGCCCTACACCAGACTTGGGTTACAATGTGCTGTTTTACATACTAGGAAACATCGTATCCTGCAGACAATCTTACCTTTCCATTCATGTCTCTGGCTGCATCCTTAGCATCTGCTGGGCTTTCAAAGGTGACAAAAGCAAATCCTCTAGATTTATTGGTTTCACGATCTTTCATCAAGAGAACTAAAAAGTAGTTTTCAGGGGGGAAAAAGTGTTACTCTAGTTGAAAAGGAAAAACAAAAAGTTAATCTGTAAAAAAGAAAGCAAGCTCAGAACTTCTTAGAGGACAAAGCACATTATCATTTCATGTGATCAATGCAATCAAAGTCATCACAGCTCACCTTTTTAATTATAACCCTGCATACATTTTCAGATAACTCACCTTCCACTATTCGTCCATATTTGCCAAATACTGCTTCAAGGGCTTTCTCATTTGTTTCTGTATTGAGGCCACCGATAAAGAGCTTTCCTGGGCGATCTGCCTCAACCATTTTTCCCCCCTGGTTAAAATCTGTTGGGGGAAAAAAAACGAGTTACCCTCCCTTAAAAAAAATAAGTTCAAGTTTATGCAATTTTATGTATCAGGGCTTATTTTCTGTTTACTAAAATCATTAACATAATACAAGGGAAGCAATTCTTAAGCCTCACCAAAAAACCTGTTTGTTTTTTTTAATTTTTGTTTTGTGTAACCAGTTTAGTAACAGCAGTTTAATAAACTGGTTTAAAAAAGCCAACTTAATTAATTCCTCTATCTTTAATCCACTTTGGCAGCCTTAATTACAACACTTCAAAAAGCGCATTTTACCTTAAATACTAGATTTGCTGCCTTTTATAAATTCAATTGTTGTTTAGTTATTAAGTCGTGTCCGACTCTCTCACGACCCCATGGACTGTATCCCGCCCGGCTTCTCTGTCCTTGGGATTTTCCATGCAAGTATACTACTGGAGTGGGTAGCCATTCCCTTCTCCACGGGATCTTCCCAACCCAGGGATCAAACTCTGTTGCAGGCAGATTCTTCACTGCTGAGCCACCAGGGAAGCCTTAAAAAACTCAATTATCCCATCCCAATTACCCTAGTGATATTTAAAAACCTACTCAGTCAAGGTCACAGGCCAAGCGCAGGTCCCCCTGACCAATCCAACAACTCTGGCTCATTTCACTACGATTTCCTAGTAAATCTAAGCAGCAATTTAAAGTTTTAACCAAGTTATGATTCTCCGTCAACAGCCCCCGCCCCGCTCACGTTACCGACTTGTAAAAAGCGTCAATATTATCTCATACGAAATAACGGAACATGGAAGTGCGCCCTGTAACCCAGCACTCCAAGGCTGCAGTGGAACCCAATTAAAATCCGTCATTAAAAACCGCGTGGAAAATACAAAATGGCGACACTTGGATTGAGCCCAGAACAACCTCCGCCGGTCAGGGAGTAACTTTTGCCACCAGCGGCGCTTCAGAAAATTCAAGGGGCTTCCTCTCCAAGGCCCGCCAATGAACAAGGACCCCACGCAAAAGTGCACGTGCCCGCCCGAGGTCAGGACCATCCCCACACAGGTATCGGCGGAGGAGGCGCGGTCCCTCCTCGTCCCGCTCCGGTCTAACCTCCGCCACCCCCCGCCCCTGCAGGAAAAACAGCCAAACTTTCCGGGGAGGCACACTACGAAGCGCCCCCGCCCCCGCGTCGGTTTTCCGTCGACACTCCCAGCTTTGCCTAAATAGGTCGGCACCTCCAGGTTCTTAAAATGGCGCCCGCCACCCTCATCTCCAGGGAGATAACCCCAAATTGTAACGTGGCAAGAATGGACGCAAGATACAAAGTAACGAAAAGGACTCACGTACTGGAGAGGTGACGACGGTCTCAAGCTCCTACGAGCTCGCCAACAGCGGCTTCCTAGCAGCTCGGTACGCGGGAGGGCGGCCGATCCTGAGAACGGAAGCTGTAAGGCGCTCGCACTACTGCGCAACGAGGGCGAACAAAGGAGACAGCAAACTTTATACGGCCCGGGAACGAGGCTCAAGGACCCGGATGGAGGCGGTGCTTAGAATTTGAAACGTGTAGGGAGGGGGAGCGGTTCCCAGTATCCCCACTGGCTGCCCCCGCTGTTAATCACTCTTCGCTCCTCCCCCCTTTCCCGGGCCCTCCTCTCTTCGGCCGGCCCCAGTTTCTAACCGTTTTCCCAGCCCCCACCGGTGCTCCACAAACCCGCGTTTTTGCTTTCTTCTAAAATGGTTCACGGACTGCATATAATAAAGAATTCAAATTTTTTGCGTGTTCTAGTGGTCCCGGCAAGATGCTAAACTTTACACCCATTAACTCATTTAATTATCAAAACAACATGATGAGGGTAGAACTATGCCAGTTTTGCAGAAAGGAAAAACAAAGAAGTTTAGATAATAAAATATATTTCCCCAAAATACCTTTAATAAGAATTTTTGGTGAATGGGGAAAATTCTGATAAATGTCAGGTGGGGGAAAGAAACTGTATAAAACAGTGGAGAGATAACCCGTTTTATAGAACAATTACTGAGCACCTACTAAATTGCAGGCAGGCTCTGGGCTTGGCCGTGAGGGTACAACCCAGAATAAGCGAGACAAGGTCAACGCGCTTCATTGGTAATGCTGCCACATTTTAGCAGGTGAAAATACAGAAAACCCCGTCAGGTTTGAATTTCGGATACCAAATACTTTTTTCAGTATAATAGGTCTCTATATAATGTACTTATTAGCCGTTTATCTGAAATGCAAATTTAACTGGAGATGTCGTTTTTACCTGTCAAACCTACTCGTGGAGGGGATCACAAACATTTTTGATTTGCTAATTTCTTTAAAAACTGAAGAAGATATTTAAATACAATTAACAAATAAAACAATTGCATGCTGTGATTAGTGCTAGGGAGGAAGTAAACTCGGTGCTTTGATGGACAATATTTGAGAGACCAAATTCGATCTAACCCTCAGGGAAGGTCTACCTGAAGAAGTGACTTTGGAGGTCAGATCTGAAGGAAGAGAAGAAACCCTCCATGGGTAAGCTGGAGGGCAGGGGAGGATCAGAAGTTTTTCAGAAAAAGAAGCACAAAGTGGAGTGAAAGACCTTGCATGTTTCAAGGGACTAAAACGGATCCAGGGTGACCAGAATTTAAGGGGCATTATATGAGGGAGCCAAGGCAGGCAGAACGTTCAAACCCACCACAAGATTGCAGGGGGTAGGTGTAGAAGCAGGGACAACAACGGGGCTGTGCAAATGGACCAGGAAAGAGAAGACAGTGCCTTGAATTAGGGTTGTGGCAGGTGTATATGGCAGGCAGCATGGACAGGATTTGCTCATGAATCAGATGGGAAAGCATTGAGGTAGAATTCGAAAATTAGGATAAGTCATTATGGATGAGTGAATATCTGGTATTAGTAAGGAGTGTCCATTTACTAAAACAGCTGCAAAGGAGCAAGTTTGGGGATGTTAGCGGGGATGGAGAAATCTGACGCTCAGAGTAAAGATCAGGGCTAAATTTGTTGCTTTAGAAGTAGTAATAAAACTCATCAGAATGAATGAGACCACCAAAGAAGAGACTATAATGGGAAAAAGAAAAGAAGTCCCCAACTCACACAGTGTTAAGTATTAAAAAATACAGGTGGAGAGAAAGACACTGGAAGGCAATAGGTTAAAATGTTGCCAGTTTATCTTGCAGGAGGGATAGAATTTGTGAACAGTTGTTAACTTTTCTTCTACACAGTTACAGTTGCTCTGTCTACCATGGTGAATTATGGTTTATGCCAGGGAGGTGGTAGTAAATGATGCTTAACTCAGGTCATGGGTAAAAACCCCCAAGGAACTTTGGAACCAGCTCTGAGTTATTAACATTAATGTGCTCAGTAGCATAAGAATATTTGTTCTTATTTTTTTTCTTTTCTCAGCCAAATAATAAGTAAAGCAAAAATCACATCTACTTGTGTTCAGAATAAGTTATATATATTATTGTCTCTGCCAATAGTTGGGAACTGGCCAGGTTGGCATAAACCACTTAAATGTATGGTTCAGGAAGCAGAGTCTGCACCTCCAGGCAGAACTAGAAGAAATCCCTCCTCCTGAGGCCAGCAGGCACTCTTTCTCTGTCTCAGATCCAGACAGAGGATGACAGGGCCTCTTCCAGTCTAGGACAAAACAGGGCTGACTCTACCATAGATGTCTTTGTCCCCTTGGGTCTCAAGAAGGGAACTTGCCCCCCTGTGCAACAGATCATGCAGGTTTTGTGGTTGGTGCCCAGGAATGTGAGGATGGGGGGGTGGGGAGTGGAATGCTCTAGACTAGGGTAGACAGCACTTCAAAGGACCACAAGAGAGAGGAAGGTGTGGTGGGGCAGGTCTAATTGAGGAATCTGTAAGAGAGAATCGTTATGGCTGTAGCTTAGAATCTAAAGGTGAGACAGAGAGGACAAAGCAAGTAGCTGGAGAGGGAGGCAGAGGGTGTACTGATCTGATCAGAAGTGGAGGTAATCAGATTTCATCCTAAGAGATCACCATGGCTGTGCTGGGAAGGGAGGGGCAGGAAGCAGGGTGTTGCTGATGTAGTTCCTGGAGAGAAGGGCTGTGGGCAGGCTGAGGGTTAGCAACTCTGGTCCACAGGCAGTCCGGTAAGCAAGTCTCACCCTGCCCCAAATGAATCTCTGCATCCCATCCTTCCCTCTCCTGGATCTTCTAGATTTTTCTTTTCTTTCTTCCTATTTACTCCTTTGGATTATCATTAAACATAGTTATAGTTTTCTTAACTCTGATTTTTCCTTTGCCCCATTTGTTTCTCTCCAGATGTCATCACAATGATTGATAGTCTGAGGCAAATGATATTAAATTTGCCCCTATGTATCCCTGGAATATAATCAGTGCTAAATAAATATTGACTGAATGAATTATAGGGCTTCCCAGGTGGTACTAGTGGTAAAGAACCCACCTGCCAATGCAGAAGATGTAAAAGACGTGGGTTTGATCCCTGGGTGGGGAAGATCCTCTGGAGGAGGGCATGGCAACCCATTCCATATTCTTGCTTGGAGAATCCCATGGACAGAGGAACCTGGCAGGCTAAAGTCGTACACGACTGAAGCACGCACTTAGCACACACACATGGATGAACTACAAGCTGTTTTTATCCTCCGTGGCACTTAGTATGAGATGGGTGTATAGTAAGTATTTAATGAATACTGATGGCCTTGTCTCAAATCCCAATTCACCTGAAAAGCGTTCACTTTTTTTTTTTCCACTGAACAAACAACAATAAAACAAAAACACTCATTAAATGGTTAAGAAATAACCTTCAGTCATCAAGCTAAGGGTCGTTTTGCAATGAGTTAGTTAAGGGAAAGCTCTCCTGTCAGCCTTGCATTTGTACAGAAAGGGCAAATGTGAGGTCACTCTGCAGCCAGTTGTGTCTGTTTTCCAAATTACAAAAAGATATCTTGCCACTTGTTCTAAAAATGTCTGTTATCTGGCATGAAGCAAGGAGGAAGGGAGGGAAGAATTGTATGTGATTAAAGATTGGGAGGCTTTCCAAGCAACTTTCCAGAAGATAGCCTACTTTGCTACAACAAGCAAGGAAAAAAACTTTGTAACCAGTGTACAGTTCTGATATATAGTAACTGGAAGAATGAGTGAAGATACAATTCTACTGTATCTTTCTCTACTGTGGAGGAGATGATGACTTTTAACCAGGCTTCATACTTGAGCTTCCTTGGTGGCTGAAACAGTAAAGAATCTGCCTGCAATACAAGAGACCCTAGTTTGATCCCTGGGTCGGGAAGATCCCCTGGAGAAAGAAAAGGCAACCCACTCCAGTATTCTTGCCTAGAAAACTCCATGGTCAGAGGAGCCTGGTGGGCTACTGCCAAGAGTCAGACACGACTGAACAACTAACGCTTTCACCTTTCATACCCCCTTAAAAAGGAAGTGAGGTAAACCATAAGAAACATCTCAAAATGGTGGGGGCTGGAAAGATGATTGCTTTTTCAGTAACTTGTGTCAAGGCAATTAGAGAGCCTTTGGAAGGGGGAAAGAAATCTGAATTTGTTAGGAGAACCACTGACCTAAATCCCCCACCCTGGCCAGACACATTAACCATTTGTATGAATTGTTTTACTACAGGAGGCCCTGGTAGGGAACATAGAACTGACAAGCCACCAGCAAGCACAAGAATTCAGGAAAGGTCAAAAGGAGACGCCAGTCTATAACTCCTACCAATCTTCCAGGATCCTTCTTGCTGAAATTCATCTTGGTTAAGGGATGCATTTACCACCAGGAAGGACCTATGTCAGAATGATTGGCCAGAGACAACCCAGAAACTAATCCCATCACCATAAAACCCAAGACTGCAAGCCACATGGCAGAGCCGTTCTTCTGGGCTCCCTTACCCTCCTGCTCTCCTCCCAGGCACCCCTTCCCAAGAAAATTTATT
The DNA here is from genome assembly GCF_963930625.1 of Muntiacus reevesi. Lineage (NCBI taxonomy): Eukaryota > Metazoa > Chordata > Mammalia > Artiodactyla > Cervidae > Muntiacus > Muntiacus reevesi. Next base: position 115,344,420 of record NC_089271.1, on the reverse strand, counting down.
GTTTTGTCAGCATCTGTGTCCTCAGACAATTCCTGAGTGATAAACAAGAGACCCCGCCTGGGCCCTTGAAGCGGTCCCCCTTCCTGCAGTAGATTCATACCATACTTTTTGAAAGAAAGTGTTAGTCACTCAGTTGTGTCTGACTCTTTTGCGACCCATGGACTGTAGCCTGCCAGGCTCCTCTGTCCATGGATTTCTCCAAGCAAGAATACTGGAGTGGGTTGTCATTCCCTTCTCCAGGGGATCTTCCCAACCCAGAGATTGAACCTGAGTCTCCTGCATTGCAGGTGGATTCTTTTCCATCTGAGCCACCAGGGAAGACCACATAAATTCCAGCTCCAAGGTGTAAATGTAAAATGTAGAACCACTGAAGTACTAGAGGAAAAATGGGTAGATACTTTTATAATCTTGTCATGAGGAACATCCATCTGCTCATTCATTTAGCAAATATTTATTCAGTGCTTGTTGTGTGTCAGCCCTGCTTTGAGTGTTGAGAATACATCAGTGAACAAAAAGACAATAGTTCCTGACCACCTGAAGCTAATATTTTAGTGAGGAGGGCTAGACAATAAACAATAAATCAAATAAATAATGTGTGTTTGAAAATGAAAGATGCTATGAAAGTAATTCTTTGGCCTTGCCTTTCTTTGGGATTGGAATGAAAACTGACATTTTTCAGTCCTGTGGCCACTGCTGAGTTTTCCAAATTTGTTGGCATACTGAGTGCAGCACTTTCACAGCATCATCTTTTAGGATTTGAAATAGCTCTACTGGAATCCCATCACCTCCACTAGCTTTGTTTGTTGTGATGCTTCCTAAGGCCCACTTGACTTAGCACTCCAGGATGTCTGGCTCTAGGTGAGTGATCACACCATCATGGTTATCTGGGTCATGAAGATCTTTTTTGTACAGTTCTTCTATATATTCTTGCCACCTCTTCTTAATGTCTTCTGCTTCTGTTAGGTCCATACCATTTCTGTCCTTTATTTTGCCCATCTTTGAATGAAATGTTCTTGAATAGAGAGACTGTAAAAATATAGTAAATATTATGTATAAATAGTAAATATGTGTAAATAGTAAATATTATAGTTGATTTTCAACAAAGGTGCAAAGGCAATTATACAGGGAAAGGATAGTCTTTTCACACTTTACACAAATGGTACTGGGAACACCCATATATTCTTTTTTTCTTTATTTTTATCTGTTTATTTGGCTTCACTAGGTCTTAGTTGCAGCACACAGGATCTTTAGTTGCAGCATGTGGGGTCTAATTCATTGTGGTTATTCAGGTCATTAAGATCTTTTTTGTATAGTTCTGTGTATTCTTGCCACTTCTTCTAAAGAAATGGAACAGAGTAAGCAGGAAAAGGGTGTCAGGAGTACAGGAATGAAAGGGTTCAAAATTAAAAGGGTGGATCTGAGTTGGCTTCAACCAAGAATGTGCCATTGAAGTAAAGATAAAGGAGGGAATAAGCCATTTGGGGGAAGAGCATGCCGGAAAGACTGAAGCATACCTGCCCCCTTCTAAGAAGAGCAAAGGGACCAGTATGGATGAAACTGAGTGAACGAACACAAAAATAGCAGAGCACAAGGCTAAAGCCAGATCATGGAGGGTTTTGTAGGCCATTGGTAGAGACTTTGCCTTTGTTGGGGAGGAAAAAATCATTTTCCCTCTACAGTTCAAGGTTCTTGGCTGAGATGTCCCCACCTTCCACTGTAATAAAAGACAATTGAAAATAAAAAAACAAACAAATAAATAAATAAATAAAAGACATTAATAGGAGAAAAAGAAACAGAAGTTTAATAACATGCATACCTCCCGTGTACATGGGCGATAACCAGGAAAACGGAGTAATTCAGGAAATGACTCAAGCCATCATTTTATTTTATTTTTTAATTGAAGTATAGTTGATGTACAATATTATATGTTACAGATGTACAATATAGTGATTCACAAGTTTTAAAGGTTATACTCCATTTATAGTTATTATAAAATATAGGCTATATTTTTGTGTTGCACAGTATATCCTTGTAGTGTTGTGGAATCAAGAGTCGCAAAACACACCTCGGAGGACACTCAAGACAGTGGGGTATAGTTTATTATGCCAGCTGGTCCAAGGGGATTCAGTTCCCAACCAGGACCCTGATGTTTCTGAGAGGCCTAGTTTTATAGCCCCCCCAACCCCCCCCCACACACCCCTGGATGTGACTGGTTACATGTTAGCAACTTCTTTGTCGTAAAACTCAATCATGTACAACAATGATTATACATCAAGAGGGGATGTCTCCATGGTTAATCTAACAGGGGCAGCCTGACCTCAACTACAATCTCCATTTGCCATCTGTAGGGAGGGATGTCTCCAGGAGACCTGGTTTTCATTAGCAATGGTTTCCTCACTCTTGGGAGGGGTTCAGGCCCCGTTTACATTCTGTCTTTAAGATGGATGACAGGCTTCAAGATGGAGTCTCTCCTGCTTTCCTCACACTGGCCCCAATAGTAGTATATTTTTTCAAAAGTTTGTGTTTGAGTATAGCTGCTTTACAATGTTGTGTGTAGCTTATTTTGTGCACAATATTGGGTTGACCCAAAAGTTCGTTGGAGTTTTTAAACTGAAAAATGTGTTCATTTGGGTTTTTAAAGTATCTTTTTGGCTAACCCAATGGTTTGTCCCTTCTACCCTCTACCCCAATCTTGGCCCTCCCCCTTCCACTCAAGCCACCATTTTAAATACCTCATCAGCTAAAACAGATGTTCTAGGAGCCAGTTACCTAAGACTATCAAGCCAAGCAGGGTAAACAAGAATATGATTGTGATGCAAATCGCAAGCATTCCACTCTCCATTTATAAGAGCTTCTAAAGATAAGATCATCCTTCTGTTTCTTCTGCATAGAGAGAAAGATACTTACAAAAGGAGATTTTCCTTGTAAATGTAAATGTCTCTTACAAAAGGGTAACTTCTCCATGAATCTAATGCCTTTTCTTTGTATGGGAGGATACAAGAGTCTGGAGTCATTGAAATCATTCTTTTACTATGCACCTTAACTATCTAGGGCTGGTACCCCATTCTTTCCCATTCTGAGTCCCCCAGGATGCACATTTGGGGGCTCCCTCCAGTCTCGCCCTTGCACGGTGGCAGTGGTTGACACCTTGATGATCACAGCATCTTTTGTTTGATAATAAGGCAGGCAATATTTTTCTTTCATGAGAGCAAGGCTGAAAGCATCGAGACCTATTGAAAGCTACTGTAATAAAGCCTTGGGTGGTGGGGACAGCACTGCTGGTGGTGGTGGTGGTGGTGGTGAGAAGTTGTCTGATTCTGGATATATTTTGAAGGTAGAACCAAAAGGACTTCCTGACATGAAACCCAGAAGGCATGAATGAAAACACTGATTCACTTAACTGTAAGAGCATTCGTTCATTCTCAAATTGCTTGGATGTTTCACTCATTCTTTTTTCTTTTTCAAACTGCAAACTAACTTTGTTCAACCACGGTTCTCAAAAGTCTTTGGTATTTTCATAACTTTATTAAAATTAAAAAAGCTAAGAAGGCTTCCCTGGTGGTCCAATGGTTAAGACTCTGGGCTTCCACTTTAGGGGGCATAAGTTAAACCCCTGGTCGGGAGAACTAAGATCCCACTAGCCAAGTGTTTTAAAAAAGTAAAAACTAAATGTATACATGAAAAAATAACAGAGAATAAGGAATTCTATCAGCTTTATTAGCTGCAGTAATCAATATTTGTAATTATATATGATAAATTAGAAATTGGGCGTACCTGGTGGCCCAGTAGTCAAGAATCCACGTGCCAATGCAGGAGATGCAGGAGACACGGGTTTGAGCCCTGGGTCAGGAAGATCCCCTGGAAGAGGGAATGGCAACCCACTCCAGTATTCTTGCCTAGGAAATGCCATGGACAGAGGAGCCTGGCAGGCTACAGTTCATGGGGTCACAAAAAAGTCAGAAACAGCTTAGCAGCTAAATAACAACAGATTAGAAATTATATGTAACATAATTGTAACAAATACTCTCATTTTGAAAAATATTTTCTTCAAGAATTGCCTAGGAAATGCCATGGACAGAGGAGCTTGGTGGGCTACAGTCCATGGGGTCACAAAAAAGTCAGAAACAACTTAGCAACTAAATAACAACAAATTAGAAATTACATGTAACATAATTGTAACAAATACTTTCATTTTGAAAAATATTTTCTTCAAAAATTTTCCAGTCCATCTTTAAATATTACAGTTTCTTCTGTCTCATTGCTAGATGCTCTTGTTTTTTCATTCTCTCCTCACCCCTTAAGTAATCTCATCCATTCCCAGGAAGCCCACTACAGTAATATCTCTGTGGTCTCAAGGGTTTTTTGTTTGTTTGTTTGCTTTTCAGGGGGTACCAGGAGGCTTTCAGGGATCTTAGTTCCCTGATCAGGGATCCAACCTGGGTACCTGGCAGTGGAGTGCAGAGTCCTAACCACTGAGCCACCAAGGAATTCTCTGCCTCGGCATTTATCTTTCTGTGGCAGATCTCTGTTTGGCTCCTCAACTTGAATGTTCAGCTTCCTGTCTGACATTACTACTCAGATACCTCCAGTTAATTAACTCATTCTCTTGCCAAATATTCACAGGGTATATAATCTGTGTTGATCACTATAGTAGGAAACTGGTACACAATGGTGACTAAAATGTACTTGGTCCCCACCCTCATGAAGTTTACATTCTATTACATTCTAATTGGGGAGGAGGTTGTGAGAAAACCAAGAAAACAATAAGTAGTGAAAACCTCAGTGGTCTCAGAACTGTTTGTCTCAATTGACCATTTAAGTTTAATAGTAAAAGACTGGTTAATGATAACAATGCATCGTAAAACCTTCAGAAGGAAAGGAGAATGTTTTTGTGGACCATATGTTTTGTGTGTGGCAGTTTAAGTTATTAGTTTTAAAAATCAGTACTTTTTAATGAAAACAACTTGACCAAAAATCTGTCACAGAATTTGAGACCCATTAAAAAAAGTTTAATGAGAAAAAAAAAAAAAGTAGTGAAAACCTCTGTGAAGAAAGTAAGCTGCAGCAATAAGATCTTTTTTTTAAAATGTGTGTGCCATGGGAGGAGACTTGCAATAGCCACGGGAGATCTCTCTGGGGGTAGTGTCATGTAGGCTGAGAGTTTAAGGATGAGAAGCAACCACCCTTGGGAAGAACATTCTAGATTGTTGTAGCAGTATGTGCAAAGGCCCTGCTGAGAAAAAGAATGAGATGTATATGAAGCACTTAAAGGAAGTCACTATGGTGATTTAGGATAAACAATGACAGTTTAATCCAGCTGGCAGGTTAGGACAACATCAGATCACCCAGGATCCTTTAAGTCATAGTGAGTTTTTGTGGAGTGTATGCTAAGAACGATGGGAGCCACCAGAGAGCTTCAGTCTGGGAGAAGCACTGGAGCTGATTGCTAGTTTGAAAGATAACTCTAGTAGCTCCATGGAGAACGAGCTTCAATGGCAAGCATGGAAGCTGGAAAAGGAGTTTAAGGCTACATGAGCGCTGATGTGGCATGGACTAGGGGTTGTGGACAGGACGAAAAGTGGAGAGATCAGAAAGATAGTTGGAGCAATTTGCTGGTTGTCCAGTGCTTACTGCCTCCCTGGTCAGAGAATTAAGATTCCCCCCATGCCCTGGGATGTGGCATATATATATATATATATATATATATATATATATATATATAATAGTTGGGAAGTTGAAACAGTGCAGAATAGTCTACCTAAGAAGTAACCCCTGGTGCTAGAATGCCTGGTTCGAAGCCTGGCTCTGCCACTTTTTAGTTGCATGCGTGCATGCTAAGTTGTTTCAGTTGTGTCAGACTCTTTGTGATCCTATGGACTTTGGCCCACCAGGCTTCTGTCCACGGAATTCTCCAGGCAAGAATACTGCAGTGGGTTGCCATTTCTTTCTCCAGAGGATCTTCCCAACCCAGGGATCGAACCTGCAGGATGGATTCAGGCAAATCTGTAATTTCTCTGCACCTCAGTGTGTGCGTCTACAAAATGATGATAATAATGGTACTTATAGGAAGTGTCAGGATGAAATGAGTTAATATACAAAGCATGTTTACCACATTTTCTAAAGTACAGTGAGCACAATTGATATTGTGTGTTAACTATTAATTTTGATGACGCACTGGAACTGAAGGAGAAATCAATGGTGGTGTCAGGTTTCTAGCCTGAGCTACTGTATGTCTCCTTGAGTCATTAAAGTGGCAAAACCTTGGTCTTGAGTAAAACTGATAATTTATGTTCTCCAAGGCTACTGGAAAAAGTCACATAATTGGGCAGTTTGGGCCTATTGTAAAATTCATGATCACAGACCCCAAATGAGACTTCAGTAATGCCTAGTAATTTTATTACATATTTTTGGTCAATCCACTCACCTGCCTTCTGCAACCATTTTTTACAACCTTCCTCACTCTTCTCTAACCTCCTACCCCAGCACCACCTCCTACTTGCCCTCATACATTCAATACTTTACCACAACTCTCATTTCACAGAGAAAATAGAAGCCATTAGATAGGAACTCCCTCATCTTCCGCTGACCAGATATACATATCTACCCAGCTCCTTACCCACCCTGTCTTCCTTGCCTCCTGCTACATAGGACAGTGGTTCCCAAAGTGTAGTTAATCCCCCAGAACAGATCAACAGAATCAACACTGCCTGGGAACTTGTTAGTAATGCAGATTTGCAGATCCCACCTCCAAACCTACAGAATCACAAACTCTGGTGGAGGAGGGGGCAGTGTTCAGTTTTAAGAAGCTCTCCGGAGAATTCTGTTTTATTTATTTACCTTTGTTTTGTTTCTCTTTTGCTCTTGTTGTCGCCAGGGAATTCTGATGCACAATCCAGTTAGAGAACCAATGCAATAGAAGAATGATGCCTCTTCTCATGTAAGGCCGTTCCTTCTATTTCTTCTTGGGATAATGTCCTCCTCTGCTTTCCTGGGAATTTTTTGTCACTAATTATCTCTTTTTCATGTTTATGCAACCTCTCCTTCTCAACTGGAACTTTCTCATGCATATGAAAGCATGCTCTGGGACTTTCTGGCAGTCCAGTGGTTAGGACTCAGTGGTTCCACTGCAGGGGGCAGAGGTTTGATCCCTGGTTGGGGAACTAAGATCCCACATGCCTCACAGCAGGGCTCTGCAAAATGCTCTAACACAACATTGTAAATCAACGATACTCCAATAAAAATGAATTAAAAACAAAACAAACAAAAAACCAAAAAACATACTCTCACCTTTCTCATATACAAAACTCTTTCAATCTTTCACCCGCTTCTAGCTACCAGGGGATAGTTTTCTCCCTCCCCAGCCAAACATCTTGAAAGAGTTGCTGCAGGTGTGGGATAAGAGGTAGTCAGTAGTCTTAAGAGACTCCCACTGCTGATGGGAGGGAAAATTGGTACAGTCATTTGGGAGGGCAGTTTGGTAATACATTTTCTATTAAAATAGGAAAAGTGCAAGCGTGTCTATTGAATTTAAATGAGCATACCCTTCCTTTTGCCTTCTTTGACAAAGTCAGTGTATACAAGGCAGTGTTTTGCAGAATTGTGAGTGACTTGGGGGAAAAAATAAGAAGCACTTAAAAGACTATCAGTAGAAGAATGTCAAATAAGTTATACTATAGTATGTGATATCTGTGGTGTATTTATTTAAAAAATGAAGTAGTTCATTCCATATATCATATTATACTATATAATATATGTATTGATATAAATGGGCTTCCCAGGTGTCTCAGTGGTAAAGAATCCACTTGCCAATGCAGAAGATGCAAGTTCAATCCCTGGGTCAGGAAGATCCCCTGGAGGAGGAAAGGGCAACCCCTTCCAGTATTCTTGCCTGGGACATCCCATGGACAGAGGAGGAGCCTGGCAGGCCACAGTCCATAGGGTCACAAAGACTTAGACACGACTGAGCAATTGAACATTGATACCTGTAAAACATATGCATATGTGTGTGTGTGTATATATACGGTTTTGTTTTGTTTTGTTTTTTGCCTTTTTATACAGTTCATGGGGTTCTCACAACAAGAATATCAGAGTGATTTGCCATTCCCTCCTCCAGCGGGCCATGTTTTGTCAGACCTCTTCACGATGACCTATCCATCTTCAGTGGCTCATAGCTTCATTGAATTACACAAGCCCCTTCACCACAACAAGGCAGTGATCCATGAAGGGGGATTCAAACATCTGACTCATTGGAAAAGACCTGATTCTGGGAAAGATTGAAGGCAGAAGGAAAAGAGGGCGACAGAGAATGAGACGGTTGGATGGCATCACCAATTCAATAGACATGAACTTAGGAAAACTCTGAGATATGGTGAGCGACAGGGAGGCCTGGTGTGCTGCAGTCCATGGGGTCACAAAGAGTCAGACACAACTTGGCAACTGAACAACTATGTTAAATTATGCTGTTACCTATAACAGTAAAAAATTAATATCTAGAAAAAGGCCAGGAAGGACATACCAAACAAATAACTATGGTTACCTCTGAAAGATGGAGAAGAAAACCAGGATTGGTGGCAGTGATCAAAGAGGATTTTAGTCTTGTTCGTAATGTTTTAATTTTTTAAAGGAAAATATATTTATATATTATTTATTTAATTAAAAATCAAATAAAAGAGTTGTCAAAAAAGAGTTATCTATACCAACTACTCCATTTTATCACCTCTCACTCAATTCTCAACCCACTCCAATCTGGCTTTTATCCAGATTATTTCCCTGAAATAGCTCTCTTTCATGTTGCCAATGACATCTGTGTCACCACATCAAAAAGATAAGATGTTTTCTGCTCTTTTACTTGGCCTTTTTTTTCTTCTTGGCCGCTTTCTCCTTGAAGCAGTCTCTTCCTTTGACTTCTAAGCTCTTTTATATTTAACGTTCTAGTTTTCCACCTACCTCTCTGCCTGCTCTTTTTCTAACAACCCTGAACCTTATCCTTCTCTACTAGACCACAAATTTGTTGAATTTTTTTAAAGACTTGCCCTAGATCCTCTTCTCATTCAGTACTCTCCCAAATGTGTGCCTGTGCTCCGCAACAAGAGAACCCAACACAGTGAGAAGCCCGTGCAACGTAAATAGAGTAGCCCCCTCTCGCCACAACTGGAAAAAGCCCGCCTGCAGCAATGAAGACCCAGTGTAGTCAAAAATAAAGAAGTAAATAAACCACAAAGACATATCTTCTCACACCCGTTGCAATGGTTATTATCAAAAAGAACAGAAATAACAAATATTAGCAAGGATGTAGAAAAAAGCATGCAGTGTTGGTGGGAATGTAAAAAGAAAGTGAAGTCACTCAGTCGTGTCTGACTCTTTGCAGCCCCATGGACTGTAGACTACCAGGCTCCTCTGTCCATGGGATTTTCCAGGCAAGGGTACTGGAGTAGGTGGCCTTTCCCTTCTCCAGCGGATCTTCCCAACCCAGGGATCAAATCCAGGTCTCCTGCATCAATTCCGGATTCTTTACCAGCTGAGCCACCAGGGAAGCACAAGGATGCTGGAGTGGGTAGCCTATCCCTTCTTCAGCAGATATTCCTGACCCAGGAATCGAACCAGGGTCTCTAGCATTGCAGGCATATACTTTACCAACTCAGCTATCAGGGAAGGAAAGAAATTGGTACAGCCAGTATGGAAAACAGGCTTTGCAGGTGGCTTAGCAGTAAAGAATCCACCTGCAATGCAGGAGACGCAGATTCAATTCCTGGGTCAGGAACATCTGGAGAAGGAAATGGCTACCCACTCCAGTATTCTTGCCTGGAGAATCCCCATGGACAGAGGAGCCTGGCAGGCTACAGTCCATAGGGTTGAAAAGAGTTAGACATGATTGAACAACTAAACAACAACAACAATTATGTAAAACAATATGGAGGGTCCTCAAAAAATTAAAAATAGAACTACCATATGATTCAGTCATTGTACTTCTAGGTATTTATCTAAAGAAAATGAAAACAGTAACTGGAAAAGATACATTGCCCCTTCCCCCACATCCTTCGCAACATTATTTACAATGGTGGAGATACAGGAAAGCAACTTAAATGTCCATCATCGATGGATGAATGGATAAAGAAAATGTGATGGACAGATATATAGATATACAGTCATGCATGCCACACACAAATGGAATATTATTCAGCCACAAAAAGAAGGAAATTTTGCCATTCGTGACAATAAGGATAGACCTGAGGGCGATATCCTAAGTGAGGTAAGTCAGACAAAGAAAGATAAATACCATATGCTGTTATCTATATGTGGAATCTAAACAAAACAAAAGAACAAAAACTGAGCTCATGGGTATAGAAAAGAGATTGGTGGATGCCAGAGGTGGAGGATTGGGGGTGGGTAAAATAGGTGAAGGGAGTGAAAAGGTACAAACTTCCAGCTATAAAATAAGTCCCATGGGGTGTAGTGTATAACACAGTGACTATAGTTAATAACACTGTATTGCATATTTGAAACTTGCTAGGAGAGTAAATACTAAAAGTTTCATCACAAAGATGAAGTATGTACAGTGATAGAAGCTAAGTAGACTTATTGCGTTGATCATTTCTCAGTGATCCCCATAATAAAGGGATATAGTGTACCCTTTGGATAATAAGTTAATATTGGTGCAGAAATACGACTCACAGAAACTCAACAATATCAAGGAAAAAGATGAAACTCTCCATTCTCACTGTATCACAGAATATATAAACTATATGAATAATTACTTGAATGAAAAACTCAATCCTCAAAAGTTTTAAACCTGTGAAATCAAGCTATTTTTTTAAACTTCTTTTTTCATTTATTTTTATTAGTTGGAGGCCAGTTACTTTACAATATTGTAGTGGTTTTTGTCATACATTGACATGAATCAGCCATGGATTTACCATATATGGAATTTAGAAATCAAGCTATTTTAATGGCTGCCTTGCTGTGTGAAAGTCGTAGGTGTGGCTAGAAGGAGAAGACCCAGAGTCAACAACTGACAAATGTGGGAGACAGAACTATAATACGGTGTGAAAGTGACAAGTCACAAAAATTCAGGGTGTAATGGGAGCACATATAAAGGACATTTAATCCAACTCTGGTGTATCCGTGGGGAGGGAGTGGTATATATGTGGAGTAGGGGTACGGGTTGTCAGGGAAGATTTGCTAGGAAAGGTAACTTTCCAAGAAATATACAAGCAAGATTTCAGCCAAGCAAAAGGTGGAAGAGGGGGTGGCAGGATCAGCAGAGCCTACTAGATGAAGAAACAGCAAGGATCAATTTGTTCAGAGGCTAGAGAGAATGGCCTTTTCATGTAACTGTAAGTAGTTTTTTGGAGCAGAATCGGAGAGTGGCCTGACTGTGGAAGTGGAATTCCCATTCTTCCCCACCGCCCTCCATCCTCCTTCCCTGCACTAAATTTTGATGCTGGAGCATTTATGTATGTGGGGCTGAAGGGTTAGGTCATGCAGGTCTTCCTGAGCAAAGACAAAGAATTTGTACTTAATCCTTAGGGTAATGAAGAGCTAGGAGAAGATTTTTTCCCCCACTTTTTATTCTGAGATAATTTTAGATTTACTAAAGTGTTGCAAAAATAGTACAGAAAGGTGTCATATACCTATTCACTGAGCTTCCTTTAACATGAACCTCTTACATAACCACGGTAGAATGATCAAACTAAGAAATCAAGATTGGTACAATACATTAATATTAACTACACTGCAGACTTTATTTGGATTTCACCAGTTTTCCCAGTAATGTCTTTGTGTGTGTGTGTGTGTGTGTGTGTGTGCGCGCGCGGGCGGGCAGCAGGATCCAATCTGGGACCCCATATTGCATTAATTTGCTCAGTAAAGGATTCTAATTATATTTATTTATTTTTCTCCTGTGCTGGGTCTTGGCTGTGCTGGGTCTTTGGTGCTGTGCGGGTTCTTCCTCCCCCACTCGCTGCGGGCGAGTGGGGGCTACTCTGGAGCGGCGATGTACCGGCTTCTCATCGCGGTGGCTTCTCCGGTTCAGAGTCCGGCCTCTAGCGCGCACAGGCTCCAGGAGCCGCGGCACGTGGGCGCAGTTGCTGTGGGTCCCTCTAAAGGAGCAGTATCGGAGCAGAACCAAGTTTCTAATCCTACGGTTAGTCACTCAGTCATGTCTGACTCTTTGTGACACCGTGGACTGAAGCCCACCAGGCTCCTCTGTCCATGGGATTTTCCAGGCAAGAATGCTGGAGTGGGTAGCCATTCCCTTCTCCAGGGGATCTTCCCAACCCAGGGATTGAACCTGGGTCTCCTGCATTGCAGGCAGATTCTTAACCATCTGAGCCACTAGGGAAGCCCCTGGTTCCCTCTAGTGCACAGACTCCGCCAGAGTGGTAGCGCACAGGCTTAGTTGCTCCGCGGTATGTGGGATCTTCCCGGATCCGGGATCGAACCTGTGTCTCCTGCATTGGCAGGCAGTTTACCACTGAGCCACCAGGGAAGCCCCAGTAAGTGATTTTAAAGAGGAGTGTGACATGATCACATTTGCACTATCAGTTTTGAGAGAAACATATTTAGACTGTGGGCAATGGGGAAGGGAAAAGTGAGCAGAGGCGGGAAGCCGAAGGACTAAGCTAATCTGGCCCTATCTATGAAACATGTGATGTAGTTTCTGGAGCTGACACGTTGACCTACCATGGCAGGTTAGTTCTCTTTTTGATATTCCAATATGCTGATTTAGAAACGTGGCTTAAATAGAGTATGATTCTGCTGGATCCCAGTATTCCTTTGTTCTACTCAATTTTGGTATGGGCACGTTGAAGTGAACTGGAAAGAGGATGGGAATTGTAGCTTGGATACCTTTAACTCCACATGGTTAGAAACATGGGGAAAAATAACTATTAAAACCTAGTAGTTGCATGGGTCTGTTTTATACATTTTCACTAATGTGTCCTGAAGCATCTGCTTTTGTGAAGTGCCATTCTTTGTGTTTCTCTTCCTTTCCAATATTGTCCGAGTGACACTGCATTTCACAAATCCCATGGTTAAATCTATGTGCCTTTGTCAAAGATAGCTCCTTACCTGATATTTATATGTTTTGCTTAATCCTTTACCTGTTTGTTTCCAGACCATTCTTAGTTAATGTAGCTGGAAATGTAACAGCTACATTATAAAATGAGTTTCTTTCTTTTTTTATTACCAAACATTTTTCACTTCCTTTTAAAACATTTCTTTATTTTTGGCAATGCCACAAAGCTTGCAGGATGTTAGTTCTTCAACCAAGGTTTGAACTTGGGAAGCCTGCAGTGAAAGCATGGAGTTCTAATTACTGGACCATCAGAGAATTCCTTCACTTTCTTTTAATTCCATTAATTTAAGAACTATATTAGATATCAGGAGACCTGTTTTCCAGCTTTGACTATTATCTATTATCTGTGTGACCATGAACAAGCAAATTAATTTCTCTTGGTCTAAGTTACTTTACATTAAATAAATACCCTGCCTACCTCTTAATCACTTGAAGTAATGGATGGGCACAAACTTTGCAAACTCTACTGCTACATAAATAAAGGGGGTATTATCCTTATCTACACTTACTCTTGTCTGTCCTTTGATTGCACCCTCTTTTGATTTCCAAATAAGGTAAAACACAAAATATCTGACAGTGTGAGTTCATTTATTAATTCATTTTTTCATTTATTCTGAATTACAAAGGGCCCAGCCTTGTGCTGTGGATTTGAAGATAAGAAATGGATCCTGTGCTCAAGAAGCTTACTTTCAATAGACGGAGAGCGACAAGTAAGCACAGAAAATTAGTACAGTGCTCATGCTCTACTTTTCTACCAACATTCATCATGGCTCAGGAGAGAGAACCCACGTCTTCCTGGAGTTTGGGGCATAGTTTACATTAAGAAACTAATTTCTTTGAAATGAAAAGATACCCCTTGCTCTTGGATTAGAAGAATTAATATCCTTAAAATGGCCATACTATCCAGAGCAATCTAGAGATTTAATGTAACCCCTATCAAATTATCCATGGCATTTTCCCACAGAACAAATAATCCTAAAAACACTGTGGAATCATAAAAGACCCAGAACTGTCAAAGCAACACTGAGGAAAAAGAATAAAGCAAGAGACAACCCTTCCAGACTTCAGATCTACAGTAATCAAAATAGTGTGGTGTTAGCACAAAAAACATACAGATAGATCAAGGGAACAGAATAAAGAGGCCAGAAATAAACTCACACACCTATGGTCAATTAATCTTTGACAAAGGAAGCAAGAATGTACAAAGGAGAAAAGACAGTCTCTCCAATAAGTGGTGCTGCAAAAACTGCACAGCTAAAAGAATGAAATAATTGTAGAACATTCTCTAACACCATATACAAAAATAAACTCAAAATGGATTAGAGACTTGAATATAAGACACGACACCATAAAACACCTAGAAGAGAATACAAGCAAAATATTCTCTGGCATAAATTGTACCAACGTTTTCTTAGGTCAGTCTCCCAAGGCAATCGAGTGAAGAGGCAGAATACAGATCCCCTGAGCCTCTATAGCACAGAGAATATGCTGTATCTCTGGGCCTGGCAGAAGGCTGGAGCTGGTGATGATCACACACTGATAACACCAGGAGGGCTGTCTTGTTGCAGAGAATGGGGACATAGCTTTCTGTGATGCTTCACTTCTTGAGGTTAAGAGACACAGCATGGCAGGGAGCTTTAATGGAAAACTTCGATGGTACTACTGGAGTTGTAGAGGGTGAGGATGGTAATCTGCTGACCACTGCTCTTTCCTGCTTCTCAGAATCTCTCTGGAGAGTGAGCACAAGGGCAGGGGCAGGCATCCTGTAGAGGACCTGGGGGGCACCCCTCCTCCAGGCAGTGCCCAGAACCCCACCTTCCTGGGTTAGCAGAATCCGCAGGCACTTGGCAGGCTGCCCAGTCCTGCAGCAGTTCCGGCCTGCTGGGTTATCCTGTTTTCCAAATCTTTACAGGGGCCACTCCAGTTTTCTTGGTCAAGTTCAATCCTTTTACTAACAACATGACTAATTCTGATCATTAGTACATTTTCTCCATTCATTTCCCTAACAAATTTTCCTACCTCTTGGGTCCAGGAGTAAACTCGCTAAAATTTCTTCCAGCTTCTGCTATTGGCCAGTTAGCTGCCTTTGTTTGGTCTTGAATTGCCCCTGCCAATCTGCAGAAGATGCAGACCTCTTGGAGCAAGGGAACTTGCACAGAAATGCCCTTGGCCAGGCACACACATCTCAACATAAACAAATGACCTCTGTTCTCCAAAACTCTTGAGACACAAGGAGGAAAAATAAGAAGCTCTTCTATTTTTGTCCTGTAATGCCTACAATGCTTCCCTCGGTGGCTCAGCAGTAGGGTTCACCTGCAATCCAGGAGACTTGCAGGAGATGCAGTTTCAATCTCTGGGTTGGGAAGATCTGCTGGAATGGGAAATGGCAACCCACTCCAGTATTCTTTTTTTTTTTTTTTAGGAGGGAACGCAGACAGTCTTTACTTTTCAGTGATTATCAGTACAATATCAGTACACCAAGTAATAACATGTAACAAGTTAGTGAACTCTACCATCTAGCAAGTTTGAGTAAGAGAAACTAAGAGCAGCCCAACACTAGGACCCATTATTCTAACCCTCGGCTGGAAAGGACTATTTTAAGGCGTGCTGCTGTTTCCTGTGGGTTACAAATAACTATTTACTACTTTTTCATAGATAAAGCCCCTGACCTTCAAGAAAGATTTAGGGAAAAAAACATTTTAATCCCTTTCTTTCTTAAGAAAATTGGGTTTTTAAAAACTATCTAAGAAAGAAAAAGTCAGTGTTGATAATATGCTGCTTGAGTGAAAAGGCAGAGAAAACACACAACATATATCCATTAAATTTCTAAGAAATATGAGGTAAAAAGATACAATCTTTGGATAAACTCTAAGCCTGTACAAAGAATCTACGTTTGCGATTCTGCAAAAAGTGAAGGGACCTACTATATAATGTACAGAAATAATTTAATGCCTTTTCATAAGATATAACTCAAGCCTTGCTAAATGAAACCTCATGTTCCATGAAGGCATTCAAAACGCCAATCCACAGAACAGGCACTTTTCTTCTCCCTCTATCCATTTATGCGTTAGTTCTCATGGATTTCTGGCCGGATGTCACAGACAAAGGCCAAGAGGTTATCCAAGACTTCATCCCTATTCTGCCGGAAGTAGGTCTGAAGGATGGTCATCTTCTCCTGGGTGTCCTTCTCTACTTCAGTGCTGCAACTGCCATGAGATCCCAGAGCCGCAGCTTCCTTGGCCTTGAACTCCTTCTCCCTCTGCAGGCGGTACTGTTCAATTTCAGCCTGGGATGCTTCTTTGGCCTGCTTCAACCTCCGGTTCTTTTGCTTGCGGGCCTCGGACACCTTCTCGGCGGCCCGTTTCTCCGCCTGGAGCAGCTGCTGGATGCCCTGAGACTGACTGGCCATGGCTGTGGCGATGGCGCCGGCGGCGGCGACTCCGAGGCGGCAGACGACGGCCTGCTCAGCCGAATCGCTCCCTCGGGTCAGCTGATCCAGACGCGCACCCACTCCAGTATTCTTGCCTGAAAAATCCCATGAACAGAGGAGCTTGGTGGGCTACAGTCCATGGAGTCACAAAGAGTCAGACAAGATTGAGCATGCACCTACAATACTCTCTAGGTGCAAATACAGACACTTTGCATTAACAGACAGAACAAGGAGCAGAAGGTAAGGATTCTGACAGAGGTTGCAAAATAAGATCCCTGCCCTAAGAGAAAGAAAACTTTCTTTCAGAATCTAAGAGCACCCCCTTCCTTCTACTCTCCTTCATTTCCCCCCCTTTTTCCTCCTTCCGCAGACTTGTACTGTCCAACAGCAATATAATTAGAGCTCCATATGTAATCTTAAATGTTCTAGTAGTCACACTTAAAAAAATGAAGAAAGGGATAAATTTGGAGTTTGAGATTAACAGATGCACATTATTATTATAAAGTAAACACAAGGACATACTGTATAGTACAGGGAACTATATTCAATATCTTGTAATAACCTATAATGGAAACAACTCTGAAAAAGAATAGATATATACACATATATAACTGAATCCCTGTGCTGTACACCTGAAACTAATACAACATTGTAAATCAACTACAGTTCAATAAAATTTAAGTCACAAAAAAGGAACAGATGGAATTAATTTTAATCTTTTATTTAATGCACTATTTCCCTGGTGGCTCAGATAGTAAGGAATCCGCCTACAATGCAGGAGACCTGGGTTCAATCCCTGGGTTGGGAAGACCCCCTGGAGAAGGGAATGGCTACCCACTCCAGTATTCTGGCCTGGAGAATTCCATGGACAGAGGAGCCTGGTAGGCTACAGTCCATGGGGTTGCAAAGAGTCAGACATGACTGAGCAACTTTCACTTTCACCCTAAATATTATCATTTCAACATGTAATCAATATGAAGTTGGGGAGGTTTTGCATTCTTTTTATCATGTAAAGTCTTTGAAGCCCGGTGTGCAATGTACCATTGCAAGGCAAACTATCCAGCATCACCATAATCCAACTCTACGACCCAACCACTGATGCCAAAGAAGTGTAAGTTGAACAGTTCTGTGAAGACCTACCATGTGTACTAGAACCAGCACCAAAAAAGGTGTCCTTTTCATCACAGGAGAGTAGAATGCAAAAGTAGGAAGTCAAGACATACCCAGATTAACAGGCAAGTTTGGTCTTGGAGTACAAAATGAAGCAGGGCAAAGGCTAACAGAGGTTTGTCAAGAGAACACACTGGTCATAGCAAACACCTTTTCCCAACAACCCAAGAGATCATTACACATGGACATCACCAGGTGTTCAGTAGTGAAATCAGATTATGTTCTTTGCAGCCAAAGATGGAGAAGCTCTATACAGTCAGCAAAAACAAGACCTATAGCTGACTGTCGCTCAGATCATCAGCTACTTATTGCAAAATTCAGGCTTAAATGGAAGAAAGTAGGGAAAACCACTAGGCCTTTCAGGTATGACCTAAATAAAATCCCATATGATTATACTGTGGAGGTGATGAATAGATTCAAGGGATTAGATCTTTTAAATAAAGTGCCTGAAGAACTATGGATGGAGGTTTGCAACACTGTACAGCAAACAGTAACTGGAACTAAACCAAAGAAAAAGAAATGCAAGAAGGCAAACTGCTTGTCTGAGGAGGCTTTGCAAATAGCTGAGGAAAGAAGAAAAGGGAAAGGCAAGGGAGGAAAGGAACGATATACCCAACTGAATGCAGAGTTCCAGAGAATAGCAAGGACAGATAAGAAGCCCTTCTTCAATGAACAATGTAAAGTAGAGGAAAACAATAGAATGGGAAAGTCTAGAGATCTCTTCAAGAAAACTGGGGCTATCAAGAGAACATTTCATGCAAGGATGGGCATGATAAAGGACAGAAATGGTAAGGACTTAACAGAAGCAGAAGTGATGACAAGAATACACAGAAGAGCTATACAGGAAAGGTCTTAATGACCTGAATAACAATGATGGTGTGGTCACTAACCTAGAGCCAGACATCCTGGAGTGTGAAGTCAAGAGGGCTTTAGGAAGCATTATTACAAACAAAGCTAGTGGAGGTGATGGAATTCCAGCTGAGCTATTTCAAATCCTAAAAGACGATGCTGTTAAGGTGCTGCATTCAATACGTCAGCAAATTTGGAAAACTCAACAGTGACCACAGGACTGGAAAAGGTCAGTTTTCAAACCAATCTCAAAGAAGGGTGATGCTAAAGAATGTTCAAACTATTGTACAATTGGGCTCATTTCACGTTAGCAAGGTTATGCTCAAAATCCTTCAATTTAGGTTTCAGCAGTATGTAAACCAAGAACTTCCAGATGTACAAGTTGGGTTAAGAAAAGGCAGAGGAACCAGAGAGCAAATTGCCTACATTTGTTGGCTCATGGAGAAAGCAAGAGAATTCCAGAAAAACACCCAATTCTGCTTCATTAACTATGATAAAGCCTTTGAATGTGTGGATCACAACAAATTGTGGAAAATTCTTAGAGATGGGAGAAGCAGACCACCTTACCTGTCTCCTGAGAAGCTGGTATGAGGGTCAAAAAGCAATAGTTAGAACCAGACATGGACCAATGGATTGGTTCAAAGTTGGGAAAGGAGTATCAAGGCTGTATATTATCCCCCTGCTTATTTAACTTGTATGCAGAGTACATCTAGCAAAATACTGGGTTGGATGAATTACAAGCTGGAATCAAGATTTCCTGGAGAAATATCAATAACATCAGATATACAGATGATAACACGCTGGTGGCAGAAAGTGAAGAGGAACTAAAGAACCTCTTGATGAGGGTCAAAGAGGAAAGGGAAAAAACTGGCTTGAAACTCAATATAAAACAAAACTAAGATCATGGTATCTGGTCCCATCACTTAATGGCAAATAGAAGGGGTTAAAGTAGAAGCAGTGACAGATTTTATTTTCTTGGACTCTCAAATTACTGCAGATGGTGACTACAGCCATGAAATTAAAAGACACTTGCTCCTTGGAAGGAAAGCTATGACAAACCCAGACCGTGTATCAAAAAGCAGACATCACTTTGCTGACAAAGGTCCCTATAGTCAAAGCTATGGTTTTTCCAGTAGTCATGTATGGATGTGAGAGTTGGATTATAAAGAAAGCTGAGTGTGGAAGAATTGGTGCTTTTGAACTGTGGTGCTGGAGAAGACTCTTGCGAGTCCCTTGGACAGCAAGGAGATCAAACCAATCCTAAAGGAGGTGAACCCTGAATATTCATTGGAATGACTGATGCTGAAGCTCCAATACTTTTGGTCATTTAATGTGAAGAGGTGACTCATTGGCAAAGACCCTGATGCTGGGAAAGATTGAGGGTAGGAGTAGAAAGGGACGACAGAGGATGAGACGGTTGGATGGGATCACGGATTCAATGGACATGAACTTGAGCAAGCTCCGGGAGAAACAGGAGGAAAGAGCCTGGTCTGCTGCAGTCCCTGGGCTTGCAGACTGGGACACGACTTAGTGACTGAACAGCAGTAACATGCAATGTACAGTTACAGAACATCAGTTTTGGATTAGCTGCATTTCAAGCCCGTATTAATAATCATAGTGGGCAACAAGGTCCAGGAATTCCCTGTCTTCTCCTTTCCACCCACCTGGAGCGAGACCTGAAGATGGCCGGGCGGCTTACCACCCGGTAACCCTGCTACTCTGGTAGCAGGCAAAATCAAGAGGATGCCAGACTCTGGGATGTTGGAAACTTTAAATCGCTCCGACTGCATCCTCAACTCGCAACCATCCCCCTACTCTGCACCCTCCCTCCAGACTCCGCGAGGAACCTCTGAAGGAGGCGCGCGAGAGCCGCCCAAACCGCGGGAACGTGTTCCGCAGGGGATGCTGGGAAGAGGGGGGGGGGGGTTTGCGGGGGGGGTACGGCGGGGGAAGACGCAGCAGGACCATCACGCATGCGTACGGCGCCGCGCGCGCTCATAAAGGCAGCCAGGTCGCCTAGCAACCGAGTTCCAAGCCAGTATCTCGTCTGAACAGGTGGCCTTCCCCAGAGTGCTAAGTCTCACTAGCCGGTCTGGGCTCTCCTCAGTCCTTTCACGGTTCTCCTTATAATTTCCGCTTCTTCTCTCCACTGGGTCCAGTCACGCCCCTGGTGTGTGTCCCCAAGCGCAGAATCCGCTACTAAAATGAGTACTCGTGGCTTCTGCCTGGGAACCAACCCCTGGAGCCGATGGCCCACCCTCCCCTGGCTCAGGGTGTTCCTGGGGCTGGGACTGATCCTGGGTCTTCAGACCGCCAGCTCCACTGCTTTCTATCTTCCTGGGTTGGCGCCAGTCAATTTCTGCGAAGTGAACGGAGAGACCAAATACTGTCAGGTGAGGACTAGAGGGACGAAGTGAGATGTGAGGGGAAGGCTTCGGGTTGGAGTATCGGGCACACCGGGGCCGACCAGTGCTGAGAGCTCTCTGATTCTACCGGAATGCCTAAGCCCCCTCTGTGGGTGTGTTTCAGGGTCTCGGTTGCAGAGCCTCGCACCTGACGGATCCGGATCTATCTTTTCCCCTTGATCCTCTTTCTCTCCCTCTCGGTTCAGCCCCTCCCCTCTCGTCCCCTCCCTCTCAGCTCAGCCCCTCCCTTCCCCTCTTCCCCTAGGTTCTGCCCTCCCTTTTGCCCCCGACCTCCCCTTGGCCCCGCCCCTTCCTTATCTCGGTCCCCCTAGTTCCTGCTCCTGCTTGGTCCCGCCTACTCCCTCACAGCCCCCTCCAAGTGGTTCCAACCTCCCCCCTCCCAATTTGTTGCTTCGCCCCTGTCATAGCTCCTCCCAGTCATAGCTCCTCTTCGTCATAGCCCCTCCCCCGTCATAGCTCTTCCCGTCATAGCCCCTCCTTCGTCATAGCCTCTCCCCGCCATAGCCCCGCCCCGTCATAGCTCCTCCCCTCACCCTCCGTCTCGGTGGTTCCTTCCTCTTCCGGTGGTTCCTTCCTCTTCCGCTACGTATAGTCTTCTCCCTCACTTCCCCTTCCTGTTGTCCCCCTTATACAATCTGCCTGTCAAGACACACTTCTCACTTGATCTTATGTATAGTCACACCATGTGTGTGTCACTCCTCACACCTGTGGTCTCAGACTTTTACCTGTTTAATTCTTGTTAATTCATGTTGGTTTCCCTTGAGCCCTCTTTGCAAACAGCAAGATAATATTTACCTCTCAGACTTGTGAGAATAAAATGAGACAAGGTATGAAAAGCACTGACAAAAACATCTGGCACATGGTAAGCTTTCAATAAGTGGTGACCATTATCATTATAAGTTTTCTTTAGTCAGAGATCTCTTGCTCAGTTCCTCTTCCACACGTCCACAAACCCCCTGATAAATTTTTGACTTCCTTCTTTGGCAGCCTTATCTTTTTAAACTAGAAACTCACTGTAAATTTTTTTTGGCAAGTAATGCATTTAAAAAGTATTACTGAATAGTAAAACTTATTTTCTGATCTCAAGTTGCCAGTCAAGTGTGTGAGCAATGTTTTGGTAGAAGGAACCACAAAGGCTTTAGAGCTAAGAACAGTGCTAGGTGTGGCTTGACTACAGACTTAACAAATTGAAAGTTGGGGTTTTTAGAGACCAGGTCTAGGTGCAGCAAATTTGCACTTAAAACCTGGAGCTTGCCTTTTCCTGTGAGAAGTATTGATAGTAGTGTTTTGAGCCATCATCTTGCCATATACAGTAAATAAGAAATGGCATTAAAAATAATTTTACACCTGCCTTTTCTCTGACTGGTAATGCCTAGTCCTGGCTCTTTCTTCTTTATTACAGCAGACTTCCTAGCAAAAATAATATAATCTTTAACCACATCACATGTCTGGAATTTCTTTTTTGTAAGCTCTTTTCTTTTTAGATTTACTTACCTCCTTGAATGTGTTCTACTTTTGATTCTGAGATTGTACCTTCTTTCCTTTGGTGAGTCTCTCATTTTATGTTTAGTATGCCAAACTTCCTGAATTCAATAGTGTCCGGCCTCTTGATTTCAGATAGGCAGAAATCAGGTAGTGAGATGAGATGGTTGGATGGCATCACTGACTCAGTGACCAGGAATTTGAGCAAACTCTGGGAGACAGTGAAGGACAGGGAAGGCTGGTGTGCTGCAGTCCATGGAGTCACAAAGAATCAGACAAAACTGAGCGACTGAACAACAGTGCGCATTTATACTTTCAATAAACTTTATTTTTTGAGCAGTTTTAGATTCGCAGCAGAATTGAGCAGAGAGTATATAGAGTTAACATATGCCTTGGCCCCCCCCCACATGCATAACCTCTCCCATTATTAACATCCCCAACCAGAGGTACAGTTCTTACAGTTGGTGAACCTTCACTGAATAACATTATCACCTAAAGTCCATAGTTTACGTTACAGTTTAATCTTAATGTTGTACATCCTATGAGTTTGAACAAATGTATAGTGATGTGTATCCATCATTATAATATCATACAGGGTAATTTCACTACCCTAAAAATCCTCTATGTTCTCTGCTCACTCATCCTAATGTCCCTTTAATCCATGACAACCAGTGATGTATTTATTGTCTCTACATGTCTGCCTTTTCCAGAATGTCACATAGTTGGAATCATACAGTATGTAACCTTTTCAGCTTGGCATCTTTCACACAGTAATATGATTAAAGTCTCTTTTATGTCTTTTTATAGTGGACTAGTTCATTTCTTTTTAGTGCTGAATAATATTCCATTGTCTAGGTGTGTCACAGTACATTTATCTATTCTTTAACTAAAGGACACCTTGGTTGCTTCCAAATTTTGACAATGATGAATAAAGCTGCCATAAACATTGTGTGTAAGTTTTTTGTGTGGACATGCTTTCAACTGTTTTGAGTAAATACCAAGGAGCAAAATTCCTGGATCATGTGGTAGGAGTATGTTTAGTTTTGTGAGAAACTGCTAAACTGTCTTCCAAAGTAGCCGTACCCTTTTACATTTCCAACCAGGAGTGAATGAGAGTTCACATGCATTTTTTTCCCAAAATAAGATCATAGTATACATGTTAATGACTGCAACAGCCACAGGAAAGAGACATAAAATCTTTACACACAAGTTTATATTCTTTGGTAGAGTTGAGGGGGTGTGGGTAGCCGGGGTGTGAGTAGTCATCTCTTGCCATTCAGTTTTGAGGCAGATAACTCTTCTCATTTCACTTGATACTGAAGATGTCACAGAGTCAAAGCAAGTGCAATAGCTGATGCTCAAAATGACCCTGAGTCATCAAGGAAGGTTAAATTGTGATCATAATGTTCTGTTTAAGTTAGGAAAGAGTGAAGTGTATTTTAGAATAATTAAAAAATAGTTAAAATAATGCAAAAAAAAGCACTTATGCAGGTAGCTTAATTATTTCAAGTTCTTGAGTTCCATGGATGCTAGGGTCCCTATGAAGACTCTTAAAGCTGAATAGGGAATTTGGTGAATGTGTGTGCTTCTCTGGGGAGAGGGGCCATAGTTTTCATCATATTCTCAAAGGGTTCTATGATTAAAAAAAATTAAGAATGGCTGAGGTATATGAAAAATTCATATGTTCAGAAACCCTGATGATGCCAGATAAATGAAATGTATGAATTTATAGCTATACTGTGTTAAAATTTATAACTGTACTGTGTTATAAACATATAACACTACACTAAGTTATAAATTTATAAATATACAGTTATAAATTGATGGGAGTAATAAACCCAATTACCTTTCAGTTACTTCATTATTACGTATTTTGCAAGTGCTACCTTATTTTACTTTGTATTATTAATTAATGTTTTTTTTCCTTCTTGCAGTCATCAATAGAACTGTATGTAAACAGATTGGACTCAGTGGAGTCCGTGCTACCTTATGAATATAATACGTAAGTTATAAGTATTATAATTATATCTGATATAGTTGATATAATTGTGATTAATTTATATCAAAATTATGATATAATACTGTTAAAATGTGCCTTCAGTTTTTAAAGTTAGTGAATGCAAGCCATGGGTGTACTAAGAAATGTGGTGTTAATATTATAATAAAGGTAACAGGAAAAAATGATTAGAATAGAGAAGTTTCAATGTGAGACAAATGCTTAAAAGATTAGGAAGTTTCCATTCTTGATTTTTCTTGCTAAGAAAGGCAAATTATAAATTTGCTGCATTTTGAACCTTGAAAAAGTATCTTTGCAGTTGTACCTTATTTCCAAAACATCGAATAGGTAGGTTTCTACTAATATTTTAATGGATGAAGGTGCTTAGTTTAGTAGTGAGTAGTTATTATATATTGAAGATTAAGTATGATCATTCATTTGACAATAACAACAAATGATGCACTTCTTGGAAAAAATGATCATAGATTCATTTGGTATTACTTTACTGCCTCTAATTAGGCAGAAATAAAATCAGGTCTCATTTTCATTAAAATACCAGGTGTAAATGTAGGGTGTTAGTATGAGTATTAAAAATATTACTCAGGCCTACTATGTATTTTATCTTCTACCTAAACCATTTTACATTCAAATTTACTTAAAGGTAGTTGTGATTCTTTTCAGTTATAACCATTTGATTTGTGAATATGTGAGAATGTGTTTGAGGGCTTTTTTAAAATTCCCCTTTGGTCAGAACTGATAATTACAGTTTCTAAATGTCTCAGGTTAGAATCAGTACAGACTTTAAGCCATGATTTCCTTATTTGTGCTTACATGTCATTCGAAGTGTAACCCTAAAAATAGTGTTGGTTTCTTTCTGATTGTGATTACCTACATTACAAAAGTCAAGAACAGTATCATGAGCATTTTGAATCCTGAATTCATAATTATCAGAGGTTAAACAATTTAAAGAGAAATATAGAATCTACCATGAAAGGTGGAGTAGCTAGATAAGTGATCAGGACTGATTTCTTTGTTGAATTTTTTTTAACCTTACTTAAACTTTTCTTTTTTTAGATTTGATTTCTGTCATGACTTCAAAAAGAAAAGCCCTTCTGAAAATCTCGGACAAGTCCTGTTTGGAGAAAGAATAACATCATCTCCTTATGAGGTTATTCAGTTGATCTTATTTTAAATTTTATTTTAAAATGAATCTTCTCAGAACTGACTACATACAGAGTTGTCTGTCAGTATCCATGAGAAGTTGGTTTCAGGACCCACTGTGGATGCCAAAATCCACATATGCTCAAAGTCCCATAGTCAGCCCTCCATATAGGCAGGTTCTGCATCTGTAGATTGAATGAACCATGGTTCATGTGTTAAGTTTTCCATCTGCTATCCACAGTTGGTTGAATACATGGATGTCGAACCTACAGATACAGAGGGTCTGCTGTATATTTATTGAAAAAAATCCACATATAAGAATGGACCTGGGTAGTTCAAACTTGTAGTTGTTCAAGGGTCAACAGTCATACCAAACAGTCTTTGCTTTAAAAGGAAAAGAAAAAGGAAAGGAGGTAGAATCTGGTGTTGCCAGAAGAATGCATTAATATATTCGGCCCTCCAAATCCGAGGGTTCTGCATCTGAAGATTCAACCAACTGAGAATCAAAAATATTCAGGTAAAAAAATTCTAGAGTCCCCAAAAGCAAAATTAGAATTTACATAGTATTTACATTATGCTTAAAACTAGTTGCACAGCATTTACATTGTATATTAAGTATTATAGGTAATCTGGAGATGATCTGAAGTACAGTTGACCCTTGAACAACACAAGTTTGCACAGTGTGGGTCTACTTATACCCAGATTTTTTCCCCACTATATGATCTATGGTTGGCTGAACCTGTGGATGTGGGATCTCATTCAGAGGAACCATCTATGTGGAAGACCACCTATAAGTTATAGGTAGATTTTCAGCTTCAGGGAGGGTTGATCCCCTAACCTCTGCATTGTTCAAGGGTTACCTATATAGGGGAGGATGTGTATAAGTTATATGTGTATGCATGCATGCTAAGTCACCTCAGTCGTGTCAGACTCTTTGTGACCCTCTGGACTGTAGCCCACCAGGCTCCTCTATCCATGGTATTCTTCAGGCAAGAATACTGAAGTGGGTTGGCATGCCATCCTCCAGGGGATCTTCCCAACCCAGGAATGGAACCAGTCTCTTCTGTCTCCTGCATTGGCAGGCAGGTTCTTTACCACTAGCGCCACCTGAAGCCCCATATACTCCACCATTTTATATAAGGGACTTGGGCAATGGTGGATTTTGGTATCTGTGGATCTTTATATCTTCCACTGATACTTTGATATACTTCACTGGGCTTCCCAGGTGGCGCTAGTGGTAAAGAATCAGCATGACAATGCAGGAGAAGCAAGAGACATGATTTTGATCCCTGGATTGGGAAGATCCCCTAGAGGAGGAAATGGTGACCCACTCCAGTATTCTTGCCTGGAAAATTCCATGGACAAAGGAGGGTCAGACATGGTGAGCTATAGTTCATGGGGTCGTAGAGAGTCAGACATGACTCAGAGACTGAGCATAGTGACTGATACTGTGAGATGACTCTATGCTCTTTAAGCTTTCTGCGTAGTTGGTGGTTCCACACAAGGATTTTGCCTTTGACATTTTATTTTTGCTTCATAAAGAGAAAAAGTTTAATTTTTTGTTCTTACATATTTTGGGTAGGGTGATATAAGGAGATATAATTGGACTCTCAGTGTCTATTGATATTGCCCTCAATATCTTAATAGATGTGAAGATAGAGTAAGGATGTTTTCATGAGCAGTTATGATTATGAAGGCACTAATTTTTTTCTTCTTTTTTCCCCAACTTCATGGAAGTATAACTAAAGTACAATAAACTACACATATTGAAAGTGTATAATTTGATCCATATATGTGAAACTATCAGGCATTAGCCTGTTTTACAACTTTTTATTTTGAAGTAATTACAGACTCACAGGAAATGAGAAAAGAATGAACAGGGAGGTCTCTTGTATGCTTTGCCTAGGTTTGCCCAATGGTAACATCTTGCACATTGAAAGAAGAGGGTGGCAGATTGTGAGATGGTTAGATAGCCTCAATGACTCAATGGACATGAGTTTGAGTAAACTCTGGGAGATAGTGAAGTACACGGAAGCTTGGAGTACTGCAACTGCAGTCTGTGGGGTCACAAAGAGTTGGACACGACTAAGTGACTGACAACAACATCTTGTATAGCTACAGTATGACAGCAAAACCAGGGAATTAACATTGGACAATGCACAGAGCTTATTTAGATTTCACTAGTTTTACATGCACTTATTTGTGTGTGTGTGATACAGATTTGTGTACGTATTACCACAGTCAATACATGGCATAGTTCTATCAGCACAAGGCTCCCTAAAGTTCTCCATTTACTCTTCTTTTTTTGTTTAGTTTTCAGAATTCTTTATATATTCTAGTTATGATTCCTTTGTTGCAGCAGTCATTTGCAAATAGTTTATGCCTGTCTGTGACTTGTTTTTTTGGACTTCTTATTAGGGTCTTTCATGAAGCAAAGACTTTAAATTTTATGTGGTCCAATAATCAAGTTTTCCTTTTATGAATCATGCTTCTGGTGTCTAGTCTAAGAAGACTTTGTATAGCCTTTGGGCCTAAAGACTTTTTTCTATGCTTTCTTCTAGAAGTTTTATAATTTAGCTTTATGTCTTTAAGTCTGTGATCCATTTTGAATTTTTTTTATATAAAGTGTGAGGTTTGGGTTGAAATTTTTTTTCTTTCTTTTTTGGCCTGTAGGTGTGCAATTACTTCAGTACCATTTGCTGAAAAGACCTTTTCAACAATTTCAGTTCTTTCTACACTGACTTGCTTTTGCACCTTTGTAGAAAAAAATCACTTGGGCCTAGTTGTGTAGGTGTAATTCTAGGTTCTCTGTTGATCTGTTCCATTGGTCTGTGTGTCAGGCATTTGCTTTTTGATGATTAAAGTTGCACACACTCCCCCTATTATACCATTGTACTAAAAGAAAAGTGCACCTTTCCAAGAAATGCTATGCTTTGCACTGAACATGACAGTTCAACTCAGTTTGGGGTTAATATTGTATGATTTCAGGATATCAGGTGTTGAATTTTCATTGTTTATTCTTGCTCATTGTTTTCTGATTAACAACACTAGCACTTCACCTTGGTCATCTCCAGTAGCCAGACTTTGTAAATAAGAGATTTCATATTAGAAGTTTCAAATATTTTCTTATCATTTTTTGGTAACACTTTTATTGAGGGATCATTTGGATGCCAAATAATTCACCCACTCATAAGTGTCCATTTCAGTGCTTTTCAGTATATTCATAGAGTTTTATAACCATCACTACAACCAATTTTATTATCAGTTTTAAGTGAAGTGTTCTAAATCAGGGTAATTTATAGAAAGCTGCAGTGGATTTTATACCCCACCTTATATAGTATTGAAGAAGGCAGGTTGTCTTGAAAGCAGTGTGTGCCTGTGTGTGTGTGTGTGTGTGTCTAGTTTAATTATTTCAGATGTGTACTGAAGTGTAGAGGAAATAGTGTTGAGAGTGATGGCATACTGAAATCTCTGAAGAAAAGTTTTATCTGGAAGATAAAGTGCTTACTTTGTGACATTTGGTTTATACAACTTAGTACAAATCTC
This sequence comes from Muntiacus reevesi, assembly GCF_963930625.1. NCBI lineage: Eukaryota > Metazoa > Chordata > Mammalia > Artiodactyla > Cervidae > Muntiacus > Muntiacus reevesi. The sequence continues at coordinate 115,315,285 of NC_089271.1, read as the reverse complement.
TTAATATTTTAAATTTTCTTTCTTAACAGTTTTCCTTTAACAAGACAGAGACATGTGTGAAAGTTTGTAAGAAATCTTATGATTCAGCAAAGGAAGATCAAAAGAAAAAGCTGGATTTTTTGAAGAAAGGAATGCAACTGAATTATCAACATCACTGGTAGGTTTGGCATCTGACATCATATGACTTAAATTTTCAATTCCTTTCAGAAGCAGTTTTATGCGTTTTATTTCCCTTTGGAGAAATGTATGTTATGATAGTATAAATTAGTAGTTTTACTGTAAAGTAATTAACCAGTTTGCAGTCTTTGAAAATATGCTGCTATTTGGGAATGGATTGGGGGAAATCTTGATTGGGGATTTAAAAATCATCTTCAAGGAAAGAGAACAGAATGAAAGACAATGTTTGACAATTGGTAAACTTGTGGGTGACTTCTTTATTTGCTAGATTTTATATAGCATCCTTTTTATTTCTTATCTGCAAACAAACTTATGTATTAGTGCCTGGCATATGGCAGGTGTTCAATAAATAGTTGCTGAATTAGTAATGAGTGGAAGAATTTTTTAAAATTTATTTTTTTCATTTTTTTGACCTGCCACACAGCATGGAGGATCTTAGTTCCCTGGTCAGGGATTGAACCCAGGCCCTTGGCAGTGAAAGAGTGGAGTACTAACCACTGGACCACCAGGGAATTCCTTAAGTTCAGATTATTAAAAAGATTTTTTAAGTATTGGAGTACAAATAAATTAATAAAAATAATTGGAATGTAATTTCTTTACAATGTTGTATTAGTTTCTGCTGTACAATAGCATCAATCTGCTGTTTGTATACATATACCTCTTCCTTGTTAAGTCCTCCCTCCCACCTCCTCCCCATAAGTTAACATTTTTAATTAAAGCCAAGTCACAAAAAATAGTATATAATTTCAGGTAGATATTAAATCAATTTTAAAACTGCTTCTGGGGAATTCCTTGACCGTCCAGTGGTTAGGACTCGGCACTTTCACTGCCATGGGCCTGGGTTCAATCCCTTGTCGGGGAACTATGATCTTGCAAGCCATGTGGTGTGGCCAAAACAAAAACAAACAAGAATCTGAACTTAAATATATGTAAGATGATGTTATTATTGCTTGTTAAATCTTTTCCTTAAAAATATTTATATTTAGGATTATTGATAATATGCCAGTGATATGGTGTCGTGATATAAATGGTGGAAATAAGTACTGTACAACAGGATTTCCGATAGGATGCTTTGTTACCCCAAGTGGCGTATCCAGTGATGCTTGCATCATGCACGTAAGTATTGAGAACTTACTATAGAAATATAAGAATGTTGCTTCATTTACAATTTGCTTTCTAGTATAGTCACTTAACAAATATGAATGGGACACCTACTATTGTCTCCGTTTTATGCTAGAGGTTGAGGATACAAAGACAAGTGGTCCCTTGCCCTCTACAAGTTCATAGTCCTAAGTAGGAGATAGACTTGTGAGCACACTGATGCAATAAAATGTTTTATGGTAGGAGACTAAGGAGAAAGGAGGATATAATGAAGGGAATGAAAAATATTTGTTAGATGAATGGGTGGGTGAGCATTTCTAGAAGGGAAATCAGTCAAGAGATTGGAAGTCTGAAATAGCATGCTGTGATTGAGGGACTGTGAGTAATTGGGTATATCTGCAGCATAAGGTTTGGGGTTTTGGGGGTGCATGTAGAGATGAAGCTCAAAACAGGGGTAGGTAGAAGCCAGATCATGGCAGGAGGTCCTGTATACAGTGGTAAGAAAAGTCACATTAAATGCCTGTTATGAGCCAGAAGCAATGTTATATCAAACTCTATACACAGTGATTAATTTAATCCTTGAAACAGCCCTGTTGCTAGAATCTACTGCTGTTTTACAGATGATAAAATTCAATCTCAGAGACGGTAAGAGACATGACTAGGGGCAGACAGCTAGTAAGTGGGAGACATAGGACTCCAACTCAGATCTTTTTAGCTTGGAAGTCCTAATCACACGGTTTAAAATTTATCTTGTGGTTCTCAAACTGTTTTCTACTGGGTCCTAGAGTAACAGAAGTGTCTTGGGGCTGCCTTGGAGGCTGAATGGGCATGGAAGGGTAGCACCACTTAGAATATTTCTTATATGAAGAGACTCAATGTGGATCATCAATGGGCTGAAGGGGAAGGGAGAGAGAGGAGCAGAGGCTGCCTGCCAGGTTTCTGTTTTGGAGTCTAAACTATGGTACCATTCATTGTTTCTTTCCAGAGAAAAGGGCTGTGCTTCTTGCATTTCAGTCATTCAGAGACCACCTTGGTGATTTGTGCCACAACTGAGGCACTTGTAATTATTATTTATCTGTAATTTTAAATGTTTCTTTAAAGTTTTATTGTTATGAATTTAGGAAGGAAAGTTATATTTGGTACTGCTAGTTATAACAGCTATAGCAAAAAGTATAGTGACCATGATATATAAAACAATAGATATTTAATCTTTAATAAATTTCGAAGGTATTTTTTAATACCAAAGACTTGACATAGCTAACAAGACTCATGGGGCCTGAGGTGTAGTTTATACATGTGTCAGGGATTCCAGCATATCAGAGCAGGCCACTAAAAGTCCTAGTTACATGAAAACTCCATCTCTTCTCCCATCTCCAATAATGACATCCTGGGAAAAAGGGGGCTTTTTTTTTTTTTTTTAACACAAACATTTGTAACAATTTATGTTAGCCAACATCTGCAAACAATGTAAATGCCCCTCAACAGGTGAGTGAATGAAGAAGATATGGGGTATTCATTCCTTGTACAACAGCTCAGCAATTAAAATGAGCAAACTGTTGACACATGCACAACATGGAGAGATCTCAAATTTGTACTAAGCAAAAGAAGCCAGAAATAAAATTTTACAGGTTGTGTGATTTCATTTATGAGGTATTACTAGCAAAGGTAAAGCTATAAAGACAAATGGCTTTAGATCTGACAAGCATAAGGATTTGGAGTGGAATACAGAGAAGACTAAGGCCAGCAGCTCCAATTCTTGGAGTGCAGAGAAATCACTCTGAGGTAACAAAGTTGAGATAAATGGGATACAGAATTTAGAAGTATGTAACAAAATAATTGTTTTATTTTTCAAAAGTTTTTCTTTCCTTTTTTAAAAAAACCCTGGAATATAATTGCTTTACAAAAGCTTTGTTTTGTTAAGGACCTCAAAAGTCATCTGGCTTAGTCTAGGAGACTTGTTAATACAATGCACTGCAAAAGAGATGGAAAATATGTATTTGTCTCTAATTTAACTTAAACTTATTTAAAAGGAAATTATAGAAATTACAGGCTTAGTGTACTTATATATTTTATTCATCTATTTTCAAGTACATAGAAAAGTAGAATACAGATTGTCTTTTCATCTACTACCTAAGATTATCTCATATATCCCCAGTGATATATATTCTTCACAATGGTAAACATTGACATAGGGAATGTGGGAGGAAAAGCAGCAAATAGCAGAAGAGAGAAGTTAATGAGTAGGAGAAATTTGGATAAATAAAGTTTGTGTTCGATACTCTAGATGAAATTCTATATGGAATGGTTCTTTTTTTGGTTGGGTCATGCAGCTTACAGGATCTTAGTTCCTTGACCAGGGATTGAACTATGGCCATGGCGGTGAAAGTGCCGAATCCTAACCACTATACCACCAGGGAACTCTCCAAAGGATATGAACTTAATAAAAACCCTTTTTGTTAAAAAAAAACACACAGATAACAGAAAACCACACAGAGCATTATATAAAGTTTAATGAACTATTTATTATAAGGGGAGCAGCTTTGTAAACCTCAGCCAGATCAAGAAATTGAATTTGGCCGGCCTCCTCAGAAGGTGTCCGTGTATCCTACCCATTGAAACTCTGTTGTGTCCCCTAAAATAACCACAATCCTAACTTTTACCCTAATCACTTCCTTGAGTTTCTTTTACAGTTTTATTACCCAAGTCTACATCTCTCAACACTATAGTTTAGATTTGAGCATTTTATATATCTTTTATCAATATTTTCTTATGAAAGTGAAAGTGAAGTCGCTCAGTTGTGTCCTGACTCTTTGCGACCCCATGGACTGAGCATTCTCTTTTTTGGGGGAGCATTTTCAAACACACAGAAAAGTTGAATGCATTGTATAGTGGACACTCATATACCCAGCACCTAGATTCTATAATTAGCATTTTTTGTATTTGATTTATCACAGATTTACACATTTGTCTATTCCTGTATCATTCATCCGAACAATGGTACATTTTCCTCTGTCCCTGATTTCTTTGAAATTGGTAGATGGATCTAGGGGCTTGATTAGATTCAGGTTTGATCTCTTTGACAAGATAAGGTAGTGGTGTTCTTTTATCAGGAGGAACATAATATCTTTTTTAAAAATAGGTTTATTATTTAGAACAGTTTTAGATCAAAGAAAAATGAAGTGGCAGGTACAGAGACTTCCCAGGTGCCTTCTGCCCTCACACATGCATAGCTTTCCTTCTTATCAACATCACTCACCAGAATGTGGTACATTTGTACAACTGATGAATCTTCATTGATACACAGTGAAGATACACATTATAGCACTATGTGATACACATTGATTAATGTGATACACATTTCACCCAAAGCCCATAGTTTACATTAGGGTTCACTCTTGCGTGCATTTTATGGGTGTGGACAAATGTATAATGACATGTGTCCATTGTTATAATATCATACAGAGTAGTTTCACTGCCCTAAAAGTCTCCTGTGCTCTGCTTGTTCATCCCCCTCCACCTGGTGTCTTTTGTTTCTCTCTTTTACTGTGATAACTGGATCCACTATTCCTTAGAGGATGCTGAGGCTTCCAAAACTAGAGGGTGAAGAAACCGTAAGCTTCCATCAACCAGGAAACAAAAACCTTTTCTCTTGCAGTGTCTAGCTAGCGCCCTCTACTGACAAAGCTTCATTCAGTGCCAGCTTGCAAAGGAAAGCTAGTTAAAATACTGAAAGGGCCCAGATAATTTTCACAGAGGTAAAAGAGCATGAATTTGGCGATGAGAGGCAATAAATCAATAACTGGCACACCTTACACGCATGCACTGATCAATACTCTGATGAAAGAGAGCCCTTGTTTATCTCCAGAAATCTCTGTGCAACTCTTGTTTCTCTGGTATTCTGCCCCACAAAATCCAGCCCCTGTGGCCTCTCTGGACTTTGAACTTTGTCTTTCCAACTGGGGAGATTGCGGGGCTCCCTTGGGTACTCCCTTCCCTGCACCACTGCCTGGAAATTCTCTCTGGGAAGGAAGTTTGAGGCTTCCCCTTCTCTAGGTGATCACTCTCTTATTAATGTTCTTTGTTATCCAAGGTCTGAAAACCATTTTTCAAATATTTTAAACATTTGAAAAAATTGTTTAAGGTGAAAGAGTAAGTCTAGTCTCATGTTCTTCCATCATGTCTGGAGAAGGAGATTCCACTCTCCTGTTTTCTTTTTGCATACATTTGCTTGGTGTGACTTTGCCTATCCTTTCAATTTAACTATCCAAATCTCTTTTAGATGTGTCTCTTTTATACAACATGTTATTGGTTTTTGCTTCAGGGCATCTTCTGAAAAATCTTTTCCTCTTAATGGCTGAGTTAAGCCCATTTACATGTATTGCTATGATATTTACTCTCAGTTCTGTTATATTACATTTAGTTTGCTATTTTGATATTCCACATTTTATTGATTCTTTTTTTTCCCATTTGTTTTTATTAGTTGGAGGCTAATTACTTTACAATATTGTAGTGGTTTTTGCCATACATTGACATGAATCAGCCGTGGATTTGCATGTGTTCCCCATTTATTGATTCTAAGACTCATGTTTCCCCATATTTTATCATTTATGAAATCAAGATGTGTCTTCCAGTTGATGGCATGTTAAAGTTTAGTTGGCAGTATATTTTTTTAGCAGCACATAAAATAATGTTTTGCAAGTGGTGGCATTTTCAATTCCATGAAATATAATATTTCTTTGAAAAGTCTTTATGTGGTCTACATTTTATTGTAATTCTTCTAATATTTAAGGTTTGAATTTCTATTATAGTCTTTTCATTTCTACATACTTCTTAGTCACTGTTTTGTTTTTTTTTTCCACACCATATGATTTTCAGGATCCCAATTTCCTGACCAGGGATTGAACCAGGCCTGAGGCAGTGAAAGCTCAGAATCTTAGCCACTAGGCTACCAGGGACCAGTTGCCTGTTTCTTAGAGGGTGTTATACAGTTTCATGATTATGCATCTGGTTATGGATTTTTGTTTTGCTTTGTTTTTAATCGTGTTGTTAATTCCTTGAGTTTCCTGGATTGGTGCCTTTTATCAGTTCTGTAATTCTCAACCATAGTCAGTTATTTTCTTCTTTCCTTTTTAGACTCCAATTAAAGCTATGTTAAGTGTTTTTTTCTTCTCCACATGTCTTAACTTTTTTTCTGTATTTTCTATTTTTTTTCTGTGCTGTGTTCTTCTGGTGTATCTTCTAGTCTATAAATTCTCTTTTCACATGTTCCTTCTCTTAAAATTTCAGTAATAATCGTTCTCATTTCTACAAGTTCTGTTGTTTTTCAAATCTGCTATGTCATTATTTTATACTTATCTAGTTTATACACATGCTTTCACACTTGTGTTTGATGTCTTTGAAATATATATTAAGTTTGGTTAATTTTAAATCTGCCTCTTATCATTCCTGGATCTGAAATCATTACAAATTTGTTTCTGCTGGTTCCTGCTCATGATTCCTTTTTTCCTTGTATACTTCATTATTTTGACTTCACATTCATTGTTCTCAAGTAGTATTTGTGAAGTTTGAGTCCTAGGGTCAAAGTACTTTCCTTCAGAGAGGATTTTCATTTACTTCCACATGGTGTCTTTGGAAAATACCAGTCCAGGAACACCTTAAGGCAAATTCATAATTTAAACTTCCTGAGGCAACTTAGATGATGTGAATCTAGCCAGCAAATCTATGATTTTTGAGGATAGTTTTATTTCTCTCCCCCTACCCCCACCAGGTTCTGTTTATCTTTGAGGCCATCTTCCCAATAGTCCGTTGGGACTATAGGAGTAGGCTCACTTCTGGCTCAGCTTTATCCTGAGGATGTTGCTTTTGGAAGGGGTGGGTGGTCTCAGCTTAGTGTGCAGAGGGTCTCATATTAGCCTTCTCATCTGGGAGGGCCCTCCCTGAGTGCCCCCCTCCTCATTCTATGAAGCTACCCAAACCGAAGTTCAGGTTTGCCCAAATTAGCAGGTATCCTCAGTGCAAGAGCAGCATCAGTGTTTCCTTACCCAGCTGACCTCTCTGGCTTGCTGCTTCCCCTTAGAATTTGGCATTGGGACCTCCCTTGCAGTCCAGTGGTTAAGACTCTGGGCTTCCAATGCAGGGGGCAGGGGTTTGATCCCTGGTTCAGGGAACTAAGATCTTATATGCCACATGGCATGGCCAAAAAATAAAAATAAACAAAAAAACAATAAGAATAATAAATAAAAAAAGAATTTGGCATTGGTAGTTCTTTACTTTCTTGTCACCTCATGTTGCTTTTTTAAATTTTAAAGCCTATTTTTTTAGAGCAGGTTTGGGTTTATAGTAAAATTGAGAGGAAGGTACAGAGATTTCCCATGTACCCTCTGTGCCATACAGACATAACCTCCTCCATTCTCAGCATCTTCCACCAGAGTGGGACATTCATTACAACTGATGAGCCTGCATTGATGCATCACATGATGACCACCTAGAGGCCATAGTTTACATTAGGGGTCACTCTTAGTGTGGTACATCCTATGCTCATGTTACTTTTAAGGAGATATTTGTTATGATTATCATTTGTGCTTTGCAGCAGGAGATTTGGCCAAAATAAGATGGGAATTGGAAATCTAGTTAGTTTTAAAGCATACTTTTAATATCTAGTAGGAAGGAATCTAACATTTAATGACTTCCTTATTCTGTGCCAGGTACTGTACTAGCTCTTTCCATATGATTTCTCACTTAATCCTCTTAATAATTTTATGAATTAAGTGATGGTAGCCCCATTTTACGCACTTCCCTGGTGGTTCAGTAGTAAAGAATCTGACTGCAATGCAGGAGACCTGGGTTCGATCCCTGGGTTGGGCAGATTCCCTGGAGGAGGACATGGAAACCCACTCTAGTACTCTTGCCTGGAGAATCCCCATGGACAGAGGAGCCTGGAGGGCTAGAGTCCATGGGGTCACAAAGAGTTGGACGTGACTGAGTGACTAAGCGCAGTGTCCTGCTTCTATTAGCATATATCATGGCCATACCTCCATACCAGTACGTGCAGATCTACTGTAGCTGCATTGTATTTCTCTGTATGGTTATATTGTCTTTCATTTAATTGTACTGGCAGATACAGTCCAACCCATCACAAGTCTTATACAGAAGCTTCTCCCACATCCTTATGGAAAAATAATCATTCATTCTCCCTTAACCAGTTTTACCAGAAAAGAGCAGTCAGAAGTTTTCTTTCTTCTGAATTGGAGCAGGGGTTCTCAAAGTGTGTTCCAGGACCAGTAGCATCGGAACCACCTGGGAGCTTGTTAGCCATATAGAATATCAAGTTTCACCCTAGGCCCAGTGAGTCAGAATCTGCATTTTAACAAGACCCCTGGGTGATTTGTATAAACTTTCAAGTTTAAGAAGCACTGATGTAGGATAATTACCTACAGATATAGTTGTGGCTGTTAGGGAACGAACTAATGAATACTTGACTGATAGAGAGTTTAATTCACTTTTTGATGCCTCTGATGCCTGTGATTATAAATGTAAATATACCCTCATTATACAAAATTTGGTAAGTACAGAAAAATCTAAAGAACCAGTGGAAAAATGAATGCCTGTAGTATCACTACCGAGAGACACCACAGTTTACATTCTGCAACACGTCTTCTTTCTATTTTTTCTTGTTTCCTTACTTTTACCATAAATAAAGCCCAAACTCTTGATATGCTTAAACTTTAAGTACCTGTAACATTTTATTAGTTTATTTGCATTACTTCATATTTTTGTGTGGTTAAAAACCAGCAATGTGTGCATTTGTGAATTTTACATTTTCAAATTATTCCTTTGTAACAACTGTTTAAGACAATAGAATTAAGTAACATCTTAATTTTAGGACAGATATTCAGGGCTGCAGTTTTAACCTTATAAAAACACATTTACACTTCAGTATGCTTAATTTATAGCTTGGTTTTTTAGAACTAATATATCCCATTTTCATTCCATGCTCACAATTTATATTTTTGAGTTTGTAGGAAAAATTCAAACTTCTTTCAAATTTGTTTATATTTTTGCAGCCTGAATTCAACAAAAATAATACTTACTACCTCTTCAACCACGTTGATATTACCATTACATATCACAGTGAAAATGAAGTAGATTGGTATGTTTCAAAATTGGTTTCTGCTAGACTTGAACCCAAAAGGTAATTATAGAATATCTTTTAAAGTAGTCCCATTAATTTAAAAATTAATTCAAAATGTAGAAGATCTCACCAGAATTTTCATTTTTAGGATATATGTGTGATATAACCTTAGACAAAAGTTTAAAAAAATCAAATAGACAATTTTATTCCCTTTTACTTATAGTAAGCATCTGAGTAACAGGTAATGTGAAAAAGAACTGACAGATCTGGAAGATCTTATTGAGGGTGTCCTTACTCTCTTCTTTAGATGCTGCCATATGACAGAGATTACGTTAAGGTTTGTGTTTGTTCAGAGGAGAATTCTAGTTCCAATGGAGTCTATTAGGCAGGTATCAGTTGGGTTTGAGGAAGAATCTGCTAACAGTTAGAGCTCTCTAACAGTTGAATAAGCACTTTCAAGAAGCAGTGAGTAGTTAATCCCTCGATGTTTGTAGGAAGAGCCTAGATGACCCAGCTCTTAGAGATTTCATAATTAGGCACCCAGCATAGTGTCTGGTCCTTAGTAAGTGAATACTTAATGAATTTTCATTTTATTTTATTATTTTTTTAATACTTAATGAATTTTAAGGGCAGTTCTGCATTGGGTAAGAGACTGGATAGGTGCAAATGATGTTCTAACTTCAAGATTCTTTGAAACTGTAGGATAAGATTGGTACTCTTCAATTAAAAGAGGGAGGGGGAATAAATCATACAGTATATCAAATCATGATCAATATGGGTAAAAATATTATAAAATCTGATATATTAGGATGGAGGAAGTTATCCTTTGAGACTAAGGTGAAGTATATTAAAGGAGGTAAGTGTGGTATAGTTTTCTGAACACAGAACAGGAATTTGGAAATTTGGATTTTAGTCTTATATCTGCTGGTTCCATTTTGGAAGTCAACCCTAAGTTCATTAAGATGGATCAGATTTCATTGTTTTTAAGTCTACTAGTTTATTTTATTTTACCCAAGGTTTTTCCATCTGTCAGAACTAATAACCAAAGGGAAAGAATAGTTAAAGAATGTACTGTACCAATCTTTTGGCCCTGGGTACATTAACTTGATGTCTCACAGGCTCAATTTCCTCATCTACAAAAGGAGGGGACTGAATTAGGGGATTTTAATATAGATTCTTATGCATCAAACCCAGTTTTTATTGATGTGTATTTTTCTGGGTAAAAGGGTCCATATATTTCATTAGATAAACAAGACCCCAAAAGATGAAGAACATTGGTACTTTCCAACTCTGATTTATCTTTGTTTTTTTAATTTTTTTATCTTTGTAAAAAGATACTCTTTTGGAAATTAGTGGTTATGTTAAAATTTTTTGAAGATTTATTTCATAAGGTATTGCAGATAGGAAATAAAAAAAAAGATTAAAAGGATCAGGGCATGTTTATCATTAACAGGATAAACAGAGCTACTCAGAGAGGCCAGGGAATACTAACCATTGTCAAGGGCAATCACCCATACTTCTTTGTGTATGTCACTTCTGATAAGTGGGAATAGAATTTTAGGTTCATGGACTGTGAGATATGACTCAGAATGGCTGCTCCTGTTGAATGTCATTTGGGTAGAAAGGTAGTAAACATACAAAGTATGATATAGGAAGCTAATCTCATCAGCTATATGAAAATCAAATCTAGTGCTTACAGCACATTGCATGTTCTCAAAGTCAGACGGGGTAAAAAAAGCCAAGAAAATAATTTTCTAGAGCTGTATTTATCTATCCTGCCCATAGTAATCACTTATGTATGCATGCAATAAAACTTTTATCTAATCACAGTAAAGCTCACTTATTTGGTCCCCCTGAGAATAAGGATTGTGTTAAAATTAATCTTTTTCAGAATTGGGCAATCTGCTCAAGGTCATAGATGTGAGTTAGGCTTAATGGTTTTCTAAGTCTAAAGTCTTGTGTTTTCTTTCAGGTACTGTACCCTGTTAATTTCCCTGATGGTTGCCATAACTGATTCTCTCTTTTTCCTTAAAACACCTGCTGCATTGGCTTTTGGATTACCACTTTCCTGGTTTTCTCTTGTCTCACTGGTTGCTCATCAGTCTTCCAATTTCTCCAGCCTCTCTCTCTCTTTTTTTTTTTTTTTTTTTGTCATTTTTGGGTTTACCACATGGTTTGTGGGATTTTAGTTCTCCAACCAGGGGTTGAACCAGGGCCCTTGGCAGTGAGAGTATGGAGTCATAACCACTGGACTACCAGGGAAGTCCCTCATTTCTCCAGCCTCTTAATCTCAGTGGACTCCAGAACTCAGTATTTGAGCTCTGCCTCTTTATTTATACTCACCTTGGTGATCTTACCCTGTCTCCTGGCATCAGACACCACAACGACACTTAGGTCTCTGTGTGTGTGCTCAGTTGCTTCAGTCATGTCCAACTCTTTGCTACTCTGGACCGTAGCCCACCAGTCTCCTCTGTCCATGGGTTTCTCCAGGCACAAATACTGGAGAGGGTTGTCATGCCCTTCTTCAGGGGCTCTTCCTGACCTAGGGATCAAACCCATGTCTACTGTGTCTCCTGCATTGGCAGGCAGATTCTTTACCACTAATGCCACCGGGAAGCCCCTCTTAGGTCTCTAGACCTGTATATTTAGCTGTCTGTTTGACACTTGGATGTCTAATATGCATTTCCAACTTAACATGTCCCCAAATAAACTTCTAATATTCCCTCCAAACCCACTTCTCTTGTTGTCTTCTCCATCTCAGTAGATGGCAACTATATCCTTCTAGTTGCTCAGACCCCCAAACCATGACATCACTCTTGATTTCTCCTTATCATTCTTCCCTCATACCCTATATCTGGTCCAATCCTTTAGTATATCATGTGGCTCTGGCTTTTTTTTTTTTTTTTGGCAGCACCATATGGCTTGTGGAATCTTAGTTACTAGACCAGGGATGGAACCCATGCTCCCTGTGATGGAAGCCCAGAGACCACCATGGAATTCCCCGTGTGGCTCTATTTTAAAAACATATTTAGAATCCACCACTTCTCATCACCTCCAGCACTATCAGCTGGTCCAGGACATCATCATACCTTACCTGGATTGTTGCAGAAATCTAGCTGGTCTCCTTGCTGCTACCCTTGTCTTCTCATAACCTTTTCTCAATACAGCATTCAGAGCATTCCTTTTTATTTTTTTATTTTAAACTTTTATTTTGTATTGGGGTATAGATGATTAACAATGTTGTGATAGTTTCAGGTGAATAGCTAAGGGACTCAGCCATACATATAAATGACCCTTTTAAAATTTCAGCTTGTGTTAATCCTCCACTTAGAATCATCCAGTGACTTCCCATCTCAGAGTTAAAGTTGAAGTTGTGAAAGTGGCCTGGAAGGCCTTATACAATTCATATATAAGGCCAGTGGTTTAAAATAGGGCTTCTAACTCGATTAGAGACCTTTATAGAATTTTTGCCACATAGTCTCTCATATGAAATGCAGATCTTCCCTGTATGGGGTTCAAGACCCATGCTTCATAGCATACTTGATATGCATTACCATGTAGTAATTTAATTTTTCCCTTCAGTGTGAAATGTTGACCTGTAGCCTTAACAATTATGATTTCTCTAATTCATAGCTATTTTAAAATGTATTTTGGCTTTAAATAGAACACGTTTATCCTACACTTGTAAGGGCACATTATGGACCAGACAGTAAGTAGGGTGACAAGAATGAATACAAAAGATGTGCACACCAGTAACCTTTGCAGTTGTGAGTGAGTGGTTTAATTGTGCATGTATGTGTAGAGATAATAATCTCATCAGGATTGCATAGTAATCTTTAGACAGAAACCACGGGGGGTAAACTATATGTTGAATTAACTAATTAAAAAATGAAGCAACATGGTTTCTCCTTTTGATTTTTCTCCCTCCCCTTTATTCTTTTATTTTTCAAGAAATAGAAGAGTCACTTTATTTCTGACCAGACATTTGCTAGCTTCACCAGTCCTGTCTAGTTTCAAGCTTCTCTAGTTTTTGTTTTCCATCTTTGGGTTTTAATGATCATTCTCTTTTTGAAACACAAAATGTTCACATAGATATATCCTCAGGCCCTTTTATGGCTAAGCATGGCATTTTACACACAGTAGGCCCTCAAATCTCTGGGTGCTTATAAATATGATTTCTGTCTCATCTATTTGATTTTCTAACTCTATAGTTGAGGTTACAAGATAGTTTTTTTTTTAGTATATAGAAGAGAGGGATGGGATGAAAGATGAAAAATAAAGCCATTTGCTAATAGGATTTTAAAAAAATCTATCCACTGGCAAAGAGAAAGTTCTTAAGTATTGTGTTTTGGGCAGTATATTGAGTCTATTTGCATGTTAGGGACATTTAGAAACAAGAATATTTTACATTGTAAGGAGATTTAAATGCAGAATATAATGAAAGGCCCATTTTTATCAGCCTGCTGTTATTACGTGCCCAAAGAGCCATGAATCAGAAGTTTACAATTTCAATTTGGTATAAAAATTCCCTTCCCTTCCTTTTCTCCTTCTCTTTTACTAGCTATAAGCATGTAGATGAAAACCATCTAACTTGTAATGGAACCCCTATGGAAATTCCTGGAGACAATACAGATAAGTTGAACATCATCTACACTTACTCGGTGAAATTTGAAGTAAGTATTCCATGGCATAATCTTACTTTTTTTTCTAAATCAAGTATATAAATATCATATACTTCAGTAATATTAAAGCCTTTATTTCTATCAATTGAAAGTTGTATAGTGCACCTTAGGAGTCCAAGAAAGAAGGTAAGTTCTTCATGTTAAAACCATTCAAAGGACAATCATTACAGGAATTGCTGTATTTAATCTACTACATTTCAGGTAGCTTGCCAGGTACTTTACTTATTCTTACTTCATATTGAGGTTTGAATGAGGTACATGGGAAACCAGAGAGGTGTCGCCTAGGGTTGGCAGACTGGCTGACTGCTCAAGTGAGACCTTAAAGGAATAGTATCTTGTGGAAGAGACAAAGTCTAGTATAGTGAAAAGAGCAGACATATTGGACATTTGGACTAACCTGCAGTTCAAACTATGGCTTGGCCACTTACTAGACACAAGTGCATAGGCAAGTCATGTGATCTCTGAGGCTCAATTTCTTCTCATGTCATTTCATCCTCATTTTCAGAATATATAAAGCCCATAGTATGATATAGAATAGGTCCTCAACATATAACATTTATTATTATTTGTACATCTGGAATTATCCCTTTTGTGAATAGCTATTTTTATAAAGATGGTATGTATTTTTAGTAAATAGGTAGATAGATTAATAACATTCTGCTGAATAATCTATCAGCTCTTTGAAGCCCATGTTTCCCAAAGGGTTTTCTGGAAACAAATTCCTTCATATTTTATTCATTTTAGCTTTTTTTATTTTAGCTTTATATTTTAAAAGGTGTTACATGAAAAAAAGGATCTATGATGAGGTTACGGTGGATAATGCTAGGTTAAACAATGTTAAAACAATGGCTTTAAGGGTATTCACTATGATAAACAGCATTGTAAATTTCCAAAAGATGATTATAACATGCAGCATTTCATAGACCATGGCACAGCTCATGGGGATATCATTTTCTGTAGGAAAATACTGTGTGTGGTGCTAAAAAGTGCACAACTTTGTACAAATGGGGTATTATATATACTATTTTCACTTACTGTATATGTCATGGACATTTTTCCAGGTCAATAAATACAGAGTCACCACCTTCTTTTTATTGACTACATAGTATATTTAATGTACAGGCTGTAATTAACTTATTTAGTGCCCTATTGATAAAAATCCAAATGTCTAATTTTTAATTCTTATAAACAGTGTTTTAATTAGCACCCCTTTTTATTTGTCTGATTATCTCCTTGCATTAAATTCCTAGAAGTAGGAATTTAGGTAACAGGGTGTACAGAACAGACTTTTAGACTCTGTGGGAGAAGGCGAGGGTGGGATGTTCAGGGTGTAAACATTAAAAAAATATATTTGTTTGCCTGCACTGGGTTTTAGTTGCAGCACACAGGATCTTTGATCTTTGTTGTTGCATGCAGGATCTTTAGTTGCAGCATGTGGGATCTAGTTCCCTCATCAGGGATCAAACCCGGGACCCTGTATTGGGAGCACAGAGTCTTAGCCACTGGACCACCAGGGAAGTCCCAGGGTGTACACATTTTGATAACACATCACCAAATTCTTTGCAAAAAAGTTGGTAGGCTGTTCCCTAGCATGCTCTGCAATACTAGGTTTCTGTCAATTTAAAAAATCTTGCTTCAGAATTTTAATTCTGTGAGTATAACAAAGTGAGATAGATTCATACTAGGCAAACTCCTAAGGGTCTAATATATAAACCAAAACACCAATTTCATAATTTATATGGAGAACTCTAAATGCCTCGTTGACCACATCATTCATGTTAGCTGGTTGGCACATCTGCCTATGATAAAGAGATATGAGAAATATAAATAGAGTAGAATAAGTAGAAAGTTTCTTGGTGAACATAGGACTCCAGAGAAAAAGGAAGACAAGTATTAAAAGATGATATTCACATGGCACATGGACCAGATGTTCATATTCATGGGTCAGGTACTCTTAGCCTTGGACAGTTTTAGAGGTTCTTCCCCAGAAAATGAACAATAGGGCTTTCCTTTCATAGGGAAAACTTTTTATCACTATGTAGGTATATGTATTTCTCTTTATAGTTTTCCTTAAAGACTATGTGTCATATTTTTGATTCAGTTTTGATTATACTTGATTTTATACAAGGCTTATTTCTTATAGCTTTGGATATGCTTTCCTGAGACAAAACCCTAATCACCTTATTTGGGATCAGGTCTCAAATCTCTTTGAACACTTACAAATTGTGCTTGGTTTGTGTCATTTCTATAGATGGCCTGACAGCCATTATAACACAATTCTTCCTAATCTCATTCTCAAAGCAATTCCAGTTTGGGGATGCCTTGCTTTTGTCCCTGTGTATCACCTAGAGTGGTTATCTCCATTTTATAAATGAGGATCCTAAAGCCCAGCGAGCTGAAGTAATTTTCTCCAGATCATAGCTAGCAGGAGGTGGAAGTGATATTCAAACTCAGGTCTGTTTGGCCCCAAACTCATAGTTTTTCCACTATTCCATTCTGACTTTCTATATTAAAGGTCTATTATATTTTCTGCCTACAGAGTTACTGTAAAGAAAATGAGAAGCGTTTATGTTAGAGATATGTGTGTGTACTTTGAGTCATCCAGCTAGAGGTCAGGATTACTTGATCCTACATCCTGCAGTTTACCCAAAATACAATTGGTGAAAACAGGCAATTTACCAGTCCAATAAGTATAGTCCAGTCTTCTAATCTCTGGATGAAACACAGAAGTGTAATCTGGGAAAAGGAATGAAGTACACCCTGAAGAAATTAAAATAACCTTTCCCTAGTGATTGAAAATAGTATTCCAACTCCAAGCTATTACCAGAAGTAGATTGAAGAGTGGAAGCTCTTATATATTTTTATCACTTATCAATTGGCTATTAAAATTAAGTGTAGGATGGTAACAGACTTATTTGTGGTGATTATTTTGAAATGTATAGAAATATTGAATCACTATGTTGTGTAACAAGAACTGACAGAGTTGTAGGTCAATTATACTTCAAAAACAAACTCAGAGAAAGAGATTAGATTTGTGGTTACTGGAAGCAGGGGATGAAGGGAGGAAGGAATTAGATGATGGTGGTCATAACTACAAACTTGGAGTTATAAGATAAATAAGTGCTAGGGATGTAATGTACATCATGATAAATATAATTAATGCTGTATGTTATATATGAAAGTTGGGAGTAAATCCTAGGAGTTCTGATCATAAGGAAAACATATTTTTTAATTTCTTTAATTTTATATCTATATGAGATGATGGATGCTCACTAAACCTATTCTGGTCATGATTTCATGACATATGTTAAGTCCCATCATTATGCTGTACACCTTAAATATATACAGTGCTGTGTATCAATTATACTCAGTAAAACTGGGAGAAAAAAAATAATAACATAAATTTAAGTGTAAGAACGCTTATGTTTACAGGAAATGTCAAGGGAAAGCACATCTAAACTCTAAAAGTTTAGACTCAAGCCAGGGGCCTACATGGTATGGTGTTAGTGATCTGTCTGCCTGTTAGGAAGCAACTGTGGCAGTTAAAAGAGCTAAAGTGCAAGTTTAGATGCAGCTATAGCATATGGGGGTTTTGGGGGGAATTGCCTTATTTGGGGTAAGGTCTCAACTCCTTGTTCTTTAACTTTCCTTAATCCTGGGAGCTATTTCAGAGGAGGAATATTCCTTCCCATTGAAACTCATTTAAGGTGCTTAGAAGGCCTGTGGCTTCCAGATGTGGTACAATGGAAAGAACCAGACAAACCCAAGGTCTGAATCCTGGCTTTGACATTTCTTAGCTGTGTGAATTTGGGCAGGTTACATTGAGCCTATATTTCCTGATCTGTAAAATAGGGATAAAATAGTTACCTCATGTGATTGCTAGCAGAGATAAGTTAACAAACATATAAAATATTTAGCACAGCTCCTAGCCAGTAGTAGACACACAGTGTTTCCTCTTCCTTCTCTCAGATACAGGAGCGCTTGCTTTATAAATGTCTTATACAAAAGTAGCTCATAGGTGCAGAGTGCACTTATACAGTGAGAATGTACTAAGCCACAATGTTCTTTTTTTGGCCTTTACTTAATTGCTTTTAACCACAATAGTCTGTATCTGAACACCAAAAAGTTGCTGTTACAGTTGTGGGGAGGGCGCCAGGAAGAGTGGTTATGAATATCTCTGATGGTGTTGTTTCTTTATTTTCTGTCTTGGGTTGAAAATGTTTGTGTTTTTTTAAAAAATTTTTACCCAGTGATAATCGTACACATCAACATGTCCCAAAGTGCATTCCCGAGAATGCTAGTCAAATAAATTTGGAAAATGCTACTTTCTACTGTCTGCTTTTGTAGCTTCAGAAAGCACATGAGTGTTTGATGTTTTTTAGTTGCTATATCTGACTCTTTTCAACCCCATGGACTGTAGCCCACTGGGTTCCTCTGTCCATGGGATTTGCCAGGCAAGAATACTGGAGTGGATTGCCATTTTCTTCTCTAGGAGACCTGCCCGACTCAGGGATCAAATTCACACTCCTGCTTGATAGGCATATTCTTTACTGCTGAATCACCTGGGAAGCCCACATCAGTGTTTTAAAGTCTCCTAATAGAGAAACCTTTGACTGAGTCTAACTCAACAGTTTAGAATCGTCTTTTGACTATGGAGTACTATTCTGGAGTAGCATTTATATCCCACTGAAGATTCTACTTTGTGTACACTAGGTGTACATGGTTGTTGTGTCTTACAGTAGCTTACAAGATTCTACTGAACTAGAAATTTTTACTTTTTAAATTAAAAAAAAATTTATTGAACTATAGTTGATATACAATATCATGTAAGTTTCAGGTGTACAGCACAGAGATTCAGTTATACATGCATATATATATATATATTATTTTTTAGATTTTTTTCCCCTTATAAGTTATTACATAATAGCGAGTATAGTTTCCTGTGCTATTTAGTAGGTCCTTGTCAGTTGTTTTAAGTAAAAAAAAAATTATAGTAGTAATTCATGTTCATTGTAAAAATATAGAAAGATCACAAAATGTAAATAAAAGTCATTTAGAATACCACCATGTGCTGAGAACCACCATGAAAATTTTGATATGGAATTAAGAGATAATTCTGAAATCAGGCAGCTGGGTTTGAATTCCTGTTTTCTACCACTACTTAACTATACTAGCTCTTGCCTACCATTTACCTCTTCAGACTTCAGTTTCTTCATTTGTAAAACTGGGTCAATAATAGTAATTATCTACATCACAGGTGTGAAATTTAAATAAGGAAGTATAACTAAAGGCACGTGGTATAGTTTCTGACACAAAGAAGGAGCTCAAACAATGCTTGCTACTAGTAGTGTCATTAGGTTGTGAGAATTGGATGAGCTACATTGTTTTGTAACCTGCCCTTTTAACTTAACCATATAATGTAAACACTTGCCATATGATTAAATTTTCTTCTGCATTATCTAAATTTAAACTTGGTGAGATTATATTATTTTAAATTTAAGATTATGAAAATGAAAGTTCAATTCTCTACAATAAAAAATCATATTGAACCTATAACATAGCTTTCAGTGGACAAATGAGAAGCTGTGTACTTAATTATCATTTATTGAATTTCTTCAATGGGAATGACAGAATTTGAAAATAAGTATCTTTTTCTGGATTTCCCTGGTACTTCAGTGGTTAGGACTCCTCGCTTCCAATGCAGGGGGCACAGGTTCAGTCCCTGGTTGGGGAATTAAGATCCCACATGCCAGACAGTGCAGTAAAAAGAAAAAAAAGAGGTTTCCTTTCATCCTCCAACTAAATAATTGATTCAGGTCAATAATTGATTAAAGGATATTAAAACTGTAGATGACTGAGTGCTGGAGAAACTGGGTTATTCTCACAGTGACAAAGTAGCACTCCATAGATTATTTTCTAACTGTAAATGAGAAAATATAAAAATAAATGGATAAAATAAATATGACAAATAGGAATTCATACTGATCTCTCTGACCGCAGTGGTCATGCTAGCCCTCTCCTCTTGTTGATCTGTAACTTCTTTCTCCAATATTGAGAAACCTGGGTCCCATTATCCACAAGATACTGACTTTTTGGTCAACTGAAGCACACACGTAAAATATTG
Organism: Muntiacus reevesi; assembly: GCF_963930625.1. Lineage (NCBI taxonomy): Eukaryota > Metazoa > Chordata > Mammalia > Artiodactyla > Cervidae > Muntiacus > Muntiacus reevesi. The sequence continues at coordinate 115,295,070 of NC_089271.1, read as the reverse complement.
TCTCCTGCTAACCCATAGTCCTGTGAGAAACAAATGTATTAAACAGTATATAGTGTTCGTGTAGCACTTTTTTGATAAATACCTTACATTCTTCTTTCTTGAACCAAATCTTTAAAATCTGATGTATGTTTTACACTTAGAGCTCATCTCACTTAGGACTGGCACATTTCAAGTGCTGACTAGCCATGTGTGACTAGCTGCCGCCATCTTAGCTAGATCTAGACCTCCACATTTTCAGGGACTGTCTGTTTTGATCTGTGTTTGTACATGTTCTTTGCCTTTTGCTACTTCTCACTCTTAATACAGAAAATCCCACCAGGTCATTTAATAGACTATAGTATAGTTGTAAAAATTTTGTCTTTTTGCTTTTTAATTGAACGTCTGTGCACTTTGTGTTTTCAGAAAATGATACATGTTTCCATGTGGGTATAAAGTTTGGTGTTTATATAATGATTTTGTTCAGAAGTTACTGAAAGATGGGACCATAATGATTAACATTTGAATGAAGACCTTTTATTCATCTGTTTATATAGCAAATATTTTTGAGGGTCTATTATGTTCCTGGGCTTCTCTGGTGGCTCAGCAGTAAAGAATCCACCTGCAATGCTGGAGACATAAGAATTACACTTATAAGAAAGGGAAGATGTAAATCTAGTGCGGTATTATTAATGTCTCTAGTTGGTGACATGGTGCTTCCCTGGTGGCTCAGTGGTAAAGAATCTGCCAGTCAATGCAGGATATGTGGGTTTGATCCCTGGGTCAGGAAGATCCCCTGGAGGAGGGCATGGCAACCCACTCCAGTATTCTTGCCTGGGGCATCCCATGGACAGACGAGCCTGGTGGGCTACAGTCCACCAGGTCGCAAAGAGTTGGACACAACTGAGCGACTTGGCATGCATGATTATGTGCCTAGCATGGGAATTTTTATAAAGTACCTAGTTTAACTTTATTTTTCATACCTGCCTCTTGAAGGCAAGTATTTTAAATCTCCATTTTTTTTTTTTTTTTTGGCCTCTTGACTTGTAGAATCTTAGTTCCCTGATCAGGGATTGAACCCAGGCCACAGCAGTGAAAGTGCCAAGTCCTAACCACTGGACCACCAGGAATTCCCTTTAAATCTTCATTTTATAGACTATAAAACAGACTCATAAAGTCACTTGCCCAAGGTCACAAATGTAAAGAATTATAAATCTAGATTAAGTTGACTACAGAATCCAGGCTCCTAAAACAGCCACTTTAATGGTATGAGTTTATTTTTATTTTTTATCTATTTATTTTTTGGCTATACCAAGTGGCATGTGGAATCTTGCTTTCCTGACTTCCAGGGAAGTCCCCAGGGTGTGTGTTTACAATGGGCAGGAACTATGCCTAGGAATGAAGGGTGGGTACGGGAGGGCTTTACAGACAGCCCCAGGGGGAGGGCGGGGCTCTGGCGGGAGGACAGCGTCTAGAGGCCAGCAGGCCCTGGGGCGTCCAGAAGGTGAGGCCCTGAGGGGACTGGTGGAGGGGTTGGCTTCCCAGAAACCCCCAGGGTTCAGGTGGGCAGGGGAGGCCAGATCCCACCATCCAGGCCCAGGCTGGGCAGAACTCCCAGGTGCTAGGAAGGCTTTTTAAGAGAGAGGCCTTGACCTAGTCCTTGAAGGATGCTGAGGATGGTTTGGATAGCATGGGTAGAATGTGCAAGGCATTCTGGGAAAGGTCATAGACTGAGTTAAAAGACCTGGAATTTAGGAATTTGGAGGGAGCCAGCAGAAGGGCTTTCCAGGTGAGAATGTACATGTGTATGTGGGGAACAGTGAATAGATTTGTCTGAAAGAAATTTTTTTCATTTGTTTATTCATTCATCAATAGGTAATAAGTGCATTCTAGGTGCCAGGTGTTAAGTCCTGGGTATATAAAGGCCAAAAAGATTCAGTATAACACCCCAGACTTTAACAGTTTATGTGTAAACAGTATTCATAGAAAGGTTAGAAAGATAGATTTGAGACACATTTTGAATGGCCTTGAATGCTGGGCTAAGGTAATTTTCTACTCATCATATTTTACTTTAGAAAACTTACTGTTTATACCACCAATTAAAGATTTTTTTGATTTCACTCTAATCACATTAATTTTAGTTATGTATCTGTGTATGTGAGTTATATAAGGTTTAGTTGTGGGCTAGCTTGAGACCCTAGCCACATATATAGATTGTTTTTTGCAAGATGCATTCCTGATTTTCAGGCACCATGGACCAATAACTGAATTTGAGAATCAGAGATTTTTGGTACTGGTTTACTTCAAACTCATACTTGACCTTGAGCAAGTTCATTTTCTTTTCTGGACTTCAATTTCCCTATAGTAGAGTGAGGGAATGGAGCTGGATCAGTAGTTCTCAACCCTATCAGATTAATATCTTCTTTTAATAACAAATGTTTTATCCTTCTCCCTTTGCTGTTGTAAAACAATTTTAATAGATACTAGATAATTATACTTGTCTTACATGTAGTTTCAAGAGACATCAGTATAGCACCACAACTATAATATAAAGGAGGAATAAAAAAATCAATTTTTAATAAGATATATTTCAGTCATTGTTAGATGCTTGCACCTTTGTGTATTCGTGCGTGTGTGCATGCTCAGTCATGTCCCACTCTATGGGACCCTATGGACTACATACAGCCTGCCAGTTTCTTTGGTCCATGGAATTTTCCTGGCAAGAATACTGGAGTAGATTGCAATTTCCTCCTCCAGGGACCTGTGTGTATAATCATTGTAAATATGATATATATGAATACAGATGAATATGAGACTATTTTATATTGGTGTCTCAAATATCACACCTTCCTAAAGGATGCCATGATTTTCTGAAATGTTGATTAATTTTAATAAAGTTTCAAGCCAAACAGTACCATTTTCCCTCAATTTACATGGTCGTTGCATTCCTGGGGGAAAAAGAAATGTATATTAACTTGCCTGCCAATGCAGAAGATGCTGGAGACAAGAGTTCAATCCCTTGGTCAGGAAGAGCCCCTGGAGGAGGGTATGGGAACCAACTCCAGTATTCTTGCCTGGAGATTCACATGGACAGAGAAGCCTGGCAGGTCACAGTCCACAGGGTTGCAAAGAGTTGGACACGACTGAAAAGATTTAGCACACAAAAATACTTTAATTGTAAAATGAAGTTAGAATCTAGCTGCATATAATCAGAAGCAGTTTTTCACTCATGTAAATGGTGGATGGGGGCTTTTGGAAGTTGTTCTCAATTCTTTGTGTGGGTCTCCCAGTGCCCTGCAGGACGTCTGGCATTCTGCTATGCTTCTAATACCAGTAGTATCCTTGCGTCGTTTCATTATGTCCCCTAGAGGGTGCTGTTCTCCCTGTTGAAAACAACTAGACTGAAAGAAGCTCTAGTTGCCTGCCCCTTGATTCTTTGATTCCCTGCAGGTGTTTTTACTGAGTGAAACTCATCATATACTGGGTCCTGAATCAAGAACTCTCATCTATATTTCTGCCTTTGCTTCTTGTGATTTCATTAGAAAGAGCATTAAAGACCTGCCTACCTCATATGCTTTTATGTCTTATAAAAGATTTTGAAACTCTGGGATGTAAAGATGCAGAATTAATTAATTTTAAATGGATTTAAAAAATGGGTTCCACCATTTAGTTATCTTTTTACGTTTGTCATTTTGTCTCAAATGTGCCTTAGGATTTTAAAATAATTTCTTATTTTCTTATGGAGGAGTAGTATGTGTTGTGGACTGTTATTTCCAGCAGATGGCAATGTTTGGTGCAAAAACTACTTGATTTAACAACTGCAGATTTTCTAGGCTCTCTTTGTATTTAAAAGCCAAACTTCATAATGTATATTTGAAACTATCTCTTTTTTTTAAGTTTTATTTTTTCTTCCAGTTTTATTGAGCTGTAATTGATATGCAGCATGGTATGAGTTTAGGGGCTTCCCAGGTGGTGCAGTGGTAAAGAATTCTTCTGCCAATGCAGGAGATGCAAGAGATGTGGATTCAATCCCTTTGTCAGGAAAATCCCCTGGAGGAGGGCATGGCAACCCACTCGAGTATTCTTGCCTGGGAAATCCCCTGACAGAGGAGACTGGTGGGCTACAGTCCATGGGGTCACAAAGAGTCGGACACAACTGATTGATTGAGCACTGTATGAGTTTAAGGTGGACAGCATTATGGTTTGACTTATGTCATGAAATGATGACCACAATAAATTTAGTGAACATTCATCATCTCATATAGATACAAAATTAAAGAAATAGCAAAGCAATATTTTTTCCTTGTGATGAGAACTCTTGGGATTTACTCTTTTAACAACTTTCATATGTAACATACAGTAGTGTTAATTATATTTATCATGTTGTACATTACATCCCTAGTACTTGTTTACCTCATAACTGGAAATTTGTCCCTTTGACCATCTTCATCTACTTTCCCCTCTCCCCATTTCCACTTCTGGTAACTACAAATATGATCCCCTTTTCTATGGATTTATTTGTTTGTTGTTTTTGAAGTATAATTGACTTATAATACTATGTTAGTTCTTGTTTGTTACAAAACAGTGATCCGATATTTCTATCCATTTTAAAATGATCACCGCAATAAGTCGTTACCATCTGTCACCATACAAAGGTATTACATAATCATTGACTAGATTCCTCACCCTGTACATTTCATACTTGTGACTCATTTATTTTGCAACTGGAAGTTTGTACCTTTTAATTTCCCTCACTTATTTCACTCCTTGTTAGAAGGCTTGATATGAGTTAACTTGCTTAAGTCAATGGACATTAGTCTGGTGAAGAAATGCATGCAATTCAAATTTTGACAAATTAAGTCACACTTTAGTATAATAACAATATTTTAATAATAAAATGGCTAAGACAAATCCTTTCATGCAATGACTATCTATCCCTGGATTTGTCAGTCTGTAAATTCAGATTTTCTAAAATAACTTATTTAGAAAGAATTTCGTACTACAGAAAAATTGCTAAAATAACACAAAGAACTCTTGTAGTCCCTTTAACCAGATACTCCAATGTTTAACATTTTACTTCATTTGCTCCATTGTTCACTCTTCTCTCTGTGTCCATTATCTTTAGTCTTTCTGTGAATCCTTTGAGAGCTAGATGTTGTCTCATCACCCCTAAATCTGCCAGAGTGTCTTTCCCTAAAACAAGCATGCAACAGTGCAAACCAGGAATCAATATTGGCATTACAGCATTACATTACCATCTGATTCATATTCATCCATTCAGATTTCGCCAGCTGACCAACAATGTCACTTTCCCCCTTTCTGGTTCAGTATACTTTCCAGAATTACATGTTATATTTAGTTAAAAAAAATTTTTTTTTCCATTTATTTTTATTAGTTGGAGGCTAATTACTTTACAATATTGTAGTGGGTTTTACCATACATTGACATGAATCATATATTTAGTTTTTGATCTCCTCCAATCTGGGCCAGTTCTTCAGTCTTTCCTTATGTTTCATATTCTTGAAAATTTTGAAGAGTACAGACCTTACATTCTGTAGGATGACCATCAACTTGGGTCTGTCTAATGGTTCTTCATGACCAGGCTCAGGCCATGGATTCTCAACAGGAAGACCGCAAAATGATACCGCACATCAGTAGATACAAAATGTCAACCTGACCTTTCATAGATAAGTTCATCATGAACACTGGGTCATCAGGTGTTAGCTAAAGTCTACTGTTGAATTAAAAGTCATTTCAATTAAAATCCATCATTTCAGTTTTTTTAAAAGCAGTGTACATTGACTTTCTTCATACTCATCGTGCACACTTCACAGAAAACATAGATACCTAATTTTATTAATTTTTTCTGCCCATTTTAGATTATTTTAAATTATAAAAGTATACATCTATAGGAGACTTGGAAAATACAGAACAAAGTTACTTATAGTTCCATTATATATTACAGTTATTTTTAAGTAAATTAAGATTTTTAGTTGGAGCTTCAATATCAAACTCTCAAACATTAATAGGATGAATAGACAGAAAAGTAGAAGGATATAGTAGACCTGAAAAGTACTATGAACCAATTTAACGTAATTAAGATTTATAGTTTTCACAAAACAGCAGGATACAAATTCAAGTTCCCATAGACTATAAATCAGTAGACACTAGAACATATCCATGGACATAAAACAAGGTGCAAAAATGTCATGGTCTAAAAGTATTGAAATCATACAGAGTCTGTTTTCTTATCACTGAAGTTATTTTAGAAATCATTATCAAAAGATATTTGAAAATAACCCACATATTTTCAAGTGCAATGTGACATTTACCAGGAAAGATCTTTGACTTAGTCATTGAAAACCTCAATGAAGTTAAAAGATTGAAGAAACACAGTGGGTGATTGCAGAGAAGAAAGCATTTAAATGAGAAACTAATATAAAAATAAGAAATTAATATTAAAGATACTTTAAAAAACCCATGTTTTTTGAAATTAAATGTCCACTTTTTAAATGATGGGTGCAGATACCAAATTTTAAATAAGTCATTTCAAACATAATTTGGTCAATTTGTTACCTGTGTTTTCCTTTTGCTAAGAGCATGCCATTAATTTAAGGGGTAATAATAACACATTAATGGTTTAAATGTTTATCAGGGATTATCTTTTAAGATATTCATTTATTGGGGCTATTTTATAAGAAAGCTATTGAAAGGTTAGGTTTGATCATACATCAGCAGAAACAACTGGTGATTATATTTTCTTAGGTTTTAATAAATATCGAGAACCACAATATTAAAAAACTTTTTATCAGTTTGTTGCTGAAACATTTCAAAATACTAAAAGTACAAAAGTAAAATATTAGAATATTCTGTAAGAAATAATGACAGAAATGGAATACTGTTTTCTAAGTAAACAAAATACTGTAATAATAAACCTATTTGCAGGAGGTGGATTTGGTGTGTTGTAGTGAAGCAAGTTGTCTTATAGTTCAAAATTTTAGTTCAATTTAATTAATAATATTGATAATGCTTATATGTGGTAAAGGCTTCAAACCATATAGAAAGTGTATAAGTAAAATTCTGCCTTCCTTTACTACCCTTCCCCTAATTTCTAGTCTCTTCCTCCAAAAGTATAACCATTGTTTTTTCTTCCAGAAAAATGTTTGCATCTACAAAATATGTATATTTTTTGGAGGGGGAATAGAATCTTGCTGTACATACATGTCTTACTATGTACTTTTCACCTTTATTTTTTCATTTAATGCTATTTCATAGACATGTCATCACCTAGAGATGCACATCATTCTTTTTAATGGTTACATAGTATTTCTTAGCATGGATTACCATAGTTTGTTTATTCCTATTCTGATGGGAATTTTTGGTGGTTATTTTTAGGTTTTTAAATTTAAAAACAAACCACAGTGACTCTCATTTAAAATGCCTGTGAAATTTCAATTAAGATGAAAATGTGGTCTGGACAAAAAGAAATGAAGTATGGGGTGGATTTAGGATGACAGAAAAATAGCAAAAAGGTGCTATTATTTCTGACGAGCAGTAAACTAAATTTTTTTTCCTAGTCCCTTTCTGAAATGAGATGGTGAAGTGAAGTTGCTCAGTCTTGTCCGACTCTTTGCAACCCCATGGACTGTAGCTTACCAGGCTTCTCCATCCATGGGATTTTCCAGGCAAGAGTAGTAGAGTGTGTTGCCATTTCCTTCTCCAGGGGATCTTCCCAACCCAGGGATCGCACCTGGGTCTCCCGCATTGCAGGCATCTGAGCCACCAGGGAAGCCTGAAATGAGACAGGATATCAGTAAATAAAAGTAAGATGAAAATGTCAGGCTAGATTGCATGATTCCATGAAGTTAGCAGTAAAGAAATGGAGAATGTACAGGCAGAATAACTTTCTGTTTTAGGATTAAACCTTTAATAAAAGGTCAGTTAAAGTTTGGTCATGTGATTTTTGTATTTTGTTTTTAGGAAAACAAACAGATCAGGTGGAGTTCTAGGTGGGATTATATTTTGGAGTCCATGTCTCATACCAGCATTCAGTGGTTTAGGTAAGCACTTATTGAATTAAAGAGTAAGTAGCTTCATGGTGGGAAATGTATATACACACATATATGTACATATGTGTATTTTAAAACTTATTTTGTTACCAGAGATGATCTTTTGTCCCTTCCAGTTTTATTGAGATATAATTGACATATAATAGTATAAGTTTAAAGTGTGCAGCATAATCTGACTTGCATTGATGGCCACACTAAGTTTAGTGAACATCAGTGATCTCCTATAGATACAAAATGAAAGAAATGTAAAAAATTTCCCCTTAGTGATGAAAACTCTTAGGATTTTCAGTCTTAACAACTTTCAGTATAATGTACGTTGGTGTTAATTATATTTATCATATTGTATATTATATCTCTAGTACTTATTTATCTTACCAACTGCAAGTTTGTTGTACCTTTTAATTACTTCACCCAATTCCCTTTCCCCCAACCCCCTATCAGAGATGATCTTGAGTGACAGTTTTTCTTCTCTCTGGCTAATTTCCCCTCTTCTTCTCCTCCCCCCACCTCTCTACATACACAAAGAGAAACAAGAAAGAAAATCTGTTTTAAATATACTAATCTTTATGCTCAAGGGAAAGAGAAGGCTGAGATGTCCAAGAGATAGCATGTCTGCATGTAAAGAGTAATATATGCTGGGAAGTATGCAGGATAGGACTGTGATAGTGGACCCTGTGCAGAAGATGGAAGGAAAACAAGACAGATTCTTTCATTTGTGGGGTCAGAAAGTCTAAGCAAAGTAGAGTGTAGGAAAAGCAGTAGCCAGCTGGGGTGGAGGAAGGTAAAGATGTCATGAAAGACTGGGAAGAGAGCAGAGAAAGATGAAAAGATTACAGATGAGAAACCTAAGCACTGCAAGTGGTCACTTAATCAAGGCAGGTCATTTAGATGAGACAATTGTGTGGAGATAATGTCTGTGAGTGAAGGTCGATTCATTTTCCAGGTGTTCTTTTTCATCCCTATTAGGATGCCAAGCACTAGGGGAGGTGCTCAGACCTGGCAGTGAATAAGGCACACAGGCTTCTGCTCGAAGGAAGCTTACATTCTAGTGGATTCACAGTGAAGGGACTTGATTCCTCAGGAATTTTCAACAGGATCAAACCACAGCGTTAGAAGTCCTTCATGACTATGGAAGGAATAGTTTCAACATGAAACTGAACGATGGATCAATTGAGAATGTGATGATTGAGGCTGTCAAAAAGTGCTGACAGCGAGCATAGGCTCTTCAGTTAGTAACTTAGGAGACTGATCAGAGAAGCTGATGAGAAATAGAAGAAACTGGTACATATAATACTTTTCCCCCTTCGTCTCTTATAATAAAGCAATTTTGGATGGAAGAAGACTATAAAGGTAAAGGTGAAAGTAAGGAAGGATATAATTCTATGAGTATGGTCTTCTGAGGTGATGATTTTCCTTATACTGCTATTGCCTTTGTTTTTTAAAAAATATTTTATTTTGGGTTGGGGGACACATGTACACCCATGGCGGATTCATGTCAATGTATGGCAGAAACCACCACAATATTGTAAAGTAATTAGCCTCCAAGTAAAATAAATTAATTAATTAAAGAAATATTTTATTGGTGTATAGTTGCTTTACAATATTGAGGTAATTTCTGCTGTACAGCAGAGTGAATCAGCTATGTGTTTACATATATCCCCTCTTTTTTGGATTTCCTTCCTGTTTAGGTCACCACAGAGCACTGAATAGGGTTCCCTGAGCTAAGAGTAGGTTCTCATTAGTTATCACCTTTATTTTTTAAAATTTCATTTTATTGAAGTGTAGTTGATTTACAATGCTATTGCCTTTAAAGTGAGAATAGCTCCCATTCTCCTCCTCCTCCTATTTCTATCCTCACTCTTCCTTTTCCTCTACCTCCTTCTCTTCCTCATTATAATTATCATATCTTAATTTTTCTAGAAAATCTTCTGTTGGGGCAATAGTCTACGTCCCATTTTGTCACACCCCTAAGGAGTCTCTTCAAATAAAATTTATTTAAATGGTTTCTTTAAAGGGGTCTTGAAAGGAAAGGGCATCCAGATCAATGGTGGGGCTAATCTCTAGTATTAATATTTATGATGTAACAATAAATGTACTTTAGTTTCTGTCTCGAGCTAATTTACTTATGACATTTAACAGACATTTTAGACATCCTAGCGGCATTTTTCTACAACAGTGCTGGTCTTTTCAGAGATTCTGGTGAAACTTTTTTATTTATTTATTTATTTTCTCTCTCTTTTTAAAAAAAAATTTTTTTTTAATTTTTAAAAAATTTTTCAGTGGGTTTTGTCATACATTGATATTCCCCATCCCCATCCCCCCTCCCACCTCCCTCTCCACCCGATTCCTCTGGGTCTTCCCAGCCCATCAGGCCCGAGCACTTGACTCATGCATCCCACCTGGACTGGTGATCTGTGGTGAAACTTTTTTAAATGTGTCTGGATTTGGCTGGGTGGTGGGATGACAGATGGTCTTGATTTTCATTTGGACATAATTTTTAAGATTCAGTTTTGGTAGGTAAGTGGTCCATGGGATCTTTACCCTGAAACTTGATAAAGACTTGATTAAGTTAAAAGCCTTGATCCATCTAAGGATCCACCTAAGGACTGACTGACTAAAGTCATCAATTTAACCTTGACTCCTGAACTTCCATTCTCAGTTTCATGTTCTGGAACTAAGTTTGTGTTCCTGATCTTTTTCATTTCCCCTTGTTTATTTTTGGGGATGTACTCTTAAAAAGTTGTAAAATAACCTTAAGAATAGTGTTGCTTCTATTGCTTAATTGGTAGTGAACTTTTGTGATAGAACTTTAGGTTTATTTAATATATTGATGTATTATCCAAATGTATTAGCCTTAGATCCAAATTTAACTTTAGAAAACTGTTCGACATGATAATTTGAATATCTTTCTTTTACATGTGCAAACATTTTCTTTTTTACTGTTCAAATAAGAAACTTGAGATTTAACTTCTATTTTTCCTTCTTTCCATTTTCTAGTATCTTGAATTCATTTGTTGTTGTTCTATTCTTAACTGCAATGGTGGCTGTGATCATATTAAGGACTCTCCACAAAGATATTATCAGATATAATCAGGTTTGTTTTCCTGTAAATAAAAATGCACATATTTGATTCAGCCAATATTCGAATGCCTGTTTGCCCAGTTCTCAAGGTTATGTTTCTACTTAGAGTATAACACCTTGAATACAACACATTTTAATGCCTAGTAATTTTGCATATTGTGCTGAATCCAAGTATAGAGTATTGTGTAGATTCTTAAAAAGTATAGGTAAGTTTATTAGAGAGTTATTTGGTATCAGCTCTTGGGTTATATACCTTTCCATGTCCTGAGCTTTCATATCATTATTTAAGATTTTCATTAATTTGGAACATGAGAATATGTAAAAAACATTGCAAAATACTACAATTTAGGGCAAATTTAGTTTTATCTAATTTATACTCTTTTGACTCTTATGATCATATATGTATTGATGAACTTTTAATTTCTATAGAATTAGTTGAATTTTTTTTGTAAGTTAAATCATCTTGCTTTCTCCATGAAAATCAAGCCAGTTGTGTACTTTACATAATTAATACACTCCCTTCAGTGCAAAGCTTAGAGAATGGCTCATTTGTATGGCAGGATCACATACCTGCCAGAGACCTACTTTATCCAAAATGAGCCATTAGTCTGTCTTTAGAGGAAAATTAGTTTTCCCCTAACTTTCAGAGCTCTTGTAAACTTTCTGTCATAATAACTCCTGTGTTTATTAAAGACTTTCTCTTATGCAGGAAGATATCCAGAAGGATTATGGTTGGAAGCTTGTTCATGGGGATGTGTTCAGACCTCCAAGGCATGGAATGTTGCTATCAATTTTACTGGGTCAAGGAACACAAGTTTTGATTATGACATTTATTACTTTATGTGAGTAGGCTCAGATCAATATGTGTCATCCTCAACATTCTGACATAGGTTAAACTTCGATTCATGTGTACAAAAGAACTTTGAAAATTCTACCCTAAAGTTTAAGGAAATGTGTATTTTATAGTATATTTTAATGAGTATTTGTAGTGTATTTAAAATAAAATTTGTATTTTATTTTAAGGATATGAGTCTGAATATGTTCCTATATCAAGGACCTTTCATAGTTTCTTCAGTTCTGATTAATATATTGTAATGTCCAATATACATGTTCCTTGGTTTGCGTGTGGGTAGATCATATTTTAGGTGGGCTCGGGGAATTATAATTCAGAGATTAGGATTTTGAAATGCTAAGGCAAGCCTAAGCACTGGTCTTTAAATGTATAAATGAAGTGGTATCGTCAGTAGGCTTACAATGGCTGATGAACTCTCTCTGCCTTCATTATCAACCAAGAGTAGAGTTTGTCAGTTTTTCATAATCAGAGTGGGGATTTTCACAAACAAAGCTTCTGTAAATAAATGGCTTATTAGGTGTTTCAGATGTCAATGATAATTTCTAAATTTAGCTCTTAAGGTTATTTTTTCCTGAAACCAAGTCTCACTGTGATGGTTTTCCCCCCTCACCGTGAATAAAAGGAAACAGAAGGAAATTTTTGTGGGGAAAATGATTTGCTCTTTAGGGAGTGACTACTGGAGTAGGGAAAGGGAAGATCTTCTCTTTGATTTTGATTTAAAATAATATAATTAATGATTTAAACAAGGTGATTAAAGACTAAATTGAAAACACATAGTTTGCCTTGTATGGGATCAGACTTTTCATTAAGAACAGATTGTCAAAAAATTAGCTAAGTAACATCAGAGAATTTCCCTGTATTCTGTTTCATAAAAATGTCTTAATAAGATGTCTTTAATATAATATAAAGCCTTATGTGTTTTGAGGCTATTATTGTCACTGGTTTGATATTTCTTCTTTGTGCTTTTAGTTCTTGCCTGCCTTGGTTTTCTTTCTCCTGCTAATCGTGGTGCTTTAATGACCTGTTCTGTTGTGTTATGGGTCCTTATGGGAGCATCTGCTGGATACGTGTCTGCTAAGGTGTACAGATGTAAGCATTACTATTCTTATTCCAAGTTGGTGTGTTAAATATAGAAATTAAAAAGCTTGAAAATTTTAAAAATTGCATCAGGAATTTTAGCTGACCTAGCAAAATATAATTGTGTCTTCGTTACTGTTAAATATTTGTAAAGTGAACTAAATCTAGTTGCCCTAGTAATTATTCTGTCCTTTACTTCCTCAGCATTTAGGGGTCTGAAGTGGAAGACAAATTTCTTGCTGACGGCACTGCTGTGTCCTGGGTTAGTATCTCATGTTCTCTTTTCTCTACACAATTATAATCTTTCTTATACTTTACCTTGGAAAAATCATTGTACACAATAATGAAGAGTAGAATGGAGGTGAGTGACCACTGTTTTTTCTGTGGCTGCAGCATTCTTTTTTTGGTATATTTGCATTCTTTTCATCTTTTTGTACATCTTAACCCTTAGTATAAAGAGACGGTGATGGTGCTGCAATATTCAATTTTGATCTTTGTTTTTGAAGCAGGTTTCATAAATGCTCATCTCAGTTATGCATCTTCCCTTATATGTCATGTTAGAGTGGCAGCTTATATACGACATTGTGTTACTCTCTTGTCTCTGCCTTCTGTGATTATTTCTTCCTATCTCACCTAGTTACTGCAGTGTCATTAGTGACTGCAGACCCCAGGCAGAATCATGGTCAGAGAGGGAGTCAGGGTGGTGCTGCACAGGGGCTCTTAGGGAGCTCATCTGGTCCCCTAATTCTAAAGATGCACAATCAACGTGTTCAAGGTCATACGTGAAGTCAGTATTGGAGCTCAGGCTATATACTGTCTTGGCCAAAAAGTTAATTTGGGTTTTTCCATCTTGTGGAACAGCCTGAGTGACCTTTTTGGCCAACCCAATATCCCTGACCAGTGCTCTTCCCATAATCCCTCACCAATAAGTTGCTGACTCGTTTTGAGTTTTATCTCCAAATTCTTTAATATGTTTTATCTTAGTCAGCTCGGGCTACCATAACAGAATACCATAGACTGGGTGGCTTAAGCAACAGCCATTTATTTTCTCACAGTTCTGGAGACTGGGAAGCCCAAGATCAGGGCATCAACAGGATAGGGTCCTGGTGAGTGCTCTCTTCCTGGTCACTGATGGCTGCAATCTTGATGCATCCTTACATGGCAGAGGAAAAGAGAGACACTGAACTCTATGGTATCTCTTCTTGTAAGGGCACTAATGCCATCATGAAGGCTGCACCCTCATGACCTCATCTAAACCTAATTCCTCTCCCAAGGCCCCATTTCCAAACACCATCACATTAGAGATTAGGGTTTGTTTTTTTTTAAACTTTTTATTTTGTTTTGGGGTATATGTGGTTAACAATGTTGTGATAGTTTCAGGTGAACAGTGAAGGGACTCAACCATACATATACATGTATCCATTCTCCCTCAAACTCCTCTCCCATTCAGACTGCCACATGACATTGAGCAGAGTAGGGATTAGGCTTTTAATGTAAGAATTTTGGGGGAAACAACTCAATCCATAGCATATTTCATTAAAAAAATTCTTTCTTTGATATGTTCTGAAGGACATTTTTTTTTTAGGAAATGTCATGGATTATATCTTAATTGTTACATGGAACTTAAAAAAAGTTGTGTTTTTTGGCTGCACTGGGATTTCATTGCTGCATGGCTTTCTCTAATTGTGGTGCACAGACTTCCCATTGTGGTGGCTTCTTCTGTTGTGGAGCAGACTCTAGGCGCGCGGGCTCAGTAGCTGTGCCTCATGGGGTTAATTGCTCCATGGTATGTGAAATCTTCCCAGATCAGGGATCAAACCCCTGTCCCCTGCATTGGCAGGCAGATTCCCTATCACTGAACCACCAGGGAAGTCCTGTTTTGTGGTAATTTAATTTCCATTTGTTGTAAAATTCCCATGTCCTTGATGCTAGAAGTGTGTCACAATAACGCATGTATGTGTGCTCAGTCACTCAGTTGTGTCCGACTCTGTGACTATGGACTGTAGCCCACCAGACTTCGCTGTCCATAGGATTTCCTAGGCAAGAATACTGGAGTGGGTTGCCATTTCCTCCTCCAGGGGATCTTCCCAACCCAGGGATCAAAACTGCGTCTCCTGCATCACCTGTATTGGTAGGCAGATTCTTTACCACTGAGCCACCTGGGAAGCCCCGTAACAATGGTGAAAATTCTATAATGGAAGTTATATATAATAAATTCAGTTACATTGTATACTAATTAGTGACAAAATGAGAGCAAATGCTCTGTGACTGAGTATAAAGCCATCATCAGTGCAATGCAGTGATAGATGATACATTCAGTAGACTCATAATGTTTTATCTACATGTGGCCTTTCCCCTCAATTCCAGGGAAAGGCTTGAATATTCCAAGTTTGCACATCAAATACATGTACCACAGAGTTTTTGATTTATTTAAAATAAGGATAATGCACTCCTCTCCCCCTTGCCACCTTGAATAGAGCCATCTGCTTTTTCTGTAACTCTTTTCAAGGGAACTAGAATGGGTGGTCTTTCCTGAGCTTTAATACCTTTATGTAAGAAAGCAATGTCCTTGACAATATTTCAGATATTTGTTGCTTCAAGTTCAAGACAGATGAATCTGACATTGAGTAACTTTGGCACAAAAGTGCCATTGTGCAAAAGTCATTATACTGGATTATAATGCAAGGGATATTGCGAGCAAGAACTAGTCAATAAACCGTCTACTATTCTCTTCATTATTTAGTTACTCATTCAACTTATTTATTGTATTTTTGAAAAAAAATTTTTTACTATATTTAATGCATTATGCTAGGCACTGGAGAGGAAATAAATGTAAATCTCTCCTGAAATTGCCTTCATGGATTCAGATGAATAATAATGGCCTATTTTTCATCAGACAGATGTTCCATCTCATTGTAAAAAGAAGTTACGTCATTAGAATAGAAAATTTAAAAGAATTAGAATATGCTGTGTCACTAAGCTTGATTAACTAAATTGAACAATTAATGTCTGGAAAAACATTAGCATTTTCACTGCACTATGAGCTGTTTTTATCTCGTTTTCTGTGGGATCAATTTTGAAGAATGTTTTACACAGAAAAATTAAAAAATTCGAGTGGATGTCCATAATAACATGGCTCAGGGTTACAGGGACTATGAAATAGTTCAGTATCAAACCACAGTTTTGTGAAAATATTTTTTTTTAATTTGAAAAGCACCTGTTAACAGTGGTTGTCCCCAGGTGGGTTGCTGCATGGCTAGGGGAAAGGAGTGTGAAAGAGACTGTTTTATACTTATTTTCACTGTTTCTCTATTTTTCTTTTTACTTTTCACATTGTATACCATATACATGTATTACCTATTTTTAAATAATCTCATTATAAACAACTCATTACCATATATTAAAGTGGAGAGGCAGCATTAAAGGTTACCAGCACAGGTGTTAGAATCAGACACACACACACACCCTACACTCTGTACACATAGGGGTTCATATCCCAATTCTGCCTCTGTCTAATTAATGAGGCCTTGAGTAGGTTTTGAATAAGGCTGCAATGAACTTGGGAGTGTAAGCTATCCCTTTGAGATTCTGTTTTCATTTTCTTTTGCATACCCAGAAGTAGGATGGATGAATCATATAATAATTTTATTTAAAAATTTTGGGGAGAAGACTTCCCTGGCAGTCCAGTGGTTAAGATACCACACTTCCACTGCAAGGGCATGGGTTTGATCCCTAGTTGGGGAAGTAAGATCTCACATGCTGCATGGTGTGGCCAAAAAAAAAAACTTTTTTGGGGGGGAACCTCCATACTGTTTTCCGTAGTGCCTATACCAATTTAGATTCCCACCAACAGTGCATAAGGGTTCCTTTTTCTCCATATCCTGCCAACAATTGTCTCTTGTCTTTTTGATGATAGCCATTCTGACAGGTGTGAGGTGTTATCTTATGGTAGTTTTAATTTGGATTTCCCTGATGATTACTGATGTAGAACACTTTTCCATATATCTGTTGTGTGTCTTTGGAAAAATGTGTAGTCAGGTCCTCTGCCCCTTTGTTAATTGATTTTTGCTATTGAGTTGTTTGAGTTTTATATGTTTTGGAATTTAACTTCTTATCACATGTATGATTGTGATATATGTGATATCCACACAACACAGTTTGCGGGATTTTAGTTTCTTGACCAGAGATCTAACCCAGCCCTTTGGCAGTGAAAGTGCAGAGTCCTAACCACTGGACTACCAAGGGATTCCCTATCTGTTTTTGAGTATAGCCATCCTAATTATTATGAAGTGATGTTTTATTGTAGTTTTAGCTTATATTTTTTGGTGATTAATGGTATGGAGCCTCTTTTATTACTCATTGGTAATTTGTATATATTCTTTAGCAATATGTCTATTCAAATCCTTTGCCCACTTTAATTTTTAAAAAATAATTAATTTACTTTGGCATGTGGGGTCTTAATTCCCCAACCAGGGATCAAACCTGTGCCTCCTGCATTGTAAGCATATAGTCTTAACCATTGGACTGCCAGGGAAGTCCCTGCCCATTTTAAAATTGAATTTTTAAAATTATTGAATTGTAAGAGTTCTTTATATATTCTGTTAACTAGATACTTATCAGATATATGATTTGTAAATATTTTCATGTCTTCTGTGTGTTGTCATCTCAGTTTCTTGATAGTGTTCTTTGAAGTACAAAACTTGAAATTTTTGAAGACATTTATTTACTTTTTCTTTGGTTGCTTGTACTTTAGATATCATATTTAAGAAAGCTAATTCAAGGTCACTAAAATTTATGCTTATGTTTTCTTATAAAAGTTTTCTAGTTTTACGTACTAAATTTTGGTCTTTGGTCCATTTTGAGTTAATTTTTTTTTGTATATGTGAGAGATAGGGATCTAACTTCATTCTCTTGTACATGGATATTCAGTTGTCTGGACATTATTTGTTGAAAAGACTCTTCTGCCCCAGTTGAATTGTCTTGAGTCCCTTATTGGAATTCAAATGTCCACAAATATGTGAGCTTATTTCTGAATTCTCAATCCTGTTTCATTAGTCTATGTCTATCCTTAGGCCAGTACTCATCACCTTGGTTATTGTAGATTTTAATAAATTTTGAAATTATGAAGTGAGCATTCTCCAGCTTTTTTCTTTTTCAAGAATATTTTGGCTATTCTGAAACTTTGCATTTCCATATGAATTTTAGAAAAAGTAAAAGTGTTAGTCTCTCAGTTGTGTCTGACTCTTTCCGATCCCATGGACTGTAGCTTGCCAGGCTCCTCTGTCCATGGGATCCTCCAGACAAGAATATTGGAGTGGGTTGCCATGCTCTTCTCCAGGGGACCTTCTGGAACCAGGGATTGAACCCAGGTCTTCCACACTGCAGGCAGATTCTTTACTGCTGAGCTACCAGGGAAGACCCTATGAATTTTAGAAAAAGCTTTTCAATTTCTTCAAATAGCTGACTGGAATTTTGATAAGGTTACATGGAATCTGCAGGTCAGTTTGGGGGATATTGCCATCTTAATATTAAATCTTCAATTCATGAACACAGGATGTCTTTTCCTTTATTTGGTCTTCTTTATTCCTTTCAATTACATTATACTTTGTGTGATTTCAGGTCTGTTAAATTTACTGAGACTTGTGTTATGGTCTAACATATGGTCTACCCTCGAGAATGTTCCATATACACTTAGAAGAATGTGTATTCTGCTGACAATGAGTGGAGTGTTCTACAGATGTTTGTTAGGTCTAGTAGGTGTATACCGTTGTTAAAGTCTTTCATTTCCTTGTTGATTTTCTATCTAGTTGTTCTATCCATTATTGAAAGTGGGTATTCAAGTCTCCAACTATCGTTGTTGAATTGTCTGTTTCTTCCTTCAGTTCTATCAGTTTTTGCTTCATATATTTTTTGGATTCTGCTGTTATATACATATGTATTTATAATTTTTTTTATAATTGTTATATATTCTTTTTTTTCCATTTATTTTTATTAGTTGGAGGCTAATTACTTTACAATATTGTAGTGGTTTTTGTCATACATTGACATGAATATATGTTCTCTATTCTTGATTGACAGCTTTATTGTTTTTTAAAATTATTTGGCTGCGGGGTCTTTGATCTTTGTGTAGCATTCAGGATCTTCTACTGCAGCACACAAGCTGTTTAGCTGCAGCATGTGGGATCTAGTTTTCTGACCAGGGATTGAACCCAGGTCCTTTGCATTGGGAGTGTGGAATCCTAGCCACTGGACTACCAGGGAAGTCCTAACACTTATTGTTATAGAAATCCTTCTTTACCTTGCATAATGCTTTTTGTCTTAAAGTCTATTTTGTCTGATAGAAGTATAGCCACTTTAGCTCTCTTTTGATTACTGTTTGCATGATCTATCTATTTGTCCATCTATATATATCTAGAGATCTTATATAGATCTCATATAGTTGACCCTAGAACAACATGGTGGCTAGGTGCCCTGAATCCCTGCACAGTTGGAAATCTGTGTATAACTGTAGAGTCAGCCCTCTGTATCCATGGTTCTGCATCCATGGATTCAACCAATAGCAGATTGTGTAGCACTGCACTATGTATTTATTGAAAAAAATCCATGTATGAGTGGACTCAGGCAGTTCAAACCCATTTTGTTCAAGAGTGAACTATATGTAAAATCATTTCACTTTCAATCTATTTGTTTCTGTGAATCAAAATTGTGTCTCTTGTAGATATCATTTATTTGGATCATTTTTTGGGGTCCCTTTTGCCAACCTCTGCCTTTTAATTGGAATATTTAATCCATGTACATTTAATGAAATTATTGGTAAAGTAGGATTTACATCTGCTATTTTCTCTTTATAAATTTTAAGTCTTTTTTGCTCTTTCATTAATGTTCTCTGTTGTGTTAAATAAATATTTTTAGTGTACTGTTTTTATTCCCTTATCATTCCTTTTACAGTTTTTTGGTTTGTTTTCAGTAGTTGCATTATGTATTACATTTAATGTTTCAATTTGAAACAATCTAGTTCAGATTAATACCAACTTAATTATAATATTATTAAAAATATTATATGCTCTTATGTAGCTTCTTTCCCTCTTCCCTCCTTTGTGCTGTTATTGTTATACAAGTTGCATCTTAATGCTTTGTGTGCTCATCAACACAGATTTATAATTACTGCATTATGTAGTTGCCTTTTAAATTTGATAGGCAAAAGAGGAGTTTTAAATAACATTTTATATCATGGGACCTTGAGCAAGTTATTTTACCTTTCTGATCTTTGGCTTCTTTATCTGCAGTATGGAAATAATGGTATTATGTATTTCATATGATTGTTGTGAGGATTAAATGGGATAATGTATTAAAGCTTTTGTAACAGTGCCTAGCACATAATAAGTAAGTGTTGGTTGCTCAGTCGTGCCCGACTCTTTGCGACCCCATGGACTGCAGTCCACCGGGCTCCTCTCTCCATGAGATTTTCCAGGCAAGGATACTGGAGTGGGTTGCCATTTCCTTCTCCAGGGGATCTTCCCAACCCAGGGATCGAACCCAGGTCTCCTGCACTGCAGGTAGATTCTTTATTGACTGAGTTACAAGGGAAGCCCAATAATAAGTGTTTAATAAAGTACATAATAAGTACATAATAAGTGTTTAATAAATGGTAACTGGTTTATTAGCTACTATTTTCTTCCACTAACAGGCCTTTGCTCAAGCTGTTCCATCTATTTTGTTCCAATTTTCCAATGCCAAATTTGCATTCATTCTTTAATTTCCAGCTCACCACCACTTTCATGTTTTAAAATTTTACAGTATCTATTACTGTTATTACAACGCCCACCACAGTATTCCTCAGATTGAGTTATTAATTATATGTCTTATCTCTCATTTTACATTCTAAGACTCATGTGAGTGAGTGTCTTATTCATTTTTGTATCTTTCACAGTGTGTAGCCCAGTGCCTTATATGAAGTATAAGTGGTTTATAGAGTGTACGTGTTTAGTAAATGATTGAATCATGTGAAGAATTTAAAATGCAAGACAGGTTCAGTTTCCTATTTCTGTTAGTAGAACTGAACACAGTTTAAAAGCAGTAAACCAGACATGATACAAAATACATATTCTCTTCAAGAGGTTTAGGGGCTTTCTTAAGTAGATGAGAGGGAGAATCTCAAAGTACTGGGATTCTTATTTGTTAGAATGTGGTAGGTTGAAAGAGAGTTTCAGTGCCTCATGGTATGGACATGGACAATGTAAAAATGGTTTTGAACTTAAATGGAGAAGCAGTTAAATTAATGAGCATACACTTCCTAAGAGAAATCGAAAAAAGTAAAATTATTAAATGATGTCATTTTGCTGCATGTAGCCCCAAGAGTGGCAGGTAAGAAAGAGAAGAGTCAGCAGAGGTTGATGGGCATGTACCCAAACTTTAAAATTAGAAGAAGGAAGGTTGAATTGTAGTACTCAGTATTAGCTAAGTGACTTTGGATAAGTCCTATAACCTTTCTGATTGTCCATTTCCTTGTGTGTAATGCTTGTGTCACAGAGTCATTTAGAGAAGTAAATGAACTAATGGATTGTGAAATTGTTTTGTGAACTACAAAGCATTTTTGGCCACTCTCTTCTTCTGTGTTCCTACTGTTTTATATCTATTATCTGCTGTAATATTTCCTATGTTATAATTTGTTTGTCTCTGTCCCCTACTAGACTGAGTTTTTTCAGAGCAAGGATTTTTGTTTTATTTATCTTGGAACACCAGGGCCTAACTCATAGGTACTCAATAAGTGTTTGATAAATGTGTGAATAAATGTTTCAAGTAGGAGATGGACCCGGGTGACCTCTTAAGTTTCCTTCTGGTTTTGCTGTTTAAGATTCTATGAAAAGGTCTAGAAATAATTAGACATCGACAAAGGAAGAAATACTTAGAATATAAAAACATGAAATGGAAGGACAGTTACAGAATTGTTAAACACATATTAGCATTCTAGAGTGTACTTTCAAAAGGGAAATCGTTGAGACGGGTTAATTGAGTTTATATATAAGAAAGAAGGTTATGATTTGTCAACTGAGAAGTAATTTTTCTGGCTATGGAAAGATAACAGCTAAAATGAATCTTTCCAAAGCTAGAAAATGTGGCAGAGGAATATTGCAGCTAAACAAATTCATTAGAGCAGAAAGGTATTAAAAAAACATTTGAGGAAGTATGGTTAAATCATGGGAAACTAAACTCCCTTATTGAGAAGCCAGAAACTGATGAGACGTAAGGTGGAGGTTTTATTGTTGTACATGCTGTTGTTTGAAAGGATTGGAAGCTATATCTCCAACAGGAGCAAAGTATGAACCTTTAAAGAGCAGAATAGATACGCCTACTGAAAAAAGTGTTAATAGAAGAGTCTGTAAATGCAAGGAGGAAAGGTGAAGTAGAAATAGTAAAATGAAAGAATAAATGGATAAAAAGGAATAAAAGAATAAAATGAAAGAAGGTTTAGAAAGGACAAAATCACTTATAATGAGGGATGGGGAAGGATCCAAAACAATGATCCTAAGTAAGAAATTGAAAATAGATGGAAAATACGCAGGAAGCCTTAAAATACTAGAACTGGAATGGGCCTTGAGAGAATTTACAGCTGAAGACTGAAATCAGAGATTCTCTAAACAGTAGACCTCAAAGCCTAACCTGGTGCAGCATCAAGTGGCTGTCACCACACTCCCTGTCTCTGATCTTTGACAAAATGTTTTGGGGAGGAGAAGGTAGATGCGATTGGTCTGGTTGGTTCCTACTGTAGAGGCTTTATTATAGCACAGTGGGATGGAGAAAGCTTGCTGTTAAACACACACACACACACACACACACACACACACACACATCTGAGTAAGAATCCCAGCTCTGCCTCTTTTCAGCTGTTTGATCTTCAGCAAATTACTTACTGTCCCTAAAAGATATTCAGAAAGAACTCTATCCATGTAACTTCTCTTGTACATTTACCTGGGTTGATCATTAATTTTCCTTTTTTTTCCTTGCCTGTTCTTCATTTCTTTCTCTTTTTAAACTGCTTTCTAAGACATTTCATCAGCTTTATCTTCCAACCCTTTTACTAAGGTTTATATTCACCTTGTCATTTTTTTTTTGAATTGGAGTATAGTTGATTTATAGTGTGTTACAGGTGTAAAGAACAGTGATTCAGTTATACATGTATCTATCTACCATATATATATATTTTCTTTTTCACAGTCATTTCCATATAGGTTATTATAAAATATTGAGTATCATTTCTTGTGCTATATAGTAGGTTCTTGCTGATTGTCTATTTTATATATAGTAGTGTGTATATATGGGCTTCCCAGGTGGCGCTAGTGGTAAAGAACCTGTCTGCCAATGCAGGAGACGCAGGAGACACAGGTTTAATCCCTGGGTTGGGAAGATCCCCTGGAGGAGGAAATGGCAACCCACTTCACTATTCTTGCCTGGAAAAATTCCATGGACAGAGAGGCCTGGTAGGCTACATATGTTAATCCCGACCTCCTGATTTATTCCTCTCCTCGCCTTTCCTTCTTGATAGCTGAGTTGGTAAAGCATCCACCTGCAATCCCGGAGACCCTGGTTCGATTCCTGGGTCAGGAAGACCCGCTGGAGAAGGGAAAGGCTACCCACTCCAGTATTCTGGCCTAGAGAATTCCATGGACTGTATAGTCCATAGGGTCTCAAAGAGTCGGACACCACTGAGCAACTTTCACTTCACTTTCCCCTTTGATAACCATAAGTTTATTTTCTATGTCTGTCTCTTTCCATTTTGTAAGTAAGTTTATTATTATTATTATTTTTAGATTTCACATACAAGTGCCTCTGGTCATACTTTGAATTCCTAAGACCTCTTCCAGGGAATTCCCTGGCAGTCCAGTGGTTAGGGCTCTGTGCTTCTGTTGCAGGGGGCACAGGCTGGATCCCTGGTCGGGGAAGCTAAGATGCTGCAAGTCCTGTGGCACAGCCGACACAAAAGCAAAAACACAACAGCAAGAACTCTTCTATTTTCTCAAAAGTCTTTAAAAATTTCCTCTTCCTGTCTCATGGCTGCAATGTGTCCTCTGATTTCTCTGAGGATCTTAAATTTTCTTGGTAAAGTTTTTACCTGAGCTTCAGGAATCTTCTCTAAGGAACTAACCCTCCTGTCTTCTGCAGGGGTTGTGAAGTGACATTGTTTGGTTCTGCAGAGTTGGGGGGTGGGGGACAGAATCTGCAGGTCTGTCAGCATCTCAGGCTGACTTTGAACCAGTCATTCTGGTTTTAGCCACTCCTTCATCCCTACCTGTAGAGGTACCTGGCACCACAAATTCCCGAGCCTTTTTGGAGCTCTGTGGTATAAATTGAGTTGCCTCTCAGCTTTTTCTTTTTTTTTTTTCATTTTTTAAAATTTTTATTAGTTGCTAATTAGACGCTAATTACTTCACAACATTGCAGTGAGTTTTGTCATACATTGACACGAATCAGCCGTGGAGTTACATGTATTCCCCATCCCGATCCCCCCTCCCACTTCCCTCTCCACCCGATTCCTCTGGGTCTTCCCAGTGCAACAGGCCCGAGCACTTGTCTCATGCATCCCACCTGGGCTGGTGATCTGTTTCACTATAGATAATATACATGCTGTTCTCTCGAAACTTCCCACCCTCGCCTTCTCCCACAGAGTCCAAAAGTCTGTTCTGTACATCTGTGTCTCTTTTCCTGTTTTGCATATAGGGTTATCATTACCATCTTTCTAAATTCCATATATATGTGTTAGTATGCTGTAATGTTCTTTATCTTTCTGGCTTACTTCATTCTGTATAATGGGCTCCAGTTTCATTCATCTCATTAGAACTGATTCAAATGAATTGTTTTTAACGGCTGAGTAATATTCCATGGTGTATATGTACCACAGCTTCCTTATCCATTCATCTGCTGATGGGCATCTAGGTTGCTTTCATGTCCTAGTTATTATAAACAGTGCTGCGATGAACATTGGGGTGCACGTGTCTCTTTCAGATCTGGTTTCCTCAGTGTGTATGCCCAGAAGTGGGATTGCTGGGTCATATGGCAGTTCTATTTCCAGTTTTTTAAGGAATCTCCACACTGTTCTCCATAGTGGCTGTACTAGTTTGCATTCCCACCAACAGTGTAAGAGGGTTCCCTTTTCTCCACACCCTCTCCAGCATTTATTGTTTGTAGATTTTGGATAGCAGCCATCCTGACTGGCATGTAATGGTACCTCATTGTGGTTTTGATTTGCATTTCTCTGATAATGAGTGATGTTGAGCATCTTTTCATGTGTTTGTTAGCCATCTGTATGTCTTCTTTGGAGAAATGTCTGTTTAGTTCTTTGGCCCATTTTTGGATTGGGTCATTTATTTTTCTGGAATTGAGCTTCAGGAGTTGCTTGTATATTTTTGAGGTTAATCCTTTGTCTGTTGCTTCATTTGCTATTATTTTCTCCCAAGCTGAGGGCTGTCTTTTCACCTTACTTATAGTTTCCTTTGTTGTGCAAAAGCTTTTAAGTTTCATTAGGTCCCATTTGTTTATTTTTGCTTTTATTTCCAATATTCTGGGAGGTGGGTCATAGAGGGTCCTGCTGTGATTCATGTCGGAGAGTGTTTTGCCTATGTTCTCCTCTAGGAGTTTTATAGTTTCTGGTCTTACATTTAGATCTTTAATCCATTTTGAGTTTATTTTTGTGTATGGTTTTAGAAAATGTTCCAGTTTCATTCTTTTACAAGTGGTTGACCAGTTTTCCCAGCACCACTTGTTAAAGAGGTTGTCTTTTTTCCATTGTATATCCTTGCCTCCTTTGTCGAAGATAAGGTGTCCATAGGTTTGTGGATTTATCTCTGGGCTTTCTATTCTACCTCTCAGCTTTTTCTGCTGACGACTTAGGATACAAGTTTGCACTCCAACTAACTTGGTTACTATTTGTCTGCTCTCTGGTTTCCAAACTTTGCTGTTAATGTCTTCTCCCCTTTACAACATCCCCCCATCCTTATGCCTTTAAAAAATTCTTTTGCTATAATTTTATCAGGGTCTTGATGAGGGAGCAGAACTAAATATGCATTCAATGTGCCATCTTTAACCCAAAGTCTTTTAATTCTTCGTGTCTTTTGTATCCATTCTTTACATTTTAACCATCATCACATTGTACAGATTCTTAACACTTTATATCTAGGCTCCTTGCCTCTAGTATCTCCTCCCTTAGATTTGTCCTTTGGAATTCTGTATATTCACCTTTCCGGAAAATTGCATGGAGTACCTCACAGCTTTGAGTGTAAAAACCCTTCAGTTGCTTCCTGGTGTTGACAGGATAAAGTCTATATTCCTTAACTGGACATTCAAAGCCTTCCACAATCTAACTTCTGCCCATCTTTTCAACCTCATCATTTAGGTTTTCAGAAACACTCATGGGACTTCCCTGGTAGTCCAGTGGTTAAGATTCCATGCTCCCAATGCAGGGGGCCTAGGTTCAATCCCTGAATGGGGAACTAGATCCCACATGCAACAACTGAGACCCAGTGTAGCCAAATAAATAAATGTTAAAAAAGAGGAAGAGATAAATCCCTGTCAGAAACACTCACATCCATACCACTGAGACCCATACTCACCTGTAGCTGTGATTAAACTTGTCTGGAACATCTACAGGCATAGTAGCTGGGCTTGCCTGGTGAGTTATCCATTAGACTTAGGGGTTGACCTGCTGATTTTGAATGGTTAATTTAAACACTTTGTTTTATTTTGGGGGAAAATTTAAATTATTTTATTGTAAAAGTTATACAAAATAAACCATAAGCACACAGTTAAACTTTAAACAGAATTAAGCCAGTCCATAAAACATTTCAAATAAAAAAGTAATAAAAACCTTATCAGCTCATTTGAAATTATTCATCTTTAGATACATGATGGTTTATTTCCTAGATTTAGAATAGTGATCTCCATTACACTTAGTTAGGCTGTAAAATATTAAATACTATTTTTAAAAGACAGATTCTTTTAAAAGTTTATTTTATTTTATTTTTTTCCCCATTTATTTTTATTAGTTGGAGGCTAGTTACTTTACAATATTGTAGTGGTTTTTGCCATACATTGACATGAATCAGCCATGGATTCCCCATCCCGATCCCCGCTTCCACCTCCCTCCCCTTATTTTTTAAATTATGGAAGTATAACACATTTACAGGAGACTTGGAAAATACAAAACAAAGTTATATGTAGTTCCACTATATATTACAATTATTTTTTAAGTAGATAAATTAAGATTTTTAGGGGAACTTTCAATATCAAACTCTAAAACACTAATAGAATGAATAGACAGAAAAGTAGAAGGACATAGTAGACCTGAAAAGCAGTATGAACCAATTCAACATAATTAAGATGACAAAACCCACTACAATATTCTAAAGTAGTTAGCCTCCAAATAATAAAAATAAATGAAAAAAGAAGATTTATACAGTTTTTACATAGCAGCAGAACACAAATTCTATTCAAGTTCCATAGACTGTAAGTCAGGAGACACTGTAACATATCCAGGGACATAAGGTGCAAAAATTTCATGGTCTAAAGGTATTGAATTCATGTAGAGAAAAAACAGATTCTTATACTCAAGGATTAGCAAACACTTGCAAAGTGATCACCAAAATCTTTATTTGTCAACAAAATTGTAAATCCAGAATACAAAAATCTACTTGAAATAATCTAACCAAATACTAAATTACCTAAATGAGACTCAGTTTCTGAGGTGGTATCAAGAGGAAAAAAATCTTATTTACATACAAGTTTGTATACACAAGTAGGTTTTTGTCAATATATGTTTTAAAAATTTTTTATTGAAATATAGTTGAATTACAGTGTTGTGTTAATTTCTGTTGTACAGCAGAGTGATTCAGTCACACACACTCACACAGGTTTGGCCAAAAAGTTTGTTCAGATTTTTCCATGACATCTTAAATTCTCTTCATATTCTTTTTCCATTATGGTTATCACAGGATATTGAATATAGTCTTCTGTGCTATACAGTAGGACCTTGTTGTTTATTCATTCTGTGTATACCAGTTTGCATCTGCAAAACTCCCACTCCTACCGCCTCCCACCCCCACTTTGGCAAATATACTTTTTAAAAAAAAAATCAAACTGGCCACCATTCCCAAAAATACTTCTTACACTATGCTGGAATTTAAAAGGACTTTTAATAACTTTGAGCCCTATCTGCACTACTGTGAAACAGCTTTTAAGATTTCTCTACCTCCTGTACTGAAGGTAAAAAAAAAAAAGCTGAAAATGTCTGCATGATAGTAAACATTTCCCCCCATCACTTAGAGATATTAGAAATTGTATGGCAGAATCTTTGTTAGGAAGGCTCTGAAAAAAAAAGGGTGTGTAAGATAATTTTTAATGAACTTTCTTACAGGAAATCATTGTAAAACTCTTGGTTTTAATGAATACTTGTTTGACAAGAGGCTTCATATAGCCCATTTCAGTCTTGTATTCTAAAATCTGTTTTTAATATATGTATTTTCTTAATTGTGTTTTTTGCATATTGTTTTTCGATGGTATATTATTCCACACCTTATTTATTTTCTGCTAGGCTCTGGAGCTGCAAAGACGAGTGGGATGTAGAAATTATGTCCTGTAATAAACTGCTATCTTGTTATATATATGGTATTGAGTTTAAGCTCCAACTCAATAACTGGGTTTACACAGAATGATTTAATATTCTTCTAGGGTTTAATGTTCTAACATTCATATCAAGTATGTTTATAACATTTTCCTGAAATCATAACATTTTCTGATGGTTTTTCTACCCTAGTGTGGTCTTTGTTGACATCTTCATCATGAATTTAATTCTTTGGATTGAAGGGTCATCATCTGCTATCTCATTTGGTACCTTGATAGGAATCCTTGCATTGTGGTTTGGAATTTCAGTGCCATTAACATTTTTGGGTGCATATGTTGGAAGTTTCCAAAAGGTAAACTTTTAAAATACTGCTTTTAACCATTGAATGATGTCTGAAATAATACCTCGGTGTGAATAGACTATACAGGAAATGGAAGATGTACCATTGGAGAAAATGACAAAGAATAATCATTTAGGGATAAAATATTTTTTTTACAAACTTTAAATGAAAGATTGTAACACTTTAAAAGACATTCTTTAATGTATTTCACATTTTATGGGTTGTTTATATTTCCCTCTCTCTGATGGGCAAAATTTAAGATATATTATAGGAAGGCTGACTTTAAGAAAGTCAGAAAAATAATGAGATTATATAGTTGCGGGAAGAAAGCCAAGATACAATGCAAGAAATGGGTTCTGTTGATGGATTTTTTTTTTCGTTATGGTTTATCCCAGGATATTGAATATAGTTCCCTGTGTTATACAGTAGGATCTTGTTTATCCATTCTCTGTGCAATAGTTTGCATCTTCTCACCCAGTTTACAGATTTGAAGATAGCCTATTCAACATATAGGGAAAAGGAACAGTATACCAAAAAGACTAAATGAGGCCACACTACAAAAGGGTTGTATTGTGAGGACATAGTGTGAATTTGCAGGGGAGAAGTCAGACAAGACAAAACAGGAAGTGGAGTTCCACATAGAGCAGAAAAAGAAAAATTTCTGAAAACTATTGACAAATTTTCAGAGACAAATTATTAGACAAATTCTAAGAGAGAACTTTTTGACGTCATATATTATTTTACATTGAAACAGTCACTAGTAAGTTTTGTCCAATATCTCCCTTGAAATGTGTAAGGAAAGATAAACATCCTTATTGTTTAGCTGTGTCCTATCTAACATGGTGGCCACTCAACAACTATGGTTTTTGAGTACTTGGAATGTGGCTAGTCTGAATTATGTGCTGTAAGTATAAAATACACACTGGTTTTCAACCACTTAGAACAACAACAACAAGAGGAATGCAAAATATCTCGATTAATAATTTTTATATCGGTCACAAATGTAAATGATACTATCTGGGCATGTTAGATCATTAGATCAATTAAAATATATCAATAAATTGATTCCACCTTTTTAAAATGCACCTACGAAGAAACAAATACTGCATTTGTGGCTTGCATCATAGTTAGCACTGGTCTAGCCTTTGCCCATATAATTGCTCTTGAAAATGTTCAGATTCAAGATTGTGTATTGTGATGCTGTCTGTATAAATTTACTTCAGTTTTATTTCATTCTGATTTTCACTTGATTTATTTTCGAGCAGTTTGACTATCCAGTTAGTATAAACCTGATTCCTCGTCAGATTCCTCACCAGGCTTTCATTAGAAGACCATTTTTTAGTGTCATCATCGGTGGCGTTTTACCTTTTGGTTGTATTTTTATCCAACTGTTTTTTATTCTAAACAGCATTTGGTGAGTATCATATCTTCTTTTTTTTAGCTTATTTATTTTTAAATTGAAGGATAATTGCTTTACAGAATTTTGTTGTTTTCTTTCAAGCATCAACATGAATCAGCCATAGGTATTCATATCTTCTTAATCTCCAAAATATTAATTGTTAATAAATTAATTTTCCTATATGTCGAGGTTGAATTCTGGTATAGTAAGACTTCATGTGCTACCCTATTTTATCTAGGGAATAGCAATCTGACCCAAGGGAATTTCCTAGGAAACTAAGACTTAATTTACAACATTTTAAAGCCACTTTTGGATGGAAATGTCTATAAAGGTTTCCTTTTTGGAAATTAATAGCCTCTTTTTAATCCTTTCCAGGTGACTTAGAAAAGTTGGTCTCAAACCATACTTCTCTGAGACTTTGCAGGGGGTTGAGTAGGGATGTCCCTTGGAGGCAGGTACCTAAAGATGAAAGGGGCAGCTCTGATTTGTATCTGTTTTCCATACAGGCCTCCCGTGCAAGAGTTCATTTATTTTCTGTGCTAAAGATAACGTGAATAGCACTGATTTGGGGTCTTTATCTGTACTGAACTATAAGTAATGGTTTTCTATCTTCCTTTCTGTCAACTGTTATTTCTGCTGTCAGATGCCTTTTCCTTATAGCCTTACTCTTTTTATCTGCTACTTTTAATCTGTTATAATTTAAGAATTCTAATAACCAATATGGAGCTTGCCAGGTAGCTCAGTTGTAAAGAATCCGCCTGCCAGTGCAGGAGATGCAGGAACCTCAGGTTTGATCCCTGGGTCAGGAAGATCCCCCTGGAGGAGGAAATGGCAACCCACTCCAGTATTCTTGCCTGGAGAACCTCATGGACAGAGGACCCTGGTGGGCTACAGTCCATGGGGTCGCAAAGAGTTGTACACAAGCTGAGCACACACGCACCAATAACCAATATAGAAATGCATGTGAAGTAAGAACCAGTGCTCTCTGATTAAAGTGCTACAGTTTTAGTGCCCCTGCTTTGTGACAGCTATTTCAGTTGCTCCAAGTCCCTTTTTTTTTCTTACTTCTTGATTCTTGACAGCATTTTGGTTTTGGGAGCTGCCAAGTGGGATTTACTCTGGAAGGATTTTTGGAGATGGGGCAAATGCACAATAAAATAAAATGCAGTCACCAATTGTGCATGTTTATAACACTTTTGTCGCAAAAGAATCTTCTAGACAAAGCTTTGATGTCCTAGGAAATTAGGTTTAATCATAAACATTAATTGTACACCTTTTATAAACAGCACTGTATCAAAGTTGTTTGAAAGATAAGCAGTAAAATCTGTTACCTTGTCAGCAACTAAATATTTAACATGCTGCAAAAGAGATTATAGTAACCAAATTTTGCAGATGTTTTTGATGGGAAAGTATTTGTAAAGCAAAACTGAAAGATTCTTTGAAGTGTTAGTCGCTCAGTCGTGTCCGACTCTCTTTGCGACCCCATGGGCTGTGGCCCACCATGCTCCTCTGTCCATGGAATTCTCCAGGCAAGAATACTGGAGTGGGTTGCCATGCCCTTATTCAGGAGATCTTCCTGACCCAGGGATTGAACCCGGGTCTCTCATATCGCAGGCAGATTCTTTACTGTTTGAGCCAAGATTCTTTAGATGATTTAATTTTTGTTTCAATGAGAAACCAGGGTGTTGTTGTGTACAAGCACAAAGTGTACAACTTTGTATATATTTATGAACTCTAGACATGATTCTTCCCAACCCCCATCCTTCATCCTCACCCCCAGGTGTATATTTTACATGAGGTTTTAAAATGGAATATTGATCAGTTCACCAGTTTCTTCTCTTCAGAAGGCTTTTTGAAATGTCCATTTCTTATCCCAGTTTAGTCAGCTTGCTCTGTAATAATGAAAGGAATTACTTCATTCCTTTGAAGTTTGGCCTAAATGTAATCTACACACTGATATTTTTAAAGATGCATGTTTGAAAGTAGATTTCATGAATTATGTGTGTTGTGCTATAAAGACCAATTTGGAGAAGCTACCTGTTAATAGACCTCCAAAGACAAAATTTGATTCTGTGGTTTTCTGTTGTATAATATAGTTGCTGGTATTTTTGCCATTTGCAACTTTCCGTTTCTAAAGAGAAAACATGTTTTCAAATGTGTATAGAGAAAATTGATGGGTCTCAAGTGAACACTAAATTATAGGAGCAGACAAATATTGGTAAGTAGCAATACTGTTTCTGATGAGAGAGAACATGGCCAAATTCTGAAGCTGTGTAGGTGAGGGAATATACATATATGTTTGATACTACATGGATACTACATGGATTTGATGATATTACATGAATAGATGAAGTCTGGAATGAAAATATCAAGGTGAGAAAAGTGTGTGACAGTTTACTGTTTAGAGTTGGATGGATCTTTCTGTGTGTATCCTTAAGTTAAAGCTTATTTTAAAATTGTCATTTTTCTTTTCAGGTCTCATCAGATGTACATCATGTTTGGCTTCCTTTTCTTAGTCTTTATAATTCTTCTGATTACTTGTTCTGAAGCTACCATTCTGCTGTGTTATTTTCATTTGTGTTCTGAGGTAAAGACATAAGAAACTAATAATACATCTGAAGCTTTCTAAACTTGCATTATTAGAATTAGAAGTCTGTTGAGAAAGGGATTAAACTAAGTGTTAACTGCATGGTTTCTACAACTTGGGATCACTTTCATATTGTGTTTTCCTAATGACACATTTTGATTTTGATGTAGCTATCAAGTTAATGCTATGTTTTTATTTAAATTAATTTATTTTAGTTGGAGGCTAATTACTTTACAATATTGTAGTGGTTTTTGCCATACATTGATATGAATCAGCCAGGGGTTTACATGTGTTCCCCATCCTGAACCCCCCTCCCACCTCTCTCCCCATCCCATCCCTCTGGATCATCCCAGTGCACCAGCCCTTGCATTGAACGTGGACTGGCGATCTGTTTCATATATGATAATGTACATGTTTCAATGCTATTCTCTCAGATCTTCACACTCTCCTTCTCCCACAGAGTCCAAAAGACTGTTCTATACATCTGTGTCTCTTTTGCTGTCTCGCATATAGGGTTATTGTTACCATCTTTCCAAATTCCATATATATGTGTTAGTATACTGTATTGGTGTTTTTCTTTCTGGCTTACTTCACTCTGTATAATAGGCTCCAGTTTCATCCACCTCATTAGAACTGATTCAAATGTACTCTTTTTAATGTCTGAGTAATATTCCATTGTGTATATGTACCATAGCTTTCTTATCCATTCATCTGCTGATGGACATCTAGGTTGCTTCCATGTCCTGGCTATTATAAACAGTAAACTGCAGTGAATATTAGGATATACATGTCTCTTTCAATTCTGGTTTCCTTGGTGTGTATGCCCAGCAGTGGGATTGCTGGGTCATATGGCAGTTCTATTTCCAGGTTTTTAAGGAATCTCCACACTGTTCTCCATAGTGGCTGTACTGGTTTGCATTCCCACCAACAGTAAGAAGGTTCCATTTTCTCCACACCCTCTCCAGCATTTATTGCTTGTAGATTTTTGGATAGCAGCCATTTTGACTGGCGTAAGATGGTACCTCATTGTGGTTTTGTTTTGCATTTCTCTGATAATGAGTGATGTTGAGCATCTTTTCATGTGTTTGTTAGCCATCTGTATGTCTTCTTTGGAGAAATGTCTGTTTAGTTCTTTGGCCCATTTTTTGATTGGGTCATTTATTTTTCTGGAGTTGAGCTGCAGGAATTGCTTGTATATTTTTGAGATTGTTTGTCCATTGTTTCATTTGCTATCATTTTCTCCCATTCTGAAGGCTGTCTTTTCACCTTGCTTATAGTTTTCTTTGTTGTGCAAAAGCTTTTAAGTTTAATAAGGTCTCATTTGTTTATTTTTGCTTTTATTTCCAATACACTGGGAGGTAGGTCATAGAGGATCCTGCTGTGATTCATGTCAGAGAGTGTTTTGCCTATGTTTTCCTCTAGGAGTTTTATAGTTTCTGGTCTTATGTTTAGATCTTTAATCCATTTTGAGTTTATTTTTGTGTATGGTTTTAGAAAGTGTTCTAGTTTCATTCTTTTACAAGTGGTTGACCAGTTTTCCCAGCACCACTTGTTAAGGAGATTGTCTTTTCTCCACTGTATATTCTTGCCTCCTTTGTCAAAGATAAGGTGTTCATAAGGTGTGTGGATTTATCTCTGGGCTTTCTATTTTGTTTCATAGATCTATATTTCTGTCTTTGTGCCAGTCCCATACTGTCTTGATGACTGTAGCTTTGTAGTAGAGCCTGAAGTCAGGCAGGTTGATTCATCCAGTTCCATTCTTCTTTCTCAAGATTGCTTTGGCTATTCAAGGTTTTATTGTATTTCCATAAAAATTGTGAAATTATTTGTTCTAGTTCTTTGAAAAATACTGTTGGTAGCTTGATAGGGATTGCATTGAATCTACAGACTGCTTTGGGTAGTATAGTCATTTTCACTATATTGATTCTTCCAATCCATGAACATGGCATATTTCTCCATCTATTTGTGTTTTCTTTTATTTCTTTCATCATTAGGTTAATGCTACTTTGATAGAAAGTTTTCAACAGAAAGCAGTTTCTCTCTGGCTAGTTACTATAATTTCTGTGTAGTATTCAGTTAACATAGAAAAACGTAGGGAACTGATTTGATAGTTCAGACATAAACGATCTGATTTGATGATGTTTTCTTTTTAACAATTAACATTTTCTTGTAGCTTAGGCCAGGATTATATTTTATGGGCTTGAGGTTGCTGGTAAAGGTTGCTTTCTTTTTGTTGTTTTGGTTGCCATGGACATAAATAATTCTTTTTACCCAATGCCACCCTCAATTTTTCCTAAGGTCATTTTGAATAACTGAGCTAGTGGTGAACATATTTTCTTATATCCCCTAGATCCCTCTTATTTTGGTAATTTAATGTGACTTTCTAAAGGTGACAAGAGAGTTTAGGGAATGATTATTATATACATGATATCTTAGAGCATTTTTTTCTGAGCTATAGGAATTAAAGTAAAAGATATATCATTATCTACATATTATACTTAGGTAAGTATATACTTAAGTATATACTTATGTATGCATATACTTAGAATGAGTGAATACTCATTCATTCTATGATACATTTTGTCATAGGAATTCTGTAACAATCATTAATAAAACATTAATAGGCATTAGATATATATATATGTGTGTATATATATATATACACACATATGTGTCTTAGAAAGGTTTGAGGGCCCCCAAAACCATCCACATATTTGGTGACTCACTAGAAGGACTCATGAGACTCAGCATATAGACATCTTCTTGGCTAGGGTTTGTTACAGCAAAAGGATGCACAACAGGATCAGTAAGGGAAATAGACACAGATGGAACCTGGAAAAAAAACCCATGTGCAGTCTTCCTGTGTTTTCTCTCCCTCATGAGGGGACACACCAAGCGTGCTCCTTCTGCAGCAGTAAAAAATGCAGTAGTATATGTGTAGTGTGTCTGCCCAGGGAAGTCCACAAGAGACTCAATAGCCAAGGCTTTTATTGGGAGCTAGTCACATAGGCACACTCTGCCTAACAACTCCAAACTTTTCAGACACTCTAAAGGAAAGCACATGTTCACCATGAATCACATAGTTTGTACAGTCTAGGTATAGAAAACCAGTCTTATCAGTCAGGGAATGATTAAATGCTAAATTCCCAGGTATTAAGCCAAGAGTCAACCTTGTAAGCAGACTTTTTTTTTTTTTTTTTTGCAAGCAGACCTTTCTAAAGATGGCAACCTCAGACCTGCTATGTTAACTCTTTTCTGCACAGTTTATCCCCTTGGCCCTTGACCATGGTGCTTTTATGGTAATTTTATTATCAGAAAGAACCCATAGGCAGGGTGAGACTAACCTGATTATTGACCTCTGTCATGCCTCCATGGATCATGAATTTAGCCAGTTAAAATAATTCCCATTAACCATAAAGGTCTATCTTAAACAAACAAACTTATAGAAAAAGAGAGCAGACTTGTGGTTACCAGAGGCAAGGGTTAGGGGGAGGGAGAATTGGATGAAGTGGTTGAAAGGTACAAACTTGCAGTTATAGGATAAACAAGTACTAGGGATGTAATGTACAACATGATAAATATAATTGACACTGCTGTGTGCTCTTTATGACTGTTGTTAAGATAGTAAATCCTAAGAGTTCTCATCACAAGGAAAAATATATTTTTCTCTATTTCTTTAATTTTGTATCTATATAAGATGATGGATGTTCAGTAAAATTACTGTGATAATCATTTCATGATAAGTTAAGTCAAATCATTATATTGTACACCTTAAAATTAGACAATGCTGTATATCAATTATATCTCAATAAAACTGTAAGGGGGGAAAAAGATCTATCTTAAATTTCTCTACTAACCTTTTTTGACCTGAACCGAGGCATCAATTCAGGCCCAGCACAACTCTGGCCAGTAAATTGAAGCTGACCTGAAAGCCTTCCAGGGCTGAGGCAGTGTCTAGAGAGAAAGGATATGCATATTAGAAGTACAGTCCCTGAGGGCACACATAGTCCCCCTGGAAACCAAGAGTTTATCATTGTGAGGGCGCCTCAAGCAGGATGTACATTAGTCAGACAGTACATATGAAATTAAATTTCTTCTGAAACTTCCTCTTTTATTTCTTTTAGTCCACAATCCTATAGAGCCTATTTTATGTTGCCTTTTATTATAATTACTAACCCATGTATAGTTAGAGTTTCATCTAAAAAGTTGTTTTTTCTACCTCTTCTCATAGGATTATCATTGGTGGTGGAGAGCCTTTCTTACCAGCAGTTTTACAGCTGTTTATTTTTTTGCTTATGCAGTTTACTACTTCTTCGCCGAACTTAAAATCACAGGCATTGCAAGCACCATTTTGTACTTTGGGTACACGATGATCATGGTCTTGATTTTTTTCCTATTCACCGGTAAGCACAGAATTACATTTTGTGTATTTTGGATTCTCTAAAGAGACTTGGAGATAGCCGTAATATAATAAGCATCAATTAACAATTAATGGAAGGAAGAGGGAACAAAGTCATCATGTTCATTTCTATGCTTTGGGGATAAAAGATTGCAAGGCCTGGGGAGCTGGAGGGACCTTATGTACTTAGCTGCAAGACCGTCCCTTGTGAATGTTTTTAAACAGTAGGGATGTGTTCCAAAGCACAGTAAGGGTTGTGTGTAATCACTTTTGAATTCCTTCCAGGCATAAAAAATTAACTGACTTGAATAACTTTTAAATTAGTAAAATTAGATTAAGTCAATATAAGCAATTATAGGTGAGGAACAAGATGGATACTTCTTAGGATTACTCATTTGGGATTGTTATTTTGGTTCAGATGTGATGGAAATTCTTGTTTAGATAAATGCTTAAAGCAGGTGAAAAAATGGCATTGTTTCTAAAATGATCCCATTGGAGAAATAATGAATTTGGAGAGCTTTATGCCCTTACCAGCCCAAGGGAAGCAGTGGTCCACCTTTACCTGCCTCACTTTTTAAGTTCTGGTTTTAGCTTAAGTCACATTATTTGTGTAGGTCAGTTGGGAACATTTCAAGCATTTTCCTATGCTTTTAACCCTCCAGGTTCAACAAATATTCAAAAATTAACAATGAAAATTTGTCGGAAATCAAAGCCTTAAGACACATGCAAACATTATCTGAGAAACTGGGCATCTTGGTGGTGACTTCTTTCTGTCCTTTTTGTGTACCTGCTGCTCTTAACTCTTCAGTAAGGAGAAGACTGTGCAGGCCTCCTCTCATCTCTCAGTTCTATTTAGGAAATTCCCTGGTGGTCCAGTGGTTGGGACTCCATGCTTCCACTTCTACTACAGGGAGCCTGAGTTCCATTCCTGGTGGGGGAACTAAAAAAATGAGTTCTATTTAAAACCGAAGGCCTGACAGTGTCTCACTATTCTAGTCTAATGAGCCTCCTCATGTTTGCTTCTGAGGTTTTTAAACTTTTTACTGAAATATGCCTGCAGAAAAATGCACACATCATAAGTGTACAGCATTGAATACACTCTGTAACTGACAGCCATGTTAATAAAAAGTACGTGATCCATGGACCCAAAGCCTCTGTTGGGCATCTTTCCACTCATATTCCCCAAAGGCAACCACTATCCTGACTTTTAACAGCATCAGTTAACTTGCCCTGTTTTTGAATTGTAGGTTAATGGAATCATACAAGACATAGTCTTCTATGTCTGGCTTCTTTTAGGTCAGGTTTCTTTTTCCCCAGATTGTTTGTGAATTTCACCCATATTGCTGTGTGTACACTGCCCACAGTGTCTTGTTTTGGATTTCTCTCCTTGTAAATTACTGGCTTTTCTATTTGTGTAATGTGCAGTTGAATGGATTGAGTGCAGTGATTTCAGGCTAATGTTTTCTTCATTACCTAACATTTTGACTCAGGCTACCTTTTTCTGGGAGTCTTATATTACCACTAGCTTCTTTCAAAAGTGAAATGTCATCCCAAATGGTTCCATTGCTGACAAACATCTATGCCCATTGGTAGTCTCCACCACTTAAATTGCTTCTGTCACTAATATCTGACTCTGCAAGGTTCTCAGTGGTCTCTTGCAAAAACCTAATGGCCGTTCCCTGGTCTCCATCCTCCCTGGCTTCTTGGTCAAACACTATTCCACACCCATTCTGTGAAATTCTTCCTAGCAAGATTGGCATTCTTCTTCCTGTGCCGAATTGTGAATTCTTTTGTTTCCCTCCCTCTTCTTGTCACCTAACTCTAGGCTTTATTGAGGGTTCCACCTTCAGCATTTCAGTCCTTTCTGCACTCTCCCTTTTAGAGTTTATTTAGTCCCAGGGCTTCATTTATCTCCTTAGTGCTGACAGTTCCCAAATCTCTGTCTCTAGCCATAACCTCTCTTCACGTATATTCTGAACATTTGCATGTCATGTTGGTTCATGCCCCAGAAAGTGAATCTAGCACTTCTCCCCCACCCACTGATTCATCTGAATTTCTCTCTCTCTTTGACCCTCATCTCTAATCTCTGATCTCCTTGGCTTATTTTG
Organism: Muntiacus reevesi; assembly: GCF_963930625.1. Classification (NCBI taxonomy): domain Eukaryota; kingdom Metazoa; phylum Chordata; class Mammalia; order Artiodactyla; family Cervidae; genus Muntiacus; species Muntiacus reevesi. The sequence continues at coordinate 115,255,571 of NC_089271.1, read as the reverse complement.
CATGAATTCTTAACATAGCCCTTCCATGCTTTATGGACTTCCCTGATAGCTCAGTTGGTAAAGAATCTGCCTGCAATGCAGGAGACCCCAGTTCGACTCCTGGGTTGGGAAGACTGGCTGGAGAAGGGATAGGCTACCCACTCCAGTATTCTTGGGCCTCCCTGGTAATTCAGCTGGTAAAGAATCCACCTGCAGTGAGGGAGACCTGGGTTCAATCCCTGGCTTGGGAAGATCCCCTGGAGAAGGGAAAGGCTACCCACTCCAGTATTCTGGCCTGGAGAATTCCCTGGACTGTATTAGTCCATGGGGTCACAAAGAGTCGGACATGACTGAGCGACTTTCACTTTCATTTTTCCATGCTTTATAGTTAATCACAGCCTCCCTATTTATTCTTCAGAAACTTCTTTTTCTGTCTTACACAGCGCTAGACTCTGGGCTAGGTGCTGGGAACACAGTGGTGAACAAAACAGGTAAAGGCCCCTGCTTTTGTGGATGTTATATGTTAATAGATGGCAGACAAAGAAGGAATTAGGGTTTGATGAACTTTGTGAAAGAAATGATATGAAAGAAGAGGTGGATAATCAAGTGTTTCAAACAGGTGACAGCATGTTAAAAAATTCTGAAGTAGGAAGGAATTTGACATCTTCAGAGAGCACGGAGTTCACAATGGCAAGGGGGGCGGGATTTCACTAGGTGGCAATAGTGATGTTAGAGATGTAAGGAACTGGCAGATCTTACCAAGGTCTCAAAAACTCTACTAAGGAATTTAGATTTTATTGTTGGAGTGATGGGACGTTGAGGGGGTTTAAATGTGATAATTTCATTCATCTTATTAGAAAACTTTCATAGTGCCATACTTCCTTATCAAGATCTAAACTTACCTTGGTGTCTGGGCTCCTGTTCTGCCTGCTCCGTGTATTTTCTAAATCTCTTAAACTGAACCATTTATTGAGTTCAGGTGTGTATCCTCCTGATTTTTTTTTTTGTTTGTTTAGCATGTTTCTCCACCTAACTTGGAATCTTCTTGAGAACAGGGACCACACAAATTATGCCTATTTTCTATCCTTCATAGTGCTAAGCACATGGTTCTTCTTGAATTACATAGTGTATGAAAGAGAGTAGATACCCTTATGGAATAATGTTTCCATATCTATTTTACTTTAAAAAATTTTTTAGATTGAAGTGTAATTGATATACAACATTTTATTAGTTTCTGGTGTACAACACAATGACTCTATATTTGTATATATTATCAATGATTACCATAATGTCTAGTTGACATCTGTCATACACAGTTACAAAATGTTTGCAATCAATGAGAACTTTTAAGGTTTATTCTCTTAGCAACTTTTAAATACTAATAAGTATAGTATTATTATTTATAATCACCATGCTGTGCATCATATCCCTATGACTTATTTATTTCGTAACTAGAAATTTGAACTTTTGACCACCTTCACCCATTTTGGCCACACTCTCTTATTTTTTTCCATTTATTTTTATTAGTTGGAGGCTAATTACTTTACAATATTGTAGTGGTTTTTGCCATACATTGACATGAATCAGCCATGGATTTACATGTGTTCCCCATCCTGATCCCCTCTCCCACCTCCCTCCCCATCCCATCCCTCTGGGTCTTCCCAGTGCACCAGCCCTGAGCACTGTCTCATGCATCCAACCTGGACTGGCGATCTTTTTCACCCTTGATAATATACATGTTTCAATGCTATTCTCTCAGATCATCCCACCCTCGCCTTCTCCCACAGAGTCCAAAAGTCTGTTCTATACATCTGTGTCTCTTTTTCTGTCCTGCATATAAGGGTTATCATTACCATCTTTTTAAATTCCATATATATGCGTTAGTATACTGTATTGGTGTTTATCTTTCTGGTTTACTTTGGATGAAACTGGAGCGCATTATACAGAGTGAAGTTTGCCCACATTCTTATCTCTATCCCCCAGCCTCTGGAAACCACCAGTCTGTTCTCTGTATCTATGAGCTTGGTGTTTTATTTTTTTAAGATTCCACATGTAAGTGAGAGCATGCAGTATTTGTCTTTCTTTGTCTAACTTATTTCACTTACCATAATGCCCTCAAAGTCCATCCATGTTGTCAGAAAAAGCAGGATTGTATTTTTTATGGCTGAATAATATTCCATTGTGTGCATATACCACATTTTCTCTATCCATTTATACATCAGCAGACACTTAGGTTGTTTTCATATCTTGGCTACTGTAAATGACACTGCAGTGAACATGGTGTACATGGCTTTTTTTCTGTAAGTGTTTTCATTTTCTTTGGATAAATACCCAGAAGTCAAATTTCTGGATCATATGGTAATTCTATTTTTAATTTTTTTAGGAACCTCCATACCATTTTCCATAGTGGCTATACCAATGTATATTCCTATTAACAGTGCACAGGGTCCCCTTTCCTCCACATCCTTGCTAACACTTTTTATTTCTTGTGTTTTTGATAATTGTCATTCTAACAGGTGTGAGATGGTATCTCATTGTGGTTTTGATTTGCATTTCCCTGATGATTAGTGCTACTGAGCATCTTTTCATGTACTTTTCGGCCTTCTGTATGTCTTCTTTGGAAAAATGTCTATTCAGATCTTCTGCTCACTTTTTGGTAATAAATTGCATACATCTATAGTAACAGGGGGAGAAGGAAATGGCAACCCACTCCAGTATTCTTGCCTAGAGAATCCCATGGACATAGGAGCCTGGTGGGCTGTTGTCCATAGGGTTGCACAAAGTTGGACATGACTGAAGTGACTTAGTGTGCATGCATGCATTGGAGAAGGAAATGGCAACCCACTCCTGTGTTTTTACCTGGAGAATCCCAGGGACAGAGGAGCCTGGTGGGCTGCCATCTATGGGGTCGCACAGAGTTGGACACGACTGAAGTGACTTAGCAGCAGCAGCAGCATAGTAACAGGCCTAAAATCTTTCTGGAGGGTGTATATATTTTTTCCTTTCCAGTTTTATTCAGATTTTTTATTGAGGTATAGCTGACATACAGCCCTGTATAAGTTTCAGGTATACAGCATAATTATTTGACTTTCATGCATCATGAAATGATGACCACAGTTATCATGAACATTGACCACTTGAACATTTATATCAATGAGCATTTATATCATACAGATACAAAGTTAACGAAATAGAAAAATTTTTTTCTTCTGAGAACTCTTAGGATTTACTCTCAACAACTTTCATATATAATGTACAACAGTATTAATTACACTTACCATGTTTTACATTATATTTAGTACTTATTTATTTTATAACTGAAACTTTGTATCTTTTGACTGCCTTCAACCAATTCCTCTTCCCCTATCCCTCACATCTAGTAACTACAAATCTGATCTCTTTTTCTATGAATTTGTTTGTTTCTTTGTTGAAATATAATTGACCTACAACACTATGTTAGTTCTTGATATACAACAGTGATTTGGTATTTCTGTCCATTTCAAAATGATCACCATGATAAGTCTAGCTACCATCTGTCACCATACAAAGATACTGCATAACCATTGACTATATTCCCCATACTGTACAGTTCATCCCATGACTTATTTATTTTGTAACTGGGATTTTGTATCTCTTAATATCCCTCACCTGTTTCACTCCTCCCCCCTCCCCCCTACCCCCAGCAACCACCTGTTTGTTCTCTAAATCCATGACTCTGTTTCTATTTTGTTATGTTTGTTCAATTGTTCTGTGTTTTAGATTCCATGTACAAATGAAATCATACGGTATTTGTTTTTCTCTGTCTGACTTCTTTTACTTAGCATAATACCCTGTGGGTCCATCTATGTTGTCCCAAATGGTTAAATGACAAGATTTCATTCTTTTTTAATGTCTGAGTTATATATATATATATAATATGTGTGTATTATGTATATATATATATATCTATGTGTTATATATATTATGTATATATATGTATCTATGTATATAAATGTATCTACACACACATATACCACATCCTCTATTGATAAACACTTAGGTTGCCTCCATATCTTGGCTGTTGTAAATGAGGCTTTAGTGAGCATACGGGTTCATATAGCTTGAATTAGTGTTTTTGTATTCTTCAGATAAATATTCAGGAGTGGAATTGCTGGATCTTGTGGTAAATCTATTTTCAATTTTTCAAGAATCTGCATAGTGTTTCCATAGTGGCTGCACCAGTTTACATTCCCACCAACAGTGTAGAAGGGCTCCTTTTTTTTGCACACCCTCTCCAGCATTTGTTATTTGTAGACTTTTTAATGATGGTCATTTTGACTATTGTGAGGTTATACTTCATTGTAGTTTTGAGTTTTTAAATTAATTTTTATTGGAAAATAGTTGATTTGCAATGTTGTATTAGTTACAGGTGTACAGCAAAGTGAATCAGTTATACAGATACGTATATCCCCTCTTTTTTAGATTTTTTCCCCTATATAGGCTATTACAGATTATTGAGTAGAGTTCCCTGTGATATACAGTAGGTCCTTATTTGTTAACATATTTTGTATATAATAGTGTGTATATGTCAATCCCAATCTTCCAGTTTATTCCCCTCCACCCCCTGGTAAGCATAAATTTATTTTCTACATCTGTGTCTCTTTCTGTTTTGTAGATAAGTTTATTTCTACCCTTTTTTTAAGATTCCACATATAAGTGATATCATGTGCTGTTTGTTGTCCTCTGACTTCTTTACTCAGTATGACAGTCTCTAGGTCCATCTGTGTTGCTGCATATGGCATTATTTCGTTCTTTTTTATGGTTGAATAATATTCTATTGTATATATAGTACCACATCTTCTTTATCCATTCATCGTTTATGGGCACTTGGGTTGTTTCTATGTCTGGCTATTGTAAATAGTGCTGCAATGAACATTGGGGTGCTTATATCTTTTCGAATTATGGTTTCTCCAGATATATGATATATGCCCAGGAGTGGGATTGCAGGATCATATGGTAGCTCTATTTTTAGTTTTTTAAGGAACCTCCATACTGTTCTCCATAGTGGCTGTACCAGTTTATATTCCCACTAAAGGTATAGGTGGGTCCCTCTACTCCATACCCTCTCTAGCATTTATTGTTTATAGACTTTTTGATGATGGTCGTTCTGACTGGTGTGAGGTGATTCCTCTTTGTAGTTTTGATTTGCATTTCTCTAATCATTAGTGATGTTGAGAATCTTTACATGGGCCTCTTGGCCATCTTTATGTCTTCTTTGGAGCAATGACTATTTAGATCTTCTGCCCATTTTTTTTTGGATTGGGTGGTTTGTTTTTTTTGATATTGAGCTGCATGAACTATTAGTATATTTTGGAGATGGCATATGAGCCCTTAAGAGCCAAACTTCAGTTTGTATCAGCTGCTTGGGTCTCATGGGTGTGAGCTCCATGGTTTTTCAAAACCCAGTGTCTGGAGAGTTTATTTCTCAGGTGCCAGTCTTAAAGGTTGGAGTGTCTGATGTAGGGCATGAACCCTTTGGTCCTCAGAAAGAAGCTCCAGGTTTTGGATTCCCTCCCAATTGTGTATCACCATGCTGGACTTGGGGTTTATGGTGAGATCATTGTCTCAGCCTTTCCTACCCACTCTGATGCAGTTTCCCCTCTAATTTGTCCCTTGTGAAGATGTTGCTCTGCCAGGTTTTTTTCAGAGGAATTTGTTCCATGTATTGCTGTAGGTTTGGTGTGTCTATGGGAGGAGGTGAGTTTAGGATCTTCCTATGTCCCTGTCTTGAATCAGAGCAAATTATTTTTCATGGTGGGGGGTGGGGAGAGGAAAAGAGATCTCCATATCTATTTTAAAATTAAATCATGAAAAACCTCCAAAGTAAATCCTAGTTATCGTTCATATCAGGAAAAAAATTTAAATCGTAAAGTGTGCTTTGGACATCAATTTTCTACAACTGTTCTTTAAGAAGCCCTTTCTGCCTAAGACTCTTGAATGGCATCTCTGTATTCTATTTCACCACTATATTTTGAGGTTCACAGCAGGAAGCAAGGCTTATTGCCTCTGCTCATGGTGTCTCACTTTTGAGGAAGACATTCTTAATGAAATAATTAGTCTTAAGAATATAGATGTACACAAAAGTACAGTTCTTAATTGCTGATTACTCTTTCTTGCTACAGGCAGATCTTTCTGAGAGTGAATTTTTTAAATGAGAACCTTAAAATTAGCAATATCTACTCGTGTAAAAATTACTGAAGAATTTTACACTAACTTAGAATAATTATGCATTCATCCAAATTTCTTTCTTGTGGTCACCACATTCCTCTTTGGTATTTGAATTCATCCATGGCATCATAATGGAAGTACAGGACCTCATAGCTTTTCAATATTGAGTATGTTCCTATATATCCTTTATATTTGCCACTTTTATGGCTGTTTAATCTGTTGAGAAGATTACTTAACTGTTTCTTCACTGTTGAACCCCCCCACCACCTCCCCCCACTTTGAATTATTTCGTTAGGATAGTCTGTGAAATGGGATGACCGGGTCAAAAAGCATAAATATTTTTATGGCTCTTTATGCTTTTCTGGCATCAGCAGAGTTGTATCGTTTTCCCTACAGCCTTGGCTGGCATTGAGTATTATTTTAACAGAAATAATAACCAACTCCCCCCAAAATGATTTTCTTTTTTGTTAACTCAGTATGTCTAAAATGGCACCCCATTGTTTTCTTCCTCTCAGTTTTTGAGGCAAAGGAAATGATGTGCATTGTGGCTGGTGTTCCTCTACTCAATTTTCAGTACATAGCACACTAACAGATGTGTTAATAACATTTTGAAATAGAATTCAAAGAACAGGCAGAAGGATAAGCCACACTATACCAATAATGTCACCAACGGGTACCAGGAGAGAAATGTTACATTGTAGAGACAAAGATAAACTTCAGTTCAAGTTGGGTGACTTGTCCCAAATCCTAACTAGTTTCAGTATAACTAGTTTAACCAGCTGTTAAGAAACCAGCTATTAAAGAAATGAAGTCTATGCGTGACCAAGTAGGCTGTGATATCTTCTAATAAGAGTTTATGGTTTAATATAAATCCTGGTTGGCATTACCATGGGTAGCAAATTAAATATTTTATATAAATGTTTGCATTTAGCCACAGTCTATTACTCCTGAGCAGTGGTTCTCAACCAGGGACAGATTTATCCCCTTATAGGACATTTAGCAATATCTGGAGACAGTTTTGATTGTCACGACTGGGATGGGAGGATGCTAATGACATCTAGTGGGTAGAGGCCAAGGATGGTGCTAAAGATCCTATGATGTACAACAAAGAATTATCTGGCCCAAAATGTTAATAGTACTGTAAGAAATACTATTTTTGAACCTCACTTTTACCTGGGAGTTAATGCTATTTTCCAAATATAGTTTTGTTCATCTCAAGAGAACATGTTTAGAATCAGCGACTTTGAATCAGCAATCACTGTGCAGTGATTGAAGCCAGTGTGATGCAGAGTTTCTAAGACCCAGAAGTATCAGCCAAGTTTAGAGTGCTTTTCCGTTGGCTTTCTCACTAAGTGTCTATGCTTTAAACATATTTTTATTCATTAAAAGAAGCAAATAAAGTTCAGTATATTTTGAGAGTGTCTACTGTATAATATTTTTGTCACTAAATTGAAGTGAAAAATGTTCTCACACAGTGCATGATGAAATAAACTATACTGAAGGAAAAGTCCAATTATCTTAATGTACAAATATTAGCTATAGTGGTTCTTTTGTGCTTTATTATACCAAATTGTCTCTGTCTTATTAAAAATTTAAATTCTAAAGGACAAAAGATCAGAAAGGAATAAAGATGTATTAATGCTAATTGTTAAGCAGCCAACAAATATTTACTAAACTTTTTATGGGCTTGGCAAGGTGCTTACAGGGAATATGAAAACATAAGATATAATACTATTTATTTCTTATTGAGTCAATTATGTGTCAACTATTAACATACATTTATCTCAATTTTCACCTAACTGTCTAACTATTGTGAGGTGTAAGTCATATTACTCCTATTGCATGGATGAAGAACTGAGGTCCAGAGAGATTAAGTGACTTGTTCAAGGTCACTTAGCTAGCTTAGTCTGGGAGCTATGATTCATTCAAATCCTAGTTGGTCTGACTCCATAGTTTATTCTTTTTTTTGTTTGTTTATTCTCTTAAATACAACTCATCCTCCTTAAGAAAGAGATACTTTCCTTAAGCTAGGGCCAAACCAACCACCAAATGATGCCTGTGAAATCTCCTCTGTGGCCTTCTGTTAGATCTGGTGGACTTCCTGTAATTGGGAGAATGAAGACAGGTGCATGTACCTAAAGCCATAAAACATCACCCTCAGGGGTAGATGATGATAACAGCCAATTCCAAGTCTTTTCCATGCTCTTTCAACCCTTCCAGCCCTTCTTAAAAAAATAAAGGCACACTCTTCCAATTTTTCCACATTATTCTAGAATACAGGGAGTCAAGGCCAGTATAATCTTTGGGATAATTCTATTACCTCTTCAATCCCAGCTCATTTTTATTTCAGCTTATATTTATGGACCAAAATGCCGGGTGCTATTGGAATGAACAGGACATAGTGTTCTCTATTTTCAAGAATATTGAGAACCTCAAGGTCTTAACATTTTTTCCCAGTACAGGTAGTTACAGACCTATTCTAACTCTGGGCCCTGTGGTAGCTAGTATTCTTCTAGTTTCAAGTATCATACTAAAAATTTCAAAGGAAGGGAAGTATTCCTTTTCCTTATGCTCAGTTGCTAAGTTGTGTCCGACTCTTCGAGGCCTCATGGACTGTAGCTGACCAGGCTCCTCTGTCTGTGGAATTCTTGAGGCAAGAATACTGGAGTGGGTAGCCATTCCCTTCTCCAGGAGATCTTCCTGACCCATGGATCAAACCTGTGTCTCCTGCACTGCAGGCAGATTCTTTATCACTGAGCCACCAGGGAAACCCAAGCATTTAATAAATAACAGCTATTGTCATTATTATAATCATCATCATCATTTTCTTGGTCATGAAGGTATTTGTTCATATCTCTGACTAAACTAAACCGACTAAAACCAATAAATCTGATGCCCAGGGCCTATCCTAAAGCCTCTGAATCAGAATCCTTGCTTATCTGTATTTTAAATTGCTTAACAAGTTTGTGATACTCTCCAGGGTTTAAGTACCTTTGCTATGGGAAGCTATTTAAAGTTTGTAAGTAGGGGCTGGGCAATCAAATTTGTGTTTTGGAAATATCACAATCACTCTGATAGAGTGGAGAATTGATTTGAGAGGGAGACTAGCCATAAAGACAAGCCAAGAGAGTTTTGTAGATGAGAGATTTAGTGAGTATGACTTAAGACCCAATGGCTATGGAGATGGACAGATGGATGGAGGGGACAGATTCAGAAAATTCCCATAAAAAGCAACATCAATCATGTTCTAGAAGTGATAAGAAAGTTTTTAGAGAAAAGATCCTAGAAAACATTATTTTATTATTGACAGAGCATTGAGCTTGGAAAGTAAGCATAAATTAATCAAGGAATCAGTGAAAACTATATTTACCATCTCTGATTTTTATTTTTATAAGTTATACAATTATGCAAATGTGAGTATAAAATATGTTTATAAATTATATTAAATTCTCTATTAAGAGTTTCTGCATTAAACACAGAAACAAAAAATGTCACGGATTACCAATTGAGAGGGGACTTTTCTGGTTTATTCTGTATCATGGTAAGTATTCAGTTGAGGAAAAGAAGTATTTATGAGAGTGATCCATTGCCCACTGTGCCATGAAGGCAGGTGAGAAGAAGTATTTAAGTAAGCATGTAAAATAAAATATTTGCAGTTCAAAAAAATTCCAAGTTGGAATTGGAAGGTCTTGGTGACTGATAAAATATGAAAGTGAGAAAGACTGGAGTTAAGGGTCTTTTCCAAGTCTCTGACTGTGACCTCTATATAAGCAGCAATATGTTGATTAGCCCCTGGCATTGTTCCCCACCAGAGGTCCTCCTGCTATTTTTTACATTTTGACCACACCTCACAGCATGCAGGATCTTAGTTCCCTGTCTTGGGATCGAACCTGCACCCCTTGCAGTGGAAGTGAGAAGTCTTAACCACTGGACTGTCAGGGAAGTCCCTGAGCCACTTTTTCTATCCTTTACATTACCTGGCAAGCGCCAGGCCCAGAGAAAGTGTTTACTGAATACTGAATCAACTATGGCTGAGGAGAGTCAAGGTCCGTAAGGTAAGACCTTTGCTCCAAACAAGCTTTCTCTTTATTCTTCTGTGCAATGGCTCTAATTCCAATGGTAGGAAAATCTTTTCTGCATGTCTTAGTCACAGGTGCCAATTCTCAAATTAATATATATTGGAATTTAGTCCCCACAGTAGCTGTGGAAAGTCTCTTTAAAGATTTGTTTATATTGAATAGAATGTGATAGACTTTCAAAATGTTTTATTTAGCTAGTTTCTTCTTCTATTTTCAAGTGTACATGAAGACTTTGGGAAGGCCCTGGAGGAAATGTGTATTGGATGCCAATCTTAGATCAGGCTGTGAATTTTGTTTTTCTCATTGTAGAATTGCATTTAGGGAAAGGAAAGGGGGAAATGGGCTTCTCTGCTTGTCTTGGACGGCCTCATTCAAGATCCTGTAGTTGGTTTGTCTTTTTGTAATGTGTCTCCTGACCTAATGAAAAAAGGCTAAGTTTAGAAAGAAACTAGGACATTTCTAGTACTGGTTTAGTACTTTCTCTGTCCTGGGGCAAATGTAGGCAAAGACACCAATGGTATAATACTTCTCCCTTTTTGTCCCATCTCCCTTTTTCTATCCTTAACTTGTAGTACCAGCAATTGAGTTGTAGAAAAAATTTTTTAAATTTCTCCAGATCCTTTGTTGTTGTTATTGAGTCACTCAGTTGTATCTGACTCTGCAATTCCATGGACTACAGCCTGCCAGGCTCCTCTGTCCATTGGATTCTCCAGGCAAGAATACTGGAGTGGGTTGCCATTTCCTCCTCCAGGGGATCTTCCCGACCCAGGGATCGAATCCATGTCTCTTGCATCTCCTGTATTGGCAGGCAGATTCTTTACTACTGAGCTACCTGGGAAGCCCACTCCTTTACATTGCTTTTAACTTGTGTGGTTCAATGACTCTTAGAAATTTCCACACCTTTCTTAATATTTAATGTTTGTTTACAAAGAAGGAAGGAAGAAAATGAAAGAAAGGAAGGAAGGAAGCATTGAAGGAAGGAAGACAGATAGGCTAGCCCAGAGGTTCTGAACCCTGGTTTCATAGTAGCAGGACCTGGGGAGATTTAAAAAATCTTGACATTCAGGCTGCATCTCAATCAGTTAAGTAGCATAGCTGAGGGTGTGACCCAGACAATAGTATTTGTTAAATCTTCCCAGGTGATTCCAGGCTACAGGTGATGTTGAGGCGTTTAGTCAAATAAATCCCAAGTGAACATACTTTTCAACCCCAGATCAGAACATCATTTCTTGAGTGCCTATTTTGACAGACACTCTAATGTATTTTGTCCTTTTTTTCCTTCAGGTCAAGCCTGTTGGGTGGGTGGGAGTATGATTCCTTTTCACTTATGAGGAACAGAGGAGAAAGGTAGCTTGTTCTACATCACCCAGCTAAACATCTGCGTGACTCGAAAGTCCAGCTTCTTTAGCTCAGTCAGCTCTCAGAACAGTGTGAGGGCTGATGAATTTTTGTGTTTTGGGTAGGACACATTTTGGTATTTTAAGTAGAACATCAAAAGGTTGAGAATTCATAGACATTTTCTTAATTTATGGGACTAATATGCAGCAAATGGAAATCAGGAGTGTTTTAGATTCAGAGACATACGTTATCTCATGAACCTTTGAAGTTGTTGGATTCAGAAAAGGGAGACAAAAGTAGGAATAGGTATTATCATCCCCATTTTTCCACTTAGAAAACTGAGGGTTGGCAAGACTCTCACTTGCCTAAGATCAACAAATAACCAACAGAGGACACTTGTGTCCCTCCAGAGCCTATAATCTTATCACTATTCCATGTGTGTATTCAGTTGCTAAGTCATGTCCGACTCTTTGCAACCCCATGGACTGCAGCACGCCAGGCTTCCCTGTCCTTTGCTATCTCCTGGAGTTTGCTCAGATTAATGTCCATTGAGTTGGTGATGCCATCCAACCATCTCATCCTCTGTTGCACCCTCTCCTCCTGCCTTCAGTCTTTCCCAGCATCAGGGTCTTTTCCAGTGAATCGACTCTTCTCATCAGGTAGCCAAAGTGTTGGAGCTTCAGCTTCAGCATCAATCCTTCCAATGAATATTCAGGGTTGATTTCCTTTAGGATTGACTGGTTTGATACCATATTAACTGACAAGGAGCTGTAAAGAGTGGGAGGGAAGTGGCATGATGGTATATAGGATGGAAAGTTATTCTAAATTTAGAAATTGGCATAGAAAAATGTAACAAACCCTGTCTAAAGCTTTCTGTGATCTTGCTATTAAGATATTCTCCTAGATGATTGACTTGTCTTATGGTGCCCCATTTAGACTATGGGATTTGGAAATCTTATTAGAATTTTCTTCAATTAAGTCATTGAACATTAAGGTCATTTGAAAATTTAAAAAAAAGAATATTTTTATAGTATGAGCATCAGTGGAATTCTATGTTGAAGAAAAATTTGTCCATAATCATGTCATCCTAAAATAGGGAGGTATCTTCTGTCATTTATGCTGTGCTCCAGTCTACGGGTTTAAAGCTTACATAATGTTCTCATAGGTGTGATACCTGGAAGTTGTTTAAGACCTGGCTTTTTTCACCTAATATATAGGTGAATATATATAAAGATTGCCCCAGGACTTCCCTTGTGGCACAGTGGATAAGAATCCACCTTCCAGTGCAGGGGACACACATTTGATCCCTGATCGGGGAAGATTCCACATGCCTCAGATTAACTAAGCCCCTGTGCCACAACTATTGAGCCAGTGCTCTAAAGCCTGTGAGCCACAACTACTGAAGCCCACAAGCCCTAGAGCATGTGCTCCACAATAAGAGAAGCCACTGCAATGAGAAACCCGCACATTGCAATGAAGATTAGTGAAAGCCTAAGCAAAGCAACAAAGACCTAATGTAGCCAAAAGTAAAATAAATAAATAAGTTATTAAAAAAGATTGGCCCATGCTGCTTTATATATCTTTATGTTTGTCATTTTTAAATAAAATAATTAAACTAATCAATTAATTTGGCTGTGCTGGTCTTAGTTGTGGCACATGGAATCTTTTTTTTTTTTTTAGTTGCTGTATACGAACTCCTAGTTGCAGCATGTGGGATCTAGTTCACTGCTGCTGCTGCTAAGTCACTTCAGTCATGTCCAACTCTGTGCGACCCCACAGACATCAGCCCACCATGCTCCCCCGTCCCTGGGATTCTCCAGGCAAGAACACTGGAGTGGATTGCCTTTTCCTTCTCCAATGCATGAAAGTGAAAAGTGAAAGTGAAGTCGCTCAGTCGTGTCTGACTCTTAGCGACCCTGTGGACTGCAGCCTACCAGGCTCCTCCATCCATGGGATTTTCCAGGCAAGAGTACTGGAGTGGGGTGCTATTGCCTTCTCCACTAGTTCCCTGACTAGGGATCAAACAGTGGCCCCCTGCATGGGGTGCTCAGAGTCCCAGCCACTGAACCACCAGGGAAGTCTCTATATTTGACATTTCTTCTGCCTCTCTTATTTCATCTAAGTCCATCATTTAGCTAGTCACCTATTTGGGGGCATTTGGTTTGTTTGTAGTTTTGCACTATTATAAATCAGTATTATGAACATTTTTTGCATGACTTTTTTTTCTCTATAGGATCATTTCTTTAGGATAAATCCCCAGAGATGGGATGTTTCTCAAGCTTAATAATATAAAACTTTCATTTAGAAAACTAATATATGCTCTGATTATATAAGTAAATAGATTATTCTTGCTTTAAAAAAAAGTATTTCTTTGGCTGTGCCAGGTCTTGGTTATGGTACACAGGATCTTTATTTGCCACACGTGAACTCTTCTGGCATGTGGAATCTAGTTCCCTGACTAGAGATCAAACTGGGCCCCCTACAGTGAGAAGTGGAGTCTTAGCCACTGGACCACAAAGGAAGTCCCAAGATTATTCCTTATTTTGCTATGTATAATGATAATGGTTATTTACATTTTCCAAATTGAAGCAAGTTATACAAAGTTTACTATGTTAGAAAAGTAGCCTTGGACCTTTTTGTATCCGTTTTGAAATAGAGAACTTAAGCTACTTGTTTTTTGCTTTGGTTAAAGACCTGCAGTGTTCAATCAAATGGATTCTCACACCCCTTTGCAAGTGACTACCTCCAGCCCTGCTGCTCATCCTTTTTGCTCAGCAAGAGAGCCTGGTGATTTTTATTGGATAAAGTACAAGTCTTGAGATGCAGAGAATCAGTACTCCATCTCCAAACTGACATGTTTTGCATTTTTGAGAAAGCTATTTTGATTTTCTATAATGTCTGGTTAACAAAGATCTTTCTCATTTTGTTTCAGGAACAATTGGATTTTTTTCCTGTTTTATTTTTATTTCTAAAATCTACAGCGTGGTGAAAGTGGATTAAAGAATGCCCCCAAAGGCTTCAAGGCACGTCACCCTTGCCTTTGAATAAGTATCTGTATCTTATATGAACATCTACAGAGATACATATGCTTCCAATTGCATGCTTTTAAATATATATCAATTTAAAAATCTCACTGTCTGGCCTCAGTTTGTGTAACACAAAATAACTATTATATGGGAGAAAAATCAAGGTGGCAAGTAGGTTTATTCTAAGTACTATTTTCCTGAAATGGTACCATAAAAGGGTATTTAATTTAAAACAATCAGAGCAAGGGAGATACTTTTTCTTAAGTACACTGGTTTTTCAGCTGAGAAGGTTTTTTCCCCTTCTTTTTCTTCCTTGTCTGTTCAGAATATCAGAACTCTTGTCAAATAAATGTTAGGTAAAATGTGACATTTTCCAACTTAAGTTGATTGTACAAACAGTATTATACCTTTGTATCTGAGTGATCACTTAAAAATATCCATTGGTTTAGCATACAGAGTTTATGAAATACCAGATACTGCTGTCTTATTACTCAATTAAATCTGTACATTCCTGATTGTTTAGTTGCCTATTGTTTTTGCTTGCTGCCCTTGGAAAACGTGCTGAGAATGTGCAAGCTTGACTTAGTTGTGTGTAGATAACAAATATTTGAAGTCAATTCTCTTGGATTTATTTGCTCCTACTAGACAATAGTCAGGTGTCACAACTCCCCAAATATTGGTAATTTGTATTGCAAATGTTCTTTGAGCTTGCAGTTTCGGGGGAGACGGCATGAAATTCATACATTGTTCTGTGATAAATATTATTGATAAATATTTGTCTTATTGAGGTAAAGATTTAAAAACCACCTATACATACCCTTCAATTCATGAATGTTCTCAAAGTGGCCCTCAAGCTGAGGAATACATGTTGGTGTGTGCAGGGATCAAAGAGGTGGTGTGGCTCTTGACGGGGAGTCTGGAATGAAGAGGGACAAGGTCAGAGAATTGCATTCTGAAAGAGAGTAGGAGAGGGAGGAAGAGTTGACTAGTTGCATTGGGGAAGAAGAAACTCATTTGGTCACCTGCAGTAGGCCGCCTTCTATATTGGAAGGAGCAGGGTTGTGACTGGGGCTTGGAGCAGACTGAGGGGAGGAGTGGCTACAGACAGTCAAAGGTGTCTCTTGACAGTGGGATTTTCTGATCCTCTCAGCCCTCTCACATACAGTCTCATAGTCAAAAGCTGACCCCTAAACCCTGCCTGAGGGGAAGAGCTGTTATGAGGAGATGCCTTGGAACCAGGCCCCTTCTCCTCTAAATACTCTGCACTAAGCATTGTTCCAGCTTCCGGCTCCTACCAGGTTTGCTGCCTGATAGTTTTATCTGAGTTCACTTGCTTGCACTGGTAGCTTGCTAGAAGGTATTAATAAAAGTATTTCAGTAGCAGGAGAAGGTCACTGCCTGGTGGGCATTCACAGACCAAGGTTAAAGGTGACTGTGTGAATAAGGCAGCCATCTTTTAACATATTGAAATACAGAAATAACATCTTAAAATTCAATTTAATTTTGGAGTAAAAATGGGAGAAGGGAGGGCACTTTCTTTTGATTGAAATGGGCATGGATAGCTCCCTGAACCTCTGTAGGGCTGCTTCAGAGGTACAAGGGTGCAGGTCCTTATACCACCGCTGATAAGATTTGGAGGAGAAGGGCTACCAGTAGCTCAAGCACCTGGACTTGAGAGGAACTAGTAGACTCTTTTAGATATATTTGTTTGTCTCATCTGTGCCCTGTGTTTTCATGTCATGGTTGGTGTTAGAGGCAGACCCATTTTCTTAAACTGAGGCTTGAGGGAACACGCTCCTGCCTCTTGTTACATAAACCCTGGTGAGTTGGAGCTGCATTGTGTGTGTGTGTGTGTGGGGGGGGTGGTGGTGGTGAGAATGGTCTGTGTGTGGCTTAATTGTGCCAAGGGAGGTGTCCTGGTCATGAGTAGCAGGACAACAGGGGCAGGAGCCCAGTGGGGGTGATCCGGGTGCTGGGCAGTAGTGTTTCTTAAAGCCTATTCACCCCCACCCCGCAACCTCATGGCCTTGGAAATAAGGCTGGCATTATTCCCACAAGACATCTGGCCCCATTTTTCCACTCAGCCCACCCACCCTCAGTTTGCCATTTTAAAAAAATTTTATTTTATATGACAGTATAGTTTTTTAAAAATATTTATTTTATTTGGCTGAACTGGGTCTTGGGGCTTCCCAGGTGGTTCAGTGGTAAAAAATCAGCCTGCCAATGCAGGAGACGTGGGTTCAATTCCTGGGTCAGGAAGATCCCCTGTTGGAGGAAATAGCAGCTCCAGTATTCTTGACTGGGGAATTCCATGAACAGAGGAGCCTGGTGGGCTACAGTCCAAGGGATCACAAAAGAGTTGAACATTACTGAGCGACTAAACACCAACCAACCAGGTCTTAGTTGCAGCATGTGGGATCTTTAGTTGTGGCATGTGAACTCAGTTCAGCATATGAAATCTAGTTCCCTGACGAGAGACTGAACTCGGGCCCCTTGCATTTGGGAGGGTAGAGTCTTAACCATTGGACCACCAAGGAAGTCCCTATATGAGAGAATAGTTGATTTACAATGTTGTGTTAGTTTTAGGTGTACCGGAAAGTGAATCAGTTATGCGTATACATATATCCACTCTTTTTTAGATTCTTTTCCCATATATGTTAGAACAGAGCATTGAGTAGAGTTTCCTGTGCTATATTGCAGGTCCTGGTTGGTTATGTATTTTATATATAGTAGTGTGTATTTGTTAATCGCAAACTCCTAATTAATCCCTCCTCCCACCTTTCCCGTTTAGTGACCATAAGTTTATTTTTGAAATCTGACCACTCTCACTTTGGGAGGGCTAAGCAGATTCCCCTCTTCCAGCAAGCCCCTGAAAGACCACTCCCCCTTCCACTGCATATTCCTTATATTGGAAAGACACAATGCAAAAATATTAGAGCCCACATATTTCATTCTACCATGTACTCTGATTAGTTTCTCCCCTGTCTCCTCTATTCAACCAAAAGGGAAGGGATGGAGAACTAGTTATGTGTCTCCCTCTCTTATGTTTTCCCCATGGAGCTCGGAACAATAACCAGATATGCATTAAAATTAGACTTTATTTAGCATATTTAAGAAGAATATACCAAGAACAGATTAACAGCACCTATTTAAGAAACACAAACATTATTTAATAATATTTAGTTAAACCATAAACATCAATCTCTCTGCATTCCCCAAGCAGGAGTCCATTATTCCTGTCCAGCAAGAACATGTGCTGTAACCATTTTAGAAAGGATCCAATTGAAGTCAACCAATATATGAAACCTTGTCCTTGGGCAGAGTCTCTGAGACTCCTGATCTGTGTAACAGTATTGATGTATGAATTTGATTGGGGTGTGAAGGGGTTTCTCTTCTTGCTGGGGGAAGGAGGATTAATTCTACCCCTTTTGTGCACCTGAAGGTAAGTTGTGCCAGTGGGAACTTGGCCCCAGGATTGTAGTTTGGCAATCCTTTCAAAAGGCACTTTTAAATTGCAGATACTTTTTGAAAAGGAAAAGGAAAAATTCAAATTCAAAATACTAAAGAAATCTGTTTATTGACTGAATGCATTTTCCCCCTGCTTTCAGTCTCAAAAACAGCACATAAAATTTGGTATTAAAAGGCAGTTTTAGAAATTATTAAATATATATATATAGCTTTTAGCTTTACTATTTTTATTCTTAAAATATAATGAATTCATCTCATACTTCTCTTTTGTTGTCTGATGCAAATGATTGTAATTCTCAAACATCTTAGCTTCGACTCCTGGAGGAGTCCCACTACTTCTTTATCTATTTACCCATCTAAGCTCTTCTCAGGCAATCAATTAAAGAAAAAAAAAAAAACACAAAGCAGCCTTTTTCTGGTTTGTGGTACTGCTTTGGGAGGGGAGAGATGGTCACAATATAGATCTGCTCAATGCAAACCATCAGTTCACAGTCAGGTACTGGTTGGATCTTGAGAGTACATCATTCTTTCCATCCTGCTAACAGGATTCCAATAGCCTGTCCTGGGGTCTTTGCTTTGTAAGGATGAAAGGATTGTCCTTTTCATTTTGCATTCTATACAATGAATGAAAAACAGACGTGTCAGTGCCAAGTGTGTCGTGGAACTGCCAGTGAGGACTTCAGCCAAGACGATTAAGTCGCCGTAATGACCAATTGTATCAGAATCAGTTCTCACCTGTCGTATACTGTACCAGGGATTTAAGAAATGAAAGGCACCACTTCCTGCCACCCCACCTTGGAACCTCTTCTACATCCTGTAGTATACACTTTAAAAAGAAAACTTTAAACACAAATATACTATGTTCTACTTTGGAAACTGACCAAGGTGTGGGTCACAAATAGAATTGTGCATGCATTTGATTAACTTTACATGGACGCACTACCCATTTTTGAGGGTGACACAGTCTATAGACACATACAGTCTAATATCTAGCACCTTATCTCCAAGAACACATATTTTATATACAGTAATAGCTTACATTTAGAAGAATTACTACAGAACGGAATACACCACTGAAACGGACAAAAATACCAAAAGTTTTAACATCAAAGTTGTAGCACAGATGAAGGGGTGGGGGAATCCACTCAACTTTGAAGCACCAAACTGAAACCAATCTTGTTTTTGCGTGTATTTTCGAACAAGAGAGATCCAGGAAGGAATTCTCGGCCATAGCAAACCTCTTGTGAGTGTACAAGTTACTGTGTTTTCCCCTTGGTGTGTAGACACTGAGATAGGTGAGCTTTGAGAGGCAGTGATGAGAATACTTGACAGCTATTGGCAACCTTCACTGACCTTGAGGATTCTTACTCTACCGTTTAACAAAGAGCAGTGAACTTTAGTTGTGGATTTTAGCTTTCCTAGTTCTTCCTTCAGTCAGCTGTGCTGCTTTTAGCAGAAGACTGATGTAAGCAAGCTGGGCCTTTGCCTTAGAGGAAAAGACTGTAAGTAACTGGAAAGAATTTATGACAAGGGTCTCTCTCCTTTTGGACTTCTAAGCTATGATCTGTTGTTTGTGGCTCACTGCTTCTGTCTCCTCATGCCTCAACTTGGAAGGGCTTTGAGAGGGGCCAGGAGCACCTGTCTGGCCCATAGAAAAGGAGAGACAGAGATAAGGACCGAGAGGGTTAAAAGTCATGACTGACCAGATTTTCTCTCCTTATCTTGGTGACTGGCTCACAGCCACCTGTTGCTTTAATCGTTTGTCCGCTCTAGAGGGAAAAGACATTTTGCTTAGAGAAGCCTCTCCTGACAGCACAAGGGTTTGTCTTAAAGAAGAATACAATAAAAAAGATATTATGAGGGGAAAACACTTCTTTTGATTTTTTTTCTCAAAATCTGGGAGAGGGCAGTTATGAGAAAAAAAAAATTACAGTCCATAAGTTGACACTGGTACTCTTTGTTCAATCTTAATGACCTCTGAGTGTTTTATTTTAGAGCATTCAAATGACCAGATGATGCATAATTTGTCTCTTCCAAATGGTATATTTCAGACAGTTTTAAGAGCATTTTGGCAAAGTCTAAAAAGAAAGTGTAGTTTAATCTTATATGTTACTCTTTAGGTAGTATGAAAAAAATCTTTTGAAGTAACTTTACCTAGCTTAATTGGCTAATTATGTAGAAAATAAGGCAGTATCAGGCACCTTGCAATTTTACAGGTAATTTTTTTAGTGTTTTTCTTTTTTTGCTGAAATAATTGGACAGTATCTACAGAATTGAATGTGCTCCCAAAGATGTGTTGTAGTGGGTGTTTTTTGATAAGAAATGAGGTGCCTACCCCCTCCTATGATAAAATGGCAGTTTTCCTTACCTGCTGAATTTGAAGTAGATATCCCCTCATCTTTAAATTGGACTGGAGTTGGGGGAGGAGACAGAAAAATACCTTTAATTGCTGCTCCCTCTGTTTACTTCTGTTCTTCCCTGCTTCATGGGCCCCTGGGTCCCTGTGAACCTGTCAGCTCTGGGTGGGAAGGGGATGAACGGGGGTGATGAGCACACGGAGCTTCAAGAAGGGCCAGCACAGCAGGGGGAGGGGGTGAAGGCAGTGGGCATAATGGCAGGAGGTAGGCAGGGGGCCGGAAGTACACAAGACTTCCAAGCAGCTGGTATTTGTGGTGCCATAGAGAAGATGGACCCTCGCAATCATAAAAGTCACAGAAGCCTGGGGCTTGCTCCTTATTACTGCCTTCCCAAGCTTGTTGAAATTGGTGTGTTAGTCAAAGCACCTGCGACTCCTTGGCAAACTGGATGCTCTATTATTTTTAAATAAGGAAATCATTAAATTGGAAACCACATCATTTCAAAGTCTGGTTTGTCTGGCCCCTGGACTTTAATGGGATTTTTACTGCATGTATGAAGTGGCCTTGGCAGAAGAACACCTCCTTTAAAAACATTTAGGGAAAGCTATTGCACACGAGGATCTGTGAGGCTAGTGATGACTTCTGTGTGTGCTTTCAGATTTTCAAATGACAAAACAGTATGTGCAGTAAAACCTCATTAAGTTGATAGTGTTTTATTCAAAATAGCATACAATTTGAAGCAGTTGCTATCTCCAAGCTCACTAGAGGCCCTATTGTTCATTAAGAAGATGTCAGCAAAGCAGAATGCTCTTAATTCAAAGGTCCTCTTTTTCCAGTCCCCTATTTTCAAAAGGTTTTCGACTTTGAAAAATCCAGTTTTCTATGAAAATGGACAATGACTAAATTAGGGAAAAGAGGAACTTGAAAAAGGAAATTGGTGAGTGTTGGTGCCCTGGAGGATGTTGTGTGTGTTAAGTGAACTTACCACACTCAGACAGGTTCTGCTTCCATTTGGATTTGGAATTTTGGCAAACAATTTTCTCTGATACACTTTGAAGGGGTTGCGCTTTAAAAATAAAACAAGAAGTTCAGTTTCAACAAAATATTTGGAGACACTTATGTTTGAAAACCTGTCTCCTACCCAGGTAAGCATTTCTACTTAAAGGACAGGCTACCACTATGTCAAACTCCTTTGACCATGACTGATTTTCAAGGCAAAACCCCTCCCCCCATAGAAGGATTGGTCACATGGGCCATTTCTTCACCCAGAAATCCTTTGAGGACAGACTGATACAAGAGCTTGGCAATAAATTGGTATCATAAATTTATGACTGTTAATTCACATTTTGGTAGAAAAATGATTTACAAAGGTAAACTTTAGCCCCCATGTCTTGTCTGAATTACCACAAGTTCCAAATTACTGGGGTTGAAATCAATATGATTTTCATGGATATATCAAATTTATGGGTCAGCTCAATGCTATTTGGGTCTATCCCCAAATTTATTTCCTAAATTTTGAACACGGCAATGCAAATTCCATGCAGATTTATTCACAGCCCAAATACACTGACTGCTGTTTACCTCTTCCCCCTTGAGATGCTCATGCTGGAATCTGTCAGGAGGAAGAGATAAGATATAAGTGAGCTTGGCTTTTAAATGAAAGAAATTTCAGTTCTAATACAGACATGGTCATCACACAAGAATGAGACTAAACCCTGAATATAGCCATCTTTATATATACCACCTGATCAACCATTTTTTCCATGAAATACTCTTTCCTCTCCCTCCACCCATATTAACATTGGATTTCTGCCTGAACACTTGATCACAGAGTTGCTTTAATGTGATCTTCAGGAGGATCAAAACACTGTCTTGACCATTTTTTGGTTCCATGTTATTTGGTCATGTCAATATGGTCTGTGCCCTCAGAAATACACAAGTATATACCCACTCAAAGTGATTTCAGGGCTTGGGATTTGAAATTTCCTCTGTATTGTCCCTAAGGATGATTTAGATATTGTAAAGGTTTTCCCAAAGTGATATACTTCGACAGAAATAATGAGGATAAGTCTGACCTGAATGGTTCGATTTAGCATTGTCTGGAACAGGTCAGGTAATAGTCCGGGTATTGAAAAAGCATCCTCTCTGTTATTTCCAATTCTTATTTTTCTCTGCTACATCTGTGGAGAGCTTATAGGTTTCAGAGATGGTAATAGGTAGAAAAGACTCATGGGTGTGCCTGGACGAAGGAAAACATTTATCCTGCTTTACTTTTACCCCATGTGGAGATCATTATGTCTTGTTTATGATCTCAGGGACACAAAAGACATTTCTAGTGGGCATATCTCTCTTGATTGGCACTTTGAGTTTTGTAGGACAAGTGACTGGCAGAGGTGATTTGGAGGATTCTCATGAGCATCTCAATTCAATCACAAAGGGAAAACTGTAAAACTGGTGATTTCTGTCCCAATATTATTCAAATAGGAGACAGAAAATAGTTCAGTGTCAACAGACAATTTTCCATTTGCATAAAACAATTGTGGCCTCCACCCATGCCTAAACCCAGGATTTTATAGAAAAAAGTCAGCTGTTTAGCCCCACAGATGTGTGATTTTCCTATCTTCTCCCTTGGACTAGCTTCCCATTTCAAACATCCTCTATTATCCTCTTTCACTTTTCTGGATCCCTTTGGAGGATACAGAAACCTTGGTCTTTTGACTACACAGTGCCCTTAGTTTCTGTAATAGTCTTTGCACCAGACTGTGGGGGCTCTTCAGTCTAGAATTTGGCTAATACGTTGATCAGTCGGTCAGGTTCTGCTTCCTGGGCTCCATGAATGACTTAGTCCATTGCTTTTCTTTCAGTTGAACATAACGCTGGAGCCCTTCCCATGAGCTCACAAGTCCTTAAGTTCACCAGCATCATCTTCCTTTTCCCTCAGAGCAAAAACTGATACTTGGTAGCTCTGGGGAGACAGACATAATACCAAGCACGTGTCCAGACTGGATAGCCCTTGTTGCTTTAAGAAATTTAGAGCCTAATAACTTTTTTTTTGGGGGGGGGGAGAAATTTCAGTCAGAATCCTCAAGTTCATTCTTTGAGGGGCACGGTTTTTAGGGAAGACCCCAGTTCCTACCTCTTCCATATATGTATCTACCTTGTGGTGAGAGGGGTGTGTGCAGAACCTTTGCCTGAAATGGTATGGGTTGGCATTAATGCAATTGTGGATGGTCCATTTAAGAGAAAGCTGCTCCGGTATTCTGTGAACAGTTCAAGGTTTACCTTAGAACCAACTTCAAGGCGAAGTGGCAGAATCAAGAGAAGGGACGATCTTGCCTTCAGTTCCACCCTCAGTGCCGGCTTCGGTTCCAGGCAGGTCTGGGTGGCTGTTTTCTTTGGGGGGCTTCTCCTTGCAGAAGAACTTCTTCAGCATATCCTGGATCTCCTTCTTGATGGTCTTGTGCATGTAGCCATAGACGTAGGGGTGGATGCAGCACTGCAGGAAGAAAAGCCAGATAATTATGGTGATCACCCACTGGGGTACCTTGGTTTGGACATCCACCCACACGGCCAGGACCGCTAGAAAGCAGTAGGGCCCCAGGGACAGCACGTAGGAGAAGATGATGAGGAAGATCACTTTAGCAGCTTTGCACTGGTAGCACCTGGGCAGAGGGGGGTCACCATTGCTGTTTCGACGACTGGCTGGGAGACTCTCTGGAATGTTCACCGCCTCGATGTCATCCTCGCTGAAATGAAGGTTATCCTCACCAAACTCTAGGTCGTCTTCACCCAGGTCAATGTTGCACTGGGTGACTTCGAGGCGGCCCTTGTCTGCCTTCCTGCTGCTCTGAATTTTGGTGCTGCCTTTGACCACCAAAGACTTGCTTTCTCTGACCTCTTCACTGCCAGTGGCCTCCATGCTCCCCTCACCAGTCTCCATGCTCCCTTTTTTGGCCTTCCTGCTGCCCTCCTTGGCTTCCACGCTGGCCTCCTTGGCCTTGATCTCACCTTCATCCTGGCCGTGGAGCTCACTCTCACTCTGGAACTCATCCTTCTTGCTGCCCTCTTCATTCTCATTCTCCACCCGGTCCTTGGCTCGCACTTCCAAGCTGTGGCTCTTGACGTTGTAGAGCAGCGCGTGCTGCCGGCGGGCAGCCCCGAACACCACAGAGTAGCAGGCAATCATGACAATCAGCGGGATGACGATGAAGGACACGACGCTGACCACTGTGTAGCTGGGGCTGGCCCCCCAGATCATGGAGCAGAGGGCGTTGCGCTCATCGAAGGCAGCCTGGCCCCAGCCATAGAGTGGGGGCGTGCTCTGCAGGATGGCCACGATCCAAGTGCCATAGAGGAGCAGGTAGCCCCGGCGTGGAGTCATCTTCGCCGGGTAGGAGAGAGGGTGGATGATGGACAGGTAGCGATCCACAGACACCACCACGATGGTGTTGACGCTGGCAAAGGCGAACAGGTGAGTGAGGCTAACCAGGGCAGTGCAGAAATGGCTGTTGAGGGGCCAGAAGATGGGTACGGAGGTGGCCACCACCCAGGGGGCCACGAGCGAGATCTGCAGCAGGTCAGTGACGAGGAGGTTAAAGATGAAGCGGTTGGTCACCTGCAGCAGCTGAGGCTTGCGCTGCAGCACGAACGCCAGCACGATGTTGCCCACGAAGGAGGCGGTGAGGAAGATGAGCAGAACGCTCGAGCGGATGATGCCATGCGCTAGGCTGATGGGCATTTTGGAGAGGGGCATGCACGCGTGGCTGCTGTTGTTTTCGCGCGTGCTGTTGGTGCAGGTGGACGCCATGGCGGCAGGGGCAGGAGGGCGACAGGTGGGGGCGCCGGGCCGGCCCCGGCGGGCGGCGAAGGGGCGCACGGAACACACTCAGCGTCTAGGCTGGGGACGAAAGAAACACGCGGGCTGGGTTAGTCCCCCTGCTTGGGGCGCGGGGGTGGGGTGGACGCTTCCACGCTGGGCAGCAGCGCTGCAGGACCCCAGCCCCGGGGACCCCGCGCGCGTGGCCCCCCGTCTCTCCCCCGCGTCCGGGCAGTTTCTCTAAATCCTTCTCTTTGGGTCTCTCTGCCTCTCTCTCTTTTGGGGGGTTTCCGAGACGCCCCTCCCACAGCTGTCTCCAGCTGGCGCGTGCGTCTCCCACACTTTCTGGGGGTCTCGCAG
Source organism: Muntiacus reevesi (assembly GCF_963930625.1). Taxonomy (NCBI): domain Eukaryota; kingdom Metazoa; phylum Chordata; class Mammalia; order Artiodactyla; family Cervidae; genus Muntiacus; species Muntiacus reevesi. The sequence goes on along the minus strand of NC_089271.1, from coordinate 115,229,941 downwards.
TTTGGGTTTCTCCAGAGATCTCTCCCCGGGCTCTCCCGCTAGCTCATGCGCGCGTGAGCGCTCCATCCCTGCCTGTTTACGTGTGTACACTTGTCTTTTTCTCCCCAAAGTCTCTAATTAGCACACTTTCCCTGTATCTTGTGTGTGCGTGTGCGCGCGCACGCGCGCGTTACCGGTTTTCTCTGACTGTCTCACCCTTGTCTCTCACTCTGGGGTCTGTCCCTATTTCTCAGACCCTCGCCAGCACGTGCGCGCTGTCTGTCCTCTGCCAGTCTGTCCTTCTCTCACCTCCGTTTCTGTTGCTCCCCTCTCGCCCGCCCACTCGCGGTCAGCTTCTCCGCCTCAGTTTCTCTCTGAGTCTGCTTTCGCCAGCGCACTTTCTCCGTGGCTGTGTGCGCGCCTCTGCGTCTCGCCGTCTTTCTCTGGGTTTTGTTCCTGTCTCTCCTTCCGTCTCTTTCTGATGCCCGCTCGGTTCTGTGTCTCTGCCAGTCACTGTCTCTGTCGCTCGCTAGTGCGTGCGTGCGCTTCTGCGTCTTCCCCTGATGCTGCCTCGTCTCCCCACTTCTCTCCCACAGTCTATTTCCCTGACAATCTCCGTGGGTCCCCGGTGCACCTGTTCAGTATCACTCGCTGAATGTGTGTCTCTGACCATCTCCTCATCTCTCCAGCTCTCCTGTCACCGTGTCTCTCTCTCGGTTCTCTCAGCGTCCCCCATCTCTCGCTGCTCTTGCTCTGCATTTCTCAGATCCTCTCCCCTCGGTGTCTCTCCCTGTTTATCACCTGCAGCTTCTGCCTTCCCCGCGCCTTAAGTTCTCTCCTTATCACTATCTGCCCGCGTCCCTCAGGATCTACTCCGTGTCTCCTGATTATCTCTGCCTCTGCGTTACTCAAGACTCTTACCAGCGCGTGCACTTAAAGGGAGTCGGCTTCTCTGTCTCTCACTCTCTTCTCTGGGACTCTCGCGAAACACTTTTTTTTTGGTATGTTTGAGTGTGTGTGCAGTCTCTTTTACCATCCTTCTCCGATGATCTCTCACCTCGATTTATCTCTGGCTGGACCTCTGTCTCTGATCTCTAGCTCTCTGTCGACTTTATTTTACCATGGAAACCAGCTGCCGCCTTGGCCACCGCGGGCTCTTGGCGGATAAAGCTCCCAGTTTCTCACAGCTCCGTAGCGGCTGGATGCAGGGGGGATGCATACTGCGGACGCCCCCACCCCTCCAATTCGGCATCCTGTCTGCATTCTCCAGCCTACCTGGCCTCCTGACCTCGGCGGTGGCGGGTGGAGGGATGGGTGAGCTGGGGAGAGCCGGGGAAGAGGCGGAGGTGGTGGGGGAGAAGTCAGAGAGAGAGAGCGCAAGAGATTGAGAGGCAGACAGAGAAAGAGAATAAGAAAACATCAAGAGACAGAGACAGAAAAAGATGAGAGGCAGAATGAGAGCCACCCAGAGACAGAGAGAATGATAGAGAAAAGAGACCTAGAGTCAATGAATGAGCCAATGAGAGAGAGACAGAAGAAGGCGAGACAGGGGGAAACAGAGAAAATTTTTTAAAAGGATGGGAAGCAGAGAATGTGAGAAAGAATGAGAACACATCGAGACGATAGGGGCGGGGGACGAGGGAAAGTGAGAGTGAAAAAGCGAGGGCGAGGGACTGGCTGAGAAGGGACCGCGCCGGGGGTTGGGGCGGGGGGACCCCACGCGGGGCAGCGCAGTCGCCATCCGGCCGCGGCGGACGGGGCGTCCGGGACGCCAGAGCGCTGGGGTCCGGCTGGGCGCGGGGAGCAGGGCTGGGGCCGCTTACCTGTTGCTGCCGGAGGCGTCGCGCCGCGGGAGCTGCGTGCCGGTCCCTCGGGACGCAGCGCGCTCGACCGGGCGGCCTCCAGAGGCGCCGGCGGCCGCTAGCTGGAACCCAGCGGCGCGAGCTGCGAGAGCCGGGGCGCCCGAGCCCGCACGTCCTGCCGGCGCGGCGCGCTGCGAGCTCTGAGCGGCGGCGGGGGCGCGCGGCGTCTTAAGGCGGCGCGGGGCCCTCACCTTGCGGCGCCCCCCTCCCCCCCGCGCCCGCCCGCGCCCGCCCGCGCCGCTGACGCACGAGGCCGCGGGCGTCCGGAGGAGCAGGCGGGCGGGGGGCACTGCGTCGGGCCCGCTTAGAGCCGCTCGCCCCGCATCAGCGCCCCGGGCGGTCCGAGCTCACTGGAGACTCACAGACTGGGGAGCGTCACCGGGGCTGGTTTTCCTGCCGACTAGCCCCCCCCGGATTTCGGTCTAGGGTCAGGCCCCAGATATGGCACGCGTCTTCCGAAGAGAAGTAGAAAGCTGGCCGGGGCCTGGGGCCTCGACCTTGGAAGACCCTCCCCCCGCCTCACTCCCACCCTCCCTCAAGTATGAACCTCCCTGGGACTCTGAGAGGAAGTGACTCTGATATCACCGATTTGCCACAATTTGCTCTAGCTCCCAGCAAGAGCTAAAGAGCAGTTCCTTTCCTGTAGGCCTTGGGAGCATTTCCTCTAAGAGGAGCTGCTCAATTATCCACTCTGGTATTTGACTGAAGTCTGTAAGTCAGTCTGTTGGTCCACCCACCCCCAGGTACTGTGGGAAAACTGTTTACAGAGAGAATACCCCCGAATCCTCACCCCAGCTTTGTGAGATAAGTGCTGCTATTATCTTCATTTTTATAGAGACAGAAGCAGAAGCCGGAGATTACCCAACTTGCCAGAAGTTCAAGTAAATGTACCTGCTTTGTTAACTAGGGGCTTCTCTAGTAGCTCAGTTGGTAAAGAACCCGCCTGCAATGTGGGAGACCTGGGTTCGATCCCTGGGTTGGGAAGATCTCCTGGAGAAGGGAAAGGCTACCCACTCCAGTATTCTGGCCTGGAGAATTCCATGGACTGTATAGTCAGTCTATGGGATCCCAAAGAGTGGGACATGACTGGGCGACTTTCACTTCAGTATTAACTAAGACTTTCTGGGCCTCTCCCAAACACGTGCACATCGATTGTTTGCTCTTTACCAGGCAGGCAAACACCAGACTGTAACTCCCTCTGCCTCCCAGAAGAGAGAGTCGTGTCCAGGAAGGTGGTCCAGAGGAGGGGTTGTTTTCATCTGGTTTCCAAGGAGTGATGAGACGTTTTCTGGGCATGACAGACGGGGAGAATGTGTTCTTCTAGAAGGAGATGCATGGGCAAAGAGGGCTGCAGCAGAGAGCTGGGTTCCAAGAGACGCTGCAGCATGGTGAATGCCAGCAGGTGAGCCAGAAAAATGGAGTGGGGGCAAATCCTAATGGGCCCTGAATGCCGGTTTGGACTTGATCCTGAGATCTGTGGAGAGCTGTTGAGGATATGTTTTATTATGCACAGTTTCAAACATGCACAAATATGATGAGAATCATATAACTCCCCGTTGTTCTCACCATGTAATCTTAAGTATTCTGTCATTATTGTTCATTGTTTTTTTTGAAGGTTTAATAAGTGAAAAAAATCAGAGTATAAATTAGATACTATTTTTGTTTTGGTTGTGCCACAGCTGCTTGCGGGATCTTAGTTCCCTGACCAGGGATCAAACCTGTTCCCCCTGCAGTGGAAGTGCAGTGTCTTAAACACTGGACCGCCAGGGAAGTCCCCTAGATACTTTTGTTTAAAATGGCCTATACATTTTTTATACATGAATTCAGAATATGAAGGTGGATGTGTTATAAGTTATCATCCAGTGTATGATAAAATTATATATTATTTAAAAACGATTTTCAGTTTCCATTGATGGTTTCTGTGCAGGGCCATGTGGGAAGAGTTCTGTTTTTCTAGGGTCTCCTAGAAACAAAGCTGGGGTTGGGAGTGGAGGGGGCAAGACTTTGAATGGGGAAAAAGCACAAAGAAGGCTGTGACAGGAGATAAGATAGTCTCAACAGGTCACAACGAGGGGGCTGAGCATAAACCCCTAGACAGGCAAAGTTGGCAGTGGAGAGGGATAAGGCCAGGGAGGTGCTTGGGAGGGTCTAGGATGATACAAGATTCTGAGTTGATTGATGGGATGGATGGAGATCCACCCCACCCTCCACTGCACCCCATGCCTTTGGGCAGGGATACAAGGCAAGTGTAGAATCAGGCCCCAGGATGTTCTTTGGATTTCAAGTCCTATCATTTGCTGTAGATTTCTTGTCTTTTTTGAGGGAGGGTGTGTGGCTAGGCCTGTTTTTATCTTCTGAAGTTTGAATGGTATAAATGTGGTTGTTTTTCTTGGAGACAGTTTCCATGATAGTCGCTCACAATTATGAATTCCCAGTCTCACACTGGCCATGGTGCAGAATCCTGGGTGGCATGAACTGTCATGTGGTTGTTCACTCAGACTCCATATTTTAGAATCACTTGGGAGACTGTCAAGCTGGGAGAAATGACCAGAGACAAAGGCTAGTCTAGTCTGTCCTGCTCTTTCTTCTTTTTCACCGTGGTCCTGAGAGTTTCCTGGACTGCTGGGATCCAGCAGGGCACAGGGAGAAAACCTCTCAGTACATGTCAGAAGTAAGTGCCTCAGAGAGGTGGGCTCATGGAATCAGCAGCTACACTCCTTAGTGCCAAGGGACATGATGGAAGAGCTTGAGTGCGATGAGGCCTCTGCACCCAGTCAGTCTGCCTACAGGAGACAGTACAAAAGGTGGGGAAGCCCTGAGGAATAAATATAAGCCGCTTTTCTATACAGGGAGTTGTTTGAGGGTTGTTAATCCTCAGGTGTCTATTTCTTCTTTTTTTCCCTCCAGGCGGGAGCAGAGTTGGTGTCCTTGAATTTCAAAGGCATGCAAGTATCAGCATCCCAACTCGAGGTATGTGGGGGGCCTTGGGGAATGTGGATCTGGCTTCAGGCCCTGCAGGGTCTGATTCCAATGGCCTTGGGAGAGCCCTTCGACTGACAAACTTTGTTAGATTCTGTGGAGGTTCTTTGGGATGAGACAGGGAGAGTCTGGGATGATGGCACCAGAAGTCACCTTAGGAGCAGAGGTAAGATCAGGCTAGTGGTGTTAATGAAGCAGAACTGGAGGGCAGGAAGCTACTAAAAAGCCTCTAGGGCCTGATGACAATCACAAGTTGCAACACCAGCCAGCAGTGTGCCAGCCCGGTCTTCCCAGACTTGTTCACCTCATCAGACTGCCCCGATGGATGTACTAGCTGCCAGGTGAGGGAAGTCAGAGGCCCAGGACCCACTCAGGTATTGGTTCCAGTAACAGTGAGAGTGCAGGAGTCCTTCAGCACCTACCACTTGCCAAACTGTATGTATGCTTGCTTTATCCTATTTAATCCTTGAGGAAACTCTGCATGTTAGAGATTAATACAGTGTTTTTAGAATCCAAGATATCGTATACTATTAAGAATAAAAAACTGCAAATTTAACCATCACACCACTGCTGGCAATAGGCATCTTGATTTCAAAGGTGCTAAAATGCAAAGTGAAATGAGCATTAGAATCAATATATGCCAATACCCTCCCTGTCCTTACAGAGAGGTTAAGTAACTTTACCCAAGGTCACACAGCAAGTAAGTTTTGGAGCTGAGATGTAAAACCTGTTCTGACTCCAAAGCAGGAGCATATCCTAGGCTGCTTCTTGGAAGAGTCAAGAGGCAGGACAGAAAGAAAAGCTCCCAGAGACCAAGCCCAGGAAGAGTTTTTGAATCCAGATGAATAGCTAAAATTGTGGGAAGACAAATGCAGTTGCAGTGATAATGGCTTCTTTCTGTAGGATACATGGTTCCCATAGGTGGTGAAATGACTAAATTAGCCAATCTAAATTCTAAGTCACACTCTTTCCTGCATAGTGAGTTCATAATAAGTCAATGGGGAAAAATATATGGTTTTGTTCTAGAGTGCCTACCCATGGGGGTATTTTAAGTTTTTCAGTGTTATGAACTGCTCTGGTATTCACTTTAGGCCAACCTTGGGGATTGTGATTGCAAAAATCACATGAAATTAAGTACCCTCTGTGTGTGAGCTAATTTTTCCCACTCAGTGGGCTTGGGCAGGACAGAAGGTCTAGATTTCCAAGCTGTATCTATCCAAATAAAATGGTTTGGAAGAAAAAATCAACAGAAAATAACCAGATGGAATAAAAATAAAGAGCAGGAGACCTGATTTCTAGTCCTAATTCTGTGGCTAGAATTAGGTGTGTGACTTTGGGAAGATACCCTCCCCTCTCTGATCTCAGTTCTGTTAATCCACCAAATGAAGTGGGGGTAGTGTTAGGTAATCTCCAAGGATTCTGTCCGGTTTTGACTGATTCCATCTATTTTATATCTTAATGTTATTAAAAATCCCCAAACTAATCCACATCAACTATTTAAGAACTGAAAACTGGACCTCTGCCTCTGGCCATAGACGAATAACAGGGGCTGGATTTATCCTTCCTTCTTAACTAACTGAAAAAGTGGGCAAAACATATGAAATAATGGTTGTCCCCCGTTGGAAAATAGGATGTGCAGGACAGTGATTGTCAAGGAAAGGGAAACAAATGAGATGAGCCCTATAATTGCCCCAGTTTACTACCTAGAGAAAGTTTACCAGTTGGGAACCCAGGCTGAGCCTAGAAGTCTGCCTAAGCTGAGAAGACAGAGGTCAGAATTCAGGAAGGTAGGTTAAGGGTGGCTAGAATTTGCAAGTGATGTTTCAGAGAGGAGCTTCCCAGAGAGAGAGAGAGCTCTGGAGATCTGATTCCAAAAGGGTAGGTGGAGTGATTTCTAGAGCTCACACAGGACTGGGAATAGCTCAGTTTCCCAACAGCCAGAGAGAAGAAACTCATGATATTCAGGGCATTAGACTGAGTACTCAGAGAGGACTACCTCAGCAGTGGAGCCAAGTTAACCTTGGTGTAAAGTTTGTTCTGTTTCCATGTAGCAAAGCTTAAAAGCAAGCTTTAAGAGAGTTGAACTGTTTTCAAGTATCTTTACTGCAACTTAAAGCAAGGCTCAGAAATATTTAAAGGAGTACAAAATTCTCTATCACACAAGAAGGTAAAATTTGCAAAGTCTGAAATCTAATAAAACATTATAAGGCATGCAAAACAGGAAAATACAACCCATAATAAGAAAAATTCTTAAATAGAAATAGACATTGATGATGAAATTGGACAACAAAAAGTAAAGTGACTTAAAACATGTATTTTGTATGTTTAAGAAGGTAGAGGGAAGTGTAGGCATGTCAAGGAGAGACAGAGAAGATAGAAAATAGATTTAATCTTACTTCTGGTGATGAAGAATATAATGTCTGAGATATACAATAGATGACATTATTAGCACATTAGATACTGCAGCAGAAAAGTTTAGTGAACTTGAAGACATAGAAATAGAAGCTGTCCAAAATGAAGAGAAAAAATATAAGTAGAGAAACAGTGAGCTGTGGGACAATTTCAAGTAGCCTAAAATAAGTGTAAGTGGAGTCCCAGAAGAAGTTAGGAAGACAGAAGTGTTATTTGAAGAGGTAATCACTGAAACCTTCCCCAAAATAAAAACTATAAACCCACAGATCTAAGAACCTCAACAAAACTCTAGCACAGTAAACATGAAAACCATACCAAGGCACATCACAATGCTTACTGTTTCTCCATAAATCCTTGCCATATAATTGGTGAGGATATTTGGAGAAACAATAACTTTGATACACTGCTTTTGGAATGTAAAATAAAACAGCCACATTGATAAAGAGTTTGGCTGGTTTAAAAAAATTTAATGTACACTGAACATACGACTTAGCGTTTCCATTCTTAAAAGAAATGAAAGCATTTGTCCATGTAAAGATGTACATGAATGTTTATAGAACCTTTATTTGTAAGATGCAAACTGGAAACAACTTCAGTATCTATCAACAGGTGAATTCACACCTTGAGGTTAAGAAAATATTCTAAAGTTGAGTGTGGTGATGACTACTTAGCTGAAAAGAGAACAAAGTGTTGCTGTATACGACAGCATGGCTGAATCTCACAATAATTATGCTGAGTGAAAGAAACCACTCAAAGAGAATACATACTGTATGGATTCCTTACTATGTAAAATTCCAGAAATGCAACTAAGTGCCATAAAGCAGATCAGTGGTTGTGTTGAGATGGGGGAAGAGAGAGGGAAGGGTATGAAGAATCTTTTAGAGATGACACAAATGTTCTCTATTTTGATGGTGGTGGTGATGATTTGTGGTGTACTCCTGTCTCAAAACTCATCAAATTGTACTGTTTAGATTTTTGCAGTTTAATCTAAATGTATTATACCTAAATAAAACTGTATGTAAAAATAAGTCCCCAGGGGGAAGAAAACCCAAAGCAAATGGTTTGGTGTTCAGGATTCCACCTCCAGCATTAGAACACTCACCTTCCTCTGAGGGAATCATCAGGCCTCCCAGTACCCCGTCTTGGCTCTCATCAGCGTACACTTGTGTTTGATTATCAGTGTTCTCGCCCCTTTATCCCTCTGTGATGGGAACACGATGTGAGCTCTTTCCAAATGCTTGCAGAATTGTGTACATCCCCTCATGGCAGTATAGCAGCTCTCATTTACTGAGGATTTAACAGTGTACCTAGCACTTGACCTCTCCCAGCTCATTTAATGAACACTGTGCTATCATTTACCTCGTTTTATATATGGGGAACCAAAGGCTTAGACAGAAGCTGTGGCTTACTCAGAGTCACCCAGAAACAGGCAGTGCTTGAATTTGAATTTAGGACTGACTCTGAATTTATAGCCCAGATGCTTAGCAGAGACATGATTTTGCTTCCCTATCCTAAGCAACTTTTTAAAACTTCCTTTATAAAGTTCCTCACTTATACGTGAGGAACTTTATACACCTTATCTCATGTAATTCTCCAACAATCTAATGAGGTGGGTATTGTTAATATTCGTTATTTTATAGATGAGAAAACTGAAGCTCAGAGAATCTAAATAATTTGCTCTAAGCCACCCCAAGAGCATATGGATAACTACAGAGCCCACTCTCCATAGCTGCTTTGCTTACTGTCATCCTCAGGGCTGGAAAGATTTAAAACCTCTCATCTTTGGAACCACACTTAACTCTTCTTGAATCAAGTTGTCCAAAGGCTCTAGAGTTTCACAGCCTAACTTTGGTGCCATGTCAGGTGCCAGGAACACTGAAACGGCCTACTCTGTTTTATGACACGTGAGTGGAGGACTTGGGTGGTTAAAACTGATGTAGGGTTGGTGAGTATTGGATATTCAAAGTACCAAAGACTTCAAACCTCCCCTGTCTCTGCATGAAATGTTAGGGTCTGTGGAGTTTTCAAAGGCAAATTTATATTTTACTTTTCACTGAATTAAGACTTGGAAATTTGATTAAAAAAAAACCAGAGTTTGATGGTGTTAAGAATCAGAAGGGAGCTGCAGAGCCTGTGGGTCAGTTAGAGACAGAGGTGGTTCCTAGAGTATGTTCTGGTGCATTCCTTGAACTGTTAGTATTGCTTGTTGGCTGTAGAGATGTGGCCAAAGTACCTTAAAATTGAGTTGATAGAAAGTAGGATTATGTTTCCACATTTAGGAAAATATTTCTGCCATGCTCAGATATCAGCATTAGAGGGGAAGAAAGCAACCTCTTCAAGTGAAACTGTAATGACCATATAATTTTTAGAGTTTTTGCCCAGAGGAATGCAAAAGGTGGCAGTTTTCTGGAAACTGCTCATGTGAAAGTCTTCAGAAAGAGTGTTCTGTGGTACAGTGTGGTAGAGACAGTCTAGAGACAATCTGTACTGGTTCGTGAGAGCTGGTGTACTGGTCTGTTGTGTTATCAGGAATTTTGCAAGTGATGGTTAAAAATTAAATTGCATAAGTGTACAGTTAAATGAATTACATTCAAAAAAGGTAATAAATACTCAAAACACATCACTTCCTAATTATTTCATCACCTTTTACTATTAACCATGATTATCTATGCCCATTGTATATGTATAGTGCAAATACTTTATAATGGTGTGCTGCCACACAACTCCTCACAACTCCATGTTGACTGACATCACATTGGTCACTTGAAATTGGCCAAGGGAGTATTTTTACCATGGAAATCATCAAACACTACAAATCAGGACTTTATTTCTCTGAAAGCCAGATGTTAAACCTTTACCGACACATCACTGTCTGTAGAACATACTGTTTTTATTTATGTAGCTTTATTGAGATATATTCTATATGTAGCTCAGTCAGTAAAGAATCGACCTGCAGTGCAGGAGACCTGGGTTCGACCCCTGGGTTGGGAAGATCCCTTGGAGAAAGAAATGGCAACTCACTCCATTATCCTTGCCTGGAAAATCTCATGGAAAGAGGAGCCTGGTGGGCTGCAGTCCATGGGGTCACAAAGAGTTAGGCATGACTTAGCGACTAACACTTACTTACTTACTACATGCCATACACCCATTTAGTGTACAATTCAACTGATTTGAGTATATTCACAGATATGTGCACCCATCACCATGCTCAATTTTAGAATATTTTCATGACCTAAAAAAGAAACCCTTTAGCTAACAGCCCATTATCCCGTATCCCATGTCCCCACTCCTTAGCCTTAAGTAATCATTAATCTATTTTTTGCCTCAAATATATTAAATTGACCTATTCTGGACATTTTGTATAAATGGAATCATATACTATGTCATCTTTTGTGACTGGCTTCTTTCACTTAGCATTGTGTTTCCAAGGTTCATCTATGTTGTGATATGTGTCAGTACTTCATCCCTTTTCATGACTGAATAGTATTTCATTGTATGGATATACCACCTTTTGCTTATCTGTGTATCAGTTGATGGACATTTGAGCTGTTTCTACCTTTTGACTATTGTGAATAGTGCTGCAATGAACATTCATAGCCAAGTTTCTGTTTGAACATTTGTTTACAGTTCTTTTGGGCATATGCCTAGGAGTGTAATTTCTAGATCATGTAGTGATTCTGTTTAACTTATTGAAGATCTGCCAAAATGTTTTCCACAACAGCTGTACCATTTTACATGTGCACCTGTAGTGTATTGGGATTTCAGTTTCTGCACATCCTCGCCAGTGCTTGTTATTTTCCTTTTTTGATTGTAGCTATCCTAGTGAATGTGAAGTAGAATCTTGTTATAGTTTTGATTTGCATTCCTGTAATGACTAGTGATGTCAAGCATCTTTTCATGTGTGTATTGGCATTTGTATATCTTCCTTGGAGAAATGTCTATTCTGATCCCTTTGTAGAGCACTTTTAAAATACTTCTACTGATAACAACCTTGGAAAGTATGTGTCATGATTCCCATCTTACAGTTGAGGTAACCGAGACTCAAAACGATTAAGCAGCTTGCTGAGTTTGTACACAGAATGTATCTGGCTTAAAAACCTGTGCTCCCTCCATTATACCATACTGTTTCCAAGACTCCTTCATCTGTCCACTCATACTTTAAGGCTAATACTCTTTTCTGGGGCTTTCCAGGTGGGGCTAGTGGTAAAGAAGCTGACTGCCAATGCAGGAGACAGAAGAGAAGACACTGGTTTGATCCCTGGATCAGGAAGATCCCCTGGAGGAGGGCATGGCAACCCACTCCAGTATTCTTGCCTGGAGAATCCCATGGACAGAGGAGCCTGGCGGGCTACAGTCCATGGGGTCGCAAAGAGTCAGACACGACTGAAGCGACTGAGCACACATGCATGCACTCTTCTGTGATTGCTGTGCTCCCAGTGAAGTCCTCTGGCCTGGGTTCTAGTCCCGGCTCTGTCCCTCAGCCTCCATACCCTCATCTCTAGCTGGATGACCTCTATGTCACTCCATTTATATAATAGAAGAATTAGCCCTTTCATTTTGGATGCAGATGTCCCGAGGATTGTACAAAGAAGGCTTGATTGCTTCATGTGTTATTTTGAGTGGTTAATGGGATTCTTTTCCATGGTGCATTATGTTGTGCTTGCCTACACCGACGCTCACCTGCTACTTTTCAGCCCACTCGTTCAGCCTCTCAGCATCTTCTGCAGTTTAATCTAAAGAGCTTAACATGTTACTACTCGGAAGGGTTGAGTGTTGCCTGGAAACCTGAAGTTTTTACTAGGCTGACTTTCTTCCACATAATTTTTGAGTAAGTCAGATGAACTAGATCTCTTCATCAGTTTTTTTGGGGAGGCCATAATGTCTAGAGGGTGTCCCAGGTGGCTCAGTGATAAAGAAATTTGCCTGCCAATGCAGAAGATGCGAGTTTGATCCCTGGGTTGGGAAGATCCCCTGGAGTAGGAAATGGCAACCCACTCCAGTATTCTTGCCTGGGAAATCCCATGGATGGAGGAGCCTGGTGGGCTACAGTCCATGGAGTCACACAGAGTTTGACATGACTGAGCATGCACACACACATATGGGGTCTAGACTTCTCTCCTCAGAGAAAATCAGGTTTTCCCCTGTTTCTTGTCCCTGTGCCCATCATTTATCCTGATACAACCGTACCTGCACTCCAATGGTGGTTTGGAACTGTGTCAAAATCTTTTGTTTTCACATTCCCTTTTTAATCCATATGTATTTTTACTGCTTAAAAATTTCTGATAGATTGGTCTGGCATGACTTCATCTTGTGTAAACTGTTGTCCAAGTGGTCATTGAACTCATTCTTTGACTTAAAACTTAGGTGTTGCCCAGCCTGTGCCCTGGGATCTCTTTAGGACCCTACTTTATGAATGGAGCTCGTATTGGCCATGTGGCAGTCTTGTCACGGGGCCCTTGATGAGGACAGGCTGCATTTTTGGACCTAGTTTCATGTAGACACTTTGCCCCTGAGTCTTAGTGACGGGCGCACAGTTAAGCTATTCTGTAGGCCTTGGACATCCACAGCATTTGCCACTATCTAGCGGAGGGAGGGCTTCCCTGGTGGCTCAGAGGTTAAAGCGTCTGCCTGCAATGCAAGAGACCTGGGTTCGATTCCCGGGTTGGGAAGATCCCCTGGATAAGGAAATGGCAACCCACTCCAGTATTCTTGTCTGGAGAATCCCATGGATGGAGGAGCCTGGTGGGCTACATTAGTCCATGGGGTTGCAAAGAGTCGGACACGACTGAGCGACTTCACTCACTCACTCACTCAGTTTCATGACTTGGACACTTCTAGTGGGGGCTTGGGAGCAGACATCCCACTGATATTCTGCTTGGTATTTGTTCACTTTTTGGTCTCCCAAACATGGCTGCTATCCGAACTGTCAGTTGTCCCCATTGATTGTCTTGCTGGCATTCTTCTTAGACTAGATCTCAAATTTGGCTTTTAGGTAACTTGTCTGGTTCCTTTTCAGTTCCCTTGGTCCCCCTGAGTTTTAGTGCCTTTGTTCTGACACTTTTCAAGAGCATCTTTGTTCCCTTTGCTTGAGCCACCTTTCCATTTGGAGAAGGAGCATTTATCTTACAGCTCGTCTCTCTCTCACTTGGCTTCTTAGTTGCTCAAAGGTAATTCTTTCAAAGTTTCTGAAATTTTGAATTCTTGGTACACATTGCCCTGGGTTTTCAATAAGGTACTTTCTAAACTACCTACGGGCCTCTTGTGGTTATTGCCGTACTTAGCCTTTTTGTGTTCTTTCCTAAGGAATGCTCATGTTTGGTCAGGGTTCCATTTGCTGGAATGAAGTCAGTCTCTGGTGAATTTCTTTTGGTTTTTCCTCTCCCACTGGGATGCTGACTTTGGTTATTCCAGGATCAGCATTTTAGAAGCCTTATTCAAAATGACCTGATCAGTATCTATTACTAACTATAGGCCTTTGTCTTCCATAGGGGCCCCGGGTTCAGGGAGAGGACAGGTGAAACCAATATGTGCTATATGGTAATATGGGGGTGTCAGAGAAATCCAGCTTGTAGCCAGGCTCAGTCACAGTTTCCCTGAATGACAGTAGGTAGGCCATTTCCCCTCCCTGGGTTCAGTTTCATCCTTTTAATGAGAGGACTGGTCCATAGGAAGGGCAGGGATGTATAAATGTTATCCCAGTGATTCAGTTTGCATTACTACATTTTCAATGCACACTCTTGTCCATGGATCAGTCAGGCAAGATTTTTAGATCACTGCGATATCTGAACCCTGGAACCAGGATTTCCATCTGGATTGGTGGCTGGGACTGGGCTGTGTGGCTCTGAAGAAAATGGCCCTGAACTTTCATCCTCAGTTTCATCATGCCCAGCCCCGTACTCTGGCTCTTTATTCTTCTTCACAATACCATGGGGAGAACTGCTGACCAAGCTTAGTGTTTCTTTGAGTACAGTGATGCTAAACTGTTTGCGTTTTAGATCAGGGACCCCTTTGAGAAACTAATGAAAGCTGGGGACCCTGTCCACCAAATATTGCATGTACACACACATACACACATACAGACACACCAATCTGAATATAGTTGTAGGGGGTTCATGACCTATGAAGGCAAGTCCATGTAATCTGGAGTCTAAGGATCTCGGGTTCATTGCTCCATCCCTAGAAGGTGGCTCCTGGCCTGTGCTGAGCTCAGCATCCCCCACTGCAGCTTGGTTATACTCCGACTTCATGGTCTAGGACTAGTGTTGGTGATCAACAAACCACCAGAATTGATCCAGAGCCTTGACTGTATCTGGAAGGAGTCATTTGCCTTTGGACAATAATTCTGTGCTGAGCCCCACCAACAATACAAAGGAGAGGGGATGAGGGTCATGTGGAAGGTTCTCATGGCATCTCAGGTAAGGGTGCTTTCTGTGATGGGAGGCTTGCTGGTGGATATAGAATCACTGGGACGTACTTCTGTGGCTGGCAAATGGGGAAGAGACTCCATTGCTTTCTATTATAACAGCCAAAATCTGTGAAGAAAACAGGCAAGAGTAAGGTAAAAGCTCAATTAATAGTGAAGTTATGTTTGAATGCAAAGCCGTGGTTTGATGGAAAGTGAAGGACTAGTGGATGAAATGAATAGACTTAGAAAGCCAGTGACACAAAGAAAGAAGCGAGCCTAATGAAAAGTAAATGGTAGAGGAGGGGGAATGTTATTAGTTAAAACCTCTCTCATCCTGATATTTTATTTCTTGATGGAGACATCATGATTTCCTTCAGGAGAGCTTGCTCATGTGTGCCACGGAGCTTTGGGGACATGTGAGGGGGGAAGCTGGGATCCAGAAAGTAGAGATTAAGAGTTGGGCAAGGAGTACTTCAGGGCATGCACACCTGTCCTTAATGTACCTGAGTCTGGTCCATTTTGAAGCAAAATGTCCTTTGTGAAGGCAGAGCTGTGTTGAGCTCCTCACATCCGCCATGGTGAGCAATTATGGAGAGTGACTAAGATACGGAGCTTGTGCAGCAGCTTTGGCTAGACTGGTCCCATCAGAGACATGCTCCTTTGGCACTTACAGGCAGAGGGAAAAGGGGTCAGTTTGTTGGAATTCACTGTGGCAGTCTTCAGTATCTCTTTGGCATCATGAATTTACCCCAGCATTTGGCTGGCATTAACCCAGTCAAAGAGCTGGAGTGGCAGCTAAAGTGTAACTGCAGCAGGTGGAGAGTCCTACTTCTCCTGTGGTGTATTCAAGCGGGACAAGCCAATGGGGCTTGGAGGCTGAATAGCTTTCTTTGCTGAAATGTAGCACTTTCCCTGCCTAAGGCAACACGCCACTTGTGTGGGAGGTTGTAGGTGTGCTCATGGGGTAATAACCAGGGAAATGTTTGTAATCAGCCTCTTCAGAGGTGGCAGGGGTGACCTGCTGCTAACGGACCACTCACTGTCACTTACTTGCCCCGCCACAAGAAGGCAGACACAGGTCTGGCCACCCAGAAGTTTTTTTCTTTTTCTTCTTAAACATCTCTTATCATCTTTATGGTCAATTAATTTTGGGAGAAAACTCTTGAGAGTAGGTTACCAGAGAAAAGGCGTTGAGGAGAGGTGCTGGGCCTGCTGAATCACTGACCTCTATAGGTTGCTGGGGACGTCCTGAGTTTCTTTAGGTCCACACTTAACGTCCGTGGGCCCTTAAGAGGAGTTTGACTTGTTCTTTAACCTTTGCCATCCAATGCTAGACTAGGGTACATCCCATCACTTTTCATTTATTCTTGCTTGTTGAGTTTCAGACTCAACTGCTAGAGCCGCATGCAGGAAAGGCAGTTCCCGAAAGGTAGCACCTTCTGTTATGTTCTATGGGCAACAGGAATGGGGTCTATATAGGACATGCTAGTGTCTCACTCAACTTTCACTTCTAGAGCAAACAACCTATTCCACAGCTCCCTCCCCGGGGAACTTGGTGCATATCATTTTGCATGTCTTTCTTCCCCTTTCCTGCCTTCCTTCCTTTCTCTCTTGCTTTCCTTCCTTCTTTCTTTTAAAAAATTATTTATTTATTAGGTCTTAGTTGTGGCATGCAGGATCTTTAGTTGAGGCATGTGGGATCTAGTTCCCTGACCAGGGATGGAACCGAGGCCCTCTGCATTGGGAGCATGGAGTCTTGGTCACTGATCCACCGGGGAAGTCCCGTCCTTCTTTCTTTCTTCCTCCCTTTCTTTCTTTCCTTCTTTCTTCACTGTTTGGACCAGAAATGGGCACCTGACCCAAGAGTGATCCTACCGAGACTGGCACCAAGGGCTTGGCCTAAGAGTGGCCTTGGCAATCAGCCAGACCATGAAGACAGTGCCATCTGGAATTTGGACTAGAGAATGTTGAGCGGCTTTGTCAATTGGTCATTCGAGCGGCACAGGACACCGTGAGAGGTAATGTGACACATGAAAAAGAGAAATGGAGAGAGTAGCAGGTCCCCGGAGAAACTTCACTTCCTGATGACTTTCAATTTCCACTTCCTCCAACTTCCTCCTCTCACTTTTTAATTATTTTTTATTGTGAAAGTTCTCAAACATATGCAAAACTAAAGACAATAGCTTAATAAACCCTATGTACCCATCACCAAGCTTAAGCAATTATGGCTGATCTTGTCTCATTTAATTCCCACCCACTTCTTCCTCCCATCCCCTGGAGCACTAAAAGCAAAATAGGTTTATTGAGTTATAATTTACAAACTATAGAATTTACCCATGTAAAAAAATTTACCCATTTGACGTGTAAAACTGAATGGCTTCTAGTCAATATACAGAGTTGTAGAAATATCAATAACCACATCCAGTTTTAGAACATTTTTTATCACCCCCAAGGAGATTCCTTGTGCTCATTTTCCTGAACTTTCATTATTATCCTGAGCACTCTGCAATCACCAGTTTGCTTTCTGTCTCTATAGATTTGCATTTTTAGGGCATTTTATATAAATGGAATCATACAGTATGCAGCTTTTGCTTCTAGCTTTCTACATGTGGCATGTTTTTGAAGCTCTGGCGTGTATCAGCTGTTTATACATTTTTAATTGCTGAATAGTATTCCATTGTATGGACACATCACATTTTGCTTATCCATTCACCACCTGATGGGCATTTGAGTTGTTTCTACTTTTTGTCTGTTATGAATAATACTGTTATAAATATTCACCCCTAGAACATTTTGAAGCCAACCTCAGATATTATCATTTCATTTGTAAATACTTGGATACATATCTCTAGATCAAGCATGGGAGTCTTAAAAACAGTCACAGACACACCACCATTACCACATGTAAACTAATTAATAATAATTCTTTAATACCATAAGCTCTCCAATAAGATTAAAATTTCCAATCATCTCTCAGATGCTATGGGATTTTGTTTACTTATATATTTTGTTAGAATCAGAATCTAATTATGATCTACACATTACAATTGCTTGATATGTATTTAAGATTTTTTTATGACTTTTTTTGGGCCATGCTGTGTGGCATGCGAGAATCTTAGTTCCTTGACCAGGGATTGAACTCATGCCCGCTACGTTGGAGTCTTAACCATTGGACTGCTAGGGAATCCCCTATTTAAACTTCTTAATCTACAGGTTTCCCCATATCTTTTCTCCTTCTTGCTCTCCAATTTATTTGTTGAAGAAATGAGATCATTTTTTATGTAGAGTTTCCGGGAATCTGGATATTGCTGATTGCATCCCCATGATGTCTTTTAACATGTTCCTCTGTCCTCTGTTTTTCCTGTAAATGGGTAGTTGGAGTCATGTTTGATCAGACTCACATTTGCCTTTCAGCAAGACTTCCACAGAGATGGTGTCTTGTGCCTCTGTTAGGAGATGCATGTTGTGTGGTCATCTTACTCTTTGTGATGTTAGAAGCCACTGGGGATTATTAACTAGAATGAATCCTGAATGAAATTCTCCTTGTCCTTTTCACTTCAAAGTGCCTAGCTAGCCTGAGGAACTCATTTTCAAGCTGAGGCAGCATGGCAGGGTGGATCTGGAAACTCTGAAGCTTCTGCAAATGTGTGCATTTTGAAAGGAGCTGCTTGGGTGGCATACCTGGTCTAGCAAGAAGTGCCAATTATTTGGGCCTTCCTCTGTGTCTTATTTTGAGCTGCCATAATGAAACAAAAAATTAAACAGCAGAAATTAATTACTCATGGTTCTGGAGGCTAGGAAGTCCAAGATCAAGGCAGCAATAGATTCAGTGTCTGGTAAGAGCCTGCTTCCTGGTGCAGAGACTGCTCTCTTTTCACTGTGTCCTCACGTGGTAGAAGGAATGCGACTGCTCTCGGGTCTTTTATAAGGGCACTAACCTCACTCATGAGGCTTCCACCTCTATGACCTGAGCATCTCCCCAAGTCCCTACCTCCCAACACCATCACATTGGGGGTTAGGATTCTGACATGTGAATTTGGGGGGAGGGACACAAATATTCAGTGCATAGCACGTCATCTCTCAAGTTATGGGGTTCTGTATACACATAATGGGACTTCCCTGGTGGCTCAGATAGTAAAGAATCTGCCTGCAATGCAGGAGACACAGGTTCCATCCCTGAGTCGGGAATATCTCCTGGAGAAGGAAATGGCAACCCACTCCAGTATTCTTGCTGGGGAAATCCCATGGACAGAGAAGACTGGTGGGTTACAGTCCCTGGGGTCGCAGAGAGTTGGATATCACTGAGCGACTGATTACACACAACATACATACTGCCTTGCTGCTTTCCCAGTTTCCAGCACCCCGCCATTCCACCTTTTTCATCATGTTTCCTTATCAATTCTTGCTTCCTCCTTCTCACTGCCCATCTTTCCATTTCTTATCAGTAACAGCCTGTTTGGCCACTGCATTATGAGGGGGAGGGAGAGATATCCAGCCCAAAGCATCTGACTGCTACACAGCACTCTAAGTGCGTTACTAGCAAATGGTGGAGAAGATGGGAATTTGCCAGACAGTGGTGTCTCCTATTAATATTCATTTGTATTTTGGCTTTCTATAGCATAGATGAGTACCTGTTATCAAAATACAGCTGTGAAAGAAAGATGAAACAGGGATCCAAACAAGAAGAGGGGACACAGTGAACATTGCATCATGCCAAGGAAATAATTCACCTTTTCACCATTACTGTTGTCTTTTTATATAAACTCTACCTGTCAGCAGGCATCAGTGTTTCAGATAAACAAACCCCCAAACTAGACGAAAAAGCAGACAGGGCCACCTTGTTTAATTGGTGGAAAGTGATAGATGTTGTAAGCAGAGATGCGGCCCTAATTCAATTTCACAAGCCCCCAAGAGCTACTGCTTGTCCACTGCTGACATGGCCTCTGCTCCCGTGGTTCTTGCCAGCTCTCTGTGAAGACAGATACACACAAGAGAATCAGAGAACAGGAGATGGAAACAAGCAAGTCGCTACAGGATGGCTCTTACATTAAGTACTAGGGGGAGATCAGAGACAGAAATTAATGTGGGCTGAAAAAGCTTCTGGAAGGAGGTAAGATCCTGGCATCAGTAGTTTATGCCAATGTGTTTAGTGATACCTCTGGACTGCTTATTGGATGCTTTTCCATTCTGTGCCCAGAAAGTAGATCTTGCAAATGTTGGCAAGAAGCCAGACCTGAGAGTCTGAAGGACTCCGGGTGTCTGGGGCCACTGTGCCTCCTGGTGTGGACGATCACTTCCTAACTCAAGTGGGGAAGGCTTGCTTCAGCCAGTCTGAGATACCGCATTCAAAGGACACCAGAGGAAGGTTTGGGGGTTACTTCCAAGTGAAAAGAATTAAGAGCCTGAGTTATTTTTATAAACTCATATGCTTACATTTTAGCTTCAGTATTTCTTGCTGGATTGAAGAATTGTATAAGCAGTCATTTGGCCAGCTGTGTTCCCCATCAGGGAGGTGGTGTGGACGGTGAAAAGAACACGGTTTTTGTGTGAACTTGAACAGATCCTATACCCCTTCTGAGCTGCAGTTTCTGCCTCTGTAAAGTGAGGCTGAGAATGCCTCCTGGGATAGTTTTGAGGATTAAATAGAATGATTGGTGTGCAAGTGCTCAGAGCCACAGTGGCAAGTACAATAGTAGGTGCTTTTCGGATGACTGTGATGCAGTTCTGTGCATCCTTAGCGGACGCCCCCTTGGTGGGTGGCACCTGGCATCTCTGAGGTGGGGTACATTCCTCAGGACAGAGCCAGCGCTAAGGGATTTGCGAGATGCGGCAGGATGGCGTCTGATGGCAATTGCTCATCCTCAGCTGTTTAAAAATGACATTTGCTTGAGCTCCCGTGGGTGTATAGATGCTTCCCCCTCCTTCATTTGCGTTTTGCCAGGTTGTTAGCAGAGTTTACCTGATCCGATGTTTCCGAGAAGCGCGGGCCCCTCCCTGTGGGCTGCAGAGCGAGGCCCTGGGTCGCGCGCTACCAGGGGGTGGGTGGAGGGCGCGATGGTTCAGGCGGGCGGGCGGGCACGTGAAGCCTCCATCCCTCACCTCCCGGAGGCCCCCAAGTCCCCGCCGGTGCCCGGCTCGCGGCGAAAGCAAGCTGTGCGCGCGGCGCCCTCTGGTGTCCCGGAGCTGTCACTGCGGGAGTGCTCGAGCCCCTAGCCCGCCCGGACCCCCGAGAGTGATTGCGAAGACCCTTGGCACCGCCGCGCGCCTCCACCTCCAGTCCCCGGTGTCCTGGGTCCCCCTGGACCCCAGGACGCAGATCTAGGGGGGTGGCACTCCGGGTCTTTTATTTCTTTAGCAAAACTGTGCCTAAAACGGGGCGCTCGGCCTTGGCCCCGAGGGCAGCGCCTGCGGTAGCATGCAGCCGGGGTCCCTGCCGCGCTCTCTCGGGACCGCGGTGCCCGCCCGGCTCAGACGCTGCCACTTCCAGCCCCCGTCCCGCAGCACCCTGGAGGCTGCCATCTGCTGCCCTCGCCACCATTTACGTTTGGGGAAGCACTCCGAGGAGAAAGGGGGGCTTTTCTCTCTCTGGTACCCTGTTGGGAACCACACGTAATGTCTAGCCCCAGGAAGATGCCCGCGGGTCCGTGGAGCGAAGGCGCTGCGGGTTAGAAAACCCTGAGTTTGATCAGACGTAGAAATGGATTTTCACCCCTGTGCAGCTTCAGTCTATGTTTCGACAAACTATTAAAGAAAACTGGGTTTCACAAAGGGAAATAAATTTGCGAGGGCCTGCTGTGCCGAAATGTGGGTTGCTATCAGCACCCGGCGTTTAATGAGGACTGAATTATCATTAATACGTGGAGGAAATTTATAGTGCATCATTAATACTTTTGGAAGACAACATTCCAGGCGTCGTCTCTTTCTTCCTTCTGAAAAATATGGATGGACTTCAAAATATATGTCTGGATCGCCTGAGCATTTTGAACTGCAATCTAATTGTCATTCATTTCTGGGTTTGGCCATAGGGCTTGTAACACCGGCCTTCATTTCCCCTTTGCTTGATGTTCTTAATGCTACGGAGATTCCTCTCTGCTCCCTCGTAATGAATTGTATTATTGAATAGCAGAGCCTGAGAGGCTATGTATTCATCCCTTCAAATGTTAAAATGTTTTTAACGGTAAAAGTAAGAAGAAGAATTACTATTGTCTCAATTATGGCATTATCTTCTCTTACTTGAGTTCCCCCTCCTCGCACCTCCCCTCTCCTTTTATATAAACTCGGCAGGACAGGTTTATCACAAGTAGAGTGTTCCAATTCAGTACCCATCACCAAATGTGTTTCTGTGAAAGGCAGATCTGTAAGAGGTTGGAGAGAGAAAATGATAAGAGAAATACAATTGCAAGAAACAATTGCATGTCACTTTTAAGAAAACCCAAGGCTTGCAGAAGCACTGCCATTGTGTGGGCCTTCTTAAATGTGCGTTTTTCTTCTTTTTTCTCCTTACCTATCCTCTCTATTTTAAATTTTATTGTTTCACATATGCAAAGTTCAAAGTTCAAACTTGATTTCTTCTGCCAGTGTTCAACTGCTTGCTTTTCTCTGTAACTGTGCAACCTCCCTGCAAGGGGAAAATCTCGGAAGGCATAGCAGGAGAAATAGTGAAGACCACTTCCACGGCTCAAGACTTAGTATAGGTCTGTACACCTTGGGTTTAGAGGGACGCGTGCTGGACCACCAAGAGAAGGTGGCAGAGAGCCCCAGGGGCGTTGGTTTTTTTGTTTTGTGTACTTGGTCTTTTTGGGAGATGGGGCTGGTTGGTGGACCTAAGGCTGGACTCCCGGAAAGGACCACTGGATATTTTCATGGTGTTCTTAGCACTTTTCACAAAGGAGGGAGGTGGAGGGAGTGGCCTGCCCCACCCCTACAGCCTGAGACTCTGCCCTTGATCTCCAGGTCCGATGGTGGGGAGCTGTGGCAGCCCTAGGGGTTAAACTGGGAATTTCAGTTGTGCAGAGTGCTAGTGTTGCAAGGTTTCTGCTTTGATTCTCAGCCTCAGTTGCCTCATATGGAGAAGGAGGATGACAACCTGTAGGGCTGAGTGAGGATCAGAGGGGTTCATCAAGTGGACAGCTCGTAGGATGCATTCAAGTTATAGTAGTACTTTCCACTTTGTTGAGAATGTGGATCCTGTGAAGCGTTTGTATGTAAGGCGAGAAGGCAGAGGAGAAAGAAGACTTCCATTAAAATTCCTTCGAGATGGGAATAGCAAATCGCAGTGACTCCTAGGAGAGAGAGAGAGAGGAGCACTCGTGTTCAAGTGGGACTAATGTCAGGGTAAGCATAGCGATGGAATGGAAATATTTCTGAGTTTATAAACCAATGGATACAACTGGATTCAAGAGCTGAGGACTTATCTCAAAGTGGCAGGATGCTGAACCTACCAATAAGGTTCAAATCTACTTGCCAAATCTACCAATAAGGTAAAAGGAAAACCATCTCCAGAAAAATGAGAAGCACTGAAACCAGGGCAAGAAGAATGGAAGTTAGACCCAGAAAGAACTCTATGAGTGAGGGCTATGAGAAGTGTTTAGCAAAAGGAGGAAATGAAATCTCATTCTGTGGAAATACAGTATTTCTGAAGAGCCCTGCCTGGGAGTACAACCCGGCTGTGCAGGCAGGCGGTGCAGTGGCTGCTTCACATGCTCACTTAAATACAGATTTCTCCTTCCTGTTTTCATCGGAAACTGAAATTGATATCTTCTGTGTAGGATTAGACTGAAAAAAAAAAAAAAAAAAAAAAAGAGTTCCACGACCAAAGTTACCCCTTTCCCTGAACAGTCTTAGCAGCCCTGGAATGGATTTTATTTCGAGAGAACCTTTTTATTCATACACTTATCTATAGACACACACCAAATGCCTGACCATCAGGAAGATTTTTATTTTCACAAGACAACAAGCAGTTTTGGTTGCTATGGCATTTGTCAGTATCATTTTTACTATATAACCTCTTACAGACCCTTCATTTCTATAAAACCTACTCAAGATTCAATCCTACTATTGCTACTTTTTTTTTTTTTTGCTGGCTAAGTGTGTGATGGTTATAGTATTAACAAAGCTTTCTTGGGCAATGCTGACTCTCCTTTTCAGGGATTAACAATACCAGGCGAACTGTGACATTGCAGTTCTTTAAAACTCTTTACCAGGATTTCTGTACAGACGATGGCTTTGAATGGTGCATTCTTTTCTGCCTGGCTAGAAAAGTAAGCTTTTGCAAATATATTTAAGGGGAAATTAATCTGTAGCTAAGTGGGAGTGGGAGAGGTATGTGACATGTTATATAAGCTTCTCAAACGTCTTCTTCCCTCATGGATACAATTGCAAAAATCCCCCTTTGTGACTAGAAGTCAGTTACTTCTGGAGGTGGAGTCAGCTTTCATCTGAAGTGGGATGTAAATTTTCTATTATTTATTAATGGATAGAATCTTGGTTTTATGATTGCCCTAGTGAGGAAAGAATCATCTCTTAGCCTCAGATTGGTTTTGAAATCAAGGCTGAGATGTCATAATGCACAAAGATGGTATGAAAAAGCTATTCCATAATAAGGTGAGCATGGCAAGCTCCCAAGCAGGTCCATTTAACTTGAATGAAGGAAGAGGCTAGTGGTTGTTTTGGTTTTATTGTGACTAGGGCATGGGGTAAGGGTGAGGGTTCCTTTGAAATTTTGATGGCTTGAACCTCCCGGCTGGCATGAAGGGAGGGATCACTTGGACTTTATTCCAGAGTTGTGCAAACTTGAGACAAATGAGAAAGAGGGAATGGGCTGGAAAGCCATCAGCAAGCATAAAACATGGATTCAGACTCTGTTATTGATGCAATTCATCTCTGATATTTCACTGATGGCTGAATTATGCTGTGTTTCATTTAATTGCATTTGAACTTGTTGAAGTAAGCCATTATGGTGCTCTATGAGGCTTGCAGCCTGAGACCAGTGAGGGTCTTGAACGTTCCTTTGAATACCTGCTTCGAGAGCCTAGCATTGTGTATTCTGAAAAGTGAAATGAATGCCTCATTCACTGTCAGTGATGTCTGGAACTCTGAAGAGGATAAGGAGTGTCTTGCTGGGACCTTGCAGAGACATATGTGACCTTGATTTATATTTTGGGTAACTGTGAAGTCATAAATTCCCAGAATTTTTTACCCTAAAGGGGCAACCTTGGATAAGGAATTGTTGCTGCTGTTGATTGGACTAGGTGACCACACCATTGGCAGTGACCCAAGAGTCTAAAAAAAAAAAAAAAAAAAAAAAAAACCACAAGCAAATGCTTATGGGATCGATTGTCTAGGGTATCCTCTAGTGCTAAGATGATGGCCTGTAGTTGACTCAGTTCTGATGATTCTTGAGTCCTGCCATGATTAGGTACGTCCAGGTTAGATGATAAACAGCAGCAGCTCTCCAGCAGCGCTGCTGTCTGTAACGTGTTCCAGTTCCCTTTGTGGATCTGAAGTTGATCCCAAGGGGCTCTTCAGGTGATCATTGAATCTGGGAGAAGGTAATCTCCTTCAGCATCATTGGATCTGTCAAGGGCCTGGGGACAGAGGAGGCCACCCATTTCTCTAGGTGAGCTATGCTAGAAGGCCCAGGTTTGGCCCTGTTATGGACATATCATTTTCGTTTCAATAAGGAGGGGTGCTGTCACCATGATCAAAAGCATCCTGGGCAGCTGGCGTGGAGAGTCCCCTGTGAGAGTTTCCATCTGCAGAAGGGCCTGGTATGTTCAAATAGCCAGCAGTTGTTGCTCTAATGCATGTAGCCTGGGGCTGAAGAGCAACTTTTGCACCAGAAAAAAAGTTTTCTGGATAGACAAGTTATGGCCATCTTAGGTGGTCCAGAGATTCCAGGAGGCAGGAGAGGAGGTTCCTGAAGCCTCTACAGTGAAAGACTGTCTGGAAGACACTAATGAGAGTGCCTGCCATCTTACACTTTGGACACATTCAAGTGCATTTCATTGGTGGGAACTTCATTCAAGATGGGCTGATTTGTAAGTAACAGCATAAGTGGGTTTAAGTAAAATTTGTGAAGAAGGAATATATTGCCTTGGGAACCCCCAAATGCCTAAAAGATGTTTGGCTTGTTTTAATGATGTGGTTGCTGAGACTACCAATAGTTGTTTCTTGACAGTATTGGGGTGGAGTGGCCCTTTGGCCAAATGATTAACGGGAATTTAGCCAAATGCTGGGGCAACAGCTCATCTCCTTTGTGAGCTCCTTTGTGAATATTTTTGTGTCCTGAATCAGTGTGTCAGATGAATCTCTTCAGAGGAAGATGTCATCAGTGGGATATTATACCTGTGCTCCTGAGGAAAGTTGGATACCATTGATGTCTTCCCTGCAAAGACTGTGTGTGCCATGGCAGGGTTGTTAAGATACTCCGTGTGTAGCTGGGTGAAGGTGTATCGTATCTCTTTGAAGATGAGGGGAGACTTCAATTGAGAGACTATGGAAATAGGCACTGAATAGAGCATATTTACCAAATATTTAGTAGCAAAACATTTTCCAGTTGTGGATTAGGTCCAGTAATTTCAATAATATTAGTTATGGAAGCTGTGTAGTAAAGAATGTAACCTTGCCCAAGAACAGGTCCAGCCTTTTCCCTTAGCTTCTTGGAGATAATATCTAAGCCCTTGAAATACCGTGCCTGATAGGAATATCTTTATTTGTCTCAGGGCTTTGGGTCACATTAACAGTCTGATTTAGGGTGGGAGCTTTGGGTCATGAGGTCTCACTTGACCTCTGGAGGGACTGGAATTTGAGATCAGTCATATGGACGGCCAGCCAGGTGTACACTATCAAGCCCCAATAAAGACTCTGGACTCAAGGCTCAGGTGAGCTTCCCTCATGGACTCAATGTATATTGTCACATATTTATGCCAGGAAACGAATACTGTCCTTGACTGTGGAGAGAGGACAACTGGAAGCTCCAATTTGGAGGAACTTGGTGCCATGTATCTCTTCCCTTGGCTGATTTTCATCAAGGAGGAGGTCTATGTGGTTCCATTTTGTCACACCAGTTGTAAATACCAAATATTTAATTTTATTTCAATTTATTACTCATTTGATCAGAGCATCCATGCCCACTATAGGATGTGTTAGGGAAGTAGGCAGTGTGACCATGGGGACTTTAGTCAAGGCAGCAGTCCTGATGGTTAAGGTGAGGCATACCTTTCCCCGCCTCTACTTTATGTTTGGTAATTCTCTGAAAGTATAGAGGATACCTTGTTTAAATTTAGTGAGACCTACAGGTATGGCTTTGATTTGGGCCCCAGTATCAATTAAGGCCATGGAAGTTTGCCAGTTGGTTCATTTCAGCAGATGTTAAAATTAATTTAGAACATTTTAGAAGTGCAAAACCCAATCAGCACACTTTTAGCTTTCTGTTGCATAAATTGTTTTCAAACAATTTGGATATGCAATTGGGTCAAATTGCAGGTCTCTATTGTAGTTTCTCTCTTTCCTCCATCCCACATCAATTTTTGTTTGTTTCGTTTTGTTTTGTTTTGGTCATTACTGAATATACCTTGTGTTGGAGGACTCCTCTCTACCCTGGTCATGTTTATAAGTTTATTCCTCCAAAGTATCCCAAATCAGTATTATTAGGGTTAGGGACCTTTGTTATGGAAATTATTGTTTTATTGGGCCTAGAGACTCTGGGCTTAAATTGAGTTTGAATTAACCTTTTGGTATGTTGATCACATGTGGCACTCAGTAGAACCCAGAGTCTTCATTGATCCATTTTGCAACCATCTAATAAGGTGATGGTGAAGGATGCTTTTCATAAGGGTCTTTGCCACAGGGGTACCAGGGGTGCATGCTTTCCAGTATAATACTGAGGATCAAGATATTTGTTGCACCAGAGGCATTTAGGGTCCTAATTTGCAATCTACTTTTAGACATGTGACCTCAGCATTCCACATGACCACCCATGACCATCATATCACACGTGTTATCAGTCTTTTCCCTGAACACTATATAGAATAGGACCAACGCCTGGTTGAAACATGTGCTCAACAATCACTGGGTGAGAGTTGTTCCCCTGTCATACCTTGTGCAGGAATTGAGAGACGAGACTCAATCTGAGACCGATAGGTCCAGGCTGAGATACCCAACACAGGGCCACTTTAAGTAGGGTCCTAATCCCATAGTCTTGGCCCGAAATGCAAATCTTATGACTCGGATAGATTAAATCAGTGACTAAGGCTTGCTAGGACTTATTAAATGCTGCAGCAACTCTAACGTGAGTTCACTAGTAGGTAGCAGCATGGTTCAAAGAGCACAGTAGGCAGCAGGCCCTAGGGAGCGGCTCAGAGTGTAGATTTGCCTGCAGGCTGTGGAACCAGGTAGTTAACTGGAAGCAATAGAAGAAAGGCCTCCAGGAGGTACTGGGCATCTTTTAGACACTACTGCTCTCAGCACCAACCATCTTGGAGTTCCTCTGTGGAAGGCCAGTATCATACCTGCTACTCACACACCAAATTGGTTTGAATCTTGAGGCCAAAGATGCCACACATGCACCAAGAGGATGTGAAAAAGTTTATTATTCACATCACGAGGCTTTCTGGGAAGAGTAGGACTGGCATTCAAGCCCATCCACTTGCCTTGCACAAAGGATGTGTGGTGAGTGGCTCTGGTTTTTAGTGTGGGTAGAAGATGGGGTTGGGGTGAAGTGTCTTGAACATGGCTCGGGGTGTACTTGGTTTGAGCTTTCTCATCAGCACCAGGCGAGAGAGGGCCCAGCCTTTCTCATTGCCTTACTAGATGTGGGGTAGAAGGGGAAAAGGGGAAAGTAGCTTGAAAGCTGTCAGCAGTCAAATATCAACAATGGAGCTTTTTGTTACCATCTTCCTGTCACTTCAGATAATATATTGCATGCACGAATACAGTTAATGGGAAAGTAAGATCAATAAAATGATGAAACCGCCAAATTACTTCAAGGGAAAATATCACATATTGAGTTCAGAGGAAATCAGTTGGGAGTTAAAAATGATCATACACCATCGAAGCAAAAACAGAACTCTGAAATGAAATGACTTTGGCCCAAACTAAAGAAAATGGAGCACTCCTTGGCTTTGTCATGGTCAGTTCCTGAGGGCCCTAAACTATTGAGAGAAAGTAAACACCTAGCACTATTCCTTTTAATACATTTTCAAGAAAGGTCAAGATTTGTAAAAAGTTCTTTGTTTATACTTAATTCTCAAACTCCCTGTTTGCCTGATGCCTTTTTTTCCCTAAGCTACTCAACCCGCTCTGAGGGGAAGCCAAATTGCTGTCTCTCAAGCTGCACTGTCCAGTAGGTAGTCACTAGCCCTGGATGGCTGTTGAGCACTTGGGAATGTGTTTAGTATCAGTTGAGTTGTGCTGTAAATACAAAGGCTTAGATTTTGTGTTCATTTCCTAGAGCTGATGTAACACAGCACCACCCATTGAGTGGCTTAAAAAACAGAAATTTATTTCCTCTTTGTCTGGAGACTGGAAGTCTGAGGTCAAGATGTCTGCAAGGTTGGTTTTTTCTGAGAGTTCTTTTTTTTTTAAATTTTATTTTATTAGTTGGAGGCTAATTACTTCATAACATTTCAGTGGGTTTTGTCATACATTGACATGAATCAGCCATAGAGTTACACATATTCCCCATCCCGATCCCCCCTCCCACCTCCCTCTCCACCCGACTCCTCTGGGTCCTCCCAGTGCACCAGGCCTGAGCACTCGTCTCATGCGTCTCACCTGGGCTAGTGATCTGTTTCACCATAGATAATATACATGCTGTTCTTTCGAAACATCCCACCCTCACCTTCTCCCACAGAGTTCAAAAGTCTGTTCTGTACTTCTGTGTCTCTTTTTCTGTTTTGTATATAGGGTTATCGTTACTATCTTTCTAAATTCCATATATATGTGTTAGTATGCTGTAATGTTCTTTATCTTTCTGGCTTACTTCACTCTGTATAATGGGCTCCAGTTTCATCCATCTCCTGAAAGAGACACGTGCACCCCAATGTTCATCGCAGCACTGTTTGTAATAGCCAGGACATGGAAGCAACCTAGATGCCCATCAGCAGATGAATGGATAAGAAAGCTGTGGTATATATACACCATGGAATATTGCTCAGCTGTTAAAAAGAATTCATTTCTGAGAGTCCTAAGGGAGGATCTGTTCCAGGCGTCTCCCCTAGCTTCTT
Source organism: Muntiacus reevesi (assembly GCF_963930625.1). Classification (NCBI taxonomy): domain Eukaryota; kingdom Metazoa; phylum Chordata; class Mammalia; order Artiodactyla; family Cervidae; genus Muntiacus; species Muntiacus reevesi. Next base: position 115,200,077 of record NC_089271.1, on the reverse strand, counting down.
GTGCTTTGTTGGCAATATTGGGCATTCCTTGGCTTCTGCTCCATCACCCCTTTGTCTTTACATAGCTTTTTCTATTTGTATGTGTCTGTTTCTGTGTTCAAATGTCCTCTTTTATTTATTTTTTTTAGTATTAATATATTTTATTTTATTTTTTTCCCAATTATTTTTATTAGTTGGAGGCTAATTACAATATTGTAGTGGTTTTTGCCATACATTGACGTGAATCAGCCATGGATTTACATGTGTTCCCCTTCCTGAACCCCCCCTCCCACCTCCTTCCCCATCCCATCCCTCTGGGTCATCCCAGTGCACCAGCCCTGAGCACTTGTCTCATGCATCCAACCTGGGTTGGTGATCTGTTTCACAGTTGATAATATACATGTTTCGATGCTGTTCTCTCAGGTCATCCCACCCTCGCTTTCTCCCATAGAGTCCAAAAGTCTGATCTTTACATCTGCGTCTCTTTTTCTGTTTTGCATATAGGGTTATCGTTACCATCTTTCTAAATTCCATATATATGCATTAGTATACTGTATTGGTGTTTATCTTTCTGGCTTACTTTACTCTGTATAATGGGCTCCGATTTTATCCATCTCACTAGAACTGATTCAAATGTATTCTTTTTAATGGCTGAGTAATAGTCCATTGTGTATAAGTACCACAGCTTCCTTATCCATTCATCTGCTGATGGGCATCTAGGTTGCTTCCATGCCCTGGCTATTATAAACAGTGCTGCAGTGAACATTGGGGTACACATATCTCTCTCAAATCTGGTTTCCTCGGTGTATATGCCCAGAAGTGGTATTGCTGGGTCATATGGCAGTTCTATTTCCAGTTTTTTAAGGAATCTCCACACTGTTCTCCATAGTGGCTGTACTAGTTTGCATTCCCACCAAATGTCCTCTTTTAATAAGGATAACAGTCCTATTGAATTAGAATCCATTGTAATGACTTCGTCTTCGTGTGATCACCTGCAAAGACCCTCTTTCAAATAAGATCATATTCACAAGTACAGAGGGTTAAAGCTTCAACACCTTTTTGAGAAATTCAGTTTGGCCCGTAACTGATTTTAAAGACTTGGTATGATAAAAAAACATGTAAAATATCTCATTAATAATTGCTTTGTTTGTTGTATGTTGAAATGATAATATTTTTGATATACTGGGTTAAATGAAATATACTATTAAAGTACTCCTCTAAAAATACACTACTGAAAAATACACCTCTTTCTTTTGGCTTTTTAAAATGTGGATTCTAGAAAAATTTAAAGTTACCTCTGTGGCTTGCATTTGTGGCACAGATTATATTAGATAAGGACTTCTCTAAATCAGAGATTGGCAAGCCATGACATGAACACCAAACCTTGCTCACTGCCTGTTTGCTTTCTTTAATTAAATTTACTTATTTGTTTTAATTGAAGGATAATTGCTTTACAGAATTTTGTTGTTTTGTTTCAATCATCAACATGAATGAGCCATAGGTATACATATGTCCCCTTCCTCTTGAACCTCCCTCACATCTCCCTCTCCATCCCACCCCTCTAGGTTGATGCACAGATCCTGTTTGAATTCCCTGAGACATATAGCAAATTCCCATTGGCTATCTCTTTTACATATGGTAATGTAAGTTTCCACGTTACTCTCTCCATACATCTCACCCTCTCCTCCCCTCTGCTTGTGTCCATAAGTCTGTTCTCTATGTCTGTTTCTCCATTGCTGCCTTGCAAATAAATTAATCAGTACTATCTTTCTAGATTCCATGTATATGTATTAGTGGGGAGCCTAGTGGGCTGCCGTCTATGGGGTTGCACAGAGTCGGAGGGGACTGAAGTGACTTAGCAGCAGCATGATACTTACCTTTCTCTTTCTGACATACTTCACTCAGTATAATGGTCTCTAGGTTCATCCATCTCATTAGAACTGACTCAAATGTGTTCCTTTTTATGGCTGAGTAATATTCCATTTTGCATATGTACCACAACTTCTTTGTCCATTCATCTGTCAATGAACATGCTTCCATGTTCTAGCTATTGTAAATAGTGCTACAATGAACATTGTGGGTACATGTGTATTTTTAAATTTTGGTTTCCTCAGGGTATATGCCTAGGAGTGGAATTGCTGGGTCATGTGGTGGTTTTATTCCTAGTTTTTTAAGGAATCTCCATACCGTCTTCCATAGTGGCTGTATCAATTTACATGCCCACCAACAGTGCAAGAGGGTTTCCTTGTATCCACACCCTCTCCAGCATTTATTGTTTGTAGACTTTTTGATGATGGCCATTCTGATCGGTGTGAGGTGATATCTCATTGTAGTTTCAATTTGCCTTTCTTTAATAATGAGTGATTTTGAGTACCTTTTCATATGTTTGTTAGCCATATATATGTCTTCTTTGGAGAAATGTCTGTTTAGGTCTTTTTCCCCACTTTTTGACTGGGTTGTTTGTTTTTCTGCTACTGAGTTGTATGAGCTGCTTGTATATTTTGGAAATTAATCCTTTGTCAGTTGTTTCATTTGCTATTATTTTCTCCCATTCTGAAGGCTGTCTTTTTACCTTGTTTATAGTTTCCTTTGCTGTGCAAAAGCTTTTAAGTTTTACTAGATCCCACTTGTTTACTTTTATTTCCATTACTCTAGGAGGTGGGTCATAGAGGATCTTGCTTTGATTAATGTCATCGAAAGTTCTGCCTATGTTTTCCTCTAAGAGTTTTATACTTGCTGGTCTTACATTTAGGCCTTTAATCCATTTTGAGTTTATCTTTGTGTATGGTGTTAGAAAGTGTTCTAATTTCATTCTTTTACATGTAATGGTTCAGTTTTACCAGCACCACTTATTGAAGAGGTTAGGTTTGCTCCATTGTATATTCTTGCCTCCTTTGTCACAAATAAGGTACCCGTAGGTACATGGGTTTATTTCTGGGCTTTCTATTTTGTTCCACTGGTCTATATTTCTGTTTTGGGGCCAGTACAATACTGTTTTGATGACTGTAGCTTTGTAGTATAATCTACAGTCTGAAGATTAATCTTCCTAATCTGAAGAATCTGAAGTCAGGAAGATTGATTCCTCCAGCTCCATTCTTCTTTCTCAAGACTGCTTTGGCTATTCAGGGTCTTTTGTGTTTCCATGTGAATTGTGAAATTTTTGTTTTAGTTCCGTGAAGAATGCCATTGGTAATTTGATAGGGATCACACTGAATCTGTAGATTGCATTTGGTAGTGTAGTCATTTTCACAGTTCTTCCTACCCTGGAACGTGGAATATCTCTCCATCTGTTTATGTTGTCTTTGATTTCTTTCATCTTATAATTTTCTGTATACAGTTTTTTTGGTCTCCTTAGGTAGGTTTATTCCTAGGTATTCTATTCTTTATGTTGCAATGGTGAAGGGGATTGATTCCTTAATTTCTCTTTCTGATTTTCCATTGTTAGTATACAGGAATGCAAGTGACTTCTGTGTATTGATTTTTGTATCCTGCAACTTTGCTAAATTCACTGATTAGCTCTAGTAATTTTCTAATAGTATCTTTAGGGTTTTCTACATATAGTATCTTGTCATCTGCAGACAGTGAGAGCTTTACTTCTACTTTTCCCCATCTGGATTCCTTTTATTTCTTTTTCTTCTCTGATTGCTATAGCTAGGACTTCCAAAACTATGTTGAATAATGGTGAGAGTGGACACCCTTGTCTTGTTCCTGATCTTAGAGGGGATGCTTTCAGTTTTTCACCATTGAGAATGTTTGCTGTGGGCTTATCATATATGGTCTTTACTATGTTGAGGTAAGTTCCTTCTATGCCCATTTTTTGAAGAGTTTTAATCATAAATGGATGCTGAATTTTGTCAAAGGTTTTTTCTGCATCTATGTTCATCAGTGATATTGGCCTGTTGTTTTCTTTTTTGTGTGTTTTCTTTGTCTGGTTTTGGTATCAGGGTGATGGTGGCCTTGTAGAATGAATTTGGAAGTGTTCCTTTCTCCAAAACTTTTGAAAGAGTTTTAGAAGGATGATTATTAGCTCGTCTAAATTTTTGATAGAATTCACCTGTGAAGCCATCTGGTCCTGGGCTTTTGTTTTTTGGGAAATTTTTGATCACAGTTTTGATTTCAGTGCTTGTAATCGAGTTGTTCATAATTTCTATTTCTTCCTGGTTCAGTCTTGGAAGATTGAACTTTTCTAAGAATCTGTCCATTTCTTCCAGATTACCCATTTAATGCCATATAGTTGATCATAATAGTCTCTTATAATCCTTTGTATTTCTGCATTGTTTGTTGTAACCTCTCCTTTTTCATTTCTAATTTTGTTGATTTGATTCTTCTCTCTTTTTTTATTGATGAGTCTGGCTAAAGGTTTGTCAGTTTTGTTTATCTTCTCAAAGAACTAGCTCTTAGTTTTGTTAATCTTTACTATTTTTAATTTCTTTTTCATTTATTTCTGCTCGGATCTTTATGATTTCTTTCCTTCTGCTAATTTTTTTTTTTTTTTGGTGTGTGTGTTTTCTTTTTAGGTGTAAAGTTAGGTTGTCTATTTGATGTTTTTCTTGTTTCTTGAGATAGGATTGTATTGCTATAAACTTCCCTCTTAGAACTGCTTTGCTGCATCCCATAGGTTTTGAGTTGTCATGTTTTCATTGTCATATATTTCCAGGAATTTTTTGATTTCCCTTTTGATTTCTTCAGTAACCTGTTCATTATTTAGAAATGTATTGTTTAATCTCCATGAGTTTGTGTTTTTTACAGTTTTTTTCTTGTAATTGATATGTAGTCTCATAGCATTGTGGGCAGAAAAGAATCTTGGTATGATTTCAATTTTCTTAAATTTACTGAGGTTTGATTTGTGACCCAAGATGTGGAGAATTTTCCATGTGCACTTGAGAAGAAGGTGTATTCTTCTGCATTTGGATGGAATATTCTGAAGATATCAATAAGATCCATCTCGTCTAATGTATCATTTAAGACTTGTGTTTCCTTATTAATTTTGTTTTGACGATCTGTCCGTTGGTGTAAGTAGGGTGTTAAAGTCTCCTACTATTATTGTGTTACTGTCAATTTCTCATTTTATGTATATTAGTGTTTGTCTTATGTATTGAGGTGCTCCTACATTGGGTGCTCAGATATTTAAAGTTGTTATATCTTTCTTGTGAATTGATCCCTTGATCATTATGTAGTGTACTTCTTTATATCTTGTAATCTTTATTTTAAGGTCTATTTTGTCTGATATGAGGATTGCTACTCTAGCTTTCTTTTGATTTCCATTTGCATGGAATATATTTTTCCATCCTCTCACTTTCAGTCTATATGTGTCTTTAGGTCTGAAGTGGGTTTCTTGTAGACAGCATGTATATGGGTCTTGTTTTTGTATCCATTCAGCCAGTCTGTATCTTTTGGTTGGAGCATTTAATCCATTTACACGTAAAGTAATTACTGATATATATGTTCATATTGCCATTTTCTTAATTGTTAGAGGTTTTTTTTTTCTTTTTCCTTTTCCTTTTAATTGGAGGCTAATTACTTTACAATATTGTGGTGGTTTTCCCATACATTCACATGAATCAGTCATGGGTGTACATGTGTTCCTCATCCTGACCCTCCCTCCCACCACCCATCCCATCTCTCAGGGTCATCCCAGTGTACCAGCCCTGAGTACCCTGCCTCATGCATTGAACCAGGACTGGCGATCTGTTTCACATATGTTAATATACATGTTTCAATGCTATTCTCTCAAATCATCCCACCCTCGCCTTCTCCCACAGAGACCAACAGTCTATTCTTTACATCTGTGTCTCTTTTGCTGTCTTGCATATAGGGTCATCATTACCATCTTTCTAAATTCCATATATATATGCATTAATATACTGCATTGGTGTTTTTCTTTCTGACTTGCTTCACTCTGTATAATAGGCTCCAGTTTCATCCGCCTCATTAGAACTGCTTCAACTGCATTCTTTTTCATAGCTGAGTAACATTCCGTTCTGTATGTGTAGCACAACTTTCTTATCCATTCATCTGCTGATGGACATCTAGATTGCTTCCTTGTCCTGGCTATTTTAAACAGTGCTGCGATGAATATTGAGGTACACATGTCTCTTTCAATTCTGGTTTCCTCAGTGTGTATGCCCAGCAGGGGGATTGCTGGGTCATATGTCAGTTTTCATTGCAATTCCTAAGAAAGGCAATCCCAAAGAATGCTCAAACTACTGCACAATTTCTCTCATCTCACATGCTAGTAAAGTAATGCCCAAAATTCTCCAAGTCAGGCTTCAGGAATACGTGAACCGAGAACTTCCAGATGTTCAAGCTGGTTTTAGAAAAGGCAGAGGAACCAGAGATCAAATTGCCAATATCTGTGGATCATCGAAAAAGCAAGAGTTCCAGACAAACATCAGTTTCTGCTTTATTGACTATGCCAAAGCCTTTGACTGTGTGGATCACAATAAACTGTGGAAAATTCTGAAAGAGATGGGAATACCAGACCACCAGACCTGCCTCTTGAGAAGCCTGTATGCAGGTCAGGAAGCAGCAGTTAGAACTGGACAAGGAACAACAGACTGGTTCCAAATAGGAAAAGAAGTACGTCAAGGCTGTATATTGTCACCCTGCTTATTTAACTTCTATGCAGAGTACATCATGAGAAACGGTGGACTGGAGGAAGCACAAACTGGAATCAAGATTGCTGGGAGAAATATCAATAACCTCAGATATGCAGATGACACCACCCTTATGGCAGAAAGTGAAGAGGAACTGAAAAGCCTCTTGATGAAAGTGAAAGAGGAGAGTGAAAAAGGTGGCTTAAAGCTCAACATTCAGAAAACTAAGATCATGGCATCTGGTCCCATCACCTCATGGGAAATAGATGGGGAGACAGTGGAAACAGTGTCAGACTTTATTTTTTTGGGCTCCAGAATCACTGCAGATGGTGACTGCAGCCATGAAATTAAAAGATGCTTACTCCTTGGAAGGAAGTTATGACCAACCTAGATAGCATATTAAAATCAGAGACATCTTTGCCAACAGAGGTCCATCTGGTCAAGGCTATGGTTTTTCCAGTGGTCATGTATGGATGTGAGAGTTGGATTGTGAAGAAAGCTGAGCGCTGAAAAATTGATGCTTTTGAATTGTGGTGTTGGAGAAGACTCTTGAGAGTCCCTTGGACTGCAAGGAGATCCATCCTAAAGGAGATCAGTCCTGGGTGTTCATTGGATGGACTGATTCTAAAGCTGAAACTCCAATACTTTGGCCACCTGATGCGAAGAGTTGACTCGTTGGAAAAGACTCTGATGCTGGGAGGGATTGGGGGCAGGAGGAGAAGGGGACAACAGAGGATGAGATGGCTGGATGGCATCACTGACTCGATGGGCATGGGTTTAGGTGGACTCCGGGAGTTGGTGATGGACAGGGAGGCCTGGCGTGCTGGGATTCATGGGGTTGCAAAGAGTCGGACACGACTGAGCAACTGAACTGAACTGAATTGATAGCAGTTGTATTTCCAGTTTTTTAAGGAATCTCCACACTCTTCTCCATAGTGGCTGTACTAGTTTGCATTCTCACCAACAGTGTAAGATAGTTCCTTTTTCTCTCCCCACTCTCCAGCATTTATTGTTTGTAGACTTTTGGATAGGAGCCATTCTGAATGGCAGGAGATGGTACCTCATTGTGGTTTTGATTTGTGTTTCTCTGATAATGAGTGATGTTGAGCATCTTTTCATGTGTTTGTTAGCCATCTGTATGTCTTCTTTGGAGAAATGTTTGTTTAGTTCTTTGGCCCATTTTTTGATTGGGTCGCTTATTTTTCTGGAATTGAGCTGCAAGAGTTGCTTGTATATTTTTGACATTAATTCTTTGTCAGTTGCTTTGTTTGCTATTATTTTCTCCCATTCTGAAGGCTCTCTTTACACCTTGCTTATAGTTTCCTTCGTTGTGCAAAAACTTTTAAGTTTAATTAGGTCCCACTTGTTTATTTTGCTTTTATTTCCATTACTATGGGAGGTGGGTCATAGAGTATCCTGCTATGATTTATGTCAGAGAGTGTTTTGCCTATGTTTTCCTCTAGGAGTTTTATGGTTTCTGGTCTTATATTTAGATCTTTAATCCGTTTTGAGTTTATTCTTGTGTATGGTGTTAGACAGTGTTCTAGTTTCATTCTTTTACAAGTGGTTGACCAGTTTTCCCAGCACCACTTGTTAAAGAGATTGTCTTTTCTCCATTGTATACTCTTGCCCCCTTTGTCAAAGATGAGGTGTCCATTGGTGCGTGGATTTTTCTCTGGGCTTTCTATTTTGTTCCATTGATCTATATTTCTGTCTTTGTACCAGTACCATACTGTCTTGATGACTGTGGCTTTGTAGTAGAGCCTGAAGTCCGGCAGGTTGATTCCTCCTGTTCCATTCTTCTTTCTCAAGATTGCTTTGGCTATTTGAGGTTGTTTTTGTATTTCCATACAAACTGTGAAATTATTTGTTCTAGTTCTCTGAAAAATACTGTTGGTAGCTTGATAGGGATTGCATTGAATCTATAGACTGCTTTGGGTAGTATAGTCATTTTGACTATATTGATTCTTCCAATCCATGAACACGGTATATTTCTCCATCTATTTGTGTCCTCTTTGATTTCTTTCACCAGTGTTTTATAGTTTTCTATATATAGGTCTTTTGTTTCTTTAGGTAGATTTATTCCTAATTATTTTATTCTTTTTGTTGCAATGGTGAAAGGAATTATTTCCTTAATTTCTCTTTCCGTTTTCTCATTGTTAGTGTATAGGAATGCAAGGGCTTTCTGTGTGTTAATTTTATATCCTGCAACTTTACTATATTCATTGATTAGCTCTAGTAATTTTCTGGTAGAGTCTTTAGGGTTTTCCATGTAGAGGATCATGCCATCTGCAAAGAGTAAGAGTTTTACTTCTTTTTTTCCAATCTGAATTCCTTTTATTTCTTTTTCTGCTCTGATTGCTGTGGCCGACACTTCCAAAACTATGTTGAATAGTAGTGGTGAGAATGGGCACCCTTTTCTTGTTCCTGCCTTTAGGGGAAATGCTTTCAATGTTTCACCATTGAGGATAAGGTTTGCTGTGGGTTTATCATATATGGCTTTTATTATGTTGAGGTATGTTCCTTCTCTTCCTGCTTTCTGGAGGATTTTTATTATAAATGGATGTTGAATTTTGTCAAAGGCTTTCTCAGCATCTATTGAGATAATCATATGGTTTTTATCTTTCAATTTGTTAATGTGGTATATCACATTGATTGATTTGTGAATATTGAGGAATCCTTGCATCCCTGGGATAAAGCCCACTTGGTCATGATGTATGATCTTTTTAATATGTTGGTGGATTCTGTTTGCTAGAATTTTGTTAAGGATTTTTGCATCTATGTTCATCAGTGATATTGGCCTGTAGTTTTCTTTTTTTGTGGCCTCTTTGTCAGGTTTTGGTGTTAGGGTGATGGTGGCCTCATACAATGAGTTTGGAAGTTTACCTTCCTCAGCCATTTTCTGGAAGAGTTTGAGTAAGATAGGTGCTAGCTCTTCTCTAAATTTTTGGTGGAATTCAGCTCTGAAGCCATCTGGTCCTGGGCTTTTGTTTGCTGGAAGATTTCTGATTATGGTTTCAATGTCTGTGCTTGTGATGGGACTGTTAAGATTTTCTATTTCTTCCTTGTTCAGTTTTGAAAAGTTATACTTTCTAAGAATTTATCAATTTCTTCCAAGTTGTCCATTTTATTGGCATATAGTTGCTGATAGTAGTCTCTTATGATCCTTTGTGTTTCTGGGTTGTCTGTTGTGATCTCTCCATTTTCATTTCTAATTTTGTTGATTTGATCTTCTCCCTTTGTTTCTTGATGAGTCTGGCTAATGGTTTGTCTATTTTTTTTTATCCTCTGGGAGATAGGATGTTGCTGATTTCTGCTATGGTCTCTTTTGTTTCTTTTGCATTTATTTCTGCCCTAATTTTTAAGATTTCTTTCCTTCTACTAGCCCTGGGCTTCTTCATTTCTTCCTTTTCTAGTTGCTTTAGGTGTAGTTAGGTTATTTATTTGACTTGTTTCTTGTTTCTTGTGGTAAGTCTCTATTGCTATGAACCTTCCCCTTAGCACTGCTTTTACAGTGTCTTATAGGTTTTAGGTTGTTGTGTTTTAATTTTCATTTGTTTCTTTGCATATTTTGATTTCTTTTTTGATTTCTTTGTGACTTGTTGGTTATTCAGAAGTATGTTGTTTGATCCCCATTTGCTTGTATTTTTAATAGTTTTTTCCTGTAGTAGACATATAATCTTACTGCATTGTGATCAAAAAAGATGCTTGAAATGATTTCAGTATTTTTGAATTTACCAAGGCTAGGTTTATGGTCCAGGATGTGATCTATCCTGGAGAAGGTTCCGTGTGCACTTGAGAAAAAGGTGAAATTCATTGTTTTAAGGTGAAATGTCCTATAGATATCAATTAGGTCTAACTAGTCCATTGTATCATTTAAAGTTTGTGTTTCCTTGTTAATTTTCTGTTTAGTAATCTATCCATAGTTGTGAGTGGGGTATTAAAGTCTCCCACTTTTAATGTATTACTGTGAATTTCTCCTTTCATGCTTGTTAGCATTTGTCTTACATATTGCAGTGCTCCTATGTTGGGTGCATATATATTTAAAATTGTTATACCTTCTTCTTGAATTGGTCCTTTGATCATTATGTAATGCCCTTCTTTGTCTCTTTTCACGGCCTTTATTTCAAAGTCTATTTTATCTGATATGAGTATTGCGACTCCTGCTTTCTTTTGGTCTCCATTTGTGTGAAATATCTTTTTCCAGCCCTTCGCTTTCAGTCTGTATGTGTCCCTAGGTTTGAAGTGGGTCTCTTGTAGACAGTATATTTAGGGGTCTTTTTTTGTATCCATTCAGCCAGTGTTTGTCTTTTGGTTGGGGCATTCAACCTATTTACATTTAAGGTAATTACTGATAAGTATGATCCTGTTGCCATTTACTTTGTTGTTTTGGGTTCGAGTTTATAAACCTCTTCTATGTTTCCTGTCTAGAGAAGATCCTTTAGCATTTGTTGGAGAGCTGATTTGGTGGTGCTGAATTCTCTGAGCTTTTGCTTGTCTGTAAAGCTTTTGATTTGTCCTTCATATTGAATGAGATCCTTGCTGGGTACAGTAATCTGGCTTGTAGGTTTTTCTCTTTCATCACTTGAAGTATGTCCTGCCATTCCCTTCTGGCTTGAAGAGTTTTTATTGAAAGATTAGCTGCTATTGTTATGGGGATCCCCTTGTGGGTTAATTGTTGTTTTTCCCTTGCTGCTTTTAATATTTGTTATTTGTGTTTGATCTTTGTTAATTTGATTAATATGTGTCTTGTGGTGTTTCACCTTGGGTGTATCCTGTTTGGGACTGTCTGGGTTTCTTGGACTTGCGTGGCTGTTTCCTTCCCCATTTTAGAGAAGTTTTCAACTGTTATCTCCTCAAGTATTTTCTCATGGCCTTTCTTTTTGTCTTCTTCTGGGACTCCTATGATTCGAATGTTGGGGCATTTGACATTGTCCCAGAGGTCTCCGTGGTAGTCCTCATTTCTTTTCATTTTTTTTTCCTTTTTTCCTCTCTGCTTCATTTATTTCCACCATTCTATCTTCCACCTCACTTATCCTATCTTCTGCCTCAGGTATTCTACTGTTGGTTCCCTCCAGAGTGCTTTTGATCTCAGCTACTGCATTATTCATTATTGATTGATTCTTTTTTATTTCTTTGAGGTCCTTTTTAAATTTTCTTGCATCCTCTCAATCCTTGTCTCCAGCCTATGTGTAACTCCACTTTGTTTTCCAAATTTTGGATCAGTTTTGCTATCATTATTCTGAATTCTTTTTCAGGTAGACTCCCTATCTTCTCCTCTTTGGTTTGGTTTGGTGGGCATTTATCATGTTCCTTTACCTGCTGAATGTTTCTCTGCCTTTTCATCTTGTTTAAGTTGCTGTGTTTGGGTGACCTTTCTATATGCTGGAAGTTTTTGGTTCCTCTTTATTTTGGAGGTTCCTCCCTGTGTGTGGGTTTGGACGAGTGACTTGTCAAGGTTTCCTGGTTAGGGAAGCTTGGGTCGGTGTTCTGGTGGGTGGAGCTGAATCTCTTCCCTCTGGAGTGCAATGAAGTGTCCAGTAGTGAGTTTTGAGGTGTCTGTGGGTTTGGTGTGACTTTTGGCTGCCTGTGTTTTGTGCTCTGGGTTCCTGTGTTCTTGGAGAATTAGCTAGGTATGTCTTGCTCTGAAATTTGTTGGCTCTTGGGTGGAGCTTGGTTTCAGTGTAAGTAAAGAGGCTTTTGGATGAGTTTTTGCCAATTAATGGTCCCTGGAGTCAGGAGATTTCTGGTGTTCTCAAGTTTTGGATTTAGGCCTCCTGCCTCTGGCTTTCAGTCTATTCTTGTAGTAGCCTCAAGACTTCTCCATCCATACAGCACTGATGACAAAACATCTAGGTTAATGCTGCAAAGATTCTCCACAGTGAGGGATACCCAGAGAGGTTCACAGAGTTACATGAAGAAGAGAAGAGGGAGGAGGCAGATAGGGGTGGCCAGAAAGAGAAGATGTGGAATCAAAAGGGGAGAGAGCAGTCTAGCCAGTAATCAATTCTCTATTTTCTCTCCACAGTCTGGAACACTCAGAGATTCACAGAGTTCCATAGAGAAGAGAAAAGGGAGGAAGGAGATAGAGGTGACCAGGAGGAGAGGCTGGGGAGTTAAAGGAGAGGGACTAATATAGCCTGTGATCAGTTCCCTAAGTGTTCTCCACAGCCCAGAATACCCAAAGAGATTCACAGAGTTAAGTAGAGAAGAGAAGGGAGAGGGAGGAGATAGACTTGACCTGGGGGAGAGTCAGTCAGTCAGTCAGTTAAGTCGTTCAGTCATGTCTGACTCTTTGTGACCCCATGAATCGCAGCACGCCAGGCCTCCCTGTCCATCACAAGCTCCCAGAGTTTAATAAAACTCATGCCCATTGAGTTGGTGATGCCATCCAGCCATCTCATCCTCTGCCGTCCCCTTCTCCTCCTGCCCCCAATCTCTCCCAGCATCAGGGTCTTTTCCAATGAGTCAACTCTTTGCATGTGGTGGCCAAAGTATTGGTTTCAGCTTCAGAATCAGTCCATCCAATGAACACCCAGGACTGATCTCCTTTAGGATAGACTGGTTGGATCTCCTTGCAGTCCAAGGGATTCTCAAGAGTCTTCTCAAACACCACAATTCAAAAGCATCAATTTTTCGGCACTCAGCTTTCTTCACAGTCCAACTCTCACATCCATACATGACCACTGGAAAAACCATAGCCTTGACCAGACAGACCTTTGTTGGCAAAGTAGTGTCTCTGCTTCTTAATATGTTATCTAGGTTGGTCATAACTTTCCTTCCAAGGAGTAAGCATCTTTTAATTTCATGGCTGCAGTCACCATCCACAGTGATTTTGGAGCCCCCCAAAATAAAGTCTGACACTGTTTCCACTGTCTCCCCATCTATTTCCCATGAGGTGATAGGACCAGATGCCATGATCTTAGCTTTAAGCCACCTTTTTCACTCTCCTCTTTCACTTTCATCAAGAGACTTTTTAGTTCCTCTTCACTTTCTGCCATAAGGGTGGTGTCATCTGCATATCTGAGGTTATTGATATTTCTCCCAGCAATCTTGATTCCAGCTTGTGTTTCTTCCAGCCCAGCATTTCTCATGATGAAAGGAGAGTCAAAAGGGGCGAGAGCAATCAAGCCAGTAATCACACTCCTAAGTAAAAATGCATACTGAAGTTTTGATTCTTAAAGATACAAAATTGATAACAATTACCAAAAAGCTAAGATTAAAATCCTAGAGTAGAGGTTAGACTCTCAAAAATACAATATTAAAGAAAAACATAATCACAAAAGTTATATAAATAATATGATATTTTCTTTAAAAATAGGGTCTTTTTTCCCTCAAGGTAATAAGTTTTAAAAATGAATATTAAAGGATTAATAAAAAAGTTAAAAATTAAAAAATGAAAAAGCAATTAAAAATGATAATAGTAAAATATATCTAGGAATTTTTCTGGGGATGTTGAGGGCAGTGTGTGGTCAGTTCAGTTTCAGATAGTTCCTTGTTCCACCTTTTACTTCTCAAAGTCTATAGATCCCCTTCCAATGTAGACAGTGTTAACTACAGGGTTTTAATCTGTTGCACCTGTCACTTCCAAAGCCGTTCCCTCTTCTTGGTTTATTTTGGCTTCCTCTGTTTGCAAGTCTCTTTAGTATCTAACTTCTGGTCTGACACAAGCGAGCAAAGATGGTCATTTATTTAGGCTCACTTGTTCAATTGTGCTGTGGGGAGGGAGGAACCCTGCAAACAAATGTCACTGGTGTGTGTGGGGAGTGCTCACAGTGTCTGGGCCACACTGGGTTTGCCCCCGCTCACGGCGTGTGTGCTTTCCCAGTCTGCACTGCTCAGGCTCCAGGTTGCTCTGCTGGGGGACTTTCTGGGGCGGGCCCTGGGTTGCGTGGACTTCCCAGATCTACACCGCTCAGGTTCCGGTTCTCAGGTACTCCACAAAGGCACAGACTCAGTTGGGCCTGCATTTTGGGCCCTTCCCAGGTCTGAGCAGCTCAGGCACCCAGATGCTTGGTGAGTGCACACTCCCCAGATGTGTTGTGTCTTATCATCTCCCTGATCCCAGCTGCTTGGTTTCCTGGGTGCGTAGCTGCATCTAGGTGTGCCGTGTGTCTCTTCTGGGGTGCTGATCTCTGACTGCGACCCTCCTGACGGATGTCAACCGTCCAGGATCCCAAGAAGACTTGGTTAGTGACTGAGAGCCTGCTTGCAATTTGATTGGGGATGCCGTCTCTGGGGCTGAGTTTGCCCCTTTCCTTCCGGCTCTGGCTGGCACCTGCCTGCCTCCCTGCCTCCGGTGGGGGAAAGGCCGGTCCGAAGCTGGCTAGCTCTCCTCTGGTATTCTCTCAGTCCTTTGTTCTGTGAGTGGGCCCGGCAGTGCCTTAGGTTAGAGCTTTTCGCAGGAAAATACTGTCTTTCCTCCTTTTTTTTTCCCCCCTCCCTGGCTCTCCCACTGTTTGGGTTGCTATCTCACGTTAGCTCCCTCTGAGTGCTCTCAGGGCATTCAGGCCCAGTCCTTACCCTAAGCAGTGCAGCCTGCGCCTCCCTGTTCAGCCTCCACTTGCTGGTGGCGGACACGAGCATCTGAGCTATTTCTCCTCTGGGAGTTGTAGTTAGACCCCTAATATCTGGGTTTTATTTATTTATTTTTTCCTCCCAGGTGTGTTGCCCTCTGAGATTCCAAAACTCCCCACAGACCCACCAGTAAGAGGGTCTCCTGGTGTTTGGAAACTTCTCTTTTAAGACTCCCTCCCCGGGATGGGTCTCCATCCCTAACTCTCTTGTCTCTCTTTTTATCTTTTATATTTTGCCCTACCTCCTTTCGAAGACAATGGGCTGCCTTTCTGGGTGCCTGGTGTCCTTCGCCAGCGTTCAGAAGTTGTTTTGTGGTATTTGCTCAGCAGTTCAAATGATCTTTTGATGACTTTGTGGGGGAGAAACTGGTCTCCCCATCCTATTCCTCTGCCATCTTAGGACCGCCTCTGTGGTTTGTTTTTGTAGATCTTTTTCTTCTCTTGTATTTCCTGACTATATAAGTCCCGTTAACATTTGTTGTAAAGCTGGTTTGGTGGTAGTGAACTCTCTTAACTTTTGCTTGTCTGTAAAGCTTTTTATCTCTCCATCAATTTTGAATGAGATTCTTGCCGGGTAGAGTAATCTTGGTTGTAGATTTTTCCCTTTCAGTACTTTAAATATATCCTGTCATTCCCTCCTGGCCTGCAGAGTTTCTGCTGAAAGATCAGCTGTTAAATGTATGGGGGTTTCCCTTGTATGTTACTTGTTGTTTTTCCCTTGCTGCTTTTAATATTCTTTTTTTGTGTTTAATCTTTGATAGTTTGATTAGTATGTGTCTTGGCATGTTTCTCCTTGGGGTTTATCCTGTATGGGACTCTCTGCACCTCTTGGAGTTGATTAACTATTTCCTTTTCCATGTTGGGGGAATTTTCAACTATAATCCCTGCAACAATTTTCTCATACCCTTTCTTTTTCTCTTCTTCTTCTGGGACCCCTATAACTCAAATGTTGGTGTGTTTAATGTTTTCCCAGAGATCTCTGACGCTATCCTCAATTCTTTTCATTCTTTTTACTTTATTCTGCTCTTCAGCAGTTATTTCCACCATTTTATCTTCCAGCTCACTGATCCATTCTTCTGTTTCAGGTATTCTGCTGTTAATTCCTTCTAGAGTACTTTTAATTTAATTTTAGTAATTGTGTTGCTTGTCTCTGTATGTTTATTTTTTAATTCTTCTAGGTTTTTGTTAACTGATTCTTGCATTTTCTCCATTTTATTTTCAAGGTTCTGGATCATCTTTACCATCATTATTCTGAACTCTTTTTCAGGTAGTTTGCTTTTCCTCTTCATTTATTTGGACTTGTGTGTTTCTAGTTTGTTCCTTCATTTGTGCAGTATTTCTCTACCTTTTTTATTTATTTATTTTTTTGATGGTCTGTGTCTGCCCTTTATTTCTTTTTTATTTCTTTTTAATTTTTTTTTTATTAGTTGGAGGCTAATTACTTCACAACATTTCAGTGGGTTTTGTCATACATTGACACGAATCAGCCATAGAGTTACACGTATTCCACATCCCGATCCCCCCTCCCACCTCCCTCTCCACCCGACTCCTCTGGGTCCTCCCAGTGCACTAGGCTCGAGCACTCGTCTCATGCATCCCACCTGGGCTGGTGATCTGTTTCACCATAGATAATATACATGCTGTTCTTTTGAAACATCCCACCCTCACCTTCTCCCACAGAGTTCAAAAGTCTGTTCTGTACTTCTGTGTCTCTTTTTCTGTTTTGCATATAGGGTTATCATTACCATCTTTCTAAATTCCATATATATGTGTTAGTATGCTGTAATGTTCTTTATCTTTCTGGCTTACTTCACTCTGTATAATGGGCTCCAGTTTCATCCATCTCATTAGAACTGATTCAAATGAATTCTTTTTAACGGCTGAGTAATATTCCATGGTGTATATGTACCACAGCTTCCTTATCCATTCATCTGCTGATGGGCATCTAGGTTGCTTTCATGTCCTGGCTATTATAAACAGTGCTGCGATGAACATTGGGGTGCACGTGTCTCTTTCAGATCTGGTTTCCTCGGTGTGTATGCCCAGAAGTGGGATTGCTGGGTCATATGGCAGTTCTATTTCCAGTTTTTTAAGAAATCCCCACACTGTTTTCCATAGTGGCTGTACTAATTTGCATTCCCACCAACAGTGTAAGAGGGTTCCCTTTTCTCCACACCCTCTCCAGCATTTACTGCTTGTAGACTTTTGGATAGCAGCCATCCTGACTGGCGTGTAATGGTACCTCATTGTGGTTTTGATTTGCATTTCTCTAATAATGAGTGATGTGGAGCATCTTTTCATGTGTTTGTTAGCCATCTGTATGTCTTCTTTGGAGAAATGTCTGTTTAGTTCTTTGGCCCATTTTTTGATTGGGTCATTTATTTTTCTGGAATTGAGCTTCAGGAGTTGCTTGTATATTTTTGAGATTAATCCTTTGTCTGTTGCTTCATTTGCTATTATTTTCTCCCAATCTGAG
This sequence comes from Muntiacus reevesi, assembly GCF_963930625.1. Taxonomy (NCBI): domain Eukaryota; kingdom Metazoa; phylum Chordata; class Mammalia; order Artiodactyla; family Cervidae; genus Muntiacus; species Muntiacus reevesi. The sequence continues at coordinate 115,182,450 of NC_089271.1, read as the reverse complement.
GGCTGTCTTTTCACCTTACTTATAGTTTCCTTTGTAGTGCAGAAGCTTTTAAGTTTCATTAGGTCCCATTTGTTTAGTTTTGCTTTTATTTCCAATATTCTGGGAGGTGGGTCATAGAGGACCCCGCTGAGATTTATGTCGGAGAGTGTTTTGCCTATGTTCTCCTCTAGGAGTTTTATAGTTTCTCGTCTTAAATTTAGATCTTTAATCCATTTTGAGTTTATTTTTGTGTATGGTGTTAGAAAGTGTTCTAGTTTCATTCTTTTACAAGTGGTTGACCAGTTTTCCCAGCACCATTTGTTAAAGAGGTTGTCTTTTTTCCATTGTATATCCTTGCCTCCTTTGTCAAAGATAAGGTGTCCATAGGTTCGTGGATTTATCTCTGGGCTTTCTACTCTGTTCCATTGATCTATATTTCTGTCTTTGTGCCAGTACCATACTGTCTTGATGACTGTGGCTATGTAGTAGAGTCTGAAGTCAGGCAGGTTGATTCCTCCAGTTCCATTCTTCTTTCTCAAGATTACTTTGGCTATTCGAGGTTTTTTGTATTTCCATACAAATTGTGAAATTATTTGTTCTAGTTCTGTGAAAAATACCGTTGGTAACTTGATAAGGATTGCATTGAATCTATAGATTGCTTTGGGTAGAATAGCCATTTTGACAATATTGATTCTTCCAATCCATGAACACGGTATGTTTCTCCATCTGTTTGTGTCCTCTTTGATTTCTTTCATCAGTGTTTTATAGTTTTCTATGTATAAGGTCTTTTGTTTCTTTAGGTAGATATACTCCTAAGTATTTTATTCTTTTTGTTGCAATGGTGAATGGTATTGTTTCCTTAATTTCTCTTTCTGTTTTCTCACTGTTAGTGTATAGGAATGCAAGGGATTTCTGTGTGTTAATTTTATATCCTGCAACTTTACTATATTCGCTGATTAGTTCTAGTAATTTTCTGGTAGAGTCTTTAGGGTTTTCTCCGTAGAGGATCATGTCATCTGCAAACAGCAAGAGTTTCACTTCTTCTTTTCCTATCTGGATTCCTTTTATTTCTTTTTCTGCTCTGATTGCTGTGGTCAAAACTTCCAAAACTATGTTGAATAGTACTGGTGGGAGTGGACACCCTTGTCTTGTTCCTGATTTTAGGGGAAATGCTTTCAGTTTTTCACCATTGAGGGTAATGCTTGCTGTGGGCTTGTCATATATAGCTTTTATTATGTTGAGGTATTATCTTCTATTCCTGCTTTCTGGAGAGTTTTAATCATAAATGAGTGTTGAATTTTGTCAAAGGCTTTCTCTGCATCTATTGAGATAATCATATGGTTTTTATCTTTCAATTTATTAATGTGGTGTATTACATTGATTGATTTGCAGATATTAAAGAATCCTTGCGTTCCTGGGATAAAGCCCACTTGGTCATGGTGTATGATTTTTTTTTTAATATACTGTTGGATTCTGTTTGCTAGAATTTTGTTAAGGATTTTTGCATCTATGTTCATCAGTGATATTGGCCTGTAGTTTTCTTTTTTTGTGGCATCTTTGTCTGGTTTTGGAATTAGGGTGATGGTGGCCTCATAGAATGAGTTTGGAAGTTTACCTTCTTCTGCAATTTTCTGGAAGAGTTTGAGTAAGATAGGTGTTAGCTCTTCTCTAAATTTTTGGTAGAATTCAGCTGTGAAGCCATCTGGTCCAGGGCTTTTGTTTGCTGGAAGATTTCTGATTGCAGTTTCGATTTCCTTGCTTGTGATGGGTCTGTTAAGATCTTCTATTTCTTTCTGGTTCAGTTTTGGAAAATTATACTTTTCTAAGAATTTGTCCATTTCATCCAAGTTGTCCATTTTATTGGCATAGAGCTGCTGGTAGTAGTCTCTTAAGATCCTTTGTATTTCAGTGTTGTCTGTTGTGATCTCTCCATTTTCATTTCAATTTTTGTTAATTTGGTTCTTCTCCCTTTGTTTCTTGATGAGTCTTGCTAATGGTTTGCCAGTTTTGTTTATTTTTTCAAATAACCAGCTTTTAGTTTTGTTGATTTTTGCTATGGTCTCTTTAGTTTCTTTTGCATTTATTTCTGCCCTAATTTTTAAGATTCCTTTCCTTCTGCTAACCCTGGGGTTCTTCATTTCTTCCTTCTCTAGTTGATTTAGGTGTAGAGTTAGGTTATTTATTTGACTTTTTTCTTGTTTCTCGATGTAAGCCTGTAATGCTATGAACCTTCCCCTTAGCACTGCTTTTACAGTGTCCCATAGGTTTTGGGTTGTTGTGTTTTCATTTTCATTCACTTCTTTGCATATTTTGATTTCTTTTTTGATTTCTTCTATGATTTGTTGGTTATTCAGAAGTGTGTTATTTAGTCTCCATATGTTTGAATTTTTATCAATTTTTTTCCTGTAATTGAGATCTAATCTTACTGCACTGTGGTCAGAAAAGATGACTGGAATGATTTCATTTTTTTGGAATTTACCAAGACTAGATTTATGGCCCAGGATGTGATCTATTCTGGAGAAGGTTCCGTGTGCACTTGAGAAAAAGGTGAAATTGATTGTTTTGGGGTGAAATGTCCTATAGATATCAATTAGGTCTAGCTGGTCCATTGTATATTTAAGGTTTGTGTTTCCTTGTTGATTTTATGTTTAGTTGATCTATCCATAGTTGTGAGTGGGGTAGTAAAGTCTCCCACTTTTATTGTGTTACTATTAATTTCCTCTTTCATACTCATTAGCGTTTGCCTTACATATTGCGGTGCTCCTATGTTGGGTGCATATATATTTATAATTGTTATATCTTCTTCTTGGATTGATCCTTTGATCATTATGCAGTGTCCTTCTTTGTCTCTTTTCACATCCTTTATTTGAAAGTCTATTTTATCTGATATGAGTATTGCAACTCCTGCTTTCTTTTGGTCTCCATTTGCGTGAAATATTTTTTCCAGCCCTTTACTTTTATTTTTTTTTTTTTCATTTATTTTTATTTGTTGGAGGCTAATTACTTTACAATATTGTAGTGGATTTTGTCATACATTGACATGAATCAGCCATGGATTTACATGTATTCCCCATCCCGATCCCCCCTCCCACCTCCTTCTCTACCCGATCCCTCTGGGCCTTCCCAGTGCATCAGGCCCGAGCACTTGTCTCATGCATCCAACCTGTAGCCCTTCACTTTTAGTCTGTATGTGTCCTTTGTTTTGAGGTGTGTCTCTTGTAGACAACATATATAGGGGTCTTGTTTTTGTATCCATTCAGCCAGTCTTTGTCTTTTGGTTGGGGCATTCAGCCCATTTACATTTAAGGTAGTTATTGATAGGTATGGTCCTGTTGCCATTTACTTTGTTGTTTTGGGTTCACGTTTATACAACCTTTCTGTGTTTCCTGTCTAGAGAAGATCCTTTAGCATTTGTTGAATAGCTGGTTTGGTGGTGCTGAATTCTCTCAGCTTTTGCTTGTCTGTAAAACTTTTGAATTCTCCTTCATATCTGAATGAGATCCTTGCTGGGTACAGTAATCTAGGTTGTATGTTTTTCTCTTTCATTACTTGAAGTGTGTCCTGCCATTCCCTTCTGGCCTGATCTTCTATTGATAGATCAGTTGTTATCCTTATGGGAATCCCTTTGTGTGTTATTTGTTGTTTCTCCCTTGTTGCTTTTAATATTTGTTCTTTGTGTTTGATCTTTGTTAATTTGATTAATATGTGTCTTGGGGTGTTTTGCCTTGGGTTTATCCTGTTTGGGCCTCTCTGGGTTTCTTGAACTTGGGTGGCTATTTCCTTCCCCATTTTAGGGAAGTTTTCAGCTATTATCTCCTCAAGTATTTTCTCATGGCCTTTCTTTTTTTTTCTTTTTTTAAAAATTTTATTTTATTAGTTGGAGGCCAATTACTTCACAACATTTCAGTGGGTTTTGTCATACATTGACACGAATCAGCCATAGAGTTACACATATTCCCCATCCCGATCCCCCCTCCCACCTCCCTCTCCACCCGACACCTCTGGGTCCTCCCAGTGCACCAGGCCCGAGCACTCGTCTCATGCATCTCACCTGGGCTAGTGATTTGTTTCACCATAGATAATATACATGCTGTTCTTTTGAAACATCCCACCCTCACCTTCTCCCACAGAGTTCAAAAGTCTGTTCTGTACTTCTGTGTCTCTTTTTCTGTTTTGCATATAGGGTTATCATTACCATCTTTCTAAATTCCATATATATGTGTTAGTATGCTGTAATGTTCTTTATCTTTCTGGCTTACTTCACTCTGTATAATGGGCTCCAGTTTCATCCATCTCATTAGAACTGATTCAAATGAATTCTTTTTAACGGCTGAGTAATATTCCATGGTGTATATGTACCACAGCTTCCTTATCCATTCATCTGCTGATGGGCATCTAGGTTGCTTCCATGTCCTGGCTATTATAAACAGTGCTGCGATGAACATTGGGGTGCACGTGTCTCTTTCAGATCTGATTTCCTCGGTGTGTATGCCCAGAAGTGGTATTGCTGGGTCATATGGCAGTTCTATTTCCAGTTTTTTAAGAAATCTCCACACTGTTTTCCATAGTGGCTGTACTAGTTTGCATTCCCACCAACAGTGTAAGAGGGTTCCCTTTTCTCCACACCCTCTCCAGCATTTACTGCTTGTAGACTTTTGGATAGCAGCCATCCTGACTGGCGTGTAATGGTACCTCATTGTGGTTTTGATTTGCATTTCTCTAATAATGAGTGATGTTGAGCATCTTTTCATGTGTTTGTTAGCCATCTGTATGTCTTCTTTGGAGAAATGTCTGTTTAGTTCTTTGGCCCATTTTTTGATTGGGTCATTTATTTTTCTGGAATTGAGCTTCCGGAGTTGCTTGTATATTTTTGAGATTAATCCTTTGTCTGTTGCTTCATTTGCTATTATTTTCTCCCAATCTGAGGGCTGTCTTTTCACCTTACTTATAGTTTCCTTTGTAGTGCAGTAGCTTTTAAGTTTCATTAGGTCCCATTTGTTTAGTTTTGTTTTTATTTCCAATATTCTGGGAGGTGGGTCATAGAGGACCCCGCTGAGATTTATGTCGGAGAGTGTTTTGCCTATGTTCTCCTCTAGGAGTTTTATAGTTTCTCGTCTTAAATTTAGATCTTTAATCCATTTTGAGTTTATTTTTGTGTATGGTGTTAGAAAGTGTTCTAGTTTCATTCTTTTACAAGTGGTTGACCAGTTTTCCCAGCACCACTTGTTAAAGAGATTGTCTTTTTTCCATTGTATATCCTTGCCTCCTTTGTCAAAGATAAGGTGTCCATAGGTTCGTGGATTTATCTCTGGGCTTTCTACTCTGTTCCATTCATCTATATTTCTGTCTTTGTGCCAGTACCATACTGTCTTGATGACTGTGGCTTTGTAGTAGAGTCTGAAGTCAGGCAGCTTGATTCTTCCAGTTCCATTCTTCTTTCTCAAGATTACTTTGGCTATTCGTGGTTTTCTGTATTTCCATACAAATTGTGAAATTATTTGTTCTAGTTCTGTGAAAAATACCGTTGGTAACTTGATAGGGATTGCATTGAATCTATAGATTGCTTTGGGTAGAATAGCCATTTTGACAATATTGATTCTTCCAATCCATGAACACGGTATGTTTCTCCATCTGTTTGTGTCCTCTTTGATTTCTTTCATCAGTGTTTTATAGTTTTCTATGTATAAGGTCTTTTGTTTCTTTAGGTAGATATACTCCTAAGTATTTTATTCTTTTTGTTGCAATGGTGAATGGTATTGTTTCCTTAATTTCTCTTTCTGTTTTCTCACTGTTAGTGTATAGGAATGCAAGGGATTTCTGTGTGTTAATTTTATATCCTGCAACTTTACTATATTCATTGTTTAGCTCTAGTAATTTTCTGGTAGAGTCTTTAGGGTTTTCTATGTAGAGGATCATGTCATCTGCAAACAGCGAGAGTTTCACTTCTTCTTTTCCTATCTGGATTCCTTTTATTTCTTTTTCTGCTTTGATTGCTGTGGCCAAAACTTCCAAGACTATGTTGAATAGTAGTGGTGAAAGTGGGCACCCTTGTCTTGTTCCTGATTTCAGGGGAAATGCTTTCTATTTTTCACCATTGAGGGTGATGCTTGCTGTGGGTTTGTCATATATAGCTTTTATTATGTTGAGGCATGTTCCTTCTATTCCTGCTTTCTGGAGAGTTTTAATCATAAATGAGTGTTGAATTTTGTCAAAGGCTTTCTCTGCATCTATTGAGATGACCATATGGTTTTTATCTTTCAATTTCTTAATGTAGTGTATTACATTGATTGACTTGCGGATATTAAAGAATCCTTGCGTTCCTGGGATAAAGCCCACTTGGTCATAGTGTATGATTTTTTTAATATATTGTTGGATTCTGTTTGCTAGAATTTTGTTAAGGATTTTTGCATCTATGTTCATCAGTGATATTGGCCTGTAGTTTTCTTTTTTTGTGGCATCTTTGTCTGGTTTTGGAATTAGGGTGATGGTGGCCTCATAGAATGAGTTTGGAAGTTTACCTTCTTCTGCAATTTTCTGGAAGAGTTTGAGTAAGATAGGTGTTAGCTCTTCTCTAAATTTTTGGTAGAATTCAGCTGTGAAGCCATCTGGTACAGGGCTTTTGTTTCCTGGAAGGTTTTTGATTACAGTTTCGATTTCCTTGCTTGTGATGATTCTGTTAAGATCTTCTATTTCTTCCTGGTTCAGTTTTGGAAAGTTATACTTTTCTAAGAATTTGTCCATTTCATCCAAGTTGTCCATTTTATTGGCATAGAGCTGCTGGTAGTAGTCTCTTATGATCCTTTGTATTTCAGTGTTGTCTGTTGTGATCTCACCCTTTTCATTTCTTATTTTGTTAATTTGGTTCTTCTCTCTTTGTTTCTTAATGAGTCTTGCTAATGGTTTGTCAATTTTTATTTTTTCAAATAACCAGCTTTTAGTTTTGTTGATTTTTGCTATGGTCTCTTTAGTTTCTTTTGCATTTATTTCTGCCCTAATTTTTAAGATTTCTTTTCTTCTGCTGACTCTGGGGTTCTTCATTTCTTCCTTCTCTAATTGCTTTAGGTGTAGAGTTAGGTTATTTATTTGACTTTTTTCTTGTTTCTTGATGTAAGCCTGTAATGCTATGAACTTTCCCCTTAGCACTGCTTTTACAGTGTCCCATAGGTTTTGGGTTGTTGTGTTTTCATTTTCATTCATTTCTATACATATTTTGATTTCTTTTTTGATTTCTTCTATGATTTGTTGGTTATTCAGAAGCGTGTTATTTAGCCTCCATATGTTTGAATTTTTATCAATTTTTTTCCTGTAATTGAGATCTAATCTTACTGCACTGTGGTCAGAAAAGATGACTGGAATGATTTCATTTTTTTTGGAATTTACCAAGACTAGATTTATGGCCCAGAATGTGATCTATTCTGGAGAAGGTTCCGTGTGCACTTGAGAAAAAGGTGAAATTGATTGTTTTGGGGTGAAATGTCCTATAGATATCAATTAGGTCTAGCTGGTCCATTGTATATTTAAGGTTTGTGTTTCTTTGTTGATTTTATGTTTAGTTGATCTATCCATAGTTGTGAGTGGGGTAGTAAAGTCTCCCACTTTTATTGTGTTACTATTAATTTTCTCTTTCATACTCATTAGCGTTTGCCTTACATATTGTGGTGCTCCTATGTTGGGTGCATATATATTTATAATTGTTATATCTTCTTCTTGGATTGATCCTTTGATCATTATGCAGTGTCCTTCTTTGTCTCTTTTCACATCCTTTATTTGAAAGTCTATTTTATCTGATATGAGTATTGCAACTCCTGCTTTCTTTTGGTCTCCATTTGCGTGAAATATTTTTTTCCAGCCCTTCACTTTTAGTCTGTATGTGTCTCTGGTTTTGAGGTGGGTCTCTTGTAGACAGCATATATAGGGGTCTTTTTTTGTACCCATTCAGCCAGTGTTTGTCTTTTGGTTGGGGCATTCAACCCATTTACATTTAAGGTAATTATTGATAGGTGTGGTCCCGTTGCCATTTACTTTGTTGTTTTGGGTTCACGTTTATACAACCTTTCTGCATTTCCTGTCTAGAGAAGATCCTTTAGCATTTGTTGAATAGCTGGTTTGGTGGTGCTGAATTCTCTCAGCTTTTGCTTGTCTGTAAAGCTTTTGAATGGCCTTTCTTTTTGTCTTCTTCTGGGACTCCTATGATTCGAATGTTGGGGCATTTTACATTGTCCCAGAGGTCCCTGAGGTTGTCCTCATTTCTTTTGGTTCTTTTTTCTTTTTTCCTCTCTGCTTCATTTATTTCCACCATTTTATCTTCTACCTCACTTATCCTATCTTCTGTCTCCATTATTCTACTTTTGCTTCCTTCCAGAGTGTTTCTGATGTCATTTATTGCATTAATCATTTTTAATTGACTCTTTTTTATTTCTTCTAGGTCCTTATTAAACATTTCTTGCATCTTCTTACTCTTCGTCTCCAGGCTATTTATCTGTAACTCCATTTTATTTTCAAGATTTTGGATAATTTTTATTATCATTATTCTAAATTCTTTTTCAGGTAGATTCCCTATCTCCTCCTCTTTTGTTTGACTTGGTGGGCATATTTCATGTTCCTTTACCTGTTGGGTATTTCTCTGCCTTTTCATCTTGTTTCGATTGCTGTGTCTGGCGTGGGCTTTCTGTATTCTGGAGGTCTGTGGTTCCTTTTTATTGTGGAGGTTTCACCCAGTGAGTGGGGTTGGACGTTTGGCTTGTCAAGGTTTCCTGGTTAGGGAAGCTTGCGTCGGTGTTCTGGTGTGTGGAACTGGATTTCTTCTCTCTGGGCTGCAATGGAGTGCCCAGTAATGAGTTTTGAGATGGGTCTATGTGTTAGGTGTGACTTTGGGCAGCCTCTATGTTGACGCCCAGGGCTATGTTCCTGCGTTGCTGGAGAATTTTTGTGGTATGTCTTGCTCTGAAACTTATGGCTCTTGGGTGGTGGTTGGTTTTAGTGTAGGTATGGAGGCTTTTGGATGGTCTCTTATTACTTAATGATCCGTGTAGTCAGGAGTTTTCTGGTGTTCTCAGGTTTTGGGCTTAGTTCTCCTGCCTCTGGATTTCAGTTTTATTCTTCCAGTAGTCTCAAGATTTCTCCAACTATACAGCACTGATAATAAAACTTCTAGGTTAATGGTGAAAAGATTCTCCACAGTGACGGACACCCAGAGAGGTTCACAGAGTTACATGAAAAAGAGGGGAGGAGGGGGATAGAGATGAGCAGGAGGAGAAAAAGGGGGACTCAAGAGGAGAGAGACAGATCTATGCAGTTGTCTGTTCCCAGAGTGTTCTCTGTAGCCCAGACACCCACAAAGATTCACAGAATTGGATTGGGAAGAGAAGGGTAAAGGAGGAAATAGAGGTGTTCTGAGGTAGAAAACAGAGAGTCAAAAGTGGGAGAGAGTAATCAACACACTCCTGAATAAAAATGGGTACTGAATATTGGATTCTTAAATGTCCAAAATTTATATCACATACTGAAAAACAAAGATTAAAAATCTAGAGTAGAGGTTAGACTCTTTAAAATACAATATTAAAAACAAAAACAAAAAATTTTAGAAATATATATGAAGTTTGATTTAAAAATAGGGCTTCTCTTTTTTTTTGTTTTGCAAGGTTATAGTGAAATGAAAATGAAAATTAAGAAGTAGTCGAGGAGTAATAGAGGACTTTAAAAGAAAATAAGAGAAAGAAAAAAAAGAAAAGAAAAACAAACAAGAAAAAGTTTTTTTTCCTAATTAAAAAAATCATAAAAATATATGAAAATGAAAGTTAAGTAGTAATGGGGGAGTAATAGGGAATTTTAAAAGAAAATAAAAGAGAAAAAATAAAAAAGAAAAGAAAAAAATTTTTTAATTAAAAAAATGGAAAAGAAAAGAAAAAAAAATTTTTTTAAAAAAAGGTAAAAATATATCTAGGAATTTCTCTGGAGCTGTTGCGGTCAGTGTGGGTTCGGTTCAGTTTCAGATAGCTCCTCGTTCCAGCTTACACTTCTCGATATCTATAGGCCCCTTCCGGTGTAGTCGGTGTTACCTACAGGGATTTTAATCTGTTGCACCGGTCCCTTCTGAAGCGGTTCCCTTTGTTTATTTGGCTTCCGTTTGCCGGTCTCTTCAGTGTCTAATTTCTGCCCTGACACAGGCAGGCAGAGGTGGTCTCTTGTTTAGATTCACTGATTCAGTCCTGCTGCGGGGAGGGAGGGGCGCTGCAGGCAGATATCGCTGTGTGTGGGTAGCGCTCACAGTGTTCCGGCCACACTGGGTTTGCCCCACTCCCGGGTGTGTGCTCTCCCTGTCTACGCTGCTCAGGCTCCCGACTGCTCTATATGGAGCGTGCCCTGCGTTGCGTGCGGTTCCAGTTTTCGGGTATTCCACAAAACCGTGGACTCGGTTGCACCTGCGTTTTGTGCCTTCCCCGGCCCGAGCAGCTCAGGCAGCCAGGAGCTTGACGGGCGCACTCTCCCCGGGTGCGGTGTGCCTTCTCCCCTCCATGGCCCCAGCCTCAGTTTCCGCCTGTGCCAGTCAGGTGCGTGCACCTTGTGTTTAGCCGCAACCCTCCCGGTGAATGGCGACCATCCAGAATCTCAGGAAGTCTTTGCTTAGAAACTGGAGGCTTGTTTGCAGTTTGGTCGGGGGTACTATCTCTGGGGCCGAGTTTGCCCCTTTCCCCTCCCCCCTGCCTCCTGCCTCCGGTGCGGATGGGCCGGTCCGCAGCCGGCTAGCTCCTCTGGACTTGCTTGGTCCCTTTGTTCTGCGAACTGCTGGCAGTGTGTTCTCTCTTTTGCTATCCCACAGTTTAAGTTGCTATCTCACAAAAGCTCCCTCCGATTGCCCTCAGGGCACTCAGGCCCGGTTCTTACCCTAAGCAATGCCGCCCGCTCCTCTCCGTTCCGCCCCCACTTGCTGGTGGCAGATGCGGGCGTCTGGGGTACTTTTCTGCTGGGAGTTGCTATTAGGCATGTAATCTGTGGGTTTTATTTATTTTTCCTCCCAGTTAGGTTGCCCTCCGAGATTGAAAACTTCCCCCAGAACCGCCAGTGCGAGGGTTTCCTGGTGTTTGGAAACTTCCTCTATTAAGACTCCCTTCCTGGGATGGGTCTCTGTCCCTAGCTCTTTTGTCTCTCTTTTTATCTTTTATATTTTGTCCTACCTCCTTTTGAAGACAATGAGCTGCTTTTCTGGGCGCCTGATGTCCTCAGCTAGCGATCAGAAGTTGTTTTGTGAAGTTTGCTCAGCATTCAGTTGTTCTTTTGATGAATTTGTAGGGGAGAAAGTGGTCTCCCCGTCCTATTCCTCCGCCATCTTGGCTCCTCTCTTGCCTGTTTTGTTTTAATGAGGAAAGTTTTATTGGAACCCAGCCACCTTCATTCATGGATGTTTTGTCTATGGCTCTTTTCATGCTGCAGTAGCAGATTTGATTAGTTATAACAGAACTCATATGGCCTGCACAGTCTAAAAATTTATAATCTGGCCTTTTATGAACAAAATTTGCTGACATCTGCTCTAAGCAATGGCTCTGATTATGTCACTGCCCTCTCCAGAACCAAGAGTCTCTTTATTGCTTATCAGAGGCCCTTCAACCAGACCACCCTGGCTCCCCTTACACCTCACTCTTCCCACTGATCATCAGAGGAAACTCTTTATTGTTTGTTTATTTGGCTGCACCAGGTCTTAGTTGCTGCACACAGGATCTTCGATCTTTGTTAAGGCTTGGGGGATCTTTAGTTGTGGCATGTTTGGTCTAGTTCGCTGACCAGGGATTGAACCCAGGTCCCCTGCATTGGGAATGTGGAGACTTAGCCACTGGACCACCAGGGAAGTCCCCAGAGGAAACTCTTTTAGGCCGTTGGGCTGTTGTGGCTCTTCTTGTAAATCCTGCACTGCTTAGCCACTGTTTGACACTGTAGGGCCATAAAAGGTGTTCCAGAATTAATTGCAATTGTTACAGGCACTTGGTTAGCAAGTAGGGTGTGGGGAAAGGTGAATCCGAACTGAGATGAGTTTTACTGGACTCTCATCAGATATCTGAAGGAAAACCCACATCAAAGTGGTTCTGGGTTCTACCTACAGGCGCTGTAGGGCTACAGTGGTTGAGCTACTAGTGTTGCTTTGGTTATCTACAGCTATCATTTACTGGGAGCTTACCAGATACTAGGCTTTTTGCTAAAGGCATTATTTCATGTAATCTTCCCAAGCCGAGGAGATTGGTACAGTCGGTTCTGCTATAAACTCTTGTTTTGAGAAATATGAATTTGTTCTAATGGGATTGATGTTTTTGGGACCAGTTTGAGCATAACATGAACTTCGTGTATGCTTATGCACGATCTCTCCATGAGAAACTCTCAGTGAACACAGGAAACTGCATGTAGCTGAACTGAGCCACACAGTAGTATGCAAAGTGTGTGCATGCAGGAATATGAGTGAACTTGTGCATGCGTGCACACACACACACATATACAATCCAAATGTCCACCAGCTCTATCAGTTCACCATGTGTGATATGAGCCACACTTGCTCACATTCACTTGACAAATTTCTGTCTGATTTCAAATCACCCTCCCTCCACCATGGCATAAGAACTCACAAGCTGCAACCCTCTTAACAGCTGCCTTCACAAGTCAGGTCTTTTTGTTGTTGTCACAAATCAAGTCTTTTAAAAGTGCTACCCTTTATTATAGTTTTTATGTATTTCTTAACCATCTAACATGTAAAACTGTGATACATCTCATTATTGCAGAACTCACTGTAGTATTCATGTATGCTCAGTCCCTTTAGTCATGTCTGACTCTTTGCAAGCTTGTGAACTGTAACCCACCAGGCTCCTCTGTCTGTGGGATTTCCCAGCCCAGAATACTGGAGTGGGCAGCCATGCCCTCATCCAGGGGATCTTCCTGACCCAGGGATCGAACCCTAGTCCCTTGCATTGCAGGCAGATTCTTTACTGCTGAGCCACCAGGGAAGCCTGACTATACTATAATTACTCCCATTTTGGAGGTGGTAAAACTGAGGTCTCAAGAGGCAAAGTGGTTTATTCAAGATCATACAGCTAGGAGATTTGGGAACTGGATTTTAAGTCTAGATCTCTCTGACTCCATAACTTAAGTTCTTAGCTACTCCATTATATTGATATATAGCATATAAAATAAAGCATAATTTTGGTTGTAAAGTTTTCAAATCAGAAATTTGAGAGATCTGGGGTAATTAGGCAAAAAGCCTTTAGTTTACTTCTTGTATGCTTTTGTCTTTTTGGTCGTTGCTTTTCAGGGCTTTAACAAATAGACCTGAGGGTTTTGTTGCTTTCTGCGTTTCTCCAATTTCAGTCCAGAGGATGGGAGGGTGGGGGAAGATTGGGAGCGGCGAATGAACAGGAACTTCTTATGGAGGGCTGGAGAGGAAATCAATTCTCTCTTTGCCTGGAGATGCAAACATAATGGAAAGATCTGGGCATCATAGGAGACCATAGAGTGAGTCAGCAGATCAATGCTGGTTTGTTTTTTGAAAGCTAATGTGATGCTGTGTTGTGTAATAATAATAGGAATACAACCTGCAGGAATCATAAAATAACTCCTTAGCATTGATCAGGGCCTTATTAACGTGGTGTGATCAGCTTGGGGTCTGTAATTGAAGAGGGAAGTGAAGATGTCACAGAGGAAAGAGAGTGCTATTGTGACTTGTCCCTGGATCCTGCGTGCTGCAAGGACTCTGTACACATCCCACGCTCCCCTCTGCCACCAGCTGTGGCAGTTGCTGTTGCTGTAATGCCATACTGGGCCTATAGGCTCTGTGAGAGAAAGATGGGGGTAAGCGATAGTGGGGGATGGTTTGCTGGGAGGCAGAGAGCCTGGAGCCAAGGCAGAAGAAGGGGTTAGACCAAGGGAAGCCAGAAAGCCTGAGACTAGGGACTGCAGAGGGACACAGCTAACTCCAGCCTCTGCCAGGAAGCATTGTTTACACTTATAGCTGGAAATCAAGTGGATTTGGCAAGGGAGGTCAGAGCACAGTGCTAGGTTAGGGCCGCAGGGGAGTGGATCTGCCCTAAGGTGTGAGAGTGGAGTTGGGACCAAGGGCTGAACTTGAGCGCTGAGAACTTCAAAGTTCCTGGCTAAATTCTTGATTAAAAAAAAAATCCGAGTACAAAAGCAATGCATAATTATGGTTGGATGGCATCACTGACTGAATGGATGTGAGTTTGAGTAAGCTCCAAGAGTTGGTGATGGATAGGGAAGCCTGGAGTGCTGCAGTCCATGGGGTCACAAAGAGTCGAACATGACTGAGCGACTGAACTGATTGACTGAAGTACTAAAATAGGGCGTAGTGAGAACAGTCAGACCAGTGGGGCTCTGAGGGTGGCGTGCACACATATGTGTGTGTGAGCATGTGTGCTGACTACAAAGGGGAACTGGGGTGAGCGATATATTCTATATCTTGATTGGGATGTGGGTTATCCTTGTGTGTGCATTATAAAAACTCATCGAATGGTCCCTTTCAGGGATCACAGCTTTGTTGAAGGTGTTTGCATAACTCAATAAAGCTGAGCCATGCCCTACAAGGTCACTCAAGGTGGATGGGTCATACTGAAGAGTTCTGACAAAACGTGGTCCACTGGAGGAGTAAATGGCAACCCACTCCAGTATTCTTGCCTGGAGAAACTCATGAACAATATGAAAAGGCAAAAAGATGTGACACCAGAAGATGAAACCCCACAGGTCAGAAGGTGTCCCATATGCTACTGAGGAAGAGGAGAGGGCAATTGCTAATAGTTTCAGAAAGAATGAAGAGGCTGAGCCAAAGTGGAAACGGCACTCAGTTGTGGATGTGCCTGGTGGTGAAAGTAAAGTTCAGTGCTGTAAAGAACAATATTGCATAGGAACCTGGAATGTTAGTTCCATGAATCAAGGTAAATTGGACCTGGTCAAGCAGGAGATGGCAAGAATGAATATCAGCATCTTAGGAATCAGCAAACTAAAGTGGATGTGAATGGATAAATTTAATTCAGGTGATCATTATATCTACCGCTGTGGGGAAGAATCCCTTAGGAGAAAAGGAGTAGTCCTCATAGTCAACAAAAGATTACAAAATGCAGTACTTGGATGCAATCTCAAAAATGACAGAATAATCTTGGTTTGTTTCCAAGGCAAATCATTCAACATCATAGTAATTCAAACCTATGCCCTAACCACTAATGCTGAAGAAGCTAAAGTTGACAAGTTCTGTGAAGACTACAAGACCTTCTAGAACTAACACCAAAAATGATGTCCTTTTCATCATAGGGGATTGGAATGCAAAAGTAGGAAGTCAAGAGATGGAGTACCAGACAAGTCTGACCTTGGAGTACAAAATGAAGCAGGGCAAAGGCTAACAGAGTTTTGCCAAGAGAATGCACTGTCATAGCAAACAACCTCTTTCAACAGCACAGGAAATGACTGTATACATGGACATCACCAGATAGTCAATACCGAGATCAGATTGATTATATTCTTTGTAGCCAAAGTTGGAGAAGCTCTGTATAGTCAGAAAAAAACGAGACCTGGAGCTGACTGTGGCTCAGATCATGAGCTCCTTATTGCCACATTCAGACTTAAATTGAAGAAAGTAGGGAAAACCACTAGGCCATTCAGGTATGACCTAAATCAAATTCCCACTGATCATACTGTGGAGGTGATGAATAGATTCAAGGGACTAGATCTGGTAGACAGAGTACCTGAAGAACTATGGATAAAAGTTCATAATATTCTGCAGGAGGTAATGACCAAAACCATTTGTGCATGTTAAGTCGCTTCAGTCGTGTCCGACTCTTTGTGACCCTATGGATTCCCTCTGTCCATGGTATTCTCCAGGCAAGAATACTGGAGTGAGTTGCCATTTCCTCCTCCAGGGGATCTTCCCGACCCAGGGATCGAATCCATGTCTCTTGCATCTCCTGTATTGGCGGGCAGGTTCTTTACCACTAGCGCCACCTGGGAAGCCCAATGACCAAAAGCATCCCCAAGAAAAGGAAATGCAAGAAGGTGAAGTGGTTGTCTGAGGAGGCCTTACAAATAACTGAGAAAAGAAGAGAAGTGAATGGCAAATGATAAAAGGAAAGATATACCCATCTGAATGCAGAGTTCCAGAGAATAGCAAGGAGAGATAAGAAAGCCTCCTTAAATGAACAACGCAAAGAAGTAGAGGAAAATGATAGAATGGGAAAGACTAGAGATATCTTCAAGAAAATTGGAAATATCAAGGGAATACTTCATACAAGGATGGGCATTATAAAGGACAGAAATGGTACGGTCCTAACAGAATCAGAAGAGATTAGGAGGAGGTGGCAAGAATACACAGAACTATACAAAAAAGTTCTGTGTATAGATGACCCAGAAAACCACAATGGTGTGGTCACTCACCTAGAGTCAGACATCCTGGAGTGTGAAGTCAAGTGAGCCTTAAGAAGCATTGCTACAAACAACGCTAGTGGAGGTGATGCAATTCCAGCTGAGTTATTTAAAATCCCCAAAGATGATGCTGTTATAGTGGTCCACTCAATATGTCAGCAAATTTGGAAAACTCAGCAGTGACCACAGGACTGGAAAAGTCAATTTTCATTTCAATCTCAAAGAAGGGCAATGCCAAAGAATGTTAAAATTATGACACAGTTGTGCTCATTTCACATGCTATTAAGGTTATGTTCAAAATCCTTCAAGCTAGGCTTCAGCAGTGCATGAATCAAGAACTTCAAGATGTACAGCTGGGTTTAGAAAGGGCAGAGGAATAAGAAATGAAATTGCCAACTTTTTTTGGATCATAGAGAAAGTAAGAGAGTTCTAGAAAAAAAAATCTACTTCTGCTTCATTGACCACACTAAAACCTTTGTGTGGATCACAACAAACTGTGGGAAACTCCTAAAGAGATAAGAATACCAGATCACTTTACCTGTCTCCTGAGAAAGCTGTATGTGGGTCAAGAAGCAACAGTTAAAACCTTACATAGAACAACGTATTGGTTCCAAATTGGGAAAGGAGTACATCAAGGCTGTATATTGTCACTGTGTTTATTTAACTTATATTCAGAGTACATCATGAGAAATGCTGAGCTGGGTTAGTCACAAGCTGGAATCAAGATTGCCGGGAGAAATATCAACAACCTGAGATAGGTTGATGATACCACTCTAATGGCAGAAGGTGAAGAGGAACTAAAGCACCTCTTAATGAGGATGAAAGAAGAGAATGAAAAAGCTGGCTTGAAACTCAGCATTCAAAAACTAAGATCACTGCATCCTGTCCCATCACTTTATGGCAAATAGAAGGGGAAAGGGCTCCAAAATCACTGCAGACTGATTGTAGCCGTGAAATTAAAAGATACTTACTTCTTAGAGGAAAAGCTATGACAAATCTAGACAGTGTATGAAAAAGCGGAGACATCACTTTGCTGACAAGGGTCTGTATAGTCAAAACTATTGTTTTTCCAGTAGTCACGTATGGATGTGAGAGTTGGACCATAAAGAAGGCTGAGTGATGAAGAATTGATAACTTTTGAATTGTGGTGCTGGAAAAGACTCTTGAGAGTCCCTTGGACTGCAAGGAGATCTAACCAGTCAATCCTAAAGAAAATCAACCTTGAGTATTCATTAGAAGGACTGATGCTTCAGTACTGAAACTCCAGTACTTTGGGCACCTGATTGGAAAAGTCGACTCATTGGAAAAGACCCTGATGCTGGGAAAGATAGAGGGCAGAAGGAGAAGGGGACAACAGAGGATGAGATGGTTGGATGCCATCACTGACTTAATGGACAAGAGTTTGAGCAAACACCAGGAGATGGTGAAGGACAGGGAAGCCTGTCGTGCTACAGTCCATGGGATTGCAAAAAGTCAGACACAACTTAGTGACTAAACAACAACTTCGAATGCTACAGTTAAGACTTGTGCATTTCTCTGTATAAATTTTACTTATAAAAATCATTAACAAGCAAACAAGGGATGGAACACAGGTGCCAGGGATGAAACTGACCATGAGCATTTGCAGGGAGTTGGGTGCTGTAGAGGCTGGAGGAGCCCCTCCCTCACAGTAGCTTGGATTCACTGGTTACCACTGATGAGTTCTGGGAGCCCTTACTGGGAATTGCCACAGAAGCCAGTGATCTCTCTCTGCCAAGAAAATCACTTCATTGACCTGACCAAAGAGCTACCTATTCCAGTTCAGGGAGAGCCTATGGTTCTACTGAGACACACTCGAACTATTATTCTTGCTTTGCACTTAAAATACGGGAAAAGACACAAGGAAATTGACTCTGTTTCTGAGGTGAGAAATTTCCTGCATGAACCTAAATCACTCCAGTTCTCCTTGGTTCTACTCCTGTGCCCTCCTCCTCCCAGTTTACTGTTCTCTCCCATTCTGAACAAAGCAGTTGCTAGACTTCTAATTTGCCTGAGGGCTTTCTATTATGATCAGTCCAAACACAACGAGGGAGAAAGCTCTCACTGTTGCATAATTATTTTCAGTAATTAGTAGGGCCGGGGAGTATGAAATGACTTGCCTTGTTTATGGGTGAAAACCATGTCTCTGCCTTATTTGCAGCTCTTCTCCAGTGCAGAAGTTCATAGTCCTGCAGGCAGAGTCATTATGTGAAAACAATAAAAATATCTTTCCAAGAAATTGGTGGGCTCATGAGAGATACAGCCCAGGGCAAAATTGGGTAAAATACAACCTGTTTAAGGGTAACCCTGTTTATCTTTGAGATTTTTTTTTCCCCATGAGTGCTGATGAATGGTCCAAGATGTTCTCTTTGCAGGTCGGCGAGTTTTCCCCTCCTTGTTCTTGAAAAGAAGCCAAGAAGCTGAGGAACTGGGTGAGTTTGTAGTCATGTTGTAGGGATTACACAGTGTGATTCTGGACATCAGGATGGTGAAATTCCAAAGCTGTTTCCAGGAAGAAGGAGATGCTGGGTTAACCCCAGTGTTTTTTGGTGGCTGCAAGAGAATATGCTTGTTGACATGGAGCGCTTCTCTTTGCATCCAGTGGGACAGTCCATCTTTGCATTGAAAAGCTCAGACATCTTCCCTTGTCAGTCCTGCATGTGGGTGGGCCAGTGTGACGGGGTGCTGATGTAGCCATTCTAAGAGCTCCTCTGTCTCTCTCTCCTATACTGACCACAACTCCCTTTCTGTTGACACCTAGCACCTAGAGAGAGCACTGGGAGTCAGGAAGCCCGAGTTCTAGGCCTGGGCCTCTCACTGACCAGCTGTATTACTTTAAAAAAATGTATTGAGGTATAGTTGATTTACGTGATGTGTGAATTTCTGCTGTAAAGCAAAGTGATTCACTGTTACAGACACATATTCTTTTTCATATTCTTCTCCGTTATGGTTTATCACAAGATATTGAATATAGTTCCCAGTGCTACAGCTATATTACTTGAAGCAATAACATTCTATGTCTTAGCCTCATCATTTTGAAAGAGGAGAGGGTAGCACCTATCTTACCCACTCCCTCCCAGATTGTTATGAGGAGAAATGCAGAATAACATGAGACAAAGTACTTCATGAGAATATAACACTCATATAAGTTGGTTTCATACACAGTGTATACATGAACCACCAATGACAGTGGGTTATTAGTTGGTTATTCATCCTAGAACGGGGTGTGAATATTTTTGTGGAAAATAGATGAAATGAAATTGTTTAGCCATGGCTTGAGCTAATTGCCATCCTGTATACATCTGTGAGCCCAGGAGGGGTAAAGGTAATCCTATAGGCAGATGGACTCTAGGATTTGAATGACCAACAGCCAAGTATCTGCCAGTTGGTTGCATGTAGTAAAGGAGTCACATTACCTACATATTCCCTCTCCCTCCCTCTCTCCCTCTGTCCCTCTCTCTCGCATTGTCTGATGCCTGGAGGGGGTTGGCAATAAGGCAGACACTGAGATGAGAGAGTACACCTAGCTCTGGGTCAAAGCAGTTGGTACACTCTTCTACTCAGTCTGATTGGGAAGTGGAGTGGCTGAGTAACCAACTGGTCTGCCTAAAGGATATGTATTACATGCGTGGAAGATGAGGGCTGAGAGCAATGAAAAGAGACCTAACTATACTTACTGCTAAAAGCACTTTGGAATCTTGCAGCTTCTCCCAGCAACCACATGAACTTGGTTGATCCCTAAATTGTAGATAACATTACCTCACGTTTATAAACTGCTTGAGAGTCTGCAGGCATTGCAGAGTACTTTATAGTGGCCCGTGTCATAATAATGTTGTGCAGTAGATACTGTGATTTTTTACGTGCTACTGTTGGGAAACAGTTCAGAGAGGTAGAGTGACTTGCCTCAGGCTCACCTGGCTAGAAAAGAGAAAAGACTGGACTTGAACTCAAGTGACATGGCAGTAATAAGAATCCTGGCTTAGTGTGCAGAATAAGCCAATTTCAGCTACATTACTGGCTGTGTTTTAAAAGAACACATATTTTCCTAAAGAATAGGGGAACTGATTGCTCTTGGTTTTGACTTTTGACCATTAATTTTGGGAGGTTAAATAAACACTATTGCCATTATTCTAAGGGTTTTAACTAAGCTTTAGTGCCTTCGTTCTTTCTCCCCTTCTCCCTCTCTGCCTCCCTGCTGTCCTGTCTTGTTTAAGAGCAAATGCAGGTGTTATTAGAGAAAAACTGACCAGATGCTTATGCTGCTCCTTGGAGGCATTTGGGACTGTCCCCAAAATGGGAGAAGTCAAGAAGTCAAATTGAGTGCTTCCTTTGATCAGCGAGTTTCATCATCAATAAGTATTTGAATGCCTTCTGTGCAAATAAAGGGAGAAGTGCTTACAGAATATGTTTCTAAATCAACAGCAAAAGATAGTATTGGTGATGTCATCAGGCTAACCGAGAAATCTCTCAGCAATGACAAAATAGTAGGACTGTATTCGGTTTATACTAACTTTATTGAAGATGTACACACCCTTGCTAAATGGTTCTATATATGTTGTGGGCTTAGGAATGATTTCTGGTTTGTCTCATAATCATAAAAAGTTTGTTAAATCAAAACATGTATTAATATTTTGCAGCCCTCCTAGGGCTGTACCCATAGCTGTTCAAAGTCTTTCATCAATGCATGCTTCAAATGGTTATCACTGGATATTTAGAACATTTTTACTCTCCAGTAGGGTGGGAATACAGGAAATTTGCAGCAGTATCCATATAGGATACTGAACTGATGAAGCATTTGACCTTAAGGGGGATTTGGGGTCTGCTGTATTATCAAGGAGAGGAATTCTTTAACCAAGTCTGCAAGTATCCCAGCTCTCATGACCTAACTTTGGGGCCACTGATTGGGGGATTGCATTAGAGACTATTTTATCACTTGGACTTCCAAGTAAATATGTGGCATTTTATAAAAAGGTGCTAGAACAAAATAAAAGGATCTGGTTCCAGGTAATACCAGACAAGCTCCTGTGAAATTACTTTTTGTCAAACTTTGATGTGTCCACAAACTTCAGTGGCAGCAAATACAGCCTTTGAGAGGGATTGTATTCATGCTCTGAGATTCACTAGTGTCAGGCAACATGCCCTGCTGAAAAAGATGACTAATTGGGAATGTCCTCTCTGGCTAGTAGTCCCAGGAGAGCTGGGGAAAGTGCAAAGTCCTCAAGATCAGCCAAGTTCTCATGGGACCCACCAAGAGGCAAAGTCACCCAAAATCAGGAGTCTTTATGAAAGGAAATAATATGGCAGAGAAAAATATATCTGCTCCCACAGTCAACCCTTCTAGTTTAGGGCTTCCTGTTTCTGTTTATAAGAAAATCTGAATGCATTTAGGGTCATGATGGTACATTAGTGTTGGTAAGACATTTCTTGATGCAGATGGATTTTTGCTGATGGGGCAAATGTGCAGTGAGCATGGGTAATGTTTATGGCTAACATTACTAACTTTCTGGCAGTGCTTATTACAACATTTCATTGGCTTATAAAATGATTTGGATATTGTCATGTGCTCAGGTTACATGTAAAACAGATTTTTCTCCCTTGAGGAAAATTAAAAGCCAGACTGAGGAGGAGAATGACTAAAGAGCTCTTAGAGGCTTGCACACCACACACACAAATAAAGAGTATTTGATTGAGCCTTCACTCTGATAAGGGCAGTCTAGTAAGAGAAAAACCCTGGGGAAGAAATCGAGCATTTCCAGTTCATGTGGGAATGTGAATTTTATTCACTAATGAGAATATTATAGCTACCAATACATTTTGTGTAGAATGTGCTTTTCACAGCAGATCCTCAGTTGGGTATCTCAGCTGGGTTTCGCTTGAATTTACCTAACAAAGTTAAACACAGGTCTAAGGCTGTCAGAAAGCCTCTGTGTTAACCCAGAGCAGCATCTTAGACCAGGAGGTCTGTGAGAGTGACCTCAGATGGCCCTCAGAAGATGAAGAGGGATGTGGGAGCCTGGGAATGAAAGGCGAGAAGAGGAAGGTGGTAGGAAGCTTCAAGAGCCCAGTGAACCTCCAATAAATTGTCCCAAATGACTGCTCCCTGGACGATTTAATATGAGATTTTCAATGGAATCTAAGAGCAAATGCTAGATTTCACTAGGACCACTGATAAATGACTGAATACACTGTCTGCTTTATTTGAAAAGAAGATCATGAAATCCCCCTGCTTTCCCCCATTGCTTATTGATTATAATGCTTCCAGCCATTTTAAGGCAATATATAATCTAAGAGATATAAAATGCAGTTTAATTACAGCATCAATCCCATTCAGAATGGCCTTGGGTTTTCTTTCACATTTGCTCAAGGGCTAGCCATAGGTTGGCCATCCTTCACTCAGGCTATTTTTGCAGTGTCCCTTTCTTTGCAACTCCCACATCCAGAAAGTCCCATTGCTTGGCCCAGGGATGTTACATAGGTATCATATCCCTGGCACCAAAATAATAATTCCCCTTTGTATCCTTTTTGTCATTCAAATGCAAAAAGCTTGACACATCATGAGAGTGTTAAAATGATGTACTATTTGCATGAAGGTAATTGATCCATGAAGCATATGTCTTATTTACTTAGCAATGTGGTTTGGTACATCATGCTTATGCACATACTTCCTGCACAATAAATATACTAGAAATTTTATCAGTATGAGCAGGAGAGACAGCTTGAAACATGTATTTAATGGTGGTTGCAAGGATGACCAACTGGCAGCTGGTTTGCCATTGCCTGTTTATCTCCAAGCAACCACCCAGCAAAGGGCCTTGCTCTCTCCTCTCACAGACATACATCAGGCAAAGTAGGAATAGAGTTTTATACTAGCAGTGAATTTATTCCTGGAGTAAACAGTTCCAACCAAAGGAGAGTTGCAGTGAGAAATAGTTTGTTTCCTGTTTCACTGTGAATAACCCCCAGGGAGCCAGTTGGTTTCTGGTCACTGCAAAGCAAAGGTCAACTAGCAACTTGTTTCCAACAATAGCTCTTCCAGGATCTATGAATGTCGTCTGGAGAATGCAAACTTTCTGGGACATTACATTTAGAAGAAAAAGTTTTGTTTTCTAATTCAGAAAAGAACTTCTTGATTCCTTCTTGCCTGTTTGCCATGACATTTTCAGAAGGCAAACCAGATGCTAGATGTTGGGGAGGAAGAAGTCACTCTATTGTCAAGTTGGATTCAGAGCCTGTCACATGTTCCTTTGATTCTCCTCTGTGGTGATAAATCTTTATCCTCTCAGAACAGGCTATATTTGAACAAACAACCCAAAGTCATTAGAGCCCACACTGGTGGATAAGGTGGGTGATCATGCTCAGCAGTGAATGTTTTGAATTTTGAAATGAGCTCTGTCTCTCTGGTGAGGAGACAAATTTTCCTGTGTAGCTTCAAAGTGCATTTTAGAGGCAGTTCTGATAAAGAGGGTTGAAGAAATGTTGGAACACTGGATCAATGCTCATGTCCTTGGAATCAGTGTATGTCTTCCCATGGGTGCCACTCAGAAGGTCATCATTCACTTTGATACAGAAGTTCTGGTGGTTGGTTGGAAAAGAGAAACTACATTTTACTTTGTTGCCATGCATTATATGAATGTGGATTATAACACTTGGAGTTCTTTATAATATTTGCCCAGTTCTGAAAATGTGATTCTTAGTGGTGGCATGGAGGGACACCAAGGTAATGGACTTTGGAGTTAGACAGATCTAGTTCTACTTACTAGCCATGTTAGATTTTTGATTGTGTGTTAGATTTTGACTTACCCTTATTCATCTGTTTATAAAATAAAATAAAATAGTGTCTATTTTACAGCACTTTAAATGAATATTAAAGGAATCTGTATACATAAATGTACATTTACTACTGTGTCGGCACGTATTAGGGGCTCAATAAATTGTTGCTATTATCATTGTCAGTATTATTACCATTACTACTGCTATTATTGCTGTTAATACAAGGAAGCAGATATCCAATGGTAGAGAAATGACTAGGAGACTGTTTTGTAAGTATCCATGATAGGATGGCGTTGCTGCAGGCAGGGGACATGGGAGTGGTGGAGATATGAAGAAAGGAGAATCAAGGTCATGGGTAGATGTGAATCTAGGGACATTTTGAGGACAGAATGAAGGTGATCCCCATGTGTTTCTGAGCCTTCCATTTTTAGCAGGATATGTTTGTTTTTCAGAGAAGTTGGTAATGAGAGATTTGTTTAGAGTTTATTATGCAAATGTTAGAGGTCAAAAAACCATATTGATGTTCTCTTCAATTAAGCTGGAAATATTTAAGGCATTTATTCAATTAACTGCCTTGTTTACATGAACACTATGATAAATTAAAACATCCTAGATTGGCCAGAAATCACCGCCCATCACACACACAAACAGGATCAACAAGGTGAAATTTTAACCAGAGCTGAGTTTTCTTTTCACTCTCAGCCACTCTCTGCTCATCAATTTCATGCTGGTCACTTTTGCCTTGGAGTTGCTCTTTTTCACTGATGAGTTTCACAGTAATGAGAATATTTAAAGGTAGGCTCTAGGGTTTTAAATATTTATTATGAACATATTTCATATGCATACAGTGACTCAGTTGATCCACAAGCTTTAGTTAAAAGCTCACGTGGAATGACTTTGACAGAGCTCCTGGTAATAAGGGAACACAGTAGAGATGAGCAACTGCAAATTCCCATGCAGTGTTCTGTAGAAGAGATTGAATATTTCTCAGTATCAATTGGAAAGCAATTGGTGGGAAAGTGCTTGTCTTATGCACTTCTGTTTTCTTAGTCTTCTGCCCTGAAGTAGAGCTCACTTGTAGGATCATAAATAAGAAGCTGCAGAAGTCATGGCAGTGGAAGAGCGACACGTGTGTTGAGTGGTGGGACCTCATTCAAAATGAGGGGCATTGTAGGAGATGCCTGGAGCTGATGGCTTAATGCTGCCTCACCAAGGCCCTTGGATCACTGTGGAATCTGCATATTCTAATATTTTTTCATTGTGCTAAAACCAACAAAAAATTTACCATCTTAGCTATTTTAAGTGTACAGCTCAGTAGTGTTAAACATATTCATCTTGTTGTGCAACAGATCTCTGGAACTCTTTTCATCATGCAAAATGGAAACTCTGTACCCATTCAGCAACTTCCAATTTCTCCCTCCCCCTAGCCTGTGGCAACCACCATTCTGCTCTCTGATTCTATGAATTTTACTACTTTATATAAATGGAATCATGGAGTATTTGTCTTTTTGCGCATGGTTTATTTCACTAAACATAATGTCCTAAAGGTTCACCCACATTGTGGCATGTCTCAGAATTTCCTTCCCTTTCAGGGCTTTATTCATTCATGGTGGATGAACTTTTAAGTCCTTCTCCTAAATTTAAGGGAATGTTTCCTCCACTGCCCCTACCTTATAATCTCACACAGTGTAAAATGCAAAAGATAAGAAGATCTTGGCAATTAGGGAAGTACATTACAAGGATTGGCAAAATGAGGAAAGGGAAAAGAACATTATTTAATTTATCATGATTCCTGTATGCTGAGGGAATCCCACCAGTGATACTATTTTGAAGTACAAGTAAAAGTGTAAGTCAGAAGTGTCCTGGGACTAGGATTTCCAGATCTCGATTTTCACAGACAACAGAGCTCTTTCTTATCATTAACACAGCTTCTAGAAAATAATGAAACGATTTTCAACCTGTAAGATTGAGTTGATGAATAATGTGGTAAAAAGAGAAAATGTGAGTGAAAACACCTCGTACAGGGACTAGTGATGTAGGAGGCTCAATAAATGTTGAATTAAAGTAATAATTAAGTATTTTAAAAAATTTTATTGAAATATAGTTGATTTACAATGTTGTATTAGTTTCAGGTGTACAGCAAAGTGATTCAGTTATATATGTGTGTGTGTGTGTATATACACACACAATACTTCTATAATTTATTTTTTATTTTTATGATTTTTAAAAATTAATGTATTTTAATTGGAAGATAATTACTTTGCAATATTGGATGGTTTTTGACATACATCAACATGAATCAGCCACACACTATACTTTTTAAGATTCTTTTTCATTTCAGTAAGTCCTTGCTGGTTATCTATTTTATATTTAGTAGTATGTATATTTTAATCCCAAACTCCTGATTTAATCCTCTCCTCTTTACCCTTTGGTAAGTTTATAATTAACTTACTATTAACTATTTCATTAATATGGGTTGTGTGCTTTCTGTGTGCAAGGCCTGGTTGAACAAGTGGAGTGGAGTATAGAACTATGAATTGACATAGCTGCTGTTTCTTGAGCATGTCAAAGACAAAATGAAGTCACAGACAGAATTAACAAGGGTGCTGATTCATAAACTTGCTGCAGTAACTTTTGTTTCTGCAGGTGGGACACATGTTAGAAAGAAGAGTAAGTTTTATAGAGTATAAAAGAGGAAATACAATGACAGTCTTTGATTGGCAAGCATTCAATTGCTGTGGGAATTTTGGAAGCAGGGTAACTTCTAATTCAGGTATGGTTGGCAGTTGGTGATTAGCTCATTGGGGGTAAACAAGCATTTTAGGGACATTTCAATAGAGGTAAAAGATTATTCATTGTTAAGAGTGTCAGATTGTCTGTGGCTGGCCATTTCCTGAAACAAGTCAGGGTCAATAGGGTGTGTTTTTGTGCTCAAACTGTTATCATGGTCCTTATGGTGAAGTACAGAGAGGTTAAATAACTTGTCTGAAGACCCATATTTGGTAAGTAGCAATTTTCTTTAGAAAACATGATCTGTAGTGACAGATGGGAAAGAAGGGACATTGGTTCTATTACAGAAGAGCATGCTGAGATGTGTGCCTGGTGGAGAGGTATTTATTCTTATTAAAATCATCATCTTCATCATTATCCCCTTAAGCAATATTTATTAAGTGCCCTGACACCATATGCTGAATGAGGCCTTTGGGATCTCAAGAGAGAAGTAATAGATCTGTTTTTCTCAGCATAAAGAGGAGCATTTTGTGATATTTTTGTTTTCTCATGCATTTCCCCCTATTTTAAGATAATCCAACTTTATTTTTCTTCAATTGCTATTGCTTCTGAAGGGGAAAATGAAAACAATTGTTAACCAAATGCTTCTCAGCAACAACAATATGTATAGTCATTTCTCAGAAGTTCCAACAAGAGATTGGAAAGAGCCTTGTCAGGCCAGTGAAGAAGAGACGGGGTGACTCATCTCAGGTATCTAAGCAAGCCTTAGATGATTTTGATTTTGAATTTGATGTGTGAGAAGTCAAAATAGCATGTTTCAAAGAAATGTGTTCTGCTAAATTCAGATTAGGGCCCTAAGGTCTAAGAGGGAGTCAGGGGGACTTTCTCAGGAAGTTTCCACCTTTCATTTTCCTTGGATTAGGAGAGATTAAGTACAAAAAAGATCTTCACGACCCAGATAATCACAATGGTGTGATCACTCATCTAGAGCCAGACATCCTGGGATGTGAAGTCAAGTGGGCCTTAGAAAGCATCACTACGAACAAAGCTAGTGGAAGTGATGGAATTCCAGTTGAGCTATTTCAAATCCTGAAAGATGATGCTGTGAAAGTGCTGCACTCAATACGCTAGCAAATTTGGAAAACTCAGCAGTGGCCACAGGACTGGAAAAGGTCAGTTTTCATTCCAATCCCTAAGAAAGGCAATCCCAAAGAATGCTCAAACTACCGCACAATTGCACTCATCTCACATGCTAGTAAAGTAATGCTCAATATTCTCCAAGCCAGGCTTCAGCAATACATGAACTGAGAACTTCCAGATGTTCAAGCTGGTTTTAGAAAAGGCAGAGGAACCAGAGATCAAATTGCCAATATCTGCTGGATCATCAAAAAAGCAAGAGAGTTCCAGGAAAACATCTGTTTCTGCTTTACTGACTATGCCAAAGCCTTCGACTGTGTGGATCACAATAAACTGGAAAATTCTGAAAGAGATGGGAATACCAGACCACCTGACCTGCCTATTGAGAAACCTGTATGCAGGTCAGGAAGCAGCAGTTAGAACTGGACAAGGAACAACAGACTGGTTCCAAATAGGAAAAGGAGTATGTATATTGTATATATAGGCTGTATATAAGGCTGTATATTGTCACCCTGCTTGTTTAACTTATATGCAGAGTACATCATGAGAAACACTGGGCTGGATGAAGGACAAGCTGGAATCAAGACTGCCGGGAGAAATATCAATAACCTCAGATATGCAGATGACACCACCCTTATGGCAGAAAGTGAAGAGGAACTGAAAAGCCTCTTGATGAAAGTGAAAGAGGAGAGTGAAAAATTTGGCTTAAAGCTTAACAATGAGAAAACTAAGATCATGGCATCTGGTCCCATTACCTCATGGGAAATAGATGGGGAGACAGTGGAAACAGTGTCAGACTTTATTTTTTTGGGCTCCAGAATCACTGCAGATGGTGCTTGCAGCCATGAAATTAAAAGACGCTTACTCCTTGGAAGGCAAGTTATGACCAACTTAGAGAGCATATTAAAAAGCAGAGACATTACTTTGCCAACAAAGGTCCGTCTGGTCAAGGCTATGGTTTTTCAAGTGGTCACATTATGGATGTGAGAGTTGGACCGTGAAGAAAGCTGAGCACTGAAAAATTTATGCTTTTGAACTATGGTGTTGGAGAAGACTCTTGAGAGTCCCTTGTACTGCAAGGAGATCCAGCCAGTCCATCCTAAAGGAGATCAGTCCTGGGTGTTCATTGGAAGGACTGACGCTGAAGCTGAAACTCCAGTTCTTTGGCCACCTCATGTGAAGAGTTGACTCGTTGGAAAAGACCCTGATGCTGGGAGGGATTGGGGGCAGGAGGAGAAGGGGACGACAGAGGATGAGATGGCTGGACGGCATCACCAACTCGATGGACATGAGTTTGAGTAAACTCTGGGAGTTTGTGATGGACAGGGAGGCCTGCTGTGCTGCGATTCATGGGGTCGCAAAGAGTCGGACACAACTGAGCGACTGAACTGAACTGAACTGAAGTAATATGGACAGTAATAGGTGGTGAAGAGCAATGAAGCCATTGTTCTTCTGCCCCACCTTTTGGGTATTTCTCAGATGGTTTCCAGGGTTGGGAAAAGGAAAGAAACTTCATCTTGGAAGCAACCATTGCCATAGTCTTAGCCACAAGCTCAAAACAAGGGATTTATTTATTTATTTATTTTTATTTTTCAGTGGGTTTTGTCATACATTGATATGAATCAGCCATAGAGTTACACGTATTCCCCATCCCGGTCCCCCATCCCACCTCCCTCTCCACCCGATTCCTCTGGGTCTTCCCAGCCCACCAGGCCCGAGCACTTGACTCATGCCTCCCACGTGGGCTGGTGGTCTGTTTCACCACAGATAATATACATGCTGTTCTTTTGAAACATCCCACCCTCACCTTCTCCCACAGAGTTCAAAAGTCTGTTCTGTACTTCTGCGTCTCTTCTTCTGCCCTGCGTATAGGGCCATCGTTACCATCTTTCTAAATTCCATATATATGTGTTAGTATGCTGTAATGTTCTTTATCTTTCTGGCTTACTTCACTCTGTATAATGGGCTCCACTTTCATCCATCTCATTAGAACTGATTCAAATGAATTCTTTTTAATGGCTGAGTAATATTCCATGGTGTATATGTACCACAGCTTCCTTATCCATTCATCTGCTGATGGGCATCTAGGTTGCTTCCATGTCCTGGCTATTATAAACAGTGCTGCAATGAACATTGGGGTGCACGTGTCTCTTTCAGATCTGGATTCCTCAGTGTGTATGCCCAGAAGTGGTATTGCTGGGTCACATGGTAGTTCTATTTCCAGTTTTTTAAGAAATCTCCACACTGTTCTCCATAGTGGCTGTACTAGTTTGCATTCCCACCAAGAGTATAAGAGGGTTCCCTTTTTTCCACACCCTCTCCAGCATTTACTGCTTGTAGACTTTTGGATAGCAGCCATCCTGACTGGCGTGTAATGGTACCTCATTGTGGTTTTGATTTGCATTTCTCTGATAATGAGTGATGTTGAGCATCTTTTCATGTGTTTGTTAGCCATCTGTATGTCTTCTTTGGAGAAATGTCTGTTTAGTTCTTTGGCCCATTTTTGGATTGGGTCATTTATTTTTCTGGAATTGAGCTTCAGGAGTTGCTTGTATATTTTTGAGATTAATCCTTTGTCTGTTTCCTCATTTGCTATTATTTTCTCCCAATCTGAGGGCTGTCTTTTCACCTTACTTATAGTTTCCTTTGTAGTGCAGAAGCTTTTAATTTTCATTAGGTCCCATTTGTTTATTTGTGCTTTTATTTCCAATATTCTGGGAGGTGGGTCATAGAAGATCTTGCTGTGATTTATGTCGGAGAGTGTTTTGCCTATGTTCTCCTCTAGGAGTTTTATAGTTTCTGGTCTTACATTTAGATCTTTAATCCATTTTGAGTTTATTTTTGTGTATGGTGTTAGAAAGTGTTCTAGTTTCATTCTTTTACAAGCAGTTGACCAGTTTTCCCAGCACCACTTGTTAAAGAAATTGTCTTTTTTCCATTGTATATCCTTGCCTCCTTTGTCAAAGATGAGGTGTCCATAGGTTCGTGGATTTATCTCTGGGCTTTCTATTTTGTTCCATTGATCTATATTTCTGTCTTTGTGCCAGTACCATACTGTCTTGATGACTGTGGCTTTGTAGTAGAGTCTGAAGTCAGGCATGTTGATTCCTCCAGTTCCATTCTTCTTTCTCAAGATTACTTTGGCTATTCGAGGTTTTTTGTATTTCCATACAAATTGTGAAATTATTTGTTCTAGTTCTGTGAAAATTACTGTTGGTAGCTTGATAGGGATTGCACTGAATCTATAGATTGCTTTGGGTAGAATAGCCATTTTGACAATATTGATTCTTCCAATCCATGAACACGGTATGTTTCTCCATCTGTTTGTGTCCTCATTGATTTCTTTCATCGATGTTTTATAGTTTTCTGTGTATAGGTCTTTTGTTTCTTTAGGTAGATACACTCCTAAGTATTTTATTCTTTTAAAACAACGGATTTAAAACCATATGTAGTCAATGTATCATCTAGTCACCATGCTTGGGAAGGGCATGTGTCTTGTTTCTTTTAATCCCTAGAAGAACCTAGTGTGTTAAGGAATACTGTTAGCATTTCCATTTTATGGATGAGGAAATTGGGAATCCAGTAAGTTACGTAATGTGCTCAAGGTCACACAGGATAGGGGAGGAGTTTGGACTCAAATTCAGCTCTATTTGCTCGGTTCAGTTCAGTACCTCATTCGTGTCTGACTCTTTGTGACCCCATGGACTGCAGCACGCCAGGGTTCCCTGTCTATCACCAACTCCCAGAGCTTGCTCAAACTCATGTCCATTGAGTTGGTGATCCCATCCAACCATCTCATCCTCTGTCGTCCCCTTCTACTCCTGCCCTCAATCTTTCCCAGCATCAGGGTCTTTTCTTCATATCAGAGGGTCAAAGCATTGGAGTTTCACCTTCAGCATCCGTCCTTCCAATGAATATTCAGGAATGATTTCCTTTAGGATATTCTGATTTGATCTTGCAGTCCAAGGGACTCTCAAGAGTCTTATCCAACACCACGGTTCAAAAGCATCACTTCCTCGGCACTCAGCTTTCTTTATAGTCCAACTCTCACATTCATACATGACCACTGGAAAAACCATAGCTTTGACTAGACGGACCTTTGCTGGCAAAGTAATGTCTCTGCTTTTTAATATGCTGTCTAGGTTGGTCATAGCTTTTCTTCCAAGGAGCACATGTCTTTTAATTTCATGGCTGCAGTCACCATCTGCAGTGATTTTGGAGCCCAAGAAAATAAAGTCAGCCACTGTTTCCATTGTTTCCCATCTATTTGCCATGAAGTGATGGGACCAGATGCCATGATCTTAGTTTTTAGAATGTTTAGTTTTAAGCCAGTTTTTTCACGCTCCTTTTTCACTTTCATCAAGAGGTTCTTCAGTTCCTTTTCGCTTTCTGCCATAAGGGTGGTGTCATCTGCATACCTGAGGTTATTGATATTCTGTCTGTTCTATTGGTCTTAAAGCTTTGGAATTTCTTTCTGACCCAAATTCCTAATTTTCATATTAAGTACTAATACCTGCCTATTAGAATATGTGTAAGTTCTGCCTGCAAGCATGTTTAGGACAGAAACTTTGGAGGCCTTGGGGAGTTGGTTTGAAAAGGCTAAAACAAATCCACAGCTTATGACTAGCCTCCTTCCTTGAACTTGGGAGACTTGGCTCTTTAAGGGGAAAGTGGCAGCCCCAGCACAGTTGTATCTTATCCAGATGTTTCAGTGGCCGTGCAATTACAGTAAAGAGGAAAACAAACCAAGTTCAGGAGAAACCCTCACAGGTTGTTCTGGAAATCATCTTTGGACTGTCCTTATTTACTCCTCCCACTTTACTGCTGAAGAAACGGAGGCTGAGAGAATGCCAATGCAGTTACCAGGTGAGTTAGTGGCAGATCTTGGATTTGTCTCTGAGTTTCCCAGGCCAAGCTTGAGAATGCTGCCTGAATTTGCACTTGGGACATTTTTTTTTTTCTTTAGCATCATGACTGGTGACAAGAACTGGTGGCAACAGGCCTTGGAGCTAGGAGTGGGTGTTTCTGTACTTCATTAAGATGGAGGGCAAAAGAGAAGTGAGGACCATTTCTGGAAGCTAACTTTGAGGAGCAGCACTGTTAATTACAATAATTTTGCTGTGTTGATATGGCATTATCAATTTGACTCCATTGAAAAACTTGAAATGTAGAAGAAAGTGGCCATTTGATGCTGGTGCCTGATATTTAAACAGAGTCTGCAGTACAAACAGTGGTGCATCTCAGGCCAGTCCAAGTGACTCGTCTTGGTCCCAGAACCTAAGCACATTTGGACACAGTGATCAACATTTCTCTTCTAATGAGTCTGATTAATCCATAGATACAGTTGAGTGTATTCCTTATTAACAATCCCCATGCAAACCCTTCACAGAGCTACTTTGATTTTCCCTGTCAAATGTCATATAAGGTTTCCAGAGAAAGTCTAATACAGCTCTGCAAACAGATCCCGGAAAGATCAGCTCGTGAAGGTCTTTCCTGGCCATGTTTGCTTTTCGCTGCACATGTGTTTCCCCCTTCCTGCTCTCACAGCATCTTGTGAAAAACCTTCCCTACCTTGAAAAATGTAACAGCAGGTTTGGGGAGATGGGGGAGCATTATGTGAGGGTTTATTCATCCTGACTTTTGTGTTTACACTTCATTTCTTTTCAGGCTCTGAATGGCTGGGCTGGTGCTAATTGGTACAGCTGGTTTGACATTTAAATAGGTTGAGTAGCAGGTGGAGCAGCTGATGGGGGACAAGACCTCTGGGAAAGCTAGGGAGATAGCTGCTAAGGAGGAGGAAGAATCTTGTGGAGACAGAGTCTTCTAGAAGCTACTAACAAAGAGCAGTGAATCTCCTCTCCTCCAGCGCCTGCTAGCCCTTCTTGTTCACAAAGCCAACCAGATTCCTTCAGCCACCCTTAAAACCTGGGGCCACCAAATACCATTGGCACAGCTTGTTTCAAGTAACAGGTATTTCTTACTCCTCTTAGGGCCCTGGGCTTTCCTGCTTCTTTCTCTATATCTATGCTCTTCTCTCCAGCCCTGCTTTGTTATGTTAAATCCAGTGGTAAGTTTTCAGACCTCCTTGTCTTAATGTCTCCAGAGCATCTGACCCCAATGACTGCTCCCTCTTTCTTGAAATTCTTCTTGACTTCTGGGACACCTCACTCCCCAGAATTTTCTCCTACCATTCTGGCCTCCCTTTTTTTTTTCTTTATCAGACTCATTTTCCTCTTCTTCCCAGCTTATCAATGTTGGAGTGACCCAGGACTGAGTCCTCGACCCTATTCTCTTTTTGACATTTTCTCCTAGCAAATGATCTCATCTAACCAACAACAACAACAACAACAACTAAACAAAAACAACCTCTCCCAAACAAACAAACAACCAAAAAAAACCCAACCAAACAACAACAACAACAACAACAACAACAAAAACCAAACACCTACAACCACAGCAACTAAAAGTCCTTACAAAGACATAGAGTATGTGAAGGGAGTACTGTGTATGGGTCAGTACAGTTGAGGATGTTGATTGGGAACAAGAAAGTAGAAGGAGATGGCTGTCAGGCTGAGGCTTTTTATTTTGTAGGCAGTGTGGTTCAGGATGAGGACACCTAGAGGCATGTGAGCAGCTGAGTGGCATGATCAGACCTGCAGTTTTGGAAGATGTTTCAGGATGCAGACCATGAGAGCTTATCTTTTCCTTTGAAGAGGTAAAGGCAGTAACAATTGCTCTAACATTTGAACAGGTAATAAAGAGTTGCATTGAAAAACCTGCTCAAATATTTGACAAAACATGTGGGGTCTTACCTTTCACTGTCCTACAGAGTTCCAATATAGCCATAGTCTTAGGTGAGTGCTTAGCAGCTGTCCTGGCTCTTAATCATTTTCAAATAGCCGTTGAGGGGGTCAGGCAGACAAGTGTCATCCCTTTCTAGGCCTAGATCTTATGGAGAGCACCCAAACACTAAGATCCTGGGTAAAATTACATATTTGAGCTCTGAAGTCCTTATTTTAACTTTCCTTAGGTTTTTCTGCATTACGGTCACATATTTCAGGTCCTTAAACCCGGGATAGTTATTGCAGCCAATTATAAGAGCAATTTTCCCCAACATACTTACTGACTTTGTTCTGCAAATGGCACATTCATAATTACATTATTTTTATGCATCACCATAAAATACCAAGAGTCATCTAATATATCACTGACAAGAGGTAAGTTTTAGAGAGTTTAAAATAAACTGCTGAAAAAGTTAGATGGCTTATTATTATTATTATTATTCCCTTAGAGCCAAAACACTCATGATCAAAAATTGCATCTGATTGGCTGGTATCAGCATTAAGTTTTGAAGTGAGGAAACTGGAAAAAAAGAGTCCCAGCTCCTGTTTTGTAATAATTTTTTTCTGATTGCTTTTCTGCATTATCCTTTGATCATGGAATGTGGCTGCGGTCTTCTGTGCTGGAAATGTTCTGGTTTTCTGTTTTGCCCACAGAGGCTTCTCTCTTCTGTTTCTGATTCATGCACTTAATAGCATCCCCAGATATTATTCTTGAACATTAATCTAATGCTATTTGGGGACCCTACTTAAAACCTAGATTTTGGTTGGAGGGAAGGAATAGGATGGAGAAATTTCCTATTAGTGTTCAGCAATGAGAGTTTGCCTGTAATAAATAAGAAATGACTGTAAAGTCATGAGATAGATTTTGGCTTTTAAGCTTGGGAGGATGTCTAGGCTGCATGTAAGAATGCATCCATTCCTCAAAAGCTGGCTACAACAAGCTGGTTTTGGGATCTGTCTTCAGAGGCAGTTTATGAGCAAAACGGAAGAACCAGCTCCTATAACGTTGGAGTCACAGGTGGTGGTTGTTTTAACTAAAATAGCATCACTTACCTTTTCACCTTTGGCTGCCTCAACTGTCCTCTACCCTGAAGGTCCAACAGATCTGGTTCCAAATAATTTATGACTGTTTGCAAAACTTTGAGTCCCACCCAGAGGGTGAAGATGTGTGGCCACTGAGCACACTGGAAATTCAGACTGCAGGTCCTGAAGGCAGTTTCCCAGGAGGTAGTCACACACTTCAGATCTTCTCTAGAGAGTGGAGGGCCTCTGACGGGGTCAGCATAGCACAAAGGATAGTCATGTTTATGGTTAAGGTCTGATATCACCTTTCTTTGGGATTTAAGAATGTAATAACTTTATTGCTTCCCCCCCCCTGGTTATCCATATTCATTATGGTAATTTAAAAACTACAATAACAAAGAAGGAAATAAAATCTGTTAATAATACCTCCCATCCTGAAAGGATACATGTGTACGCATGGCTGAGTTCCTTTGCTGTTGACCTGAAACTGTTACAACATTGTTAACTGGCCATACCCCAATACAAAATAAAAAGTTAAAGAAAAGACCTCCCATCCTGAGATAGTTCCTACTAACACTTGGTGGTTATGGCCCCAGACATTTTCGGGGCACAACACACACTCACAAATATTCATCCACCCAAAGTCTAGGTTTTAAGTAGGGTCCACAAATGGCATTAGATTAATGTTCAGAGATAGTATCTGGGGATGCTATTAAGTGCATGAATCAGAAATAGAAGAGAGAGGCCTCTGTAGGCAAAACAGAAAACCTAAACATTTCCAGCACAGAAGACCACAGCCACATTCCATGATCAAAGGATAATGCAGAAAAGCAGTTGGAAAAAATTATTACAAAACAGGAGCTGGGACTCTTTTTTTTCAGTTTCCTCACTTCAAACCCTAAAGTTGTCAGTTTGACTTGTGAAATTCATCTTGATATCTTACTGCTACTTCTAGTGTCTCTACCATGATCCAAAGATCTCCTTCTGTCACTTGGACATCTGCAATAGCATCCTAACTGGGATCTCTGCCTTCACCCTGGCCCTTGTTCAAATCATCTTCCCTCCCATGGCCACTGTGACCTTTTCGAAACACAGATGCAATCATTTGCCTCCCCTCTTCCTTAAAGCCCCTCTTAAATATGCCTATTGTTGTTAGGATAAAGGCAAAACTTCAGTGGCCTTCGAGGATCTCATGATCTGTTCACTCTCTTTCAGCCTTACCTTCTGACAGTCTCCTTACCAGGCCCTACAGTAGGCTTTCTGCCTTCTCATCATTTCCTCAACAGGTTTTCTGCCTCTGAGTCTTTGCTCTGGTTGTTTCCTAGAACGGTCTTTCATGCTGCTTCCTCCTTGAACCTTATCTCTTTGTTATCTCATTCTTCCCTGATGCTGACTTTGATTAGTCCCTGCACTACCTGTGTTTGTCTGGTAGGAGTTCTTCAAATTAGGAACAAAGGGAGAACACATTTGGAATTGAGCAACCCCCAAAAGTACTCTTGAAGTCCTGGCTTGTTCCCACAACTTGTTCTGTCTCCATGTTCTTCTCTGAGCCCTCACTGGTCTTCCTGCTATATCTTACTGGTCTCCAGATTGTGCTGTGCTGTGCTTAGTCACTCAGTTGTGTCTGACTCTTTGCGACCCCACAGACTGTCACTCGCCAGGCTCCTCTGTCCATGGGGATTCTCCAGGATACTGGAGTGTGCTGCCATGCCCTTCTCCAGAGGATCTTCCCAACCCAGGGATTGAACCCAGGTCTCCCGCATGGCAGGCGGATTCTTTACCACTTGAGCCACCAGGGAATCCTCGTCTCCAGCTTACTCCAGCCCATTTCCTGATATAACCCTAGAGTTTTGTCCTTTTTTTTTTTTTTTTTTTTTTTGCTTCTATCATCTAAATTTTGTTCTCTACTTTGTCTGTTGGCACTTGGCTCTTCTTTCCTGGGAATTCACAGAAATCTTGGAAAGGAAATGTGTTTTCCAAAATTTATGGAATGGGAGTTGAATAGTCATACAATGGTAAATTGCTCAGCAATAAAAATGAATGAAATACTGATATATGCAATAGCATGGTTGAATCTCCAAAGTATGTTGAGTGAAATGAGAAAGGCACAAAAGATTATACACTGTGTGATTCCATTTATAAGAAGTTTTATAATAAATAAAACCTATCTATGATTAAAAAATTGTAGCAATCATTGCCAGTGGTGGATAAATAGCAGTTGACTAGGAGAGGCAGCATAAGGAAATTTACTAGGGTGATAAAAATATTCTACACCTTGTTAGAAGTTTGGTTTACACAGGTCCATGCATTTGTCAAAACTCATTCAGTGGTTTAGATATGTACATTTTACCTTTTACAAATTTTAACCAAAAGAAAAGAACCATAAACAAATGTTAAACTTTAGTTAAAAATGCATACATTGTACCTTTTACAAATTTTAACCTAAAGAAAAGAACCATAAACAAATGTTAAACTTTAGTTAAAAATGCATACTAAAAATATTTAGGGGTGAAAATGTTTGCAATTTACTATGTAGTGCATCCAAAATAAGATAGATTGATCAGCGATGTGATAAAGTAAATATAATAAGATGTTCATTGTATAATATAGGTGATGTGTATGTGTGTGTTCATTGTACAGTTCTTTCAAAATTTTCTTTTTTTGATATTTTTCTAATAAAAATATTGGGGAAGATGCTCTAGACTGAAAACCTCTCTACATTTTGAAATGTTTTGTGAAGTAAATACACTGAAAATGATGGGGTATTAGAAGTGATTTCCACATAATTTGTCTGTTTTGGATTATGGAGGGTATTTTGAAAGAGTAAAGCCCATCTCTAATGGGTGTATAGACTAAGAAGCAAGGTCTTAGAAGCATTCTTATACCAGCCTGGGGATTCTGGGAGCCAGGGAGATATTTTGCAAATAACTAAGGAACAGAAACTAGAATGTGTATGTATGTATAGAGGGGGTTCAGTGATTCCTGACTCAGAGTCCCAAAAATCTAAAATCAAAGCTTCCCCTTGACCTAAACACCAGGCTCAAAAGGAGAGTAGGCTTCACAGCCTTAGAATGGGATTGTTTTACAAGCTAGGAGACCAGTTACCTTAAACTTTGGGGTAAGTGGTCTGTGTTTCTCTAGCCAGGAAAGATAGGAGGGAACAGAAATGCCTAGGGTCTCTGAAAATTCTCCTTGATCATGAACTTTCTGGAAATTCTGCTAGACAGTATGCTTTATGATGACTCATTTTGTCTTGTTCAAGACACTTTCCTTGGCATTCAGCACAGAGCCTGGCACCCAACAAATACCCATTAAATATATGAGTGTGTGAATGAATGCAATTTGTTGATTCTTGTGCAGCTAACTTCTTTCAGGTCTCAGGTTAGCTGCCACTTCCTCTAGGAGTCAGTCCCAAGAGTGGCCCTGGCCATTCCAGACCATATTAAGCCCTTCCTTTATATCCTGTTGTTGTTGTTCTAACCTTCAGGGGATTTTAAAATTACAGTTTTAATGTCTATCTTGCCCATTTTCTTATAAGTCCCATGAGGGCAGGAGTGGTGTGCTTGTCTAAGCACTGTTAGACAAGCACTGTTTCCACTGTTACCACTGTTCCCCTCGTGTCCAGTAGAGGAGATCCATAGATTCAACAAAGGAGTGCAGTCCTTCCCTTATCAGAGTAAGTTACCCTGCTCTGTGTTTGCACTCTGTTTTTCCCAGTGGAATTTAGACTTTCTCTCCCTCATTGTGCAGGGCACGGAATGGGCATCAATCAAGCACAGTTCTTGATGCATCATCATGCATAACGATGTTTCTTCTCACTGGGAACAGCTGACACTGAGGTTTTGCCTCAATATACCATGGCTGAACAGCTTTAATAAGGACTAAACCAGCAGATGTAGATATCTGTGGCATAGTCTGACTGACAGAATGCTTTATAATGATTCATATCAAACTGACTCTGGCTCAGTCAACATAAGAGGAAGTTAAGTAGAGATATTGAAGTTGGCCAATGTGGTTTGTGGCCCTTGGTTCTCACCCCTGCCCCTTAAGTGGTAGCTAGGAGTAGTTGCAGAGTTGTCTGTAAGTTTCCAGGTAGCTTAGGGCACAGGCTGTAGAATGAAGTGAAAAGTGAAAGTGAAAGTTGCTCAGTTGTGTCCGACTCTTTGTGACCCCATGGACTGTATAGTCCATGGAATTCTCTAGGCCATAACACTGGAGTGGGTAGCCTTTCCCTTCTCCAGGGGACCTTCCCAAACCAGGGATCGAACCCAGGTTTCCCACATTGCAGGCGGATTCTTTACCAGCTGAGCCACAAGGAAATGAAGTTGCCCCCTTAAAACTGCAGTCTGGGAGAGAGCTGGAGACTGGGGACCATCTGCACAGGTTATAGCTATAGGCACTGCCCCGCCATGTGGCCAGTGGCCAAAAAGTGGGCAGGTGGTAGAGCTCCAAATAGAATGCCCTCTGAAGTCCAGGAAGGCATCCTGCTCATGCAGCTACAGGAGCAGATGCAAACACAGAATAGTTCCTCATGTAAATGAACCCAGGGGCTATGAGACAAGGCTGCTTGCACCACCCTTAATTTCCCTTATGGTCTGCTTCCATGTGCTGTGTGTAGGCAAAAACAAGCCAAAAGAAAAACCACCCCCCCAAAAAAAAAACCGCTTGTGCCAAATATAAGAAAGATATTTCTCTGCAGAAGACCCTAATAAGACTTTAACTTGGGTTTTTTTCTTCTTCCTGTTATGAAAACAAGTAACTTGAGTAGCAAATATTATATATTCTTGATGAGGCTAACCATAGTATCATTTATTGTGCAAATTATAACCCTCTACTTTAGCCACCTGATATGAAGAGCCAACTCATTGGAAAGGACCCTGATCCTGGGAAAGATTGAGGGCAGGAGGAGAAGGGGGCGACAGAGGATGAGGTGGTTGGATGGCACCATCGACTCAATGGACTTGAGTTTGAGCAAGCTCCGGGAGATAGTGAAGGAAAGGGAAACCTGGTGTGTTGCAGTTCATGGGGTTGCAAACAGTTGGACACAAACAACAAATAACCCTCTTGAAAGTGAAAGAAGACCATAAACAGCCTGGGACTATCCCACACACTCTGGGATCTGTGTGATTCCTCCACTTTGACTATCAGCTTTATAAACTTAACGCTGTCTTGAACACTGGCATTCAGTAGCATGGAATATTTTCTTTTCTTTTATAAATTGTTAAAATTGACTTTATTTATTTTATTTTCCTTTAACTTTTGTTTATTTTTATATTTTTAAAATTTATTTTTCTTAAATTTTAATTGAATGCTAATTATTTTACAATATTGTGTTTTTTGCCATACATTCATATGAATCAGACTTGGGTGTACATGTGTTCCCCATCCTGACCCTCCCTCCCACCTCTTCCCCATCCCATCCCTCAGGGTCATCCCAGTGCACCAGCCCTGAGCATCTTGCCTCATGCATCAAACCTGGACTGGCGATCTGTTTCACTTATGATAATATACATGTTTCAATGCTATTCTCTCAAATCATCCCACCCTCGCCCTCTCCCACAGAGTCCAACAGTCTGTTCTTTACATCTGTGTCTCTTTTGCTGTCTCACATATAGGGTCATCGTTACCATCTTTCTAAATTCCATATATATGCGTTAATATACTGTATTGGTGTTTTTCTTTCTGACTTACTTCATTCTGTATAATAGGCTCCAGTTTCATCCACCTCATTAGAACTGATTCAAATGCATTCTTTTTAATAGCTGAGTAATATTCCATTGTGTATATGTATCACAGCTTTCTTATCCAGTCATCTGCCGATGGACATCTAGGTTGCTTCCATGTCCTGGCTATTATAAACAGTGCTATGATGAACATTGGGGTACACGTGTCTCTTTCAATTCTGGTTTCCTTGGTGTGTATGCCCAGCAGGGGGATTGCTGGGTCATATGGCAGTTCTATTTCCAGTTTTTAAAGGAATCTCCACACTGTTCTCCATAGTGGCTGTACTAGTTTGCATTCCCACCAACAGTGTAAGAGGGTTCCTTTTTCTCTGCATCCTCTCCAGCATTTATTGTTTGCAGACTTTTTGATAGCAGCCATTCTGACCTGAGTGAGATGTTACCTCATTGTGGTTTTGATTTGCATTTCTCTGATAATGAGTGATGTTGAGCATCTTTTCATGTGTTTGTTAGCCATCTCTGTGTCTTCTTTGGAGAAATGTCTGTTTAGTTCTTTGGCCTATTCTTTGATTGGGTCGTTTATTTTTCGGGAATTGAGCTGCAGGAGTTCCTTGTATATTTTTGAGATTAAATCTTTGTCATTTGTTTCATTTGTTATTATTTTCTCCCATTCTGAAGGTTGTCTTTTCAGTTTGCTTATAGTTTCCTTCGTTGTACAAAAGCTTTTAAGTTTAATTAGGTCCCATTTGTTTATTTTTGCTCTTATTTCCATTACTCGGAGGTGGGTCATAGAGAATCCTGCTGTGATTTATGTCGGAGAGTGTTTTGCCTATGTTCTCCTCTAGGAGTTTTATAGTTTCTGGTCTTAAATTTAGATCTTTAATCCATTTTGAGTTTATTTTTGTGTATGGTGTTAGAAAGTGTTCTAGTTTCATTCTTTTACAAGCAGTTGACCAGTTTTCCCAGCACCACTTGTTAAAGAGATTGTGTTTTCTCCATTGTATATTCTTGTCTCCTTTGCAAAGATAAGCTGTCCATAGGTGCATGGATTTATCTCTGGGCTTTCTATTTTGTTCCATTGATCTATATTTCTGTCTTTGTGCCAGTACCATACTGTCTTGATGACTGTGGCTTTGTAGTATAGCCTGAAGTCAGGCAGGTTGATCCCTGCAGTTCCATTCTTCTTTCTCAAGATTGCTTTGGCTATTCAAGGTTTTTTGTATTTCCGTACAAATCGTGAAATTATTTGTTCTAGTTCTGTGAAAAATACCGTTGGTAGCTTGATAGGGATTGCATCGAATCTGTAGATTGCTTTGGGTTGTATGCTTATTTTCACTATATTGATTCTTCTGATCCATCAGCATGGTATATTCCTCCATCTATTTGTGTCCTCTTTGATTTGTTTCACCAGTGTTTTATAGTTTTCTATATATAGGTGTTTTGTTTCTTTAGGTAGATATATATTTAAGTATTTTATTCTTTTCGTTGTAATGGTGAGTGGAATTGTTTTCTTAATTTCTCTTTCTGTTTTCTCATTGTTAGTGTATAGGAATGCAAGGGATTTCTGTGTGTTAATTTTATATTCTGCAACTTTACTAT
Organism: Muntiacus reevesi; assembly: GCF_963930625.1. Taxonomy (NCBI): domain Eukaryota; kingdom Metazoa; phylum Chordata; class Mammalia; order Artiodactyla; family Cervidae; genus Muntiacus; species Muntiacus reevesi. Next base: position 115,139,273 of record NC_089271.1, on the reverse strand, counting down.
ATTCATTGGTTAGGTCTAGTAATTTTCTGGTGGTGTCTTTAGGGTTTTCTATGTAGAGGATCATGTCATCTGCAAGCAGTGAAAGTTTACTTCTTCTTTTCCAATCCGGATTCTTTTTATTTCTTTTTCTGCTCTGATTTCTGTGGTCAAAACTTCCAAAACGATGTTGAATAGTAGTGGTGAGAGTGGGCATCCTTGTCTTGTTCCCGCCTTTAGGGGAAATGCTTTCAATGTTTCACCATTGAGGATAATGGTTGCTGTGGGTTTGTCATATATAGCTTTTATTATGTTGAGGTATGTACCTTCTATTCCTGCTTTCTGGAGAGTTTTTTTTTTTTTAATCATAAATGGATGTTGAATTTTGTCAAAGACTTTCTCTGCATCTATTGAGATAATCATATGGTTTTTATCTTTCAATTTGTTAATGTGGTGTATTACATATATTGATTTGCAGATATTGAAGAATCCTTGCATCCCTGAGATAAAGCCCACTTGGTCATGATGGATGATCTTTTTAATATGTTGTTGGATTCTGTTTGCTAGAATTTTGTTAAGGATTTTGCATCTAAGTTCATCAGTGATATTGGCCTGTAGTTTACTTTTCTTTTGTGGCCTGTTTTTCTGGTTTTGGTATTAGGGTGATGGTGGCTTCATAGAGTGAATTTGGAAGTTTACATTCCTCTGCCATTTTCTGGAAGAATTTGAGTAGAATAGGTGTTAGCTCTTCTCTAAATTTTTGGTAGAATTGAGCTGTGAAGCCATCTGGTCCTGGGCTTCTGTTTGCTGGAAAATTTCTGTTTACAGTTTCAATTTCCGTGCTTGTGATGGGTCTGAAAGATTTTCTATTTCTTCCTGGTTCAGTTTTGGAAAGATGTACTTTTCTAAGAATTTGTCCATTTCTTCCAAGTTGTCCATTTTATTGGCATATAGTTGCTGATAGTAGTCTCTTATGATCCTTTGTATTTCTGTGTTGTCTGTTGTGATCTCTCCACTTTCATTTCTAATTTTGTTGATTTGATCTTCTCCCTTTGTTTCTTGATGAGTCTGGCTAATTGTTTGTCAATTTTATTTATCTTCTCAAAGAACCAGCTTTTGGCTTTTTTGATTTTTCCTATGGTCTCTTTTGTTTCTTTTGCATTTATTTCTGCCCTAATTTTTAAGATTGCTTTCCTTCTACTAACCCTGGGATTCTTCATTTATTCCTTTTCTAGTTGTTTTAGATGTAGAGTTAGGTTATTTATTTGACTTGTTTCTTGTTTCTTGCGGTAAGCTTCTATTGCTATGAACCTTCCCCATAGCACTGGTTTTACAGTGTCCCATAGGGTTTGGGTTATTGTGTTTTCATTTTCATTCATGTCTATGCATATTTTGATTTCTTTTTTGATTTCTTCTGTGAATTGTTGGCTATTCAGCAGCGTGTTGTTCAGCCTCCATATGTTGGAATTTTTAATAGTTTTTCTCCTGTAATTGACAGTTAATCTTACCGCATTGTGATCAGAGAAGATGCTTGGAATGATTTCGGTTTTTTTGAATTTACCAAGGCTATATTTATGGCCCAGGATGTGATCTATCCTGGAGAAGGTTCCATGTGCACTTGAGAAACAGGTGAAATTCATTGTTTTAAGGTGAAATGTCCTATAGATATCAATTAGGTCTAATTGGTCTATTGTATCATTTAAAGTTTGTGTTTCCTTGTTAATTTTCTGTTTAGTTGATCTATCCATAAGTGTGAGTGGGGTATTAAAGTCTCCCACTATTATTGTGTTATTGTTAATTTCCCCTTTCATACTTGTTAGCATTTGCCTTACATATTGCGGTGCTCCTATGTTGGGTGCATAAATGTTTATAACTGTTATATCTTCTTCTTGGATTGATCCTTTGATCATGTTGTAGTGTCCTTCTTTGTCTCTTTTCACAGCCTTTATTTTAAAGTCTACTTTATCTGATATGAGTATTGCTACTTCTGCTTTCTTTTGGTCTCCATTTGTGTGAAATATCTTTTTCCAGCCCTTCACTTTCAGTCTGTATGTGTCCCTTGTTTCGAGGTGGATCTCTTGTAGACAACATATATAAGGGTCTTGTTCTTGTATCCATTCAGCCAGTGTTTGTCTTTTGGTTGGGGCATTCAACTCATTTACATTTAAGGTAATTATTGATAAGTGTGATCCCATTGCCCTTTACTTTGTTGTTTTGGGTTTGAGTTTATACACCCTTTCTGTGTTTCCTGTCTAGAGAAGATCCTTTAGCATTTGTTGGAGAGCTGGTTTGGTGGTGCTGAATTCTCTGAACTTTTGCTTGTCTGTAAAACTTTTGATTTCTCCTTCATATTTGAATGAGATCCTTACTGGGTACAGTAATGTGGGCTGTACCTTTTTTTCTTTCATCACTTTAAGTGTTTCCTGCCATTCCCTCCTGGCCTGAAGAGTTTCTAATGACAGATCAGCTGTTATCCTTATGGGAATCCCCTTGTGTGTTATTAGTTGTTTTCCCCTTGCTTGTTTTATTATTTGTTCTTTGTGTTTGACCTTTGTTAATTTGATTAATATGTGTCTTGTGGTGTTTCACCTTGGGTTCATCCTGTTTGGGACTGTCTGGTTTTCTTGGACTTGGGTGGCTATTTCCTTCCCTATTTTAGGGAAGTTTTCAACCATTATTTCCTCAAGTATTTTCTCATGGCCTTTCTTTTTGTCTTCTTCTGGGACTCCTATGATTTGAATGTTGGGGTGTTTGACATTGTCCCAGAGGTCTCTAAGGTTGTCCTCATTTCTTTTAATTTTTTTGCTTTTTTTCCTCTGCTTCATTTATTTCCACCATCCTATCTTCCACCTCACTTATCCTATCTTCTGCCTCAGGTATTCTACTGTTGGTTCCCTCCAGAGTGCTTTTGATCTCAGTTATTGCTTTATTCATTATTGATTGACTCTTTTTTATTTCTTCTAGGTTTTGTTCAACTTTTCTTGCATCATCTCAATCCTTGTCTCCAGACTATTTATGTGTAACTCCATTTTGTTTTCCAAATTTTGGATCAGTTTTGCTATCATTATTCTGAATTCTTTTTCAGGTAGACTTCCTATCACCTCCTCTTTTGTTTGGTTTGGTGAGCTTTTATCATGTTCCTTTACCTGCTGAATATTTCTCTGCCTTTTCATCTTGTTTAGGTTGCTGTGTTTGGAGTGGCCTTTCTGTATGCTGGAAGTTTGTCATTCTTCTTTATTGTGGAGGCTCCTCCCTATGGGTGGGGCTGGACGAGTGACTTGTCAAGGTTTCCTGGTTAGGGAAGCTTGGGTCGGTGTTCTGGTGGGTGGAGCTGGATCTCTTCTCTCTGGAGTGCAATGAAGTGTCCAGAAGTGAGTTTTGAGGTGTCTATTGGTTTGGTGTGACTTTTGGCCACCTGTATTTTTGTGCTCGTGATTATTTTCCTGCTTTGTTGGAGAATTAACTGGGTATGTCTTGCTCTGAAACTTGTTGGCTCTTGGGTGGAGCTTGGTTTCAGTGTAGGTATGGAGGCTTTTGGATGAGCTTTTGTCAATTAATGGTCCCTGGAGTCAGGAGTTTTCTGGTGTTCTCAAGTTTTGGGTTTAGGTCTCCTGCCTCTGGCTTTCAGTCGTATTCTTGTAGTAGCCTCAAGACTTCTCCATCCATACAGATCCAATGATAAAACATTTAGGTTAATGGTGAAAAGATTGTCCACAGTGAGGGACACCCAGAGAGATTCACAGAGTTACATGAAGAAGAGAAGAGGGAGGAGGGAGATAGAGGTGACCAGGAGGAGAAGAGGGGGAATCAAAAGGGGAAAGAGCAATCTAGCCAGTGTTCAATTCCCTACTTGCTCTCTACAGTCTGGAACACTCAGAGAGGTTCACAGAGTTCCAAAGAGAGAGAAGAGGGAGGAATGAGATAGAGGTGACCAGGAGGAAAAGAGGGGGAATCAAAAGGGGAAAGAGCAATCTAGCCAGTGTTCAATTCCCTATTTGCTCTCCACAGTCTGGAACACTCAGAGAGGTTCACAGAGTTCCATAGAGAAGAGAAGAGGGAGGAAGGAGATAGAGGTGACCAGGAGGAGAGGAAGGGGAGTCAAATGGATAGATACCAGTCTAGCCTGTAATCAATTGCCTAAGTTTTCTCGACAGCCTGGAACACACAAAGAGATTCACAGAGTTAAGTAGAGAGGAGAAAGGGATTGGAGGAGATAGAGGTGACCTGGGGGAGAGAAAGAAGATTCAAAAGGGGAGAGAGCAACCAAGTCAGTAATCACATTCCTAAGTAAAAATGGGTACTGAAGATTGGATTCTTAAAGGTACAGAATTGATAAAAAATACCAGAAAGCTAAGATTATAAATCTAGAGTAGAGGTTAGACTCTCAAAAATACAATATTAAAAAAACAAAAGAAAATCGCAGAAGTTATATAAAAATATGAAATTTGCTTTAAAAATAGGGTCTTTTTTTCTCAAGGTAATAGTAGATTTTAAAAATGAAAAAGGAGTAATAAAGAACTTAAAAATAAAGAAATTGAAAAATGTTAATAGTAAAATATATCTAAGAATTTTTCTGGAGCTGTTAAGGGCAGTGTGTGATCAGTTGTTTCAGATTATTCCTTGTTCCACATTTTACTTCCTCTCAAAGTCTATAGGTCTCTTCCAGTGTAGCCTGTGCTAACTACAGGGTTTTAATCTGTTGTACCTGTCACTTCCAAAGCCATTCCCTCTTCTTGGTTTATTTTGACTTCCTCTGTTTGCAGGTCTCTTCAGTATCTAACTTCTGCCCTGACACAAGGGAGCGAAGATGGTCATTTATTTAGGCTCACTTGTTCAATTGTGCTGCGGGAAGGGAGGAACACTACAAACAAATATCACTGGCGTGTGTGGGGAGTGCTGGCAATGTCTGGGCTGCACTGGGTTTGCCCCCGCTCATGGCGTGTGTGCTTTCCCAGTCTGCACTGCCTAGGCTCCGGGTTTCTCTGTAGGAGAACTATCTAAAGTGGGCCCTGGGTTGCATGTACTTCCCAGGTCTAAGCCACTCAGGCTCAGGTTCTCGAATACTCCACAAAGGCACAGATTCAGTTGGTCCTGCGTTTTGTGCCCTTCCCAGGTCCGAGCAGCTCAGGTGACCAGGTGCTTGGCGAGCGCTCTTCCCAGATGGGTGGTACGTGTTATTCCCTCCCCGGTCCCAGCTGCTCGATTTCCTGGGTGCGCAGCGGGAGTGCTGTCTCATGTGTGCCGTGTGTCTCTTCTGGGGTGTTGATCTCTGGCTGCGACCCTCCTGGTGAATGTCAACCGTCCAAGATCACAGGAAGACTTTGTTAGCAATTGGGAGCCTGCTTGCTGTTTGGTAGAGGATGCCATCTCTGGGGTCAAGTTTGCCCCTTTCCTCCTGGCTCTGACTGTCGCCTGCCTGCCTCCCTGCCTCTGTCAGGGGATGGGACAGTCCACAGCCGGCTAACTCTCCTCAGTTCTTTGTTCTGTGAGCGAGCCGGCAGTGCCTTAGGTTAGAGTTTTTCATGGGAAAGTTCTCTCTCTCTCTCCTCTTCTTTTTTTCCTCTCTGACTATCTCACATTAGCTCCCTCAGATTGCCCTCAGGGCATTCAGGCCTGGTCTTTACCCCAAGCAATGCAGCCTGCACCTCCCTGTTCAGCCCCCACTTGCTGGTGGCAGACATGGGCTACTTCTCCACTGGGAGTTGCAGTTAGGCGGGTAATTTATGGGTTTTATTTATTTATTTTTCCCTCCTGGTTGTGTTGCCCTCTGAGATTCCAAAACTCCCTACAGACACACCGGTGAAGGTGAGAGGGTTTCCTGGTGTTTGGAAACTTCTCCCCTTTTAAGACTCCCTCCCCGGGATGAGTCTCCATCCCTAACTCTTTCATCTCTCTTTTTATCTTTTATCTTTTGTCCTACCTCCTTTCAAAGACAATGGGCTGCCTTTCTGGCTTCCTGGTGTCCTCCACCAGCGTTCAAAAGTTGTTTTGTGGTATTTGCTCAGCGTTCAAATGATCTTTCGATGAATTTGTGGGGGAGAAAGTGGTCTCCTCATCCTATTCCTCCGCCATCTTAGGACCTCCTCTTTATGGAATATTTTCAATGGCTGATAAACTGCAGACATAAGAGTGCAAGCAGCAGTCACACATCCATGGAACCAACAAATGAAGAGCAGTTGCTGCATGGGCAGAGCTGTTTGGTTATCCATCAATCACTTCTCCCACACACGGAGATGCATGAATAAGTAGGGTAGCTGGCAGCAGCACTAAGCATAATGATAATAGCTTGCAACCACTGAGAACTTTCTATATGTTAGGCATTGTGTGAAACACTTTCATGCCTTAGGTCACGTTGCATATTTGTTGTTGTTGCCGTACATGTGGAAGGTTTTTGTATGTAGTGATTGCTTTTGTATTTACTACTGTGTTACTATTTACTCCCCCTCCCCCAAACACAATACAGTATTCTTGCCTGGAAAATTCCATGGACAGAGGAGCCTGATGGGCTACTGTCAATGGGGTCAGAAAGAGTCAGATACGACTAGGTAACTAACATACACATACACAGGCATTACAATGCCAATTGCCAAATGAGAAATCAAGGCTCAGAGAGGTAAGATAGCTTGTAAATAACTGCTGGAACTGGAACTTAAATCCAAGTCTGTTGAGCTTCAAATTAATATTTTTTTAATATGTCACTTAAAAAAATTTAAGTATAGTTGATTTACAGTGTTGGGTTAGTTTCAGGTGTACAACATAGTGATTCAGTTACATATACATATAACTGAATATATATATATATATATATATATATATATATATATATATATATATATATATATACTTGTGTGTATATTTGCTGTTGTTTAGCTGCTAAGTCACATCCGACTCACTGCAACCCCATGGACTGCAGCACACCAGGGTTCCCTGTCCTTCATTACATGGATGCAAACATATATTTTTTTTCAGATTCTCTTCCCTTATAAGTTATTACAAAATATTGACTATAGTTGCCTGTTCTGTATAGTAGGACCTTGTTGTTTTTATGACATATAGTAGAATGTATCTGTTAATTCCAGATTCCTAATTTATTCCCCTCCATTTCCCCTTTGGTAACCATAAGTTTATTTTCTAAGTCTGTAGATCTATTTCTCTTTTGTAAATAAGTTCTTTCATTTTTTTGGTTTTATATTCCACATATAAGCAATATCATTTATCTTTATTCTAGCTGACTTACTTCACTTAGTATGATAGTCTCTCAGTCCATCCATATTGCTGTAGATGGCATTTTCTTTTTTTAAATGGCTGAGCAATATTCCATTGGCCTTACCAGGTGGTGCTAGTGGTAAAGAACCTGCCTGCCAATGCAGGTGACATAAGAGCCTTGGGTTTGATCCCTGGGTTGGTAGGACCCCCTGGAGGAGGGCATGGCAACCCACTTCAGTATTCTTGCCTGGAGAATCCCATAGACAGAGGAACCTGGCGGGCTACAGTTCATGGGATTGCAAAGAGTCAAACCTGACTGAAGTGACTTAGCATGCACACATGCATACTCCATTGTGTATATATACCATATCATCTTTATTTATTCCTCTGTTGATGGACATTTAGGTTGCTTCCATGTCTTGGCTATTGTAAATTGTTAAACTCCAATTTCTATATGCTTTTTGTGATACTACACCTGATTAATATATTAATTTAACAAATATTTGCAAATCAGTCCTATGTGCCAAACACTGCTAGGTGCTGAATACAAACATGCACTGGGTGGTGGGCTCAAGCTGTGAGAAAAGACAGAAATAGAAACATTCGCTGTCTCAAAGGGCTTCCCCTTTAGTAGGAGAGAAAAGCACACAAACACAGAATTTGAATACAATAGGTATTCAATAGGCTAGATATCATATTCTGTTTTTATAATATTTTTTGAAATATACAATAGCATTATATGATCTATTAATATAATTTAATATGAGCTATACTTATGTATTAGAGGAGGAAATGGCAACCCACCCCAGTATACTTACCTGGGAAATCCCATAGACAGAAGAACCTGGAGGCCTTACAGTTCATGGGGTTGCAAAGTGTCAGACACAACTTAGTGACTAAATCACCATCACCATACTTATTATTTTATATTTCTATTTCACCGGTAAATGTGTAGCATATTACAAAGTACTGTGGGAGCACAGAGGAGAGGCAGGGAAGTTTTCACAGAGAGACTAACATTTGAGATGGGCCTTACATGGTACCTAGGAGTTTGTCAGGTGAAGTAAGGGAACCAAACCCACAATAGGCAGAAGGAATACACTGTGCAAAGACACAGGGAAGAGTAGACATATTTGGAGAACACCAAGCAGGTTGGTGAGTTCTCCTCTGTGAGAATTGCCCACTTGAATATTGACAGGTGAGTGTATGTGAAATCTGGGGTTTGCTTTAAAATACTCCAGAAAGATAAAAGCCTATGAGGTGGGGAGGAGACTGAATAGACAAAACAAGAATGACAGAGAGTGGATAATTTTGAAGTACAATGATAGATATTAGGAGATTAATTGTACTATTCTTTCTATTTTTGTGTACAACTGAAATTTTCCACAATAGAATTTTAAAACAAAGAAAAAATAAGAGATTTGTTATAGTTAGGACAAAGTAAAGGTGGAAGTGAGTGTCCAAAGGTGAGGCTGATGAAATAGATGGTATGATTGGGAGGAGAATGTTGGGCAAACTATGAAAAACCCTTAAATACCAAGCTAAGGAGTTGGGTACTTGCTCCTTGGAAGCTAAGGAGTTGGGCGCTGGCTTCTTGGAAGAAAAGCTATGACCAACATAGACAGTGTATTGAAAAGCAGAGACATTACTTTGCCAACATAGGTCCATCTAGTGAAAGCTATGGTTTTTCCAGTAGTAATGTATGGATGTGAGAGTTGGACTATAAAGAAAGCTGAGTACTGAAGAATTGATGCTTTTGAACTGTGGTGTTGGAGAAGACTCTTGAGAGTCCCTTGGACTGCAAGGAGATCCAACCAGTCCATCCTAAAGGAGATCAGTCCTGGGTGTTCATTGGAAGGACTGATGCTGAAGCTGAAACTCAAATACTTTGGCCACCTGATGTGAAGAACTGACTCATTGGAAAAGACCCTGATTCTGGGAAAGACTGAGGGCAGGAGGAGAAGGGGGAGACAGAGGATGAGATAGTTGGATGGCATCACCGACTCGATGGATATAAGTCTGAGTAAGCTCCGGAAGTTGGTGATGGACAGGGAAGCCTGGCGTGCTGCAGTCCATGGGGTCACAAAGAGTTGGATACAACTGAGGTAGTGAATTGAACTGAACTGAAGGAGTTGGGACTTAACCCAGTAGATAATAGGGAGCCATGATAGTGTCCTAATCATGAGATTGACATATTCACGATGTATTTTAAAAAGATCATTGACTCTGCATAGAAAATGGAATATGAGGCAGGAGGTAGGGAGAAGCAGGTCCAGGTGAGAGATGATGGGGGCCTGGAGAGATGAGGAAACAGAGGTCTGAGTTATGGACTTATGGTTTTATTCTAAGTGCAGTGGGAAGCCACTGGAGGCAGGGTTAGGAAAGGATGTAATATGCGATTTGCATACTGTGTCCATACCTCCACCCCCTACAAAAGAAGAGGGACACAAGGAAGCTTTTGGAGGTGGTGAATATGCTTTTTACCTTGATTTTGATAATGGTCTCATGTGTATATGTGTATATCCAACTCATCAAGTTGTATTCATTAAATATGTACAGTTTTATTTTACATCTCAATAGTTATAAAAGAAAATTTACAAAACAGTTACAGAATACACAATATAACCCATAATCTTACCTCACTGAATAGATTATCCTTAACATTTTAGTATATTTGTATAATATGAGCACACATTCATATATGCCAACTACATATTTACAAACACTCTAATATTATGTAATATTTATGTAATATTATGTAATTTTGTTGATATTATTTATTAAAATTTGGTTCAATTTTCTTTACCTTAGTATTTTTAAGTACCAAATATCCTAAGTAGAAAAATGTGTAAGACTCAGCTCCTCATCTCTACAATTTGCAACCTAGTGGAAGCGATAGATATGTATACAGTAAAGTGTGTGACAGTATGTGAAGTGCTATTTTTGCAGATTAAAGTAAGTGCTTCCCCACTTCCATGGGGAAGTGCTATGAGAACTTAGAAAAAAAGATCTTTTGGGTTGTTATGTGGAAGATGGACTGGGAAGAGTGGGCATGAGTAGAAGTAGGTAGATCAATGAAGAAGACTATTGTCACAGCCCAGATGATGTAGCTTGGACTAGGTTAGTGACTTGAAGTAGGTAAGTGACTTGGACTAGGTTAGTGTCAGTAGAGTTGGTAAAAGTAAATAGATCTGAGAAACATTTAGGAAATAGAATGAATGAGAATTGGTAGTTGGCTGGTTGTGGGGATTGAGAAGGAGGGATGAAGGATATCTCCCAGATTTAGGGATAAAGGATATCTCCCAGAAGTATGAAGTGGAGGAAAGTGCCATTTACTAAGATAAGATGCATAGGAAGAAAATGGGGCATCTGCTATGTGAAAGAAAATGACAGTTGGCAAAGGTTCTCAAGAGGGTGGGGTTGTCTTCTGAAACTTTAAATCTATTTGGTAGTACATAGACATTATGGGAAGATGTACTTAGACTGTGAAGTCTGCAGTTCCCAGAACCACTGCTAATAGTTTAGAGTGTATTATTTATTGCTTTATTGTGTAAAAGAGTTGATTATCAACCAAGACACAGAAATGTAGCAATTATCCAGGGCAATCCCCTTTTTTCAGTAAGGCCCAGAGAGAAGTGATTTAAACAGTTACAAAGCTAGTTAGTAGCAGATCTAGGTCTAGAAGCAAGTCTCTTTACTGGTAGTTTTACATTTCTTCTGCCACACAGTTCCTTTTTCAACTGTACAATCAGGATTGACTGTTCATGGCCATTTTCTTTCAGTCTCTATAGACCCATTTTCCTTGCCTAAGCATATGTGTATATAGAAATGTATAAGAAATTCCATCTACTTTCTTTATGATCAGGCCACATGTCCTGTGTTTATGAATACACATTATTGAAAGAGTAACCTGATAAATTTACCATCAGTTCAGTTCAGTTCAGGCGCTCAGTCGTGTCCGACTCTTTGCGACCCCATGAATCACAGCACGCCAGGCCTCCCTGTCCATCACCAACTCCCGGAGTTTACTCAAACTCATGTCCATCGAGTCGGTGATGCCATCCAGCCATGTCATCCTCTGTCATCCCCCTCTCCTCCTGTCCCCAATCCCTCCCAGCATCAGGGTCTTTTCCAATGAGTCAGTTCTTCACATCAGGTGGCCAAAGTATTGGAGTTTCAGCTTCAGCATCAGTCCTTCCAATGAACATCCAGGACTGATCTCCTTTAGGATAGACTGGTTGGACCTCCTTGCAGTCCAAGGGACTCTCAAGAGTCTTCTCCAACACCACAGTTCAAAAGCATCAATTTTTTGGCACTCAGCTTTCTTTATAGTCCAACTCTCACATTCATACATGACTACTGGAAAAACCATAGCCTTGACTAGATGGACCTTTGTTGGCAAAGTAATGTCTCTGCTTTTTAATATGCTGTCTAGGTTGGTCATAACTTTTCTTCCAAGGAATAAGCATCTTTTAATTTCATGGCTGCAATCATCATCTGCAGTGATTTTGGAGCCCCTCAAAATAGAGTCTGACACTGTTTCCACTGTTTCCCCATCTATTTCCCATGAGGTGATGGGACCAGATGCCATGATCTTAGTTTTCTGAATGTTGAGCTTTAAGCCAATTTTTTCATTCTCCTCTTTCACTTTCATCAAGAGGCTTTTTAGTTCCTCTTCACTTTCTGCCATAAGGGTGGTGTCATCTGCGTATCTGAGGTTATTGATATTTCTCCCGGCAGTTTTGATTCCAGCTTGTGCTTCCTCCAGCCCAGCATTTCTCATGATGTACTCTGCATATAAGTTAAATAAGCAGGGTGACAATATACAGCCTTGACGTACTCCTTAGAAGCGCCTATTGTTCTTTTGACTATAAGGGAATGATTCAGATTGCACTTGAACTCCAGTCTTTCCATAGAACAGACCATGGGACTGAGGGCTTCTAGCCTTGTCATTCTGGGGTTTTTGATTAGTCTGTTAAAATGCTTGCCATTTTTTCTAGACTGAAGTTGTCTTCAAAGCATCTTACACCATCCCCAGATTGCTTGATGATCCAACAATTGATTTTGCAGTCTGTCAGGTGAGGAATTTTTATCATTTCCTGCTACCTTAGATGCAGTTTCTACTTTCATGGTACCTCACTGCCGAAGTTTGCCCCTCTTGTTACTTTTTGCAATGCTTTAGTGTTTCTTACCTTGACCATCTGTACTTCTTGAAGGAAGTATACTTTAGCAATGGGGGGGGACAGTTATGATTTCATCTTTACTAAAAATTATCTAAGCCCATATAATCAGTAAGTATGGACCCCCACAGTACCTGATATTAACTACTTTTTTTTTTGAGTGCTTATATGAGCTAGAACCTATGCTAAATTATGCTAGTTGCATATATTATCTCATCACATCCTCACAGCACCTGCTTGCAGAGTGTTCTTGGTTAAACTGTCTTCCCCCAAATTCTACATGTTGCAGACCTAATCTACAGTACCACAGAATGTGTCCTTATTTGGAAATAGGGCCTTTGTAGAGGGAATCAAGTTAAAATGAGGTTGTGAAGGTGGGCTGCAATTTAATATGATCCCTGTCCTTGTGAAAAGAGGACATTTGGAGACAAAGACAGACATAAAGGGAAGTTGATGTGAAGAGACACAGGAATAAGATGGCCATGTCCAAGCCGGGCAGAGAGGTCTGGACTAGATCCTTCCCTCAGAGGCCTTATAAGGAACCAACCCTGCTAACAAGTCTTAAGACTTCTGGCTGGCTAAACTGTGAGACAAATACATTTCTGTTGTTTAAGTCACTCAGTTTTTGGCACTGTGTTACCACAGTACCCTAGCAAACTCATACAGGGGTTACTAGTTTTATCCCCACTTTACAGATGAATAAACTGAAGTACAGAAATGTAAGTGACATGCACACGATCACAGAATAAGGGCAGAGTGGGATTTGAACCCAGTTCAGTCTGACCTCAGAGCCTGCTTGCTACTGGCTCGTTACCTTCCTGTCTTGGATCTCAGGCTAGATTCCAAAAGGCTGGCTTCTTAATGTGTTGATTCTAAAGAGTTAAATCACCCCCACGATCAGTTCAGTTCAGTCACTCAGTTGTGTCTCTTTGTTACCCCATGAACTGCAGCATGCCAGGTCTCCCTGTCCATCACCAACTCCTAGAGTTTACCCAAATTCGTGTCCACTGAGTCGGTGATGCCATCTAACCATCTCATCCTCTGCCATCCCCTTCTCATCCTGCCTTCATTCTTTCTCAACATCAGGGTCTTTTCAAATGAGTCAGTTCTTTACATCAGGTGGCCAAAATATTGGAGTTTCAGCTTCAACATCAGTCCTTCCAATGTACACCCAGGACTGATTTCCTTTAGGATGGACTGGTTGGATCTCCAGGGACTCTCACGTCCCTGGGACTCTCAAGAGTCTTCTCCAACACCGCAATTCAAAAGTATCAATTCTTCTGCACTCAGTTTTCTTTATAGTCCAACTCTCACATTCATACATGACTACTGGAAAAACCATAGCCTTGACTAGACGGACCTTTGTTGACAAAGTAATGTCTCTGTTTCTTAATATGCTGTCTAGGTTGGTCATAACTTTCCTTCCAAAGAGTAAGTGTCTTGTAATTTCATGGCTGCAATCATCATCTGCAGTGATTTTGGAGCCCATAAAAATAAAGTCAGCCACTGTTTCCACTGTTTCCCCATCTATTTGCCACGAAGTGATGGGACCAGATGCCATGATCTTAGTTTTCTGAATGTTGAGCTTTAAGCCAACTTTTTCATTCTCCTCTTTCACTTTCATCAAGAGACTCTTTAGTTCTTCTTCACTTTCTGCCATAAGGGTGGTGTCATCTGCATATCTGAGGCTATTGATGTTTCTCCCAGCAGTCTTGATTCCAGCTTGTGCTTCATCCAGCTCAGTGTTTCTCATGAGGTACTCTGCATAGAAGTTATGCAGGATGACAATATACAGCCTTGATGTACTCCTTTTCCTATTTGGAACCAATCTGTTGTTCCATGTCCGGTTCTAACTGTTGCTTCCTGACCTGCATACAGGTTTCTCAAGAGGCAGGTCAGGTGGTCTGGTATTCCCATCTCTTTCAGAATTTTCCAGTTTATTGTGATCCACACAAATTTTAGGGCCACAGAGTCATTACTGTGGTCACTGAAAACCATATTAAAATTCTTTTTTGCTTTTAAGAACTTTTTTTGAGAGACACGGAAAAGGAGTCACTGGAAGATAGATCTACTTATTACTGAGAAATTGTTCCTGGCACACCCAAGAGTGGTATTTCTTCGCCTGAAGTTGTCAAGTCAATGTTGCCCGACAAACCGACTTCTTCAGTCATTGTCACTCTGTGCAGCATGGATCCCTGGGACTCAGTTTATTCATTCACTCAGGCTGCTTCCTGAGAGACTGATTAGGCTAGCCCAATCTGATTTCCTCCTTTTTATTCATGACAGAAGGTGGTGGAAAAACAGAACAAGCACTAAATCACTTCCGTTCCACGTGCTTAAAGGCCAGTTTTAAGTTACTTTCTGTGCAAAAATTGAGCCTAAATTTACTTGAGGTGGGTACACAAGTTTCTCTGTGGAAATATACTGAGTTTATTAGAGACTCTCCCAGGGTAGGACAACAGTTTGGATTACGTAGCAAAGCATTTCAAACCAAGTACTACGTGCTAATGGTTTATATAAATGTGGTGATTAGATAAAAGTTGCTTTTGGAGTTAATGCTTGAAGACACTAATTAAATTCACATCAACAAGTCAACATATTGGTCTCATATGGATTGGAGCACTTTGGAAATGCTTCTTTTGTTTGGATACCATTAATTAAATTCACACATTTTCCTGAGATTGGAACAGTTACCTTAAAACACAGAAGGCAAAAGTTAAGGCTTTGAACAGCACTTTTGAGTGCATTTCTGTGCAGCCAAGTAAATTAGAACAGTTTTTCTTTTCAAGGAGCTAATTGCCTAGAATTTTCAAAATTTCACGGCAGATAGTGAACAGTTGATTCATTCTCAACAAATTCAATCCAAATGATGCATGCTTTTACTTAACCACTACAGGCTTAACTGCAGTTTAAAATTATTCTCAGTGCAGAGGCAATCGAGTATTTCAGTAAATAAGTCTCAGAGGAGGAGTTAGGAGGGAAATGCACCAGTATTCCCAGTGGCCACTGTTCGGGTCACTGTTTGAAACCACAAAGCACATGTCAAAGAATTATGACCTACCATGGGCAGTATTTTTCAGTTAGGAGTTTATAAATATCTTGAGGATCTGAAGAAGTGATTCCAAACAGAAAATAAGTAAACCCTACAGGGATATTTCATTTGAAAACTAAATATCTGTGGCCTTGTCTTGTCAACAGAATTGGTTTTCTCTCTGTTGTTGTGTTGTTTCCACTTACGACTGCTCCAGAACGGAAATCTAGGGAGAAAAGCTGTGTGTGTAGAGTCGTCAGCATGACTGTGGCTTAATGACAGAAGTCACTTGCTGAAATGAAGGAATTTGTTTTTTGACAGTCTCCCTTTTCCTTGGTTCCCCAAATCCTGAGTTGCAAATGGCCATATGAATTTGCTCATTTCATTCAACTTGAAAAAGTAATCCCAGCTTTAGAACACTATGATGGAGCATTAAATTCACTTTAGTAGATATCGATCAATCTAGTGATGATTGTGTACAAAGCCCTGCATTGGTACTGGTGAGGTAGTGAGGATGGAGGCAGATTGGTGGAGGTGACAAGGATAAAGGATAAATGAAAGATGGCCTTTGCCCTGTTGAATAATCACTAACATTTGTTGAATGCATCCAGTGTACCTGGCACTGTTCTACGTTCTTAAAAACCCATTACTTGGGACTTCTCTGGATGTCCAGTGGCTAAGACTCTGTGTTCCTAATGCAGGGGGCTTGGGTTCCATCCCTCGTCAGGAAGCTGGATCCCACATGCCACAAGTGAGCATTCACATGCTGCAAAGAAGATCAAAGTTTCCCGTGTGCCACAACTAAGACCTGGTGGAGTCTAAATAAATAGGTAAATATTTTAAAAGACCCATTACTTAATTCAGTGACTCTAAGTGAAAGTCGCTCAGTTGTATCCAACTCTTTGCGACCCCTCAGGCTCCTCGGTCCATGGAATTCTCCAGGCAAGAATACTGGAGTGGGTAGCTGTTCCCTTCTCCAGGGGATCTTCTCAACCCAGGGACTGAACCCAGATGTCCTGCATTGCAGGCGGATTCTTTACCATCTGAGCCGTCAGGGAAGCCCTCAGTGACTCTATAGAAGTACTATTTGTATCCCTATTGTACAGATGAGGAAGCTGAGGCTTGGAGAAACTAACTGCTGCTCTTTCACATTCTCTTGTGGGTTCATCTTCCTGACCTAACTCTGGAGTGCCCCAGGGTTTGGTCTTTGGATCTCTTCTTGGTCTAGATTTGATCTCATTTAGTTTCGTGGCTTTAGATCCCACCATATTTGTTGAATAGGCATCTCAGATTTATGTCCTGAATGGAGTTCCCCTTTCCTTAAAATGCTTTTTCCTTATCTTCCCAATCTGAGTTGATGAGATTGTTGCAGGAAAATGGGGGGCAAGAGGATGGTCATGTCCCAGATCTCCAGTAAGTCCCTGGGATGGGCCATCAAGTGAGGGTCCTTGGCTTTGCACAGGAAATTTTACACTGACCCATAGTAAAATGAAAGATTTATTTAGAGAGATGCACATTCCATAGGCAGATTGTGGTCAGTCTCAGACAGTGAGAATAGACCCAGGGTGTGGGTGTGGTTTTTATGGGCTGGGTAATTTCATAGACTAATAAATGGGAGGATTATTCCAATTATTTTGGGGGGAGGGGAGGAGATTTCCAGGAATTGGGCCACCGACCACTTTTTGGCATTTTATGGTCAGTCTTGTAACTGTCATGACCTATCCATGTGTTATTTAGCATGCTAATGTATGACTCAATGGACATGAACTTTTGCAACTTCCAGGAAATGGTGAATGACAGGGAGACCTGGTGTGCTGCAGTTCATAGGATCATAAAGAGTCCAACATGACTTAACAACTGAATAATAACAGCAAATGTATACTGTGAACATATAATGAGGCTCAAGGTTCACTGGAAGTTACATCTGCGATCTTGGAACTAGCTGGTTCTAAGAGTCTTTGCTTTTCCTGTTCTTCTCAGTGGCTGTCATTCTATTAAAGGCTGTGCCTTGCCTTCTTCCCTCCTGTCTTGGGAATCTCTATTCTTCCAGCTCTTGGATCAAAAACTTTTTTCTCACATCTTCAAAATACATCTGGAATTGGACTATTTCTGTCCATCTCCATGGCTCCGATTTTGGCCTGAACTACTGTCGTCTCTTGTGTAATTTGCTACCATTGATAGTAATTGTTCTTCTTAACTGGTTTCCAAACTTCTTCTCTTGCCCCCTATTGCTGCATAATTAATTAAACATAGCAGCTTAAAATGGGCTTCCCTGGTGGCTCAGATGATAAAGAATTTGCCTGTAATGCAGGAGACCTGGGTTTTATCCCTGGGTTGGGAAGATCCCCTGGAGAAGGGAATGGCTACCTGCTCCAATATTCTTGCCTGGAGAATTCCACTGACAGAGGAGCCTGGCAGCAGGCTACAGTCCAAGAGGTCACAAAGAGTCAGACATGACTGAGCAACTAACACTTTGAGTATCTTAAAATAACATGCAAAAAAAAATAAAATAAAAAAAAATAAAAAAAATAACATGCATATATTATCTCACAGTCTTGTATATGTCAGGAGTCTGGAGGACTTGGCTGAGTTTTCTGCTTAGGATTTCACAAGGCCAAAGTTGAGGTGTCAAACAGACTGGATTCTTACCTGGAAGCTCTGGGGAAGAATCTACTTCCCAGCTCATTCAGGCTGTTGGCAGAATCCATATACTTGTGACTGTAGGTCCAAGGTCCCATTTCCTTGCGGGTGGCTGTCAGGGTGATAACTCCTAAAGACCAACAACATTCCTTCCCATGTGGTCCCTCCATCTTCAAATTCAGCAGTGGCACATCAAATACATCAAAGACTTGTGTTTCAGATCTCTCTGAATTCCTCTTCTGCTACCACCCAGAGAAAGGGCTTACTTGATTGGGTCCAGTCCACCCTGATAATCCCTGTGATTTATTTTTTTAAAGCTTAGATTTTATTTATTTATTTATTTAGGCTATATGGAGTCTTTGTTGCAGTGTGCAAGCTTCTCAAGTTGTGGCACATGAGCTTAGTTGCCCTGTGGCATATAAGATCTTAGTTTCCCAACCAGGGATCAAACCTGAGTCTCCTGCATTGGAAAGTGGATTCTTAATCAGTGGACCACCAGGGAAGTCCCAATTCCCATATTTTAATGTCAGTTGATTTGGGACTTAGAAAAATCATTTCACAGTGCTACTCAGATTAGCATTTGATTGAATAACCAGGAGATAGAATTCTTGGCTGGGGATGTATATTTAATCTGCTTACCACATCCCCTTGCAGTATCTCCTCTACCCAGCAGCTAGTGTGATCCTGTTTATATGTAAGCCAGATCCTGTCATTCTTCTACTCAAAATTCTCCAGTGACTCCCAGGCTCATTCAGAATAAAACCCAAAGTCCTCACCATGTCCCACAAGACCCTTTATGATCTGGACTCTGCTCCTTACCACCTTGACTTCATCTCTTACTTTCTCCTTCTCACTTACCCTCCTCCTCACTTATTCTCCCTCTAGCCCATACTTCATAGTTCAAGCATGATCCCACCTCAGGACCTTTGTTTATGCTATTTCTTCAGCTTGAGATGACTTTCCTCTTGATAACCACATGGCTAGTGGCTTCATTACCTCGAAATTTCTCCTCAACTGCCGCCTTCTCAGTAAGACCTTCCTTGACAGTTCTGTTCCAAATTCCTCAGCACCCTGTGCTTTCTAAGCTCCCTTACTGCTTCATTTTCCTCCAGACCCCTTATTACTATTTGATATAAAGTATGTAAATATATATACCTGGCTTTCCTGGTAGCTCAGATGGTAAAGAATCCACCTGCAATGTGGGAGACCTTGGTTCGATCCCTGGGTTGGGAAGATACCCCAGAAGAGGGCATGGCAACCCACTCAAGTATTCCTGCCTGGAGAATCCCATGGACAGAGGAGCCTGGTGGGCTACAGTTCACGGGGTCACAAAGAATTGGACCCAACTGAGTAATCACGTGTAAATATATAAAATACATTTCACTCATCTCTTTTACTGTTTGTCTTTCTGTCTAGAAGGTATGTCTCACAGAGGGCTTTGTTCATTGCTGCATACCTAGCACTTGGTAAGATGTGTGGAAAATAGAAGGCACTCAATAAATATGTATTAAGTAAATGACTAAAGGAGCTTGCCTAAGGTCACACACACTAGTAAGTGATTGAGTTGGAAGTTGAACATAAAGCACATGCTGCCTCCCTGGAGCTCAGAAATGAATAGTGGTAAGGGTGAAGGTATACAAGGTTAATACTATAACAGAAGATGTTCTAAGGAAAATGCCATAAAGGAAGTACCACTCAGGGATTCTGGGGTTTCCAAGTATAGAGAACATGAGGGTAGAACTTTGGACTGGAACCAGCAGGTGAAGTCACATCTGACTGAGGGATCACAAATATCATTATGAGGCAGAAGAACACAAGACACATGGAGACTCATAAAGATGGAGACAGATTGGAGCAAAGAAGCCACAGTTCACTTCAGTTCAGTTGCTCAGTCGTGTCCAACTCTTTGTGACCCCACGGACTGCAGCATACCAGACTTCCGTGTGCATCACCAACTCCCGGAGTTTACTCAAAACTCATGTCCATTGAATTGGTGATGCCATCCAACCATCTCATCCTGTCATCCCCTTCTCCTCCTGCCTTCAATCTTTCCCAGAATCAGGGTCTTTTCAAATGAGTCAGCTCTTCGCATCAGGTGGCCAAAGTATTGGAGTTTCAGCTTCAGCATCAGTCCTTCCAATGAACACTCAGGACTGATCTCCTTTAGGATGGACTGGTTTGATCTCCTTGCAGTCCAAGGGACTCTCAAGAGTCTTATCCAACACCACAGTTCAAAAGCATCAATTCTTCTTCCCTCAGCTTTCTTTATAGTCCAACTCTCACATCCATACATGACTACTGGAAAAACCATACCTTTGACAAGATGGACCTTGGTTGGCAAATTTAATGTCTCTGCTTTTTTATATGCTGTCTAGTTTGGTCAGAACTTTTCTTCCAGGGAACAAGCGTCTTTTAATTTCATGGCTGCAGTCACCATTTTCAGTGATTTTGGAGCCCAGAAAAATTAAGTCAGCCATTGTTTCCACTGTTTCCCCATCTGTTTGCCATGAAGTGATGGAACCAGATGCCGTGATCTTAGTTTTCTGAATGTTGAGCTTTAAGCCAACTTTTTCACTCTCCTCCTTCACTTTCATCAAGAGGCTCTTTAGTTCTTCTTTGCTTTCTGCCATAAAGGTGATGTCATCTGAATATCTGAAGTTATTGATATTTCTCCCAGTAATCTTAAAGCCACAAGCCAGGGACAGACAACTGCCAGGCATCCACCAGAGCTGGAAGAGATTCTCCCCTAGAGCTTCCAGCGGGATGTGTGACCCTGCCAGCACCTTGATCTTGGACTTCTTGCCTCCAGATCTATGCTTTGTTAGGGCAACCACAGGAAACTACTGAATGAGATGTGAAGGATGGGTATGATTGCTGTGGATTGTATGCTCTACTCCCTCAGTCCCCTTTTAGGTCAGAAGGACTCATTCACCCAGCTTCTGAGGTTCTGTTGCATACCAGTCTTCAGCTGCCAGCTTTTTATAGGAATTGCTTCTGTTGAAGAGAGGACCTTATCCAAGATCAAGCCTCCTTCTTGGGGACAACTTGAATCCAGTGACTAGTCAACATGAGGGTTGTATTATATATCAATTGAGATGTAACAAATTACCACACACTCTGGGGCTTCAAACAACCCAGTTTGAAGGGTCACACTTTATTATCTCACAGTTTCTGTGGGTCAAGAGTCTGGGCATGGCCTAACTGGGTTCTTTATTTAGGGGCTTATAAGTCTATATTCAAGGTGTCAGCCAGGCTGCCTTCTCATTTGGAGGCTAGACTGGGGAAGAATGTACTTCCAAATGCTTAAGTGTCAGAACTCTACATTAACTATTCAAGATCATGTTGCTCCAGGTTTAGGGCTTGAAGTGTTCTGGACCACCCAGATAATCCTAAGCAGGGCTGTAATCCATGTGAGGTATGGGTTATTTCCAGTTCATGCTTATGCCACCTAGTGTTTGGTCTTTTGAGGTCCCCGCCCCAGATTAGGGGTGGTTTACACAGTTCCCACCC
Source organism: Muntiacus reevesi (assembly GCF_963930625.1). Classification (NCBI taxonomy): domain Eukaryota; kingdom Metazoa; phylum Chordata; class Mammalia; order Artiodactyla; family Cervidae; genus Muntiacus; species Muntiacus reevesi. Next base: position 115,117,730 of record NC_089271.1, on the reverse strand, counting down.
TTTGTCGATCCTGGGCTCCAACTTTTGTTGCTCTAGAACTGTCAACAAGACTGCTCACCTTGCAGCTACTTTGATATTGGCAAAATCCCCATGGGCAATAGTGGGTCAAATACCTATCTGAGTTTTCTAATCCAAGCCTGAATCTAGACTTGGTAATTCTACACTCTTGTATTAGTTCCTTGATAATTTTTAAAATGTGTTCTTATAAAAATACTTTCTTAGTTTTTGTTAGCAGAAAGGTAGTTCTGAATGAGCTCATCTGCAGAGATCAGAAACAGAACTCTGTTTTAAATTTTTATCTCTAAAACAAGAGTTACAGAAGCTACCTGTGTAACTCCTCTCTCTCCCAGGAGGAAAGCATTATTCTGATTTCGGTTTTTATCATTTCATACATTAAACACATAGCTGCATATCCTCAAATAATGTATAGGATTGTTTTGTATATTTTTAAAAATTTAAAACATGTTATTGTGCTAAATGCATTCTTCTGTAACTTTCGCATTCTGTTCAAAATGATGTTTTTGAGATTTATCCATTTTGTTACATGCAGTGTCAGTGCATTCATTTAATTTTAATTGCTGCATGGTATTCCATTGCATAATGGCATCACGATTTTCTCATTCATTCTCCTGTTGATGAATATTAGGGTTATTTGTGTTTTAAAATGTGCAATCTGGTCCAAAAAGATTGATGTAGGCAATGGTAGTTCTCTCCAGGCTATTTACTTAACTAAAGTATTTCTATCTGACTCAACAAAGATGAGAAAGCAGTGCCTCTTAGGTGTAAGAAAGGCTGAAATGAAAGTTTCATGCCTACAAATATCCCAAGGGAAGTTTAAAATTCTCAGTTGACAAATGAAGCCTAGAACCTGATTTCAGTAAAACTCTTTGAATAAAACTTTGATCAGAGCTGGTGAAGACATGCCCTCCCTCCTTATCTAATGGTTCTAAGTGTTCACTGTGCATGGTTTTGTGCTAGACAAAGGACAGCTGTATGTGGTTGTGGTACTGTGCCTCTGGAGGCTTGCTGTTGAGAAGACTTTGCATGCTATGGGAGTGGACATATGTGGGTTCCAGACCTTTCTCTGCCACTTTCAAGCTGGGCCATCATGTGTAAGTCATTTTGACTTTGATTTCCTTAACATAGCATCATTTTGGGTATCTTTTAAAAGACTTGTTCCTTTCTGATAAACTTTAAAATCCTATGACTCCTTTCATAGTACTTTCTCATGCTTTGCTTTTCTCCCAATATTTTCTTATGAAAAATTTCAAACACACAGAAAAGTTGACATTCATAGTGAACGTCTGCACATTCATCCTTCATTGGATTTAACAATGAACATTTTGTTATTTTTGCTTTATTATATATCTATCCACCTATCTGTGTCTCTTTCCATCCATCAGTCCATTTTATGAGCTTTGCCTTGATTATTGGAAAATAAGTTGCAGACATCAGCATACATTACTTCTAAACTCTTCAGTGTGAAGTTCAATATTTGTTTGTTTTTAATTGAAATACATTTACATATAGAAAAACATAGCAATCTTTTAAAAGATTTAGAATTAGTTTATTTCACTTTAATGAGTATTAAGTAACTATTCTTTTAGTGTACTTTTCTTACTGCTATAGTGAATACAAAGGATATGTGAGACATTTGTTGTTATTAAGTTGCTCAGTCATGTCCAGCTCTTTGCGATCCCATGGACTGCAGCACACCAGGCTTCCCTGTCTTTCACTGTCAGTTGGAGTTTGCTCAAACTCATGTCCGTTGTGTTGGTGATGCCATTGAACCATCTAATCTTCTGTTGCCCCCTTCTCCTATGTGAGACATAGTCCCTGTACTAAAAAGTTTATATTCTAGTCAGGGTCATGTGACTAACATTTAGGAGTGATTAAAATACAAGGCATCACATATTTAATTCAGTAAAGACAGAGAGATACATTAAATATTTAAGGATTAGAGACATTTTGAATAATTAGAATGATTGGATGTAAGAACTGCAGAGACTGTAGGAATAATCTAGTCAAGGTCCATCATTTTTGCAGAGGCAGAAAAGTATGTACATTGGTTAAGTGACTTGCTCAGTGATTCAACTGAGTACTACATTTGATATAAGTATAATATATTAACTCCTATATGAGAGCTCTTTCTAATACAGCCTGCGTCCTTGTTAATGTGATTTCCTTAATGACTTTGAGTGGGGTTTCATGTGCTTATAGCCATTTATTTGTAAATAATCTTTGGTGTGAAATGTCTGTTCAGATATTTGCCCATTTAAAAGATTTAATTTGTGTTAATTTTCTTATTGTTAAATTTTAAGAACTCTTTCTATAGTCTAGAAACTTTGTTAGATATGTGGTTTGCAGATATTTCCTTCAAGTCTATTACTTGTCTTTTAAGTCTCTTCACAGTATCTTTGGCAGAGGAAAAGTTTATAATTTGACAAAAATCCTATTTGTTAATTTTTTCTTGCATGACTCATGATCTAAAAACTAATTGCTAAACCCGAGGTCACAAAGATTTCTATTTTTTTTCTAAAAAATTTTATAGCTTTATGTTTCATTTGTAGGCTTATGATCTATCTTGAATTAATTTTTATTTAAGGTGTGAGGTTTAAGTCTAGGTTAATTTGTTTTTTGCATATGGTTGCATATGGTTGTCCAATCATTCTAGTAGCATTTGTTGAAAAGATTATCCCTTCCCCCTATTGAATTTCCTTTGCCCCAAACAGAGGGTCCATATTTGTGTGACTCTGTTTCTGAATTCTGCATTCTGTTCTTTTGATCTATGTGTGTCCCTTTCTTTCTTTCTTTCTTTCTTTTTTTTAAGGTAACCACTATCATCTTTGTGTATCCTTCGAGAGATATTCTATGTATATATAGCCAAATCTGTAAGTGTACTTTGTTTTTCTTTTTTTAGTTACTAAAATAATTTACATATAGTTCTGCACCTTACATTTTAATCATTTAACCTTATATTATGAAGATGAGTCCATATGAGTTCAGTCCAATTAGTACTATCTCATTTATTTTAGTGGCTGCATAATATTCTACTGTATAGATTTTAACCAATTTGTTTAACTAATTTCCTATGCTGAATATGTAGGTTGCTTCCAGACTTTTGCTATTACAAAAAATTCTTCAGTGCATAACCTTAAACATATTTCAGTCTGCACACATATGACTATGTCTGTAGGATCAATTCCTAGAGATAGAATTCCTGTGTCAAAGAATATATGAATTTTATATTTTTATAGATTTTGCTAAATTTATCCCTTAAATATTGTTCTTAGAGATTTATTCTTCTATCAGTAATGTATGAGTGTTCATTTTCACCATGCATCATGCATTTTCTTTAATGTGATAGGTAAAAAGTTATATCTCATTGTAGTTTAAAGGTATATTTCTTTTATTATGAGTGAGATTGAGTATTTTTTTCATGTGTTTAAGAACACATTTATTTCTTCATATTAATTTTCTTTTTTATCTATAGAGTTATTCTTCTTTATTTGGTTTTACGCACACATATAAATATAAATATATAGTCCTTTGCCTATGATACGTTGTAGCAGTTAGGAATATTTTTGGTAACAAACTGTAGAAACTTGATTGTAGGGGCTATATTGGGCTTCTCAGGTGGTGCTAGTGGTAAAGAACCTGCCTGCCAATGCAGGAGATGTAGGAGAAGCGGGTTTGATCCCCAGGTCGGGAAGATCCCCTGGAAGAGGGCATGGCAGCCCACTCCAGTATTCTTGCCTGAAGAATCCCAGGAACAGAGGAGCCTGGCGGGCTACAGTCCATAGGGTCACAGAGTCAGACAGGACTGAAGCGACTTAGCAGCAGCAGCAGCAGCAGCGGCTATATTTATTTTCTGGGGCTGCCATAACAAAAATACCATAGACTAGTGGTCTAAACAATAGTCATTTATTTTCTTACAGTTCTGGAAGCTGGAAGTCCAAGGTCAAGGTGCCCATAGGGTTGATTTCTCCTGAAGCCTCTTTCCTTGTCTTGCAGATGGCCATCTTCCCACTGTGTCCTCACATGGCCTTTCCTCTGGGAATGTGTGTCTCTGGTCTCTCTTGCTCTTGTTATAAGGACACCAGGAATATTGGATTAGGACCTCATCCTTGACTTGATTTAACTTTCCCTCTTTAAAAGCCCTGTGTCCAAATACAGTCACAAGTACAGGCAAATTCTATTAGATCTTAAAGCTCGAGTATAATCCTCTTTGGTTCAATGTTCTGCCCTCTGGGCCCACTGCGATAGCAGCATCACCTGTGCAGCTGTGAATGGTGGCCCTGTCCGGCAGCAGCATGGACTGCTGAAACTGAGGAGGAGACAGCCTTGTCGCCTTGGTCTGTGATGGGAGTGGCAGCCCTACTGACTTCTGAAACACCTTCAGGGTCATTCTTTCCTCTTCTTGAAAGACAGCACATGTTTGCTGCTGGACAGCTCTATTGTTTCATCTTATAGAATCCCAGGAGTCTAAGAGCCTTCCTTCATTTTGACCTCTGTCCTCTTTAGACCAAGCCGGCAATATTTCTGTTAATATAATCTCATTGCTATTCCTAGCTTCTGCTGAGATGGCTGATTAAATCTATGAATAGCACCCATAATCTTTTTATCAAATGATTTTCCAGCCATTCTCTTGGTATTCTCTCCAGAACATGCTTTCTCATTTTTCATAATAAGAACAGGCTGAGACATTTCCAAATCTTCAAGTTCTAGTTCCTTTTTGCTTAACAATTACTTCGATTTGTCTCTCCCCTCTTATTTCACTAAAAACAGTAAGGAGAAATGAGACTGTACCTTCATCACTTTGCTTAGAAATCTCCTTGGTCAAATATCCATGTTTATCACCTTTAACATTCCACAGAACACTAGAACACAACTTCTTTACCACTTTATAATGAGGATCACCTTTCCTACAGTTTCCAATAACATATTCCTTATTTTCTTCTGAGATCTCCTCCCAATCACTTAAAAAATTCCTTTCTTTAAAAAAATTTTTATTGGAGTCTAGTTGATTTACAGTGTTTTATTATTTTCAGGTGTAGAGCAAACTGAATCAATTATACATATATCCACTGTTTTTTTTAAGACTCTTTTTGCATATAAGCCATTACAGAGTATGGAGTAGAGTTCCCTATGCTAAACAGTAGGTTCTTATTAGTTATCTATTTAATATACAGTAGTGTGTTTTAATGATCATATTCCCACCAACAATCTCTTCAAGACAATGTGGGTATTTCATTTGTTAAATTTATTCCTATATACTTTATTCTTTTTGATGCTATTGTTGTTGGAATTATTTTTCTAATTTCATTTGAATTATCACTAGTGTATAGAAATACAATCAATTATTATATTTGTTCTTTTATATTGCAGTCTTGGTGAACATATTTATTAGTGCTAACAGTTTCTTTGTATATTCCTTTGAATTTCATGTACTCAAAATTATGTCATTTGTAGTTAGAGATAGATTTACTTCTTTTCTAACCTGGAAGCCTTTTATTTCTTATTGTTTCTTAATTGCCCTGACCAGAACTTCCAGTACAATATTGAATAGGCATGGCAAGAGTGACCATTTCTGTTTTGTCTTTGATCTCTGGGGAGGAAAGTTTTCTGTCTTTCACCATTATGTATGATGTGAGCTGTGGATTTTTCATAGGATGCCCTTTACCAGGCTGAGGAAATTCACTTCTTTTTCTAGTTTGTTTATTTTTATTGTGGATGGGTTTTGGTTGTATCAAATGACTGTTACACACCTACTGAAATGATCATGTGGTTTTTTATCTTTTATTCTATTAATATGGTATATTATATCAATTAATTTTCTGATGTTGAACCAACCTTGCATTGTTGGGTTAAATCTCAATCAGTCATGGTTTACAATCTTTTGTATATGTTGCTGGATTTATTTATGGTTATTCTGTGTAAGTCTGCTAGTATTTTGTGATGAAATTTTATATCTCAATTCATAAGAGCTTGGTTTATAGTTTTCTTTTTAAGTCTGTCTTGTTTTAGTATCAGGGTAATACTGGCCTCATAGAATGAGTTGGGTAGTATCTCCTCTTCTGTTTTTAGATGAATGTGCAACTTTTTGGTGTTAATTCTTCTTTAAGATTTGCTGGTGAAGCCATAGGGACCTGGGCTTTTCTTTGTGGGAAATTTTTTGATTGCTGACTTAATTGCTTTACCTCTTAGAGATTTGTTTAGACTTCCTATTTCTTCTTGAGTCATCTTTGCTAGTTAATGTCTTTCTAGGAGTTTAGTTAATGTCTTTTCCTGGGTCATCTAAATAATCTACATATTCAAGAAGTTCAACAAATTCTAAGTAGGAAAACTCAAAGACAGCAACACCTAGACATATCATAATTAAACTGTTGAAAGACAAAAAGAGAATATTGAAAAGAGTGTGGGACATACAAGGGATTCTCAATAAGAGCTGATTTCTCATTACACATGCACATGGCTTTCTAGATTCCGTGGACTATATCAGAGCTTGTCAAAGCCCCTGGATATCTCATTCTCCAGGTTTTCCTTTTAAACTTGCTTGTTAGCCTATTGTTTGAACTGTTAACTACTCCTAAAGGCAGTCTTGAAGTTTTTCTTTTTTTTTGTCACCCTGTTTATTTATTTTATTTTTCATATATTTTTATTAGTTGGAGGCTAATTACTTTACAATATTGTAGTGATTTTTGCCATACATTGACATGAATCAGCCATGGATTTACATGTGTTTCCCATCCCGATCCCCCCTCCCACCTCCCTCCCCATCCCATCCCTCTGGGTCTTCCCAGTGCATCAGCTCTGAGCACTTGTCTCATGCTTTTCAACCACCTCTTATTATTTTCTATAATTTTCCCTGGAGAAAAGATTTTAGTTATTTGACAAGCTCCTAGTCTGGTTAAATAACGGCAAAACTTGTGAGTGGAATCTTACAGGAAATCACCAGATAGGCCAAATAATGACAGTTCTCTTCTCTGGGTTTTATAGTTTATTGAACCCCATTTTTCCTCCAGTGGCTGCCAGGCTGCTGCTATTCACTGTAATTGCAGGATGTTAGGTTTCATGGCTACTCTTGAGCTGGGGAGAGGCATGTGGGAATAGAGTCAGTTAAAAATGCCTCAAAGCTCACTCTTACAGAGAAAACCAGCCATTTTCTTAAAAAATACAGTTGCTGCAATCTGTTAATATCCAGAGTTCTTAAAATGTTGATCCTAACAATCCCCCCTTCCCATGTTCTTGTTGATTTTATGGAGGAGAGAATTTTAGATGCCCATACTCTATCATTCCTACTGATATCAATATGGAGATTTATAAAACACAAACTTCTTTTCCTGTTTCCCCCCCCCCCATTTTCTCTGTTAAAGTTCTGGATTCCCTTATTTATGCTTTATTTGTTTGCTCATTTAATGTTGGAGACTTTCCTAAAATTTATTCATTCATTCAACTATATTGAGTAAATTGTTTCAAATGAACAAAAAAAAAGAAACAAAACCCTTGCTTTCATGGGTTTATATTCTAAGTTTATAAGTTTATATTCTAAGTGGGATGATAATTATATGTCAGATGATAATTGGTACATGTTATATATATTTAAGAGTGAGATACAAAAACACTTATAGGAAGTCTGTGTGCAGATAAAACTTGTTGACTGGTAGCCTACAACTGGTAGTTGAGTGAGAAGCCAGACTTTTCTACTGGGATCCTCACATCTCAGTGGTAAGTATGTGGAGATAGTTTGCTCAGATAGGCCAGTGTCTCCAAAAATAATACTTCCATGTCTTGGGGGGCAGGATTTGACAGAAGCCTGGCTGTTGTCATTTTCTTTTCTTTTTTTTTATTTTGTCATTTTTTGAATCTAGCAGGGAGGAATCTGGGGGTGGAAGTGAGAATGGTCTCACAGTTTTAGAAGCAGAATGTTAAGACATCTTACCACTGCTCTCCCGCATAGTTTGGTGTCTTTTAAGTCATGACCTTATTCATTTAAGTTTCCAGAGATAGAACCTATAGTTTCTTGCCTTACTGCTTGGAATAAGGGTAGGGATATCAGAAGATGTTCAGTTCACACACAGATACTCAGCCATTCTCCAGTATTCATTTCTGAATTACACTCCTAGCTTATTGGTGTCTCTCGGGGATTTCACAGAGCACATCAGCTGGCTTATCCAGTCTCCTCTTCTGAAGTCTCTACTTCCAAGAATTGTTGAAATCTCACCCATGGCTTCTGGGTGATGGCTTCTGATGATTTCTCTCTTAATCTTTTTGATCTTTATAGATTTATACCTTGAAAAAATTCCTTTGGTGTCCTTTTAGAAGTTTTTAGGAAGGAAAGGAGATAAATATGTGCTGTCAATCTAGCATCTTTAACCAAGTGAATATATATATTTTTCACATTCTATATGACCCTCTGCAGATTTTGATTTCCTTTTCTCACACTCAGAACCCTTGGTCAATTATATTAGGCATCTATCAAGGGATTTTAGTGCTCTGTTTTAGAGACACACAGACCTGAGTTACATTTCTACTTACACTATCTACTAACTGTGACCATGGAAAAATCACTTAAATTCCCTGATCCTCAGTTTGTTCATGTTTAAAAAACAATGGTGATAATTATTATTTTCTAAATTTAACTTCTGTTTTATATTAGAGTATGGTTGGTGTACAATGTTGTGTTAGTTTCAGGAGTACAGCCAAATGATTCAGTTTTATATATATATATATACACATATATACATTCTTTTTCAGGTTCTTTTCCCATATAGGTTATTATAGAGTATTGAATAGTTTTCTCTGTGCTATACAGTAGGTACTTGTTGATTATCTGTTTCATATACAGTAGTATGTATATGTTAATTCAAAACTACTAATTTATCCCTCCTCCCACCTTTCCCCTTTGGTAACTGTAAGTTTGTTTTTGAAATCTGTGAGTCTATTTCTGTTTTGTAAATAAGTTCATTTGTATCTTTTTTTTTTGATTCTACATACAAGTGATATTGTGTGATATTTGTCTTTATCTGTATGACTTACTTCACTTAGTATGAGAATCTCTAGGCCCACCCATGTCACCGCAAATGGCATTATTTTATTCTTATTTATGGCTGAGCAAAATTTCATTGTATGTATGTACTATACCTTTATCCATTACTCTGTCAATGAGCATTTAGGTTGCTTCCTAAATGTCTTGGCTGTTGCAAATAGTGCTGCAATGAACATTGGGGTCCATGTATCTTTTGAATTGTGGTTTTCTCTGGACATAGGCTCAGGAGTGGGATTGCTCCTACGGTAGTTCTATTTTTAGTTTTTTTAAGGAACCTCCATATTGTTCTCTATAATGGTTGTATCCATTTACATTCCAACCAACAGTGTAGAAGGGTTCCCTTTTCTCCATCAATGGTGATAATTATTCTACCATGTCAAAGAGATGTTATAAGTACTTAATGAGATAATCTATGTAAACCTTTTAGTACAGACTTTGGTCCATTATCAATAACTGCAATATATTATTATTGAGTCTCCCCTTGTCCCCCTTAATTTCTCGTCAATGATTCTCCTTCCTCTGGGAAGAATAATAATTTGATAGAAATAGGGATGACTTAAATTCCATAGGCCATAACCACACTGGCTATGATTCTGTAAGCTGTATCTGTTGTTTGTAAATCCAAGAGGACCTGCTCAGTAGGAGGTATGAAGACTGCCTAGTTAATTTTACCACATAGTAATATTGATAATCTTTATTCATTTGACCATTCACTCTTTAATTTTTTTATTTATTTGTCCAATGTTTTTTGGTCTCTTCCTATATGTCAGGCACTGTGGTAGGTACTGGAAGGGTGAGAGTCAGTAAAGCAGGTAGACAGAGTTCTCGTCCTTAAGCACATGAGTCCAGTGGAGTAGACAGATGAGGAAAGGCAATTTACAAATGGTATGATTGTGTTCTGTTGAGACACATGCTACTGTGATTAAATAACTGTTTAATGTCTGTCTCTTTTAATATAAGAGCGAAGACCTCATCAGTCTTATATATTACTGTTGCCTCAGTGCCTAGCATTGTTCCAGGCACATATGTGAAAGTGAAAGTTGCTCAGTCATGTCCGACTCTTTGTGACCCCATCGACTGTAGCCTGCCAGGCTCCTCTGTCCATGCAGTTCTTTAGGCCAGAATACTGGAGTGGGTAGCCATTCCCTTCCCAGGGTATCTTCCCAACCCAAGGGTTGAATCCAGGTCTCCTGCATTGCAGATAGATTCTTTACCATTTGAGCCACCAGGGAAGCCCAAGAATACTGGAGTGGGTAGCCTATCCCTTCCCCAGGGGATCTTCCCAACCCAGGAAGCAAACTGGGGTCTCTTGCATTGCAGGTGGATTCTTTATTAGCTGAGCTACCAGGAAAGCCCAGGCACAAATGAGGTACTCAATAAAATTTTTTGTTATTGAATGAATGATGTGCAGTGAAAACCTGTCTTTGAAAGGGTTATACAGAAAAGGTTGTACTTGAAAAGTCCCCTTCCATGTTTATGGAAGGGAGCATTTTTACGATGAATATGTGCTTACTTAGTGAGTGAGTGAATGAATATATGGCAAAAAATGAACCAAGGGTAAAAGGAAGTACAAGTATTTCCTGAGTGCCAGCTATGTGCCAAGGCATGGTGCTTGACATGGAAGATACAGAAATGAATATCATACGGCCTTTGCCCTTGAGGATCTGCAAATCCAGTCTGGAGACAGACAAGTAAACAATCAATTATAGTACAGTATGATAAGGGCCATAAATAAAGCTCAAATTAGATATGGATCCTAAGCTTGAGGGCTTTGGGTGAAATTTAAGCTATTAAACATCATTCTGAAGATATGTTTCATTTTCTACAATAAGATTTGGCAGGGAAACAATTGCTCAATGAATCTATTATATTTTAAGAGAAAGTGTGGAAATCTCATTATTGTTAATGGCAATAGAATAGAGAAGAAAATGGAATGAAGAGCAATATCTAACTAGGCTATCATTATATATAAGAAATGGTCATTATATAAGAAATGGTCATTTAGTGGTTAAGTGGTGTTTCTTAGGAAGTTCTATTGGCAGTAGCTTTTGGAAAAAGATGATCAAAAGTACATCAAGAATGCCAGTTAATACCATCATTATTTACTTACTATAAATATACCATAGCAGGAAAATATGAAAAAAAATCATCTAAAGAATTGAGCATGATTTTCATCTTTATTGTTATGTCACTTTCCTTTAAAAAACAAACAAATCTGTTTATAACTTTATTGTAGGAAACAGGGACTGAGTTGCTAAAGAAGATGTGTATACTTAGGTAGGAAAAACAAATAACTGACTTAGAAGTTGCCATGCTGTCTTAACAAATAGAAAGCTGAACAAATGGAAAAACCAACAACTCTTCCTAGATCTGTCAGAGAAGTAAGGTCACAGGGCAAACTGTTGCCCCTGAAATTGGAGAGACAGACAGACTTATACAGAGAATCACTACTTGATGAATTAGAAATCTATGAGGAGAAACCTCCTTGGGACCCAGTTGCAGCAGGAGAATCTGAACTGTAATCAGTGAGTTTCAGTTACAGTAAACTGAGCTGGAGGGTCAGTGTGGATAGCCCTAGGAGTTAAAGACCCCAGAGGGACCCAGTCACATGGGGGCCACCACACTTCTGTGAGCTTCCCTTCTAGGAGCTTGACCAGGCCCTCACAGTAAATATCAGAGAGGATTCCTTTGTGTTTGTAGCAGGCAGAGGAGAAAAGAAATTATGTCGGAACAATTATGTTCTTAACAAGGTATGTTCTCAGAAGAAGCTATTTTACCAGAAACTATTTTAGTAGAACCTCACATGCTAGGGTTTATAAAAGCCTACTTGGGGGAAGGAAAGCACCCAACTCCAACCCCCACTACCCATCCTGTGAAATTTACCATCCAGGGGTACAGGATCACCAAAAGACTATGACCTAATCATAGGGCTATAGAATGTTTCCTCTTCCCCTACAGCTTATCATGACATGACTAAATGCCTATTTACCACAGTTCCTTTTACCCAGTTGTCTGAGTTCAGGCTGCTATAACAAAATATGATGTAATGGGTGACTTAAACAATAGACATTTATTTATCACAGCTATAGAGGCTGGGAAGTAAAAAAATCAAGGTACCAGCAGATGTGGTGCCTGGTAAAGATCCTCTTCCTTACTTGCAAGTTGGTACCTTCTTGGGTCCTCACAGAGCAGAGAGAAAACTCTGGTTTATTCTTCTTCTTATAAGGACACTTATCTCATCATGGAGGCCCCACCCTCATGACTTCATCTAAACTTAATTATATTCCAAAGGCTCCACCTCTAAGTACCATCACATAGGGAATTAGGACTTCAACATAAATTTTCAGTTCAATTACATTCAGTTCAGTCGCTCAGTCATGTCCGACTCATTGTGACCCCATGAACCACAGCATGCCATGCCTCCCTGTTCATCACCAACTCCAGGAGTCCACCCAAACCCATGTCCATTGTGTCGGTGATGCCATCCAACCATCTCATCCTCTGTCATCCCCTTCTCCTCCTGCCCTCAATCTTTCCCAGCATCAGGGTCTTTTCAAATGAGTCAGCTCTTTGCATCAGGTGGCCAAATATTTGAGTTTAAGCTTCAACATCAGTCCTCCCAATGAACACCCAGGACTGATCTCCTTTAGGATGGACTGGTTGGATTTCCTTGCAGTCCAAGGGACTCTCAAGAGTCTTCTCCAACACCGCAGTTCAAAAGCATCAATTCTTCAGTGCTCAGCTTTTCTTTATAGTCCAACTCTCACATCCATACATGACTACTGGAAAAACCATAGCCTTGACAAGATGGACTTTGTTGGCAAAATAATGACTCTGCTTTATAAAAAAAAGTATAAATTTATTTATTTTAATTGGAGGCTAATTACTTTACAATATTGTAGTGGTTTTGCCATACATTGACATGAATCCACAACAGGAGTACATGTGTTCCCCATCCTGAGCCTCCCCTCCCACCTCCCTCCCCATCGCATCCATCTGGGTCATCCCAGTGCACCAACCCTGAGCACCCTATATCATGCATTGAACCTGGACTGGTGAGTCATTTCACATATGATAATATACATGTTTCAATGCCATTCTCCCAAATCATCCCACCCTCACCATCCCCCACTGAGTCCAAAAGACTGTTCTATACATCTGTGTCTCTTTGCTGTCTTGGATATAGAGTTATCGTTACCATCTTTCTAAATTCCATATATATGCTTTAGTATACTGTATTGGTGTTTTTCTTTCTGGCTTACTTCACTCTGTATAATAGGCTCCAGTTTCATCCACCTCATTAGAACTGATTCAAATGCCTTCTTTTTTTTTTTTAATTAGTTGGAGGCTAATTACTTCACAACATTTCAGTGGGTTTTGTCATACATTGACATGAATCAACCACGGAGTTACATGTATTCCCCATCCCAATCCCCCCTCCCACCTCCCTCTCCACCCGATTCCTCTGGGTCCTCCCAGTGCACCAGGTCCGAGCACTTGTCTCATGCATCCCACCTGGGCTGGTGATCTGTTTCACTATAGATAATATACATACTGTTCTTTTGAAACATCCCACCCTCACCTTCTCCCACAGAGTTCAAAAGTCTGTTCTGTACTTCTGTGTCTCTTTTTCTGTTTTGCATATAGGGTTATCATTACCATCTTTCTAAATTCCGTATATATGTGTTAGTATGCTGTAATGTTCTTTATCTTTCTGACTTACTTCACTCTGTATAATGGGCTCCAGTTTCATTCATCTCATTAGAACTGACTTCTTTTTAACGGCTGAGTAATATTCCATGGTGTATATGTACCACAGCTTCCTTATCCATTCTTCTGCTGATGGGCATCGAGGTTGCTTCCATGTCCTGGCTATTATAAACAGTGCTGCAATGAACATTGGGGTGCACGTGTCTCTTTCAGATCTAGTTTCCTCAGTGTGTATGCCCAGAAGTGGTATTGCTGGGTCATATGGCAGTTCTATTTCCAGTTTTTAAAGGAATCTCCACACTGTTCTCCATAGTGGCTGTACTAGTTTGCATTCCTACCAAGAGTGTAAGAGGGTTCACTTTTCTCCACACCCTCTCCAGCATTTATTACTTGTAGACTTATGGATAGCAGCCATTCTAACTGGTATGAAATGGTACCTCACTGTGGTTTTGATTTTCATTTCTCTGATAATGAGTGATGTTGAGCATCTTTTCATGTGTTTGTTAGCCATCTGTATGTCTTCTTTGGAGAAATGTCTGTTTAGTTCTTTGGCCCATTTTTAGATTGGGTCATTTATTTTTCTGGAATTGAGCTTCAGGAGTTGCTTGTATATTTTTGAGATTAATCCTTTGTCTGTTGCTTCATTTGCTATTATTTTCTCCCAATCTGAGGGCTGTCATTTCACCTTACTTATAGTTTCCTTTGTTGTGCAGAAGCTTTTAAGTTTCATTAGGTCCCATTTGTTTATTTTTGCTTTTATTTCCAATATTCTGGGTGGTGGGTCATAGAGGATCTTGCTGTGATTTATGTCGGAGAGTGTTTTGCCTATGTTCTCCTCTAGGAGTTTTATAGTTTCTGGTCTTACGTTTAGATCTTTAATCCACTTTGAGTTTATTTTTGTGTATGGTGTTAGAAAGTGTTCTAGTTTCATTCTTTTACAAGTGGTTGACTAGTTGTCCCCACACCACTTGTTAAAGAGGTTATCTTTTCTCCATTGTACATTCTTGCCTCCTTTGTCAAAGATAACGTGTTCATAGTTCCATGGATTTATCTCTGGGCTTTCTATTTTGTTCCATTGATCTATATTTCAGTCTTTGTGCCAGTACCATACTTTCTTGATGACTGTGGCTTTGTAGTATAGCCTGAAGTCAGGCAGGTTGATTCCTCCAGTTCCATTCTTCTTTCTCAAGATTGCTTTGGCTATTTGAGGTTTTTTGTATTTCCATACAATTTGTGAAATTATTTGTTCTAGTTCTGTGAAGAATACTGTTGATAGCTTGATAAGGATTGCATTGAATCTATAGATAGCTTTGGGTAGTATACTCATCTTTACTATATTAATTCTTCCAATCCATGAACATGGTATATTTCTCCATCTATTTGTTTCCTCTTTGATTTCTTTCATCAGTGTTTTATAGTTTTCTATATATAGGTGTTTTGTTTCTTTAGGTAGATATATTCCTAAATATTTTAATCTTTTCGTTGTAATGGTGAATGGAATTGTTTCCTTAATTTCACTTTCTGTTTTCTCATTGTTAGTGTATAGGAATGCAAGGGATTTCTGTGTTAATTTTATATCCTGCAACTTTACTATATTCATTGATTAGCTCTAGTAATTTTCAGGTGGAGTCTTTAGGGTTTTCTATGTAGAGGATCATGTCATCTGCAAACAGTGAGAGTTTTACTTCTTTTCCAATATGGATTCCTTTTATTTCTTTTAGTGCTGTGATTGCTGTGTCCAAAAGTCCCAAAACTATGTTGAATAGTAGTGGTGAGAATGGGCACCCTTGTCTTGTTCCTGACTTTAGGGGAAATGCTTTCAGTGTTTCACCATTGAGGATAATGTTTGCTGTGTGTTTGTCATGTATAGCTTTTATTATATTGAGGTATGTTGCTTCTATTACTGCTTTCTGGAGGGTTTTTTTTATCATAAATGGATGTTGAATTTTGTCAAAGGCTTACTCTACCTCTATTGAGATAATCATATGGTTTTTATTTTTCAATTCGTTAATTTGGTGTATTACATATATTGATTTGCATATTGAAGAATCCTTGCATCCCTGAGATAAAGCCCACTTGGTCATGATGTCTGATCTTTTTAATATGTTGTTGGATTCTGTTTGCTAGAATTTTGTTAAGGATTTTTGCATCTATGTTCATCAGTGATATTGGCTGTAGTTTTCTTTAATTGTGGCATCCTTGTCTGGTTTTGGTATTAGGGTGATGGTGGCCTCATGGAGTGAGTTTGGAATTTTGCCTTCTTCTGCAGTTTTCTGGAAGAGTTTGAGTAAGATAGGTGTTAGCTCTTCTCTAAATTTTTGGTAGAATTCAGCTGTGAAGCCATCTGGTCCTTGGCTTTTGTTTGCTGGAAGATTTCTGATTACAGTTTCGATTTCCGTGCTTGTGATGGGTCTGTTAAGATCTTCTATTTCTTCCTGGTTCAGTTTTGGAAAGTTATACTTTTCTAAGAATTTGTCCATTTCTTCCAAGTTGTCCATTTTATTGGCATATAGTTGCTGATAGTAGTCTCTTATGATCCTTTGTATTTCTGTGTTGTCTGTTGTGATCTCTCCATTTTCATTTCTAATTTTGTTGATTTGATTCTTCTCCCTTTGTTTCTTGATGAGTCTGGCTAATGGTTTGTCAATTTTATTTATCTTCTCAACGAACCAGCTTTTGGCTTTGTTGATTTTTGCTATGGTCTCTTTTGTTTCTTTTGCATTTATTTCTGTCCTAATTTTTATTTATTTATTTATTTTTCATTTATTTTTATTAGTTGGAGGCTAATTACTTTACAATATTGTAATGGTTTTTGTCATACATTGACATGAATCAGCCATGGATTTACATGTATTCCCCATCCCGGATCCCTCTCCCACCTCCCTCTCTACCCGATCCTTTTGGGCTTTCCCAGTGCACCAGGCTTAGAAAGATGGTAATGATAACCCTATATGCAAAACAGAAAAAGAGACACAGATGTACAGAACAGATTTCTGTCCTAATTTTTAAGATTTCTTTCCTTCTACTAACCCTGGGATTCTTAATTTCTTCCTTTACTAGTTGCTTTAGATGTAGAGTTAGGTTATTTATTTGACTTGTTTCTTGTTTCTTGAGGCAAGCCTGTATTGCTATGAACCTTTCCCATAGCAATGGTTTACAGTGTCCCATAGGGTTTGTGTTGTTGTGTTTTCATTTTCATTCGTTTCTATGCATATTTTGATTTTTTTTTTTATTTCTTCTGTGATTTGTTTGTTATTCAGCAGTGTGTTGTTCAGCCTCTATATGTTGGAATTTTTAATAATTTTTCTCCTGTAATTGACATCTATTCTTACTGCATTGTGTTCAGAAAAGATGCTTGGAATGATTTCAAGTTTTTGAATTTACCAAGGCTATATTTATGGTCCAGGATGTGATCTATCCTGGAGAAGGTTCCATGTGCACTTGAGAAACAGGTAAAATTCATTGTTTTGGGGTGAAATGTCCTATAGATATCAATTAGGTCTAACTGGTACATTGTATGATTTAAAGTTTGTGTTTCCTTGCTAATTTTCTGTTTAGTTGATCTGTCCATAGGTATGAGTGGTGTATTAAAGTCTCCCGCTATTATTGTGTTATTGTTAATTTCCCCTTTCATGCTTGTTTGCATTTGTCTTACATATTGCTGTGCTCCTATGTTGGGTGCATATATATGTATAATTGTTAAATCTTCTTGGATTGATACTTTGATCATTATGTAGTGTCCTTCTTTTTCTCTTTTCACAGCCTTTATTTCAGTCTATTTTATCTGATATGAGTATTGCTACTCCTGCTTTCTTTTGTTTTCTATTTGCGTGGAATATCTTTTTCTAGCCCTTCACTTTCAGTCTGTATGTGTCCCTTGTTTTGAAGTGGGTCTGTTGTAGACAATATATGTAGGGGTCTTGTTTTTGTATCCATTCAGCCAGTCTTTATCTTTTGGTTGGGGCATTCAAGGCATTACATTTAAGGTAATTATTGATAAGTATGATCCTGTTGCCATTTACTTTGTTGTTTTGGGTTTGAGTTTATACACCCTTTCTGTGTTTCCTGTCTAGAGAAGATCTTTTAGCATTTGTTGGGGAGCTGGTTTGGTGGTGCTGAATTCTCTGAACTTTTGCTTGTCTGTAAAGCTTTTGATTTGTCCTTCATACTTGAATGAGATCTTTACTGGGTACAGTAGTCTGGGCTGTAGGTTTTTCTCTTTCATCACTTGAAGTATGTCCTGCCATTCCCTCCTGGCCTGAAGAGTTTCTATTGACAGATCAGCTGTTATACTTATGGGAATCCCCTTGTGTGTTATTAGTTGTTTTTCCCTTGCTGCTTTTAATATTTGTTCTTTGTGTTTGACCTTCGTTAATTTGATTAATATGTATCTTGGGGTGTTTTGCCTTGGGTTTATCCTATTTGGGACTCTTTGGGTTTCTTGGATGTGGGTGACTATTTCCTTCCCCGTTTTAGGGAAGTTTTCAACTATTGTCTCCTCAAGCATTTTCTCATGGTCTTTCTTTTTGTCTTCTTCTTCTGGGACTCCTATGATTTGAATGTTGGGGTGTTTAACATTGTCCCAGAGATCACTGAGGTTGTCCTCATTTCTTTTAATTCTTTTTTTCTCTTTTCCTCTCTACTTCATTTGTTTCTACCATTCTATCTTCTACCTCAGTTATCCTATCTTCTGCCTCCATTATTCTTCTTTGGTTCCCTCCAGAGTGTTTTTTATCTCATTTATTGCATTATTCATTATATATTGACTCTTTTTTATTTTTTCTAGGTCCTTGTTCAACATTTCTTGTATCTTCTCAATACTTGTCTCCAGGCTATTTATCTATAACTCCATTTTATTTTCAAGATTTTGAATCATTTTCACTATCATTATTCTGAATTCTTTATCAGGTAGATTCCCCATCTCTTCCTCTTTTGTTTGGTTTGGTGGGCATTTATCCTGTTCCTTTACCTGATGAGTATTTCTCTTCCTTTTCATCTTCTTTAGATTGCTGTGTTTGGGGCAGCCTTTCTGTATTCTGGCAGTTTATGATTCCTCTTTATTGTGGAGGTTCCTCACTGTGGGTGGAGTTAAACGGGTGGCTTGCAAGGTTTCCTGGTTAGGGAAGCTTGTGTCGGTGTTCTGGTGGGTGGTGCTCGATTTCTTCTCTCTGGAGTTCAATGAAGTGTCTAGTAGTGAGTTTTGATGTGTCAGTGGGTTTGGTGTGACTTTGGGCAGCCTGTATATTGAAGCTCAGGGCTATGTTCCTGTGTTGCTGGAGAATTTGCATGGTATGTCTTGCTCTGAAACTTGTTGACCCTTGGGTGGTGCTTGGTTTCAGTGTAGGTATGGAGGCTTTTGATGAGCTCTTATTGATTAATGTTCCCTGGAGTCAGGAGTTCTCTGGTGTTCTCAGGTTTTGGACTTAAGCCTCCTGCCTCTGGTTTTCAGTCTTATTCTTACAGTAGCCTCAAGACTTCTCCATCTATACAGCACCAATGATAAAACATCTAGGTTAATGATGAAAAATTTCTCCATGGTAAGGGACACCCAGAGCGGTACACGGAATTACATGGAGAAAAGAAGAGGGAGGAGGGAGATAGAGGTGACCAGGAGAAGATAGGGAATCAAAGGGGGATAGAGCAAGCTAGCCAGTAATCACTTCCCTATGTGCTCTCCACAGTTTGGACCCCTCAGAGATGTTCACAGAGTTACACAAAGAGAAGAGGGAGGAAGGACACAGAGGTGACCAGGAGGATATAAGGGGGAATCAAAAGGAGAGAGACAGATCCAGCCAGTGATCAGTTCCCTAAGTGTTCTCTACAGCCCATAACACACAAAGAGATTCACGGAGTTGGGTAGAGAAGAGAAGGGGAAGGGAGGAGATAGAGGCGACCTGATGGAGAAAAAGGAGAGTCAAAAGGAGGAGAAAGAAATCAAGCCAGTAATCTCACTCCCAAGTAAATTGGATACTGAAGATTGGGTTCTTAAAGGTACAAAACTGATAACAAATACCAAAAAGCAAATATTAAAAATCTAGAGATTAGATTATCAAAAATATAATATTAAAAAAAAACAAAGTCACAAAGATTATAATATATATATATATATATATATATATATATATATATGAAGTTTGCTTTAAAAATAGGGTCTTTTTTTTTGCAAGGTAATAGTAGGTTATAAAAGTGAAAATTAAAGGAGTAATAGAGGGCTTAAAATGAAAAATTTTCTTTAAAAATTAAAAAAAAATGATAATAGTAAAAATATATCTAGGACTTTCTTTAGAGCTGTTGCAGACAGTATGTGGTCACTTCATTTTCAGATAGTTCCTTGATCCGGCTTATACTTCTCAAGATCTATAGGCCCCTTCATATGTAGTCCATGATAGCCACAGGGTTTTAATCTAGTGCATCTGTCACTTCCAAAGCGGTTCCCTGTGTTTATTTTGGCTTCTTCTATTTGCTGGTCTCTTCAGTGTCGAATTTCCGCCCTGACACAAGGGGGCGGTGGTGGTCACTTATTTAGGCTCACTTGTTCAGTCGTGCTGTAGGGAGAGAGGAACACTGCAGACAAATCTCACTGGCATGTGTGGGGAGTGCTCGCAGTGTCTCAGCCACACTGGGTTTGCCCCGCTCATGGCGTGTGTGCTTTCATGGTCTACACTTCTCAGACTCTAGGTTGCTCTGCCAGGAACTGTCTGAGGTGGGCCCTGGGTTGCATGCACTTCCCAGGTCTGAACCACTCAGGTTCAGGTTCTCGGGTGCTCCACGGAGGCTCAGGCTCGATTGGGCCTGCATTTTGTGCCCTTCCCAGGTCCGAGCAGCTCAGGTGACCAGGTGCTTGGCGAGTGCAGTCACCCCCAGTTGGAGGGTGCGTCTTATCGCCTCCCCCATCCCAGCCACTTGGTTTTCTGGGTGTACAATGGGCGCGCCTTCTCAGGTGTGCCGTGTGTCTCTTCTGGGGAGCTGATCTCTGGTTGTGACCCTCCTGGTGGATGTCAACCGTCCAGAATCCCAAGAAGTCTTGGTTACAATGAAGCCTGTTTGCAGTTTGGTAGAGGATGCCCTCTCTGGGGCCACAATTGCCCCCTTCCGGTTCTGACTGTCCCTCACCTGTCTGTATCTGGCAGGGGATGGGCCAGTCTGCAGCGGACTAGCTCTGCTCAGTCCTTTGTTCAGTGAGTGGCCTGGTGGTGTCTTAGTTTAGGGCCTTTTGTGGGATAGTTGTCCCATAATCTGGGTTGCTGTCTCAAGTTAGTTCCCTCAGATTGCCCTTGGTGGCATTCAGGCCCGGTCCTTACACTAAGCAGTGCAGCCCGCGCCACCCTGTCCAGGCCCCGCTTGCTAGTGGCGGGTGCGAGCCTCTGGGCTGCTTCTCTGCTGGGAGTTACCATTAGGCATGTAATCTGTGGGGTTTATCTATTTGTTTATTTATTTTTCCTCCTGGTTATGTTGCCCTCTGAGATTCCAAGGCTCGCCACAGACCAACCGGTGAGAGTGTTTCCCGGTGTTTGGAAACTTCTCTCTTTTTAAAGACTTCCTTCCCAGAACGGATCTCCATCCCTACCTCTTTTGTCTCTCTTTTGTCTTTTATATTTTGTCCTACCTCCTTTCGAAGACAAGGCTGCCTTTCTGGGTGCCTGATGTCCTCTGCCAGCATTCAGAAGTTGTTTTGTGGAATTTGCTCAGTGTTCAAATGTTCTTTCAATGAATTTGTGGGGGCAAAGTGGTCTCCCAGTCCTGTTCCTCTGCCATCTTAGGACTGCCCCCTGTCTCTGCTTTCTAATATGCTGTCTAGGTTGGTCATAACTTTACTTCCAAGGAACAAGTGTCTTTTAATTTCATGGCTGCAATCACTGTCCGCAGTGATTTTAGAGCCCAGAAAAATAAAGTCAGCCACTGTTTACCCATCTATTTGCCATGAAGTGATGGGACCAGATGCCATGATCTTAGTTTTCTGAATGTTGAGCTTCAAGCCAACTCACCTAGAGCCGGACATCGTGGACTGTGAAGTCAGGTGGGCCTTAGGAAGCATCACTATGAACAAAACTAGTAGAGGTGATGGAATTCCAGTTGAGCTGTCTCAAATCCTAAAAGATGATGCTGTGAAAATGCTACACTCAATATGCCAGCAAATTTGGAAAACTCAGCAGTGGCCACAGGACTGGAAAATGTCAGTTTTCATTCCAATCCCAAAGAAAGGCAATGCCAAAGAATGCTCAAACTACCACACAATTGCACTCATCTCACATGCTAGTAAAGTAATGCTCAAAATTCTCCAAACCAGGCTTCAGCAATACGTGAACCGTGAACTTCCACGTGTTCAAGTTGGTTTTAGAAAAGGCAGAGGAACCAGAGATCAAATTGTGAACATCTGCTGGATCATTGAAAAAGCAAGAGAGTTCCAGAAAAACATCTGCTTCTGCTTTATTGACTATGCCAAAGCCTTTGACTGTGTGGATCACAATAAACTGGAAAATTCTGAAAGAGATAGGAATACCAGACCACTTGACCTGATTCTTGAGAAACCTGTATGCAGGTCAGGAAGCAGCAGTTAGAACTGGACATGGAACAACAGACTGGTTCCAAATAGGAAAAGGAGTACATCAAGGCTGTATATTGTCACCCTGCTTATTTAACTTCTATGCAGAATCCATCATGAGAAACACTGGACTGGAGGAAGCACAAGCTGGAATCAAGATTGTGGGAGAAATATCAATAACCTCAGATATGCAGATGACACCACCCTTATGGCAGAAGGTGAAGAAGAACTAAAGAGTCTCTTGATGAAAGTGAAAGAGGAGAGTGAAAAAGTTGGCTTAAAGCTCAACATAAATTTTAGGGGAACACACACTTTCAGTCCATAACACCAGTACATTATGTCATCCTTACAACAAAAAAATCATAAGGCATACTATAAGGCTGAAAACACAGATCAAAGAGATTGAACAAGCATCAGAACCAAAGTCAGATATGGCAGAAATGTTGGAAAACTGTGGTTAATATGTAAGGGCTTCAATGGAAAAAGTAGATGATAGGGAAGAACAGATAGATAATGTAAGCAGAGAGGTGGGAATTCTTAAAAAAAAGAAATAGTAGTGATAAAAACATTGTAACAGAAAGAATAATTTTGATGGGCTCAGTAATAGATTAGACATAGCTGAGAAAATAATTTCTGAGCTTGATGATGAGAGAGCAGAAACTTCCAAAACTGAAAAAGAGAAAAAAGACTAAAAAAACCTAGAATGGAATAGCCAAGAACTGTAGGACAACCACAAGTTGTGTAACATATATGTTCTGGGAATATCAAAAAGAAAAGATAGGGAAAATAACAAGCTATATTTGAAGCAATAATGACTAAGATATTCCCCAAAATTAATGTCAGACGCTAAATCACAGATATAGGAAGCTCAAAGAACACCAAGTGAGATAAATGCCAAATAACAATAACACTTATGCGTATCATATTCAAACTGCAGAGAATATAAAGAAAAAAATCTTGAAAGAAGCCAGAGTTTAAAAACACCTTACCTATAGAGAAGTAAACATAAGACTTATAATGATTTCTTCTCAGAAACCATGCAAGCAAGAAGAGATTGGAGTGAAATACTTAAAATGTTGAGGAAAGAAAAACACTAGTCTAGCATTCTGTACTCTGCAAAATTATTCTTCAAAAGTGAAGGAGAAATACTTTCTCATAGAAACAAAAATTGAGGGAATTTTTCATCAGTAAATGTGTCTCATAATAAGTGTTAAGAGAAAAGTTTCAGAGAGAAGGAAAATTGTATAGATCAGAAACTCTATATAAAGAAAGAGCATTGCAGAAAGAATATGAGAAGGTAAAATAAAACCTTTTATTTTCCTTAGCAATTGATCTAACAGAAAATAGCTTGCTCAAAATTAAAAAAAAAAAAACAATGTATTTGATTCTGTATCCTTATGTATAAGCAAAATAAATGACAACAATGATAAATTTGGAAAAAAGAAATTAGGAATATTTTGTATATGGTACTTACACTATGGATTAGTTGTAAATGTTTATTGCATACTCTAGGGCAAGCTCTAAAAAAGTTTAAAAAAAAAGAAGTATAACTGATATACTAAGAAAAGATGGAAAATAAAATAATAAAATGCTCAATTACACTAAGTCTCCTACATGCGAACCTTCAAATCGCAAACTTTCAAAGATGCGAATGTGCATTCCATTAACGTCAGGTATAACTGAAATTGCAGCTTGCACTCCATCTCCTGTTGCTGATGCTCCTTTCAGCTCTACCCTTTCCCTTCCCTCCCTCCTCCAGCCAATAACTCTTTTTGCCTGTTCAGTGGATGCCAGCTGTTGTGCTCTATTACTGTACTTTTCAAGGGGCTGTACTGTAAGATTAAACATCTTTTCTTTACTTTTTATGTTTGTGTTTGTTTTTTGTAATGTATTAGTTGTGTGAAAAGTACTATAAACCTATTATAGTACAGTACTATGTTGCTGATTGTGTTAGTTGGGTACCTAAGCTAACTTTGTTCAGCTTATGAACAAATTGGACTTAACAAACTCACTCTTGGAATGGAACTCATTTGTATATAGGGGACTTGGTATAAAACTATAAAAGGTTCAGCAATTCCACTTTTGGGTATATATCCAAAGGAACTGAAATCATGATTTTGAAGAGATATCTACAGTGCCATGATCACTGCAATATTATTCCCAGTAGTGGAGGCATGGAAGCAATCTAATTGTCCATCAACTGATGAATGAATAGAGAAGATGTGCTATATACATACAATGGAATATTATTCAGCCTGAAAAAGGAAATTCTGCCGTTTGTGATAACATATATAAATCTGGAGGACATTATGCATAGAGGAATAAACCAGACACAGGACAAATACTACATGACCCCATTTATGTGAGGAATCTAAAACAAACTCATCACCAGAGGAATGGATAAAGAGGATGTGCTACATATATACAATAGAGTATTACTCAGTCATAAAAAAGAACAAACCAATGCCATTTGCAGCAACATGAATGGTCCTAGAGATTGTCATACTCAGTGAAGTAAGTCAGAAACAGAAAGACAAATATCGTATGATATCACTCATATGTTGTTCAGTTGCTAAGTCATGTCTCACTCTGCAACCCCATGGACTGCAGCAGACCAGGCTTCCCTGTCCTTCACTATCTCCTGGAGTTTGCTCAAATTCATGTCCATTGAGTTGGTGATGCTATCTAACCATCTCATCCTCTGCCACCACCTTCTCATTTTGCTTATGTAATAAATCTAAAAAAAAAAGTATAAATGAACTTATTTACAAAACAGAAGTAGAGTAATGAATGTAGAAAACAAATTAATGGTTACTTCTTAATATGCTGTCAAGGTTTGTCGTAGCTTTCCTTCCAAGGAGCAAGTGTCTTTTAGTTTCATGGCTGCAGTTACTGTTTGCAGTAATTTTGGAGCCCAAGAAAATAAAATCTGTCATTGCTTCCACTTTTTCCCCATCTATTTGCCATGAAGTGATGGGACCAGATGCCATGATCTTAGGCTTTTGAATGTTGAGTTTTAAGCTAGCTTTTCCACTCTCCTCTTTCACTCTCATCAAGAGGCTCTTTAGTTCCTTTTCACTTTGTGCCGTAAGGGTGGTATCAGCTGCATATCTGAGGTTGTTGCTATTTCTCCCAGCAATCTTGATTCTAGCTTGTGATTCATCCAGCTCTTTATTGTATATATGCCTAACAACAGAGTGCCAAAATACATGGGACAAAAACTGATAGAACTGCAGGGAGAAATAGATTAATTTCACTATTTTATTTTGTTATTTTTAAAACATTTATTTCTTTATTTGTCTGCATCAGGTCTTAGTTGTGGTGCATGAGATCTTGGTTGCTGCATGTGGGACCTTTCATTGCAGAGCATGGGCTCTTTGTTGTGGTATGCAGACTCGATAGTTGTAGTGTTCAGGTTTAGTTGCCCAGTGGCATGTGGGATCTTAGTTCCTCGACCAGGGATCAAACTCATGTGTCCTGCATTGGAATGTGGATCCTTAGCCACTGGGCCACCAGGGAAGTCCTGAGAATCCACTCTTGGGAACTTCAGTGTAACTCTTTTAGGAATGGACAGATTCAGCAGGCAAAAAATTAGTGAGGACATAATTGAACTCAACAGCACCATCAGTCAATTGGATTTAATTGACATCTATTGAGTACTTTACCCAGCAAGAACAGATAACATATTCTTCTCAAGCTCACATAGAATATTACCAAAATTAACTGTTAATACATTTTGGGCCATAAAACATACTTTAACCAATTTAAAAGAATAGATATTATATAATGTTTATTCTCATATAACCACAATGGAATTAAAATAGAAATCAATAACAGAGAGCTGGAAAATCTCCCAAATACTTGGAGATTAAATAATACACTTCTAAGTAACACAGACAGACCTCAAGAGAAAAAACATTTCGAACTAAACAAAAAGGAAAATACAACCTATCAGAATTTGAGGGGTTCTGTGAAAACAATGGTTAGAGGGAAATTTATAGCATTGAATGCATGTATTAGAAAAGAAGAAAGATTTAAGATCAATAATCTAAGTTTCCATTTTAGGAAAGTAGAAGAAAAAAGCAAATAAAATTCAATGTAAGCAAAAGAAAAGAAATAATAAAAATTAGACCAGCTACCTGTGGCTGATTCATGTTGATGTATGGTAGAAATCAGCACAATATTGTAAAGTACTTATCTTCCAATAAAAAATAAATAAAATAAAAACAAAAAATTAGAGCAGAAATCAATGAAATTGAAAACAAGATATCAATAGAGAACATCAATGGAAACAACAGTTAGTTCTTTGGAAAGAGTGATAAATTGATAAACATTAGGCAGGCTAAGTAAAACAAAAGACACAAATTATTAATATAAGGAATGAAAGAAGGGACATCACCACAGATCTTATGGACATTAAATGCATAATAAAAGAATATTGTTAACAACTAGATGCCCACAAGGGCTTCCTTGCTGGCTCTGTGGTAAAAAATCTGCCTGCCAATACAGGAGATGCAGGTTTGATACCTGGGTCGGGAAGATCCCCTGGAGAAGGAAATGGCAACCCATTCCAGTATTCTTGCCTGGCAAATCCCATGGACAGGGCAGCCTGGAGGGCTACAACCCATGGGGTCACAGAGACATGACTAAACAACAATGACAGATACCCACAAATTTGGTAACCCAGATGGGTTTACTGGTGATTTCTATTTAACATTTAAGGAAGAAATTATACCAATTCTCTACAATCTCTTTCAGAAGATAGAAGCAGAAGAAATGCTTGTTAACTCATTTCGTGAGACCAGTATTACCATTAATACTAACATCGGAGAAGACATTACAAGAAAAGAAAACTACAAATAAATAATTCTTAAGAACATACATTTAAAAATCCACAGCAAAATATTAGCAAACTGAATAAAAAGTATAAAAAAAAATTATATATCATAGCCAGTTGGAATTTATCCCAGGTATCTAAGGCTGGTTCAACATTCAGAAATCAATTTATGTAATTCACAAAGCAACAGACTAAAGAAGAAAAATCACATGATTATATCAATAGATGTATAAAAAGTACTTGGCAAAATCCAACGCTCATTCATGACTCTTAGTAAACCAGAAATAGAAGGGAATTTCCTCAACTTGATAAAGAACTTCTGCAAAAACCCTGCAGCTAACATCATACTTGGTGGTGAGAAACTCAAAGCTTTTCTGCAATGATAAGGAACAAGGAAAGGATGTTGCCTCTTATCACTGCTTTTCAA
Source organism: Muntiacus reevesi (assembly GCF_963930625.1). NCBI lineage: Eukaryota > Metazoa > Chordata > Mammalia > Artiodactyla > Cervidae > Muntiacus > Muntiacus reevesi. The sequence goes on along the minus strand of NC_089271.1, from coordinate 115,090,165 downwards.
CATCATACTGGAAGTTCTAGCTAATTCAATAAGACAAGAAAAGGAAATAAGAGGTATATAAATTGAGAAGCATGAAATCAAAGCTGTCTTTATTTGCAGATGACATGATTGTCTATATAGAAATTCTGAAAGAATTGACCAAAAAACCTCTTCTGGAACTAATAAACAAAGATTGAAGGATAAAGTTAATATACAAAGTCAATTTCTTTCCTATATGCTAGAAAAGAACAAGTAAAATTTGAAATAAAAAACACACTACTATTTACATAAGCACCCTCCAAAATTGAAAACTTTAGGTATACATCTATAAATGGTGCCAGAGGTCCCTGTTGAGCTGTCTAAGACTTTCTATAAGTCACACCGATGTACAAGATCCCTATGATGTACATGTGCAAGATCTATATATAAAGAAAACTACAAAACTCTGATGTAGGATATTAAAGAAGAGCTAAATAAATTGAGAGATATTCCATGTCCATGGATAGGAAGACTCAATATTGTCATGATGTCAGTTCTTCACAATTTCATCTGTAGACTCAATGTATCAGTAGTAATCCCAGTCAAAATCCCAGAAAGTTATTTTGTGGATATTGACAAACTGATTTTAAAATTTATATGGAGAGGCAAAAGATCCAGAACAACCAATTCAATATTGAAGGGGAAGAACAAAATCAGAGGACTGACACTACACAACTTCAAGACATATAAATTACATTATATATTATTATTATTATCATAATCAAGATTGTATTGTGGTGTATTGGTGAAAGGATAGTTAAATAGATCAATGGAACAGAAGAGAGAGCCTAGAACTAGATGCACATAAAATATATTCAACTGATTTTTAACAAAGGATCAAAGGCAATACAATGGAGCAAATATATTCTTCAACAAATGGTGCTGGAACAACAGGACATCCACAGGGCAAAAAAAAAAAAAAAAAAAAAATATATATATATATATATATATATATATATATATGAATCTAGATATAAACCTTATACCTTTCACAAAATTAAAATGTATTAGGCTTAAGTGTAAAATACAGAACTATAAAACTTCTAGACTGGAAGATGTGATTAGAAGTATGCACAGGGGACCACGGGAACCCAGAGGAGGTGTCCTCAAATGTTGTTTATGGAAGAACAGGTTAGGGAGGGCTTTCTGAAATGAGGTGACGCCTCAGATGAGATTTGACAGTTAACTAGGTGAGAAGGTTAAAGAAGGACATTCCAGGAAGAGGTGATGGTTTGAGTAAAGGCCTGATGGTGCCCAAATCCTGTTGTATCAAACTACACTGCCATTTAACACTCTAGCACCAACGCATGCCTGGACCAGGACGGCTGCGACAATGACCGCCAACAGGGCACAGGTGAGCCTGCCTGTGTGGACAAAGATGGCCCCGGTGGCTCGGCAGTCCCCATCTCTGTGCACTTCCTCATTGTCGGGTTGGTGTTTGTTGCCTTCATCATCTTGGGGTCCCTTGTAGCCGCCTGCTGCTGCAGATGCCTCCGGCCCAAGCAGGAGCCTCAGCAGAGCCGGCCCCCAGAGGACCCCGCCTGATGGAGACCATCCTCATGATCCTAAGCGCCAGCACCTCCCGGGGCTCCTCCTCCCACCAGTCCAGCACAGGCACCAGCTCCAGCTCCAGCATCAACTCGGGGGATCGGGTGCTCCTGACCAGGTCCCAGATCAACTGTTTCTTGCCTGAGGTCACCATGAACAATGTGTATGTGGACATGCCCACTAAATTCTCCGTGCTCAACTGCCAGCAGGCCACCCAGATCATGCCCCATCAGGGTCAGTACCTGCATCCCCCTTTCATGGGGTATGCTGCAGCCAGACTCAGCACCCATGACCCCAGTGCCTCCATTCCTGGACTGGCTGCAGACAGGCAGATCCAGGCTCCCTTCCCTCACACTAACAGCAAACAGAGGTAGTACCCAACAGTGACCTTGTAATGCAGAGTGTGACTGGGGGCCTAGACCAGACAGAGGCGAGTGAGAACTGTGGACTTGGGAAGGATTCTAGGTTGGAAGTCCATGCCTGACGGTGGTGTTTATGGCACGGTTCTGTTGGAATGGCTTCATTTGCCCCCAAACTGTATGAAAACATCTTTCTCCAAATGAGTGTTTCTAGATATGTTTCAGCTTCCCTGGTAGCTCAGCTGGTAAAGAATCTGCCTGCAATGCAGGAGACCCTAGTTTGATTCCTGAGTTGGGAAGATCCCCTGGAGAAGGGATAGGCTACCAATTCCAGTGTTCCTGGGCTTCTTTGGTGGCTCAACTGGTAAAGAATCTGCCTGCAATGAGGGAGACCTAGGTTTGCTCCCTGGGTTGGGAAGATCTCCTGAAGGAGGGCATGACAATCCACTACAGTATTCCTGCTGGGGGAATCCCATGGACAGAGGAGCCTGGTGGGCTACAGTCTACAGGGTCACAAAGAGTCAGACATGACTGAGTGAGTAAGCACAGCAACACTTTCTATAAACCAGCACAAATATCCTCAGCAAGCTGTTCTCTTCTCCTTCACCAACATTTCATTCTGCCTCTACTCTAGCAAACCCATTCCTTTCCTGTCCATATATAGGGAAAGTTATTTCTGTCTTTTGTCTCTTGACCTAGGCATTCTCTCTAATCAGAACATCTTATTTTTTTAACCTCTCTATACAATTTCTTCTCTTTAACCATCTTTATAACATTCAGTTCAGTCACTCAATCATGTCCGACTCTGCGACCCCATGGACCGCAGCACACCAGGCCCTCCTGTCCATCACCACCTTCGGGAGTCCACCCAAGCCCATGTCCATTGTGTCAGTGATGCCATCCAACCATCTCATCCTCTGTCGTCCCCTTCTCCTCCTGCCTTCAATCTTTCCCAGAATCAGGGTCTTTTCAAATGAGTCAGCTCTTCGCATCAGGTGGCCAAAGTATTGGAGTTTCAGCTTCAGCATCAGTCCTTCCAATGAACACCCAGGACTGCTCTCCTTTAGGATGGACTGGTTGGATCTCCTTGCAGTCCAAGGGACTCTCAAGAGTCTTCTCCAACACCACAGTTCAAAAGCATCAATTCTTTGGTGCTCACCTTTCTTTGTAGTCCAACTCTCATATCCATACGTGACTACTGGAAAAACCATAGCCTTGACTAGATGGACCTTTGTTGGCAAGGTAATGTATCTGCTTTTTATTTATTTATTTATTTTTATTTATTTATTTTTTGTATCTGCTTTTTAATATGCTATCTAGGCTGGTCACAACTTTCCTTCCAAGGAGTAAGCGTCTTTTAATTTCATGGCTGCAATCACCATCTGCAGCAATCTTGGAGCCCAGAAAAATAAAGTCAGCCACTGTTTCCACTGCTTCCCCATCTATTTGCCATGAAGTGATGGGACCGGATGCCATGATCTTAGTTTTCTGAATGTTGAGCTTTAAACCAACTTTTTCACTCTCCTCTTTCACTTTTGTCAAGAGGCTCTTTAGTTCTTCTTCACTTTCTGCCGTAAGAGTGGTGTCATCTGCATATATGAGGTTATTGATATTTCTCCTGGCAATCTTGATTCCAGCTTGTGCTTCCTCCAGCCCAGCATTTCTCATGATGTACTCTGCATATAAGTTAAATAAGCAGTTTATGGTTCACGTATTGCTGAAACCTGGCTTGGAGAATTTTGAGCATTACTTTGCTAGTGTGTGAGATAAGTACAATTGTGCAGTAGTTTGAACATTCTTTGGCATTGCCTTTCTTAGGGATTGGGATGAAACTGACCTTTTTCAGTCATGTGGCCACTGCTGAGTTTTCCAAATTTGCTGGCATATTGAGTGTAGCACTTTCACAGCATCATCCTTTAGGATTTGAGACAGCTCAACTGGAATTCCATCACCTCCACTAGCTTTGTTCGTAGTGATGCTTCCTAAGGCCCACTTGACTTCACATGCCAGTATGTCTGGCTCTAGGTGAATGATCACACCATCATGATTATCTGGGTCGTGAAGATCTTTTTTGTACAGTTCTGTGTATTCTTGCCACCTCTTCTTAATATCTTCTGCTTCTGTTAGGTCCATACCATTTCTGTCCTTTATTGTGCCCATCTTTGTGTGAAATGTTCTCTTGGTATCTCTAATTTTCTTGAAGAGATCTCTAGTCTTTCCCATTCTATTGTTTTCCTCTATTTCTTTGCACTGATCACTGAGGAAGACTTTCTTATGTCTCCTTGCTATTCTTTGGAACTCTGCATTCAAATGGGTATATATTTCCTTTTCTCCTCTGCTTCTGGCTTCTCTTCTTTTCACAGCTACTTGTAAGGCCTCCTCAGACAACCATTTTGCTTTTCTTTCCATTTCTTTTTCTTGGAAATGGTCTTGCTCCCTGTTTCCTGTACAGTGTCATGAACCTCTGTCCATAGTTCATCAGGGACTCTGTCTATCAGATCTAGTCCCTTGAATCTATTTCTCACTTCCACTGTATAATTATAAGGGATTTGATTTAGGTCATACCTGAATTGTCTAGTGGTTTTCCCTACTTTTTTCAATTTAAGTCTGAATTTGGCAATAAGGAGTTCATGATCTGAGCCACAGTCAGCTCCTGGTCTTGTTTTTGCTGACTGCATAGAGCTTCTCCATCTTCAGCTGCAAAGAATATAATCAATCTGATTTTGGTGTTGGCCATCTGGTGATGTCCATGTGTAGAGTCTTCTCTTGTGTTGTTGGAAGAGGGTGTGTGCTATGACCAGTGTGTTCTCTTGGCAAAAGTCTATTAGCCTTTGCCCTGCTTCATTCTGTATTCCAAGGCCAAATTTACGTGTTACTCCAGGTGTTTCTTGATTTCCTACTTTTGTAATCCAGTCCTCTTTAATGAAAAAGACATCTTTTTGGGTGTTAGTTCTAAAAGGTCTTGTAGGTCTTCATAGAACCATTCAACTAAGGCTTCTTCAGCATTACTGGTTGGGGCATAGACTTGGATTACCTTGATATTGAATGGTTTGCCTAGGATATGAACAGAGATGATTCTGTTGTTTTTGAGACTGCATCCAAGTACTGCATTTCAGACTGTTTTGTAGACTATGATGGCTACTCCATTTCTTCTAAGGGATTCTTGCACATATAGTGGATATAATGGTCATCTGAGTTAAATTCACCCATTCCAGTCCATTTTAGTTTGCTGATTCGTAAAATGTCAATGTTCACTCTTGTCATCTCTTGTTTGACCACTTCCAGTGTTTGCGTTGATTCATGGACCTAACATTCCAGGTTCCTATGCAATATTGCTCTTTGCAGCATAGGACCTTGCTTCTATCACCAGTCACATCCACAACTAGGTGTTGTTTTTGCTTTGGCTCCATCTCTTCATTCTTTCTGGAGTTATTTCTCCACTGATCTCCAGTAGCATATTGGGCACCTACCGACCTTGGGAGTTCATCTTTCAGTGTCATATCTTTTTGCCTTTTCATACTGTTCATGGTGTTCTCAAGGCAAGAATACTGAAGTGGTTTGCCATTCCCTTCTCCAGTGGACCACATTTTGTTAGAGTTCAAGCTTACTTCATTTAGGAAATCTTCCTTGATTAACTTCAATTAACTCTCACTTACCCTTACCCAGTTTCATTTTAGCACTTTTTGACATGGGTGCAGTGGATGAACTTGAGTCCCCATTCTAGTTGTGACCTTTTCAGGTTTATGGCCCTTAAGAAACTTTCTGTATCCTAATTACTAACTTAATGAAGACATACCTCTCAGAGAGTTGTGGTGAGGATCTAGAGGGGTCCAAGATGTGAGGTACTTAGCACAGTGCCTAGCACAGAGTAAATCCCAAATAAATAGCATTTACGACTGTTGTCACTATTGATTGTTGTTCTCAAATTGTTTCAAATTATGTATGTTTTAACTTTCCAGGTTATCACTCATCTTCTTAAAAACAAGGACTCAGTGTTTATTCAGCATGGCTTTATACTGTTTTACACATATATGTACTCAATAAATGTTAGTTTCTTGCCTACCTAACTGACCTGGTTAGTTAAATTCGACACTCTATTTCTGATGACTTATAGTTTTCAAAGATTTAACCCAATTGTTAATTTTACTGATGGACAAGAGTTTTTCATTTGAATTGTGGGCAAATCCAATATGAATTTATTGCGTACATGCCTATCATTAAGTTTGGTGCTGTTGGGGGATGCAAGTATTAATAACAAAGTAATGACCATGTAAGACCAAAGTGTGATTCCCTAGTGAAAAATGAAGAAATTAAGGCTCAAAGAAGTTAAAATATTGCCCATGGTCTCATCTCCCACAGCTAGTGAAAAGTGAAAGTAAGACTAGAAGCCTGGTCTTCTGCCCTGTTGTTTTGTCACCCTCCCAAATGCCACATGATCTTTCTAGAGCCCGTTCATAGACCATTTGGGGGCTTCCAGTCCAGTAAGGAAATAACACTCTTGCAGGGAAGAGCATGAGACAATAGGAGCCAGCAGTGCCTTACTCTTTCACATCAGTTACAGATTGTCAGAGCATCTGTAATGCTCAGTAGGTTCATTGTACATCTCAATTGCCCACGCTACTTCCTCAGTGCTGTCATTCGCTTGGGGGTCTCCAAGGAGACAGTGCACATTTTGGCAGTCAGATCTTGGCACCTTCACCTTGAGTTTTAACAGAGATTGCAATGCTAGGTTCATTCCCTCAGATTCAGAGTGTTTTATATAAATCTGGCCTTTCAGTTCATGAGAGATTGAAAATGGGCTCCAGTTTCTCCAAACAAGGATGTTCCCAGAATTGAAAGAATTGAAACAGAAAGAAGATACAAAGAAACACAGCCTTTGTCTCCTCTGGCAATTACTAATTCTGGGGTCATACTAAATAAACAACTTATTGAGCATCTAAAAGCTCTCTTCATCTACCACTTGTTATGTCTCCTTTGTTGAAAATCAATGGTGGGAGTGAGGGAGCAGAATTTAGGTGAGAAGAAGGTTGCATGAGGTACAGTAATCAAGAATAAGACTAAAATTTGAATACCCATTCTACTTTCCCCTGGCATTTGGGCTGATACTTAGCCTCTCTGAATTTTAGTTCCCTTATCTGTAACAATGCCAGGTTTTTTTTTTATTATTGGGTAATGGAAAGGGGGTAGCCACAGAGTGAGACAAGTATTAAGTTTTGGAACCAGTGAAGGCAAAAACAAATGATCCAAAGGGTAGGAATATGACAGGAGAAGTGGCAGGTGATGAAAGACAAGGGCATGGGGAACTTAGCAAGTGGCAAATAGCTCCACAGTCAACAGGAAAATGCAGAAGAGACATTTAGATTTAGCCAGAAGCAGATCATTGAGAACCTCAGAGCAGTTTTCATGGAGTACTGAGAAGAACCAGATTGCATGGACTTGAGGATGGGAGGGTGGTGGCTTCTTGGTGTTGTGATGACCAGGCTTTAGGGAGGATGTATCACTTCTTGTTTCCCAGTGCCACTTTTAGATCCTATCTATCTCCTTTCTTCTTCAGAGTCACTGTTTTCTCATCTGAAAAATAAACACATTCATTATTTATTTTATAGGTTTTATAATATTGAAGGAGATGCTTGGTCTATAGGACAAAATGACTCAAAGTTAATTGCTATTATTATTATTATTATGTTTTAGAGTATTATTACTATCATTATATATTATTATGTTTTAATTAGTATTATTATGTAAAAGGGCAGGTCAGTTAGAAATGGCTTGAGTTGTGAGTGGCTCAGGGGTGGGGTTAGAGAAATTTGGCAGTCAGAATAATGCCAAATTCTGTGCTGTTGGATATGTAATAAAAGGAGCAGGACAAACAGTGTCCCTGCCCTCATAGATCTTATGAACTCGTTGGGGAAGTAGTCAAGGAGGCTGTGGTGAGGCTTAGGACAGGGGTAGCAGAGGGTGCTGTGGACCTAACTTGATCCAGGAGCTTAGTGAAAGGACTAAGATTCTCATTTTCCCTCCCCACTGCCCCCAGCCAACCCCACCACCATCTTTGGGAGAGAAGCTCTGGATCCAGGAAGTACTGTTGGATCAACACGTGTCCGTTAGAGTGGGACTCTGTCACATCTGTGAATTTAAGAATTCTTTCAATGGCCTATGCTGTTAACTGGTCTATGAAGAAGGATTCAAAGATGGCTCATCCTGCTTAATTTTTAAATGAGTATGTATTAATGTGGAATGCTCTTAGCACAATCTCTGAAACTTACTATGAATAAAATCACTATAATAACAATATGGAGACTTTCATAGCAAATCATTAGAGAAATTCTATTTTCTGTCAGCAAACACAATTTAAGCACTTAACAGCTAAGCTTCTTAAGATTCATAGCTGACTAGGGAGCAATTAGGACTGGATTTTAATGAATACACATGAACTCAGGGGTTTCTGCCAAGAAGAAAGGCTAAGTTAGTAAGGAGTGGAAACAGCTTTTGGATTTAATTCAGAATATCACTTAGACATCTTCTTAGAATAAAACACAATCATACAAATATTTAACTTATGCACTAATTACAGCATGCTGTATTTATCTCTTCCTCATTCACAATCCCCTCGTCATTCAGTTTGACAAGTAAAATGTGAGTGTGTGTCAGAGGGGGGATGGCTACTGCTGATTTTGAAATGACTATTAAATAGTTACACTGATCAGCTATTAAACAGAAATGGGACCCCCTCCAACTGGATTGCTTAATTAATTTGCATATTCTGATGAACTCTGGCAATTTGAAATTTAGTTCCTTTAGCTTCTGTAGGGAAAGGGATTAGAAGGGAAAGACCTAGGCAGTGAATGATTCTTGTATATGACCACTTTTCAGAGTTACAGATTCCCCCTTCCCAATAGCCTTGAGTTTCTGGTTGTTACCTCAACCCCAGTGGCTAGTTTAGGATCCCTACAGTTTGCAAAGTTCCATACCTAATTATTCTCGGAGTCTCCAGGGGCATTTCTTTTCTCCAGAAACCATGTGAATAGCCAAGTGTTTGTTCCGTTCAGAAACACAGTCTTTAAGTTTGCAAGTCAGTTTGGATCCTCTGGGAAGACAATATGGAGTTGAAGGGCATGATAGTTATTCAGAATACTCCCCATGAAAGATAAATAGGAGAAGAGGCCAAAGAGTAGGCAGAGAGAACCTTCAGGTCATAATGCTGATCTGATTGACACCTATAAAGGGAGTGGAGAGAGGAAGGAGAACTGGGTATGAAGAGCCTCAGACATAGGTGTGACTTCTTAAAAGTCTTGGCCAGCCCAACAGGGAACTCTGGTACCACAAGATCCCATAGAGGATGTCCACATTGGCAGAACTGGCCAGGCCCTAACATCCCCCGTCATTCTGTCACTGTCTGGGGGCAGCCTGGAAAAAGCACGGCCTGGGCTCCAATGCTGCTCCAGATCCCGAAGGTACTGCGGCTGGAGGTGCTCAGATCAATGGATCAGCCATTGCTTCCTGGATGGACATCCCATCAGCTCCTCTCCATGACTGCCAGGGGAGGGCATCCAGATTACGAACAGTGGGCCTGCAAGGCTGCCACAGGCACAGTTCTCAGGATCTGATGTTTTAAATGATATACTTGAAAAAGGGTATTCCCAGTGGCTTTAAAGCTAAGTGGGTGTATTAGAATTCAGAAGAGTGCCAGCAAGTGAAAATTTTCTACTAGGAAAATTCTACTGTAGTCAACTGTACTGAATGCAGAGTCCGTCACTAAGATTTTTAAGAGGATTACTCATTAAGTATATAAATTAAAAACCTCAAGAGAAACAAATTTTATGCTTCATTTAAAACAAGATTTGAAACCTCAGACAAAGAAATGCTTTGTTCATAGTGATGCTTCCTAAGGCCCACTTGACTTCACATGTCAGGATGTCTGGCTCTAGGTGAGTGATCACACCATCATGGTTATCTGGGTCGTGAAGATCTTTTTTGTACGGTTCTGTGTATTCTTGCCACCTCTTCTTAATATCTTCTGCTTCTGTTAGGTCCATACCATTTCTGTCCTTTATTGTGCCCATCTTTGTGTGAAATGTTCCCTTGGTATCTCTAATTTTCTTGAAGAGATCTCTAGTCTTTCCCATTCTATTGTTTTCCTCTATTTCTTTGCACTGATCACTGAGGAAGACTTTCTTATCTCTCCTTGCTATTCTTTGGAACTCTGCATTCAAATGGGTATATCTTTCCTTTTCTCCTTTGCTTTTGGCTTCTCTTCTTTTCACAGCTATTTGTAAGGCCTCCTCAGACAGCCATTTTGCTTTTTTCCATTTCTTTTTCTTGGAGATGGTCTTTCTCCCTGTCTCCTGTATGATGTCATGAACTTATGTCCATAGTTCATCAGGCACTCTGTCTATCAAATCTAGTCCCTTAAATCTATTTTTCACTTCCATTGTATAATCATTAGGGATTTGATATAGGTCATACCTGAATCGTCTAGTGGTTTTCCCTACTTTCTTCAATGTAAGTCTGAATTTGGCAATAAGGAGTTCTTGATCTGAGCCACAGTCAGCTCCCGGTCTTGTTTTTGCTAACTGTATAGAGCTTCTGCATCTTTGGCTGCAAAGAATATAATCAATTAGATTTCAGTGGAATTCCAGTTGAGCTATTTCAAATCTTAAAAGATGATGCTATGAAAGTGCTACACTCAATATGCCAGCAAATTTGGAAAACTCAGCAGTGGCCACAGGACTGGAAAAGGTCAATTTTCATTCCAATCCCTAAGAAAGGCAATGCCAAAGAACACTCAAACTACCGCACAATTGCACTCATCTCACATGCTAGCAAAGTAATGCTTAAAATTCTCCAAGCCAGGCTTCAACAGTATGTGAACCATGAACTTCCATATGTTCAACATGGTTTTAGAAAAGGCAGAGGAACCAGAGATCAAATTGCGAACATCCGCTGGATCATCGAAAAAGTAAGAGAGTTCCAGAAAAACATCTGCTTCTGCTTTATTGACTATGGCAAAGCCTTTGACTGTATGGATCACAATAAACTGTGGAAAATTCTGAAAGAGATAGGAATACCAGACCACCTGACCTGGTTCTTGAGAAATCTATATGCAGGTCAGTAAACAGCAATTGGAACTGGACATGGAACAACAGACTGGTTCCAAATTGGAAAAAGAGTACGTCAAGGCTGCATATTGTCACCCTGCTTATTTAACTTATATGCAGAGTACATCATGAGAAACGCTGGGCTGGAAGAAGCACAAGCTGGAATCAAGATTGCGGGAGAAATATCAATAACCTCAGATATGCAGATGACACCACCCTTATGGCAGAAAGTGAAGAGGAACTAAAAAGCTTCTTGATGAAAGTGAAAGAGGAGAGTGAAAAAGTTGACTTAAAGCTCAACATTCAGAAAACTAAGATCATGGCATCTAGTCCCATCACTTCATGGCAAATAGATGGAGAAACAGTGGACACAGTGGCTGACTTGATTTTCCGGGGCTCCAAAATCACTGCAGATGTTGACTGAGGCCATGAAATTAAAAGACACTTACTCCTTGGAAGAAAAGTTATGACCAACCTAGACAGTATATTAAAAAACAGAGACATTACTTTGCCAGCAAAGGTCTGTCTAGTCAAAGCTATGGTTTTTCCAGTAGTCATGTATGGATGTGAGAACTGGACTATAAAGAAAGCTGAGTGCTGAAGAATTGATACTTTTGAACAGTGATGTTGGAGAAGACTCTTGAGAGTCCCTTGGACTGCAAGGAGGTCCAACCTGTCCATCCTAAAGGAGATCAGTCCTGAATATTCATTGGAAGGACTGATGTTGAAGCTGAAACTCCAGTACTTTGGCCACCTGATGCAGAGAGCTGACTCATTTGGAAAGACCCTGATGCTAGGAAAGATTGAAGGCAGGAGGAGAAGGGGACGACAGAGGATGAGATGGTTGGATGGCATCACTGACTCAATGGACATGAGTTTGAGTAAACTCCGGGCGTTGGTGTTGGACAGGGTGGCCTGGTGTGCTGCAGTTCATGGGGTTGCAAAGAGTTGGACACGACTGAGCAACTGAACTGAACTGAACAAAAAAAATGCTTAAATATGCCAAGTAGCAGTCTTTTATCATTTGAGTAGGTGATCCAGCTTGCTAAAAATAAATTAGTTTATAAAGGGCTTTTTTTATTTATGAAAATGTGTAGTCTGACTTGCATGTACAGTTTTATTGCATGAGTAGTTTGTGCTGTTTTAGTGTTTAAAACGCCTGTTTTCCCTGATGTAATCAGGCACAAGTTTATTTTTCTCAGATTTAATGGGAAGTATATGTTGATCAGCAAATATACTACACTCCCCATCATTTATAACTTATCCTCAAAATGGCCCCAGGAAATAGATATTATTTTCATACCCATTTTATGGACGTGGGGACACACATATCTTTTTGAATTAGTGTTTTTGTTTTCATCTGGTAAATACCCAGAAGTGAAATTGCTAGATCATATGGCAAATATATTTTTAATTTTTGAGGAACCAACATAATGTTTTCCAATCTGCCAACAGTACACGAGGGTTCCCTTCTTTCCACATCCTTGTCAACACTTGTTATTTCTTGACTTTTTAAAAAAAGTGTATTTATTTATTTTTAATTATTGACTCTTCTGGATTTTTGTTGTTGAGTGGGCTTTTCTCTAGTTTTGGCAATGAGGGGGTACTCTCTAGTTGCGTTGGGTGGGCTTTTCATTGCAGTGGCTTCTCTTATTGCAGAGCACAGGTTCTAGGGCCCGAGGGCTTCAGTACTTGTAGCGCACATGCTCAGTAGTTGCGACTCCCAAGCTCCAAAGCACAGGCTCAGTAGTTGTGGTGCACAGGCTTAGTTGCTTCACAGCATGTGGGATCTTCCTGGATCAGGGATTGAACCTATGTTTCCTGCATTGGCAGGCAGATTCTTTACCACTGAGCCACCAGGGAAGGCCTGTTTCTTAACTTTTTGATGATAGCCATTCTGACAGGTGTGAGGTGTTATCTTCTGGTTTTAATTTGCATTTCTCTCACAGTTAGTGATGTTGAGAAGTTTTTCATGTGTCTGTTGGTCATCCATACGTCTTTGGAAAAATGTCTTTTCAGGTCCTCTGCCAACTTTTTAATGTGGTTGTTTATTTTAGTCTTTGATGTTTAGTTTTATGAGTTTTTTGGTATATTTTGGAAAGTAAACCCTTTTCAGATATATCATTTGCAGATATGTTCTTCCATCCAGTAAGTTCTCTTTTCATCCTGTTGATAGTTTTCTTCACTGTGAAAAAACACTTTAGTTTGATAAATTCTCATTTGTTTATTTTTGCCTTTATTTCCCTTACCTTAGGAGACATGTCTAGAAAGATATTACTAAGAGCAATGTGAAAGAGTGTACTGCCTATGTTTTCTTTTCAGAGTTTTATGACTTGGCATCTTACATTTGAGCCTTTAGACCATTTTGAGTTTACTTTTATATGTGTGTGAAAAAGTAGTCCAGTTTGATTCTTCTGCATATAGATGGTCCAGCTTTTCTTCTTTATCCTGTGATTTGATGACTATCTTTAGTATTAAGAAGGAGAAGCATATCCTCAAGCAGGATACATAGTTGCTATATAATCCTTGAAAGTGAAAGTGAAAATCACTCAGTCCAATTCTTTGTGACCCAATAGACTACATAGTCCATGGAGTTCTCTAGGCCAGAATTCTGCAGTGGGTAGACTTTCCCTTCTCCAGGGTATCTTCCCAACCCAGGGATCAAACCCAGGTCTCCCACATTGCAAACAGATTCTTTAGCAGCTGAGCCACAATAATCTTTAGTACAGTTTAAACTGAGTTGTTTTGTTGTTCAGCTCTGGGCTGAAAGGGGAAAAAATGTTTTATGTGATTAAGACTAAGGAATGTAGTGCCTGATGAACTATGGACATAAGTTCATGACATCATACAGGAGACAGGGAGAAAGACCATCTCCAAGAAAAAGAAATGGAAAAAAGCAAAATGGCTGTCTGAGGAGGCCTTACAAATACATATATATATATGTATTTGTTATTGTTGTTCAGTTGCTCAGTCGTGTGTACCTCCTTCACAACCCCATGGCTGTAGCCCACCAGGCTCCTCAGTCCATGAGATTTTCTGGGCAAGATTACTGGAATGGGCTGACATTTTCTCCTCCAGAGGAACTTCCTGACCCAGGGATTGTACCCATGTCTCCTGCATTGCAGGCAGTTTCTTTACTGCTGAACCACTGGGGAAGCCCATATATATGTGTGTTAGTTGCTCAGTCATGTCCAACTCTTTGTGACCCCATGACCTGTAGCCTGCCAGGCTTCTCTGTCCATGGAATTCTCCAGGCCAGAATACTGGAGTGGTTAGCCATTCCCTTTTCTGGGAGATCTTCCTGCCCCAGGGATTGAACCTAGGTTCAAGAATGAAGTGGAACCAGTGGAACCTAGGTTTCTTGAATTGCAGGCAATATGACTATATTGAATTTGATGATCTCTTAAATTTAATGCATTTTAAAAACTCTGCATTTTTACTTCCCTTCAATGTTTACTATTTTTAGTGTCATATTTTGCATCTTTTTCTTCTGTGTATCCCTTAACTACTTACTGTGACTATAGATGATTTTACTACTTTTGTCTTTTAACCTTCCTGCTAACTTTGTAAGTGGTTGATGTACATTACCCTTACTTTTTCTTTCATAAACTTCATATTTCTAGTTGTGGTATTTTATTTTCTGCTTTGAGAAGTTCCTTTAACATTTCTTATAAAGTCATTTTAGTGGTGCTGAATTCTTTTAGCTTTTACTTGTCTGTAAAACTCTTTATCTTTCCTTCAAATCTGAATGATATCTTTGCCAGGTGGGATATTCTTGGCTATAGGTTTTTCTTTTCATGACTTTGAATATATAGTGCCATTTCCTTCTGGCCTGCAGTGTTTGTACTTAAAAATCTTTTTATGGTCTTGTGGGAGTTCCTTTTTATGTAACTAGTTGCTTTTCTCTTGCTGCTTTTAAGATTCTCTGTTTATCTTTAATTTTGCCATTTAAGTTGTAATGTATCTTGGTGTGGACCTCTTTGGGTTCATCTCGTTTGGGATTTCCTCTTCTTTCTGGACCTAGATATGTTTCCTTTCCCAGGTTAGGAAAGTTTCCAGCTATTGATTCTTCAGATAAGTTGTCTGCCCCTTTCTCTCTCTCTCCTTCTAGGACCCTCTTTAAATTTATTCTGCTTAGGATTTGCTTAATCTCTTTAATATGTAGGTTTATGTCTCTTTCAAAATTTGGGAAGTTTTTAGCCACTATTTCCTTGAGTACTTTTTCAGTCTTGTCCTTTTTCTTCTCTTCTTCTAGGACTCTGATCACATTGAATGTTAGATATTGTGTTATATGCCCATAGGTTCCTGTGGCTTCTGTTTATTTTTTTAGTTTTCCTCTGTTGTTCAGTTGAGTAATTTCTATTGTTCTATCTTTAAGTTCACCAATTCTTTCCCTGTCACCTCTATTTTGCTGTTGAGCCTATTGACTGAGCTTTTAATTTTAGTTATTGTATTTTTTAGTGCCAAAATTTCCACTTGGTTTTTCTTAACATATTCTGTTTCTTTGAGGAGACTTTCTATTTCTTTTCTGAGACTTTCTTTTTTCTCATTTGTTTTAAGAGTTTTTGTAGTTGCTACAAAGCATTTTAGATCATGGTTGCTTTAAAAATTTTGTCAGATAATTCTAACATTTCTGTCATTTTGGTATTGACAGCTATTTCCTTTCTACATCCAATTTGAAATCTTCCTGATTCTTGGAATGACTGGTGATTTTTTTTTTATTGTAACCTGGTCAGTTTTGTATTATAAGACTGTGGATCTTATTTAAATCTTCGGTTCTAGTTATCTTTTTCTGACATTATTCTGACAGGGACAGGTGAGGGCACTGTCTTATTATTGTTAGGTGGTGACAGAAGTCCAGGTTCCCTACTCGGCCTCCATTGACACCCAGGGGACAGGTTCCTTGTTGCTGTTGGGTGGAGGAGAGAATTCTAGCTTCACACATGGTCTTTATTGACACTGTCATAGGGATGGTTTTGTAACCACTGGCCAATGGTAAAAGTCTTGACTCTCTGTTAGGCCTCATCTGACAATAACCTGTCAGAGAAGGGGAAGGGCACCCCATAACTTTCAGTGGAGGTAGAAGTACAACCTCCTCATGGGGTCTCCAGTGACACTGTGTGGGTAGGGGGTCATTACTTACCATCAGAAATGAAAGTTCTGGCCTTCTCTGACAGAATCCTGATTGGGATATTGTGGGGCCTTGTTATAGCCTTCCAAGAATGAAAGTCTAGTTTCCTTATCTCTATGGGGCATAATGGGGAGAGAGTCAGTTCTTAGGTAGGTTGATAAGAAGTCCAGGGTCCCTGAGGAGGAGAAGGGGGTCTGGGGCTCTCGAGGAGAAGATAGGGGTCTGGGGTTCTCAAGGAGAAGAAAAGGACAAACTTTTTTTTTTCTACATTCCTTAGTCTTAATCACATAAAACATTTTTTCCCCTTTCAGCCCAGAGCTGAACAACAAAACAACTCAGTTTAAACTGTACTAAAGATTATTGTGGCTCAGCTGCTAAAGAATCTGTTTGCAATGTGGGAGACCTGGGTTTGATCCCTGGGTTGGGAAGATACCCTGGAGAAGGGAAAGTCTACCCACTGCAGAATTCTGGCCTAGAGAACTCCATGGACTATGTAGTCTATTGGGTCACAAAGAATTGGACTGAGTGATTTTCACTTTCACTTTCAAGGATTATATAGCAACTATGTATCCTGCTTGAGGATATGCTTCTCCTTCTTAAAAACCTTCTGACTAATCCTGTTATCTTAAAATATATATTGTAGGAGTGGGTCTGGTAAGATCTTTCTATTGTTAGTTCTAATCATGTCATCTTAAAATGTAAATTGTGAGAGTGGCTCTAGTAAGACCTTTACAACTTTGAAACATTCTTTTGATTTTCTGTAATAACCAACTGAAAAAGTATATAGCTCCCTTGCTAAGACTGGTTGAGGGTGCACTTTCTGCCCCCTTCTGATGTCTAGGTCAGAAGCTTTCTCTGTCCTTTTTCACTGTAATAAAACTTCTGCCACACAAAAGCCCTGAGTGGTCAAACCTGGTCTCTGGTCCTGAAGCTAAATTTTCTTTGGAGATCACGAATCCGACACCGTTCACCATAAGCTGTCAATGGGACCACGGTTTTTTCTGTTATATTTGGCTGGAGTAGAGCAGTTGTTTAAAATTTTTCTTCCTTACTAAACTTCACCTTTCCTGATGAAAGAAAGCTTATGGTTGGGGTTTTTTTTTTGTTTGTTTGCTTCAGTTGGTGTTTCCAAGGTATCAGCTTCTTCATTTATGGCATATTTGAGGCAAAAAGAAAACCAAAGGAACTTACTACTGTGTTGTTCCTTGGGTTCCAAGTTTCCTAACCTGTCTGCTTTCTTCTCTGCATGTTTCAGAGTCTTCTTATGGTTGCTTCATATATAGTATGCAGTTGTCCAGGGAGTTATTTTCACTTAGAAGAACAGGGAAATGTACATCTACCCTACCTTCCTGGAAGCAGAAGTGGAAAATTGTACTTTTAAAAAGTTTCTCATAAATAGATGTTCTCACTTTCCTGGTATATGGACCCCTGAAATATCTCTCCTGGTGCTGTCTAAAACTTTTTGTTATATTGCCTGCAGTTTCACCAATTAGAATATCATTTCAGTTAATCAGGATTCTTCGGAAAAATTGAATTTATTTCTGATTAGCAGGTCACTGATTTTTCCAAACTGCATTGCCTAGGAGTTTTGATGGGGGATAGGGCAGAGAAGAAAAACTTCATGTGTTTTTATAGCATGGAACACTAATTCAGGGAGGGCACTTTGGTAAAGTGTCCTAGTGGGTAATTTAGAGCAGAGATAAAAGCTATGGGTACTCAGGGATCTAGGACAATACAAAGAAAATGCTGGGTGAAGGAAGGCAGATAGAAGGATATTAAAGGTAAACACCACTGGGTTTTGAAGTTTTGTTTGAGGCCAGTTCTGCCCCTAACAACAGTAATTATATTTTATTTTCTACCAAATGCCAGGCACTTTTGGTGTATTATCTTATTAAAGTTCACAATGGCACTGTGAGATAGGAATTATAATTCTCCTTTCACAGAGAAAGAAATGGAAGAAAAGAGTTTAGGTGATTTGCCCAGGGTCTCATAGATAATAGATGGAGGGGTCCAGATGCAAACCCAGATCTGTCTGACTCTAAAGCCCAGTTATTAACAACTGCATGTCTACTCCTTCCCTTCTTTCTTCCAGCAGAACATGAGGCATTTCCCTGACAGCACTTGGGTTCATGGAGATAGTAACCAAATGCAGGATGGTCGGTTTTGCAGGGCCATCTTAGGACCCCCTCAAATGTACAGCTTATTGTCTTTGTGGAAAACACATTCTAGATCCAAAGCATGCTAATGCTAAATTGCTTCAGTCATGTCCAACTCTTTGCAACACTATGGACTGTAGCCTGCCAAGTGCCTCTGTCCGTGGGATTTTCTAGGCAAAAAAACTGGAGGGTTTCCATGCCCTCCTCCAGAGGATTTTCCCAACCCAGGGAATCTAACCTGCATCTCTTACATTTGCTGCATTGGCAGGCGAGTTCTTTACCACTAGCACCACCTGTGAGGCCCCTAAGCACTAATTTGTAAATGACTTTTTGAGGAGACTAGTTCAAGATGGTGGACTTGAAGGACATGCACTCATATTCTCCTGCGAGAACACCAAAATTGCAACTACCTATTAAACAACCATTGGCAGGAGGATGCTGGAACACACCACAAAAAGATACCCCGATGTCCAAGGACAAAGGAGAAGCCGCAAAGAGATGGTAGGAGGAGTACAATCATGTTAAAATCAAATCCCATACTTCCCAGGTGGGCAACTCACAAACTGAAGAACAGTAATACCAAATAAGTTCTCACACTGTTGCAAAGGTTCTAGGCCCCACATGAGACTTCCCAACCTGAGGATCCAGCAAAGGAACTGGGAATCCCCAGGGAATCTGACTTTGAAGGCCAGCGGGATTTGATTATAGAACCTCCTGAGGACTGGAGGAAACAGAGACTCCACTCTTGGAACACACAAACAAAATCTTCTGAACACCAGGACCCAGGGGAAAGGGACAGTGACCCCACAGAAAACTGAGCCAGACCTACTGTGAGTGTTTGATTTGAGGGTCTCCTGTGGAGGCGTGGGTCAGTAGCGGCCTGCTGCAGGGATGGAGGCACTGGCAGCAGCAGTCCTGGGAGATGAGTCTTGGCGTAAGTCCTCTCGGAGGTCTTACCAATAGCCCTACCATAAAGCCTGTAGGGCTTCCCTGGTGGCTCAGAGGGTAAAGCGTCTGTCTGCAATGTGGGAGACCCGGGTTCAATCCCCGGGTTGGGAAGATCCCCTGGAGAAGGAAATGGCAAGTCACTCTAGTACTCTTGCCTGAAAAATTACATGGATGGAGGAGCCTGGTAAGCAAGCTACAGTCCAAGGGATTGCAAAGAGTCACACACAACTGAGCAACTTCACTTCAAAGCCTGTAGACTCCTTGACTGGGTCACCTCAGGCCAAACAACTAACAGAAGCAGACAATTGGA
Organism: Muntiacus reevesi; assembly: GCF_963930625.1. Classification (NCBI taxonomy): domain Eukaryota; kingdom Metazoa; phylum Chordata; class Mammalia; order Artiodactyla; family Cervidae; genus Muntiacus; species Muntiacus reevesi. The sequence goes on along the minus strand of NC_089271.1, from coordinate 115,070,597 downwards.
TTAAAGATTTACTGAGCAAGGCTCTGCCCGCCAGAGCAAGACCCAGTTTTCCCCACAGCCAGTCCCTCCCATCAGGAAGCTTGCACAAGCCACTTATCTTCATCTACCAGAGGGCAGACAGAAGAAGAAAGAACAATCCTGTAGCCTCAAGAACCACAATCACAGAAGGCTAACCAAAATGAAAAGAAATAGGATGATGTTCCAGATGAAGGAACCAGATACCTCTCCAGAAAAACAACTAAATGAAGTGGAGGTAAGCAACCTTCCAGAAAAAGAATTCAAAATAATAATAGCGAAGATGATCCAGGACCTTGGAAAAAGAATGGAGGCAAAGATTGTGAAGATGCAAGAAATGTTTACCAAAGACCTAGAAGAATTAAAGAATAAATTAACAGGGATGAACAATACACTAGAAGGAATCTGTAGCAGAATAACTGAGGCAGAAGAATGGTTAAGTGACATGGAACACAGAATGGTGATCACTGTCACAGAACAGCATATAGAAAAAAGAATGAAAAGAAATGAAGATAACCTAAAGACCTCTAGAACAACATTAAATGCACCAACATTCACATTATAGTGGTCCCAGAAGGAGAAGAGAGAGAGAAAGGCTTGAGAAAATATTTGAAGAGATAATAGCTGAAAACTTCCCTAACGTGGGAAAGGAAACAGTCAACCAAGTCCAGGAAGCACATAGTGTTCCAGGAAGGATAACCCAAGGAGGAACACACCGAGACACATAGTAATGACACTGACAAAAATTAAAGTGAAAGTGACGTCGCTCAGTCGTGTCTGAATCTTTGCAACCCCATGGACTGCAGCCTACCAGGCTCCTCCGTACGTGGGATTTTCCAGGCAAGAGTGCTGGAGTGGGCTTCCATTTCCTTCTCCAGGGGATCTTCCCGACCCAGGGATAAACCCAGGTCTCCTGCATTGCAGACAGATGCTTTACCGTCTGAGACAAAAATTAAAGACAAAGATAAAATATTAAAAGCAACAAGGGAAAAAAGACAAGTAACATACAAAGGAAATCGCATAAGGTTATCGCTGATTTCTTAACAGAAACTCTACAAGCCAGAAGGGAATGGCACGATATATTCCAAGTGATGAAAGGGAAGAACCTACAACCAAGGATAACTCTACCCAGCAAGACTCTCATTCAGATTTGATGCAGAAATCAAAAGCTTTACAGACAAGCAGGAGTTAAGAGAATTCAGCATCACTAAACCAGTTTTATAACAAATGCTAAAGGAACTTCTCTAGGCAGGAAACACAAGAGAAGGGAAAGGCTTACAAAAAATAAACCCAAAGCAATGAAGAAAATGGTAATAGGATCATACATATCAATAATTACCTTAAATGCAAATGGATTAAATGTACCAGTCAAAAGACATGGACTGGCTAGATGGATACAAAAACAAGATCCATATATATGTTGTCCACAAGAGACCCACCTCAGGCCTAGGGACACTTACAGACTGAAAGTAAGGGGATGGAAGAAGGTATTCCATGCAGATGGAATTCATGAGAAAGCTGGAGTAGCAATACTCATTTAAATGACCTTGTGAAACAGAACTCATTTATAATGCTGGAGCAGTTTATATTTTTCAATCACATATAAGTACTTTTGTCTCTTTCTCTCAAGGCTGCATTTTCATGTAACTTAAAGAGACTATCTGGTTAGCAATCTTTTTATTTCTCTTTCAGGTAATAACCCAATATTTTCCTTCAGGCTCATCTAAACTCTGATGACTATTGTTATCATTTCTAAGATATTTCTTTTGGTCACGAAATATTTTTGTCTATATTCTGCCATGTGATCTAATAATGGAAGTAATTGATTCAATAATCACAATAGCATGGACCTCAGGGGACCATTTAAATGTGGCCTGTGCTGACGTGGCTGAGGCCTCATTGGAGCTAGGATCATAAGAGATTGTGTTTTTCATTTCCAAAGACAAAAGTATACTTTTCCCCCTTGGTATTATATTTAAGAGTCTCCCGATACTTATATACACTGGGCAGATGGGAAACCAGGCAATAGCAATGCAAGTGGGCAAAGGAACAAAATCCTATCAAAATCTGATGAGTTGTGTTTTTATTCCAGTTCTGATAAAAAAAACACCCAGTAATATTGAAGCTTTATCAAAAGGGCTATATAAATGTAAATTCAAGGGCTTTCATTCTGTGAGCAAAGGTCACTCATGAGTGCAGTGTAGACAGACAGAGGTCAAGGTCTCTAACAGCACTCAGGTTTGCCTGAGATGGAAATCCAAGCTCTATGGTTTTACTTCATATCTAGAGAATTTCTTATGGTCACATTTGTCCTGAATAGAGTTCTGGGGTTACTTTGGACAGTTTTATAGTTACAAAAAATAACTAAAATTGTTACCAACCTGTTGTCTTTTAGAGAAAGTTGGAAAAGTTCAGAGCAGGATGGAGAAGGGTGGAGAGTAGAGGATGAATCTGGAGAGGCAAACAAGATATCCAGCACAAGATTATTTTTTCTAATCTTTTGGACCATGAGGTTATGGCCTTATGTACAATATCACCATTAACATGTGGTGATATGTGCAATATCACCATAAACATCTTAGTAATCATTTTTTTTCCTGAATCTCTCTTCACACACATACATACTATAAATACATATGCATATGTAGATTTAAACATACATTTAATATATTATATATAGAAATATCTTCCCATACATTAAAATAAATATCCCCATGCCCATATAATGATATACAAACACATATGCATGCAAAATTTTCTTGGTTATTACTTGAAAAAAGTAGAATCATGAACAGAGTTCTTGTTTTTTTCACTCTTCAATATCCTATGGAAATCCCTTCAAGTCCACTGGTATAGCTGTTATCCTCTCTCTTTCTCCCTCTCTGATGTCTGCATAGTATTTCATGGTATAGATGTATATATACCTAAATTTATTCTATCACTTCCCAATTGACAGACATCAATTTGTTTAAAAAATTTGCCACTGAGACCAGCATTGCAATAAACATCCTTGCATGTATATCATTATGTACTGGTGCTTTTAATCCACATTATCTTCTGAGAAGTGATTGCTCAGTAGACGGGCACATATATTTTACATTTTATAGCCATTGCCAGATTGTTTTATCAAAAGGCCATAATGGTTTTTCAACTAACACATAGAAGAAATAGATGTTGCTACACTATGTTGCCAGTCTGATGAACATATTGTGCTATGTCAGCATTACATTATTTCTCACTTCTCTAAGAGTGAGTTTGAACATCTTTTCATATGTTCATTGGCCCTTTGGATTAGCTGTTATCTAAACTGACTGTCCATATATTTTTCTAATGTTATGTGGAATTGTGTGCCTTGTTCCTTTCAGTTTTCAGAAGCTTCTTTTAAATGATGTCATGAACTCATTTGTCATCCTTGTTGCAGATATTTTCTAAATCTGTGATTTATCTACAATATGTACCTTGTTCTATATTGGGGTAAGCATATGTGTCAACACTCTTAAATTGGTATCTGTACTCTTTGCATTTGATAGCATGTTTGTAGGCTGTTTTTCTTTAAGGGGACATTCTGATTGATTTGCATTAGGATTTTCTGATCCAGAGGAAGCTTTCTCTAAAAGCATACATTTTGCACTAACATTTCCAAGTCCCTCGTCCTTTGCAATCTAATTCACTGCATTAGTTGAGAACAGGTTTGCCTAAATGTGAGACACTCAAAATAATGTGAGCTTAAGCATAAAGGTCTGAGCTGCCTTGATGACCTTGCTCTGGTGGGTCTGTCTATGGCCCAGGCTCCTTAATTATTTATTTATTTTTTTGCTTAGCTTTCCCAGAGATGCTGTCATCATGCTTATGACCGGGTTTCCATTCCTGCCAGCGAGAAGGGAAGAGGTGCTCCTTCTCTTTAAGGGCACACATTTGTTGCACAAATCACTTCTGTTCATGTCCAGTGAGTCATGACCTTATCACGTAGCCTCACTTAACTGCAAATTGGGATGGGAAATGTAGTTTTTATGCTGACTGGCTATGTACTCAGGTAAAAATTGAACATTCTATTACTATAGAAACAGGGAACTAGCAGTTTCTGCACATTCATGAAGCACTACTTTAGAATTCCTTCACATCTAGAAATCTTAGAAACACTCCTCACAACAATCCTCTACAACTTCCTGCTTCTTCAACTCTCTGTTGTAGCACCTCCTCTCTCTTTTACATTATTGATAACTGAGAGTTTTAGGGAAAATATAAAGGGACTATGTTAGCAAATACACTTCTTAAAAACCTTTGTTATAAAAAAAATCTCTAAAATATGCAGAAGTATATTAAATGGTATAATAAACTCCTATATACCTGTCATCCAGCTTCAACAATTATCAACTCATGTCCAGCCTTGTTTCACATATAACTTATTTATTCACTTTGAGATTATTTTGAAGTAAATACCATGTATCACATCATTTCGTGCAAATACAGTAATCTTCAATCTTGTTTTTCTTTAAAAGCAACAGACTTATGAACCGCAATGGAGAAAGCTAAAATGTTAAATTTGGATAAATTTGGACTATCATCCACCCATAGCGACCAATAAATACACTTAAGTCAATCTTTATTAAAACCCTACTCTTCACCTGGCTGACTCCTGCTCTTTCTTGGGTCTAGGTAAATGTTACCCTGTCTTATTCTCTTTCATAGGACACTGTTCTTTTCCTTTGTAGCACTTATCACAGTTTAGAATTGCTTTGTTTACCTGTGTGTCACTTCCATCAGAATATAGGCTCCACGAGGCTAAGGACTACCATAATGGCTGGCAGAAATGAGGGCTTGAATATGTGCTTTTTGAGAGGCGGAAAGGAGGGAAGGGGGAAAGAAAGGAGGAAGGAAGGAAGGAAAGACTCACTGCAGGTTCTTTATTACTTGTAGGATGGAGTGAGACTGTAGAGATTACTATAATGTGGAGCCTGTCTGTCAAGGACTACCAGCTCAGTAAAGAAGAGTCATACAAGCAACTCTAGCACTCATTTATTTAGCCATTAGCTGAATATCTACAGTACATCTATTAAGGGAAAGGGCCTGTGCTAGAAAGGCAGACTATGATAGTTGCTGAAACATATATAGACAGGGTGATGGAGAGGGAAATTTTATCTGAGAGAGGCAGGATTCGAGCAGGGCTTCGAAGAAGGAGTAGGAAGGACGTTGACATGGGAAAGGCAATTTAGGCAAAGAGGATAGAAAGAACAAAGGCCAAGAAGTTGGAAAGATCGGGACCTATAGACTCTTATGATATGCAGGCACTAGTGTCAACTTGTGATTTTATACCCAATTTCAAAAAGATGGATAATGGGAAACCACAGTAGGAGCTGCTGCCCTGGAATTACAACTTTTTAAAATGAAGATTTCAGAAATGAAGAACATCTAACAACTTTTTTTCTTTTTTTTTTTTACTGAGCATGATTTCTTCATTCTTGCATAAAACAGACACTTCTTAATTTGGATAATGGTTATGATAATAACATAATACCTCAGGGGTGAATCATGGGAAATCAACGTATATCCAGCCTTCACCAGGATTTGCATCCTTGGCCAATACTTCTGTTCCCATGAGTGGTGGATTAAAGATGGTCAAAAATTCTTTGCTATTTCTCCTATCAAAAGGCAGAGGCCAATCCTCCCCCGCCCTCCCCAACCCCGCTTGAATCTGGGCTGGTCCAGGTAATGTTCTGGGACTTTTGCTTCTAAGTTATAAAAAACCTTCCAGCTTCCACCTGGGTTTCTTGGAACCCAGCACTCTGCTGTGAAGACCAAGAAGGCCTGTGGAAATGTCCATGAGAAAAAGAAATAAGACTCCTGACAAACAACCCTAGCTGGTAACCCACATGGCAGCTACTACCACTTTGCCAGCCTTATGGATGTGTCATTTTGAAGGTGTATCCTTCAGCCCCAGTTGGGCTGTCTCAGCTAGTACCACATGGAGCAGTAACAAGCCATCCCTACTGGGCCCTGCACAAACTGCAGAATCATAAGAAAAAGAAATGATTACATTAAGTCACTAAGGAAGTGTGTAGTTTGTTAGTTCTGTGTGTAAGCAGTTCTGCTCCAATTCTGATATGGTGTGTAAGTCTCTAGTATTGTTTTGTAAATTACAAAAGCAATGTAAATTTCCTGCTGTAAAATTAAGAATATAGATAAAAAAGTCACCCATCAGCCCATCACCTACAGATTTTGCTGTTGTTCACTCACTAAATTGTGTCTGACCCTTTGTAACCCCATGGACTGAAGCAGCATCAGCTTCCTGTGTCCTTCACTATCTCCCAGAGTTTGCTCAAATTCATGTCAGTTGAGTCAGTGATGTTATCCAACTGTCTCATTATCTGTCACCTGCTTCTTCTCCTTCCCTCAGTCTTTCCCAGCATAAGGATCTCTTTTATTGAGTTGGTTTTTCACATCAGGTGGCCAAGGCATTTGTGCTTCAGCTTCAGGATCAGTCCTTCCAATGAACATTCAGAGTTGATTTCCTTTAGGATTGACTGATTTGATCTCATTGCTGTCCAGAGGGACTCTCAAGAGTCTTCTCCAGCACCACGATTCAAAAGCATCAAGTTTGTGGCGCTCAGCCTTCTTTATGGTCCAATTCTCACATCTGTACATGACTACTGTAAAAGCCGTATCTTTGACTATTTGGACCTTCGTTGGCAAAGTGATGTCTTTGCTTTTTAATACACTGTCGAGGTTTGTCATAGCATTTCTTCCAAGCACTGCTTCCAAGGAGCAGCATCTTTTAATTTCATAGCTGCAGTCACTGTCTGCAGTGATTTTGGAGGCCAAGAAAATAAAAACCTTTCACTGCTTCCATTTTTGCCCCTTCTATTTGTCATGAAGTGATGGTACAGGATGGCATCATCTTCATTTTTTTCATGTTGAGTTTCAAGCCAACTTTTTCACTCTCTTCTTTCACCCTCATCAAGAGACTCTAATTCCTCTTCACTTTCTGCCATCAGAGTGGTATTGTTTGCATGTCTGAGGTTGTTGATATTTCTCCTGGCAGTCTTGATTCTAGCTTGTGATTAACCCAACCCACCATTTTGCATATAAGTTAAATAAGTAGGTTGACAATATACGCCTTGTTGCTCCTTTCTCAATCTGGAACTAGTGAGTTGTTTCATGTCTGGTTCTAACTATTGCTTCTTGACCATATACAAGTTTCTCAGGAGACAGGTAAGGTGGTCTGGTATTCCCATCTCTTTAAGAGTTTTACATAGTTTGTTGTAATCCACATAGTCAAAGGCCTTAGTGTAGTCAATTAAGCAGAATTAAATGTTTTTCTGTAACTTCCTTGCTTCTCCTCTGCCTTTTCTAAATCTAGCCTGTACTTCTGGAAATTCTAAGTTCACATACTGCTGAAGGCTAGCTTGAAGGATTTTGAGCATAACCTTGTTAGCATGTGAAATGAGTGCAATTGTATGGTAGTTTGAACATTCTTTAGTATTGCCCTTCTTTGGGATTAGAATGGAAACTGACTTTTAAGAGTCCTGTGGCCACTGCTGAGTTTTCCAAATTTGCTGACATATTGAGTGTAGCACTTTAACAGATTCATCCTTTAGGATTTTAAATAGCTCAGCTGGAATTCCGTCACCTTCACAAGTTTTGTTTGTAGTAATGCTTCCTAAGGCCCACTTGACTTCACACTCCAGGATATCTGGCTCTAGGTGAGTGACCACACCATTGTGGTTATCCAGGTCATTAAGACCTTTTTTGTATAGTTCTTCCGTGTATTCTTGCTACCTCTTCTTAATATCTCTCCTTCTGTTAGGTCCTTACTGGTCTGTCCTTTATTGTGCCCATCCTTATATGAAATGTTCCCTTTGTATCTCCAATTTTCTTGAAGAGATTTCTAGTTGCCCATTCTATAGTTTTCCTCTATTTCTTTGCACTGTTCATTAAAGAAAGCCTTCTTATCTCTCCTTGCTATTCTCTGGAACTCTGCATTTAGTTGAGTATATCTTTCCCTTTCTCACTTGCCTTTCACTTCTTTTCTTTCATCAGCTATTTGTAAAGCCTCCTTAGATAACCACTTTGTCTTCTTGCATTTCTTTTTCTTGGGGGTAATTTTGGTTACTGCCTCATGTACAATGTTATGAATTTCCATACATAGTTCCTCAAGCACTCTGTCTACCAGATCTAATGCTTGAATCTATTTTTCACCTTCATTGTATAATCATAAGGAATTTGATTTAGGTCATACCTGAATGGCATAGAAGTTTTCCCTACTTTCTTCAATTTAAGCCTGAATTTTGCAATAAGGGGCTCATGATCTGAGCCACAGTCAGCTTCTGGTCTTGTTTTTGCTGACTGTATAGAGCTTCTCAAGGCTTGCCAGGTGGCACTAGTGGTAAAGATCTTGCCTGTCAGTGCAAGAGATGTAAGATTTGTCAGTTGATCACTGGGTTGGGAGGATCCCATGAAGAGGGAGAGTCCCATGGCCAGAGGAGCCTGGTGGGCTATGGTTCATAGCCTTGAAAACATCAGATACGACTGAAGCAATTTTGCACACACATGCACACACATGGAGCTTCTTCACCTTTGTCTGCAAAGAACATAATCAATCTGATTTAGGTATTGACCATCTGGTCGTGTCCATGTGAACAGTCATCTCTTGTGTTGGAGAAGGGTGTTTGCTATGACCAGCGTGTTCTCTTGACAAAACTCTCTTTGCCTTTGCTCTGCTTCATTTTGTACTCCAAGGCCAAACTTGCCTGTTAATCAGAGTATCTCTTGACTTCCTAATTTGTAATCCAATCCCCTATTATGAAAAGGACTTTTTTTGTTTTAGCTCTAGAAGGTGTTGTAGGTCTTTGTAGAACCACTCAACTTTAGCTTCTTTTGTATTAGGAGTTGGGGCATATACTTGCATTACTGTGATGTTGAATGGTTTACCTTGGAAACGAACAGAGATCATTCTGTCATTTTTGAGGTTGCACCCAAGTACCGCATTTCAGACTCTTTTGTTGACTATGAGGGCTACTTCATTTCTTCTAAGAGATTCTCGCCCACAGTAGTAGATATGATGATCATCTGAATTTAGTTAGCCCATTCTTTCCATTTTAGTTCGCTGATTCCTAAGATGTCAATGTTCATTTTTGCCATCTCCTACTTGACCATGTCCAATTTACCTTGATTCATGAAGCTAACATCCAGGTTCCTATGTAGTAATGTTCTTTACAGTATTGGACTTTACTTTTACCACCAGACACATCCACAACTGAGCATTGTTTACACTTTGGCCTGGCTGCTTCGTTCTTTCTGGAGCTATTAGTAATTGTCCTCCACTCTTCCCCAGTAGCATATTGGACACCTTCTGACCTGGAGGGCTCATATTCTGATGTCATATCTTTTCACCCTTTCATACTGTTTATGGAGTTCTTGAGACAAGAATAGTGGAGTGGTTTGCCATTTCCTCCTCCAGTGGACCACATTTTGTCAGAACTGTCCATTATGACCTGCCCATCTTGGGTGGCCCTGCAAAACATGGCTCATAGCTTCATTGAATTATGCAAGCCCCTTTGCCATGACAAGGCTGTGATCCATGGAGGGTCACCTACAGATAGCCACCATTAATATCTTGGTGCTTGACATTCCAGATATCTTCCTATAGATATATTTGCACATTTATTTTTTTAAAAAGGAGCATAACATACTTGCTGCTTTGAAACCTGACATTTTCAATGAACAATTTATCCACAATATCTTCAACTACCAATAAATATAAACCTATAGTCTTGTTATTAAGGACCATACTATTCCATCTCATGGAAATAAAAAATTTAATGATGCTTTCTATTGGGCATATGGTTTCCTTGCATTTTTCATTCTTATATATGATGCCTCAATGAATAGACACTTGAAGCTAAATCTTTGCATGCATTTGTTTTCTTTAAGATCATTCAAAGAAGTTGATCATTGAGTCAATGAACATATACATTTTAAGGCTCTTGATCCAAATTGCCAAGTTGCCTAGGTCCCTGTTTTATATGAAGTGTACAGGTCTTCTATTGGAATGTGCAACCAAATGAAGAAAAAGATTGAAACCAGAACCCTTTTGATAAGTGTCAAAATGAAGTATGTATTGACATGAATGGATGAAATTCTAATTGAATCCAAATCTTCTGTATCGAATCAACAGAGTCTGTATTGCACCTTTCAGACTTAATGTGGTTGCATGACTGACCACCTGAATGATGATCCAGAGAGAGCAGGGTGATACCAAGTCTGGGATAAAAGAGAGATTATATGCAGAGAAAAACATGCTGTTAGGCTGAGTGGCCAAGGTGCATATCAAATTGAAATCATGTTCAGACTGATATCATGTGTACCTCATGAGGAGACTATGAACAAAAACTAAGGCCAGTGTCCCCTGGGAGAATCTGAGATTCAAGAGAAGAGGGAGGTGAGAGTAGCAGGTAAGGCCCTGACATGAAAGTGAGACAAAAGAAGAGCCTGAGAAAGTGTGAAGTAGGCTTCTCATTCCAGACACCCTGCATCCCTCCATCTTCAAGGGAACTTGGGCTCTTGACCACTGCCAGCCTCATGGCATATGGCAGCTCTGAACTCTGAAGGTTAGCACAAGGTCTAAGAAGGCTCATGCTAGAATGTACATGGGCGTGCACATGGTTGAAACCTCTCCTCAGTTTGTAAATCAAGATTCTTTGTTGATGATTTTGTACAAGTCCCAAGACTTCATGAGAAAGAGCACATTTGCTTTGCCTTTCAACAGCAGGATAACCTGCATGGTAAACTGTTAAACCCATAGGACTGTGACAGAGTCACATTTTGTTGTGACTAGATTTTCTTCTAGCTGAAGTCCTCCATCTACTGCAAACCAAGAGAATTGCAGCTTTTCAAGGGCAGTGGGACTAGGGTACCATTGAATTCTCTTCCAGCCTCCAGATTTTATGAGTCTGTGGACATATCTGCATATGATTTGATCATAAATGGACAACATCTGGCAAAAATCCAGGGCTTTTCCATGGCATTGATAGAACTCTAGTGTAAGCATATGGGTGTCTGTCCATTGTCAGGAGAGGAAAGGGCTTCTCTTTGAGGCTGGAAAGCAGACAAGCAAAACTGAGAAATGAAGGAGTTAAGAGGAAAAGGAATACTTGAAAGTTGGAGGTGGGGCTTAGTGGGGAAAAGAGCCTTTGCCTCCCAGAAAAATGAGCTTAGTAATAGGGGATTTGGGAGTTAGGGAAGCAGTCTGGCTCACAGCTGGAATGACAGGTGACCTCTATGTGGCCCCTCCCAGATGCCACAGAGAGATGATCCATTGAAGAGTTGAAGTAAGAAAGTCAGGAGAGCATGCAGCAGAGGCAGTAAAGCCTGAGTGGAAGCACTCTTGGCTGTAAGAAAAGGAACTTGGCAGCGTGGGGGAAGAGGAGCTTGCCAGCTTCATCTACCAAGTACTGAACAAATGTTGTTAAATATTGCTTGCTGTGAATTAAACTTCTCAATATGACTCTGTGCCAAGAATGTTCAACAAGACATAGTACACAGGCAAAGACTATTATTTGATTTAGTGTAATAAATATGCCCAAGTATAAAACACACTAAAGTAGAGTATTCATAAATTTCTTACTCTAGGTGTTACATGGTAGTCAAAGACAGTCAAAGGAGAGTGGATGTGTGTGTTGCTTCTCAAGAGAGTTGGAGGTATAGGTTAGAGGCTACAGTTGGAGGTATAGGTTAGAGGCTACAGTTAAGAAAGAGAAGTCAGAAATCTTTCTCAGCAGCATTAATTCAGTAACGTTTATTGAATACCTACTGTACATCAGACAGTGCCCTGGGCCCCATATTCACATAGATTAATAAGAGCTGGAGTTTGGCCCTGAAGGTATGCATAGTCAGTGGGTGAGAGGAGGGCAGTACAGTGTTATAAATACTGATAGAGGTTAGCTCAGAGGCTGTGGGGAGTTAATCCACTCTGAGATGATGGAGTAAGAGAATTCTCTCGGATGGTAGGGGTTAATAAAAAGCTTTTGATGAAGAGGTTATATAACCCAGTGGAAGGCTGAAAAACATGTGTGGTTGCTCAGTCGTATTCAATTCTTTGCGACCCCATGGAGTCATATCCAATTCTTTGCGACCCCATGGAGGAACCCACCAGGCTCCTCTGTCCATGGGATTTCACAGGCAAGAATACGGGAGTGGGTTGCAATTTCCTGCTCCAGGGGATCTTCCCAACCCACAAATCAAACCTGCTTCTCCTGGGGCGTCTCCGTCCCCTGCATTGTAAGCAGATTCTTTACCACTGGGCCATCAGAGCTGGGGTGGTGCGGCGAGTCGGGGGGGGGGGGGGGGGGGCGCGGAATGTTAACTGAACCAGCCACTAGGGGACGTGTGAGTCAGAGTCTGTAACTCAGAATGGCGGAAAGGGGAATGTTGTTCATGGCTTCTGGTAGCAGAGAGGAGATGGTTCCCCATACATGGGAAACTGAAGAGAAAAGGAGAGTTCTTCCGCTTCATCTCTCCATTAGAACCAATTTTACAGGCAGGTTGACAGGTATTTGGTAATTCAGGGGAAATGCTGAGGGGGTTCTTGAGGTGAGGGTTCTCACCAGTGTGGGTCCCAGTGGAGTTAGGATAGGAATACATGGCTGGAGATGTTAGTGAGATGGGAAACCTGATAGCGTGACGCTGGCAGCAGGACATGTGACAGGGACCACAAGAAGACTCCTGCTTCTCTAGGAACCAGAGAACATGTAAGAGATCAAGGTGATGAGGGGAGTTTCAGCTTCCATGTGTAATCTAATTTTTGTTAAAGTAACCCCATTTTCAAAATTGTTTAATCAAATTTTATTGAAAATTATATATAATAATATAACATCTTCCATTTCATGGCATTCTAAGATTTTTTTTTTCATTTCATCCTTGAAACAACTTTGTGTGTTACTTTTATCAGGTTCATTTATAAATGAGGAAAAATAAAATCCAGTGGGCTAAGTTACTTCTTTAATGTCACATGTAACAAGTGACAAAGGTCAAGTGTAGAACCCTATATTGTGATCCCAATTTTATTCCTTTCTCAATAATCTCATAGCCCAGGTTCTATGTCAAAAAAAGTCGTTTGCACTTTATGAAGGTGAACAGTTTAAAATGATACAAAACAAGCTCAACCCTTTACTGTGAAAGGAAAACATTAAACAATATTTTTTTCAAACTATTAGCTGGTGGTTTGAAGTAACCCCATTTTATATCATCCTGTAGCTCCAATTTCTCCTGGCCTCTCAAGTGCATGAGCACTAGTGGGTTGTATTAACAGAGATAATTTAAATGTCTCTGACTGCTGCCTCCATCTACCTACTGCTATACCCCAAGTCTCTGGCCCCATCAAGTCTAGATTCAGGGATTCCCAAGGAGACTCACATGTACTCATATGCAGGCTTCTCATGGTGTTTCACTTTAGGCTCCAGGGTGGTCTTCTGTTGAACTTGTGTTAAGAGTGTTCTTAAGAAGAGAGGATATTTTATTTAATGTTGTGTGTGATAATGGTACTGTAATTTTGTTTTAAAAATGAGTCTGTATGCTGAAATATTTATAGATGAGGTTATCTGATGTACAGAATCTACTTTGAAATAAGTTAAGAGAGTGAGGTGTATATAGGTATAGATAAAATAAGATTGGCTAGTTGATAATGGTTAAAGGTGATGATAGATACATAAAGGTTTATTATACTATTCTGCTTCTCCCTATCTCCATCTCTGTCTCTCTCTCTGTCTCTGTCTCTGTCTCTGTCTGTCTGTCTGTCTCTCTCTCTATATATATATATGTATATATATATATATATATAATCCTTTGGAATAAAAAGAGGAGTGCTGTCATGTGAGTTGATCAGAGTAACGTATTTTCCTATATAGCTTGTTGGACCAAGTAAATCAAGATTTCCCACTTCCTCTGCCCAACAGTAGCCTGCACTCTGTTGAAGAAGTTATTTAATACAAGAGTTACATCAAAGTCACCCTTACAAAAGTGAGGAATAAGTTACATATATCAGAAGATGGGAAGAGCAGAAGGATTCTGGAGTAAGAACTTAGCAAACTAAGTCTCCAGGATCTGCCTTAAATAAGAGGAAATAACCACCCCAAGAGTCTATTGATAAAGTATCCAGATGTGATCTTCCCTAAGAGCTGAAGTCTGTGACAAGGAAAATTTCATTGATCTAGTGAAATGTTAAATGTTTGGGTGCCAAACCACTGTGATAGCAAATACAGCATAATGGCAGTTTTATTTCCTGTGTGTACTGACAAGCCACTCCGGGTAAACATAAGGGCTGTGTTGGAGTCACATATTTGGCTCTCATTACTAAATGCTAGTGAGCAGGTGAAGCGCTTGATGCATCATCCTGTGAATGTTGCAGTCAGCTGCCATGCTCGGGGCCAAATCTTGCCTAGCTTGCTCTAACACAGGTGGTGGTACCTCTCCTGGTATCTTAAGTGGGGCAGGAATGCCCCAAGCAGAGTATCAAGTAATTCCTTGGATGTGGTTTCATGACCACTGAGAGTTAAGATTGCAGCTGGGCACATCGTTAGTGTGATTTGTTCGTCCAGTTCCCAAGAACAGCTGTGTGGGAGTGTTGGCATGGTGAAGGTGTGGCTGGATTCTGAAGCAACATCTGTGACAAGAAAATAAATGTCTAAAAATGCCAGATGGTTGGTAGAGAGCCTCCTTGTTTCTCTGGACCTGTGATGAAGGCTGCTTGGTTCTCCTCTGTGCTCCCTCCATTGCTGCCCTGGTTGATCTCCCATCACATTTGAAACCTTCAAAGGGTAGTTTCCTGCATGTTTAGTAGTTGTAAGTAAAGAGGGTTTGCCTAGCCAGAGTCTCCGGTGGACTGGAATTTACAAAACTACTGGTTACAAATCAGGACCATGGAAAGGGCATCTGCACTCCAAACTGCCAGACTGATCTTCCATATAGCTTCTTCCCTGGTCAGATTCCTTACAATAGCTGTGAAGCAAAATCTATTTGACATCTCAGTCAAGTCACACCTGCATATTAGAGTACAGTTTTACCTCTACATAGTGGTTTTACAGAGGAAATATTCTGAGTGTCTACCCATCATCCACAACAATAACCAGTAAAATTTAAAACAGAAGATCATCAGAAGAGGAATAATTTGGCAGAAGGTCCTGGTTGTAAGATCCTCTCACTCGAGTGCCTGATTTCCCGGCTGTCTTGCTCCATTAGACAAGGTTGTGCAAGGAGGAACAGTCTTGTCACGCTCTCCTAAGGCGGCAGACTGCTGGTGCAAGGGGAGAGTGAGAAGTTTCCACAAGAAGCTGATAAGGAAAAAAGTCAGGACACAGAACCCTACACCTGAGAAAAGAATTTGGAACAGAGAAAATTACTTCTCTTGGTTTCTTTCACTTGCTTGGGAGCTGCACAACCTTGTAAGGAAACTGTCAAAGATGAGTGATCTTATGTGGGCTACAATCAATTAGATATGAAGTTGTTTCTTTGGAGTTCTAATGCCAACACCAGAGACCCACCTATAATCACTTCCTCTGGGCTCCTACAGCACTCTGCACTCTCATTACACACTCATTATCTGGTGTGGTGATGATTTATTTGTCTTCATTTCTGTTTGCTAGCCAGACTGTACCCTCCAGGCAGATGCATTATCTAATTAATTTCTGTATCCCCAGCACTTAACACCGAGACTGAAATAGGGTAATAATTCATTAAATGTTTTCCAATGAATGGATGGATGCATGAATGGATGAAATGAAATAAAATGCCATTCTCTCCGTTGAGTGGCTAAAGCTAGGAGTGGGTAGATGAATTATTTCTGATCTAAGGTTCTCTGCCATGGAAATCGAACAAATGTTCAGTTCAACTCAGGAAGCACATGAGCTTCCCGTGTATTAGAACAGCTGTAGAAACAGTGGCAGGGCTTCGAAGAGTTACAGGGTATGTCTCTGTCCCTTACCATGTCACTAGCATACAAAGTAATAAACTTGTGAAATAGTCAAATAAAAAAGCAATCTGAAAAAAAAAAAGAAAAAAAAGCAATCTGATGGTTGATATTAACATGTTCTATAGAAGTTTCAAGAAATGAAAGGAGGATATAGGCCAAAATAGAACAAAGGAGAACAACTACAACAAGCAGAGATGAGGATAAGGCCCAGGAGCAGATAGAACATAGTAGGCATTTATGGCATCCCTGTACAGCAACCTTCCCTTTTCCTGGAAATTGCCTGTTCTCTCTCCAACCACAAGATTGTATTAAGTCTCTCAGCTGGGCAGATTGAATTCTTCCCTAAGGTATTTTAAACTAGGATTGATAGATTTAGTATCTGTTGCTGGATGTAGTAACAGATAAAACTCAGGAGGTGCTCCTGGTTATAATTTTCATCATATAAAGGTTGCTCATATGCAATGAAAGACAATGAAGCTAAGGTTTAGCAGAAGGTGGGGTGAGAGACAGGACAGAAATGGAAGTGAGAGAGAGAGAGAGAGATTGAGAGAGATGGTGTTTCCCTGGGTTCATTTATCTCTGAGATAAAGGGCAGCTGAATCCCTGCCCTTCCCTCAGCTTTATCCAATATCCTTTCAGTAATTGTCCTTTTTTTTGGTCTAAACTTGTCTGAGTTGAGTTTCTGTTATGGCAGACTCAAAGAGTACATATTAATAGATGTACTACATACTGAGTAAGTGTATGTGCAGAATGGCTTATAATTTGGTGGCTAAAGGGTAGGATGTGTGGGAGTGACTAGTGGAACCACTGAAGCATTTAACCAGAATACCCTATGGTTCAATGTGTTATTGGGAAGATCGCTGTGGAAATGTGTGTGATGAATGGATGAGGAAAAGACTAGAAGTAAGGAGACTAGTTGTCAGAGGAAGAATCTCTTGGAACTTCTAATTTGCTTCACCTTGTAGGAATCAACTCCTGGAGAATAAAAACTTAGATTATTTAAAAAAGAATCTTAAGACATAAACTAAGCAAAATGTTTACTTCCCAGGTGACTCGGTTGTAAAGAATCTGCCTGCCAGTGCAGGAGACACTGCAGACGCGTGTTTGATCCTTGGGTCGGGAAGATCCCCTGGAGAGGAAATGGCAACCCACGCCCGTATTCTTGCCTGGAGAATCCCATGGCAGAGGAGCCTGGTGGGCTACAGTGCATTGGGTTGCAGAGTCAGACACGACTGAGCATGCACACACACAAACACACACACACACATACGGGCTACAGTGCATTGGGTTGCAGAGTCAGACATGACTGAGCACACACACACACACACACACACATACACACACAGACCTGCAAGCAAAATGAAATTGATTACTATTCCTGTACACACACATGAAACAATGCCACTCCAGACTTTTATAGGAATACCCTCAAAACTATTCTGTAGCTTGTTTTAGGTTATTTTTAAATGGTCTTTGCAACTGTTACTCTTAAACTAAAATAGTTCTGGCTCCTCTTCCTCCTCCTCCTCTGTCTCTTCCATATTCTGCCCCCCGTTTTTCCTATGTCCAGTCCCAGCTCACCCTACACTAGGGTTACTAATTCAGGGTAAAACAGACTTAGATCTTAAGAAGGGGCACTCCCCTCTCAATAATCAGGATTTGTATGGAAATGTCATTGTGGATTTTAATGGCACAAAGCCTAGTTCACCTACTATCCAACATCTAGTGTTGAATCACAAATATAAAATGAGATCCAAGATTACTAATGAGCTGCCTTAGTCTGCCAAGAAGCTAACTTGATATCAGAAAAAAAAATCTATTGCATGGCATCTGTCTGTAGTGCCAGCCAAAGAGTAGTATAATGGGCAGTCACAATTGAAAATGACCTTCATTATGCTGAATTCATTTCTCTAATGTGTCCATTTTACCTCATCTTATATCCCGACAGTAGTAATACACATGGAAATAAATCCAAATTGTGATTCAAGTTTCAAAATGTGGGATTCACAGGTGTGGTGGCTTTTTCAGCTGAATGTGGTGGGGGGTAGATGAGTAAGAAATCTAGGAAGATTTAACAAAGTGAGGAGCATTGTTCAGAAAATCAGAGACAGGCACAGTATAGGCAAAACTCTCTGTCTTACTCAAACAAGAATCTTTACATAATGCACCAAGAATTGAAGTCAGTGGTCTGCAGTTCAAGAAGAAAAAGTTAACTCTAAGGAACAAAAATCTGACTTTATAGACATGTCCCCAAATATCCTTGAGTGCCTGTTTCTACCTTCTTAGTGTTGTATCCATGGTGCCACTGCTGCTGCTGCTGCTGCTGCTGCTAAGTCGCTTCAGTCGTGTCCGACTCTGTGCGACCCCATAGACCGCAGCCCACCAGGCTCCGCCGTCCCTGGGATTCTCCAGGCAAGAACACTGGAGTGGGTTCCCATGTTCTTCTCCAATGCATGAAAGTGAAAAGTGAAAGTGAAGTCGCTCAGTCGTGTCCGACTCTTTGTGACCCCATGGACTGCAGCCTACCAGGCTCCTCCATCCATGGAATTTTCCAGCAAAGAGTGCTGGAGTGGGGCGCCATCTCTGATGGTGCCACCGGGGCCACAGAATTGTTTGGCTGCTGTTTGTTTAGACTGGCTATATGGTTAGCAGAATGAGTGCTGGACTCAGAAGCAGGAGATCTGGGGCAGAGCCCTGGCTCTGCTACTTACTGTCTGTGCCACGTTGAGAAATAACTTGTAGCCTCCTGCACTTTAGTTTCTGCAGCTGCAAAAGGGGACTCTAATCACTGCATGACCTACCTTGTTGGATTGTTAGGATCAAATGACAGAATGGATGTGGAGGGGTTTTGTCAGTTATATATAAAAAATTATTGTTGTTGTCAAAGTGATTCTTCTTCCTTATTTCAGAGGATGCTGGAAGAGCAGGAAACCAGTGTCATGGGTCATAATTTTCCCTCTATGAATATTCCCACTTGCCCATCGCCTGGTATTTTTAAATTTAATTTTTAAATTGAAGTATATAGATTATTTTTCATATTCTTTTCCATATTCCTTTCCATTATGGTTTATTTAAAGATATTGAATATTGTTTCCCAGAGCCTGATATTTTTACGCAGTAACAAAGGAGTTTCTCTTTCTCTCTCTCTTTTCCCTCCCTCCCTGTTTCTCCCTATAAGCTTTCTCCCTGAGAATCCTCAGGCTGGGTTGTGCTATTTCTCTTTTCTTTCTCTCACTACTAAAGTGTGTGTGATGTGTGGTTTAATATAAGGACTTTGTGGTTGATTGGGAGACCCAGGCTTGGTCAACACAATACCAAATCAGGATCAATTCAGCTCAGAAGTCATCAAAACCCCTTGATTGGTCTTTATATAGGTAGAACTTTGGTCTCCTAGTTTAAAAGGCAGTGGCAAGGTTGTGACCTTTTGCTTATTGCAATGCCCTGCTGCCCACTTCCACTCTGGGTATCAAAGGAAACTGCCAAATCAACCTGAGGGAGTAATTTCTTAATGAGATCCCTGAAAACATGTATGAATGGACAGTGCTGCCATTTCCATGAAAACAGGAATAATAACAGGAACTCCATTTCCTTTGCCTAATGACTCATTGACTTGCTGGTGGGAGTGCCTTTTTTCTTTTTTGGAGAACAGCCCTTGCCTAACTGTTCTGTGAATTTGTTTTATAGAACTTTCATATGCATTATCTCACTTGGACTCATTTTATTCTTGCAACCAGTTCCCTGTTCAGTCCTTTTATCAAACTTTCTAAGAGTATTTCACCATTGCTGTATCTTCATAATTGCCTTCTGGGCACTTTTCAGCTCTCTCTCCATCAGCTGAAATTGCCTTAGACCTGGCCGTGACCAGATACTATTTAATTGTTAACCCCAATAATCTGTTCTTCATTCTTATCCTGCCCACACTCATGGATGGATAGGTATTTGGTTCTTTTGAATGTTCCCTGCTTCTTAAAATCTGATCTACTGAACATCCTTCCTGGTCAGTCTTCTCGGTGTGTTCTCGCTCCTCTGTTCCTTGGAAACTCTTGTTGCTCAGGGCTTACTACTGGCACCATTTTCTCACTCCGTGTTCTCTCCTTAAATTCCCTCAGTTGGATTATGCTTCAGTTACCATCTCTAGATACCTATAATTAAATCCAATCCAGATCTCTTCTTGCCCCTTCTCTTCAAGCTGTAAATACCTATTTGACTTTTCTAGGCTTCTCTAGATGGATGGGCTGTGAGCACTTGGAGCTCAACATATCCCAAACAAAATTATGTACTCTCAAGCCTTTTGTATTCCCTCTCTTGTTAATGATTCCATAATTCATCCACTTGTCTAAGTTAGGGCCCTTGACTCCTCCCCTTGCACATCCCCCCATATTGAATCACACATCAAGCACTCTCCATTCTTCCTAAATACCACCCACATTTGTCTTTTCTCTACATTAACTACCACTATCTTAAGTTTGTATGAGATCAACAAATCGCTTCCCACCTGTTTATAACTGTTCTTGGTCTCTCTTTCTTCTCCCATTCCCCATACTGCTGTAAGAGTGATCTTTTTAAACAACACAGATAGGCGTCAGTACCCTTCAGTACCCTTCTGCATAAAACTTCTCAATTTAGACAAGATCATATTTAAACTCCTTAGCATGGCCCTCTAAGCTTATAACTAGACTCTCCATTGGAGACTTGTTTCTAATCCTCTCCACTTGTTCTTTTTACCCCCCTCTCCTGCAAGTAAACTATTCACTTTTTCCTAAATACAACATATTCTTTTAGTTAGGTTTTATATGTCGCAAATAGATGGGGGGAAAATGGAAACAGTGGCAGGTTTTATTTTCTTGGGTTCCAAAATCACTGTGAACAGTGACTGCAAACACAAAATTAAAAGACACTTGCTACCTGGAAGAAAAGCTATGACAAACCTAGACTGCATATTAAAAACTGAGGCATCACTTTGCCAACAAAGGTCCATATAGTCAAAGCTATGGTTTTTCAAGTGGTCATGTACGGATGTGAGAATTGGACCATAAAGAAGGCTGAGAGCCTAAGAATTGATGCTTTTGAACTGTGATGTTGGAGAAAACTCTTGAGAGTCCCTTGGACTGCAAGGAGATCAAACCAGTCCATCCTAAAGGAAATCAACCCTGAATATTCATTGGAAAGACTGATGCTGAAACTCCAATAATTTGGCCTCCTAAAGCAAAGAGCTGACTCATTGGAAAAGACCCTGATGCTGGGAAAGATTGAGGGCAAGAGAAGAAGGGGGTGACAGAAGATGATATGGTTGGATGGCATCACTGACTGAATGGATATGAGTTTGAGCAAACTCTGGGAGATAGTGAAGGACAGGGAAGCCTGGTGTGCTGCAGTCCATGGGGTCACAAAGAGTCAGACATGACTGAGTAACTGATCAACAGTTATCTGAAAATGCAGCCTTGCCACAAACCTTCAACTTGTAACAAATGCAGTATCTGTGAAGTGCAGTAAAGTGAAATGAAATAAAATGAGGTATGCCTGTATTTCCTCCACTTGTTTTTGTTTAGTCGCTCAGTCATGTCTGACTCTTTGTGACCCCATGGACTGTAGCCCACCAGGCTCCTCTGTCCATGGGATTTCCCAGGCAAGAATACTGGAGTGGGTTGCCATTTCCTTCTCCAGGGATTTCCTCCACTACACAATTCAATTTAATCAAGTATCGTCATCATTTTCATTTTAAAGATATGAACATTGAGGCACAGAGTCTTGCCAGTAACAGTGTAGATAGGACTGAGCTCACACTGAGCCATGGTTGAAACTGAGGTTTTATGACTATTGATTCTGGCTTCTTTCCACTCTCCTGGAAGAGGATTACAAAGCTGAAAGGAACACACTAAAGATTCACACATTTCCCCCAAGACAAGAAGTCCTCCAAGTGTATTGAATTAAGCCAGCTGTCTCATCCTTAACTATTGCTGTGACCTAGAATGCTGGAATCCCCCTACTGATTGGAGTATCCTGCTACAGAACTAGAAACATCAGTATAACATATCTGTAGCAAAATACAATTATTGGGAAAATATATCAACTATTAACTGAATGAAAAACTGAATATAACAATTAGTATAAGTACAGTCTCCTGTCTTCTTCATGATCCTGAGACCCTCACTAGCTGCCTGTGTCAACATCCATGTGGTCATGCCCTCAAAGCTGTAACATGGCCTGGGGAATTCAGTGTTTGGTTTTATGTGCAACTACCTTCTTTGCTTCGATCAAACTGTTGAAATAATCACATGCTATTGACCAGATATTTCTGGAAAAAGGCCAGTGAGTGATATAGAAAATAAGAGAAAGTGTTAGGACTTAGATGAAAGTTGTGGAAGTCTTATGGTACCTTGAGGCTGATGAAAAACTTGCCAAACTGCTAAGACTATATAAGATTGGCTCTTCCTGGAGTGGGAATGATCTGTGTGGTCAGAAGGGGCTGGAAAGTCCATGGTTTCCTTCTATTTCTGTTTTACTATTTCCATTTTGCAACTAATTTAGGGGAATTGATAATATTTGGGGTTGTTGATATTCTGCTATATTTTATCAGAACATAAATAAACCTGTTTAGAAGATTTGTAGCATTTTTGACTATGCTTTGCTTACATTCAGTGGTCAAGTTTTCCCCCTGGAGTTCCAGCTCCAATTTTATGAGAAGTTTAAAACAAAGTTTGCTGGAATGTTAACTTTTGCAAGGAACATCTAAACATTTAAATAGCAATTTTGAAATCCCTTTATTTTAAAAGGTTTCCTGGCCTACATTTGCAAATCCTACATCTGATAAGGGAACTGTACCTAGAATACACAGAATGCTCTTACAATTCAATAGTAAAAAGATAAACAACTTGCTTAAAAATGCACAAAGGATTTTTAATTTAATTATATTTTATTGGCGTATAATTGCTTTATAGTGTTGTGGTGGTCTCTGCCATACACCAACGTGAATCAGTCATAATTATACATATATCCTCTTCCTCTTATGTCTCTACCCTCCCATCCCATCCCTCTAGGTCATCACAGAGTGCCAGGCTGAGATCCCTGTGTTATATAGCAACTTCCCAGTAACTATCTATTTTACACTACATGTCAATGCTAGTTTCTTTATTTGTCCTACTCTTTCCTTTCCCTGCTGTGTCTACCAGTCCATTCTCTACTTCTGCCCTCCATTTCTTCTCTGTAAATAGGTTCATCAATATTATTTTTCTAGATTCCATATATATGCGTTAGTATACAATATTTGTTTTTCTCTATCTGACTTACTTTACTTTGTGTAACAGGCTTTAGGTTCATCCATCTCATTAGAACTGATTCAAAGTCATTCCTTTTTGTAGTCAAGTAATATTCCATTGTAAATATGTACCATGCATATGTAGATGGGCATCTAGGTTGTTTTCATATCCTGGCTATGGTAAACAGTGCTGGAATAAACATTGGGGTGCGTGTGTCTTTTTGAATTATTAAAAAAATACACAAAGAATTTGAATAGATAGTTCCCCAAAGGTACTATATAAGTTCCTAATTAGCCTATGAAATGATGCTCAACATCATTTGCGTATCATTAGTCATTTGGGGATAGAAAATAAATACCACAGTGGGATTCTACTTCACACTCATTAAGATGGTTGTTAACGAAAAAGTCAGACAGTTACACACATTAGCAAGGATGTGGAGAGATTGTAGTCCTCATACATTTTGGTGAGAAAGTAAAATGATACAGTTATTGTAGAAAACAGACTGGCAGTTCCTCAAATAGTTAAGCTTAGAGTTAGCATATGACCCAGTAATTTCACTTTTGGGAATATACCCAGAATGATTGAAAGCAAGATATCAAACAGATAGTTCTACACCATTGTTAACAACAGCATTGCTCAGAGTGGAAACGACCCAAATGTCCATCAGCTGGTGAATGGATAAAATAATATGGTATATCCATATAATGGAATATTATTTGGTCATAAAAATGAATAGAGTACTGATTTATGTTATAACATGGATGAACCTTGAAAATGGAACTGGGAAGGGTTAATTTTGAGTTTATTTTGGATCTGCTTCTGTGACTTTAACCCTCATCCTGCTACTTTTTTTATTGTAGGCGTACATAATGGCCTGCCTCATGAGATAACCTGAGCTTCCCATCTGGAAGTACTGTAAGGAAATGGAACTAACACATTCCCCTGCCTGAGACTTGCCATTCTAGGGGACATTTGCAAGAATTGAATAGTTTTTTTACTTTGTTTTCTCACCTCCCCCATCTCTGATCCATAAAAGAACCCAACATCCAGGCCCCAAAAAGATGGTTATTTTGAGCCACTAGCTTGCCATCTTCTTGGTCAGCCGGCTCCTGAATCCCGTCCCTTCCTTGACCCAACACTTTGTCTTGGATTTATTGACCTGTCTTGCAGCAAGCAGAGTGAGCTTGGACTTCATAACAGAAACATGTTAAGTGCAAAAGTCAGGCACAAAACATGACATATTATATGATTCTATTTATATGAAATGTCTAGAATATATTCAGCAAATCGCTAGAGGTAGAAAGTAGATTAGTGGCCACTTAGGGCCAAGACGGGGGGAGCAATGGGGAATTATGGGGTGATAGTTAAAGGGTATGACATTCCTTTTTGAGGTAGTGGAGATATTTTAAAACTATGATGATTGTTGCACAACTCTGTGAATATACTAAAAACCATTGAGTTACACACCTTAAATGGGTGAATTACATGATGTGAATTATATCTCAATAAAGCTGTTCTAAAAAAAATGCGTGCTGGCCCAGTTTTCTGTGGCTTATGCTTTACTAGGTGCTTGGGGTATGCTTATGGAGATAACTAGGACTCAGGAGCCTTCGAGGGGTTTATGATGGAGGCAGATGGAAAAGGAAGCAACTATCATGATGGAGTACAGGAAGGGGCTATAATAGACCTTGGGGCTTCTGGCAGAAAGAATGAATAATGACTGATGCAATTAAAGAATGCCTCAAAAAAAAAAAAAAGGAATGCCTTAGCTCTAAGGCAGAATTTTAACCTGAATCGTGAGTATGAATAAGAATTCAATTCAATAAACAAAGCCTCAGGGTGTTTTCGGGAGCTTCCCTGGTAGCTCACGTGGTAAAGGATCTGCCTACAATGCGGTAGACCCCTGTTTGATCCCCTGGTTGGGAAGATCCCCTGGAAAAGGAAATGGCAATCCTCTCCAGTGTTCTTGCCTGGAGAATCCCACAAACAGAGGAGCCTGGAGGGCTACAGTCCATAGGGTTGCAAAGAGTTGGACACCACTGAAGCGACTTAGCATGCATGCACGCAAGGTTTTAGTATTGATCAAATGTAAGGGGAACTTGGCAGACACTGTGGGCTGAATAATCCAACATCTGTTCTCAACCCCAGTCTCTCTTGCCTGCATCTGAAACTGAGCTTGAAAAACCAAATACATGATAGTCTCCCTTAGAGCTCAAGGTGGCCACCTGACAGTAATATTCTTATGGCTAATGATACATAGACAAAAGGCTGCTGAGGGGCATCTAGCAGCATTTTTCTTTCCTGAAGAAAATATACAAACATTGCTAATGCTGTCTGTTTCACTCTAGTTTCTGCCTTGAATGCAGACACGATAACTGGGGCTCTAATAGTCATCTTGTAGCTGAATTATTGGCATCAGTGAAGATAAAAAGCAGCATGTTGAGGATGGATGGCAGTGCAGAACTATCAGAAGAGAGTCTGAGCCCTTGATGGCACCAACAGATGAATGCCAGCAACCAGTTACCTCTGGACTTATTGTTATATGAGAAAAATAGCCCTCTATTTGTCCAAGTTATTTGGGGTTTCTTTTACCTGCATCCAAAATCATTCTTTCCTGATCCACAGTTTATGAAAGAACTATAAAAGTCAAAAAGTAATTTATATAAATAATGATTTTTGGAGAAAGACATGATTGCAGTTATATTTTGATAACAGTATGAAAAATAAATTAGAGATGCATTGTTGTAGGGAATGCCAGTGTGGTAGTAATGACAAGAATCCAGACAATAAACAATGCAGGTGCCGGGCAGTGAGGATGGTGAAGAGGAGACAGATGCCCGAGATAACGTGGAGGGAAAACTGATAGGGCCTGCCAAGGATTAGACATTGGAGAAGGGTGTGTGTGTGGGGGGGGGGGCACATTGAAGATGCTTTTGAAGGTTTTAGCCCTAGCGACAGAAGGGCTAGTGGGATTGTAAACCTGCATTCTTAACAGGAATGAATATGCCTTTAAGGAGAAAGATAATGAATTCAGCTCTGGATGTATTGACTTAAAATGCCTGCAACGCACCTGGGAGAGTTCCTACAGGCAGTTGAAAGATGGGGCCTAGAGAAGAGAGATATGCAATTTGGATGTTATCAGTGTACAGGTGACAGCTGAAGCTGTGGGAATAGACAGGATCACTCATGAGGAGCAGATATAGTAGAAGAGAAGACAGGCAGCAATGGACACTAGGATGAAAACAGAAGAGTCAGTGGAGAAGAGACTAGGAAGCATTCAATCATCCAGAAATATTTATTGAGTACCTACTATGTGCCTGATCCTTGGCTAGAAGCTGAGCAGTCAGAGAAGTCAGAAGGAAAGCAGAAGAGTGCTGTGCTGGGTAGGGTAGGGAGCAGGTCAATGGTGTCAACTGCTGCAGGAAAGTCCAGGAGGAGTGAGAAATGAAGAACTCCTTTCTTCAACCACATTCATCTGAATTCCTTTAACGGGAGTTTATTGTTAGCTGTAATAGCCTGTCTAGAAGATAAATGCTAAATTAATTTGGGAACTGACTTGTAAAACTCTCAAGTGGCCTAAATCATTTAAAAGAAGTTCAAACTCTATTATGTGAGATTGAATTGGTTTCTGCAGGTGGTTGTGCAACCTTCTCCCCTAGAGATATGTTTGTCAAATATGGTTTCCATCCAGTTTCTCCTATGAGAAAGAATAGTGGTACTGTGAGAGCAGCATAACTCCATCAAGTCTCTCTGATGCCTTATTCTGTGAGTGTAAATTAGAGCTCTTTGCTCTGGACTCTGATAGACTTTAGTGCTCTCTGCTTTGACACATATGCTTGATTCATATGGTCTTTTTTCTTTCTTCACTTGTGTCTTGAGAGTTACTTTTGTCTCTCTAAATAGACGGAAAGTTCTTCAAAGGTAGAGATCTTATCTTTTGATTTTTCTCCTATTCCACACAAGGCTGTGCAAAGAGTAGGCATTCAATAGATATTTGATTAAGTCATGGATATGTGGTCAAAGTAATTTTATAAAATGCCAGCATGTGCTTTGTAAAATGTATATCATGTGTCTTTCTTTTTAAAAACTGACATTATTTTAAATCATAATACCAGGACTCTAGCTATCTAATTCCATTTGGTAGAAGGTAGAGTTTGGAAGGGTGTAAAGAAAGTACTTTACACCCTTCCCTGGTGGCTCAGATGGTAAAAAATCCATCTGCAATGCGGGAGACCTGGGTTCGATCCCTGGGTTGGGAAGATCTCCTGGAGGAGGGCATGGCAACCCACTCCAGTATTCTTGCCTGGAGAATCTTCATGGACAGAGGAGCCTGGAGGGCTACAGTTCATGGGGTTGCAAAGAGTTGGACACGACTGAGCAACTAAGCACAGCACAGCACAAAGAACGTACATGAGTAAACTAGTCTGTGTGGATTGAATCTTGAGCTGAAGAAGAAAGCAAGAGAGAAACAGATGTAGTGTGAATGAAGCTCAGTACCACTTGGCGATCTCCCAGATCTCTGTGGGAAAGCCTGGATTGGTGCCAAGTGGATGGAGGCTATTTCAGGCCAGATTCCACTCTAGCATTTAAAGATATGTGTTTGGGATCTCTATAGGTTCAGTCATCAACAATGGGTGTATCAGAACCTTTTTCATGAGAGTAGTTCAATAAACATTTATTGAGCCTATATCATGAGCAGGCATATGTATCCAGCTGTTAAACATTGAAGCTCCTCAGTACTCAATTCTAGGCTATTCATCTCTTCTTACTTTAGACTCTCTCTTTAGGTAATTTCATTTACAGCCTCTGCTTCAATTACCACCCATAGGCAGATGACTCACATGTTTGTATCTATAGACCAGAACTTTGCTCTGAGACCTATACATCTAGCAGCCAGCATGACATCTTCTCTTAGATGGTTTCCAGAAATTTTTAATGAAACAGATCTTCAAAAGAACTTATGCTTTTCTCTCTCTCTCTTTATCCTCCCCTTCAACCAACCTTGGCCTTCTTCCAGTGTTCTCTGTCTCACCTGGTGAGTCTCAACTGATGACACCTTCATCTTTCTTGTTCCATTAGCCAGAAACCTAGCAGTCATCAATGACACATCCCACTTATTCACCCTCATATCCAGTCCCTCAGGAAGTTCCAACCACCAATTCAACCTGCAAAATATAGCCATATCTGCCCACTTCTCTCTATTGCCATTGCCACAACCCTAGTTCCAGCCACTATCTTTTCTCACCTGGTCTGAACCATTGCAAGTTTTTGTTTTCCTTTGAGTGATTTTTACTTTTTAAAGTTTTTAAGGTTTAATTTAAAAAAATTGGGGTGGAGAGTTGAATCTAATTTACTTTTCTATTTAATTTAAATAAAAATATTTAACCGTTATTTTTAATTGAAGTGTAGTTGATTTACAATGTGTTAATTTCTGCTGTACAGCAGAGTGATTCAATTATATATATGTGTGTGTGTATATATACATGAATATACATTATATGTATATTATATGTGAATATGTATATATATACATACAAATATATATATGTACATTCTTTCTTAAAATATTCTTTTCCATTATGGTTTATCATAAGATGTGAATATATTCTCTGTGCTTGAAAGTTTCTTAATTGATCTCTCCACTTCCATGTTATCTCCCTCTGTTCTGATATCCACCCAGAAGGCAAAATGATCACATTGATACACAAATCTGATCATGTTACCCCTTGCACAAAATCCTTCAATGGCATACCATTTCTTAGAAAAAGAACAAAATAATTTATTTAGTCTACAAAGTTCAGAGTGATCCCCAGGTGTTTAACTTGGGCTTTCATTTAATAAAGAAGGCATATTTTTGATAGTCAACCCAGACAGAAGTTTGAAACCTCCTTTAAGCACTGTATGCCATATTTATGTCTTTATTATGTAGAATATAAATTAACCTTTGTCATGATGATTTGGTGATTCTGACATCTTCTCTCTTACTATTAACTGGGCTTCCTTGGTGGCTCAGTTGGTAAAGAATCCACCTGCCATGCAGGAGACCTGGGTTTGATCCCTGGGTTGGAAAGATCCCCTTGAGAAGGGAAGGGCTACCCACTCCAGTATTCTGGCCTGGAGAATTTCATGGACTGATTAGTCCATGGCGTTGCAAAGAGTTGGACATGACTGAGCGACTTTCACTTTCACTTTTCACTTGTTTGTGTGTCAGCTTCAAACATTCCCCCTCATTGTCTCCATTTTAGTGTATTTTTGAATTAATGTATTTGTGTGTTTTTATGTTCTATACATAAAACATATATTTTCTATATCTGAAATAAATAATATGAATTGACTTACATGATTATGGAGGCTGGCTACGCAAGTGTGAAGCGTGTAGGGCAGGCCACCAGGAAGGGCAAGCTGGAGACTCTGGGGCAGGAGCTGACAGTATAGTCTACAAGCAGAATTGCCTCTTTCTCAGGGAACCTTCAAAGAATTTCTTCTTTCTCAGCAAACCCCACAAACCTGGGTATTGTGGCCTAGCCAAGTTGACACATAAATCTGGCCACCACTTTTGTGAAACAAATCTCATACTTGACACCCATTCTGATCCATAGGGCTGGAAGGAGGCTTTTCCCTGGGTATGGGCCTCAGTGCCCCTAGACCTTTTTTGTTTCTTTCTGGGTTTAAAGCCATATTCTCGATGGTTAATGCTGCTGGAAGTTCCACCTTCAGGTAACTGAAGCAGTTCTATATGGCTCTTGTAATTCATTACATTAAATTAAAATTTTTTTAATTAATGTATTTTTTATTGAAGGATAATTGTTTTACAGAATTTTGCTGTTTTCTGTCAAACCTAAACATGAATCAGCCATAGGTATACATATATCCCCTCCCTTTTGGAACTCCCTCCCATCTCCCTCCCCATCCCACCCCTCTAGGTTGATAGAGAGGCCCTGTTTGAGTTTCCTGAGCCATAGAACAAATTCCTGTTGGCTATCTGTTTTACACATGGTAATGTAAGTTTCCATGTTACTCTTTCCATACATATAACTCTCTCCTCCCATCTCCCCATGTCCATAAATCTATCCTCTATGTCTGTTTTGAAACCAAAATCATTAAGTGTTTGACGAATACAATCAGAAATGTCTAGGTGATATGCAGAGAACTAGAGCTCTTCCAAGTCAGATGGGGCCTACAGTGTACAACAAAGGATGATGAAGAGAAAAGGGAAGAGAACTGGATAGCCAAGAGACAGGAAAGAGTGCTGGGATTTAAGTAATGATAAGCTTCATGCTATGATTGGGCTAATTGTTAACAGGAAACTTTATGAGAAGTACCTCATGATTTGAGGTTTAGGTATTTATACATATAATCAGGAAGCAAATACCATAAATTAATCTATGGATTTGGACATGGTGACGTGAAATTGAAGAAATGTTATTGAAAAATAATGATAATCATCAAGCACTGTGCTAAGTGTTTTACATAAGGATGATGACTTGTTTTTCTCAGATAAGATTTTATAAAGGTAGGAATAAAGAGATCATATCATGCTCCTGATGCTGTAAGCACTCCTTCAGTAATATTGTAGATGAAAGGGAAATCTCAGTTGAGTAGACAATAGTAAGTAAAATATACAGTTGAAGATGTGCTCATGTTTGTTTAGAAAATACAATAAGGTCTAGAAAAATATGAGCTTCTTGCTACCAGGAAAGCTGATGACTAAACTGTATTACTGTGCCAACAAAGGTCCGTCTAGTCAAGGCTATGGTTTTTCCAGTAGTCACGTGTGGATGTGAGAGTTGAACTATAAAGAAATCTGAGCACCAAAGAATTGATGCTTTTGAACTGTGGTGTTGGAGAAGACTCTTGAGAGTCCCTTGGACTGCAAGGAGATCCAGCCAAGAGGTGAACAATGTTTGGATCAGGAATCCCAGCAAACATAATCCAGAGACCCCTCTGAGTCAGCCTTCGGGTGGCTGAGACTTAAGGGTAAATATGGGCTCCAAACCTAAAGGCCCTTGCTTCCCAATGCCTAAGGGAACTACCTTTGGACTGCAGTTGAAAGCAAGGACAGGCAAGAAAGTAAAACTAGGGAGATATGTTAGAATCCCATTTGCAGTTTACAGAGTTTGAGTGTCATTTGCTTTAGGAGTTCCTCAGAGAATCTAGCCCCAGCTTATAATTATAGTGTGTTAGTTGCTCAGTCATATCCGACTCTTTGTGACTCCATGGACTGTAGCCCACCACGCTCCTCTGTCCATGGAATTCTCCAAGCAAGAATACCGGAGTGGGTTGCCATTTCCTTCGAACATCCCTTACAGATGAATCCTAAATTATGAACATCCATTACTTCTGAGTGGCTTCCCTACCTTCCTTTTTCCCCTCTGATGCTGCCAACTGTGAGTCTCTTTTTCTTCCCAGGCCTTGGGTCCCCACCTTCCCATCTACCATCCATCAGTAGCATAGATGTTTGACTCACACACTCATCCCCTGCTCCCATAAATGCCATCTTTTTCTTCTCCCTCTATCACTCCCTCCCAGGGAGGGAGTGTCCCAGGAGCAACAGCATCATTGTTCTCCTGGTTTCCCTTCCTCAAAATTTCCCCCCATTGGAGACAGCATCTCCTCATTTTCAGCTCTTCCTCAGCCTAGGTTCTAGTGGTGCATGGCTCCACACTTGGGGATGAAGTCGCAGGCTGTGGTGGAAAGCGAATGCAACTTTGATTCAGACTTTCTTGGGTTTGCATCCCAGCTCCATCTCTCTGAGTTTGATTTACTTATGTATAAAGCGTGAATAGTAATGCCTGTTTTGCCTACCTCAAAGGGTTTTTGAGACTAGCAAAATCAAACTGAGATAATGGAGAAGAAACTACTTTTCCAACTCCAAACACATATACCCATATCCTAAGCGGAGATAGAAAAACACAGAGCCCAAGACAAAGACATACTGAGAAACCTGGGACCTAGGAGAGAGTAAACAAAATGGATTATGAAATTTTGCTTTGAGGCTTGGGGCAATTTTTTGTTGTTTCTGAGCGAAAGCAATGTTCTTTTGTGAGCTGAAAACAATCTTGATCAAGGCTAGGTAAGAGCAGCGCTAGTGATGTGTCCATATCCATAAGCTTTGAAGTAAAATTAGACATTAAAAAAAAAGCAGTGCATAATCTCTGAAGCCCTGGGAAATGGCCCAAACTCACCTTCAGCCTCTCCACAGAAGTCTCATCTGCCTCCTTATTTTTCTTAATTACATCTGACTGATTTTAAGCAGTCTTCAAGAAAAACAAACACTACTTCTGCAAGTATATGGCATTTCATTTGCTGATATTAGAAAATGGTAGAGAACTGGTATATATGCATTTTCAAAAGTATCTACATATGCCCTTTTAAAATATACTTTTTGATGTTTAAAATATAAAGTAGCTCCATAGCCACTTTTGTATTTCAATTTAAAATTAAAAGTTTTGGACATACAATATTTCAGCCATCCATCCAATGAGTGGCCTATGGTTTTGTGGGCTCAGCCTTAGACCCTAACTAGAAACACAGCATATTGATAATAGAGCATAAGTTAGGAGTCAGAACTTGGTTTGAAGTCTCAGCTCTGTGACTTTAGTTTCTGTGAAGCTCAGTTTTCTATTCTATAAAATGGGGATGATACCTACCTTTCTGGATTGTAGTAATGCCTGTAGATCATGTATATTCAATTTCCTATTCCTACCATAACGAATGACCTCTTAAGACAACACACATTTTTTTATCTCACAATTTCTGTAGGTTAGGAGTCTGATCTGGGTCTCAGTGGGCTAAAATCAAGGTGTCAGCAGGCCTATATTCCCTTCTGATTCTCTCTCTAGCAGAATCTGTTTGCCTGCCTTTTTCAGGTTCCAAAGGCTTCCTGCATTCTTAGCTTCTCCCTCCATCTTTATAGCTAGCAGTGTTATATCTCTTGGGGCATTCTTTCATAGTAAACCTTCCTCTTTCTCTTTTCCACTCTTCCACTTTTGAGGACTCTTCTGATTATATTGGACTCACCTGGATAATCCAGGCTACTGTCCCCACAAACAAAGGGCAGTTTATTGGCAATCTTAATTCCACCTGCAACCTAATTCCCCTTTTCTGTGTTACCTAACATATTCACAGTTTCCAAGGGTAAGGATGTAGAAATGTTGGGGGGGGGGCTCATTATCTTTCCTAACATACATACATAATAAACTGAAAACGTTTTTTGAATAAATTTAAATTTGCAGAAAGAAAATGTGAAGGCAATACAGTGGGTTCTCTAATCCCCGTATCCATTTTCTCCTAATGTTAGCATCTTACATCACCATGGCACATTTGTCACAATTAAGAAATAAATACTAGTATATTACTATTACCTAAACTGCAGACCTTATTAGGACTGCCACTAATGTCCTTTTGGTGTTTCAAGATCCAATATAGGATATGATATTGCATTTAGAGAGCTATTACTTTTAATTATAATCTTATATACTGTTATTTCTGTGACAAAATATGTACCTATTTCCAAGAAACTGATTTAATTCATTTAAAAATTTCCCATGGAGACAAAATAGACTGATATCCTTTGTACTTTAAGCATTCTTTTCTCTCTCCCTGCCTTAAACATATTTCTTAAGTTCTTTCTATGATCTAAGTGTCTTTCTAGGTTCTGGGGATACAGAAGTGAATTAAACAGACAAAATCCCCTGACCTCATGTAGCTTTATTCTAGTAGAGATGGTGGTGGTGGTGGGGAACAGACAGTAAACAAAACAAACAGGTGGAATATATCATTTGTATGATGATAGTAAATGCAGTCCAGAAAAAGAAAGCGGTTAATAAATATTTTTTAAGAAGCAGGGAAGAAAATTGAGAATTCTGTGTGTAGAGCAATTTAAATTAGTGTCTCATGTATGTAAAGCCTGAAAGAGAAGAGTGAGCGAGCCTTGGGGTTCCCTAAGATAAGATCACTTTAGGCAGAGAAAATAGAAAATAGGGGCAAAGCCCCTAAGGTAGGAGCTGACTGTAAGTTGTATTAAAGAACAAGGAAGCCAGGACTGTTGGAATAGAGTGAATGAGATTAGGTAGTCTTATAAGCCATTGCAAGCACATTGGCTTTGACTTTGAGGGTGATGGGAAGCTTTGGGGAAGTTTTGAGCTGAGGGACATGATCTGATTTTTCAGATTTTCCAAATTGACTCTGTATGTTGTGTTGAAAACAAAGTGTAATGGGGCAAAGGTTGCAGGAAAACCAGTTAGGAAGCTATTACAATAATCTAGGCAAGAGATAACAGTGGTTTAGATCATGGTGGTAATAAGGGAGATACTGAGAAGAGGTTAGATTCTAGTTATATTTTGGAGGAGAGTCAACGGAGTATACTCATAAATGGATGTATTTGAGAAAGGGGAGCTTCCCAGGTGGCTCAGTGTTAAAGAATTCACCTGCCAATGCAGGAGATGCAGGAGACATGTACTTGATCCCTGAGTCAGAAAGATCCCCTTGAGGAGGAAATGGCAACTCACTCTAGTGTTCTTGCCTGGAAAATCTCATGGACAGAGGAGCCTGGTGGGCTACAGTCCATGGGGTCGCAAAGAGTCAGACACGACTGATCAACTGAGCACACATTTGAGAAAGGGAGGAATCGAAGGAGATACCAAGGTTTGAGGCCTGAGCAAACTGGAAGAGTGGAGATGCCATTTACTGACATAGTAAGACCATAGGAGGAGCAAACTTCAGCAATAGACACGTGTGGAGTAGGTATGTCTAGAGTTTGATTTTGTACATGTTAATCTTGAGATGCCATGTATCTCAGTGGAGCTCTGAAGTATAGGAAATTGGTTACATGGGTCTGAAATTCAGGGATGGGATCTAGGCTGAAGATCTAATTTTGGGAGTTGTCAGTGTGTAGATGGCATTTTAAGTCATGAGGCTGGATGAGATCACTAAGGAAGTGAGTGTTGTTTAGTCGTTAAGTCGTGGGCCACAAGGGAAGCCCAAGGATATGAGTGTAGAGAAAGAATAAAGGGCCCAAGGAATGATTGCGAGTGAGGCGGAAGAGGGCCAGGAGAGTATGGAGTCCTGGAGACCAACCACAGCAAATATTTTCAGGAGGAAGTGGTACTCAGAGTCAAATGCTTCTGGTAAATCAGATACAATGAGGACTGAGAGGTGACCACTGGAATCAAGGTAGAGGTCCTTGGTAACATTGACTAGGGTAGTTCTAGTGAAGTCATGGAGATGAAAGTCTGATTGCAATGGGTTTAAGAGAGAATTGGCGGGAGGAATTGGAAAAAAATGGGTAGTAGTAATAATTGGAGGACAATATAAAATTAAAAAGCATTTTTTTAAGATGGGAGAAATAGCAACATGCTATTTGTATTCTGATGTGTTGACCCAGTAATGATGAAAAAATTGATGATGTAGGAGAGAGAGAAGTGAATTGGTGGAATTGGACTTTAAGTAGGTGAAATGGGATGGGGTTGAGTACACAAGTGAAGGAATTGGTCTTAGCTCGGAGCACAGAGAGTTCATCTATAGTAATGGGGGGTGTGTATATACAGGTGGAGGTCAACTGGTGGCAGAAGGATGGGAAACAACTTCTCATTTGATTGCTTCTAATTTCTAGTGAAATAAAGAAGGTCATCAACTGAGAAGAAGGATGAGAGAGGTGCTCAGAGTTGGGGAAGAAATGAAGGTATTATTTGAATAGAAGAGTAGGAGAATAAATGAATGAGCAAATGTAATAAAATTACTAAGCAGCATTAAAGGATCACTTGAGGATGGTGGTCATGAAACTAAAGTGAAACCAGTAGGCATTTTGTATGTTTTCCCCAGGCATATTTAGCTGCACAGATGCAGGTTTAGAGGAGGCAGAAAATCTGATTATAATAGAGTGGAGACTTTGCCAAATGGATGTGATGAAGCCGCACAAGGGCAAGGGAGTCATGGGTATAGATATGCAAGAGAGAAATTACAGTGATTGGCCATAGAATCTAAGCTGTATAATAAAGGAAGTGAAGAAGGGGATAAGAAATAGTGAAAAGGTGAGAGGATTAATGAATTTAATGTCTTGATTGGATCGAAGGATTGATGGAGATGGGATACTAGAGGGAAGGAGTGGAAAAACAAGTGGTGATGAGGTAGTGGGGTGCATACAGTTCAGATCATGGAGGCAATGTCATTACTGATAATGATTAGTTCTAGGGTTAGGTCATGAGAGTCAGTGGCTGAAGTGGTAGGGGAGGGCAAGGTCCCTGGAGAAGAGGAGGTCAAGAAATGGAGAGTTCATCTCCAGAAAGCAGGAATAGAAGGAACATACCTCAACATAATAAAAGCTATGTATGACAAACCCACAGCAAGCATCACCCTCAATGGTGAAAAATTGAAAGCATTTCCTCTGAAATCAGGAACAAGACAAGGATGCCCACTCTCACCACTACTATTCAACATAGTGTTGGAAGTTTTGGCCACAGCAATCAGAGCAGAAAAAGACATAAAAGGAATCCAGATAGGAAAAGAAGAAGTGAAACTCTCGCTGTTTGCAGATGACATGATCCTCTACATAGAAAACCATAAAGACTCTTCCAGAAAATTACTAGAGCTAATTAATGAATATAGTAAAGTTGCAGGATATAAAATTAACACACAGAAATCCCTTGCATTCCTATACACTAACAATGAAAAAACAGAAAGAGAAATTAAGGAAACAATACCATTCACCATTGCAACAAAAAGAATAAAATACTTAGGAGTATATCTACCTAAAGAAACAAAAGACCTATACATAGAAAACTATAAAACACTGATGAAAGAAATCAAAGAGGACACAAACAGATGGAGAAACATACCGTGTTCATGGATTGGAAGAATCAATATTGTCAAAATGGCTATTCTACCCAAAGCAATCTATAGATTCAATGCAATCCCTATCAAGCTACCAGCGGTATTTTTCACAGAACTAGAACAAATAATTTCACAATTTGTATGGAAATACAAAAAACCTCGAATAGCCAAAGTAATCTTGAGAAAGAAGAATGGAACTGGAGGAATCAACCTGCCTGACTTCAGACTCTACTACAAAGCCACAGTCATCAAGACAGTATGGTACTTGCACAAAGACAGAAATATAGATCAATGGAACAGAATAGAAAGCCCAGAGATAAATCCACGAACCTATGGACACCTCATCTTTGACAAAGGAGGCAAGGATATACAATGGAAAAAAGACAATCTCTTTAACAAGTGGTGCTGGGAAAACTGGTCAACCACTTGTAAAAGAATGAAACTAGAACACTTCCTAACACCATACACAAAAATAAACTCAAAATGGATTAAAGATCTAAATGTAAGACCAGAAACTATAAAACTCCTAGAGGAGAACATAGGCAAAACACTCTCCGACATAAATCACAGCAAGATCTTCTATGACCCACCTCCCAGAATATTGGAAATAAAAGCAAAAATAAACAAATGGGACCTAATGAAAATTAAAAGCTTTTGCACAACAAAGGAAACTATAAGTAAGGTGAAAAGACAGTCCTCAGATTGGGAGAAAATAATAACAAATGAGGAAACAGACAAAGGATTAATCTCAAAAATATACAAGCAACTCCTGAAGCTCAACTCCAGAAAAATAAACGACCCAATCAAAAAATGGGCCAAAGAACTAAACAGACATTTCTCCAAAGAAGACATACAGATGGCTAACAAACACATGAAAAGATGCTCAACATCACTCATCATCAGAAAATGCAAATCAAAACCACAATGAGGTACCATTACACGCCAGTCAGGATGGCTGCTATCCAAAAGTCTACAAGCAATAAATGCTGGAGAGGGTGTGGAGAAAAGGGAACCCTCTTACACTGTTGGTGGGAATGCAAACTAGTACAGCCATTATGGAAAACAGTGTGGAGATTTCTTAAAAAACTGGAAATAGAACTGCCATATGACCCAGCAATACCACTTCTGGGCATACACACTGAGGAATCCAGATCTGAAAGAGACACGTGCACCCCAATGTTCATCGCAGCACTGTTTATAATAGTCAGGACATGGAAGCAACCCAGATGCCCATCAGCAGATGAATGGATAAGGAAGCTGTGGTACATATACACCATGGAATATTATTCATCCGTTAAAAAGAATTCATTTGAATCAGTTCTAATGAGATGGATGAAACTGGAGCCCATTATACAGAGTGAAGTAAGCCAGAAAGATAAAGAACATTACAGTATACTAACACATATATACGGAATTTAGATAGATGGTAGCGATAACCCTATATGCAAAACAGAAAAAGAGACACAGAAGTACAGAACAGACTTTTGAACTCTGGGGGAGAACGTGAGGGTGGGATGTTTTGAAAGAACAGCATGTATATTATCTATGGTGAAACTGACCACCAGCCCAGGTGGGATGCATGAGTCAAGTGCTCAGGCCTGGTGCACTGGGAGGACCCAGAGGAGTCGGGTGGAGAGGGAGGTGGGAGGGGGGATCGGGATGGGGAATACGTGTAACTATATGGCTGATTCATGTCAATGTATGACAAAACCCACTGAAATGTTGTGAAGTGATTGGCTTCCAACTAATAAAATAATATTTAAAAAATAAAAAAAATATCAGATTACAGAAAGAATTCATGGGAGTGACCCGACAAAAAAAAAAAAAAGAAAAGAAAAAAAAAAAAAAAGAAATGGAGAGTTCAGGGTGCAGGTAGCATTATCTGTGTGCATTATTGAAATCACCAGGAATTAAGGCAGATGCAGCATTGGAGAGAGTGACAGTATGCCAAGAGCTAAAATATTCAAGCAATCAGTGGCCTATAGATGACTGCACCAAGTAAGTAGTTTGGTCTGATGACATGAGGTTCAAAATGAAGGTATTTTGCTGGAGGGAAGGAGAAATGTCTGGAAATGGCAATAGAAAACAAGGTGGACACACCTGTGCCCCTCCAGATCCAGTCATATGGACAGTTTGGTAGAAAAAGAAAACCATCACCTAAGAAGGCAATGGAGAAAAGGACATTCTCAGGGGAGAGCTGCATTTCAATTACAGCTAGAAGGGGAAGGACATTTTCAGAGAAGAGACTAAGATTATAGGAAAGACAGCTGAGTGAAAGGGGAGAGGACTTTGATGTGGAAATATTAATATTTGGCCCATTGGATGGTGGCAGCAGAATACTGTCTGTGTGTCTTGGGCTGTGTTTCATATCACACAGTTTTCTTAGAGACTTAACAAAGGAGTGCTGTAACTCATAGTCACTCTCCAGCAGTAGCCATAAGAGAGGGATCCCTAGTCAATCAACATAAATCCTGGGATCTTCTGGAAAGTTCTGTCACTCCATTAGAGATGCAGAACTCACCAGGCTGCCATAGCATGGTGAATATACCTTGAATCCATCTAGTAACTCTTGTCCTGATTTCTTACTCTTCAACCTTTGGACTTCAATTTGATTTTTCAAGTTGTCTTTTTTTCTGGCAGAGAATGCACTAGCTAGCTGGCAGTTCTATTTTTCAGCTTAAATTAATCAATTGGCTTCCTGTTTAATCAGTTAGTCGCCTGTAAATTTGGTTAGCATGAGTCAGTCCCCTGAAGCCTGATCACCGCAGTGTGAATGCCATAAAAATCAAGTTTCTGAATTTGTTAAGCTGGAGGACCAGACGGTAGCACTCATGGTGACCTCAGTAACGTGGCCCAGCCTGCAGCAACTGCATCTGCTTTCTCCACAGATTTACCTTAATTCAGTTCTACTAAGGATGTGTCACAGAGAGAATAAGGCTGAGCCCTTTAGAAATGCCTTGTTGTTGGGACAATAAAGACAATTGACATCAGATCATTTATTCTTATGCAAATATGATATGAGGTGCAAAGGAACAACGTTCTTTGGCAAATATTTTGGTGAAACTGACACACTTTCTCCTCATTTCCTTAACAACACTGGCTAGGGAATTTGGCTCCCTTATTATTATTATTTATCATTAAATTGGCTGGCCTTATTTCAGAAAAGTAAAGCTAGAAAAGTAAAACCCAAATGTCTAAGGGAATTAGTGTAATGAAGGATTAGAATTCTCAGTCTGCAAATGCCAGGACTCATATTCTAAAGAGAAATATTTCTGTCTGAAGCACAACATGAGAACTAGCTAAGTTCCATCGGATGGAATGATCTGCAAGAATGAATATTCTAATCCTTTTTGACTCTAAAACTCATACTTTTGGGATTAGGACATACTACTTGCCTTTCTTGTAAAGAGACAGACTTTATTCCTTGTCTGGAGTACCAAAATTCAAAAAGTTAATGGACCAAGCCAATTCCAATTTTCCATACTAATAAGGAAAGATAGTTACCTTGATATCTCTCTTAACTTCCGTGTGTGTGTGTGTGTGTGTGTGTGTGTGTGTGTGTGTGTGTGTGTGTAGCTTATATCATTGTTAAGTTAAAAATAAAATCATGATGAAGAACAGTCAAAGTAAAGCAACAATGCTGGGGCCAGTCTCTAAACTTTCAATATGTATGCAAATTGGCCTAAATGAGGCTAAGTAGAAAGGAAGCAACAGAAAGGGAACACCTGTGATCTCTTCCCAAATATCCACTAGTTGATGATGAAATTTAGGTGAAAGAGGAAGAGCTATAAACACTGCAGGGTTTGTCTGGCTAAAACAGGCACTGAAAATAATAGCTAGAACAGAGGTCAGCAGACTATGGCCAGCAGATTAAATCCAGCCTGCTACCTAATTTTATATGGCCAGATTAGCTAGAATGGTTTTTACATTTTTAAATAATTAAAACAAATAAAAGGAAGACTATTTCATGACCCTTGAAAATTATATGAGATTCAAATGTTAGTGTTCTTAAGTAAAGTTTTATTTACTTTAAAGTAAATGACACATCCATTCATTTATGTATTTCATATGGCTGCTTTCACCCTACAGTGGCAGAGGAATTGCAGGCAGAGACTATACGGCCTGCAAAACCATAAATATTCAATATATGACCCTTTTGAAAGAAAACATCAATTCCTCTGCTAGAATGATTAATGGTTATTTGGGTTTTATTGATAACTGTTTATCAGTTGACACCATCAAACTCCAAACCTGAAATTATTTAGAGGAGGATGAAATGAATAAGTATCATTTCAATTAATTGATTCTTTAATAAAAATCTTTACCAGTGACTTTAATGTAAATATTAACTCAGCAACTGCTATTTTCTCTATCCCCGAGGGACTCACAGAGATAGAGCACTAGATAGTAATTTGGAAGCTGAGATCCAGAATTTTGGTACTCTGTGAATATTAAATATCCATTTAGAGCAGAGCTGAGCAAGAGGAAGAATAAGAGCTGTTACAATATTTAATCTACAATCAGAGTGTAGGAGAGTGATTTTTGGATATTAACAACTTGATAAAATAAAAAATTTTGACAAAATGGTTGAATGATAGAATGGGTGTAATTAAAGAAAGAATTAGTTATTGGAAACTCAGGTGGAGAAATCTCCCCAAACAGAAAGCAAACAAATATATGGAAACTATTAAAGTTGAGGCATGTAAGATCAACCCAACTTCGTGAAGTTATCAGTGCTCAGACTCCTGTCCTCCTGTTGTCACCATTCTCAAGGTATAACTTCTATCCACAGTTTACCTCACAGTCCATTGTAGCTACTGGGGCTCCAGCCATCTTCTCCATATTCCAAACAGCCGGATGAATGAAGTGGGAGAAAGAGTAGAGGAAGACCTCTCAATTTTGACAGGTCTCTTTAAGGAGGCTTTCTAGAAGTTCCACTCAGCATTTATTATTATGTCATTGGCCAGCTCCTGACCTTGTAGCCACACTTGGCTAAAAAAAATGACTGACAAATATAGTATTTACTGCAAGAAGCAGTGTACTATGCTGAAAATTGAGGTTTAGTTCCTAAGGAAAAAGGGAAAGCTGGACCTCAGTTAGGCAATTAGCAGTCTCTTCAATAAGTCTTATTATTAAGCAAACTGGCATTCAAGTATGAGGGCAAATACATACTTACAAGATTTATCATTCATAGACCCTCTCTGAAATACTCAAGAGTGTGCTAAATTTAAAAAGTAGTATGATAAAGAGAAAGATGTGACATACAAGAAACCAGTGGTGTGTTGATAAATGTTTAACAACTGATTCCCTGGGGGGAAAGCCCTGATTTGTAGTGTTTGCTGATTTCTGTGGTATACATTTTCCCATGATGGCTGACATCAAACTATCAACATGATGTCACTGAATACAGAATTGAAAGAATTGGTAACAAATTGGTTCTTGTGAATCAGTGCAAGCTGCCTCCATCATACCACTGCAGGAAGCAGTGATGAACAACAACAACAAAAAGGCAAAAAATTGAGTTAAGTCTA
Source organism: Muntiacus reevesi (assembly GCF_963930625.1). Lineage (NCBI taxonomy): Eukaryota > Metazoa > Chordata > Mammalia > Artiodactyla > Cervidae > Muntiacus > Muntiacus reevesi. Next base: position 115,028,001 of record NC_089271.1, on the reverse strand, counting down.
AATAATTGTGAATGCCTATGGCAAAAGCAATTCATAGGAATCTGGGATTAAATCTCCAATTATCACACTTTGAGAAAGGTGAGGGGACAACAAGGACAGAGAGGTTAGTGGTAGCATGCTAAAGATCAAGTGCTGGTGAATGAAATTATAATAAATATTATGGACTTCTTCCCTTATTTAGAGAAAGGATATAGAGGTTTATTAATTCAAATGTTATTAGAATAGTATAAACTTGAGAATTTAAAATTTTAAGGTAACTACTAGAGAGATAGAAATAAGATGCTTATTTCCAAAACCACTAGAGGGTAAACTCAGCTGGTAAAGAATCCACCTGCAATGAGGGAGACCTGGGTTCGATCCCTGGGTTGGGAAGATCCCCTGGAGAAGGGAAAGGCTACTCCAGTATTCTGGCCTGGAGAATTCCATGAACTGTATAGTCCATGGGGTCACAAAGAGTCAGACACGACTAAGTGACTTTCATTTCACTTCACTTCAGAGGGTAAAAAATGGAAAAAAGAAAATCAGTGCAACGGTAGTAGACATTCATCATTCTTTTTGGATGTCCAGTACCTTTGAGTAGTCTTCCTATGTGGGAAATTACCTCACCTGAAGTCTGAGCCTTTTAATGCAGAAGTCACAAAGATGCTTTCCCAGCATCCCTTGCAGTCAGGGCACAGTCACGTGACCTCGATTCAGGCAAGTGCACCCACATGACACTTTTTGAATCAGAAGGAGAAGGAGGCACCATGCAGACTTTCTAGGCAGGATTGTGGTAGGTACATCCATCCAGTTTGCCAGAGGTAGTATGGTAAAAATGTTGAGCACTCACAGCTCAGCAGCAGCAACAGAAAGGTCTCTACTGAAGGAGTTCTGCAGTGTGATTTGAATGTTGTTACTATGTTGACTCTAAGCTTGTTTCTCTTACTTTCCCAGAGATTCTGTGATCTATCTGAAATACTTAAATAAATTCATTTGTTATTGTTTTAAACTAGCTATAGTGAATTTCTTGTTTTTTGCAACTAAAAGTTTTTTGATTGCTACACTAACAGAAAAGTAGAAGAGGAAAAGAAATGAAAGAAAAAAGAAATGAAAGTCATGATAAAGAGGAACATGATATGGGAGGGATGAGTTCAAACATATCAATAGTTCCAATAAATGTGAAAGAATTAAATTCCACTATTACTTTCAGACTGAGTTAAAAACAGCATACGGAGTTTATAAATTACACGTAGCTAAAATTAGATGATAAAGAAAGTTTGAAAATGAAGACTTAGGAAAAACAGAAGATAAACAACATTTGGAATTGAATGAAACTAAAGGAGCTACAATGGCTTCCCTGGTGGCTCATATAGTAAAGAATTTGACTGCAATGCGGGAGACCCGGGTTCAATCCCTGGGTCAGGAAGATCCCTTGGAGAAGGGAATGGCAACCCACCCCAGTATTCTTGCCTGGAGAATCCCATGGACAGAGGAGCCTGGTGGGCTACAGTCCATGGAGTCGCAAAGAGTTGGACACAATCTAGCAACTAACACTTTCACTTTTCAAAGGAACTCCATATTAAAATCTTTGATGAGTGGCTTAAAGAGTACAGAAGAAAAGTGCTTTTAAAAGAAGAAAACCTGAAAATTAATGGAATAAGTATCTAATTCAAGATGCTAGGAGAAAAACAGTAACACGTATCCAAGGAAAGTAGATGGAAGGAATTAAGAAAGATACAAGCATTACTAAAATGGAAAATAAACAAAAGTAGATCTGACTAATAAAACCAAAGACTAATTCTTTAAAAAGACCAATAAACCGGTTAAGCAACCAAACAAAAACTCCCGAACCTTCAGCAAGTCTAATTAAGAAAGAAAGTAAGAGATTCAAGTAAGCAGTCCTTGCAACAAGAACGTGCACATAATAGAAATGGAAAAATCAAAACGTTTTCAAAGACCTGAGTGTACCTTTTTGGTATAGTTTTGATTTTTTAAATCACGTTAATATTTTATGCATTCAAAAAGTAAATTAAATCAGTAAGAATGAGAAAAACACTAAAATTGAATACAAACAAATGAACTAACTAGATTCCAAATTGATAACATAACCAACACAGAAAAAAATATAATCAAGTAACTTTTGACCATATACCCTCAATCTAAAGATTAAAATAACTTAAGCAAATTTTGAACTTTTCTTGGGTTTCTCGGTGGTAGTAATGTCGGTGTAGCAATTCCAAAACTATTTTGTGTGTGTAGGATTGAGCAAATGAGTGGTTATATTAATGTTGTTGAGAACTAGGGCTATCACTGTTGGCAGAAGGAAGATACATCTTTGCAATGCAGGAAGAAGAGTAAGAGCCCTGTGGCTGTTGGTTGGATTTAGAGGTATCAGTATGAAGTCATCCCTAACTCTGTTCACTGAAAGTAACTTAAAGTAGTAACACCCCAGTAGCAATAAGCACAACTAGTGCCAAGTACTTGGTTTTTAAATATCATTCTCCAGTAAAAGGAACCAAAGCCTTTGGTGAAATGGCTGATTTCCATAGGCTATGGAAACTGGGAGCATCTCATTATGCAAAAAATTAACACAGTGATGAAACATTCATGGGACATGTCAAAAGGATATAGGGGCTGGCTTTAAGGGCATCTACAACCAAATTGTGGACAATTTTACCACCAAAATGAATCATGAAATTAACAGATTTAGCATATTGAATAGAGTAGAATCCACAAGTTCAAACTGATACTGAAAACTAAAAGCAAAAAATAATGAATCAGTACATTAAAAAAGGAGAGAGGGAAAAATGCTTCTTCACAATAAAATGCTCACTAATAAATGTAGTGGGACTAATAGAGTTTGAAATCAGTGTTTTGCAATTAACATGGTAATAATTGATTTAGGCAAGAAGCTAAAATCATTGGGTGCAAGTTTGTTGAAGAGAATGAGTTATTTCCCTACAGATTACTTATTAATTATAAAGGGGAAAAAGGTATAACTATGGTGGAGAAATCTGATAGACACCACCTTAATGAAGTAATTAAAGTGAACATCCACCAAAAAAATGGGGCAAACTGATAGCATGTGCTTCCTGCTGTGATGCACTGAGAAAGGCACAGCATCCCTTCTGTGGTCTTCCTGATTAAAATGCATCACTTGAATACAGTCATATGGAAACATTAGACAGAACCCAACTGACAGCCACTCTACAATACCACTGACTTGTACTCTTCAAAATGACAATGTGATGAAATATAAAAAAGGATGAGGAACTATTCCAGGAAGTTAAAGGGACAGGACAACTAAATGCAATGTATGAGCCTGGATTGGAAAATTAATTGCTATAAAGGCCTTAATTGGAATAACTGTTGAAATTACTATTTGGGATATATGTTAGGTATTTTATCAGTGGTAAAGGTCTTGAATTTGATCATTTTATTGTTGCTACATGAAAAAATTCCTTATTTTTAGTAGATATATGCTGAGGTTTGGGGGTGGTAAAGGGTTATTAATTGCTGCTATTCAATCTCACCATGGTTCAGGCAAAACATAATACATACAGATATTCATGAAGAAGTAAAGCGAATGTGGAAAAATGTTGCCAAATTCTTTTTTTAAAGAATTACCATTTACTACTGTGTGCAAATAAATTTGACTGTCGAGGGATGAGTTTCTCAGAAAATATAGTTCTGAAGTTTACTCCAGGAGGGCTTTAAAATATGAATAGCTCTGTTATCATAGGAGAAATTTAGAAGATTCCTAATTTCTTCCTTATTGTAAACTCTCCCTGAACATGAAGGAGAAGACCCAGAAATGAAGGTCTCATGCCAATGTAAGGTACCTACAGAAGTTTCCACTTTCTGTCTTTGCACTAGCACGTCATTATAGTAAACAGACAGACCATCCGACTGAGACTCAGTGGAGCAGGTTATAGTACCAGCTCTGCCTCTCAGTGCAGTGGGATTTGAGCAAGTCATGTAACTTCCCTGAACTTCCATTTCACCCTGTAAAACACTAGGCCCTCTAAAATGCGGCTAGTGATGTTTGCTTTTCCTACCTCACAGATCTGTAGTGTGAATCAAATAAGCCAACACTGTATGAAATGAAAAGCCCTGGACACATATAAGAAATGCTAGATGAGAATTCAGGGAAGTCCGTGTGCATCTTGGGATTTGACCTGTATTTGTAATTTCTTTTCAACAAATGTCTTCTGTTAAAAATAGTTGCATTTAGTTTAGGTTGTGAATTTGAAAAAGGCCTATGGTGGAATTTCCTAAACTTATGTATGTTTGACATTCTCTCTGCCTGGAAGCACTTTATATAACCAAGGAATTATCTCTTTCTTAAGGATATGTACTCATATGGGTACATAAATATATAATTACTCCTTAGCTTTAATGATACTTTATTAATTTTAATTAATGATACTTTAAGTTAAGATTCATGATACTTCCAAAGAGCTCTCCTGACCATCCTGGACCAGGACAGGCAGCCCTGCCCCATAGCACTTTGTATTTATTTGTCTCTTTACTCATCTCCTCTCTGCTAGATATAAACTCTAAGAGGGCAGGAACTTGATCTTCCTTGCTCATCATTATAGCTTCACTATCTACATAGTAGGTACTCAATAAATATTTCTTGAAAAGCAGCTCTTATTGAAGAAAGATAAACGAATAAAAATCCTTGCTGAAAGGAGAATTGTCAGCAAGTATTTTTGAGCATGTACAATGTGCAGTGCCCTGTGCTAAACAATGTGGAGGCAAAAGAGATGATCTATCAATCTCTGACAACTCCCCAGCAGCCAGGCTGAGTCATTTTCTCCTCTGGACGCTGGGAAGTGACTGTTTACAGACTGACTCTGCCACCTTTTGGCTGTACCTAGGAATTGCACCTTCTCTGGCCTCTCCCAGCATCCAGAAGGAAATGCAATCCTAAATGTTTTCTATAGCCCTAGGGCAGCAGCATCAATCATTCATCCATTCTACAAACATTCATGCCTCAGGCTAGGTTCTGTGCCAGGCCTAGAGATAGAGTGGTGGAAAATGGCTCTTGCCCTCAACGAGTTTACAGTCTGATTTAGGGGGAGAGAGGATAATAAACACATAATTAATTATACAAATAATTACCTACAAATATGTTCCATACTATGGCGGAAAAATAAAGCTGCTGTAAACGCATCCTAAGTCCTTTTGCTCCATCTTCTTTCTGAACAGAAAGCTAGCATTGGGAATACAATACATTTTGCCACCCTAACCAGAAAAGCAGGAAGATGAGTGCTTAGGCTCAGATGGAGGTGGAGAACCATTATCGGAATGGCTAGGATGATTTGTATGGCTTGGATCTTCATAATAGTGAGGCTTACCTTTTGTCCAAACCCATAATACCTATGAGGTAGGTATTATTATCGTAAGAACAGTAATGTTGAGGAGTACAAGGTCTGGAAGAGAACTGCCCGCTTTGAACCCAGTGGTGCTATCATCCAGCCAAGTAGATGTGGGCAATTTACCTAAATTCTCTATGCCTCCATTTTCTCATCTATAAAATGGATAGATGTAACCTATGCATTAAAGAAGTAATAAAAAGTCACCTACTTTATAGAGTTAATGTGAGTAGTGAATGATTTAATATATTTAATATATGCAAAGTACTTAGAACAATGCCTGGCACATAGAGGGGCTCAATAGGTATTAGATATCTTTTACAGATGTGAGCATCTGGACCTAATAACATGTTTAGCCTCCCATAGCTGCTGAGTGGTGCAGATGATGAAAACAGGTAGTCTGATTCCTGAGCCTGGCCTGTGCCCTTGTCCACTATGCTATTCTGAATAGCCTGTTCCTGGATACCTTCTATTTTTCTGGCAACTGAAGTCTCAATTGACTCTGCACAGTAATATTCTGGAATCATTTTGCTGAGCCTTGGTCTTAGCTGAACACTGGCAAAAAGTAGCTTTTCAATAGGTACTTGCTATTTCATTCCCCAGGAGAAGATCACACAGGTGCACTGTGGAAGTAATCTCTCCTTTTGATACTAATGGAAGCACTGGAGCAGGAAAGCTTTCAACAACACTATTGTCTGCATGCGATGTCCTTGGGAACATGATGTAGTCATAGTGCACAGGACAAGAGCTTTAAAGCCAACTAGAAGGAAATGGCAACCCACTCCAGTGTTCTTGCCTGGAAAATCCCGTGGATGGAGGAGCCTGGTGGGCTGCCGTCTATGGGGTCGCACAGAGTTGTACACGATGACTTAGCAGCAGCAGCAGCAGAATTGAACATAAATCCCAGCTCTATGATTTGACTCCAGGCCCGGCCTTGCTTTTATCTGACCCTCAGTTTCCTCATATTGAAAATCAGAGTGATAATAACTAGCTCACAAGATTGTTATAAGAGTATCTATCTACCTATCTACCTCAAACTTAGCACAGTACTTGAGTTGAAGCTTAACAAATGCCAATTGTATCCCATTATGGGAATAGTGGTTGTGAATTTTAAAAAAGGTGAAGGGACTGGGGAAAATCCAAATGGTAGGCAAGCATAGAAAGCATATGGAAGAACAGAGGGAAAGGGAAAGAAAGGTAGATGTGCTAAGTTATTTCAGTCGTGTCTGACTCTTTTTCGACCCCATGGACTGTAGCCCACCGGCTCCTCTGTTCGGGAGATGCAAATAATTTCATTCTGGGCTCAGGCCCAAACTCCAGAGTGAGAAATGTCTTCTGAGCAAAAAAGTCAGCCCCGATTGTTGGTTACTGGAGCCCATGTTGCCCATACTGACAGCACCATCTGCGATAAATATGCTGACTTAGAGCTGAAGCCCCAGTCACTGCTGCTGCCCCTCTGAGAGGCAGGTTAATGGCAGAGTGGAGTGAGTGTCCCCAGCTCATTCCTCTTCTTGCCCTCATAAATGCCAACTCCAGAGGCTCTCTGTTTCTGGAATGAGGGCCACTTGCCTCAAAAATCAAACCAACCTACACTGATATCTTCTGAATATTTTCTTGATCCCTTAGTTATTAGGATGGAACTGATTCTTGACAAAATTTGCACTGCTCGCTGAGCCATGGCTCAGCTGGTTGAGACCTGATTAGTTCCTGTGGCTGAGATGTCTGAGTGTGTTAAGAGAGGCTGAGTTCTCGGCAAACGGGGTTGGACAGGAACTCGCCACTTTGCCCAGAGGTTCAGGGCTCAAAATGCCCAATTTGGAATGATGGAAAGGGGGATTGAAACAAGATCGAAGCGAAGGAGAACAGGTGCTGTGTCAGATGCAGAGCTGGGAGCCAAGACATCTCAGAAGTTGGAGTTCTGTGATACTTGTTTTCTGAGGTTTGCTGTGAGCTGGAGGCTTCGGTTGTCTCAGTAATGGCAGAGGCTCTTATTCTGAAGCTTCTAGGAAGAGCGTGCCAGGTAAATACAGCCTCCTCCTCCCAGCAGGGGTCAGTGCCATGGCAGGAACATACGTTGTGGCTGCTCTGTGTAGGCTGCATAGTCACAGCGTGTGGGCTCACTCGCTCAGTTGTATTTGATGGACTGCAGCCGCCAGGCTCCTCTGTCCATGGGATTTTCCTGGCAAAAATACTATGGTGGGTTGCCATTTCCTCCTCTAGGGGATCTTCCTGACCCAGGGATCGAACCCACGCATCGTCACTGACCCTTGGTTTAATGGCTTTCAAGATAGGCACCTTCACCTACGAGTGCAGCACGTGAGACCCTGTCTCAAAAGAGCTTGATGTGGGTAATCAAGCATGTGTTGAATACCTGTGATGTGTTGAACATTCTGCTAGGCCTTGTGAGGGATCTAGAAGAAGCATAGGACCTGTCTTCTCCACCCCTATCACCAAGCCTACAAAACAAAGAAACTCACATGTGTCAAAGGGGGCCTCAGGAATACACTGGGGAATGTGGACTGTAGGGAATAGGATAGATGGTGGAAAGGTTTTAGGGAAAATCAGCCCTGTCTTTCCTCTTGCCCTCAGCCCGCACTGTGTTCCCGGTGTTCACGTAGGAAGTGCCAGTGCAGAACTGATCACCCTCCAGTTCTCACTCTGGGCCTCTCTCCATGTACTCATGGACCAGATGCCTTCCATTTTGTGCCTCTGAAATCTTCAAGGGACTGGTAATTGCCTGTTGGTTCTTTTGCAGCCAGCAAGGAGGTGAAAGAAGAAAAAAAAAAATCACTGTGACAGGGTTTCATGGGTTTCATAGGCCAGTCCTGGAAATGGGGGTAATTCACCTCTACTCACGTTCCACTGGCCAGAACTCAGTCATATGCCCTCATAATGGGACAGAAGGCTGGGAGATGGAGTCTGGCTGCATGCCCAGTAAGAAGAGAACACAGGTATTCAGGGCTCCTTCCATGTGCCCCAGACCACTCTAATCTGTTCTTCCACCATGCTAAGGTCCTTCTCCTCTGGGGTCTTCGCAATCACTGTTCTTCTGCTTTTTATAAAGATCCCGCATGCTGCAGCTAAGCCCTGGCACAGCCAAATAAATAAATAATAAATTCTAAAAATAGATATCCCCTGCTTGTCAGTTGATTCTCTTGAGCAGTGAGGAAATGCATGTCTCAGATGAGAAACACTGTGAATCTTGAACTGCATAGAGAAGTTAAATTGCCTTTGATGGCTTCTCCTTGGTTTAAACTCAGGTGTCTTGGGATTTAGCCCTGGTCCTCTCTTTAGTCCTTTGTCATCACCCTCACTTTCTCCCTCCTTTCTCCCATCCAGCCCCTGGCTTAAATTCCTATCTAAATGCTGATAACGCCCACATTGATATCTCCAGCCCAGATCACACCTTTGAGCTCCATGCTCCAATGCATGTCGGCTTATTTGACATCTCCACTTGGGATATCTAAAGGATATCTCAAACTTCACAAAGGAAAGGCAGAACTTTTGATCTCTGTTCCCTCCCCTCCAAACCTGCTCTTCCCTCAGCCTTCCTCAACTCAGCAAATGGCATCACCAGGCATGTAGTTTCTCAGACCCCCAAATCTGAGAGATTTCCCTAATTCCCCTACCCTCACTCCATATCTGAACTACCATCACACCCTGCCAGGATATCTTCAACATCTGCCTGGAATCGGTGTCCTCTTCACCATCTCATTTGCCACTGTCATAATTGAAGCCTACATCTCCTCCTGCTTAGACATGGCAACAGCCCAAGCTGGTCCCACTGCCTCCACTCTTGGAGCAGCTGGAGTTATCCTTTTCCGTTGTTGTTCTTTTATAAAATATTTTAAGAGCAATCTTTTTAACGTGTGCTTCAGTGAACCCTCAGGTACTGAACCACAGGGTTGGAGATGTCAGGATGAACTCCTATTTCGTTTACTATAGATACAGATAGATAAAGAAAGAATTATTGATGTGTATATATGTGGGTTACTACACATATATCATATATTTCCTGGCTATGTCAGATGAGAGGGCCTGGGAGCAATGAAACCCTACTAACAGTTAGAACATCCAGTGCATAGATCTTGGTTTCTAATACTATTTTTCAATAAAAGGAACCAGGCTCCTTGGAGAAATGGCTGATTCTAGGACTGAAAAGGAAATATACAAGATGAGTATAGAGCAACTGATAGTGCCACAGAGTAAGACAATATTTTTTTTAAAGAAAAAAATTGGATAGGGGTGAATCAAAGGAATATAGGAGCTCACCTGAGAAAGGTCCCAATGGTCAAACCTGGAATAATTTCAACAATAAAATAAATAATTTAGCATTTGGATAACTCAAAGTATAAAATAAATACCCATGACTCTCAAGTGATATAAATAATTGGAAAAATCAATCAATCAACACATGTACCTTACAGAAGAATTTGAAATAATATATGTAGATGCTTCCTCATCTAGGAGGTGAAGCTTGATTCCCTTTCCCCATCTCCGTGAGGAGGGGCTAGACTTAGTGACTTGCTTCCAAAGGATGAAGTATGGAAAAGAAAAATAATAACTTTATATTGGAGAAACCCGGCAGACAGCACCTTAACAAAGTGATGAAGATTAATATCAACAGTAATATCATGTGGGTGTCAGGTACCCTTGATATTGAGAGAGTCAATTCCTAGGGAGGTTGATAAGAAGTCCAGGGTCCCCGAGGAGGAGAAAGGGGTCCAGAGCCCTCGAGAAGGAGAAAGGGGTCTGGGGGTTCTCAAGAAGAAAAGGACACATGTTTTTTGTTTTTTTTTTTTTTTCTACATTACTTTGTCTTAGTCTATATAACAATATATCTTGCTCAAGGACATGTTTCTCCTTAACAAGAACCTTCTGACTAATCTTGTTGTCTTTAGATGTATGTTGTGGGATTGGGTCTGGTAAAAGTATATAAGGCCTTGATAAGACTAGTGAGGGGGGGCACACTCTGGCCTGCTTCTGATGTCTATGTCAGAAACTTTCTCTGTTCCTTTTCTTACTTTATTAAAACTCTGCTTAAAAACAAAACAAAACAAAACAAAAAAACTCTGCTGCATGAAAGCTCTTGAGTGATCAAGCCTGGTCCCTGGTCCTGAAGCTACTCAGAGGTCACAAATCTGACACAGTTCACCATAAGCTATGAATATGATGGGATGAGAAGAGCACATCATCTCTGTGGCAATCTTTCCAAACACCTATCACCTGAGTCTAGCCACAAGAGAAAAATATCAGATAAACCCAGACTGGGGGGTGTACTACAGAATACAGAGTACCTGACCAGTAATCTCCAAAGTTGGTTCAGTTCAGTTCAGTTCAGTCGCTCAGTTGTGTCCGACTCTGCGACCCCATGAATCGCAGCACACCAGGCCTCCCTGTCCATCACCAACTCCTGGAGTTTACTCAAACTCATGTCCATCGAGTCAGCGATGCCATCCAGCCATCTCATCCTCTGTCATCCCCTTCTCCTCCTGCCTTCAATCTTTCCCAGCATCAGTGTCTTTTCCATTGAGTCAGTTCTTCGCATTGGGTGGCCAAAGTGAATGCTTCATTCATAAGACGGCTTGTACCTTGGGATATTCTCACTACTCCATTTTCCCAGGCCTCAATAGAGATAATTCCTAACTTTCTGCTCTGGAAGGAAGTCTTCAGTGTCGGTAGCACAGTCCGTTTTCACAGAGTAACATCCCTATCTGCTAGCCTTCTGAAATATTGCCACTGCAGATCGAGGAGTTTCTGTAGAGGTAAGATGGCTCCACACATCCACCACCCCCACCACCAAAGAGCCAGTTCCAGAGGCAAAGCCTCATCCTGGTCTGTCTCTAATCAAGAGCCTGCTTCACTGGGGGCCCCGGTGAATCTTGCCTCTTCTAGGTCTCTGATGCTCACTGCCATGTCACAAGCCTATTTTAGCTTGTATCACACGATGCCTTAGAAATATCCTGTCTAACAGACTTTCCTCTCTGAGGACAGGGGTTATTTCTTATCACCATTTGATCCCACATACCATCAATGGTGTCTGGCATATAGTAGACCCTCAATAAAGCTTTGGCTTGAACTGAAATTTTGCATAAAGGATAGAATATCCCAAGTTGCTTAAAACTATGCATTAACTACCTGGTGAGACTTGGGCTTGTGTCGCAGCTGCTTTTGTGAAATAAAGATTGCCTGTTTCTTTTCATGATTAGTTTAAAGCAGCTTTAAACAGAGATTTAAATGAGTTTTCTCACTATGGCAATGGTCTTGCTTTAATCCTTGAGCAGTAAAACTTTTTTTAATGACTGTGAATGCTTATGTGAAATTGTGATCATCTGATTGTCAATGATAAAGAGAACGTAATGATGTTGTGCACCAAATGCTAGTTCAAGAATAATGAGTAATTACATTCAGGGAAGCTCCCTTCCTTTCCTAATGGGATTAGCCATACACATGCATTCTAGACACGTGGAGAGAGAATACATTTGCGTAACCGTTATGCTCTTCAAAGTAGTTTCACATATGTTATTTCATTTCAGTCTCACAACCTCCTTCTGAGTTTGGCAGAGGAGCTATCATTTCCATGTACCAATTAGGACACTGTTACAGAGAGCTTAAGCAACACAGCCAAGGTGACCCTGTAAATTAGCATCAGAGCTAGGACAGAGCCCTGTGGGTCCCTCTTCTCCTCCAGGAGGCACATGAGTGGGTGTTTTCTGCTTCAACCATATTCATTCTTCAGAGAGCAACATTTAGACCAAAACATTCTGTGCTAACATGTTAGAGCTTTATATGCACAGGAAACGTCCTTCCCAGTGGGTCCATTTTCCATGGGGAAAGGAAATCTTAGGCCCACCAGCCAGATTCTTCAGGGTCAATGAATGCTGTTTCCATTGCTGTTGTTTGGAATTCAGATGGATCTGCGACTGTTCTTCCTGAGACAGCTGATCTGGAGGAATGGCAGGCCAAGGTCTGTTGTCCCAGGTTGCTCCTTCCTTTGTTAAAAGGATTGCAGGATGAATGCTGCGCGGGTTGCTCTGGGAAGGCAGACAAGCTGATGCCACCCTTCCTACAGCCTCTGGGGCTTCCAAGAGGGAAAGTAAAAGTGAAGACTTTTGCATTTATTTAGGTTGTTTGTACAGAATCCAGGAGTTTGCAAGGACCTTATGCATTACTTAGCCCTTTTTACCCATGGGGAGACTGAGTCCCCAGGAGGGGAAGTGACTTGCTCAAGGTCACACAGACAGTGGCTGAGCCAGGACTACAATTGTATAATAGCCTATTTCCAGCCCAGTGGTCACTCCTTTAATTGCAGCTGAAATCAGAGTCAGCTCCCCTTATACTGTGTTGTGTATTATATACTATATATATATATATAATATATAGTATGTATATTATAATATTAATACAAATCGCTAACTTCTACTGAGCACATGCTGTGTTTCAAGCACTGTGCTAAGTGCCTTATATGTATTGTCTCTCATGTTTAAACTGCTTCTTTTTCAAAACAAATAGCAAACCAGTACTAATTAATGATTTCTTTTTTCCTCCTCAGAGGAAACTATGGAAATCTTAACTGAACATTGATTTTTACCACCCTATGACGGTGCCTCTTGGGGTTTGGTTCTGTGGGATGCTTCCCTTCAGGCCTTGTTTAGTTTTCTCTTTCACCAAGCTATCTCTATGGTTATTAGTAAATCTTATCAATAGGAGAACAAGATCCTAACCTTTCAAATATATCGCAGTTGTCTTTTGAGCTGGGTTTTTAATCTACAGAAAAAAATGCAGTCAAATGACCCAATTTCCCTCAAGTATTTTTTCCTTCTCATATAGTGTCCCTTCATTGCATTTTGAGAAGACTATTTTCCCTTAATAAATATCATCTCTTCTATCCCCTGTAATTTCCTTCTCTGCTTTTGAGCGGCTTTCTAGAGGAGCCTTCTTTTCAAGCACAATGGCCTTGGCCTTTCTAGGGAAGACAAAGGGCTAAATTAAAGGCACAGCTGGTAACTTGCTACTGGCTGGGGTGGAGAGAGTTAGTTAGTATTCATTCATTTACCTCTGCCCAGTTGGCTTTTGTCTCTCTCTTTTCTCATCCCCTGAACGTTGAACGTAAAGAATCACCAGGTTCTTCATTGTATGCTCAGCAGCTGGGGCTATAGCAAATGCCTTCCTGGAATTGTCCCCCTTTGGACCAAAGGTGAGTAAGCCCAGAACCAGGATCTCAAGATCAGAGGAAATCCAGAGTGTAAATATCAATGTCCAATTACACTTGCAAATGTCTTTCTTACAAATTCCACACCTAATTTTCTACCTCTGTGAATAGCATTATTTTTATTTAGTTAGAAAATTTACATTGTGAATACATTATTATGACTCAGTTCAGTTGAAGAGAAATCCTTCACTTGTTCAGTCATCCATTTGTTCATTCATTCATAGAACATTTACCATATTCTGGGTGCTGTGTTAAAGCCTTGGGTAGTCAGAGATGAATCATATAGTCTCTGCTTTTGAGAAGTGGTAGTTTCACTGGGGCAACAGCTATTTAGTTAGGTTTTGATAACAGTATGGCAAGTGTGGTGATAAAAGGGGCAAAGATAAGAAATGGTTGAGCTACTGTATTTTGATAAATTAGGGGTGTATAATGTGCAATTTACAAAAGCTAAATGAGCTAAAGTTGAGAATATTTAGATGATCTCTTGCCTCCTCCCTTCCTTTCCGCCCCTGCTCCCTTTGGGCTGTTTTAGAGCAACCATACTTACAAGAGAGATTCTCTATCCTGAGATAAGACTTGCCAAGAGACTGAAAAATCAACATTTTAATAGAAAAATGTTGATATCATTTCAGAAAATGTTCATCTGCCCTCTTGATGCTCCAAAATGCTGGAACCATACTTTTTCGGGGTCACTGGGCAATATTTATAGTTTAAAGAATATAGGATGAGGACTGTTATGAATTCCTGTGTTATTAAAATTTGCATTTAGGCCTAGCCTAAGGACTGTCTGATCCTGGAAACAGATGTCAGTGTTTCAGAGTGTCAAGTAGGAAGAGGAGGAGGCTGCTTTGGGAGACTCAACGATCTCAGAATCGAGTCATAGGCATAAAGTCTCCAGATGTAAACAAAAGAGACAATAAAAACAGAAAATTTTTTTAAAACTTTACTAATACTAGAAAAATGTTAGAATACTAGAAAAATAATTCTAAACTGCCTGGGGATGTTTAGTCATGTGAAGTCATCAGTGTTATTGCATGATATTTATTGGGTTTTTAAAATTATTTATTAAATAATAATACAAGCATATAGTGTGTCAACCACTTAGTATCCCTTTCTTTTTCTTTAAACATTTTAGTTATTTATTTATTTTGATATTCCTTTCTTGAAGCAACCGCTGTGATCAATTTCTTATGTATTTTCTTAAAGGCGTTCTATATATCTACAAGCACATATATAAGCACACATATGAAATTATGATAATTATTGTTCCTATGGCTATGCAGTTGTCCAAATAGGTTTTACTAATGAATCTATATTTTTCCCATTGATATAAATAATAACTTTATCAAATATGAAATTCCCATATGTGTTTACATCTATTTCTGGATTATGTTTTAGTTAATCAACATGACTGTCAATACATGTGCCAGTACCACACTGTCTTAATTATCATAGACAGACCTATAATGCATTTTAATAGATTCTATGAGTAATCCCCTTCTAATTACTTTTCTTTTTTTAGAAAGTTCTATTATTTTAAATATTATTTTATTTATCTTCTATTATTTTAAAAATTATATTTTTTGGAAAACATACTGTTAAAAATAAAGCATGCTTTCTGGCATAAAAAAGAGAAAGAAACTGACTATGATTTCCCTGCCACTCTGTGATCATAGAGGCCCAGCATTCCCATAAATGTGACCAATTTCAGAATTCAGTTGAGTCAAATAGAAATAAAATGTATTGTGATAATCTTCGTAGTTCACGAAAATGTTTAGGAATCCAACATCAGTAGGCCTCTGTTCTGTTTCTAGCCATACCAGTTATTAACTGTGAGCCCACAATTATTTCACCTAAGGATTCATTGTCTTGTTGTAGAAAGTCTGATTCCAAATATTTTTCTGTTACCAAGTACACAGTTAGTAAAAGAAAATTTTTAAAATTTCCCAAGAAAGAATATTCATAATGTTAGGACTATTATCCACTAACTCTAGTCATTTAGTGTTTCTGTTCTCTTTCAATCCTTCTGATAAGTAAGTTTAAGTTAAGTGTTTCTATGGAGTTGACACACTCCTTTAGAAGATTTGCTAAACTCCCCTTTTTTAAATTTTTAAAATTTTTATTAGTTGGAGGCTAATTACTTCACAACATTTCAGTGGGTTTTGTCATACACTGACATGAATCAGCCATGGAGTTACATGTATTCCCCTTCCCGATCCCCCCCCTCCCACCTCCCTCTCCACCCGATTCCTCTGGGTCTTCCCAGTGCACCAGGCCCGAGCACTTGTCTCATGCATCCCACCTGGGCTAGTGATCTGTTTCACCATAGACAGTATACATGTTTCGATGCTGTTCTCTCGAAACATCCCACCTTCACCTTCTCCCACAGAGTTCAAAAGTCTGTCCTGTACATCTGTATCTCTTTTCCTGTTTTGCATATAGGGTTATCGTTACCATCTTTCTAAATTCCATATATATGTGTTAGTATGCTGTAATGTTCTTTATCTTTCTGACTTACTTCACTCTGTATAATGGGCTCCAGTTTCATCCATTTCATTAGAACAACTTCAAATGAATTCTTTTTAATGGCTGAGTAATATTCCATGGTGTATATGTACCACAGCTTCCTTATCCATTCGTCTGCTGATGGGCATCTAGGTTGCTTCCATGTCCTGGCTATTATAAACAGTGCTGCGATGAACATTGGGGTGCACGTGTCTCTTTCAGATCTTGTTTTCTCAGTGTGTATGCCCAGAAGTGGTATTGCTGGGTCATATGGCAGTTCTATTTCCAGTTTTTTAAGGAATCTCCACACTGTTCTCCATAGTGGCTGTACTAGTTTGCATTCCCACCAACAGTGTAAGAGGGTTCCCTTTTCTCCACACCCTCTCCAGCATTTATTGCTTGTAGACTTTTGGATAGCAGCCATCCTGACTGGCGTGTAATGGTACCTCATTGTGGTTTTGATTTGCATTTCTCTGATAATGAGTGATGTGGAGCATCTTTTCATGTGTTTGTTAGCCATCTGTATGTCTTCTTTGGAGAAATGTCTTAAACCCCCTTTTTAACAAAGACAGCACAAACCTCAGTCACAGGAAGCTAACCAAAATGAACACATGGATCACAGCCTTGTGTAACTCAATGAAGCTATGAGCCATGCCATGCAGGGCCACCCAAAACAGAAAAGTCATGGTGGTGAGTTCTGACAAAACGTGATTCAATGGAAAAGGGAATGGCAGACAACTCCAGTATTCTTGCCTCAAGAACAACATGAACAGTATGAAAAGGCCAAAATGACACTGGGAGATGAGCACCCCCACCCAGGTCAATATGTGTCCAATATGCTACTGGGATAGAGTGGAGAAATAGCTCCAGAAAGAATGAAGAGGTTGGGCGATAGCGGAAATGACCCTCAGTTATAGATATGTCTGGTGGTAAAGTCAAGTCCGATGCTGTCAAGAACAATATTGCATAGGGACCTGGAATCTCAGGTCCATGAATCAAAGTAAATTGGACGTGGTCAAGCAGGAGATGGCAAGAGTGAACACTGACATTTTAGAAATCAGTGAACTAAAATTGACAGGAATGGGTGAATTTAATTCAGATGACCCTTATATCTATTACTGTGGGCAAGAATCCCTTAGAAGAAATGGAGTAGCCCTCATAGTCAACAAGAGTCCGAAATGCAGTGCTTGAGTGCAGAAAAACAACAGATTGATCTCTGTTCGTTTCCAGGCAAACCACTGAATATCACAGTAATCCAAGTCTATGCCCCAATCACTAATGCTGAAGAAGCTGAAATTGAATGGTTCTATGAAGAGCTACAAGACTTTCTAGAACTAACAGCAAAAAAAAAAAAAAAAAAAATGTCCTTTTCATTGTAGTGGCTCAATCATGTCTGACTTTTTGTGACCCCATGGACTGTAGCCCGCCAGGTTCCTCTGTCCATGGGATTTTCCAGGCAAAAATACTGAAATGGGTTGCCATTCCATCACAGGGGATTGGAATGCAAAAGTAGAAAGTCAAGAGATACCTGGAGTAACAGGTAAGTTCGGTCTTGGTGTATAAAATGAATCAGGGCAAAGGCTAACAGAGTTTTGTCAAGAGAACACACTGGCCATGGCAAGCCACCCTCTTCCAACAACATAAGAGACGACTCTACACATGGAGATCACCAGATGGTCAATACTGAAATCAAATTGATTATATTCTTTGCAGTCAAAGATGGAGAAGCTCTATACAGTCAGCAGAAACAAGACCTGGAACTGACCATGAGCTCCTTATTGCAAAATTCAGTCTTAAATTGAAGAAAGTAGGGAAAATCACTAGACCATTCAGGTATGACCTAAATCAAATCCCTTATGATTATACAGGGTAAGGGACAAATAGATTCAAGGGATTAGATCTAGTAGCAGAGTGCCTGAAGAACTATGGATGGAGATTCATGCCTTTGTACAGGAGACAGTAACAAAAACCATCCCCAAGAAAAAGAAATATAAGGAGGCAAAATGGTTGTCTGAGGAGGCCTTACGAACAGCTGTGAAAAGAAGAGAAGCAAAAGGCAAAGGAGAAAAGGAAAGATATGCCCATTTGAATGCAGAGTTCCAAAGAATAGCAAGGAGAGATAAGAAAGCCTTCCTCAGTGATCAATGCAAAGAAATAGAGGAAAACAATAGAATGGGAAAGACTAGAGATTTATTCAAGAAAGAGATACCAAAGGAATGTTTCATGCAAGTATGGGCTCAATAAAGGACAGAAACAGCAAGGACCTAACAGAAGCAGAAGAGATTAGGAAGAGGTGGCAAGAATACACAGAAGAACTATACAAAAAAGTCTTAATGACCCGGATAACCACAATACTGTGGTCACTCACCTAGAGCTAGAAATCCTGGAGTGTGAAGTCAAATGGGCCTTAGGAAGCATCACTATGAACAAAGCTAGTGGAGGTGATGGAATTCCAGCTGAGCTATTTCAAATCCTAAAAGATGAAACTGGTAAAGTGCTGCACTCAACATGCCAACAAATTTGGAAAACTCAGTAGTGGCCATAGGACTCTAAAATGTCCATTTTCATTCCAATCCCAAAGAAAGGCAATGCCAAAAAATGTTCAAATTACCATACAATTGCACTCATTTCACGTGCTAGCAAGGTAATGCTCAAAATCCTTCAAGCTAGGCTTCTATAGTATGCGAACTGAGAACTTCCAGATGAACAAACTGTATTTAGACAGGCAGAGGAACCAGAGATCAAATTGCCAACATCTGTTAGATCATAGAAAAAGCAAGGGAATTCCAGAAAAACATCTACTTCTGCTTTATTGACTATGCTAAAGCCTTTGACTGTGTGGATCACAACAAACTGTGGAACATTCTTCAAGAGATGAGAATACCAGACCATGTTACCTGTCTCTTGAGAAACCTGTATGCAGGTCAAGAAGCAACAGTTAGAACCAGGCATGGGACAATGGACTAGTTCAAAATTTTGGAAAGGAGTATTTCCAGGTTGTATACTGTCACCCTGCCTATTTAACTTATATGCAGAGTATACTATGCAAAATGCAGGGCTGGATGAATCACAAGCTGGAATCATGATTGCCGGGAGAAATATTAACAACCTCAGATATGTAGATGGTACCACTCTGATGGCAGAAAGCAAAGAAGAACTAAAGAGCCTGTTGATGAAGGTGAAAGAAGTTTTAAACTGGCTTAAAACTCAGCATTCAAAAAACTAAGATCATGGAATCTGGTCCCATCACTTCATGGCAAATAGATAGGGAAGCAATGGAAACAGTGACAGACTTTATTTTCTTGGGCCCCAAAATCATTGCAGATAGTGACTGCAGCTATGAAATTAAGATGCTTGCTCCTTGAAAGAAATGCTATGACAAACCTAGACAGCATATTAAAAAGCAGAGACACCACTTTACTGACAAAGGTTTGTATAGTCAGAGGTGTGGTTTTTCAAGTAGTTATCTAGGGATGTGAGAGTTGGGCCTTAAAGACAGCTGAGCACCAATGAATTGATGCTTTCGAACTATGGTGCTGGAGAAGACTCTTGAAAGTCCCTTGGACTGCAAGGAGATCAAACCAGTCCATCCTAAAAGAAATCAACCTGACTATTCTTTGGAAAGACTGATGTTGAAGCTGAAATTCCAATGCTTTGGCCACCTGATGTGAAGAGCCATCTCATTGGAAAGACCCTGATGCTGGGAAAGATTGAGGGCAAGAGGGGAAGGGGGTGACAGAGGATGAGATGGTTAGATAGCATCACCGACTCAGTGGACATGAGTTTGAGCAAACTCAGGGAGATAGTGAAGGACATGGAAGCCTATGGTGCTGTAGTCCATGGGGTAACAAAGAGTCAGACACTCTTTAGTGACTGAACAACAGCAAAGCAAACCTCAGTTCAGGGCCTCTAGCAAGAAGTGGTCCTTAGCTAAATTAAGAGTGTTTTGTGATTGTATTAATTTTTAAGGCTACATTCTATTTATGGGAAGAGACTACTTTTCCACTCTCTGTAGTGACCAAGTTTCCTTTTAAAATTAATGTATTTAGCTATTAAAAAAGTGAGTCAACTTCTAGAAAAACATCAGTTAAATAATAATGCAGATGATATACATATAGCAAAAATCACAAAGGTGATTTGGAAATAATTGAAATTTGGTAAACAATGGATTATGTGATTGAGGTAGAGAGTGGCTAGGTATCCACTAAATCCATTTTTTTTATTGGACATTATAGGAAGATTCATTTTCTAGCCTCCCAGAAAGTCAGGTTAGGGCTAGGTGACTGACTGCTGGTCCATGTAATGTGGGTGAAAGCACTGTGATCCACTTTCAGGTCTGACTCTGGAAACATCCCATGGGTTTCTCTACTTATCCTCTCTTCCCTTATTGCCAACCAGTTGCTGAGTATCCAATGGAAGAGTCTGAGGCCACAGAGGATGGTGAAAGCAGGAGATGCAAAGAGCCTGGATCCCTGAGTCTCCATTGGGAGGAGAGCAGTCCCAGAGAGATGTCAGGAACATGTAAAGTGGACTTCTCACAAAAGAGAAGTTTTAGTTTGTTAAGTCACTGAAATTTGGAAATTATTTATTACAGCTATACAAGTTAGTATACTCTAACACAACCATCTTTTTTTCTTTTTTTTTTTTTTTTAGGAAGCTGGGAATAATACTTTATTTTTTTACCATGCCACGTGGCTTATGTGATCCTAGTTCCCTGACCAGGGATCAAACCCAGGCCCTCAGCAGTGAAAACATGAGGTCCTAACCACTGGACCACAAGGGAAGCTCCCACAGTGATCTTTGAGGACTTCAGTACTTAGCACAATGATTTGTACATAGGGAGGCACTTGGTAAATGTATGTTGAATAAGTTCATTTTATCCCATTTTAATCTACCTTTATTCATAATTCATCCTTCAGATGGTAATGTTTTTAGGTATAGGATTGAAGTTTCAGCCCAAGTCCCAACCGTTGTCTTGTGACACGCTAGATAGCTCTAGTAATCTTAGATGACCTTACCATTCTCAAAATAAAATTGATTTTAATTACTGTTTTTAAAAATATGCCCTATAATACCTTTAGGACCAAGGTAGGTGGGTTTGAAAATCGGGTATGCTAGTGCCCACAAGATTAGGAATCTCTGCCTTAGAATATGGAGATGAATTCAGTGTTCTCATAAGATTTCAAAGACTAAATAATTTAGAGTCTACGCTAAACTAGACCATCCCTCTGCCTCCAGAGGGAACTGTTTTTCACCTCCACAGACACAATAGCTGTTTGTACCTGATAAAATAACAACAGCAAGCCTCCTGAGGTGGGGTTTCCCTTAGGTATTGTATTCTAGGGTCTTAGAACTTTCATATTCAGGAAGCTCTTCTTTGGGGAGGATCAAATAAAATATTATATGTTAGAGTTTTTTGTTAAACATTAAAGTACTATACAACTATAACATTATTGTTGGCCATTGTTCTACCTTTAAAGCCCATTTCCTCTTCTTTTGCCTTCTTAGTCAGGTAACATAATTTACCAATCGGCCACTTAAAAGAACATCACTTGAAAGGAAAATTAGAAATATCTACATTGCAGATGTAAATATCCAAGTACTTGAATTAGATGTTATGTTCCAGAAATAGGTTCTATAAATTAGAATGGAAAAATCAGGGCTAGTTTTCCTATAGAAAAACATGTTACTGGGTATAATTCTGAGCCTCATTTTACTTATGTGGAGAATGGGGGAAAATAATAAGTATCTATGTCACAGTGCTGTTGTCATGATGAAATGACATAATATGTGTGGCATACATAGCACAAAGTCTGAAACAGGAAGAACGCTTAATAAACAGTAGCTCTAACATTCTTATGATGTTCATCACACAGGCCCAGGAGCCAGACTGCCTGGGTTCAAGTCCTGCCTCTGTCACATACTAGTTGGGTAATCCTGGAAAAGCTATTTAACCTCTCTCTGCCTCGTTTTTCTTATTTGTAAAATCCTAGGGCCTATGTCGTAAGGTGGTTGTGAGGATCAAATGAGGCAATATACACCTTAGCACTTTCTCCCCACTCACCACCAAACTTCCTGAAAGAGTCATCTCCCCCTCTGGTCTCCTCTTTTATCACCCTTCCCTGATGATGCTCATCAAGGTTACCGACAGCCTCATTGTTGATAAAGCTTGTGGATGTGTTTGATCTGCATCTTACTTGATCTGTCTGTAGCATCAGTGAGCCATGACTGCTTCCTCCTGGAAATACTCTTTCCCTTGGCTTCCATGACACCACCCTCTCTGGGTTTCTTCCTGTCTCTTCTTTTCTTTCTTGTTTTTGCACAGACCTCTTCCTCTGGTTGCCTCATAAATGTCTGTGCTTCTTGGGCATCTGTTTACGCCTCTTCTTTTCAGGGAAGAAGCCAATTCTGATCCCATGATGGAACTCTTTCTTTGACTTACTTTTTGCTGCTTTTGTTATTATAATCATACATAATGGCTTGCTTAAAAGCACCCTGCCCCTCTGCCTGACTGTTAAAGTGCCTTTGTTCAGAATGATGTCCACCTGTGGATGGCAGGAAGGAAGAAATTAATGCATCCCCTGCCTGAGGCTTGCCATTCTAGGATATTTGCAAGATTAACGGCCTTTTTACTTTGCTTCCTCACCTCCCATCATCTCTGATCTATAAAAGAACCTGGCATCCAGACCCCTTAAGATGGCTGTTTTGAGGCACTCTTCTGTCATCTTCTCATTCAGCTGCTTTCCAAATAAAGTCATTTTCTTTGCCTCAACACCTTGTCTCGGATGCATTGGCCTGTCGTGCAGTGAGCAGAGTGAGTTAGGACTCCCGTAACATTGTCATTCTACATACTCCCTTGGGGTGATCTCTTCTTCTCCCATGACTGATAATCCTCCATCAAATCTGTAGTTTCATCATAGAGTTTCAGGCCCATATATTCAACTATTTTGGTAATTCACCCTGAAAATCTGACACCCAACTCAGCATGTACAAAATTGAATGCATCACCCAACTCCCTTATGTTTCCCCAAATTTCTCTTCCTGTGTTCCCATGTGACCACATTGGGAACTTTAGGTCAGATGTGACTCTGACCCTTCCTTTGCCCTGTCTATCTATTCAACTGCTCCTGATGTTTTTACCTGAAGAGGCAGGACCTGTTACTTGTTGAGAGATCTTGGATACATTACTTAATCTCTGTGGCCTCAATTTCCTTTGCAGTAACCACCTTATAGGGTTGCTGTGTGGATCAAGTGAGATAATGCAAGTAAAGTGCATGCTACAGATCCTGGCACAAAATAAACACTAGCTGTTGTTTTCCTTCTCTTTAGTCACTAAGTTGTATCCAACTCTTGCAACCTCACGGACTGTAGCCTGCCAGGCTCCTCTGTCCATGGGATTCTCCAGGCAAGAAGACTGGAGAGGGTTGCCATTTCATTCTCCAGGAGATCTTCCCAACCCAGGAATTGAACCCCGGTCTCCTGCACTGCAGGCAGATTCTTTACTGACTAGGCTATGAGGGAAGCCCCTTCACACCTCTCTGGATACTTCACTTGATCCCCCACTGCCACTGTTATGTTTTATCTTCATTTCCCAGCTGAGCTATTGCATTAACCCCCTTGCTGATCACTCTGCTTCTTCTCTAGACTCCTCCACATTTCTCTGTCACATAATATAAACAGAATGATATTCCTGAAATGCAGATTAGATTATATTATGCAGATTATATATATCAATTATATATTATTATATATTATATCATTATATATAAATAAATTGTATTATATTTAAATATATATATTATAGTTATAATATATATTATATTTTTATATATTAAATATATAATATATATTATATATAAATTATATATATTATCTGTAAATGCATATATATTATATAAATGCAGATTAGATGCCTTTTCATTACCCTCTGGGTAAAGCCCAAACTGCTTAGCTTCTCCAGTTCATGTCTCAGTACATCAGCCCTCTCTTGTATCAGGGTTTTTCATGTCCTTGAATTAAATCATTTTTGGCACTCTCACTCCCTCCTTTACCTGGTAACTCTTAATCACTTTTCAAATCTCAGTTTAGCTATCCCTTCCTGGCCACTTGAGACTGGATTAAGTCCCTCTGTATACTCACATAGTACCCTGGGGTCATTCATTCCTCTGTCTGCCTGTACTGGTAAATTGGCATGACTTGTTTCTCTGCCCATCACCCTAAAGAGCTAAGTCCCTGAGGGCAGGGAATATGTCTTTTTCACCACTATATTCTCAGGGCTTAGCACAGTTCCTTTGTTGGATGGACAAAAATATTATCTAGACACCAATAGCCCACTTGCATTTAGAAATGGCATATACCATAATTTTTATTTGACTATAAATTACATATCTATTACCTTAAAGCTTTCTAAAGCATATATAAATCAACATAGAAGACAGTACTAAAAAGGTATTCCTTTCTCTCCTGAAGGAAGTTTCTCATTAACCATCTGTTAGTGTAGATTTTTTGTATATCCCACACATATTTTTCTGGTTGTAAGTATCAGATACTTAATGACAGAAATTCAATACCTAGTTTAGGAATCAGGGAAAACTGTCATTTGGTGCCCAGAGCCAGAGACAGTCTGTTGTTCCTGAGCACATTTGAAAGCTTAGGATTATGATGACATAGTGTGTGCACCGTCCACTGTTGAAATGCTGTAAGGATTGAGTGTAGTTGGCAAGACTCTGGGAGATAGATTGAAAGAGAGGGAAGTGCTGCAGGATGGACTCTGGTTGGAGTGCTCACCTCATGAGGAAGAAGAGGCTGATTGGGTCCATCCCTATGTTTGGCTCACTGCAATGTGATTGGTGGGATATATATCTGGCTGACATTTATTTTTGCCTCTGCTATTGTCTCTTGAAAAATGTTTTCCTACCACCTCAGGAGTAGGAAAAATGTACTGAAAGACAAGATTTTACAGGCAGTACTGTGAAACTGGACATGTTGATGATGTATCATGCTCAGAGTATTTCTGTTAAAGCCTGATGAGCTCATGACTTATACTTTTTGTGTTGTGACTTTATTTTGTATTTAAAAATTTTGTATTTAGAAATTATAGATGAGAGACAGGATGTAGCCAAGAACTGGAAGAATCTTTGCCAAGACTCAGACAAGGTCCACCCCATCAGAAATTTTCTAGGACTTGGGATCTGAACTGGATAACTGGGATGTTTGAAACCTGAGGACCCAGGCCAGTTGGGATTTAAAGACTGAGCTATAGTTATAGACAGTTGAGAGGGACATGTGTGTGTGTGTGTGTGTATGAATGCAGAGAGAAAATGTATATTGATAGATATATAGTCAGAGCTCACATCAAACAATCAAACTCTCATTTATTTCAACAAACATTGAATCTACTGTCAGTTCAGTTCAGTTCAGTTGCTCAGTTGTGTCGACTCTTTGCGATCCCATGGACTGCAGCACACCAGGCTTCCGTGTCCATCACCAATTCCCAGAGCTTACTCAAACTCATGTCCATCGAGTCGGTGATGCCATCCAACCATCTCATCCTCTGTTGTCCCCTTCTCCTCCTGCCTTCAATCTTTCCCAGCATCAGGATCTTTTCTAATGAGTCAGTTCTTCACATCAGGTGGGCAAAGTATTAGAATTTCAGCTTCAGCATCAGTCCTTCCTATTAATATTCAGGACTGATTTCCTGTGCCAGGTACTAAATTTCCTTCATTAAGGATCTGATATTTGCAGCTGGAAAATAATAATTATGAGTTTGCAAGTCTGAGTATGTATCATATAAAAATGACAACTGGTGGCCAGTGGGAAAACTCCAGGAACAATTTGCCTCAGAATATATCCAAATACATGTCAGATGGTGCCTCCCTGAGCCCTTCTCCTGTTTAAGGGCAGTAAAATCAAGGCAGGAAGAATGCTTGTGTTCCTTTCAGTTGCTTATGTAAGTTGAAATTCATGTTGTGAACTACTCAAGTTCCTTTCGGGAAAGAGCATCACTTGCTTCAAAACAGCAGTTGGCAAAACCAGAAGTTCAGCAGCTGTGGAGTTTCTTCTCCTTACTCATATCCACCCCAGGACCACAGACATGCCAAAGCACCGTGAAGGAAGTCATAGGAAAGAACCCTGTTCTTGGAGAACAGAGCCCAGTCCACGGGCTGGTAAATGACGTGCTCCATAGGAGGGATATGTTTTTCAGTCTTAGCTTATTTTCTTCTAGAATAAAAGTTGAGTTCAACACATTTGGAAGTCAAGGATACATATGATCATCGGCTTTTTAAATCCAAGGTATATTGGGACTGTTAGAAGGTTCAAGAAAATGTGGAACCATTATAGACTTTATCTTCTAAGTATTATTTTCCAAGGTTTTCTTGCAGGTTTAAAATTCTGATTAAAAAGCTCTTTAGTGAATATAAATATCATATATATATGTATGAACCACTTTGCTGTATATCTGAAACTAGCACATTGTAAATCAACTATACTTCAGTTTTAAAAATGAGAAAGAAACAAGCAAACAAAAAAAGAAGGTCCTTTGTGGTTTGACCTGACCTCTGTATAGTTGGCTTGGAAAAGGCCTTCGAGGCATAAGGTACTTGTTTATACTGCTTGAATGATCATTTACAGTTTCCTGCCCAGAGAGGCAGCCAGGTTTTGTGGTGCCTAAAGCATTTATAATTTGGGGAAGGGGTTAGATTTATAAGAAGAGTAACAGAAAAATACCTTACTTTTAGAAATTTTGCAATAACACATGACCACGTGAATGCATTGTACAGCCCCTCTCGGTGATGGGTCTTGAAATGTTAACTACATTAGTCTCATAAATCTGCTTTGTTCCCAGCATTCCAAAAGATGCTCATATGTTGAATAGGGAAGATGTAAGGAGGAGACCAGCATGTTGGTGATGATTGGAGGTCAGTATTGAAAACAAGAAAACAAACCCTAAATTGTCTCCATAGTACATGAAAAAAGCACTAAATTCCTGAAAAAGTTGAAAGCAAGTTGATCTCTACCCTCAGACAGTTCTGATTAAATCTGTTATATATTTTTGTTCTCCTGATCTAGTTTCAAAAATGCTTTTGTTTCTTTACGATATTCCATGGATAGAATAGGTACAATCTGAGATAGCCAGTTAAAAAACTCTTCATCATTGAGATGGAAAATAGCCACATTGGTGTTCATCTTTGTGAATGTTGGCCACCATTAACCCCATAAACTTTACTTTTGACTGTTCTTTGATTGCCTAAAGGAGGGAAAATAGCTCATGCCCTTAAAACTTATTATTAACAAGCATTTTAAAGGGTTAGAAAATTTAATAATGTTACATGAATGCCCTTTTAAAGCTTAGACATAACTTAGGAGGTGGCTATAAATACTTTTTTAAAGGTCAGTATTCCACAAATCATAGTTAGTTATTTTGAAAACCAGGAGAAAATCTCAACTACATTTACTAAACGTGTAATCTGTGCACTGGTGGCACCACCATTTTCCATGAATAAGAGTTCTGTTGGGTTATTTAATCATGTAGCTTTAGTAGTAAAGAGCAATTTCAGGAGACAATTTACTTCTTGAAAGGCCTCTAAAATATATGTGGCTGTTTCTTAAAGGAAACCTGCTGTATCCAAACTCAAACTTTACAAAACAGGGAGCTTAGGGGATGATCAATGACATAGTAAGTTATTCTTTCCCTATAAAGAGTGGCCACAGGGTTTCTTTAAATAACGTATTTCTCTAATGTAGTTTAGGTTTGGTAGGAAGAGGTTTCTTATAGCCTTGGCTGTGCCCTGGGAAAGCCTCTTCTTCACCTCTCATAGCCATAGTTGCCTCTTTGGGAAAATCGATGTCACAACCAGATAGACTCATTGTTCTGAAGATTTAGTGAGATAATGTGTGAAAATATGACCAACGCAAGGCCTGACATATAACAATGACTCCATAAGTGCTCTGAGAATGCACTGATTTGGAATATTTCTTGTAAGGCAAATAGGTTTCCTTCCTTCAGGTGCTTTTATTTATGTTGTGGATTGATGCATTTTGTAGATTTACTAATTAAATGTCATTTAATGACTATAATGTGCTAAGAAAGAAAACTCCACTTATATGCATATTAGTGAAAGTATTTTTAGTGACCTGTTTTAATAGCATTCTATGAATCCATTTATTCAAAATTAACTCCAAATGTACCTTCAAATAGCTAGATAGGATCTACTTTTGATTGGGAATTTCTAGTTTTTAAGATGACTCTGCAAAATTAACCACACTTCCATGTATCCTTTGCACATCCCTTGTGTTCTTAGATGGCCATTCATATTTTTCTCCTGGACTATGATTTCAAATTGTGGTGCTGGAGAAGACTCTTGAGAGTCCCTTGGACTGCAAGAAGATCAAACCAATCAATCCCAAAGGAAATCAACCCTGAATATTCATTGGAAAGACTGATGCTGAAACTGAACCTCTAACACTTTGGCCACCTGATGCAAAGAGCCAATTCATTGGAAAAGACCCCGATGATGGGAAAGATTGAGGGCAAGACGAGAAGGGGGTGACAGAGGATGAGATGGTTGGATGGCATCACTGACCCAATGGACATGAGTTTGAGCAGACTCCAGGAGATATTGTAGGACAGAGGAACCTGGTATGGTGCAGTCCATGGGGTCACAAAAAAATCAGACAGGACTTAGCAACTGAACAACAAGACATATACCTCCTCAAGATCAGAGGCAAAGTTTTTTTCATCTTTGTAAGCCTATTACTTAGCAGATAATAGATTCTTGGGCTTCCCTGATAGCTCAGTTGGTAAAGAATCTGCATTCAATGCAGGAGACCCCGGTTCAATTCTGGGGCAGGAAGATCCGCTGGAGAAGGGATAGGCTACCCACTCCAGTATTTTTGAGCTTCCCTTGTGACTCAGCTGGTAAAGAATCTGCCTGCAATGCAGGAGACTCAGGTTTGATCCCTGGGTTGGGAAGATGCCCTGGCGAAGGGAAAGGCTACCCACTCCAGTATTCTGGCCTGGAGAATTCCATGGACTACAGTCCATGGGGTCACAAAGAGTCAGACACGACTGAGCAACTTTCACTTTCAATAGAGTCTGTCAATATGTCTGTCTAATTAACCATGATTTCTTCTACTTAGCTCATAGTGGAAATTTTTACTATTTCTATGTTTTATTATTGTTCTTCTCCTTACCTTATGCCCTCTTCTTAAGCAATTCTTCCACCCACCCCCAAGTATTGATTATTGGCTCTATGGTAACAATCCTCACATTTCTATCTCCAGCTCAGACGTTTCCTCTGACTTTCAGATTGAATATATTCACTTGCATCTCAAAGGTAATTTTTAAAAAATGTTTATTTATCTATTTATTTTGGCTGTGCTGGATTTTTGTTGCAGCTTGGGCCTTTCTCTATTTGCGGTGAGCAGAGGCTACTCTCTAGTTGTGGTACACGAGCTTCTTATTGCGGTGTCTTCTCTTGTTGCCGAGCACGGGCTCTGGGACACAGGTTCAGTAGTTGTGTGTGTGGGCTTAGTTGCTCCATGGCATGTGGGATCTTCCCAGATCAGGGGTGGAATTGGCAGGCAGATTCTTTACCACTGAGCCACTTTGAGGGAAAACTTTGAATCGGACATATCCTTAATTGAACTCATCCTTCCAAACCAGTTTCTTCCCTGTGTTATTTCTCAGTTCATTCAACTTCCCTGATACCTCCCTTCTCTCTTACTTCCCACATTCAGATAAGTCTTCAAATTGTGCTCATTTCCTTCATGCATTTAATGACTTGAATTTATTCATTTCCTTCCATCCTTACTGTCATCCTAGTTCAGGTCATCATTATCTGTCACTTGCACTTTTTTCTTTCTTTTCCCCATTTAGGGCAAATCTCATGTTTAATGTTTTCTTGTGAAAACTTTAAAGAACTCAGAAAGATAGACTAGTATAATGAACACCCATGTATGTATCACTAGATTTAATCATTCTTAATATTTTGCATATTTGTAAAATATTACCTATATTTCAATATAGGTAAAATATTACCTATTAAATATTACTATTTTGTAAAGTATTTTCATCTAAATTACCAACATAAATACCTCAATATAAGTCTCTAAGAATTAAAATTATTTTCCTACATAAACATAATAGTATTATCACATCTAACAAATGACCAATAATTTCTTAATAACATTTAAAACTTGATTCATATTCAAATTTCCCCAGTTGTCCCCAAAATAGCTTTGAAATGTGATCAAACTAGGAATATCTCATCAAGGACCATGTATTACATTTGTAATTTCCTTTATTCCAGAATATTAGCCCCATGATAACCTCCACCTTTTTAAATTCTGAGGTGGTTTTTTTGATAGAGCTAGCCAGTTGTTCTATAGAATGTTTCACTGGTCTGAATTTTACTGATTGCTGCCTATGGTGTTTTTGTAACTTGTTCTTCTGCCCTAACCATTTTCTGTAAACTGGGATTTAGATCTCAAAAGCTTCTGCAGATTCAAGTTAAACATTTTAGGTGAGAGTCCTTATTATGGGGTTCTTGTTATGGACTGAATTGTGTCCTGAAATTTATATGTTGAAGTTCTAATACCTAGTACCTTAGAATATGACTATATTTTGAGATTGGCCCTCTAAATGGATAACTAGGTTAAAATGATGTCACTGAGTGGGCCTTAATCCAATATGACTGGTGTCCTTATAAGAAGAGGAGAGTACAGCTAACAGCGAGATACCTGGAAGAACATGTGAGGATGCAGCAAGAAGGCAGCCGTCTGTAAGCCAAGGAGAGAGGCCTCAGGAGAAACCAACCCCATTGACACCTTGGTTTTTAGACTTCTAGCCTCCAGAATGGAGACAAAGCAAATTTTGAATCTGTGGTATTTTGTTATGGAAGATGTAGCAAGTGAATACAGTTGTTACACATAAAGCTGTCTGCTCATATTGCTTTTCAGCAGGAAGCACATAATGTCTGACTGGCCCACCATTAGAGATCATGTGGGAACATCCCGATGCCTCCACTGTAAAGTGACACTTGTCCCTTGCAAGCGGGAATCTGCTAGGCAATGCTTTGGCATCATGCAAGTGTCCAGGTCCCCATGAATGTTTGAACCTAATAGTTTAACAGTTTCCACTGATGATCTGACCTCAATCAATTGTTTTATTATCACCAGAACTATTTCAAAAGCCTGCTTATTGATCTCCTTCCTTTCACTGTGAGTCATTACTATCTTATACTCTGCCTTTGTAGGATTTAGAAAAAGAACTCCCAGTTAAGTAGACACACCCCAGATTCTGGACTTAAGGCTTGACAAGAAGAGGTCAGGCTGTATCTCAGCCTCCATTTGCCCCTCAGTAAGGCATCCTGGTGCATAAGCAACATGTGCAACTGTCCATGGCAGCCCTGCTGACCCTGCTTCCTTCCATTCTCCACACAGCAGTCAGAGTGGATAACAACAATCTAGTCATATTATACCTGCTCCAGATCATTTCAAATCTTTGCAGTGGACTTGAAATCAAATTTTAGGAAACAGCTCACAAATTAGGCCCTGCATGATCTATTGTCTAACTTATCTTCTACCACTTGGCCTTGTTCACAAAATTCCACCCCAGTGTTCTCCTTGTAGGTCCTCAAATGCACCAGGTTTCTTTCTATTCATCCTTGCCCTTCCCTCTTCTTAAGAGCTCTTGCCACTTGTTCCCTTTGCCTCCCCATTCTTTCCCTAGACCAGATTATGGGTCCAGGTTCAGCTCTCACAGTGCTCTGATTTTTCTTTGTACTACTTAGCACAACTGTAACTAAACAATTACTCATGTCTTTATTTGTTTAATATCTGCTTCCCTAACTAGACTGTAGGCTCTAAGAAGACTGAGACTGTGTCTATATTGTTGTCATTTTATCTTTAGCAACTTACACTACCTGGAATGTAGTAGTTGCTAATTCAGTGTTCATTGAATTAATTAAGGAAAGGAAGCAGCATAGCACAGTATACTGCAAAATTGGTACACTGATGTGGACCTCACATTATTGAGAGAATTACTTCAAAGTGGGCATGCATATACATGTCTGGAACATAGTAGGTGCTCAGTAGATGTTCCACAAAGCACTTAAACTATTTATAGATTTGGTGAGATGTTTTTATTATGTATATTAGAGGGAAGTAGAATGAGAAGGTACTGCATTAGACATCTGAACAATTTCATGTTGTCAACCATGGCTTACCAATATTTAATTCTACAGTCCTGTCATGTACATAAAAGGCATTTTACTTCTGACAATAGGAGTTTCTACTTAAACTCTTTGATTCAGTTTTCAGGTTCTGTGAGGGGAGTTTATTTAAGGATCCTGGCAGCAAGGGTTATGTCTGTTGACTTTTTCATGGTTAAAATATATTTTGGAAGAACAAGATTCTACTATGTGAGCTGATGGAATTTAAAAAAAATCAAGATGGCTAATAGTGGTAGAGAGGGAATCTAATTCCTAATTTAAGCTATGGTAAGAATCTTTGAAAAGTAGGTCAAAAACTTATGAAAACGGGTGTTCTCCTTAACCCTCTAATCATTAGAGTCTAGTGGGATCTGTACAAAGTCTAGGAGAGCAGGCTTGGGGTAGTCACAGCGGAATATGACTGATCTGAAAGCCTTTGTGAGGGGCCCTGAATCAAAGTTTGCTATTGCCTGAGCTTTGAATCCCTACTTCCAGCCGTCCAGTGATGCCATGCTGGTGGCGTTGACCTCGGGGTCATTCTTTTTTAAACAATTACGTTTAATTTGTGAATGCAATTTCCAAATGCTAAAGCTCCCCTGCCCTCCCCAGATTTCCCTCTGTCGAAGAATGTGTGAATTCACACGCATCCTGTTCTAACCGTGCAGGGGAAAATTCCGACCAGGAGACATTGTTCCACTCCCTGGATATTTGAGAGAATAATGAACTGATCACATAAAAGTAGGTCTCGTAGCAGTAGGGCTGCTTCTCCGAGTATGAAAATTGTCGAAGTGTCTTCAGTTATCATCTACTTTACTTCTGGTTTTGTTTCTCTGACCAGATTGGGCTAAAAGTAAAACAGGAGGTGAAAGCCTTTACTTCTGTTTGTTAAGCTTTCTTCTTCTATCTTTTTTTAAGCAGTCTTCTTTTTTTTCCTTCTCTTTTGCCTCAATAGAAAGAAAAAAAGTTTTGTCAGCACTCCTGTTTCTTTTGTTGTCTTCTTTTTCTCAGAAGTCTTTTTCTGCTTTTATCCTAATCCCAGTCATGCATGAGAGAACAGTTGTGCTCTGTTGTTTGGCTGTTCTGCTAGTTTTGAATCAGTGGGACTCCCTCTTTGTTCTCTTTATTTTCTGAACACAGAAAGGTAAAAGAGTAGGAATGGGGATTGGAACTCTTAAGAAGAGAAACCTATATTTATTTAGATTTAATTCATTTTTTGGGGGCCATGTTGGTAATAATTAAGGAGTTACAGCAAATAGAATTGTGATCTCAGTTTCCTTACCTGGAACATTTTGTTTAACTGGTATCTCTGGAAATGATGCATTTTAACTACATGCTTCCAATTTGGGTGATTCTTGGAATCTGCTAAATGATTTAATGGATGACTGTTTCCCATTTGGGTCTGATACTTAGCAGCAGTTTCTTTATGATTCAAACATCGCCTACCTGAGGTGATGCCTGCCTGGGGGTTAGAATGGACTTCATGATAAAATCATTTTAAAATCACACAAGAAGATTTGCCTGTTACCAGAGCACCAAAGAAGCCTGGGTAGCTTTTTATATTTACATTTTTATTTTTGTGATTTTTTTAAGGCATTCAGAAGTGAGACTTGAACTTAGGATGAATATGAGAGGGCTTCATCCTTACAAAACAGCCCCTTTCTGATGTGGTTATCCAACATGGGCTTGCTCTGGGTTGTCATGGTGATAGTGTAGGCCTGAAATTTTTCACAGGCTCAAACTATGAAGTTTTTGAAAACTGTTTTGATTAATTTTTCCTCCACTCCAACTTCTCTCTCACTTCAACTGTTTTCTCTTTTGTTTCACACTTGATTTATGGCAGGTTGCTGTCATTTAAATAGATGTGCATTTTGAAATTCCTCCTTTCTGTGCTAATGCAAAGAAAAAAATAACCCATGCAAGTCATGCTCAAAGAGTTGGTTATTGTTGCTTGCTGGATTTCGACTCTCTGTGGTTGTCGAGCCTAATTCAAAGTAATTCAGGCTCCTCAGTGGGGGCAGTGCATAGCTCCACAGGAAATTATGATAGCAAAAGTCTTCCTGTCGAGCTCTGCACTTGGCACTACAAAGTGCCTCGGGCTACAGCTACCTGAATAGGGTTGAATTAGACCAGACAACCGCATCATCCCACTTCTTAATCTATTAGAGCGATATACAAGTGGCAATTGTTGATTGCAAAAATGGGATTAAGAGGCTCTTCAAGTGAATTGATTTTCTTGTGAGAACAAAAAGAGGAAAGAGAAGCCTTCGTTTGAATCACACAGCCAGAAAGTTTCATGAATGGGTTCCACTCCAAATGTTAGAATTAAAGTAATCAGTGCTTCTTCCCCCATGGGGTATGCAGGTGAGAGAAATAAACTGCTCTAAAATAGCAAATTACACGCAAAACCCAAGTTTAAGTCGTCTGCATTGCAAGACTCCCCCCAATAAAGTAGCCACTGGGAAGCTGTCTAATAATGTGACACAGACAAATGGTCCCAGCTCTTCCTCTCTGGCTTTGCGCACTGATGTCAGCTGCAGCCGTGATTTGTTGGTGAGTCAGGTGAGTTGCGGACATTTTTCATGATCCAGTCTCTGATTTGCCCATGAGGATACTTCTCTCCCTCCTGGGTCAGTGGGGCCATGCTCTCTGTTGAAAAGTTTCCCCATGGGCCAAGTCTCTTTTGAAAAGACATTTATTGCCTAGGCTCTTTTTTCATTTTTCTCCGAAGTGTCCTTAGATTTTTGACTCAGGATTACTTTGGAAAATGTAAATAGAATCTCTGCTATTTGGATTAAAATTCCGTGTTACTTTTTCCAAAGTGCTGTTTAGTTTGGAAGGACATTTATCATAGTTATTTGTCTTCTGAAAGGCAAATGGCACTGTCAGTCCTCTGCCACAGGGTGATTGTACAGGCCTCGAAAACCTAAAGTCAGTTGATTTAAATTCGTATGATGCTCAAAGCTGTAATAAATGACCTCAAGCTGATTGAAAACCCATCAGGATCCTGAAAGAAAACATTCAAAGGATCCACACATGATCTCTCATATTCAAATATCTAAAATGATACTGGGGGTCACTCGAATGTAGTGTTTTCTATGGCATATCACGCATCACAAATGTATCTAGAATAATCATTTATCTGGCCGCTTTAGCTGTCAGAAACTCCAAGGGTGTGGAGAATAGAAATGACACAGTGATGCCAGCTGGGGAAAAGAAACTGACCAGAGCAGATGGGGGAAGCCTCCTATTACCTCTGCCTTTAGGATCCCGTCACATACTAACCAGAAGGAAATAATTTGGAAAGCCTGAGCCTTTTGACAACACAATTGGCGACAAGCAGTTGAAATGTGTTAGAAGAGGCTCTTGTTTGGAAAGATAAACATAACTCTAAGTGACAATGAACTCTCCACAGATCTGAGACTTCTCAGAAGAAAATCCTTGTCAATGGATGTAGGAAATGAAAGTGTCCGCCTTTCCCTCACCTATCAGCCTCAGGGGTTAGAGGAGGATGTGATGGTGGTGGAGGCCACCTTTGTTTACGAGCACAAAGGGGACCATCTCTCCCATCTTCAAAGGTTGCTTCAAAGATCCTTTGGAGAAAAAAATGGCACAATTTAGACATTTGACATTCCTTATGCATACTGATGCTGTGACTTCAAAAGCCCCAGTCAACCAGGCTGGTTAGCGAGGTGTTATTTATTTATTTTTCGCAGCGACTGCCCCCCCCCCCCCGCCCCCGCCACTTGTTTTGTTTTCGTAACCTGTTGGAGTCAGTAGCCAACGGCCACATCAGAAACTGCCTGATGGAGTTGTTACAGCACTGTGAGTCTGGAGAGACTGCTGAATCTCAGGTCCTGACCCGCGGGGAGCACTGTTTTTGGCAGTAATTTCCGAAGCAAGATTGAGGGAAAGGGTAGAAACAAAAGTGGTGTCAGAGGACTCCATAGAGCCAGCAGCACGTTGGCTGTTGGTTTGCGTTTGCTCTGCAGTATTCCAACAGCTCGCTGTCTTTACCTTGGCAGGTGGAGTTGTTTTTTTTTTTTTTTTTCCTTTAAGGGAAGCCCTTGTTTAGACAACGTTTGCACAGAGGCTCTCAACAGACTCACAAATGTGAAACTCTCCAAAGAAGAAAGAACACGTGCATTTACATGAAAACATAATGGATAGATTTCATGTCTTCTTTTCCCTGCATATTTAAGTAATTCTCTTTCTGGGCGTATTTCACTCACAACAGCATTTATTTAAATCTTAATTCGGAGGAATCAGTTAGGTCTTTTCTTTCCCTCTGATTTTTCTTTATGCCCCGAAAGCAGAGGCATTAGCCTGCATATAACATAGCAAGTATGGGATACAGTAAGTAATAATTGGATATTTATCATAATGTTGCTTTCCCGGAACACTATTCATTAACTGCCCCATATTTAATTATGCCAAAATTAGCACAGGGGAGTCTTTGGCTAGTGTATTTGCACATGCTATCAATTATGTTCTAATAAATTAATTTGCTTTTCAGGATTCACCAGAGGCACCAGTTGGGCCTCTGCGCTCCTGCTTGACTGTTCTGACTTTGAACAGGTTTATTCAGCTGCTGTCTGCTAAGCCCTACAGAAAAGCACAATGGCTGCTGATCGGCCTTTTATGGTTTATTGGAAACTGGTGGTCCGCACTGCGGCTCTGGTCAGTGATTAACCCGCAAGAAAACAAACTACACAGGGCTAAGTTGATGTTGGAGGAGGAATGAGCTCACTTCATTAAGACTTGAAGAGGAAACCTTTTCTTCTTTGGTGCTTGTTCAAAACTTTTCAGGTCTCTATTTAATCACGTAATTCTCTCTAAGTACCGAGAGAAGTCTGCTGCACAGCAAGCGGCCTTTTGCCACATGACAACTTAGAAAGATAAATTATATATAAATATCTTCATGGTTTTGTGTGAGGAGGAAACCAATTTTAGTATTACTCTGTGAAACGAATTTACTTGTTCCTTTATTAAAATAAATGGTACCTGCCATGCCATTTCATGTGCACACAACAGTGGGCTTCATATTTCTTTGGGGCTTCTCTTTCTTTGATACGGTTATTGAAAATTCAGGTGAGAGCTTCCTCCCTCCCTCCCTCCTTCCCCGTGATTCTAAACAAGGATTTGAAAGCGGCTGTGGAGGAAGAGACTGAGGGCAGAACCTCAAATAATACAGACTATTGCAAAATGGGGAGGAAATAAATCTTTTTCCAGCTAGAATAGAAGGCAGAACAGGATCTGTGTGGCCTGGTTCTGTTTTGGGGAAGTGTTGCCATTTCCTAGCATTATCTAATACCTCTCCCTCTCCCTCTCCCTCTCTCTCTCTCTCTCTCTCTCTCTCGCAACTGGCAAACTCAATTTTGTAGACTATGAATAAAAATCACAGCAGATTTAGATGATTCAGTTCAGGTTTGGGTGACTCTTGGAGAGGAGGGCTCTGCATGGTCTTAAATCAGACATCCATAAAGACATGTAATAGGTGAACGTCAAGGGATTTCAACTGTGCCTTCCGGTTCTGAATTTAAGGAGGTAGCTTACACTTGTTTTGATGAAGCAAATTGGGGGGGGGGGTCCCTGTAGTGACTTGGGGGACATTTTACCCTCTTCACTCACCTTCTCACTGGCACGTTTTTCCTATTAGATCTAGAGAAAAGTCCTTGATTGTCCCCCCTCCCACCCCGACGCACATGCTCACATGCACAAGCACTCTGAAGACGTCATTATGGGAAGAGGCCTAATTAAAAACTACATAACAGATTTGTAGATTGCATATCAAGGGGAAGGTTTCACAAAATCTCCATTATTTTTAGGTACGTGTAGGTCTTTAGAAAGCTCACAATCACTGAAGAGTAAATCAAGAGAGGGGAAGGGTTCTGCTGTGCTGAAAGTTGGATCTTCTGAGCTGTATACTTCCACCCGCTCTGCTGGCTGCTCCTAACCCATGTCTTAGTCATAATCCTTCCTTCATCAGTGATTTGTGCCCCAATTACACTTAGTTTGCCAGCAGGACTGAAGCTCTGATTTTCTGATGTCTTCCGGCCTCCACCATATTATCTGGATCTCTTCCTTTTCTCTTTCACGCCTCCCTCACTCCCTTTTGTTGCTGTGAGACAGATTTTACAAACCTCTGACTTTTTGGCAGTACCAAACTTCTGGTTTGGGTACCATCTAAATGGTTTGGGTACAATCTTTCTTTACTATTCCCACTCCCATCCCCTTTACAGTGACTCCACTCTGTCATTATCTTTCTCCCACTCCTTTCAGTATGCTAAGTCGCTTCAGTTGTGTCCAACTTTATGAGACCCCATGGACTGTAGCCCACCAGGTTCCTCTATCCACAGGATTCTCCAGGCAAGAATACTGGAGTGGGTTGCCATGCCCTCCTCCAGGGATCGACCCAGGGATTGAACCCATGTCTCTTACATCTTGGTAGACAGGTTATTTACCACTAGCCCCACCTGTAGCAACAAATGTGATTAACACTGTATACCTTCTGATTTGTTGGGATATTCTTGTTTAACTGTTAGATTCTCTCATGCAGATGTTACATTAGTGTTTCTTACATCCTAATGTGCATCATGAGTCACTGAGTGGCGGGGTGGGAGGGAATCTTGTTAAAACACAGATTCTGACTTGCTACATCTGGGATGGGGGCCAGAGATTCTGCCTGTCTAACAAACTCCCAGATGATGATGGTTGATGCTCATGGTTCCTGGACCATATTTGGAATAAGTAGGAAGGCTCTAGACTTGATCTTCCCAGCCACACTTTGAAAAGCAATGTGTTTTGTGGCAATGTTGGGTTGTTAGAGAATTGAACACTTTAATCAAGACACAGAAACAGATCGCCAGTCCAGGTTGGATGCATGAGACAAGTGCTCAGGGCTGGTGCACTGGAATGACCCAGAGGGATGGGACAGGGAGGGAGGTGGGAGGGGGGTTCAGGATGGGGAACACATGTAAATCCATGGCTGATTCATGTCAATGTATGGCAAAAACCACTACAATATTGTAAAGTAATTAGCCTCCAACTAATAAAAAAAAAATGAAAAAAAAATTTGAACAAAGTTCTTGAGGTCAGTTAAAAGCTACTCTAGCATGAGGGCATATGTCAAAGTCCCAGGATGAACTAGGCTTTTCACCATTCAGTAGGAAAGCTTGCCAATGAATGCTTTTCTATATTAAAAAAAAATAAACTTGGCAATAACTACAGGCAAGGAAAAGGCACCGTGTGTGCCAAAGTTCACAGTTGGTGGTGGTGGGGGGGAAGGAGTTCAATAAATGACCTATCATATGATTTCAAAATCTTAAGGAAATTCACTACTAAATCACATCTTGGTAGTGTCATTGTGAAGAAAGTGTCCCTAGTTGGGCGAATATTTTAATGCTATATTGGTATTTCAAGAAGTCTTTTAATATTGATACAGTGTTTACTCTAATTTACTTTAGCTTCTAAAATTTTCTGAGTAATGAGGTTTGTTAAAGCAGATGCTGACCAGCTATCTATCTTAATCTAGACTGCTGTTTTCCCCCTGTAATTGCTAAAATATTTAGGAACAGGTTTTCTACAACCTCTTTAAGCAATTTTAAGCAACTTACTCTTACTGTAGGATGCTCTTCTTTTTTTCTTTTTTTCTCTTATGATCCTTTGTATTTAAAAAGTGAAATACAGTTGTTTTAAGACAGATGGGGAACACATGTAAATCCATGGCTGATTCATGTCAATGTATGGCAAAAACCACTACAATATTGTAAAGTAATTAGCCTCCAACTAATAAAAATAAATGAAAAAAAAATTTAAAAAAAGGATGTTCTTCTTTAAGTCTAATCATAGTAGCCTGTGCTGCAATTTATACTATTATTATTTTGTCTAGCCAACCACAAAATATTTGTAATTTACCTGCTATCATCCAGAGATAGTGCTAGGTACCATGGGAGAGATAAAAAATTGTAAGACATGGAGCACAACAGAGTACAAACAGCCCTATAAATGAATGAGGCACAATCTATGAACTGATATGGTGTAATTTCCAGGATGTATTATGTATTATTAAGTGAAAAAGGAAAAATGATAAATATGGCATCCTACTTTTTGTGTGATAAGTGAGAGTATATATCTTCGTATGTGTGTATTTTTTCCTTACAAAAATAGAGAAAGGGTACAACAGAATCTATGGGGGGTCACCTGGGATACAGAGGATAGAAGAAAACCTTTTCTAATGGTAACTTTTTAGAGACTTTTGACTTTTGAACATGTAAATGTTTTACACATTAAAAAAGAAAATTTAATAAAAAAAGAGATGAAATATCAAACCTTAAAACTTAATACAAATAGAAACAAATGAACCTAACTAAATATCACATTTACAACAAAGCATAGAGAGAAAATTCAAGTTTCTTTAAAAAATTTTAACACAGTTCTCTATGACATCATTAGAATATGTTCTAAGAACAAAATTAGCAGTATATTAATTATAAAATTTAGCAAGTCAATTTATTGTTAATTGTACATTATAGTTGTATATATAGGATAAAGCAAGTAAGTAAATGTTTTAATGTTATCAGGAACCAAGATTTTCACAGTACCAGAAAAGAGGTGTGAATATAAAGTAATCTTTATAAAGTAAGGGAAAACCCTCCAGTGTTAAATTTAAGTTTGAAACATAAGTATGTATTCATTTTATGTATGTATATATGTTTTTCCTAGCTCTATTCACTCAAAGGGCTTAGGAGTAATGACAACCTAGTGGCAATGAGCATACCTAGAGCTCAAATACTGGTTTCTAAATACCATTCCCTACTGAAAAGAACCTAGGCCCCTTGAAGAAAGGCCTGATTACAGGGCTGAGGTGGAGAAAGTACAACTGAGCCTGGAACATTTTAGGTGCTAGAAAAAGTACTCAAACACTAATATAGTCAAGTCACAAGGACACAGGGACTGGTTTGAAGTGCTCTCACTGATCAAATTTGAGACAAGTTAACATCATAAATAATGATCTTGTTAATGGCTTACAATGCACGGAATGAAAACAATCCATGAGTCTGAAGTGATAGGGTGAGGGATCGGGGAGTGGGAGGTGAGGTGGAAGGAAAGCTCTTCTTTTCATAGTAATTTTGGTTTTCAAATGTGGAAATAATGATAGAATTAGAAATAACATTTTCCAACCTCCAATGTAATAATCAATCGAAAAGGATCATCGATGATGGCTAAAATCATTGAATAAAAATTAGTTTGGGCAACAGGATACTCACATGGTGTCAAGGTATGTCAATCATCCCACAGGTTAGTGACTAACTGCAATGGGAACAATGTGAGTTTACCATGATGAGACATGACAGTCACTGCTTAAAGTGATTAGTCTTAGGATTACCAACCTGACATTATGCGCTTCCTGATGTGATAAAATAACACGAACATGGCAGCATATATGAATTAGCCTGAATCTAATCATGAGAATGTAATCAGAGACATCCTGGATATGGGCTGGTCTACAAGACAACTAGCCTGAACACTTGGGCAAAAGTTTTGTCAAGAGAAACAAAAGGGGAAGGAATTGTTCTTGGTTAAGAGACTGAAGAGACACGGTCATTAAAAGCAATGTACAAAGCTTCATTGGCACCTGGATTGGGGGAAAAATAGAGGAGGCATTTTGGGGACAATTGGGGAAGTTTGAGTATATACTATTTGTTAGATGATTTTAGAGAATGATTATTACATTTCTTGGGTATGATAATGTTACTGTGATTATCTAGGTGATTGTCCTTGTTCTAAGGAGATATATACTGAAGTTTTTAGGAGCAAAATCCCATGACTTCTAAAAAATAAAATAAACATTACACATTTTTACCATTAAAAAAGTCTCATGATGTCTGCAAGTTGTTTTCAAGTATATTAGTATATGATATATGTATGTCATGATGTGTGACCTACCTATATGTACATATATGTATATATAAGAGAGAAAAAGCAAATGTAGCAAGATGTAAAACGTTGGCAAGTCCAAGTGAAGTATATATAGAAATTGAGTGTACTAATTTTTCAACTTTTGGACTATTTGAAGTTTTTCAAATTAAAAGGTATAGGTGTGTGGGGGGGAGGACATTGTGTCATCCACAGAAATGCTGGAAAGGTAGGAGAACTAGATTCAGAAAATAGGCAGGAACAAGAGTGGCTCTAACAGTCAGAGCTACATCCCCCATCTTTCTCTGAATCCTGGACAGCGAGGATGCTGCAATACCTGCTATGGAGCCATGAACCCCAGGGCTGTGGTCCTCCACACCCGACAGGGCTGTGGTCTCCAGTACGATTTCTCCCTCTGTGCTTCTGTATGTTTCTGGGACTCACGCCTGTGACCAGCCGAGTCAGATCATGGGCCCCTATTCTAGCTGCAGGAACTATTGGGAAGGAGTTTTTTAGCTTCTATGGTGAGAGAGGAGCGCTGCCTCACTCAGACTCATTTGATGAGAGGTCTCCCGAATGTAAGATTCATCCCCACATGAAAAGGGGGTTCAGAGGCTATTAATATCTTTTTATGGCAGCCCTTAAGCTAAGCTATAAATTATAAATGGCTAGACAATGTAGATCGTTATGGAGTCACTTGTCTCCATGTTCTTTTCTAGTCAGAACCCTTTGCTGGGCTTTCTGAACCTATTCATTACATTAATACAAACTCAGGTAGACCACAGCTGGACCTTGGAAATTAGAGACAGGTTGAAATGGAATGAACAGGGATGTGAGTCCATTGTGAAATTAACCAGGATCCACACATCATGAGTGTAAAGTTATTTGGAGTAAATTATGCAGCCCAAAGTATGATTTGCATGAGATTAAGGTGTATCCGTAGTTTTCATCAGGAAGCAAACAACATTAAATCAGCTAAAGGCTTAGAAGTTGGAGCATATTATAAAAGTTGGATGCTATATGTTCAAATAGCTAAAAGAGAGCACCAACATGGAAAAAAAGAAGTATGTGACTTCAGCACAACCCCAGGGGAGAGAGCCCTGTCAGGCAAATGTGAGTACTTCTATTTCCTTGATAAGTCTCTCTTCGCAGTGATAAGGGTGACTCACCAGGCTGCCATAGCTTGATGACATTATTCCTCAATTCAATTTATTGTAATCATCATCAACAACAGCCAGTTATTGAGCGCTTTCTTGTGTGCACATTACTGCAAATACGAAGATGAATAAGGCCCCCGAGGACCTTATAATCCACTTGGAGAGAGAGAGAAGATATACATGAAAGATAAATAACAATAAAAGGTAGCACATAAAGACCAAATGAGGAGTACAGACAAGAGCTGAAGAAGGTCAGATGAGGGACAACATACTGAGGGGTGGGATCATAAACCAGGCTTCCTTGAGGAAATGAACAGTTAGAGGAAGAGTTAATTTGCATAAAAGCAGGGAGATGGTTCAAAACTGGCATTCCAGGTAAGCCTGAGAACTTGGGCCAAGGTGTTTGAAGACTTTATTTCATGTGTGTGCTCAGGGGGAGGAAGGCAGGGAGGGAGGAAGCCA
Source organism: Muntiacus reevesi (assembly GCF_963930625.1). Lineage (NCBI taxonomy): Eukaryota > Metazoa > Chordata > Mammalia > Artiodactyla > Cervidae > Muntiacus > Muntiacus reevesi. The sequence goes on along the minus strand of NC_089271.1, from coordinate 114,984,176 downwards.
GTTTTCCTGTGACAAAAGTATACAGAGGTTGTAGATTGCATGGCTTGGTGAGCCAAGTAAGTTTAGGGTCTTGAAAAGTCTTGATGTAGGGTAAGGATTTGAATAGAAGAACTCCTCAGTTGGCTGAACTCTTCTTTATTTTGTTTGGATCCTTCCTTTACTTGCTTATTTTTCTCCTTTCATTATTTTACTTCTCATTCCTCCCCTACAAGTTACTCGTTAAACCCTTGTTCCATGAAACAGTGCTTCCTACTATTGGAACAGTCCTTTTCAAAGGTTTCCACTTATTTCTTTGCCATCAAGTCAAGCAACCCCCTTTCGATATTCATTCTCCTTGACCCCTCTGCAGTGTTTGCTACTACTTTGATAATGTTACTTTCTTGCTCAAAACCTTCATCAACTGATTGTGGCTTTCAGAACAAAGTTGAGTCTCTTAGATAATGATCTAACACCCTTGCTCCAAAGGCTGGCCTCAGCTCTCTTTCTAGTTTTATATTTGTTGTTGTTTATTTTATTTTTTAATTTTTTTTATTAGTTGGAGGCTAATTACTTCACAACATTTCAGTGTTTGTTGTTGTTTAGTCGCTCAGTCGTGTCTGACTCTTTTGTGACCCCATCGACTGTAGCCCGCCAGGCTCCTCTGTCTGTGAGGTTTACCAGGCAAGAATACTGGAGTGGGTTGCCATTTCCTTCTCCAGGGGATCTTCCTGACCCAGGGATTGAACCTGCATCTTCTGCATTGTCAGGCAAATTCTTTACCGCTGAGCCACCAGGGGAACCCTTTATAATAATAGCTACCATTTATTGAATGCTTTCCTTGTGCTAGCCACTGTAAGAAGTTTCTTTTCGTATGTGATCTCATTTAATGCGAAACTCCATGAGGCAGGTCCAGTTAACCTGCATAAATAACACTGCTGAGATCGATGACGACACCCTCTCATGCATTCCTTGGAAAATCTGAACAACATGAGTGAGAACTCACTACCATCTCCTCATCGAAGCTGAGGTCCAGCACGTTGAAAAAAAAAAAAATAACACTGCTGGGCATACACACTGAGGAAACCAGAATTGAAAGAGACACGTGTACCCCAGTGTTCATCGCAGTACTTTACAATAGCCAGGACATGGAAGCAACCTAGATGTCCATTGGCAGATGAATGGATAAGAAAGCTGTGGTGTATATACACAGTAGAATATTACTCAGCTACTAAAAAGAATGCATTTGAATCAGTTCTAATGAGGTGGATGAAGCTGGAGTCTTTTATACAGAGTGAAGTAAGTCAGAAAGAAAAACACCAATAGAGTTTATTAATGCATATATATGGAATTTAGAAAGGTGATAATGATGACCCTATATGCGAGACAGCAAAAGAGACACAGATGTAAAGAAGAGACTTTTAGACTCTGTGGGAGAAGGTGAGGGTGGGATGATTTGAGAGAATAGCATTGAAATATGTGTATTATCATATATGAAACAGATCGCCTGTCCAGGTTTGATGCATGAGACAGGGCGCTCAGGGCTGGTGCACTGGGATGACCCTGAGGGATGGGATGGGGAGGGAGGTGGGAGGGGGATTCAGGATGGCGGACACATGTATACCCATGGCTGATTCATGTCAATGTATGACAAAACCACTACAATATTGTAAAGTAGTTAGCCTCCGATTAAAATAAATTAATTTTTAAAAAAAGAAAGTATAGGAAGTCTGCAGGGACAAGAAATGAAGAAGGAACTGAAAACTATAGATGCAAAAGTCTTAAATATCATATAAAGAAAATTGAGCCAGCAATATATAAAAATTATGGCACATCATAGCCAAGTGAGATTTATGTCAGTAAGGCAAAACTTGTTTATCATTCAGAAATCAGTGTAATTCACTATATTAAAAGAATAAATGAGTAAAAACATCTCAACAAATGCAGAAAAAACACTTGAGAAAATTCAAAATCTACTCAAAATTAAAACTCCCAGCAAACTAAGAATAGAAGGGAGCTTTCTAAACCTGATAAAAGGTATCTATGAAAAACAGATGAGTAGCATCATACTTGATGGTGAAAGACTAAATGTTTTCCCCCTAAAATCGAGAATAAGGCAAGGTTGTCTGCTTTCACTACATCTGTTCACCATTATACTGAAGGTGCTGTGAAAAACAAAAGCCATACAGACTGAAATAGAAGAAATAAAACTGTCTCATTCATGATGATATGATTGTCTGTAGAAAATTCTATGGAGTCTACAAAAATGCAGCCGAATATATACTTCAGACAGAGAAATTTAGCTCAAAAGGAAGGAGTGAAGTTTAAAAATTGAGAACAAAGAAATTGGTAAACATGGTTAAAATTAAACATAGTGAGGAGAAAGACTGAAAATGAATGAGCTAAGAATCCAATTTAAATAATTTGAATAAGAATGAATGAATAAAATTAATAGTAAAAGGAAAAAGTTAATAAAGAGCAAAAATTAAATAGAAATTAAAGATACAATGGGGTCATTTGAGGCAAAAGCCTTTTTTTTAACTTATAAAATAGACAAACTTCAGACAAGATTAATATTGAGAAAAGATAGAAAGCACAGATAAACAAGATTAGGAATGAAAATATAGTTGCTTCAGAACGTAAACAGTAAGAATTTACTATCAACAATTTGATACTAATTCATTTAAAAATATACATAAAACAAAAACATTTCCCAGAAAATGTGTTATCAAAGTGAATGAAAAAAGAAATAGAGAATTTTCATTGTCTTCTAAACAATAAACATCATTAAAAAAATCTTTCTGCAAAGGTAGCACCAGACCCAGATGGTTATATAGACAATTCTTTCCAAGTATTAATGGAACAGGTAATGCTAATCTTATACGTTCACTTTCCCAGTGACTTGTAAGGAAGGAATCTCTCTAATTCCTTTCTCATGCTATTCTTGCGTGATTTTAGGACAGTATGAGAAAGGAAAATTATGGGTCAATCTCATTTGTAAACACTGACACAAAAATCCAAAATGAGTTATTAGCAAACTGAACCTACCAAGATATGGAAAAAATACATCATGACCAAAGTTTCTTTAAGCCAAGAAAACAAAGTTTAATATTAGAACATTTGTTGATTTAAATCACTATATTAACAGATTAATGAAGAAAACGTCACAAAAATCATCTCAATAGAGAAAATATCCATAAAACTCAACCCCTATCCATGATTGGGAAAAAAGAAATCTCTTAGCAAATAAAAATAGAAGGAAACTTCTTGGACATAATATAGAATACAAAAAAAATACAGCAAACTTCACTTTTAATAGTGAAACATTAGAAATATTCCTTTTAAACTCAGGAAGAAGATAGGGTTGTATGTTGCTAAACTTCTGTTCAACATTTTATTAAAAGTTAAACAACAGTAATAAAACAAAAGAAAAAAGAGTTGTGTATTGGAAAATAAGAAATAACACTGCCACTGATCAGAGGTAATTATTTATATAAAATTCCACAAGAATTTGCAAACTATTTGGAATAAGAAAGGCTACTGGATATAATATTTGATTTTTGATTTGAATATTGATTCAAAACATGATTGTGCTCTTAGACACTAAGAATGGAGAATTAGAACACAGAATTTAAAAAAAAATGACTTACAAAAGCAATAAAAACAAATTATTAGTGGTTAAAGCAACCTCATGCCTCAGATCTTTGGCTCATTCATATCTCTCTTCTGTTACAATACTGTTACTTTGACCTTTCCTAGATCAACATCCAATTCATCCTTCAATATCTAGTTCAAGTATAGGCTTCCTAATATCTTCTTTAAGTACCTCAGTTACAAATGAGTTTTTTCTCCAAAGTATTGTACCTCTACTTTGTACCATTATTAAGATACTGACCTTGAACTATCGGTAAACTGATTTATATAATTTGTCATCTTTCACTAAATCATAGTGACCTGGAAGGCAAGATAGGGATCATGTATTGTTCTTTATATATCTCACAAGACATAGCATAAAGTTTTATACATAGTATATCTTTAATAATATTTATTGAATAAATGAACAGCTTCATAAACAAATAATTGACAGCTTATAAATCCATCTCTGTTGAATTCACAAATCTATTGTTTAATGTTTCTAGAGTTTCTGGACCAGTCAGGCTGACACCCAGCCCTTGTGATGTCAGCCAGTCTTGAGGCCCAATCTGTTGCCAGCTTTTTTAAAAAATTTCTTTCAGTAGGTGCAGGGGGCATTTAGGTAAATTCTTGTTGACTATTAAAATTCATTGCCAGTAGAACCATCAGTTTAAGGAAAATTCCATTGCATTGGATGGAATAAAAACAAAAGAAATCAATGACACCCCCAAATCTGCTCTTCACGTAGCTACTTTATTTGAGTCAGTAGCCCCAACTATTTTCTCCCTGCCTCAGGCATGATTGTTCTATAGCCTGTTTTGTCAACCATTCACTATTCTAGTCACAGATTGTTGGACCGGGCACCATCATAATTAACTGCAAGGCAGTCAGCTGTGTTGGCCCCGGGCACTCTGCTGCTTCTGAAGTGGCTTGAACTCTGTCCAGTACAGGTGTTCAACACCCACTGTCACCAACCCAACACAATCTAAGGCTGTCTCTGTGAAGAAAAATGCTGAGAAGCAATATTTAGTGATCATCTTAGTTGCTTATTAAACTGAGAGCACCTTTCAAAGCTAAGTGAATTGGGGCCTGGAGTTTGTATGTAGCTGGTAGGGCCCTTTCCGATTGTCTTGTATTTTTGTGCACTCTTAAACATACATGGCTGTCATTATTCAGTGATCAGCTCTTCCTTGTGACTCTGAAAAACGTGAGCAGCTGAATCTGTGCAAATGTTCAGCCCTCTTTCATTATTTCCCCTTTAAATATCATTTACCTCCCCTCCCTCCTCCCCACCTCCATCTTTCTTACAGTTTTGCCCTTGGCTCATTCTTTATCTATTTCCACTGAACTATATTATCTATAAAAACAGAAAGGCCAGAGGTAGGGCAGATTTTTGTTGGGTTGGTTTTCAGTGATATCATGAAAATCTTGGGATCTTTCCACCTCTATGCTCTACCATTCTCAGTTCAAGCTTTGCCCTTAGACTTGTAGCAAGATAGCTGCAACAGTTCCAAATATAACATCTAGGGGAAGTAGAGAGAACATGTTTCTATATGCCTCTCTTTTAGGAATGAGCAAACTTTCCCCAGAAGCTGTATAGCAGTCCTCTCTTCAAATATAATTGACCAGAATCGGGTCGTGTGACCATTCCTAACCCAGTCATCACCAAGGGAGTGGGATCTCCTTAGACTAATGGTTGTCACACTTAAGCCTGCCTCGGAATCACTTGGAGGACTTATTTGAAAACACAAAGTGCTTGCAAATCACTTTTGATCCAATCACTCTGATCAAAATCAGAGTTTTTGATTCAGGAGGTCTGGGTGGGGACTAAGAATTTGTAATTCTAACATGTTATTAGGTGATACTGATACTGCTGCTCTGGGGACCACACTTTGAGAACCAATTGGCTACATGAAGGAGGGAGGGACTCCTGATCAAAATTGGGATTCTGGTAGGAAATTAAAGAAAGAGCCAATACTGGAGAGTCAACCCAGAATGTCCACTAAAAATAAAAACTTAAAGCTTAATTCTACTTTCCTTGATTCATAAGGGAGCAATAAGACATTGTGCAAATCTATAGACAGAGATGGCAGGAGCGTCACCATTCTTCTAAGTTCAATAGTGTTCAAGGGTTATTCACTCTGCCCTTTAAGACCAGGCCACTGTCATTTGACTTTGCACCTTCCATAATTGCAAGTGGTTTGCTCTTTCATTGGGTTCTCTTCCCCATATATTTTTTATTTGAAGTATAGTTAATTTATAATGTTGTGTTAGTTTCAAACGTACAGCAAAGTGATTCAGTTATACATATTTATATTCTTTTCAAATGTTTTCCCATTATATGCTATCACAAGATTTTGAATACAGTTCCTTGTGGTTTACAGTAGGTACTTGTTTACTTGTTTTATATATGTGCTTAGTTGCTCAGTTGTGTCTGATTCTTTGTGACCCCATGGACTGTAGCCCACCAGGCTCCTCTGTCTATGGGGATTCTCCAGGCAAAGATACTGGAGTGGGTTGCCATGCCCTCCTCCAGGGGATCTTCCCAACCCAGGGATCGAACCCAGGTCTCCCGCATTGCAGGCAGATTCTTTACCATCTGTGCCACCAGGGAAGCCCTGTTTTATATATAGTAGTGTGTATATATTAATCCTAATCTCCCAGTTTATCACTGCCCCCTTTCTCCTTAGACTTCCCTGGTGGCTCAGTGATAAAGAATATACTTGCCAATGCAGGAGATGAGGGTTCAATCCCTGGTCCAGGAAGGTATCCTGCAGAAGGAAATGGCAACCCACTGCAGTATTCTTGCCTGGAAAATGCCCATGGACAGAGGAGCCTGGTGGGTTACCGTCTATGGGTCACAAAGAGTCAGATATGACTTAGCAACCACCACCACCAACAGCCTTTCCCCTTGATAACCATAAGTTTGCTTTCTATATCTGTGACTCTGTTTTTGATGGTGAATAGGTTTATTTGTGCCATTTCTTAAATATTCCATATATAAGCCATATCATATATTTGTCTTTCTCTGTATGACTTACTTCACTCAGTATGACAATCTCTAGGTCCATCCATGTCACTCCAAATGGCATTATTTCATTCTTTTATTTGCTGAGTAGTACCAAGGGAACATTTCATGCAAAGATGGGTTCAATAAAGGACAGAAATGGTATGGACCTAACAGAAGCAGAAGATATTAAGAAGAGGTGGCAAGAATACACAGAAGAACTATACAAAAAAGATCTTCACGACCCAGATAATCACAATGGTGTGATCACTCACCTAGAGCCAGACATCCTGGAATGTGAAGTCAGGTGGGCCTTAGAAAGCATCACTACGAACAAAGCTAGTAGAGGTGATGGAATTCCAGTTGAGCTATTCCCAATCCTGAAAGATGATGCTGTGAACGTGCTGCACTCAATATGCCAGCAAATTTGGAAAACTCAGCAGTGGCCACAGGACTGGAAAAGGTCAGTTTGCATCCCAATCCCAAAGAAAAGCAATCCCAAAGAATGCTCAAACTACCACAGAACTGCACTCACCTCACACACTAGTAAAGTAATGCTCAAAATTCTCCAAGCCAGGCTTCAGCAATATGTGAACCGTGAACTTCCAGATATTCAAGCTGGTTTTAGAAAAGGCAGAGGAACCAGAGATCAAATTGCCAACATCCGCTGGATCATCGAAAAAGCACGAGAGTTCCAGAAAAACATCTCTTTCTGCTTTATTGACTATGTCAAAGCCTTTGACTGTGTGGGTCACAATAAACTGTGGAAAATTCTGAAAGAGATGGGAATACCAGACCACCTGATCTGCCTCTTGAGAAACCTGTATGCAGGTCAGGAAGCAACAGTTTGAACTGGACATGGACCAACAGACTGGTTCCAAATAGGAAAAGGAGGACGTCAAGGCTGTATATTGTCACCCTGCTTATTTAACTTATATGCAGAGTACATCATGAGAAATGCTGAGTTGAAAGAAGCACAAGCTGGAATCAAGATTGCCGGGAGAAATATCAATAACCTCAGATATGCAAATGACACCAGCCTTATGGCAGAAAGTGAAGAGGAACTAAAAAGCCTCTTGATGAAAGTGAAAGAGAAGAGTGAAAAAGTTGGCTTAAAGCTCAACACTCAGAAAACTAAGATCATGGCATCTGGTCCCATCACTTCATGGCAAATAGATGGGGAAACAGTGGAAGTAGTGTTAGATTTTATTTTGGGGGATCCAAAATCATTGCGGATGGTGACTGCAGCCATGAGATTAAAAGTCGCTTGGTCCTTGGAAGAAAAGTTATGACCAGCCTAGACAGTGTATTAAAAAGCAGAGACATTACATTGCCAACAAAGGTCCATCTAATCAAGGCTATGGTTTTTCCAGTGGTCATGTATGGATGTGAGAGTTGGACTATAAAGAAAGCTGAGCACCGAAGAATTAATGCTTTTGAACTGTGGTGTTGGAGAAGACTCTTGAGAATCCCTTGAACTGCAAGGAGATCCAACCAGTCCATCCTAAAGGAGATCAGTCCTGGGTGTTCATTGGAAGGACTGATGCTGAAGCTGAAACTCCAGTACTTTGGCCACCTGATGTGAAGAACTGACTCATTGGAAAAGACCCTGATGCTGGGAGGGATTGGGGGCAGGAAGAGAAGGGACGACAGAGGATGAGATGGCTGGATGGCATCACCGACTTGATGGACATGAGTTTGAGTAAACTCTGGGAGTTGGTGATGGACAGGGAGGCCTGGCATGCTGCGATTCATGGGGTCGCAAAGAGTCGGACACAACTGAGCGACTGAACTAAGTATGCCACTGTGTGTGTTTGTGTATACCATATCTTTTGTGTCCATTCATCTGTTGATAGACATTTATGTTGCTTTCATGTCTTGGCTATTATAAATAGTGCTGCTATGAACATTCAAAGTGAAAGTGAAAGTCGCTCAGTTGTGTCCGACTCTTTGTGACCCCATGGACTATACAGTCCATGGAATTCTCCAGGCCAGAATACTGGAGTGGGTAGCATTTCCCTTCTCCAGGAGATCTTCCCAATTCAGGGATCGAACCTAGGTCTCCCGCATTGTAGCCGGATGTTTACCAACTGAACCACAAGGGAAGCCATGAACATTGGGGTGCATCTTTTCAAATTAAAGTTTTTTTTTTCCAGATATATGCCCAGGAGTGGGATTGCAGGATTAGTGATAACTAATATTGCAGGATAGTGATAACTCTATTTTCAGTTTTTTAAGGAACCTCCATACTGTTCACCATAGTGACTACACCAATTTACATTCCCACTAGTGTAAGAAAGTTCTATTTTTCCTACACCCTCTCCAGCATTTGTTATTTGCAGATCTTTTAATGATGACCATTCTGACTGGTGTGAGATGATACCTCATTGTTGTTTTGATTTGCATTTCTCTAATAATTAGTGATGTTGAGCATCTTTTCATGTGCTTGTTGGCCTTCCAAATGTCTTCTTTGGAAGAATGTCTATACAGATCTTCTGCCCATTTTTGATTAGCTTGCTTGTTTTTTTTAATATTAAGCTGTATGATCTGTTGGTATGTTTTGGAAATTAGTCCATTGTCTGCCACAATGTTTGCAAGTATTTTCTTCTGGTTCGTAGGTTATCTTTCCATTGTGTTTATAGTTTCCTTTGCTGTGCAAAAGCTTTTAAGTTTAATTAGGTCATATTTGTTTATTTTTGTTTCTATTTCCATTCCCTATGTAGTTTTGAGAATCCTCACGTCATAGTGACAAATATATCCTGGTTGTCACTAGTCATCTTAGACTCTGTGCTTGTAGGCCACCTTGGCCACCCTCCCATCCTTCTGGAGCTGGATCATTATCACAAGCCCTTATTTTTATTGGTAGTTTGGAACATCAAGAAGAAATTTAACAGGATAAAAACTTAAAATTGTATTTTAGACAATGTGGGTTCCACAGTCCATTTGCCCTTTAGTCATTATAACTGCACCCAGGTGGTCTACTACTAGCCTTCTTTCTTTCTTTCTTTTTTAAAATTTGTTTTCATTTATTTATTTGGCTGCACCAGGTGGTGTCTGTGGCATGTGAACTCTTAGTTGCAGCATGTGGAATCTAGTTCACTGACCAGGGATCAAACCCAGGCCCCCTGCATTGGGACTGTGGAGTCTTAGCCACTGAACCACTAGCGAAGTCCCAAGCTTGCTTTCTTATTAGCCCCCAGCACACCACAGGCTTCCCTGGTGGCTCAGACTGTAAAGAATCCGCCTGCAATGTGGGAGACCTGGGTTCTATCCCTGGGTTGGGAAGATCCCCTGGAGGAGGGCATGGCAACCCACTCCAGTATTCTTGCCTGGAGAATCCCTATGGACAGAGGAGCCTGACAGGCTACAGTCCATGGGGTCACAAAGAGTCGGACATGACCAAGTGACTAAGCATAGCACAGCACACCACTGTGGTGTGGAGCCAACCTACCTTCATTGGGAACGACCTTGACCATATATTCTAGCCAAGGTCCCAATACTCTTTCTCTATACACCAGAGGAAAAACTTCCCTGTCATTATCAGAATCCTTAAAGAGATGCAAGCTTGTAATAAAGATAACTGATAACTTTTTACATTATTGTGCAAGTCTATTTAGCCCTGCATTTCCCCAAACATTTCTGTTCCAAAATTGGATTCTGGCTTTATATTTGCATCGGGAAACTAACCATCTCTATTAGCAATCTATTGCTCTATAAGGAATCATCCCCCAAATTTAGTCACTTAAACACCATGATCTCACAGATTCTGTACATCAGGAATCCAGGAGTGGAGTAGGTGGGTTCTTCTGGCTTACAGTCTCTCAAGAAGTTGTAGTCAAGCTCTCAGCTGGGTCTCGTCTGAAATCTTTCCTAGGGAAGCATCTGCCTCTAAACTTACTCATGTGGTTGCTGGTTAGTTCCTCATGGGCTGTTTCCCTGCCGTAGGCTCCCTTGGGTGTTCTCTTGACATGCAGCTGGCGTCCCCAGTGTGAGTGATTTGAGAAATAGCAAGAGCAAGGGAGAAGCCAAGATGGCAGCCATTATATTTTATAACCTTATTTCAGAAATGACATACTGACAGTGCTTCCATATTCTATTGATCACACGGACAAACCTTGGTCTAATGCGGGAGAGTGTGTGAACTCACAAAGGTGTGACCATCAGGACTCAGGAATCATTGGGGTCATCTTGAAAGCTCGCTACCACATGATCCAAATATTTATCCCTAATGAGAACTATGCATCCATTCATAGAAAAACAGGAGAAAAAGCTGCTTTCAATCTTAATATGGTCATTTTCAGGCTTTCCAGGTGGCACTAGTGGCAAAGAACCTGCCTGCCAGTGCAGGAGACATAAGAGATGTGGGTTTGATCCTTGGGTTGGGAAGATCCCCTGGAGGAGGGCATAGCAACCCACTCCAGTATTCTTGCCTGGAGAATCCCATGGACAGAGGAGCCTGACAGGCTACAGTCCATAGGGTCGCAAACAGCTGGACATGACTGAAGTGACTTAGTACACATGCATATGGCCGTTTTCTCTCTCCTGGCCATCAAGATTTAAAAAAAAATTTAATAGCGTCCAGTCTCAGAACATTTAAACATAACTTATTGTTTCAAATTCAAGTATATTTGTTAAGAAATAGCCATAAAACTGAAATAAAGGTAAGTTTGCCTTTAATTACTTACATCATTGTTTGAATATACCTTTTCCCTGACCATATGGAAATCTAGGTAAAGTGGAAAAAAATTAATTCTAAGTGTACTAGCAGTTAGAGATTGCCCCATATCTAATTATGATTTAGTCATAACTACTTGCGTTTAATTTGTACTCTTTTTATTAACCACATCTCCTTGTAGCTGTAAGCACTTGTCATACCGTTTTCTGGCTGTTATCTTTGCCCTGGTGTCCAGGCCCATAGAGGGAAATGTGAAATCCTTTCTCTTCTCCCTGTTATCTATCAATCAGGGCCCACACTGATTACTATATACTTTTTGGAAATGAAAACCACTTTTTCTCATATGTAACAGAATTTAATCCTCATAAAATCTTTATAAAATGTTACCCCTGCAAACAGCGAGAGTTTCACTTCTTCTTTTCCTATCTGGATTCCTTTTATGTCTTTTTCTGCTCTGATTGCTGTGGCCAAAACTTCCAACACTATGTTGAATAGTAGTGGTGAGAGTGGGCATCCTTGTCTTGTTCCTGATTTCAGAGGAAATGCTTTCAATTTTTCACCATTGAGGGTGATGCTTGCTGTGGGTTTGTCATATATAGTTTTTATTATGTTGAGGTATGTTCCTTCTATTCCTGCTTTCTGGAGAGTTTTAATCATAAATGAGTGTTGAATTTTGTCAAAGGCTTTCTCTGCATCTATTGAGATAATCATATGGTTTTTATCTTTCAATTTGTTAATGTGGTGTATTACGTTGATCGATTTGCGGATATTAAAGAATCCTTGCATTCCTGGGATAAAGCCCACTTGGTCATGGTGTATGATTTTTTTAATATGTTGTTGGATTCTGTTTGCTAGAATTTTGTTAAGGATTTTTGCATCTATGTTCATCAGTGATATTGGCCTGTAGTTTTCTTTTTTTGTGGCATCTTTGTCTGGTTTTGGAATTAGGGTGATGGTGGCCTCATAGAATGAGTTTGGAAGTTTACCTTCATCTGCAATTTTCTGGAAGAGTTTGAGTAAGATAGGTGTTAGCTCTTCTCTAAATTTTTGGTAGAATTCAGCTGTGAAGCCATCTGGTCCTGGGCTTTTGTTTGCTGGAAGATTTTTGATTACAGTTTCGATTTCCTTGCTTGTGATGACTCTGTTAAGATCTTCTATTTCTTCCTGGTTCAGTTTTGGAAAGTTATACTTTTCTAAGAATTTGTCCATTTCATCCAAGTTGTCCATTTTATTGGCATAGAGCTGCTGGTAGTAGTCTCTTATGATCCTTTGTATTTCAGTGTTGTCTGTTGTGATCTCACCCTTTTCATTTCTTATTTTGTTAATTTGGTTCTTCTCTCTTTGTTTCTTAATGAGTCTTGCTAATGGTTTGTCAATTTTGTTTATTTTTTCAAAAAACCAGCTTTTAGCTTTGTTGATTTTTGCTATGGTCTCTTTAGTTTCTTTCGCATTTATTTCTGCCCTAATTTTTAAGATTTCTTTCCTTCTGCTAACCCTGGGGTTCTTCATTTCTTCCTTCTCTAATTGCTTTAGGTGTAGAGTTAGGTTATTTATTTGGCTTTTTTCTTGTTTCTTGATGTGTGCCTGTAATGCTATGAACCTTCCCCTTAGCACTGCTTTTACAGTGTCCCATAGGTTTTGGGATAGGAAAAGAAGAAGTGAAACTCTCGCTGTTTGCAGATGACATGATCCTCTACATAGAAAACCCTAAAGACTCTTCCAGAAAATTACTAGAGCTAATCAATGAATATAGTAAAGTTGCAGGATATAAAATTAACACACAGAAATCCCTTGCATTCCTATACACTAACAATGAAAAAACAGAAAGAGGAATTAAGGAAACAATACCATTCACCATTGCAACAAAAAGAGTAAAATACTTAGGAGTATATCTACCTAAAGAAACAAAAGACCTATACATAGAAAACTATAAAACACTGATGAAAGAAATCAAAGAGGACACAAACAGATGGAGAAACATACCGTGCTCATGGATTGGAAGAATCAATATTATCAAAATGGCTATTCTACCCAAAGCAATCTATAGATTCAATGCAATCCCTATCAAGTTACCAACGGTATTTTTCACAGAACTAGAACAAATAATTTCACAATTTGTATGGAAATACAAAAAACCTCGAATAGCCAAAGTAATCTTGAGAAAGAAGAATGGAACTGGAGGAATCAACCTGCCTGACTTCAGACTCTACTACAAAGCCACAGTCATCAAGACAGTATGGTACTGGCACAAAGACAGAAATATAGATCAATGGAACAGAATAGAAAGCCCAGAGATAAATCCACGAACCTATGGACACCTCATCTTTGACAAAGGAGGCAAGGATATACAATGGAAAAAAGACAATCTCTTTAACAAGTGGTGCTGGGAAAACTGGTCAACCACTTGTAAAAGAATGAAACTGGAACACTTTCTAACACCATACACAAAAATAAACTCAAAATGGATTAAAGATCTAAATGTAAGACCAGAAACTATAAAACTCCTAGAGGAGAACATAGGCAAAACACTCTCCGACATAAATCACAGCAAGATCTTCTATGACCCACCTCCCAGAATATTGGAAATAAAAGCAAAAATAAACAAATGGGACCTAATGAAAATTAAAAGCTTTTGCACAACAAAGGAAACTATAAGTAAGGTGAAAAGACAGCCCTCAGATTGGGAGAAAATAATAACAAATGAGGAAACAGACAAAGGATTAATCTCAAAAATATACAAGCAACTCCTGAAGCTCAATTCCAGAAAAATAAACGACCCAATCAAAAAATGGGCCAAAGAACTAAACAGACATTTCTCCAAAGAAGACATACAGATGGCTAACAAACACATGAAAAGATGCTCAACATCACTCATCATCAGAGAAATGCAAATCAAAACCACAATGAGGTACCATTACACGCCAGTCAGGATGGCTGCTATCCAAAAGTCTACAAGCAATAAATGCTGGAGAGGGTGTGGAGAAAAGGGAACCCTCTTACACTGTTGGTGGGAATGCAAACTAGTACAGCCACTATGGAAAACAGTGTGGAGATTTCTTAAAAAACTGGAAATAGAACTGCCATATGACCCAACAATACCACTTCTAGGCATACACACTGAGGAATCCAGATCTGAAAGAGACACGTGCACCCCAATGTTCATTGCAGCACTGTTTATAATAGCCAGGACATGGAAGCAACCCAGATGCCCATCAGCAGATGAATGGATAAGGAAGCTGTGGTACATATACACCATGGAATATTACTCAGCCGTTAAAAAGAATTCATTTGAATCAGTTCTAATGAGATGGATGAAACTGGAGCCCATTATACAGAGTGAAGTAAGCCAGAAAGATAAAGAACATTACAGTATACTAACACATATATACGGAATTTAGATAGATGGTGGCGATAACCCTATATGCAAAACAGAAAAAGAGACACAGAAGTACAGAACAGACTTTTGAACTCTGGGGGAGAACGTGAGGGTGGGATGTTTTGAAAGAACAGCATGTATATTATCTATGGTGAAACGGACCACCAGCCCAGGTGGGATACATGAGTCAGGTGCTCGGGCCTGGTGCACTGGGAGGACCCTGAGGAGTCGGGTGCGGAGGGAGGTGGGAGGGGGGATCGGGATGGGGAATACGTGTAACTATATGGCTGATTCATGTCAATGTATGACAAAACCCACTGAAATGTTGTAAAGTGATTGGCCTCCAACTAATAAAATAATATTAAAAAAAAAAATAAATAAAATGTTACCCCATTTTATAGATGAAGGAGCTGAGACTGGACAGGTTAAGTCGGTTCCCTGAGGTTATACACCTAGCACAGAAGCTGGCAGTACCAGGATATGAACCCAGGTCATCTGACCCTCAGATGACCTGGAAAATTTTTTGAACTTTAATTGAAATACAATGACCCAGTTATAAAAGGGCATAAATCATAAGTGTACACCCCAATTAATTATTACATAGTGAACATGCCTGTGTAAGCAGATCCCAGATCAAAAAAGAGAACTCATCATCCAGAAAGCACCTTTCTGTCTCCTAGTCACCACTCCCGCAGAGGTCATCAGTACCTTGATTTCTATTGGCTTGAAAAGTTTAGTCTTTTGGAATCACCCACTATGAATTCAGTTGTGCCGGGCTTCTTCCTTTGTGATATTCATCCATACTGTTGATTAGAGCTGTAGTTCATTCATTTTTATGACTGTTATGTCATGTACTCCCTGCTATGATGCAATGAAAAGGGTGCTTCACATCTGTGATAATCTTCTAAAAAATTCGTAGCCTTAGTATAACCATGAGAAAATATCAGCAAACCCAAATTGAGGGATGCTGTACAAAATGCATGACTTGTATTCTTCAAAACTCTCAAGATCATGAACAACAAGGAAATACTGAGAAACTGTCACAGTCTGGAGGAGACTAAAGAGACATGACAGCTCAATGCCATGTGCTGTCCTGTAATGAATCCTGGAACAGAAAGAGGACATTAGTGGAAAAACTGGTGATACCCAAGTAAAATCTGTAGCTTAGTCAATAGTTAATAATACATTAGTTTCTTAGTTTTGACAAATGCCTCATGGGTAATGAAAAGTGTTTATCAGAAGCTGGTTGGAGAGTATATGAGGGGAAAAAAGATTACATGGAAACTCTCTGAACTATATTATTAAACAGTTGATTCAGTTCAGCTCAGTCATTCAGTCATGTCCAACTCTTTGCAACCCCATGGACTGCAGCATGCCAGGCTTCCCTGTCCATCACCAACTCCCGGAGCTTACTCAAACTCATGTCCATTGAGTCGGTGATGCTATCCAAGCATCTCATTCTCTGTCATCCCCTTCTCCTCCCACCTTCAATCTTTCCCAGCATCAGAGTCTTTTCCAGTGAGTCAGTTCTTCGCATCAGGTGGCCAAAGTATTGGAGTTTCAGCTTCAACATCAGTCCTTCCAATGAACACCCAGGACTGATTTCCTTTAGGATGGACTGGTTGGATCTCCTTGAAGTCCAAGGGATTCTCAAGAGTCTTCTCCAACACCACAGTTCAAAAGCATTAATTCTTCGGCGCTCAGCTTTCATAGTCCAACTCTCACATCCATACATGACCACTGGAAAAACCGTAGCCTTGACTAGATGGACCTTTGTTGGCAATGTAATGTCTCTGCTTTTTATTTTTTTATTTTTTTTCCTTTTTTTAAAAATTTTTTATTTTTCAGTGGGTTTTGTCATACATTGATATGAATCAGTCATAGAGTTACACACTCTCTAGGCTGGTCATAACTTTTCTTCCAAGGAGCAAACGACTTTTATTCTCATGACTGCAATCACCATCTGCAGTGATTTTGGAGCCCCCCAAAATAAAGTCTGACACTGTTTCCACTGTTTCCCCATCTATTTGCCATGAAGTGATGGGACCAGATGCCATGATCTTAGTTTTCTGAGTGTTGAGCTTTAAGCCAACTTTTTCACTCTCCTCTTTCACTTTCATCAAGAGGCTCTTAAGTTCTTCTTCACTTTCTGTCATAAGGGTGGTGTCATCTGCATATCTGAGGTTGTTGCTATTTCTCCCAGCAATCTTGATTCCAGCTTGTGCTTCCTCCAGCCCAGCATTTCTCATGATGTACTCTGCATTTGAGTTAAACAAGCAGGGTGACAATATACAGCCTTGACACACTCCTTTCCCTATTTGGAACCAGTCTGTTGTTCCATGTCCAGTTCTAACTGTTAAACAGTTGTTTAACAGTTGTTAAACAACTGTTGTTAAAGGTTGTTAAACAACCTTTCTGTTAATCTAAAATTATTCACAAATAAAAAAATTTAAAAACAGACAAACGATTTGAGTAGATTTGTCACCCAAGTTGTACAAATGGCCAACAAACACCTGAAAAGATGCTCAAATGCATTAGCCATTGCTGGCGGGAGTGTAAAGTGGTATGGCTACTGTGCAAAACTGGTACTTTCTCAAACAGCTACACATGAATTACTCTGAAAGTGAAAGTGAAAGTGAAGTCGCTCAGTCGTGTCCGACTCTTTGCGACCCCATGGACTGTAGCCTACCAGGCTCCTCTGTCCATGGGATTTTCCAGGCAAGAGTACTGGAGTGGGTTGCCATTTCCTTCTCCAGGGCATCTTCCTGACCCAGGGATTGAACCCGGCTCTCCCACATTGCAGGCAGACACTTTACCATCTGAGCCACCACCCTATGACCCAGCAATTCCACCGCCCAACAATATTTGGTTAAGGTCATGTGAAGTGTTATGACTAATTTTATTTTGACACTCCACAGCCAGAGTTATGGATTTGACAAAGATCTACAGAGAGATGACAAGTAAAGTCATTGGTGTGGAGGAGTTCCCCTAGGTTTCTGGCTTTAGTAATGGAGTGGATGAGAGTTCTCCCTATTAAGATGGGGAAGACTGGAGAAAGAAGAGGCTATGAGAGAGAATGCAATTCAGGAATTTTCTTTTGGGTTGTTAAGTTGGAGATAGCTGTAAAGGAATGTTAAATACAGAGTTAGACATATAAGACTGGAGAGATCTGGTTGCAAACATCATCTTTGGGGTAAAGTTGTATCAGTCTTCATTAAGCCCACACTGTCCAGAAACATGTTCTATTTGCTACGACTGCTTTAGGGAGGTGATGTTTCTGGCGCCATGAGGTTCGGTTTAATGGTTCTTTTTCTCTGCTGTAGTGACTATTCAGATGGTGTTGTCTGCAACATGAAGCACAGTGTCATGGTCACTACATCTGAGATGACTGCTTTCTGAAGGCATTTTCAACCTGCTAATAATGGTGATTCTCCACCTCTATGCTCACTCTGAGGGAAGAATTTTGCTGACTGTGATTTGAAGCTGCCATCAATTTTAAGGTGAGTGTAGATAACACGGCATAGCCCACCTGGGGGTGGGGCTTAGCTTGAGGGTTGACGTCCTACTCCTGGATATTATAGGTGGACCTCACAGCCACTGTGGGCAGTGTCCCCTTTCAGGCAAATCCATCACCAGCAGTCCCTCCCACAGGACAAAACATAGACCCTTAAAGAAGAGTGGCTCTTCAGTTCTGAGACTCTCTTTATAGAACATAATGGCTCCTGGTGTTGTCATAACCAGTCTGAATTGTCTTGGACAGGGGAGGCTGGGAAAGATGGTCTTATCATTCCTGAGACAGAGGTCTGGGAGGGGACTTGAACCAAAGTGGTCAAAAGCAACTGGCTTAGGAGAGGTGTGAAACTAACCACTACATGTAATTGTAAACTGAAAGAAAATTCCTATAAAAAATATCATTAATAACATTTGAATAAGGGCTGTCTACATACTAGATAATAATGCTGTATCAATGCTAAACTTCCTGCATGTGTGTGAAGTAGCTTCAGTTGTGTCTGACTCTTTGTGACACTGTGGACCATACCTGCCAGGCTCCTCTGTCCATGGGGTTCTCCAGGCAAGAATACTGGAGTGGGTTGCCATGTCTTCCTCCAGGGGATCTTCCCGATCCAGGGATCAAACCCACTTCTCTTATGTCTCCTGCATGGGCATGCATAGAAAGAGAGAGAATGAGGGAGAGGTTTTGGATGTCAAGTGTGCCAAAATTTTAACCATTAATCAATCTACCTGAAAGGTAAAAGTTCACTGTACTATACTAGGACGTTTTCTGTAACTTTGAAAGTTTTTTCAAAATAAAATGTTGGAGGTTGAAATAAAGCAAAGCAAGAAGTTGGCTTAGGAAGCCAGGAAACCTGGGTTCAGGAAAGAGAGTCTGATGAAAACATCAAGGGGTCTGGGGTAACTGCTTAGAGTATGTGTTCTCTGATTTTTGTTCTTGATATGTCTGCAAGTGAGCTTGGTGTGAGTGAGCAAACTCAAGGTGTCTCAAAATTGAAATGCTTGTGAGGGTGCAGTTTGGCTGACTATTTCAGTCTACTAGTGAGCACTGAACCTGATGTACTTGTCTAAATTCTTTTCAAGAAACATAGCATCAGGAAGGCTAACTGTCCAGAACTTGTGTTTGTATGTGTGTGTGTGTGTGAAGTGTGCATCTCTGTTTTTATTTTTCTCAGCTTTATTGATAAAAATCAATCAATAAAATATATAAAAATCACACATATATAAGATGTACAACATAGTGTATTGACATGCATGTGTATTGCAAAATGAGTTCCACAACCAGTCTACTTAACATGTCTATCATTTCACCTCTTGGGGGGGGGTGTGCAGTAAGAACACTTAAGGTCTCCTCTTTTTTGGTAAATTTCAAGTATACAATGCAGTATTCACTGTGTGCGTGTTCTCAGTCATGTCTGACTCTGCAACCACATGAACTGTAGCTCACCAGACTCCTCTGTCTGTGGAATTTTCCAGGCAAGAATACTGGAGCAGGTTGCCATTCCCTACTCTAGAAGATCTTCCCAACCCAGAGATCGAAACCACTCTCCTGTGTCTCCTGCATTGACAGGCAGATTCTTTACCACAGAGTCACTTGGTAAGCCCATTATTAGCTATGCCTTTGTTGAAATGTAATTCCATTTCTCTTTGTTAATGTGTGTAATACACACAGATGAAACTCAAAGCACAAACTCTTCCAAGGCATACAAATTTTTGAATTACTTTCCTAGAGGTGGCCACTGAAGCCTAGAGAGTATATAAAGCACAAAGATCAGGGAACCTGCAGTAGAACCCAGAGGGTCCAATAGTCACAGAGTCGCCAATAAAGGAGACCAAAAAGGAATCCCGAATAGGTATGGAGAGAGTTAACAACTTTCCAGAGAAGAAAATGCTTCAAGGAGAAGGGAGCGGCCTACAGTCTAGAACTGCCTTGACCAATATGTTTAGCCGCTAGCCATAACTGGATCTTTAAATAAAATTAAAAATGTAGTCCTTAGTCACAATAGCCACATTTCAAGTGCTCAGGAGTCATATAGGCTTAGGGGCTACTGTATTGGACATTAGGAATATATGACAGTTTCATCACTGGAAAAACTTCTTTTGGATGGCACTGGGCTTAAAAATCAAACAAGATAAGGACCATAACGTGTCCAGTGGAATTAGTGATGGGGCAGTCATTAGTAATCTTGGTGAGAGCAGTTTCAGTAGAGTTGATGGAAGCAAAGGCCAGAATGAGAAGTCAGTGGAGCTGAGGAGATGGAGGTAATAAGATTAGACACCTTCCTCGGGAAGCTGGGGGTGTGGAAACCAGATCTGGTATAATGACTGAATGAGGAGGCTTGGATGGGGAGATGGTTGGTTTACATGAGAGAGTGCATAATCATTAAAGCCAGGTTTCTGAGACGCTAGAGAGGCTGGGACTCAGGGCTTGGGTGGCAGGACTGGCCTCAAAAAGGGATTCTCTTCTTCCATTTTAACAGGAGAGGATGGGCAGAACCATAGGTAGGTCTGTAGATTTGGTGGTGGGAAGTTCAGGTAATTTTCATCTGAGGCTTTAAATTTTGTATTTGAATTTGAGTATGAGTTCATTTGCTTGGAGTGAGGTGTGAGGTGGCTGTATGATTAGGAGGTATGAAGAGAATGAAGGCTTGAAATTACTTTTGTGGAAAGGAGAGAGAGCAATGGATAGAGCCTTGGTTCTCAAACTTGAATGTGCATTAGAATGCCCTGGAGGGCTTGTTAAAAAACACCAAGAGTGCTGGGCCCCACAACCCCAGAGGGTCTGACTCAGTAGGTCTGAGGTGAGCTGGGAATTTGCATTTCTAATAGGCTTCCAGATAGCACTGATACTGCTGTTTCAGGGACCACATTTTGAGAATCACAGGGTTTGCTAAATGACACTGATATGGACTAAACACTTTGATGGTGTTGGTAGGGCAGAGTGTGGGGATAGTCAGAAAGGTGTTCAATTGTAGAGAATGTCAGAGGGCTGACTAGAGGAACAATAGTAAGAGTGTTGGTAGAACAGGATGTTTAATTAGAAGTTTTGACCAAGGCATCAAGACACAATAGATATTGAAGTGATTAGTAAGACAGGCTACCTTGTATGAATTTCAAAGCAGAGAACTAATAACGGACTTCAAAAAACTCTTAAACCCTTCACCCACAGGAAGGATAGAAAGGGATCTGGCTGTTGGAGATTAGGGGAGGATTTGTAAGGAAGATTTCTTTCAAGAGGGCTGTGCTGTGAGCTCCCCTCCCCAAGGCGGGGTGGAAGGTGCTTCTCCCGCTACATCAAGTCAGGAGAGAGGAAATTTCAAGAGATCACTTAGCTTAATATGTGTCCCCTGCAGTGAGGGAGACAGGATGAAATGGCGTTTGACTCTCACCTGGAAAATAGAAGAGGCTGGCCAGTGCTCTAAAAAAGCGAAACTGCTGCTGTGTTGAGATACACCTGCACTCCCAGAGGCTGCCAGAGCCAGGCATGTGTGAGGTATACCCCAGGGATCAGACGAGACCCACACATTCATGAGAGATCTGCAAGCTGGAGGTCCTTTGCAATTCGGGGCCTCACAAACATCCATGAAATCACAAAAGCATCCACGAAAGAGTCCATTTTAAACACCTGCTGGTGAAAAGCCAATTTACAACAGTAACAGGAAGGAACTTCCTGTCTCCCTTGCCTCTTTTTCATCTCCTTGCTTTGGCTCTGAACTAGTGTTGCCGGCTACAGAAAATAAAAATGCAGGATGCCTGGTTAAATATGAATTTGAAATAAACAGTGAACACCTCTTTAGTCTGTGACTTACTTCTATTAGTTCCATGACTTCTATTAGTCCAACTTACTGATTACATTTGTTTATGCAAAAGAAATAAATCCGGAAGCCTGTAGACCAAACTGCTAACAGTGCTTATTTCTGATATCATCGTGAACTTTTACATTTAGCTCTCAGTTTTGTTTGAATTATTATAAGTATGAATCACTTTGATAATAAAAATCAATAAATATCTTTTAAAACCTTTTCACTTAGTATTTTGTGAATATGTTTCCATGTTAGTATTCTTCTCAAAGAATTCAAGACCCTGATTTAGGTTTCTTATATTTTATTAATATAAATAATATTACAATGAAGTCCTTATAGTTTAATCTTGTGCACATCTTTAATTATTACCTTAGGATATATTCCTAGAAATGGAATTACTGAGCCCAAAGTTAATGTGTACTTTTAAACTTAACAAACTTTACTCTTAAAAGGCTATTTGTCTACCCATACCACCTCTTATACAGGTAATTATCAATATGTATCTCATTGTTTTTATTGTCTTTTATTATTAGTGAAAAATATTTCTTCAAGTGTTTCTTGACCATTTATATTTTCATATTAGTCTGATGGATCTAACAAATGGATATTAATTAACTTGACAGTTTTTTCTAGCAGGGTTTTTCTATACATCATGTTGACTTTTATCAACTCCAGTTCCCTGTAAGATGTACACTCACACACATACAACTGTTTGACTGCTCATTACCCAGTCAATAATGCTTGTTGAATGCATGAGTACATGAATGAATTATTTAAAGGATCTGACCAAAGGAAACCCATCTGGGTGTTTTACTATTGACTTTTTCATGATTTATTCACTCACTCGACAAACAGTTATGGAGTGCCTACTGTGTACATGGCTCAATGCTATGCCACTTAAAAATAATAATGAACATCGGGAATAGTTTCAATATATAAACTAAAACTAGTGAATCACAAATATTCCAGTACTATATTGTCTATATATCACCTTCAAAGAAATGAGTCTGTCAAAATTGGTAAATATTCTAGGTGCTTTGAGATTTATACACTTAAAAATTGTAAATGGCTGTTGATGGAAATATTTATGCAAGGTATTATATGTGTCTGTGGTTTTTAAAATCTGGTGCTCCATAGATGGAACTAGAAAGGGATAGGATGAAGGGATGTACGAATAAATTTGTCACTCTGCACTGTGTGTGGCAAATGTCTTCTTCATTCTGTGAAACTTTATTGATGGGGATACCCTGAGAAACTTTTGGGCGTCACTGCTTCTCACTTGTGATCTACTGTTGCTGTCCTTGCCACCATTACTATAGCCTCTCCATCCATCCTGACTTCTAATCTCTGCTGTTTCTGTTGTCAGTGACTCTGCCCATTTCTTATGTCTTTCTTCTGTTCTTTCTCCAATGCTTCTTGGCTTTCAAGTGTGAAAAATAACTACACACACACACATACACACACACAATCTCCAGCTTTTAATAGTGTGGCTCTCTTTTGGGTTGCAACCCAAGTAATGACCTCATACTTGGAATAATTCTGTCCCTTTTGGCCATGTTATTTGGTTCAGGATGCCAAAGTGTACCCCTTCTCACTATAAAAATGTTTTTGAGCTCTTTCTTGAGAGTTGCAGAAGTCCAGATGCTAGACAACAATTGTATTGTAGTATTGCTGGTATCATATGACTATGAAGTTTTAGACAAAAGGACCCCAACCATGAGTTTGGTCCCCACCAATAGCTCTTTAAGGCTGATAGATTTTTAATCCAGTGTTTCTATCATACTGTTAAAAGGATTTTCGGAAGAAAGCCATTTCTGACATCCCCTAATGCATGTTCTTTAGAGATTTTCTCATCAATATGTAAACCCATCAGCTCCACGGAGCAATAAGAGGTTTCCCCTGTCCCCATCCTGCTGTGGTGGTTATAAGCTTCCAGGGAAATGAATCCTAGATCTTCTTCAGCACATGTTTGGAGTCCTCTTTCTTAAGCAGATGAGGAGCCTGCGTTTTCGTATCAGTAATGGAGTCCTGAACCTGAAATTGCAACCAGGAAGAGAGAAATGAATCAAAATAATGTTTTAGGTAGGTTCAGACACAGCTGATGTGAGCGGGAAATAAAACTGTGTTGTTAGAAGAAAATCCTCCAGATTAAGGGTCTTGGTGCCTTTGACTGGAAATTCTGACAAAGGACATTTGAGCATGGTAGATTCTTTTTTAAATTAATTTTATTGGCATATAGTTGCTTTACAATGTTGTGTTAGTTAATAACTGCTGTACAGCAAAGTCAATCAGCTATATGTTAACATATATCACCTCTTTCAAGTGTCTTGTCTGTGCCACCTTTAACCTTCAGTGTTGTTGAAACATCTCTTTTTTCCTGACAGTGTACTGTGAGGATGTGGGAGTAGGGGAGGGGGAACAATTCAGGGACCGCTGTGGGAAAATGCCCAGAGCCGAGGTGAGTGCGGAAGGCTGAGGGAGAGGAGGGAGGGGCGGGGCCTGCTCCAGCCTGAGTGCGCGGGGCCACGCGGTGCAGTGGCCGCAGGGATGAACAGGAAGTGCTTTTTGCCAACAACCGTCACCACCTCCAAAACAACAAAGAATAAAGTCTTTCCTTACAGATGATTCCACCTGCCTTTGACACCAGGAGCCACATATCCGGCTCGCCAGTGTTTCATTGAAATGGCCGCCTGTGTGGAGCTCAGAGGGGAAAATAATGAAGTAGGTTTTGCCTCTTCCCTCTTACAGTAGCCTCCACAAGAGTATACATTTGATAAGGGCCAAAGTCTGTTTGTGAAAAAGAACCTCTGAGGGGAGATACAGCACCTAAGACCAAAGACCTTAATTTTGCCTCAAATTTTGGCTATACTGTTTCTATAGAGACCAAAGGGAAGCTTTGGCTCCCCCACTCAGCTATTAAAGTTTAGTGCATTGAAAACTGTCTTCATGCTGTGATACCCTTTCAGGGAGGAGAATAGGGTCTGAACTAATCCATGAAAGTTGTCATGCTATGAACTAGTAGTCAAGCTTTTTCCTTTCAATTGAATCTAAAACTATACTGTACTTCACACTTGATTGGTCCTTCAGATGGAAGGATTCAATATCCCTGCTGGAAATCAGCTCGTCTTCTTCACACAGTGCTGTTGAACCTGGAAAGAACTTATTTCTGAGGCATAATTACCAGCTCTAACGTATGAAAAGTCGTAAGGTTATTTAATTTTCTTCTTTTTCTTAAATTCTGGTCAGACTCTTTAAAATGCTAACTTTTATTTCCCCCTTTGACAAACTTGTTTACCAGACTGTGTCTCCATGCTTGGGCTTGCTGTTTGTCAACAGATGTTGGGATCTATACATGCTCACCAGCCTTTCTTTCCTCAGGATGATAGACAGACATACAGCATAAATGTATCGAAGACAAAAAAAATATCTTCTGAATGCAGCCGTCAGCGAGCCATTGAATGTCCTGTAGCAAAGGTAACGGGTCACTTATTTACCATGAAGACTGGGACGAGAACTTGAGGAATTTGAGCAGTGCTATGCCAATTGTCTAAGGGAAAGGACGCTTTTCCTTTCCCACTCAAAGAGTTAGCTTTGTTTGTTTGCACATGTTTTAGATCAATAACTGGTTAATAGTAAAGGCAGAACAAAAGCTCTAATAACCATGAACCATCTGCAGTGTGAATCGACATTTCCCAAGTTAAACACTACTGTCTTGTGAATGAATACATACAGTGTATATGATTTTTTTTAATTGAAAAAAAAATGCCTTGATCTAGCTACACCAAAAGGGGGCACCAGGGTATTAAAGAAGTCATCATGTTTTCGGAGGCTATAAATGAAATTAAGTGAAGTTTGGAGAGGTTTTTAGTATAATTAATATGGACATGATTTTTAAACTTTGATATTCTAAAACGTCAGTTGGGTGGTTTCAAGGATTTTGGTAAAACTGTTTTGATATCTCAGTGGAATTTTCTATCGGTTTGGGGTAATTTCTTTGGAGTTTGATGGCATAAATGTAAGAAGGAACATATTTTACTTGATGAAAAATAATATAAAAGAAGCTCACATATGTGTCACCTTAAATTTCTATCAATATTAATACCCATGATATTTTTCATCGAAATTTTGCTATATTCTCTGTTTAAAATAGACATTTATCTCATCTTTGTTGTCTAAGACAGTACATATAAGAGTATTTTTATGTATGTGTGTCTAGGTGGAAAATATTCAGCATTCTCTATTGGCTTTCTGACAGAAGGATACAGAAAGTGGGGACATGGAGGTTATAGCAAATAGTAGCTAATTGAGCACCATTGCTCCAAGAATCCAGAAGGAATAAATAAAGAAAATAGAAAGCATTTTCTGGAAATATTTTTAAATTGTACATTTTGGTTATCCTGTGTGTTATTTTCATGATTCCAGTAAAAAGAATTTAGTGGAAGAAAATAGGGAGAGACAATATTCTTAATGAAGTTGTAAATATATGCAATGCAACTAGATGCCTCTTCTGGTTTAATGTCACCTATGAGGAGTAAAAAGCAGTTCAGTTTCTAATTTTGTTAGTGATTAAGTGCTATTTATGTTGTTTTCCCCATCACTCTGATCCTGTTTCCCTTTCCCTCCCCCACATGAAATATAGACCTTTTATATGTAATCAAATCTGAACTGGTTGGTTAGCTAATAATTCCTCTTAAAAATGGAAATCAGTGCCTGCATGATCCTGTTTTCTCTGTACATCTCTACCGTTTCTAAAGATGGCTGCAATCTGAACAAAATAGGTTGTCTTTTCATAGACAGTTTCTCCTTTTATTCTTAGATGTCCAGTCGTAGCTAATTCAAAAAGGATAAAATGATAAATTTAGTGGAAATCATGTTTTATAGTTTAATTTTTACCCAGACTTAGGTCTTGCTCATTATTTTATGCTTTGTGATGATTTATGAAATCATATATTATGCAAGGCAAGGCAATTTACAAGCTGCTATTACATCCCTGTAACTTTATGAAATATGTGACTAATTAGTATATTGTTTAACTGGGAGAATTAGATTAAAAAAACAAATGTCTTTCAGGTTTATTTGAAACATATGGACTTTATTCAACTGAAGTAAATATTCAAGTGCAATAAATTGTTATGTGTAGGGCTGGACAATAGCTGTAAATGTATTTTAAAATATGGCAATACTAAAAAAAAGTTATCGACACCAAAAATATGGCAATACTGAGAAGTTTTTATTACTCTTATTTATTTGAAATAAAACAGAATAGGATTATTGAATTTCATGCCTTTTTCTTGTCAACAGTGTAGTGATTAGCATGTATAAAAATGTCCACTTAAAGGCAGGGAAAGAAAGTTACTGTCGATTTCTGTTTGTGGGGGTTCTCCCCACATGTGTTAGAGAGGATGTTTGGCTTGATCTTGAAATATTTAAAATGTGATCAACAAACACTGCTCCCTCTAACTGGATATTTTCAAAGTTGTCATTTTTAAAATAGTAGTTGTTTAGTTAATAAAAATCGCATTATATTATGTCTGCTTTAAGGAATTAATAGTCTTTAGTGGTACTAAAAAGATAAGTCCTGTTTTCAGGGTAATGCTTTGTAACTTGCCTATGTATAAAATATCACATAGATATATAGATAGATATTCATATAAACATTTTATTTCTCTGTGTGCTCTTCAGGAGGTCCTGCCACTTTGACAAAGGGTCAGTATGACTGGCTAAATCAAGTGTTACACTTTTTTGGAATAACAGAAACCCAGACTAGCTAAGATCTAAAAATGCATTGAATTGTAGTGCTGATGACCAGTGTTTTGTTGTGGCCTCAATTTGTGTTTTAGGAGTTCTTGTGTTGACTTCCAATATTGTTCCCTTTTGGAGAAATATGCATATGGTGGTATTTGTATAAGGTCAGAACAGGCAAAATAAGAGGAAGTAGGTCAGTTTTTGGTCTGTGCCTTTTAGTTCTTTTGTCAGCATTTCTTATGACAAGATTTCACATCAGTAAGCCATAAAGAATTTTTTCTGCCTTTAATTTTTTCCCCAAAAGTCAGTTTATCAATGCTTAAAAATTTGTCTGTCCACTTGCTCAACGCTTATTTTTGTGGTGTTTTCAAGTCACCTCTCCATGGAAGCAAATTAGTGGCCAAGTAGAGCTTATGAAAGAACCTGAAACACAGAAAGGTCTCCAAAGGAGCTATTCTCCTTTAGGGAAGCTATCTCCGGATTAAAAAAAAAAAAGAATCAAAATCACAGCTGCAAGGGTCCCCGATCTATTCCCTGGCATGATGTATTCACTGAAAACTCTATATAGAGAGGTTTCATGTTAGGTAGGTAGTTTCTTTTTACAGATTGGTTTGCCTACACAGGCAAAATCTGTGGGAGTTTTCGGTCACAAGTTTTGTTTTGTTTTTCCATGATCCAGCTTGATTTCTGTACCTGGAGTGAAAGAGATATTTTGGCCTCTGATTATAAAGACAGGAAAGAAGTATAGAAAAACTGATGGAATTATGGGGAAAAGAGCATTCAAAACAAGTAATCAAAAGGCAAAATTTTCTTTTCAAATGAAACTCTACCTTATTCTAAAACCAGACATTCTGCTTTAGAATCTTATCCCAAAGAGCTAATTTCAGAGACTGAAAAGCGCACATCCTGCCCAGCTTCTCGCAGCTTCTTCTAAAAGTTGGATTTTGATTTTTGAGGCAGTAAACTAAAACCTCTGAACAAAATTTGATCCCACAGAAACCATATGGAGCTACATGTTTTTTCTTTAAAAGAAACAAGCGGAAGAGCTGAGGCAAAACTTGAGGACTGATTTGACTTATTCGGCAGAGCTGCAGTCTTTAAATCCACAATGGACTTTCCAGATTAACTGGCCTTAATGCAGCTGTTTATTAGAAATTGCAGTGTTATTTGTCAGTGTTGCTTGAGTGATGTAATTAAGAGTGGGACAATTAGAATGAAATTGAAGAGGTCTTCCAAACTTCAGTTTAAAAACATTTCCCCAAACTGATGTGGAGACAATAACAATCTCTCTATTTATAAAATTGAATTCTCTCAGTTTGAATAGTGAGAACAAAGGTGCTAATCTGTAGTTCTGAGAAAGGCCAATTATGCCCTTTGCATCAGACAAGATCTAATATGATTCTAAATAAATGCCAAATCAGATGCACATCGATGTAGTTTCATTATTTATTCAAACCCATTAATCCAGTGTTTATGTCACATGAAATTGGGTGTATTTGTAATAAGTTCACCTATATAGAAATGCTTCTCTGGTGGCTCAGATGATAAGGAATCTGCCTGCATGCGGGAGACCCGGGTTTGATCCCTGGGTCTGGAAGATCCCCTGAAGAATGAAATGGCTACCCACTCCAGTATTTTTGCCTGGAGAATTATATGGATGGAGGATCCTGGCAGGTTACAGTCCATGAGGTCACAAAGAGTTGGACACGACTGAGTGACTAACACTTTCACTCTCATACCGATATAGAAATGCTCCACCTCAACTTACAAAACCGTTAAGAGACATTTAGGATCTGTTTGAAACCACTGAGACTGTTCTGAATTAGAATGAGCTGGTTAGGCAAAGCAACCAAAGCTGGAGTACTTTCAAAACACCCTTTGTAACATTAAAAACACTTTCCTTAATCATTTTTACATTTTTCATCTCATTAGCTTCCTTATCACAGTCTGAGAAAGTAGATATTTAACCTCATATTCTAGGTGAGAAAACTGAGGCCCAGAGAAGAAATCACGAGACTTTCATGAAGTCATGTGGCCAGTTAGCAGTGAAACTCCAGTCAGCGTGATTTTGTTCAAGCAAGCGTGATACAATGGGCAGCCTGCAGACTTCTGCAGTGGGCTCACAGAGAAATCTTATTTGGCCCTTGCATGGTGTTAAATAACTGGTTTTAAATTAGTTGCTAACATGAAAAAATTGTGAGAGATTTCACTTTGTTAAAAATCAGGATTTCTGGATTTGAGAGAGAAAAAGCAAAAGATTTGGCAACCGGGGACCATTTCTCCAAGGCAAGCCCTCGCTAGGACTGAGCTGGGACTCCCCCTCTGTACAGCACTCACCTTCTCCACTTTGCCAATCTGCCAGGTTACTTGTCTAGGTCCTGTGACTATTTGAGCTCCATACCCCACACACTAGACCATTGATTGGCAACCTTTCTTGAGTATGAGGTAAAATTTTAAACTGAAAAAAAATCGGCAACCCCTGGTTTAGATCTCTGTCTTCCCCATCAGGTAGAGATATCTTCAAGGCCAAGTATGGAGTGTCATTGCCCTTGGCGCCTCCGCAGATCCTAGCACAATGGATGACTGGTACACAATGTGCTCTCAGGAAATTGCTAGAATGGGAAGGACATGGCAGCTGTCCTATCTCTAGAGTTATCACCATACTGACCTGTAGAAAAGTTCAATACATTTTGAAGGCAGTTTTTGAGAAGGGAATCAATTCCATTAGACTTGAGAATTGCAAACCTTACTCCTAATTGAACAGAATCATGAAAATGTGCACTTTGCTCATTTGATCTGGAGGCTACATCTGCAAGATCCAAGACAACTCTCTGGATAAAAATATATTGAGATGATGTTCTGTATTTGTGTGATGATTCTGATTTTGTAGATATAACCTGTATGGACTGCTTACTCCAACATGGACTCAGTTATTCAGAGTATGGGGCAGTCACATGAGGTGCCCGCTTCCTTGTGACTACAGCCTAAGTACCTTTTCAATTTTCCAAACTTTTCCCTCAGAAATAATTTAGTAATTTAAGATGCCAGTCAGCACGATGCCATGTCTGTGTTTTGGGGGTGGAGGGGATGGGATTGTAGGATGTCGTCATGTACTGCAGCCTTTCCCCTCTGAACTTTTCCAGCAGTTAAGATCTGTATTATTCTGAGGTTATTCACAGCGACAGAATCAGAGAATATTACCTGGTATCATGCTATCTATGGATAGAGAATGGTGGTCCAGAGAGACTTGTCTGAGGTGTTTGGTTCCCGGTTAGTGAATTCTATTTGTCTTCACTAGATGACAAATCTCCTTGAGGGCAATGACTGGGCATTAGTCATCTTTGCGGCCTTCCAGCACATAGTATAGTGCATCTTGCATGTATTAATAGTAGGTGCTAAGTCAACTTGAGTTCTCATGAAAGCCATGACATTTTCAGACTGACTTGGGATATAGAAGCTATGATGATTTTCTTGTCAGACTTGTGTTTTAAGACAGCAAAACCTCAGTATGGCTGCTCATTGGGATTTTCAAGTGAGCTCCAGCCGAGCATTTGGTGGCAAGCAAAATGGCCAGCAAAGGCATGCTTTAGAAAAGGATTTGATTCTATTTTTAAGAGCTTTTTTGGAGGTGTACAGGAGACAGAAATTTGTTTTTTTTAAAATTAGTGATCCAATAGATATGCCTTTAAAAGATACTATACACAAAATTTGAAGTCTCCAAACTGATCTGACTCATTAGATTTAATGAAATCCAGGAGAAAGTATTTCCTGAATCCTGATGCCTTTCATATTATCCTTTACCTAATTCTTTACAAGTGAATTTTCAGCTAGTAAGTGCCAGAAATAGGCCCATCTGCAGAAAGTGAGCACATTTTCCTCCACAATATGACAATGCTATCTGACAGCTATTAGAACTTGAAATTCAGGGGCTTGCAAAGTAATTCTTCAAGTGTAGCTCGTTTCCAATAAAAGCATTCAGTGTTCTGTTTTTTTTCACTTCATTGAAATTCATTTAAAATTTCTCTTCCATGGAAACACTTTTGTGTTTCTATAATCATTATGTGTGTGCTTTCTGGTCTTATACTTTTAAAAATAATTTGTTTTATTTCTCAAAGATCTTTTTAAAATTTAGTATTGAGACAACAGAAACATGACATGTATAAATGCTGCTTTGTTTTTTAAAGTATTATAAAACCCATTCCATTTTTATTCTCCATCACATTTAGGTTTTGGAGGTTCCCTCTCCAAATTCTGTTTCCAGTAGGAGCTGCTGAGAGATGCTGAGAATGGCAACTCATTGCTACAGTATGCATACACAAGTTGATGCACTTCCAAAATGGCAGCAATCCAGAGAAGCCAGAAAGTTGTTTTTCTTTTCAAAGGAAGTATCACTCTGTCTCAGGTCAAAATAAGCTGGGTTCCAGCCTTAGCTCTGCCATTTCTGATTAGGGAGAACTTCGGAAGTTACTTAGCCTTTCCAGGCTTCATCTATAAAATGAAGGGTCATCACAGGGACCAAACCCATAGGGTTGTTGTGAACATTAAGTAGGCCAATGCAGGTAAACTGCTTTCCACAGTGCCCAACACAGTAAGTAGCATTTTCAGATTATTATTATTATCAGTAGTAATGTTTGATTTCTACCTCAGTGCTGAGTGGTAATCAGAACTCTGGTACAGAAAGTCAAGGAGAAAAAGCAACAGCTTTCTGGCTGGTGCTATAAAAAGATACGAGGTTTTTAGAAGTATGGTCAGTCCATAGCTCTACTCTCATCCCCAGAGCAGTGGCAAGAGATGAGCTGGACTGCACAAAACCACCCTTGATTGCTGCAAAACAAACCTAAATTGCTCCAGTGTACAGCTACTAGAACCCACAGGATGGTCAGCTACAGCAACCCCTGACCTGCCTGGACCCCTCTTGCTTACTTTAAACTCACTTTCTTTAAGGCATCAAGGAAGTAGTATTCCTTCTGTACCCATGAAGCTATCAAAACAGTCAACATAAATTTTTTCTGGGAAGAGATTATCTTGGGAACCTAAAGGGCAGTCTTCAGCTGGCTGTTTGTGTAATCATTTATCATTTTGCTAAGCACCCCTAAAGACCAGGGAAACATTTTGCTCTCATGAACTATAAAACACTTCAGGATCTTTTCATTTACAAAAATAAAAGTTGGTTTAGAGTTTTAGAAAAGTCTTCATTTGCCAACCAGTCTATGTGAAAATGAATTTAGATTTGAAAAAATCACTGCAATTTGGAAGTGGCCTTGGTCTGTCTGGGCATCCTGCCTCCTTGTCCACATCTTGATGACCTCTCTACATTCATGTCCTTTCAAATGCAAACTGGCACATCTAACCCTCGGACTGTAGGTTAGACACTGGGTGTACCTTGTGGCTAGGGTGCGGGAAACAAGAGACGTGACAAGGAGAACTAAAAGTACCATAGCAGCCAGTTATTAGACATTTTGCTTTAGCCAGGTACTGCAGTGAATGGCTTTTATGAGTTCTTACTTTAATAACTCTCCAAACCCATGTGTGGTAGGAACTATTATCTTCATTTTACAGATGAGAAAGCTGAGGCTCAGAAAGATTAAGTGGCTTTTCCAAAAGTCATATGGCTGGTAAGTGATAGAAATGGAGATTTAAGACAAGACTAGTTGTTCTCTCATTCTTGTGCTTTTAACCACTGTACCATATTGTTCTTACGATAATATAAAAATATTGGGCGGTTGGAGGAATTGGGAATTGGGATGGACATATATACACTATTGATACTATGTATAAGATAGATAACTAATGAGAACCTACTATTTAGCACAAGGAACTCTACTCAATGCACTGTGGTGACCTTAATGGGAAAGAAGTCCAAAAACTGGGGAATATATGTATATGTATGGCTGATTCACTTTGCTGTACAGTAAAAAGTAACACAACATTGTTAAGCAACTATACTCCAATAACAATTTTT
The DNA here is from genome assembly GCF_963930625.1 of Muntiacus reevesi. NCBI lineage: Eukaryota > Metazoa > Chordata > Mammalia > Artiodactyla > Cervidae > Muntiacus > Muntiacus reevesi. The sequence goes on along the minus strand of NC_089271.1, from coordinate 114,950,486 downwards.
TTAAAAAGAAAATACATATATAATAAGTGAATGGCAAAAAAAAAAAAAAAATGGATCCCCTCTCAGGAAATTGGGTCACAATTTGGATCTCTCATCTTTGTCTTGGAACACGTTGACCTCAGTCCCCATGGTTGAGTGAGGAAGGGACAAAGTGGTGAAAACTTGAGGCTAGAAGTCTTGTCCAGGTCTCGCATGCATGCTAAGTTGCTTCAGTAGTGTCTGACTGTTTGTTACCCCATGGACTGTAGCCTGCCAGTTTCCTCTGTCCATGTGATTTTCCCAGGCAAGAATACAGAAGTGGGTTGCCATTTCCTTCTCCAAGGGATCTTCCCAACCCAGATCAAACCCAGGTCTCTTGCATTGCAGGCAGATAGATTCTTTACCATCTGAGCCACCAGGAAGGACTAAGTTAATATAAGTCAAGCCTTTATACAGAGTTGACTCATAATATTCCATAATTTTGCAATTATGCAAGGTAAAAAAAAATGGCAGCTTCTATTGTCATGGTGTTGGCCACTGGTCGCAATCGCCTTCAGAAATAGTCCCAGCCTACACATGCTTCCTAAGAACTCAAACAGAGGCCTGTTTCAGGTGATAAATCCCAAACAACTTGCTGTAGTTTTCCTCATGTAGGGAGCCATGGCCCTTAGGCCCAGTTACATCATGTCATTATGCCCAAGCAGAGGGAGACAGAGGAGAGACTAGGAATCCATGGCCCCAGGATTTGGGTATGTGCTGGGGTAGAGGGGCAAGGAAGAAGATACTCAACATCACCATGGAGGAACTCTCTTTGGAATTGTGATTTCCTATCTACAGGCTATCCAGAATCAGGAATTGTCATGTGTTGTCCTTCCTCTCAGGCCTCTTACATGTCCTGAACATTTCAGTATCACTGTTGAAATGTCCCTTGCTCCTGAGGCACAGGATGGGTAGTGCAGAATGGTTTAAATTATGTATGAATCCCAGCGTGGCCTACGTTCCTGTGTAGGAGTGGAGTGGAGAGGACCGCTGAGGGTGACTGGGGCAACTTTTTATTTTGGTGAAGAAACCTTCCAGAGGGATGCTGTGTGGTTCATGCATGTGCCAGATTGCTGTAGCACAGTGTTAAGTGGAGGCCGTGGGCTCCATAAGGACAGAGGCTGGGTCCATTTACCACTGTACACCTAGCCCTGGGCTTGGTGCACTGTAGGAGGGTTCAGAAAGGTTGGGGAACCAGAGAAGATGGGATGGTATGCAAGGATACAGTAAGAGCACATTCATTTATCCTTCCCCCCAAAAAGAGTGGGCATTAAGTCTCAACATCCATGGGTTACCTCAGTACCAACTTAGACAAAATCTTTCCCCAAATCTCCCTTCTTTTCCATCAGATAAAGACAGTTTAGGCCTATGATCATTTCTTTTCAATTCAGGTTACAACTTTTTTTCTTAGTTCTTTTCTTCCTACAGGTCTTTGATTACAGCTGGGTGCAGCATTTATGTAAATTTCAAGTGCCACTCCTATTTGTCTCTGGGTTAACCTAATTGTTTATGTTAATCTCAATCAGATCTGCCAGTCAGACCTCTTATCCCTTTCACCTTTCACCTAATTGCTGGGAGCCAGTTTCCCTTAAGGACCTGGCTGTAGGGGCCCAGTCTATTTCTTCATCCTCTTCCTCCCTTCACTATTGAATATCTGTTCCACTCAATTGTTCCCAGAAGTAGTGAATGGATGATTTTGTTTGTTCCTGACACATGGTTACTATGTGCAACCATCATGAACCATCTAACTGCTTCCAGAAAGGTCTATATGCACAGTCGCATGCAGTAACAGAATAGATCTTACAAACGTAACATGAGTGGAAGAACACAGAGGCAAAAATACTACTATGCTGCAAGGTTGCATTTATATAAAGTTTAAAGCCAGGCAAAAGTAAACTCTTTAATCTTGGGGAATAGTGACTGGGAGGGGGAACTGGAGGGGCTTCTAGAGGGGCTTCTGGATGGGCTTCTGGAGGGCCAGTCAAGCTGTATTTCTTGATCTAGGTGTTGGTTACAAGAACATATTCGATTTTTGAAAATTCATCAAACTGAACACTTATGATTTGTGCATATTTCTGTATGAAGGTTGTACTCCAGTGACATTTTCCCAAAATAGGGGCTTATTGAGCCCCCACTATGTAGAAATTCCTGTGTTGTGTGGCACTGGGGATTCTTCTCCCTTCCAAAGAGGTCAGAAAATAAAATCTGAAATAGGCAAAGTATCCTTTGATGGTTAGAATATCTACAGCCAAAGCTTAGTCTATCTTTGGAGTCCTCCAAAGACTCTTCCAAGTCTACCTCAGCCCACCTCATCTTCCCTTGCTCAAATGCTTTTCTTTTCCACTAAATGCTGTTAAATATTGTTTCTTCCCTTGCATTGCTGTTTACCCATTTCCAGTGAACTTGCCTGGAATCCCCAGTTTCACTTGAAGCCCTTCAAGAGATCAGACCTGAGATGGATGAAACTGGAGCCCATTATACAGAGTGAAGTAAGCCAGAATGATAAACACCAATACAGTATACTAACACATATATATGGTATTTAAAAAGATGGTAACGATAACCGTATATGCAGGACAGAAAAAGAGACACAGAACAGACTTTTGGACTCTGTGGGAGAAGGCGAGGGTGGGATGATCTGAGAGAATAGCTTTGAAACATGTACATTATCAAGTGTGAAACAGATCACCAGCCCAGGTTGGATGCATGAGACAAGTGCTCAGGGCTGTGCACTGGGAAGACCCAGAGGGATCGGGTGGAGAGGGAGGTGGGAGGGGGGATCGGGATGGGGAATACATGTAAATCCATGGCTGATTCATGTCCATGTATGGCAAAAACCACTACAATATTGCAAAGTAATTAACCTCCAACTAATAAAGAAAAAAGAGCACAGACCTAGTTACACATTTCTTTGTAAATTCCCACAGCATAGCATAGTGCCAGGCTGGGCACAAATGCTCCATTCAGAGCTGCAGTCAAAATAAACTCTAATACCCAGACAAGAAGGAGACAGAAAGCTTGTCCATGATCAGGATAGATCTGACTTTCCTTTCTCTTCTATTTCTAGGCCCACTTAACATATTCTCTGCTTTTAATTTGAGTCATGAACCAGTAGTTTTACAGATTTCATGTTGGCATAATGTAGTCTCTGCTTTGAATTGAGACCTGTGACTCAAATACATATTCAGGTTTGGTGAGGCTGTCTCTTTAAAGAATCAGTAGACCCTGAGCAGTTTTTGTTATAACATTCATATAGCATCAACTATTTATGAGTGGATCTTAAAGACCCGTGACATATAGTAATTTGTAATTTTGCTGAGGCATAAATTTGAATTGCACACACTTCAAGCCTGATGTGATAGAGCAATTGGCTTAGTAACAATGCAGTGGTCCTTAGGAGAAAAGTAGAAGTTTTATGGAGGAAATCATATGCCAGTTATATAATTGTGGAATTTGTGAATTAGAGTGGGGTTAGAGATGAAGCATTCTGGATGCCCTTCCTGAATGTCAAGGGTTCATTGTACTTGACAATTTTCTCATCACAATAGTCAGAGATTTAGTCTTGAGACATTTGTTTCTCTTTGGCATTCATTTGATTAAAATGTACTTAAATGCAAGGCATATAATGAAATGCTTATTGAGAGGTGGGAAGAGATTCAGAAGAAAATGAGCAGATTTTTCATAATGAGTGGGAGAGGAAGAGTGAGAGAGGGACGGAGGCAGAGAGAGAAACAAGAAATGACACTGCGTGAAGAAATTGGGGATCAAGGATCTTGGTTTTTTTAGTCCCTTCTCTGCATTGAAATCTGTTTGATAGATGAACTCACTAGCTTTGTGGCTTTGGGCAGTTGCTCATGTTCTCTAGTCTTCAGTTACCCTATCTGTAAAGCAAAGAGGTTCAAGAAGATTATCTCTTAGGTATTATCAGGCATGATATTATGGGAATTTATGACCAAAAGCTGCATTTCTGCTTTCATTTGAAGCTCTGTTCTCAGTGATGCCCTCCAGAAGAGAGTGATAAGTGTAATTACTGAGTTTCCACTGGGCTAAAGCCCTCAGAACATGAGGCTGAATTCACAAATAGCTTTTCACCTCAGAAAAGCTGTGGACATGCCCTTAGGCACAATCAGACTTAAATAAACAACCAAATGAACAAACGACTCATACATTTTTATCAATTTGCAATTTTTTTAAAACTTCATTGGATTTTCTTTGGATTTCAAAAGAGAAACATTTTTGCACTCTCTGATATTGCTCCTGAAATTTAATATATTGTTTCAGGAGCTAGAAAAGTGGACTAAAGTGCGCTTTATTTTAGGAGGCTCAGCAGATGAAGTGCAGTGATCCAGAAAGGTTGCCACCTCAGGAGTTAGAGGTGAAAAGGTGGTAGTGGTGCCCAACTTGAAATCACCAACTAGCCAGAACTGGAAAAGACAGTAGAATATTATCGTTTTTTAGATGGAGCAGCAAAGTGAAGCTTAAAGAAGAGAAATGATTTCCATTCAACTTTTATTTTGAAAATACATATTCAGTACACACTGCGTGCCAAGTGCTGAGGATACAGCAGTGAACAAGGCAGACAAAGGCCTATCCTTATGGAGCTGACATGACAGTGTTGGAGAGAGTAACATTATTAGGTGACACAAATAAATATGCCAAGTCTTACAAAGGAGTGGTACGTGATGCCCTGGGAGCTGAGACTGAAGTGCTTGATTTGGCTAGGAAAGTTAGCAAATGCCTTTCTGAGTGAGTCACACTATGGGGAGAGTTGAAGGATGGGTCGGAGCTGTGCATGCATGCAAGTCACTTCAGTCGTGTCTGGCTCTTTTCAACCCCATGGACTATACCCCGCCAGGCTCCTCTGTTCATGGGACTCTCTAGGCAAGAATACTGGAGTGGGTTGCCATGCCCTCCTCCAGGGCATCTTCCCAACCCAGGGATCAAGCCTGCGTCTCTTATGTCTCCTGCATTGGTAGGCGCGTTCTTTACCACTAGCGCCACCTGAGAAGCCCAAGTAGGAGCTGACCAGGTGACAAAGGGGTTGCATGTTTGAAGGCTTTGTGGCAGTGCAGAACATAACTAGTACCAGGAACTGAAGGCAGGACATTGTGGCTGGAGGGGAGAGAATCCAGATAAAGGTAGTCCAAGATAAGCCTGCAGCTGTGGGCAGGAGCAAGGCTGTGCTGAGTCTTTGTCCTAAGGGTAATAGGAAGCCGCTGGAGGGTTTTAAGCCCAGGAAGGTTATAGTCAGATTTGTGTTTCTGAAGAATAGCTCTATCTACTATGGGGCTGAGAAAGCTGTGTGGTGAGAGACAAAGCCGGGGAGGTAGTTTGGGTTCAGTTGTGAGAGAGCTTGAACATGAGGCTAAGGTATTACACTTAGTTCTGCAGACAGTAAGGACTCATTGAAAAGCAAGGTTGAACCACCAGCCTCTGGGCCACCTGAGGGATGGTTGTAAGAGAGTCCAGTGTGAACTCAACAAATATTCCTAATATTTGGTAGACACCATGGAAGGGTAGGTGAGAAATAGATGCCCTGGTCTTCAGCATTCATATTTGGAAGTTGGTAGCTGACCCAGATAATCACTTAAAATTCCTGGCCTTCATATAACAAGATATGTGATACTATTCCTCCAAACGCTTAAGTCACTGAAGAATATACCAACAATATAATGCTCTCTCACACATCTCTGATTCAACAAGTGTTTATGGAGCACCTGGTATAAACCTAGTAGTGAGGTTCATAGTTTTTAGCTATCCATTGCTATGTAACAAATTACCCCAAAACTGAGCAGCTTAAATCTAAACACATTATCTCACAGTTTCCCTGGGTCAGAAATTCATGCATGGATTGGCTGCAACTGAGGTATCATCCAGGGCTGGGATCTCATCTGAAGGTTGGACTGGAGAAGGATATGCTTCCTAGCTCATGTGGTTGTTGGCAGCAGTCAGTTCCTAGAGGCTTGTTGCACTGAGGGCTTCAGTTCCTTGTTGGCTGTTGGCTGGAGGTCACCCTCAGTACCTTGTCCTGTGAAGCATTCCATCATGACAGCTTGTGGCAGCCAGTGAAGCAAGAACGACTCTTGATGCTTACTTTCAGGGACTTTGCGGTCTCCTCGGGGAGATGAGATCTGGACCTAGGAAACAATTAGCAAGCATTGTATATGACAGAGTATAATTAAATGCTCAAATGTATAATAGGCATGAAAGAGTCACAGAAGTTTGGTGGGGAGGGTTAGTGACACAGGGAAGGGGAAGTCATTCCAGATAAGGAGTATAGCGTGTGCACCTATGTATAGCCAGGATAGTATGGTATGTTCAGAGAACAGTGAGACCAGCAGCCTGGGTGAGTAGAGGGTGAGTTGGGGATATATTGCAAAACAGGAGAACTAAACAACAGACCTCAAATGTGCCTTAGAGATCTGAGAGAGAATCAGAGCCATTTGAGAGAAGAAACATCATCTTTCCAATGAATGGTCCTGTTAATCCCCAAGGGGGTGACTACATAACTGGGCCTCAAAGGCACGCATGTTGACAAATATGTACTTTGACAAGAATTATGATTTTTAGCAATTATAGTGTAATTTTATGTAAGTAATCATTGCTACTTTCAGGATGTTTTTTGAACACTTTCCTTTCAGAACAAAATAATTCAGCTGTAGCTCTTCCTTTAATTATTTTACATTTCTTTTGTTCCCAAATATAAGTGAGAAAGCCTTTTCTGCTCATGGTGGTATATGATTTTTCTTTGAGGTCAATATTAGAATATCTTTCTTTCATGTCTGGTCCCCTAATCCTGAGCAGAATCATCCCACTTTCAAGACACAAGATTGAAAACTAATAAAATAGCTATCGTTACTAAATAGTTGAAAATGATGGAGTTGGTGCATTTTATTTGTAGTTCTCCATAGGGATTAAAAGTGATTTGGGAAAATGATTTGCTTTGTTCCAGCTCTGAGCACAGTGCCATGTAGCATCTGATAAATGTGCCCAGCAGATGACTTACTGAGTGCAATGCCAATGATTTTTAAATGTGACAAGGAATTTGACTTGAGCTGGTACAGTTTTACCCAGTTTCCTTGTGCAAAATGAAAAATCCATCCAGATACCAATCGTATTTGTATCATTTAAAACTGCTCTGAAGGATCGCCACCTCCCAGGTAGAGGCTCCGGACAACAATAAACCAGTTTATCAAAGATGGGATTGAGTGCTCGTTGTTTTTCTATTAGGGAGGAATTACGCTAAGCCCAGCAGCAGACATTTTGTGTTACCATGGCAGCCCATATTTCCTGCAGGGTTGTGACCCCTAATGACTACAGTGGGAAGGCAGGAAAAATAGAGACTCTTTGAAGATTAGTAAATAAATGCATTACTTATGCAAACCGTTTCTGAGATGGCCCCACAGTATAGAGGAGAAATGAGGAAGCTCTTCAGTTAGAGCAAATGGTTATATGTAAATACCTGCACTGGAAGAAAGCAAATCACCTTTCATTTGATTATTTCTTTAAAAGTCTGTTTGGTCTGATAATGAAAGTAATATAAACTGGACTTCATACTGAGAAAATAGTATTATTGTGCATGAAAATACCAACAGCCATTGATGTTTTCCTTTCATTCTCAACAACTAATTTTTCCCCATTGGCTCTTCAGATATAATATGGCTCCTAAAATGATTTTGCAATATTTTTCGATGGCTCACAGACAAGAAAAAATAAATGAGCATATTCAAGTTCATGTAGGCATTGAGAATGCAGTCCAACACCTCTCCTTGGTGAAAGTGGTTTAGTATTATTTTTGACAGACTTGATTTGTCTTAATTGACCTGATACATTTCTGAACAAGAAGCTGAAAATAAGAAAGAAAACCAAGCATCCATCTGAATCTACTGTTTGCAAGTGATTTTCTCAGTACATATTTCCTTTGAAGTCACACCTACATTTATTCATACAAGAAATACTTATTGAGTGCCTACTATACTTGTACTGTTCAAGGCACTGTGTTAATGGTGAAAAATGAATCTGAACTTGCATTATGTGGGTTGTTGTTGTGTAGTTGCTCAGTCGTGTCCAACTCTTTGTGACCCCATGGACTGCTGCATGCCAGGCTTCCCTGTCCTTCATCATCTCCCCAAGTTGGCTCAGACTCATGTCCATTGAGGCATTGATGCCATTCAACCATCTTGTCCTCTGCCACCCCCTTCTCCTTTGGCCTTCAATCTTTCCCAGCATCAGGGTCTTTTCCAATGAGTCAGCTCTTTGCATCAGGTGACCAAAGTATTGGAGCTTCAGCTTCAGCATTGGTCCTTCCAATAAATCTTCATGGTTAGTAGATCAAATACAAATGGATTGTGTTTGCTTGGATTACGGTGTGCTGCTCTTCAAATTAGTTATTTTGTTGGGAATAAAGAGGGAAAATATGAAATAAAGTGATTAATCCTGTGTCTGGGGTGCTGCTGGTCCCTTTCTTTTCCTGGTGTGTTTATATCAGAAACATTTTCTGGGAAGCTGTTATGTGCCAGGCAGAGCTCCAGCCACTGGGGATGGAGCTCTGGACAGGACTTAGCCTTTGCCCTCAAGGATAACACAGTACAGCTGCGGTTCCAGCGGCTCACTTTGACTTGGCAGTTTGCCCTGCTGGTATTCTAGTGATCAACAAGGGCTGCACTGCGGAGAGCATTTCCAGGGTTTTAGATTGATTTCTACTGACTTGTCAGTGGCCTCTCACCTGGTTCTCTTTGTATCAAGGGCACAGATCTTGACCATGCAATGTTAACTTCCTTTTTATTACTTATTCCTTCTGTAATCATTTTTTTTTACTGTATTTGTGCACATTCTCAGGCTTCCCAGAGGGCACTAGTGGTACAGAATCTGCCTGCCAGTGCAGAAGATGCAAGAGAGCTGGGTTCGATCTCTGGGTTGGGAAGACCCCCTGGAGAAGGGTATGGCAATCCACTCCGGTACTCTTGCCTGGGAAATCCCATGGACAGAGGAGCCTGGCGGGCTACAGTCCATGAAGTCACAAAGAGTATACAACCTGGCACATGACTGAGCATGCATGCACGTACATGCACATTCTCTCCAGTCAGGAAGATTGTTCAGAGCTTGATGCTCTGTAGGTGCTATTTTATTAATTGGAGTAATATTGCTACTTTATGCCACATATTACCCTTCTGTCCCCTCCTTCAGAGATTCTGATACAGCCTTTCCTCATCCCCCCCCCCCCCAGTCAAAGACTGAGACTGACTGGGAGGACTAATCTAGAGATCCATTCTTTGGTTTGGCTTTAATAGCTCCTGGTAGATCTAGAATGAATCTGCTGAATGAGTAGGCCAATATTTTAAGTACTTGAAATTCGTTGGCTGAAAGTGCTAAATAAAATTGTAAATGTTACCACTCTAAGAGGCAGGGTTTTAATGTTAAGCACACATATGAGGTGGATGTCCTTTTAAAGAATAACTTTTTTAAAAGTCCTCAGCTATCAACACTCCAAAACTGTTGCTGTGCTTTTGCCATAAAGTTAGGCGGTTTCAGTTGGAACAACCCATTCTTTGTATGAATAAATCTGTTTACACTGATTCCTTCTCCATCCCATACATCCTGAAGGGTTGCTAGAGAGGGGACCATAGTGCAAGAGGGGTGCCCTGGAAAATAGGAAGGGTTGATTGTGAACACTACTGAAAACAGTGATGTTGTGGTTCCGTGCTAAGAAGCAGAAGGGTGGTAAGCCTGGACTTGGCTGACTTAACTGCAGCTGATTGTGCTTGTCGATATCATTATGAGCTATCCATCTGGTGGCCTCTGAAGCTGCCTCCTACTGTCTAGTTGTAAGGCTAAGAAATAAACACCCCTATTCATCAAGTGAGGGGCCAACAGACCATAACTCTGTTCTTATCTTTCAGAGACAGCAAATAAGCATCATCAGTCATGGTGAAAATATTTATGAAAGTCCTTTCCAACTCTAAGACTCTTTGTATTCATGATAAGCTCTTGGAGAGCAGTTTCTAAAACTCACTTAGTATTCTGCCCTTTCTTGCCTTCTGGCTTTCCGTATAATAATTCCACACAACTTCCTAGATCATGGCCTTAGCAGGAAGCCAAAGCCTTTATCTCTGTCCTTTTGCAAATTCTCTGAGATTACTAGGCTTAATTGCTCAGCAGCTGTGCAGCTGTCAAACATAGGATTTGGAAAACACTAGGGACCAGCATCAGGGAGAGGGCATATGGAAGGAGCTGGGCTGGTGGAAGGGATGTTTTGTCTCCACCTTGCCTCTACCCATTCCCCTCAGGTGCCGTGCATCTTTCCCCAACACCTCAGTACAGCTTCAAGCCAGAGGAGTGGAGTGGCTGAATTTGGGTTGTCCTAGGGTGTAAACGGGAAAGGGGGAAGGGCAACCCAGCTTCTGCGCATCCCAATGTGTGAGCTTATGGGGCCTAGCATTGGACTCACTCCTGTCTGTAGCTCTGACACCACATAGACATCACATATGAAGCCAGGTATGAGGCTTCCCCTTTACTTCTCAGAAGTAAAAGAGTAGATAGAGAATGAAGAAATGAGCAAATATCCTTAGCAGGCCACAGATTCTAGAGCAAAGTCTTTGGAAATCATGTATGGATGGACTGGAGAGTAGTCTTCATCTGGGCCAGAAGTGCTCATAATGCAAAAGGGACCTTAGCAGTGTTTGTGGCCCCAAAGAATTATTTTGCAGGCCATCTCCACGACAAGCCTGCTGGTGGCATCTGATGGCAATTCTAGGGGGATGGGGTTTATGGAAAGAAAAATAGGGCTGTGGAGAGAAATTGGGGCTCAGGAAATAGAAGAAGATGGGTGAGGCAATAGGATGGATGGATGCAGCGTTTGACACTGCACAGGGGCTCCCGAGAGACAAGTCCATTCACTGACCAGGGGTGAGTCAGATGGCAGTCGTTTGAAAGTGAGGAGCAGATATGAGGGGATCATTTGCTGGCTGAGCACCAGGGCCTGGAAAGGGCACTTTGGAAGTAGCTCAGAAGAGGATACAGTCACTGGGTGAGGACTGGAGTGGCGTGGGGGTGGAGACAGGTTTGCTTTGCATATAATCAAATTTTTCTTTTTTTTAAATTAATTTTTATTGGAGTATAGTTGCTTTACCATGTTGTGTTAGCTTCCACTGTTCAGCAAAGTGAATCAGCCACATATCCCCTCACTCTTGGATCTCACTCCCATCCAGGTCCCCCACAGAGCACAGAGTAGGGTTCCCCAAGCCACAGAGTAGGTTCCCACTAGTTATCTATTCTACACATAGTATCAGTAGTGTAAACAAGTCAATCCCAATCTGCCAGTTCATCCCACCCCACCCCCTGGTTTGTCTCCTTGGTGTCCATACATTTCTTCTCTACGTCTGTGTCTTTGCTTTGCAAAGATGATCATCTATACAAATTTCCCTTTAAAAAAATTAATATTAATGTCCCCATTTTACTTATTTTAACTGTATGGAGTGTTGAAAATGAGTAAAATATTCCCTATATTAAAAAAAGATTTCCTTTCAGATTATAGATGTAAACATGCTGATGATAGAAGGGATTTTGGAATATGTAGAATATTATGCAGAAACTGAAAACAACTCATAATTCTACCTCCCAGAGATAACCACTATTAACATTTGAAGTACATCTCTTTGGACATTCCACTTTAAGCCCATATGTTTGAAGTGAAATGAAAGTTACTCAGCCCTGTCCAACTCTTTGCGACCCCATGGACTGTAGCCCACCAGGCTCCTCTGTCCATGGAATTCTCCAGGCCAGAATACTGGAGTTGGCAGCCGTTCCCTTGTCCAGGGGATCTTTCCAACCCAGGGACTGAACCCAGGTCTCCCGCATTGCAGGTGAATTCTTCACCATCTGAGCCACCAGGGAAGCCCCAAGCCCGTATGTATATTCCTTTATAAATTTTGGATCTATATGTTTTACAGTCTGCTTTTATCCTGCACTTAATAACATGTGATTGTTCTCTTCACTTGTCTGAATCCTACTCATCCCTAAGAGTTCAGCCTAAGCCTCACTCTCTTATAGCAAATTCTCCTGAGCCCTAAACATGGTACAGTCCCTATCCTCAGGCCTCCCATGGCACCCTGTTCTTGACATTTGACAGCATTCATTTCTCTTGTCATTATCTGTTCTGTGAGAGTACAAGCCTGTCTTGGTGGCCAGTGTATCCTGAGAGTCTGGCCCATACAGGCAAAAACTTAAAAATATCTTTGATTAGTATGCAAACGAACGCATTTTTGACCTGAAATGTAGTGGACCTATAACTAGAACTGACAGAAAGAGATATAGAAATCCTGAACTGGGAACCTAGGCTGTGGGTCAAGAGAAGACGCAACTAGAACCAGAGTGAGCGCTTAACTGATACCTGGGGCCGTGCTGAAGGTTCCTTACTTTGTAGTCGAGTTACTTTGTTCCCTACCGGCTGTGAAGTTGTGGTATGAACCTTCTCCCCAGAAGGTTCCAGAAGCACAACACTGGGCTAAGAGAAAGGCTGTGGTACAGCGAGCCACCACAATATACGCAGCACTTCCTCTTTCTACCCCTTTAGGTGGTGGTGATGGTGGGAGGAGGAGTAGAGAGGGTAGCAAGGCAAAAACACGGGGAACCTGGATATATTCATTCCATTGGCTTTGCTTCAGCACTGAGGCACTGTCAGAAAACATTCATTGGGTCTTTCAGCCCCCGGGTAAGGAGCTACTAGATGCAGCCAGAGAGAAGTTTGTGTGGATGGTGAGAAGACCTCAGTAGCTGAAGCACTTGATGGAATCCTCGAGAACTCCATAGAGGAGGACACTGACCTATTCCAGGAAAGTGAGGCTACCTGACTCACATCTTGCTTAGCACTGCACTGCTCTATGTTTCTGTAAATGGTCCAGTCATCAGCTAGTTTCCTATCATACTTTTGATGAAGTTGGAGAATAGTAGACTCATCTGACAGTAATTTCACTGAGCAGAATTATTTTTAAAGTCCAATCAAGTCTCACAAAGTCAATTTCTGTTATGTTGGTCCTGCAACAATGAAGTTAAGAGAAAATTATTGTTTTAATTTTTGATGAAGAGAAAGAATTATAAAATAAAACTCCTAAGTGTTTGATCATCTGATAAGTCGCTTCTCTGGCATTTTTAAAGGCCAAGGCTTCCCAGGTGGCACTGTGGTAAAGAACCCACCGGCCAATAAAGGAGATGCAAAAGACATGGGTTCAATCCCTGGGTTGGGAAGATCCCCTGGAGAAGGAAATGGCTACCCACTCTAGTATTCTTGCCTGAAAAATCCCGTGGACAGATGGGCCTGGTGAGCTACAGTCCACGGGGTCGCAAAGAGTCAGACACGACTGAGCACACACACACACTGAATCTTTACAGAACCAAGGAGTGTATGTTTCTTGTACATTTCTACAGTTAATTACCTTTCTTTTTTATGTTCATAATCAAGTTTAAGACTACACTGACATGCCCTGTAAATCTAAAAATAATTCCATTTGGAATTCTCTTTACAAAGACTAACTTCCCTAAGCTCAATCAAAATTACTCCATCCATTCAGGATCCTACCATGTGTGAGCTCTGTGCAAGGAACACAGTGACAGATGAAGGAAGCAGGACCCCCTGCTACCAAGCTACTCACCATCCTGCTCCAAAGGTTTTCAGGGCTTTAGTGTCAAAAGTCTTCTGCTGGGCTTTCATGGCCTTTTGCCTCTGAAAGGGATATGATGTCATCTCCCCTGGCTATTCTTTCCTTTTCCTCTTCTTCAAGACACAGCCTCTGTTCCAGCCCTATTACAAATATTGCATGCTGCCTTGCCTCTGTGTCCTGAAGCTTTTTGTCCTCTGCCATCTTCTCAAGGCTCAGCTCAAAATCTGTTCCACGTGTCTTCTTGGCTCTACTTGCAAAATACATACCCAGAGTCTGATCACCTCTCACCACCTCCGCTGCTACCACCCTAATTCAAGTCACCATCATGTCTCCCCAGGACTATTTGTAAGAGTCTCTCTGCTTCAACTTCTGTATGCCAGTCTACTCTTCACATATTAAAGCCATATCATGTCACCTGTTTGCTCACAACCCTCCATCAACTCCTGATCTCACTCAGAATCTAATCCTAAATCTTCACCATGCCTTTCAAGTACCACATCATCTGGCCCCTCTGTTACTTTTCTGACCTTACTTCTCACCACTCTTCCCCTTACTTTACTCTACTCTAGAAGATTTCGACCCTAATAGATCTAACACTCTTTTGATAATAGGTATTTTTAATTCCCCCTTTAGTACCCTGAAAGGAGAGGTATAAATAATGTAACTTGCCTATATACATATTTGTGAATCATCAATTCCCCCAAAATAACATAAAAGAAATGCAAGGAAATAATTTATAATAAAATAGTACATATTTTAGTATGTAAATCCTGGGGCACAGCTACACTTGAAAATATGATGAAGTAGTAAGAAGTTTTGCACCTGTAATGAAAAAGCATAATGAAAGTGGCAGCTCCAAATGCTGATTGATAAAAGCATGTCGTAGGGCTCCATATTGAACTCAAGTTGGAAGAGGTGAGTCCGGTCTCAAAATGGAGGTAAAACCGCCGCCCGGTCGCCCCCAGCCCAACTCCAGCCGTCGCCGCCGCCACCAGGGGGAGGAGGGTCACGATCCCAAGGAACCAGAGCAGTTGAGAAAGCTGTTTATCGATGGTCTGAGCTTTGAAACTACAGATGATAGCTTAAGAGAACATTTTGAGAAATGGGGCACACTTACAGATTGTGTGGTGATGAGAGACCCCCAAGCAAAACGTTCCAGGGGCTTTGGTTTTGTGACTTACTCTTGTGTTGAAGAAGTGGATGCAGCAATGTGTGCTCGACCACACGAGGTTGATGGGCGTGTAGTGGAACCAAAGAGAGCTGTTTCTAGAGAGGATTCTGTAAAGCCTGCTGCCCATCTAACAGTGAAGAAAATTTTTGTTGGTGGTATTAAAGAAGATACAGAAGAATATAATTTGAGAGACTACTTTGAAAAGTATGGCAAGATTGAAACCATAGAAGTTATGGAAGACAGGCAGAGTGGAAAAAAGAGAGGATTTGCTTTTGTAACTTTTGATGATCATGATACAGTTGATCAAATTGTTGTTCAGAAATACCACACTATTAATGGGCATAATTTTGAAGTGAAAAAGGCCCTTTCTAAACAAGAGATGCAATCTGCTGGATCACAAAGAGGTCGTGGAGGTGGATCTGACAACTTTATGAGTCGTGGAGGAAACTTTGGAGGTGGTGGAGGTAACTTTGGCCGTGGTGGAAACTTCGGTGGAAGAGGAGGCTATGGTGGTGGAGGTGGTGGCAGCCGAGGGAGTTATGGAGGAGGTGATGGTGGATACAGTGGATTTGGAGGTGATGGTGGCAACTATGGTGGTGGCCCTGGTTATAGTAGTAGAGGAGGTTACGGTGGTGGTGGACCAGGATATGGAAACCAAGGTGGTGGATATGGTGGCGGTGGTGGAGGATATGATGGTTACAATGAAGAAGGAAATTTTGTAGGTAACTATGGTGGTGGTGGAAACTATAATGATTTTGGAAATTATAGTGGACAACAGCAATCAAATTATGGACCCATGAAAGGGGGTAGTTTTGGTGGAAGAAGCTTGGGCAGTCCCTATGGTGGTGGTTATGGATCTGGTGGTGGAAGTGGTGGATATGGTAGCAGAAGGTTCTAAAAACTCAGAAGAAAAGGGCTACAGTTCTTAGCAGGAGAGAGAGCGAGGAGTTGTCAGGAAAGCTGCAGGTTACTTTGAGACAATCGTCCCAAATGCGTTAGAGGAACTGTAAAAATCTGCCACAGAAGGAACAATGATCCACAGTCAGAAAAGTTACTGCAGCTTAAACAGGAAACCCTTCTTGTTCAGGACTGTCATAACCACAGTTTGCAAAAAGTGCAGCTATTGATTAATGCAATGTAGTGTCAATTAGATGTACATTCCTGAGGTCTTTTATCTGTTGTAGTTTGTCTTTTTTTTTTTCCTTTCATTACATCAGGTATATTGCCCTGTAAATTGTGGTAGTGGTACCAGGAATAAAAAATTAAGGAATTTTTAACTTAAAAAAAAAAAAAAAGCATGTCGTAGGGGCTATTCTAATGTCCACACTGCATGGCTGTCAGTGATATTTTCTTTTCTGAAATGATGAGTATTTCTTTTTTTTCTTAGAATTAATTTTATTTATTTCTTTATGGCTGCAGTGGGTCTTCGTTGCTGTGTGGGCTTTTCTCTAGTTGTGGCAAGCAAGGGCTACTCTCTAGTTGTGGTGCACAGGCTTCTCATTTTGGTGGCTTCTCTTGTTGCAGAGCAGAAACTCTAGGGCAGACAGGCCTCAGTAGTTGTAGCATGCAGGCTCAGTAGTTGCACGTCCCAGGTTCTAGAGCGCTGGCTCAGGAGTTGTGGTGCATTGGGCTTAGTTGCCCCATGGCATGTGGGATCTTCCCAGACCAGGGGACAAACCCGTGTCTCCTGCATTGTCAGATGTCTTCTCACCCACTGAGCCACCAGGGAAACCCCTGAAATGGTGACTATTTCTTGATAAAGTTCTAAGTTGCATTTTCCAATCATTGGAACCATTAAAAAACAAAAACACCCACGCACATTTTCAAAATGCCCTCTAGGGAGCACTGAAGCCCCACTGAGAATGGCTCAGACCTTTGACCTTGCTTCTCCTGGACTAATCAAAGCTTGTTCCCACCTCAGGGCCTTTGCACTTGCTGTTCTCTCTGCCTGGAAGGCTCTTCCCTCAAACATTTAGATGATTCCTTCTCTCTTCTCTCAGATCTCTCTGTTCAAATGACACTACTTTAGAGAGCCCTGTCCTGACCACTCTGTCTAAAATAGTATGCCTGTCCCATAGATCTCTATTTTTTCACACTTCTTAAATTTTCTTCCTATTGCTAATTGACATTATCTTGGGTATCTATTTACATATTTACTACCTGGCTCTCCCACTAGACTCTAGTGACTAAAAGGAATTCTCCAAGACTTCAGACACTTCTTTTACATAGCTCTATTTCCTAGATACTGGGAGAGTTTATTAATGAATCCAGGTTTTCTCTGATTCCAGGATGGCAGTAACAATCAAGCTTCCTAACCATTAAATAATCATGGTGAGAGCTATACCATTTATTGATCAAGTGCTATATACTTTGTACTGTGCTATGTTCTAACAACAGCACTATGAAGTATTATTATCATCCCCATCTTACAGAGGGGCAAACTGAGACCTAGGTTACTTTATTTGTTCAAGATCATAGAGATGGTGATAAGTGGCAGAGACCATGATTTTCTTCATTACATCTTGCAGTAGGTAGGAAAGCTAGGAGTTAATTCAGAGGCAGTCCTACTCGTAACCCCTCGGCCAACCCACGTCAGGGGTGGGGACTGATATCCAGCCTGACGCCTCTAAAGTGATGCTCTGCAAGGTCTAGCTTGCAGAAATGTCAGCAAGCTTCATATCCACCTAGCCTTTGCCAGGAGTGTTGGTGGGTTCAACAACAAGTGTGATTCCCTTCCCACCCCAGTGACTCTCCAACCTTTCTGCTTTGTTATACCAAGAAAACAAAGAATCAAGAAGACTGGTTTCTCTGCATGGGTACTTTCTGAACAACTGTGTGCTGTTTCCTCCTCCCAAGTTCTTTCATGGAAGGGGTTTTAACTGCTTTTAAGCATAACTTTCTGCTGCATATTGCTATTATTTGTTTATACATATCCTATGTCTCCTATTCATTTGAAGCTCCTAGAAAGCAAGGACCAAATCTTAGCCAACCTTGTACTCTCCTCAGTAACCTTTGGCCTTCAAACCAGACTAAGCCTCTGATCTTCTGTGGAACTTTATACAACTTACTAGACAGTTCCCAGAGCTCCATGTGGTACCTTGACATGCAGTAGGTGCTCAACATATACTTCTTGTTTGCTTACTGTACCTTGGTCCTCTTTACAGCAAAACAGAAGATTCTCTCACTTTGTTTTTGCCCTTACTCCTTAACTCTTTCATATTCAATAATCTCTCCCCTTGGAGTTCAGAGAGAGTAGAAATCTCTCTCTCTTTCTCTCTCACTTTCTTCAAGTTTGACTCCTGTAGTCTTAATTCTGTGCACATATATACCCACTCCTTTACATCATCAGTGTCCTCTGAGGGTAAGAACACTCTCCCAGGGCTGGAACCCCCAGGTAGTGACAGCAGTGATACCTGACACTTAAATTTCTATTATCAGTTTCCTGAGTACCTTGTTACACCTCTTCTTGGCACACTACAACTTTATCATGAATTAGGCATGTATTATAAGAATTCTCATTTTACAGATAAGCAAGTAGTCTTGGGGAATTTTAATGATATTCCCAAAGTCACACAGCAAATTGACTAGCAGAGTCAGTTCAGTCACTCAGTCATGTCCAACTCTTTGTGACCCCATGGACTGCAGAACGCCAGGCTTCCCTGTCCATCATCAACTCCCGGAGCTTGCTCAAACTCATGTCCATCAAGTCAGTGATGCCATCCAACCATCTCATCCTCTGTCGACCCCTTCTCCTCCCGCCTTCAATCTCTCCCAGCATCAGGGTCTTTTCCAATGAGTCGGCTGTTCGCATCAGGTGGCCAATGTATTGGAATTTCAGTTTCAGTATCAGTCCTTCCAATGAATATTCAGGACATTTCCTTTAGGACTGACTGGTTTGATCTCCTTGCAGTCCAAGGGACTCTCAATTCCAGCTTGCCACTGAGTGGCAGAACTAGGATTCAAACCTGGGTTTTTGGATCTCTGGTTCAAAAGGTACTCTCTCTGGGGCATGTTGGTGGAGCAGAAGACCCTGGGGACCACCTTACCTCCAGACCTCAAATCCAGCTTGTTGTCCCCCAGTACTTCACAGGGAGGGATAAATGGGAAGAACAGTTTCACTCTTCCTTAGGTTTCTGTTGGGCGGTGCCCAGTTTGTTTACTAGGAACAAAAAACCATAATTAGGAAACTGGTCCAGGTCTCCCAGGCAGAGATGTACTTATATTCTCACCATAAGCCTGAGCTCAGCCTTTCTGGACCAGGCTCTAGTCTAAGAGCCATTGCACTGGAGCAGATCACAAGGGACCTCTAACATCTGCTGAACACCAAACCCATGTTCTCTCAGACATCCACTACTTCCATTCTGGGCTTCTTTTTCCTCATTTGAAAATTGTTAACACTGTCAACATTCTGAAGTTCATCCCCATTCACTCCTCTTGGCAGCATGTGCTAAATTCAGCCTGTGTTAATCTGAGAAGAGGCTAGCCCCAACCCAATGACCCTGCTCCAACTTGTCTCAACACAGCTTCATTATAGTTCTTGTGCAAAGTTGAGTGTCAGAATTTTCTTCTGAAAGAAATTAAAGATCTAAATAATGGAAAGGCGTCCTATGTTCATGGATTGAAAAACTTAATATTGCTAAGATGACAATACTATTCAAAGTGGTCCACAGATTCAGTACAATTCCTTATCCAAATCTCAATAATTTTTTTTGAAGAAATGAAAATGGTGATCCTACAATTCATGTGGAATTACCAAGAACCCTAAATATCCAAAGTAATACTGAAAAAGAAAAAAATGTACTGCAAATATACAGGGACTGGCATAAGAATAGACATGTAAATATATGGAATAAAACTCAAGGTCCAGAAATAAACCCATATATCTATGGTCAGATGATTTTTCTTACAAGGAGGCTAGGACCCTTCAATGGGAAAGAATCATTTCTCCAACAAATGGTGCTAGGACAACCAGATATCTATTTGCAAAAGAATTGAGCCCCTATCTCATACCATATACAAAGTTAAGTAAAAACAAATCAAAGGCCTAAATGTAAATGCTAAAACTATAAAACTCTTAGAAGAAAATATAAGGATAAATATTCATGACCTTGGGTTGAACAACAAAAGCATAAGCAACAAAAGAGAAAAATAGACAAATTGGACTACATCAAAATTAAAAACTACTATGCATCAAAGGACACAATCAAGAGAGTGAAAAGACAACCTGCAGAATGGGAAAAGTGTTTGTAACTCTTATACCTGATATGTCTAGTGCCTAGAATATATAAATAAGAATCCAACTTTAAAAAATGGGCAAATAACTTGAATAGACATTTCTTCAAAGAAGTTGTGAAATGATGTTGTTGTTGTTCAGTCACCCAGTTGTGTCTTGACTCTTTGCGACCCCATGGACTGCAGCACGCCAGACCTCCCTGACCCTCACCATCTCCCGAAGTTTGCCCAAGTTCATGTACACTGCATTGGTGATGCCATCTAGCCATCTCATTCTCTGATGCCCTCTTCTCCTTCTGCCCTCAAGCTTCCCCAGCATCAGGGACTTTTCCAGTGAGTCGACTGTTCACATCAAATGACCAAAATACTGAGTTTCAGCTTCAGCATCAGTCTTTCTAACGAGTATTCATGGTTGATTTCTTTTAAGACTGACTGGTTTGATCTCCTTGCCGTCCAAGGGACTCTCAGGAGTCTTCTCCAGCACCACAGTTCAAAGGCATCAATTCTTTGGTGCTCTGCCTTCTTTATGGTCCAGCTCTCACAACCATTTGTGACCACTGGGAAGTCCATAGCCTAGACAATATGGTCCTTTGTCAGCAAAGTAATATCTCTGCTTTTCAACACACTGTCTAGGTTTGTCATAGCTTTCCTGCCAAGAGGCAATCGTCTTCTGATTTCATGGCTGCAGTGACCGCAGTGATTTTAGAGCCCAAGAAGAGGAAATCTATCACTACTTCCACCTTTTCCCCTTCTATTTGCCATGAAGTAATGTGGCTGAATGCCATGACCTTAGTTTTTTTAACAGTTTTAAGCCAGCTCTTTCACTTTCCCCCTTCACCCTCAAGAGGCTCTTTAGTTTCTCTTCACTTTCTGCCATTAGAGTGGTATTATCTGCATATCTGAGGTTGTTGAGGTTTCTCCCACCTATCTTGACTCCAGCCTGTAACTCATCCAGCCCAGCATATTTCATGATGTGCTCAGCATATAGGTTAAACAAACAGGGTGACAGCAGATAGCCCTGTTGTACTCCTTTCTCAATTTTTAATCAGTCAGTTGTTCCATACAGGGTTCTAACTATTGCTTCTTGACCTCCCATACAGGTTTGTCAGGAGACAGGTAAGATGGTCTGGTATTCCCATCTCTTTAAGAGCTTTCCACAGTTTGCTATGGTCCACACAGTCAAAGGCTTTAGTGTAGTTGATGAAACAGAGGTAGGTGGTTTTTTTTTTTTTGAATTCCCTTGCTTTCTCTATGATCCAGGAAATGTTGTCAATTTGATCTCTGGTTATTCTTCCTTTTCTAAATCCAGCTTGGCATATCTGGAAGTTCTTGGTTAGCATGATGCTGAAGCCTAGCATGCAAGATTTTAAGCATGACCTTACTAGCATGGGAGATGAGGGCAATTGTCTGATGGTTAGCACATTTTTTAATACTACCCTTCTTGGGAATTGAGATGAGGATTGACCTTTTCTAGTTCTGTGGCCATTGCTTGGTCTTCCAGATTTGGTGACATATTGAATGCAACCCCTTGATGGCATCATCCTTTAGGATTTTGAATAGTTATACTGGAATTCTGTTTTATCCACTAGCTTTATTAACAGCAGTGCTTCCTAAGGCCCACTTGACTTTGCTCTCCAGAATGTCTAGTTCTGGGTGACTGACTACACCATTGTGTTAATCTGGTTCTTTTGTGTATTCTTTCCATCTTTTCTTGATCTCTTCAGCGTCTACTAGGTCTCTATCATTTCTGTCCTTTATTGTGCCTGTCTTTGGGCAAAATAGTCCCTTGATATCTCCAATATTCCTGAAGAGATCTCTAGTCTTTCCCCTTCTGTTGTTTTCTTCGAGTTTTATGCACCGTTCATTGAGAAAGACCTTTTTGTCTCTCCGTGCTATTCTTTGGAACTCTGGTATTGGTTGGATGTACCTTTCCCTTTCTCCCTTGCTTTTCATTTCTCTTCTTTCTTCAGCTATTTGTAAAGCCTCCTCAGATAACTACTTTGCCTTCTTGATTTTCTTTTCCTTTAGGATGGTTTTGTTCACTGCCTCCTATACAATATTATGAAATTATGTATTATCATTATAAAATGATAGTGTAATTAATCATTAAGGAAATGCAAGTAAAAATAATAGCACTTCACAACCATTAGGGTGGCTATAATTTTTGAAAAGAGGAAAAAAGTGTTGGCAATGATCTAAAGAAAATTACAACCCTTGTACATTGCTGGTGGAAATTTAAAATGGTGCAGCCACTGTGGAAATCAGTTCGGTGGTTCCTCAAAAAGCTAAACATACAATTACCATATGATCCAGTAATTCCACTCCCAGGTATATACTCCAAAGAAAACAGGTACTCAAACAAGTGCCTGCACACAAATGTTCATAACAGCACTGTTCACAATAGTCAAAAGGTGGAAACAAATCGAAATGTCCATCAACTGATGAGTGGATAATTAAAATGTGTATGTATCCATACAATAGAGTGTTAATAAGCCAATAAAAGAAATGAAGTTGTGACACATGCCACAACATGTGGATGAACCTAGAAAATATTATGCTAAATGAAAGAAGCCAGATACAAAAGATTACATATTATATGACTATTTAAATGAAATATTCTATATAGGGACATCCATAGAGAAAGAAAGCAGATTAGTGTTTGCCAGAGACTGGGAGCAAGGAGAGGAAGAGGCATGCAATGTGACTGTGACAGAGTTTCCTTATGGAGTGATAAAAAGTTTGGGGACTAAATGGAGGTGATGATTGCTCAACATTGTGAATGTACTAAATGCTGCTAAATTGTTTTGGCTTAGGTCTACCAAATAGCCAAAACAATCTGGAGAAAGAAGACTAGTGCTGGAGAAGTCACACTCCCTGACCTCAGACTATACTACAAAGCTACTGTGATCAAAACAGTATGGTTCAGGCACAAAAAACAGACACATAGATCAATAGTACATAATAGAGAGCATAGAAATAAACCCACACACTTTATGGTCAATTAATCTATGACAGAGGAGACAGAATATACAGTGGAGAAAAGACAGTCTCTTCAATAAATGATTCTGGGAAAACTGAACAGCAAAATAATGAAATTAGAACTTTCTCTAACACTTATACAGAAATAAACTCTAAATGGATTAAAGACCTAAATGTAAGACCAGATACTATGAGACTCCTAGAGGAAAACACAGGCAGAACACTCTTCAACACAAATTGCAGCAATATTTTTTTTGGATTCATCTCCTAGAGTAATGGAAATAAAAACAAAAATAAACAAATGGGACCTAATTAAACTTGAAAGCTTTTTTTTTTTAACTTGAAAGCTTTTTTTTCAAACTTGAAAGCTTTTGCACAGCAAAGGAAACGATAAACAAAATGAAAAGACAACCTATGAACTGGGAGAAAATATTTGCAAAAGATGGTATGAACAAGGGCTTAATTTCCAAACTATACAAATAGCTCAAACAGTTTAATATATATAAAAAACAAGCAACCTAATAAAAAAAATGAGCAGAAGACCTAAATAAACATTTCTCCAAAGAAGGCATCCAGATGGCCAACAGATACATGAAAAGATGCTCAATATTGCTAATTATTAGAGATATGCAGATCAAGCTTACAATGAGAGGTATCAACTCACACTTGTCAGAATGGCCATCATTAAAGTCTACAAATAATAAATGCTGGAGAGGGTGTGGAGGAAAAGGAACTCTTGTACATTGCTGGTGGGAATGTAAATTTATATAGCCACTGTGAAAGCAGTATGGAGATTCTTTAAAAAACCAAAAATAGATTTACCAAATGATCCTACAATCTCACTTCTATTCATATATCCAGAGAAAACTCTAATTCTAAAATATACATGCATCTCAGTGTTCATAGAAGCACTATTTACAATAGCCAAGATGTGGAAACAACCTAAGTGTCTGTCAACAGATGACTGGATAAAAAAGGTGTGGTATATGTATATATTTGTGCTTGTACTCAGTCACTCAATCATGTCTGACTCTTTGCAACCCTTTGGACTGTAGCCTGCCAGGCTTCTCTGTCCATGGGATTTTTCAGGAAAGAATACTGGAGCAGGTTGCCATTTACTCCTCCAAGGGATCTTCCCAACACAAGGATCCCAACACAAAGACCTGCATCTCCTGCATTTTCTGCATTGCAGGTGGATTCTTTATCACTGAACCATCTGGGAAACCCCATAGTATGTAGTACAATGGAATATTACTTAGCCATAAAAAAGAATGAAATAATGCCATTTGTAGCAACAGTGATGGACCTAGAGATTATTAAGTGAAGTCAGTCAGAGAAAGACAAATAGCATATGATATCACTTATATGTAGAATCTAGAATCTAGAAAATGATACAAATGAGCTTATTTACAAAATAGAAATAGACTCACACACATAGAAAGCAAACGTATGGTTCTACAAAGGGATATTGGATATTGGGGGTGGGGGAGATAAATTAGGACTTTGAGATTAACATATACACACTACTATATATAAAATAAAGACCTACTGCATAACATAGGGAACTTTATTCAATATCTTGTAGAAACCATCCTAGAAAATAATCTGAAAAAATTATAAATATGAATCATTTTTCTGTACACTTGAAATTAACATAACATTGTAAATTAACTATACTTTAATAAAAAATAAATATTCCAAAGAGAAAAAAATGATTAGGTCTATGCTATGTGAATTTTAATTGAGTTTACAAAATCCTGCTCCCATTCTATGCAGCATTGACACTAAGAGGGTTTTTCGCCAAGAACTAAGGAGCATGGCAGTCCAGCAGGGGATACACACAATAGCTCTGCTTTCCTGGCCTTTTGTGTTTTCTGAACAGACTTAGCTGATTCTTCATGATCTGAGTTTCTAGCCAGCAGGTACCTTTGATTGAGGGGCAGAATTCAATCATCCTTGTTCTGTGCACATAAATGATAGTGTTGAATCATGTAAATGGGGATATGTCACACTCAGAGTGCATGTGTATCCCCTCCAGACTCACACATCACAGGTATCTTTGAGTAGCACAGCTCCTCCCCATCCCATTCTTCCCATAACAGCTTTCAAGATTTGAGTTTGCCTCTATCAGAAGAGTCACTTTGGAGTTCATGGGCTTAGGGATGTCCCCTCCCTTGGAAGCAGGGAAGAACACGTTCTCTCCTCAACAATAAGGTCTCAGCTAAGCCTCCTTATGTTGGTGAAATCAGAGATTTGTAAATGATCGTCGTGTTGAAGACAAGAAATCGGATCCCCACTTCAGTGAAGAATAATATTTATTACATACTAAAGAGCACTCAAGGAGATAGCAGCTGATACAGTAGTTATATGAATATGTGCGCCATTAAAAGTTATAATTAAGCCAAGTCCCTGAGCACCAGTAATGAAACCCAATGAAATCGTTTGTGGGAGGATTGGGTTACAACTCCACATTGAGAAGGGATCTGTGGCAGCATCTGAAATGGTGGCAAAAGCAGCCGAGTTGACCATGGGTCTTGGAGCAGGAAGAGCCAGGAGACCCAGGGTCTGTAGGATTCACCTTCCTCCACTTTGGATTTGGCAAGAGTAAACACAGTGGCATAGATACAAATGACAGTAAATTCTCAAGACATTATTAAAAAGGAAAGCAGATATGGTTGGGGATCACAGAACTAATTTCTGAGGAACACAAAAACAAATGGTAATATTCACTGTTATTGTTACTTTAAGCAAAATTTTATTGAATGTCTACCATGTACAGTAAGCACTCTGCTGAACTCTTTATAGGGATTATCTTATTTAATTCTGGCAACCCTGTAAGGTAGGTGTTGGTATTAGACCAGATTTACAGATGAGGAAACTGGGGCTCCAAAAAAAGATTAAATCAACTGCCCATGGATTACATAGGTCATAAATTATAGATCCAGGAACCAAACCTAGGACAGCTGACTCCAAGGCAGATAAATAGGGACTTGTTTCAATCTTAAGGTCTTACTTGGTGCCTTGCTAAGGATGAGGTAGAGGAGGGATGGGAAACCAACCTTTATTGATAACATACTTTATATCATTTAGTCCTCTAGGCCTGCTGCTGCCGCTGCCAAGTCACTTCAGTTGTGTCCGACTCTGTGCGACCCCATAGACGGCAGCCCACCATGGGATTCTCCAGGCAAAAACACTGGAGTGGGTTGCCATTTCCTTCTCCACCTCTAGGCCTGGCTACCCTCCGAATGTGAACTGGAGGTCTAAATTGTGCTCAGTGACTCCCCCTTCTTGGGGGAGGGGTTTCTGTTGGTTTGACCATTTTATTGAGATCCATTTTGACACTCTAAGCTTCAAATAGCGCGCTGGAAAACTACTGGTGGCTGAGAGGTCAGGTCTAACAACAGAGAGGGGAAATCCCTGAGACTGGAGATGGGGAATAATAAGGACTTAGGTGGCTGGCTCATGGAAATCACCAAGTTCATTCCTCTCCTCTTAGTCGTCCAAATTGCCATCCAAACCACCACCAGCTGCTCTGCTTCCTGTGGTCCAACTGGCGGTGAATGGACCACTGTTTGCATTTAATGGACATAACCATAAAAACAACAACAGTTGCATCAGCAGCTAATGTCATCAAGCAGCACCCTGTATATTTCTGGTCATTACGTGCTTGGATGCAATCTAATTTAATCCTGCAGTAGCCCTCTGCAGTAGGAAGTATTGTACCCTTAGACCTACCATGCCCCATTTTTGCTGCTGAGGCAAGTAAATCCTGAAGAAGTCAAGTGACCTGCCCAAGGGCACAAAGCTAGTAAGTGGTGGAGCCAGAATTCAAGCACTGTCTTCTACTTCAGAACTAGTACTCAGATTTTCCTGCTCCTTGGGAATGAAAGATGTCTACTGCCTTCCATACTGCCATTTTGTCATTGCCCTCCACCTCATTGAGGATCTTAGCCTTAAAGCCCTAAGAGGTTGCACAGAGTGGGCTCAGTGGACAGAACTCAGAGGTGCAGAAAGACAGATGCTGATGTAGGCAGGGAGGCTGTGGTGGGGGGAGTTAGACAATTTAAGCTGAAAATTGCCAGTTTCAGAACTACATCAGTAAGTGGAGTTGGGGAGAATGGGTAGGGTGAATTGAACGAAGTTGGTGTTCATCTTCCCTCATTTTTTTTTCACTTTTACCCTGAGAGGGCAATTAAGAAAACAAATGATTTGTGGAGATTAGCTCACTGGTAGCTTTGCATATTAATATAATGACACTTGGCTATACCAGGCTGACCTTCTATTTAAGGTAGCTTTGTCCTTTCAGGCTGAAGAACTGATTTCAGAGAATTAGCTCCTGCAGATTAAAAATAAAATAAAATTAGTCTGCCCTCCCCCTCCACCCTACTTGTGTCCCCACCAAGAAAAATATAGCCATTGGCAGAAGGCAAAAGGAATGTGGAAGGCTGTCCTCCATACTGCTGACAGTCATTGGAGTGAAGCCAACCTAGGGGTCCATGGAGAGGCGAGATGGTGAGCCTAGGCTGGGGTGGGGGTGGGTGCCATCAGTTTGTAAGAAAATCCCCGTCCAACATGAGTCAACATTTAATTGCATTCAGCAAATGTTTCCTGGGCCCCATGTTTGCTAGGGTACTGCAGATGTAGAGAAGGTTAGTGCTGGGCCCCTTCTCTCAGGAAGTGGGCCTTCTGCCTAGTGGGCAGAAGGACACATGATACAGGCTATAATGTTGTCTGAGAGGCATTGGGGAGTTGACATCTGGCTTAGTCTAGAAAAATGGATGATAATTGGACAGCCCTGGTACAGGGAGTGGTTTCTGTCTAGAAGCAGAAGATGGTGGCTCCAGTGTGTGGTAGGCTCTGCAATGCCCATGGTGACCCACCCCATAGGAAACCTGAGCATGCCTGTCTGTGCTGTGTGCTCAAGGATCGATCAATCCATTGGCAGTCCTAGGATCTGTAGCTCGATCAGGGAGCAAAATCTCAAAACAGAAATTGAATCTTACCTCATGCCTACTCCTACTCTACCTGCAGTCTCTTTTAGGGAGAAAGTTGGACTTCCCTTGTGACTCAGCTGGTAAAGAATCCGCCTGCAATGCGGCAGACCTGGGTTCAATCCCTGGGTTGGGAAGGTCCCCTGGAGAAGGGAAAGGCCTGGAGAATTCCCTGGAGAAGGGAAAGGCTACCCACTCCAGTATTCTGGCCTGGAGAATTTCATGGACTGTATAGTCCATGGGGTCGCAAAGAGTTGGACATGACTGAGTGACTTTCATGTTGCAAAGTTGTTAAGAACATGTCCTTTTGACACAAACAGATCTAGTCTAGATTTATGTCTCTGCCTCTACCAAGCTGTGTGACCTTGGACAGGTAATTTAACCTGTCTGAGCCTCAGTTGACTCACTTTCTTCAGGTGAAAAGTAGGGATAAATAGCAGTATCTACCTCACAGGGCTGCTGTGAAGATTAAGATCCTGCTTATGGAACACAGCCATCAGCTGCTGAAGCCTCCTTAGTCTTAAGATCTTGGCAACGTTGGCTTAAACTCCCAATCCCTCTACCCCAGACATCTGTAATTTTCTAGTGGATTTGCAATTGCATGGCAACCTCTATCTCTGGCTTTCTCCCACCTCTGATTTCCTGTTTTTCAAATCATGGCCATTTGAGGGTTTTTTTTAGCTCCCTCCCTGCATTAACTCAAACTGAGAATCAAAACTCTTTGATTTCAGTAACAACAACACAATGACACCTCCCCCCATATTAACAACAAAAGCAATGAGTCACAGAGTCTGTCTCTTATAATATACTTTATTGAAGCTTATCAAAGTATAAGAAGTTGTTGCAACACAGCAAACACCTTGAAATAGAAAAAAAGTCCTTTGGCTGCTCTTCTGAATTGCTCAGCTGGCTTCTCTCATGTCTCTTCTTTGCCCACCCTCTTTCAGAAACAAAAGAACTAAATTTTTTCCATTTTCTGATGTAAAGCAGCTCATCTTTTTTTAGTTCTTAACCCCCAAGCTTAATATTGGGCGTTCTTTTGTTTTTGAACAAGCAAGTGTCTGGCTGAGGCTTAGAAATGATCTCCTAGAAGGACCTAATTCAGTTTTTGGACAAATTGCCATCCACCTCCCTGTTTTTATGGAGTGGAGGGTGATTTTTTTCTCATTATACATGTAAAGAGCTTTATACAAATCTTATCCATACTAAGCATACAATAAAATAATAGCTGTTGTTATTGTAATAATTTTAATATTTTGGACTGATTTGGGCATAAATTAATAAATTATGAATGATACATTTATATTAGTGTAAAAGTCAAAGGAGATTATCTCTAAAAGAGCCCTTGGAAATCCAGTATTTCTCAAAATGTATTTCTTGGAACAGTATTTACACAGGCTGTTTTAGCTCATCCAAGAAATAAGGTTTCCTTCCTTAATTATCTTAGAGTCATGCTGCATACAATATCCTACTCTTGGAAATCTGAAATTCACATTAGCCCATTTAAGGCTCCAAGAAGTCCTGAAATAAAGATAATCTAGTTAACTTCGTTTAGCTTTGTTTTCTCCAGTTATATATAACTATCAAATTTTCTGTGTTAAACAAACAAATGCTGCAATTAATATGTCATTAAATTTACTTTGGGATATGTTTACCCGGCTTCAGCCTATCACTTTACAAATGATTAAAGTGAGATACAATAAGGACCTGAACCAAGGCCACCCAGCTAGCTAGCAGTTTCTGATTGTGAGACAGCAAGTGGAATGGAGATTGTGAAGTGTCTCAGAAAAGATCTAACTATACCCACTGTATTTTCACATTATTCACCTACTTCAGTTTGATACAACCTGAAAGTCTTTTCCAAAAAGAGTTATGTCTACATTCCCTGTCTGCCCATATTTATCTCCTCCTATCAGGCTTGAAATCCCAGCATTTAACTAAAACTATCTTATGAAAGTCATCAATGAACTTCACATTAACAAATTCAGTGGTCATTTCTCTATCCTCATCTTACATGACTTCCTGACAGCATGTAACACATCTGACCATTTCCTTTTTCTTGAATTATTCTCTTGTCTTTGTTTCATATACCGTGGAATCTTCTGGTTACCCTCTAGCAACCCTTGCCAGGGTTCATTGTTGTTGCTTTTTATTGTCATTGTTATTGTTTGTTCAGCAACGTTTCTGAATAAAATCTGTAAAGTCTGTATTCTTTGTCATGTGTGACCACTTAAGTCTCTTTTTGGTTAGGTTAGCGGTCAGCTAATGGTTGGACAGAGATGTTGTTAAATGTCTGGAGATGCTAAGTACCCTAATCTTTGTTGAGGGGCTATATGTACATATTGGGGCACATTACCAACATACTGGCAGGCAATTGTCAACTCTGCCTTAGCCTTCACTTCCTCTTGCATATAGCTTCAAAGTTGTCCATAGGTGAGAGATTAGGGCTTTCTCAGGTGAGATCTTAGGGCCTTCTCAGTTGTGAGCATATGCATAAGCTTGTGTTCATGTGCATAGTCCTACACATGCACATGACCTTCTAGACTCCCAGGTATGTGTTAGATTTCTTCAAAGGCTCTTATGGACATCTCATTTCCCAAAGTCTCCTTTTAAGTTTTTTTAGTTAGTCTTTTGTTTGCCCCCAGGTTTTATATACTCTCTCAGGAAGCTGTTTTGTTAAACAATTGCTGCTGACTGTTTTTGACAAATACCCGTGGGGAAAAAGCTTTTGCACTAGGCAGACTTGAGTCCAGATGATACTCTCTTTAGTCTATATCCTGAATCCCAGTACTTCTTTCCTGCTACCATCCTAATTTTCCTGCCACCACCATCTCTCACCTGAATTACTGCCATAATCTCCTGTTACTCCTAACTCCATTCTTGCTCTTCTATAATCCATTCTCCATACAGTGGATCTTTTAGAAATCCTCTTCAAATGAAGTGTTCCAACTGTTTAATAACTTTTAGTGGCTTTTCCATTGTCCTTTGGAGAAAATCCAAGCTCTTCCCATGGTGCTCCAGGCCCTGCATAATCTTACCTTTGCCTGCCTCCTTGCCTCAACTCATTTTCCCCCTAAACTAATAACCCTGTTTAAGTTTCTTGACTACATCACACTCTTTCCCACTATAGGGCTTTGACACTACAGGTTCTAGCATCTCAGTTTCCCAGGACCTTCGATTTTAGCACTAAAAGTTCCATATTTCAGGAATCCCTCAATCCTGAGCACACCAAGCCAAGTTGGTCACCCTACTTCATGAAGTGAAAGTCGCTCATTCGTGTCCAACTCTTTGTTACCACAGGGACTATACAGTCCATGGAATTCTCCAGGCCAGAATACTGGAGTGGGTAGCCTTTCCGTTCTCCAGGGGATCATCCCAACCCAGGAATCCAACCGGGGTCTCCTGCATTGCAGGCAGATTCTTTACCAACTGAGCTATCAGGGAAATCCTATCTGATTGCTAATTAACCAAACTTAGCTCTCCAGCCCCTTTCAAGGGGCCAGGGGTTGGCTTGTATCAACAGGACATTCTTCAGAACCAGCTCTGGTTTTCCCAAGAAGGGCAGCAACCCAGTGTCATAGCTTTGTAGGAAAAACTCATTGCAAGCAGCAACTCTTCCTTTTTTTTTTTCCATACACACCTCTAATTAGACTACTGGTCTCCCGATTCATCATGTAGATGTATCCCATTTGCCCTTTAATCTCAGTTTAAATATTCTTCCTTTAGTGAGGCCTTCTTTGAATACTCAATTGAAGTAGGGCTTCCCTGTTTTTGCCTCCCATTATTTTCTGCTATTCTCCTTGGCACAACTTACCATGATTTGTAATTATGTATTCATTTGTTTGTTTACTTTTACTACATGTCTCTTCCACTAGACTGTACTCTATGAGGGTAGTAGTTTTTTTGTCTTATTCACCCATGTATTCCTGGCATTCAGCACAACACATAGTAGGAGCTCAGTAAAAACTAGTTAGAAGAATGAATGAATGAATAGATGCTCTACCACAATAGATTGATCTGCCACTCTCTATCTAAAGCTAAAGAATTTGTATTCAGTGGAGGTTTTCCCTCTGTGGCCTATCTGTATTCCCCAGATGTGGTTAATGCACCCTTCTTAGATAGTGATGTTCTGTGACTCCTTCATAAGTTAAAAAATCCTAAAAATGCAAAGAGGGAAGCCAGTCCAGTGGAAACTGTTTATGGCACAACCCTGATCTGAGCATGAACAGGGCTAGCCCATACAGTGCCTTCATGTGAATTAGAGAAAAATGTCCCTTCAACTTTTGCAAGTTGGCTTTTAGGAAGCCATTTAAGGGGAAGGAATAAAGAAAGACTGGTTCAGTCATTTCCATTCATGTCTTACTCTGCAGTCACATGGCCTTGTATACTCACAGACTACACAATTGTAAGCCACAGCCCTGATTCTGAGGGAAAATTTGTTAGCAAAGTGAGGGAAAATTTGTAGCAAAGTGAGGGGAAGCGTGATAAGGAAGAACAGCAGAGCCCCAGAAGATACAGTGCATGCCTCTGGTGGACACTTGGCTTCTTGTGCAAATTGACTTTTAAAAATACATTTAAGGGAAGGAATAAAGAGACATCAGCTCAGTCATCTCAATTCATGTCAGTGGTTAAACATCAAGAGCACGTATTCCAGAATCCCACAAACCTGGGTTTTCGTTCTAGCTCTCCTTTTCACTAGCTCTGTGGCCTTGGAGAAGTGCCTTCATTTTCTCATCTGTAAAATGGCTCATAAGGTCATTATGAACCTTAAACAAGATCATGTGTATAATATATGCTTTTTGTTGTGTCTTATACATGGTTGTGGTTTAGATGCTAAGTCATGTCCGACTCTTGCGGCCCCATGGACTATAGCCTGCCAGGCTCCTCTGTCCATGGGATTCTCCAGGCAAGAATACTGGAGTGGGTTGCCATTTCCTTCTCCAGGGAATCTTCCCAACCCAGGAAACGAACCCAGGTCTCCTGCCTTGCAGGCAGGTTCTTTACCGACTGAGCTATAAGGGAAGCCTGTCTTATACGTAGCAAGTCTTAAATAGTCACTGTTGACACTGATATATAATATTTATATAAGATATACAAAATACTAGATTTCTAAGAAAAAGTCAGAATGAGCTTCAAAGGTAGCTTTGAACAGGTGGTCCCTTCTCCTGGCAGCTAGCTCTGAGTTTGCAACTTGGGTTTTTATTAAAAGATAGAATTGGAAATCTTCCCAGATTGTACAGCTGGCCTGGTCCCTAGCCAGGCTGGTGATGGTGTAGGGTGACGAGGAAGGTGACTCAGTTGTCCCAGTAGAGGCCTCATCTCCTGTGAAACAGCAGGGGTGGGGGTGGGGATGCTGAACAAGATGCAAATAAGGCCCCCCCAGAGCCATGCCCGTGCCAAATATCCAAGCATTGTACAGGTGGCTGGGTACAGGCCTGTTCTCAGGAGGAAAGCACATCGGTACCAGGGATGACTTAGCTCTCTTTGAGTGGTCCAGGCTTCCAAGGCAGCTCTTTGCCAGGGGCAGGCACAATCAAGACCCCTGTGGTACCCTGGGTGGTGTCTAGGAGGCAGACTGGGTGGACAGCAGGAAGGTGTTGGGCCTAGAGGAGGCCAAGGACACAGAGAGGAGAGAGTCAACCCAGTGTTGGAGCCGCCACTTTGTCTCCCACCAAGGAAGACATCTAAACCCAGGGAAAATGGCTCAAATGAACAGCTTTTAACGGCTGAAAGGGAAAGAAAGGATGGGAGAATAGCTTGTGGTACCAAGCACCAGGATATTTGAGTTTTGAAAGAGATGCCACATCCTTTACCCAAGATCACTCAGGCAGTGGAAATCCCCAAAGCCAAGTTGGCTTTATAATACAATGGATAGTGACCACAGTAATAACAATCATGACAATAATAGCTGCTGATGAATATCAGAGCCTGGCCCTGCACTATATGCCTACACAGATTACCTTGTTTTGTCCTCTAGTCAACCCAGTGAAATAGGAACCACTATCATCCTTATTCTACAGGTGAGGAAGCTGAGGTTTAGAGGCAAAGCAGCCTCGCCCAGGTCAGGCAACAAAACCTGCATTTGAACCAGGGTCTCTCTGGCACTAAAGTTCCTAGCTCCACATCAGAACATATGGTCTAACACTCCACAAACATGGGGTCCATCAGATATCTCCAGGAGGAGAATTCAGGGACTTTGATCACCACCTCCCTGCACAGCCTGGACTCTGAGCTCTGAGAGGTCCATTTAAAAAAAAAAAACAAAAACTTGTTCAGCTCTATCATTTACCATCCTGTAACTTACTAGCCCTGCAACCTTGGGCAAGGGCTTAGCACAGAACCTGACACACAGCAAGCACTTCAGAATGCTACTGGTATTATTATTGTTATTAGCCTCCTTGAGCCTATTCCACCTGGGTAAAAATGGGATAATAGGGCTCACACTATCTTCCTCACAAGCTTATGGCGAGGTCAAGTGAGATGATGAATAAAAGGAACTTTGTAAACTGAGAAGGTCAGTGTGAATGCACTATGCTCTCGTTAATACATTCCTTTGTTCCTTCAACAAACTTGTCCTAAATGATCGTTAAGGGCTGGGGTAGACCCCAAGCTGAAATAGAGGCTCTGCCTTTGTACCTTTGCATTCTCCCTAAATATCTTAATAATTATGTCTTTGTGTACCATAGGGCAGAGCTTTCCACTGCCTTTTCACAGATGAGGTTAGGTACTATGCCCCCAATTGTATAATAATATAGATTTAATAATAATAGGCATTTGTGTGATCTTGAGCAAGTTACTTAACCCCTCCATGATAGGTTGAATAATGGCCCCCAGAATTTTTAAGTCCTTATCCCTGGGCCTATGTTTATTACTTTATCTGGAAAAAGGAACTTTGCCCTTTTTGTAATTAAGGATCTTGAGATGAGAAGATGACTCTGAATGATCTAGGTGGGCCCTAAATGCCATCAAATGTATCGTTGTAAGAGATGGGCAGAGGGAGATTGGACACAGACAAAAGAGGAGAAGACAATGCGATTGTGGAGTGATGGCAGATTCGGGTGTTGAGGCCAAAGGCCAGGAAATTCTGGCAGCCACCAAAGCCGTAAGCGGCAAGGACCTTTAGAGGACTGGATCAGCTGACATCTTGATTTCCACCCTATACTACTGATTTTGGACCTCTGGCTTCCAACATTATTCTGTGAGAGATCACTTCCTTTTGTTTTAAGGCAACAAGTTTGAGGTACTTTGTTACAGAGCCATAGGAAGTGATTAATATACTCTCCATGCCTCAATTTCCTCACCTGAAAAATAGGGTTAATAATAAGATCCATTTCATAAGGTTAATTGGGTTACATGCACATGACTTTCAAACATTGCATGTCATATTGAAATCACCATATAACTATTAGCTATTGTCTCTTCTATTATGGTTGTTGCCATTGTTGTTATCATCAACAATTGAGTATTTACTATAAGCCAGGTCCTATACTTAGGTCTTTAGATACATTCTTCATGCAAGTGAAAGTGCTGGAGTTGTAACTCAGGTTTCTTGGATTGCCAAACTGTGCATTTATTTTTCATGTTTAATTATAGTTAACATTATCACATAAAGGTCCTATGAAAGAAGTTTATCTCCAGCCTTTGCAGCAACTCTATTCTACACCTGGCCCTCAACCTATTATTCCAGAATTCAGGGCTTCTTGGGCAGGAACTCTACCTTAGGAGGGCAGGTGCTCCTTGGAGAATGAGTGTAGTCTATCCCCAGTTCCAAGCTCCCTGATAGAAATCCTGGAGAGGAGTGAGATGGAATGAAGTACCATTCCTTCCTGAGACAGAAATAGCATCTCCTATTCACAGAACCAAAGGTATCACTGTTTTTTCTCACTTCTACTCTGAGCATCTGGCACATATTAGCATTCCATAAATATTTGGTAAATTATTGAATCTCACTGGGATGGTTGGAAAACAAAATTCCATTACCCAAACAGAGATTTGGAGGCCCACAGATGTTCCACGAGTGCACTGATCTTGGCACTAGGAGAAATGAGATGGTGTACTTAAAGGGTTAACTTGAGGAGAGCTTAAGAAGGACTGCTTAGACAAAGTGTTTGTTGGCTTGGTAAAGGGAACCCGCAAGGGATGGTGAAAAATTCTGGGTCTGTCTAGCCACAGCAGGGAGCTGTTACAACCCCTAGCCAGAAGGAGCAAGGGGAGGGAGTAGACACGGAACCCAGTGTAAACTGTAGCTCTGGGAGGGGAGTACACAGCGGGACATGTGGCTTTTGGTGAAGGATTGTAGGCTCTGCCAACCTATAGCCCAGTGTCTGAGTCTATTCAGGCTGCTGTGAACAAAAATATCATGAACTGGCTGGCTTATAGACAAACTTATTTCTCAGTTCTGGAAGCTGGGAAGCCCACCATTAAGGTGCTGGTAGATTCGGTGTCTGATGAGGACCTGCTTCCTCGTTTACAGACTGTGGTCTCTTTGCTGTGTCTTTATATGAGGGAAGGGAAAAGAAGCTCTCTGCGGTCTCTTTCATAACAGCATTAATCCCATTCACGAGGGCTCTGCTTTCATGACCTACTCACCTCCCAAGGGTCCCACCTCCAGATACCATCACATTGGGGATTAGGTTTCAATTTAGGAATTCGGGGGAAGGAGGACAAGCATTCAGTCTGTAGCACCCAAATAATAAGGGAACCAGGAGAATAAAGACCCTGTTTTCTCTCTCCTTCCACCACTCATTCTCCTGCCAGGGCTTTTCATTGACCAAACCCAACCGGAAGTCAGAGGGCTAGAGAGTGCATCCCACTTGGGTCTGCCTCTTGGAGCATAGAGCAAGATGGGGAAGAATGGAGATTGGATCTGGGCTATTGTCCCAAGGTCATCTAGCAAGACCAGTACTAGGTTGAAAATAAGACTTTTAGTGATTCTGTGCTCATTCCCTGAGATTTTCATGCTTGTAAACAACCCAGCCTTGTGATGTATTTACTGATGTGCCTGGTGCTTGTTATTTTCATTTGTTAGAATTTCTGACATAGCTTTTTTTCCCCCATTGTCAATGGATTTGAAAAGTAAAATCTCTCTAGCATTGCTCAATTCTTTTAATTGATGTTTGTGACCTTTCATTTTTAATTATACTTTCCTCGAGCCATAAATGAATTAATATAGGGGATAAATTAATAAATTCTTTGTAGTATTCCTACAGGCTATACTTAGGCACTTATGCAAAATTAGAACTAAACTTTTTCTGGAAGTTTTGGTTGATGCTAAATTAGAAATGAGAAGGTTTTTCTCCCCCACAGAAGGTTGAACTTAATTGCCTGCAGATATGCTGGCAAAGGACATGAATTCCTGACCTGTCTGCTGCAAGTATTACAGGCATCAGATCCTTTATTTGCAGGGCTGGAGAGTTATGGCCCTCTGCCTCTGGGCCTTCACGGTCATCAATATATGCAATTGAGCCTTGAACAAGACAGAGTTTGGGGCACTGCCCCTCCACACAGCAAAAAAGATCTGTGTGTAACCCATAGCCCTCCACATGTATGCAGTCCCTCTGTGTCTGAGGATTCAACCAACTGTGGATCATGTAGTAGTGGAGTATTTACTATTGAAAAAAACCCATAAGTAAGTGGACCCGCACTATTCAAAGCTGGATTGTTCAAAGGTTAACTATACTTAACCACACACAGATCATAAGGATTCACCACTGGATACCTAGGATCTGCAGTCAGCCAGATCTGAGTTGGTTCCCAGCTTTGATCCTCCCTTGCTCAGTTTCTCCTCTGATAAAGTGGAGGTGGACGTGCCTGTGTTTCTGAATTGTTGTGAGGGTGAAATGACGTCATGCTGTTGAGACCTGTGTGTGTCACCTGGGGGCGTGGTCACTGCACCTTGAAAGATGCTGCCGCCCCTGTGACAGTCTCTCTTTTACCCCACCCCTTCTGGTTCCCAGTCAGCCTGTGTTACATCCCATCCTAGTATGTATCCCAACCTCCATAACCACCTCTGGCTCCCTTGTGGGCACCAACCCTCTGAACACATTGCTGTCTCTTTGACTCAGAGCTGTCCTGCATGCTTTCCAACTTCTACGGTTGTTTTAGCCTCAGGGCCCCATTCCCCCAGGGTCTCAGGTCACGACTCCCTGCTCTAGCCTTGGCCTCCCAGAACCCCATCTCCTCTCCAGGCCAGCCTCTGTGTCCCCAGAAATCAAAGAGAATGGATGATGGGTGCAAATAGGGTCTTCAGCAATCATGCAGTCCAACCCAGCCCCTGACAGATAGGAAGGAGGCTTTGGTGAAATGTCCAGGTACTAGCATCAGTCAGCCCTGGTTGTGAATTCCAGTTCTGCCACTTACTAGGGGCAGGATCTTATGTAAGTCTTTTAGCATTTTTATGCTTGTATTTCTTTGTCTGTAAAATGACAAAAGATAGAACCTGCCTCTTGGGATTGTTGGGAGGATTAAATGAGGCACTGTTTGGAGAGGGCTTGAAACGGTACTTGTGGATGACGATTTCACCTCGGCCCCCCTCAACAGTCCAGCAGTAGATCCTGAAGTTATATGCAACAAAGCTCTAGCTCTGCATGAAGGCACCCACAACAGATACACTTGCTGCAAAGCCTCCTCCATCTTTGGGACCCTCTTCCTCCACCCCGCCAGCAATGCTACCCTCCATCCAATCCCTTCCCACTTTCTCCAACAGTAACACTGCCCCGGAGCTGTAAGGATCAGTTACCAACTGACCAAGCATTTGGTCAAGGTTTTCACTCCATTTTCCATTCATCTTCCTCATATTTATGTGAAGGGGCCAAAAGCAGGGTTTATGAATTTTTTATTTTGTATTTTTTTGGACAAGAGGAGAGAACATATTTTTTCTCCTTAGCAGGGTCAGTCTGGTAGCCCAGGAGTTGCCAAATGGGTCTGCAGTATAAGGGGCCGGCCAGGCCTTCTGGATTTTCATACCATCCTTGCTGGGCCTGCCTGGGTAGCCCCCAGGCTCATCTTTGTGGTATGTATCCATCTATAGCAAGCCATGAGGAATCCCCTGTGGTCGTCCTCCAGCTTCCCACATTTAGCAGATGGGGAGAAGCCCAGGGAACAGAAGCAAGGTGACCTGCCTACCATCTCCCAGTCACTCAGTTGCCCTAAAACTCTTAGGTGTTTCTCATTCCGGCATGTGACAGCGCTGAATTTAAGAGTGGGGGCTCCTCGCCTGGTGCCATCTCTCATCACCTAGCAGATCTCAGGCAGGGAACTTGACTTCCCTGAGCCTGATTTCTCTACCGTAAACTAGGAAGCATGGCCGCCTTGCCCTCACAGGACAATGCGGACTCCAGTTAGCCTATGTTTGAGTCAAGGTTGGTTGTGGTTATCTGTGCGCTGGAAAGGCCTGGAGGCTCCCAACCGGAAGGGTGGAAATGAGACCCCACATCACTCTACCACCTCCCATTGCCTGTAAAATCACTCCAAGGCCACTCCCTTTTCTCCCCACCAGCATCCTTAGCAAGGCTCGTGCCTGAGGGGGCCGTCAGCCCAGGTGCCAGCTCCTGGGTGAAAATGGCACTGGCCTCCATTGAGTCCTCACTGGGCCCAAGCCCAAACTGTGTCCTTCTGAGACAGCAGGAGGCTGAGTCCACCACCTCCACCAGAGGACTTTGATCTAGCCTGTGCAGTCAAACTGGACAGCATGCCAGAGGGCCTGTGAGTGTTTCTCTTCCCTGCCGCATCCCCAGCTTGCAGAGTGACCCCTCAGTGCCGGGTCCCATGCTGCATGCTTCATACACGTTACCTCATTTAATCCTCACAAGGATCTCCTCCCTCATACTGGCTTTCTTGCCATTCCCATACCTGCAGCATGTTCCCACCCTCAAGCCTTTGTGCTTGCAGTGCCCTTTGCCTGGGACATTGTTTCCCTGGGTATCTATCTGGTTTGCTCCCTCACCTGCTTCAGATCATTTTTTCAATAAGGCCTTCCACATACCTATGACTGATCCATGTTGATGTATGGCAGAAACCAACACAATATTGTAATTATGCTTTAATTAAAAATAAATAAAGGAAAAAATAAGGCCTTCCCCAACTCCCCTATTTAAAATTGTAACCCCCACCACCACCTCACAACATTCTAGCCCCCTCTCATACATGCATAACACTTATCACCATGTAATATGGTACATATTTACTTGTTATTTGACCATGGGTAGGTAAATAAATAAATAAACCTCCTGCTTCATCCCAGGCCCTGCACTAGGTGCTGGAAGGGCTTCAGAGATGAGATCTGGCTGCCTAAGGGCAGCTCCTGGGATCATGAGGTAAGCCCCTGACCAGGAGGGAGAGGAGTGAAAGGGAAGGCAACAAGAGGTCGTTTTGAAGTCAGATAAAATCAACTGCAAATTCTGACTTACTCATTATGCTACTTTGAACAAGTTGCTTCATATCTCTGAGCCTTAGTTTCCTTGTCTGTAAAATGGGAATAATAGTAGTGCTCATTTTATTTCCCAATTATGTTTAAATTCTTCAGTGTCAGAAAAGAGGTGACTCACAATAAGCTAGCTAAAAATGTGGAAATCTTTTCATAGCTACTGCTGGCTGAATTGTGTGTGCCCCTCTCTGCCACAGTTCTTATGTTGAAGCACTAACCCCAATGTGGCTGTATTTGAGGACAGGGTCTTTAGGTGGTAATTAAGGTTAAATGAGGTCATAAGGGTAGGGCCCTAACCTAATAGGATTGTGGCCTTATTAAAAGAGGAAGATATCCTCTTTCTCTTTTTTTTTCTCTCTCCACCATGTGAGGACACAGCAAGAAGTCAGCCATCTGCAAGCCAAGAAGAGAGT
Source organism: Muntiacus reevesi (assembly GCF_963930625.1). Taxonomy (NCBI): domain Eukaryota; kingdom Metazoa; phylum Chordata; class Mammalia; order Artiodactyla; family Cervidae; genus Muntiacus; species Muntiacus reevesi. The sequence goes on along the minus strand of NC_089271.1, from coordinate 114,909,603 downwards.
TCTCACCAGAAACTAAATCAGTCAACACCTTGATCTTGTACTTCCCAGCCTCTGGAATTATGAGAAATAATTTCTGTTGTTTGAGCCACCAATCTATGGTATTTTGTTATGGCAGCCTGAGCTGATTTATATAGCAGCTTGCCTTGCAATATGGAGATATGCTTCAATCACAGAGATGGAAGATGGAATCTAAAAAGGCCAAACTCATTGAAATAGAGAGTAAAATGGTGGTTACTGGGGAATGGGAGTAGGAGGAATAGGACAGATGTTGTTTAATGGTATAATTTTGCAACAAGCAGTGAATAAGCCCTAGAGATCAGACAACAATATTGTTTGTAATCATCAAACTTGCTGAGAGACTAGAACTCAATTATTCCAACTACTGAAAAGAAGGGACATGTAACATGACAGCAGTGCTAATTATTGCTACATGACAATCATATTACAATATAAAATTTATCAAATTAACATGTTGTATACCTTAAGTGCACACAATATTATATGCCAAATATATTTCTGTTTAAAAAAAAAAAACAAAGAAGGTAGAACAGGCTTTATTCCAAGGAATGCACAGAAACAGTCAACCTGGTAACTTAAGATAAAGCATTGATAACAGACAAAATGTCAAAAATTGGTGTATACAATATCTGAGTGCTTAAGCTAAATTTACTATAAATTTTAATATAATTTTATATTTATTTTCATATATATGTATGTACCTTCACACACAGAAAGCCTGAGTCAAATATTTACAGAACTCTTGAAGCAATGGCTTTGAACTCTTAGGTTCACAGCCACCATTTGCAAACTGTTGTACTAGAAAATAGCAGGTGAGTGGAAGCCCAAATGCTTAAAGTATCTAGAAATACTGGCTCCAGTAGATCACAAGGGAAGAAAATGCAGGCTTCTCTAATTCATATGTGGGTATTTTCTCAATAAATTCAAACAAGAAGTTTTCTGAGGATGATTTGCATCTTTAGGGAGGGTTTTGGGCAAGTGAATAGAAAATGGGCAAGATTATATTTGCTAAGGAATATGCTAGAATGGCATTCTGGAATTTCTCTCTCCAAATGATGCAAATTGGTAGCAGCATCCTTAAGCGTCACTTTTTAAGGTCCCTCAATTGCTGGTATAACAAAACACATCTCTTAAACCATTGAAATTTCATGCCCTCAAATCAATTGAGAAAAATACCTTGCAATATATCCATATATCATGAAAGGAGCTGTATTTTTTCAGCTGTTTTCCTTAAGCTAGTGAGCAACTCCCTTTCGTTTCATGATTTCTTTCTGTCCTTCTCTTCATATTCAGTCTTGCCTTCCTAGAGTCCATTCTTCACATATCAGCCAGAAGAATTTTAAAGATGACCTTTGGACATTTGATAAAGACAACACACGTTGGGGGCATGAAAAACACATACCCCTTCCTACCTGCACCCCTTCCTGTTGATTCCTACTTTAATCCTATACATTTTCCCTCTATTTTCCCTTTAAAATATCTTCTTGAAAAACTGTGGTTAACGTGTCTGAGACCATCTGTTTCCTTCACCTCCACTCCCAGTCAATTTCCAGTCTACTCTACTTACTGGTCATCTCTTTGATGTGTGGTTCACGGACTCAGCTTTGAAAAGCAGTGACATGGGGAATCATGAGAGTCATTGAGAGCCAAGACATCTGAAGTCAGCACAACTCAACAGCAGTTTACTTATTGGCCTTCCATGGGCAAAGCACCACACCTGGCCCAGTGGAGACCACCGAGAAGAACATGTGTTCTCTGCCCTCATGAGCTCTCAATTCAGTTCAAGCCCCAACTCGGCCCCTCACTTGCTCTGTGACCCCAAGCAAGTCCTTTACTGTGCTTGTATATCAATTTCCTCATCTATCAAATGTAGGAACTCAGACATGTGACCTCTCAAGTCCTTTGCAGTTCTCTCACTGTAAGAGGCAAGGATGTCATGGAATTCTGTCTCTACGTTGCATCGTGAAACTTCCCTGGCCTACTTAATGGCAGAAAAAAAAATTCACTTGGACAACCATGTGTTCAGGCAACATCAGTTAGGAAAACACCTGTGCTCAACTCCTACTCTCTTCTGTCCTCCTAGGTTTGCCTCACAACTCCTTAGATTCTCTTGTGTCCATTCCTTTTCATCCTGCATCCTTAGACTTCAGGAGGAGAGAGCTATCAGGTCATTCTCTGAAGAAAGAGTCCATAGATATGTGTGTGTGTGCAAAGTCACATCAGTCGTGTCCGACTCTCTGCAACCATATGAACTGTAGCCCGCCAGGGTCCTCTGTCCACGGGATTCTCCAGGCTGGCATACTGGAGTGGGTTGTTGTGCTCTTCTCCAGGGGATCTTCCTTACCCAGGGGTCAAACCCAGATCTCCTGCACTGCAGGCCAATTCTTTACCACTGAGCCACTAGAGAAGCCCAGATATGTGTACAGAGAGGCTTATAGATGAATCTCCCCTTCCTTAGCTCTCTTCTCTTGGGAAGGGCTGTCTCCAAAACAGCTCAGAAGAAAGTCACTGTTTTATCTACCCCAAGATGGCAAATTACTTTAAAATAGAAAAAAGTCTCTTTCATTTTCTCAGTCTATAGTAGTTCAGTTCTGATAGTCTCTTCCCTATGGGATATTAGTGAATAATAGAATTAAGTGCTAATGAGTTATAGAGAGAGGAGAAATATTCCTAATGGTTAGTCTCACCTTTTTATTATTTGTGGTCATTGGGTTCATTCCTTATTAATATTAGAATTAGGTATTGTTAAATAAGGTTAAGAATAGTAACCTTTCTAAGCTTTTCATTTCTTCTTCAAGTGGGACTTCCTTTTGGTATATTACATCGTATATAAACTTTGCCCCAGGAATTGTCATCAAACATGTCACTCCATTCCTCATGTACACATGCATTCTCTGAAATAAGGGCTGCTATTAGAACTATGTGGGTGACTATGCTGAATATAACCTCCTTTTCTGATTTTCCCCTTTGAGAGGGAGTTGGCTATATGGCATCACTGAAAACCCCCATCTTGGTGCTCTAGTGATGTGATAAGAAGAAGCAAAGCATTTCATTTTACAAACTTGTTTCTTAGGACTTTAACAGTGATCAAAGGGGAGGTGATGAGATCATATGGAATATTGAAGGACACTTTGCTAAATGACCATTTAAGAGGAAAAAGAAATTCATTTCACATCAAATTCTTAACTATCTGCCTACTCTGGTTCAAAAGAGGAAATCCCAAGCTGTACATGACTGTGAGTATTCTGTCTGCTGTTTTCAGAGAGAGTAGAAATGGGCAAGTTTTACGTGCTGTTACATCAATATAGACATATAAATATGGACAATTGTGCTTACTGAGGTACATTTTTGGGTGACTAATTGAATCCTTGAATTCTTTAATATCTGGATTATTGAGAGTGTCTCTTGGCATTGATGAAATTAGCCAGCCTCCATATAGCTTTGTTGGAGAAGGAAATGGCAACCCACTCCAGTACTCTTGACTGGAAAATCCCATGGATGGAGAAGGGTGGTAGGCTACAATCCATGGGGTCGCAAAGAGTCAGACATAACTGAGTGACTTCACTTTCTTTCTTTCTATATAGCTTTGTACCATGGAGTACACTACATAGGCTGAACTCTCCTGAAGATTGACCCATTCATCAAACATTGCAGGTTAAGCTAAGAGAACATACAGCAGCTCAACGTGATTGAGTTTACCAGTTACAAGAACCATGAGCATTTAGGTTATAGGACTGGCTATGAACCAGGATGCAGAATTAATGGAAAGTATCATGGCTTTGATCTCTGGTTCCTCTGCCTTTTCTAAAACCAGCTTGAACATTTGGAAGTTCTCGGTTCATGTATTGCTGAGGCCTGGCTTGGAGAATTTTGAGCATTACTCTGCTAGTGTGTGAGATGAGTGCAATTGTGCAGTAGTTTGAGCATTCTTTGGGATTGCCTTTCTTAGGGATTGGAATGAAAACTGACCTTTTCCAGTCCTGTGGCCACTGCTGAGTTTTCCAAATTTGCTGGCATATTGAGTGCAGCACTTTCACAGCATCATCTTTTAGGATTTGAAATAGCTCAACTGGAATTCCATCACATCCACTAACTTTGTTTGTAGTGATGCTTCCTAAGGCCCACTTGACTTCACATTCCAGGATGTCTGGCTCTAGGTGAGTGATCACACCATTGTGATTATCTGGGTCGTGAAGCTCTTTTCTGTACAGTTCTTCTGTGTATTCTTGCCACCTCTTCTAATATCTTCTGCTTCTGTTAGGTCCATACCATTTCTGTCCTTTATTGAGCCCATTTTTGCATGAAATGTTCCCTTGGTATCTCTAATTTTCTTGAAGAGATCTCTAGTCTTTCCCATTCTGTTGTTTTCCTCTATTTCTTTGCATTGATTGCTGAGGAGATCAAATTGCCAATATCCGCTGCATCATCGAAAAAGTAAGAGAGTTCCAGAAAAGCATCTCTTTCTGCGTTATTGACTACACCAGAGCCTTCGACTGTGTGGATCACAATAAACTATGGAAAATTCTGAAAGAGATGGGAATACCAGACCACTTGACCTGCCTCTTGAGAAACCTGTATGCAGGTCAGGAAGCAACAGTTAGATCTGGACATGGAACAACACACTGGTTCCAAATAGGAAAAGGAGTATGTCGAGGCTGTATGTTGTCACCCTGCTTATTTAACTTCTGTGCAGAGTACATCATGAGAAACGCTGGACTGGAAGAAGCACAAGTTGGAATCAAGATTGCCGGGAGAAATATCAATAACGTCAAATATGCAGATGACACCACCCTTATGGCAGAAAGTGAAGAGGAACTAAAAAGCCTCTTGATGAAAGTGAAAGAGGAGAGTGGTTGGCTTAAAGCTCAACATTCAGAAAACTAAGATCATGGCATCTGGTCCCATCACCTCATGAGAAATAGATGGGGAGACAGTGGAAACAGTGTCAGACTTTATTTTTTTGGGCTCCAAAATCACTGCAGATGGTGACTGCAGCCATGAATTAAAAGGAAAGGAAAGTTATGACCAACCTCGATAACATATTAAAAAGCAGAGACATTACTTTGCCAACAAAGGTCCATCTGGTCAAGGCTATGGTTTTTCCAGTGGTCATGTATGTATGTGAGAGTTGGACTGTGAAGAAAGCTGAGTGCTGAAAAATTGATGCTTTTGAACTGTGGTGTTTTGAACTGTGGTGTTGGAGAAGACTCTTGAGAGTCCCTTGGACAGCAGGGAGATCCAACCAGTCCATCCTGAAGGAGATAAGTCCTGGGTGTTCATTGGAATGACTGATGCTGAAGCTGAAAACTCCAATACTTTGGCCACCTGGTGTGAAGAGTTGACTCATTGGAAGAGACCCTGATGCTGGGAGGGATTGGGGGCAGGAGGAGAAGGGGACGACAGAGGATGAGATGGCTGGATGGCATCACTGACTCAATGGGCATGAGTTTGAGTAAGCTCCGGGAGTTGGTGATGGACAGGGAGGCCCGGTGTGCTGTGATTCATGGGGTCACAAAGAGTTGGACACGACTGAGCGACTGAACTGAACTGAACTGATCATGGCTTTATCTGCTGTGATAACATCCAACCATGCATTGTACTATCCAGAAAGACTTTGGAAATAATAATGGTAATATAATTTTTTTTGCCTTTAGCCCCCAAAAAACCACCTAAAATTCATCTGTCTAAATTTTGTTTCACTAACATTTACTCATGTAATGAAAATTTCCCCACTGGGTTTGGCTCATGAACTGTTCTCTACTACAGCGGTCCCCAAACTTTTTGGCAACCAGGGACCATTTTTGTGGAAGACAGTTTTCCCATGGACTGCAGGAGGAGAGGGATGGTTTTGGCTTCACCTGCTGCCCACCTCCTGCTGTGTGGCCCAGTTCCTAACAGGCCTTGGACCAGTACCAGTCCATGGCCCAGGAGCTGGGAGCTCTGCTCTACTAAAGTTTCTTTTTCTCTCCTTGGTTGGTATAGTAACTGAACATATAATAGCAGAAAAGATTATAACATGCTTCTTCAAAAGTTCTCTTTGTCACTTGAGATAGTCATCCACACTACTATTTTTGTATACCCTTTGGAAAACCCAAATAATATAGAGCTGGGAAATGGTCGTGCACCCAAGAGAAGAAGAAGAGAAAAGAGGGGAGAATAGATAGGAATAATTAAAGACCTGAGGGTTATTCCATTACTCCTCACCAAACACACACACACAAGATAAAAGAAAAATAGCTTTTATTATGCAAACAAAATGGATCTTATTATCTACCTTATTTACTTTAAAGAAGATAAACTCTGGAACAAAACATGTTTTTAATATTCAAATTGCCTAACAGAAGCAAATATCATATATCTCACACCTTGTCTTCAAAGGGATGATGTATTATTTTTACATTTACCATTTAGCACACATTTTCCAAAGACTTTTATATCTTTTCTTACTACTCTTCTCTCAGCAGTGTCCCGGACTCAGCCTAATACCTCACTTTGGGTTTCCAGAACAAAGGAAATAGTGGACGTGGGTCTCCATGATGGATAATCCCAGATACCTGGAAAGTCTTCAGTAGCAGGATGGGCCTCTCAATCTTCCTTACCATGGCCACTACTCATGAAGCACCTATTTTGTGGATACTACTATATATGAGGCATTTAACATATATTATTGAATTTAATCCTGACAGCAGCCCTGAAAGATAGGTAGTATTCCTGTTGGGTTGCCACTCCTTATTCCAGGGGATCTTCCCAACCCAAGGATCAAACCTGGGTCTCTTATGTCTCATGCATTGGCAGGTGGTTCTTTACCACTGAGCCACGTGAGAGGCCTAGTATTTCTGTTAACACTTGCTTTTCTAACTTTATGTCTTAAACTGTTAAATGGCAATAAGAACCCAGCTATAGGGAAGAAGGTATGAAGAAACATTTATTGTAATTGTAGCTCCAGAGGTATTAAATAATTCAGGTATCCCTGATAGAAATATGGAAAACATCAATTGGAAGACTTGCTTAAATGATGTGATAGGCAAAATTCTACAATGACCCCAATAATTCCTATACTCTGATACCTACACTCTTCTATAAGCCCATTCCCTTGAATGTAGGTGGAGCTTGTCACTTGCTTCTGACCAATAGAACAGACAAGGGTAGTGGGAATTTGCAGCTGTAAATAAGGCCTCTAGTCAGTCAGTTGAGTTAATTCAAAGAAGATTATCTTCGGTGAGTTTGACCTAATCTGGTGAGCCCTTTAAGAGAGGTTCCAGGCCTTCCCTGAAAAAAGAAACTTGAAGAAGACAGATTCTCTTTCCTGCTGGCCTTGAAGAAGAAGGTACCATGAGTTCTACTGCAACAAGAAAACGAATTTGGTGAACAAGCACATGAGCATAGATGACAACTGGGTGCTTCCGATGAGATTCTGGTCCCAGCTAATACTTTGATTGCAGCCTTGTGAAAGCCTGAGCTTTCCCAGGTGGTGAAGAATCCACCTACACAAGAGATGCAGTTTCGCTCCCTGGGGTGGGAAGAGTCCCCTGGAGGAGGAAATGGCAACCCACTACAGTATTCTTGCCAGGAGAATCCCATGGACAGAGGAGCCTGGTGGGCTACAGTCCATGGGGTCGCGAAGAGTCAGACACAACTGAGCATGCATGCATACCTTCACAAAAACCTGAGCGGGGGACCCAGCCACGCTGTTCCCAGATTCCTGAGTCATGGAAACTGTGAGATAATACATGGGTGTTGTTTTAATCCACTAAGTTGTATGTATGTATGTGCTCAGTCACTAAGTCATGCCCGACTCTGTAACCCCACGAACTGTATGTAGCACATCAGGCTCCTCTGTCCATGGGATTTCCCAGGCAAGAATATTGGGGTGGGTTGCCATTTCCTCCTCCAGGGGATCGTCCCACTCCAACGGTCAAACCCGCATCTCCTGCATTGGTTGGTGGATTCTTTACCAGTGGGCCACCTGTGCATGTGGCAAGCCACTACGTTAGTTGTAATTTATTACGCAGCAATAGAAAACTAACACAAAATTCATGAACCTTACTCATCTCCTCTTTTAAAAAAACAGGAATACTAACTAGTCATACCTCAAGGAGTGGTTGAAAAAATTCAAATTTTTCAGCTTTATTTGGATTGTGATAAGAACGTGGACTCTGGAGTGAGACAAACTTGAGTTCTGACACTTACTAGCTGTTTGAATTTATGTAAGTCATTAGATCTCTCCAAATCTCTTTTCTCACTATTGATACCATTTTCCAAACACGGCTATGTTTCTGTTGCCATATAACAAAGATATGAAATTCCAAAGAACTTGACTTGCTTACATAAGCAAATAGGGTCTAATTGGGGTTAATCCAAACACTGAATTCTCTAGGCTAGGGTGTCAATGGGCAAAAGCTTTGTAGAATCAATTCCTGTGCCATTCTTTTAGACGATGTAGAAATGATGAGGATTGGGATTGGTGTAAATGCATTTCAGGGACTCTTTAGTTGCTCAGTTTTTAGGCTTCTGGAATCTATCTGACCGTTTGTTGACTGCTCTTAACTCCCTATTCTTTTTCCAAGGGAAAATAAATAAATCATCCAATATTACCAAGGGGAAGTGGCCTGTTCAAAGTCACAGATCCTCTGACTAGTGCCTGAGTCTAGGCCAAAACTCATATTCTCTGGTCCTCCCTGCCCTGCTCCTTCGACTATATCATCCTGCTCTTCCTAGAATTTCTCCTGATTTGCTGTGAGGCCCCTAGAAAATAATTTCCACGCTTGGTTTCTTTCTTTGTTGTTTTGCCCAAGGCCTGGATCCTTTAACTTGATTACATCTTGTCTGCCTGATAGAAAGTAATTTCAGCAAGTGCTTGGCTCTAATGGTTGCCTCCCATGTAGACTGCCAGCAGCCACTCACAAATCCCACAGTGCAATTCATCTCCATGATTTTTCCCTTCCTGCTTGCCCCAAGATGCATACATGGCTCACGTGCACTTTCAGTAGAAAAGTCAAGGTAGGAAAAAAAAAGATATGATGAAAAATATACTCACTTGGAAGTAAAACACACACACACACACACACACACACACACACACACACACAGTGAAGTTAGAGCTTAGTGGATTGCTGCAAGGGCAGTGTTTTTCCTCTTGACAAAATCCTTCTCATCTTTCAAGGCCCAGCTTAGTTGACACCTCATCTAGGACTCATTCTCTGTCCCACCTCAGGCAGAGTTTCTCTCTTTCTTCCTCCCCCATGTTCCCATTGCATTTTGACTACAGCTCTTTGTTGGTATTTATCAAATGTTGCCTTGTAGTAAAGTCCTTCTCCCCAACACAGAGGCCATATACTCTCAGAGAACACAGACCAACTTTTACTTATCTTTGCATCAGCCACCTTTGTGCAGTGCCTGGCACAAAGGAGGAACTCAATCACTCTTTACTGAGTTGAATTTAAAATAAACTTGGAAATTTGCTATGGAATGTTTTGGATAAAATTCCTTTGCCGATTAATGAAATTGTTCATATTTTCAGAGTTAGATTGGTGTGGGGCATGAGTGCATGCATGCTCAGTTGCTCAGTCATGTCCAACTCTTTGTGACCCCATGGACTGTAGCCCACCAGGCCCCTCCGTCCATGGAATTCTCCATGCAAGAATACTGGAGTGGGTTGCCCTTTCCTTCTCCAGGGGATCTTCCTGGCGCATGGATTGAACCCAGATGTCCTGCGTTGGCAGGTGAATTCTTTACCACTGAGCCCTCCCTTTGGATATATATCCCCAAATTCTATTTCAGTGTAAAGAAAATTAGCAGTTGTATCTGTGTAACTGTGGATAGATGAAGAAGATAAAAGGGAATAGGTGATCTGCATGTCTTAAGATTATAAGTGAAGGACAGGGATGACTGATGCCAAGTTAAGTCAAGTGGGTCTAAGTGGTGGAGGAAGCAGAGCTGCCATCACAGATTTGGGTACTGCTTGGACTTGGTAATTCGCATATACTTACAGGTGTGCCTCACTCAGTGTAATGGATGCATTCTCCTGACCATACATGTAGACATTCAGTCACTTTAAGGGCAAGTTCAGTTCAGTTCAGTCACTCAGTCATGTCTGACTCTTTGTGACCCCATGAACTGCAGCACACCAGGCTTCCCTATCCATCACCAACTCCTGGAGCCTGCTCAAACTCATGTCCATCGAGTTGGTGATGCCATCCAACCATCTCATCCTCTGTCGTCCCCTTCTCCTCCTGCCTTCAATCTTTCCCAGCATCAGGGTCTTTTCCAATGAGTCAGCTGGTCATCAGGTAGCCAAAATATTTGGAATTCCAGTTTCAGCATCAGTTCTTCCAATGAATATTAAGGGCAAGATGCACTCACTAATTCATTCACTCATTCAATTGTTCCCATGGAGTACCTCTCCTGTGGTTTGATAAAGCAAGAATTACTGTTCAAAAGGAATGTTTACTCTCTGGTTTTCCAAGTCATCAACTTTCCTCTGTTCAGTGCTGTTCCTTCCGAGAAGCCCTGCATGAAGCACAGTGAGGATCATGGTGATGTATAAGACTTGTTCCCTGTTCTCAGCAGACCATATTAAGCTGGGATTGGTTAGGGAAAGCTTGTTGGAAGAGATGGTATATCCATTTTCAATATTTTATTAGAAACACATTGACTTCTAATCACACCCATTTGTTAGCATGCAGTTCTGTAGGGTAGAGATCAACTGAATTCTCTGCTCAGGGTATCATGAATCTGAAATCAAGGCATTGGCTGGGCTGACTTTTCACTCTGAAAAGTCTGGAAACAATCTGCTTCTGAGTTTATTCAGATTATTGGCTGAATTCAGTTCATTGAGGTTTCAGGACTGAAGTCCCCATTTCCTTTCTGAATATCAGCCAGGGATCACAGTCAGCTCCTAGGGCTGCCCACGTTCCTTGCCACGTGGTCCCCTCCATGTTCAAAGCAATTGTCATGTCAAATCGTTCTCAAGCTTCAAATCTTTGACTTCCTCCTCTGCAACCAGCTAAAAAACACTCTGCTTTTAAAGGGTTCACCTGATTAGATCGGACCCATGGAGAATAATCTCCCCTTGCCATATAGTGCAACATAAATGTGGGCACGATATCTCATGATAGCCACAAACTCCACACATACTTCAGGTTTATGTAGGGCATGTATACTGGGGGCAGAAAGCTTAAGGGCCATTTTGGGAGCTTACATACCAGAGGTGGATATCAAGCTAGTCCTTGAGCATAGCAAGCTGTAACATGTTACAGGACCATGGTAGAGACATTTGGAAGGTGCATTTTTCCTATTCCCATCTCCTATACTTGCTTACTTCATTGTTTTCTGATGACGGCTCTTCTTTCTTTACATTACCGAATACCAAACAAGATCAATTGGGCCAGTTAGTGTCAATATCAGGTCTTTGGGAGTGGTTTTCTTTTCTTTTCTTTTTAAACTTTTTATTGGAGTATAGTTGCTTTCCAATGTTGTGTTAGTTTCTATTGTACAACAAAGTGAATCAGCTCTATGTGGGAGTGGTTTTCTGTGTGACAAATTGAAGGAGTGCTTCTCTCAGTAAATACCTAGAAGGCAGGCACTGCATTTTCTCTCATCACTCCCACTCACAAACCAAGTCAAAACAACAAGCTTTCCCCAATCATCCTGTTTCTGACACTTTTCTTTCCTTTCTTGGTAGCCAGGCTTGGGAAAGAGTTGTCTCTATTCCTCTTCTCCGTCTCCTGGCTTACACAGGACTCCCCCATCCACTGCAACCTAACCACTGCTCCCACCATTCCATTTGGTTTGACCCAACAAAGTAGAGTGATCTGGATTCAAACACTGGCTCGGTCCTTCACCTGGTGTGTGATCTTGGACAAATTACTTAAGTCTCTTGGCATCAGTTTCCTCCTCTATAAAAAGGGATGGTATCCATGCTCTAGTGTCATGGTGAAGTTTAGCAGTCAGTTCAGTTGTTCAGTCATGTCTGACTCTTTGTGACTCCAAGGACTGCAGCACGCCAGGCTGCCCTGTCCATCACTAACTCCCAGAGCCTACCCAAACTCATGTCCATCAAGTCAGTGATGCCATCCAATTATCTCATCCTCTCTCATCCCCTTCTCCTCAAACACATTGATGCTGTTACTCTTTCATGATTCTAAGCTTCTTGGTAGCAGAAACCATATTTTAAGGGCACAGGCCTTCTGATGCAGCTTTTTGGCACTGGCATTTTGATAAAATAGGAACAAAATATCCCAAAGTCTAAATGAATCCAGGAAGATATCCTTATTGAGAATTTCACATCCTTATCTTCCCCATTTCCTTGCACAGTGCTTGACACATAATAGGAATTCCATCAGTGTTTGTTAATGGTAGAAATGAAGAATTTATCTGTTTTCTTCATCTCTGTTATATTCTTCTTGAGGGCAGATAATTTTTTCTTGTTACTAAGATTCCATGTGTTTTGGTCTCTCAAAAGGAAATATTAATTTTATCATGACTTTTTCAAAAGATGAGCAATATTTGGTGATAGATAATTCCTTCATTCATCCAAATTCTTAGAATTAGGTGAACCCTGAGGGAAGGCTGAACTCAAATGTCCCAGTAAGAAGATTAGCTCTTTAATGTTTAAGAGGCATCAGGGAAAACGAGATTCCACAACCTTCCCCAGTAACTTGATTCAGAGTTAGATTAGATAGAAGGAAGACAATAAGGATTATTAAAATCCCTCACGCTCTACTTAAGTCTACTTCCAAATGCTAATGGGGTCCGCAGGAAGTCAGGCAACTTCCTTTTCCCTTCTTTCTTGTGTGTGTATTTGTGTGTGTGTGTGTGTGTGTGTGTGTGTGTGTGTGTGTGTGTGTGTGTGTGTTTAATGGGCAGGAGAATGGAAAAGAGATTGTTTGCCCTGCCTGAAGTAGGGAAGGAAAATGGGCTCCCCCAGAGAATGAGTCAAAGATTTCCTATAGCAGAGTGGCTAACAAATAGAGCTTTGGCTTTCAAAAATTTGGATTCTGTTTCACATTTAAACTCCACTGTCTGATTTTAGGGAAAAATGGGGGTGATAATAATACCTTCCCAAAGGATGGTTGGGCTTCCCTGGTGGCTCAGTAGTAAAGAATCTGCCTGCAATGCAGGAGACACAGAAGACGCAAGTTTGATCCCTGGGTCAGAAAGATTCCCTGGAGGAGGAAATGGCAACCCTCTCCAGTATTCTTGCCTGGGAAATCCCATGGACAGGGGAGCCTGGAGGGCTACGGTCCATAGGGTCACAAACAAACAGACCCAACTTAGCAGTTGAACAACAACAAGGATGGTCATTAAGATTAAAGGAGAGAGAGAAAAAAAAAAAGATTAAATGAGAAAGTCTATATAAAACCCTTAGCACATGCTTAGTACTAATAAATGCTCATTGTTTATATCACAAGTAGAATTCATGGTCATCATGAAGTTATTCCCATGTCTTGGCAAACAATCCACATTATAATGCTTTGCTGATAAAAATAAGTACTCCTGTGTGAGCACCACATTCCAAAGACTCCCTTCACTTAGCAGTCATTGGGTTAAAATGATCGCTTTGGGAAACCAAAGGTAGGTCTGTGTTAGGACTGCATTTGGACAAAAGCTCCACATTAAATATCATGTTAATCATAATAAAATGTGATGCTTTCCCCCAATGGGTTAGAGATATTTTGGTTGGGTGGATTGGAAAAAGAACTAAGGCGTTGTTTTGTTTTTGTTTTAAGGATAAGCACTTCCTTCGAGGACTGAAAGATGCGTGGTCCTGACGGAGTCCCTATTTGGGGGCCTAATCCTGGCAATAAAGTATCTCCTTCCTTTAGGGAAAAGCCAAAATCCAGGGCTGATCAGGTGTTTAGCTATCTGAGTTATTCAAGGGCTTGGAATAGCAGTTTCTGAGTCAGTAGGTTTTGGATACAGCCTGAAAATTTGCATTTCGAACAAGTTCCCAGGTGATGCTAATACTGCCGTTATGGAGACACTTGGAGAACCACTGCCTTAGAATATAGTGAGGGAATAACAGCCCTTTACACCTGTCTGGCGGAGAAGGCAATGGCAACCTACTCCAGTACTCTTGCCTGGAAAATCCCATGGACAGAGGAGCCTGGTGGGCTGCAGTCCATGGGGTTGCAGAGAGTCAGACACGACTGAAGAGACTTAGCAGCAGTAGCAGCAGCACACCTGTCTGGACTTCCCTGGTGTCTCAGCGGTAAAGAACCTGAGTGCCAATACAGGAGATGCAGGTTCGATCCCTGGGTCAGGAAGATCCCCTGAAGGAGGGCATGACAACCCACTCCAGTATTCTTGCCTGGAAAATTCCATGGACAGAGAAGCTTGGCAGGCTACAACCCATGGGGTCACAAAAGAGTCAGACATGATCAAGCGACTAAAGAATAACAACAACATAATTGATTCACAGTGCTGTATATAGTGTTTTTTGCTTTTGCCAATCCTGTTCACATCCGTTTTCACATTGGAACCTCACTGATGTCCCATTTAGACCAAAAGTCTTGTGGATATCAGTTGTTCGTGAGAAATAAGAGATTAAGCAGGAATGCACAAAGTTTGGATTTTTCAGTATATTGTGATCCATATCTAACAAATGGATATCCTGTCTATGGGGAGAAAGCAGGCCCTGAAGGCAAATTTCTACAAAGAGATGAGAAATGTGGGTCACCTGTGCTTATACTCTTCCCCACTGCGTCCATGAGTCTCAGCAGACTTTTCCCATTGGGCCCAAATTTGCTCTCAGAACCCTTCTGACCAAGGTACTCCAGGCGGCCACTACCAGTCAATCAGATAGTGTTACATTCTATTCATTCTCCAAAGGGAAATGAAGATGAACTAAATAGGCTGGAACTGACTGTGTGAATTACCAACTGTAGCTTAAACTGAAGATGTAGTCACAAGATACAGTGATTTTAGCAACCTTCCAGGTACTTAAGCAGCCAGTGAAATCTTTTCAAGGAAAACAAAGCTATTCTGGTAAACTCCCCAGCCCAGCAAATTTCAAGAACTGGCAATATCAAGATATCATTCATTTGTTTATTCAACTATCACTTGTTGAAACTCACTCTTGTGCCAAGCACTGTGCTAGAGACTTTAGGCTACATGGATGGATTGAACACAGAGCCTGCCTGGTTTTGAAGAGAAGATAAAAGAGGTGCTAAACTATACCTTAGGGCTGCAAGAGGCACAGATAAAGGGTATGAGGTGTCATTTTCAGTGTGAACTTAGATCTGCCTGTGTTATACCCATTTCCATGTCTAATTCACAGTGTCTCAGAGAACATTAGAAGTTCACTCCCTGAAACCTCTGCCCTTTGATAATTGTTTCAAAAGCAGAGGTGTAGCGATTGGCAGGTGACCATTAAGCTCCGTTCCTCTTTAATGATAGGCAAGACTGAGACTAAATGGATAGCTCTTTGTCTTGACTTTCATGATTTAGCTGCACCATCTCAGTCTTTGGTAGTGAGAAATCACAGGCTCATAATATTCCCACTGCTCTAGTCTAAAGCAATAGTTGGATCCGGATAGGAGTCTTCTGCAAGAATGGAGGAAAATGCAACCTAGAAAGGAAAGAGGCTGTGGGGAAAATGGGCCGCTCATTATTTTTGAAGGCCAAAAGTTAAAAATTTCTTGTTCACAACCTGGAAATGGTTTCGTGCAGTAATAGTGTAAAACAAATGGTGCAGGCTTCAGAAGTGTTGGCAATAGCTCAACTATTGGTAAAGTCCAGCTCAAAACCCCTCTCTCTTTCTCTCTCTCTCTCTCTCACACACACTACTGTTGTTTAAATATACATACTCATATGTTTATATCTCTTTTGTATTTTGTAATAAGGAGAGAGACACTACCTTTGCTTCTAGAATCATATCAAACAGCATGAGGAATCAAGAAGCCATGGAAACAGCATGCATAGTTATATGTAACTATAAAAAGTAATTGAATTTTTTAAAAAAACCTAAACAATAAAAAAAAAACAACTAAGGGTTTTCTTATGAACTGTTTCACAACTACAGTAATGATTTGCTCATTTGTACCTCATTCCATATATATGTATGGGCTTTCCTGGTGGCTCAGTGGTAAAGAATCTGCCTTCAATGCAGGAGATGCAGGTTCGATCCTGATCCCCTGGAGAAGGAAATGGCAACCCACTCTGGTATTCTCGCCTGGAGAATCCCATGGACAGAGGAGCCTGGTGGGCCACAGACCATGGGGTCGCAAAGAGTCAAACATGACTTAGCAACTAAACAACAACAACAAAAAAGAGACAAAGAGACTGAGAGGGGTATATATTTAATATATATTAGAGTCACCCTGAAGTAAGCCTTAGTAGCTTTTCCTTTGATTCTGAGAGTTTGTTGTTCTGTAAAGTTTATGCATTTTTACATGTCAATAATCTCTTACACATGTACAGCAAAGTCCTTTTACATTTGCTACCTCATCATATCCTAACACCATTGTGAGTCAGATAAAGCCACCAAGTTTCAAATAAGGAAACTGAGACTCTGAAAGGTAAAATGGCCTGTCCAAAGTCACATAGTCACCAAAAATTGAAGTCTGGACAATGATCTCTAGTCTCAGCTTCTTGAAGCAATGCTCTCCTCACTCTACTGCCTGGGAATGTGTATTAATAGTGTGTTATCCATCCCATTGAATAAGTGCAACTCCCCTGCTGGCCATTCAGATCACTCTGTTGGGACCTATGCTTTATTCTGCCCCCCTTGCCCCGAATGAAAACCAGGGCTAGTCCTGTGACTTTTGGGGTCACTTTTGGATATTGAACAGTTCTCCTGTCACTTCCAGTGGCAAAATATATCCCATTTTCAGTAAAGAGTCCACCTACACTGAAACCAACCACCACCCAAGAGCCAATAATTCCAGAGCAAGACATACCATGCACATTCTCCAGCAATGCAGGAACATAGCCCTGAGCATCAATATACAGGCTGCCCAAAGTCACACCAAACACATAGACCCATCTCAGTAAAGAGTCCAGTCCAGTCCCACTTAAGATTAAAGCCTCAATAACCTAAGGGTCCATCAACAGATGACTAGATAGAGAAAATGTGAGATACACACACAGAACAATATTATTTAGTCATGAGAAAGAAGTTTGCAACAGCATGAATGGATGTTGAGGGTATTTTGCTTAGTAAAATAAGTTAGAGAAATAAAAGTACTTTATTGTGGTAATCATTTCACAATATGTGCTGTGCTGTGTGAAGTTGCTTAGTCGTGTCCAACTCTTTGCGACCCCATGGACTGTAGCCCGCCAGGCTCCTCTGTCCATGGAATTCTCCAGGCGAGAATACTGGAGTGGGTTGCCATGCCCTCCTCCAGGGGATCTTCCCAACCCAAGGACTGAATCTGTGTCTCTTACCTCTCTTGCATTGGCTGGCATGTTCTTCACCACTAGCGCCACCTGGAAAACCCGTCACAACATGTGTGTCTCAAATCATCACATTGTATGCCTTGAACTTATGTCAATTACGTCAATTATATCTCAAGAAAGCTGGAAACAAAATAAAATTAAAAATTAAAAACATAAAAAAGTCAAAACCTCTGTCTTTATTTCAAGTGAAACTGTCTCCATTCCAACTCAACTAGAGTGGAAAGGGGGATGGTGGTCATCTTATTCCCAAGTTCCATGCCTTGCACTTCTACTCCCTGCCCCCACCCCGTTCAGCTAACCATGGCTTCTGACTGACTCAGATGTTAAAGCAGAGGAAGAGAAATAAGGGGGCAAGAAAGACCTTACTCAGCTAGTGTAGCCATGATAATCCAGTGTCAGTGCTCTTCAAGCTCAGCAGGTGTTTAAAGCTGGCTCTTACTCTGTGGATTTCTTCAGGGGTTCTTGCTCTATACTGTCAGTGTTGGAGAGGGATTAATAATCAAAGGCCAGTTTTTCCAGCCTTCTTGGTTTTAGGTTCTCGGCTGCAACTGAGACAAAAATGGTTTTATTGTAACATTGGATGTAAGAATGATTTATTCATTCATAATGTTGTGGCTAGGATCACAGGCTTTGGAGTCAGAGAAGCCTGGCCTTGAATCCAGATTGTACCTTTCACTAGCTGTGTGATTTGGGGAAAGTTTTCTTACCTTCTATGTCTCATTTTTAAAAATCAGGAAAATGGATATTATAATACTTCACTGGCATAGTAAGATTAATCGAGATAATATATATTAGGTGTCAGTGTATATTAAGTGGCATACATAGCCACTCAATAAGTAATAGTAGCTGTTTTTTTTATAGAGGCAAAGCTGACCTCAATGAACGTTTCAAGATAGATAATGTTTGCCTTTAGCATCTCCTATACCCCTTCCATCTTTGCATGAAATGTTCCCTTGGTATCTCTAATTTTCTTGAAGAGATCTCTAGTCTTTTCCATTCTATTGTTTTCCCCTATTTCTTTGCATTGATCGCTGAGGAACGCTTTCTTATCTCTCCTTGCTATTCTTTGGAACTCTGCATTCAAATGGGTGTATCTTCCCTTTTCTTCTTTGCTTTTCGCTTCCCTTCTTTTCATAGCTGTTTGTAAGGCCTCCTCAGACAGCCATTTTGCTTTTTTGCATTTCTTTTTCTTGGTGATGGCCTTGATCCCTGTCTCCTGTACAATGTCATGAACCTCCATCCATAGTTCATCAGGCACTCTGTCTATCAGATCTAGTCCCTTAAATCTATTTGTCACTTCCACTGTATAGTCATAAGGGATTTGATTTAGGTCATACCTGAATGGTCTAGTGGTTTTCTCAATTTTCTTCAATTTCAGTCTGAATGTGGCAATAAGGAGTTCATGATCTGAGCTACAGTCAGCTCCTGTTTTTTTTTTTTTTTTTTTTGCTGACTATGTAGAGCTTCTCCATCTTTGGCTGCAAAGAATATAATCAATCTGATTTCGGTGATGCCCATGTGTAGAGTCTTCTCTTGTGTTGTTGGAAGAGGGTGTTTGCTATGACCAGTGTGTTCTCTTGGAAGAACTCTATTAGTCTTCACCCTGCTTCATTCCGTACTCCAAGGCCAAATTTGCCTGTTACTCCAGGTGTTTCTTGACTTCCTACTTTTGCATCCCAGTCCCCTATAATGAAAAGGACATCTTATTTGGGTGTTAGTTCTAGAAGGTCTTGTGGGTCTTCATAGAACTGTTCAACTTCAGCTTCTTCAGTGTTACTGGTCGGGGCATAGACTTGAATTACCGTGATATTGAATGGTTTTCCTTGGAAATGAACAGAGATCATTCTGTCGTTTTTGAGATTGCATCCAAGTACTGCATTTCAGACTCTTTTGTTGACTATGATGGCTACTCCATTTCTTCTAAGGGATTCCTGCCCACAGTAGTAGATATAATGGTCATCTGAGTTAAATTCACCAATTCCAGTCCATCTTAGTTCGCCGAGTCCTAGAATGTCGATGTTCACTCTTGCCATCTCCTGTTTGACCACTTCCAATTTGCCTTGATTCACGGACTTAACATACAGGCTCTTATGCATTATTGCTATTTAGAACATTGAACCTTGCTTCTATCACCAGTCACATCCACAACTGGGTGTTGTTTTTGCTTTGGCTCCATTCCTTCATTCTTTCTGGAGTTATTTCTCCACTGATCTCCAGTAGCATATTGGGCACCAACCGACCTGGGGAGTTCATCTTTCAGATGATGGGCTCAGTAAAGGACAGAAATGGTATGGACCTAACAGAAGCAGAAGATATTAAGAAGAGGTGGCAAGAATACACAGAAGAACTGTACAAAAAAGATCTTCACAACCCAGATAACCACGATGGGGTGATCACTCACCTAGAGCCAGACATCCTGGAATGTGAAGTCAAATGGGCCTTAGGAAGCATCACTACGGACAAAACTAGTGGAGGTGATAGAATTCTAGTTGAGCTATTTCAAATCCTAAGAGATGATGCTGTGAAAGTGCTGCACTCAATATGCCAGCAAATTTGGAAAACTCAGCAGTGGCCACAGGACTGGAAAAGGTCAGTTTTAATTCCAATCCCAAATAAAAGCAGTGCCAAAGAATGCTCAAACTACCACACAATTGCACTCATCTCACACACTAGTAAAGTAATGCTTAAAATTCTCCAAGCCAGGCTTCAGCAATACGTGAACCATGAACTTCCAGCTATTCAAGCTGAATTTAGAAAAGGCAGAGGAACCAGAGATCAAATTGCCAACATCCAATGGATCATCAAAAAAGCAAGAGAGTTCCAGAAAAACATCTCTTTCTGCTTTATTGACTATTGCAAAGCCTTTGACTGTGTGGATCACAATAAACTGTGGAAAATTCTGAAAGAGATGGGAACAGCAGACCACCTAGCCTGCCTCTTGAGAAATCTGTATGCAGATCAGGAAGCAACAGTTAGAACTGGACATGGAACAACAGACTGGTTCTAAATAGGAAAAGAAGTACCTCAAGGCTGTATATTGTCACCGTGCTTATTTAACTTCTATGCAGAGTACATCATGAGAAACGCTGGGCTGGAGGAAGCACAGGCTGGAATCAAGATTGCGGGAGAAATATCAATAACCTCAGATACACAGATGACACCACCCTTATGGCAGAAAATGAAGAAGAACTAAAGAGCCTCTTGATGAAGGTGAAAGAGGAGAGTGAAAAAGTTGGCTTAAAGCTCAACATTCAGGAAACTAAGATCATGGCATCTGGTCCCATCACTTCATGGCAAATAAATGGGGAAACAGTGGCTGACTTTATTTTGGGGGGCTCCAAAATCACTGAGATGGTGATTGCAGCCATGAAATTAAAAGACGCTTACTTCTTGGAAGAAAAATTATTACCAACCTAGACAGCATATTGAAAAGCGGAGACATTACTTTGCCAACAAAGGTCTGTCTAGTCAAGGCTTTGGTTTTTCCAGTGGTCATGTATGGATGTGAGAGTTGGACTATAAAGAAAGCTGAGCACCGAAGAATTGATGCTTTTGAACTGTGGTGTTGGAGACGACTCTTGAGAGTCCCTTGGACTGCAAGGAGATCAAACCAGTCCATCCTAGAGGAAATCAGTCCTGAGTATTCTTTGGAAGGACTGATGCTGAAGCTGAACCTCCAGTACTTTGGCCACCTGATGCTAAGAGCTGACTCATTTGAAAAGACCCTGATACTGGGAAAGATTGAGGGCAGGAGGAGAAGGAGACGACAGAGGATGAGATGGTTGGATGGCATCACCAACTCAATGGACATGGGTTTGGGTGAACTCCGGGAGTTGGTGATGGACAGGGAGGCCTGGCATGCTGTGGTTCATGGGGTCGCAAAGAGTCGGACACGACGAGCAGCTGAACTGACTCACACCCCTTCCTGCCTCTTGATACCCTAAAGCTTATAGGATTCTTCATTTTTTTTTGTAACTCAGTGTGTGCTGGATCTTCATTTCAGCTCTCAGGCTCTTCGTTGCACCATGCAGACTTTCTCTAGTTGTGGTGTGCGTTCTTCTCTTGTTGCAGAGCACAGGGGTCTAGAGCACACAGGCTCACTAGTTGTGGTGTGCAGGCTCTTCTAGTTGCAGCATTCAGGCTTAGTTGTCCCCACAGCATGTGGGATCTTAGTGCCCCAACCAGGAATTGAACCTACATCACCTGCATTGGAAGGTGGATTCTTAACCACTGGGCCACCAGGGAAGTCCCAAGAGTCCTCTTACTTTTTCACTATAATTGAAATCCTTCCCTAGGTTATCCTGGGGCTTCCCTGGTAGCTCAGCTTGTAAAGAATCTGCCTGCAATGCAGGAGACCCTAGTTCAATTTCTGAGTCAGGAAGATTCCATGGAGAAGGGATAGGCTACCCACTCCAGTATTCTTGGGCTTCCCTTGTGGCTCAGACAGTAAAGAATCCGCTTGTAATGCAGGAGATCTGGGTTCAATCCCTGCTTTGGGAAGATCCCCTGGAGAAGGGCATGGCAACCCACTTGAGTGTTCCTGCCTGGAGAATCCCCATGGACAGAGGAGCCTGGTGGGCTACAGTCCATGGGGTTGCAAAGAGTCAGAGACGACTGAGTGACTAAGCACATAGGTTATCATACATAAGCCTGCCAGCCTAGCAAAAGGAGTCTTTTCCAGGTTGGAAGGATTAAATGAGGGCGTCTCTGGTGGCTCAGATTGTAAAGAATCTGCCTGTAATGTGGGAGACCCAGGTTTGATCCCTGGATCAGGACGATCCCCTGGAGAAGGGAGATTATGCATCTAAAGTGATTACACAGCATACACATTGGTAAGTGCTCAAGAAGTGGGAGGCGCTATTATGTAGTGTTATTATTATGATCTTTCCCATGTCCCTGCTTTTTATTTTTTTATTTTTTTTTTTCCTGCTTTTTAAAAATGCTCCTCTACCCACAATTCCAACTCCTTCATTCTCAGCAAACCAACTTACTTTCTTCCCTAATGAGTTGCTTGAGACTCTTCAAAATACATTTGCTTAAGAACAAAGGTTCTGAAATCAAAGCAGCCTGACTTCGAGTCACATTCCTTACTAGCTGTGTGACTTTGGATAGGGCAGTCAACCTCTTTGAACCTCAATTTTCTCATCTGTAAAATGGGGACAATAATAATGTTACTTTGTAGGTTTATAATGAGGATTATAAGATATAATGCACATAAAGCACTTGACATAAGTCCTGGAGCATAGTAAGTACTCAGTAAATGTTGTTTCTTATTGCTTTTACTATTATTCATGCAGTGATCATTTGTTGACTATTTACCATGGGCTCCTTATTGTGCTAGAACTAGAGACAGAGAGATGAAAGGTGAAGACCTAGTTCCTGCACTCAAGGAAATGACAGTCTATAGCAGAATTCCTCAAACTGGCACATGAGATTCACCTAAACAGCTTTCAAAACTCTCAATGCATTTAAGTTAGAATGTCTGGGCATGTGTGATCTGAACATCAGGATGTTTTCAGGTGGTACAACTATGTGGACCAAGGGAGAACCACTGATCCAGAGCAACAGTTGACAAATGTCTTTTGGAAAGGCCCAGAGAGTCAGTACTCTGTGGACCATGTGCTCTCTGTTGAAACTACTGAACTCTGTGGTTGAAGCACAAAAGCAGCCATAGATGGTGTGACTGGGCATGACTGTGTTCCAATGAAACTTTACTTACAAAAGCAGAAGGCGGGCCATAGTTTGCTAACTCCTGGTGTAGACTATTGAAGTTAATCAAAGATTACATTAAAACATGGTGGCTATGATGATAGGTCCAGCAGCGCATTCTGGAAGCTGTGAAGTCTAAACTGGATCTTGAAGAGTGTGTAGCAGCTAGTCAGGAGAGGTGGGGGAGGACAGATGGAGGAAAGACCTCCCAAGAAGAAAAAGGACAGCAATAGCTGTTAGGTAAGCCTGGAGAATTGATGGACCTGAAAATAGTTAGCATAGTTTGAGTGTACAATAGTTGCTAGGGGAGAGGTTGTAGGTAAACCTGGAGAGTTATGAACAAATATACAGGAGCCAGCGCACGATGAACTTTATATGTTGGGTTAAGGAGTCTAAACTTTATCTTGAAGACCATGGGGACTAGCTGCATTATCTGAGTCACCTTTTCAAATGA
This sequence comes from Muntiacus reevesi, assembly GCF_963930625.1. Classification (NCBI taxonomy): domain Eukaryota; kingdom Metazoa; phylum Chordata; class Mammalia; order Artiodactyla; family Cervidae; genus Muntiacus; species Muntiacus reevesi. Next base: position 114,886,022 of record NC_089271.1, on the reverse strand, counting down.
GTACTCTGGCAGGTGAGGATGAAGGATGCAGAGATGTGTCGTGGCAGACTAGTAGCAGTTAGGAAATGATTATAGTGATCTTGTAAGATGTAATGAGTTACTAAAGTAATTGCTGTAGGGATGAGAAGTGGAGGAATTCAAAACACGTGAAGAACTAGACTCGCCAGCAGGCGGTGGCGTAATTGAATTGAGAGGGGGCAGTTTAGGGAAAGGAGTGCATCAAGAATGGAGCCTAGCTTTCTGGCTTGTTCAGTTGAGAGCATCTGATGCTACTTTCTGAGATAAGGGGGCTTCCCAGGTGGCGCTAGTGGTAAAGAATCTGCCTGCCAATGCAGGAGACATAAGAGACCTGGGCTTGATCCCTGGGTCGGGAAGATCCCCTGGAGGAGGGCATGGCAACCCACTCGAGTATCCTTGCCTGGAGAATCCCATGGACAGAGGAGCCTGGTGGGTTACAGTCCATAGGGTTGCAAAGGGTCTGACATGACTGAAGTGACTAGGAACACACACATCTGAGATAAGGAGCACTAGAATAGGAGCACTGATGAAAAGATGACAGAAAGACCATGAGTGTGGTTTCGAACATGTAGAACTTGTGATGCCAGTTGGACGCTCATGCAGAACTATCCAATAAACAATCTTGAGCAGAGGAGTAAGGTTAGGATGGGTAATAAAGATGGGCAGTCAACAACATACAGATGTAACTAATGCAGTGATCTTGAATGAGTTCACCCATGCAGTGTGAATAAGGAAAAGAAGGGATTAAAAGACATTGTGATCTGGGTAATACACCTGGGAAGAGAAAGATGAAAAAGGTTCTGAAGACTGGCCACAGTGCTCCAAGAAAGCAGAGATAGCAAAATCACAGATAGTGTAATGCTGTCATTTATAGAGGACTTGCATCGTGTCAGGAACTGAGCTAAGCAGTGTATATACATCATCTTATTTCCACCAAATCCCCAAAGTAGGTAATATGACTACCTCAGTTTTAAGTTTGAGGAAACTGGGACTCTGAAGAACACAAAGTGGGTCTGACTGTATGTCTCTCTGACTCAAAGGGACATGCTGTTAGCTACTATACTTTCTGGCTTCCATAGGAAACCAAAGCTGAAGAGAGTTTCCAGAAGGGTAGATTAGCCAATGGCAAATGCTTCTGAGATTAAAGAGTATGAGGGCAAAAATTTGCGTCCTTTAGTTTTGCCAAAAACAAGCCTACAGGGGGTGAATGAGTGAAATGAAGATGAGAAATAAGAAAATACTTTCAAGGGTAAATGACTCCATCAAGACCTTGTTTGTGAAGAAGAGGAGAAGGAGGATAGAGGAAGTTACAGGGTCATGACAGAAAGTTTGTTTTGTTTGATTGCTTTTAATATGGGAGAGTAGGTTGAAACACTAAATTGGAAGGAAACAAATGAGAGAAAGCTTGAAGACAGAAGAGATGGGATAACTGATGGCTCAAGGTCCCAGGAAAGTCAAACAAGTAATGACCAGAGCACAGCACTGGCTCCAGAGAGGACTAGGGTCACCACTTCCACTGGGATGGGGAAGAACGAGGAATGGCTACATGAGGATTCAGGAAAGAATTGCAGGTTTTGAGGGAAATCCTACCCAATGGTCTCTATTGCCTCTGAAATAGGAGATCTATTCCTCCAGATCCACACTCCACCCTATTCCATCCTGCTCTGGAAGCAAGAGGGTGACCTCCATGACACTTCAGGTTGAGTTTGGTTAATGGAAGTGACAAGCAGGAGATAGAGGAATGTGAGAAGAGTGAGGCCTGGGTATTTGTTCCCTTAGCCGTTCCTTACTGAGTTGCTTCACGCCAACTGTTTCTCTCTACCAAAGTCCATAGCACCCATCAGGCAGTCATTTCCACACAGTTGCTGTCCACCAGTTCTGGTGACTGCTGCTTTCCTAGCACCCGAAAACCCAGGCATTTAACGTTCCCCACTATTGCTAGGCCCAGAGTCTGTACTATGTCATATTGGTTTCCTGAAATTCTGCCCCGACCTTTGTAAATGATTCCTTCCTTAAATTAATTTCGATTATCCAGTTTGGACATGACATCTGATTCCTTCAAGGACCCAGACTGGTAGAGGAGACAGAATCATTTACTGAGAATGAGAGAAATGATATGAGAAGTAGTTTGAGGAAGAAGAAGGTTTGAAATAACTTCCATGAGGAACAGAAGAGGAAGCTGATAAGAGATACTGACAGGAATGCTGGGGAGTGCTGAGACGAAGCCCCAGTGCAGGCCGGAAGCTGCCCTCATATAGATCAGAGAAAGCAGTGGGTTGGCTTGATCCATGGTAAGAATTTTGCCGAAGGCTAAATGAATTCAGAGTATTGGTAAAGAGTAGTTGCAAAGCATGCTGGCTTAGAGACGAGAGGAGTCATAAGGCTATCTGGTTGCTGATAGACTAGAGAAAATGGATAATACAATGACCTCATTTTCCCTACAAGTACACAATCCAAGAGTCATTTGCAGAAGGCTCATTTAAGGAGTTCAGAACCTCACATCTGAGTCATCCAGGCAGGGCCAGACTAGGATGAGGCAAGCAAGGGGCCTAGGATCCTAATGTAGGATGCACTCATTGTCAGGTGGAGATCCTGCACCTCCATGACCCTGAGAGTGAGTGTCTCCTTACATCTTGCACCTTTAGTGCCTCCCTTTCTCACCATAGCCACTGGCACACAGAATCTGGATCTGGGAGATAACCATTAACCTTTTGGTATATTGCCTTCCAGTCTGTTCTCTTAATCATTTGTCTGTTTGACTAGATTGAGGTCATACTGCTCATACAGTTTTGTATCCAGGGTTCATTTACTGGATGTTATAATGAAATTGCATCTTGTTTAAAGCTGCTTTGATTATGTCTCTGTTCATCAGTAATGCATACTCACTGCAGCAAAACCAGACAATACAGAAAAGCAAAATAAAAAAAAAGAATCCTCTGTAATAGGTGTTGCATACTGAGATTGATTCATGAATCAAAAAATATTTCTGTTGTAGAAATATACTGCCAGCTTGTGGAAGGCTGCACAAAGAAAGTTTGCAGTGAATCAAGTGTGAGGAAGTTTGGAGAAGGATTTGAGGGAAGGAAGTAAGGCACAGGGCCACAACTTTGAGTGGAAAACACACACACCCAGTTGGAGAAATGTTTTACTCCCAACATCTAAGAGTCTATTCCCCACTTAAAGTGAAACAATTTCATCTGTGGTGAAATTACATAATAAAAGAAAACCCTGCTTGTTTGAATACTGTGTAATAATGACTTGAAAGGCTTTATAACACACTCTGTAAGTTAGTTTTTGTGTGTGTGGTGGGGACAACTGTTTTCCTGTGGTCCTCCAAGTGAAAGACACATGTCATCTTCCCAGGTGAGAGGCAGGATTTCTGGTCATGGCTATACTAAATGTGGTTACGATCATCCTTAGTGACATGTGATCTCCATTTATAGAAGTATTTTAGATCCTAGTTTTCCATTAGAAAACTTGGATAAATCCTGATGGCTCTTTTATTACCAAGGGAATATTTTTTTTAAATGTCCTTGTTATCTGGCCCTAGGCTCACTTTTCAGCATTTTCTCTTTCTCCTAATTCCTTCAAGACCATCATCACCACTGCCTCCGCTACCACCACCTCTTTCTTCTCCCTGTAATTCTAACTAGTAGGATTAGTCCTCCTGCTCCAAATTTGTCTCCATTTTCCAGCTTCCCTATCTTGTTCTGCTCAGATTGCCTCTAAGGCCTCACCTTCCCCCAAGTCTACCTGTGGAACTCTGCCTTCCCCAAAAATCCAAACCAAATGACAATTCTAGTGTGAAGTCTTCCTAGATCTAGCCCTTCAGGAGTATTATGAATTGGGTTTCTGATACTGCTCGGGTTCTTATTGAAGTGAGGGATATAATTTTGAGTAGAGTCAATAAATTTTTTTTCTCATTAGGATATTTGATGTCACAGTATAGAGATAAATAGGAAATTCTAATCTATAAGAGGCAGTCGTAGATATTCTGATAAATGATGATGTGCAACCTAAGCAGAGTGTCACTTTGAAGGATTGATAGGTCATGAGGGAGAAAAAGTCATATGCCTCATGGGAGTGGATAGTATAGGACCAGTTAAATAAAAGATCAGAGTTAGGACCCACACATGGGGATGTGAGTGGAGAGAGGAAAACTAAGACATATGAGAAGAGAGGGTAATAATGAGTTATATCCTCTCCTTTCACTAATTGTAGGTATAGTAGGAATGGAGTTTGGAGGGGAGGAATCTGAGAGCTGGGCAGACTTTGCACAAAGCATTTTATAAACACTGTCTTCTTTAGTCTCAAAAGCCATCTTTGTTGGAATTGGCCTACCTGGATGTGAGTCGTGGGTTTATCACTTGCTAGCTTGGTTCGCCTGGGCAAGTCACTTCATGCTCTCCAGGTCTCCGATTTCTTATCTGTAAAATAGGGCAAACAGTAATGCTGCTCCAAAGGGTTCATGCAAAAGTCAGGTGAAATGATATATGCAAAGGAGCTCTGTTCACTCTGAACCACCCCAGAAATGTCCATTATTGCAGAACAAGGTACGAGTGAAAGAGGACATTTTCTGTCATTACTATATTCATTCTGTTAACAAATATTTCCCTGTTTGCCAGGAACTGAGAATATAGAAGCTTTCTTCACCATGTACAGTCTATGAATGCAAGGACGTAACTGGGACTTGCCATTACAGGGGACCTGGGCGCTTGGGGCATTCTTCCTCAGTTAATAACTTGGAAACCTGCCTATGGGATTCTGCTTCTTGAGGAGCTATGGGGACCAAGAAAAATCACAAGAAAGTGCAGTTGTCCCAACACCCAGGGCCAGAGCTTACCCAGATGAGTCTCCAAAGAACAGGACCAGAGGGTCCAAACTCTGACTTGTCTCCCATCCATTGAATGAGCCTGGACACACGTGTATAGCATGAACATGCTGGTCTGTTTGTCTTGTGGCATGCACCCTGATCAGCCTCACATCTACAATAATGCATCTGTGCACCCAATGCTGATACAGTTGTTCTTGAGGATGGACTTGGATTTGAGAAAGATAACAGGCCATCTTTCCCCAAGGCAGTTCCTTGCTAAAGGAGAGCCCTAATCCTCAGCAGTATCAGTGAAAATAAATGTAAACACAAGTTGATAAAAAGCCTGAACCTGGAATTTGCTCACAGACTGACTGGGAAATCATTTTTTGGTGCTGTTTTTACTCCTAGCTATGGTTTGGACCTCTGCTTTCAGGTAGAAGGACCTCCTGGCTCCAATGCCATGGTCTCCCTTTCTGTCTCTCCCCCTCCCTCCCTCTCTTCTCTCTCACCTCCCTCTTTAACAGCTTTATTGACATTCAGTAAACTGAACATATTCAATATCAACACTTTGATAACTACTGATGTATATATATATACACTCAAGAAACTATCACTACAATTAAGATAAGGAACACATTAGCGCCCACAAAATTTCCTTCCCTTTGCTTTATTCATCCCTGTCCTGCCCCTCTTCAATCAGGCAAACACTTCTCTCTGTGACTTGACACTAATTGTGGTTTTCTATTCTAGAGATTCTTTGGGGGTCTTTTTTTGTACCTTCCGTGTCTCTATCTTTTTCTGCGGTGTGTATCATGAATGATGCGGAGGTAGCCTCATTACCCTCTTGAGGTGGTATCCCAGCTCCCTGCTGGGTTTTCTCTCCCACCACCCCCGTGAGGAAGTTGGGGTGTGTCATAACAGCATGGTAGGGATGGAAGTCTAGGCTCCCCCATTTGGCCTTTGCCCAGCTGGGAGTCTACAGCGTCTTCTGAAATGTTTGACTGGAATGGAGTGGTTATTCTCTAGATGTTTTCTCTCTTCCTAGACTGCCACCTTCTCTAAAACTCAGTTAGAGGAAAGCCAGGGACCACACACTCCTATGTTGCTTCTTGAGTTCTGTGGTTTGAAGTTGATCTGACTTCTTCCATACAACTTTCAGAGTCTTATATATTTTTTAATATACAGTGTACAAAGTTTTTAGCTATACTTGGCAGGAGAAATGAGGGGAAAAACATCAAAAAGGCTTAAGGCCTCCAACTCAAGGCAACAAGAAGTGAACCTGTAGCTATGCAGATGCAAAGTTTTATGCTCAAGAAATTAACATGAAATTGATATTTTACAAAGTCTTCTGGGCAGTAGGGTGCTTGATGGCTTTGGGAGGCGGAAGAGGCTGGAGGTAAAGGAGAAATTTGAACAATAGTCCCAAGTTTGAGGTGATAATGGAATCAACAAGATTGGTGACAGTGTTAAGAACTGACATGAGGGCATGGCTGTGAAAAATATTTGGATGAAGAATATTGTTTATGGAGAAAAGATTGAGAATTTAGTTGGAGGTGAAATTTTAGAAAACCTTGAATACCTCGCCAAGGAGGTTTTCCTTGTGAAATTCTTCACTTTTCTTATGTCATATGATGAAGAATTATGAAACTGATGTCATTTAGGGTCTTGTATTAGTCAACTCAGGTTGCTATAACAAAATACCATAGACTGGATGGCTTAAACAACAGAAATTTATTTTGTCAAAGTTCTTGAGTCCAGAAATCCAAGATTAGGGTGCCAGCAGGTCAGTTTTTGGTAAGAGCTCTCTTCTTGACTTGCGTTTGGCTACTTTCTCCCTACACGCTCACACGACCTTTCCTCTGTGTGTGAGTATGTGTATGGAGAGAGAGGTTTTCTTTCCCTTTCTCATAAGGACACCAGTCCTATTGGACTAATGCCCCACCCTTCAGTTCAGTTCAGTCACTCAGCTGTGTCTGACTCTTTACAACCCCATGGACTGCAACACGCCAGGCTTCCCTGTCCATCAACAACTCCCAGAGCTTACTCAAACTCATGTCCATTGAGTCGGTGATGCCATCCAACCATCTCATCCTCTGTCAGCCCCTTCTCCTCCCGCCTTCAATCTTTCCCAGCATTGGGGTATTTTCAAATGAGTCAGTTCTTTGCATCAGGTGGCCAAACTGTTGGAGTTTCAGCTTCAGCATCACTCTTTCCGATGAATATTCAGGACTGATTTCCTTTAGGATGGACTGGTTTGATCTCCTTGCAGTCCAAGGGACTCTCAAGAGTCTTCTCCAACACCACAGCTCAAAAGCATCAATTCTTCTTCCCTCAGCTTTCTTTATAGTCCAACTCTCACATCCATACATGACTACTGGAAAAACCATAGCTTTGACTAGACGGATCTTTGCTGGTAAAGTTTAATATCTCAGCTTTTAAATATGCTGTCTAGGTTGGTCATAACTTTTCTTCCAAGGAGCAAGCGTCTTTTAATTTCATGGCTGCAGTCACCATCTGCAGTGATTTTGGAGCCCAAAAGGATAGTCTGTCACTGTTTCCATTGTTTCCCCATCCATGTGCCATGAACCAGATGTCATGATCTTAGTTTTCTGAATGCTGAGCTTTAAGTCAACTTTTTCACTCTCCTCTTTCACTTTCATCAAGAGGCTCTTTAGTTCTTCTTTGCTTTCTGCCCTAAGGGTGGTATCATCTGCATATCTGAGGTTATTGATATTTCTCCTGGAAATCTTGATTCCAGTTTGGGCTTCATCCAGCCTGACATTTCATCCAGCCTACGTCCATACCATGTACTCTGCATATAAGTTAAATAATCAGGGTGACAATATACAGCCTTGACGTACCTCTTTTCCTATTTGGAACCTGTTGTTCCATGTAGGAAGTCAATTGTTCCATGTCCAGTTCTAACTGTTGCTTCTTGACTTACATTCAGATATCTCAGGAGGCAGGTAAGGTAGTCTGGTATTCCCATCTCTTTAGAATTTTCCAGTTTGTTGTGATCCACATAGTTAAAGGACTTGGCATAGTCAATAAAGCAGAAGTAGATGTTTGTCTGGAACTCTATTGCTTTTTCAATGATCCAATGGATGTTGGCAATTTGATCTCTGGTTCTGCCTTTTCTAAATCCAGCTTGAACATCTGGAAGTTCACGGTTCACGTACTGTTGAAGCCTGGCTTGGAGAATTTTGAGCAGTACTTCGCTAGCTTGTGCTGCTGCTGCTAAGTCACTTCAGTCGTGTCCGACTTTGAACCCTTAGACGGCAGCCCACCAGGCTCCGCTGTCCCTGGGATTCTCCAGGCAAGAATACTGGAGTGGGCTGCCATTTCCTTCTCCATTGCTAGTATGTAAGGTGAGTGCAATTGTTTAGTAGTTTGAGCATTCTTTGGCATTGCCTTTCTTCGGGATTGGAATGAAAACTGACCTTTTCCAGTCCTATGGCCACTGTTGAGTTCTCCAAATTTACTGACATATTGAGTGAGCACTTTCACAACATCATCTTCCAGGGTTTGAAATAGCTCAACTGGAATTCCCTCACCTCCACTAGCTTTGTTCGTAGTGATGCTTCCTAAGGCCCACTTGACTTCACATTCCAGGATGTCTGGCTGTAGGTGAGTGATCACACCATTGTGGTTATCTAGGTCATGAAGATCTTTTTTGTACAGTTCTTCTGTGTATTCTTGCCATCTCTTCTTAATATCTTCTGTTTCTGTTAGGTTCATACCATTTCTACCCTTTATTGTGCCCATCCTTGCATGAAATTTTCCCTTGGTATCTCTAATTTTCCTGAAGAGATCTCTAGAGCCCCACCCTTATGACCTCATTTAACCTTAATTATATCCCTAAAGGTCCTATTGTATCTCCAAATACAATTACATTGGGGGTTAGAGCTTCTGCATTTGAATTTTGCAGGACATGAACATTCAGTCTATCAACAGGTGACTTGTAAGAATACTGCTAAAAATATCATGAAATTGTTTTATGGGCAAAGAATTATATTCATGTTGGACAATGATAACTATAATCACTGTTAACAAATGTAGATCACTGTTATGAGGAAATCTTTTCTAGCTAGGAAGAAGTGTAATAAATACTCCCAGAGTAATGGAAATAAAAGCAAAAATAAACAAATGGGACCTAATTAAACTTAAAAGCTTTTCCACAACGAAGGAAACTATAAGCAAGGTAAAAAGACAGCCTTCAGAATGGGAGAAAATAATAGCAAATGAAGCAACTGACAAAGAATTAATCTCAAAAATATACAAGCAGCTCCTACAACTCAATTCCAGAAAAATAAGCGACCCAATCAAAAAATGGGCCAAAGAACTAAACAGACATTTCTCCAAAGAAGACATACAGATGGCTAACAAACACATGAAAAGATGCTCAACATCACTCATTATCAGAGAAATGCAAATCAAAACCACAATGAGGTACCATTACATGCCAGTCAGGATGGCTGCTATCCAAAAGTCTACAAACAATAAATGCTAGAGAGGGTGTAGAGAAAAGGGAACCCTCTTACACTGTTGGTGGGAATGCAAACTAGTACAGCCACTATAGAGAACAGTGTGGAGATTCCTTTAAAAACTGGAAATAGAACTGCCATATGACCCAGCAATCCCACTTCTGGGCATACACACCAAGGAAACCAGATCTGAAAGAGACACGTGCACCCCAGTGTTCATCGCAGCACTGTTTATAATAGCCAGGACATGGAAGCAACCTAGATGCCCATCAGCAGACGAATGGATAAGGAAGCTACGTATACACAATAGAATATTACTCAGCCATTAAAAAGAATTCATTTGAATCAGTTCTAATGAGATGGATGAAACTGGAGCCCATTATACAGAGTGAAGTAAGCAGAAAGATAAAGACCAATACAGTATGCTAACACATACATATGGAATTTAGAAAGATGGTAGCGATAACCCTATATGCAAAACAGAAAAAGAGACACAGATGTACAGAACAGACTTTTGGACTCTGTGGGAGAAGGCGAGGATGGGATGTTTCGAGAGAACAGCATCAAAACATGTATATTATCTAGGGTGAAACAGATCACCAGCCCAGGTTGGATGCATGAGACAAGTGCTTGGGCCTGGTGCACTGGGAAGACCCAGAGGGATCGGGTGGAGAGGGAGGTGGGAGGGGGGATCGGGATGGGGAACACATGTAAATCCATGACTGATTCATGTCAATGTATGACAAAACCCACTACAATATTGTAAAGTAATTAGCCTCCAACTAATAAAAATAAATGAAAAAAAAAAGAAAGCTGTGGTACATATACACAATGGAATATTACTCAGCTATTAAAAAGAATGCACTTGAATCAGTTCTAATAAGGTGGATGAAACTGGAGCCTATTATACAGAGTGAAGTAAGCAGAAAGATAAAGACCAATACAGTATACTAACACATACATATGGAATTTAGAAAGATGGTAATGATAACCCTATATGCAAAACAGAAAAAGAGACACAGATGTACAGAACAGACTTTTGGACTCTGTGGGAGAAGGCGAGGGTGGGATGTTTCGAGAGAACAGCATCAAAACATGTATATTATCTATGGTGAAACAGATCACCAGCCCAGGTTGGATGCATGAGACAAGTGCTCGGGCCTGGTGCACTGGGAAGACCCAGAGGGATTGGGTGGAGAGGGAGGTGGGAGGGGGGATCGGGATGGGGATTACATGTAAATCCATGGCTGATTCATGTCAATGTATGGCAAAAACCACTACAATATTGTAAAGTAATTAGCCTCCAACTAATAAAAATAAATGGAAAAAAAAAGAAAGCTGTGGTACATATACACAATGGAATATTACTCAGCTATTAAAAAGAATGCACTTGAATCAGTTCTAATGAGGTGAATGAAACTGGAGCCTATTATATAGAGTGAAGTAAGTCAGAAAGAAAATCACCAATACAGTATACTAATGCATATATATGGAATTTAGAAAGATGGTAACGATGACCCTATATGTGAGACAGCAAAAGAGACACAGATGTATAGAATGGTCTTTTGGACTCTGTGGGAGAAGGCGAGCGTGGGATGATTTGAGAGAATAGCATTGAAATATGTATATTATCGTATGTGAAATAGATTGTTAGTCCAGATTCAATGCATGAGACAAGGTGTTCAGGGCTGGTGCACTTGGATGACCCTGAGGGATGGGATGGGGAGGGAGGTGGGAGGGGGGTTCAGGATGGGGAACACATGTACAACCATGGCTGATCCAGGTCAATGTATGGCAAAAACCATTACAATATTGTAAAATAATTAGCCTCCAATTAAAATTAATTAATTAAATAAATAAAAAATAAAAAGAACCATGAAAAACTTCACTAAAACAAAGAAGTGTAATAAATAAAGTAATATGTGTAGAAATTTAGGAAGTGGTTTAGTATAGCTACCATCTTTCAGACTCTGAAATAGTGAACATAATAGAATCCATTAGTTGACTTCCTTACTCATATTTTGTGTTTTTGAGATAAAAAAGTTGTGCTTTATCAGTACTGTGTCACTGATGTGTTTATGACTGCAGAAGAAGTCTGAATTATTTTGGAAATAAAGTGCTTTCACCAATATGACTAATGCTGCAGAAATGAAATTCATTGAAAATGGACATTATCTGATGACTGTCCTGTTTAATGTATTAAATAGGTTTTACTTTACATTGAGATATCCTAGATTCAGACTTAAGCAATTATTCTATAATATCAGCTTCATTGAGAATTAGCACTTAGTTGTGAGACTCTTGAGGCTAATACCACTTTGTAATTAGCTGATGAATTCTTAGAGAAATTCTTAGAGACCGATGTGCATAAAGTTCATACACACTGCCCTCATTCGTTCATTCATCTTAGCCACCTCACTTTTCCTCTGGCACTTTAAGAAGGCTGTTTTCCTGACTTTGTCCCAGAATCTTTTCTTGGCCTCACTAAGGTGCCCCAAATGTCCACTCTGACTACTTGTGGGGTTATACAGAGTCAACTGAAACCAGTTCCTCTTGAGGACCCTGAGCCAGTGACTTCCAAGTCATTCCCATTTGTTCTGATCACTAGGTGGCTTCTTGTCCCAAGAACACCCTGAATCCAGTTCTCTCACACCCCAGTTCCCAGTGCCGGACAAGCCTAGAACCAAATACCACCAACCAAGGACTGGGAATTCAACTCCAGGCCCCAAACCAGTGGGTGCTTCTTGGACGAGTGTTTATAGGTACACAACGAGGCCTGGAGAAGGGAAATGCCTGAAACAAGAGTGGGAAGACAGGGCAGCTACTACTGCTGAAAGGAAGGAGACAAGATTAGAAGTATGCTCATTAGGTATAGAATGACCGCAGGGAGTTGGTTATTTACTGCTGTCATCACCTCCGGCAGCCTTCCTAAGACAATGGCAGACCCTATAAAGAGTACTGGAGGCATAGGTGACTCTAATGGCAAGGGCTTCAAGCTTGAGGACTCTGATCTTGTTGCCTTTGATTTACTGAATGACCTTTGACTTTTCCTTCCTGCTCCCCCTGCCCCCACGCCCATCCTTACATAAACCATTCCTTCAAAGTGCACTGGGGGCAGTATGTTTTGCTAGCTGGAACATGGGTCTCTGGAATGTGGAATCCCACCATTTAACTGCACTTTTGGCTTCCACTCAAAGTAAGAACAAGTACTTAGTTGTCTTAGAGCTTTGGGGACTAGTGGTTTCTATTAGCAGAGTATATACTGTATGCATATATATATGTATATACTGTATGTATGTATATATACTGTATTATATATATAAAATAACAGTATAAATTTAGTATGTATATAATATATATTAAATATATAGTATACATATCAATATTAAATATATAGTATTTAAACACATAGTATTATACATGTGTATTATAAATTTACATGTGTGTTGGTGCTCTTAAAGTTGAATGAGACATTTTCTATCATAATTTTGATTTTTTTGCTTTGGTGTTATTTAAATTGAGTGAGGAAACTGAGAAATTTCCAGACTTTGAATTTCTTGAGCATGTCTTCATTATATGCAGGTCGGCTTATGTTTCATGGTTAATGGGTCAGGAAAATTGGAATACTGCTTCCACATCAAGAAAGAAAGTAGAAAATAGGAATGTCCTTGAAGCCATTCTACCACAAGGAGAAGGAAACTAACATATTTTTCAGCACTTATTATGTGCCTGGCACTCAACACACATTATCTCTTCTATTCCTCTCACCAACTCAGGGGAGTAGAAATGGATATTGCCTCAATTGTAAGATGAGGAAACCGAAGCATGATACAATTAACTAACATGCCCCAAATCATACAGCCAGTGAGTGTCTAAATGGGGACTAAGAGGTCTAGTAGACTCCAAACTGTTACCTCATTCAGCCTCCAAGAAACATGCTTTCTCTTTTAAACAACCTGTTACATTCTTATGTGAATAGTCTTGTTGCTTGTTTGAAAATTGAGCCCTATTCACACCTCTGATGTGACTGAGATGAGGCCATCACAAGCTTAGAGCATCTGGTGCAATCTGCCAGATCTGGGCCAATAGAGAACTGCTCAGAGGCCCCAGCCATGTGAATGGGGCCAAGTTAGCAGTGGAGAATGCCAAAGGGTGACTGGGCCTGATGGGAAGAGGGAAAGAAAAGCTGAGCAGAGCAGCTGGAAAAGCAGGGTCTGAAGACCCCAGGCTAACCAGGCCAGGCAAGAGATTCTACAGGGAGAGTGGCAGCTAAGATTCAGAGGATCCAAGGATAGAAGTAGATAAATGGGTGAGTTAGATAGCATCTCTATAGAGCTTCCTGGTCTTGAAGTGTGGGAGTGACAGAGAGAGTGAAACCAAGGCGGAGAAAATGAGAAATACAGAGATAGAGAGATATATAAGCAGAGAGAAACAACGAAAGCATATCCAGGTGGCACTTTAGCAGCTCACCAGGTCTACAAATGTAGAGTGCTTCAACAGTCCCAGAAATGTTATAATCCTCACTCCAGAGGATGGCTTCCCCATGCAGACACATCCATTAGAGTTTCCATATCTTGAGAAGACTCTTCTGACTTTCCTTCTGCCATCCCTAACCAGAAAGCCTGAACAACAATGAGCTTGCAAATTCCAGATGCTTAGATAAAACAGGAAATTTTGTCTCACCACAAAGATGTCCTGGCTGAGTTTATATTTACCCGACTACCTACCTAACTTTGCCAACTTAAAAAATAACATCACGCAACACCTGGTGGGAAAACATCAGTGTGTATGGAGTGGAGGGTGAGGGTGGGGGACAAGAAGAAGGCAAAGAAGTGCACATTTTATAGTTGAACGTTTCCCTCCTTTAATGACTTCCCTGCATTGTCTGCACCAAGCCCTCACAGTCATTATATCAATAGAACGGAAGAACATGCAATTTACGTGTTCACGTGTTTTTCTTCACTGGTTCTCAGCAAGTCTGCAGGTATTCCTAGAGATGACATTCTCAGGAGACAGGATGTTGCCTAAGAAGGACCCAGGCACTGTTGAACAGGAAAGGAGGCTATTGTCAATAGGCAACCCTGCAGCTGGAAGCCCAGCCCTCAAAGAGCTACAAAGCAGAGTATGACCCTCTCCCATAGCTGCCCTCCACTTGGGCCTTTTCTGGACTCTCTTGGCAAATTTGGAAAAAGGACATCTCCTATTTGCTCTTAAGTGACATGGTTTTTGAGCTCATATTTCACATTTTATTCCGTTAAGACAGGGCTCCAGACATGAGGTGACAGTGACATTAGATGTGCGTGATGGGGTTTCCCAGGCTTGGGAGCAAGGCCTTGAACTCCATCCAAAGCTGGTCCTTCAGGAACGACAGTGTTTTTCCTCCCAGCCCTCCTAATCTTAGCCCTCGAGTCACAGAGAATCTGAGCAGCTGTTGGATTTTCCTGGCTGTCAGGTTCAGTATTATTTTGTAACCAATGTCGAGAGAGCTTCCTCTACTCACTAGGGGACAGGAGGTTGTACTTTGCCAACTCATAAGTGAATATCGCCTCCCTCCAATTTCAAAATCCCAGAACTCAGCAAGGTTCTCTCCTGTCAAAATGTATTCTGTTCTTTCTTAAAAAAAAAAAAAAAGGCATGAGGGCCTCAATGGGCAATTTTGGATTCTTCTCATCTGCCTACAATTACCTTTAATAACAATGACGCATGAATGGAAACATAATGGGTTAGCCTGGAACACTGGAGTGGGTGTTTAATTGGCCCTGCCATTCTCAAAATCTGAGATAAAAATAAGACTGCTTAAGAAGGCCCTCTCCAGCTGGGCACTTTGGGAAGAAGTTAGTTGTGCCACCAATTCCCAAGCATCATTACATGCCCTTCTGCCAATCCTCAAATTGGCCCATTCTGAGTCTGGGCAATCAGGCTGTTCAGCTTCCAGGACTGATTCAGTTCATGGAGGGCTAGTCTTTTAAGCCAAGTCTATTTTTGTGGTGGGTCTGGCAGCTCTGAAATGTTTTTGCTCCTGAAAAGGCCTGGCACTCTTTTGTTTTCCTTTGGCATAGATGTGGCCCTGATAGAATGTTTGCAGGTAACGAGGAGACTTTAGAGGAGCAAGTCTCAAAGTCTAGGTTCTCAAAGTGGAATTGGAGGAACCCTGGGGGTCCCTGAGATGCTTTCTTCCTTTTTCCAACTACATACGTGTGGGTGACAGGTTTTTCTCAAACCATATAGCTGCAGACTGAACACAAACGCACATATGAGAATCCAGCAATCTCTGTTAAGCCAGACATTAAAGAGATTGGCAAACATGTAAATGAATGACGCTCTTCTCACTAAATTGAATGTGGTTTTGGAAAATATAGTTATTTTTCATAAAAATATTTGTGATGGTCTTCTGATCTTCTTGTAAATGATATAATGCTTAGATATTTTTCATTGTTTCAGCTTTAATATATAATATGATATATAGCAATAAATATGACCCACAAAAACCAAAATCCTTTGGAGTTTCTCAATAATTTTTAGGAGTGTAAAGGGATTCTGAGATAGAAACGTGTGAGAACCACGGTTTTAGAGGGTTTAGGGAAAGTTCTAGAAAAGTGTGGCCCTTCACCAGGGAGACAGGTGTCCCTCTGTCCTTTCTTGGCTCCTGCATCCAGTGTTCTGGGCGCTGTATGAGAGCTGACTGATGCCAGGGTCCTCAGTAAATATTTGTCTTGCTTCTGTTGGGTGTGGCTGGAGCACAGGGACATTTGGGATAGTTGTCAGAAAGACTGCCAAAAAGCAATAAGCACCCAACTTAAAGTAAACACAATGTTTTTTAAGCATAGTGGCTATAAGCTCAGGTTTTGGACTCAGATTTTGTTCAGTTTATCTTTGCAATTTATTAGCTAAATGACTTTGAACATGTTACTTAATCTTTCTAAATCTAGTTTTTTCTGTATGTATAAAATTAGGATGCCTATTCCAAAGGGTTTTTATGAGAATTAAAGGAGATGACACATATGAAAAGTATGAGGCACATAGTTAAGTGCTCAGAAAATGGTAGCTTTTATCTTTATTATTCAATGTGGCATCTTAGGAGGGCACAACAGTTTATGGGGATGTGTAAATACTCGTGTAACCTATCCAGCCACTTAGAGTCCCCATGCCCTTCCTCCAGACTCTTCTTACCAACTGCCATCTCCTAAATGCATAGATTCTTACCAACTGCCATCCCCTACATGCATATGTACTCATGTGTTTGCACATGTGTGTGTACACAGGCTCATAAATCCACTGGACAAATATTTACTGAGGACCTACTACAAGTCAGGCACTCAGGAGTGAGGATAGAACAGAAACACAAGAGACCTGATTCCTCCTCTCAAGGAGCTTACCATCTAGCCAGAGAGCCAGAGAAGTAAACAGGCGATTGCAACCTGATGCTCATTGTCAGATCTCAGCCCAACCACCATTCCCTCTGAAAGTCTCCCTTGCCTGTTCCCCTGGCATCAGCCAGCTCTCATAAAACCATGTGTTCTTTCCCATTAGAGCAGCTATCACAAGGCATGATGATATTAATGGGACTGGTTGACCGAAATCTGTCTTTCCTACAAGACTGTAAGCTCCCCGGAAGCAGAAACTGTATGTGTTTTTGCTCACCACTGCCCATTACAGTTGGAGAAGACTCTTGAGAGTCCCTTGGACAGCAAGGAGATCAGAGCAATCTATCCTAAAGGAAATCAGTCATGAATATTCATTGGAAGCACTGATACTGAAGCTGAAGCTCGGATACTTTGGTCACCTGATGTGAAGAACTGACTCATTGTAAAAGACCCTGATGCTGGAAAGATTGAAGGTGGGAGGAAAAGGGGATGACAGAGGATGTGATAGTTGGATGGCATCACCGACTCAATGGACATGAGTTTGAGCAAGCTCTGGGAGTTGGTGATGTCCCTCCAGGACAAGGAAGCCTGGCGTGCTTCAGTCCATGGGGTCACAAAGAGTCAGACATGACTGAGCGACTGAACTGAACTGCCCATTACAGTGCCTTAGACTTAATAGCTGCTCAAATAATGTGAGTTGAATGAGGGAGTGAGGATGTGAATGCTCCTACTGCCTTTCAGCCAACTTACCTCCACTCTGCCCCGGAAAAAACACAGGCTCACCATATCCACTTCTGCCATTCCTCTACCTTCCTCCCTGTCTGAAATGTCTCAGCCCAATAGCTTCACACCTGCAGAACCTGGCTCAGGAAACATCTGCACATTAAATGTGTGGACTAAGTAATCCCCAACCTACCAGGCCCAAGCGCTCCTTGACTGGCCTTTCTCTCTCTCTCTCTCCATTAAATTTATGTGCTACTGTATAATATTAGAGATCATATTTTCATAAGTGGGTCTTATTTTCCCTGAGAAAAGAAGGAAACATTTTCTATACATACAGTGCAGTGGCTAAGTATCTGAACTTGTCCTAACCTGGCTTCAAATACTGGTTCTGATACTTACTAGTTGTGTAGCCTTGGGAGGTCACTTCCCACCCTCTGGCCCTCAGTTTTCTCGTTTGAAATATTACAGAGTTGGATGACATGATCTCTGGGGTCATTTCCCACTCTGGGGATTCTAGGCCCTCTGCATGTGTGTGCAAAGTCACTTCAATCATATCCCACTCTCTGTGACCCTATGGACTGTAGCCTGCCAGGCTCCTCAGTCCATGGGATTCTCCAGGAAAGGATACTAGAGTGAGTTGCCATTTCCTTCTCCAGGGAATCTTCCTGACCCAGGGATCAAACCCACGTCTCTTCTGTCTCTGGCATTGTCAGTCAGGTTCTTTACCACTAGCACCACCCAGGAAACCCCTAGGCCCTCTATGAGATGCTAAAGAGATGGGTGCTCCTTTATTCCTGTGGAGTCTTGACGCATTGTCCCATGAAAAAGGGAAAAGTGAAAAAAAAAACAGATACGGTCCCATGGCCCATCCAAATCAAGAGAAAAAACAAAAACTTTACCAAAATGTGAAGAGTGGTTAATTTCTGGGTGGAATTGCAGTTGGCTCTTCTCCGTTTTCTGAGGTGATGGCTCTCCACTCTGTGGTTTCTAGCTTCTTCTTCCCACACTTATTAAAACCAGCTCCCAAACCCAACGATATTGCCTATTTTTAGGTTCTGTACACATTCTGGGTCTGCCTGTGGTCTAAGTGTGTAAACAGCAGTTCCGCGAGCTCCCACTGCAGACCAGACCCTGTGCTGGGCTCAGAGCCCTGGGAATTCGGGGATGGCGGGCACATGGGCTCCGTGGGGATGAGAGAGTGGCAGGGCTCCCTAGGGGGCAGAAATGGCAGGACTCCTCCATTCAGGACCACAATTTTACACTCATCCTGATACACCTGTCAGAGACAGAGGCAAGGTTGCTGGACGAACATTTCTCCACACAGAACCACATTTTTTTTCTTCATGGGGGTGGTTTTCCCTTCTGAATTTGGTGTGCGTTTCCCCTCATTGGCTTTGCTCTGTATCAAGTTTGCTTCTTCTCTTTTTTCTTTGTGCCCCTCTCTTATTTTTTTGTACCAATGAAGCAAAGAACTGATGAAGGGAATGATTTTTTTCATTGGCTTTTACCAGTCTGGCCTGGCCCCAATAACATCACCCACCTCCAAGGAACTGGAAACCTGAAGTGAACTTGAACTCTTATATTGTGCTTCTCACTTTCCATGAAGTGTTATGAATAAAAATAAGCTGCTGTTGTTGCGATGAACCTACCTCCAGCATACTGTGGGTGCTCATTAAGTGTTAAATAATCATATGTTTGGTGATGCGGTAAGCTTGATTTATACTCATTATTATTATTTTTGCCCTCTTCCTCATCCATGGAGTTGGATCATGTGGGTTGGGCCACCCCATTGTTAAGGGAAATTAGTGAGGGAAATTAGTGACAGGCTGCACACATTTCTCTTCACCTAGCACACCATAATGACAATTTACCTGTCAGCCTTCCTGACACTAATCTTTGCCTGTGGCTCTTTCTGGTCTGACTTTCTAAATCCCCTTGTAGTTATTTACATCTTTGAAGGCTGCTTCTTTAGGGAGATTGAAAAATGATGGTCATGGGCAATATATTATTTCTGGAGTGGAAAAAACAGCCTTTTCAAAGCTTTCGCTCACTCCCATCAGAGCTTGAACTATATTGTGTTTCTCCCAGGTATCAGCAAATATGTGGGTGGTTGCATGGAGGCTGCTTTATAGAGTGTGGGGAATTGCTTGGTCACGCCTATCAATCAGCAAGGGCTGTACTTGAATTTCTCTGATTAGCTACAGGCATTTTGGGGGAATATTTGACTTGTGACCAAGTTTCCAAGACCCACCCTTTCTCTGGAGGTTTATCTCCACATCTTAAAACTAAGAATTAGCAAAGGACCTATTTGATGGTTTTCACATACTTCAGATGGTCTCATTGTGTAAACTAGAAGGAGAAGGCAAAAATCCCTATGGATTTATTTTTAAAAAGACTTTTAAACAAACAAGTTGGATTTGGTGCCTTCAACTGTATGACCTTGGGCTCTCTCTGGGCTGCTGTCTAGCGCATCTGTTTCAAACTTCTTTCCCTCTGCCCTGTTTCTACAGACTGTTACTTGTAGCTATCCAGTGGTGCTGGAGACAGGCTTCTGGCGTCCATCCACTGGGCTTTCATAGAATCCAGATGAGACAAAACAAGAGCTTTTCATGGACAAGGACTGGGCCCCGTCTTATCTCTCTCCTCTCCCCACACCTCACCTCAGGCTGAGTGCCCAGCTCATAAAGGAAGAAAAGCCTCAAGACTGGTGGACTGAATTTTCTGGATCCTAAATAAAGACATATCAGTTGGAGGGGCACAAGCATGAGGGTGAGGGCAAAAGGTAGATGGTGTAAAACAAGGATCAGCATGCAAGTTTTAAGCCCTTGGGAACACCAGATGCTCAGGCCAGTGACTTCATAGTATTGTGATGCTCTGTTATCTTGACAGTTGATATGAACCTATCAAAGCAACACATATATATACACTTGTGGATTAGGAGGCAGAATACCCTCTGAAATGAGCAGGAGAGGCCAGCCAGACCCAGCTTCATGCCCTGGATCTGCCACCTTACTAAATGGGTAACCCTAGACCGGTGACAACCTTGGCGCCTCTTGGCTATAAACTGAAGGTCATAACAGTACATGCTTCAGACAGTCATCATGAGAATTAAACGGGATGATGCGAACATGTAGAGCATGCAGAACAGTGCCCAGCATACCATAAGGGCTGAGTAAACACAGGCTATTGTAAACATCATTGGATCTTCTAATCTTTTTGTTAAAAAAAAATCAGTCTGTAACCATTCACGTGTTTGTCATGGGAGAGGTAAAGAGAAGAGGAGAATAAGCGTGGTCAAATCAAAACCCACAGACTCCCAGGAGTCAAGGTATCACTTCAGTGCACAAAAGGGGGTTCTATTTTGAGAGCAAAAGTATGCAAGGCTGTGTTTGGTCTCAACTCATTTTCTCTGGGTGTTCCAGACCATTCCTGTCCAGCCAAGACATCTGGGTGCTTCTGAGTTTTTCTTAATGTGTCAGGGTAGACAGACGCTGGTCCTTGCTGATAATTATGTCACTCTTGTTGACACCAGTCAGGGAGATGGATTTTGAAACTTGTGGCCTAATGTCCTCAGAATGCCTGCAAGTGGGGGGGATTTTCAGGCTATACTTATTATTAGTTTAGCGCCAGGGCAAACTTGTGATTAAATGACAGTTCATTTTACAATTACTAAAGGAGAATGTTAAACAATAGTTAATCTAAATTGTCATTACATTTAAATGAATACACAAGGTTTTGTTAATGTCATCTTAAGGTCAACATAGAAAACACAGAAAATGCAACAAAGCTTTTAATGAAAATTATGCCCATCCCAGATGATTTTGGACTATTAAGCTATCAATGTCTTTCATCCAAGAAAACTGACATCCTAACCTTAAATCTGAAATCAGGATCTGATTCTGGGCTGAGAACTTTCATTTCTATGTCCTGATTGCTTTTTGACACCCACTTTCATCTTTATCATACTCTTGTTTAGCCTTGCCCTTTCATGTCCAGCTTCCAGATTTCCCAAAGTCAGTGTTTCCCATCTCTGAGCTCAGGTGTTCTCTGGCATAAAATGAGGTCATGTGGTTGGGAAAGTCCCAGGGCCTGTTAGCACTCACACGTGACACCTTCAAGACTCACTTAACACTATGTTTGGTTTGCTCAGCCACCAGGGGAAGAAAGGAGAGAAGTCCAGTAAGCAAGCATCCCAGGGTGATAGTTGGATATTAAAGGTGTCCTTGAGGGAAGAATAAAACCAAATCAAAGGAAATGTAAACATCTATGGGCTTTAGGTCCATCAGCTTCAGGGTTTGAAATGCCACTACAGTTGTACTGGAGTGTGCTAACTTTTAAAATGAGCACCTAACCTTTGACGGCTTTGTCGTGAGAGCATTTAATCCAAATTCATATTTCAGTTGCATAACCAAAGTCCATTGCTCAGACATTCCTGGCCCAAGTCAAACACTTGCAGCACTATTTGAGAGTTTATGTTTGCCGGATGGCTGAATCTAAGGAGATCTTCATTAAAGTCAATGGAGAAGAAAATTAAGTCATTTAAATTGCTATTTCTGGAGTTGTGGAACTTGAAAGTGTCCAAACAAGAAATATTCCATTATTTATGGTGGTGACTCGATTTGTGACCATTGAAGTGCTCAGCTAGTGCTCTTCCATCTTCCCCATAGAGCCTGTGCTGGAGGCAGAGCTGGGATGGGAAAGATAGGACATAAAATAAATAGTGGCTCTGGGGCCCAATATGAATTCTTCATAGTCAAAGTGTGGAGATGTTAAGAGATTGTGAGCTGAAATTCTGAAACTATCTCTTGCCCAACAGGGAAGATGACTTTTCTGGAGTTTCACTCTTCTTTTATGCCTCCTTATTAGAAGAACTCATGAATTGGAAGATCTCCTGGAGAAGGGAATGGCTACCCACTCCAGTATTCTTGCCTGGAGAATTCCATGGACAGAGGAGCCTGGTGGGCTACAGTCCACGGGGCCGCAAAAAGTCGGACACGACTGAGCAACTAACAGTTTTTAGACCCACGAGACATTCACTAGAGATAGCATGGTTCCTTTGGTGGAAACTTGGGGTTGTCTGATAATGAAATGGCACTGTTGCTAGGGACTGTTAGGTCCCAGTTACTGATGAGAAAGTTTAACTAGCTGCTCCCCATTTCTTTCAGTACTGAGCTAAACACTGGAGAGCTGTTTTGTTATCTCTTGAAATTTAGAACTCGCAACATATTTTATGATACCAATTCCATTCTAACCTATCTCCTTGGATAGCAGAGATTCTTAATCTAAGATTAATGTGGTCTAAAAACCTCTTGAAATTGCATGTATTAATAACATTTTGTGGGTAGGAGTATATCTCCTTTCCTGGGAGAATACATAGCTTTAATTGGATTTCCAAAAGGATCTCGGCCATGAAAAGATTAACAGAAACTTCACCATCTGAAGAAAGTTGAAGTAACCCATCACGCTTCCTCTCTGTTCAGAAGGCATTGTGTTAATCCAGAAAGACCACCATATATGCCATTGATTCTGATCTTATGGCCTCTTTATTTCTAAGAGACTCTCCCCTTGCATGTCACCTGCATATGTTCCTCTCCTAATAGAGGCCCTAATCAGTCAAGTCAGGCTGCCTTGTTGCTTTGGTTCCTTGTTTAAATTTCTTTTTTCCATGCCTAGAACCTTTCTGATCCTCTCCTGCCTTTCTAGGCTGCTGAGGTTGCAAACTCATGGTCCACTTCTGACAGTTGGAGGAGACTCAGGGAGATCTGCCATGGATGTGGAAACTCCTGTGATCCACACTTAGAGACAAGACAAGGCCTCTCCCCCTGCTGTCTCATCATTCCATAGGAAGCAGTGAGGTTGGCTTCCTGCCTCTGTCAGATTGCTTCTGCTGGCTAGTCTGCTCAAACTCCTGTCTCCTGTAAGCTCACTGTCTG
Source organism: Muntiacus reevesi (assembly GCF_963930625.1). Classification (NCBI taxonomy): domain Eukaryota; kingdom Metazoa; phylum Chordata; class Mammalia; order Artiodactyla; family Cervidae; genus Muntiacus; species Muntiacus reevesi. Next base: position 114,862,687 of record NC_089271.1, on the reverse strand, counting down.
CTTAAGGGTAATGAACCTGGCCTTTCTTCATTTCTAGTTACCCGTCCCTGTATACCTGCTGCCCAGACCATCTGGTGCCTGCTACAGCCACTCTGTTTCCAGATAGCTGCCTTGGACATGAGAGCATGGGTGGTTTGCCCCAAGGGGATAAGTGATGAGTTAAGATAATTTTTTAAAAACTACTACAAGTTTAGGTATAATCCACAAAATAAAATAGTTATTTCAAAAAAAAAATAGTTATTTCACAGTGTCACCATCAATCTATACACACCTTAAATGTATTCAAATATTTTGTATTTTGCAATAAAGGCTTTTTATTTTGATTAAAAAAAAAACTACTACAAGTAATAGATACCATTTATTGAGTGCTTACTATGTGCCAGGGCCTGGGGTGAGCGCTTTATACACATCATCTTCTAGAATCCCCAGAACAATCCTGGGATGAGTGAACTGGTGGGGTTTTTTTGTTGTTGTTTTGTTTTGTTTTTTTACAGCTATGGCAGCTGACTCTCATAGTTAACAAATCCAAGAGCTGGAATTCAAACCCAGCCTCCAAAAGTTATGCTGGTTTTCTCTGGACACCTCATATTGCCCTCCCAGTGAAACCAAAGTGTAAGCGTGCTTCCAGAGGTAAAATGGCTGCTGCCCCTTATTTGGCTAAAATCCGTTTCTGAAGCTCCTCTGCTAATGGATTTTCTGCCATCAGCCTCCACTCTCTGAGCTGACACTGAAGTCTTCTCTGTGGTTACTTTGTGCATTTCCATTTCAATTCTTTTTCCGGAGTCAATACTGATCGTCACAAAGGTTTCCTCAACTACTGGATCTCGAGTGAGTGACTCATCCAAACACAATTATTATGCCATCCTATTTGCCCATCATAATTAGCCATCCATTTTAAACCTCCAAAATGCCTGTTTCAGTGGCTAATAGCAATGGAAAAATAAATGAAGGCATATATGCCAGTGTGTGTGTGTGGTCATTACTGCCTTATTATGTGCATCAGCACTATTGTCCACCTCGGAGCTGTAATCGCAGATAAGCATCCCGTTCCCCCCAGCACACTCCAGCAGCCGCCTGCTCCTGCTGTTCAGCCTCTATGTGCTTCGTGAATGCAAATTAATATTAATATCAATCAGCCTAAGCCAAATCAGCCTCCTCTAAGTAGGGGAGTGAATCTGCATAAAATCAAATGAGATAATGTAGGTGAAAGTACTCTGAAAATTATAAAGCACTATACAAATCAAGGTATTTTTACAATAAAATCATAACATATGACTCAAGCAACTCTGAATTATTTTTTAAACCGGTTTGAGATTAGCTGCCCCATTTGCAAATGTTCAATAAATATTTGTTCAATGGTATTGCTGAATTGAGGTAATCAAGAGTTGAATGTACGTAAAAACAAAGACGTCCATGAGAGATTGAACTACTACAATAGGTTAGAGAGTGTATAATAAATGAAGTTTAAAAGAAGATGGATGATTCACATACAAAAGAATATAATTTATGTTTTCGTTCGCGGATGGAAGACTCTCTTGAAATCTCTTCCTTTTCAAGATCAGGTGATTACAGCTTACCTTGTTGTGAAAATCTTTTACAAGTTACTATACAACAAGAGCTTCACTGGATTTAAATTTGAAGCAAACTGTGCGATCCTAATTAAACAACTTTTAATACTATTCAAGATGAAAAAGATGTCAGCTCATGTCAAAATACTTCGGTGGTGGGAGTCAGGTTTGTGATGAAGCTTTTTGATGTTTTGTCACTTTTTTTCATCTGCCATCATTTACCAGTTTATATCTAATTTTGCAGCATGCTGAAGGAGATCTCTGGTTTACCTCAAGACATACTGTTTGTAACAATGATAAATTTTATTTATTTAAATACAACCGTTTACTTTCAGTTTTAAAATAGTGCCCATGAGAAATAAAGTGTAGGCACATTAGTGATTAAGGCACACATTTTTCTTTGTCTTGTGGTATATTTACCCATCTTTTAGAAGGAAAACAAAAGATACCTGGGCAATTGACTGAAATTTGTCAGTGAGTAAACAAGTCCTTGTGCCTGGCATTTGGAAAAGTTGAATAGCTTGGTCTCTGGTGCGTCTTAAGAATTTGATTCTGTATATGAATTCTGAATTTTTTCTAGATCTTATCACTTGGAAAATGTGAGTGAAAGCTGCTAACATTTGGAACATTTAAGTTAGACTTAAAGAAGCAAGCTGGGCAGCCTAGTGGAAAATGGTAACAGCGGAATAGATGGAACTTGCAAAAGTCTTCCAGTGGCTTTGTTTGCTAAGCAGATAAATCAGTAGCTTGCTAAACTTATGAACAGAGGAAATCCCAAGTACAATTTCATAAGTTTCTGGAAATACATTTGCTAAGAGCATTTTTAAGAGGAATTCTGGGTAATAATGATGACTGGGGAATTAATATAGTTTTTTTTAAAGATTAAGTGTGCATTTTCTTATCTATTCTTAATATTAATATCAATGTTTAACTGGTGTCAAACAGAAAATTTGACACTGAGGAAAGATCAGGATCCTATTATTTCCCAGAACAACCAATTGCATTAATATATTAGCATAATCAAAGGCTTTCAAATAACTATATGTCTCCAGTGTAACATTGTTTTAAAGTTGTCATTTTTAAAAGACAGGTTTTTAACATAACATTGTAAATCAACTATACTTCAATTTTAAAAATGAAAAGTAAACAGTTTTTAAATCATTGTGCTACATTGGTTTAGACCATTTTTATTCATTATACTATGGAAGTTGGGAGATTTAATGTAACTCAGTCATGGATTTTAGGAATACAACATAGTATAATATGGGGCTTCCCTGGTGGCTCAGATGGCAAAGAATATGCCTGCAATGTAAGAGACCTGGATGTGATCCCTGGGTTGGGAAGATCCTCTGGAGGAGGGCATGGCAACCCACTCCAGTATTCTTGTCTGGAGAATCCCATGGACAGAGGAGTCAGGTGGGCTAAGTCCATGGGTCACAAAGAGTTGGACACGACAGTGATTAACACTTTCACTTTTTCATAATGTAACTAAATATCATTCTAGTCCCATATTTATAAACTGATGTCAAATATAGTGTTCATTTCAAAATCAGTAAAATGCCAAGTCACTTCACAATGAAAAGAAATACGAAAAGTTTAAAAGCTTATCACTTATCTCCCCTCCTGAAGTTCTCCCAAGTTATTGCCTGGTATGAAGAAGACATTTTATTTGTCTTTCCTATGATAGTATATATTGCTTCAATCATAGTAGGACTACCAGAACTGTTATTGCAAACAGATGATTCTGTTGCCTAAAGAACACGACTCTTTGTTTTACACATGACAGACTGGCCTGGCTGCCATATAAAAAGCTGCAACCCAGAGGAGTAAGCAGGTCAAACGAAGGCTGTCATAAGCCCTTGTTTGCATTTTATGGTCTCTCTATGACTTGGCAAGCAGGTGGAGACCACTTTTCTATGTTATACTTCCACAAACTTCTGTTTATTCACAACTCTCTCCTTAACACACTCTCTTCTCCTGGTTTTGGGGACATTCTCCTGCTTCTCTACGTCTTTTTTCTCTTCTTTCCAACTTGTGGAGACTCTTTGAGGTTCACGCCTTGCACATCTGCTCATCTCTCTACCGACTGCTTCAAGGTTCTCACCCACTCTTATGGTTTCACCTATCACCTATTTAAAGGGGAATCTTCTAAACTCTGTCCAGCCTTGATGTCTGCAGTAAACTTCACTTTACTGTCTTCAGATGTCTAGTGTGTACATGCTCAGTCATGTCTGTCTCTTTGAGACCCCATGGACTGTAACCCACCAGGCTCCTCTATCCATGGAATTCAACAGGCAAGAATACTGGAGTAGGTAGCCATGCCCTCCTCCAGGGGATCTTCTCGACCCAGGGATCAAACCTGTGTCTCCCTGCATTGGGAGGTAGGTTCTTTACCCACTGAGCCTCCTGAGAAGCCCGCCTAATGCCTATTGCAACTCAAATAAGCAGTCATTATCTCTATTCTACTTAACTAAAACTGGATACATCTTACTCTCTGCCTACCCTTTTTCCCCAAATCCCAGTTCAACTTCCCTGTTTCTATCAAGGTTAACACTGTTCTCCTATTTACCACCCATCAAGACTATTGATATTGACATCTTTTAGTCAAGCCCTTAAGAAAGAATCCTATTCTTCATTCAGAAGACTGTGTGCAAAAATGTCAAACTGGACTCCTCTCTCATACCACACACAAAAATAAAGTCCAAGTGGATTAAATAGTTAAAAGTAAGATCTGAAACCATGAAACTTGTAGAAGAAAATGTAGGTGGTATGTTCTTAGAAATTTTTTTTTTTTTTTTTTTTTTTGGATATGTCTCCTCGGGCAAAAGAACAAAAGCAAAAGTAAACAAATGGGGTTATAGCAAACTGAAGAGCTTTTGCAGAGCGAGGGAAACTGTCAACAAAATGAAAAGTCTGCCTACTGAATGGGAGAAAGTATCTGCAAAAGATATAAAACATTTCCATCACTTTGGAAAGTTCCTTTGTGCTTCTTCCTAGTCAAATCTCTCTACCGAAGATAACTGCTGATCTGCTTTTTTCCACCATAGATTAAATTTCATGTTCCAGAGTTTCATATACATTGAATCATGTAGTATATACTCTTTTGTACTCAGCATAATGCTATTGAGAGTTATTGGTGTCATCAGGGAACCCATCACCTTTAAAAGATCTCTGTGTAGAACAAAAAATAAAACCCACATTTGCAATCCATGAGATGTCAGGGTGCAAACTCTGCACTGTGCTTGAGTATCTCTCCTCTCTCCTCATATCCAAATGCCATCCTATTCATATTCTTTTGGGAGATCTTGTCTCTCTCTCTTCCTTTCCTTTCTCCCTGCTACCACTCTGCCATCATTCTGTGATATTTTGGTTCCAGCAAGGCATTGGACAAAATCTCATATGACAACCTAGAGAACAAGATGGTGATATAAGGGCGAGATGGTGGTTTAGTTAGCTACATCTGCAACTACTTGGGTAGCTAGAGCCAGAGTGTACATTGGATGGAGGACAATTTGGGGGGAGGGGCTCTCTATTAGAGTGCCCCAGAACACTCTTCATGATCTTGCCCTATTCAACTTGTTTTTGTAAGACCTAGATGTTTGTCAAGTTTGTAAAATAACACAAAGATAAAGGAGAGGGTAACATACAGATGACAGAACCGAGTTTCAAAATCTTGACATGCTATAAGGATAGGTCAAAACCAAAAAAGATGAAATTTAACAAGGATAAAGTAAAAGAACTGCATTTAGGTTTTAAAAAATCAATTGCCAAAATACATCATGAGGATTATTTGTCCTGACAGCACTCCAAGTGAAAAATATCTCAAGTAGAGTGTGAGTCACCAGTATTTTGATAAGAACAAAAACAAATAGACCAAAGGAAAAACTAATAATGCAGTCACAGCTCACATTAATAGAGGCGTATGAGGAAATAGCTCTAATTTAATACAGTGATTAAAAGCGTGGGTCTTGGAGGAAGAAAATACTATTTTTGCCAGGTGAAATTAAAGATTCCTTTTAGACCTACAACTGGAGATGTGACATAGGTAGTTAGCTGCAAGAAATGGGTGGGCTAGCCATATGAATTTGGGACTTGTCAGCAAATAGATGGTATTTAGAGCCATGGGATTAAATGAAACCAGAAAGATGGTGAGTATAGACAATGAAAAGAGAGAAGAGAAGGTATCTGTATCCATTTACTAGGGCTGCCATAGTAAAGCATGACAGATGGAGTGGCTTAAATAACAGATATTAAAAACCAGAGACGTTACTTTGTCAACAAAGGTCCATCTGATCAAGGCTATGGTTTTTCCAGTAGTCATGTATGGATGTGAGAGTTGGACTATAAAGAAAGCTGAGCACCAAAGAATTGATGCTTTTGATCTGTGGTGTTGGAGAAGACTCTTAAGAGTCCCTTGGACTGCAAGGAGATCCAACCAATCCATCCTAAAGGAAATCAGTCCTGGGTGTTCATTGGAAGGACTGATGCTGAAGCTGAAACTCCAATACTTTAGCCACCTGATACGAAGGACTGACTCATTTGAGAAGACCCTAATGCTGGGAAAGATTGAGGACAGGAGGAGAAGGGGTCGAGAGAGGATGAGATGGCTGGATGGCATCACTGACTCAATGGACATGGGTTTGGGTGGACTCCAGGAGTTGGTGATGGACAGGGAGGCTTGGCATGCTGCGGTTCATGGGGTCACAAAAAGTTGGACATGACTGAGTGACTGAACTGAACTCAATTCTGGGAGCTAGAAGGACAAGATCAAAGTGTCAACAGGGTTGGTTTCTCCTGAGGCCTCCCTTTTTGGCTTGTAGATGGCCACTTTCTTGCTGTGTCCTCACATGGCCTTTCCCCTGTGCACGTGTGCCCTTGGTGTCTCTATGTGTCCAAAGTTCTTCTAATGACACAAGTCAGACTGGATTAAGGCCCACACCAAAGGCCTCATTTTAACTTAATTATCTCTTTAAAGATCCTATCTCCAAACACAGTCATATTCTGAGGTACTTGGTGTTAAAGCTTCAATGTATGAATTTGAGAGGACACAATTCAGAATAATAAGAGCCAAGGATTGAGCCTTCATCCTCCAGCATTTAGAAGTCAGGCAAGCATATGACCCAGCAATCCTACTGCTGGGCATGCACACCAAGGAAACCAGAATTGAAAGTGACACGTGCACCCCAATGTTCATCACAGCACTGTTTACAATAGCCAGGACATGGAAGCAACCTAGATGTCCATTGGCAGATGAATGGATAAGAAAGCTGTGGAACATATACACAATGGAATATTACTCAGCCATTAAAAAGAATATATTTGAATCAGTTCTAATGAGGTGGATGAAACTGGAGCCTATTATACAGAGTGAAGTAAGCCAGAAAGATAAACACCAATACAGTATACTAACGCATATATATGGAATTTAGAAAGATGGTAATGATAACCCTATATGTGAGACAGCAAAAGAGACACAGATGTAAAGAACAGTCTTTTGGACTCTGTGGGAGAAGGCGAGGGTGGGATGATTTGAGAGAATAGCATTGAAACATGTATATTATCATATGTGAAACAGATCGCCAGTCTAGGTTCAATGCATGAGACAGGGTGCTCAGGGCTGCTGCACTGGGATGACCCTGAGGGATGGGATGGGGAGGGAGGTGGGAGGGGGGTTCAGGATGTGGGACACATGTACACCCATGGCTGATTCATGTCAATGTATGGCAAAACCACTACAATACCGTAAAGTAATTAGCCTCCGATTAAAACAAATAAGTTAAAAACAAACAAACAAAAAAAGAAGTCAGGCAAGGAAGAAAGGGGAGTCATCAAAAAAAACTGAGAAAGTGTTAGTCACTCAGTCGTGTCCAACTCTTTGTACCCCATGGACTGTAGCTTGTCAGGCATCTCTATCCATGGGGATTCTCCAGGCAAGAATGAGTGATCGAGCCCAGGTCTCCTGCATTGCAGGCAGATTCTTTATTGTCTGAGCCACCAGGGGAGCCGAAATAGCAGCCAAATAAGGGGAAAAAACAGCAGAACATGAATTTCTAGAGGCCTAGGGAAGAAAGAGGTTTCAGAAAGGAGGAGTAATCAGCCGTAAGATACTGCTAAAAGATGAATAAAGACAAAAACTGAGAAGGATGGCAAAGATAGTGGTCATCATTGGCCTTGATAATTGCAATTTCAGTTGAGTGGTGGAATCAGGAACCTGAGAATAGAGGAAGGGAATGAGGGAATAAATATAGCAATTGGAGACAACCATTCTGAAAAGTCGTTCTATGAATAGGGAGGGAAGTTGAGGAGAAGTGAGAAATGAGAAAATTGCAGGCACAGGGCCCTTCCAAAGGTGAGATGGGTGGGAATCTAGTCTTTGAACTTGGATAAAAGAAAGAGCATATTACCTATTACTTTAAGAAAGAAGGCAAAGTGGATACATCTGGGTTGATGGAATTGTTGGTGAGAAGATGAAGTAGTTCTGATCTGATGACAAATATTGTCATATCTCTATCTGTTTTCCTGCTGTACCTCCTGCCTCATACTCCGTAATCAAATCCTCTATAGCCATCCAGACTTAGCCTCTTTGCTTTGGAAAAAGTACTGCATCTAGAGCCAGAAACCCTGGATTCAAGTTCCAGTTCTTCCCATGAGAAGCTGTGTGACTTCAGACAAGTCACTTACCTTCTCTGAGCTCATTTCTTCATCTGTACACTGAGAGTAAAAATCTCTCTACATACATTTCTTAAATGCAAAGATGAAAATGCAGTATCATCTATAAATCCTACTTCCTCTAATAAGCTTCCATGATCACTTTAGCCTTTTTGGAATCCCTTTGGGTCTTTATTGCTCATCTGCTATCTGACACTCTTGCCTAATTGTTCTCAGGTGTATTATTGTTTATTTGATTATTAGATTATACATTTCTGCAGAGCAGGAACTGGGTTTCTTATGAATTATATTGAGGGAGTAGGTGGGAAGAGGAAGGGTCTAATTCATTGAGCATCTGCTCCTTGCCAGGGTATTTAGGTACATTATCTAATTTAATTCTTACAACAATCTGAACATATGGACATTATTTTACAAATGAGGAAACTGAGTCCCAGAGGAATTAAGCGGCGTCCCCAAAGTCACCCAGCTAGTAAGTGGTGGAGCCATAATTTGAACTCCGAACTCCCAACTCCAATCCTATAGCCTTTACACTACTCCATCCGACAGTCTCTGATGCCAGGCAATTTTGGCTGCAGTTGGGTGGTTTTTTTTGTGTGTGAAGGCTTTAATTACTGAGAGGAAATGACATTTTGATTAGCACATGTTTTTGCAGTTATAATGCCAAACAAACAGCTTCTGCTTTTCTCAGAGAAATTTATGATAGTGCTGGTTCACATCCGACTCTCTGGAAATTGGTAATCTTGCTACAAATAAAACTATTTTTATTTAATTCGCTTTTCTGATACCATCATCTTAAGAAAGTCAAAAATGACGATGAATCATGAATTTTTGTCACTCAACAGGATCTCAGAAAGCATTTATCCCAACCTTCTTCCTTTAATAGAAAAGAAAACTGGGACCCAGAGAGGGCCGTTGACATGCTGAAGAGCACAGAGTGAGAAGTGGCAGTGTCAAGACTGACCCTTTTTAATACCTGCTTCACACACTTTCCTTCAGTCTACTAACCCCTCCTTATAAGCTGGTAGTTTATCCCTAAATTGGTAGCCCCAAGAACCCAGAAATATTTTTAATTTCTGTATGGAGTTTAAAGGGCAAAACCTGAAAGCATGCTTTGCTGGGTTAATGTCTGAAGAGGCTGGGAGAGGAGTGCCAGGAAAACCAGGGAAGTCTGTACTTGTGACATTTACTAGGGTTTTGTTTAAGGATTGTTTTATTGCTTCTGAGCAATAAAATTCAACGAATTAATGTGTGAACTCTTTGGAAGCAAGGTAACATTTACTTGCTTTAAGGTTTCATCACTGACCTTTTCTTCTCAAAACAGCCCTGAGAAATGGGCAGCTGAGGGTAGATTTTAAGGTTATTTTAAATCCAGCTGTCCTCCCTGGAATATTGGAACAACTCCTCTGATCAATTGCCTCCCTCTCGAGTTTATAAACGATGTGCAGGAAATGTCTTTACGGAAGAATGAACCAAGGGGACATCTAGATGAAGAATGGATGATGCCAAAGGGCTCAGTTGCTGTTTCCATCTATCTCAGGAGATGAGCTTCTCCCTGACCGCTGTCTGCCCTTGAGTGAAGACAGATTAAAATTGGTTGGAAGAGGCTTCCTTCCTTAGTTAGGACTACCTGTGGCCCTACTGGCTCTATAGCTAGGCAGTGTGTGTGGGGAGGGTGGGGGGTGGGGATGGCAAGCGCTTCTATAGGATTGCGGACTTGGCAAAGTTCATGCTACAGTTTTCCCAAAACCATATTGAAACATAGAGTTAAGCATCTCACACACTGTAATTGAAACCTCAGGATTTCATATCTGGAGCCCAGGACAGAGTACTATCTACAGATCTGCTTGGAGATGTGGTTACCCAGTGTATGGAGGGAAAAAACAATGCAAAACCCAGCAAATAGTACTTGCACACTTTATTGTGTTTCATTCAAAGAGCCTCATGAAAGAGCACAGATAACTCCTTTATGTCCTCTTTTGTGTTTCTCAAGTCCTTCTAAAAACCAGAGTCCAGCCCTTCGAACCTTGGTAATTTGAGGCCACCCCCCCCCCCCCGCCTTAAGTCATTGAATCTGCAATTATGGAGCACCTACTATATGCTATGATCTGTGTTTGGTGCCAAGAGACTGCAAAACACAGACAAATGGGCTGAACAAATTGGAGATAAATGGGAGGACAAATTGGACATAATATGAAACTGTTAGGGATTCAATCTGAAGCCCAGTTCATTGATTTTCATTCGTGACCTGTACCAACCCTGGATAAACCCAGCAACTAAGTGTTGACTTCTGGCTTCTGTGAAACATGTATTCAAATCCCTTCCAAAGAACTTCACTCTGCCTTACTTAAATATCAACCAACATTTGAGCATCTAGAAGAGTAGCAAAACACATTTTCTTATTTTTAATAGTGTTTTTTTCTGGGCTTATTGAGAATGATATTTGAAACTGCTCTTAGCTTTTCCCTAGAAATGGATGTACCACATAACCAGTGTCTAAAGCAGCCAGTGAGCTCAAGCCTATTGAATCATCTTCTGTGCAAAGATGGTTGTTCTGCACCCCACTATCGACCAGCTTCCATTTGCCTGAGCATGTCCATTATGTGGCAGCGTACTCAGAAAAGGCTATTTTAAGGGACAGAAGATTTTCTTTTTTTCCTTTTAATGAATAAGCTTTGCAAGACACAACCAAGGTGACTTCCTGCTCAACTTTTGTTTTTCATTTTTGTTGAAGCATATTGATTTAACTGCTGGGAACATGTTCTATCTCCCTGAAGAGCTTACAGGCTGGAAGCCATAGAAAGGGCACTAGGTTAGGTGTCAGGAGGCAAAGCTTATAGCTCTGACTCTGCCGCTGGGTAGCCCTGCAACCTGGGGAAAATAGCTCATCATCTCTAGGCTTCAGTTTCCCTTTCTCTAGAATTAAAATGACAGGACAGGTGAGAAGACAGGGCAGGATAGAAGTGAAGAGGCAGGTTTTCCACTTACCACTTGTGTGGATTTGAGAAAGTCACACACACTCTCTGGGCCTCAGCTTCCTTGCCTGAGAAATGGAGATAACACCAATATCTACTTCACAGTGTTTCATAGGGATTAAATAAGAAAATAATGTGTAAATGATTAGTACAGTGCCTGGCACATAGTGACTGGGAACTATAAATAATTCTTAGTGTTCCAGGTTAAAATAAATCATGATAGCCCCTTCTGGCTTTAAGTTTCTGTAAACACTGAAGATCAGTAAAATTTTAATATCATTTTAAGTGAAAGTTTTTCTTCATTTTTTGATTATTCATTAACTGGCTATAGCATGTGGAGCAGTTTCTGTTAATACAAGTTGATTAATATGAAATCTTATCAATAGTAACTCCTTTGCTTTATTTCATAGAATTGTTTCTGAAGAAATTCTTCTCCCTGAAACTCAAAGAATAAGAAAGCAAATATTTGATACTTCATGTCTACAGAAGAAATACCAGCAGATAGAGACCACTGATTTTCACATTAGATAGTACTTTAACCCATAAGAAAGAAAAAGGTAAAGGGTGAAGGATTTACTGCGTTTGTGAGGAATCCAAAGATTTTTCTCTGTAATCTTTGTAAATGTTAGATCATAGTTGATCACTTTCAACTGTGGCTATTTTATTGGTATTCAGTGAGCAGTGTGTGGTTTGGGAAACATTCATCTCCTTATGTATGTGGGAGAAGAGACTGACTGAGGCATCCCTATGGAACTTCCTAGAATAAAAATCCTCAAGACAAACCCAGTATTGTTTTAAAAGGCTGAGCCCCTGTATGTATGTACATACATGCATGCGTGTGTGTTGGCGAGGGGGGATGTTTGTAAGATTACTGAATTCAGGCTAATGTTTCCTAGTGAAAGTTGCTCAGTTTTGTCTGACTTTTTGTGACCCCATGTCACATACAGTCACATGTCACATACCCCATACAGTCCGTGGAATTCTCCAGACCAGGATACTGGAGTGGGTAGCCTTTTCCCTTTTCAGGGGATCTTCCCAACCCAGGGATCGAACCCAGGTCTCCCAAATTGTAGGCAGATTCTTTACCCCCTGAGCCACAAGGGAAGCCCTATGTAAACCCTTAATAGTCAATTGCATAGAATATAGAATAGGACTGTGAGAATTATTTTTTGATCCAGGTAATTAATTAAAAGTGCTTTATGACAAGACAGGAGTCTGTGTCTTCCTCTGCATAGGACATCCATGTTTTCCCTTGTCAACAAAGTTGAAGTCAAAGTGGCCATGTGAGATTGTGGAAGAGCTTGACATGAAAAGGTAAGATCTAGTGTTGGTGCCAGGAAATCTCATTTTACCCACCTAGGTGGGTATCATTTAAACTAATAGTGTACATATGTGGTAAGTAATAACTCTTCAGGTTTAAGTGTCAATATTGCATTTTAGGAGTAATATTAAGATAATATAACAGAAACAAAATCTAGAATAAATAGATAAAAATTACAAGAAAGCACATTTCAGATAAACAGTACTAATAAACAAAACCTTATAAAATGAAAACTATCCAAAAATAGGATACATTTACTCAAAAAGTAAAGATTGCTTCCTAGAGATGTTCAAGTTAGTTGAACCATTGGTAAAGACGCTGTAGAAAGGGTGCTTGCATGAGTGGGAGATTGGTTAAGTAATTTCTAAAGTTATCGCTTTTATATTCTAAATTGTTTTTTCAATGGTGCTGATCAAGAACTAGGAAAATAAAATCACATACCTTCATTCATTTGTTCAAGCATCCATTCATTAACTTATTTCACAAAAACACTTGTTGAGTGACTACTATGTGCCAAGTACTGTGTTAAGCACAAGATATATAAGACACAGAAATGTATGATATAGAAATGTAAATAGATAATTATAATATAGGATAACGCATGCAAAGACAGATGTATAAGTAACAGAAAGAGTCATGAAGATGTTATGGGGAAGTGGAATCCAGGAAGATCTGACAGAGGAGAAAGTCATGCCTGAGTAAAATTCTAAGGGATGAATTGAAATTTGCCTGGAAGACAAGGTGGTTAATTGGGAAGACCATTCTAAAAACTAAATAGATAAATAAATAAATGAAGGGGAAAATATGTTCAAAGATATGGAGCAAGTTTGTAAAATTTTAGGTAACTCATCATTGCTATAGCATGGCGTCTGTCAGGAGAGTGGGCAAGAGGAGATGGGAGGAGGAAGGAAGTGTGAAACTGGCTAGATCTTGAGGGCCATCCAAGGAGCCTGAACCCTTATGGAGGCCTTGAAGTGAGGCATGAGTTTGCCTTCCTTCTATTTCTGCCTTTGGCTTTGCCTGCACAATTCTTGCATCTGAGTTGGAAATCATTTATAGCAAAAACAAGATGAAAATAGAGGTCAGTTATTTTCTGCTGCCACAAAGTCAGCTTAATTTCCAGAATCTCATTATCTGGTTGCACTGTATCTCTTATCATTTTGATCCAAAATGTGACTAAAAAAAAATCGAACATAAAAGGTTTATCATTTACAACAAATTGAACAACATTATATGTTTTCTAAGCTATTTCAAATGTCTGTGGACAGGAAATGAAATAATATCTGTAGCTGTTCCTTCATAGAAAGCCTGTCTCCCAGTTGATATGATATGTTCTTTTTCAGTTAAAAACAAATAGAATCATCTTAACAACAACAATATAAACCTTCCATATTTTAGCTTTTATTTTTGGTTCTGATTTTTAAAGAAAAGCTTTTATCTCTTTAGAGTCAAATGAGATACAATTCAAATGAGATTTAATTTTTGTAAAATCCCCATAATTGGCCCTATTAATTAGATGGTCAATCAGATTTGGGGAGATCTCAGACTTATGGACTTTTAAAAAATAACCTGCAATGTTATTATTTTCAAGTATTGTACTTGAGAATCCTGTAAGTGCTTTTAAAAAAAATTGCACATTCTTGTTTGAATGCAAATGCTGCTGTAACGGCAGTTCTTGAAAACAATTGGTCTGTATTGGGTGTTTTATATTCATATTTATTAATTTTATTCTGAATGCACACAGGGAGTGTTCTGGATCAGAGACAGTTCATTGTTACTAAGTTAAAAAGCAAATAATGACCTCTATTCCCCATACCCTGATTTTTACCCCTGGGGTAACATGATGAAAGTCAGATCAAATCTCCTACACATGCAAGGTCTGTATCACAGGTGAGGAACAGAGAAAAATGGATTTCCTCTGTTTTAAATACAGAAGAAAGAGGCAGCTACCTCTTCCTTCCCTCCTGAAAGGAGGGAGTGAAACCGTTTTCTTTGGAGACAAAATGAAAAGGATTCTGGGTTCTTACTCCAGCCTTTTTGAATATAAATGCATCTTTCCAAGGACCAGATATGTCTCTAACTGTTATGACCTAGAAATGTCTCCAAGGTCCCTGGCCTCATTTTTCCTTGAAATGTAAACATTTACCTCCAGAGTTAGATAAATCCCCCTGGAGTTCTATCACCATTTCTACAGTTATAAATTCCTTTCCCAAGGCTTACTCTTAGCCCAAGATCCAAAGTTTTCAACAACATTTATTTATAAGGTCCGTCTCTGCAGATGCACAAACATATTTTTTCTCCACGCACTATAGTCAGCCTACACTATCAATGAGGCTAACATTTATTTGTGTTAAGGATGCATGCTTGCTTAGCAAATCTTTTTCCCTGTGCTCAGTAAAAATAAACTTCAGCTCAGTATATTCTCATCATAACAAATTTTAGTTCAACAAACACTGGCTGAGTGCCTGCTATGTGCCAGGCCTTATTCTAAAGAGGTATTTAACTACAAGTAGATTTCTTCTAGATTTGGAATTTTACTGTTGCCTATATATCTTCCACTTCAGTTAGAATGACTCTTCTCCAATTAGATGGATTCTTGTTTCATTTGCTATTCCAAAAGTTCTAAATGATCACAGTACCAAAAAATGCAATCTGAAAAAAAATTTGAGCAAGATTTGGAACATTGTTCTTTGGGGACTATTAAATTCAATCATTTTTCTTTGTACTCTGCCATCCTTCCTTATCACTTATGAGCCTAACTGCTAATCTTCAAGACATTCACATATCTTCCTTCACTAAACTCAAGCACGTTAATTTGCATGCTAGACTAATTCAAACGACTTCTCAGCTTTAAGCCAAGGAAAGTTGTTCTCCAAAATACTTCCAACTGTCAAAGAGTTTTGTTTGCCAGATTTTAAAGTTCTTTTATCACTCAGTCCATGGTTGTTTAAAAGTATCTGTTTTCTTTCATAATCTGTTTCACCTTTACTAAAAGAAAATCAAAGAATTTATATTGACAACATCATAGGAAGTCAAAATCAAAGTGACCCTTCACTAAAATGTCTCTAGGTCATTTCTTAAGCTCATTCTTAAGCTAAGAAAAGATAGTAGTTTAATAAGAAAAAATAAAAATACAACCAAAAAGATAGTTTAGTACAGTTAAAGGAAAAAAACTTGAAATTCCTAGCATAGTGAACCATAGCAAATTATTTTTCCTAAAGTTTTGAATTTAGTACAAAAATAGCTTGAAACAATGTTAGTGATAGCATAGTTTTTGTTGCCTTCCAGTCAATAAAACACCTGGGGAATTTAATATTATTTTTAATGTTTATTTGATCCATTTATATATTTCTATTATAGCTCCAACTAAATAAACAACTTGTACCAGAAAATAATTAATAATAGTATGTGTAGTGTATATTTTCCCCACCAAAGAGTGACTATGAGTTTGAGCCTGTGTCAACCAGATTATGAACACATGGCTGAGTATTGAAGACATGCTTCAACACACACATAGAGCCCTTTGACAAGGCTGGGAGACTTACTGGTTCCAGAAATTTGTGGTAAATTGTGTCCAATCATTAAGCTGACCTCTAAGCTAACCAAACAATGACTTCCGTACCTACACATAATAAAGACTACAGACTTTACATAATTTATTCAGAAACATCTCTAAACAAGCAAACAACAACAACAGCAATAATGACAAATAGCAACAATAAGAAACCCTGAGATGGGCAGAATCTGATTTTCAGACTTGTCACAGTATATTATGTAAAATGTTCAGTTTTTAACCAAAAAGTGAAATATAAAATAAAAATAAGAATATACAGCCCTGGGGGTAGAGGGAAGGAAATCAATAAAAATTGTCCTTGAGAAAGCCAAGACTTTAGACTTATTAGACTTGCTCAGTCGTGTCCGACTCTTTGCAACCTCATGGACTGTAACCCACCAGGCTCCTCTGTCCATGGGGACTCTCCAGGCAAGAATACTGGAGTGGGTTACCATGCCCTCCTCCAGGGGATCTTCCATCCCAGGGATGAAACCCAGATCTCCCACACTGCAGGCAGATTCTTTGCCATCTGAGCCACCAGGGAAGCCCAAAGACTTTAAATAAGCTATTTTAAACATATTCAAAGAACTAAATAAAAGCAGTTCTAAAGTACTGAAGAAGGCATGAGAATAATGTCTCACCAAATAGAAAATATTGTTAAAGAGATACACATTACAAAAAGGAACCAAATAGAAATTCTGGAATTGAAAAGCACAATAATGGAAATGAAAAATCTACTTGCAGAACCCAACAAGCAGTCAGCAGAAAGAATCAGTGGACTGGAAGATAGATCGAGTCAGATTATCCACTTCAAGGAACAGAGAGGAAAAAGAATGAGGAAAACTGAATAGAGCTTCAGAGACCTATGGGACACCATCAAGCATATTATGATATAGAAATCCCAGAAAAAGAGAAAAAAGAGACAGAGACGACATTTGAAGAAACAATGCCCGAAAACTGCCCAAATTTTTAAAAAAATACATTAATTTACATATCTAAGAAGCTCAATAAGTTCAAAAAGATTCATACATAGGCACATGATAGTCAAAATGTCAAAAGAAAGAGACGGAGTCTCTTGAAAGCAGTAGGAAATGACCCATCATGTAAAAGAGATCCACAGCAATTAAAGAGCTGATTTCTCATCAGAGATCATGGAGGCCAGAAGGTGATGGGATTGACAAAGTTAAAGTTCTGAAAGTGCTAGAAGAATTTGATATCAAGAAAAAATTATCCTTTAAGAGAGAAATGAAGACAATCCTAGGTAAACGAAATAATTTCAATTCTAGCAAACCTGCCCTACAAAAATTCAGGCTGAAAGAACTATAACTCAAATCCACAAGAAAAAATAAAGAGCAATGGTAAAGGTAGCTACATAATTATATATAAAATAGTATAAATCTATTTTTGTACCTTTTTCCTTGTATTCCATTTAAAAGACAACTGTGTAATATGTAAATACATCTGTGTTAATGGATACACAGTGTATAAATATACAATTCGTATGAGGATAAGAGCAAAAAAGAATGGAGAAGGAGTGGAGTTATACAGGAGAAAATATTTTGTACACTACTGAAATTAACTTTGTGTCAATCTGATTGAGATTGTTATAAATTAAGATATTATTAATTGTAATTCCCAGGTAATCCACTAAGAAATTCATTTTAACACATATAATAGAAATAAAATATAAGATTCCAGATTGAAAGAAATAAAACAATCCTTACTTGCAGATGACATGATCTTGTATACAGAAAATCCTAAATAATCTACTAAAAAACTATTAGTGTAATGAGTTCATCACAATTGCAGGATGCAAGATCAATATACAAAAAAAGTCAATATCTATACACCTGCAATGAAAAATCTAAGAATAAAATTTAAAAATTTTATTTACAATGTCATCAAAAGTATTTTTAAAATATTTTGGAATATATTTAATGAAAGAGTAATACAGTTAATTCCCTAAAAACTATCAAAAATTGCTGAAAGAAATTAAACAATGTCTAAACAACTGAAAAAAATCCCATGTTCATTAATTGGAAGACTTAATATTGTTAATATAGCAATATTCCCCAAATTGATATATAGAATAAAAACAATCCCTATGAGAATCATGGAGAAGGAAATGGCAACCCACTCCAGTATTCTTTCCTGGAGAATCAATTGGACAGAGGATCCTGGAGGGCTACAGTCAGTGGGGGTCACAGAGAATTGGACATGACCGAAGTGACTTAGCACACAAGCACGTGAGAATACCCGTTGGTTTCTTTGTGGAAATTGATGAAAGTGAAAGTGTCAGTCACTCAGTTGTGTGACTCTTTGCCATCCTGTGTACTATAGCCCACCAGGCTCCTCTGTCCATGGAATCCTCCAGGCAATACTGGAGTGAGTAGCCATTTCCTTCTCCAGAGAATCTTCCAGACCCAGGGATCAAACCTGGGTCTCCTGCACTGAAGGCAGATTCTTTGCCATCTGAACCACCAGGGAGGCCCCATTTTCAGTGCTAAACCTGGGATTATCTTGGACAAACCAGGATGACAGGTCACCCTAGAAAACAAAATGTACACAGTTGGGCCTATGCCATGAATCTAGACTGCTCATGGACTGGGGTATGCCTGAATCTGTCCAAGCCTCTGGGGATCTTCAAAGCATTAAAGAAAAATGGGGCATTCATGGGTTCCAGTTGTTAATAACTCTCCCACCCCACACACAAGATTGACAAATAGGGAGACCATAGATGATTTCATAGGATGGACTATTACTCTATGTGATACCTGCCTTCTTGCAGTCATTTTCTTGCCTTCTAAATTTGAGAATGGTCAATGATAAGAGTGAAAGGGCAAGTACTTGTACACAAAATGTGCACACATCCCTTTTGAGGAAGATTTTTGTTCAAAATGAAATATATATATATATGTGCGTATTTTATATATATATACACATATATGTGTGTGTGTGTGTGTGTGTGTATATATATATATTAGCATGCTTACCATGTGCCAGCATGCTATTTAAAGGAAAGTTATGACCAAACTAGACAGCATATTAAAAAGCTGAGACATTACTTTGTCAACAAAGGTCCATCTAGTCAAGGCTATGGTTTTTCCAGTAGTCATGTATGGATGTGAGAGTTGGACTATAAAGAAAGCCGAGCCCCGAAGAACTGATGCTTTTGAACTGTGGTGTTGGAGATGACTCTTGAGAGTCCCTTGGACTGCAAGGAGATCCAACCAGTCCATCCTAAAGGAGATCAATCCTGGGTGTTCATTGGAAGGACTGATGTTGAAGCTGAAACTCCAATACTTTGGTCACCTGATGCAAAGAACCCCATGCTGGGTTCATGGGGTCACAAAGAGTCAGACACAGCTGAGCAACTGAACTGAACTGAACTGAACCATGTGCCAGGCCCTCTTCTAAGCAGTGCAAATATAAATTCATTGTAACCTCTTATAACTCTATGATGTACATACTGTTGTCATTGTCCTTTTTCATTATCCCTATTTTATACATGAGGAAACTAATACACAGGCAGGTTTAAGTAGCTTACTCAAGGCCACACAGCTAATAAATATTCAAATCAAGGATTCAAACACTGGAAACCTGACTCCAGAGTCCAAAGTCTTAGCCACTATGCTAAACTGCATCCTGAAATAAGCCATGAGTGGATGAGTGGACTTATTGATAAGGAGTGGATAAAGAAAACTGAGCATCAAAGAATTGATGCTTTTGAACTGTGGTGTTGGAGAAGACTCTTGAGAGTCCCTTGGACTGCAAGGAGATCCAACCAGTCCATCCTAAAGGAGATCAGTCCTGAATATTCATTGGAAAGACTGGTGCTGAAGCTGAAACTCCAATACTTTGGCCACCTGATGCGAAGAAGTGACTCATTGGAAAAGACCCTGATGCTGGGAAAGATTTAAGGCAGGAGGAGAAGGGGACAACAGAGGATGAGATGGTTGGATGGCATCAGTGACTCAATGGACATGAGTTTAAGCAAGCTCCGGAAGTTGGTGATGGACGGGAAGCCTGGGTGCTGCAGTCCATGGGGTCGCAAAGAATCGGACATGACTAAGCGACTGAACTGAACTGGACAAAGAAGTGCGGACATACTAGGACCAAGCAAGTAAGAAAGGGCTTGAACCTGAAGAAATAATTCAGATAAATCAGGAAAATTGCCTTCTCAGTCTTCTAATGCTAACTCAGTCGTCACCCATAGTCACACCCCACCAGAGGCAGGACTTAGAAGATTTTTGTGTGGATCCTCTTCTCCCTACATCTCTAATTCAAGATGCCTGTATTTGGGGCTTCTATTAAAGGGGGGACTGTGTCATTTCCAAAGAGTTAAATTTGACTACTTGAATACAAAATATTCAGTGTTTTTCAGAGTGATTGACATCTTGCACTCATAGTTTGTCTTGACTGTAGTCAATCCAAGCATAAAAGTTCAGAAAATGGTGTGGACAGGGGTGACAGTGGGGGGGCTTGGACAGTGAAGTGCAGTGAGGATCAACCACAAAGCACATTACAGGAAAGCATAAAGGCTATTTCCAGCAGGAATTCTCAGAGACATGATAGGAAATTTAGCACAAATGATGGCATAATCACACCCAGTGAAACTGGGAGCAGGTGTCTGGTAGTCCTATAGTCACAACAACTTAATAAGATTATAGTGCATAGAGGGCTTAAGGATTGCATGGCTTAGGATAAGTAGGATTCAGTTTTCATTAGAGATAGGTGAATAGGAGACATTCTTTTACAACTGAAAGTCCCTCTTCATTCACCTAGCATTTACACTGATTGCATCCTAGATGCCAGGGTCTGTTGTAGTGTTAAAGATACAGAAATGAAAGAGACAGTCACAATCCATGCCATCATGATCTTAATAAGTAAAATAGACATTTTTTTAAAAAGCGTCACAGATAAATATGTAAGTTATAAATTCAAATAAGTCGTTGAAGGAAAAGAACAGGATATTATTTAAAAAACTGAACTATGAAGGCTGATTTGATAGGAACCTCAGAGGCAGCTCCTCTGAGTCAGTAACACTTAAGCTAAAACCTAAAGGATGAGTAGGAATTGGACAAGGATTTGGAGGTAGAGTTGGAAGTGAACTTCCAGGTAAACAGTCTTTTTTAAAAATTTGTTTATTTTTTTAATTGAAGGATAATCGCTTTACAGCATTTTGTTGTTTTCTGTCAAACCTCAACAGGTAAACAGTCTTGAGGTGAGAGCGGGCTTGGCAGATTTCTAGAAATTGAGACAGCCTAGAAATTGAGACAGCAGAGAAGTAAGAATGGTCAGAGTGGTTCAAGATGAGAATGGCTAGATGGGAACAGGCTAGATCATATAGATCCTTGTAGACTGAATAAAGGAGTCTGGATTTTATTCTAAGTACAATGGGAAGTCACTGTGGAGGGCTTTAGGTTTTAACACGGGGAGGGGGCAGTGACACTAGCCAACATGTAGTTTAAATGCCTCCAAACTGTATATAGTTGACCCCTGAACAATGTGGAATTTAGGGAGCCCAATCTTCCACACTCACAAAAATCTGTGTTTAACTTATAGTCCACACTGACTGAATTTGTTCCGAGATTTTCACATCTAGATACGTGGGTTTAAAGCAGGAGTCAGCAAATATTTTCTCTAAGGGGCCTGATAGTAATTATTTTAGACACTGCAGGTCACATAATCTCTTTCACAACTATTCATATCTGCCATTGTAGTGTAAAAGCAGTCATAGACAGTAATACAGAAACAAATGAGCATGGCTGTGTTCAATAAACTATTTATAAAACCAGACTGTGGATCAGATTTAGCCACAGACCATAGATTGCTGGCCCTAGCTTAGAACAATAATAGTATGTTTTGTGTGTTACAGGAAAAGAGTTACAGGCAAATATGACTGATAAACATGGCTTTCCTGATGGCTGAGTGGGTAAAGAATGCACCTGCAGTGCAGGAGACATAGGTTCCGTCTCTGGATCAGGAAGATTCTCTGGAGAAGGAAATGGCAACCCACACCAGTATTCTTGCCTGGAGAATTCAATGGACAGAGCAGCCTGGCAGACTACAATCCATGAGGTTGCAAAGAGTTAGACATGACTGAGGGACTAAGCAAACACAACTGATAAACATAGAGGCAAACATTCTTTCTAATATTACAAGCTGAATCCAACAACATAGAGAAAAAATTTTACACCAGGCCCAAGAGGGGTTTATCTCAAGAATGCAAGGTTGATTAAACATTCAAATCTATCAATAGAATTTCCCCTATTAACAGAATGGAGGAGAAAAATATATAATGATCTCAACAGATATAGGCATTTGACAAAATTGAATATAAGTTCATGATTAAAAAATTCTCAGCAAACTCTTAAGTGGAAAGGAACTTCCTCAATCTAATAAAAGGAATTTATGTAAAATTTACCGCAAATATCACACTTGTAAAAAAAAAAAAAAAACTGACTGCTTTTCCTCTAAGTTCAAGAACAAGACCGAAAAATTAATTCTTACCACTTATTTTCAACACTGTTCAAGCATACCTCAGAGATATCACAGGTTTGATTCAGACTACCACAATAAAGCTTCTACTCCTAATGAAGATTGGTGAAATGACAAGAAAGGATTTAGAATATTACATAAACTTAGTCAATAAAGCAGCAGCAGGGCTTGAGTAAACTGACTCCACTTTCTACAGAAGTTCCACTGGGGGTAAAATGCTATCAAACAGCACTGCATGCTACAGAGAAATGGTTCATGAAAGGAATAGCCATTCAACCTGGCAAACTTCGGTTGTCTTATTTTTAAAAGTTGCACACCCAACCCAATTGTCAGTAACCACCACCCTGATCAGTCAGCAGCCATTAACACTGAGGCAAAACCCTTCAACAGCAAAAAGATTATGACTCTTTGAAGGCTCAGGGTGATGATTAGAATTTTTTTAGCAATAAAGTATTTTACAATTAAGGCACTTTTTTAGACATAATGCCATTGGACACTTAACAGACTATGGTATAGTGTAGATACAGCTTTTGTATGCACTTGGAAACAAAAATATTCATGTGATTCACTTATTGGCACATGACATGAAAAGTGAAAGTGAAGTCACTCAATCGTGTCTGACTCTTTGTGACCCCATGGACTAATGTAGCCCACCAGGCTCCTCTGTCCATGGGATTCTCCAGGCAAGAATACTGGAGTGGGTTGCCATTTCCTTCCCCAGGAGATCTTCCCAACCCAGGGATAGAACGCAAGTCTGCCGCATTGCAGGCAGACGCTTTAACCTCTGAGCCACTAGGGAAGCCCTCTACATAGTTGTGTATATTTTAAAGAATTCTGAAATGTTGTCAAAAGAAATTAAAGAAAACATATAAATTGAGAGATATACCATGATCATGAACTAGAAGGTCAAAATTTGATAAGATATTGAGTCTCCCAAAATTGATTTTTAGATTCAATACAATCCCAGTGAAAATTAAAGCATGCATTTTGTGAAGTGAAGTGAAGTGAAAGTTGCTCAGTCATGTCCAACTCTTTGTGACCCCATGGACTGTAGCCCCGCCAGGCTCCTCTGTCCATGGAATTCTCCAGGCAAGAATAATGAAGTGGGTAGCTATTCACTTCTCCATGGGATCTTCCCAACCCAGGTATTGAACCCAGGTCTCCTGCACTGGATGCATATTCTTACCATCTGAGCCACCAGAGAAGCCCAAAAATATTAGTAATACATATATCTTATATAGGGCTTGTATCAAGAATGTGTAAAGAACTCTTACAGTTCAATAAGAAGATAGATACTGTCCCTCCCCAAATGATCAAGATGCATGAACAGAAGATTAAAAAAAGATATAAGAATAGCAAATAAGCCTGTGAAAAAATGCTCTATGTTATTTATCTTCATAGAAAGTCAAATTAAAACCATGTGTGATAGCACTACACAAATATTAGAATGGCTAAAATCCAAAGACTGATCATACCAAGTACTGGTGAGGATGTGGAACAAATGGAACTTTCACACATTGCTTGTGGGAGTGGTAAAATGGTACAACCACTTTGGAAAACTCCTTGGCAGTTTTTTATAAAATTAAACATTCACTAACCATACAATCCAAAAATTATACTGTTAGGTATTTGCCCACTAGAAATAAAAACTTATGTCTACAAAAAAACTTCTACACAGATATTCATTGCATCTTTATTCAAAATAGCTTGTGCAGTCCTGGTAAAACTGGCTTCTGCGGAGGAGGGAGTGGGAGGAGTTCTGACTTGTCAATTTCATTTGTGTAAATATTCCTACCATGGTTAATTTCAAGCTACCATCCTGCAGCATCACCAAACATGGAATTGAGAACAAATGTGCACCATCAGCTCCTATAAGCCAATATGAGCCAGCTTCAGCATATCACTATTTTTTAGCTTGAAACTGAAAACGACCCAAATGTCTATTAGTAGTTGAGTGGGTAAACAAATCGTGGTATATTCAGTGTAATGGAATGCCATTCAGCAATGACAAGGAATAAACTACTGATGCATGGTACAACGTGGATGAATTTCAAAGGTGTGCTGAATGAAAGAAACCAGACACTAAAGATTATATGCTCTATAATTCCATTTATATGAAATTCTAGAAAGTGTGTTAGTCCCTTATGTCTGACTCTTTGCAACCTCATGTACTGTAGCCCGCCAGGCTCCTCTGTCCATTGACTTCTCCAGGCAAGAATACTGGAGTGAGTTGCCATTCCCTTCTCCAGGTCATCTTCCTGACCCCAGGGATTGGACCCAGGTCTCCTGCATTGCAGGCAGATTCTTTACCATCTGAGTTACCAAGGAAGGGATATAAAAATGCAAACTAAATCTTAGATGACAGAAAGATCGATGGTTCTTCAGGTCTGGCCGTGGGGTGGTGGGTGGGGTGAAGGTGATTTTCAGTGGTTATTCAGGTGAATATATTTATCAAAATTCATCAAACTGCATCGTTTAAATGAGTGTAATTTATTCCCTGTAAATTATACCTCAATAAGTTCATTTAAAAGGTTATTTTATAGTTTTTTGCCTACTAACTAGTAAAATATTCCTCTAGTTTATGTCTGTTAATTTGATTTTTCAGCACTGGAAGGACATAATGTTATTTGCAAAAATAGGCATTTATCTATGTACTCTTACTTTCAGAGCATTCATTAAAACATTAATAAACAGTAGTTCTAGCACTAAGAAAGAGTCCATTTAATCCTTACCTTTTCTACACTATCTCTAAGTTGTTTTCCTATTTGTTCTCTTCCTCTACCTTTCATTGTCCATGCCCCAGCTGTCTTCATGTGGTATATGCAGAGTAGACATGATGTTCTTCATGAATGGCCTGAGAAGATGGTATTATTCTCACATAGTAATGGTAACACTAACCTAAAATAAAATCTCCAAGATTCAGATGCCCAAGCAGCAAACTAATTATTTAACCCCCAGAAAGCTAATAAAATAATTCATATCATATAGCAAGCATTTATATAACATTTGCTATCTGTCAGGCATTGTTCTGTGAGCTTCATATTAAATTAAGACATTTGATCCTCCCTAGTCTCTGAAATATGTACACCATTATTATCCCAATTTTACTAATAAGGAGACTGAAGCACAGAGTGATTAAATATTTTATCCAAGGTCACACAACTAGTAAGTGTAAGAGTTGGGATTCAATTACCTTTGTTTACAAGGAACTTTGTTCTTCAAAGCATAGAACTTTTATAATAAATACAATAGTAAGTCAGTTCTGTGGCAAAGAAAATGGAACAAAACATCATTCTTTTTATTGCTACCATAAAAAAGAAGAATTTGAACAGTATGTATAACTCCAATTTTTTAAATGCATAGCACACACAAATGGATAGACTGATAAAAATCCATAGGAAGGACTTGACAAATAAAAAAGAAAATTATAACAAAGACTATCTTTTGGTGGCAAAACTATATATGATGTTTTTCCTTCTTTATGCTTTTCTGTATTTTCCAAATGTGCATTACATTTATAATTTGAAAAAAAAAGTCAGTGTGTTTCAACTCTGTGTGGCTTTTAAATATTTCCTGGCATTCTATGATATTGAAGAATCTATGCAGTTAGTCAAAAGTTTTCTTCCCACAAACTATACATCACAGTAAAGAGCAAAGAACATTCAAGTTTTACCTGGTGTAATATCTGTTTTTATATAGGCTAACTTCATATGCTATTTTATACTAATCATAATGGTTTTATCTTGTGAATATTAACTAGAATGGCTTTTGAGCAAATGCTGCAGACAACAGTATTACAATCAACTTGTTTTGCCATACATTTTGGAAGAGATGGATTAATTGAAATTTTATATGCAATAGCATGGGAGTAATTACAGGTGCTAAGCCAAATTTACTTATGATAATGGACTTAATTGGAAAAGTCTTTAATGTACAATTTTAATAAGAGCATTAAAGAAATTGGGAAATTTGAAGAACATCTAATCATTTCTGCATTATAATTGTAAATGAGTGCAGATGACCTAATCTGCTTACGTAAATGATAATTATTAATTTACCAATTGTACAAATGAGCTCAAAACATGAACTACAATAATTACAATACAAGCCAATAACTTCCTTGTCTGCCATTTGCACAAATGATTAAATTATATGAGGAATGTTTTCTCTATACTTTAAAAGCTAATGTAAATTTAAGAAGTCAGGGAAATTATTAGTATAATTAAAACTAATAGGTTATCACAAATATGGAAAACAAACAGCTGGATTTGTAAAGCTTAAAGAAAGAACATTTCATTCTACTTTAAATCCTAATATCATGCATCTTTCATTATAACTGTAATGAATAATAAATCACTGGGAAAATAATATCGCTTTCTGTAGTAGATTACCATCCATAGTACTGGTTTTAAAAAAGCATTTTGCACTTATGGCTTTCCTCAAGAATGATGTCTTCCCATTTCCATCTCACCACAAATAATTTTACATTTTGAAAATAATACTCTGTATTGTCAGATAACTAAGGGCCCTAAGTGGAAACCCAAGCTAGTTTTCAAAATGTTTTCAACTGCCAGATTGTTGTTCAGTGCCTAAGTCGTGTCCGACTCTTTGTGACCCTATGAACTCTAGCCTGCCAGGCTCCTCTGTCCACGGGATTTCCCAGGGGAGAATACTGGAATGGGTTGCCATTTCCTCCTCCAGGGGATCTTCCCAACCCAGGGATGGAACCCAGGTCTCCTGCATTGCAGGTGGCTTCTTTACCACTGAGCCACCTGGGAAGACTTTTAAATGCCAGATACCTTCTGACATTTCACCCCCCAATTTTTTTCTTCTGCACAAACTCTGAATGAAAATCCCAAGATAACAGAAAGGTATCAAATGCTAGATATCTTTTGTTACATTGTGATTTTCATTCAAAGAGTTTGTGCAGAAGAAAAAATTGGGAGGGGGGCGGGTGAAATATCAGAAAAGTACAGCGTTTAGGTCTTTTGTTGTTGAGGGGTGGAGATAAAGCACAAAATCTCTGTCAATGGAACAGCGAGCCCAGACGGGGCGCAGGAGGCCCAGGCTCTGGAGGGCCCCACCGCTCCTCTTGCGAAGTGAAGAGCCGCCAGCGACACCCCGACTGCCTTTGACCGCGCGCCCCCTGGCCCTAATTTGCTTCTTCAAATCGCCCCAGTGTGGCCACGGAGTGACCCGCCCGTCCCTGGGTGAGCGTGCACCACGAAGGGCTCCGGAGTTCGGTGGCACCGACGCAGGAGAGTCCAAGACTTTGATTGCCTTCTCCGGAGTGTGGTCTTCCAACCTGGGCACGATGCAGAGCAGGGAGGGCTTGTCCGCAGGCCAGGTCCAGTAACCACAGCCACCACCACCACCGCGCACCTTTAAGTCAGAGGAGCGCTGTAGGCCCAGATTACAGAAGCCAAGGCATGGCCTTGAGGATCGATCGGAGGGCGGCTGGGGGCGGTTCCCCCTTGTTCCCCTCAGGCGCCACCACTGCTCCCTGGCCTGCACCCTCCTTGATCAGGGCAGCAGCCCAGAGTCTTCCTTCTTACTACTGCAGAAACTCTGGGAATTCACTCTTCTTCATGCGAGGTTTTGGAATGCGGATTTTGCAGATTACCAGAAGCTTTTGGAATCCCAGATACATCACCTGACCTCTCTGTGTCTCAGTTTCCTTATTTGTAAAAAGAGGACAATTAGAGAGCCTACTTTGAGGGTGCTTTAAGATTCAGTGATGTGGACTTCCCCAGTGGTCCAGTGGTTAAGAAGCCGCCTGCCAATGCAGGGGACACTGGTTGAATCCCTGGCCAGGGAGGATCCCACATGCCACAGGGCACCTAAGCCCCATGTGTTACAACTACTGAGTCCCTGATCCAGAGCCCATCTGCTGCAACCACTGAGCCTGGGCTCCCTGGAATGTTCTAGTTTTCTTTCTGTTATTGATTTACAACATTATTCCACTGTAGTTGGAAAAGATACTGTGCATGCTTTCAATATTTTAAAAACTATTGGGACTTGTTTTGTGGTCTATCCTGGATAGTGTTCCATGTGGACTTGAGAAGAATGTTTATTCTGCTGTTATTGAGTGGAGCCTTCTATATATTTCTGATGTATCTCATTGGCTTTTAGTGTTATTCAAGTCCCATGATTTCCTATTTGTTGTTGTTCAGTCGCTAAGTTGTGTCCAAGTCTTCGAAACCCCATGAACTGTAGCACCATAGGGTTCTCTGTCCTTCACTATCTCCCAGAGTTTCCTCAAACTCATATCCATTCAGTCGATGATGCCATCCAACCATCTCATTCTCTGTCGTCCCTTTCTCCTCCTGCCCTTAATCTTTCCCAGCATCAGGGTCTTTTCCAATCAGTCAGCCCTTTGCATCAGATGGCCAAAGTATTAGAGCTTCAGCATCAGTCCTTCCAATGAATATTCAGGGTTGATTTCCTTTAGGATTGACTGGTTTGATCTCCTTGCTGTCCAATGGACTCTCAAGAGTCTTCTCCAGCACCACAATTCAAAAGCATCAATTCTTCAGTGCTCATCCTTCTTTATGATTCAACTCTCACATCCGTGCAGGACTACTGAAAAAAACCACAGCTTTGTACATGGACTTTGGTTGGCAAATTGATGTCTCTACTTTTTAATATGCTGTCTAGGTTTGTCATAGCTTTCCTTCTAAGGAGCAAACATCTTTTAATTTCATGGCTGCAGTCACCATCCACAATGATTTTGGTACCCGTAATATAAAAGTCTGTCACTGTTTCCACTTTTCCCCCTTCTATTTGCCATGAAGTGATGGGGCTAGATGCCATGATCTTAGTTTTTTGAATGTTGAGCTTTCAGAGTGAAAAGTCAACTTTTTCACTCTCCTCTTTCACCCTCATCAAGATTTCCTATACAACATTTTATTTACCCATTCTACTATAGCTGTGCAATTGAATTGGTTATAATTTCTTTGGTTATAAACAAAACTATAGAAAAATATCTCCTGATACACAGATTTCTCATAACATATACCTAGGAGTAGAATTGCTATGTGTAAATTTTGCACATGCTCACTGTGCAAAGTGCCTATTTCCACTGGCCACTTCATTGGCCAGTGCCTATTTCCCAAAATGTACCAGTTTGCACTCCCATCCCAGCATATAAGAGTTCAGTACTCCACAAACTGACTAGTTTGTATGGTCAGACTTGTCAGTTTTATCATTCTGGTAGGTGGGTTATGGCATCTTATTGTGGATCTAGTTTTTATTTTTCTGACTACAGTAAATTAAATTTGTCACTTTGTCCTTCTTATCTTTTAGTTTCTCTCATATCCAGTTCTTTTCATTTTGCCATGTTCCTCCCCCTCCCATATGATTCAGAGAGTCAATACAGTGGTTAAAAGTGAATGTTTGGAATCAGAGTTGGGTTTTCTTCTCTTGCACTATCACTTTCTAACTGTGTGATGTCTGGCAAGTAACTTAACAGAACTTGACCTAAACACTTAATAATTTCTCACTATTATTTTATGCTAACTTTAAAATCAGAAAAATTAACATTAAAATTCCAACTTTGTTTCCAACAGTTCATTTAACAAACTTTAAAAAAAATTTATTTTGCAGTAATTGTAGTTGCAAAAAATGTACAGGGAGGTGCTATACACCTTTAACCCAGATTTCTTTCCCAGGGACTTTAACTTACATAATTATAGAACAATATCAAAACCGGAAGTGTGACATTGTACAATATATATATATAGTTGCCACTGCAGTCAAAGTATACAATTATTCTCTTACCACAAGGGTGTCCTTCATACCTTTATAACCACACACACAGCACTCCTCCTACCATTCCTACCCTCTGGCAAGCACTATAATCTGTTCCCTATCTCTATAATTTTGTTCTTTCAAGAATGTTATGTGTTATATACAGTATGCACCCTTTTTAGACTGGCTTTTTTCACTCAGCATAATTCCCTGGAAATATACCCAAGTTGTTGTTTGTATCAGTTCAGTTCAGTTGCTCAGTCGTGTCCAACTCTTTGTGACCCCATAGACTGCAGCACGCCAGGCTTCCCTGTCCATCAACTCCCAGAGCCTGCTCAAACTCATGTCCGTTGAGTCGGTGATGCCATCCAACCATCTCATCCTCTGTTGTCCCCTTCTCCTCAATCTTGCTCAGCATCAGGGTCTTTTCCAGTGAGTCAGTTCTTTGCATCAGGTGGCCAAAGTATTGGAGCTTCAGATTCAGCATCAGTCCTTCCAATGAATATTCAGGACTGATTTCTTTTAGGATTGATTGGTTTGATCTCCTTGCAGTCCAAGGGACTCTCAAGAAATATTGTTCATTGCTTTTTATTGCTGAGTAGTAGTTCATCTTATGAATGTACCACAATGGGTTTAACTATGCACCCACTGAATATCTTGGCTACCTCCAATTTGGGCTATTATGAATAAGCTGCTATGAACTTCTGCATAGAGGATTCTTTTCTGTCAGCTTAAGTTTTCATTAGGTGAAATTGACCACATTCAGGGTGGTATGGCCATAGATGATAAGTTTTCATTAGGAATAAACACCTGATAGTACAATATCTGGATAATGTGGTGAGCTTATTTTTAGTTTTGACCAGAACTGACAAACTTTTATCCAGAGAGGCTGTACCCTTTGACCAACATCTTTCCACCACCACCCCCCTCCACCAACCCAGTCCCTGGCAACCACCATTCTCCTCTGTTTCTATGAGTTTGGCTTTTTTAGATTCCACATATAAGTGATATCATTCAGTATTTGTCTTTATCTGATTTACTTCATTTTGCATAATGCCCACAAGATCCTTTAATGTTGTCACATATATATGAGTGTGTGTGCACGCGTGTGTGTATGTGTGAGTTCAGTTCAGTTCAGTCTCTCAGTCATGTCCGACTCTCTGCAACCCGATGGACTGCAGCATGCCAAGCCTCCCTGTCCATCACCAACTCCCGGAGTTTACTCAAACTCATGCTCATTGAGTCAGTGATGTCATCCAACCATTTCATCCTCTGTCGTCCCCTTCTCCTCCTGCCTTCAATCTTTCTCAGCATCAGGGTCTTTTCAAATGAGTCAGCTCTTCGCCATCAGGTGGCCAAAGTATTGGAGTTCCAGCTTCAGCATCAGTCCTTCCAATGAATATTCAGGACTGACTTCCTTTAGGATGGACTGCTTTGATCTCCTTGCAGTCCAAGGGACTCTCAAGAGTCTTATCCAACAACCATAGTTCAAAAGCATCAATTCCTCAGCACTCAGCTTTCTCTATAGTCCAACTCTCACATTCATACATGACTACTGGAAAAACCATAGCTTTGACTAGATGGAACTTGTTGGCAAATTAATGTCTCTGCTTTTTAATATGCTGTCTAGGTGGGTCATAACTTTCCTTCCAAGGAGTAAGTGTCTTTTAATTTCATGACTGCAATCACCATCTGCAATGATTTTGGAGCCCAAGAAAATAAAGTCTGCCACTGTTTCCACTGTTTCCCCATCTATTTGCCATGAAGTGATGGGGCCAGATGCCATGATCTTTGTTTTCTGAACGTTGAGTTTTAGGCCAACTTTTTCATGCTCCTCTTTCACTTTCATCAAGAAGCTCTTCAGTTCCTCTTCACTTTCTGCCATAAGTGTGGTGTCATCTGCATATCTGAGGTTATTGGTATTTCTCCCGGCAATCTTGATTCCAGCTTATGCTTCATCCAGCCCAGCATTTCTCATGATGTACTCTGCATAGAAGTTAAATAAGCAGAGTGACAATATACAGCCTTGACGTACTCCTTTTCCTATTTGGAACCAGTCTGTTGGTCCATGTCCAGATCTAACTGTTGCTTCCTGATCTACGAGCAGATTTCTCAAGAGGCAGGTCAGGTGGTCTGGTATTCCCATCTCTTTCAGAATTTTCCACAGTTTATTGTGATCCACACAGTCGAAGGCTTTGGCATAGTCAGTAAAGCAAAAATAGATGTTTTTCTGGAACTCTCTTGCTTTTTTGATGATCCAGCGGATGTTGGCAATTTGATCTCTGGTTCCTCTGCCTTTTCTAAAACCAGCTTGAACATCTGGAAGTTCTCAGTTCACGTATTGCTGAAGCCTGGCTTGGAGAATATTGAGCATTACTTTACTAGCATGTGAGGTGAGTGCAATTGTGCGGTAGTTTGAGCATTTTGGGGATTGCCTTTCTTAGGGATTGGAATGAAAACTGACCTTTTCCAGCCCTGTGGCCATTGCTGAGTTTTCCAAATTTGCTGGCATATTGAGTGCAGCACTTTCACAGCATCATCTTTCAGGATTTGAAATAGCTCAACTGGAATTCCATCACCTGCACTACCTTTGTTCATAATGATGCTTCCTAAGGCCCACTTGACTTCACATTCCAGGATGTCTGGCTCTAGGTGAGTGATCATACCATCGTGATTATCTGGATCATGAAGATCTTTTTTGTACAGTTCTTCTGTGTATTCTTGCCACCTCTTCTTAATATCGTCTGCTTCTGTTAGGTCCATACCATTTCTGTCCTTTATTGAGCCCATCTTTGCATGAAATGTTCCCTTGGTATCTCTAGTTTTCTTGAAGAGATCTCTAGTCTTTCCCATTCTGTTGTCCCACCTCCCAGAGTAATGGAAATAAAAGCAAAAATAAACAAATGGGACCCAATTAAATTTAAAAGCTTTTGCACAATGAAGGAAACTATAAGCAAGGTAAAAAGACAGCCTTCAGAATGGGAGAAAATAATAGCAAATGAAGCAACTGACAAAGAATTAATCTCAAAAATATACAAGCAGCTCCTACAGCTCAATTCCAGAAAAATAAGCGACCCAATGGGCCAAAGAACTAAACAGATATTTCTCCAAAGAAGACATACAGATGGCTAACAAACAAATGAAAAGATGCTCAACATCACTCATTATCAGAGAAATGCAAATCAAAACCACAATGAGGTACCATCTCACACCGGTCAGAATGGCTGCTATCAAAAAGCCTACAAAAAATAAATGCTGGAGAGGGTGTGGAGAAAAGGGAACCCTCTTACACTGTTGGTGGGAATGCAAACTAGTACAGCCACTATGGAGAACAGTGTGGAGATTCCTTAAAAAACTGGAAATAAAACTGCCATATGACCCAGAAATCCCACTGCTGGGCATACACACCAAGGAAACCAGATCTGAAGAGACACGTGTACCCCAATGTTCATCTCAGCACTGTTTAAAATAGCTAGGACATGGAAGCAACCTAGATGTTCATCAGCAGATGAATGGATAAGAAAACTGTGGTACATATATAGAATGGAATATTACTCAGCTATTAAAGAGAATGCACTTGAATCAGTTCTAATGAGGTGGATGAAAGTGGAGCCTATTGTACAGAGTGAATTAAGTCAGAAAGAAAACACCAATACAGTGTATTAATGCATATATATGGAATTTAGAGAGATAGTAACGATAACCCTGTATGTGAGACAGCAAAAGAGACACAGATATAAAGAACAGACTTTTGGACTCTGTGGGAGAAGGTGAGGGTGTGATGATTTGAGAAAATAACATTGAAATATGTATGTGAAACATATGTGAAATAGATGACCAGTCCAAGTTCGAAGCATAAAACAGGGCACTCAAAGCCGGTGCACTGGGACAACCCTGAGGGATGGGATGGGGAGGGAGATGCGAAGGGGGTTCAGGTCGGGGGGGCACATGTACACCCATGGCTGATTCACATCAGTGTACGACAAAAACCACTACTTTACAATATTGTAAAGTAATTAGATTCCAATTAAAATAAATAAATAAATTTTTTTAAAAAGAAAGAAATAGAGTAAATCTTTCCGGCTAAGCTGGGAAATGGCTCAACTCATTCTAATTTAAGACTGTAGAACATAAGTGATTAGAGACAGAGAAACTTGAGATTGTCCCCTCCCCGATCACTCTCACAGTGAAGCTTTATATTATATTTATACTCTGTATAGAATCTCCAGTACTGGAAGTCACCTTAAAAATCCCAGGATATACAAAGAAAAGATATAGGAAGCACTATAAAGATAATGAGAAGTGTAATATCATGGGCATTTATTAAGCTCTCTTGTGCAAGGCAGGGTCAGTAAGAAAAGATATTCAGAACTTTCCTTTCTCAATCTTCACACAAGTAGTTGTTATTTTGGTAGGAATTGAACACTGTACTGAACAGGCTGCATTTGTCTGTTGTTACATTTTTTCCCCCAATTTATTTTCAGGTGTGTACCGATTACTGCTTTTTTCTTTTTTTGGTCTGGTAATTTTTTATTATAGTTTTCAATGTTACCTATAAAGTACAATTCTTCAGAGAGTTTTCATCTATTGACTAAACTCCTCGGCAGTCTTTTTTTAAAAATTTATTTATTTTTTAATTGAAGGATAATTGCTTTACAGAATTTTGTTGTTTTCCGTCAAACCTCAACTAAACTCAGGAAGAAAGTGAGGGGAAAAATTTTGCATGCTTTTAGCAAATCCCAGGTGTGTGTTCAGTGCTCCTGATGGGCATTAACAGGCATGCTGAGTGAGCAGAGTATTTCAATCAAAATACACAGTGAGCACTCAGAGTATAACAAGAAAAGAGGAAAAAAAGCATAATGTGAAGAGAAATCCTTTTATTCCAAGGGTACTGTCAACTCAGACAGCAGCTTAGACACCCGAGTTCCCGCGATGCTCTTCCCATCATAACCACAAACAGCTTTTTTGGACCTCTTTTGGCTGTTGTCTTTTTCCAGCCAGGAAGCTTTTCTTCTGTTTTATGCTACCACCACCTGCTGTCCTGTTCCTACCACACAGAACTCTTCTCCCCTTCTCCAGACAAGAACTAATCTGACTGCAAAGCCCACGATAGACACGTCTTTCACTGAGTTTAAGCAATGACACAACTTTTTAAGGCTTCATCTTAAAAGCACAGACTCTGACAAATAGAAGTGTCTTGTTTTAAATGCCGGTAAATAAAGTACTTTTCCTTTCAGCATGTGAGATGAAGGGGTGAATACATGATTTTCACCATGGCAAGAGGAAACAATGCCATGGGTGAACCCTGGATTTATTTCTATTTAACATATAGTGTTTAGTATGTCAGGCACTGTTTTAAGTGCAGAAGAAGTCTTGCAATCCTTATAATAACCTACCTATGAGGTAGGTTCTATTATTGCTCCCATTTTAAAGATGAGAGAATCAAAGCACAAAGAAGTCAAATACCATACTCAAGGTCACTGTAGTTGATTATATTAGTGTTTAAAACATTAGGCACTCCTCCTTGTTGGCATCAATCTGAACTGTATTACTTGTGGTGCCTTCCTTTCTCCATTTACATTCAGATTGGCCATGTAACTTGCATTGTCCTGTGACATATGAACAAAAGTAAAATGTTCTGAACAAAAGCCTTAAAGTCAGCTCAGAGCTCACCGTGTTCATTTTCCTCTTTATCCATAAGCCCAACAGTGTTTGAGAGAAGGGACATTCTTTCGTATGGGATTCGAGAATGATGACAGATGGAACAGAATGAGCTGACCCACACAGTACACATAACATGACCAAGAACTAAACCTTTGTGATTGTAAACCACCCAAACCCTTGGGTTATTTGTTCATATGTTTGTCATCTTTGCATGTGTGCATGTATGTGTGCTAAATCTCTTCAGTTGTGTCCGACTCTTTGCAACCCTATGGACTCTAGCCCACCAGGCTCCTCTGTCCATGAGATTCTCCAGGCAAAAATACTGAAGTGGGTTATCATGCCCTCCTCCAGGGGATCCTCCCAACCCAGGAATCAAACCCATGTTTGAGAGAAGGGACATTCTTTCATATGGGATTCGAGACTGAAGACAGGTGGAACAGAAATGGAGCTGACCCACAGAGTACACATAACATGACCAAGAGCTAAACTCTCTCGTGTCTCCTGACTGGCAGGTGGGTTCTTTACCACGAGTGCCATGCTCATCTTTAGCAGTGTAACATACAGCCACCAGATCTCATTGGCATTTAGTGATAAACATTTATTTCTTGCTTTCAAGTTGGCAGGTCAATGGGGCCGCCTGCTCCATGTGTCTCATTGAAGGGCCCAAGATGGAGGACCACCAACTATTAGTGGCTTGCTCTTCTCACACAGTGGCAGAATCACAAGAGAGCAAGTCCAACTGCTCGAGCATATTTGTTTATTTTAATTGGAAGCTAACTACTTTACAATATTGTAGTGGTTTTGCCATACATTGACATGAATCAGCCATGGGTGTACATGTGTCCCCCATCCTGACCCTCCCTCCCCATCCCATCCCTCAGGGTCATCCCACTGCAGCAGTCCTGAGCACCCTGTCTCATGCATGGAAACTGGACTGGTGATCTATTTCACATATGGTAATATACATGTTGCAATGCTATTCTCTCAAATCATCCCACCCTCACCTTCTCCCACAGAGTCCAAAAGACTGTTCTATACATCTGTGTCTCTTTTGCTGTCTCACATACAGGGTTATCATTACTATCTTTCTAAATTCCATATATATGCATTAATACACTGTATTGGTGTTTTTCTTTCTGACTTACTTCACTCTGTATAATAGGCTCCAGTTTCATCCACCTCATTAGAACTGATTCAAATGCATTCTTTTTAATAGCTGAGTAATATTCCATTCTGTATATGTACCACAGCTTTCTTATCCATTTGTCTGCCAATGGACATCTAGGTTGTCGAGCATATTTTAAATTGTTGAAGTGGCATCATGTCCTCTAACATCTTATTGGATAAAGCAAGTCACATGACCAAGACCAAAATCAAGAGGTGGGGGGAATATAATCTGTTCTCCATAATGAAATGACAAGGGTATGAGTGTATACCACTACTGATGCAATGAAGAAGTGGAACCAATTATTAAGTCTAACATGGTTACTAATTCATAATTTAGCTAAGGTGAATGAGAGTGTCCAAAGCTGAAATTCACATCCAGGCAGTCTGGCTTTATATGTTTATTTAAAAATTTTGATATATCATTCACATTGCATACAATTCACCCTTTCAAAGTGTACAATTCGTGCTTTTTGGTGTATTCACAATGTTATGCACCCATCACCACTATTTATTTCCAGAACATTTTAATCACTCCCAAAGAAACAGCATACCTTTAGCAATCACTTTCCATTGCTTCCTACTTCCAGCCCCTTGAAAACACTAATACTTGTTCTGCCTCTATGGATTTGCCTTTTCTAGAGAGTTCATATAAATAAAATCATACAATATGTGGTTTTTTGTGTCTACCTTCTTTTACTTAGCAGGTTGTTTTTAATGTACTTCCTTCCATGCTGAAGAATGTATCACTACTTCATTCCTTTTTATGGCTGATTACTATTTCATTTTATGTATTGATCACATTTTGTTTATCTGATCACCAGTAGATGGGTTTTTTGGTTGTTTCCATTTCTGTTCTTTTCAGAATATAACTAAGAAAAAATTGCTAGGTCATATGGTAGGATATCTAATGTGTTATCATACAAATATTCATAATATTTCCTTATAATTTTTTTTATTTTGTGAAGTCAATAGTAATGTATCCTGTTTTATTCCAGATTTTAGGAATTTGAGCCTTCTCACTTTTTTCTTGGCCAATATGGCTAAAGATTTGTCAATTTTGTTGATCTTTTCGAAGAATCAGTTTTGTTGTTTTTCTCTATTGTTTTTCTGTTTTCTATTTTATTTACTCTAATCCCTATTATTGCCTTCCTTCTGCTTACTTTGATTTTAGTGTGATCTTCTTTTTTACAGTTTCTTAAGGTGGAAGTTTAAGCTAGTGATTTTGAGGTGTTTTTTTTTTTAAATATATGTATTGTTGTCCAGTCGTCCAGTCATGTCTGACTCTTTGTGACCCCATGAAAAGCAGCATGCCAGCACTCCCTGTCCTTCACCATCTTCCAAAGTTTACCCACGTTCATTTCCATTGCATTGGTGATGCCATCCAGCCATCTCATCCTCTGATGCCCTGTTCTCCTTCTGCCCTCAGTCTTTCCCAGCATCATGAACTTTTCCAATGGGTTTGCACCAGATGACCAAAATATTGGTAATATAGGCATTACTGCTATAAATTTCCTTCTTAGCACTGTTATCACTTAGCACTTAGCACTTATCACTGCATCCCATAAATTTTGATATATTGTGCTTCGTTTTCACTCATCTCAAAGTATTTTCTAATCTTCCTTGCAATTTTTTCTTTGACCTGTTGGTTATTTAGAACTGTGTTCTTTAATTTCTACATATTTGTTATTGATTTTTAATTTTATTCTGTTTTAGTCAGAGTACATTTTACTATTTTAATTCTTTTAAGTTTGTGGTTTTATGGCCTAACCTCTGGTTTATCCTAAAAAACCTTCCGTGTGCACTTGAGAAGGATTTGTGTTCTGCCACTGTTGCATGAAATACTCTGTAGATATGTGTTTATTCTCGTTTGTGTATAGTGCCGCTCAAGTCTTATCTTTCCATTTTGATCTCCTGTCTGGTAGTTCTGTTCATTATTGAATATGGGTATTGAAGTCTCCAAGTATTATTATTGAATTGTATTTTTGTTGGTTAACACTTTTTCTCCTATCTGATTTTAAAAGACAGCTGTACAAAGTAATAAATTGTAAGTGTAAATTGATGGACACACAATAGATAAACTTTTAATTTGTATGACTGTAACATCACAAAAAAAGGAAGGAGGAAAGGAGGTATGAGGATCAAAGTTTTATTTAATGTAATATTGAAATGTAATTGGTATTAATCTAAACTAGATTGTTATGGTAAAATGTTAATTGCAATTCCTAGGGAAATCACTAAGAAAATAACTCAAAAATTACCATAAGGTAAATGACACAGGTGTTAAAATAGTAGATGAGAAAATATTCAACATAAAAGAAAGCACTAATGGGGGAATAAATAAACAAAATAAAATGAAAACATATAGACAACAAATATCAAAATGGAAAATGAATGTTATCACCAATTACCCTAAATGTAAATCAATTAAACACTCCAAAGAAAAGATTTGCAGATTTGGTACAAAATACATGATATAATTATATGTTGTTTATAAGAGACATACTTTAGACTTAAAGACACAAGTCGACTGAAAGTAAAAGAATAGAAAAGACACACCATGAAAGCATTAACCAGAAAAGAACTGGAATGGCTACTATCAATAATATGAAACAAAATAGACTTTAAGTTAAAAAATTGTTACGAGAGACAAAAAGGATATTTTATAATGCTATAAGTGTTAATCTTTCCCAAAAAACACCTATAAACATATATATACTTAACAAGAGAGATCCAAAAGACATGAGACAATTTTATGTTTCTAATAGACTATTTTCAAAGCAGTTTTAGGTTCACAGCAAAATTAAGCAGAAGAGACAAAGTTTCCATATACCACCTGTACAACCTCTCCCACTATTAACACCAACAAACTTCTATTAACACATCATTATCATCCAAAGTTCATAGTTTATGTCAGGGCTCACTCTTGTATATTCTACAAATATGTAATGATATGTATCCACCATAGTAATATTGTACAGAATATTTTCACTGCCATAAAAAATCTGTGCTTTACCCATTTATCCCTCCCTCCATCCCACCTAACCACTGACAACCATTGATATTTTTGCTGTCTTCATAGTTTTGGCTTTTTAAGATGTCAGATAGTTGAAATCATCAGCATGTAGACTTTCCAGGTTGGTTTTCTTAACTTAGTAATATGCATTTAAAGTTGTTCCATGTCCTTTCATGCCTTGATAGCTCATTTCTTTTTAGCACTGAATAATATTGCATTGCACAGTTTAATTGTTTACTTACTGAAGGATTCCTTCATTACTTCCAAGTTTTAGCAGTGATGAATAAAACTGCTATAAACATCCATGTGCAGGGTATTGGTGTGGACCTAAGTTTTCAACTCCTTTGGGTAAATACCAAGAAGGTGATTGCTATATCATATTGTGAAAGAATATTAAGTTAAAAAAAAAAAGAATATTAAGTTTTATAAGAATCAACCAAACTGTCTTCCAAAATTGTTGTCCCATTTTACATTCTCGCCAGCAATGAATGAATGTTCCTGTTGTTCTGCCTCCTTTGCAGCATGTGGTGTTGCAAAATTCTGGATTTTGGCCACTCTACTAAGTATATAATGGTATCTCGTTTTAATTTGCATTTCCCTAATGACCTAATTCTCTAATGTTGAACTTATTTCCAGATGCTTATTTGCCATCTGTTAGTGTGATGTCTATTCAGATCTTTTACCCATGTTTTCAATTGAATTGTTCACTTTCTTGTTGTTGAATTTTTAGTGTAGCTCTGTTCAGTTTTTCTTTACTCTTCTCTTTTTGTTCCTCAGACTGAACAATTTCAATTGACTTATGTTCCCTGGTTCTTCTGCTTAATCAAATTTGCTGATTACTTCCTCTAGTGACTTTTTCATTACGCTTATTCTGCTTTTCACCTCTAGAATTTGCATTCGATTTGCTTTTCATCG
Source organism: Muntiacus reevesi (assembly GCF_963930625.1). Taxonomy (NCBI): domain Eukaryota; kingdom Metazoa; phylum Chordata; class Mammalia; order Artiodactyla; family Cervidae; genus Muntiacus; species Muntiacus reevesi. The sequence goes on along the minus strand of NC_089271.1, from coordinate 114,821,595 downwards.
ATTACGTCCCTTTATTGATATTTAGGGAGACATTTTTCTCATACCTTATTTAGTCCTTTAGACATGGTTGCTTCTAGTTCTTAAATATATATAAAATGGCTGATGTTTAGTCATTGTCAAGTAAACACCATATCTGAACTTTCTCAAACACAGTTTCTCTTCGTTATATTTTTTCCTGTGTATGGACCATAATTCCTTGGTTTTTTTTTTTTTTTTTGCATGCCTCATAATTTTTTGTTGCAAAATAAGCATTTTAAACAATGTAATGTGGCAACTCTGGAAATCAGATTCTTTCCCTTCCCAGAGTTTGTTGTTGTAACATGTTTATTTAGTGACTTTTCTGAACGAATTCTCTGAAGTCCATGTTCTTTTTTGTGTGTGGTCACTGAAGTATCTGCATCCCTAGAGAGGAGTCTTATTAAAATGCTCCTTCCCTAACCTCAAGTTCTACCACACAGTTCACACGGTTTACCCCATACAATTCAACCACACTGATCCGTGCTTAAGGGGGGAAGATTAGTAATGCATACTGGTTAAGAAAAAAGGCTTGAAATCCAGGCTGCCTGGGTTTAAAGTCTTGTTCTGGCACTTGCTAGCTGGTATCTGCTTCAATAATGATTAATAATGATACAGTGAAAGTTAGGTTAGTACAAGTGACATAGTCAAAAACAGTAGCTATTATTTTTAAGATTTGTTCACATCATTGTATTCCCTCAACAGATGCTTTGTACTTGATGTACTGCCTGCACTTTACTTTCCCTAGGACTTCTTGTGGCTGACCTCTTGTCATTTGAGTCTTTGCTCAAATGTTACCTCCTTAGAGAAACTCTCCTCACTACTCAATGCATGAAACTTTCTTCCATCATTCTATATTATATTACTCTGTTTTATTTTCTTCAGAGCATGTGTCACTCTGCAATTATTCTATTTATTTATTACTTCTTTATTATGTGCCTGTTCACTGCACACACCCCCCTCAAATACAAGCTATAGGAGAACAGAGACCATGTCTACTTTTGGTTACTTGTCAGTGGATTCTCAGAGCCTGAGAAGTTCTTGATGCATCATGGTGACTCAATACATATTTGATGCATGCCTTTCCTTTGTACAACCTTTATAGACAAAAATAATAAAAGTTATAAAAAGGAAGTTGAAGACCTGAATCAACAGAGCAACATACCGTATTCATGGATAAGAAGACATGGTATCATAAAGATAAGAATTCCTTCTCCCAAATAATCTAGAATTTAAATAGATTCCAAACATGGGTTTTTCATAGCACTCAATAAGCTAATCTACAGTCCATATGTAAGAATAACTGATCAAAAATAGTCAAGATAATTTTGAAAAAGAATGAGGAGAAAGTTGGAGAAGGATAGAACTGCAAGGAGAAATAGAGGAACCTATAATGATGGTTAGAGATTTCAATAACCTTCCCTCAATAACTGATATAAAAAGTAAAGAGAAAAACAGCAAAGATACAGTAGTTTAGAAAAACACTATGAACTGCTGCTGCTGCTGCTAAGTCGCTTCAGTCGTGTCTGACTCTGTGTGACCCCATAGACGGCAGCCCACCAGGCTCCTCCGTACATGGGATTTTCCAGGCAAGAGTACTGGAGTGGGGTGCCATCGCCTTCTCCACACTATGAACTACCTTGACCTAAATGACATTATTATACTCTACCCAAGAACAGCAGAGTGCACATTCTTTTCATGTGACATGGAACATTTACCAACATATATCACATTCTAGGCCATAAAACAAGTGTCAGTAATTTTTTTTATTAAATGCAAGATTCTTTAAATTCTATAGTACTTTACAGTTTTCAAAAGTTTTCAAAAGTTGAACACATGTCTCATATAATCCCATAATAACATTTAATTGCTTTTCTGTTTTTTAATTTTTTAAAAAAATGTTGAAAGGTTACTTTCCATCTACAGTTATTACAAAATGTTGCCTATATTCCTTGTGTTGTGCAATATATCTTTGAACCTATCTTACACCCAATAGTTTGTACCTCCTTCTCCTCCGCCCCTATATTGCCCCTCTCCCATTCCCACTCCCCACTGGTAACCACTAGTTTGTTCTCCATATCGGTGAGTTTGCTTCTTTTTTGTTTTATTCACTAGTTTGTTGCACTTTTTAGATTCCATATGTGAGCGATATCATAAAATATTTGTCTTTCTCCATCTGACTTATCTCACTTAGCATAATGCCCATAAGACCCATCCATGTTGCTGCAAATGGCAAAACTTCATTCTTTTTCTGGCTGAATAGTATTCCATTGTATATATGTACCACATCTTCTTTATCCATTCATCTGTTGATGGACACTTATGTTGCTTCCACACCTTGGCAATTATAAATAATGCTGCTATGAACAATAGGGTGCATATATCTTTTCAAATTAGTGTTTTTTGTTTTTTTATTATATATACCCAGGAGAGAAATTGCTGGGTCATATGGTCATTCTATTTTTAGTTTTTTGAGAAACTATCATACTGTTTTCCACAGTGGCTGCTCCGATTTACATTCCCACCAATAGTGTAAGAAGGTTCCCTTTTCTCCACATCCTCAGCAACATTTGTTATTTGTGTTCTTTATGATGATAGCCATTCTGACCAGTATGAAGTGATATCTCATTGTGGTTTTGATTGGCAGTCTGTTCTCTACTTAGTGGAATTAAAATGAAAACTATGTCACAGAAAGTTAACTGGAAAATTCCCAAATATTTGGAAACTAAAACAAAGCCAAACCCTCACACTTCTGGATATCCCATGGGTCACAGAAAATAATCCAAAGAAATATTAAAATTTTTTACACTGAATAAAAATGAAAATGCAATAAAACAGAATTTATGGGATGTCACTTAAAGCAATACTTGCAGTGAAATGTATGGAATGAAGCATCTACATTAGAAAAGGAAGACAATGAATGACCTCAATTTGCACCTTAAGAAGATTAAAAAATAAAAGAAATGCAAAGAAAACCCAAAGTAGAAGAAAGCAGAAGTCAATGAAATGGGAAGTAGAAAAACAATAGAGAAAATCAATAAAACCAAAAACTGGTTCATTGATAAGTTCAATAAAAACTGATAAATTGATTTATACATAGACTGATCAGGAAGAAGGAAAACACCCCACAAATTACCAATGTTAAGAGTGAGAGAGGGGACATCATACAAGTGGTATCCTGGAACCCAAGGTGGAAGTGTCAAGGTAAGAGGAAGCAATCAATGTGCCAAATGCTGCTGCTAGGTCAAGAAATAATGAGGATGCAAAACTGCTCATGGTTGAATTCCCTTGTGACCTTAGTAAAAGCAATTTTGGCAGAGTAGTAGGGACAACAGTCAATGAATCAGGCTCAAAACATAGTGAAAGAAGAATTAAAATTCATAAGTATAGACAACTCTTTTGAGGAATTTTGCTGCAGAAGGGAGCAGAGAAGTGGGGCAATACATAGAAGAGGAAGTAGGGTCAGGAAAGAGTATCTTTTTTTAAGATAGGAGAAATAACAACATGATTATATGGTAACAGGAACGATCCATTAGAGAGAGAAATTTTAATGATGCAGAAGGAAGAGGGAAGAATTGTTAAGCTTGTGTCTTTGAGTATGCAAGAGGAGTAGAACTATTGTATACTAGAGGGTGTCTCCTCCTTAGCCAGTAGCACAATGGCTCATCCATAGTATCTGGAGAGAAGGACAAGTTCAGGGGTACAGACGCTCCAGGTAGATATGTACACGTGGTGCTGGCAACTTGTGGATGATCTTTGCTGATCTCTTCTATTTTCTCAAGGAAACAGGAAACAAGATCATTGGCTGAGAATGAGGATGGGAGAGGAGGTACTAGTGACTTGAGAGGTACTAGAGGAGGTACTAGAGAAATGAAAGCGTCTAAAACCCTTTTCAATTCTGACATTCTGTGATCTTGAAGCACAAGATAAAATACAGAAGAGCCTCCACTTTTTGCCCCCTTGTAGGGAGCAACAAGTTCTTTCTGTACAAGAACCATGGTAAAATATGTGATATCAAAAAAATTAGAAATAACCTAAATATCCATTAGATGTTTGAAAGGTTAACTAAATTATGACCTGCCCACATTATGGAATAGTAAGCAGCAGATTAATAGAATAAAGTAGTTCTATACTAGTTGACACAGAAAGATCCCCAAGGTTTGTAAAGAGATGGAGTAGACGTTCTTTTGCTTCTCATTGCTAGTCTCTTCCTTCCTTAAAATGTCCTCAGCTTTGAATCTTATAATCAGACTAAACCCCTCATCACCTCTATTGTTGCTGTTGTTCACAGATCTCCATGTTTTGCTGACATAAAGTGAACATACTTCTATAGTTAAATGCAAACACTATCAAGCAGGTATTCGATCATTTGTTTCCTTTGCAACCAAAAAAAGCTCCAGAGCAGTGAAAAGAGGCAAGCCAAAAAAGAAGTCATATTCTGTGGTAATTGTTGCTGATATGCAAAGTTGCACCTCTCAATCCTTATTTTTTACTTTAGTACAGTACCTTATTACTGCCTTTAGTAAAGTACCTTATTACTTTAATACAGTATCTTCATAAAACAGAGTTAAGGCAGGAATCCAAGAGAGCAGGTAATGGAAATCATAAAGGAAGCACTCTTTTTACAGGAAAGTTCTCCATTATGGGGTATTAACAGATATTCTAATGTCTTATTGGATAAATTTACCTAAAGCAGTAAAATGTTATTTGAGAAAAGCACTGATCATGTGAAGCTAATGTTGTTTTTATTATTTTATTTACTTTTATCCCAATATTCCTAGGTCAATTATAGGAATATAATTGCTTCTGTCCTTCCTACAATTTAAAAGCATAAAGACAATAAGTAACTTTGAGGATCGAAAATTATTTGCAAGCACTGAAAAACTATGAAAATGTGATGATGTGAACAATGACGAAAAAGGAAGAAAAAAGTGGAGGTGAAGGAAGAGGAAGCAGGGAAAGAGGACAAAGAGGATGAAGAAGCAATGATAAGCACCATCTCTGCCTTAGAGAGAGGGTTTCCCTGGTGGCTCAGTGGTAAACAATCTGCCTGCAATGCAGGAGACACAAGAGATGTGAGTTTGATCCCTGGGTGAGGAAGATCCCCTGGAGAAGGAAATGGTAATCCACTGCAATATTCTTGCCTGGGAAGTCCCATGGAGAGAGGAGACTGGCTGGGCTACAGTCCATGGGGTCTCATGAGTCAGGCACAACTCAGTCCACTATTGCCTTAGAGAAAGACATCAACTGCAGAATCAGGGTAGTGATATTGCCAAGTGGACTTCTGGAGTAGATTTGCTTGCTTTCTTTTATAAGCTTATAAAAGCTTACCTCTAGCTTGTAAATTCCTTAAGGGCACAGGCCATGTCTTATAGATCTTTGTATCTCACATAGCATCTAGACAATTACTAGCCATGGTGGAGGTTCTCAATAAATATCTGTGGAAGGAATGACTGCAGAAGCCAAGAGATATTAAGTATTTTTAAAAGAAGTAAAATAAGTAGTTTAATAAAATTTAAAATGCATTTTCCAAATATTATTTAGGCTAATTGTAAATCCATGCATTTCAAAGTAAATCTACTCTATATTTTGCCAAATAATTTTTATTTTATTTCTGTATTAGTTTTTAATTATTTCAATATGCAATGAAATCTTTACCACTCATGAAAACATTTTAAAAATATGTTTTCCTAACTTTTCATTTTGGAAGTTTTAAAACTACAAAAATTTTAAAGAATATGGCCTTCACCTAAATTCACCAGTTGTTAATACTTTGCCAAATTTATTTTATAGAGCTATTAAAGAGAAAAAAAATGGCTCTTTTTGGAACCACTTCAATAATACAAAGAATGTTGAAGCTTTTTTGTACAAAGTAGAAGGGTATTTCATCAACTCTGATGATGAAGTAAAACCTCAAACATTTCTAAGACTTTCAGACCTTGATGAAAGAGACACCAGACCTATTTTATTTCACAATTTTAAATCAAACTGAGACATGTATAATTAAAACAGTTCTTTTTTGATATTCACAAAAAGCATGGATATATTTTTAAATTAAAATGTGGGTTTTTGGTCACAAATAATTCTGAATTTTGAATAATTTTAACTAATAGGTGTAACATATATATTCATCTTTTAATTGGTGATATATATTTACTTTGATTTTTAGAAGATAAATATAAGATTTAGCACAGAACCTGGCACAAAAGCATTCAGTGTTCTCTTTCCTCTCTTGTGTTAGAGAGGTGAGTTAAATTTGTAAATCTAGAATTAAGTATGGTATTTATACACTGTATGTCAAGGTCGAATTGTAGGCTAGATAATAAACATTTCAATTAACCGTACATTCGAACTCTTTTCTTGTAATGCAGTTATCTTTGCTCACAATGGAAAAAAGAAAGCTGGAAATATTTCTTTTTTCAATAACATAAGATAAAAATTTAGAAATTCACAATTTGTTTCAGTTGAATTTTGGTGCCCTGATTTTTCATATGCAAATTAGGATAACTTATTATTATATATCATATATATGTTTTAAAGAATAAAAATGTTTATTTAGCTCTTCCACAGTTCACAAGATCTTTTCACTAACATTACCTCATTATTCTTCACAATATTCCTATGAACAAGCTAAGGATGTAGAGAGATCTGGAAGTGTTTCACCCCATGAACAAATCAAAGACAGACATTTCTTAGAAGGGTACATTCAGTAAGGTGGAAATTCTTCATAGATGCTAAATTCTACCTTGAGGAAGAGGAGTCATATCTATATTGCTTCCTGGGCAGAACTAAAACTGGTATGTGAAAAATAATACCGCCAACAAAGGTACATCTAGTCAAAGCTATGGTTTCCAGTAGTCATGTATGGATGTGAAAACTGGACTATAAAGAAAGCTGAGCACCAAAGAATTGATGCTTTTGGAGAAGACTCTTGAGAGTCCCTTGGACTGCAAGGAGATCCAGCCAGTTCATCCTAAAGGAAATCAGTCTTGAATATTCATTGGAAATACTGATGCTGAAGCTGAAACTCCAATACTTTGGCCACCTGATGCGAAGAACTGACTCATTGGAAAAGACCCTGATGCTGGGAAAGATTGAAGGTGGGAGGAGAAGGGGATGACAGAAGATGAGATGATTGGATGGCATGACCAACTCAATGGACATGAGTTTAAGTAAGCTCCTGGAGTTGGTGATGGACAGGGAGGCCTGGCGTGCAGCAGTTCACGGGGTCACAAAGAATCACACATGACTAAGCAATTGAACTGAACTGAATATAAAAATAAGAAATACAAATAAAACAATAAAAAAGATCAATTTTAACATACTGATATGGCAGATACTTATAATTAGCACTTTACATACATTCTTTCATTTAATACTGTAAAATATATTATTATACCCATTTTACAGATGAGGACACTGGAGCTTTGAAAGGTTAGGTAACTTGCCTAAGATCATACAGATAATCAGTGGTGGGGTAGGACTCTGAATGTGTATCTGACTCCAGAGCCAGTGATCTCATCTTCCATGCTATACTATCTTTTCTTTATTCCATACTGCCTATACATCAGAAATGGAGTTACCTGGGGGACTCATTCTAGAATGTCTTGGGGTGACCTGAGAACTTTCAATGGTGTTAACAACTGATACTTGCCATGCAAACTGACTCTGAGCTAGGTGTTGGTTCATATTGAACACTAGGACTGAGTGGGGAGAACCTGGGGCATTCTGAGCATTCTGGATATAAATCATTGACATTTGTCCCAGAAAATAATAAGAGGTAATGGCTGAATAGTTCCTAGAGGTCAGGAAGGCAAGATGGCACCCAGAATCCACATGGGTAAAGAGCAGGGAAGAAGCTAAGTACCACCATCCATCTGGTTGCTCAATAGAAACCTATCAGTCATGTCTGATTTATTCCTCTCTTTTCCACCTAACCTTCCCAAGTCTGGCATCACCAGTACATCGCATAAGCGCTATCTCCAACATATTTACTAAGCCCTCCATTCCTCTCCATCACCACCATCCTAGTTGCAATCTCCCTCATCTCCCACCTGAATAACTGTAGTTGCCTCTAGCTGGTCTGGCTGACTCCAACCTTTACTTCTACAGTCTATCCTCAACAAGAAGCCAGAGTGATCTTGTGAAAATGTAAACCAGGTCACGTCACTCCTCTGCTCAAAACAGTTCAGGGGTTCCCCTCCCATCAAGGATAAATATAAATTCCTTCCTGAGACCTACACAATCCTCACGGGGATTGGCCCCAATTTGTCCCCCCCACCAGTCTCCTCACACCCCACACTCACCCTTGCTTTCTCCATGCCCTACAATACTTTGGCCACCTGATGCGAAGAACTGACTTATTGGAAAAGATTGAAGGCAGGAGAAGAAGGGGACGACAGAGGATGAGATGGTTAGATGGCATCACTGAGGTGATGGACATGAGTTTGAGTAAACTCTGGGAGTTGGTGATGGACAGGGAAGCCTGGTGTACTGCAGTCCATGGGGTCGCAAAGAGTCCACCGAACTGAACTGAACTGAGGTAAGGTAGTTGAGTGCTTAAGAGTATGGGCTCTGGAGTCAGACTGTCTCGACTTGAATTCTGGCTTGCACTTAGTAGCTCTGTGACTTTGGGCAATTTATGTTAGGTTTCCTACCTCAATTTCTCCCCTCCATAAAATGAAAATAATAATAGTACCTAGCTCATAGATACTTGGAGAAGGAAATGGCAACCCACTCCAGTATTCTTGCCTGGAGAATTCCATGAACCGAGGAGCCTGGTGGGCTATAGTCCGTGGGATCACAAAGAGACACGACTGAGTGACTAACACGCTCATGCTTTCATAGATACTCATTATGCAGCCCAAAATGTCGATAGTGGGGGAAGAAAGGAAATAGGTTTCACTGGAGGAATGTATTAAGAGGAATGGAATTTCTTTAAGTGCCACTTTTTGTTTTCCCCTCTTGACAAACTAATCTGAACATTAAATGTAAAATATGCCTTTTGCTAACTCACTTTTGCTAACAACACAGGTCAAAATCAGCTAACTCTTTTGAAAGTTATCATTCTTCAAATAGAATAAAGCACAAAGTTGAACCACAGAACTGACCACCCATGTTTTTGTTCACCAACATATTCTTTGCTCCTTTCATTCTCATTAATCCACGGTGATGGATAGGGTTCAAAAATTTGTCTGAGCTCACAACTCTGGGCCAGTCCTGACCTCTTGCTGCCATCTTACAGAAATAGCTTCTCCAATGGCCTCGAACCCTGTGGTCCTAGTTACATGAATGGTAGCTTCCATTTTGATTAAAATTCTTTAGCCACAGTCATATTTCCTTTCGTCTTTGTGGTGAACCCTGTGAAATAAATGAATGCGTCAGCACACACAAGACCAAGGAGATGGGACTCTGACAATTGTAAGCTATTCACAAAGTTTTTCCATAATTGTGAATTCAGGGCACAGTTTTGATGCCCAGAAACAAATGGTTTGCAAAAAAACTCATCTTAGCACTCTTTTTCCCAAAAGGTTGATGATAACTATTGCTTTGTTAAACTTTATGAATTACATTTCAAAAGAGAAAATACCATGCTAATCCACTTTCTATTGATGACAGCAAGATTAACTGTTGCCTCAAATTCATGTCCCTCCCACAACGACTAACAAAGTATTTGTAAGTGTTGCCCAGGGATCCACCCGCTCATTATAAAGACCCATGTTGCAAATACCAATCTGGAAACCTTCTATTGGTTTCTAGAACAAATACAAATAAGCAGATTAAGTCGTTTATCCCCTCTTTGTATCTGTAGTTAGATGTATGGAATAGAATGTGATGACATAGATTTTAAGGAAATAGTAGCAGACAGAAATTTTGCTGCTGAGGAAAATATTGTTTTTAAGAAATACCAGCACCAATAAAAAGATCTTCCAGGGGCTTGGAGTGGGGCAGAATGGGGACTCATGATTTACTGGGTACAAGGTTTTATTTGGGGTTGATGAACATTTTTTTCTTGGTTGGTTTGGTTTGGGTTGCATTTTCTGGGTTTTTTTTTTTAGTAGGTATTTTTGTATGATTGGATTAGGATTGAATTTTGTAGTGAAAATAAGTCAATTAAAAAAAGATTTAGCATCTTAACCATTTAAAAGTGTACAGTTCAGGTGTACTAAGTACATTTACGTCATTGTGTGACCATCATCACCGTCTTCAATGAACCCAGCGGTGGTAGCTGTACAGCATTGTGAATGTACTAAATATCACTGAATTGTTCAAATGTAAATGGTTAATTTTTTAAATGTATACATGTGGGTATTGAAATATTTTGAAATATAGTGGTTACATAACACATTCAACTTGGCGTTCACAGGGTTAACCTACATCTCCATCACCATAAAATGCCTCCTTCGTGTTTGCATACTTAAGTATTTATACATATTACAATTTTCTCCTCTTTTTTGATAAAACTGGATTTAAGTTAATAAAGGTAACCAAATTACCAGAAAATATAAGCCAAGAATATTAAAAATATGTCATTGAATTTTAAATTATTGGTGAACCTAACTACTGAGAATGAAAGCTGTATCCTGAATGTTTGTCAGTTCCAGTTCTTCAGCTCTATAATGAACAGCAGTAGGTCTCTCACTCACTGAGGCCAATATGCATCTCTATTTCAGCTGAAAGAAAAAGAGAAAAATGTATGAAGTATGGTAACCTTTCTATTTATTGCATATCACTTCCCAGTCGCTTTAAACAACTGACTTTTTGTCCAGGTGTCTTGTTTATCTCTTCCTGTGTTATGGCAATAACCCAACTATTCTGAAATCCTCGTCTGCAAAACCAGGTGGGAAACTTACACACCATTACTACATGCCTCCAGAGCCCCTTCTGAAAAAGCCTTCAACAGAAACAGATAAATCCGCCCCCCTTTCCTTCCAAAGCCAACATAACTTATGGCAGCCAGATCAGACAAAAAATTCATTTACAGTTGTTTGGCTGAATCCCCCCCTCCCTCCCCCAAAGGCCAATATATTTCCTGGAGTGTTTGGTATTTCCAGAGAGGTCCCTAAGTTGAGAGACAGAAGTAAATTGTTTTATATACCCGTAAGACTCAGAGTCAGAAGAGTGGAAAGAAGCAACTCAGCAGGCCAGTGCTAAGATCTTGGCCAGGGAAGATACAGATGTGCGCGCGCAGCCAGCCTCTAAAGCCCAGTGCCTCCCCTCAGGCTGGTTTTTTTCTATTCCCTCCTTTCTGCCCGGGGCACACGCGTTGGGGGAGGGGACCAGAGGCAAAGTTCGCAGGGTTTGCAGGCTTTCCGCAGCAACCCGGGCGAAGAGGGCCGGCCTTCCCTTCCCCTCCTCCTCCCTTCATCCCTGGAAGGGCCCCCTGCATCTCCCCACCCCACCCCCACAGCTGTATCCTCCACCCTCCCCCAAATCGGATTGATGCCACCGTCGAGTTAGTTCCTAGGACGAAGTCATCTTGCTCTCAAGGGCGAGCCCGTGCACGCTGGGGCACCGGGAGGGGTAGCGGGGGCGGTAATGACACCTCGCACCGAGCAAAAACGACGATTATCAGATTGTGTTTAATTTTTAATGAATCCTCAAGAGACAGAAGACCCTTTTCGTTTCCCTTGGACCCTCTCCTTTCCGGGGGCCTCTCTTGCCGGAGCGGACCGTCTCCACCTCCCCGGCCTCGCAGCTCGAAGGCGAGCCAGAAGTCCCCAGATAACTATTTAGTATAAACAAACCGTGAGTCTTTAATGGAATTACCTCAGCCTGCTAGTAAATAATTTATAGTAGGCAGTAAATAAAATATGGTTCTATGTCTTTAAAAGAGTTGTCAAGTGGAAAACACCCACCAGAGGGATGTAAACCCCAAAGATTGCCACGCTTAAAGACGCCGGCTGGGATGGGGAACCGGGGGAAAGACAACATGTTTTTCGACCCTGAACGAAGGCTTTGGTGCCGCGGCAGCCGGAGCTGGCGGCTCTGCGGGAAGGTTCCCGCGGGCAGGAGGGAAGAGACACGACGCCTTTTTCACTGAGCTGAGGGGCAAGTGATTAAAATGCAAAGGAAGGAGGCTGCACTTTCGGAATAATACCTTCCATTTGAAAGCCTGGTCGCTTTCAAATTCGTTATCACCCTCAATCCTCGCCACCACCTTTCCAGAAAGACCAGGCGGGACCCTGATTCCCATTTTGCGGATGGGTTTAAAAAAAAAAAAAAAAGCTCGGAGGCTAACGGCCAGCCTCCAGGTCTGCCTGCTGGGGACTAGTAAGTGGATGCGGGAGTCCCGGGAGCAGTTGTTCTTCCCCGCAGTACCTCCAGGCTGGTACCCCCCGCGCCATCACACACACTCAGGCTACTCGCCCAGCTCACTTGCCCGGTTTTTACCACACTTAAGCCTCTCTTCTGTTTTCGGTGACCTGAGGACCCTCTAAATAAATTTTCTGCCCCCTCCCCTTCTCCATATCACTCCCGCTGGAAGGCGCATCCTCAGTTCGGAGAGGAGGATAGATTTATGAGCGTCTCCTCAAGGTTACCCCCAAGACAACCTTGACCATGAAACCAGAATCTTGAACACTTGACCTAAATTTCCAAGGGCATCTGTTTCCGTCTGTAATTGTCACCAGGCTTCATTTGAAATTCGATCCTGTGTCACTAATGGTATTAACAGGAGCTGAGGTCCAACCTTCCAACGGGGAGACTGTTGCATATGATTTTACTTCCAAACGAAAGTAAATCAGTTTCTATAAAGCTACAGCAACCCCCTCCCCGAGTACAATAAAACTGTTGTCGCAATCAATAAATCTCTGGTTTGGGGCAATGAAAATTAGATAACTGTTCTCTCTCTCTCTCTCCGTCTCTTCTCCTCCCCCCACCCCCATAAGACAAAGCCACTATTCAAAGAACGGGGCGTCTTGTTAACCATTTCTGAAGTCCCTCGCTGTACCCGGCGCCTTTCAGACACGCACCTCTCAGTCAACGGAGAAAACCAGACGTTTAATTATGGTGACTTTTGTTCGATCATTACGGATAATAAAGGCAACCTTTTCGCTAGATACAATTATAACGCAAGCTGCTCCAACACCTGCACGGATCGCATTTGTCTCCAGCTTGATTTCTCTCTCCTCCTCTAAACTGCCTTTGAATTTCTCCTTCTCTTCTGACCAGAAGATTTAATGTGTTGCAAGAGATAGATTTCACGAAAACGCGTTGTCCCTTCTGTAGCTACATCTGCTCCGACCTATTAAGAAAAGTAAGACATTTTGATACTAATTGCAAATAAATTGTGATGTGTTCACCGAGTAATTGATTTAATGAAGTTCATATGAAACTCCTGAGATTGGCCAAGTGAAAGGCCCCCTGGTGCGTCTATTGTGTAGGAAAGGAAGGTTGGTTTTTCGTTTTCTTTCTTAAAAAAAAAAAAAAAAATACACACATATATATGTAAGTGGCGTGGCGGGTGGAGGGGGTGGTGAGGAGGGGGTGGGCACATATGTTACCTCCGCACTCGACGCTGTGGCGGGAAGGAGCCTCCGGGATCGCGCCTCCCGCCCGCCCGCCCGCCGAGCCCCGAGTTCGGCCAAACGAAGCGCAGGCGGCCGCGCCCCGACCGGCCCCGGGAGCCCGGGACGCGCCGTTCAGTGTCAGGCACGGCCGCCAGCGTCCTCGAAGTTGCCGAGATCGCACAGGCTATTGCCGCTCGATTCTGTTCCCCCTCTTCCCGAAGTCTCGACGCCGGCCTCTAAGCCACTTTCCCCGCCCAAAGGCCAGAGGCCAGGAGGCTGAGCGAGAAGAGGGGCGGGCGGGGGGGGAGCCGGCGGCTCCCCGCTCGGCCCTGGCCCCCAGGCCGCAGCCCGGGGCGAGACCTGCAGTAGCGAGTACACGCCACCTTCTGCGGCCCGTGGGGGTCGGGTGGGTTCCAGGGTGCGGGGGGCCCGGGCCCATCCCGCAGCCGAGAATCTGGACCACGCAGCCTCTTTCGGCGCTCACGCCGGCTTTCCTTTTCAAGCCTTTCTAACCAAATTGGCAAGTTAAGGAGCTGGGGCTGGCGGGGTGCGGAGAAACAATCAGAATTTTCTGAACACCTGCTGAGCCACAGTTAGTTCCTTCTAGCCCAGCAGAGGGGATCACTGCTCCCCCTTAACAGATGTAGACACTGAGGCCGCAAGGACCCTTGGCAGCGACTTGCCAATACTTGTCCTGGCTACTCCTTGCCATCTGCCCAGCCCGGCTCTTCGGGAAGAAAGCAAGTTCGAGAAAACCCTTGCCCAGTTTGCCCTCAGAGTCCTCCAAAAACGTTCTGCTCGGTAACTTAGGTTGGAAGGCGTGGGGGCCAGGGCAGAACCGGCCGCCGGGCCCGGCGCGTGCCTCCGAGTTGGCTGCGCACAGTCGGCGGTTGGAGTTTGCAATTTTTGTTTCGTTTTGTTTTCGAGGAAGAGGAACTCGTCTGAATAATCAAGGCCTGAGCTGAGCTAGCGGCTGGCTCCAAGTTCCTCAGAATAGCCCAACTGATGAACTTTCCCCGAGTTGCTCCCTTCCGGGTCCGGGAGCCGCTCATCCAGGTCCCCGGGCGCTCGGAGGCCCGGGTGAAGCTGGGCGTGGGGGGCGGGTGGGTGCCGGCTCTGCCCCGCGGACTTTGGCTGCCCAGACCCGCGAGCCCGGCTGTAGGGACGAGGGGTGGCCCTCCCAGCCCCTCCACCCACGTTGGGGCAACTGCGCGGGGACTGGACCGCCCGCGGGGCGCAGGCCGGTTCTCCTCGGAGGTGGCGGCTAGTTGAAAACCCGGGCGAAGGCAAATGGTCACCGCTGGGGTCCGATCGAGGCTACGTTCTCTTCCCCAGGGGCCAGACCTGGCGCGAAACCCCGCGGAGGAACCCGTCCCTCGCTTTCCCCTTGGACATTTCCGACTGGGTTAGCGTCCCAACGCCCGGCCCCGAGTGCTCGAGCAGCAAGCGGGACCCGCATGGGCCGGGCCGCCAGAAGCGCCACCTTGTCCCCGGGTGGAACTGGGCCCCAAGTGCCCAGCCTGCTCCTTCCGGGGAAGCTCGCTCCCCACGCTTTTGTCCGGGTCCGCCGCTCGCAGGCCCACCCTTTCGGGGGCTCTCGGCCGGCCCGACCGAAGTACCTCTCCTTTTGTCTCGGCGGAGCCCTTTCCTCGTTATTTTTTTTTCCGGGACGCAGAAGGATTGGCGGGGAGGGCAGCCGCCCTCGCCCCGGTACGGGGAACCCCAGCTAGCCATCCCTGCCGCGGGCTCATCATTTCTGGGACCCTAGAGAGACTGTCCGGACGTCTGAAGCCCCCTCTCCCATGAGTGGGTGAACTGGGAGCAACTTTCTTCAGCTCAAGGTCACAAGCACACTTTCTGGGGCCGCGAATCCCCTGCCTGCCCCTCCGCCACCATCGGCTTCGATACAAACGCCGGCCCGGAGACTGGGGTGTCGAGGATGGGGCTGGGAAGTCGGGGGGCCTGGGCCGCAAGGGTCTTCGGGATTGTGGAGGGAGGCGCCGGTTGAGGGGGGGGAAGAAAAGTTAGATTTGAGAGGTTTGGCTGACCAGGATTGTTTCGGAATGACCTTTTCTCCCCAGTAAGTGGGCACCGGCAGCTGACAATCGCGCACGAGGGGCGTGCAGTCTTTGTGCATATTTTTCACATTCCCGGGGCCAGGACGAGATTGACAGGAGCCTTGAAGGTACGGGAGTCGCGGCATCCCGCCTAATTGGACTTCGCAGCCCGTGCGCCCCAGGACGAGGCCGCACCCCGGTCCAGGAGGCCCGCTCCCCGCCCCCCGCCGGCTGCAGCGCCCCCTAAGGCCCGGAGGTGGGAGCCGGCGGGCCCCGGGGAGCCCCCGGGGAGGGGGGTGGGTCCGGTTGGGGGGCGGGAAGCCGGGTGCTCGCGGGTCCCGCCTGAGAAGCGGTCACCCGCGGGGGCTTGGCATCTGAAAGTGCGATTTGGGTAGCTGGGAGTGGAGATTTACGATCCCGGAGGACAGAGCGTGAAAGAGGTATCATCATCAGTTCTGACTGAAAGAAAGAAAACATATCTTTAACAAAAAGAAGGACCCTGGCCATTCACCCGCGTTGTTAGGACAACGTGAACTATCCTTGAAATGATTCGTTCCACTGCAAAGGAATTTACATTCAACAGTGAAAACTCTGCCTTTTTTTATTTATTCGAAAAGACTTTTCACTACGGAGAATCGTATGTTCGGTCCTTCTATTTATTTTTCAGCTTTCACGGTGCACTTGTATTAGATCAACAGAGAGAGCTGCACAACCCACTCATTAAGCGGCCCAGCCTGGGGTTCCAGGGACCCAAAGCCACAGGTAGACGGGGCGGGGGAGACGGTGCTGGGGTTGAGGTCTAGGACCACGCCGGCGCCCTCCAGGCCCAGAGGATGCGGTGAGGGGCAGCGGGTCTGCGGAGTGGGGAGCGTGGCACCTGACCCGAGCCCAAAGCTAAACGCAGTGACCGGAGATCTCCACCTCTTGGTACAGCACCTGGCAAACTTCACGTGTTCTCGCGAAGAAACTGGACCAAAGTTCCCAGTGACACCCCCACAAAGCTGTTAAAAACTGATTCGCTTGGCCCCGCTTCGCCGGGCACAATTCAAGCCCATCTCCAAAAATTGGGAAGACACACACTCATCTCTTAGTAGCCTGGGATGTTTGTTCTCACACATATTCCCAGGGCCCACAAATACACGCCCCAACCCCACCCCGGGTCGCCACTGGTCGCCAGATCCAGGAAACCTCTCATCAAAGGAACAAAAGTAGAAAGTTTAGGCGTGCCGCGTCCTGGGGGGTTGGGGTGAGCTGACCCCGTCTCTAACTGTCCCGGACCGGCTGGGGGCGGCGGCTGGGATAAGCTTCCACCGCCTCCGGAAACCGGGCAGCCGCCACCAACTCTCAGCTTCACCTCACACACACCACCAGTCCACAAACTGGCACTCCCCATCCCATTCCAAACGTGCTCCTTTCTTCCGTCTAGGGCTGTTTTTCTCCACAGTAACGGGTGCTGCTAAACTTTTTCTTGATGATTTTTTCCAGCTTCTAATTAAATTGGAGAGAGAAGTTGTGTTAGCCATTGTATTCAACAATTTGCCTATCATCTCCTAAGGTATCTTGATTCACCCCTACACACACACACACACACACACACACACACACACACACACACACACACACACACACACACACACACACACACACACACACACACACACACACACACACACACACACACACACACACACACACACACTGAGCCCATACCTTGAATAATTGTCAGCATGAATTCTAGCTGATGCTGAAGCTGAAACTCCAATACTTTGGCCACCTGATGCAAAGAACTGACTCACTGGAAAAGACCCTAATGCTGGGAAAGATTGAAGGCAGGAGGAGAAGGGGACGACAGAGGATGAGATGGTTGGATGGCATCACCGATGTGATGGACGTGAGTTTGAGTAGGCTTGGGGAGCTGGTGATGGACAGGGAAGCCTGGAGTGCTGCAGTCCATGGGGTCTCAAAGAGTTGGACATGACTGAGCGACTGAACTGAACTGAACTGAATTCTAGCAATTGTCCTTTCTAACTGGGTTTCCAGGTCTCCCACACTTAGATTCAGAAGCAGTGACCACAGGCTGCTTAGCTAGGAATTAAAGGTGGCTGACATTGACCACTTGTAGCAAAGGTGTGAACTGGGTTGGTGTCTGGGGAAGGCCCTAATTATTCTGTCTCTGCACAAGGCCTTCCAGGGGTTGAATAGGAAGTAGGGTTTTGTTCAACATTCTTCCTCATGGATCCTGTTGGATCTATTTCACCCTCTCGGTCTGGTGGTTTCATTTTGCTTCTTTTCCTGCCTCAACCTGAGATTTATCCTGAGCCATCCCTTGATCTCTCTCTCCCTCTCCTTCTAAAACTCTCTGAAACAGCTTTCCTGTCCTCTCATCCCTGACTCTTCACGGAGAATCTAACTACAGTGAAGTCAGAATCCCAAGCAGAACTCAGGATGTGCCAATCCCCCAGGTGGTTTGAGAGAATGTGCAGACAATCAAGAGATACAGACCCCCTACCCTCCTTCTAGATCTAAGCTTCGTCAGTGAAGTCTGGGCGACTTCCATATGGGTTGGTTTGTTCCTCGGTGGTATCTACACTGCTGCAGGTAGCAAATGCATTCCAGTGTCAACCCTGCGCGGTTGCCTTGAAGGTGCCTCTCTTCCTTTCACGCAGGATGGAATGGAGAAAGAAAGGAAGGGGGGAAAGGAAAGGAAAGGGGAAGAAAAGAAAGAAGAAAGGAAAGAAGGAAGGGAGAGTGGGAAAGGAGAGGCCCCTATGGAAAACAATTCTGGGAGAGTTCTGGGAGGCCTCCAGCTGAAAAGGCTTGAGTATGAGAGGCTCCCAAGGCAGCTTTGGTGGGGGGAGGGCAGGAGGAGGCGTGTGAGAAAAGTGACATGTCCTAAAGCACGCCCCAGGAGAGCTGGGGATCTAGGAAGGACTCAAAATGTATTTCTAATTACTTTTCATGCTCCCTGGAAAGGGGCCCCTTTTAAGTTCTATGTTAAAAGCTTGTTATTGTGCTGAGTTACAGTCCACATGTTGAAAGCACTGTTTATACATGTGAACTTTTTGTATAGGGTGGAAGGACGGCAAATGCTAGAAATGTACTTTTCTGGCAGGATGTGTAGAAAATCAAAATTTGGCAACCTCTTCAATAATAGTTTTCTCATGATAAGAGCTGATTAGGAGTAACAAAACATTGATTTGACCAAAAATATGTGTGGATTCTTGATAAGAAATGAGGAAACCCTCATTCATGTCTTGTGTTTCTGTATCTCTCATGTAGCTGAGGCTCCAAATGTGCAAGTGTGAATTTTGCAGACATGAGTGCAGAACAGACATTCAGTCAGCAGAGGGCGCACTCGTCACTGTGAAACCCTATTGCCAGATTTGGAGGTGACAAAGGTAGCTAGGGGCTTCCCAGATGGCTTTAGTGGTAAAGAACCCGCCTGTCAATGCCGGAGACAAAAGAGATGCGGGTTCGATCCCTGGGCTGGGACGATCCCCGGAGAAGGAAATGACAACCCACTCTGGTATTCTTGCCTGGAGAATCCCATGGACAGAGGAGCCTGGTGGGCTGCAGTCTGAGGGATCAGAAAGAGTCAGACAGGACTGAAGCAACTTAACACTTACCAAATGGTAGGTAGGGGCAAGAATGGTGGATATAATCTCATTGGAATGGGGCTCCAGTGGAGATCTAAAAAATGCGAAAAAAAATGTCTATTTCTTGAAAGTAAAAACATAGAGAGCAAGAGAGGACATGCTGGTATACTTTATAGCCATATGTAGTCCAAAAAATAAAAGAATCTCAGGACTGGAAAACCGACCTTGAAAATCTTGATTCCTCAGGTATGAGGTTGAGGTCAGAGTATCCACTGGATAAAGAGCTGACCTTTGCTGTATGTCCATGATACCTTGAAACACTTATGACTTCTCAAAATCAGGAAGCAACTGTAAATGCTGTAAAGGTCACTGAATATGATACTGAAAGCCCTTGGTCTTAGTACCTTCCAGTGAATTCTTAGTCCAGTCGCTTCCTGTCTCTGCGTTTCAGTTTCTCCATCCGTAATACAAAGGAGTAGAAATGGAACTAGATCGCCTCTAAAGTCCCTTCTTGCTCTAACAGGATAGGATTCTGGAAACAAAATGAAATCTGAACCCACTTAGAATTTAATCTTCACATTCTAGGATCCTCAAACCCTGGTTTCAAAAAGATGGTAATATGCAGGCAGGGATGAAGGTAGCAAGCAATGCTGTGATACAAGCAAGCTCTGTGATACTAACTTTTTGCCTTATCCAGCTTGAGAGCTGTTTTGAGGACAACACTTCAGCTTGTATGGTGGAAACAGTAGAAACAAACAGTGGAAACAGTGCTTCCATGGTGGAAACTGTGTTCTTGGGCTGATAGACCCAGACAGCAACTGAGTTGTAAGTAGAAATTGTTGAGGGGAAAAAAAACCTTGAGACTAGGGCACTGTCCACT
The DNA here is from genome assembly GCF_963930625.1 of Muntiacus reevesi. Classification (NCBI taxonomy): domain Eukaryota; kingdom Metazoa; phylum Chordata; class Mammalia; order Artiodactyla; family Cervidae; genus Muntiacus; species Muntiacus reevesi. The sequence continues at coordinate 114,801,536 of NC_089271.1, read as the reverse complement.
ATGTGAAGGCTGAGGTCCCAGGGCCAAGCCAGAATGCTTAAGTTTGAGTGGACCCTTAACATTCTCCCGTGCTCAGTATAGTGACTTTGGGGAACTCTCAGATTCAAGAAGGTCACTGTCATGTCTGTTGACAGATTTGTGTTCCTCAGGCCTTTTCAGCCCACAGTGAAATTTGGTTTTCCTCCAGTGAGTAATTTATATACTGGTGTGAACTACCTGAAGCAGTTGCTTGAATTGGATTTTCTTGTTTCTGTCTAAAGCAGATAGTAGATTGGTTAACACAAAGAGCAGGGCCACCGCTAGTTTTGTTACTCCACTCAACTGGCATAGAGTTTCTAAAACTGACGACAAAGTCATTGCAGCTGTGGATGTACACTTGTTCACTTGCCGAGTAGCTTAGACTGTGTTGTGAATAGGCAAAATCATGACATACTTAAAGGTCTAAGGTCAACTCTGTTCTGGAACCTGCCATCCTCTGTCCCCTCAATTTCACTTCCCAGCTTTATGTGGCCAAGCTGTGGACTCATAAGCTCCACAGACTCTGAAGCTCCAGGCAGATTAAGCTGGCATTCAGTAGAGTTAGGTGTTTGGGAGAAAGTTCTGACATTCACTCTAGGCCTACCCAGTCCAGCACTGTGATCACTAGCCATATGGGCACTTGAAATGTAGCTAGCCCAAATTGAGGTGTGCTGTAAGCAGGGAATGCACACTAAATTTTAAAGACTTGGTTACAAAAAAAAGAATGCTAACTATCTCATTAATAATTTTCATATTTTACACGTGGAAATGATTCTGGGTTAAATACATTACTAAAATAATTTCAGCTGTGCTTTTTTCCCCACTTTATAAATAGGGCTACCAGAAAGTAAAAATTACACACATGGTTCATAATTGTGCCTCAGATTCCGGGTCTGTTGGGTAGCACTCCCTAGACAGTTGGCTAAGGGCTCCTACACCTAGTCTGTGTCCAGCAGTAGAATAGACCCTGTTTCCTTGCTGATGCGTCTCGAGAGTCAGGTACAGTGCCCGACAGATCCTAGGGGCTTACACTTGGGTGAATGCAGCCGCCAATACTCCAAAGTGAGGAAACAGTGGCTTTGGAAGAGACAGCTAGGAGGAAATGCTTACCCCCAAGCAACTCCACCTGCTATTGCATGACTGTGAGTGAAAAGAGCTTGGAAATTTACAGGCCACTTTAGTTGAAGGTGCAGCTCAGCAAGTCACTCACTCACTGTGTGACCTCAAGCAAGTCACTTGTCTCCTTACCTCCTTTCCTTCCTCGGCGTAGGAAGAAGATCGTGCCAAGTAGATACTCTCAGCACCTTCCAGTGTTGGGACTCTTTGAATGGGGAGGGGTAGAGAAGCCTTTGCCCACTCATAATCACCGGGCCTGTCTCAAGTTCTGTTTGTACTTCCTCTTCCTTGCTTTACTTTTCCTCATTTCCTCTTCACCTTTTCCCATTACACTCTGTTCTCTTGATTCTGTCTCTCCCCTCTGTCCCCCCAAGCAATGTCAGAACTGCCTTTCTGCTGTTTTTGTGTTGTTCTGCTTCTCCAGGTGCTGGGGATAGAAAATGAGGAAGGACCCATCCCGGAAGTGGTTTCCCATCCCGGAAGTGGAAACACAGCAGGTTTTGGAGGGAGTGGTCCTCTTGGTCCACCTTTACTTCTAGGACTCTGGGAGCAGTAAGGGACAGTGCTGGCAATGAGGGACCCAAGGTATAAAGCAATGAGGAGCTAGGGCAAGAGTCCAGCCCTCCAGTGTTCTTGCCTGGGAAATCCCATGGATAGAGGAGCCTGGCGGGCTACAGTCCATAGGGTCACAAAGAGTCAGACACGACTTAGCAACTGAGCATGAATATGGTCACAATCTCAGTTCCTCTCGATGGCACTTGTTCACCTACTGGCACTCTTACAGTTTTCCCTAAAGTTAAGAGTTCTATAGTGCCAGTTTGAAGCATTTGCTCATTTAGCTGTTGAACAAGAACAAAAAGTCACTATGTCAAAGAGCCAAATGCCTTCTCAAGGGCCAGGCAGAGTGGGTGAGGGTGAGACAATAAGAAATGGTGAGAGTCGTGGCAAACCAGAGTGAGCTGGTTGTAGCTAAAGGCTTTCAAAGTCTTCTTCCTTTTGATTTTTTTAAAATGTTGTGGTGACCAAGCAAAACACAACTCTAGCCTGAATCGGGCTCATAACCAATGTATTAGGTTGGCCAAAAAATTCATTTGGACGTTTCCATAAGATAATATGGAAAAACCCAAATGAACTTTTTGGCTAACCCAATACTTCAAGGTTTGCCATCCTTCCTAGCTTATCTATCATCCAGATTTTGGCTAGATTCAGTCTCGATTTCTTAGTATGGTGGATGACATACCAAGACAAATAACTTCAGAACTCATAGTCTATATTTAAACTCTAATTTCCAATGAGCATATGCAAACCTTCCCTTCCTTCCACTACTCTCTAGTCCTAGAAATGCATTCATCTCCACCCTGGAGTCTTCCATTGCTTTCAAGGGTGGCTTGAGCATTAGTTATGTTAAAATTTAAACTGAAGTAAACAGACTGTGTAAGATTCACATTCTTTGAAATGTGATTATACATTTTCAGCAGATTTCTCCAAAAACTTAAAATCCTAGTACTGATATGAACAAAAGCTGAAGTTCTTGATAACTTGCCATTTCTTCTAATGAGAGGAGTTACTCTGAAAGTATTCAGGCTGTCATGGAGTTGGAAGTGTCTCGAAGAACATTTGGCCAAGGCCACATCTGCCTCGCTCATACATCTTTCTATCTGCTGAGGGATAAGATATCTTCACACCCAAATGACCTTAAGACACAGAGTCATCACTCTTCTGTCATCCTGCATTGTCACCACAGCAGACAACAAGCAGTCTGAAGATAAGGCCTGTGTCTAAGCTATCCCATAGCCCCAGCACCCAAGTCCGGCACTCAAAGCTTAGTGAACAGAACTGTCCTTCTGGACAGTTATGGAACTGAACTGTCTCATTCCCTAAACATTTGTTTTCCCCATTCATTTATTTATTTAGCACACATCCATGATGAATATGTTTTCTGCTATGAAAATGGAAGGAGAAAATTGTTTAAGTAGATTCTTTCCCTTGTAACCTTTATAAAGAAAGGCATATATCCTGAGTATCATTTGCTGAGTCCCAGCCACTCTCCTTGGTACTAAGGATGCACTGGTGACATGACAGACAGTCCTTACTCTCACAGGGCTTATGATTGACAATAGCAAAGGCTGGGTTTTAGTGGAATCCAGACATCACTTCTTGGAGGAAGCCTTCATGGCTCCCTATCCTCTTTCCTTGTCCCTCTTTTGTAATTTGTGTGTCCCTTGCCACAGACCTTGTTGCTCCATGTTTTAGTTGCCTGTCCACTTAAAGATCTCCCAGTACTGCTCACAGGTGGAAACTTGCATCATTGCTGCACTCCCAGGGCATGATATGGCTCCTGTTACAGAAGTAGCACACAATCAAAGTGTGCTGAGTTAGTGGATGAAAAATTGGCAGTTCTATACACAGTTTGACCAATGAGAACTAAGGATATTGGAGTCAGAACAATTTGTAGTTGAGGTTGAATACAAAGTAGTGAGTGAGTTGCTAGAAGACAAAAGAAAGAGCATGTTGGCTCTGGGGTGATGGAAATTCCATGTTGGAATCTGCTCCCATTGCAGTCATCTGAGTATTCCATTTTAGAGTGATACGAAACAGTGTAACATGGTAGTTCAGTGGAAAACCACTAGATTTTGGAGGAGATGCTAATTTGAAGCAGAAGTTTGAGAATATCCTTGGAGTCTATTTCTTTCACCCTTTCTGCTACGTATATAGATTCTAAGTCTATAATACATATCCAGATCAATATCTCTAGCTATCTTTCTATCTTCATTATTTTTTTTTTTTTGCTCTTTAGATTTAATAATGTGTTTGAACATGAAAAAAAATAATGTGGGGAAACTAAACCAGTATGAGATTAGCATGTGGGGGGGGTGGGAGTGAGTGGCTGCAAAACATATAGTCATATTCCTGGATTTGAATTATTTCTTCTTTTTTGGTTTGGGTTTAAAAAAAATAGTGTGAGGCTTTTTTACTTAAAGGCAATTGTTGGGGAAATGAGCATTACATTTCCAGTTGTACTGACTTATAGTATCCAGCCATTTAGATTTCTATGTGTTCCAATTCCTTTCTCTATAGCTTTTCTGACTTCTTTCCCATTTCTTTCTCTGCCCATTGCATCTCTGTATTTTCTTTAAATTTTTTTTTTTTTTTTTTTGGCCACACCAAGTGTCATGTGGAATCTTAGTTCCCTGACCAGGGATCAAACCTGTGCTCCTTGCATTGGAAGCATGGAGTCTTAACCACTGGACTGCCAGGGAAGTCCTCTGTATTTTCTAGAATAGCATCCTCTTAACCTCAAATACAAAACACCATCAGAGAAATGTTGAAGAGTCTCTTATACTGGGACAGTGTTTGAAGCATGTCCTCCCCTCCACATACAACATTTCCTGGGGAACCGTTTAAACCTAAATGCACCCTCATCTTGCCACCTTTCATATCTCAGCTCTTTTCTTGTTATCTTTCACTTAACAAGCTTCCAAAGACTGATGATTTCATGTGGGTGATATCAAGTGTCCTATGAAATACTTGCGGTTTTCTTTCCTGCATGTATCCTTTTAATTCTATATCTTTCCATAGCCCTCAACTTTGGGCTTAGGCATATTGCAGTCAGCATCTACACCTCCTAAAATGCCCCAGCGCCTGCCTTTTGCTGTTCTGGTGCTGGGTAATCATGACACCCAGGGTTCCCACCTGTCTCCCTGCATGTCTCTCACACACAAGCTTCCTTCCAGTCAGAGCTTGTGTGACTGACTTCAAGTCAGAGCACTCTATGAAAAAGGAGCCTTTTGAGTTGAAGGTTGGAGCCTTAGTGGGGAAGCTCCCTCTTCAGTGATCACAACGCACCTCATTAAGCATTCTTTTCTGCCCCATTTTCTAAAGAGAGGAGACTTGGGGTCTGTCATGTTGGAGGGCTGTTGAGAATGGTATAGCTTCTGTCTAGACCTGCCCCATGATTCTCCTAGACATTTCAACCCAGCCATGTGTTTGTTCCCAGCTGACTGCATTCCTGTCATCTGAGGAAAAAGTTTTAAGTAGTTCAAGTCTGAAAGTGCTTCTAGCCAGTCATCAGTCTCCTTCTCTTTTCCTTTCCCTATAACCGTCTCAGCTAGGGGAAATAGATAGACAGCATAATAACCTTTACTGTCTGACCTAAACCAGGGAAAGGCTAAGAGGGGATCAGTTATTTCTAGGAGATGAGAAAACCTGTGTGTGTGTGTGTGTGTGTGTGTGTGTGTGTGTGCGCGCGCGCGCGCGCGTGTGTGTGTGTGTGTGTGTGTGTGTGCGCGGTGGGTTGGGGGGCGGGGAAGGGGCAATACAAATCAATCAAAGATTTTTCTGGCTCCGAAAGGAAAAAATCTGAGGGGTGAGTCATCCAGATGCCAATCAGAGATCTATCCAAGCGGAAAACACCTACTCTGTGTCCAGCTCTGTTCCTGGTATAGAGGGAGGCTTGGAGCACAAGGTCCTTGCCCTCAGGTTACCGCCCATCTTTCTTCAGCTCTTTGAGGCCTTGGAAGAGCAGTCTATGCTTGAAGCCTCTGTGTCTTTCCTTTAACCTGTGTCTCAGGTTGGGTTCTCTGGGAATCGGAGTCTGAGACAGAGATAGAATGTGGGGTATTTATGAGTGAGTTCCCTTGGGATTAACATCTGTGGGAGGGAGGGATAGGAAGCAGGCTTAGGAAGCAGGAAGAGGAAGCACTTCTCTCTCTGAAGCAAGGCCATAATTCAGGTTCAGTGATTGATCAGCTAACCTCACGGGGCTCTCCGGATGGAGGTAGTCCTTCAGAGCTGCCCCGAGTTAAACTGAGATGACTGGGAAACGTTATGCTCCTGTCCAGATCAGTTATTAGATGTATGCTTCCATGAAAAGAAGTGTGACTTTTGGGTGAGGGGTCTCTCTGAAGCCGAAGCCATCTCTGAGGGGGCTGCTGGGGATGCTGAAGATAGTCCTCCCAGCAGCTGAGCAACAGATCTTTCATTGAAGGGAGATCTGAGTGGTGCATCACAGTGGCTACTGCAACCCACCACAGGCTGGCTTTTCAGAAGCCAACTAAATCGCTCTTACCAAGGTTAGCAATGAACCCCTCAGTAGAAAGTGCAACGGCCTTATCTTGATCCTCTTCTTACATGAATTTTCCAAGCACTTGGCATTGATAATCAACTTGTCTGGCTTAGAAACCTCCCTTCAGTCCTGCTGTAGTTCACTTTTACTTTTCTGAAACTCCTTCCAAGTCATTTCTCTATGTTCCTCAGTGAACCATTCAATCATAGATGCTGTCCCCACTTCCTTGTTCCATCCTAGCTCTCCTCTTTCTTTTCCGTGCTCTTTTTCTCTCTGGATGATCTTTCTCATCCACTTCCAAATGCCAGTGATTGGATGACTCCCACAGCGACAACTCTTTTCTGAGCTCCAGGGGTATTTCCAACTGACCGCTACATGTCCGCAATATAAGTGCCCTGCTGAGACAAATTCAACCTGTGTGTTTTAGTCAGCTTGGGCTGCCATGACAGAATACCACAGGCTGGGTGGCTTAAGCAACAGAAAATTCTTTCCTCACAGCCCTGGAGACTGGAAGTATAAGATCAAGGTGCCAGTAGGGTTGGTGTCCGATGAGAGCTCTCTCTCCTCGAGTTGAAAATTCCCACCCTCTTGCTGTGTCCTCAAATGACCTCTTTTCTGTGCACACATGAGGAGAGAGAGAGAGAGAGATCTCCAGTATCTCTTCCTCTTCTAATAAGGATGCCAGTCGCATTGGAGTAGGGTCCCAACCATATGACCTCATTTAACCTTAGTTACATCCCTAAAGGCCTTATCTCCTAATATGGTCACATTGGGGTTTAGGGCTTCAACATATAAATTTGTTTTGGGGGGCACAATTCATTCCCCAAACTGTCCTAAAATAAACTCATTATCCTATTTCTTCTATCACTGTCCCTCAAACTTACCCTTACCCCTCTCCTTCTCAGTAAATCATAACACTCAGTGGCTTGAGCCAAAAACTTCAGAATCATCATCGCCTTATTCCTTTCCCTCACCTTCTACATCTAAGCTGCAGCATTTATGTATTTCTACGTAACAAATAATCCCTAAATTTAGCATCTTACTATAATAGGTATCTTGTGCTCAGCCACATTCGACTCTTTGAGATCCCATGGACTGTAGCCTGCCAGGCTCCTCTGTCCATGGGATTTTTCAGGCAAGAATACTGGAGTGGGTTACCATTTCCTACTGCAGGGGATCTTCTCGACCCAGGCATCAAACCTGAGTCTCTTGTGTCTCCTGCACTGGCAGATGGGTTCTTTACCACTCGTGCCACCTGGGAAGCCAGTCAACACTTGTTACCTCGCTCAGTTTCTGTGGGTGATAAACTCTGAACAGCTTAAGTGGATGGTTCTAGCTCAGAGTCTCTCATGAGGCTGCAGTCAAATCTTGGCTGAGGATGTAGTCATCTGAAGGTTTGATTAGAGCTTCAGGATCGATATTAAAAATCGCTCACTTAGTGGCCATTGGCAGGAGGCCTCACTTCTTCACTGGCTATTGGCAAAAAAAAAGTACTAATTCCTCTGTAGACGGGTCTCTCTACTGGGTTGCTAGAGTGACCTCATAATCTGGCAGCTAGCTTCCCCAGAGTGAGTAACCCAAGAGAGAGTGAGGAGGAGACCACGTGTCTTTCATAACCTAGTATCAGAAGCTTTACACCCTCACTTCTACCATATTCTATTCAGTAGAGACAAGTTATTGAATACATACTAAAAGAGGATAATTAAAGTCCTTTTGGACTTTAATTTATGGACATATAATTTAATTTATGGACATATAATTTAATTTATGGACATATCTTAAAATCTCCTAAACATCTCATATCTACCCAACTTTTATGCATTCTTAGACCATTATACTGGCCTCCTAAATTGTCTCCTTGCTTTCAATTTGTCTAAAACCCAAGTATAATCATGTGAACCCCAGTGGCTCCCTGGAACCTGCAGAAGAAAGCCCACATTCTTTAGCATTACATTCAAGGCTCTACATAATTTTGCTAGAAACTTTTGAAAATTTTAACTTCATTCTTTATTCTTTATACCTCCCTCTAAATGATTCATATGCGTTCATATTTCCTAGCATTTGATCATCTTTTTGCACTTTCTCTGCCTGGAATTTTTGTGGTTGTTACAAATTGTTCATCTTCCCTGTATCAACACACTATACCATGTAGCTTTGCAGTTCCGCTAGAGGCAGAATATACTTCTCCACCCTTCAGCTTTGGACTCAGTTATGTGACTTACCTTGACCAATAGAGCTATGATGTAAGCAAGGGCGTGAATGTGCTTGAGTAGTTGGACTTTCTCTCTTGCACTTCTGCCATGGCCATGAGAAGAGTTTTCTTTGGGCTGCTACTGCCCTTTCCACCCTTATGGCAGAAAGTGAAGAGGAACTAAAGAGCCTCTTGGTGAAAGTGAAAGAGGAGAGTGAAAAAGCTGGCTTAAAACTCAACACTCAAAGAATTAAGATCATAGCATTCGGTCCTATCACTTCATGGCAAATAGATGGGGAAACAATGGAAGCAGTGACAGACTTTATCTTCTTGGGCTCCAAAATCACTGCAGATAGTGAATGCAGCCATGAAATTAAAAGATGCTTGCTGCTTGGAAGAAAAGCTATGACCAACCTAGACAGCATATTAAAAAGCAGAGACATTAGTTTGTCTACAAATGTCCATCTAGTCAAATCTATAGTTTTTCCAATAGCCATGTGTGGATGTGAGAGTTGGGCCATAAGAAAGCTGAGCACCAAAGAACTGATGCTTTTGAACTATGGTGTTGGAAAGACTCTTGAGAGTCCCTTGGACTGCAAAGTCAAACCAGTCAATCCTAAAAGAAATCAATCCTGAATATTGATTAGAAGGACTGATGTCACTGAGGCTGAAGCTCCAATACTTTGGCCACCTGGTGCAAAGAGCAAACTCATTAGAAAAGACCCTGATGCTGGGAAAGATTGAAGGCAGGAGGAGAAGCGGATGACAGAGAATGAGATGGTTGGGTGGCATCACTGCCAGGCTACTCTGTCCATGGGATTCTCCAGGCAAGAATACTGGAGTAGGTAGCCATTTCTTTCTCCAAGGGATCTTTGCAACCCAGGAATCGAACCCGGGTCTCTTGCAGTCCAGGCAGATTCTTTACCAACTGAGCTATGAGGGAAGTCCATTGTTATTTGTAGATGCTGCCAAAAGGCTGCATTACTAAAGATTTGGGTCTGTAGGCACCCAGATGTGAAGATCTTCCCCCAGAAACGTCAGGCCCTAAGAACTCAGGATGCAACAGGAGACTGAAAGCAAACATCAGCCTCTTAGGGTCCTTTGCAAAGTGACTGCTGGTAGTTATTGTTTAAACTTCTCTACCAACTATTTAGAAGAAACAACATTCTCAGATGCCACTAGTTAAGCATAGGTGAAAAATACAGGGATCAAGTCTGTAAATGAGGCTGTATATGGTACATGTTACTTCTTTGGGGCAAAGAGCCCTTCCCCGGGGTGATTGCAGTGATCTCAGCTGTCAGCTAGCTGACTGAAACCAGAGAGGTGGGAATGCAGCAGCTCAGTCAGGAGTCATGCTGTTGAGTCATGAGGATGTTTTAAAGGAAAGGAAGTGTTACAATAAATGGTGTTGGGAAAACTGGATCGCTACATGCAAAAGAATCAGTTTGAACTACTTTTTTACACCATATACAAATGTAAACACAAAATAGATTAAAAACATAACATGTAAGACCTGAAACCCTTAAACTCCTAAAAGAAAACAGGCAGGATGCTCTTTGACATCAATCTTAGTTATATTGTTTGGATCTGTCTTCTCAGGCAAAGGATACAAGGGTAAAAATAAACAAATGGGACTTAATCAAACTAAAAAGCTTTTGAACAGCAGAGGAAACCACTGACTAAATAAAAAGAGAGCCTATTGAATGGGAGAAGATATTTGTGAGCAGCATATCCAATAACAGGTTAATATCCAAAATATACAAAGAATCCATACAACTGAACATCAAATAACCCAGTTAAAAAAATGGGTAAACTGAATAGACAGTTTTTCAAAGAAGACACATGGGTGGCCAACAGACACATCAAAAGATGCTCAATGTCACTAATTATTAAGGAAATGCAAGTTAAAAACCACAATGAGATATAATCCCACACCTGTCAGAATTGCTATTATCAAAAAGACAACACATAAAAAGTGTTGGCAAGGATGTGGAAAAGAGGGAACCATCGTGCACTGCTGGTGGGATTTTAAATTGGTGCAGTTGCTATGAAAAACACTATGGAGGTTCCTTTAAAAATTAAAAATAGAATTGCCATATGACCCAAAAATTTCACTTTTGGATATTTACCCAAAGGAAACAAAAACACCAATTTGAAAAGATATATGCAGCCCTGTGTTCATTGAATCACTATTTATAAGAGCCAAGATATGGAAGCAACCAAAGTGTCCATCAATAAACAAATGGAAAAAGGAGATGTGAGATATATGATATGATATATGCATATATATTCAGTAGAATACTGCTCAGCCATAAAAAATGAAATCTTGCCATTTGCAACAAATGAATGCATCTAAAGGATATTGTGCTAATGGATGTCAGAGAGAGAAAGACAAATACTATAAGATTTCACTTACATGTGGAATCTAAAAACAAAAAAACAAAAGAAAATGAAAACAGACTTATTGCTATAGAGAATAAATGAGTAGCTGCCAGTGGGGAGAGAGGATGGGGGAAGCAAAATAGATGTAAGGGGATTAAGAAGTACAAACCAGTTATATAATAAATAACCACAGAGATGTAATACACAGCATAAGGAATGTGATCAATAACATGGTAATAACCTTATATGGGGACAGATGGTTACTAGACTATTTTGGTGACCATTTCCTAATGCATGCAAATGTCAAATCACTATGTAGAACACCTGAAACTAATATAATATTGTACAACTGTATTTCAATTAAAAGAAAGCAGAAGTTTTACAGTGATGAGAGCTTTCAGGTGAATATCTGAAGAAAGGTGACTCAAAACAAGACTTGGAAACCCATATCCCAAGCAAATAAAAAGTTGAGGGCTTTTAGGGTACTCCAAAGGCAAGAGGACAAACACCAACAGCATACTAAAAAGCAGAGACATCACTTTGCCAACAAGATTCATATAGTCAAAGCTATGGTTTTTCTAGTACAGATGTGAGAACTGGACCATGAAGAAGGCTGAGTATCAAAGAATTGATGTTTTTGAACTGTGGTGCTGGAGAAGATTCTTGAGAGTCCCTTGGGCTGCAAGGAGATCAAACCACTTAATCCTAAAGGAAATCAACCCTAAATATTCACTGAAACAACTGATGCAAAAGTTACAGCTCCAATACATTGGCTATGTGATGTGAAGAGCTGACTCATTGGGAAAGACCCTGATGCTGGGAAAGATTGAGGGCAGGAGGAGAAAAGGATGAGATGGTTGGATGACATCAACTCAATGGACATGAGTTTGAGTAAACTCTGGGAGATAGTGAGGGACAGGGAAGCCTGCCATGTTGTAGTCCATAGGATCACAAAGAGTGAACAACAATGGCAATTACACAGATCACTCATTCAATAAAAAACAAGCCTTTCAAAATTTTTTCCCAGTTTTATTGTGCTTTTATTGACATATAACCTATACAAGTTTCAAGTGTACAATGTGGGACTTCCCTGGTGATCCAGTGGTTAAGAATCTGCCTTTCAGTGCAGGAGATGCGGGTTTGATCCCTGATCAGGGAACTAAGATCCCACATACTGCAGGCAACTAAGCCCAAATGCCACAACTGAGCACGCTCACCTGAACTGGAGAACCCACGGGCGGCCACCGTGGAGCACAGGCACTCTGGAGCCTGCAGGCCACAGCTAGAGAGAAGCTGGCGTGCCGCAACGAACACTCACGCCGCAATGAAAAATCCCACATGCTGCAGCTAACAGCTGACGCAGCCAAAAATAAATAAATAAACACTTTTTAAAACATGTACACTGTGATGATTTGAAATGGATGCTGGAAAATGATTACCAGCAGTAATGTTAATTACCATAGTAATGTTAGTTAATATCTCCATCCCCTTATATAATTATTGATATATGGTATCGTATGATAAATTTGTTTTTCTCTTTCTGACTTACTTCACTTGGTATGATAAACTCTAGGTCAATCCATGTTGCTAAAAATAGTATTATTTCATTCTTTTTTTATAGCTGAGTAGTATTCCATTATACATACATATATGCTTAGTCACTCACTCGTGTCCGACTCTGCAACTTCATGGCCCACCAGGTGCCTCTGTCCATGGGGATGCTCCAGGCAAGAATACTGGAGTGGGTTGCCATGCCCTCCTCCAGGGGATCTTCCCAACCCAGGGATCCAACCCAGGTCTCCCACATTGCAGGCAGATTTTTTACCAGCTGAGCCACCAGGGAAGCCCATGAATACTGGAGTGGGCAGCCTATCCCTTCTCCAGGGAATCTTTCCAAACCAGGAATCGAACCACAGTCTCCCGCATTGCAGGCAGATTCTTTACTTTACCAAACTGATAAAGCTACCAGGGAAGCCTGGATATACACACACACACACTCACACACACACATATACATATGTGTGTGTGTGAGATATATCACATTTTCTTTATTCATTGTTCTACTGATGGACATTTAGGTTGTTTCCATGTCTTGGCTATTGTAAGCAGTGCTGCTATAAACAGTGGCGTGCATGTGTCTTTTTGAATTAAGAGTTTTTTTCCAGATCTAGCCCAGGAGTGGGATTGCTGGATCATATGGTAACTCTATTTTTAGTATTTTGAGCACCTGCCATAACTGTTCTCCATAGCGGCTGCACCAATTTACCTTCCACTGACAGTGTAAGAGGGTTCCCTTCTCTCCACACCCTCTTCAGTATTTATTATTTGTAGACTTCTTGATGATGGCCATTCTGACCAGTGTGAGGTGATACCTCATTGTAGTTTTGATTTGTACTTCTCTAATAATTAGTTATGTTGAGCATCTTTTCATCTGCCTATTGGCTAAGTCTTATTTAGAAAAATGTCAGTTTAGGTATTCTGCCCATTTTTTTTTCTGCCCATTTTTTGATTGGGTTGTTTGGTTTTTTGTTTGAGCTGTATGAGCTGCTTATATATTTTAGACATTAACTCCTTGTTGGTCACATAATTTGCATTTTCTTCCAGTCCATAAGTTGTCGTTTTGTTTTATTTGTGGTTTCCTTTGCTATGCAAAAGCTTACAAGTTTGATTAGGTCCCGTTGGTTTATTTTTGCTTTTATTTCTATTACCTTGGGAGACTGACCTAAGAAAACTGGCTCTGATGTATGTCAGAGAATGTTTGCCTATGTTTTCTTCTAAGAGTCTTATGGTGTCCTGTCGTATATTTAAGTCTTTAAGCCATTTTGAGTTTATTTTTGTGTATGATGTGAGGGTATGTTCTAGCTTCATTGATTTACATGCAGTTGTCCAGCTTTCCCAGCAGCACTTGCTGAAGAGACTGTCTTTTCTCCATTGTATATATTCTTGTTTCCTTTGTTGAAGATTAATTGACATAGGTGTATGGGTTTATTTCCGGGCTCTCTCTTCTGTCTCATGGATCCATACGACTGTTCCAAGATACTATTTTTGTTTACTGCAGATATATACTCAGAAGTGGGCTTCCTAATCATGTGGTAATTGTATTTTTAAATTTTTGAGGAACCTTCATACTGTTTTCCATAGTGACTGCATCAATTTACATTCCTATCAGTAGTGCACAAAGGTTCACTTCTCTCCACAGTCCTGTCATCAATTATTGATGAGGTTTTTTTCTGTGAAATTAGTTCATGTACCTGAGATTATTACTTAATGATAAAATGAGACAAGAATCAACATTGATTTTATTTCTATTTCTTATTTTTACAGATGTAAGTTGGAAGAAACCCTACTCCTATAAGTAAGTATATTAGATTAGAAGGAAGAGTGAAGTTTTGTTCAAGCAATGTCACCTGATTTTTCAAAAATCTTTTTGTGTTACATGCCCCCAAATTACATAATTATCATTAAAAACTTAAAATATTGTGGCAAAATATACATCACAAAATTTACCATTGCAACCACTTAAGGTGTACATTTAAGTGACATTAAGTATATTCACATTGTTGAGTGACCATCACCACCATCCATTTCCAGAACTTTTCCATCTTCCCCAGCTGAAACTCTGTACACACTAAGCATTAAATCTCCAATTCCCCCCTGCCCCTGGCAACCACCACTCTAGTTTCTGTCTCTATGAATTTGAATACTATAGGCACCTCAGATAAGTGGAACCACATGACATTTTTCATTTTGTATCTGACTTATTTCACTTAGCATAATGTCGTCAAGTTTCATCCATGTTGTTGCATGTGTCAGAACTTCTTTCCTTTTTAAGGCTGAATAATATTCCATTGATAAATAGACCACATTTTTTACCCATTTTTCATCAGTGAACATCTGAGGTGCTCCTATCTTTGAAAAGTGTTAGTTGCTCAGTCATGTCTGACTCTTTGCAACCCTATAGACTGTAGCCTGCCAGGCTCCTCTGTCTGTTATTTTCCAGGCAAGAATACTGGAGTGGGTTGCCATTCCCTTCTCCAGGGGATCTTCCCAACCCAGGGATGGAATCTGGGTCTCCTGCATTGCAGGCAAATTCTTTAACATCTGAGCCACCAGGGAAGTCTTTTGGCTATGGTGAATAATGAGTGTACACGTATCTGAGTCCTGCTTCTAGTTCTTTTGAGTTTAAACCCAGAATAGGAATTGTTGGATCATATGGTAGTTCTATTTTTAATTTTTTGAGGAAATGTCTTATTGTCTTCCACAGTGGCTGTACATTTTACATTCCCACCAGAAATGTACAAGAGTACCATTGAAAAATCTGTTTAAGGATCAGTCAGGTGACAATGCAAGTAGGCCCTTCTGCAATTTTGTTAAAAGCAAAGAATTGGATACCACCTACTTGAAAAGAGACATGTTACCTGGTATTGATCAGAGTCATCGGCCTTTTTAACACTGGCACAGTATTTCAAATTGACTGTTTTCCCCGAGATGTTTACATTCCCGGGTGAATGCACCATAGTGAGAGTTATGATGGGTAAAAGTTAGCTTTTCTTTGGTGAACAGAGAGAAGGTTTATAGTAAAAAGAGAGGTAGAAAGTAAAACTGGTTTGCAGTCCCCACCATGGACCCTTCCTCAAGCAGATAAGTTTTCAGAAAAAGTACATAGTGAAATTGAGGATCTGGAACTTGGTTTCCTTAAAACTTCATGGAAGGACCTTCCCTGGTGGTCCAGTGGTTAAAGAATCCACCTTGCAATGCAGGGGACCCGGGTTCAGTCCCTGGTCGGGAAACTAAGACCACACATGCAGAGGGGCAACTACTGAGCATTGCAACTACTGAGCCCGCTTGCCTCAACTAGAAGTCCATGCACTGCGTGGAAAGATCTCACATGATGGAACGAAAATCCTGTGTGTGGCACCTAAAACCTGAGACAGCCAAATAAATAAATATTTAAAAAAAAAAAAAGAAAAACCACTTCATGGATAGTCTTCACATACTCCCGGAAAAATACAAGTCCCAGGTGGAAGACCAATGGAATCTCTTTAAAGAAGAAATGTAACTGGAAGAACTTGGAGAGACTGAGTAATGTTCTAAGTCAGTGCTTCCTAAACTGTACAATGCATCAGAATCACCTGGGTGGGAATGCTTATTGAGACACAGATTGTTGAGACCCGCCAGTGGAGTTTCCAACTCAGTAGGTCTAGGTTGGGTCACGAGAATTTGCATCACTCATAAGCTCCTGGTGATGCTGCCGCCCGTCCAGGCACCACACTGAGAACCACTGCTCTACGGTAAACCACCTGAAACTTAGGAGTCCATGCCCTTACCTCTATAAGTGACTGAGTCTTGCCTAGAGATTCTCCCACGCTGTAGCAAATGAGTTTATGCACTTAATTGATGGTGGCAGTCTTTGGACACTGCAGGGAAGAGGCTCAGTATTTATATTACTTGTTGTCTTGTATTATATTCCCATTCCCCCACTGAAAGGTTTTTCTAAAGAGTTAGGGCTTACCGCTCTATCATCTATTGCAGATGCCTGATGACTATTTGTATTGAACTTAATACCACAATTGTTTTCCAATGAAAAAGTTTGACTAATACACTTATTAATTTAGTATTTCCAACAGGAAAACCTGGACATCATTCCTTAGGGTTGAAGTATGTATTGTTTACCCTTTTGAGACAAATTCAGATATAATTAAGAACATAAAAGGAAATAATGAGCTATAAGATGTCATCAAAATCTAAAATTACACTTTAAGCAATAGCAGTGCATTAACTGAATCTGCCCTCTTTTTCTGTGACCATGTGGAAAATGGGCATATATATACAATGGGGATTTTACAAAAATATTTAAAATCTATTGGTGATACAGATATATAAGACTATGGGATGCAGAGGACAGAAAAGAATCAAGCATGTACCCTACCATCAAGAAGCTCCCAATGTAGTAGGAAAAGTTACATTTGAACAGAAATATCTAGGGAAAGTGCCATAAGATAGAGAAGTGAAGGAGCCTGGGAGGTCTCAGAACGAAAGTATAAACTTCAGGCTGGACTTTGGAGAGTGTGGAACACTCAGGGAAACTTCCAGGCAGACGGTGTCCTGTGAGGTGGGCCATGGAGAAGTAGGAGCTGACTGTGGAGAATCGGGGTAAAGAGCGGGAAAAGAGAATTTCAGGCTGAGGGAACAAAAAGTAGGAACAAAGCCACTGAAGAGGGAAAGCATGAAAGCTCTAGGAGAAGATAGGGGCTCCACGTGATTGAGGACACAGCACATGAAGAGTAGGGAACAAGGATAGGACCAGATCACATCAGGCCTTCAATGACAGACAAGCTAAGGAAGTTGATGTTTATTCTGCAAATAATGGGCAACCATTGATGGTGGGTGAGCAAGAAGTGGACTGATCAGAGATGTACTCCAGGAAGAATCATTTGAAGGGAATGCATAGGAGAGATGAAAAAGGATAGAGTCCAGTGGCAGGGAGACCAATTACAGTCTCTGGGGACAAAGTGGTGAGGACAGATAATGCAAGGTTAAGAACAGACAAAATCTAGTAATTCATTAGATGTGACAGGTGGAGGGAAAAGAGGAATCATATATAATGCTGACGTTTTAGGTCTGGGTGACTGGGTAAATGGCAGTGCCAGAAATTGGGAATTGTGGCGGTACTAGCAGGCTTTGGTGGGAAAACGTGGGAAAAGGTAAGCCGATTTTGAGGTCCCAGCCCACCATCCTTTGGGTTGTCTCACGGCAGTCAGAAGTGAGGCTCAGGAAAAGCACCAAAGTTGTATTGGGTTGGCCAATAAACTCGTCCAACTTTTTCCATACAATAACGTAACAGGAAAACTCAAATGAACTTTTTCACCAACCCAATAGATCAAGATTTCAGAAGTATGTCTATAAAGATGATAATTGAGGTGGGAGATGGGAGGGGACTGTCACGGCAGGAAAGGGAAGAGGTGGGTATGGGTCAAGGACTGACCCTTGAGAGACTCTGTCAGTCTACAAATTTTTGTGACTGTCCTTACTTTGAGATAGACCTCGTATTTAGTGGGCAGGAGGAGGGAGAGGAAGAGAGACGGAGACAGAAAGGAGTGATAGAGAGGTGGGAAAATAAAGTGCCATGCAGTTGCGGTGAAGAGAGCATTTCAAGCTGGGGTTATTGCAAGAATGAGTGGCTCCAGAAAGGCTGGAGAGGATGAAGCCTACAGAGTTCATTGAGTTTGCCAGTGAGGTCTCAAGTGATCTCCATATAGTAGACAGACTTCTAAGATGACCCCAGTGATCTCTGCCTCCAGGATTTCACACCCTTGTGTAAGCCCTTCCCTTTTTCTATGGGTTGGACCTAGCAACTTGCTTCTAGCAAATAGAATACCTTTGAACGAACAAAATACAGTGAAAGTGATGGGATATGCAGCTTCCCAGGTGGCGCTAGTGGTAAAGAACCCACCTGCCAATGCAGGAGACATAAGAGACGTGGGTTCGATCCCTGGGTCAGGAAGATTCCCTGGAGAAGGGCAGGGCAACCCACTCCAGTATTCTTGCCTGAATAATCCCATGGACAGGGGAGCCTGGTGGGCTACAGTCCATTGGGCTGCAAAGAGTGAAGTGACTTAGCATGCACGCATGATGGGATATGACTTCTAAGATTAAGTTTAAAAAGACTGTGACTTTCATCTTACTGATATTCTTTCTTTCACTTGCTCAGGCTGATGTATCCAACTGCCATGTTACCAGCAGCTCTGTGGAGTGGCCCACAGGGCAGGGAACTGGGGGTGGCTGCCGGCCAACAGCCAGCAAAAAACTGAGGCCCTCGTTAATTCTGAGTCCATGAAGAATTGCATCCTGCCAACGATCACATGACTGAACTTGAAATTGAATCCTTCCCCAGTCAAGCTTCCAGAAGAGTGCAGCTCGGGAGACCCTGAGCCAGAGGCTCCAGTTATACCATGCCAATTGCCCAACCCACGGAAACTGTGAAAGAATAAACGTATGTTGTTTTTTAAGTCATTAAATTAAGGGCTAATCTGTGATGCAGCAATTGAGAACTAACACACTGCACTTTGAGTAGAGTGCTGAGGGCAGGAGCCAAATCACAAGGGATTAAGGAGCCGGGTTAAGAAATGCAGGAAGGAGATGCAGACAAGTCTTCTTAAAGGGGCGATGGTGAAGGGAAGGAAGAAAGCGATAGTTACTACAAGCTGACTGTCAAATGGATAGAATCGATTAAAATATTATTTGGGACTATTAAGATGACACGGACTTACTGTAGCCTCAGTGCTATTTGAGGTGCTAGCAAATAGAATACCTTTGAACGAACAAAATACAGTGAAAGTGATGGGATATGCAGCTTCCCAGGATATGCAGCTTACCTCAATGTGCTGAGATTTATGAGTCTTTACTGGTTAGTTCTTACTGCAGACCTACTAAGTAATAACAACCATCACCCTTCATACTTGGCTTTCAATGTGCTGTTGGTCACAGCCTTCTCATGTGAGAGCTGTGAATGTTCACTCCCTGTGAAGCTGACACGACCGCAGTGAGAGCCACTCGCTTACTTGTAACTGGGTGAACTTGGTTCTTGTGACACAGTACTTACTGTTGGCACAATAAAAATTGAGCTAGACGGATGTGTCCATAAAGTACAAAGTTGGTTCCACAAGTCTTGTGGACGCCAAAGGTATGTGGACTCTATGTGGGGTGTGGAGTCCTAATGGGGGTAGGTGGGCGGGGAGGGGTGTCCCAGGGTGGTGAGCACACATCCTTACAAGCCAGAGTATTGAGAGCTGCTTATCGTCATGCTTCTGAGAGTTAGGCTCAGCTTGATTATACAATTCACCCCCCTCTGCCAGCACAGAGGCCCCAGCTGTTGCTCTTAGCAAAGGACTGACAGTAACTGACACTTTATCATTTTTATGGGCAGAACACTTGGTACCAGCCGTATCTCTGCCAGCTTTGGAAAGAAAACTCTCCCAAGAGTTCTGCTTTTCGGTGTCATCTGCGAGAGGCTGAAAGCAGAGCTCACCCATTCATGGGTGCGCTTTGGCATGTACCCACGAAGCTTGACTTTCAGAGTCTCCCTGATTGCCCCAGTTACTCTGCTTGGAATTCCTCAGGCAATCCAGTGTTCCAGGAAAGCTGTGCCAAAGCTGCCAGTCAGCTCATCTGTCCCAGTCCACCCTGCTGTGCTTCCTACGGTGACTCCCAGTCTGCATTGACTTGGCGGGGCCCAAAACCAAAATGCAGGGCCTTGTCAAGTGGCTTCAGAAGGCTGACACTACACTCATGCACGTGCTGGAATTCACAGCATCTTGACTCTGGAGTAGGTGAACAAATGAAATGGGTGCTTATTCATGCCCTAACGATTACTGGAGAACATTTTCCTTCTCCTAAGATGTAATGATGGTGGTAAAAATACTGTGCTTTTATTTATTTTTTCATTCCTTTCATTTTGATCTTTTCATTTAAAAAAAAAAAAAAAGTTATTTTTCTCTTTGCCGTGATAGGGTTTCCAAACTGCTGCTTACAAAGAGGTTAAAAACGAGTGGCTTAGTCACCAGAACCTATTTGCACAGATGCATCTTCACTTTGCAATCAGTAATAGCAGCAATAAAGACATGTTTCTCCCTCTGATTTAGCTTTCTTAGAACTGTAATATGTAACTAATAATTTACTTAAAAATAATTGTGTCTTCTTGGTAATGAGAGAGGTTTTATCTCCCATCCCCACCCCAAGACTATGTACCAAGACGGGGGGAAGACAGTGAAGATATCTGCTGTTTCGTCTACAGGGTATTACTAATTTATCACTATTATGTTTGTTTACATGGATAGTGCCTCTCATCTTCTGTTTCCATACTGAGTGTTGTCATCATTTATTTATGTACTACTTAACAGACACTTACATAGCACATACTCTGTACCAGTCACTGTTCTAAGTACTTTACAAATATGGACATATTTCCTCTTCCTAACAACCCCTTGGTCTAGTGGTTAGGATTCGGCACTTTCACCACCATGGTCCAAGTTTGATTCCTCGTCAGGGAAGTGTTTCTTCTTCCTCTCCCCCTGCCACCTACCAACCTCCCTGGCGTGACCATACAACAACCCCATGAGGCAGATACTATTCCCATCTTATTCCTATTTCAGAGATGAAGACACTGGAGCACAGAGAGGTGAGGAACTTGCACAGAGTCCCATAGCCGGAAAGGGTAGGGCCAAGATCCATCGCAGGCCATCCCTGTTCATGCCTACCTCACTCTGCTGTCTCTATGAGTCACTTTATTAGTTTGGCTTCTGAAGGCTTTCAAAGGGCTATTTTAAGTCACATCAAACTGCCAACCAAACACTGTGCCAGAGCACTGAGTAAATAGAAATAATGACAACACAGTCCAACTTTCAGCCCAAGGTTGGACCCCCAGGGGTCAGGGATAGTTTGCCTTTGAGACTTGGGATCCTTGGGAACTCTGAAGGGTGCTCCAATGCCTTCTTTTTCCATCTAGTGAACTTTTACTTGTCCTTCAAGATGTAGTTCAAATGTCCCTTCCTTTGGACATAGCCCCTGAAATCCAGGCAAGCAGGACACATTGATGATGGAAGAGCCAAGGCAATCTGAGAGAACACTCTGAGGTAAATTATGCCCAAAGTGAAAGTGAAATCGTTCAATCATGTCCGACTCTTTGCAACCCATGGACTGTAGCCTACCATGCTCCTCCGTCCATGGGTTTTTCCAGTCAAGAGTACTGGTGTGGGTTACCATTTCCTTCTCCAAAAGATCTTCCTGACCCAGGGATCGAGCCCGGGTCTCCTGCATTGTAGGCAGATGCTTTACCATCTGACCACCAGGGAAGTCCTAAATTATGCCCAAGGCTGAGCTTTAACAAGTTCCCAGTGAAGTGGGGTAATTGCAAACATTTCCAGAGTGTGCACACTCCCTCTCTGTATATATACTGGCTTAATCCTCACAACAACCTTGTGATATAGGTGTTTTTCTTATTTCTATTTTATAAATGAGGAAACCAAGAGTCAGAGGTTAAGTAGCTTGTCCAAGATCAAACATCTGGTGAGTGGTAAAGCCATGGTTCAAACCAACATGAGCAGTTTGGCTCCAGTTACCACACACTTCACCACCCCAGGATTCTACCTGTGTGGCAAAGCCAGATCCATGTAAAGAGCTAAGGCAACTATTAGAAGAAAAGCTGGAGAATCTCCCGTAACATAGGCCTCTGGGCAGAGCCATCTGTCATCGTTGCAAGGCATTTTGCAGCTTCCCACAGAGCAGTCTCCATGATCAGGTTGGCCTAGGGTTATAAGCATGGTCTCCTGTAGGGAGAAAAACAAATTGAGGCTTTGGGGGGAGAAAAAAAAGGAAATAATTTCCCTGAGTATTTACTTTTTTTGCCCTAAAAATTTAGAACCACATTCATTCATTCAACAGCTCTTCAGGGAGTGCCCACCTTGCACAAAGCACTCTTTCAGCTCTGCAAACAAAAGCAAGCAAAATTCCTGCTTTTGTGGTTTTGTTCTGAATTTTTCTATTTTATTCCAACAACTCTCAACTCTCAATGTACCAAAACATACTAATCTTATGAGCAAATAAACACATACACATCCTTGTCATTAATTTGATAGCTGTCAGCCTGATGCTTATCACCCCTGAATGCTTTGGTGTATTTTCCTACAAAGAGGGACATTCTCCTATATAACCACAATACAACCATTCAACCCAGGAGGTTAATGCTGTTGCATCACTACCACCTAATCCCTAAACCCCAAGTTTCTCCATAGTCACCAATAATGAATGTCCTTTATAGCAAAGGGATCCAATCCAGGATCATGAGTAGCATTTAATTCTCTTGTCTTTTTAGTCTCCTTCAGTCTGGAACGGTTCCTCAGTCCTTCCTTGTTTTTCATGATCTTGACATTTTTGAAGACTACACACCCTTTCTTTTATAGAGAGAGTGTCCCTTAGTTTCGGTTTATCTGAGATTTCCTCATGATTAGATTCCAGTTCTGTGTCTTTTGCAGGCATAGCACAGAAGCAATGCTATGTTCTCATTGCCTCCTATCAGGTGGCCCATGATTTCAATTTGTCCCATTACTAAGGCTGTTCACTTTGATCACTTCATTAAGGTGGCAGGACTTGCCAGCCTTCTGCACAGTAAAATTATTCCCTTTGTAATTAATAAGTATTCTGTGGGGAGGGGAGGTACTCTGAGACTATGTCAATATCCCACTCCTCATCAACTTTCACCCACTAATTTTAGCGTCCATTGATGTTTCTTGCTAAATTAATTATTACTATGATGGTTGCCAAATGGTGATTTTTTCTAATTCAGTCATCCCTTAAACATTTATTAACTGATTTTTTATGCAAGGAAAAGCTTTTCCTTCTCCTTGTTTACTTATTTATTTAAAGATGGACCTATAGGTTTCTATGTTTTAGTAAGATTTTACAAATCTTTCTTCCCTGGCTATTCTCAAATCTATTATGTAATCTTACACTTCTCCCTTTGGCAGAATGTGAGGCAGACAGCAACTGAAAAATTAAGCCTGTTCTAAGAGACCTTGTCAGCCTCTCCAAGCCACAGAGCCTGATTGCATAAGGCTGACCTCACTGTAACATAAGGATTTTCATTATAAGATAATGATAGCTAGCTTTATTGTGCACTCAGACCATGTGCTAAGTTGTTTACATGCACTATTTGAATTCACCAATAATGCACCTCTGTGAAGCAGGTTTTATCATCATCTACAATTTACATATAAAGGAATCAAGGCATTGAGAAATTTTTTTACTTGCCCAAAGACACACAGACTGTACATGTCAAAGTAAGGACCTCGATGTGTATAAATCTTAAAGCTTTGCCACTAACCACTTTGCTCTCCTGTCCCCAATTTACCTTCTGCAAACACAGAAGTCCCTTAGACCTGCCTGAGTTATAACTTTCCATTTGCTCCTCATTTTTATTTGTTCTCTGGGCCAAACTCTCAGCCTCTTCAGGAATCTGTCCTTGGAGTAGGACTTTCTTAAATCCTCCATGGGGACTGAAATTAAGCTGATTTGCTAGATAAAAACAGAGACTGTCAGACTCCAGGTGTGAAAAGTCAGCAGGCTTCAGAGACATGGAATTCTATGATGAAATAAAAATAAATGATAAATAAACATAAACAAACAAATAAAAATAAAATGAACAAAAAATCCAATCCCCTTTCTCACTCCCAATGTTAGCTTTAAGACCTAAGATTTTGGGGCTTAGATTTAAATTTCCCAGCAAATGTTCCAGTCAGAGTGGGGCATGGGCAATGAGGTGGGCTGCGTGGTGATATTCCCTTCCCTGCCAGTGTCTTTGCTGAGCTTCGAGACTTCAGGCTACTTGGGGTTAAGCCCCAGAGATTGGACAGTTTGCAATTAATGCTAAAAGTCTGAGGCACTGAGGTGAACACACAGCAAGCCTTCACTGAGTGTGACTGTGGCACTGCTGTGTGGGTCCCTCTTTGTCCAACTCCTACTCCTGTTCATTCATTCATTCGTCAAATATTTATTAAGCATCATTGTCCAGGTGGTGTAGTACAAGGTGAAGAAAACCTCCATCACAGAATTCAGAGTCATCTCTTGGAGGAGCGGGACAAGCAAGTGGGATTACAGAAGGATGACCAGTGCTAAGGAAATACAAGGGCTTCCCAAGTGACTCTAGTGGTAAAGAACCCACCTGCCAATGCAGGAGACTTAAGAGATTCGGGTTCGATGCCTGGGTCGGGAAGATGCCCTGGGGGAGGACGTGGCAACCCACTCCAATATTCTTACCTGGAGAATCCCATGGACAGAGGAGCCTGGCAGGCTACAGTCCATGGAATCACTAAGAGTCGGACATGACTGAAGTAACTTAGCGTGCACGCAAGGGAATACAAATACCATCCCTTATTCGACAGCCAGTCTCAAAACACTACACTCCCCAAATGTCCCACAGCGATATGTGTTCCTGTATGCATTCCTGGATTCGATGAAGGACTATTTACTGACAATCCGCTCTGTGCTAGGCCCCAGAAGCAGGGAGAAGAACTGCAGCCCTTCGAGAACTCTCTGTCCTGCCCAGGAAATGGTCAGGCAATGGGACAATGACAGTCCCTGGTGGGAAGTCCATAGCCTTCAGGAAGCAGAGAGCAGGAACCCCCACCTAGTCTGGATGAGTCTTAGGGAGGGTAAAGGAGGTTCTGAAGACTTCCCAGAAGTGACTTGGAAGTTGTGAGGGGAAGTCCACCAGCTGCCAGATCAAAGGGGAGTTGGGTTTTCATGAGACTCAGGAGGTCTGGAGAGCAAGAGAGCAGGCGAGATGAGGGCTGGAGCTGTGGGGCTCGGGGAAGATGGGGCCCCAGAGCACACGGGTGCAGCCCAACTGATGGAGACTGTGCTGCCACCTGAGGAAGGGAGACTCTTGAGAGCACATCTGGGAAAACAGGGAAAGGGGA
The DNA here is from genome assembly GCF_963930625.1 of Muntiacus reevesi. NCBI lineage: Eukaryota > Metazoa > Chordata > Mammalia > Artiodactyla > Cervidae > Muntiacus > Muntiacus reevesi. Next base: position 114,776,293 of record NC_089271.1, on the reverse strand, counting down.
GAGGACCCCAAACTGTCATTGCTGAGGGCCAATCTCGACCCTAGATTTCCTGGCCAGCTAACCACCTCAAAGGGGCATAGAGTAACCTGTGAGGACTTGAAATGTGGTTCTAGTTACTGCAAGTTTTCACCAGATTCCCCTTACTTAACTGGAAAAAATGTAACAGCTCCTGTCCCAGCTCAGTGGAGTCCTAAAGGGGAGATTGTGAACACATGCACACACACACGCGTGTGCGCACACACACACTTCTCGCTCACCTACTTATCTCTCTCCTCATTGTTTGCACAGGCCTGTGCAACTTTCCAGGAGCAGTTATTGGCCAGGCCTCTGGCTGGTGACCACATTTGTCATGGCCTTGGCAGTCAGCCCTAAAGTAGAAACCACAAAATTCATGGCTTAGGGCAGTTTACTAGAAATACTGACTCACTTTATTTCATTTAAAAGATATTAAGAGGCCTCTGAGGAAATAGTCCTTCAAGCCTGCTGTGACCTGCTTCTAACTTTAGCTTCTGGGTCCACAAGCTTGCTGTGACCAGCAGCCTCGGGCTGTCTTTCCCGGTGACTGTCCTGAGGCGCCCGGCACTCTGCCGGCCCTGTCACCCTGGGAGCTACGGAAGGAGGAGTCTGCAGAGGGAGGTGGGACTCCAGATGGGAACTTCACCTTAAGAGCCCAACGCTGCAGCGCGTAGGAAATCCAGCGCTGTGTGACGTCAAGTCCATCGGCAGACCTGGTAGATTTTGGCTTCACTGCTTTCCACCTTTGCGACCTTGGGCGTGTCACACGAGATTGCCAACCTCAGCATTCTCTCCAGTAAAATGAGATGAAGCCAATGTTGAAGGCTTTGGGGAATGTTAAACAAGATTGATGTAAAAGCCCTCTGGAAATTGGGAAATATATGTATTTCTGTTTTCATTTTTCTCTCTGCCCAAAGGAAAGACCTGAGAGACCCAACTGGTTACCTACTCAAGGCAGAATGGCAGCAGGAATGGCTGGAGAGAGAGACAGGATGTCAGGGCTCTGGGCAGAGAACAGGTTTGCCTGGCAGAACTGGCAATTGGCCAAGCTAACTTCCGAACTACAGTCTCCTGCTGACCTTACAAGGGCAGCCTGATTCTCCCAGGCTGCCCTCTGAGAGAGTGCAGGTATCCATGAGACCTAGTACCTGGAATCACCCTACTGTGCTCAGTACTCAGGATTGCTTTCCTCCAAGAATGTAACATACAGTCAAGATTGGTATCAACTTTCAACTCACGCCATTCCTGTGCTGTGCTTAGTCGCTTAGTTGTGTCCGACTTTGCAGCCCCAAGGACTGTAGCCCACCAGGCTCCTCCGTCCATGGGATTCTCCAGGCAAGAATACTGGAGTGGGTTGCCATGCCCTCCTCTAGGGGATCTTCCCAACCCAGGGATTGAACCCAGGTCTCCCACATTGCAGGTGGATTCTTTACTATCTGAGCCACGAGGGAAGTCCTGTAGGAAGGAACAATTATGATTAACCCCGTTTTACAGACGAAGTGGAGCCTAGAGAGGTTTGAGGACATGCTCAAAGTTACAGTCAATGGTCTTTACTCCAGTATCCCAATGATGTTTTCAAAATGTATTTATTTACTCAACACATATTTATTGAACACCTACAAATAGCTGGACTTTGTTCTGGGGGAAGGGGATGCATAGATGAATAACAACAACAAAAGCCACTAAGATTCCTGCCCTTAGAGAATATGTATATCCTAAAGAGGGGAGAAAACAAATTAACTTACACAGAAATGTATTAGGCAAGCTAACTTCCTATAGAAGTAGAAGTTAGAAAGACAATAAAAGAGGGGAGATCTTTCTAAGGAGAAGGAGGTGGAGGTGGAGAAGAAAGTTGTTGAGCTGAAACCACCTGACAGATAAGAAGAGTTTCCAGGCAGAGGGAGAAGAGGAACAGTTTCCACAGACAAAGAGAACTGACTTGTGGTTGCCAAGTGGGAGGGGAGGTTGGCGGAGGGGCGGATTGGGAGTTTGGGATTAGCAGATGCAAGCCACAAGATACAGGATGGATAAACAACAAGGTCCTACTATATAGCACAGGGAACTATATTCAATATCCTATGATAAACCATCATGGAAATGAATATGAAGAAGCATGTAAAAAAAAATTTTTTTTAAAGGCAACAGTACCAAGATAGTGTGGTATGAGCAGAAAAGTACTCTTTTGAGATTGCTGTCTGATATTCTTTCACTTAGAAGCACCAAGTTTAACTCAAGGTTTGAGGGACATAAAATATTGCCCATCCATTTATACATTTGCCAGTAGAATGTTTTCAAAACAAAAAAATTCGTTAAAAAAATAAATAACATTTCTTTCAGTTAGGAAAAAAGAAGTACCTCTCACAGGAGGAGATTGTGCTCTGATTGGAGCTGACAACCCTGGAGTTGGACCAAGGTGGGTAGATTCAGGATTCACTGATGTGTTGAGGAGGGAGTAGTGAAAAGTGAGGAATCAAGGTTTGGAAGAACTGGGGGCGGGGGAGGAGAAATCTGATGAAGAATTAGGTTGGTGGGGCAGGTAGGGGTGTGCTGTGGGACCCTTGAGTTGGAGTAGGCCACTTTAAATTTGAGATATCTATTCGAGGCACTGGAGGTTCATTGAGGGAGAAGAGTACACACAGTCCCTGCCCTCATTTCAGGTGTGGTCTATAGCTCCTAGTAGCAACATGGGTCTCCAAAAGGGGGTCTTAACTGGGGCCCATGGATATGCTTGAGCGAAGTCTGTGCACCTCCTGAAATTGTGTCCCTAAATGTCCCTCCACCTGATTCCTTTTGGGATTGTGATCAAAATTATGGATTTCTTCGGGAAACAAGGAGACATACACGCTTACACAGTAGAGCTTATACTCCCTACTGTAAGGCTTATATCATGAGGCTACTGAACTCTATGCAGAGCCCTGCCTCTATTCAGCGATTTCTCACCTTTGTGCCTTTGTTCATGAAGTCCCAGCCAGCCAGAAGGACTTCTTTTCATCTCATGTCCTGGTGCTTAACTAACTTTTGATCATAAAGTCAACTAACTTCACATCATTTTTCTCTCTCTGCCTTTTTCCATGAATGAGAAATACACACCCAGTTCAGGCCCTCCTTGAACTGATGGTCCCAGTTCAGTTCAGTCACTCAGTCGTGTCCGACTCTTTGCGACCCCATGAACTGCAGTATGCCAGGCCTCCCTGTCCATCACCAGGAAATACAGATGCCAAATAAGAAATGACTATAAAGTGGGGCGAGTGCCATGAAGGAGAAGTGCAGGGTGCTGGGGGACAGAGAAATCTAGTCATGGGTTCTGGTGGTGGAGTCCCTCACAGGAGAGCTCCTGGAAGCAGCAATCTTGACAACAAGAACCGAAAGTAGAAAAGGCTTGGGGCAGGTGGGCAGGGGGACAGGGAAGAAGAGAGTGTGTCTGGCAAGGAGACAGCTAGTCTAAAGGCCTGGGGTGAGAGGATGTGGACCATAAGGGGAAATACTGGGAAGAGGGCCTCATGTGTTGAGTGAAACTTCAATAGAAAGACAGTGAGAGGTTTTGAGTGGGACAGGACGTGATCAGATTGGTGCTGGGGAAAGAGCACTGATTGTGGACTGCAGCATGAATGGGCTAGGGGTCCAGAGGAGAGCAGGCGGCCCTGTTCCTGCTGTAACCACCCCAGAGATAGGTGGGCATGCAGGAAAAACAACCTGTCGCTTCCTTCCTCCCTTTTCCACCTTAAGCCCATGTTGAAACCACAATCATTTCTACCAATAGAAAGTGGCTTATTTTCCTCTGCCAGGAGGCCAAGATTCTTGCCTATAGCCCTTTGGGCATCTGATAGAAATACGTCCTTGCTTGGCAGAAAAGAAGATGTGTTTAGACCACACCTCTCTTCAGAACTCCATAAGCCTGACATTCCAAATAGCTTGGCAGCACTTACAGCTTCGAGTTATGAGTGGTAGGACTGGCAAGTCCCAATAGGGCATTCTCAGGCCACACTTTCATCAGCCTGGCAGGAGGAAGACAAATGTGATGTTTCTGGGGTGGGATGGGGTGTTGAGGGGGCCACAGAGAGCTTGGATCGTCTCAAGTGGACACAAGGGATTTGTCTCAAGACTGGGAGGTGTAGGAAGAATGTAGCATTTGATCCTGGTTTATAATCAACTGGTGGAGTAGTTATAGGGGTAGATTTTGGAGACAATAATGCTTTCAATATCCTTCTGTGGTTGCCTGTGCTTTAGGGCTTCTTCATGTCCAAAGATTGGAGGCCCTGTCCAGAACGTGCTCAGGGCCTTGGAAATACTTTGTGGGATCACATCTTTCTACCCTATGCATGGTATAGGTTTTGAACACAGGCTCAAGAGTCAGATTGCCTAAATGCAAAACGTGAGACTGCTACTTAGCTGGGCGACATGGGTTAAAATAACTTCCGTCAGTCTCGGTTTACCCATTGGAAAATTAGGAAGCTAGTATTACCAACCTCACAAGATTGTTGTGAGGGTGAAATAGGATGGCACATGCCAAGTATCTGACATCACGTTAATAATAGGTATTGAATACTTACTATTATCTGTCACCAAACCATTTGGCAATTCAAACTCCTTCCCCACCCCCACCCCCAATATCTATTATCTTACTTCTTATGCTGCAAACAAACCCTTTTAGAGACTTCCTTAAATTCTCTGGAATAAAGAGTCTCAAACAAGATTAGCCTAAAACACAATGTTTGAAGCTATGAAAGAATTGATTTGTTTTCTGTGATTGATTTTGCTCAGTATTAAGTATCCTGCAATCTAAGGAAACACGAAACCAAATTTTAAAGTTTGAATCATAATGCCAAAAAGGAGTAAACAGTTAAAAAGAAAAACCCAGTGCCATTCACAAGGAAACCAGAAAGCACAAACATTAACAATGGTTGCATCTCAGGGATGAAGCTGTATGTGTTCTCTTCTTTTTTCAACAAATCTGTATCTTCTTTTTCCTTTAAGGAACTTTTATTACTTGTGCACATCTTTTAAATTATAAGGAAAAAGAGGAGAAAAAGCAGTGCAAATGCTGTCTTAAACTTCAATCTGAATGTTCATTGCAGTGCAAAATAAGCTAGTTACAGCTTCAAAAAATTAACTAGTTTAATTCATGCTGTTTGTTCACTGAGAGTTAATTTAATATACTTATCCTAGAAAATAATGCATTATTCAGTTTAATCAATATTCATTTGTTCTTTGCATAATCATATTTGCAAAAGCATTTATTAACAATGTGCCTGCAGACTCACAGGGAAAGGCCATGCTATAAGTAGGGTAAAATTTTTGAAATAAAAGAAAAACAATGAATTTACCAACATTAGGGAAATGATTGATTCTAACATGCTGCAGGTTTTCATTTAAAATGCAGCCGGGAGTCTTTTGTATATGTGTTTTCATAGGAAGCAGCAATAGATACACTGTCAAATTAATGAATATCATGTTACTTCAGAAGGAAATTAAATCTGGGTTGTTATTGAATAGCTGGCATATTGGTGCATGTGACACTGGCTCTTTCTACATAACCTCAACTGACTGGAACCGTCAATGCTATGGATATTTGCAAATGTTTGTCCTTGTGTAGCTAAGAAATACATATTTTTCCATTTAAGTCAGGATGCATAATGTGATGGAGACACAGATAAAGACTCATGTTAGGTTTTTCAAACATCAGGATTTGAAAAATGTCACCTTTTAGGAATAAAGAGACGTTTCCTATGAATGAGTCCTATTTATTGTTAAATTTTTCTTTGAGAATATTTCTTAGACTGTGATTATTATTTTTCATTGACTCATTTTATGTGATTTTTTTCAGAGTTCAAACTTTCAAGAAAAATATAGAAAGCTGAATTCAGAGAATTGTTGACTAGTCTCCATACGACACTCAGGACCATACACCCTTTGGAGAATGGGTACTGTTACAGTGTGACCTTCATTTCCATTTTGTTAGTATTTTTTAGCTGAAATATAGTTGCAAATTAAAAAAAAACAGCTATTAAAGCTATTTTCAGGTAGGTTGGAAACTTCCAGGAAAATACAGCTTTGGGGCAGGGGTTGGCTTCCCTGGTAGTTCAGTTGGTAAAGAATCCACCTGCAATGCAGGAGACCCTGGTTCAATTCCTGGGTCGGGAAGATCCACTGGAGAAGGGATAGGCTACCAACTCTAGTGTTCTTCGGCTTCCCTGGTGGCTCAGCTGGTAAAGAATCCACCTGCAGTGTGGGAGACCTGGGTTCGATCCCTGGCTTGGAAGATCCCCTGGAGAAGGGAAAGGCTACCCACTCCAGTATTCTGGCCTGGAGAATTCCATGGACTGTATAGACCATGGGGTCACAAAGAGTCAGACACAACTGAGCAACTTTCATTTGGAATGCTCAGTTATTTCAGTCGTGTCCAACTCTTTGCGACCCCATGGACTATAGCCCACGAGACTCCTCTGTCTATGGGATTCTCCAGGCAAAAATACTGGAGTGGTTTGCCATTTCCTCCTCCAGGGGATCTTCTGGGCCCAAGGATTGAACTGGTATCTCCTGCGTCTCCTGAGGTCGAGGGGGCGAGGGTTAACACTAATAAAGAGAACTGACCCTGAAGAATTTTACATGGTTCTTTCCATGACATACAACTTAAACATTATTTTATCCTGAGAAGAAGTGTCTAAAGACTTAAATTCCATTTGTTTTCAGAAATAGCTATAAGAAAAAGGTGCCTATTAGTGGTAAGATAAAACTTCACAAATGAGGGGACAAGTTAAGGAGAAAAAATAATAGAAAATTTTCAGAACTTCCCCAGTGGTCCAGTGGTTAAGACTCCATGTTTCCAATGCAGGGGTCATGGGTTCAATCCCTGGTCGGGGAATTAAGATCCCACAAGCTGCTTGGTGTGGCCAAAAAATAGGTAAAAATAAAAATAACTTTTTATTCAAAAAAATAGAATTTTCATTGTCAGAATGGTCTTGGATATCTTCCGAATATAGGTGGATCTTATTTAAACACAACTCCTTAGTGGAATATACTTACAGAAGTAACAAAATATAGTAATAATCCTTCAGCCAGCATCTGATGTCTCACTATTCAAAAAGATATGGTGTCTTCTCCCTACTGAACTTTAAAGGGTATTGAGCAAACATTGCAACTCCTGGCAGCCTTGAACAGGGTGATTAAATAAACAAACAGTGAAGGGATTTCCTATAAGACAAACCCTTCTACAGAAGGGGCAGCTAAATGCTTTGAGTTTTCAAAGAAAATATTTATCTAGGGAGAGGTGAGCAATGGAATACATCTAACACTAAGGTAACACACAGGACATGCTTCCTTGTTCAGATGTAATCAGAGCAGCGTTTCTAATCATTTGCTATAAAAGGACAATTTATCTTAAATTATGGGAATTTTGAAAGCCTTGCCACACTTTCTATTGTGGCTAAAAAAAAAAATCAAGCAAACACCTTTTCCCATTCTAAAATATGATTTGTGTAACTTCTTAATGGCCAGAGAACCCTCATGAAAACAGCTCTAACTTTATGACAGAGGTTGATGAGGGCAACATGGTACAATTTACAAAACCAGACATCAGAGTCCACGTTTCTGGAAGACATCAGCTCAGTAAAGACAAGCACATCTGTGCCTAACGGACTAGGTCCCAGCTCGCTGCAGCCACCTACCAAGGCCACCTCTCTGTTCAATGCAGTCAATGCCAGATCTATCATTTTTATCAGTTGGCAAGCTTGACAATGATTTCTCAAAACTTAAATATCATATTCAAATGTAGATGTAGATGCAAGCTTTCTTTAACGAACCTAAGAGAAATGTTTACTGTTCCTAAGTTCTGAATCAAACTTGGAGGCTTCTCAGCTTGTAGTTTTACAAATGATCCTTAATATCATGGGCGCTCGCGGGTACCCACTTTCCCCCTCCACCAGCACAGTCAGGAGTTTGTTAAAGAAAAACTTCATTTGCATATCCTGCCAGATTGGCCCAGGCCAAAAGTAGTTTACAACCCAACTCCAGGTCCTAGCGTGGTGAATTTCATTTTTAAGGATGCATGCCTACTTTACAGATGCCCATTGGTCAGGGTTTATCTGGCCGATCGGGGGCACTATATTCACGCAGGAGAGACCTTTCCCAGTTGAGGAAGACATTGTATTGGGGAGAGACCATCTCAGAGATAAAAAGGGTCCTGTAGGACACAGTGTTAGTTACTCAGGTGCCAGAAAGCTCACCTCATAATCCAGCTGTAGACTCCCGAAGGCTGCAGCTGGATAAACGAAGCTGCTCTGTCATTTCCTTAAACAACAATAAACACTCTTTCAAATCCAAGGGGAAACAGCACTATAAAAGACCCTGAGGAACGTCTTCCATGTCACCTAGGGGCGTTTTTCACTTTTTCACTCTTATGCCAATTTCTTGCCTAAGCGAAGAACTACCATGTTATGTTTACAAACATGCTCGTTAAACCAGGAGATCTTTTAGATTAATTACCCTGTGATCTAACCATTGCTATGGTACTGTCACTGTATGCAAAGGTGTAGTCACAGCTCATCTTTGCCCCTACTTCTGGTAGGGCTCAGTGTTACCCTTTATTTAGCAAAAATGTCAAAAAGGAAGCTTTTTGTCAAAAGGAAACTTGTCATTTCCTATCCCCATTCCACCCCCCACCAATATTGCAATGGTATACTGTGATTCATGCACTTATTGCACCTGTATATCACTAATAAGGCTGAATTTCTTAAGTGGCTGGCTGCGGGAATGAGTTTCTAGAACTACGAATTTGCTGAAAACAATAACATAAAGTCACATAAGATTGGGTCTTCCCTAGTGGTCCAGTGACTAAGACTCTGAGCTCTCAATGCAGGGGACCCAGGTTCAATCCCCGGTCAAGGAACTAGATCCCACGTGACTCAACTAAAGATCCTGCATGCCCCAACTGAGACTTGATGCACCCAAATAAATAAATATTTTAATAAGTCATATAACATCTAATAATGCCACTCTTAGGTTTTAAAAACTAGCCATCCCAAAGACTCTGCCTCCAAAATCCTATCAATGCAATAAGAAAAATATACCGTGTTTAAATTAAGTCACTCATTTCAAACTCTTTCTAATAGGAAAATTTCCAAACTATACAAGTAAAGAAAATAGCACAGGGAAGCCCCATTGACCCAGGCTGAGCAGGAACTATGATTTTTGCCATACTTGCTTTATCTCCTTACCTCCTACTGTGTTTGGGCTGCATAATATTAAAGCAAGTTCCAAAATTGTGTCATTTCACCTCTGTGACTTTGGGATACTTTTTAAAAGATATGTAGGCTTTTTCTTAGATAACCAGAATGCCATTTTGAAAATATAACCAATATAACTAATGACAATCTCTTGACATCGTGTAATACCCAATTCATGCTCACATATCTCAGATTTCCTCAAAATCCAAACCCCTCCATTTAATCATTCCTCTATGGGAGCAAGGAAGAGCACTGGGTTAGAGCTCCTTACCAAGTTTTCTATACTGAACAACCCTTCTAGTCTACACCCCAGGGCTCCACACTTGGTGGGGGCTCAGTCAATGTTTGTTGAATCTGGCCTTTCTCCTGTTTGAGGAAAGAAATCAAAAGTGACACAAGGAAAGGTAGTTTTTCCAGGGCAGCTGCAGCTCCCGGAATTGAAGCCCGAGAAAGCTGCTATTGATTTCTGTAGCCTTCTCCCCAAGTGCAGTAATTCTCCGAGTGAATATTGCAGGCATATTGAAAAGGCCACCTTCCTAGCTGTCTCTGTTCTCTGTTCACTGTGTGCATCTGCAGTTAATTGAGAGGCTGATTAAAGAATCAACTAACCCAAATTGAGTGGTTTTGTTGTCTCCTTTTTCATTTGATTCAGCTAAAAAAGATTAAGTAAATGCATTTCCCCTCCCTCCCAAAGGTGCAAAATCTCGAACGCATGCCAGTTAACTGTTCCCTCCTATGACTAATTGATGTTTTGCACTCACAGCCTTGAAAAATAATCCTTTCCATGCCCAGCGATGGTTGTAATGAGATATATTATGCTGACAGCTTGAGCCCTTGCGAAGGTATGGAACTCAGCGTGTAAACAATTGTGTCTGCAATTTAAAAATTTCCTATAAACGGTACACTGTTTGGGATGGAGGCTGGGCTTGCCAGCACTTGGCCAGCTGTGCCCAAAGGTGCAGCTCAGCCACTGTTTGGCCCCAGAGCCTTTGAGCAGCCATGTGGAACCTGGGGCAACTGGATAAGTCAACTGGCAGCACCATGCTTGGCAAATGGGGATTAGTCAACAAAAGTCTGTAGAATGAATAAATGATTGAGTGAATGGGGACAAAAAGAAATCACCTTAGCACAACACACATTTATTTCTCACCAAAAATAGAAAAAGCAAAGCTAAATCATCATCTGACTCCCAGATGAGCAGGCTGGAGGCTGGCCACTCTGGGGTCTCTAACTGAGCTCAATCTTATGTACAATGAGCAAAGCCTATTTGTTGATTCATTTCAAATGTTTTTGATGTGCAGTTTCTCAAAAGACCTGGTCATCTCCCTAGCACTCACAAATTCATATTTATAATTCTGGATAAAATAGCAAAAAAGTAAAAATATTTGTCAAAAATGTCTCTAGGGACTTCCACTGCTGGGGGCACAGGTTAGAACCCTGGTCGGGGAATTAGGAACTCACATGCCACCTGGTGTGGCCAAAAAAAAACAAAACTCTAAAACCATAAATAACAACGTTTCAGTTAGGAAAAGCAGGAAGACAGATCGACTCAACTAGAGCTAGTGGGTGGCCTTGTGGATGAAGGATTCAGACAGGAGCTACTGAATGGTACAAAGGTTTATAGGAGACCTCTGGAACTATGCCTCTCCATTTACCCTTTGACCTGGTAATCTCACATCTGAGAGTATAGCCCATGGAAATGAGCCAAAAGGCAAAACCTAATTTTATAAGGATATTTATAGCAAAGCCACTTATAATAGAGGAAAATTGGAAGGAACCCAAATGCCCAACAGTAAGGGCACTGGCTAAGCCAAGAATAGCATATCAACTCAGTGGTTCACCATGCAGCCATTAGAGCACTGAGCAGGTGGTTAGTTTCAATGTGTGGCAATGTCTGCATGAAATAATGGTAATTAGAAAAAGCAGAACACAAAACATCATGTGCCCAGTGATTAAAACTTTGCAAAAAACTATACCTGGTATTTTGAAAGGATCAGAAATTTATCACAAGTGACATAAACAGAACTGTAAGTTCACTGAATTCCTTTTCCACCTTGTGGATGGTTAAATGTGTAACACATAGGGAGGACGGAAGGAAGGAAGGAAAGAAGGGAGGGAGGAAAGAGGAATGGAGAGGAAAGGGAAAAAAACCTGACTGCAAATTTAAAACAGTCTTTTATTGAGAGATATTCATAGATTAAGAAACATAAAAAAAAAAAAAAAAAAAAGAAAGAAACATCAGAGAGAAATACCAGTAAGAAATCAGAAAGATCCGGGAACATCTAAATCTAGTCTGTATGCCTAATAGAAAGTCGAAATTCATTTGGAACAAGATCCCTTGTGAATGCCTTGCAGAGTTGGATCAACAATTGGAAGCCATAATGACCAAGTTGTGTCCAGACTCCTACAGGGAAAAACAACTTCCCACAGCCAGCAGTGTTCTTTAGCAAACCTCTTTTCAAGTGATGATGTCACCATTAAAGAAAAAAAAATCAGCATTTGCAGAATTTACCATCACCCAGCAGAAGACAGTGTGCCAAAACCTTTAGAGTTGATTTTTGTGCATTTACAGCATACCTTTTGGATTCTGTGGCTTAAATTAATCACTAATGAAAATTAGAAAGCACTGGTTTGGGATCGTATTTGCAGCATGACCCCTGCATTAAAGGGGGGAAGAAGGTCTTAGAAAATAAGTAAAATCATTGCCTTAAGACTTAGTCCTAAATGTTTGCTCTAGGACATCTTCAAAGGTGTCTTAAAATCTTTTGCACATGTTATTAAAGTCAGCCTTCATTGTTGCTGATTTTTTTTTCCTCAGTATTTCTTACAAATGCAATTCTAATTGAGAAGTGGAGATAGAATGTGTTCTGGAGAAAAGAGCATCATATGTCTGTTGTAGCATTTTAAATATTACAGGACCAAATCCAGGGGGAGAATTCCATAAAATTATTTTAGGTATCATGACATCCAGTATCAACATGCAAGTTGGGAAGGAGCCAAAGATGATGACAGAGAGCCGAAATGTGTTTGATCTGAAAGTTTTCATTTCTGCCACCATTTTATTGCTGCAAAGGCATGACAGCAAAATGGTGGCTGCCTATACCCTGTTTCTGTGAAATGATGTATGTAAAACAGCCACCCCCTGTGAGGTGGTTAATATGCTGCCTCAGCCTTAAAAGCTGTGCCCTTGCCGACACACAGACTGGCTCTCTGGCATCTGTGCTGATATTAAGGTTGCAAAATCAAATATTAAGAAGCCATATTTTTCTCAAAGGAAAAAGATTTACCAGTTTAATTAAACAGCACATCCCTTTTCTTTGCATCTCCCTCTCTTCCCTCCCCCATTGCCCCCTGGGGAATAGAAAGAATTCTGGTGCTATAAGAAACCTAGAGCTCTAAGGAGGCTAAGTGCTTTGACTGTATTTGTGAGCATGAGATCTATTTAAAGACAAGTGACTAGGTCTTGCTTTTCCTCTGTTAGCCACCGTCGGAGGTTCATATAGTGTGATCCTCTTAGTTGTTGAACAAGCAGTGATTCTATTTTGTGATTTTTTTTTTTAAATGAGGGAATAAAGAAGTAGACACCAATCAGTCCCCTGACCCTAAACAAAGCGCTGGTTTTTATTCTATAGCCTTTGTCTCTGCCTCCTCCCATACCCTCTCAGATTCTAAAGAAGTTCATCATCTTTGCCTTTTCACAGGCACAGATCATGTGTGTGTGTGTGTGTGTGTGTCTATGTGTGTGATAGTTAAGTTTCCTTAGCTATAAAATGGAGATAATACTTATTGTTCTATTTCACTGCATAGGGTTCTTATGAGGATAAAATGAGATCAAGGATGTGAGAGTGCTTTGAAAAAAATTAAATGCACACTATCATGGAAAGTAAGTGTGACGGCCATCTCTTCCTTTGAGATCTTGATAGTATTTATGCTACAGGTAGAGGGTTGAACTAACTAATTTCTACATTTTTGTAGTTCTGTACTGAAAGTTAGTTTTGCAATGAACTTAACCAAAGTTTTAGTAATGTTAGTCCTTTATACAGGTTCTCAGGTTGTTCCCAGGTTGGTCACTCTTGAAGCTTTGGTTTAGTTTTGTGCTTCAGAGGTGGAGGGGGGAAATGACCAAGGGAGCTCCCAGATCAGCTTAGGCAAAGGGGAGGGATGGACAACAGCATGGATAGGAGGGAGCAGAGATGGGCTCTTTCATCACCAGTTCTTTCTGGAAAAATATACCTGGGGAGGGAAAACAGGTTTGGATACCATTTTCTTTGGCAAAAGGTAATATAAGTATAAATCTTTATTCCAAAATCTTGTTTAAAATAGTCTTCAGAAACTGCTGGGCTGCCCCTGGAACTAAGGCAGTTTGTAATTAAGATCAAGACCTCAAGTGGTTGCTACTGAGTTGCTAAGGAGTATCAGCTCTCCAAAGCTTAGTGACTCCATTCACAATTGAAATGAAATGGTAGATCTGCTTGGGAAAGTTTTACTCACAGACCTCAGTAAGGCTTTCTTGAAAATGGCTGGCTCTGTTGTTCTGCGGCCCCACATTCCAGAATACACCTCACCCTCAGAGCCCATGTCTTTCCAGGCATGAGCATCATCCTTCCATACCTTCATACATTCAGCACTTCAGCCATTCTTCTTTGGTCTCCTAAAACTGCCACCTCTCTACCCACTGTGGACTGCTGAGCAGTCACTGAACTGGGCATTTTGAGGTCTCTCATGAAGATGCCATTTATTTCAGCAGTGTTAACTGTTTGGATACAGCGGTTCAGGCAATTTCTCATTTTGCATCCAGTTGGTTGCCAAGGCAGGCTGGGGGTGTAGAGGGGTGGGATGAAACAGGTGAAGGGGATTAAGAGATATAATCTTCCAGTTATAAAATAAGCCACAGGAATGTAATGTACAACATAAGAAATACAGTCAATAATACTGTAATAATTTTGTATGAGGACAGATGATTGATAGAATTGTCATGGTGATCGCTTCATCATGTGTTTGACTGTTGGATGCCTGTGCTGTAAAACAGAAACTAACGCAATATTGTACATCAGCTATACTTCAATTGAAAGAATAAGAAAGTGATATACAGATATGAATGGAAACAGGAATAACAAGTCTTAACACTAGTGAGAAGAAGCTTGGGTCTCTTAAACAAATTACAATTGAGATAAAGATGGAAATCATCACATGGTCCAAAGTTAGAGACTCATTAATCTTGGTCTTTGGATTCAGTTTTTTCACTTAGGACACTAGAGGCCCAATTGTAGAGGAAAAGAACACAATCAGAGAATGTGTACTTTTCTGTGAATGTATTCTTCAGGTTGATGTGGGTTTTTCAATACTATTTTTCATTTTCTGGGAATGGGACACCCCAGCCTATCCTGTATCATGTAAGAGAGTTTTCCACACTCTCAAACTTCTACATGTGTTTTTAGGAATCCTCCAGGTGTGAATACATCAGGAATTCTGGCACCGACTGCTCTCTGGTCAGTTCTCTCTGTCCCTTGGACATAAAAATTCAGTCCTTTGATTGTGCTGCTTCTCTGTCTGGAATAGCCTTCCTCTCTTTTATCCCAATCAAACTTCCTATCCATCAATCCTCTAGGTAAGCTGCTTTGGCACATGAAGAAACTGACGCTTGGGGAAGTTAAATGACCTGGCCAAGTTTACATAGTAAGTTGGAGGAGCCAGGTAACAAATGCAGGCAGCTGGACTTTAAGGCAAATACTCTTATATTGGCCAAATACTATGCTCTTGAGCATGCTTTCAAGTGCTTTAACCTTGAAAATCTACAGTACATTTTGCCAAGTAAAATATCTCTGCCTATTTTAAACAATTTTACTGAGGTATAATTTAGGTACTATAAATTTTATACTATAAAATACATCCATTTTAAGTGTAAAGTGCCTTAGTTTTTAAACTCTTCTGCACTTTGTGAGAAATGAAATATGTTGTTTCATCTTAGTTATCAAAATGTTATCTCATAAAAAATATTCAATATTTAAGAAGCCTCTGCTTCTTCTCTACTATTTACTTTTCTTAAGGCAATTGCATGGGGCTTCCCAGGTGATGCTAATGGTAAAATCCACCTGGCAATGCAGGAGACTCGAGATGTGGATTCTATCTCTGGGTCAGGAACATCCCCTGGAGGAGGGAATGGCAACCCACTCCAATATTCTTGCCTGGAGAATCCCATAAACAGAGGAGCCTGGTGGGCTACAGTCCATGGGGACGCAGGGAGTCGGACACAACAGAGAGACTAAGCACACACATTAAATAATATTCGACTCCAACAAATTCGAGTTCTGTTCAGTACTTCTAAGCTATTAGTTCTCAAGCAGGTTCAAAAATCCAACATAGTATGAATTTTAAGCAATGGGATTTCTAAACCACATTCTCCAGTGTAGATTAAAAATGCATCTTGAGAAGATGATTGTTAAATTTGGTCAAACAAAACATGCTAAACACTTGGAAGAATCCAGTGGAATTAACATTCTGATGCATTACTATTGCCGACAAAGTCTATACAGGTCTATAGTCAAAGTTATGGTTTTTCCAGTAGCTACGTGTGGATGTGAGAGTTGGACCATAAAGAAAGCTGAGAGCCAAAGAATTAATGCTTTTGAGTTGTGGTGCTGGAGAAGACTCTTGAGAGTCTCTTAGACTGCAAGGAGGTCCATCCTAAAGGAAATCAAGCCTGAATATTCATTGGAAGGATTGATGCTGAAACTGAAGCTGAAGCTCCAATACTTTGGCCACCTGATTCGAAGAGCTGATTCATTGGAAAAGATCCTGGTGCTGGGTAAGATCCAGAGCAGGAGGAGAAGGGGTCGACAGAGGATGAAATGGTTGAATGGCATCATCGATTCAATGGACATGAGTTTGGGCAAACTCCGGGAGATAGTGAAGGACAGGGAAGCCTAGTGTGCTGCAGTCCATGGGGTCTCAAAGAGTCAGACAACTGAATGACTGTATAACAAACAAAAAGACACTAAAACAAAATGCTCGGATGTAACAAAAAAAGCTACCCCAGCAGTAGGACTAAACCAGTTTTGGTTCAGTTTTGGGCTGGATCAGAGAGTTTTCTCAGAGTTGCAAGGGAACCAAGTGATAAAGTTGTTGAAACCATTTCTGGCACATAAGTGCTCTCAGCAACATGCAGTTTCCGCTTTAACACTTGGAGATCTCGCTGCCTGTCCTGGCAGCCCAAGAGAAGTCTCAATCATGAGAAACCTTTCCCTTAGGTAAAATATAAATCTATTCCATAATTCCTGCTAATTTGTCTTTTTGCTGCTTTCCAAAACTATCCAGAAAACAATTCTTTCCCAGTTCCTAGCTCCTCTAATATTTGAAGATGGCTCACAAGTCCCTAGCCTGTCAGCAGTTTGTTCATCTTTTCCCTCAGTAACAAGGTTTTGAATCCCTAGATTATATTAGGAATTCTCTGTGCATATTTATCAAAATTCTTTTTATAATGTGTCCCCTAGAACCAAGCACAATCCTTTAAATGTGGTCCAATCAGTGCAGAGCACAAAGGAAATTCATCTTTTTTCCCCCAGCTTTATCAAGGCATAATTGACATATAAAAAATATGTATATTTAAAGTGTACAATGTGATGATTTGATGTAGGTATACACTGAAATGATTACCACAATCAAGTTAAGTAACACATCTCTAACCTGCTAGCCATAGCATACATTCACATACATTTTTTGTGTATGTGGTGAGAATATTTAAGACCTATTCTCTTAGCACATTCCAAGTACACAATACAATATTACTATTAATAGCTACAGTCACCATGCTACACATTAGATCCCCAGAACTTATTCATGTAATAACTGAAAGTACATTATTTCACCCACTTCCCAGCTGTGGCACCCACCATTCTATTCTCTGCTTCCATGAATTCGACTTTTTTGATTCCATGTAGAAGTGAGATCATACAGTATTTGTCTTTCTGTGTCTGGCTTATTTCACTTACTATAATGTGAGCAAGGAGATCCAACCAGTCCATCCTAAAGGAAATCAAGCCTGAATATTCATTGGAAGGACTGATGCAGAAGCTGAAGCTCCAATACTTTGGCCACCTCATTTGAAGAGCTGATTCATTGGAAAAGACCCTGATGCTGGAAAGATTGAAGGCAGGAGGAAAAGGGGGAGACAGAGGATAAGATGGTTGGATGGCGTCATTGACTCAATGGACAAGAGTTTGAACAAACTCCAGGAGATAGTGAAGGACAAGAAAGCCTGGTGTGCCGCAGTTCACGGGGTCACAAAGAGTCGGACATGACTGAGCCACTAAACAACAGCAATGTAACAATCATCTTGGGCTGGGTGGTACGTTTAACCACATGCAATTGCCATTTTGTAGGTCAAAAATAGTCAGATGTCAGCAACTTTCAACTGGTCAATCTACTGTATTTCATCAATATAACCTAAGATCAAATTATCTGTTTTAGCAGCAACATCATACTGTTGACAAATATAGAGCTGAGTCAACTAAAACTTACAACTCTTGCTATGCTCTATGCTTGCTGTTCATCCACATTCTCCAAGTCTTGAAATTATGCAGTTGCTTTTTTGACCCTAGGTGCTCACTTTACATTTATTTAAGATACTATATATATGAGGGTTTCCCTTGTGGCTCACTGGTGGAGAATCTGCATGCCACTGCAGGAGACATGGGTTTGATCCCTGATCCGGGAGGTTCCCACATGGTGCAGAGCAATAAGGCCCAGAGCTGAAGCCAGTGCACCTAAGGCCTGTGCTCCAGAACAAGAGAAGGCCCCGCAGTGAGAGGCCGGCACACCGCAACTCGAGAGTAACCCCCACTCACCGCAATTACAGAAAGCCTTGCAAGCAGCAACAAAGACCCAGCAGAACCAAAATAAATAAATAAATAATTTTGTTTAAAAAAAAGGTATTATTTGAAGAAGGCTTTGGAAATCTTGGTTCTATCATCCAATATATAGACTCTCCTCCACCATCTTCCCTCATAACTCAGTTGGTAAAGAATCTGCCTGCAATGCAGGAGACCCAGGTTCTATCCCTGGGTCAGGAAGATCCCCTGAAGAAGGAAATGGTAACCCACTCCAGTAGTCTTGTCTAGAGAATCCCATGGACAGAGGAGCCTGGTGGGCTACAGTCAATGGGGTCAAAAGAGTTCAAGAGTAGGACACGACTTAGCGACTAAATCACCACCACCACCATCTTTGCATGCTAAGTCACTTCGGTTGTGTCCGACTCTTTGCGATCCCATGGACTATAACTCGCCAGGCTTTTCTGTCCATGGAATTCTCCAGGCAAGAATACTGGAGTGGGTAGCCATTCTGTTCTCCAGCGGATCTTCCTGACCCAGGGATCAAACCCAGGTCTCCTGCATTGCAGGCAGACACTTTACCACTAGCACCACCAGGGAAGCCACCATCTTTGTGTCATTGCAAATCAGATAATCATGCCCTCACATTCCTCATATAGGTTGGTGATAATGAGGGCGAACTTTATTGAGCCAAGGGGGGAAAAAAGGAACAGAGATCTTGTCATTTACTCACCTTCTATTTTAGGGCAATAGCTAAGTTTACATTGTACTCATTTCATCAGAGAGCCTAAGTCCAACTTGAGAGTTCTCTTTCTCCCACCCGCTCTGTGGCCACTAACTCTCAGGCACCACACACACCTCTCAATATGGTCGGGAAAAAAAGGAGCAGAGATCTTGTCATTTACCCACCTTCTATTTTAGGGCAATAGCTAAGTTTACATTGTACTCATTTCATCAGAGAGCCTAAGTCCAACTTGAGAGTTCTCTTTCTCCCACCCGCTCTGTGGCCACTAACTCTCAGGCACCACACACACCTCTCAATATGGTCAACAAGGCAACAAGCATGCTATTCAGTGACATTCACCAAGAGACCAAGTGCTGCCACTGCGTTCTTTTGTTGGATATTTAGCTACTGCCTCTGGACCTGGTCATGCCCCCTTGGAAGGACTGTTTGGCTCACTGTGATGGAATTTTGTACTTGACCCCAGTGAAGCCTCTAAGACCTCCAGTGGAGTTTGACCCCTAACCCAACCCCCTCTCATTGTTCCCCCTCCCTAGCACCAATATCCACCCTGCCAAGCCCCTTTGTGTGAAAATGAAGCCCTGCTTTCCAAGGCCTTGCTTCAGGCAGAACTCTTCCCAACGCTTGAGAAGTTTAGTGTTGAGGAAACACGGTGGGGGCTGTTGGAGCTGTCCTATAACTTTATTTCTTCTGATTGACGAGCGCTTCATCTCCCCAAGCTTCTCATTATCTTCTGGTCCATGCCAAGAATTCTGTCATTGCCAATTCATTCCTTTGACTTAATGTTGGTGGTGGTTTAGTCACTCAGTCGTGTCCGTTTCTTGTGATCCCATGGACTGTAGCCTGCCAGGCTCCTCTACCCTTGGAATTCTCCAGGCAAGAATACTGGAGTAGGTTGTCATTTCCTTCTCCAGGGGATCTTCCAGACTCAGGGATCCAGCCTGCGTCTCCTGCATTGCAAGCAGATTCTTAACTGCTGAGCCATGAGGGAAGCCCTGACAACGTTATTCCCTGTTAAACTGAAGTTTCTTCAAGGAACGATAAGGCCTAGATTTTTTTAATGGCAACTCCACACACTGTTCTTCAGCTGTTTCTCTGACAATGACTATGGAAGAGAGGGTAAAGGAGCAGGAGGCCAGAAAGTCTAAAGAAACTAAGTACTTTGGATTTGAGTTTGTGAATTAATAAAATAAATATTAAACCTCACTTACTAATAACAGTTAATATACATAATATACATAAAACAATATAAACAGCTAATATACATAATAAACATAAACAATGCCTCACATCAACCCTATGAGACTGGTAAATTGTTAATCCCTTTTTCAGACGTGAAAACTGAGGCTGAGAGAAATTAAATAATTTGCCCAAGGTCATACCGCCAGTAAGGAATGTGTGTGTGCGTTCAGTCGTGTCAGACTCTGTGGCCCCATGGACTGTAGCCCGCCAGGCTCCTCTGTCCAAGGAATTTTCCAGGCAAAAATACTGGAGGGGGTTGCCATTTCCTACTCCAGGGGATCTTCCCGACCCAGGGATCAGAACCCCAGTCTCTTGTGTCTCCTGCATTGGCAGGCAGATTCTTCACCACTGTGCCCACTGGGAAGCTAGTAAGGCATAGAGTCAGGCTTTAAACACGGGAAATGTAGCCCCAGAGCTGAAGCCTTACTGCCTCTGGCTCTGTCCTTTCTTATTCCCTCCTTGAGTCTTTCCTGCTGGCATTGAGAGCAGTCTATAGAGCTCAGTCAGGGAATGGACATCAGGAGGAGATGCCCCCTCAGCAGCCGTGTGGCACCTCTGGGCACACACCATATGCAGAAGGCCCTTGTCTCCACCAGCGGCCCTCTGATGGGCACACGGCAGAGCTCATGAGTGGGAGCAGATTTGGACTTGCCCCATCAATTTTTCTGTAAGGATCATTAGGATTTGAGTAATGTAGTACAGCTTCACAAACCAGAGGGGTTCAGGCTCTATAGGAAACGTGATATAAGATAGTGTTGTTGGCTGAACAACGCAAAGATTGACTGGTTGGTTTGGGTGAGTAAAGGAGCCCACAGGCGAGCTTAAGTACAATACAGATTCTCAGAGCTAGATGGGACTTTAGAGAATCATTTAGTCTAACAACCCATAAAACAATAACCTTGAAATTACCCGCCACCTACACACACCACCACCACAACCAGTAGTAGTCTAGCTTAAACACCTCTAAGAACGGGGAACTCACTACCTGTCAGAGCGGTCTTTTCTGTCTTGTTAAGAAGGATAGAATGCAGTTCAGTCGTAGTGATTAAGAATGCATTTTGTGCCTGTCTGATGCTCATCACTTAAGTGGCAGGGAAGGAGAATTCTCAATACCTCTAACAGGGCCTCTGTCCCCGAGTGGTCACTTATATTCAGGTGGAAAAAGGACTCCAGATTTTTCTTAGGAAGCAATAATGAAAAGCCGGGTTAGGTAAATGAGAAACCCCACAGGAAGTCCCAGGAGTTTCCTGATTGAGCAGCTGCAGGGAGCTTTTGGGACAGCTCCACTCGGTTCCACTGCCCTTTGTCTGGGCTCTGGGCCCCCCAGGGATGGGACTCCTACAGTGAACTTGACAAAGGAGAGCAGAGAAAGATATTCTTGAAGCCTAACTTTCACTCGTAGGGCTCTCTGAGAAACAGCTGGGAATCTCGAGCCAGGCAGGCCGGCAGTTCAGCAGACAGAAAGAGAATCTCTCTGCACCAGCAGCCACAGTCCAAGGCCCCAACGAGAACAGGTGCCAACGCAGAAAGAATTGTTACAGACCCAGCAGAGAAAGGATTCAAGCATCAGCCTCCTTAGCACACAGTCTTACATCTCAGAGGCCTCAGCGCCCCCAAAGGTAACCTGGGGAATACCTTTAATAAGAGTGTAGGGGCCAGTTAGTGGGCACTTACTCTGTGCCAGGCCTGGTGCCCCCTATTTTATACGCATCATCTCCTTTCATCCCCGCAGTATCACCAGAAGGTAGATGCTATTGTTTTTCTCATTCTTCGGGTCCAGAGAGGTTAGTAATAAGCCCAAGGCCACACAGCAGGTAACTGCCACAACTTAGAGTTCACAAGGCGTAACTAAAGATCCCACGTGCAGCTGAGACCTGGTGCAGCCAAATAATTAGATATTTTAAAAAAATGTTCAGCCCACATGATTTAAAGGTTCAGTTCCAGGAGTTTAGGACTATAGGAAACATTGGCTCTAAGCAGGAGTAAGTTATCAATTTGATAAGAACAGGTAGCCTCTCAGAAACATCATTTCCCATCTCTCCTCCACTCTACTCAGCAGCTGTTTAGTCGCTCAGTTGTGTCCAACTCTTTGTGACCCCAGGGACTGTAGCCCGCCAGGCTCTTCTTCTGTCCGTGGGATTCTCCAGGCAAGAATACTGGAGTGGGTAGCCATTCCCTTCTCCAAGGGATCTTCCCAACCCACGGATGGAACTCACGTCTCCTGCATTGCAGGCAGATTCTTTATCACCGAGCCAGCAGGGAAGCTCCCACTCTACTCAGCCTCAAGCGTAATTGAAACATCACTACTTCTGTGGTGCGTTCTCTGGTCCCTTGTGTACCCCACACTCCAAGATAAAAGCACTCTCAACTAGTTAGCAGTAGAGTATGACTTAGGACTTTGCTACTCAAAGTGTGGTCCTCAGACAAGCAGTTTTTTTCGAAGTGAAGAATCGCTGGTCCCACCCCAGACCTGCAGAATCAGAATCTGCATTTTAACTGGATTCCAAGGTGACTCACGCACCGTGTGAAAGATTAAGAAGAGGTTTAAGAGAGCTCTTACTCAAATTTAAAAGTGCTTCAAATCACCTGAGGCGATCCTTACAGTTGCAAATGCAGGGGTCCTACCCTAGAGATTCTGATTCAAAAATCCTAGGGCTGGGAATCTGGATTGTAATAAGGCTGGATTTGAAAGTTTCCAGGAAAATTGACTCAGACTCGAAGAGCTTCTTGCTAATAGAGACAACACCTCAGATAGAAACTGAGTTCCTTGCCAGTTCCTAGAAGCCTACTGAACAGGTAGACGTCAATCCTAATTTGAGACCTAGCTATCAAAAGAGAGGCTCACGAAAAATATAAACGCTAGGCCTCACCAATCAGGACTCAAAGCTGCCCTTTCCTTATAGCCGATGCCCCCCCAGAGAATCCTAGGTCAAGTACTTGCCCATTCTCTTTTTGGCAATTTCTGTCTCCAAAAGGAAAAAGCCTACCTCCTCCAGGATCTGTGTTCTTAGAACAGAAAGTGAAAGTGAAGTCACTCAGTCGTGTCCAACTCTTTGCAACCCCATGGACCTACCAGGAGCCTGCCAGGCTCCTCTGTCCATGGAATTTCCCAGGCAAGCATACCGGAGTGGGTTGCCATTCCCTTCTCCAGGGGATCTTCCCGATTCAGGGATCAAGCCCGGTTCTCCCACATTTCAGGCAGATGCTTTACTGTCTGAGGCACCAGGGAAGCCCTTAGAACAGACTGTTCCATCTAGACTGAATACTAGGTGTCCACTGCAAGCAAACCAGATCCAGAAGGAGTCAAAGGACGCTGTCACCTGTCACTGTGGGCAACACATCCCTGGACAATTTCAGTCCCAGGTGATACCAAGTAGGGTCCCATGGGACTCCTGGCTGCAAAGCCTTTCTGTGTCCCCCATTTCTTTGATTGCAGGAAACAGGCTTCATTCAACCTCCATGTCCTTCCCTGCATTCCCCAATGGGCAGGTTCAAGCAATTATAGGGAGAAACGGTCAAGATAAACAACAGCGCAGACTTTAGGGCTAGGCCCTATTTCCCCATCAATAACACACACAATGTCTTTAAGCTGTTTCGTAGATACTGAAATCCCCTGTTACCAAGTCCAAATTTGCTCCGCTCACCGCAGGACAGGCCAATGAATCCGAGAGACGAGGTGTTGAGGCAAGGAAGAAACTTTAATCGGGGGGCGGGGGGGGCCCGGCAGACCAAAGAGATGGCAGGCTAGCACCTCAAAATAACCATCTTACTGGGGTCTGGATGCCAGGTTCTTTTATAGATCAGAGATGAGGGGGAGGTGAGGAAGCAAAGTAAAAAGGCCATTACTCCTGCAAACATCTCCTAGAATGGCAAGCCTCAGGCAGAGGATGTGTTAATTTCTTCCTTCCTGCCATCCACAGGTGGACAGGGTTCTGAACACAGGCACTTTGGTTTAACAGTCAGACCAGGGGGCAGGATTCTCTGAGAGGAACTGTTCTGTAACAAAGGCAACTAAAAGCAAGTAAAAGAAACAGTTTCCAACATGGAGTCAGAATTGGCTTCCTCCCTGCAACACCTCCAGGTGGGAAAAGTTAACAATTCACAATAGTATGCTGCCCATAAGCATGTAGACCCCAGACCAGTTGAAATCTGAAGGTTGATGATGCTGGCTCCTACTTACATCACCACCAACCCATAAGAATATCCATGAGCTGATCTTGCCCTCTTTGATTCATTACTATAAAACTTCTCACTATCCTCTCCAAGTGAGGACACATAGTTTTTCGAGGCAGGAGCCCTCTGTGCTTCCCCTTTGCCTGGCAAAGTAATAAAGCTATCCTTTTCTTTTTTCCATTTATTTTTATTAGTTGGGTATCCTTTTCTACTCTGTCTCCGAGATTCGATTCCGCCCAGTGTACAGAAAACTGAGCTTTCGGCATCATACTTACAATATATTTTACTTTCCTATAATATTCTTTCTTTAAAAACAGACTTTAATGTTGATCATTCCTAATAGATACTATATCTGGCTTACAGAAAAGACATAGGTTTATAAAGTGCCCAGTATAAAAAAAAAAACAGCCTAAAGATATAATTGGATCAAGAAGTGAAAGAAAAAATTAATCTCAACAAAGTATCTCCTGGACTCAGTTTCTGAGCAATTGCCCTATAGTCTATAATTATGAATAAAATACCCTTTGAAAAGACCTCATCAGAATCTGAGAGAAATGAGAACAATAGGGTAGGTATTACAAAAGATTGGTTCTTCTCAGATAATTGTTTTTAATAAAATGGTAAAAGTGTAGAAAACACCAGGCAACTATAATTAGGATAATAATCTATTGTTCTACAGGAATATATACCCTGTTGTCGCTTCTATTGGAAAGCAACAAAGAAAATGTAGTAAAGGATGAGTGAATATGTTTGAAGGATAGTTATACATTGGACTGTAGAGGTCATTAATTAATCTTTCCTTTATGGCAGAATCAGCGAAATAATGAACAGTGGATACTATGATTCATGCAGGATCTGAGAGCACTCTGCTTTTAGAGAGCATCCCAGGGAAACTTCAAGACAGCTTTTGTATATGACTGCCTACATTTTCTGTTTATGTGCTTAGGTTCGGTGGTATTCAGACACAAAGAATCTGTTCTACACCGTTGAATTCTATTCTCTGTCAACTGAGAGTGTCTGAAGCTCTCATTGGTCTTTAGTTGATAGAAATTTCAGGAATGGAGGCTTCAGGAAGATCCATGAACACCTTGATTTGATCGTGACCTTGACAGAAATGTTTTCAAGACAGGGGACATAAAGAAGTACAAGACCGATAACTGAAAAGATCTGGTTTTCATCTTCATTTTCCAGATGAAAAATAAGAAGGAGGAAAATCTAACCATCTCCCCCATTCCCGTCCCTTGGCTACTCTAGGGCAGAGGACATCCATACTGTTCCCAGTGAGACTGTCACCATATGCTGGACCCAAGGGCTTGACAGGGGAGGAGCCATGCCAAGTGAGCTTCAGGGAGAGATCTTGGCCTCCTGGGCCACAATTCTTTTTCTTCTCCCCTGCAACTGGGAACCCTCAAATAGTTAGGCCCAAATAATCCTGGTTGGAGAAGAAATTTGATGGTATTGCCCAGTAGTTTTAATAGTACAGGTTTTGCAGGAGGACTGCATCTGTAGTTGTGGGGCCTTGACAAATCCTTAGACTTCATTGAACTTCAATTTATTCATCTGTAAAATGGGAGTGAACAGAGAGCCTCCCTCAAAGGGCTGTGATGAGGAATGAATAATTAAATACAGGTAAAGGTCTTAGCCTAGAACATAGTGAACACTGAAATACTAGCTATTTTTATAGTTATTATCAACTGGAAATAATCGTCTCCCTTATTTTTCAGTCAAACAAGAGTTTGGAACTGCATTAAGGAAGAATTGAGTGATCATTACTAGAAAAGTTTAGACTTTTAAAGTAAACCCTAAGGATCTAGGATTGTCTTCTCTAAACAGTTGTTGATTTTCCATAATAGAGTCTCTGTGCTCCCTTCCAGTAGATGACTCCTGCTACCCAACACACACACACACACACACACACACACACACACAAACATATACACATACAAACACACACACACACACCCTTCTCCCCTCAGCTCAGGGTCCTCATAGAAAGCTAAGTTGGAATTGTTACTTTAAGTGTCCCACCAGGTGAGCGTGTCTGTGTGTGCTTGGCAGACTATGTGTTTTGTGTGTGTGTGTGTGTGCGTGTGTGCGCACGCGCGCGCGCGCGTATGTGTGTGTTCACTGGAGTCTTTGTTTGCCAAGGTCAAGTAGGTGGTCTTTGCTGTAAGGAGAGTACTTTGAGCTTCCCCATTCTTGACTATGTTTGATTCCTCTCCACAACTTTCCTGCCAAATAGCTTTGCAGCTTCTGCTTTGAACACTCCCAGAGAAAGCTCACTGTGCCCTAAGGCCACCATACTTATCTTTAGCAAACTCCTTCTATTTACTCCTTCTATTATTTTGGTCTGAAATCTCTATCCTTCTAGCTTCCTCTAGATCCTACTTCTGCCTCCTCAGGGGGTCTAACAGCATAGAGCAAAATAAAGCCATTTATATCCTGAACATCATTAAGAAAAGTCCTGTTCCTTCCAAAGGGAGGGGTGCAATATCTCTGCATCTCCACTGACACTTGTTTGAGATGACTGGGGTCTTGGGCTTTGGCCTGAGTTTATTTTTGATCTGAACCCCCACTGTCCAGGACATCTCCCCTGACTGTCTCCCATCTCCAGGAGCAGTTTTCCACCTATCTTTTCCCTGACAGCTCTAGGTCCAGCTTGGGTACATAATATCCACCTCACTTGACCTGACACTGGGCTATAATTGAGGTCCTCTCAGGAGTGTAAAAGAAAGGAAGTGAAGTCGCTCAGTCGTGCCCAACTCTTTGTGACCGCATGGACTGTGGCCCGCCAGGCTCCTCTGTCTGTGGGATTCTCCAGGCAAGAATACTGGAGTGGGTTGCCATACCCTCCTCCAGGGGATCTTCCCAACCCAGGGATTGAACCCTGGTTTCCTGCTTGGCAGGCAGATTCTTTACAGTCTGAGCCACCAGGGAACCTCAGGAGTATAGGGGAACTCAATTAAACAGGGCTTCCCTGCTGGCTCAGATGGTAAAGACTCCATCTGCCATGTGGGAGACCCAGGTTCAATCCCCAGATTGGGAAGATCCCCTGGAGGAGGGCTTGGCAACCCACTCCAGTATTCTTGCCTGGAGAATCCCATGGACGGAGGAGCCTGGAGGGCTACAGTCCACGGGATCATAAAGAGTTGGACACAACTGAGCGACTAAGCACAGCCCAGCACAGGAGTAAAGGCCGCCCTCATTCAGCTTGGGGGTGTAAATGCTGACAGTTGAGAGCCTGGAAGCCCAGACTTTGTGAGGAACAGCAGAATCACCCCTCTTTCCCCTCCCTCCCCCCCCCCCCCACAGTTTGGACAGAATCATTTAAGCTTCATGAACCATCAGAGGTCAGGACATTGTTTTCCCTCAACACAGATTAAAACAGAGAGTCAGTTAGTCAAAGATACTGTCAGAGTTGCTACTGGAGGGACTGCAGACGCCTTCTGAAGTGCACATGTAGGGAATGGTGTGCTAAGGAGGGCAACTGAGCAGGGTGCCTGTTCCCCAGGCAGACTCACACCTCTGCTGAGTTCAGTTCAGTCCAGTTCAGTCACTCAATTGTGCCCGACTCTTCGAGACCCCATGGACTGCAGCACGCCAGGCTTCCCTGTCTGTCACCAACTCCCAGAGTTTACTCAAACTCATGTCCATTGTGTCAGTGATGCTATCCTCTGTCGTCCCCTTCTCCTCCCACCTTCAATCTTTCCCAGCATCAGGGTCTTTTCCAATGAGTCAGTTTTTCCCATCAGGTGGCCAAAGTGCACTCAATTTGCCTTTAGCCCATCGGTGTTACCACGGGCTAGTCCTTAAGTCCATAGACAGCTAGGAAGGAGAGGAGCACCAGAATAGACATATTGTCTGTGTGTTGGGGGTAGAGGGTATCCGATCCATGAATGTACCACTTATACATTTTATGTTACAAATTGCCTTTAAAACTTAATTTATGTTGATCACTGTGCTAGTTACATCACTTATTTCACATTCTGCCAATTTCTGTACTAGTATTTTTTAAATTTTATTTATGTATTGGCTGTGCTGCATCTTCGTTGCTGCTTGGATTCTTCTCTAGTTGCAGCGAGTGGGGGCTACTCTCTAGTTGTGGTGCACAGACTTCTCACTGTGGTGGCTTCTCTTTTTGTGGAGCACGGGCTCTAGGACACGCAGGCTTTAGTAGTTGCAGTCTGTGGGCTCTAGAGCTCGGGCTTAGCAGTCATGGCACATGGGCTAGTTGCCCCATGGCCTGTGGGCTCTTCTTGGACCAGGGATCGAACCCATGTCTCCTGCATTGGCAGGCACATTCCTATCCACTGAGCCACCAAGCAAGTCCCACATTCTGCCAGTTTTTAAGGTCATTTTAGGTGCTTAGAAGTATAACACTATCTTAGGCTTTCCCTTCTATTATTTAACACAGTGAAAACCAGAACTTGGGAAGTTGTAGAGTATCCGTGCCTGTGTGCTGGAGGGAAACTCGATAACTGAGTGTTAAATGCCTTTTTCCATCTCCTCTGTCTGCTGCAGAAAAGGAACAAGCTGTCACATAGCTCTCCAAATTTTAAAACTAACTTTTTGGTTCCAATAAATAATGTTTCTAAGTAACTACTCGGCAATGTTTTTGAAATCAA
Source organism: Muntiacus reevesi (assembly GCF_963930625.1). Classification (NCBI taxonomy): domain Eukaryota; kingdom Metazoa; phylum Chordata; class Mammalia; order Artiodactyla; family Cervidae; genus Muntiacus; species Muntiacus reevesi. Next base: position 114,747,450 of record NC_089271.1, on the reverse strand, counting down.
AGAAAGATATGGAAAAGGGGACTAGGATTTCTTGAACTCCAATCATGAGCTACATGTTTTATGTATATGAGTGGTACAATTTTGAGCAAAAGTTTCCTTTGTCTAGTGAAAATAAAAGGTAATATTTACTTCTAAATGCTAAGAAAATGAAATATATTATTAAATCTGGATTGTGCTTCAAGTCAGTTTACCCCCTAATTTCCCAGAGTCTGCTTTGATGAACATGAGTATTTGCAAGCCCTTTTAGTTTGAATTAATTTTGGATTTACAGAAGAACTGCAAAAAGTACAAAGAGCTTCCGTATATTGTTTCCTCGGCTTCCCCTGAGGTTAGCATCTTACATAACCATGGTCAATGTGTCAAAAAGAAGACATAAATTTTAGTATAATACTATTAATGAAACTCCAGAGTTTACTCAGATTTCCCCAGTTTTTCCACTAAATGGTCTTTTTTCTGTTTCAGGCTCCAATCTCAAAACCACACGGCCTTGATTCATCAAGTGCCTGGGTCTTCTCCAACCTACAACAGTTTCGAGGTCTTTCATTGTGTTTTGCCACCTTGACAGAGATAAACACTCATTTAACTGGATCTTCTGTGGGGAAAAGAATTTATACTCAATTACGTTTGGCAACCCACTCTAGTATTCTTGCCTGGAAAATCCCACAGACTGAGGGGCCTGGTAGGCTACAGTCCATGGGGTCGCAAAGAGTCAGACATGACTGAGCAACTTCACTTCACGTTTAAAAAATGCTAGGGCTTCCCTGGTGGTCCAGTGTTTAAGAATCTGCCTTGCAATTCAAGGGACACTGGTTTGATCCCTGGTCCGGGAAGATCCCACCTGCTGTGGAATAACAAAGCCCATGTGCCACAACCACCGACCCTGTGTACTGCAACGGCAAAGCTTGTGCACCTAGAGCCTGTGCTCCACAACAAAAGAAGCCACCACACCACAACTCGAGAAAGCCCACACGCAGCAACAAAGACCCGCCATAGCAAAAAAAATAAAATAAGTAAATAAATCTTAAAAAAAAAAACAGTTTACAAAATGCTAAATAAAATAGACTTCTTGGACAGTAGGAAAATATGCTAATATGTTTTATGAATATTCAAGAGGAGCCTGTAATAAGCAGCGTTTCCCAAACATTTGGCCACAGAGGCAAGGCCACTACTAACAGAGCCTCTCTCCAGGTTAGGGCTCTCCAGGCTAGGGAGAGTCTGAGATGATTTGTATTCCATGACTCTCCTATCTGTTCTTCCTACTTGTAGTCCTGCACATCTTCCTTCCATTCTCCAGTTAATTCCTAGAGTAAACTTTGCATACTGCAAAACTGCTCCAGGACTTCCTAGTAGTCCAGTGGCTAAGACTCCATGCTCCCAGTGTAGGAGGCCTGGGTTTGATCCCCTGTCAAGGAACTAGATCCCACCTGCAACAATTAGAGAAGCCCCTGCATTGCAATGAAGACCCAGGGCAACCTAAATATAATAATAAAAAAAAATGTTCCAAAACCTTTCTTCAGTCTGCAATGAACTATAGAACTGGAACTCACAGTCTTCAGCATGCAGTCCAAGCCTACCACAACCTCATTTCAGCTCACCATCTCAGTCATAACCATTTCTTCCCCTGCGGTCCTCTCTAAAATCTGATCTCCAGCCACACTAAGTGCTCCAATATTTCCCCAACCCGTCGCTTGCCTTTCAACACTCTCACTCTGCGTTTTACTTCCTCCTCCTTGGTCTTACCAAAACCCAGATCCTCCTCCTGGTCCAATAGAAATGCCATCTCCTTTTGAAGTCTTCCTCCCTCCTCCCTTAGGCTCTGCAAGCCTGAGATCAGCTTGAATCCCTCTGCTTCTCAGCATCACAGTGTCTGTTTAAGTACCATCCACAGCTTTTCTTTTTGCCACCTAGTAGGCAGCAGCATGTTTGTGCCCCATTCTAGGCTGTGAGCTCCTTGAGGATGAGATAGAGACCTTGTTTGCCATGATAAGCCTGGTTCCTCATCTTTGGCATTGAACAAAATATGTGTGTGTGTGTGTTCAGTCGAGTCCAACTCTGTGATCCCATGGATTGTAGCCCACCAGGCTCCTCTGTCCATAGAAATTTCCAGGCAAGAATAATGGAGAGTGGGTTGCCATTTCCTACTCCAGGGGATCTTCCCAACCCCGGAATTGAACCCGGGTCTCTTGTGTTTCCTGCAATGGCCAGCAGATTCTTTACCACTGCACCACCTGGGAACCCTAGGTGGCACAGTGGTAAATAATCTAAGCTGTGAGCTCCTTGAAGATGAGAAATGGACCTTATTTACCACTATAGCCTGGTTCCTCACCTTTGGCCTTGAACAAAATAGGGGTTCTTTAAATACTCAACAGATGAAGCAACAAACGTCTATAGCACTTTACACTTTCGAAGTCTTTTATTTGAGTCTCAAAATAATTCTATAAGGAAGGAGTGATAATTATCCCCAAGTTACGGTAAAGGAAATTGAGGCAAAGATTGGTTAAGTGACTTGCCCGCTGTCACACAGCTAATCAGTTATAGAGCAATATTTCCTGATCTCAATAAGTAACTGTTCTTTTCAACTTCACCACGTAGCTTTCTTGAGGAAGTAAGCAAGTGGAACTCAAACATCTACTGCACACATCTACTGTGTGCAGAGAACTGAGATACGGGAGACCCAGAAATGAATAAGAATGAAGAAGCATTTCTGCCAGAACAGGTAAGAGTGGTATATTTTATGGACAAAAACATCCTGACCTGAGAAAGGTGGTGTGAAGATAAAAAGATCAGAAAAGCCTCAGAGACAGGGATGTGTTGGTGGCAACCAGAGAGAGATAGCTACTGGTTGTCAGAGATCAGGCAAGCTAGGAAGAGCTGTGTCAAGCTGGAAATCTGTTCGGAGACAGTGATGAAGCCAACACTCTTTGATTGCCTAAAATTGGCTGTGCAGAAATGGATGGCAATGGAGACGTTTGCTGCTGGGGAAAGAATATACTTTAAATTTAATGAGGACAACTCTAGAAGCCCTGCTGATTCCTGATTGATAAGTACTAAGGCGCCTCACTTAACTTGCAGGCACAGCTGTCTGCCCGGAGCTTTGGTGGGTACTGGGCAGCAGCTCGGCCCACAGGGAAACAGTCGCTGCCTTTTTGCCTGTTTGTGATTTCACCGCCTGGACAGCAAATGAGAGACGGAGCAATCCCAGAGCCCCAAAACCCCCAAAAGGTTATTTTGTCCAAGGCCAATGTTGCCTATTGAATTCTCACCAGCCTGATTAGAAAGGATTATTCCGAAGGTCTGTGAAGTATCTAGTAACCAATCTTCCTGAGTTATTTTTGAATAGCTATTGAATGGATAATTTCCATACCCATTATCAAAATGATATGCTGGAGGTGAAATTTAGCTGTATTGTATTTGATCAGTAATTGCGGAAATGTTTCCCTCAGATTTAATGCCTTATTGGCAGCAGGTCTCCCTACAGGCACTAAAGACTTTGGGATACTTTTTGGTTGACACGAATGCTTTATTATTGTAATATTTTTGTTGCAGTGGGAGGAGGGGGGACTAGATTTATTTGGGCATCTGAAGATGAATGCAAAGGTTTTTTTTTCACCTCCTGAGAGCAGCATTTGGCAACATAGCATTTTCCACCAGCAACAGCAAGTGGGTAATATATCTCCCAGTCACCCAAGGCTCAGTGCCTGGAACAAGAGTGGACCCCATGGCTTCTCATGGATCACAAATCCAACGACAACAGCCATTCATGCAGGTCCCTGTTACCAGAAACAAATGGAATAGGAAATGAAGGTTGAGCTATTTGACTGTGGAAAGGTAACACGAGTCCTGAGGTTCACTTTATGCCTCTGCCTTGCAAAATTCTAGATCTGCCACTGCCCATGGTAATATGAGGCAAGACATATGCATAATTTTAATTTTCCCAGTAGCCCCATTTTAAAAAGTGGAAAGAAACAGCTGAAATTAATTTTAATATTACATTTTATTTATTAAAAATAAACATAGAATATATCTAAAAGTAAAATAAATCCAAAAAAGTATAGGTTCAACATAAAATCCATATAAAATTATTATTTACATTTTTTATACCAACTCTTAAAATTGGGAGTATGTTTTACCCTTTTAAAAAATTTATTTATTTTAATTGGAGGCTAATTACTTTACAATATTATAGTGGTTTTTGCCATACATTGACATGAATCAGCCATGGGTGTACATGATGTTATACCCTTAAAGAGCACATCTCAATTCAACTAGCCACATTACACATGGCTACGGGGTGCTGTATTAAACAACACAAGTTTAGCTTGAGCTGCATACCAGGGATGGCAGCTTCCAGTTAACCCCTAATTTGAACTGATCTGTTTGGTTTGCTCTGCCTCTAGGCCAGGGGAAAACTCAGATTGCCCTCATCTTTTACATACAGCCCTGTCCCCATTCAATCCTGTAGTCCCATGAGACCCTGCCAGGGTTGTCAAACCCTAAAATCAAAATTATCTGCTGACAGTCAGGACAAGTATGGTTGCACAATCATGATTTATGAACAGAAAGGAAAAGGCAACCTCCCACGTCACTTTCAGAAGGAAATGAGAGTAGGCACTCAGTCAGCTTCAAGTGCTGGCTAAAATCCAAGTGCACTAAAATCCATCAAGATATCTGACCCCTGATCACCTTTCAGCGTTAGACACTTTACTAGGGTTAGGCCGAGCTTGCGGATACTGATTTTGGAAGCAAATCCCACTAGAACCAAAACAAAGATGCCGCATTGGGTTAGTTTTACATTGCCATAATAGAATTCTGAAATGAATATGGTTGGAAATTGGCAGGAAAAAATAGATTCCTCTTGATTGAAAGTCTTTTTTGTTATAGAATGATGATGCCACTTTAATTTTCTTTGCTGTGATGGGTTTCGACTCATAGCTACATATCCTAGGCATACTGCAGGAAAGTTATTCCATAGAACAGTGGAATACAGTGGCTACCATATTTTGGGGAGCTATAAAGTTAAATTTGATGTGTGGAGACTGATTTGGCATTGATCTCTTGTCTCTCTGGTACAGCAACCTAATCCTATCAATGTCTAATTGTTTGATATGTTTGAGATTTGCCTGTTTGGTCATATGGTTCAATTACTTGAAGATAAAGTAATTTATGGCAATCCACTCCAGTATTCTTGCCTAGAGAATCCCATGGACAGAGGAGCCTGGCAGGCTATAGTCCATGAAGTCGCAAGAGTCAGACACGACTTAGCGACTAAACCACCACCACTACCATATTCTCTGGCTTCCCAGGTGGCACTAGCAGTAAAGAACCCGCCTGCCAATGAAGGAGACAAGAGAGGCAGGTTTGATCCTTGGGTTGGGAAGATCCCCTGGAGAAGGAAACGGCAACCCACTCCCGTATTTTTGCCAGAAGAATCCCACGGACAGAGGAGCCTGGCGGGCTGCAGTCTGAGGGGTCAGACACAACTGAAGCGACTTAGCACTTAGCATGTTCTCTGTCCCCCCCACCCAAGTCTGGCACAGTGCTGAGAGTTTGATGCCATTAATGCTTGTCTACTTGACCTGACAACCTATCTCTGAATAAGGTATGATCATTTTTCTGTGATGTTGGCAAGTTGCTATTACTTCTTACTCCCCTTCCTTGAATGGTTTCATTTAACTATTTGATGTGCTTTGATTATAGCAACTAATGATGAATTTCCATATCATAGTACAAATGTGAGCCGGTGAAAATTGTCACCTAGTTGATTTGTCTCCTTAAGAACTGTTGGTTGATCTTGAAAGGTTATTTTGGCATTCTTCATAATTTTTCAGTCTCTTCAATTTATCAGACATTTTGTTGAATGCTTACTATGCGCTAACCTGGACAATGGTTTCAAAGAACTTGGCCTCTATGTTCAGCACTGTCTATTAGGGACAAGTTAGGATACTGTATTACATTTTTCATTATAAGAATAAATGGAAATTTAGAAAAGCAAAATGAATAATATTAATAAGAAATATCTCAAACTTATTTGAGACAGATGGAAATCATTGGATATATTGTAACATGCTAAATATTTAGCTTTAATTGGATTCTCATTGGACTTAGGGCAATTATGTCCTCAATTTACAATTCTGGAACGTAAATAAAACTATGAACATCTATTTCTGAAAAGTGTTACTAGAAAGTAAAGAATACTTGGAGATTTTTATATTATGTTTTAGCTCTCTGGGAATCAACTCCCTCTCATGTTGCCGATAACATGAGAGTCTACTGTTTGGCTTATATATTGGTTTCTTGCATATATTTTCAGGATTCATTTCTATAAGGAATCAGGGAGCTACTTGAGTAATGTTTGGAATCATCAGCTTTAAGATGATAGTTACACCTTGAAGGACTTCCCTGGTGGCCCAGTGGTTAAGACTCTGCACTCCCTATGCTGGGGGCCTAGGTTCCATCTCTGATCAGGGAGCTAGAGCCCTCATACCACAACAAAGATGAATCGGAGATCCTGCGTGTCACAACTAAGACCCAGCACAGCCAAATAAATAAGTAAATATTTAAAACAAACAAAGAAAACCTTGAAGTATAGCTGCAACTATTTCCTAAATGTCTCACTGGTTGGTTACTGTGTCTGTCAACACCTTATTCTGCCAAGTTTTTTGGTTGACAAATGTGTGTGTGTGTGTGTGTGTGTGTGTGTGTGTGTGTGTGTGTGTGTGTGGTGTGTGTGTATGGGCTTCCCTGATAGCTCAGTTGGTAAAGAATCTGACTGCAATACAGGAGACCCTGGTTTGATTCCTGGGTTGAGAAGATCTGCTGGAGAAGGGAAAGGCTATTGTGCCTGTCAACACCTTATTCTACCAAGTTTTCTGGTTGACAAATATGTGTGTGTATATATATGTAAAGACAATTCATTACTAAGCTTAATCACTGGAAAAGTCCCATTTTTGAAAATCACACTTTTCTGAATTTCTCCCATTATTTTTCATTTTATACCACTCAGAATTGAGAAATGGACAGAGTTAAGTAATAAAGTAGATTAAAATAAGAGTAAGTGAAAGCTATCTTGTAAGCCTGCCGATGTGACCACAAAGAAAAGCTTTTCCTTAATAATAAAGTCCTGGTTTTGACTGAAAGTAGCCCAATATGTTGAGAGGCAAAGAAAAAATTATAGCCCATAAAAATGCCCTTTTGAAAAATGGAAGCTATCCAATTTGCTTGACTAAAAGATGCGTTGCCAGGCACTTCTACCTCTTTGGAAATTAGTCCCAGCAGGTGAACTATTTCGTTCCCATCTTGGGCTAGAAAAGTATGTGCTGAGAGTCACCAGCCTCATAATCTTGGAATTTATGTAAAATAACATACCCATGAACTTTACAAACCAAATGAATGCATTTAAGACAATTTAACTCTGCATGGTTGAAAGAAACAGATGAGGATGTATGTTTGAAGAATAACCTCTTTGGCATGCAGACTGCCCTTCTTTCTTATGCCAACATTTAGGTTAACGTCCAAGTGATATTTAAGAGAAAAAAAGTATGCATGTCCTATTGAGAACTTTTCAAAGTTGAATTTTTATTTGCCATTTTCTTTCTGGAAATTCACAAAACAAGGTAGTTGTCATGAATGTCATTATAATCACAGGGGTGATGTTGAGCTCTGTTAGTTAACACGTACCTTAACCATTTGCAAATATTTCAACCTTACAAATATAGGTTGTCTTTTCATTTTGTTTATGGTTTCCTTTTCCATGCAAAAGCTTATAAGTTTGATTAGGTACCATTTGCTTATTTTTGCTTTTATTTCCTTTGTCTTGGGAGATTGACCTATGAAAATATTGCTATATTTTATGTCAGAAATGTTTTTCCTATGTTCTTTTCTAGGAGTTTTAGCAACAAAGATGGAGATCACCATATTAAGTGAAGTCAAATAAGGACATAGCATACAGTATCACTTATATGTAGAATCTAAAATATAACACAAATGTACTTATTTACAAAACAGAAATAGACTCATAGACATAGAAAAGAAACTTATGTACCATAGCTTTCTTATCCATTCATCTGCTGATGGACATCTAGGTTGCTTCCATGTCCTGGCGATTACAAACAGTGCTGCGATGAACATTGGGGTACACATGTCTCTTTCAGATCTGGTTTCCTCGGTGTGTATGGCAAAAACCACTATAATATTGTAAAGTAATTAGCCTCCAACTAATTAAAATAAATGAAAAAAAAATAAACTTATGGTTACCAAAGGGGAAAGGCAGGGGAGGAATGATAAATTAGAACTTTGGAATTAACAGATACACACTATTATATATAAAATAGATAAACAACAAGGACCTACTGTATAGCACAGGAAACTATATTCAATATATTAGCCTATTAAGGAAAAGAATCTGAAAAAGAATATATATGCGTGTAACTGAATCACTTTGTTGTATACCCAAAACTAACACAACATTGTAAATCAACTAGACGTTGATTTTAAAAAAAAAAGTTTTTTAAAAAATATGTACCCATCAGACAAACCAGACCATAACCTGTTGGGATGGCTTTCTGATTTTTTTCTGAAAGGCAGTACCTAGAACTCTGCTTCTCTAAGTTGAATGTGCATGTGACTCACATGGGGATCTTGTTAAAATATGTATCCTGATTCTGTGGGTCTGGGATGGGGTCTGAAACTGAAATTTCTTATAAGCTCCCAGGTGACGCTGATGCTGCTGATTGAGAGGCCAGACTTGAGGAACAAGACGGCTAGAATACAAGGCAAAATTTATGCATTCAGAAATGCATGCTGTCTTCCTTTACAGGATGCAGGATTCACTTAGGAAATGAATGTGTTTGCTCCTCCATTTAAATATTTATTTGGAGACTGTTCGTCTTTGTGAAGGAAAGGACAAGAGAAGTTGCTTCTTGAGCAGTTATGTACCAGAGACTGTGTTGGGCACTTCCATTAAATTTTGAGAAGTACCAAAAGGAAAAAAGGCTAAGGGAGATGTCCTCGTCTAAGATCAAAGCTCCTTTCCTCTGGATCGTCCTGTCTCCATGGTTCCAATTTTAAGACCATCGCCAAAGGTGTTATCTAATTCAAGACTTTTTCAATATGATTTCTGCGATTCTCAAAAGAAACATAGCTCAAGTTGAAAACGTTTCACCTCATTTTGTGAAATTTAATAGAGTCCCATGATATCTCTGAATATACTACCCGTGAGTCACTTTGAAAAAGGGGAACAGGGGACTGATGGCAGAAGATATACCCAACATTTTAAAGCAACTTAGTTTCTGCTCAATCCTGAAATCAGATCTCATTCTGCCTGGGAATAAGGGGCATGATTAGAAATAAACAGAACAATGAAGTTATTCCACCAAATTCAGCTCATCAGGCAGTCACCAAGCCCCTGCTGCAGGTACTGTTTTCAGGAGGCTGGAAAGAGGAAGGGCCAAGCTCTGCTTTCAGAACTGCATGGGCAGGTATCCAAATGACTTGGAGAAGGTGCAAGAAGATAAAGGACAGAAACAAAATGCCAAGAACATTGCACCAAGATTCAGGGGAGGGAGAGACCATCACTTGTTGGGGGGCATCAGGAAAGCCTTCCTGGCCAAGGTGATGTTTGAGGCGAGCCTTGTAGGATGGATAGATTTCCACATGCAGCCCTGATAAGGGGTGTGTGTGTGTTCAGGAGAAGAAGCAGTCTAAGCGAAAAAAAAAAAAAAAAGGCATGAAAGCAGAAAAGTGTAGTCTATATTCAAGGGACTTTGGTTTGACTGAAATGTAGGACATGTGGTGGCTTCTCTTATTGCAGAGCACAGGCTCTAGGGCACACGGACTTCAGTCGTTGTGGCTCCTGAACTCGAGAGCGTAGATTCCATAGCTGTGGTGCATGGGCTTAGTTGCCATGAGGCATGTGGAATCCTCCTGGATCAGCAATGGAACCTGGTGTCTCTTGGATTGGCAAGCAGATTCTTTTTTTTTTATATATTTTTTAAATTGAAGGATATTTGCTTTACAGAATTTTGTGGTTTTCTGTCATACATCAACAAGAATCAGCCATAGGTACACCCATGTCTCCTCCCTCCCCAACCTCCCTGCCATCTCCCTCCCCATCCCACCCTTCAGCCTGTCACAGAGCCCCTGTTTGAGTTCCCTGAGTCATATAGCAAATTTCCATTAGCTATCTATTTTACATATAGTATTGTAAATTTCCAAGTTACTCTGTCCATACATCGCCACTTTCCCTTCCTCCCCTCCCCCATGTCCATAGGTCTGTTCTTTATGTCTGTTTCTCCATTGCTGCCCTGAAAATAAATTCATCTGTGCCATCTTTCTTGATTCTATATGTATGCATCACTATATGATATTTATATTTATATTTCTGACTTACTTCACTCTGTATAATAGGCTCTAGGTTCATCCACCTCATTTGAACTGACTCAAATGCATTCCTTTTTATGGCTGAGTAATATTCCATTGTGTACATGTACCACAACTTCTTTATCCATTTATCTGTGGATAGATATCTAGGTTGCTTCCATGTTCTAAAAATTGCAGCGAACACTGGGGTACATTTGTCTTTTTCAATTTTGGCTTCCTCAGGGTATATGCCTAGGAGTGGGATTGCTGGGTCATATGGTGGTTTTATTCCTAGCTTTTAAAGGAATCTCCATACCGTCTTCCATAGTAGCTGTATCAGTTTACATTCCCACCAGCAATGCAAGAGGGTTCCCTTTTCTCCACACTGTCTCTGGCATTTATTGTTTGTAGACGTTTTGATGATGGCCATTCTGACCAGTGTGAGGTGGTATCTCATTGTAGTTTTGATTTGCATTTCTCTAATAATGAGTAAGTGGCCACAGGACTGGAAAAGGTCAGTTTTCATTCCAATCCCTAAGAAAGGCAATCCCAAAGAATGCTCAAACTACCACACAATTGCACTCATCTCACATGCTAGTAAAGTAATGCTCAAAATTCTCCAAGCCAGGCTTCAGCAATGCGTAAACCGTGAACTTCCAGATGTTCAGGCTGGTTTTAGAAAAGGCAGAGGAACCAGAGATCAAATTGCCAACATCTGCTGGGTCATCGAAAAAGCAAGAAAGTTCCAGAAAAACATCTCTTTCTGCTTTATTGACTACATGAAAGCCTTCGACTGTGTGGATCACAATAAACTGTGGAAAATTCTGCAAGAGATGGGAATACCAGACCGCCTGACCTGCCTCTTGAGAAACCTGTATGCAGGTCAGGAAGCAATAGTTAGAACTGGACATGGAACAACAGACTGGTTCCAAATAGGAAAAGGAGTATGTCAAGACTGCATATTGTCACCCTGCTTATTTAACTTATATGCAGAGTACATCATGAGAAACGCTGGGCTGGAAGAATCACAAGTTGGAATCAAGATTGCTGGGAGAAATATCAATCACCTCAGATATGCAGATGATACCACCCTTATGGTGGAAAGTAAAGAAGAACTAAAGAGCCCCTTGATGAAAGTGAACGAGGAGAGTGAAAAAGTTGGCGTAAAGCTTAACATTCAGAAAACTAAGATCATGGCATCTGGTCCCATCACTTCATGGGAAATAGATGGGGAAACAGTGGAAACAGTGTCAGACTTTATTTTCTTGGGCTCCAAAATCACTGCAGATGGTGATTGCAGTCATGAAATTAAAAGACACTTACTCCTTGGAAGGAAAGTTATGACCAACCTAGATAGCATATTAAAAAGCAGAGTCATTACTTTGCCAACAAAGGTCCATCTGGTCAAGGCTATGGTTTTTCCAGTGGTCATGTATGGATGTGAGAGGTGGACTGTGAAGAAAGTTGAGCACTGAAAAATTGATGCTCTTGAACTATGGTGTTGGAAAAGACTCTTGAGAGTACCTTGGATGGCAAGGAGATCCAACAAGTCCATCCTGAAGGAAATCAGTCCTGGGTGTTCACTGGAAGGACTGATGCTGAAGCCGAAACTCCAATACTTTGGCCACTGGATGTGAAGAGCTGACTCATTGGAGAAGACCCTGATGCTGGGAAGGATTGGGGGCAGGAGGAGAAGGGGACGACAGAGGATGAGATGGCTGGATGGCATCACCAGCTCGATGGACATGGATTTGAGTAAACTCCGGGAGTTGGTGATGGACAGGGAGGCCTGGCGTGCTGAGATTCATGGGGTCGCAAAGAGTCTGAGCGACTGAACTGACTGACTGAACTGAATAATGAGTGATGTTGAGCATCTTTTCATATGTTTTTTACTCATCTGTATGTTTTCTTTGGAGAAATGTCTCTTCAAGTCCCTTTCCCACTTTTTGATTGGGTTGTTTGCTTTTCTGGTATTGAGTTGTATGAGCTGCTTGTACATTTTGGAAATTAATTATTTGTCAGTTATTTCCTTTGCTATTATTCTCTCCCATTCTGAGGGTTGCCTTTTCACTTTGTAGTTTCCTTTGCTGTGCAAAAGTTTTTAAGTTTAATTAGGTCCTACTTGTTTATTTTTGTTTTTATTTCCATTACTCTAGGTGGTGGGTCAAAGAAGATCTTACTTTGATTTATGTCATCAAGTGTTCTGCCTATATTTTCCTCTAAGAGTTTTATAGTTTCTGGTCTTACATTTAGGTCTTTAATCCATTTTGAGTTTATCTTTGTGTATGGTGTGAGGTAGTGTTCTAATTTCATTCTTTTGCTCGTAGCTGTACAGTTTTCCCAGCACTACTTATTGAAGAGGTTATCTTTTGGCAGGCAGATTCTTAACCACTGGTGCATCAGGCAAGTCCAGGTTTATAAGTTTTTTTGTCTTACCAGGCTATAAGTCCTTAAAAGAAATGGGCAGTCAGTGTTCACACCATGAATGGTTCACGTCTGTAGCCCTAGTAGTCCTAGTACTGTGCCCTGCACCCAGTATACATCTGTTTGTTGAATGAATGAATGAGCTTATTTAGCCTGTTGTTTCTTTTTCTTTAGTCATAAAAACAATGCACCCAGTGACTCCTGAAGGCTTCAGGAAGCTGCCAAATAATGTAACTGAATTTAAGATTGGATTAGTGAAAAGCTTGTAGCAAAATTATCCTCGTGAGGAAATGATCCTTTGGGGGACTTCAATTTCAGCTGGTTAAGTCATCACTACTTTTAAATGAAATAAAACATCTCATTGTGTAGACTTTGTGTGGCTGATAAATATGCCAGAAGGAGTTTGTCCCAGGGCACCCTGAACTAGATGCAAATAGAAGAAACACACCCTGGGAAACTGAAGAAAAGGGAAGCGTGCTGTGTGACCTTATAAGAGTTACTCCTCCTCTTGGGGCCTCCGTTTCTCAGTTTTTTTCATGTGTAAATGGGGTTTTATTTCAATGACCTCCAAGTTTTCCTCCAGCCAAGCCATCTATGTTGCTCTTGGATGGTAAGCAGATAACCAGTTTGCACTGGAGAAAGTCCCAGATGGCTACTCCCCTTAAGCACTTGGCATTCAATCCCACTCTTTCACAGGGACCCCCTTCTAGTAATCCTGCTAGGTACAAGGGACATGCATGCGTGTGTACTAAGTCATTTCAGTCACATCCAAGTCTTTGTGACCCTATAGAGTGTAGCCCGCCAGGCTCCTCTGTCCATGGGACTCTCCAGGCAAGAATACTAGAGTGGATTGCCGTGCCCTCCTCCAGGGGATCTTCCTTACCCAGGGATTGAACTTGTGTCTCTTATGTCTCCTGCATTGGCAGGAGGAGTCTTTACCACCAGCACCACCTGGGAAGCCCACAAGGTCCATAGTCAGCTTTGAACATATCCCCTGCCAATGACTCCACTGGGTACATTTCCACAGAAGGAAAGGCACATGGAAATCTGTCCAGGGAAGAAGACACGTGCTGACCAGTCAATCTATCATATAAGATTATCCCTCTTGCTCCCAAATATCTAAATGGCTGAAAAAGAATGAGATCACCAATCAGAGCCTATGCCTGATGCATCAGTCATCACTGGGAGCTCACAGTCACATACTGTAACAGGAAGGAACCTGTTATATGGACTGAAGGTGTGTGGTCTCCCAACTTCAGATGTTGAATTCATAACCCCTAAGGTGATGGTATTTGGAGGTGGGGCCTTTGGGCAGTAATTAGGGCATGAAGGCTGAGCCCTCATGAATGGGATTAGTGCCTCTATAAAGTGACCCCAGAGAACTCTCTCCTCCCTTCCACCACGTGAGGACATAGAAAGAAGAGAACCATCCATGATCCTGGAAGTGGTCCTTCAGCAGGTACTGGATGTGTCAGTGTCTTGATTTCAGACTTCCAACTTCCAGAACTGTGAAAAATCTGTCTTTTAAGCCACACAGCCTATGGTGTTGTGGTTACAGCAGCCCGAATGGACTGAGACATGACACGATCCACCTTCACCTCCTGGTACCTGGCCCGGCTTCTGTGGGAAAAGGCACCTCCTCACATCCCCATCTCCTGTTTCATATGCAGGTATAAGGAGCCCATTCTCTGAGCTCCTTTCTTGAAAGCACCACCATGAGTCTAACTGAAGTAGTTGGTTTGTTCTCAGCAACTTATTTCAATCCCCATCATGGGCACCAGAGGAATAGTAAACTTTCTGTTCAGGCACAGTTTTGCACTCAACAGACACTGGTTTGAAGTTGGGCTTCATCAGCAATGACCTCTGTGACCTTGATCTAGTCACTTCCTCTCTTTGATCTTCAGTTTCCTCATCTATCAAATGTGGATGATAATAGTACCTTCTTCAAGGACCGATGTGAGGAATGAGTGAGCCTATGCTTTTAGTAAAAAACTTGGAGCAGCACCCCACATATAACAAAAATTCAACAAATGTTGACTATTATCACTTTTATTATTAACAATAAAACTTTCTAAGTATAGTTAAGCCCCAGTAATTCTGAATAAGGTGTTAGTGGGTGGTGGTTGTGGGGGTAGAAAAATTTCTATCAGGATTTAGTGATAGGAAAATCATTATTGATATGAAAATCATATTACAGGAGATGAAAGAGATGCAAGTTTGATCTGTATCGGGAAGATCTGGAGGGCATGGCAATCCACTCCAGTATTCTTGCCTGGAGAATCCCATGGACAGAGGAGCCTGGTGGCCTCAGTCCATAGGGTCGCAAGAGTCAGACACGACTCAAACGACTTAGCACGCAGCACATACTTTGTGTCCTGTTAAACGCTTTATGTATTAATTCTCACAACAGCCCTATGAAGGAGGTATTATTATCATTATTACTATTATTATCCCCTTGTTATAGAAATAAAACCACTGAGACACTTGTCCATAGTCACATCACTGGTAAGTGATAAAGTTGGGGCATGAGTCCAGGACATCTGGCTTCAGAGCCTACACTCACCCCCACTGCTAAACTGCCCCTACACAGCTAACTATAGAATAGTGTGAATAGAAACATTGCTTTACAAGCTCAGACTTGAGGTGGTAACCTTTCCAATCACTCACAGTATCTTCTCCTGTGATAAATGGCCACTAAATAATTGTGATTAGCACATTATTCACGTGAAATAGTTGTAGGCAAACTGCTGCCACTAAAGGTAGAAAGTAGCAAGAAATGTATTCACGTTCCCCGATGAGAAGGGAGATGATTCTTCTGTCTTGATTCTCCATGGCTGGCCTTACCCGACCCTTCTTTCCATCAGTGGTGGACTTCAACTCAGCACACACAAGATTAATGCTTTTATGACAAATGACTCTTATTTACACACGAAAGATTTGCTCATTCAAGTATTTTACAAGATTCTTTGAGGCTATTTCAACATCTTTCTCATTATCTACCACCTCCCCCAAAAAAGCAACCAATCTGTTCAGTTAATTCAGAGAGAGGAAAATCAAGCTGGCTATATTTTCATTCATTGAGCAACTGCGATATGCCAAGTGCTAGTCTAAAAGCTTGACATGCATCATCTCATGTAATTCTCAATCTAGCCCAATAAATTAGGCCCTATTGTCATCTCCATTCTGAAAATTAAAAAACCAAGGGGTGCAAAAGTTGTTATCTACTTGAAACCACACAGAAAGTGGCAAGAGGGGCCCCCTCCTCAGTTTTGTGCTTTAGACTGCCTTGCTCTGGTGGTCCTCTAGCTGAGTCCTCCCACAAGGCAAGGGATTTCGGGGCCCAGGAAAAGCGTCCATGCAGAGCCCTGCCTCCCTCCACATTGCTTCTAGAGCAAACACAGGGGTCCCGGGACCCCAGATCTTCCTGCCTAATGACTCCAAACTCACTTCTGGGGCCTGAGGGGGACTCTTCCTTGTGTCCATCCTCTCCAAAGTAGATGATGATGCTACTACTGTGACACCCCTGGGTCTAAGGAGTGATCAAGGGGTGGCTGTTCATGGGATTTTTTTTTAATGAATTTTGGATTTGAGGGCTGAGGTGTCTACTTGCATATGTAGGAAGCCCCCTGTGGTGAGAGCTAGAATGCAGGGTAGGAAGAAGAAAAGAGAGGCTGTAGGTCAGGGGACTGGATCTCCCCACATGGCATGTTCTAGCCCAGAATTCCAAGGAGTACAAGAATTTCAAGTTCTGACCCAGCCTCTCGGAGAGATTATTATAAATGTATGTGTGTCAGGATTTAAGATAGACTATATTTTATTAGCCAGTGTGCTCATTTGTCCCAGGTAACTCTTGTCAGAGGCAGGATATATACACCAGGCACCACTGTACTCTTCCTTTAGGGTATCAGCTCAAATACCACTTCTTCCAGAAATCTGTTCCAAAGGGCACAAACCAGAACTGTTTTCCCTCTCTCCTTTGGTGCCAGTCTTTCTCCCAGTTTGCCTGGCCACACTTTCTAAGCTCTATCTGTGTTCCCCATGAGAGTGTGAACTAAGAACTAAAATCCATCAATCTGCCTGCCCGTGGGTGCCCAGTACAGTGTACCCCCCCACCCTCACAGCCATGTCTGGAGTTGCTTGTTGAATGAAAAGCCAACAAAGGAGAAAATTAGAGACAGTACTCCTTGGGGAGAAAGGAAAGGGTGTGAAGCAATCAGGAAAGTCCTTGACATAGACAGGTGACCTGACAAGAGTTTTCTTCTTCTCTGTTTTAATGGAAAATTTCCCACATATAAAAAAGTGGGAACTTCCAGATGACCTTCTCCGCTGCAGCAGTGATGAACTCATAGTCAACCCTGTTTCATCTCTACCCTTCCTCACTCTTACCACCTCAATCTCGGATTATTTTGAAGCAAGCCTCAGACGGGTCTTTTCAACTCTATTTCACCATGAAAAGCAAGGGTTTGTTTATCCAGAATTTGATGCTGTATACCTTAAACTTATACAGTGATGTATGTCAATTATTTCTCAATAAAACTGGGAAAAGATTTTGGTATCACTGTGTCCAGCTGAGCAACTGCTGGAAACGGACAAGACCTGAGCAGAATTAATTTGGGCAAGTGCGGAGGCTTGCAGGACAGGGGCTTGTGCAGACTGGTAGCCTGTGTGTGAGAGGGGAAAGAAGTCTCTTCTTCCCACTGAGATCCTCGGTGGCAAGGAGCTAGGCCAGCATGGGGCCCATGGCTGTGGCGTCTCACTGAGCTGGCCATCTTTCTTTGCTTGTTGCAAACCCCATACTTAGTAATTTTAGACACCTTTGTGCACATCCAGGCTGACTTGTCTTAATTCTGTCAAAGCCTTCTCCCTCTCCCCTGGAGCTGTCTGGGAATTCTGGTTCATTGTTGCTGGCAGTTTTTTACTTCCTTTGTGCTTAACTTGTTGAAATACGAAAGGGGTTGGACAGTGTCAGACAATATGGCCCCCGTCACGCCACATTTTACATTGAAATCATCTTTAAGGGCTTTGCTCCTTGACACAGATGGTCTCCATATCCTAGGAGATGGTCTTTTGGCACGAAAATGAGAAAGCTGTGCCCCCTGTGAATCAAGAAACTTGGCGAGTTTATTCGGGCTCAAGTCAAACGCACACTTCATTGTCCTAGGGCCTCTTAGTTTCTCCTCCCCCGGAGCATTTTTGACTCTTCCATTAAACACATATATGAGTTTGTGCTCCTCTTTCCCATTTAGCTGTGGGCTCCGTTCATGCTAAGGCTCCTCCTCTTTTCTGGCCACAACTGGCCTTCACCTTTTCATACTGCCACACACAGGGTGACCTGCCTGAATCCAATCCCTGCTTCCCCAGGGCCCCTCCTAAGAAAATGGGTGCTTCTTCCTCCTGTCTGCATCTGATCCATCCTTTTACAGCCTGCTGCTCACTGTTCTGTTCTTGCCCGTTTTAGGGCTGTGATTGCCACCTCTTAGAAACCTCCCTTTCTTCTTTAGTGACCTTTTTGGCTTCTTCAGTAACTAATACCTCTCTTAGAGTAAGGGAAGTAAGCAAATCTATAATAACCCTTTCAGTCTTCTTTCCTGACTTGTTTTATACTTCACTGACTCTGTGGCTTAGAGAGTACATCATGTCTTCATTCTCTTTTCCCCTGTTTAGTAACTCTTTGCTTTCCATCTCTCTCTTATGGATTTTCCCCCTACTGGGCCAAACGGACATCAGACATTTAATTCTCCTGGAAAACATTGTTTTTTTTCACTTCATTGATGTATTCTATAATTCTCCTTCATAGTATATATGACTACAGAATTAGTTGTTTAATGAGTATTCCTCTTTACAACTAATCTCCAGGAGGGCAGAGATGACATCTGGGCCACAGAAGGTCCTCAATAAGTATCTGCTGAAAAAGAAATAGAATAGATGAATAAATGAACATCCTTGAATCAATTTCTTTTAGCATTTCTACAAAAATTTGACCTCTCATTGCTTTCAGTTTTCTTTTTTCAGTTTTTTTTTTTTAATTATTACAAACCAGACAATTGTTCCTTGGGAAAAATTCTTCTTCCAAAATTCCATATACTTCAAGCCAGACACTTCTTCTTGGCTGTTGTTTTGCCTTTCAGTCACTATGTTTGTCTTAAATGCACAGTTTTAGGTACTCAGTGGATTCTTGCTTTCACTTTTTTCATCTGACTTTAATAGCACAATCAATCTGATCAGCTATGCTACAGCATAAACATTCTTTTTGCAAATATATCATTTCAATATTAACTGCTCTTTAGTAGTATCAATAATCTTCTAGGTTCTATTATTTGGTAACAGGAAATGTTTAATTGTGTGTGGGTATGTTATTACTGAATAGATGTGTGAGTTGCTTTTAAGAATTAT
Source organism: Muntiacus reevesi (assembly GCF_963930625.1). Classification (NCBI taxonomy): domain Eukaryota; kingdom Metazoa; phylum Chordata; class Mammalia; order Artiodactyla; family Cervidae; genus Muntiacus; species Muntiacus reevesi. Next base: position 114,728,277 of record NC_089271.1, on the reverse strand, counting down.
GAAAACTACAAGCAAAGGAGTTGTATGGACTTGAGAATAAAAGATGTTTGAATTTCTCTCTTGCTCTTTCTTTTATTTGAAGCTATTAAGTTGAACCATGCAAAATTAATAGATTCTAAGAAGAGCAATTCTGATGATCTCAGAAGTGCATATTTGAAAGATTTCTTACTAATAAAGGCTAAATGTAGGTGGATGGAATGCAGCCCCTGCATTTTATGTTCAGATAGTAGTCAGATCCAAACTTTGCTAATCACTAGCTATTTAAGATTGACAAACTCACTTTCCCTATAGGAAATAGGGAAATATGTTATTTGTACCAATATATAGGACTAACAAAGATTAGGATCTACAATATATAAAGAGCACCTTTAAATCAATGAAAAGAAAACTAATAACCCAAAAGGAAAATGGCCGAGTATATGATGAAGCAGTTCACAGAAGATAAAACCCCCGAATGGTGACTAAATATATAAAACAATGTCAACTCTCCCTAGTTACCATGGAAATAAAAATTCAGACCACAAAAGAAAAATTATTGCACACAATCCAATTGATAAAAATATTAGAGTCTAAGGATTTCCCTGGTGGTCCAATGACTAAGACACTGCAATCCCAATGCAGAGGGTCCAGGTTCAATCCTTGGTCAGGGAACTAGATTCCATATGTGGCAACTAAGAGTTCACATGTCACAACAAAGCTCGAAGATCCCTTGTGTTGCAAATTAGACCCAGCACAGCCAAATAAATAAGAATAAATTAAAAATATTTTTAAAGGAGCAAATTATTAACATGAAAAACTATTAGAGTCTAGCAATGTAAAATATCTCAAGAAGATAGAGAAATAGATCCTTTCATACATTACAAATTCAGCTCAAAAAAAAAATTCAGCTCAGTTCAGTCACTCAGTCTTGTTTGACTTTGCGGCCTCATGGACTGCAGCATGCCAGGTTTCCCTGTTCATGACCAACTCCCAGAGCTTGCTCAAACTCATGTCCATTGAGTCAGTGATGCCATCCAACCATCTCATCCTCTGTCATCCCCTTCTCCTCCTTCCTTCAATCTTCCCAAGTATTAGGGCTTTTCCAATGAGTCAGTTCTTCACATCAGGTGGTCAGAGTATTGGAGCTTCAGCTTTAGCATCACTCCCTCCAATGAATATCCAGGACTGATTTCCTTTAGGATGGACTGGTTGGATCTCCTTGCTGTCCAAGGGACTCTCAAGAGTCTTCACCGACACCACAGTTCTAAAGCATCAATTCTTCAGCACACAGCTTTCTTCATGGTCCAGCTCTCACATCCATACATGACTACTGGAGAAATCATAGCTTTGACTAGATGGATCATAGAAAAAGCAAGAGAATTAAGAATTCCAGAATAACATCTACTTCTGCTTCACTGAATACGGTAAAGCATTTGACTATGCATCACAACAAACTGGAAAATTCTTAAAGAGATGGGAATATCAAACCACCTTACCTGCCTCCTGAGAAATCTGTATGCAGATTTCTGCAACAGTTAGAACCAGACATGGAACAATGGACTGGTTCTAAATTGGGAAAGGAGTACATCAAGGCAGTATATTGTCACCTTGCTTATTTAACTTATATGCAGAGTACAACATGAGAAATGCCAGCTGGATGAAGCACAAACTAGAATCAGGAATGCAGGGAGAAATATCAAGAACCTCAGATATGCAGATGACACCACCCTTATGGCAGAAAGCGGAAAGGAACTAAAGAGCCTCTTGATGAAAGTGAATGAGGAGAGTGAAAAAGCTGGCTTAAAACTCAACATTCAAAAAACGAAGATCATGGCATCCGGTACCACCACTTTGAGGCAAATAGACGGGGAAATAATGGAAACAGTGAGAGACTTTATTTTGGGGGGCCTCCAAAATCACTGCAGATGGTGACTGCAGCCATGAAATTAAAAGACGCTTGCTCCTTGGAAGAAAAGTTATGACAAACCTAGACAGCATATTAAAAAGCAGAGATATTTCATATATTACAAAGGGGCTTATATGGTTTTAACAATTCTACTAGTAGATGTTCATACTGTATGATCCAGGAATCCCACTTCTTGATATTGACAAGAAGACATATACAATGTTGTCAAATACAACATTGCCCTGGAGAAGGAAATGGCAGCCCACTCCAGTATTCTTGCCTGGAGAATCCCATGGACAGAGGAGCCTGGTGGGTCCACAGGGTCGCAAAGAATCAGACACGACTGAGTGACTTCACTTTCACTCTGTGGAGAAACATCTCTGTGGAAGCAAGCTAATAGGCTACTGAAGACACCAGTTATTTAAAAATAATTAAAAAAAAAATACAACATTGCAATAGCAAAGAACTGGAGAGAAAATGTCCACCAACCAGAGAAGTACACAGTGGCCTTTAACTATATTTCTCCTGCTTAATTTCTTGAGCTGGATGATAGATACACAGTTGTGAATTATCATATGGTCTTGGTATCTAAATAAGGTTTTAAATGCCTACCTCATGGTATTGCTGTAAGGTTTAAATGAGGTTATAGCTTGAAAATATTCAGCATAGTGTTTGACACCTAGCAAGTGCTTTATAAATGTAAATTTTGTCACCATAGCACACACAGCTGCCCCAACCTCCCCATTTCAGGCTTTAAATTACAGGTATAAGTCTTTGTATATATCCCTTGGTGGTAACTCAAGACTCAAGCCTGAGCCCACTTTATTCATTCTCATCCTTTGCAGCTTCTCTCCTCTCTACTCTAAGAAAGTTTGTCTCTTAGAGCTAACAAAACAAAAATCCTCACTCTATAATTTACACCACGTTTATTTTTCAGCCTTCCTGCAGATGGAAAGTCACGATCTACTCTAAAATGGTTCCAACTGTACACAGCCCAGTCCTCCTGATATTGTTTGTGAAATGTTTTTGTTACCTGTTGCTATGTTAACAAAGTGACTCAAGATTTGGTGGCTTACAACAATGCCCACTTTATTTGCCCTTGATTTTTCAGTTTAGGCTGGGTTCATCTGGGTAGGTAGCTCTTCTTCTGTTCTTGCCAGGGGGTCTCTTGTGTGGCTGCATTCGGCTGTCAGGGTCACTACAGACTAGGCTCAGCTCACACATCAGGATGGCCGGAACTCTGCTGCTCTCCATATAGTCTGAGAACTTCTCTTTCTCCATGTGGACTCCACATGTTTTCTGCAACAGGGTAGCTGGGCTTTTGACATGGTAGCTCCAAGCTCCCAAGAGCACAAAAACTGCCAGATCATAAGACCCAGAACTGGCACAGTGTCATCTCTGCTTCATTTTATCATTAACAGCTCAAGCAGGTCCCATCCTCTGCCCAGATGCAGGAGAGCGAAATACACACAGACGTGGATATTGGCCTATTGCTTCACCCAGCCAGCCTGGTGACTCCAGAGAACAGAGGTGAGCCCTCAATTCTAGCCTCTGGGTCACTGAGGAAGACTGCAGATAGCACCAAGTGGAGACTTCAACTATCAGACCGTCCCCTGCCACTCCACATATTCTGCCTTTACCCCAGGCTCACTGATAAACTCCTCTTGATTTAGAAACTCTCTTTCAACTCCAAATACATACATTGTGTGATTACTGGGTGCTAGGCATTATGCTGTACTTTGGGAGGAGCTCCAGAATAAATAGCAGTGGTTTGTGTCCTTGAGGTGTTAGTTCACAGTGCAGCCAACAAAGAAGGGCGGGTTAGAACCTCTCTTCCCAACTGACATGAGGTGACCTCACAAACCAAATCAAAAGCTGGGAGACATCCAGGCTAGATGATGGCCACAATAGCCACTTGTCCTAACAGGCTGAGCCCTCAGTCACAAAAGGGCATCTGATTAGTCTAACAAGGCATAATTTTGGTAAGGGCGTGAGGCTGTTACTAGTCTGCAGCATTATTGTTTAGTTCAACAATTTTTTAGATTCTGAAACTGAAAGCTAGCCTACCTTTGCCTTGTCAGACCTAGTACCGTTTGCCTTATTCACAACAGGGACCAAAGAGAGATTTAAGTTGGATTGAATTACTCAATGTTTTTTTAATGTCTAAGAAATGCTGTTTTACTATAAGTGATACTTAGAGCTCCACTATTATAGAACTATCCAGTAAACTTTCAAAGACACAGATACACACCCATATACACATACATAAGATAGCTATTAGTCCTAGATTACTTCAGTCTGCTTTAGTCAATTACATTATTTAAAGTTCTCGAATGTTTCAGGAAGCAGATAGGCACCACTTGTACTCCGTAGCTAATCACTTTTAATTCTTGCAGTAGTCATTTTGATAATATCAGACAAAATGAAATCACTTATCAGTAACGTGGGTCTAATTTCCCTACGCAAAATAGTCCATTTTAATTCAGGTTTGGAATCCCTGCCAGAGCTCTTGACGCTGCTCTTTCTATAGGGTCATTATTGAAGAAAGTTTATTTTTATGATAATAAATTATTATACAAACAGATCTCACACAATGACACAGAACCCCAGCTAGTCCTTCCCAACTGTTGTCATGAGGTATTATTGTACTGCCCATATTATATGAAAAAATAAGAAGCTGGCAGTTTCTAAACTACACCAAGCATACTTATGGGGGTTATGAAGGTGACTCCTGGGTCCTTGATAATCTATCATTGCAATAAGAATTTAAATTAAATGGAATCTTATTAAATCATATAGGAAGAAACTGAGGGCAGAACTGTTATTATGTCTAATGTAAATCAGGATTGCAACACATCTTTTTTTTTTTTTAAGGCGTGATTTTTTTCTTGACGGATAGGATGTGGCTTGTCTGGCATCATTAAGGCCCTTTGTGTGGTTTTAATCTGCAGTTTGGATACTCTAGCATGTTCCACTATTTTCGCTCTTTAAAGTGACATGAGCTTGGTTAATGGAAGAAATAAGATGAACCCCTGAGGATCCTCAACTAAAAAGCATTACTTACAGGATAAATCAGCCTTCTTTTTGGGTTGGAGTGGCCAGGAAATGGAAAGGAAGTTGAAGAATGGAAAATGGGAAGGGGATGAGTCAAAGCCACCTCCATGGTCTGGCCCATTCTTCACAATGGAATCTTTCTCTTCTCCAAGCTCCTCCTTTGACACACAGAGCCTGAGAGCCTAAAATTGCAGGAAGTAGAAAGGTGGTACCATTAATAGCTAAAGGAAAGAAATGTCCAGCCCTGTCCCCAGATGAGCCAGATATTCTTTCAGCATAAAACTTGGAAAATAAGGGCATGCATGGTATGAAATACAGTTTTGTCTCAAAGTATCTAAAGAGGAAAAAAGGCCAAATTGCAATCTTATAGTCATTGTGAAAGTGTATTTTAGTCACTGCACTTTCCTGTGTTGGAACACCTATATCCTTACAAATGGATTCATGCTATTCTAGTCACTATTCACGTCAGACTCCCTGGACCAAATTTGCAGAGAAAGATTCAGCCCTAACTCTTTCGAATATTTGTTGTTGTTGTTTAACTCAACCAGTTCTGTGATTCATTAACTGCTTGTCATGTTTTGATATGTGGATCAGGAATTGATCAATAGCTGGCAAAATTTAATAAAAGGAGCTCATTTCTGGAGAAACGAGCTCGTTGCCATGCCAACTATCGATCTTCTCTGATGGAGGCTCGGCAGTCAGTCACAAAATAGGCCCTGTTAGGCTATCTGTCCATAGGAAATCACTGAGTCGCCAACCTCAAGAGTTCTTAAAAATGACATCAGGTTCACAATGGAAAGAACTAGGCTACACTTGGCGATAGGGAAGACTCTGCCTCACTATTGCTTGAAATATATCTATTTCCTTGAGCACCTGAGAATCTTGTCACCGAGCTGGTGTGGAATGCAACATGATTGAAAGACAGCATTACGCTTGTGCCGTGTTTACCATCTTACAGGCATGGAGAAAGAATGAACAGCTTAGTCTCTTACTGGTGCATGTTTAGGAAGTGTAAATGCAAAGAAATCTGTTTACTCTGTGTCATTATGTACTTGCTTCCTAGGTGTGAGAAAGATTAATAGCATCTTTATCAAAGGGAGATCTGGATCTGTACTGTGTTGTATAACATAAAGGCCAGGGGGAAAGAGAGTGAGAGAGTAATAATCAAAGAACTCTTTGAACTTTTTCAAACTCTGAAAACTCCTTTAAAGTGAAGAAGTCATCAGAATATTTGAAAATGTCACAGATTCTAATTTGAGGGGAATTTCATTTGCTTTTATAGGAACTAAGACATCTTTAAATATAGAAATTGCATTGTATTATATTAAGTGAATAAAGTGCTTTAATATTTGTTTAACAAATAGTTATTTCAACACCCACAATATAGAAGGCAAAGCTCATGAATGTAACTGCTCCCTGTAGAATAAGTTTTTGGAATCATACTGTCCTCAACATTGAGATGAGAGGTAATGCTCTCCTGTTTAAGCTTTGTAAAGCAATCTTAAGCCTTTAGGGGCATGATTTCTTTCTCCCCAGTCAATTAAACTCAGGAGTTAGTTTGTGACCATGAGATAAGATCACACTCAAAACAGAACTAACCCTCACATATATAGTCAATAGATTTTTGACAAGGACGCCAAAATTGTTCAGTGGGGAAAGGAGAATTTGTTTGTTTGTTTGTTTGTTTTTCATCAAACCATGCTGGGGCAACTGGACACCCACAGGCAAAAGAAGAAAACTGGACCTTCACCTTACTTAATATACAAAAATGAACTCAAAATTCATCAAAGACCTAAAAGTAAGACCTAAAATTTTAAACCTCTTAGAAGAAAATATTGGAGGAAATCTTTATGACATATGATCTGGCAATGACTTCATGGATATGACACCAAAAGCACAGGCAAAAAAAGGAAAAAAAAGTAGATAAATAGAAAAGTTCATCAAAATTAAGAAATTTTATTCATTAAAGGAAACTATCAAGAAGGCAAAAGGACAGCCTACTGAATGGGGAAAAATACTTGCAAATCATATATCTGATAAAGCACTCATATCCAGAATACATAAAGAACTCCTATAATTCAACAACAAAAACAAACAACCTAATTCAAAAATGGGCAAAGGATTGAACAGACATATTTCCAAAATAGATATGCAAATGGCCAATAAGCATATAAAAAGATGTTCAACATCATTACTCATTCAGTTCAGTTCAGTTCAGTCACTCAGTCGTGTCTGACTCTTTGCGACCCCATGAATCACAGCACGCCAGGCCTCCCTGTCCATCACCAACTCCCGGAGTTTATTCAAACCCATGTCCATCGAGTCGGTGATGCCATCCAGCCATCTCATCCTTTGTCGTCCCCTTCACCTCCTGCCCCCAGTCCCTCCCAGCATCAGGGTCTTTTCCAGTGAGTCAACTCTTCACATCAGGTGGCCAAAGTATTGGAGCTTCAACTTCAGCATCAGTCCTTCCAATGAACACCCAGGACTGATCTCCTTTAGGATGGACTTGTTGGATCTCCTTGCCCTCCAAGGGATTCTCAAGAGTCTTCTCCAACACCACAGTTCAAAAGCATCAATTTTTTGGCACTTAGCTTTCTTCACAGTCCAACTCTCACATCCATACATGACTACTGGAAAAACCATAGCCTTGACTAGATGGACCTTTGTTGGCAAAGTAATGTCTCTGCTTTTTTTAATATGCTATCTAGGTTGGTCATAACTTTCCTTCCAAGGAGTAAGCATCTTTTAATTTCATGGCTGCAGTCACCGTCTGTAGTGATTTTGGAGCCCCCAAAAATAAAGTCTGACATTGTTTCCACTGTTTCCCCATCTATTTGCCATGAAGTGATGGGACCAGATGCCATGATCTTAGTTTTCTGAGTGTTGAGCTTTAAGCCAACCTTTTCTCTCTCCTCTTTCACTTTCATCAAGAGGATTTTTAGTTCCTCCTCACTTTCTGCCATAAGGGTGGTGTCATCTGCATGGAAATACAAATTAGAACCACAATAAGCTGCCACTTTACACCTACTAGGATGGCTATAATTTTTTTAAAAATAGAAAACAAATGTTGGTGAGGATGTAAAGAAATTGGAACCTTCATGCATTGCTGGTGGGAATGTTAAATGGTGCAACCACTGTGAAAAACGGGTTGGTGGTTTCTCAGAAGGTAAAACATAAACTACCATATGACCAACTCCAGGAGATGGCGAAGGACAGGGGAGCCTGGCGACCCAACAATTCCACTTCAAAAGAATTTGAAGCAGGGGCTCAAATAAATATTTGTACATAGCAGCATTATATATCCAATAAGGCATTCACAACAGCCAAAAGGTGGAAAGAATCCAATGTCTATCAACAGATAAATAGATAAACAAAATGCTTAAATGTGATAATAAAATATGATATATACATACAGTGCGATGTTATTCAGCCGTAGAAAGGAATGAAATTTGTTACCTTGCTACAACATGGATGACCCTTGAAACATTATGCTTAGTAAAATAAGCAAGACACAAAAGGACAAATATATGATGCCACTTACATAAGGTACATAGAATTCTCAAATTCATAGAGATAGAAAGTAGAATAGTGGTTACCAGTGACATGGGGGAATGGGAAAAGGGAAATTATTTGTTTAATGGGTACAGAGTTTCAGTTTGGGAAAATGAAAAAGCTCTGGAGATGGATGGTTGCACGGCACTGTGAATGTGCTGAATGCCACTAAATTGCACACTTAAAATGGTTAAAATGATAATATCCTATGCATGCAATAATGCAATTTTTAGAAACTTGACCTGAAACTAATATAATATTGTCTATCAACTATAATTCAGTTTTTAAAATAATTTAAATTGTAAAAATACTAAAAGAGATTTCCTGATTTAAAAAAAAGGCAGACTCATCCACTCTCATTCCTTTTTCTAATTAATACCCTCAGCAAAGACATGTTTCTCCACTTTCATCCCAGTGTCCCATGGTGTTATAACTGTCTTGTTTCCTTCTCCATCTTTCCCACTGTTGTGAGCATCTTGAGGGCAGAGGCTAGCTTTTCTTTATGATAGAGGGCTGGATGGAAATGTGAGCTTTGGATTCAGATAGGCTTTACAGTCCAACTCCAGACCCGCCACTAACTAACCAGGGGGCCTTAAGCTAGTTCTTGAAGCTCTCTGTGACTGTGCTTTCTAACCTGCAAACTGGAGACTGTTTGAAATGAAGTGATACGTTTAAAGTGCCTGGAATCATAAGCATTCAAAACATCTTAGTTTCAGTAACAACATTAATTTTAGCCATTAAAACTAGATGATGTTTAGGGATTCCCTGGTGGTCCAGTGGCTAAGGCTCCATGCTCCTAGTGCAGGGGGCCCTGGTTCGATCCTTGGTTGGGGAACTAGATCCCACATGCCACAACTAAGACCTGGCATAGACAAATAAATAAACTGGATGATGCTTAATGTAAAAAAATTTTAAATTTTAATCAATATAATAATTTCTTTTATAATTATTTTGTGAGTGTGAGTGATAGTCGCTCAGTTGTGTCCAACTTTGGTGACCCCACGGACTGTAGTCCACCAGGCTCCTCTGTCCATGGAATTCTCCAGGCAAGAATACTGGAGTGGGTTGCCATTTCCTTCTTCAATAATTATTTTACCTAACACCTAACATAGGCCTAACACATGATTGACTAGTGATTGGTAAGTTGCAGGGTATCTGCTTTAACCACGCTGTAATTGTCACTTGTAATGGGCTCTTTTCTTGTTTGTCTCCCCACTAGACTGGGAGTTCCTCAAGGGCTGAAACAGTGTTTATCTCAGTACCTGAAGCATGTTGTATAGTACTTGGTACACAGTAAAAAAAAAATCAATACATATTTATTGAATCAAAAAATGAATGAATCAGGAACTAGGTGCATTGGGAAACCAAGTGAGAGAATCCCAAAGGAGAGGGAGGAAAAATAAAGAAGGAGAAGATAAGAACTGCTTGTGTGACCACTTCCATCTATCTGGAATTTTTGTAGCATTCTAAAAACTTGGGAGGTCTTCTGATTATTTTGAACAAGGAATGGCATTTCCTTGTTCACACATCCTGATTAGAATGTAGCTGTGTAGAAAGTTACATGGTATTTGCTTGTTTCCTTGTTTGCTTCTCCTTCAGACTGAGCACCTGGAGATAAGAAACTGTCCTTCCTTCCTCTTTTGTGTTCCAGCATCTAGAACACAACTGGTAACACACTGGTGGGTGCTCAGTGCATGTACAATGCATGAAAGAAACAGAACAGAATTGGATCATATGTTCGCACTTTACTGAAGAATTCTTACATAGGGGAGGGAGCAGTCCTGGCACAGTCAACACTCTTGAATGAATGAATCAATGAACCTTATGGGTCAATGTTAGGTTTGGGCTTTTCTTTCCCTGAGAAGAGGGACATAGTAAAACATTCCTTACTCAACATCCTTTAGGCATATTTAAATGATCTCCTGCTCATCAAGAAGTTAGGTTTATACAAATAAATGGGAGTCTGTCCATGTTTTCAGGGTTTTAGAGGGGAGGAAGTAGGAGACGGTAACTAATTGAAGGGGTACAACAGAGAAAATAAAAGTTCAAGAATTTTCCATCTGAAGGATGTTAAAATAGCAGACAAAGGAGAAGAGAAAGAAAAAAATCAGAAATGTCAAAGAGTGAAAGCTTATGGATGTTTGCACTCTGCAATCTAGAGGGAAGAAATTCATAGAGCATTATTTTTATTTAGAATGATAGTAGTGTCTTCTTTTAATGCTGCTTTCGCTGTCTCCTGCGGTCTCCCGCTGCTGCAAGCCCTTAAAACATGTTTTTGAGTTTACTGGCTAGTTCACATCCTCTCACTATTTTCAGTTTGGGGAGTCTAGGTTAAAAACAGTCTAGTGACTTGACTCCATTTTGCATAATTGTCCCTGACTTCTGAGTTCTATATTGAGATCTTCTGACTTTCTTTTTAAATGTCATTGCAAGATTGCCTAGAGTGAATTTTCACGGTAGGAAATGCTTTATCATCAGGAGCAATGAGTCACTCCATCCTGGAATACATGTTAATGATGGCTCTTCACCATCCGCAGCAAATACACCAATGTGTGGTCTAACCAGGGAACAGTTACTGCCAGCCTTATTGTGAATCAGCCCAAACCTTCAGCGCCTGGTGACATAGGGCTGTCAGCTGGGCGTGCAACCAGCCCCGGGTGGCATCCATTCTCCATGGCTCATCCTGTACTCCAGCCATGGTCCAATCAGGGTTCACAGGGACCCAGATTTTAGCTCCAGTGACAGGTTAAATCTTGCTAGAACAAACTGTGCAGCCTGGTGTCAAATTTCTTTGCTATAGAGGAACTCAGCCATAACAAATAGCACTTGAAATCCTGCCATCAGTGGGACTTCCCGCTATACGAAGTTTTTCAGTATGTGTGATGGCATTTCTCCTAACACAAGCTGACCTGCATCATTTGGAGGTCCTGCTGCACTTCCTTTCTGGACCTGAATGTCTGAAGAGGGCTACTTACTCAGGCTTTCACTTTGAAGAAGTTCTTCCATTTTTAAAGATATGTTAACAAAGGTAGTGTTCAGATACACAAAAGTGGAATGACTCTACTTGCACAAAGAAAAAGACTAAGTATCTCCAAAGGCAAACTAGGTTTCAATTTGTTGAATGTGCCAACAAGACAATAATGTGAAAAACCTTTTGGGGAGTTACAAAGAAATGGTACAGATGATACACCAGTATATCTCACAGCACAACCTCTTCTTATCTCTAGGTAGCCCTTTCCAATTTCCTTTGCAGTTTCAGAGGAAAGGCAATCTGAAAATTCCTTCACATCTAGATGTGCCCCATCCATAGTGTGTTTCAGGACTGCTTGAGTGATGGCCACTCAGAATTCCCATGTTATATTATGACATCATGTGTCATTAGCACCTAGAAACAATCTATTTTTCCAATAAGAATAACCGTCATATCACAAGCGCAGGACACACACTTGGCTCCATTTTGAGGATATAGTGAGGAGAAGGGCATGGTTCTGATCCTTCCTTGAGGAGTTTACAAGCTAATGAAGAAGGGAATCAAGTGATTCTGATCTGTTGTGATTCATGGTGCAGCAAGGGGCACACAGTAGATACTTGAAACTACTCATTGATTTATTTTCAGATACACAACCAAGCTAATAACAAAATCCAAACTCTAGCCTTCTTTTGATTTGTGTATCTACTCTGCACTATTTCTTAAAATTGTATTAGGCTCCCAACTCAGTAGTAATTGAAACTAAAGCTTTCTCTGTGCTTTTAAGCTCTTAATTTTTCAGGTCTCAGGAGTGCTTTTATAGACACAGAAAGAGATTTTTTTAAAAATTTACAGCATCTACTCAACACTAACAAGTACAGACACTGTACTAACCCTTTAATCATCAACATAATTCTTTTTATAAGTGGGGAAACTGTGGCTTGGACAGTTTAAATAACTTGCCAAAGTCACACAGCTAGTAAGGGCAGAGCTAAGAACATTCTCCACTTCTTAGGAGTATATAAGGCTGTCTCTTGTACATAAGTATTGAGTTAACATAATTACAAATGGCTATTTGTCTTTCAATAACTGAGGCAGAACATCCCGAATTGGAATTTGAATGGCATTCTACCTAAGGAAATATGTTGTAGCTGGTATTCAGGTGTGGTTGAAATGAGGTAGAAAAGCACACAGGAAATTAAATCACAGAGAAAAGTCAAGTCAGAAACAACTGAAAAATGAGAAGAAGATCACTTACTCCTATATCCACCAAAAGTCTCATTTTTTATAAATCTGATAGATTGTCCCATGTGTCAATGATTGTAAATCTTGACCCTGGAAGTCTAAAGAAGCTTGCTGCTCCTCCAAGCCAGACAGAAAGAGAATGTTCTCAGCAAAGTGCACTTCTCTAAAATTACATTCAAAGCAACTATCTGAGCATAAAACATGCAAAGCCATGAACACTAAACTCACAAGGCCGAAGCCACATAATTCTACTTAGTAGCCAGGGCAAAGCCAGGATATTTTTAGAGCCTTTTACCCTAACCACACTGTTTCTTCTTGTCCTCAGAAAGTCAGAAGCAGAGGAGAACCCACGTGTGGATATATTCTTCCTGAATCCAACAAGGCTGCCTGTCTAAATACCCTACTGTTCAGTCTAACAGAGATATAAGCCAAACTACAATCACCTAGTGCCAAAACAGTTTACAATTCTCTTTCCTTTCTTCACACACATGTTCAGACTTTTTGACACAAGGAAATGTAGCAGCTATTAAAATGCAACTGAAAATATGCTGTGATTCAAGTCGCTTAGAGTCACTGATTAAAGAATGAGCTATTTAAACTGAGTGTTACAGAGATTTAATGAGAACCTAAATGGTGCAAACCAAATCCAAATGCAAGAACTACACCAAAATCTTTTTCTTAACTGAGAAATCTTTTACAGTCTCGTTACTTTCATGTTGAGAGATTATTCTTAATTGTCATAATACTCCTTGTGTTTGAATTTTGTTATGTCGGGAGGCCTTTGGGGACTCCAGAGTTACTTAGCATATGGTTCATAAGTGAAAATGAATGTAATTCTGACATTATGCTCATTGTAATGAATCAGTTGGCTACAAATGCTAACCTGGGCACTGATGGAAGGTCTGGGAGACAGATGTGCCCTCCTTTGGAAAGGACGGAGAGAAAAGATCCCACCTGATTTTTTAACCAGTGAACTCCCTGGGGGACCAACACCACTCTGTGCAATTAGGTTAACCAAGGCCGAGCAAAACCACTGGAGTTTAGAATAATTTCCCAGAGGCATAAAATGCTGTCCATACAGGTGCAGTTAAGGTATGTAGACTCTTTGACTCCAGTTGACACATTCAGCTGGAACCTGGGATCATTGTGACCCCAGGAAAGAAGTCAGGACATTCTTCTCAGGCCACAGTGACCTGCTTCTACTTTCTTTGTCAGGTTGAATTGCTTTTAAAAAATTTTATAAAACTTAAAATATATATATATATATATATTTGTTGGTTTGGCCGCACCAGGTCTTAGTTGTGGCACACAGGACCGTTGATCTTCGTTGCAGAATGATCATTAGCTGCAGCATGCAAACCCTTAGTTGCAGCATGTGGGACCTAGTTCCTGGACAAGGGACTGAACCCAGGCCCCCTGCATTGGGAGTGTGGAGTCTTAGCCACTGGACCACCAGGGAAGTCCCTGGCCGCACCTCCTCTTGATCTGGATTCTTGAAGTAATGGATCATGGAGAGTTTTCATCTCTTTCTTAGGAAACCTCTGCTCAAATATAATCAAAAGGGCTTAGAAAGGCTATATCCACTCTCCCCCAGGCCCCCTCCTAGCGCCACTCAATGCTGTTATTCTCTCAATGCTGTCAAACTTGATCTTGACTTTTTACAGACTTGATCTTGACTTAATCTATGGTCATAGATTCTTAGGAATGGAAGGGCTTGTCGAGATCATCTCGTCCAGCTGACTCAGATTATACATGAGCTCAGTAGAAACCCAGATAGCTTAAGTAAATTGTCCAAGGTCACTCCATCTGGGTGCCCACTGTGTTTCCACTTAACCACCTTCTTTGTCTTGAGATCACATTTCTAGAACTCTGCTCCTGGCTGAGTTGAGGCCCAGGACTGACTAGACATTCTGAATTATTGTCATTCTTCTGGGCACCTTGTTAGGGTGAAAGTTGAGTTGAGCTATTGAGAAGAACTGGGCAATGATTAAGGATGGAGTTGTAGGAGTTCCGCACATTCTCCCAACTCCACCGTGCTTGTCGCTCAAGGCCTGCCCAATGGGTTCTCCTTCTCCACCTGGTACTTCCAATTACTTAGGTTGCATTTTGTGGCTCCTCCCACACATTTTAGACTGCTACCGATAATCCTCTTATCTTCATTCACCTGGAAACACACTGGGATGGAAATGAAGGGAGGGGCAGAGTCTTTCTGCTGGTCCAGATCGCCTTGGGTCAGGGTCTTTGGCTGCCCTGGGTAGAGATGAGACTTGCCCTAGCATATAAAGGGAGGGTGCCAGTTTGGCCCTGGCTAAGTCTGAACAGACAGAGGCTCAGTTGGGGCATCTCCAGCTGGCAATGAAATTGCTCTGTGGGGATCTGAGAGACAAAAGCATCTGTCCTAAGTTGGTATGATGGCAGGCAGGATAGGGGCTATAGTCGTAGATTCATGTTTGGAAGAGATTTTAAAAGTAAGTTCCTACAACACACCATTATCTCCAACACCCCACAAAGATGATGAAGCTCATTAACTCCTTCTAGCCACTCTGCCTGCTTCAACACATTACAGGGGGAGCTACTGTAGAGATTACTTTATTTAGGTTAGTAGCTTACACCTGGCCTCCCAGGTGGCTCAAGTGATAAAGAATCCGACTGCCAATGCAGGAGATGCAGGCAGGAGAGGTGGGTTCGATCCCTGGGATGGGAAGATCCCCTGGAGAAGGAAATGGCAACCCACACCAGTATTTTTCCCTGGAGAATCCTATGGACAGAGGAGCCTGGCAGGCTACAGTCCATGGGGTTGCAAATAATCAGACACGACTAAGCACAGCGCGCCCGAGTGCGCGCGCGCGCACACACACACACACACACACACACACACACAGAGCTATCACTGAGTGGTCACTATTATGTGGCTCTATTTCATTTAATTTACCTGAAGACCATAAAAATGGGCACCTTTATTAATCTTCTTTCACAGATGTGGAAACTCAGGTTCAGAGGTCTTTTTTAAAAATTAATTTATTTTAATTGGAGGCTAATTACAATATTTTAATGATTTTTGCCATACATTGACATGGTTCTGGGGTCTTAAATCACTTGTCCGAGTTCAGAAAGCTAGTTAATGGCAAGAAATAGAGAATCGAGTTCAAAAAGTTAGTTAATGGCAAGACATAGAGAATCAAACCTTTCTAAAACTACTTGACTAAAGTCTGTGCACTGATTACAGGACTTCTGTGAAAGAGACTAAATGAGTGAAGTGTGTGAGAGAAACAGTGAGAGAGAGAGAGAGACCCGGAGAGTTAGAGAGCGAGCGAGAGTGAGAGCTGTGTTGTCTGCTGTGGGGGTGGAGAGATTAGACAGGATTCCCCATAATTTCAGCTTGCCCAGAAGGTGGGAATCACTTAAAACTTTGTAAGGATTGGGACATTTTGAGGTACAGCAGGATGGGCCACTGTCCCCCAAACCAAGAAGACTAACAGCCAAGGCCACTGCTGCTCCCAGGGCGCCCTTGAGGTCTTGTCCCAAATCCCCTCAGGGCCTGCGGTTGGCAGGCTTGTCAACAGCAGAGCAGTATTTATTCCCTCAGTCACTAGTTCTCCCCTCACCCCATGCCCTTCATCCTAAGATAGTTCAGTGAGCAAAACAGCACCACCGGGGCTTTTCCTAGTTTAATCTTTCCAAAATCCAAATGCAGTGCCTACCCCCCAACCCGGAGTCGGGGCCCTCAAGCCGGCTGCTCCAGCGGAGAGCTCCAGCCCCGCAGGGGCGCGAGCCTGCACACCCGAAGTCCCTACCTGCGCACAAGTTTTCTGGACTGTTCTCCCGGAGCCGAGGGTCAGCACTTCCGTTTACACTTGACCCCGAACTTCGCAGACCCAAGCCGGGTGTGGCTCCGAGTGAGTTCGAAATAGCCAGCTGGGCGCTCTGGGCCGCAAAGCATTTTCCGAACTCAGCCTCGGCCCCCCGGGGGCGGCGAGTCTCAGGCTGCCAGGTGCGCCCCGAAACTTCCCCCGAGACTCCGTGCGGACCCGGCCCGGGACAGCTGGGACCGAGTCCTGCCCCAGAGGTGGCTCCAGGGGAGGTCGGGGGACCCTCCAGCCGAAGTCCTCGCAACTCCGCCTCCTGGGCGCGGCCTGGCGTCCGGCCCAGCTCCCTGCGTCGGATCATGGTAGCCGTGCGTTGGCACTTGATCGTATCGCAGCCATACTCCCTGGATTCTGACGTCGACCCAATTGAAGGGGTCGGTGATTATCATGAATCCCAATTTACAAATGAGGGAGAAACCGAGAGGTGGACGGATTCCCCCAAGGCCCAGGGCTGCTAAACAGCTGGCTAAACTGGGCAATAAATCTTGTACCTCGTCCCAGGCAGTTGCTGAGGGCAGACTCGGTGGGCAGTTGTGGCTCCCACCCAAAGCCTCTTTAACTTTGGCACTTCCCTTCCAGGCTCAGGAGGAAAAGCCCAGGTTAGGGACCACTAAAGCCAGTTAAGAAAGGCTTCACAGTTGGGTCAAGTTCGATGGGGGAGGGGTCTATTAGATTCTAAACACTTGGAAGCAATTCCCTTCGGCCCTGTGCTTCAGCTTCCTTATATGTAAAATGGGGGATAATAGTACCAACTTCGGAGGGTTATGGAGGCAATTTCTTGACAAGATTTACCTTCAACGCCTTTTATTTAGTGGTGGTCTAGTCGCTAAATGCTGTCCGACTCTTTGCGACCCCATGGATAGTAGCCTGCCAGGCTCCTCCGTCCATGGGATTCTCCAGGCAAGAATACTGGAGTGGGTGCCCATTTCCTTCTCCAGGGAATCTTCCCAACCCAGGAATCGAACCCTGGTCTTTTGCATTGCAGGCAGATTCTTTACCAACTGAGATACGAGGGAAGTCCCAAGGTAAGTGCTAAATAAATCGTTGTTTCCCTGCTCTCCCGGAGCACTCCGAACACCATGTCTTTCAAAGTTGCGAAGTCATTTTCTTAAAGGACTGGAAAGTCTGAGGTGAGGTGGGAAAGCTGAAAGAGGAGACAATTTTGAACTGGCTGGCAGCAGGTGTTAGTGGGGGGTAACCAGTTCACACGGATGGAGTCTAAAAAAAAAATTATAAGCGCAAAGGGCAGAAGGGCCAGTCGGTGCACTGGGCTAACAGAACTGAGCCAGTGGATGGCTTTTTCTTTCTTTTGTGACCAGACTTTAGCAGAAAGGAGCCAGATTGGGGTTGGTGGGAGGAGCGGTCGTGCCGGGACCTTTGAGGGTTCTCAGGCCTCCCTGCAGAGCACCAAGTGTTTGCCCCAGGCGTGCGGGTTCCTACTTCTCAACCCCGAGAGAGCAAAGGACACGTTCCACACACCTGCCTCTCGGCTGTGGATGCAACGCGCGGCGCTGGGGCAGGGGAAGCCGGGCTGGAGAGCGGCGGCCGGGCCAGCGGCGGAACAGCCCGAGTGGTGGGGGGCCCCGAGCTGCGGACCAGCATCTCGCCGCGCTGGGGTCTCAGCCGACCCCGGAATCTTCGTCTATCGCCTCTCTGTGTCCTGTGGAGAGAAGAAGTCCAACCTAGAAAATGGTCACGCGGTGCGGGAAGGGAGCTATTTGTGTCTGGTGTTTTCCACCCGTGAGCTTACAGCCAGACAGCGATGTCAACCCAGCTCTGGACAGCGAGTCGGAGGTCTGCGTCTGCACGGTCCTGGACCGCTTCGCACGGCCTTGGCTTCTTAGCAGGAACTTGATTAGCCTTATTTTTAGGATCCCTACACATTTAAAGCCCTCGTCTTTTGAAGAGGCAGTTCGGGATCAAAGGGCCCCTCTGGCCCCCAGAGAGGGCGCGCCGACAGCCCCTTTAGGTGGAAGTCCAGGGAAGACAGACTGCGGATGCACACCCACTCCACCCTGGCTACTGCTGGTCGGCCAGCCCTGTCCTTGGGGATCGTGCGGCTCAGGGACTGAGGTGAGGGGCGCTGCACCGCCAAGACCCCAGCAACCTCTGGCAGCTCCAGGGAAAAACTTCCCGCGTGGGCAGGGCTCAGGGGACAGACGAAGTGGTAGAAGATAAAATTCGTTTGGGGACAGATGGGTTCAAAGGAAGTTTTTAGGAGACTTTGTGAGAGGTGGGTAAAGGGGAGAGGCAGGAGTCCATTCATTTGCCCAACAAACAAGTGGTGAGACTGCGTCTATCACAAGATGGGGGGTAGCCGGGGGCTGTTGGATGCCCTAGAAGGACCTTTCCTTTTATAAGGGAAGAAATGGAGGCCTGGACAGGAGCCAGGGTTGTCCCCATGTCAGCCAACTTGTAGGAGCCGCCCAGCTGAGACTGGAAACCAGGTTGTAATTCCAACTTGAATGATGTGGGACACTGTCCCTTCTCTCAAAGGTAGATATCACACACCCTGTCACACCTACACCTTCACCACCCTCCAAGGGAAGAACTAAATTAAAAGGGCAGAGGCCACCTCGCTTGTTCTAGCGGCAGTAAATCTTTGAAGCTCCTTGGCCTCGGACCTTGATTGCCAGTTGCTGCTCAGGGTTTGCCCTAAGACAACAGCATATTCTCTGGGTCGCCTGGGTCGGGCTCTGTGAGCCAGGGAGGGAGCCGTTGTCGGAGGTAAATGCTATCTGCAAGGTCCTGTGTTCCATCTGGACTTCTTGGCTTGGTCCTGGGACCCTCAGCAAGGACTGGTACCCAACAAGCCACGGAGAGAGTCTGGGAGGGACTCGCGCAAGGCCGGGGTGGGGGGCGGGAGTGGGTGTCAGTCGGGGCCCAGGGTGGCAGCCAATAGCAGCTCGAGTCACATTGGGTGCCGGCTTTGCTTCAGGCTCTTCTGCTGGGGTTCTGGAAGCCACCGGAGTCCCAGCGGACTGCGGTTTGTTGCCTTCTTGTGTGGGAGTCCTCATCTCCTTGTCGGGGGCTGTTGGCAAACTGCCTGTTAACAGCCGTCGAGAGTTCACTCTTGAACTGCTTTATGCCTGGAAGTAGAAACCTAAACGTCCACCCCAGATTCCTGGAGCCATGATGCAATTTTTTAAAAAAAAAAAAAAAGAAGGGTAATAACCGGTTCAATGGAGACAAGCAATTCTTCACATCAAAAGAATCCATTATTTCCAGGATTTTCTTTTGTTTTTTGTATATACATCTATACCAAGATTTCATGGGCGCTCCCTATTTCATCAAGCCATTCAGAAATTTCAGGATGATCTGCAGCTCAGAGACAGACTGGAGTGGACCGGGAGTCACGGCAAAACCCCAGCTCCTGTCTCCTGGCTAAACCGAGGCAGGTGAAACGCTGGTCCCTGCCTCCTTCCCGGTCCATAGGCTTTCTGCGGCCCGCGGCGTCTGCACTGGGGCCACCTTCACACTTGCAAACTTCACCAAAGGCTGTGGCAAAACCCCACGCTTTGTCTTACGAAGTAAGACACAGGTTTCCTGGCAGGTTCCTCAGGCCTCCCGGAGGGCAGCAAGCAGCACCAACTTTCGTCCTTACCCGGACGGGGCCGTCCCTCTTCCGCACGGCGGCCCCACCTGCGGGAGTCCGGGAAGGGAACTCTGGAGAAGCTGCCGACCTGCGGGGCCTGCACTCCACCGGGCGGGCCGCGGGGAGACGATGATTGGTACCCCCGGGAGCCTCGGAGCGCCGGGCAGGTTCCAGCTGATCTGCATCCCATCCTCCGTGTAGAACCCGAGGCCCAGCTCGGGGGCTGGTGGCGGGGGAGGCGGGGAGGGCTGAGGGCGTTTCCCCTCGTTTTAGAGTCAGCCTGAGGAACTGGGCATCACGGAGACCTCTGGGAAGGGACCCGGGTGAGCAGAGATTTCCCTTCCAACAGGAGAGATCTCGTTGGTGGCCAGGGCGTTGAGGAAAAATTCAGGGAACCTGGGCACCTCTCTCCTTGCCCTCGGCTCTCGGATGGACCCAGGGCCCTTCGAACAAATAAGCACTTTGGGGAATGTTCAAAAGAAACTGGCAGGTGGTGGAAAGAGGTGCGCCTGGGCGCTGGGGAGGGGAGGGTCGCAGTCCCCTGGAAATAGAACAGGAGCACCGAGGGCGCCTGTAATCGGAGACTAGGGCGGGTCGGCATCAGTGTGAGAGCGAGCGAGAGACAGAGAGGCCGAATGGACTCACACTGGACTATTTAGAAATGTAGACTTTGGTCTATTCTACAAATGCATACAATCTCAAACAGTTTTCACTTGTTCATCCGCTGAGACCTTAGCCAAACCTCACTCTCCTGGTTCAAGTTCGAAGTGGAACTGGAAACAAAAGCAGGCAACGATTCTGGCGCTGCCGGAAAGGAGGACCACAAAGCCTCCTCCCACGTCTCCCCTCCCGGAGCCGGAAAGCCAATGTGAAGATCAAAAGCTTCCACATCACCCCGGCGGGGCGCGCCCCCAGCCCTGACAGAGGCTGACTAAATGCTGGGGGGTCGGGGGGAAATCTCTGGGACTCTGGAGCTGGGCGGCTCCTGCCAACCCTTTCTGGCATCCAGGGAAGGCGCGGGCGGAGGCCCTTGTCCTCGTGGGTTCTCGGCAGTGGTTTAGTAGTTTATATTTGTTTTTTAGGGGCCATCCGCGCCAGCCCCGCGGCTCCGTGGTCCATTGGGGAGTAAGCGTCACGACTGGACACTGTAGGCTCTGCCCGGTCCGAGGCCACCAATTCGGTCCTACTGGTGGGCGTCCCTAGACGAGCCCCTCTTTCAGAGCTGGGGTTCTCTGAGAGCTGCTGGGGCGCGAGTGGATTGATGTCCCCTCCGGGGCGGGAGCGGCCTTTCTAAGGGGGCTGCGGGAGTCCCCGGAACCTCTGGATGTGATGGTGCAGGGCAAGAGGACAGAGAGGAGAAACCCGAGGCTTGCTGGGAACCAGTGTCCTATGCTAAAGCCGGACAAAGCCAGAGACCTCTTTCGTGGGGGCGGCCGGCCGTGCCTCCGCCGCCCCACACTCTTGGGTCCCACATTCTGCAGGGGAGGCGCATCAACAGGGCCCCAGGACTCCTCGAAGTCGAGGGGCAGCGCCTGGTCTTGCTTTCCCGGGCCAGACGGGCCAGGAGGCCGGCTACTGAGCCTCGCCGATCCAGGCCCGCGGCTGCCGGGTGGAAGCTGTCGCGCGGCCATGACAAGCCGGGTCCCCAGCATTGACCCGAGTTGACGTCGGGACAGCCCCGCGCAGTGGCCGCCACGTGAGAAAGCCCGGACCACGCACAATGCGCCGGCGCCTCGTTAGGGCCGGGCGGGCGCTCAGGGAGCCAGGCCTGCACTGTCCGCGGCCTCATCATTCATTTCCCTGGACGTGCTGGTAAAAATGCATCAAAACAGGCTGCGGAGCGCGGTATAAAAGCACAGCGGGATGAGCTGCTTTCCAAAAAGGATCTCGGTGATTGGACCGGGCTCGGTGTGATTGACAAGAGCTTAGTTTGGTAAAGGGAAGACACGCAAGCTTTCACAGCGGGATCCCTTTTCTAAAATATATCACACTAGCCTTTGAAAAGCGCCGCACTCTATAAGGAAATAGCGTTTCACGGCTCGCTTTATGGTGCGATGACATTTCTTTAAAACACAGCGAAGATCAAAAAAGGCAGAGAGAGGAATACAATGTGTTGCAAACACAATGTTTTAATTAGTTTATTCTGCGCGTTGCTTTTATCAGACATATACATTGCGGGTTCCCCTTTAATTAAACAGCCCCTCTCGAGCGGCGGCAGGCAGGGAAGGGAGGCGAGGCGCTGCGCCCCTTGCTTCCCTGTAGGAAAAACGGAAGGGCCGGCCGGCCCCAGAACCAGGCTCGCAGGCCCTTGTGCCCTCTGGGCCGGGGCATTGGGCGGCTGAGGCTTTGGGGCTTAGGGAAGCAGCGGGACCTGAGCGCCCCACGGAGGCAGAGAGGAGGGAAGGGAAGGGGAGGAGAGGAAGGGGAGGAGGAGGTTTCCCTCTCCGGGGAACAGAATGGAGCGAAGGCCGTCCAAGTCGCTCGGGCTCTGCGCCAGCCTCCTCCCCCTCCCCCGAGGTCTCCCCGCATCATTATCTCCTGCCCCTGCTAGGGGCCGAAGTCCCCCCTTCCGAGGCCCTCCCGGGTCTCCAGGTTGGGCGGGTGTAGCGGGGAGCGATAGGCACCAGGAGAAACACTGGGGTCTCGGCCCACTCCCGACTTTCGGCCTCCTTCTTCCGGCTCCTCCGCCCTCCTTGGGTCCCAAAGTAGCGGATCCTCTGTCCTGACCAACAGGAAGAGGGGACTTCTCCAGCATCCTGCTCACTGAAAGCGCGGGCGCCGCAGGCGCTGTTCTAAGTGGCGCCTCAAGAAAGGCGACGGAGAAGCGAATGGTAGGATGTGTTGTGAGCCTAAGCAAGGCATGTTCTTACACACACTTACACACACACACACACACACACACACCTGGCGCTTACTTCTTGGGAAGCTAAGCAAGGCATGTTCTTACACACACACACACACACACACACACACACACACACACACACACTCGCTTACTTCTTGGGAAGCTCTGCAGACTTGAGCTCCACCTTCTTCCTCAGCCCAGCCCTTGAGCTGAACACAGAGCAGGCCCGTGCAGCAATCTCACCAGTATTTGCAGCTCTGGCTGTGATGCAGTCATGTAGGCGTGTTGGTAGCCTTACACTCGGAGGGCATTGTTTGTTCATTCTGTCGGGAGACCAGAAAACTCAAAATGTACACCTTGGAGTGGGAGGGGGTAGAAGAGCTGTGGATCTGGCCCTCTAGACAAACCCCAAACACAACCCCTTAAATTGATGAACTGGTCATAATAATTCCTCTCCTGACCAGATTTGTTCCTTCTACTGAAACTAGGAAGATTTTCATCCCGGCTGCAGGGACTGGGATGAGGAGAGCCACCACAGGGCTGGGATGCCTCCTTTCCACTTTGGCTTAGAGGAAAATTTCCTTCTCACCTCTTTCTGCTCAATGAAATGAGACAGAATCCAGCATAGGTGACTGAATACCTCTGTAGCCTGTTTGCCTATTCAAGGGGGTATGCAGTGTTGCCTTTCTTCGGGAAAGGGGAAGATCCGGTACTTCTCCCATCAATTTTTTTTTTTTCAGTATTAGAGTTTGAATATTTGGATTTGTGTAACTATCTGAAATTCATGATCTTCAACAGGAAAAACTCCTTTTAAAATCATATACTTTCTCTCCAAGTACTAGCACACACAAACAGTGTATGATGTTTGGATGGAAATGTAAAAACAACTGCAAAGACCATTCGATAATCATCAAAATAATTAATATGTGGTTTCTATGAATCAGAAAATTTGATATTACATAGCATATGCACAACAAGCTGTCTCCACTGTATTATCCTCTGAAGGTTCTTTCTTTCATTAAATTACTTGTGATGGGTCTACATTATAAAAAATAATCAACAAAAATTAACTGACATGTGTAATGACAAAGTAGCGACAAGCCCACTTTCAGAGCCATCTGCCTCCCCATTTTTTTGAGACCTTATACTCAAAATAATGATTTGAACCTATTACAGCTGTTGAAGAACAAAATAGCTCAAGAAATGCAGTTTATGTATGGAACTGTGCTATAAAGCACTTTCCTATAGCTAGTCTCTCCCTCTCTTTCTCTCCTTCGCTCTCTCTTTCACAGAGTTATGGAATTGCAAAATTAATAATAATAAAAATAAGCCCCCATTTGTTACAAAGTGGTCTTTAAAATTGTTTTAAAGGTGCCAGAATGGTAAACAATATTAAATGAAGTCTCTGAACTTGAAGACTTTATATTGCAGGACAGGACAAAAGAATACAATGGAAGAAACCACTCCCCAAATTAAACTAATAAACTCAAAGCTGATTTCATTTTTTTTTCTCACAAAAAGATAAGCACTTCTATAAAAGTTTCATTTGGGTATTCATCCCAGCAAACTCCAGTAATGTATCTGAGTTGGAAAGATATAACCAAACATATTTTTTATGCTTAAAAAAATAATAAAGAAGCACTAATAGTTACCCCCAAACTTTCAAGCAATCAATATAGTAATCATGAAATACCTTTTCTAAAACTTCAAATCCCAGCATTTGTTTTTAGAGTATTAAAATGCTTTGCTGGTCCATGTGCAAGAGAGTCACAATGCAGTATCATAGTATCATTTACTCTTATCTCCCCCATAACACCTAAGACAGTGTCTTGCATATAGCAGGAAATATGTAACTTTTTTGAATATGAAGCTAAACCAGCTAATGTGCTACATGTGTGAACTTTAAAAAAAAGTTTTCTTAGAAAAAAAAAAGTTAAGTTTCAAATCACTCTGCAATTTGAACTTCATCCACCTGCCCCCATCTCCTTCTGCCTTCTACAACTTCAGCGAGATGTCCCTGGACCCTGAACCAAACTGAACAATCCTGCACAGCTCAGTTTCTTGTAATTGTTTAGAACCTGAGAGCCATAAGGCTCCCCTCATCAGTCGTGGGGAGTCCACCTAGGGCAGCAGGGGGAAGCGAAGAAATTATTCCTGAGGAAACATTCCAAGTGAGAGGAAATACCTCCCCATCCACAGCTACTCCTTGTTTCTTCTGGAAGGAGGTCAGGACTGGACTGGGTAAGATGGAGAGAAGTGGGATTCAAATAGCCCTGTTATTCAAGTAGCTCCATCCTTCACTGTCTTCCTGTGGAAATTTTGTTCTGTGACAATGTAAGTGTAGCTCTTTGGTTGCAATAGGATAAATGGGAGCAGGCCCCAAAGCAAACAAATTCCTGATCAAATGGTCTTGATTTCTTCCAGCTCAGTGGCTCCCTCATTAGAGTTACCTGGGGAGCTTCAAAACATAGTACTATGGTTCATGCCTGCTAAGTCACTTCAGTCATGTTTGACTCTTTTCGAACTATGGATTTGTAGCCCTCTAGGCTCCTGTGTCCATGGGAATTCTCCAGACAAGAATACTGGGGGTGGGTTGCCATGCCCTCCTCCAGAGGATCTTCCCCACCCAGGGATCAAACCTGCATTTCTTATGTCCCCAGGAGGGTTCTTAACAGTAGCCCCACCTAGGAAGCCCAGTAAGCCCAGGAAGTACACCTCCCTAAACTGAGTCATAAGTTCTGGGGTGGTCTGGGCATCTGAGTATTTCAAAGATCCCCAGGAGATTCCAATGTGGAGCCACTGTTTCCAATCCTGGGAATCCTGGCTCCACTCTATTGTTTCTGGGGCAGAGGGTGGGCAACTCCTGCCTCTTCCAAATTTAAGGGGATATGATGCCTGCAAAAATAACTAGAACCTGCAATGTAACTCTTAGAGAACCACAAAAGTAACAGATCAGGCTGGAGTTACAGCTTTTGGGTGCATAAACTAAAGAGGTCCCCTGCCCTCCTAGAGGGGTATTAGAAACTGAGAGGGGAGGCTGGTGTGAGCTAATGCTCACAGTGCTACAGGCTATATAAACCACCCAGAAGGTAAGTTTGTATCAAAAGTCAGTGCAGGCTTGCCAGTCTTGAGTCACAACTACTTCTTGAAGAAGGGAGATGTAAGAAATAAGAATGACTGAGCTTTTTGTAAAGTGGGAAAAGGATATTTAGGTGTTGGGGGGGCTTCTAGAATGTTCTCAAGCCCACTTAACTGAGGACAGATTCGGCCTGTGGAACCAGTAGTGAGGAAAAGAATGTTCTAGCCATGTTTATTCTGCTTCACTTTATACATAAATCGATAAGAACCTCTATCAAGAAGTATGGGGTGGGGTGGGGAAACAGGGAAGGAAAGCACCCGTCTGCTGATAAAATGTGCTTCTCAAGGGCCTTGGTCTGAGGAAAACTCGATCTTTTGCCCTGGAAGGCTGCACAGTGGTTTCTGCACCACTGGTGTTGACTAAAGTGCATGCGCCAGCGTGTGTGTGTGTGTGTGTGTGTGTGTGTGTGTGTTGGCCAGGCGATTGGGGGTGGGGAGAGGGCAAGGCTCAGCGGACTTTGGGGGCCAGGTCGATTTGGAACTTGGACCCTGGGGAGGGGGCCTCGGGTGCACATAGGCAGAGGAAATTAGGAAAAGATGAACCAGTGGACCGCGGCCTCCAGTCCAGCTGGGATGGCGAGAGATCAGCTCGCGGCACCTTGTGCCTCCGGGTCCTTCCGTAACATGGAACTATATCTGGGGCTGGGTGGTCAGTAGTACACAGGGTTTTCCTCGAGGGGATAAGGACATGTTCTGAACTTCCCTCGTGGCCCAGGTAAAGCGTCTGCCTACAATGCGGGAGACCCGGCTTCAATCCCTGGGTCAGGAAGATCTCCTGGATAAGGAAATGGCAAACCACTCCGGTACTCTTGCCTGGAAAATCCCATGGACGGAGGAACCTGGTAGGCTACAGTCCATGGGGTCACAAAGAGTTGGACACGACTGAACGACTTCACTTTCACTTTTCTGAGAAGGGAGGCAGGAGCCCCTGGGGGCGCAGTTTGGGAGCAGCAGCCATGGAAGGTTCTAGTCCCAGTGTCCGGCTCTCCCCTCCTCCCCACCCCTCCCCCTCCTCTGTACCCCCTTCCTTTACCACTTCCCTCCTCCTCCCCTCCTCGCTCCCCCCATTCCCTCCATCCACCTCAACCCCTCACCTTCTGAGAGCTGAGGGTTTCTCTCTGCAGGGCCAGGAGGGGGCTCATTTTAAATACAAATCCCTGCACAGAGCCTCACTAAGATGGCTCCTGGCCCGATTAAAGAGAAATGGCACCCTAACTGAACTAGGAATGTCACTCCAGCCTTTCTTGGGCTTGCTAGGGTTAGGAGGTTCCTAAGCTGATTTTCCACAAATGGCGCCTGTGGAAAAGCCTAGGTGCAAGGAAGTCCTTTCTCCACTCTGCTAGGCACATGAGACCTGGTCAGGCCACAGCTCAGGCTTGAGACAGTTTAGGTCATCTAGGCCCGTCTAGAGGGCTTGCTTGATAGCTCAGTTGGTAAAGAATCTGCCTGCAATGCAGGAGATCCCGGTTGGATTCCTGGGTTGGGAAGATCCCCTGGAAAAAGGGATAGGCTACCCACTCCAGCATTCTTGGTCTCCCTTTGTGGCTCAGCTGGTAAAGAATCTGCCTGCAATGCGGGAGACCCGGTTGGATTCCTGGGCTGGGAAGATCCTCTGGAGAAGGAAATGGCTACCCACTCCAGTATTCTGGCCTGGAGAATTCCATGGACTGTGTAGTCCATGGGGTCGTAAAGAGTCAGACATGAATGACAGACTTTCACTTTCACTTTCAGGTCCATCTAGGTCAGATGCCTGAATCATAGTATTACCAGATTAGATACAGGTCGTCCAGTTAAATTCAAATTTCTGACCAAAAAAAAAAACCCATGATTATTTTAGTGTAAATATCTCCCATGCAGTATTTGGGACATACTTATACTTAAAAAAAATAAATAACTGCTTATTTGAAATTCAGGTTTAACTGAGCGTCCCAGATTTCTCTGCTAGACCTAGTAGCCCTACCAGAGTGCAGTGACTACTTGTGTCTGGAGGAACTGTTGACTCTGCCAGCCTGTGCCAGGTTCAAAAACTGAAGTGTAATCTACCAAAACTGAGTTTGAAAGGACAAAGGTTAAGGGCAGGGAGGAACTGCAACTTTGAAGAGAAATTTCTGATAGTGCTAGAGTCTGGGAGAAAAGAAGAGGAGGGGAGAGGCATACTTAAGAAGACAAGGTTGTGGGAGCATCCTGTAATCTTTATATTAACCTATAGTTTAAAGGAGAGGCATTCAAGGAAGTGGCGCTAAAATCCTTGCCCAAGTGTAGTGGCTGAGGACATTTGTCCATGGGAGAACTGGAAGGAGCATTTCTGGGAGAGAAAAAGGCGAGGGATGAAGTCCAGGCCCTGGCTGAGGAGGGCCAGTTGAATTGGTGAAGAGTTGAGCTCTCCTCCTCAGAGCCCCTGGGGTCTGGGGAACTGGCTTCACTTCCATCGGGCTTCCTGAAGGCAGGCAGCTCAAGGAACGGCCTTAGCCGGGATTCACATGCCTCGCTGGGTTTGACAGCTACAGTTGCCCCTCAGGGTTCAGTCATGCGGAAAGGGTCAATAAACTATGTATCTCTAGCCAAAGAAGAAAGACAATAAAACCACCCTCAGGGTCACAGGTCACACAGTCACAGATTGAGATATTCACAACTCTTTTTTTCTTTCCTCTCTTCTTGTCTCCTCTTTTTCCTTCTGGTTCATTCTCCCTTGACTCTTTACTTTTCGCCTTTCTCCAAAACCAAAGTTATACCTGGAAATAATTGAGTTATGAGACTGAAAAAAAAAAATCATGTCATGCAAAATGAAAAGTAGGAGAGTGATGGTGGATAAAACCCACCCGTTAAGAATACTTAGCTTCTTCACTGGCGACCTCCAACCTCTAGTCTAGGGGAAAGCAAACATTTTCTGTAAAGCATCATATAGAAACAACTTTAGCTTTGCAAGCCACACTTGGTCTCTGTAGCTTAATCTCCCCACCCTCTTCCCTCTCCTCTTTTTTCTACTTCTAACCCTCTAAAGATTAAAAAAAAAAATTCTTGGCTCCTGGGGCCATACAAATACAACAGGCCAGATCTGGCTTGCAAGTTGCCAAACCACATTCAAGCTAAAAGTTAGTCTAATTTACCCTTACTCTGTCTTGCTTGGGGGTGGGGGGAAGAAAAAGGGGAGAAGGGAGGCCCCCATGTTTTACTATCAAAGCCCTTTCCTCCTATCCCTT
Organism: Muntiacus reevesi; assembly: GCF_963930625.1. Classification (NCBI taxonomy): domain Eukaryota; kingdom Metazoa; phylum Chordata; class Mammalia; order Artiodactyla; family Cervidae; genus Muntiacus; species Muntiacus reevesi. The sequence goes on along the minus strand of NC_089271.1, from coordinate 114,698,926 downwards.
CACTAGAAAAGGGCTAGATGAATGACTCCAAATCATGCAAAAATCACAAGCAAGTCGATTTTACCAAATGCCATTCCTGAACTATATAAAACTTCTTGGGAGTTGAATAAGCCGGGACAGCCTTTTTTTAGGTGGCAGGAACTCTCACTCTCAATTTGGGCAAAAGGGAAGATAACTGAGGTAATGCAGCATCTGCCCCCCCAGGGAGAAGGGGAGGAGGAAGGGGGAATGGTGGACTAGGCCTGAACTAGGGAAATGGAGCTAGGAAGGTGGGGGCCCCACACCTACCACCAAGGATGAGAGTCAGTGCCAGAAACCATAATGTGGTCCTGAGGTACCCTTCCCGTCACCATGAGTGCAGGACCCTGTCTCAAAGCAGGGACATAAATAAGTAAATACCCCAGGATAGTCAAGGCTTCTTTCCACTTGTTCTGGAGTTGAAGTCATTTACCAGAACTAACGGAGCATTTAGCACCTAGAAGAAACTTGGGGCCCTGCATAAATGAGAGCTCTAGAATGTCAGGCAAGCTTTGCACCCCCAATCCATTCTTCTTCCTCCATCTCTTCAGCTCACTGGGGACGGACTTGGAATCATAAATCAAATGCATCATTGTGTATTTCTACCCCTGCCTGGGTCTCCCTCTCCACTCGCTTCAGTGCTTCCCACCTACAAATGATTCTGATCCCTTTGGGGAAGGGGAAGTCTTCTTCCAGTGTGACTTGTCCTTCTGGTACCCAGAGCCAGAGTGTACCTCAGAGCCTGGGCAGTAAAGGTACTCATTGACTGCATGACCTGGTGGGCCAGGACCATGACTCACCATGAGCCTCACACTCAGACTTAGCTGGTGACAGAGCACTGCCCACTGCCTAGGCTTTCACTATATTTCCTGTATTTTCAGGGCTCTCTTCATAATCTCAAACTAGGTTCTGATATCTCCAGCTCAACTTCCTGCCTTCCTCCAAGTTCAATCCTATTTACTTAAGCCTGTGTCTCTGAAGTTCAAATATCTATCATTTGTCTATCTATCTGCACAGCCATGATTGACAAGTACGATGAATGAAAATGTCTCATTCCTGTCTGGTTTGCCTTTCATTACACTGGGCAGTGATATGCTGTGGACCGCAGAGGACAAAGACAAAACAGATATTTTAAAAGGATTGGTTAACAATATCTACTTGTTCATTCTACATTGAATTTTAAAGGTATTTAGGACTTAAAAAATTTTTGAGAAATGATGAGAGGGTAGTGCAAACTCTGATGTAGCCAATAAAATCTGGACCTCAAATAAGCGGTTGCTGAAAGTGTCCACTAGTCCCAGAGCTCCCGAGATCGATAGTTTAGCTTGGCCCCTGAAGCCAATTAAGAGCTTTATCTTAGCATAAAAATAAAGAGGAGTTAAAAACTTCCCTTCCCAGCCTTCTTCTCCCTTCATTTTTTTAAAAAAATTGCGATTTGCAGTTTTTCTTTTAAAAAAACCTGGGACTCTTTTTAAAGAGGGAGTGGGATTGATGTAAAGAAAGTGTCGTTTACCAGGGGGGAAAATGTTGTAATGGTGAGTTTCAAGGACATGTTTCAACGAGAAACAGTTGGTGCTTCGCTAGAAAGAGGCAGGGGCACGAAATTCAGTGTCTTGGAATAATTCCCTTCCTGGATTCAAAGATTCATTTATTGAAATAAATTGGCAGAACGGAAATCCGCTTGCTGGGTTTAAAGGGTCTTTAAAATGTTCCGAGTGTTAGATTGCAAGTCTTTTCTAAATACAAAACAGAAGAAAAGACCGCAGTGATTCCTTTGGACTTAAAACTGCTACATCTCCGACTTGGGATAATTTCATGTCCGCCACAGAGGTTGTGTTTTAAGAGGAAATTCTGCCCCATAGCACAACTGCTGTACATGTTTTGTTTTTTTAGCAGGCTGGATCGAAGAGAAAAGTGCTGCAAAGTGGGGCTCTGGGTTCTATGGAGAAACCAGTTTGTCCCTACGGCCCGTCTGGACGTTCTATTTCCCTCTTGCTTCTCCAAGATGGATCCTAAAATTCTGGCTCAAAAGCTTTTCTCGTTTAGCAATGATCAGTTTCTCTGATTTTATTTATTGCTTCAGATTTGGGCATGAAAATAAATCTCTTTCCTATTTACTGTTTGAACTCAGTGTGAGGGAAAGGATCCCATTATATTTCCTATCCATACAGACATGTGGATATTTAGACCAGACCACATACAACTGGGGGACACATAAAAGAGATTTATTGGTTAATTTATGCCGCCTAATACACATGTAAACCCCAGTAAGCCAACGCTGCCGAGGGAGCCTCGGTTCTAGCGTAAAATAAGAACCACGACCCCTGGGTTCCAGTCGCCCTGCCCTGTCCAGTGCTTCCTTACTCCACCTGAGAAACGAAGCCAGAGCTCTCTTCTGTCTTTCCCCAGCCTGTGTGCAGAAAAAAACTTTTCTTCGCTTGCTTTCCGCCACCACTCCGCTCCTCTCAGACTCAGCTCCCTAAAACCCCCTGTCCCCCGAAGTTGTCCCCAGGGTCTCCTCCGAAAAGGGAGTTGAGGGGTTGGTGCTGCAGGTAATCAGGAGAACCTTGCCTATTATTATTGTTGTTGCCTAACAGGAGTGGTTTGCTTCGGGGGTGGGGGGGCGCGTTAGTTGTTTTCTTAGGCGGTAACTTGCTATATCTGGAGGTATTTCGCTTTCTAACGTGTTCCAAGGGTCAGGGTTCCCCCTCCCCGCCCAAGGAAACCTCCACCCACACCAACCGAAACAGAATTCGAAATGGCCTGCCTCTGTCCTGCAGCTCACAAAGTCCCCAGTCTCGTCCTCTTGGGGGTATCTGGGGTCCCTGCGCCCCGCCAAGCAACGACACCCCCTCAAGAGTCGCACACTCGGGCTGGGCCGGGCTGCCCCAGGAAGGGCTCCACCGCCCGGGGTTCTGGCCTGGCTGAACCGCCTCAGGTCGGCCCCTTAACAAGCATCCCCCCTCCCCACTTCTCGGTTGATGATCTAATTGAATTATGCCTTTTTGTTCCAGGGACTACAGAGCACGTGCTGGAGGCAATTAATTATCGGAATGTGGTCAGATGAAGACGGACAGTGGGCCCTGGGTAGGTCAGCGGCGGCAACATCCCCCGCCCTGCGCTCGGGACCCCTCCCCCCAAAGGGGCAGGCGAGGGGCCTTCGGCCGCCCTCCTTCCTCGGCTCCTCCTTGCCCCCGCAGCCCCGACCCGGACTCCCAAACGCGCGTAGGCCCCTGATTCTCGGGGTACCTGGCGGGGCTCCCCGGGAACCCTCTCATCAGCGCTGGCCGGGCTAGGGCTCGAGAGCCACCTCTCCGCAGCCCCCGAGCCCCGCTCTCCTCCGGGCTGGCGCCGGAGGAGATCCAAACTTTTTCTGACCAGCTGCGCGCCCAGGGTCCGTGGGGGCTGGTGGGAAGTGAAGAGAGATAGAAAGAAGGAAGGATATATAGGGGGAAGGGAGAAGAAACGCGGAAGAGAAAGAAAAGCTATCCTCCCTTTTTGTAAAGCTGACTCCAGGGAATTCATTTGCATAATTTAGGCTTATTTGTTCTTCTCTGAACCTTCCCCTCCACCCCACCCCACCCCACCCTTCCCGCAAGAAACCCGCTGTTGAGCGACTCTGCAACCAGTCTTGGCGAGCCTATTTTCAGTAGCTGTAATCATTTAAGTCAGCAGTGAACTCACCTTCCAACCTGGGGAGAGAGCTCTGATGTAGAGAGAGAATTGGGGCGAGTTTGAAGGGGAGGGGGTGACTACGGCAAGTGCGCTAGCGGCAGGGTTTCCCCCCAGCAAACTGGCAAGGAAAGAAGGTGAAGTCTTGACCAGGCCAGGAGGAATGGGGGGCAGGAAGTGAAAGGCTGCAGTTTATAAAGCGCTGCTTGAGGCGGTCTCTCCAAGCGTCTCTGAACTTGATCAGATGTTCTGTTTCCTACGGAGAGATGGCGGCCAGGCTGTGAGGCTGCCTCAAGGCGCAGACTTTGGGGCTCGGCTCCTCGGGGTGTGACAATCACAGCCACCTCTCTCTCTCTCTCTCTTTTTTTTTTTTTTGGCCATTCTCGCTCTCTTACATTCTTTGCAAATGCCCTGCCGAACAACAACAAAAAAATGAGTGGATTTATAGCCCTGTCTGAACCTGGTCATTATGTCCAGAAAGACCTTGCACCCGACAGGAGAGGGGGCCCTGATCCCACACACAACCCTAGGAAGACAATCTTTAAGGGTAAGAAGTTCCCGAGGTGACTGGATGCCTCTGCGGGTAGGAGGAGAAGAGGGCAAAGCCCTGGCAGTTCAGAGGGAAGAAAATTCCACCTCACAAGCCCCATTCCCGCCCCCACTTTTGCATTTGAAAATGTTGAGAGTTCGAAGCTGATTAGCCCAGTGGTTTGAAAACAGGCACTGATCCGGTGTGTGTGTATGTGTGTGTGAATGTGTGTGTAGTGAGTTTGCTGTGTAGTTCATGCTGTGTGCGTGTTCGGCGTGCCAGGCTAACTGTCCGTTGTTTAGTGTTTGTGCTTCGGTGTGTTTGCAGTTATACGTGCGTGTGTGTATACTGTTGTGTGTTTAATTTGCTGTGTGTGTTTCCCTTTTTGCGTGTAGTTTGTTGTGCCTGCTTACTGCTGTGTTTGGCTGAGAGCGTGTTCAGCGTGGTGTGTGCGAGTTTACTGTGTCACATGTGTTTGCTGTGTTGTGTCTGGTGTGTTATGTGGGAGGACGGTGGGGACAGTGGCGAGGACAGTATCCTGTAGCCACCACTCACACACTGAAGAGCCAGTGGTTGGCTCAGACGGAAGTAACGGAGATGGCTCTAATTCTAACCATTGCTCCTCGTTTGGGCCTCGGCCGGCCGGTAGCGCTCGGTTCACAGACGGCGAGCCAGCCGGCCTGGGTCCGGCCTCTTGGGTCAACAGGACCCACAGCGGCGCGTGGGGAGGACGCGGCTAATGAGCCGCCAGAGTGGAACGGGTGTTCTAGCCCCGGGATCCGCGCCCGGGGGCACGTTCTCGGGGTGGTGAGGCGGCGGGTGGGGGCGCCCAGGCAGGACTGGACGTCCAGCGGCCAGCCGACGGTTGGAACGATCCTGGCGAGGCAAGGATCATTCATTTGGTCAAAGCGGGTAAAGCGGGCGCGAGGGGTGCTCGCCCGCTTCGGGCGAGGGGGCAGCCGGGGAGAGGCCCCGGCTCCGCCCTGCCGCTCGCCGGCTCGAGCCTGGCTCCAGTTCCCCCATGGCAGCGCTAGCCTCGCGGAGCCCACTCGCGGGTTCCCGGCCGCCACCGCCGCCTCACCTGCCAGGCGCCCGGCCATGGCCCAATCAGCTGCGGCCGCTCGGCCGCGGCTGCCATGTTCCCCGCTCCGCGCTGCCAATCAGCGTGGCGACGGCCAATGGGCTGCGGGGCCGGGGGTCAGGTGACCGCGGGCCAGCTGGCTCCCCATTGGCGCGCGCCGCGCGGCCTCCCGCTCGGTTTATGTGAGAGGAGTGAGTGATTGACTTTATCAGTCCAAGGACACTACTCTGGAGGCGAAGAGGCTGGGACTGGCGCGGCGAGCGGCGAGCACCGAGCCTGCCTCCTGCCTCCTGCCTGCCGGCCGCGAGCCGGCTCTGCTTCTAAGCGCACCCTAGCCGGGAGGCACGAGCCTCCTGGTCCCGCGGCTCTGCGCTCTCGGGGAGAGGTGGGGTGCCCGGGACAGGATTGGCAAACTCCGCCCTCCACTTATTATTTTGCTTATTTTTCTTTGTGCGCGTCTGTTAGTTTGTTAAACCAGATCTAGTTCCAGAATCTTTTCTCCTCCCTTCTCCCCCCTCCTTCTCCCCCCTCCTCCCCCCTCCAGGTCCTTCTACTTCCCCTCCTCCCTCCTGTCCCTCTGCAGGAGACTCTCTCAGCGACAGAAAGTTGCAGTCCCTGCTTCAGCCTGAGGGATCTCCCGACCACCGTGTCCAACCGTCGCCACCCCTCTTCGACTTCGACTTTGTGGAGCTCTCCTTCTTAAGCACCCTCGATCACATCTGCGAGATCGCTGGTGTCGAAAAAGAATCACCCATGACGATGCTCCTGGACGGAGGCCCGCAGTTCCCGGGGCTGGGAGTGGGCAGCTTCGGCGCGCCGCGCCACCACGAGATGCCCAACCGCGAGCCGGCGGGCATAGGGCTGACTCCCTTCGGGGACTCGCCCCACGCCGCCGCCGCCGCCGCCGCCGCCTTCAAGCTGAGCCCCGCGGCGGCTCACGATCTGTCTTCTGGCCAGAGCTCGGCGTTCACGCCGCAGGGTTCGGGTTACGCCAACGCCCTGGGCCATCATCACCACCACCATCACCACCATCACCACGCCAGCCAGGTGCCCAGCTACGGCGGAGCCGCCTCCGCCGCCTTCAACTCCACGCGCGACTTTCTGTTCCGTCAGCGCGGCTCCGGGCTCGGCGAGGCGGCCTCGGGTGGCGGGCAACACGGGCTCTTCGCCGGCTCGGCGAGTAGCCTGCACGCTCCGGCTGGCATCTCGGAGCCCCCCGGCTACCTGCTCTTCCCTGGGCTGCACGACCAGGGCGCTGGGCACCCGTCGCCCACCGGGCACGTGGACAACAACCAGGTCCATCTGGGGCTGCGCGGAGAGCTGTTCGGCCGCGCTGACCCGTACCGCCCGGTGGCCAGCCCGCGCACGGACCCCTACACGGCCGGCGCGCAGTTCCCGAACTACAGCCCCATGAACATGAACATGGGCGTGAACGTGGCGGCCCACCACGGGCCCGGCGCCTTCTTCCGTTACATGCGACAGCCGATCAAGCAGGAGCTGTCGTGCAAGTGGATCGACGAGGCTCAGCTGAGCCGGCCCAAGAAGAGCTGCGACCGGACCTTCAGCACCATGCACGAGCTGGTGACACATGTCACCATGGAGCATGTGGGGGGCCCAGAGCAGAACAACCACGTCTGCTACTGGGAGGAGTGTCCCCGCGAGGGCAAGTCCTTCAAGGCCAAGTACAAACTGGTCAATCACATTCGGGTGCACACGGGCGAGAAGCCCTTCCCGTGCCCCTTCCCGGGCTGCGGGAAGATCTTCGCCCGCTCCGAGAACCTCAAGATCCACAAGAGGACCCACACAGGTAAGGAGGAGGGCGGGCGGGCGCTGGGTCCGCCGCGGCCGCGCGCCGCCGAGCCGACCTCCCCCGCGAGGGAGCGAGGGCTGGCGGCCGTAGAGAGAGGCGGCGCCCCGCCGGGGCGGTTGGAAGAAGTAGCGCTGTCACGGTCCCTCCACCTCTCGCCCTCCCCGCCCCGCGGCGCTTTTGCCCAGTTCTAACTTCCCGGGCAGACGGCTCTGCGGTCTCAGGAACTAATTGGAACCTTCTCGCGCCCAGGAACCCACTGGCGCCGCCTCTTTTTGTCTCTTTCTGGGTTACTCTGGAGGGACTCCGAACGTGTGCAGAGAAATTGCTCACCAGCGACTTAGCTCTCGGCACCCAGTCGGGGGAGGCAACCATAGAAATGCTAATGTAAACTAACTTTCGGTTACTTCCGCTCTTTTTTACCCTTGATTGGCACATCTCCTAATTAAATGACTGGTACTTTTGTCAAACTATTTTTATTTGGAGTTCCAGGTTCAATTCAGTCCTCCGGGAGGAACGCTAACGTAGAAAAGGCATCCCAGTTTCGTGGCTTGTTCAGAGCATCTTGTAAAACTGTCCGGAGCCCCCTGGATTTATATAGTTTTCTCTTTTCGAACGTTAAGTACGACGACCTCAGCTTTTTAATGCTGGGCTTAGCAAAACCGATGCATTTGAAAGAGGCAAATTAAAAGGTACAAAGAAGGAACTAAAAGGGATTGTCCCGTCCCCGGTCCATTGTCCCTCCCGGGCTTGGCTGCTACGCCGAGATACCGGCTGAACGTGGCAGCGCTCGGAGGCCCCGGGCCGGGTGGGGGGGGTACCGCAACTCGGGGGAAACTTTGGAGGAGCCAGGGGCTTGCCCTCCGGCTGGAGAACAAAGGGACGGGCTGGTTCTGGGCCGGCCCTGCCCCACCCCCGCCCCCGACCACCACTCCCCACCCTAGCAGGCTCAACCCGCGCTCTCCATTTTTCTCCAGGGAAAAGAGATGCCACGGCCGCCCCCAGTCGGCGCTCCCTCTCCGGGCAGACCGCCGGGCGCTCTGTCTCCCGCTGCTCGGCCGGAGGATGCTCCTGGCCCTGACTCTATTTCCCCCCACCCCCTTTGCATTTCTGCCTTTTGCAGGTGAGAAACCTTTTAAATGTGAATTTGAAGGCTGTGACAGACGCTTTGCCAACAGCAGCGACCGCAAGAAGCACATGCATGTGCACACCTCGGACAAGCCCTATATCTGCAAAGTGTGCGACAAGTCCTACACGCACCCGAGCTCCCTGCGCAAGCACATGAAGGTAATTACCTCTTTATTAGCGGTCGGCGGTTTATAAACACTCTGCCCGACATCGGGCCGCGGAACGGAAGCGCCCGCGCTGCCAACCCTGTATCTTCCACGTTAAATCCGATTTGCTCCAGTGTTGACACCTTGAACCCATTTGGGGGACCGGGATGGAGGACGGGGTGGGGGGGGGGGAGCGGGAGCACAGTGGGGAGGAGGAGGAAGCGGAGGGAAAGATCAGTTGTTTACTGGGAAGCTCTAACCGAGCTCGCCGGGACTGGAGGTCGCAGTGGCCGCCTCTCCCCGGCTCAACCCGAGCTGAGAACCGAGAGTGCCCGCGCCGAACCCGGGGGGCGGGGGTGCTGGGGGCTCCGTTCTTCTTCGGCTTCCGGTAAAACAATAGGGCCGAGGAGCGAGGGGGGATTCCCACGCAATTGTCAGAGCCCTCGCAGCGCCCAGGGCGCCCGTGCCACTTTTCTCTGTACCTGCTTTCCCAAGCCAGAGCGGTCTTGGCGAGACTTGGGCCCGGAGTATTTTATAGGGCCCCAAAGACTACGAGCTTACCCCGCTCCAGCCGCGGAGAAAACATTTCTGAAGGGGCATGAATAAACTAGAGTACTTTATTCCTTTTCCACAATGCCAATCTTTGGACTCAAACTGGTTTTTTGACGAATGTCTTGGGGTTTTCTTACACATCGGTAATGTGGAAATTAAAAACAAAACCCTCAAATCAGCAGTATTTTAAGTGGGTCACTGGGCGGTCTTGCTCTTACAGTGCTCTTGTTTTTGCTTGCACAATGCCAGTTGGAATTATATTCATTATAATATATACATGTTAATTTTAGGTTCATGAATCTCAAGGGTCAGATTCCTCCCCTGCTGCCAGTTCAGGCTATGAATCTTCCACTCCACCCGCTATAGCTTCTGCAAACAGTAAAGATACCACTAAAACCCCTTCTGCAGTTCAAACTAGCACCAGCCACAACCCTGGACTTCCTCCCAATTTTAACGAATGGTACGTCTGAGGACAAACACAAACCCTGTTTAACCATAGAATGGACCAAATGCATTTTAAAAAGAAAACTGAGACCAATCAGATGGAAATGGAGTTTTAAGGCAAGAGACCATATATAGGGCTACATCTGGTTAATTGCAATTGTCCAGGAAGGTTTTGGGGCAAGATCCAAAAGTAGCCATGCCCTTTTCTCAGGATTAGAAAATATGTTTTGGCATTTGAAGGATTAAAAAAAAAAAAATCTCACTGCTTTTTCCTCCCCTTTCACTTGCTCTCTGCTCACCCCATCCCTAAATGCCTTCAGTTCATTTTAACTCTTGTCCTGTTTCTTGAGAGGAAGTTATGGAAGGCTTATTGGTGGTGGTGATGCTAAAACTGACGGAAAAATCTTCGCCTTAGTGGTGATTGTTTAAACTCTCACAGTCTTAAACCGTGCCAAAGTCCTGTTATGTCTTGAACTTTTCCTCAAAGCATTACACTTGTGAATGTATTTTTGTCTAATGGGGTCGAAACTGTTGTTCAGTATTTTTTCAGGCTGAGGATGTGATGTTACTCTACACAAATTGTGACGTTTAGTATACAATTGCCTTTTGTAATAACTTTCTTTTTTGTAAATACATATCCATTGATGCCATATTTATCGTTTGTAATTTAATTATTGCTACAAATGCCGGGAACTGAACAATATTTATGGATAAATGTTTTCTAACAAATTCTGTACAGCTTTTGATTATAACCGCTTTAGCATTAAAATTTATTGTTTTGAAAGAAGAACACAATTTACAATTTTTGAACCACTGACTCCTTTCTCTTGTTTTGTAACAGCCTCCTTCTACAAAGAGGAGACGTGAACAAATGAAATCTTGTTTGTTGGTATTTATAACTCACTCAGATCCCTTTTTTAATTGTTAAATTATTTTTCTATTGCAGTATAGATTCTTTACAGTGTCAGTTTCCATCTGGGAAGACCCTCCTTTCTTTAGCTCAGATGGTTGTTTAACTGCGAGTTTAAATGTGTTTGTCCTGGATTTTCGGCATGCAAATCAAATATTACTGATCAATTCAGTTAGTGGCCATGACATCTCAATCTTGTACTTCAAAGACTGAGAAGCTGGATTTAATCATCCCTGCCCTACATATATAAACCTAAGGTAACCTAATGAGTTTTATGTCCCTTAGTTTTTTATTATCTTACATAAAAATGAACACTGCGGCAGGATGCATGTCTGTCTATTCTATCGAGAGATCACCCATATACCTATATATGTTTGTATCTATGACGTATCTAATCTGCCTATCAAATCTAACTATATATATTTTCAAAAGTAAGCATATGTCTGAAACAGTGATGACGAGTAAGGCCAGTCGAGGCATGCTTACTTATGATGAAAGTGCTTCTTAAAAGAACCATAGTCCATTTACAATTTTGGAAGGCACAGGTTGGTTTGTTTTGCTGTATATAGTTCAATTCGTAATTATCACAATTATTCATAACATTTTTATAGCGGTGTAATAACTGCAGCTGTTCTGAAATATTATGGAAAGAAAAAACATTTGCAAAATATGTATTTTTAAAAGTTCATGGTTTGTAGGCAAAGATGTTAAGAGCATTGTTTCCATTAAAATCAATAACAATGAAAAATGGTTGTTTGCTTTGTGATAAAATATTAACAATCTATTTAATCTTAAGTAAAGCAACTCATTTGGACAGACAGTTTTTTTACAGTTGTTATATGAAAAAGAAACATTACTATTTGGGGGGGGTGGAGTGGGTAGAGTATTGAGGGCTTTTTTTTTTTTTTTTTACTAATTTAGGGTGCTGTTTAATATTGAGAGCCCAATCTCTGCATGAATAACCAACTTGCAAATCAGCAAATAGAATGGTGGAGATAAGGAATTGTAAAGAATTTAGAAATGTAATGAATAGGCTTAAGTATCTCCCTCTCTTGAAGGAGCAGTACTCTAGGATTTTTGGTGGCAGTCAGTTTGGTATTATACATAATCATTTTGAATTCTAGAATTTTGTTTATTGTTCTTTTTGAAGAAATAAAGTCTTGGCACATCTATTTATGTTATAACATTTTTGTATTTGGTGCCTGATTTTTTTCCATGTTCAAATAAATCAACCTTAAATTGAAAGAGAAGTTCTGATGATTAAAAGAAACTTTGATTCCTTGGATACAGTTGAAACAGTCTGTTTTAAGTTATCTACTGATCTTTGTCAACAGACAATTAGTTATTGACAGTTTCTAATTGCACATTGCTTTGGATGTGATTTCTTGTTTGTGGAGAATGGTTTTTTTTTTTTTTTTTTTTTTTCCACTTTCCTCTACCAGTAGACAAGGCAAAGGCCTGAATGCCATGATCGGGATGCCTTCACAAGTGTGAGCAGGTAACCTGGTCAGTCTACTGCTCCTACCCCCAGACATTCTAGTCTTGACCTTGACATTGAGGGTGCTGGACCAATTTCCTATTTCAGGAGTTTTCCTTCACTTCAAACCAGAAAGCATTTTAAATGCTCAGCAAGTTTTCACAAAGTGTGTACTCATAAAATTGACTTTACATGTGTTCCAACCGAAGTCTAAATAATGTTTTTCTTCTGAAATGTGCATTTAACTTCCACAGTTTACTGTTTTCTCTATGATTTTTCTCTCCACCCCCAACTTAACCTAACCTTAAATGACAGTAAAGTGATGGGTTGTATGCAAGATTATTTCAAAATCTTGCTTCTCCCACCCCCCATTAAATACATTAAACAGACATCTCCTTAGGAGACATTAAGAGTTTGATCTTTCTTTACAAGGCTTGAAATTATTCTGCCATGAAAATTTACAGTAGAGCATTGTGTCCTAAGAGGGGAAGATGTGAATTAACAATGATGATAACCAATATTAAGATAATGTGAAAGTTTTGCCCCTCTACATGATATCCTTTAATATGGATGTAGCATTGTTATCTTGCAAATAGTCTATCCCTCTGCCCTTGTCATTTGTTGCAAAGAAAACTTAATTTTAGTAGAAAACTTTTGACAGATTTTCTTTCTATAATCTGACTCTGGGAGTACATATTCTTTAATTTTCAGTAAGTCTCTTAAAGAATACGCACACCCACACCCACCCCCCGCCCAACAACAACAACAAAAACTTTTGCAACCCTAAAGATAGATAAGCTGGAAAACATGAATGTCAACTGGATTCTTAGTAAGAGAACGGTTATTTTACTTCTTGCACCTGGTAAGACCTTTGTTAAAAAGTCCATTATCTTTTCCAAAATGGGTGGTTTAGTTTAAGATTTCCACGAAGGTGTCTATTTTCACGCAGACAGAAGCCTGGACTTCATCCAGTTTGGAAGGTTAAAGATCAGGGTCCAGGCTAAGCAGGGCTGGGTCCTAACTACCGCGGAGGTTGAAGAACTAACAGGGACCACCTCTGCTCACAAAGCCTCCCAGGAAAGTTGTGTTCAGGACTTCCTCGCCCCTCCCACCCTGCTCGCCGCCCGCTGTCTCTTCGCCCCTGGCTCCTTCTCCCCTTATAAAGCCCCCAAAACAAACGAAAAATGCCTAAGGGCCTTGGCCCTTAAGTTTCTGAAAGTCGCCTCCGGTCTGCCCATCTCCTGAAGCGCGGGATCTCAGCGCCGCAGCCGGGCTGCTTTTCCCCCTCGAGACCCAAGTCTAGTCGGGCTCTGACCCGGGACGAGACGTCGCGGAAGTCAGGGCTCCCGCTCGGGGTCCTCAGGCCCCTCGTGGGGGCGCCCGGGGTCCCTATGCACACAGCAAGTTCTTGCCAGGCCCGGTCGAAGCTGGGGCTGGGGGGAGGGGACCTCATTTCCTAGGGTCAATTCTCTTGCGGTCTCGGCCCGCTGACCCTTTGACCTCCACCTACAGGGCCCTTGGCGGCCGTAAGCCGGCGGTCGCCCGGGCTCCGAGGACGCTTCGCGCCCCATCGCCTCCCGGCCTCATTAGGCCGACGGGGCTGTAAAGCAGGAATCAGCCGCTGCCTAATCCGGACCTGGGGTCAATACGAGCCCAAACAATGGTGAGCTCCGAAGGCCACAGCGCAGCGCTGGCCGCAAACTTTGTGTTCCATTCATTTTCTGAAGGCGGTGGCGGTGGCGGTGGGGTGGGGGAGGGAGGGGAGGTACTCGCACGCCCGAAGACCGATCCCGGCGCCCAGGGCTGTTCAGCGAGCGTCCCCACTCTCCGGCCCTCCCGGTTTCATCGCCGCGCCAGGGTTTGGGAACGGCCGGCAGGGCTCGGGGCCCGGTTCGCGGCCCGCGCGAGGGCCCAAGGGCTGGCCTAGAGGGGGCCGCCCCCGCGCCAAAAACAAGACTTTGAAGTGGGTTTTTAGCGTACACGTGTGAGAGCAGCGCCGGGGCCGGAGCGGGGGCCCGCTGGGAGGAAAGCGGAGGCTCCGGCCCGGACCGCCCCCCTCCTCCCCCGCGCCCCGTCGCTCCGGCCTTTTCAAGCCACGGCCGGGAGCCCGCCGGCCGCCCGCGCCCCGAGCCCGCGCTGCGCGCAGGCGCACAACCCGCAGCCGTCGAGTCAGATTTCGCTGCGAGGGGGCGGCGGGGGAGAGTTGAAAGCGGCTCGGCGGCGCCGCGGCCTCGGCCGGGCCGGGAAGGGGGGCGGAGGGCCGGACGGAGGGGGGAGGGGGGCTGGTTTTGGGGCGGCTCTCGGGTCGGAAACATGGCGGCCGGATGCGAACCCCCGCGGAGCGCAGCAAAGCGCTGACGGCGGGCTGCCGAACTGTTGTGTGGTTTCAACTCCCTTTTATTCCTCGGCTCGGAGCGCCTCGCGGGAGAATGTAGGTCGTGGCGGCCGAGCGCAAAATTGTTAAAAAAAACAAAAACGGAAGCGGAGAAGTTCTTCCAGGGCATCCTGGGCGTGGGAAGTTGGCGAGCCTTCTGGGGGCTGGGGTTCCCGGGGAGGCGGGGGGGGCTTGGACCTGACATCTGCCCGAGGCCTCCCCACCCTCCGGGCCCGACTAAAAGCGTTTCTCCCCCGGCGCGTCGGGGGTGGGGGATGCCGTTTTGAGCTTCGTGCCCGAGTCGGGATCCCCCAGCACCTTCGAGTCGCGAAAAATGCCAAGGAGTGGACACTGTTCTCTTCCAGGACAATGGCGGGGCGCGTGAGCGGAGCACGGAGGCACCGTTTCCAAACCAGGTGCCCTGGATTAGCCGCACGGATAAGCCATTGCGAGTTCGAACCCTCCACGTTGCTCAGGCCCGGTTTTCTGCATATCTCATTTAAACGCGGGCCTATGAAAAATAGCACTGTGTGAGCTTTTGTGTGTGCTGTTAACAGCTGGTGGTCTTAGGAAAAAGGGGCGGGAGGGAAGGCCATGATTCCGAAAACTTTCATTCAGCTTTTGCTTAAACCGCCTTAATGCTGGCGTGTGAAAGAACCCCTGGTAGCTCTGGGATCTCGAGTCCGTGTTTTCTCTGCAGGGAAAATGCAGCAGATGTCTTTCGTGAGGGGAAAAAAATGTGGGCTTTTAAAAATGTAGTTATTGACCCCCGTCTCCTCTAGGAAAATAAGCGGCACGCATTCTTTCAGGTTGCGTCTTCGTGGAGGCCAACAGCTAAACGAAAAGATAGCCTTCTGGGCTGCCCACTGGCAAGGATTTGGGCTCCTGAAGGTGTGGGCCAGCTCCTGAGGGCCACCTTGAGAAGGGCCCCAGGTGGGTGGGCAGGTCATTAGCAAAGCTGGCCCAGATCTGGGGGGAAATCTGCAAAACAGTGCCTTTATCTGCAGAGAACAATTGATGGGGTTGTCTTTCCTCCTTTTCAGTGCACAAAGAAGACGGCTTTGGAGCAAGAATTTGGAATATGCATTTAAGTTGTCGTGCTTTGCATTGGAAACCCCTGGGCAATTAAAATAAGCCTGCCTTGTAGTATTTTCTGTCCTTTTCTTATGTGTGGTTCCTGCAAGTCAAAGGGGCTGGAGTCCCTTCTGCAGTTTGGAAACTTGTTTTGAAATAGCCACCAAACAAATTTTTACCCCTTTGGGTGAAGTTTGCTTCCAGGGTTCAGCCTCTTCACCCCACCCCCTGACTGGAATAGAGTATTGACATCTTTGAGAGAGCAAAGGAGGTATATGGTGCTTGCTGTACACTTTCTTTTTCCATGCTGTATTTTGAACCCTGAGATTTGAGCTTTTTTCTGGCTCAATCTCTTGGTACCAAAAGTGTGGAAAATGAAAAGTTCATTAACTTGAAAAATCTTTAGCCAATGGGTAGGCGGTTTGTCTCTCTGAGAACCGCAGTGCTCAGAACGTCTCTAAGATTGACTTTGGAATCAAGCTAAAGATGCACTGGTGAACTATCTCCCCTGGATACCTGCGGTGTTCTTTGGGTCATTTGATATGGTAAAACTGTGGTTGATTTTCCTAAGAGTTACATGAATGGAATTTCTTCTAAACTGGACGAATGACAGATTGGTAGAACTCTTATATTTGTTTGAATGATAACTCCAAAGGGCACTGCTTTTCCCTCTGAGGTTTGGTTTCTACCATCACTATTGAAATTTACAGCTTGAAAAACACTAAGTTCGCAGGAAGCCTTTAAAGGGGGGAATGTTCAGAGGACTTGGACTAATAATAACACAGGAGCAAAACTTCTTTGAATAAGATTCTTATTGCCAAAAATCTGTTGAAACTAAAGAAAACATTTCTTTAAAAATCGTCTAATAGAGCAAACAATTTTGTATATTTTACTGTGATGACAGTCCAACCTGTTTACTGATCTGATGAATAGAGAAATGTGAGCCCTATAGTAACTGGAAGAATAGCCTTCACCAAATGGCAAGTTTCTATGTTTGTTCTCTGATAGAATGTGTATGTTGTCTAATGTGTTTTATTAAAACACAACCTATGTAAAGACCATTTGAGCATAAGGTGTTAAAAATAGAAGATTCCATTGTGTTTTATTATACGCTAGCATTTAAAACAACATATCCAGTAATGTTTTATGATGTTTTTCTAAGAGTAAATGTAGCTTGTTTTGACCTATCTGCAGTTCACTTTTTGTTTTTTTGCCAGTGTTGTCCTGCTTGGTATCCGGGACAGTCTCTAATTCCTGACGAAGAACTTGATACTGACGTTGGTATGCAGCAGCCAGCCCTCCATAACACTACCTATCCTAAATGCAGGGTTAATGCCGAACCTACTGTGCAAGAAATGATTTACTGATGAGGTTTCAAAGAAAACCACATCAATTTGGATGTCTGTTACCTTGAAATGATCATTTTAAGAGTAGTAGCTTCTTCCCTAGGTATAAAAAGACTATTTTCTTCTTTGGTGTATTTCATTCTGTGTTGAGCAATCATTTGTGAAATGAAAAAGCAAAAAAGCACCCCACACACACACACACCTCCAACCAATTTAGGATCATAAACTAGAAGATGGAGGTGAAGACTAGCCTAATTCAGTGTGTATTATCTCATGCATTGTGTTGACCTTGTTGAAAATCTCTTTCAAATATCTGCATTCCACATGTGTAACTAAAGTGTTTAAAACTAGAAATATGAATGCTTGTTTTGTTAATTTCTTGTTTGTGTTCAAAAAGCAGCATCCAGAATCTCTACAATTGACTTAAATAAAACCATTTAAATTATTTTTTGTGATTATTGTTTTATTGCAGTGACAACCATAGCCCCTAACTAAATCCTCAGTGATCAAATAACCTTGATTAACCTGTTGAATTGGGACAATTTATATTCTATTCACATCTTTGATGATATAGCTTGGCTTTCACTGAGCAATAAACTTGGGGAAAAAACCCAACCTGCTGAACAAACCCCAACCGTTTTGAGCTCACAGTGTTTTCCCGGAGGAACTCAGGGCCAGGTGCTGGGAGGGGAGAAATTCAGAGTCAAGGATTGATTGGGATGATTAGAAGGAAGGACTGGAGATAGGAGTTTGGAGGGGAAAAAAAAGAGCATTTGAACACCACTATCTGGATGAGAGAGGAAAAGACAAAGCTGAAAATAACCTTAAAAGAGAAAGGAGGGCCTCTGGAAAGGGGACGTTGCAGCATAGCACATTATATGGATATAATTCAGAAGCTCCAAAGTGGTTCTTGGGGTGGACAACTTGGCAACCATTGATTAGAACACTTACAGAATCATGCAATATAGGTGTTATTAAAACACAAGTTGTTGTTAATTAACTGTAGTGTTAGAGAAGATGAAGACACTTCAGAGAAATTCTTCAAACTCCAGATACTTGATTTCTCATTTTAAATTTAACATCTGTAATCTAATGTGATCTCTGAGTGGCCATCATTCTATTTATTTGACGTGATTATGCCATGATGAGGTATTGTAAAATTGCAGCCTGATAGAGTATATTGCTATTGGTTCTTTAGGTTCAATTTTATTAAAATTTCTGTTAAGTAGACTGATGATACTGTAATTTTTTAAGTAGAGGGAAAAACTGCTCCTCTCCCTCTGATTTTTGTTGTTCATTTACATCAAGAGTAGGTGTACAGTCCAGTCAGGAAAGACTGTGATTCTTAGCTCCCTAGAACTTGACATTCTTCTATCCCCCTAGAAAGATGTTAGTAGGAATTTTTGTTTTGTTTTTGTTTTTAAGAACAAGAACTGTGTTCTTTCAGACAGGCAGTGGAGTGTTATAATGGGATTATTAAAAAAACCCTTGGAAAGGTAAACTACCAAGTTGTGCATGAGCCAACTGCACTGTGATAATAATACCTCCTAGGGTTATTCTAAGGATTAAGCAAGAAAATGTCCATAAAGAGCCTGGCACAGAGTAGGGCCTGGACAAATGTTAATTTGCTTCCTTTCCTCTTGCAAGTAGCTATTGTTTCATTGCTTTGGGGTGGTTTTGTACTTTTAATATTATGGAATATTTTACTAAAAACATAGTGATTTGTACTGGGGTGCAAATTAATGCAGTTTCAGAAAATAAATGGAGACTTAGGGCATCTAAGAAATACTGCATTTCATAAGCATAATCACTAGATCAGGCGTGTGAGTTTATGAACATAGCTATGAATATTTAAACACAAAATTAAAATGTTATTAAATGCCTGTTGTTCATTATCTTCCAACGAATACACTTAACTCTTAGATTAAAAGTAAGTTGTGTACTTAAAAAATCTGTAAACATTGTAATTTAATGGTTAATTTGACAGAATTTTTTACTTTAGTCAACAGCTTCTTATTATATTTAAATGACAATTTTACAATGCGAAAATTGGCATTCACATTTAAGGAAAAGATTAAATCTTATGATGCCTTAAATTATTCAGTTTCCCTCTACTAAATTTATGTTAGTATTATGCGGGTGTGACTATAGAGTAATGAGGCTGATTTTCTTGTGGGGCTTGGAAGCTTGCTCTGAAGGCAATTCCCAGAGAGGAGTCCCCAAAATGTTTGACCAATGTCAGGATCCTTAGAATGAGTTTATGGACTCCCTAGGTGATGGCCTCACTTCAGATACAAAGCGAACACCAGCCACCAGTCATTACAGCCATACTTTTGTTTTTTATTATGCTTTTAAAGGATACTCTGATTATTTTATGTTAATAAAATTGAGACTTAAATGAAAATGTAGAAAGTCTCTATTACAGCATTATGAAATGTATTTTTCACAGCCATATGTCTATGCAGTAAAACAAGACAGAAATACCAACACACGAAGCTCTTCCCAGAGGAACTGACGGGCGAGTATTTCTTTCCTTCTCACGGATTTTGGGGGCTTGGAGCTTCCCAGAGAGTCTGTACTGCTGCATGATAATGGCTTTTGTATAGAGGC
The DNA here is from genome assembly GCF_963930625.1 of Muntiacus reevesi. Taxonomy (NCBI): domain Eukaryota; kingdom Metazoa; phylum Chordata; class Mammalia; order Artiodactyla; family Cervidae; genus Muntiacus; species Muntiacus reevesi. Next base: position 114,679,758 of record NC_089271.1, on the reverse strand, counting down.
CTGGGGGACGTTTCATTATTCCTTTCTTCATTGGTTTAGCACCTTTGTCTATCTTTCTTCCTGACCCCGCCCAATTAGAAGGGCAGGTCCAAGGTGGTGGTAAACTTGTTTTGAGTTTTGGTTTGTTGTCACCGAGTAAGAACAAGGTTATGTTAAAGAACCGACTTGAAAACTGATGTCTAGTGCAATGCTGTGGCACCTCCCCTGGATGGACCCTCCTATAGGTGTGATCACTCTGGAGTCCAAAAATCCAGTCAGCCCAGCCTTTTCCTATAGAACAGGAAAGGGGGGTGGGGGGTGGGGCAGGAGAACACTCTCTTAGGTTTTTCTTAGAGAAGAATTGAAGTGCCTACTTTTTTTTTTTTTTTTTTGTGGTACTTTGGGTTAAAAGTCCTTTTAAAAAATATTGGGTCATCAGAAACCTCACTAAAGAAATGAGAAAAATGTTATTGCTAAAGATTCCCTCTGTAAATGTCCCAGAGTCGATAATAGGAACCTATTTGTAGTACAGATAAATAAATGCATTTTAACATCTTGATATAAATCCAGTGCATGGAAATTGTTTACAAATGATTCACTAATGTTACCCAGCCAGAATCTTACACAGAAAAGCTACACTCATATTCTATTTTTGCAGCTAATCATCCACAGAATGTGTAATTGGTTAGGCCAGCTGATAAGATTTCTTTAGAGATTTCACTATTCTTTACAAAAATATTTAGTCAGGGTATCCGCTGAGATGTGACGTCTTATTGGTTGTGGTGATAACCCAATACAGAAGGTGTTCCGTTAACGTCTGACCATTGACATATTAAATGAAGATGTTCAGTTGAGCAACATCAGTGATTTCAATTGATTCATCAATCGCCAGTATCTAGCAGCCATCATGTTTCACTTTGCTAACAAGCTGATACCCCACATCTGATGCCAACAACTCTGGTCTTTCAAACAAATGACATGTTTGATAAAGAAATCTTTTCAAAATCATTATGCACTTCAGCATTTGTCTTTTCTTCCAGCACAGCATCTGTGCATCTGTTCCATCAGGCGTCTATTCCTTGATCATTTCTGAGCCTTCCATGATTTTTGAGCCTGATTTGCGGGTATATCAAGGATATGAAATGAAGCTGCTTCTTCCATTGAATGTTCCAGTGAAACACAACGTTTATGTTCAAGGCACTAGATTTAATCTTGTGAATGAGACGGCAGGGAAGCGTTTTCACAGGACTTTCTGATAAGACATCCGTACGAAAGAAATTGAGTGGGGGAGGGGAAAGAAGCTCTACTTTAGAAAAAACATTAAGGACATCCTTTTTGTTGTTGTCTTTGCTATGGGTACTTGAAACTTCATACCATTATTACAGCATTGAAAATCTTCAGAGTTTTAAGGCATTTCTCTGAACTGGTGAAATGAAAATTCACATAGTCCAGCTGGCTCAAAACAGATGCAATTCATTCTTTAGTGAGGCCTGTTTAACTGCATAATTTGCTTATATGCATAAAACTGAGGAAGTCTTAATCTCTAGTTTGCATGTGTCTGGACTGCATGCATCTGGCTCCATTAGATTCCCTGTAATTGCATATTGACTAATTGCATAATACAGCTATTTGAACACTGAATTTAAACCCAAATGCTTCTATTAGCACTGTAATCACTTTGGATAAGTGAATAGTTGGAATATGGTACTTGAAAATCAGAACGCAGGACAATAATCGCTTCCCTACTTGAAAAGAAAAACCTAAAAACAACTTTGAATTTATAAATTAACCAATAATGCTTTCTCTTGGGCAAATGCTAAATCAGAAAATGAATCAGTAATTGATAAATGCAAAATCTTCATACATAATATTTTATCAAATCTTCTAAATTTGCTTCCTTTAAGGGTTTTAAATTGAACATCCACATGCAATATAAATATGTTAATTAAAATTAAATCATTTTGAAAAGGTAATTGTGCATTTGTTTTCAATTTGCATTCATTTCTTTAAATGTATGGCCCGGGGCATTTTTTGTTGGGGTGGGAGAGGATGGAGTCTGTAGCCTGCGCTAATTGAAACTTACTTGGTGCATATGTGTTGTTTAATAAAGGAATTGTGGCTTGTGCGTGCACACGTATAGCATTCATTTAGATTAAAAGTGTGTGTTATCATTGTCGGGTGTTCAAAGCTGAAGTGCCTGGAAGAATCAGGAGAGAGCATCTTTAGCTAAAATAGGTTATAAAGCCTTTTTTTAAATGTAAGATTTATGTTTATTTTTTAATAGATAATACACATACATGATGAGAAATTCAGAAGGGTATACAGTGACAATAATGTTCTTTGCCCATCAACAATTCGCAGTCCCCCTGTTTCCCTTTCAAGAGACAGTCATTTTTTCTTATGCTTCAAGCTTTGAAGAATATTCTCAGGCAAGATTTCGCTACCTTCCTCCTTGCATTTTAAGCATTCTAAAACTCAGAGAGTGGCTACATCTAATCAAAGCCAAAACTTTGTTGCTTCAGAAAACATTCAGTGTTAGTTGGGAAGTTACTGTGTGTTTTACCTGGTTGATTCATTAAATCTACTGGATGTTCTGGCACTGTACAGGGACAACTGTGTTTATACAGACAAAGTGAAGTGGGGTGTCAGGAAGTCGTATAGAGAGCTGGGTGTTGAAGAAACTGCATTTTGCACCTATTCTGTGCCCAGCTTACACCGTGTCCAACCAGTAAATGAATGTTGACTAAATGGATGGATAATTCAAAGTTTGTTTGCATGGAATATATTATGTAACTTAATTGACACTTTAGTTTTGCTTACTTAGGTATTTCCACAGAATTGAGGGTCATGGGGCTGCCTGCTATTTGGCCTGCAGATCCCCTGTATCAAAATTTCTTGGACCCTGTCAGATAAACAAAACCAAAGTTCTCGGAGTCAGGGCCTAGGGATATGCCTTTAAAACAAGTGGTTTCAGGGACTTACCTGCTGGTCCAGTCAAGTCACTTTCACTGACAGGGCCCCTGGTTCAGGGAACTGAGATCCTACAAGCTGTAGGATGTGGCCAAAAATTTTTTTTTAAATAAAACAAGTGTTCAATGCAGCTGAATATGATATGTATGAAAGTGTGAGAACCATTGTTTTCCAGAGAATGGTAAAAAGCAAAACTATTGAAACTCTTTCCTACCAATTTATTTACTTGTTCACTAGTGGTTTTTTAAGATTCAGTATATCAGAATGGCCTGCCTAATTAATAAACTCCAAAATTATTTTTGTCTAAGGCAACAAATTATTCTCAGCGTGGACAATTGTCTCGATTCTCTCTACTTCATTTTGCCAACGTAGAATTGCCAACCATTCAGAGACACATAGATGTAGATCTGAGGACAAATTGGTATTTGCAAGCAGGGGGTAGATTCCTCAGCATGTGTTTGTTTGATTTAATATTTAACTTAAATGCAAAACCCAAGCCTTTTTGTATTTCTGATCATTTCCCATTCATTATGCCAAAAGTCCTCCTCCAGGTTTCTGCAGCTTTCTGTGTCAATGATCATGACATATTAAAAATGGTAACATTATAAATACTGTGCTGTCTTAAGAATTTAGCACTTCCTGAATCGGAAAATAATGCCCTTGCTTTTTTCTGTAATGAGTAGGAACAATAATTCTTTCACCTTCCCTATGCTTCTGTTAGACAGACATTACAACAACTTTAGCTGGAAGGAAAAACCAAATCTAAAGTTAACTTGTAGCATTATGGGTGCTAAAGGGTTTTTTTTTTTTTTTTCTGTTATATTAAAGAAAATACCCATTTGAATGTGGCAAGTCGAGATATTTCATTTGTTGGCATTTTCTAAGCCATCACGTGATCTCTGCTGTGTCTTTTCCAGACAGGCTCTTCCAACAAATGAGTTGGAAATGAGTTCTGTTCCAAAATTTACCTTTGAAGTTTTAGGTTATTTTAAAATCACAGTTTATTTTTCTCTAGAAATCAGTGATAGAGTCCTTGGATTACCTTACTGAAAGTTTATTTATTTTAAAATTAGTTTAAAATTTTAAAATTCTTTTAAAATTCTTCTGTTTGAACTTTAACCCACAATGTAGTCAATTGATGGCACCATCATAGTGTTTGGTGACCCAAGTACAGATGTCGAAGGTGTGACTTGGCTCTCCTTCCCCAGCTGCCTAGACAAAATGGGGGCAGTAATGGTGTAGGTAGAAATGTTAGGGGAAACACACTGACTAAAACTGCCCACCTTGGCCAGGTATCACAGTAACCATTTACGTGAGTTGTTTTACGACAGGAGGTCCTGGTAAGGGACAGAACTAACAAGCCACCACCAACCAGGAAAGGTCGAAAGAAGACACCATGTGTCTGACCACCTCCCAGAATCCTCTTTGCTGGCATCCATCTTGACTGAGCAATGGTGAGCTACCAGGAAGGACCCTGAGTTAGAATGGTTAGCCAGAGACAACCCAGAAACTAATCCTGTTACCATAAAACCCAAGACTGAGAGCCACCTGGCAGAGCAGGTCTCCTGGATCCCTTTACCCTCTTCCTCTCTGCCCAGACACCCCTTCACAATAAAGTCTCTTGCTTTCTCAGCACCTGTGTCTCCTCAGACAATTCATTTTCGAGTATTAGACAAAAGCCCACTCTCCGGCGCTGGGAGGGGTCCCCCTTCCTGCAACAGAAAAAGAAGTGACCACCCTCTCCTCTGGTGTATTACCATCTTTGCTCATCCCCTTGGGGTTGTCTCTGGCTAATCATTCTGACTCGGGGTCCTTCCTGGTCGCTCGCCATTGCTCAGTCAAGATGGATGCCAGCAAGGAGGATTCTGGGAGGTGGTTGGACATGTGGTGTCTTCTTTTGACCTTTCCTGGTTTGGTGGTGGCTTGTTAGTTCTGTATTCCTTACTGGGACCTCCTGTCGTAAAATAACTGAGAAGAGCTCTGGAATTGGAGTGTGCACTGAACTGGGTTTCTGAAATAGGATCCAGCTTTTACCAGCAGGTAGGGAGTGGATGAAGGGAATGAATTGGCATGAGTGTTGGAACTGGTAAGGCAGCATCTTCCCTCTTTTCAGAACCACCCTACTGCTCTTTTTCCTATTCTACTTAGAAAACCTCTCCCTATCTCAGTTTAAAGCTTTGGTTTCCAAGTCGGATACAAAGTAAACCAACTGAATCTACCCCAAAGTAGATAATACTGAAAGAGTGAAGGAAAAGTATTTTGGCAGCAACCAATTATTTTTCTCTCTGAAAACCAGAAAGTGCATTCCCAACTTTGTCTTTTTGTCCCATGTGCTTTCAAAACATGCACATTTTCTTAAAACAGCACCTTAATTCCTACCAAACATTTACTATCTTGAGGACAAATTACAATCATGTTTATGTAAATAGGGTTTGCAGAAAATAATTGTACAAAATCAGAAAGAAAGCTCTATTTTTGTCTGTGGGCTCTGGCTTTTTTATTTTTATTTTTTTAAGTTACCATTTCCTAAGAACTCTGTGCTTCCTAATTTTAAACTAATTCCGTGAATCTTCCAATTTCTTAGACTTTTTAAAAATTAAAGTACTGCTTTTTGTGTTTTTCAATGCCAAATTTTCTACTAGGGCTATCAGAACAATTTTTAGCTTAGCAAATGCTGAAATAGATGTAATAAATTGTCAATAAGATGTGATAAATTTTTGTCATTTGATTCCAACCTGATGTTAAAGAGAACACAGGTATGACAAACCAAGACTTTTCTAATAGCTTTGGAACTCATCTCTAAATTCCTACGTACTCAGAGATGCAATTGAAAGGCCACCCTTACAGGCTGCTGTTATGAAATGTCCTTATTCTTTCTTGTCCCTTGGATTCTGAAGAGGATTAGGGAGTTAGCTGACTGCTAATATTGCATACTCAGTTGACGGCCCCCTTCTTAGCGCTGCTGCCTCCAATGAGTTTTCCTTGGCAGTTTGTGAACTTCCCTGAATTTTTAAAGACTCTCCTTATTGTTCCATAAAATGCAATTTCCTTTGTCTTTTCAGTTCCTTTTCTGCTGTTTTCAGAATAGGGCTTAAAAGTAAGATAAAAGGCCTGATACTTTTCATCATAAAAAGTTGTAATGACAGGTCTCACTAATTAAAGTGTAACAATGGGAAGATTAGCCTTTCAGTTAGCATTGTGTGGAATCTATACCGTATTTTCAAAAGCCCTAACTCAGAACATATTGGAGCACAACATCTTTAAAATATAAACATTCACACATGGATTTTATTATCCTATGCACACCAAATAGAGGCACGGTACAGTAAGGCTCTCAGAAGGCAGTAAATAGGAGAACTTCCCATTTCTGTGTAAAACCTTTTCGGTACTAACCATTCGACTCCTGAAATGGGGAAAGGGCGAGCTTGGAGGGGCACGCTGTGGAACCAGGCTCTATGCAAATTTTGTGTGAAGAGCTTTCCTCGGGGTTCCTTGGTATCAGAGAAGCAGAGCATATGTGCTTTTTACTGTGGTGGTTTCTTCCCTCAGTAAAAGAGCACATCTCCAATCCTGTCTTAATAAAATAATATTCCTTTCTTGTGGTTTCAATACCACCACAATGTCTCTAACGCATTATGGGAACATTAGTAATTCCAAGTATTTGAAGCTATGGAAATGTATTTGATGTGTAAAAACATGGTACCCAGTGGGTCTTTCTCACTAGGGGTCAGAGGATAACATTTGTTTGAGTAGCATCTAACCAGGCACTTTTCTAGAGAAATAGAAATAAAAACAATCAAAGGAGATCGAGAAAAACCCAGTTGCAGGAGGGCTGATAGGAAACAGCAGAGAGTGAGTAGGAGAGAAAACGCTCCTGTTTGCATCTGGTTTCCAAAAAAAATTTAATTTGGGGATTTAGCTATCTTTCAAATTAGTGATTAGGTCCTCATTAGGAAATAGAAACATATGCCATTCTTTTCTTTCTTTTTGTTTAAACTTCTAGGTTAGGTCCAAATTCCTGACTTGATTAAATATCTCTTCTTTTCTGGAACATACTGTCTTTAAAAGAGTTTCCTGATTCACACGATATCGCCTTTAATTTCAATATTTTTGTCCCAGGCATTATGCAAACGGAAGTGTCTGAACCAAGCAGAAACACTGGGCATGTTTTACTGTATTTCAGCCCTGAAGATATAATTCTGCTTGGCTCTGCTCCAAGGTGGAATAATCACAGTTCTCACTTTTAAATGTTTGTGTTCCTTAGGAAAAACTGAGACACCTAAGGCAAGAGTCCCATGTAAGGTGATTGTAGCTCAGTCACAAGGGGAGAAAGGAAATAAGAATTAGAAGAAATGAGAGGAAGAGGGTGCCAATTAAAACTATGTTCATTTTGTATCATATTGAGAGATTAACCTTTTCTTCACTTCTTTCCTTCCAGAAATTGACTGAGGAGAGTTGTGTTGACATTCCTTCTCGATTTTTCATGACTAGTACCCTCTTCTTTCTTGCAAATCTGCCTCTTCCTTTCAATTTCTAAGGACAGTTTCACCTGGACTGTTGTCTTTCCTGACCAACGATCTTCCTCAACTCCCCTACCCCCTTCAGGCTCTCACCACTCTTGTTTTACACCCTACTGTCAGATTCATCTTCCTAGCGCCTAACACTGATCCTGTCATTTCTGTGCTCCAGAGCCTTCAATGGCACCCCATTGCTTGGCAAATTAAGTACAAATTTTGTAGCTTGATACATAAGGCCCTTCTCGCTTAGGTCTGATCTTATTTTGCAGGACACCTTTCCACAGATCCAATGGTCCAGTCAAAATAGACTCCTGAGGAAGTAGTTTAAGATAATAGTTAAGAGAACATTTTGGGGAGTCAGATCAGAATTGCTGCTGTCTGAGCCAGCTGTGTGACTTCAGTGCATCTGCTTGCCTTTCTGAATTCCAGTGTCCTTGTTGATGGGGATAATACAAACACCTGCCGTATAGGGTTGTTGTGAGGACCAAACAAATGATCTAAACTTAAGACTTTTTGGGGAGCAACAGGATATTTTAGATTATTGCCATCCACTCAACACTCAACTAACAGAATCAGAAGATATTAAGAAGAGGTAGCAAGAATACACAGAAGAACTATACAAAAAAGATCTTAATGACCCAGATAACCACGATGGTGTGATCACTCACCTAGAGCCAGACATCCTGGAGCCCAAAGTCAAGTGGGCCATAGGAAGCATCACAATTAACAAAGCCAATGGAGGTGATGGAATTCCAGCTGAGCTGGATGCTAAAAGATGATGCTGTTAAAGTGCTGCACTCAATATGTCAGCAAATTTGGAAAACTCAGCAGTGGCCATAGGACTGGAAAAGGTCAGTTTCCATTCCAATCCCATTGAGGGGAAATGCCAAAGAACAGTCAAACTTCTGCACAACTGCACTCATTTCCCATGCTAGCAAGGTCATGCTCAAAATTCTCCAAGCTAGGCTTCAACAGTATGTGAACCAAGAACTTCCAGATGTACAAGATGCATTTAGAAAAGGCAGAGGAGCCAGAGATCAAATTGCCAACATCAGTTGGATCATCGAAAAAGCAAGAGAATTCTAGAAAAATATCTACTTCTGCTTGATTGACCATGCCAAAGCCTATGACTCTGTGGATCACAACAAACTGTGGAAAATTCTTAAAGACATGGGAATACCAGACCACCTTACCTGCCTCCTGAGAAACCTGTATGCAGGTCAAGAAGCAATAGTTAGAACCGGACATGAAAAACGGACTGGTTCAAAATTGGGAAAGGAGTACGTCAAGGCTGTATATTGTCACCCTAATTGCTTAACTTATATGCAGAGTGTGTGTGCTAAGTGCTAAGTTGCTTCAGTTGTGTCTGCCTCTTTGCAACCCCTTGGACTGCAGCCCACCAGGCTCCTCTATCCATGGGATTCTCCAGGCAAGAATACTGGAGTGGGTTGCCATTTTCTTCCCCAGGGAATCTTCCCAATTCAGGGATTGAACCCAAGTGTCTTTTGTCTCCTGCATTGGCAGGCGCATTCTCTACCACTAGTGTCACCTAGGAAGCCCAGACTATATCATGAGAAATGTTGGACTGGATAAAGCACAAGCTGGAATCAAGATTGCTGGGAGAAATATCAATAACCTCAGATAAGCAGATGTTACCACCCTTATGGCAGAAAGTGAAGAGGAACTAAAGAGCCTCTTGGAGAAGGTAAAAGAGGAGAGTGAAAAAGCTGGCTTAAAACTCAACACTAAAAAACGAAGATCATGGAATCTGGTCCCATCACTTCATGGCAAATAGATGGGGAAATAATGGAAACAATGACAGACTTTATTTTCTTGGGCTCCAAAATCACTGCAGATGGTGACTACAGCCATGAAATTAAAAGACGCTTGCTCCTTGGAAGAAAAGCTATGACTGCCGACAAAGGTCCCTCTAGACAAAGCTATGGTTTTTCCAGTAGTCATGTATGCATGTGAGAACTGGACCACAAAGAAGTCTGAGCACAAAAGAATTTACTGTGGTGCTGGAGAAGACTCTTGAGAGTCCCTTGGACAGCAAAGAAATCAAACCAGTCAATCCTAAAGGAAATCCACCCTGAATAGTTATTGGAAGGACTGATGCTGACGCTCCAATACTTTGGCCACCTGATGTGAAGAGCTGACTCATTGGAAAAGACCTTGATGCTGGGAAAGATTGAGGGCAAGAGGAGAAGGGAACAACAGAAGACCAGATGGTTGGATGGCATCACTGATTCAATGGACATGAGTTTGAGCAAGCTCTGGGAGATGGTGAAGGACAGACAGGGAAGCATGGTGTGCTGCAGTCCATGGGGTGGCAGAGTTGGACGCGACTGAGTTACTGAACTGATTGAAGCGACTTTCACTTCACTTCACTTCAAATGGTAAAAGAATTCAAAAGTTCAAAGCAAAATTACAAGAATAGTCTTGTATAGAGAACCCAGGTCTCCCTCATTGCAGGCAGATGCTTTACCCTCTGACCCACCAGGGAAGTCCCAAGAATGGTCTAGAGATCATGCAATGTATAACCAATTGCCAGGTAAATAAGATTGATAGTAACTGTTGAGATTTATTAGAAGGAGACAACAAGGTGGCCCAGAATGGTCTGGGAGGGCTTCCTGGAAGAAGAGGGATTTGAGCTGATAAGGTATTAGATTGGAGGACAAGATGCACTCCAAAGGTAGCAGGTTCTGGCTTTGTTTGAGAGAACTCAGCCTTAGTGAGCTCCTTTTGTCATAAAAGCCTTCAGTCTTTGTTTAGGAGGAAACTTACTTCAGAGTGTGATGCTAATCAATCTGTTTGGTGATGTAAATTGGGTTTAAACAAACTACTCTCCAATAGAGTTAGACAATTTCCCTTTTTCTAAAGCTGGATTAAGCTTGGATTCCCTGCCCCCCTGCAGATAGGTGTGGTTTTTTTGCACTGAGGTTTTTCTCACAATAGACTTGGAATTGAGATTAGTTTGAAGCAAAGGAGGTGTGCAGGTTTGATTTTTCTTTAGCCTTAAATTGGAGGGGAGGCTGTGATGAGCTGAGCCTGGGGCTAGACTAGGTGAAAGGTGGCCTCGCTTGGTGTCACTAGAGACGTGTCTGTGCCAGCCTATGGGAAATGGACGGTGGACTCCTTATCATCTATCTAGGTTATGGTATCTGGAGATACCATGAACTAGGATTTCCCCAAGAGGAAATGAAGAATCTCAGCATCAACCACTCTGGGGTGGGAAAGTGGACCAATGACCTTAGATGGCAGGAAAGGAGGAGTTGCTCCTTTGGCTGGAGCGTATGAGTTGGACGATATAGAAGGCTGGGCACTGAAGAATTGATGCTTTTCAACTGTGGTGTTGAAGAAGACTCTTGAGAGTCCCTTGGATTGCAAGGAGGTCAAACCATTCAATCCTAAAGGAAAGCAACCCTGAATATTCATTGGAAAGACTGATGCTGCAGCTGAAGTTCCAATACTTTGGCCACCTGATGCAAAGAGCTGACTTACTGGAAAAGATTCTGATGCTGGGAAAGACTGAAGGCAGGAGGAGAAGAGGGCGACCCAGGATGAGCTGATTGGATGGCATCACCGACTCAATGGACATGAATTTGAGCAAACTCTGGGAAATAATGAAGGACAGGGAAGCCTGGGCGTGCTGAAATTCATGGGGTCGGACACAACTTAGTGACTGAACAACAGCAACAATGACAACAAGGGGAGTTGGATCTGGAATCTTAGGCATGGGAATTCCTAAAGATTCCTGTTGGCGTGGATTTTGAGCTGGCACCTTCTATGAAGATACTGCCAGTAAGTGGCTAGAAATTGAATGTGGATTGTAAGTTATAAACTACTAGCTCTAAGCAACTACCTCAGTCATTTCTATGTCACCCTTCAAGCATTCAGTCAAGTTCTGTTAAAAATTACAGCCTCTAAATAAGTTCATTTGTGCCTTTTTTCTTAGACTCCACATATAAGTGATATTATATGATGTTTGTCTTTCTCTGACTTACTTTAGAAAACAGAAATAGAATCACAGTTGTAGAAAACAAACTTATGGTTATCGGGGTGGGGGAAAGGGAGGAGGAGAGATAAATTGGGAGACTGGGCTTGACGTATACACACTACCATATATAAAATAGATAAATAACAAGGACGGTATAGCATAAGGAGCTCTAGTCAATACTGTGTAATGACCTATATAGGAAAAAAATCTAAAAAAGAATGAATATATGTGTTGCGGTCAGTCACTCAGTTGTGTCTGACACATCTGCTACCCCATGGACTGTAGTGCACCAGGCTCCTCTGTCCATGGGATTCTCCAGGCAAGAATACTGGAGTGGGTTGCCTTGCCCTCTTCCAGGGGATATTCCCCACCCAGGGATTGAACCCAGGTCTCTAATGTGGTTTCTTTACCACAGAGACACCTGGGAAGCCTGTAAGTATAACCGATTTAGTTTATTGTACACCTGAAGTAACACAACATTTTAAATCAATTCTACTCCAATAATCTTTTTTTTTTTAATTACAGCCTGAACTGAAGGAATTGGAGAGAGTAGAACACTCTCCTTGAGGCAGGAGTTGGGTTGCCATCTGAAATTGGTTCTCCCAAGGTTTCTCACTGTCAGACATGCTGATTCAGTAGGTTTGGGGTGGGGTTCTGTAATCCATATTTTTAGCAAATTCAGATGATTGTGATGCCCAGTGAGGTTTGGGATTCACTTCTCTAAGCTGAAAATAGGATATACTACCCCTCCTTGGTGAGTTTTTCTATGAAGTGTTAGAATACATTCAACTCGATGGAGAGAACTTGTGAGTGTCATGTACAAGGTAACAGAGTTTTACATGTTAGATTTGAAATCAGTTTGACATTTTACAGCAAGAACAGGTTCACAGTGTAGTAAACCCCCTAACACAGTAAAGTATTCAACTGAAAGTCGCTCAGTCGTGTCCGACTCTTTGCGACCCCATGGACTACAGTCCATAGAATTCTCCAGGCCAGAATACTGGAGTGGGTAGCCATTTCCTCCTCCAGGGGATCTTCCCAATCCAGGGATCGAACCCAGGTCTCCCGCATTACAGGTGGATTCTTTAGCAGCTGAACCACCAGGGAAGCCCAGTAAACACAGTAAAGATGAAACAAAAATAGAGGTGGGAAATCCTGCTCTGACCACCTCCCTCACAGGGCTGCCAGAACCAAATGAAGCAGGGATGGGAGAGGGGCAAGTCTTGACCAGCACAAACTGTCATACAAATCTCAAGTGCTCTTTTTTTTTTTCAAGTGCTCTTAAGTGATGAGCATTACTTTTTAATCCAAAAAGGATCCATAAAAGTGGGTTTTAAAAAATAAAAATAAAAGCAGCAAAAAGCAAAGTTATGAGAAAATATATTTGCATAGCTTAAATCTCATATTACTCTAAAGGGGATGAGGATCCTTTGATTAGGAAAATAATCACTCTCTGTTTCTCCTTTGTAAAGGTGTAGAATTATTTATGGTATTTCCCTTGAGCAAGACCCATGTTACATAGTGTGTCCTAGAGATTCCCAAAATAATTATATGAAAATCGCTTGAAAAAATTTGATGTCTATGTAAAAAAGTTTGAAAACTTCTAATGTTCAATCTGCCACTAGCATGCCACATATTTCAGACCATCGTCTCTTTTTTCTTGACATGCTGTCACAGGAAATTAACCTAATTTATATGATTTGAAAGTGTGTCTTTTACTGTTGAAGAATATGCAGTCACCTTTTGCCTTCTATAAGGATAGAGTATTTCCTATCATTGGAGCCTCCCTGTGGCCTTTCACACCACCAGGTTTACTTGACCTTGGCTCTAGTGCATTGAAACTCCAAGTGTGAACACTTCTTTCCCAGGAGCTTTAACTTCAAAGCCTCTGAGAACCATTTGCATGGTAAGACTGTGAGGCATGAAGAAGCAAACTCATAAACTGACCATCCTTTCACCACACTTGCATGCAATGCATTTGTCCATTCATTCCTAGCTGCACTGCTCTGTGCCACTCTTTGTGGAGAAAGCATTTCTTTGATTGTTTTACTTCCCCAATTCTCCCCTTGTGAGAACTGCAGTAGGGAACTCTCTCTTTGGCTGAGCAGATGAGCACAAAGAAACTCTGTCTGAGGTGCGAGCTGACCTTTCTTGAAATTTGAGATCAACTCCTACTTGGATTTGAACTTTGAAGGCCCAGAGATAGGAAGTTTCCATATAAGGATCAAAACACATCAGAGCAGGATCCATTGATTTGGGCTGGCAACCTTGACAGGTAGGGTTACTTTGCTCAACAACTCAGAATGGTGTATCCTGAGCCCTGAAAAACCACCTCACAAATGCCTACAGTCTGGTCCTGATGATAATTGGAGAGAGAGAACGTGAGGCTAAATCAGTGCACCCTGTCTCCACCACTGGAAAAGCAAATCCAAGCACATCCCAGTGAATATCATTCCACAGCTAAAGTTTGTGAGAGATTGTTAGGTTCCCAGCAGTGTGGCAATTGCAAGAAATATATAATTATAGGAGTGTCTGCAGGAGGCTAGTGCCTAGTGAACACGGTGGTATCCAGCGGAAGCAGCAATGGTGCCCAGTGGGGCGCCTTGGTGCCTGTAGGAGTCGAGAGCAGGAAATGGAGAACGGAATGGTGTGTGTCACCTGGAAGTAGACCTGGACAGCTGACCGAGGCTTGATCGTGAGGTGAGATGCTACCTGGAGACTCCCAGAAATACCTGAAGGGCACTTTGGAGGAGGACAGGGTCCTACATGAGCAGATAGGAACAAAAGTCAGGGAAGTATAGATTTTTGGAACCCTAGTGTACCCATCGGAGAAGGCAATGGCAACCCACTCCAGTACTCTTGCCTGGAAAATCCCATGGGCGGAGGAGCCTGGTGGGCTGCAGTCCATGGGGTCATGAAGAGTCGGACACGACTGAGCGACTTCACTTTCACTTTTCACTTTCATGCATTGGAGAAGGAAATGGCAGCCCACTCCAGTATTCATGCCTGGAGAATCCCAGGGACAGCAGAGCCTGGTGGGCTGCCGTCTAAGGAGTCGCACAGAGTCAGACACGACTGAAGCAACTTAGCAGCAGCAGCAGTGTACCCATAGGCTGGCAAAGCCTAAGGAGATTCAGGTTATGTTATCAGTTAATCAGTGTAAGAGACAACGGTTTCCACTCTTAGGGAACTTCCACACAGCTTAGGGACTTACTGAAAAATGATGAGGAAGACATTGCTGGGACCCATAAAAATAAGTGGGTTCTCACAATACTGCTGGTGGGTGCTAAAGAACCCGTAGCATGCAGAGCTGGGAGGGCAGGCAGGACCTTCCAGAGAGAGGTCCTCGTGATCACGGAAGTTCAGCCCGTCATCTTTTGGTGTCCTGGAAGTTACACCAGGTACTGTAGTCTGGGCTAGGCTGTGGGAGGGTACCGACTGCCCAGTCATCCTCTGGAGTTGGGACATGTAACAGTGGAAAGTGCTGAAGACTGGGCTGGCACCCTGCTGGGGATTAGGAAAGCTCTGTATAAGATAGAGGGAAGGTTTGTGGGCTGGGAAGAGAAACAACAGGCTGAGAGAACCTGCAATAATTGAGGGGTGAGGTGATAAAGGTTTGGGCTACCAGGTAGAGAAAATAGAAAGGAAAAGAGAGGAAGAGAAAATTGACAAAGTTGTCGAGACAGAGTTGACATGATTAGTTAGCATCGATAGCCTGAAAACTGGCTCTGGACTGACTGCCAAGAAAGAAGTTAGTTAGGGACTTTCCAGGCGGTCCAGTGGTTAGGACTCGGCACTCTCACTGCCCAAGCCTGGGTTCAAGCCCTGGTCAGGGAACTAAGATCCCACAAGCCATGTAGTACAGCCAAAAAAAACAGGTCACTCAGAGAGAATGGAGATTTGAGGCCCACCAACTTGGAGATAGGCTGACAGAAAAAGGGAGGAGCACCTTGATTTATATTTTTGAATTATATTGTTGAGTAAGATTGATGACACATGTTTTTGATTCTCAGAACTACTAAGTATAACCCAGCCTTCTCTTCTACCTCCGTTTTTTCTCCGCCTCCCCACCTTAACACCATAACTCTGGTCCTGTTAAATGTCTGTAATTTATAAGCACATGTTGCTATTCTTGTTTTTAACAGAAATAATACCATAATATACATATTGTCCTGCAAATTCCTTTGATTACCAATAAAATATGAATATCTTTCAGTGTTATTACATATAGATTTTCCTCAGTCTTTTTAACAGCTATGTAACAATCCACTTCATAGCTGTACCATCATTTATTTTACCAATGCTCCATTGATACAAGTTTATGTTGTTGCCAAATATATGTTCTTATAGCCAATGCTTCAATTAATATCATGCTCCTATCTTTGTGCAAGTGTCAAGGATAGATTCCTAGAAGAGAAATCACTGGGTCAAAGGATATGCACAATTTTATATCAGTTGATATATATTGCAAAATTGCTCTCCAGAATGTTTATCTTATTTTAATTCATCCATTAACAGGTTAATCAAGACCTCATCATGGATGTCTGTGGCAATTTGTCAACCTGCTCTTCCTACAACAGCTATAAATACTAGTTTCCCCCATTGGAAGGGATTATGTTAGTCAACAGAATTCTAATGAATGAAGGGTTTCTTAATTAAAATAACCAGAAAGTCATTACTTGTAAATATATAAACAAGTTGATTATAGCAAGAGGCTGAATACTTCTAATAAGCATGTGTGGATATTAAATTAACCATGGTTCACAAACCATCCATGGATGCATGGTTGATTGGAAATAACCACTTCACAATGGTTACCCGATTTCTTTTTGCCAACTGCCAAATGGTATTTCTGTTTGTTTGATTATTATGGCTTGACATAATTCATGATACTCTAAAACACATATATGTCAAGTAAAAGTGTGAGTTTTTTTTTTAAAGTGGACATTGAAGAAATTGAATACTTAATGGAGGATTAGGAAACTAGCTTTTCTTTCCTTTTTGATTCAGTAGATATTTGTTAAGCATGTATAATATGCTAGGAAGGTACCTTATTAGTTGCTTTAGAGAATACATAGATGAATAAAACCTAGTTCTTGCCCTCAAAGTTTTCATAGGAAACACAAAGGAACATAGGATGACCATAAAAATAAATATTAAAATGGCTCTAAAACCAAGGCAGAATAAGAAAAGTGCTTAAGGAAAAGCACAAAGAAACTATAGTGAAAATTCGAAAGAGAGTAAACACATCTGGTTAAGGGAGAAATAAGGAGAGGGTTCATATGGAGGAAATGCATTTGAGAGGGGTGTTCAAGAAAGGGTAGGGATTTTTTTTTTTTTACTGAGATACTCACTTTTGGAGCCTCAAGGCTATCATGCTGTGGGAAGCCAAGATCACATGGGGCATACCTGTTTAGGTGATTCTATTGACAGCCAAGTTGAGTGGTATTTTTCAATCAACCCAGCCCAGGCATCAGATGTGAGTGAAATTTTCAGCAGGGCAATTTACAGTGAGTGAAGACATCCCTGGACATTTCTTTCACTGAATCACTCAATCACCCCAGCCATTCAAGTTTTCCCAACCAAGGTCTTGTCATGGTGGAGTCGAGATAAGTCATGTCTGCTGTGCCTGTCTGCATTTCTGACTCAGAATTCACGAACACAAATAAATGGTTGTTTCACACACACACAAATTGGGTAGGATTCCACAAGTATGCTGGAGATATCCTAGCAAAGGAAAATGCATGAACGGAGGCCCTAAGCTGGGGGAGTGTGACTGTGTCCACGTCAGATGTGTATGCTCAGTCATGTCCGATTCTTGGTGACTGCATGGACTGTAGCCCACCAGTTTCCTCCATCCATGGGATTTTCCAGGAAAGAATACTGGAGTGGGTTGTCATTTCCTTCTCCAGGGGATCTTCCCAACCCAGGAATCGAAACTTCATCTCTTGCATCTCCTGCATTGCAGGCAGATTCTTTACCACTGTGTCCATGGAAAAATAAACAGTCAAGGTGGGCTGGTGTCAAGGATTTGAACAGGAGAGTGGTAGGAGATCAGCCTGGGTCTGAGAATGGAGAATGTGAAATGGCAAGCAAGTGTACCCTATTTGATAGGCAAGAGCTGGCCAGCAAAAGCTGAAAGCTGAGCATCAGTCTGTTGTATTGAGTCAGAAAGAGAAATATATTCATAAATGTTTGGCAAAAATTAAATTTCATATTCTCTTCATCTTGCAATTAATCTTTTAATTTGATGAGAAAGTGCCACCTGCCATTCGTTTAACAATTGTTTGTTGAATGCGTCTACCAATGTAAAAGTACTAAGTGTATTTAAATTACCTTCAAAGTTTAAATAAGCTGTTTGTTTCTTCTCTCTTATATTAATTTGTGTGATGCCTACTGTGAAAATGATATTCTGTCCTCCATCTAATTTTGTGGAGAAAAAAAGAGTCATACCACTGAGATTGTGGGTAATTTTCTGTCCATGACACAAGTGTAGCCCTTTTAGTAAAAATAAAAATACTATTGTGTAAAAATGAAAGATTTAATTTTTCATTTCATTTTTAAGGTGGAATCAGATTTTTCACTATTGAGACTGAAACAGAAATTTAACTAAATTTCAAAAAAGGCTATGTGAAAACGCTTTGGAAATTATAAAACCAATATTCAAATACAAGTTTTTATTATTACTATTACTCAGTTGTGTTCTGGAAGCATGAAGATCAACATCATATTGCCTATATTTCTTCTTTAAATTACTTTGGACTTTGTGCTTGCTAAAAAAATTATTGTCTTAAAAAAAAACATACGCATGAATAAATCCTAAATAAGAATTAAATAGGTTTAGCATAATTATGCCAGTAAGCATGTCCAGTATCAAAAAAATAAATGTTTATCACCAAAATTGATACTTTGAAAAGTAGTGAATGCAAATAAAATAGAATCCTACTCTAATCAGACTTTATACCTTTGATCTGACACAATTCAAATTCATACATTCAATAGGATTTGTATGTGTGCTGGTGTATATAAGTATTATGTGGCTGTTTAAAGCCATATTGGAACTTTTGTGCTAAAATTCAGAAGCACTTTATACATACACTAATATTCTTGCTTGATAAAAACAGAAAAATAATAATAAAACAAATTTGAAATTCGTCCCAGAACAGAAAAGTTTCTCCTTAAGTTAAAAAACTAATAGCTTCCATTTGTTAAAGAATTAAATATCTAGGAATAAACTTACCTAAGGAGACAAAAGAACTGTACACAGAAAATTATAAGACACTAATGAAAGAAATCAAAGACGACATAAACAGATGGAGAGATGTTCCATGTTCCTGGGTAGGAACAATCAATATTGTGAAAATGACTATACTACCAAATACAATCTACAGATTCAATGAGATCCCTCTCAAATTACCAATGACATTTTTCACAGAACTATAACAAAAAATTTCACAATTCCTATGGAAACACAAAAGACCCCAAATAGCCAAAGCAGTCTTGAGAAAGAAGAATGGAGCTGGAGGAATCAACCTTCCTGACTTCAGATTATAGTACAGTCATCAAGGCAGTATGGTACTGGCACAAAAACAGAAATATAGACCAATGGAACAAGATAGAAAGCCCATGCACCTAGGGGTACCTTATTTTTGACAAAGGAGGCAAGAATATACAATGGGGCAAAGACAGCCTCTTCAATAAATGGTGCTGGGAAAACTGGAGAGTTACGTGCAAAAGAATGAAATTAGAACACTTCCTAACACCATCCACAAAGATAAACTCAAAATGGATTAAAGACCTAAATGTAAGACCAGAAACTATAAAACTCTTAGAGGAAAACAAAGGCAGAACACTCGATGACATAAATCAAAGCAAGGTCCTTTATGACCCACCTCCTAGAGTAATGGAAATTAAAACAAAAGTAAACAAGTGGTATCTGATTAAACTTAAAAGCTTTTGCACAGCAAAGGAAACTATAAGCAAGGTGAAAGGACAACCCTCAGAATGGGAGAAAATAATAGTAAATGAAACAACTGACAAAGGATTAATTTCCAAAATATACAAGCAGGTCATACAACTCAATGCCAGAAAACAACCCAATCAAAAAATGGGAAAAAGACCTAAATAGACATTTCTGCAAAGAAGACATACAGATAACTAACAAACACATGAAAATATGGTCAGCATCACTCATTATTAGAGAAATGCAAATCAAAACTACAATGAGATATCACCTCACATTGGTCAGAATGGCCATCATCCAAAAGTCTATAAACAATAAATGCTGGAGAGAGTGTGGAGAAAAGGGAACCCTCTTTCATGTTGGTGGGAAGGTAAATTGATACAGCCAATATGGAAGATGGTATGGGGATTCCTTAAAAAACTAGGAATAAAACCACCTTATGACCCAGCAATCTGACTCCTAGGCATATACCCTGAGGAAACCAAAATTGAAAGAGACACATGTATCCCATTGTTCATTGCAGCACTATTTACAGTAGCTAGAACATGGAAGCAATCTAGATGTCCATTGACAGATGAATGGATAAAGAAACTGTGGTGCATATACATAATGGAGTATTACTCAGCCATAAAAAGGAATGCATTTGAGTCAGTTCTGATGAGGTGGATGAATCTAGACTATTATGCAGACTGAAGTGAGTCAGAAAGAGAAAGATAAATATCGCATTCTAAAAAAAAAATATCATATTCTAACTTATATATGGAATCTAGAAGAATGGTACTGAAGAACTTATTTACAGGGCAACAGTGGAGAAACAGACATAAGGAATAGACTTATGGGCACGGGGAGAGGGGAGGAGAGAGTGGGATGTATGGAAAGAGTAACATGGAAACTTACATTACCATATGTAAAATAGATAGCCAATGGGAATTTGCTGTATGGCTCAGGAAACTCAAACAGGGGCTCTGTATCAACCTAGAAGGGTGGGATGGGGAGGGAGATGGGAGGGAGGTTCAAAAGGGAGGTGATATATGTATACCTATGGCTGATTCATGTTGAGGTTTGACAAAGAAAAACAGAATTCTGTAAATCAATTTTCCTTCAATAAAAAAATAAATTAAAAAGAAAAAAAAACTAACAGCTTCCATTTATTAAGCTTTTGCTATTTCTATCTGTCAGGCACTGTGCTAGGTACTTTATATGCAATATCTCATTTAAAACGCACAGCAACACCAGGAGGTAAGTACTGTGAAGAGGAAAGCAAGGTACTGGTAATTTAAGCAATTCTTCTAAGGTCACTCAGTTAGTAAACAGGATTTAAATAAAAATGGGGTGTGGACTTCCCTAGTGACTCAGACAGTAAAGAATCTGCTTGCAATGCAGGAGACATGGGTTTGATCCCTGAGTCAGGAAGATCCCCTGGAGAAGGGAATGGCTACCCACTCCAGTATTTTTGCCTGGGAAATCCTGTGACAGAGGAGCCTGTCAGGCTACAGTCCATGGGGTCTCAAAAAGTCAGATATGACTGAGTGACTAACACTTTCAAGCAAAGGTATTCTGAACCCCAGGTACTGTGCTATTAACAACTTTGAATTACTTAAAAACGAGCCTCTCTGTGGGAAGGGACTTTAGATGTCATCTAAAATAACTCAAACCAGAGAGATAGGTGTTAGTAAAATGGTAGGAGAAAGCCAAAGACATCTTTGCCTGTTTTGAAAATTGCCCAGATTCAACACTGCACCAGGCAATGTGGAAGGACTCTGGTCCCAAGAGTGTGGAGTAAATAAATATTATTTCTCTCTCTGCTCTCCTACCTCTTAGCCCCTGAAGAGTTCAGATGTGTTACCCCAAAACAAGGCAACTCGGCATTTGAATATTTAAAGCTGAAGGAATGTGAGAAGTGGCAGGTGCAGGAAGGGTCTTCTGACCTTCCCCTGAAGCAGGTCATCAAAGTCTCAAGTGACAGCTTACCTCCCTATACCTGGAGCAGGAGAGCATCTTTTTTATTTTATTTTATTTTATTTATTTATTTTTTATTAGTTGGAGGCTAATTACTTCACAACATTTCAGTGGGTTTTGTCATACATTGACATGAATCAGCCATGGAGTTACATGTATTCCCCATCCCGATCCCCCCTCCCACCTCCCTCTCCACCCGATTCCTCTGGGTCTTCCCAGTGCACCAGGCCCAAGCACTTGTCTCATGCATCCCACCTGGGCTGGTGATAAGAGAGCATCTTTACCTCCCAAGACAGAGGGATGCTCAAAGGCATTTAAAATGAGCAGACCTTGCTGTTTGCCCCAGTTAACCACACTTGGTTCTTACCCTTATTTTGTCCTTTCACATTTTTCCAGGACTTTCTACTCTTCATCAAACATAGCATGAAAACACTCAGGTTTAACTTCTTTTTCGGGTCTTCATTTCCTTTTGAAGTCTCCCATGTCATGTAAAACCTGTATTAAATTTGTATAGTTTCTGCTGGTAAATTTATTTCTTGTTACAGAGGCCCCAGGCTATTCCTTAGGAGGGTAAAGGGAAAAGATTTTTCTTCCCCTACCTACCATATGCACACAATTGGAAGGGTTGCATCAGAGCTCCCCAGCTTTCTGGCCAGAGGACTGTGAGGGAGGGCCCCAGAGAGGCAGACACTTGTCAGGGAGAGAGATCCTCCTTAAAGTGGAGAGATGCCTGGGCACACCTCTGAGTCATACGCCAAAGACCGTTAGACCATTGCCTAGTCTCAGGGTGGCCATACTGACCCTGGAACCACAGCCCAGAGAAGTTGATTTGAAACTTGTACCTCAAACCTAACCAGGCCTACTAATTTCTAAAGCAAAACCAAAACAACACAGAAACAAACACAAAACCACAATCCTTTCCTTAGATATCATACAAGACCCAGAGTCTCATGTTCAAAATGTGCAAGATGCAATCCAAAATTACTCAGCATATGAAAAATTAGGAACCTCAACGTGCAAGAGAAAAAACAAAATGATCATCAGATTCCAACTGTAAAATGACACAGATGTTGGAATTATGACAATACTTTGAAGCATCTATTATAACCATGGTTCAATAAATAAGGGCAAATACTCTTTGTCTTCCTCTCTTTTTCTGCCTTCTCTGGTTTTAATTAAGCATTTAATGTGATTTCATTTTTTCTTCTCTCTTGACATATCAATTATACTTCTCTGAAAGAAGTTTTTAAAGTTGTTGCCCTAGAGTTTGCAATGTACATTTATAGCTATATCAATTTCAAATGCTGCTGGTGGTTTAATCGCTAAGTCATGTCCAACTCTTGGAAACCCATGGTCTGTAGCCTGCCAGGCTCCTCTGTCCATGGGATTTCCCAGGCAAGAATACTAAAGTGGTGAGCCATTTCCTTCTCCAGGGGACCCCTGACTGTTTCTTGCATTGGCAGGAGGATTCTTAGCCACTGGACCACTAGGGAAGTTCCATATGTTTCTTAATAGTCCATGTGATAAAGAGGAAGCCCTAGGTGAAATGAGAACAAAATTTGAATTAAATGAAAATAAAAACACAGCATATCAAAATTTGTAGTGTGTTCCTAAGAGGAAAAAATATAGCGTTAAGTGATTATTTTAGAAAAAAGTTCTCAAATCAATAATTTAGACCTTGAATTTATAAGACTGGAAAAAGAAATAACAAAATAAAACCAAAGTAGAAGGAAGGGAATAATAGCAGAAATAATTGAAATTGAAAACGGAAAAGCAACAGAGAAACACAGTAAAACCAAAAGCTATGCTTTTAATGAAAAGATTAATAAAAATGGCAAATCTCTAACTAGACTGACAAAGAAAAAGAATAAGACAAATACCATGCATAAAAGAGAAAATATCACAACAGACATCACCAGTGTTAACTGGATAACAAGGGAATACTACAAATGACCGTGCACATAAATTTAGTTATTTAGATGTAGACGCTTACTCCTTGGAAGGAAAGTATGACCAACCTAGATGGCATATTAAAAAGCAGAGACATTACTTTGTCAACAAATGTCCATCTAGTCAAGGCTATGGTTTTTCCAGTGGTCATGTATGGATGTGAGAGTTGGACTATAAAGAAAGCTGAGCGCTGAAGAATTGATGCTTTTGAACTGTGGTGTTGGAGAAGACTCTGGAGAGTTCCTTGGACTGCAAGGAGATCCAACCAGTCCATCCTAAAGGAGATCAGTCCTGGGTGTTCATTGGAAGGACTGTTGAAGCTGAAACTCCAATACTTTGGCCACCTGATGCGAAGAACTGACTCATTTGAAAAGACCCTGATGTTGGGAAAGATTGAGGGCAGGAGGAGAAGGGGACGACAGAGGATGAGATGGTTGGATGGCATCACTGACTCAATGGACATGGGCTTGGGTGGACTCCAGGAGTTTGTGATGGACAGCGAGGCCTGGCGTGCTGTGGTTCATGGGGTCGCAAAGAGTCGGACACTACTGAGCAACTGAACTGAACTGAATGGATCAATTCTTTAAAGTTTACAAAGTGTCGAAACCTACTCAAAAAGATAGATAACTTGATAATCTTATTAAATAAAATGAGTTCATAGTTAAAACTTTCCAAAAAAAGGAATCTCCAGACTCAGATAATTTCTCTGGCAAATTCTATCAAATGTTTAAAGAAGAAATAAAACTAATTCTACACAATTTTTCCAGAAAATAGAAGAGGAGGAAACCTTCCCCAACTCATTTTATTTTATTTCCAACTCATTTTATGAGGCCAACATTCCTCTGTAGCCAAATCCTGAAAAAGAGAACACAAGCAAAAAAAAAAAAAAAAATTAAAAAAAACTATAGACCAGTATCTCTTATAAATATAGGGGCAAAATACAAAATATTACCAAATTGAATACAGCAATATATGATAAAATAATATAACACAACCAAGTGGAGTCTATTTTGGGAATGCAAGACTGGTTCAGTATTTGAAAATCAATATAGGTATTCTGGGCTTCCCAGGTGGCACTGGTGGTAAAGAGCCTGCCTGCTAATGCAGGAGACATAAGAGATGAAGGTTTGATCCCTGGATCAAACCTCTGAAGGAGGGCATGGCAACCCACTCCAGTATTCTGGTCTGGAGAATCCCGTGGACAGAGGAGCCTGGCAAGCTACAGTCCATAGGGTCACAAAGAGTCGGACACAACTGAAGCGACTTAGCACGCCCTCAAGCACGTATGTATTTTACCATATTGATAGACTAACTCACACGATCATATCACTTGATACAGAGAATGCATTTAGCAAAATGAGCATTACTCAACTCATATAATATATACATGGTATGTAATGTGGAATGTATTTTTAATATATCTGATGTGATATGAAGTGAGACTTTGAGATAAGAGTACCTAAGACCAAAAAGATGTTAAAAAGGTGCTAAAATATAGATGAAGATGGGGAGTAGCAATCTGTCTTAGGAAATAAACATACAGAGAGAAGAGCTGATGGCTAGGGATTGGGCAAGGAAGCGAGGAAGATGGCAGTGAATGAAGCAGAAGAGGATTATTTAGAGATAGGCATCACCTGGAATAATGTCGTAAGAGACATTAAAGAAGGATAAGGTGATACCCCAGTGCTACCAAAAGCAGATCTAGCACTGTACCAGGGTCAAGAGAAATTAAGACAGATGAAAGATTAAAGATTTGCCAACAACAAAGTGCTACCCAATCTTTGAAAGTGTAGGTTTTCTATAATGTTGGGGTTAGAAGCTAGAATCTGGGCAGGTTGGGAGCATATAGAAGAAATAGAAATATCAGGCAGAGCTACTTAAATTTGAGAGAGAGAAAGAGAGGGGGTGATATAAAGTATGCTGTCAAAAGCACGGGCGTGCCTGTGTCCACACATTAGGCTTGCACCATCTACACAGCACATATTACATAATCTTTTTTCTTTGCAGTTGTGGTAGTAGTACAGTAAACCAACTTCTTTTTCTTAGAATATCCATCATTCATTAGCTTTGTACAATGCAACAGTTCTCAAACTTTTTGGTCTAGTATTACTTGATACTCAAAAATTATCAAACACCAATGTATGACAAAACCCACTGGGAAAAAAAAATTATCAAACACCCAAGAGAGTTTTCGTTCATGTGGGCTATATCAATTGATATTTATCATATTAGAAATTAAAACTGAGAAAATTCTAAAGCATTGATTAATTATAATATACATGACAAATATATAATACAAATAATAATTATAAACCCATTACATGCAAACAAAATAACATTTTTGATTAAAAATAAGCAAATTTCTCAAAGCAAATAATAATTTAGTGCTACTAGTGGCATTGTTTCATATTTTTGGAAATTTCTTTAAGGTTTGACTTAATACAAACTAGTTGTATTCTCATAACTGCTTCTACATACAATCTGTTGCAATAAATGGTTTGGTTGAAGTATATGAAGATAATTTAGCCTTACAAAGAAGTGAGATTGGAAGGGAGGGCTATTTCATTAGCTTTTTAAGGTAGTGATGAATATTTTAATTTGATAATATACCAAACCTTGACAAGGAGTAGGTTCTTAAAGGTAAGTGGCATAGTGGAATCTGAAATTATATCAATGAAATTTATGCACTCTGTTACATTAAAATTCATTGGAATATTACAATTTTAAATAACTTTTTACTCATGCATGATTTTGTTCTTCAAATTCTTCCAGTTTTGGTCCTTCAGAACTTTTTCAGCTGCCTCCTGTGTCTCTTTGACATAATGATTGTGTGTTTTTTTTTTTTTTTCTTTTTTTTTGGGGGGCGCCAGGACCAACGATCACCAGCTGCCCTGTTAACAAAAATTATGCTTCCGAAATCTCTTGATGTCGATTCCGCACGTAGAGCAAACGAGCTGCCCTACGTGTGCCACTCACGACAGAAGCCCTTTTTGATTGTGTGTTTTTTAAAAACACTTCTTACTCTTTGTTACTACAAGGTGCTCCAAGCTTATTTTGCATATTCCCTGCCCCAGCCCTAGAATGAATCACCTTCCAAGGTGTCTTGGTTCCTTTTATTGGAGAATGATACTAGAAACCAGTGTCTGGAGTCTATACTTGTTCCTATTGGAGTGTCAGTTCTCCTAGACTCTCTCGGATGATAGAGCCAGGAAATATATGTGTGGATACTAACCCGCAGATCTATAAATATCAGTATCTCTATTAATGTAAACATGAGTTTACACTTATTTATCTCCAACTCTAATCTGTTACCACACAGATCATTTTAGCCAGCCTTTCCTGCTTATCTGTAACTTCTCTTACCACCTGACTCCTACTAAGCACTATGCATTAATATGTGAGTGTATGCATGTGTGAGTGTGTGTGTATGCATGTGCACTTGGAGGGGGGAACCTCTGAGTTTATACATAATAACTTCTGGATTAAAACCTAAACTTTCTCTCTGTTTCTTGTGTCTCCGCTGCTCAAGTAACCCTGACCCTCAAGCAACCTCGCTCTACCTCTCTCCTGGTAATTGCTCTTTCCGCTGGGTTTTGAACAATTGACCCACAAGATTGAAGTGAAATGGAATGCCTCTTCCCAAGGCTATGATTATCTGGTCCTGATGACAGCTGTGCTTGAGTGCTATCCAGATGTTACCCTGAGTCCTCTGACTGGTGCTCTTCCTATTGTTTTGTATTCTGCCATGATGCCGCGATCAAAAAAGATCTTCCCAGCAAAATGCTGGTGAGACTGAAAAACCTACCAACATTTTGGAAAGCTATGGTCAGCCATTTGTCTCTCTGTGATAGGTGGCTCTAGACTCACCCCCACCCTGTCTGCCCTCCATAGTGGCATCCAACCACTTTCTCCGTCCCTAGGAATGCTTCACAATTTTCATTTTGCGTTCTGGGATCCACAACCTCCCTCTCCTCAACACAGACACACTTCTGGATCATTCCAAGGTTGTGCTTAGGAGAAGGAGCCAGCAACCAGTTCAAGTTCTCCTTCATGTCTGGAACCAAGCAATCAGCTATAATATCATTGTTATAAGTGGCTATTGAAAAACAAAAATGAACCTCAGAATTGATTTATGAGAAAGTCCTAAGTTACAAAGTATGAATCAGGGACCTGCTTGTTCATTGTGCTTCTCTGGGAAGCACTGTGGTTTGTGCTCTAGAAGATTGATTGCTGTTTACGCCAGGAGACATACTCTAATTACAACACATTGTTCTTTATCATCCCTAAAAAACTGTATAAACGAATCTGTTACTTTAAGACACAAATGTTTAAAATCCAATTTCACTTTTCAGGACTTTCTAATGATTAAAATTGCTGTTAGACGAAGTTTTCTAAGTTTGTATTATATTGTAATGGGGAGTAAAAAAAAATCAACAAATATTGATGAAAAATTTACTAAATGCAAGGCTATCAATACGTCATACTATTTCATGTCAA
Source organism: Muntiacus reevesi (assembly GCF_963930625.1). Classification (NCBI taxonomy): domain Eukaryota; kingdom Metazoa; phylum Chordata; class Mammalia; order Artiodactyla; family Cervidae; genus Muntiacus; species Muntiacus reevesi. The sequence goes on along the minus strand of NC_089271.1, from coordinate 114,651,923 downwards.
TGTAAATTTTTTCCTCTCCCCATCCTGCCATAAATTTGAATAGTTAAAAAAAGAATTTTAACTTTTAGAGCTCTGTATTCAAAAATTGGTGGGCTGCTGTCTATGGGGTCGCACAGGGTCGGACACGACTGAAGTGACTTAGCAGTAGCAGCAGCAGTCAAAAATTATAGGCAGTAATTTTAAAGAAATTTAATACATATACACAAAAATCTCTCCAAGCTTAGATTTTATATGAAATGTTTCAGAATATATATCTAAATTTTAACCCTGGAAAACAAGCTGTAGAGAATTCCTCACTGGGTTTGAGAAACACCACTGCAATTAGGTTTGGGCAGATGCTATGTATTTGCAGTGTTCTTAAAGCTCCAAAATTCTAACATAGCTCAGGCATATGGAACCAAAGATGTTCTTATATTATCTTATTGAATGACTCAGGTAACAAATATAGTGAGAATTAAATATTTGACTAAAGCATGTACCAATTTTAGTCTTGGTATTAAATCCTATCCTTGAGAGTCCCTTGGACTGCAAGGAGATCCAACCAGTCCATCCTAAGGGAAATCAGTCCTGAATATTCATTGGAGAGACTGATGTTGAAGCTGAAACTCCAATACTTTGGCCACCTGATGCGAAGAACTGACTCATTTGAAAAGGCCCTGCTGCTGGGAAAGATTGAAGGTGGAAGGAGAAGGGGACGACAGAGGATGAGATGGTTGGATGGCATCACTGACTCAATGGACATGAGTTTGAAGAAGCTCTGAGAGTTGGTGATGGACAGGGAAGCCTGGCATGCTGCAGTCCATGGAGTCACAAAGAGTCAGACACGACTGACTGACTGACCAAAAAATGCTTTTCCAACAAAATGCTTTATATAATAAAACTATAAAAATATCTAAGTCTCTGTCAGTGATCAACCTACTTGTTTCCAGAAATATTTGATGCAGCAAAATTTTGGTCTAGCTCATACACTTGACTTTTTCTTTTGTGTTGAAGGGTTTTCACATCCTACTCTCAAAATTCTAGTTTCACTGTGAGAGATCAACATTCCCATTTCCTTCATCCACCCAAATTGTGCAGTGCTTGAATATCCAGTTGAGGTAGCCGTGTAGTGATTTTCTGGAGATGTGTCAGGAAGATATAAGCTCTGCTTCTATTAGGATTTGGATTTTATCATGTGTCTTTTAGGACATGTAAACAGAAAACGAATGTGAAATTAAATATGTACCACACAAAACACATGAGGTCATTGCTTTCTTGGAAGCAAATGTTGACCTAGAAGAATCTAGATGGCCACTATAATTCTTTGGATATTTAGTTTTATCCATACTTTTGTCAATATTGACTTCTTAATACCTTGCGACTATGCTTGGGAATATTTTATTTAGAAATGGATTTATTTATGCTTTCTTAGTTTGTTCAGAAATGTAACCTTGTTTCCCATTCTGCAATCTAGAAAACTTAAAGGTAATTTAATGAATCACTAATAGCTCTCCAAATCAGCCTTTGACTTGTCTTTGCTTTGCTTAAGGAGTTTCAGAATCATAAAATTCTAGAAGGGATTTCTTAATGTTCCCCTAGCCCATTCCCCATTCCCAAACTTTCATAGAGAAATGACCAAAACATTTTTATGCTTAAGCTAGATCCTAGACATAGAATAGTTCTTAAATATACACCAGAGGAAATTCCCTAGCTCTATCATCTTTCTTGAACTTCTCTTCTTACATTCCTCGTAGTTTGGTTAAAGTTCACTTATTTAGAAACACTCATTGATGGTTAGAAGATTTTACAGTAGTGTTGATTTTTTTGGACCAAGAACTTTTATCATGATGTTGAGATTCTGGCCACAGTTGTTTTACCTTGGCCATCTTGTGAATGCATTGAATTGGAGATTTGGGCTTTTCACCTGTTTATCTCTAGAGTTAATTACACTACTTGCATATGGTAGGAGTTCAATAAACACTGATTGTAAGAATGAACACATGTATGGTTCAGTAAGTAGGGTAACACCAGGAACAGACTGCTTCGAAAGGTTAACCTGGCCTTGAAAAACACAAATGGGAAAAAAAGAGCTGCTGAGAAGAAATACCTGTTTAAAGATGATTTCAGTAAGACAAGCTGAAGCAAAAAGACATAGATAAAACTGAGGAGGGTGGAGAGAATTGAAAAGAGAGGGAATTATATAGAACTAATTTTTGAAGGTGCCTAGGTAAGACAGTACGGGGTGGCGGTAGAGGACAGGGAGAATGAGTTATATTTGAGACCATGGTGGTATGCCTGTTGAAGAAGAAATTCATTCCCAATGTTGTGTTCATGTTTATCATTTTTGAGTGGCTTCATGCATCTAATGGAGTGATTTAAAAGCCCATCCTTAATTGTATATTAAATTTTTAGTCAGAAGCTAAAACAGTACTTTTCACCAGCGAAGTTATAATTTATGCATATATAGGTCAAAGTCAGCTTGCTTAATTTTATCTTGTAAAGACATACTCTCCAAACAAGTCTTGTCCTTTGAAGGACTTAACTATAATTTAGAATGGATGAATTGTCCTATCACAAAATAAATTGATTTGATTGAATATTACGTAACTTAGTCCTGCAGTGTAGAATTTCCCGTTTTTTCCTCTCTAAATGTATATATAGGAAATGGGTTATTTTCTTATTGTACTTTTGAAAATACTGTGTACATTGTGAATGTAATAGTGTAAAAGGTTTGTTTCCAAAAGTTCTCGAATGGAAGGTCTTAAACTCCTTTTTTCCTCACCTCTCCCCCAGCACTAGAATGGTCTGAACTATCTAGCAGTGTTGTTATGCCAGAGTGGTATATGGCTAGAGCTGCTATTCTGGCAGAATGGGATAAGCAAACTTTTGGTGACAAAATTAGGCTGGGCTCCTAATCACCAAAGACTTGTGTACTCTGTGTCTGGGTGGGCTTATAAACGGTACGCAGAAAGCGACTAGATTTCAATTGTGTGTGTACTAAGTCACTTTAGTTATGTCCGGCTCTTTGCGACCCAATGGAGTGTAGCCCGCCAGGCTCCTCTGTCCATGGGAGTCTCCAGGCAAGAATACTGGAGTGGGTTGCATGCCCTCTTCCAGGGAATCTTCCTGACCCAAGGATTAAACCCGAATTTCTTATGTCTCCTGCATTGATGGATGGGTTCTTTAACACTAGTGCCACCTTGGAATTATGCCAACACGAGACATGGGATGAACTGGTTAGGCTCATACCCATTCACTAGCATGGGATTAAGGAGTGGGCTTGTGGTGGTAGTTTCTTTAGTTAACTTCAATTTATTGGGAGCTTACTACTTGCCAGACACTGTGCTAAGTACTTAACATGCATTATTTTATTTGATGTTCACAGCAACTGTGTAACAGAAGTGTTAGTCGTCAGTTGTGTCTGACTTTTTGCAACCACGCGGACTGTAGCCTGCCAGGCTCCTCTGTCCATGGGATTCCCCAAGCAAGAATACTGGTGTGTGTGGCCGTTTCCTCCTCCAAGGGATCTTCCCAACTCCCATATCAAACCCAGGTCTCCTGTATTGCAGGGAAGATTCTTGACCCTCTGAGCCACCACGGAGACCTTGTGTAACAGGTACAATAATTATCTCATTTATAGATGGCAGAATTGAGGCACAGAGAGTTAAAATAATTTTTTGAAGGTGACAGAGCTGGAAAAGAGCAAATCTAGGATTTGGGATTTGAACCCATGTCAGTTTGACTCTGAAGTTCCTCCTTTCCTGGCTTGTTTATTTGTTTTTATTGGAATATAGCTGAGGTACTATATTATGTTAGTTTCAGGTATACTACAGAGTGATTTGACATTTGTATACATTATGAAATGACTACCATGGTAAGTCTAGTAACAACCTGTCCCCATACAAAATTATTAAAATATTATTGACCATATCCCTTATGCTGTGTATTACATCCTCATGACTTATTTAATTTGTAACTGGAGGTTTGTACCTCTTAATCAGTTCTCTTATTTTACCCACCCACCTACCCCCTGCCCTTCTGGCAAGCATCCATTTGTTCTCTGAATCTTTGAGTCTATTTTCACCTTGTTTGTTTTGGTTTTTGATTTCACATATAAGTGAGATCATGAGGTATTTATCTTTCTTTGGATGACTTCTTTCACTTAACATGTTACACTCTAGATTCATCCATGTGTTGGAAATGGCAAGGTTTCATTATTATGGCCAAGTAATATTCCACTGTACATATACCCCATCTTCATTATGCATTTCTCTATCAATAGACACTTGGATTGCTTTCATAACTTGGTTATTGCAAATAATGCTACAGTAAACATTGAGGATTACATCCTTTTTTGATTTAATGTTTGTTTTCTTTCAATAAATACTCAGAAGTGATACTGCTGGATGACACAGCAGTTCTATTTTTCATTTCTTGAGGAAACTCCATATTATTTTCTGTAGTGGCTTCACCAATTTACAATCCTGCCCTCAGTGCTCAAGAGTTCCCTTTTCTCCACATCCTTGCCAACATCTGTAATTTGCTGTTTTTCTGATGATAGACATTCTAACAGGTGTGAGAGGATGGTTTTGATTTGCATTTCCCTGATTATTAGTGCTAGTGAGCATCTTCTTATATGTCTGTTGGTCATCTATATTACTTCTTTGGAAAAATATCTGCTCAGGCCCACTGCCCATTTTCCTATTGGGTTATTTGTTTGTTATTGAGTTGTCTGAGTTCTTTGCATATTTTGTATATTAACCCTTTATTAAATATATTGTTTTCAGTATCTTACCCCATTCATGGGCTTCCCAGGTGGTCCAGTGGTAAAGAAACTGCCTACCAATGCAGGAGATGCAGGAGATGCAGGAGATGTGGGTTCGATCTATGGATTGGGAAGATCCCCCGGAGAAGGGAATGACTGGCCATTCCAGTGCCCTCAATCCCATGGACAGAGGGGACCAGTGGGCTATGGGCTGGGGGGGTCACAAAGTCGGACACGACTGAGTGACTGAGCACAAACTTATCTTACCCCATTCAGTAGATCAGTTTTTCATTTTGTTGGTGGTTTCTTTCACTGAGTTTTTAAGTTTGATGTAAATCCATTTGTTTATTTTTGCTTTTCTTTGCCTTGCCTGAGACAGATAAAAAAATATGTTGAGTCTGATGTCAAACAGCGTCCTGCACATGTTTTCTTCTAGAAGTTTTATGGTTTCAAGTCTTACATTTAAGTCCATTTTGAGTTTATTTTTGTATATGATGTGAGAAATTAGTTAAGTTTGACTAATTTGCATGTAACTGTGTGGTTTTTCAACAGCATTTATTGAAGAGGATATCTTTTCCCACTATATGTTCTTGCCCCTTTTGTTGTAGATTAATTGCCCATATTAGTGGAATTCATTTCTGGACCCTTTATTATGTTTCATTGATCTATGTGTCTATTTTCCTTTTTACTTCCCTATTATCCCTTCTCTCTAGTTACTGATAAACCATATTAATGAGGGGCATTTTTGGCAGATGCTCTGTTCAACTCAGTTCAGTTCAGTCACTCAGTCGTGTCCGACTCTTTGTGACCTCATGGACTGCAGCACACTGGGCCTCCCTGTCCATCACCAACTCCCAGAGTTTACTCAAACTCATGCCCATTGAGTCAGTGATGCCATCCAATCATCTCATCCTCTGTTGTCCCCTTCCCCTCCTGCCTTCAATCTTTCCCAGCATCAGGGTCTTTTCAAATGAGTCAGTTCTTTGCATCAGGTGACCAAAGTATTGGAGTTTCAGCTTAAGCATTAGTCTTTCCAATGAATATTCAGGACTGATTTCCTTTGGGATGGACTGGTTGGATCTCCTTGCTGTCCAAGGGACTCTCAAGCATCTTCTCCAACACCATAATTCAAAAGCATCAATTCTTTGGCACTCAGCTTTCTTCATAGTCCAAGTCTCACATCCATACATGACTACTGGAAAAACCATGGCTTTGACTAGATGGACCTTTGTTGGCAAAGTAATGTCTTTGCTTTTTAATGTGCTGTCTAGGTTGGTCATAACTTTTCTTCCAAGGAGCAAGCGTCTTTTAATTTCATGGCTGCAGTCACCATCTGCAGTGATTTTGGAACCCCCCCAAAAATAAAATTTGTCACTGTTTCCACTGTTTCCCCGTCTATTTGCCATGAAGTGATGGGACCAGATGCCATGATCTTAGTTTTCTGAATATTGAGTTTTAAGCCATCTTTTTCACTCTTCTCTTTCACTTTCATCAAGAGGTTCTTTAGTTCTTCACTTTCTGCTGTAAGTGTGGTGTCATCTGCATATCTGAGGTTATTGATGTTTCTCCCAGCAATCTTGATTCCAGCTTGTTCTTCATCCAGCCCAGCGTTTCTCATGATGTACTCTGCATGTAAGTTAAATAAGCAGGGTGGCAATATACAACCTTGACATATTCCCTTCCCGATTTGGAACCAGTCTGTTGTTCCATGTCCAGTTCTAACTGTTGCTTCTTGACCTGCATACAGATTTCTCAGGAGGCAGATCAGGTGGTCTGCTATTCCCATCTCTTTAAGAATTTTCCAGTTTGTTGTGATTCACACAGTCAAAGGCTTTGGCATAGTCAATAAAGCAGAAGTAGATGTTTTTCTAGAACTCTTTTGCTTTTTTGATGATCCAACGGATGGTGGCAATTTGATCTCTGGTTCCTCTACCTTTTCTAAATCCAGCTTGAACATTTGAAAGTTCATGGTTCATGTACTGTTGAAACCTGGCTTGAAGAATTTTGAGTGTTACTTGGTAGCATGTGAGAGGAATGCAATTGTGCAGTAGTTTGAACACTCTTTGGCATTGCCTTTCTTTGGAATTGGAATGAAAACTGACCTTTTCCAGTCCTGTGGCCACTGCTGAGTTTTCCAAATTTGCTGGCATAATGAGTGCAGCACTTTCACAGCATCATCTTTTAGGATTTGAAATAGCTCAACTGGAATTCCATCACCTCCACTAGCTTTGTTCATAGTGATGCTTCCTAAGGCCCACTTGACTTTGCATTCCAGGATGTCTGGCTCTAGGTTAGTGGTCTCACCATCATGATTATCTGGGTCATGAAGATCTTTTTTATATAGTTCTTTTGTGTTCTGTAATAGGCACTATATTTATATATGTATTATATATTACTAGATGCTCTGTAGTCAACATCTATTTTATATATTATGTGTATACTTTATATATTACTAAATGCTCTGTAGTAGGCACTGTAGTCTTTGATTTTGACATTGGGCCATTCTAATTTTGCCATCCATGAGGTAGAAAGCCTTAGCACCTCTTAGAGACTTTGGTATGTGGCTTAGGATGCTGTTGGCATGAGAATTAGAAGCTATGAATATAAGTGGGATTGAAATAACAGAAATAATGGTGACAATGATGGCGATCATGATTGTGATAATTGTGGTGATTTGGATTTACAGAAAAGTGAAGTTAGGGAGATTAAGTGACTTGACATATGACCATATAAAAGTACAATCAGTGGTGTGCTAGAGCCAGTTTGCACTAATTTGTGAGAGTCAATTGTTAAATTTTCAAGAATTTTGTGAGATGGTTGATGTATTTTGGTAATTTTACATTTGCATTGTAGTTGTATTTACACTGTGGAAATTGGCCAATGATATAAATCAGGGCTTATGCCCTCCCCCCCACCATTTATCATCACAACAGTGGCTCTATCTAATTTAACTACTATGCTTTATTATCTCCACATTAACCAGCGAGCTTTATTATCTCTTTGTTTGTCCTATTTTCATCTTATTGAAGATTTTCTGACTCAAGACATATATTGATACAATAAAGATCATTAAATGTCAGCAGGATTGAGATAACTAATAGATAACACTTTTTTTTCAACTACCTTTTCTCATTTCTAGGAGCAACTATTTTTTTTTTTATCTTGCAGGCCCAGATTTGACATAAATGAAATGAATGGCTATTAGATGGAGGTAATGGTATCTCACAAAAGATTTGTCTATCATTTAAGTTTGGAGATGGGTGATAAACAGAAACATGTGTGCATGTGCATGCATGTGTGTGTGTGCGTGCTTGCATATGTATATTGCAGGGTAGGGGATGAACATTATTTGACAAATATCTCCATGCAAGAAATTTATTTTCACTCTTTCTCATTTCTCCTTCTCCTCATATCCTTACATCTGGTTTTTCTGTTGCTCTTTTTTTTGTCCCTTATGTTAAACAATGCAATTGTTAGGGTCACATGAAGGACCTGAACTAACGTTCCTGATGTTGATATCATTCTCTTTGTCTACACGAATTCTGTTCTATTATAGTCACCTTCATAGTCAGAATAGCTCTCATTGCTATAGCACACAATCTATGATTTTTGATTAAAGAACATGGACCAATAAAATATTTTTAAATGGGAATATTGATATTTTGTCACTGGTTCAAAGGGAATTCCAAATGAAACAACTCACTAAGGCATAAAGATTAATTTGTTGTTGAGCGATTACCAAATTCAATAGAAATGCTACTTCATAAAAAGCCATTTCCTTTATTCTGCTGAAACATATGGAGTAATTTGGATCAGTTTATTCACATCTGAAAGAGGTTGATTTTAATATGTGGGAAGAAGTGCTATATACTTATAATTCATATAATTGAGCTTTCCCTCAACAATATTTTTATATTCATGAAAGTGGTAGTAGAAAGGAGAACCTAACATTTATTGAGTACTACTATGTGCTTGCACTGAGCTCAGTGTTTTCATTTCATTCTCACAACCCTCTGAAGTAAGTGTTTACTCGATCTCTCATTTTACAGATGAATAAACCGAGTCACAGAGTTCAGAGAACTTGCCCAGGTAGTGAGTAATAGAGACACGATTTGAACCTGGGCAATTTGCCTCTGGCATCCCACTTCTTTATTACAACATATTCCTGCCTCCTGTTTCTACTGTTCACTTCTTTCAGAGGTTTTCCTTGATGCTATTTCATTTATTTCCATCTATTCCATTGGGACACTTCTTCATTCCCATTTCACGCTCAGGGAAAGTTTGCGAAGATTTTGTTAAATGAATGGCCTCCAGGATTAATTGGTAACATTTCTGCCATACCCTTCTGCCACTGCCCTCCAAAAGCCCAATTTTGAATTTCCTTAAGAACTGACTATGGGCTGTGACCATGAAGTCTCAAGATGCATCTATAAACGTGGCTTAAGGGAGGTAGTCTTGTTACCTCCTAGTCATGTCATATCTGTTGTCATTTTCCATCTTGCATAGAACGCCACAATCTCTTACACAATGCTACTTTCTGAATGAAAGCATTCTCATCGTACATTGTTAGCAGAAATCTTGTTTCCGTTTAGTGTCAGTTTCAGGGAAACACGCTATTCCCTAGTTGTCCCCAGAGAAAAACATTTCACCACTTATTCTTTTGAGAGTTCACATAACTGCAAGTACATTTTCAATTACTTTCCTCTTTCTTATAGAATGGTCCTGTTGAGTTCTGGAGGTGCCAGGTCTTTTTCTCCTGAGTGACCGATGTTTTTCAGTAAAATTACTTGATAGTATTATCTTTGTGTGCACCTGTCCTGCTGAAACTTCCTTATCTTTTTTCCTGTCCATTCCCTTGTCCTGGCAATGTACAGAGGCATAACATAAATGTTTATCTGAAGTATGTTTACTGTGTGTGTGTGTATGTTTTCTGGGAATGAACTTTTTACTGATGAGTCAACCTGGATGTCACTATTATGCCACTGTTTTGTTTATTCAACACAGTAAGTGAAAATGATCTCTTTTTAGATTACTTAAGGCCAGTTGGAAAAAGTTTTCTACATTCAAAAATAGTTTTCTGAAGTACAGCTTTTCAATTACTCCATTGTTTCTTGCGAAAGGAAGGACATACTCTAACTTGACTTTAGATTGTGTTGTCTCGCATCTTCCCTGAATCTTGGTGTATTTTTCATAGATCAAAACAGTGGCAAAATAATATTGTGTCATCAGGAGCATAATGTTATTGCTAGGAGAGCATGAGAATTACGTTCTCTGTTTTCTACATATTGTTAATTTACTCACTCATTTATTCATTCATCAGAGATTTATTTGGTATTTCTCATGTGCAAGGGCCTGTGAAGGCCCCAAGAAAGATACAAAAATACACAAAACCAAAAACAAGCAATCCATAATTTTTAGTAGATGAGAATGTCTCACAACACATCAATGGAATCTATATTATGAATCAGTTTATATTCTTGGGCTTATCAAACTATAATTGTCAAACTTACAGCAAGAGTCTTCCTATTCTATCTGTTGCTTATGTCTTTCACGTATGAAGAATAGAATTGCTCAAAACAAATACGTTTCTGGCATAGGCATTTTTTAATAGCACAGCCTTATTAAGCCAGGGCACATAACTGATTCTCTATATTTCCTATATTGTGGCTGTTTATTGTAGATGCCAATATGTATTTATATACTCTACATCATCTGCATATAGCGCTAGAAATTACACTGACATCTTTCCAATCACAGTTCCCCATTTTTTCCCCATGCTTTAGATCCCAGAGTTTGATCAGTTAACCTTATCACCGTTGAAGTCTTCTATGACATCCTTCTATCATCATCATCAGTTGCTATTGCTGGTATAGCCAATTTCTGACATGCTCAGCCCCTTTCTCTTTGTTGGTAGATCCCCTGTTTTGTTTCGGTGTTATCTTTCCCAGGAAAAGGGACCCCTTTCTCAGCTATAAGGGGGTGACTCATAACCAGTTTTAACCTATGATGCTCCTTCCATCCCACCCTCCATCAAGGAGCGATATGTACATAAGGCTGATACATCCTCACCAACACTGAGTGAATCTCATTTCAAAGGCACCATGTTGTGAAGCTTTGGACAAGAAAAATCACTGCTCTCTCAAGGAGTTTATTACTTAATTGGTAGATTACATGTGTACATGAAAAATAATAAAATATAAATTAGTAATAATGCTAAATGCCAAATTAAGCTTTGCAGACAATAAGTTCCATAGACATGCAAATTAGGGAGAGACTACGAATCTCTACCTTGGAGGCTCCATATGAAAATGTGTTGTTGATGACAGAAATGATGAATGTTATCTCTATTGATAGAATGAATTCATAGGCTTCAAATTGCTGTGGGCAAAGAATTATAGATTTGGAATAAACAAGCTCGGAATCTTTGAAGAGACTTACTATAAATCGTTACTGTGCTATTCTGTACTTACTTGCTCAGTCATGTCTGACTCTTTGTGACCCCATGGACTGTAGCCCTCCAGGCTCCTCTGTCCATGGGATTCTCCAGGCAAGAATACTGAAGTGGGTTGCCATGCCCTACTCCAGGGGATCTTCCCAATCCAGGGGTTGAACCCAGGTCTCCCACATGGCAGGCAGATTCTTTACCATCTTAGCCACCAGGGAAGCCCATAAATCACTACTATCTGTCATCAAAGCCAAAGGTTGTCCGTGGAGGCACTTGTAGCAATTGTTTGTTAAAAAAGTGACCTGGCCGTAAATACATAGCAGTTTTCTTCATGATAGGAAGAAACAATTGTTTTAGAAGTTTACTTTCCACTTAAAGAAAATGCATATTTATTAAAGAAAATAAGAAGATGAAAGAGAAAAAAACATCATCTTTCATATTCCCAATCTTAGTATTTTGATATCTATTCTAGTTTAGTGTGTGTGTGTATATTTTTTAATTTTTCTTCTGAATGTGCTTTGTGTGATGTCTGTGTAATTTTTAAACCACATTGTTAGTAAACTAACTGTCCAGCACTATTTTGTAAGAAATGTCTCATTACCTCATCCCTTGGATCTTCTCTAAGCATCTGGCCCTCTCCTAAATATCCAAGGAAGACAGTGCAGTGGAGATGAGAACAAGGCCACCTAATGAGATTTTAAAAGCATGGAATAAAAAAAAAAAGCATGGAATATGACATCTGGTTACCAGAGAGAGTTTTAGCATAGGAAGATATCCTAAAAAATTTTTTTGAATTAGGTTCTTTAAAATACAAAGTGCTGAAAACACCAATAATAGTAATTTAGTATCTGACCAAACTAAACAGGATTTCTTGTTGTGTACATTAGGTTGGTTGTCTACACCAGGGAAGTGGTTTTCCCTTGACTTACACACATAAACACACAGAAATGTACTTCTCACTCTCAAGGGGCCCTTGCTCTCTAAGCAGTAGAAGGGTATGATAAGTATGGGAAACATTTGTCAGGTAATTAATGCTGCCTGTGGGAGGGACTTCACAGCTAACCGCTTTTAAATTTTCCTTTTCAAATTGAAAAAAACAAAACACCTGTGAGGGCAAACTAAAAATGGGTTCAAAACAGTGTTAAATGAGCATTCAAAACACTTAAAAGTCAGGAAGTTTCAAAACATAGTGTGAACTTGGCTGTTTTCTTATCTCTGAGCTGTAGCTATTAAAAAAATAATTTGCGAACTGCCATGTAGACTGGGTAGGCCGGAGGGGTTGCGTAGCTGAAAATTCATTTGCTTTGAAATAGGCCTACACGCGGAACATAATTATGAGACCGAAATGCCTCTCCTATAGGTCCATGTGTGGAAAATCAGAGTATACATAACCACACACGATGCTTCTGTTTTATTTCCAAGAAGCTCATTGTGGATTCTTCATTCACTTTTTCCTCAGCATTTCATCTAGAGAAGAGTAATTAGTTCTGATCAGTCTTACATAAGCATTTTGTTTAGCAACTTTGGATTTCATACTCCAAAGAAGAATATTAAGAGCCAGCGTGTGCTAGGTTTTGTGTAAATAGGCTCTTGTGCTATGTCTTTCTGGCATATTTCAAACAGGCATTTGTCAGGTAAAACACATAATTTTGTTTGGAAAGGTAGTTGCTCCTTTAATTACAAAGTTTGGGAATTTGATATGATTTTTAAATGCTAGGGATTTTAGTTAATACCCTGAAATAAAAGACCTTAAGAGTCTAGAAATATACAGACAAGATAAAAAAATCCTTCACTGTGGAAGGTTTTTTTTTTTTTTTTTTTATTTAAGACTACTAGATGATTTTAAAAGATAGCTGAGCCATGTTTCTCTGCACTAGTAGAGTTCTTAGCACAGGAAAAAGGCAGTCCTGTTCTCTTTAATCCTTTAATCATCTGAGGAAGAGAAGGGAAACAATTTGAGATGGGATGCTCTTTTTCATACTGTAATGTGTGTTTTCTATGTGGCCACTTTGTTTAAGAACATGCATGCTTGGGACTTTGTGCCAATGCTGTCTTCTCCCCACTTATCTTTGTTACTTTCCTGCTTGAAGTGTGACACTAGGTATACACTATAAGGATGTCTTTCAATCATGCCCTGGCTTTTTCCTTTACAAACACATCGTTAAATAACATTCATGTGCCTGACCGTGTCTGCAGGCTTGGAAGATTAAAGATCTTTTCTAAGACCCTGTGAAATGTAGGTAATCAATTTGAGATGGAGGAAGAAAATGGAGGAAGTTAGGACAGTCAAACCGAAGCAAAATCCTTAAAGACAATGTTTTGAGCTAATGAAAAGTGCTTGGGCCATATTTGAATCGAATACTGGTGTTCCCACTTTCTAGTGTAAACCTTTAATAGTCTCAGGCCTATTTCATCACCCACTAGACCCTCCAAAAGCCTGATCATTGCTCAATCACCTTACAGTGGCAGCCCTTCAGCTTTTGAGCCACCAGACTTGGGTTGGAATCCACATTGTACAGTAAACTGGCTGGGCGATTTGGGACAAGTCACTTAAATCTCTCTCAATCTTTTTTCCTTTATCTATAAAGCAAAGATAATCACATGTACTTCACAGAGGTTTTTTTTTAATTTATTTTTAATTGGAGGGCAATTGCTTTAAAATGTGTTCGTTTCTGCTGTACAACGTCATGAATCAGCTATATGTATATATACATATATATACATATATACATATAGCTCCCTCTTGAGCCTCCCTTCTACCCCCCTTTCCACCCTTCTAGGTCATCACAGAGCACCTATAGCTCCCTGTGCTATATAGCAACTTGGCAAAGTTGTTTCTTATTTTTTTATTTTTTTCAAAGTTGTTTTTTAAATTAAAGGTGATAACAAAGAGCTAGTACAGTGCCTGAAATATAGTAGATGTACTGTGTTTGTCTTCTTTATGTTAACTCTCTGCATTAGTATAAATTTTTTAAAGTTCTCAATATAATAATAAGAATACTAATAAAATTAGAAGAAAATATTGGTTTACCAGAAATATAATATGATCAAATGGTAAAAAAATTTAAATATCTTCTTACTGATGGCTCAGTATACCACAAATAGGAAAACTTAACCTAGATTTGGAGATATATTTAAATACAATATGATGAAAGACCTACCTCTTTATGGTTCATTTGGAGATAAATTTGAGTCAATCTTACTTGGAACATGTAATTGGAAACTTTAGTATTACAATATTTATACTGGGACTTTTAAAGGATTTTTTTGGTGAAAAATACTATTATAAAGATGATTGTAATGAAGTTTTCCTTCAGAGCCACTTGTATTGGTATAATTCCAATTTGTGGGTTTGTTTTTTTTTGGGGGGGGTTATTTTTACAATGATATTATATGCAATTTGTTGTATGGCTATACTGAGAACTTATACACCAAACTTAAATTACCAGCAGTGTTGGTTTTTCTAGAGGAAGGGAGTTAGAATAAGTTTTTTTTTCAGGTCAGGTTTGTGCTCAGACCCTCAGTTGTGTCTGACTCTTTTGCGACTTCATGGACTGCAGCCTGCCAGGTTCCTCTGTCCATGGGATTTCCCAGGCAAGAATAGTGGAGTGGGGTGCCATTTTCTTCTCCAGGGGATCTTCCCGACTCAGGGATTGAACCCACATCTCTTTTGTCTCCTGCATTGGCAGGTGGACTCATTAGCACTAGAGCTACCTTTACTGACATATAATTTGCATACCGTGGAATTCACCCTATTTAGTGTGTAATTCTATGAGTTTTGATCAATGCCTAGCTACAAATCAAGATACAAAGCACTTTCATCACTCCCTAGAACTCCTCCATATCCTGAGTCAAGCACTCCCTCTTCACCAGCCTCTGGCAGCTACTGATCTGTTTTTTTAACCCTGTAGTTTTGCCTTCTCTAAAATGACATATGAATGTAATCATAAAATACATAGCCATTAGAATCTAGCTTCTTTCACTTAGCGTAATGGTTTGAGCAAGATTCATCTCTATTGTTTTTCTTTCTATCGATGAGTAGTATTTCCTTATACCAATGTTTTTCACCCATTCATGAGTTGAAGAACCATCAGTGGGTTTTTAATTAAAACAGGTAATTTTGGGATGACCAAAGAGAATTATGACATTTGATCTTTTCTCTAAGAGCAAGTGTTGAAGGAACTGAAGACACATGTTTGAAACTTTGACAATGATTAACTTGATAGTCTTCCTACTAAGGGTTAAATTCAAGAGATTCTTGGTTTAAGGAAAATGGAATTTTTAAAATATGTTTCAAAATGAAGTGTGTATTTACAATTAGGCTTTCCCTAGATATGTCTTGGTATTTAAGAAGCCATTCTTCCTTTAGTATATTTCAAAACAAGTGAGTCACGTGATTTGGAACATTCATAAGGCACAGACATCATTGCTCCAGTTAGTGTAAATGGAGAAGTGTGAAGGCAAAGGCAGAGGCAGAAGAGAAGCCCACCAGACACACAAAGTCATTCTGTTTCCTTGACAGCTTCCATGTTCTATGCTTGGCCACAGTCTACTGAACTTCTGAGGCTAATGTCTATATCTGAAAGTATTCTGCCTTGTCCCCTTTAATTCATTATCTGGAAACACATTTTGATGAAATTGATTCTTTGTCCCAAATCATTAAGAAGTTTTGCAACCAGAATAGCCATAAGTTGATCAGGAATTAGTTAAGAACTATATACTCTGATAACTTTCCATGTATTTAGAGTTATCTATTTCCAATCCAGAGTGTATTTAATTGCTAAAGTAGTTGTAGCCTTTCCTTTCAGTAGTTTTAGAACAGTTCCTGAAGATGGATCAATTGTATTTTTTAAATGGATTTGGCCTGGGGCACAGAAAATCTATTCTTTCAAATAGGTCTTTTGACATGCTTATTGAAGTAGAGTCCAACTAGCTTAAAAGCCTCAAAAGTGGAAGCACAATTTTATTTTCTGTGGGGGGTACTGTTCTCCTTTCCCTACACACAACTAAATAAGTAGCTAATTGTTAAAAGGAACAGACTAAAACGGTTAAAAAAAAAAAAAAAAGGAAAGGTCTCAGTCTACAAGACACTTCAAAACCAATTTTGAATTCCCTTCCTTCAAGGTGTGAAAAGTATGTCTGACAGCAACAGAATGTAGACTTTGAATTTTGCCTTTAAAACTAATTGAGGAAAACTGCAAAGATTGAAAAACTGAATTATCATACAGGGCATTCACTATTCAAGATAGTTGATCAGTCTGTTTGGAGAGAGATTATACTTTTGTGTTTCCATTTCTTTCTAGAAGAAGTATTTTTGGTCTTTCCTGGTTTAATTACTCCCCAGGGCTCAACTTCTGGTTTGGCTTTTTCTGGGATTGACCACCTTTCATTAGCCTGTGTACTTTCAGGCAGGCTTAGCCCATTTAAAACTCTTGGTCCCAGAGCTCAGACATCAGATTATCAGATAGCTTATTTTCCTTTGTGTGCATTTTTCCTGCATTCAAATTTTAAAAAGGAAAAGCAAACCATATCCAAAGAATTTGATATTTCTTTGCTCTTATTTTCTTTTTTCTATAAAAGACTCTAGGCTCCAGCTTATTCCAGAAATGGAACAAAAATCATGTATAGGACCAGGGAACTGGGGAAAGAGGGCTTCCATCCTTTTAGAGGAAACACAGTAACCAAGAGAATTAGAAACCACATGTTTACTGCACAATTTAAACAAGATGTTTCCAGGCAGCCCTTCCCCCACCTTATTTAATTGGTTTTCATTTTGTCACTTTTTGCTGTACCTGAACCAAATCCTTCGACTGCTGATAATAAAACATCCTGTTAAGATGTAATTTTGAAGCTGCTCACATGAAGACATACTGAAGCTGTATTCTAGAATTCCTTTTCTACTAATATTTCCACAGGTTACTGATGGTGTAGGATAATTCCCAGTATTGCTCTCCAAATATTTTTAGAATTTTAAATTAGAGGCTGCACACCAAATTGCTCCTCCTATTTGCATGTTTAATAATCACTCTGTATATTTGACAAGTGGGGAAAATCACTTTACAACATATAAACTACATGAAGAGACTTCTGAGAATTTAGCTTCTAAATAAGAAGTATGAAATTTAAATTAGAAAGAAGGATATATTTGAGATCAATTTAACACACTAAGACTTTCCTACTCCAAAAGACATGTTCTGGTTTATCATCTAGAAAATGAGAACGGTGCTTACCTCCTGGGCTTCCCTGATAGCTCAGTTGGTAAAGAATCCGCCTGCAATGCAGGAGACCCTGGTTTGATTCCTGGGTCAGGAAGATCTCCTGGAGAAGGGATAGGCTACCCACTCCAGTATTGTTGGGCTTCCCTTGTGGCTCAGCTGGTGAAGAATCTGTCTGCATTGTGGGAGACCTGGGTTCAATCCTTGGTTTGGGAAGATCCCCTGGAGAAGGGAAAGGCTACCCACTCCAGTATTCTGGCCTAGAGAATTCCATGGACTGTATAGAACATGGGGTCGCAAAGACCATTCCTTACCTCCTAGGAATGTGGTGAAGATGAATGAATGATGTCTTCCAAGTGCTTTTTCCATTTAGAGGATAAAATTGTCTGTTGATTTTTACTATTATATAGGGTGCTTTTCTCCCAGTTTGAGGAGTTATGGACACTCAGCACCATAGGAATGAGTAGACTGGAATGGGAAGGAGAAGGATGGGCTGGGACTAATCTTTTCTGGATCCTGGTTTGCTGTTCCTGAGCACCTGAGAAACTGGAGAAGCCAAAACTCGTCAGTGTTTAGCCACAATAACAATTGCCACTATAACATGCTGCATCTCAGCCAAAAGATAACACAACTCTGACATAGGTGGTCTATGTACTTCCCTTATGGGACTTTATGGTTCCTATGCTTTTAAGACCACTTTGGCTCTAGGTGTTGGTTTTCGTCCTTGTGGGCAAAGAAATACATTTTATTCTTTTTACCAAGGGGTGTTCTGGTTCCAGTGAATGAATTCACTCTTAAAAGAAAAACTCACAAGAGACCAAATGTAAATCAGAAAGTTGGTTAATTAGTTTACTGTGAGAGTGGCCCCCAGGCTGATAAATGAGACCGGTTAGTTGTCTGAGAGGCACCCCACTTGGTAATGTAATCCACCACTCAGAAGCCTCTGGAGCAGAGAGTCATAGCAAAAGGAAAGTGAAACTGGGTTTCTAGGATGGTTCCATCAAGCTCTGGGGCCCTAAAGACACCGTGTTCTCCACTTTTGGTACATTTCTGTCTAAACAACTAAAATTGCTGCCTAGAACAGACCACTCTCTCCTGATTAAGCTGTAGAAACACTGAGAAATTCTTATTCTTTTATACTATAAATTTCTTTTTTCTGGGTTACATGTTGACTCTACAACTTTTAATTTTCATGTTTCTGATTCTTTTGTGCCTTGACAATATATAATTTTAAGAAATCATTTTATGTTGAGTGTATTTCATCTCCTTATTGTCTTAGGAAAAGCTTGTTATAGTAACCTAACTAGTAGCCTGGAAACTCCCAGTTAGATTTTTTCTGATTTAGACTCACAGAGTATTGGAACTGAACAAAATCTTAGAGCTCATTGAATCCAATCCCCTTATTTTGTAAATGGAGAAACAATGGCCCACAAAACAAAGGGAATTGTGCTTAAGGTCAAAAAGTGAATTTATGGCAAAATCAGAACCATAACTGACTCTTAGTTTAGTATTTTAAACATAAGTATGCCTTCCTTATTTTACATGCCATGTTATTTCACTTTTTTTCTGATTCTTGATGTTCACCTTAGTTTTATGTCTACTGAAATATTTGTCTAATTAATATATTATTTTTAAAAGATTCTGTACTTCTGTGTCTCTTTTTCTGTTTTGCATATAGGGTTATCGCTACCATCTATCTAAATTCCATATATATGTGTTAGTATACTGTAATGTTCTTTATCTTTCTGGGGGAGAACGTGAGGGTGGGATGTTTTGAAAGAACAGCATGTATATTATCTATGGTGAAACAGACCACCAGCCCAGGTGGGATGCATGAGTCAAGTGCTCGGGCCTGGTGCACTGGGAGGACCCTGAGGAGTCGGGTGGAGAGGGAGGTGGGGGGGGGGATCGGGATGGGGAATACGTGTAACTCTATGGCTGATTCATGTCAATGTATGACAAAACCCACTGAAATGTTGTGAAGTGATTGGCCTCCAACTAATAAAATAATACTTTAAAAAATATATATATTATTTTTAAAAGATTCTTTCATCAAGAACTTCCCAGGTGGTGCTAGTGATAAACAACCTGCCTGCCAATGCAGGAGCCATAAGAGAGGCAGGTTCAATCCCTGGGTCAGGAAGATCCCCTGGAGGAGGGAATGGCTACTCACTCCTGTATTCTTGCTTGGAGAAACCCATGGACAAAGGAACCTGGAGGGCTACAGCCCATGGAGTCATAAAGAGTTGGACATGATTGAAGCAACTGAGCAGTAGCCTCATCCAGAATATCACTTTTAACCAAAGAGTGACTTGTACTTTCAAGTTGTATATTGCCAGTACAATTGCCAATACTAATGAAATGGCCACTAAAAAAATTCTGGTTTACTTTTGAAAGATTATTTTGTTCCCGCATTGATCATAGGCACTACTGACCACACAGTAGACCTTTCCTCAGTATATCTTAATGAATTCACTGGTTACATATTGACTTAAAAAGATGAGCTAAGTTAATTGGACTGAAATTAATCCTAGCTGCTTAAGCATAAAGATGAGATTCGATAGCCCCTTAATCTATAAACATCTCTTACTTGAAAATTACCCCAGAGTGCTATTTTGAGTCTCTAGGGTTCTCTATCTCTATGTCATGATCACCCAAATAGCTATTAAAAGTCACAGCCTGGAAGAGATTCTTTGTATTCTTTTTCAAACTTCACCCCTTGTATCCTGTTCATCAACAAGTCCTAGCATTTTTACCTCTGAGATGTAGTAAGTCTGTTTTCTTTTCACCACCTCCATTGCCATAACTAACTAGTCTAGGCTACCATCACCTCTCACCTGGACACCTTCTTGATAAGTTAGCTTATTTCTACGCTTATCTCTGTCTTCTCTGTGCTCTAAACTACAGCAGGAACGATCTTTAGGAAAAGCCAATAAGATTGTATTGCCCATGTCATTCCACCCCTATCTCTAACTCCCATGTAATTTTTTTCCAATAACTTTCTAATACTCCTAGAATGAACAATGCCTCCATCACTATACCAGTCCCATTTGCTCCCCTCTTACCCTTGCTTCCCATGTTCCAGCAATTATGACATCCTTTTTGTTCCTTAACAGAAGCCAAACTCTTTCCCATAGCTGGGCATTTATCTGCTCTTTTCTTTCTTCCTGGATGGTTCTGTTGGCAGATCCAGGCAGGCTTTGTAAAATCAGCATTTGAACTGGGATTTGACAGATACATAGGATTCCCACAGAGAAAGTTGATCCATTTTAAGATTACTATATGTAAATAATTTCCTAATAGATTAGAGGGTGTGTTCAAACTAAATTTGGAAAGAGTTCATATTATTATCTACCCTGATTAATCACTTCAAGCTATCTCATCCTTTTTTTTTTTTTTTTTGCCACACTGCATGGCTTATGGGATCTTAGTTCCCCGAAACAAGGGAGAGTGCACGGAGTACCAACCACTGGACTGCCAGGCAATTCCCTCATCCTTTAAATAAATGTTCTTTCTTGAATACTGAACCTCATCTGCTGTACCAATACTTTTGGTCTCACTGTTACATTTGCATATGTAGTCAAGTCCGAGTTATGAATGTAAATCATTGAGACTGATAGCAAAATGGAAAACTGATTTCTTTCAACAGCTTCACAATAATATCCAACGAAGTAAACAATGGACCCGATATGTATAAAATATTCCATGTCTATGGAAGTGCTTGCACGCTAATTGTTGTCAACCTGGGGAAGTTATTCCTCTGAGTAAACTGGCGTTCTCAGAGAAACGTTTCTTCATTAAGGCTACCAGGGCTCTGTTTAGTGTACTGCAATAGTAATTTATGGAGTGATACCTTATTCGCTTCAGAAATTTGAAACAACTCCCAAAGTGCCTGACACACTCATTTTGTTTTCATCACCTCATATACAAGCAAAACAGTGCAGAGCCAAATGTTTGATTGGATTACACAAGTTTTGGGCACAGATTTGACATCCAGTTATTTTCTTCTTAGGTTAATGATAAAATTGGTTTGTGTTGCTTGGGGCCATAACCAATTAAGAGAAAGCAGGTAAGACGTGTGTTTGTGTGTGTGTGTATGTTTATAATTAGGTGGAGCTGGGTGGGAGACTGGGGGAGCAGGCAGAAAGCTAGTTTAGAGTTTCAAATTTTCTTTGGATAATCCATTGTTTGAATAATCAACATTTAGAATTGACTACATTAAGTAGAATACTAGTTTAATACACTAGGTTAGGACTGAGGTCATCCACAAGAGAGAGATTTTCCACAAAAAAAGGAAGGGCCACTTTAAAGTACATAAATATTGTGAGAGATGGGTAGAAATTTGAACATGATTAAATTTGCATCAAGAAATCAGCTGAAATCACTCAGAACTCTTCACTTCCACATCACCCGTCTACCACCATCATCATACCACTAGGACTATCACTGATCACCTTCTGTTCTGATACAGCACAGGGAAAGACAAGAGGGTTAGAGAGAGACCAAGAAAGTGATGTCATGAGGTTTCTTGGTGTCAGAGATAATTAACTAAATGAATGTGAGTCTTCGGCGGGGCCAGCACAAGTAGGGCAGGAAGACATGATTTCACTCACTATCCTACTGGAGGCAGGAACACATTTCTTATATTCCTCCAGCCACAGAACACTGCAGTGTATATAATTGAATTGCAGTTGCTCAGTAAGTAGAATAATAGGTTACATACTCATAATGCTACTCGCTCACTCCTTGACAAGATCATTACAGAGAAACAGGAATTTAACAAAAAGACACTGAGATACCCCAGAAGAGCCCACACATCTCTGCAAAGAATACTCAGCCACTTCTCCCAAAGGTTATGGATAGCTGAGGTTTCATTATACTTTTTGAATAAATGAATTCATTGACTGCTTGACTGATTCACTGACTGATTGACTTACTCACTCACTCCTTCATTTCACAAATATATATGTTAAGCATTCGCTTGGTGCCTGGCAACCGAATGTCCTGGGGATTCGGAGAGAAATAAGATGTGATCTCTGTTCTTCAAGGGCTCCGAGTCCAGTGGGATACAGATAAGTGAATAGGTGATGACAACACAGGGGACAAAGGTGAGCTCGGGCTCTCCGGTGGGATCAGTGAGGGAGAGAACTGTGAGACCGCCTGTGAGGGAGTCATTGAAGGTTCTTGTCACACGGCCCATGAGAATGTGAACTCTTTGCCTTGCCTGAACACCATAGGGAAATGAAGGGAAAACGCTGATGGACAAGAACAGATGAACTCTGATGAAGTGACAGGAAACGTGAAGAATGGTGGCAGATTTTTGCATGATTTATTCATACAGAAAAGTAGGAAAGAAGTAGGAAAGTCTCGCGGTTCTACCAAGCTGCTGCTGACAGAAAAGGAAATAGAGGATTCGGAAGCCTGAGTTAGAATGTACAATGGCACTTCTGAGAGGAGATGGAGACATGGAACCAGCCTGGGGAAACCGGTCCTGGGGTGTCAGCAGAGAGGCTACTCTGGGACCTTTCTGAAATGTGTTTCTCTTTAGTCCCAAATTACTTGGAAGCTTTTCGGCTTGTTTGGACTCTTAAAAAAATAAAAAGGTGATCTCCATGACAAAATGGTGCATGTGTTTTTCAGAACGCTGCAGCAAGCCGTCAAGATGATTTAGCAGATTCAGAAGAGCCTGATAAATTCCTCATAGCGAGTATCAGGGGAGAGGGACCTTGGAGTTTCCAGCCTTATGTTATATGCCCTGAATGGTGAGCTTCCAAAGAAACTTTTGGAGTATCTAATATTTCTGAGAAAAGCATTCTGGTTCCACTTTACAGCAACACAGAGGCAGCCTTAGCAACTAATGGATTTTACATCTGGAAAGGGAGAAAAGAACAAAATATTTGGCCAATGACTGAAATATTTCCACATCATCTAGCCTTCAAAAGATCACCTATGAGACACTTCAGTATTAGAACTGTAGAAGTTAAATAAAGTAAGTAATTAAGTCAAACTCTAAGTACTCGGGGAATACTGTTCAATATTCTGCCTAGTATAGATTACACCTGGGAAAATGTGGAGTTGAGTCAGGTGGCTCAGCCACACAGGCTTGCCACTGAATCTGCTTTTGGAGAGAAAGGGAATTAATTTAATTTCAGGAAAACCTCTCAGGGCTCCAGGAGTGTAGAGCAGAAGGGACCAGCATTTTTGTTCTTTTCTGAAGGATTTTATTTCCTCTACTGAGCATCCAAAGGGGCTCTGGAAATGCCTTCTGATGCTCTTTTTAAATACCACCCTTTCAATCTTACCCTTTGCTTTCTTCTTCTTCTGGGTATCCAGAGAAAGAAGACCACAACAGAGTAGGCATGGAGCACAAATGGTTTACATTGAAGACTCTATATTGATATATACAAGTACGAGAGTCAAGGAAGAAATCTATACTGAAAGAATTTATATGGAATCTGCTAACCACTGGAATTTAGGTGCTCAACCAACTCTCAGTCAATGCCCCTCAACTACCAAGTAAAAGGAGTCCAGGTAGATTACTGTCTGGGTACCAATCCAAACACCAGAAGGATGGTCCGTGAAGATATATATATATATATATATATATATATATGCGCTAATATCAGTTTTACAATTCATTATAAGCATGTCATACCTGAGCTAGTTTTGTGTGACTACTTTATCCAGGGCATTATCTAGTCATAGGTAGTTAGACCAGTGTCTCAGTCCTGCTGCATTTTGTCTGATCCTTATCTTTAGTTTTCCTTTCGTTTGTCTTCTTTCCTTCTTCCTGTGCTTCCTGCAGGAATCTGATGACCCTCTAATCATAATCATGAATGCCTGCTATGTGGCAGGTTGCATTCTGAATGCATTAGATGCACTATGATTTAATCCTCTAAAAACCCAGTGAATGTGGGCCTGTTTTCGTTTTTATTTCGCAGATGAGGAAACTGAGGCTTGGTGAACTTAAGTACTTTATGTTAGTCATCTTTTGACAGGGTTAAAAATAACTCCAGTATTGTGGGTCTTGAACCAGAGTTTGACAAAATTTTTCCATAAAGGGCCAGATAGTAAATAGTTAGGGCTTTTGTGGGCCATATGGTCTGTGTCACAGCTATTCAGCTCTGCCCTAGTAGCACAAAGGTAGCCGCATACACTGTGCAAACAGACAAACATGGCTGTGTTCCAATAAAACTTTGCTGAAAGCCACAGAAATTGGAATTTCACAGAACTTTCATGTCATAAAATACTATTCTTTTGATATGTTTGTAAACCATTGAAAAATATAAAGAAACGTTCTTAGCTCACAGGCTACACAGAAATCAGGCCGCAGGCCCTATTTTGCCCATGGACTGTAGTTTGTGGACCCTAGACTTACACACCTATTTCCTTCTTGTTCATAGCATGTGGAGGCTGCAGGTCAGCTGTGATGCTGCTGTGCTCCATCCAGCGTGGCTGGGCGTGGCTCCACAGCGCTCATTCTGGAAGCCCGGTTGAAAGAGTGGCCATTTTGTGGGATGTGATGTTCTCATAGGGCAGGAGCGAGAAGGGCAAAGCCAAGTTATACCAGCCCATTAAAAGCTTGCTTGGGCTTGTAAGTAGCACATGTTGTGTCCATTCATTTTCCATTTGCCAAAGCAGGTGACAGGGCCAAGTCCAAAGTCAGTGGGGTAGTGCTCTTCGTTACCTGTTCAGCTGCTGGCTGCTGCAGCTCTCCCCTACAAGTATGCTTTTCTTCCACTTCTCTTGGTCTCAGTCTTCACCACACTCCATGGATTTCCTGTCTTTACTGTTCTCCTCCACATCATGACAACAGGCCTCACCACCTCCCTTAGACCATGAAGGGACCACACCCCCTACTCTGGCCCAGGCCGTCTGGTCAAACAGGTCACTGTTTTTCCTCTTAGTTTCCACAGGAATGATGGCAAGGGCTGTGCATCTCCTTCAGGAAGCCTGCTTGTTTCATCGGGAAAGGACTGGCTTCCTGGCAGAGGACACCAGGAATAAACCCCAATTGCTTCCTCCAGACCTCCTGCCATCGCCACTCCCTTCCAGGAAACAATAGCTGACATTTGTATTGGACTTTATAGTTTACCAAGCCTCTTCCCTGGACCACCCTCTTGAAGGCAGACATGCTTATTATAATTTTATAGAGAAAGAAACTGAGTCTGAGAGAAAATTAGTTTCCTTGAAGATCAAATAGGTAGTTAGTCAGTCAGTCAGTTAGTTAGTTAGTGGTGGAACCAGGACTCAAACCCAGGGCTCTTTCCACTCACCCAGAAACACACCCTGTCTTTGATGTTTCCTCATTTCCTCCCTTTAAAGCATTCCTACTACCATGAGGCAGGATTAGAGTTCTTCCTCCCCTGGGATTTCAAGAACCTTAAAAGGACTGGCAGAAGTGAGGTTTAACTCTTTATTGCTCACCGTGTGAGGATTACATCAGTCTTTACTCGAATGTCATAGTCACTTGAAGGAAAAAAACTGTGACTGCTAGCGCACTGGAGTCCTGGACCCTGTCAGCCATTTCATCCTTCAGGACCTGGTTTAATGGTACCTCCTATGTGAAGCCCCTTCCCATCTTTCCTAGGCAGAGGAATGAGTTCTTTTTCCTGTGGTCCCATAGTCTCTGAGCTCCCTTCCCCCAGAGACTATCACTGTGTCTTGTCATTGCTTATTTGCTATCAAGTCTCTCCCATGAGGCTCTGAGCTCCCTCTGGGCACAGACCACATTGCTTTACCTTTGTACTCCCTGGAGATGCAGGTTTAGTCCTTAGGTCGGGAAGATACCCTGGAGAAGGGCATGGCAACCCACTCCAGTATTCTTGCCTGGAGAATCCCATGGACAGAAGAGCCTGCAGGCTATGGTCCATAGGGTCGCAAAGAGTCAGACACAACTGAAGCGACTTAGCACGCAGCATATATGTACTCCTTACCACGGCAGTCATCCTTCTGCCTTGCCCTCATCTGGTTGCTTGCCTATCTGCTCTACTAAATCCACGAGGACAGATACCCCACCTAGTTTCTTTACTGCTGCACCCCATGCTCATAGCGAGCATGGTACCTGGTGTATGGTAGATGCTCAATAAATTGCCAGTGGATATTAGGAGTTGGTGGTTTTCCACTGAGATGCAGCAACCTTAGTTAGGGATTGGTGAAAGTTGTCTCATGTAGTTGTAATCATACATAGTAAAAATGTAAAAACCATCTCCTGTCCCAGTATTTTTAGAAGTTGAGCAACTAACCAAATTCAGTAGGCATTGGAAAGGTGGCACCTTACCTGGTTGGTTTCAAGCCCAAGTGTTTGGCTACATATCCAGATTACAAAGGATCCTGACCTCAGTCCTGGGTGTCCCAACCAAGCAACCCCCCACTACTCACACATTGTACAGTCCTCTGGGGACAGCAAGAGAAGTGGTAAGTAAAACTGAGAGGAGAATGGAGACGAAGAAGAGCACCATTCCAATTCCTTTTGCTTCCTTACTCAGATTCCAACCATCTGAGCAATACTCTTTAAAAACCTCAAAAATCCAAAACAGCATCGAAAAGGTGAAAGATGAAAGCTCCTTTTATCAGCCTGTTTCTCCATGTTCTCACTCCACAAGCACTTGAGTTCTGAAGCAAAACTCAGCATGATATGAAAAAGTTCCAATCACTTGATTTGCAACTTTCTTGGACAATGGAAAACCATTTGGTTATCCACGCAAGTCCATTTATTTTTCCCATCTGTACATGAACTCCAGTTAAACTTATTAGGAAACTCTTTTAGCCTGCTGAGTGTAATCTATTCAGGCTCATGTGTGTCAGAAGTTACCAGAAGCTTTGTGTCTTCTAGTAGACCCTCGATGTAATTCAATATGTGACAAGCAAAGTCTTGTTGCTCAGGCATGATTAAAAGTAGGAGAGAGCAGCTTTCATCCGATATGGTTAGAATGGCATCTACAGATGGAAGCTATGACGAAATGCCACTTTAAATAAGCAGCCCCTATATTGTGAAAAAACACCCCCATCCACTCGCTCAAAGCTCAGTGCACTCCACTCCCTCTGTATTTTGTCATCATGGGCAGACAGAGAAATTCTAGCCAAAATGCGTGATTTAGCAGATGTTTTGCAAAAGTTCCATTCTTCTGGCCATCAGCACATGTGGAGCTGTCAGGAGCCCTGTAAAGATTTTACAAGCCTTATAAGTCATAGTTTATTGAGCCTGGGATGGAATTTAATATATCATCATGGTTCTGGAAGTTCCCTCCTTTTTGTCTGATATAGTCTATAGCTTTATTTAAGCCAAAACTGTTGGCTATAAAGCTGCACAGCCGAAGCTCCCCGTTGGTGCCCCTGTGTCATCGCCTTCTACGCCCGGCTCCTTGTTGGCTTTCTGATAGCAGCATGTTCACTTTTCTTTTCAGGACTGCTGCGATCAGCTTGTCGTTCGTTTTATTTTGCTTTGGAGGCAATGTTTCCCGAAGTTTCTTAAGGATGCTAAAGTCTTATAATATCATCTAGCAATCCTATTTTACCAAAACTGTCATCTGCTGTATGAAGTTTCAGTCACGCCGGAAAGAGTCGGGATGTCCCAGCTCTTAAAGTGATTATTAAAACTAGGAGTGAAAAGTGACTTACAAAACTTGATACAAAATCTAATATTCCAGGCAACTGGGATGCCTGGCCGGCTGAGTATATCTGTACGTTGAGCTTGTTTTTTTGTCAAATTTGTAGAGTATGTGAGCAGATTCGTTGGCAGCCCAGGGAAGAAACTACAGCTGCCCATTTGTTGAGCACGTGACTCTCACCAACTCTGTGAGATAGCGATGTATTTTTTTAATGTTCCCATTTTATAGATGAGAAACCAGAGGCTTAGAGAGATGAAGTGCAAGGCCTAAAATTATACGAGTCTCTGGCTGACTGAGACTTGGGTTTCTTGGCTTTTTACTACATCATGACTTTCCTCTTATACTGTGGGAGGGACTATAAACTCAGCTCTGGTCTGAAATTGGCTTGGAAAGAGTGAGGCATTGAAGCCAGAGAGATGTGGATTCAAACTGCCTTAGGAAGGACTGTTTTTTCCATGTCATTTCTACTTATCAATATCTATCACTTCCTTAAAGCTCTTCCTGACCCTTCTTTTTCTCTCCTGCCCTCAATAGACGTGTTGTTGTCCTTCTTTGAATCCTTAAAGCACTTTGTTTGCAATTCTTTGGATCACAGTTTATTGTGCTTGAACTATAATAATTTGGTCATTCCTTGAACAAAATACAGTTTATTTCTGAGTCTCTTGGGGACTCACAGATAACAGAAAAAAAAACATTGAGAAAATGCCTGCAATGATCTCACCCTCTAGCACAGGAGGTAAGGTGTGTTGATGAGGATAAGTTTTACTCCTTACTGAAGACTTCCTATGTACCACGTCCTGTGCTAGGCATTTTACAATACCTTTCCAAGTGACTCCTTTCGACAGTTCTGTGAGACAGATATTATACATCTCATTTGTAAGGTGAGGAAACTGAGGGCAAGAAAGATTAAATGACTTAACTTTACCCAGCTGCTTAAATGGAGGAGCTGGGATTTAAGGCAGCATCTGATTGCCAAGCTCAGTACTTGCTACTACACCACTCTGCCTCTTTACAGAACACGGGATAGAAAGGAAGCAGGAATGCCATAAGAGAGGCACAGCAAACATGCTAAGGGAGTTCGGAGAAGGTACAATGTTTTTTGGTGTGTGTGTGGTTGTTGTTCTAATTTTTTTTTGATGTGAACTATTTTTAAGTCTTTATGGAATTTCTTACAATATTGCTTCTGTTTTATGTTTTGGTTTTTTGGCCATGAGGCATGTGGGATCTTAGCTCCCCGACCAGGGATTGAACCCGAACCCCCTGCATTTGAAGGTGAAATCTTAACCACTGGACAGGCAGGGAAGACCCAGGACATTTTTGTACTGGTCCTTTTTGCACTGCTTCTCTTCTTTCTTCTCCCCCACCAACCCCCAAACGCAGAGAATGGGGACTGGAGCATATGGACTGTCTCTTTCTCATCTCTGTATCCCCAGTGTTGTGAGCCCACGGCAAGTGCTCAGAGGATGTGGGTGGAGTTGGGCACACTGTTTTCAGGAACGGGGCACGGCTGTGATTTGTTCCACATCATGCAACACACACTCTCCAATGTGATCCTGCTGGACAGCTCTACTTGTCTACTTGGGCTCTCTCCCATATGTGGCCCTGGGTGGGGACACCGTCACACAAGCAGAGAGGGGATTTAAAACACAGCATTTTGTTGTAGGCTTTGGTATGTTTTCTTAGCAGCATTGCTATGATTTGGGAGGGAGGTGCTGGTGTTTGACTTTCTTTGTTCATAGAAATTTTAATGCATCAGAAAAGGGATGCATCAGTAGGATTCTAGCAAAATCATTTCCTTTAGCATTCCTTTTCTAGGGTAAATATTGGCTATTCTGTCATGATCTTGATTGTTGAATGCAGTTATGAGTCAATGAAAGGTAGAAGAGGGTTAAACACACAGGATTTGGAATCAGGTCCATGTGGGTTTGAACTCCAGCTTTTTGCCACTGAGCAACTCTGGGACCTGGGATAAGTCACTTAATCTCCCCATGCCTCAGTCTTCTCATTTTAAAAATAGGAATAATGATAGTTCTTGTGATGACTGAATGAAGTGATGCATGCAAAGTGTCCTACATGTACTAAACTCTCAGTAAGTACAGTGAACTCTTGAACAACAGGGGGTGATGGGCACCAACCCCCGGCACATTCAGCCCTCTGTATCCTGGATTCCTCTGTATCTGTGGATTCAACCAACCATGCATCGTGTACTATGGCAGGATTGATTATTGAAAAAATTCATGTGTAAGTTGACCTGTGCACTTCAAACTGGGGTGGTTGAAGAGTCAAATGTAATAGCAATTATAATGACAACTAAACCATTTACATGAGACAAAATTTGGATTTATTTTCACCAACTTCTAATCGTATTCGATGTTTATTGTCCATACACTATGTGTCAGACAGACACAATCATTCCCATATCCTCATTGTCAAATATGGTCTTCAAGGAATGCTAATATAACATAGGAAACACAAGTAATTCTCATAATGGAAACATCATACCAAAAATATACTCACAATTACTTTTTCTTTTCTTTTTTCATTTTTCTTAACTTACTAAGAGTGAGAAATGGCACTGTGAGTTCTGAGAAGGCAAAAATACCCAACCCTCTTTAAAATTACAGCAACTTACAAGTGAAAGAGTGTACTATTAATAATTAAGCTGGGAAATCAGAAGTAAATCAGGAATCCCAGACAAATCTGAACATATAGAACCCTACACAGAATTTATGAGCACAAACTTCGGTATCAGAAAGACTTGAGTTAATTGTGAGTCATTCATTGTGGGGGGTGGGGAGAGGTCTTTGAGCCAGAGAGCTGTCTCCTTTTACACTGTTTAGTGGTCTGTTTAATCATTTTTATACCTTTTTAGAAAGATCTCTTCCATGCAGTTTATTCTGTTATGTTGTTCATATCATGTATTTTGGATTTCCCTGGTGGTTCAGTGGTAAGGAACCTGCCTGCCAATGCAGGAGACAGGGGTTCGATCCCTGGGTTGGGAAGATCCCCTGGAGGAGGGAATGACAACCCACTTTAGTATTGTTGCCTGGAAAATTTCATGGGCAAAAGGGCCTGACAGTCTACAGTCCATGGGGTTGCAAGAGTTGGAGATGACTTAGCAACTAAGCAACAACAACAACAAAGCATGTATTTAAGAACACAGGCTTTGGAGTCTAATCTTGCTCTAACACTTACTGCTTGTATGACCTTGAACAAGTTATTCAATCCCTCTGAATTTTAGCTTCCCCATCTGTAAAATGGGTATAATGATTGTATCTATATATATAGTTTTAAAGATTGTAGAGAGTAAGCATGGAAGACTTTCCAAGTGGGAATGTGTGAGACAATTCTGATCAGAGTACAGAGTGTATCCTGGTGTGTGATTGAGGAAGAGGCTTCGCTAGGTTAGGTGGGTCCAGGTTGTGAAAGACTTTCAAAGTCAGGCAGCAGTGTTTGACCTCAATACATTAGTAACAGTAGTGCTAATCTCTTTTTGAGGCTTTGCTCAGTTTTCACTTCCTCAGTGAGGACTTCCCTGACAATCTCAGTGGTGAACAAAGAAGACAAAAATCCTTGCCCTCATTGAACTTTCAGTCTGGGGTGAGGGGATAAAGAAAATGATCAAAAACTAGATAATATTGAAGATTGCCATAAGTGTCATGAAGAAAATGAACAGGATGCTAATGGGGATTAAAGGTAGCATGTGGAGGCAGGGCGGACTGTGAGCTACTTTATATAGAATGATCAGGAAAGTCCTTTCTGAGGAGGTGAGACTTCAGCTGAGATCTAAAGGCTGGAAAAGAGCCACATGAAGAGAAGGGGAGGAGCATTCCTGGGAGAGTAAATAGCATATGCAAAGACCCAGAGGCAGGAAGGAA
Source organism: Muntiacus reevesi (assembly GCF_963930625.1). Taxonomy (NCBI): domain Eukaryota; kingdom Metazoa; phylum Chordata; class Mammalia; order Artiodactyla; family Cervidae; genus Muntiacus; species Muntiacus reevesi. Next base: position 114,620,031 of record NC_089271.1, on the reverse strand, counting down.
AACTTGAGAAGAGGTCATCTTGACAGGAGAGTAGGGAGCTATGAAGACAATAAAAGAGGGTGATGTGATAGAAAGTGACAGGGGTGTGGGGAGAAGGGGCAGGTCCTTTAAATAAGGGGTCAAGGAAGGCCTCTCTGAGAATGTGAATTAAGACCTAATTGGAGATAAGGAATCAGCCATGCAAAGATCGGGGGAAAGACATTTCCAGACTGAAAGAATGGCCACTGCAAGGACTCCTAGGTACAGCATGCCTGGTCTGTTGAAGAGAAAGCAAAGAGGCCACTGTGGCTAGAGTAGAGTCAATCGGGGGGTAGGGAGTGGGAAGAGATGAAGTTGGAGACATAGGAAGGAACCAGATCATACAGAGCCTTGCAAGCCGTGGTGAAGCCATTGGATTTTACTCTAAGTGAGATGGAAAGCATTATAGGGGTGTGGGGGGGTGGGGAGAGGTCTTTGGACCAGAGAGTTTTCCATTCAGTCATGCCTTTTTACACTGTTCATTGGCTTCAAGGGTAAACTAACTTACTCTGAGCTATTGTTGGTTGAGCACATCCTGTCTTGCAAACTGAACAGGAATCCCCTAGAGTTGAGTACCAGGTATTTGGATATGAAGTATGCAGCACGGTGACAGAACCTCAGTGTGTGTGTATAGGGGGAGAGGGTTGTGTCTTGATGATCCTGGTGAAGTGATGAAGCCCCAAGCTAGAAATGTAAGTACAAAAGACAAAATGCATTTTTAGCTTAATCCATATTTTAGATGTTTTAGGAGTAATGCTAGGACAAATTGGCGGAAGTACTTATTAAGTTATTGTGTGTTTGACTTGTGAGGACTAGAGTAAATTATGTTGGGACAGAATCTTGGGAGCACCTTTATTTAACAGTTTAGAAAAGTAGTACCTTCTTTGTTGGACTTTCTGGCCTAACCTTCATTTTTAGGCACAGCTACTTTCAGATTCTGATTGGGTAAGACTTTCCTGGCTTCCTATTGATAGTGATGTCTCAGAAACAAGTATCTCCTTTTGCTAAAGTGAACTTTTTTTTTGGCTGCACTAGGTCTTTGTTGCTTGGCATGGGCTTTCTCTAGTTGTAGCGAGCAGGGGCTACTCTTCGTGGTGGTGCACGGGCTTCTCACCGCAGTGGCTTCTCTTGTTGTGGAGCACAGGCTCTAGGTGCGTGGGCTTCAGTAGTTGGAGCACACAGGCTCAGTCGTTGTGGCTTGTGGGCTTAGTTGCTCCAAAGCGTGTGGAATCTTCCTGGACCAGGGATTGAACCCATGTCCACTGCATTGGCAGGCGGATTCTAATCCACTGTCCATCAGGGAAGTCCGTGAAGTGAGCTTTTAAGCAGTACATGCTCTTTTCCAGAAAGGCCTCAAAATGTAATAGTAATAATAACAGTAATAGTTAACACTTTAAAGTGCTTCTTATTGTGCTTTATCTTAGTTATTTCATTTAAGCCTCACAACAATCTTGTGGAACAGCAAATCATACTATTAATATTATTATTTTATGAAAAGAAAACAGATTCAATGAGGTTAAGTTATTTGCTTAAAACCACACAGCTAGCGAGTGATATAGCTGGGATTTGAACCCAGGTCTACTTGACCCGAGAGCACAGGGATAGCCTTAAAACACAGGATAACCTTGCAGAGTAGATGCTCAATAACGACAGTTGACTTGAACTCAGTTTCTAAAGCCTGGGATAATATGTGATTGACTTCTATTCCAGTCAGACAGGGCTACTCCGAATTTCTACACCATTTTGTGGGGGGCAGAGACTGGTTTCATGGGGTCCATGAATATGTCTGGGGTAAATGGAAGGGAACTGCCATAAATTTTCCAAGTCTTATGAATGATATAAGAAGGGAAATGTGAGATCTGTCCACCACCTACCTCCTCTACTTCATTCAGTAATACATTTAGTTTATGAAAATCTGTGGTATTTTCTTAAAAGTGAGGGAGTCAAGGGGGAGTGCCATAATTTATACTTTGCCAGTCTCTTCAGTGCCTTAATATAGCTCCCCAGTCAGGCAGTGAGGGAGAATTGGATACTCTCTCTGGGAATTGGGACACATGCCAATGGTTTCAGAGAGCTCAGCAGCTTTGCCTGTATACTTAAGTCTGGACTGGCCACTCTAGCATGTGGATCAGATCAGAAACTAGTAAATGCCATTTTGTTTTGACACTGAATTGAAATGTGAGGAAATAAGGTGTCTCTTTTATGAGATTAAAAAGAAAAGAATTCATTGGTAGCGTCTGAGTTTGGTGTACCATTAACAGAGGAATATGTAATTGATCCAGGCTGGGTTTAAAGACACATACAATGGTTTAAAACAAGAATTGTCACAAATCTGACACTAGTTTAGCTGTGTAGAGTTGGAAAGGGACAGAAAATGTATAAGAGCCTAATACTAAGCACTTCATGTTCATATAGAGAGGTGTTTTACATGTAGATAAAAATCCATACTGTAGAATAGTCAAAAAGTCTATTTTTGTCTACAATAATAATGCAGTCAATGATTATTGAGCCTGAGTTATTTGCCAGGCTTTGTGCTGTGCACTTTACCTGCATTGGCTCTTTTAATTCTCACAATGGCCCTATGAAGTATTATTATGTATTTTATATTGTTGTGGAAACTGAAGCTCAGTGTGGTTATGTAACTTGCCCAAGATCGCACAGCTAGTAAGTGGCAGAGTCAGAATTCTGAAGAAAATTCCTGGCCTGCGGAAGGCTTTTAATAAAGCTAGAGCCACAACTCTGAGGATGAAGACCTGAACAGTTTATAAAATGAAGTACTGTAGAGGAATATATCCCAAGGGCTCTGTCATATGTGTGTGTGTGTGTGTGTGTGTGTGTGTGTGTGTGTGTGTGTGTGTGTGTATTAAATTCTTTAACAGAGAAAGTGGGTAAATTTCGTTGTGCTCCTTAAATGATGATTGCCTAATTGCTTTTAACACTTATAGTCATTTAGTAGTTAAGTGATGTTTGTTAGGAAGTTCTCTTGGCAGTCCCTTTTTGAGAAAGATGATCAAAAGCACATCAAGAATGCCAGTTAATGCCATCATTATTTACTTAGTATAAATTTACAATAACAGGAAAATATGTTCATGGAAATAAAATATCATCTAAAGAATTTAAAGAATTGAAAATGATTCCCATCTTTGTTGTTTGGCCTTACCTTCCTTTAAAAAACAAACAAACCTGTTTATCACTTTGTCATAGGAAACAATGACTGTGTTGATAAAAAAAAAAAGAAAGGTAAGCTTAGGTAGGAATAATAAATAACTATCATCTTGGATGAAAAGCCTTTGTAAAAAGTTTTTTTTTAATCCTTGAAATGTTCTTTTGAAGAGAGGCATGTGTTTTAAGGGTTAATTGAGAAATCAAACACTCAGGAGCTCTATCTATGTCTACCCACTGCCAAAATAACATGAAAATTGATAGTTAAGCTACTCCAATATTAGGTCAACTTAGTTGCTTTCACTTTCTCTTTTAAGGACACTTTGTTCCAACTGAATCAGTTGCTCCTCAGTTGTACCCTATCATTTCCTTTGTCTTTTTTAATGTTTTGGTTTTTTTGCCCATGAGACACGTGGATCTTAGCTCCCTGACCAGGGATTGAACTGGCACCCCCTGCATTGGGAGGTGAAGTCTTAACCACTGAACCACCAGGGAAGTCCGTATACCTCCTTTCCTAACTTGCTGTCTTTGTTCATGCTGGTCCCTCTTCCTAGAATTCCTTTTTCCTCTATCCTCACATATCCAAATCCCCAGTCATTCTTCCAGACTAACCCAGGTCCTACATCCTCTATGAAGCTTTCTCTGATCTCTTCACAGAAACACTCTCCTGTCTCTCTTTCCCCACCTCTATTACCTTAATAGTCTCATAGCATTTTGTTTTTATATTTCTTGAGGCTCACTTCACTTTCCACCTTGAAATTTAGTTTTTAATATATTTGTCTTATATATATATTTTAAAACTAATATTTGATTTCCTTTAAGCTAAGCAGACTACATTTTCACTCAACCTTTCGTGGTCCTCAAAAACCAAACACAGTTGAATATAAAAGTCACTCAGAAATATGCAATCAGATTTGAGTGCCTACCATGTGCCAGACACTAGGTTTGCAGAGCGAATGAAGCATTTACTTCCCTCAAAGTATTCATGAGAGATGAGCATGTTAATGAAGAGTTTTAATATGATCTGGCAAATAATAAGATAGATTCATGAATAGGGAAGTATAGGAGCCCAGAGTTGGAACTTGACTAGGGAGCAGGCCTAGTTCAGAAGATATCTGGTTCAGAAGATATGTGGTCTTGGTCAGAAAGTGAGATGTCCAAATTTAAGATTTCAAGGTGAAGGCGTTTTGGAAGATGGCAATATTCATCTGACCATGAGAGCTGAGTAAGCCAATGAATGTGAGTCTAGAATGTGATATGGCTTTTCCATCTGGCCAATGGTGCCAGGAATTGGGGTAGAGAGGATATGAGGGAGCCAGATGCCTGAGTCTTCAGTGACAGAAGGGTGTGTCCAGGAGAAGGGCAAATAGACCAGGGAAAAGTAGAAGATGGTACCCCCAGATGGAATAAACATTATAGGCAGATGACCTCTTCATGAAGCTGCAAGAATGGCCTTTTAAGGCAATGGGGAGGCAGGAGGGAATCGGCACCCTCTCCACTAGAGAATTTGCATGTTTAGAGATCAAGCAGCTTTAATGGGTGACAGTTGCATATGAGGCTCATAGTCTTTGTAGAGAGCCAAGTCTTTGTTAGGGCAGGAAGTAGAACACCTTCTGTGAAAACACTGAGGATATACAGGTGCTTACCTGTAAGTTGAATAAATATAGATAAAGCTGATAAAAAAGCTACTGGCAGAGGAGAACCTCAATGATATAACCTAGTTCACCTTTATGTTATAATTGAAAACTCCAAGCCTCAAGGAAAGGAAGTAACTTTGCTGCTTGTATGCTTAGTTGCGTAGTCATGTCCGACTCGTTGCAGCCCCATGGACTGTAGCCCACCAGGCTCTTCTGTCCATGGGGATTCTCCAGACAAGAATACTGGACTGGGTTGCCATGCCCTCCTTCAGGGAATCTTCCCAACCCAGGGATCAAACCCAGGTCTCCTGCGTTGCAGGAGGATTCTTTACCATCTGAGCCACCAGGGATGCCCATTTTTCTCCTTGGGCTGCAAAAACTAAATTTCTTTTCTTTTTCAAGCAGTTATTTTGATACATTGATCAGTGTCTTCCTGGATATTTATGTCTGATTCCTTCCCCCAGCCCTAACCCAACAGTGTGGTTTTGACCATATGGACCTTGAAGTTTCCACTCACACCACCCTGCTAAAACAGCTCTCCCTAAGGTCACCAATGACCATCAGGTCACTAAATTGAACAAAAATTTTCAATCCTTATCATATTCAACCTCTAAGCAGCATTTGATACTGACAATCAATCCTTCATTCTTTTTTGAATTTTTATTTTACTTATTTATTTTTGGCTGACTGGGTCTTTGTTGCTGTGTGCTGGCTTTTCTCTAGTTGCAGTGAGCAGGGGCTACTCTCTAGCTGTGGGCTGCGGGCTTCTCATTGCAGTGGCTTCTCTTGTTCTGAGGCATGGGCTCTAGGGGCCTCGGGCTTCAGTAGCTGCGGCTGACAGGCTCTAGAGCACAGGCTCGATAGTTGTGGCACGTGGGCTTAGTTGCTATGTGGAATCTTTCTGAATCAGGGATTGAACCCATGTGTCCTACATTGGCAGGCAGAGTCTTCACCACTGAGCCACCAGGGAAAGCCAATCCTTCCTTCTTGAAGTATACTATATTGTTGCCTTCTATAAATGACAGGCTTTTGGTATTAATTGGTCCCTTAAAAAATTTTTTTTTGATTTAAATTTAAATTTAATTTAACTAATTTATTTATTTATTTTGGGTCTCAAGCTTTTTATTTTATTTTATTTTATCTTTATTTATTTTTATTAGTTGTAGGCTAATTACTTTACAATATTGTAAATCCATGGCCAATTCATGTCAATGTATGGCAAAAACCACTACAATAATTGGTCCCTTTTACTCTCCTTTGCAGGTTTATTCTCCTCCACTTGGTTATTAAGCACTGAAGTTCAAAAGCATGCTACTCTAGATTCTCTTACCATCTCACTCCATAATCTGTGTTGTGTTAGTCACTCAGTTGTGTCCGACTCTTTGTGACCCCATGGACTGTAGCCTGCCAGGCTCCTCTGTCCGTGGAATTCTCCAGGCAAGAATGCTAGAGTGGATTGCGATTTCCCTCTCCAGTGGATCTTCCTGACCCAGGAATTGAACCCAGGTCTCCCACATGGCAGGTGGATTCTTTACTGACTGAGCCGCAGTGATTTAATCCATTTCTGTGGCTTAAAATACTATCTTCATGTTGTGAATAGCAAGATTTATATTCTCAACCCAGATTTCTTCTCTGAGTTCTAGACCCTCTGTGTGCAACTCAACATCTCTACTTGGTTATCACAAGAGTATCTCAAATTCAAGTTGCTTGTGACTGAACTCATGATTGTTCCACCCATACTTGCTCTGCCTCCAGTGTTTTGTATAACAGTGAGTGCCAAAGTAATTGACTCCACTGGGCAAGCAAAAAATCTGAATCATCTTCAACATTTCCCTTTCTCTCAACCTTCACATCAAATCCATCAATATGTCCTATTGATCTTTACCTCCAAAATATCTCTCAAGTTAATCCACTTATCTTCATCTCCATTAATAACATATTTAGTCAAACCATTCTTGACTAAAAGGTTGAGATGGCTTTATGGCATCACTGATGCAAAGGACATGAACTTGGGCAAACTTCGGGAGATGATGAGGGACAGAGAGGCCTGGCATACTGCTGTCCATGGGATTGCAAAGAGTCAGACATGACTGGATAACAGACATGACTGGATTAACATACTGAATAACAACAACAGGCCACTGAGGTAGATATTTTTTGGTAACAGTTTTTTTGAGATCTAATTCATATACCATAAAATCTACCCATTTAAAATACACAATTCAATAGTTTTTTGTATATTTAAACAATGTGCAACCATTACCACTATTTAATTTTAGAACATTTTCATCAACTTTATAAGAACCCCATAACCTCTTGTACTCACTCCCCATTCCTTCGTACCCATCCCATGATCAGCCCCTAGGTAACCACTAATCTATTTTCTTTCTCTATAGATTTGCCTATTCTGGACATTTCATTTAAATGAGTTCATACAATGTGTAGTCTCTCATGACTGGTTTCTTTCACTTAGCATAATATTTCAAGTTTCATTCATGTTGTAAATGTATCAGTACTTCCTTCCTTCAGTGGCTGAATAATATTCCCTTGTATGAATATATCACATTTTGTTTATCAGTTGATGGATACTTGACTTGTTTTCACTTCTTGGTTATTATGAATAGTGCTGTTACGAACATTTGTGCACTAATTTTTGTGTGAGCCCATGTTTTCATTTTACCTTCAATATATACCTAGGAATGGGATTGCTGGATCATATGGTAATTTAATGTTCAACTTTTTTGAGAAACTGCCAGACTCTTCTAAACCAACTGCATGACTTTATATTCCTAAGAGCAGTATATGTATGGTTTCAGTTTCTCCACATTCTTGCCAACACTTGTTGTTATCTGACATTAAAAAAAAATTAAAGTACAGTTGAGGTACCAATTATATGTTATAGATGTACTATATAGTGATCTACAATTTTAAAGGTTATACACCATTTATAGTTATCATAAAATATTGAGTATATTCCATGTGTTGTACAATATGTCTTTGTAGCTTATTCTAAACACACAAGGGGATTCCCATAAGGATAACAGCTGATCTTTCAATAGAAACTCTTCAGGCCAGATGGAATGGCAGGACATACTTAAAGTAATGAAAGAGAATAGCCTAATAGGTTGTACCTCTTCTCTCTGTTACCCTTCCCCCTTTTCCTCTCCCTACTGGTAGCTGCTAGTTTGTTCTCTATACCCGAGTCTGCTTTCCTTTTTTGTTATGTTCACTAGTTTGTTGTACTTTTTAGATTCTACATGTAAGGGATATCATATAGTATTTGTCTTTTTCTGTCTGATTTATTTCACTTAGCATAATACCCTCCAGGTCCATCCATGTTGCTGCAAATGACAAAATTTCATTCTTTTTTATGGCTGAGTAGTATACCACATCTTCTTTATCCATTCAACTGTTGATGGGCGCTTAGGTTGTTCCATATCTTGGAAAAAATTAATGTTGCTATGAACATTGGGGTACATATATATATCTTTTTGAATTAGTGTTTTCATTTTTGGGGGATACATACCCAGAAGTGGACTTTTTGATTCAAGCCATCCAAGTGGATGTGAAGTAGTACTCATTGATTTTGATTTGTATTTCCTGAATGACTAATTATATAGTCATGTGCTTATTGGCCATTTGTATGTGTCTATATGGTTCCTCTTCCCATTTAGAAAACCAGGTCATTGATCCTTTTATGATTGAGTTATAAGAGCTCTTTACATATTCTGGATATACATCTTTTATCAGATGTGTGATTTGCAAGTATTTTTGTCCCATTCTGAGGGTCATCTTTTCACTTTATAGTGTCCATCAGAGCATAAAACTTTATAATTTTGATACTCTCCAATTTATCTGTTTTTTCTTTGACTGTCTGTGCTTTTGGTGGCATAGCTAAGAAACTCTTGACTAGCCCATGGTCATGAAAGTTGATATCTATGTTTTCTTTGAAGCATTTTTGAGTTTTAGCTCTTAAAATTAAGGTCTATTTTGAGTTAATGTTGATATGTGATATTAAGTAGGAATCCAAACTTATGCTTTTGCATGCAGATGTCTGGTTGTCCCAGACCCATTTTTCAAAAAGACTATTCTTTCCCCACTGAATTATCTTGGTACCATTGTCAAAAATCAATTGACCTTGAGTGAGAGAGTCACAGTAGCCACTTTCTTGTATTTTCCTGAGCCACTCCTATGCCATTTTCCATTCCATTTCCCACATGAAAGTTAGAGTGACTTTTCTGAAGGGTGTATCCAATCCTATCACCTCCTTCTCAACAATACACTTAAAGCCCTTCAGAGGGTTGGTTCTCATTATCTTTAGGATAAAGACCAAAATTCTTAAGATATGATTAAAGACCTTGAATGGCATTCTACTGAGATATACACATTTGTTAAATAATCACACACCTAAATGTAAAGCTTCAACTGTGACAAATACTACAACAAAATGTGTCATGCGAGTTTGTAGTGGTGAGATTTTGCTCAGTCACAGGACTCTTGCATGTACTATTTCTCTACCTGCAGGGAAGATGTCTGTTTTCTTCACTGTTATATCCTCAGTCAAAACTTAAAAAACTAGTTCAAGACTCTAGATTCTAGTTTGATTCTACTCGATGTGAGGAACAGGGGGAATAAACATCAGTTAGCTGGCTTAAAACTCAACTTTCAAAAAACTAAGATCATGGCATCTGGTCCCATCACTTTATGACAAATAGATGGGGAAAAAATGGAAATAGTGACAGACCATTTTCTTGGGCTCCAAAATCACTGTAGATGATGACTGCAGTCATGAAATTAAAAGACACTTGCTCATTGGACGAAAAGCTATGACAATCCTAGACAGCATATTAAAAAGCAGAGACATCACTTTGCCAACAAAGATTCATATAGGCAAAGTGATGGTTTTAACAGTAGTCATGTATGGATGTGAGAGTTGGATCATAAAGAAGGCTGAGCATCGAAGAATCGATACTTTGGAACTGTGGTTGTGGAGAAGACTTTTGAGAGTCCCTTGGACAGCAAGGAAATCAAACGAGTCAATCCTAAAAGAAATCAACCCTGAATATTCATTGGAAGGATTGATGCTGAAGCTGAAGCTCCAATACTTTGGCTACCTGATGCAAAGAGCCAACTCATTGGAAAAGACCCTGGTGCTGGGAGAGATTGAGGACATGAGAAGGGGATGACAGAGGATGAGATGGTTGGATGGCATCACTGACTCAATGGACATGAGTTTGAGCAACCTTCAGAAAACAGTGAAGAACAGGGAAGCCTGGCATGCTGTAGTCCATGGGGTCACAAAGAGTTGGACATGACTGAGCAACTGAATAACAACAACAACAAGCAATATTATGCAAATATAAATGGCTAAGAGTAAGATTGACCATATCTAACCAGTTAGTGGTAAGCATCTTGGAAAAGAATTACTATTATTAAAACCAAAATCAAAATAAAACTTTATCAGGGGGCCAGTGGCGCAATGGATAATGCATCTGACTACGGATCAGAAGAATGCAAAATAAAACTTTATCAAAGAAGAAATGATTTCATCAAAACTGCAGGTACTCCAAGTCAAACCTTAGAGACAAATGAACCAGACTTCCAATCAAACAAAGTAATTGGATTGGTTTGTGTTTAAGACTTGCGTAAGAGGCATCCCTTTCTTCTAGGACTCAATGAACCTTGCACAGTTAAACATCTCTAGTACATACACTCCAGACTTTGCTGTTTTATAGTTTGACACATTTTATCATGTCAAAACTTAAAAGAGCACAATTGCCTAGATGGTAAGTTTCAGTTGGTTTTAGTAACTGCTACTATCTATATGTTGAAGAATAAAAATCATAGAGACCAGATACATTTTGCCTGTTGTGTGATATAGACATATTTTTTCTAGTTAGATTAAGGAATGGTGTTTGGGAGGATATTTTTGTTTAGCTTTTGTAGAACTTCTTGGCTATAATCAATACCTGGTTAGGTCTTCTGCCTATAGTTATTAGACATTAGACAGAGAGCTAAAGGTGAACAGCTATGTGGAACATAAAGAACACACAAGACAGATTTAGCAGAATGGAGTTTTACTATTTTTAAAACTCATAATGCTCTGCTTCTTGTTTAGTTGAACTTTTTTTTACATGTACATTTTCTAATGAAAAAGTGTTAGAAAATACTCTGATGAGGAAAAAATTTGCATTATAATTTCTGAGCAGAAATCATTGATTTCAATGGTATTCACTTTAATTTTACCATTTTAGACAGAGCAAGGTAAAAAGAGTAGAAAAAATTCTTGACAGCTCAATTATTGATCTTGTGAAACTGAAGAAGGAATTATGATGTTTAAAATGTTTTTTTTTGTTTGTTTTTTACTGAAGTCAGCTTCATTATTTCCCATCCCTTCAGTGTGATGCTTTTGAAATAAATGAAAAAAGAAAAACCCACAATTTAAAAATTCCTAAATAACAAACAAACACAATATATAAAATATCTTTAAATTTCAGGTTAGTGTACATCTGGAAACTTAACATTAGGGCACAAATTCCCTCTTTTTTGTACAGCAGTTATTTACTACTTTTTTTTTAAGCTGGATAAGTCCTTAGAGACTTTTTATTAGCAGATCAGGAAATTTGGGTTTGGAGAGCTTAATAAACAAGTTAAAGGTCAAAAAGCTAGTTATAGGCAGACTCTGGATTTGAACCCACATCTCTTCACTCTCACTTTTAAAGCCTCTTTCAGTAAAGATTCTGTAACAAGAAAGAGTAATAGGTACATATATGTTCTCAAAATATGTAATATGTATTTTTTCTGATTATAAAAGTGATCATAGTAAAAATATTCAAGCAGCAGCCAAGTTCAGAAAGTAGAGTGAATTCTGACCTTCTAATCCAAAGTTCAGGTATTTCATATAGATCTAAAGGAAGATAAATTACCTTACTATAGCTTAGAGTTTAAAGCAGGGAAAGTCTAATTTTTTGAACTTTTTCTTCTTTCTCATACCATAGGAAGGCATTCATTCAAAGTCTGTCATTACTGCAGACCCAAATTTAGAAAGTTATGGCTGTGATATTGCTACTCTTGAAGGAAGACATCACACAGAGCAGTTTTGCAAAATGTTGTGAAATTGAGTGCTATGGAAACAGGACACCACCCGATTCCCCTTTGGAACACATGAGGTAATCATTTGAATTATACCTTTGCAAAAGCATGTTAGAATGCATTTTTAGATCGCTGTTTGAAACAGTGATTAACATGACCCTTTTTGGGGGAGGCTTGATCTGCTTGTCAGCTGCCTGGAAACACAACAGGCTCTAAGAAAGGGTTTATTATACAAGTAATACAACCCAAAAGGCAAGGTGTATGCAGAAAGGAAAAAGAGATTTTGTTCTGTCCTGGTGTGGTCTCAGATATTTATTAATCGAGATGGCATTTGCAGTGGCAAATCCCATTTCCCTTTTCACACCCCCTCTGGCTGGCATATGATGATAGCATTAGAGCTGATGCCACTTGGCTGATCATGCATTGCTGATCACCAGTCAAGGCAACAGGAAGAGACAAAAGAGAAGCCCAAGTAGTCCCCAGAGCACAAATGTGGGGGCGAAATTGCTCATTTGAAATGTTTAAAAATTTCATCCCATTTCTAAACAATACCAAAATGTATTAGTTTCCTTTATTCTTATATGTTGTTAGATGGCATGCAGTCCATTATTCATGAACCACTTGCAAGGCTGCTCCTCCCATCTCTCCATCCCCTCCCACCTCTCTCTTCCAGTCCTCATCCTAAGTACTGCGCTGTCTTATTTAGTAATCTTCCCTTTGTTCTACCCTATGCTTCTAGTTTACATATGTTAGGGTTCTATGAGATTGGTCATGTTAGTGTATCAGGTGCAAGAAAAAAGAGAAAAGAGCTAAAATCCTTATTTATAAATAATATTTGCATTCTGTGGGTTTCTCATAGTTTGACTAAACATTCATTGCTTCATGTTTAGAATTCATTTGACTTCATTTAGAATTCATTTAGGATTCACTGCTTGACATAATAAGGCGCTATATAAAAGAAACGATTAGACATTTTTCCTAATTACCAGTTTTACTCTTTAAAGAGACAGATAAAATATTTATGGGCAAAAGTGTGAGTTTATAGACAGTCAGGTTCTAGACCCACTTCCTAACTGATTGGAGTTTCTGTTAAAGGGTGGTAAAAGTACTAAGTCTCAAGAAAGTTCTGCAAAGATCTCTATAACTGCTATGAGGAATCAAGAAGTTCATGAGAAGAGAAAATCTCTAGTATATAGTACCATCTTGGATACCCTGCTAGTTTTTATGCAATAATTACATTATGGCCTCCTTTCAATATTGAATTAAATCATAATAAGAAGGAAATCTAAATATAAAAACTGGGACTCAGAAAATACCACCTACTTTTCTCTTCCTAAAAGCTAGGCATTGTTCTAGGCAATGCAGCAGCAAACAAAAGACAAAAACCTCTGCTCTCAGGCAGCTTGCATTCCAGTGAAAGAATGTTAATTGAATGGACTAAATAGCGTAAATATAGGTATGTGACTGATATTTCTGATATAATGATGAGAAAACTGGAGGCTGCCTCCATATTAGAACAGTTTATGTATAATCCTCTAAAGACATTTGATTCATCACTCTCATGTAGATTGGACAGCTAATATAAATGATTTGGGATAAGTTTCTGACAAAGCTTGCATATCAGGTTACATAATTCAGATGAGAAAGATGTGGGAGGAATAATTCAGTTGCAAATAGTACACATTGATACCAGCTTATTTCCTTCCTGTGAATTTTCTCCAATGACTGACTGCTCTTGAGCAAATGGGATCTGGCTAAAGAACTGGGATTTTCTGGATATGTTAAAGATCAAGTTAAACAGTCAAATAATTTGTTTCTAAATCTCTTCCCTTATTTACAGGCTTGAAGAAAAAAAATTATATCTTTTGCAGTAAAAGATAGATTACTAGAAAAAAGATAGTTTTAATAATCAGGAGATGGAGGTTCTGACTAGAGCCAGTGGTACTTTTCACAAACTGAGTAACTTCATGCTGTTTGTCTTTTCTGTGCCACAATTTTTCCATCTGTAAAATGAGGAGTTTGGCTGATCATCCCTAATAGCCCTTCCAACTGATACATTCCATGCTTCTATGACTTGATGAGGTAGAGTTGTATAGATGATCCTTCCCAGACTACAGAGTTTAATTTCTTCCTTTAAAGTATATTCTTTCTTGGAATCAATTTAAACACTTACTTTAAAGTTAAAAGATGTATAAGCAATCCAGAAGAGCTATTTTATTGGATTCTCAAAGTTCCAAGTAAAATAGAAATAATCTTTAAAAATAACAATCAAGGGTTTTTTGTATAAAGATGGAGTTCACTTCTGATCACTGTTCCAATCTTATAAATTCTTACATATTTTAACATAGAAGATGTCTTTTGAATGTAATAGAAATAAGTCAATGATCCAGGGTGCTCAGAATAGTCATATGCTTCCATATAAAATAATTTTGTGAATATTAATACTGAATAATAATCACATTCATAATACCCATCACCTACTGAGTGACATCAGTATCTCTGGCAATGTGCTAAGCTCCTCACATACCTCAAGTCTATATACCTCCTACTTTAAGTTGGTGTAACACTGATATTTATTTATTTTTGCTGTGCTAGGTCTTTGTTGCTGCATGCAGGCTTTCTCTAGTTGCAGGAAGTGGGGGTTACTCTCTAGTTCTGGTGCACGGGCTTCTCACTGCAGTGACTTCTCTTGTTGCAGAGCATGGGCTCAAGGTGCTCAGGCTTTAGTACTTGTAGCATGTGAGCTCTAGAGCACAGGCTCAGTAGTTGTGGAGCATGAGCTTAGTTGCCCTGCAGCATGTGGAATCTTCCCAACCCAGGGGTTGAACCATGTCCCCTGCATTGGCAGGTGGATTCTTTACCACTGAGCCATCAGGGAAGTCCAACACTAAGATTTAGATATCATTGTACCATTATTTGCAAATGAGGAAACAGATATAAAAAAGCTAAGTAATTTGATAAAAGTAATATACCTACTAGGTCTTCCCAGGTGGCTCAGATGGTAAGTGTCTGCCTGTAATGCAGGAGACCTGGTTTCGATCCCTGGGTCGGGAAGATCCCCTGGAGAAGGAAATGGAAACCCACTCCAGTACCCTTGCCTGGAAAATCCAATGGACAGAGGAGCCCTGTAGGCTACAGTCCATGGGGTCGCAGAGGGTCAGACACAACCGAGTGACTTCAATTTTCAATATACCTACTAAGTGGCGGCGCCTGGATTCAAACCTAGGACTCTGTGATTATAAAAATCTAATGCTTTGATGCATATGCTATATTACCTCATTTGATCCCCACAAGAATAATGTGACATAGGTAAGGCATGATAAGCCTTACTTTGTAGATGAGAAAACCAAGTCTAAGAGTTTAAATGACTTGCCTCAAATTATGAAACTACTAAGGAGTGGAGCAAGGTCCACAACCTGATGTCAAGTATACAATCATATGTAAGCTTCCATTTTGTTCTTTTACATTAGGCCAACAAACATTTGTGAGAACAATTAAAATATTGTGCCTAGTCATAGTATCAACTATGAGAGTGTTTTAGGTTTTAGAGCAGTGTTGAAAATAGATTTAGGTCATAAAATTAATTTACAGAGGATATTGTGTGTTACAATTATTCTATCAATCAAGACATTTTGAGGGCATCTCTGCGTCCAGCATTCTTCTGGCATCCATGGGAGTACAGAGAAAGGTATAACATGGTGTCTACTTGTCTACTTCGAGGAGTTCATAATTTAGGTAGTATCTTACTCTGCTTGGGCTGCTATAACAAAATACCATAGACTGGGTGGCTTTTGAACTGTGGTGTTGGAGAAGACTCTTGAGAGTCTCTTGGACTGCAAGGAGATCCAATCAGTCAATCCTAAAGGAAATCAGTCCTGAATATTCATTGGAAGGACTGATGCTGAGGGTGAAACTCCAATACTTTGGCCACCTGATGTGAAGAACTGACTCACTGGAAAAAACCCTGATGCTGGGCAAGATTGAAGACAGGAGGAGAAGGGGACAACAGAAGATGAGGTGGTTGGATGGCATCACTGACTCAATGGACATGAGTTTGAAGAAGCTCTGGAAGTTGGTGATGGACAGGGAAGCCTGGCATGCTGCAGTCCATGGGGACGCAAAGAGTCAGACATGACTGAGCGACTGAACTGGGTGGCTTAAACAACAGAAATTTATTATTTCTCATGATTCTCTAGGCTGGGAAGTCTAAGATCAAGGTGCTGGCAGATTTGGCATCTGATGAGGGCCTCTCACTGTGTGCTCAAATTGCCTTTATCTGGTGGGTGTTCCTGAAGCGAGAATTGTCTCTCTTCCTCTTCTTAAAAGGGTCTGACTCCCAGGACCTAATCTAAATCTAATTACCTACCAACCGACCCACTTCTAAATATTATCAAATTGGGAGCTAAGGCTTAAACATGAATTTCGGGGGGGTGGGCACAAACATGTAGCCCAAACCATTCTGTACCCCCCTCCCAAATTCATGTCCTTCCTACATGTAAAATATGTTCATTTCATCTCAACAGTCCCCAGAATTTTAACTCATTCCAGCATAAACCCTAACATCAAAAGTCCAAAATCTCACCTAAATATCCTTCTGGTAAGATTCACCCAGAGACAAAATTCTTCTCCAGTTATGAACCTGTGAAAGAAGACAAATTACATGCTTCTAAAACACAGTGATGGGACAGGCACAGATAGACATTCACACTCCAAAAGGAAGGAAAAAAGGGATGCTAGGTCCCAAGCAAGTCCCAAACCTTGTAAGGGAAATTCTATGAGACCTTAACATTTGTGAATTATTTCCTTTAGTCTAATGCTCTGCCCTCTAAGACCACTGGGGTGGCCATGTCACCCCCATGGCTCAACAGAACACTACCCATACTGAAGGTCCCTGCAGGGACCTTGCTGCTGAGGTACTTGGGAAGGCTGACTATGGCCTGCCAGTCTGGAGAGGTGGCCCCACCTCTCCTTGGAAACCTAGGAGGAACTGGCCCTGTTCCCCAGCCTCTGGTGGGAATGGCAGCCCTGGTGATATCTGGATCACCTTCAGGGTCATTCTTCCCTTTTCATAAAGGGAACAGGCTCCAGAAGGAGCTGGGGCTGTCCTGGATTATATCCTTCCTTCCCATCCCCACAGCTATGGCCTTAGCCCAGAACTGCGTCACCTCCCTCCTAGACTCACACCTGTGCTGTCAGCTAGAATGGTTTTCCCTCCAGGCCATCCTGTAGGCCACAGAAAGACTCTGCTCCCCAAAGACCAACCTCAGATACCTGTTCAAGGACCTACAGTGGCTCCCTAGGCACTTCACAATTTATCGTTCCTTGAAGTCCAACTCCCCCTTTCCTCTGTTAAAATGGTGTATAATTCCCAGTGTCCAGCCACTTCTTTGAGCCTCATTTCTTCTCTGTGAACGCCCATACATGTAAAATATTAGTAAAAACTGTATGCCATTTCTCTTGTTAATTTGCCTTTTCTTAGTTTAATTCATAGACCCCCAAAGAGTTAGCTTAAGAGACTATAGGAAAACTCCTTCCACCTTGACATTGTCTTGTCTTCTTAGTCTCCAATCTGGGACAGACAAATTAACTTCTGAGTTAACTAAGGTAATGCAACTTGGGGCTTAGAGGTAATTATAGATAAAACCCTAGAGTGCAGGTAAGAGGAAAGAATTCACATTAATAACCTATAGAATTTGGCACAGTCTACATGAGTAAAAACTAGTTAAATTTGATACTAATATTGACTTTTTGGACATCTGTAATACGTTTTAAGATGACTTGTGTATGTAAATTGGGAATTGAATTCAACACTAATAAAATCAGATTTTTTTCTTGAAATAATCATTTGAAATACTTGAGAGAAATGACCAGATTTATGGTTACAAATAACATTTTCTCCTCCTTCTCTCTCTTTCCTGCTTTTGCATTTCCTTCATTTTTCTTGCCTGCTGAATCCTCATTCTTTCTTCTATATGTTGACTGTTTGGCCACTTGTTCAAATTTTACTGAGCATCTCCTATTTAGTTTCTACTTTGTCCTTTAGGGGCTTCCCAGGTGGCTCAGTGGTAAAGAATACACCTGCCAGTGCAGGAGATGCTGGTTCGATCCCTGGGTCGGGAAGATGCTCTGGAGGAGGGCATGGCAATCTACTCCAGTATTCTTGCCTGGGAAATCCCATGGACAGAGGAGCCTGATGGGCTATGGTCCATGTGGTTGCAAAGAGTCGAACAAGACTGAGCGACTGAGCACTGAACTTGTCCTTTAGAAATAAATATCTTAATTCTCCCATTATATTCTTAGGGAAATAATTACTAGGAAATTAAATCAACATATATGGATATTTGGTTTGGGCAAGCTCATAAAAGTGTTGCTGTCGTTTTGATTTTCTATTGTATAACAAACATTTATAGAAAATACTGTTCAGATTCTGGAATACCAATATCTATCTTCTTGAATTATACATATCTGCGGGTGTATTAAAATACCTCAAGCACTAGAATGAATTTAAATGGGAGGTCCTAATTGACAGGGATGGTTTAGTGAAATTTCTTTAAACTGCTGTTTTTTTTCAGGGGAAAAAGCTTGACTTTACTCTGAACTTTACCCTTGTCTCTTTGAAAAAAAGTTTAGTGAGAAAGACTTGGTGTCAGTTAACAAAAAATGACTGAAGATTTGCATACTTTTACCAATGGAATAAATGAACAAAGTTTGCAATTGAAAAGGCAGTTTACACCTTTTGTTGTTTTGGCCTGTAGAAATCCTATTATACTTCAAGCACCGCTCTAAGGAATGTGCAAACAAGTATTAATTAGATCAATGACATGTCTTTGTAGTTTCTTTTATCAGGATATTTAAAACTGAATATTTGAGCTTTCATTCATATATCACACACTCATCTCACCAGTATATTTATACCCTAGTATGTTTAATTGCTCAAGCTTGTTTTCCAGGTGAAAGTCCTAAACGCATTGAAGCCTAGGCTACAGAGTCAGCAGTGTCCTCCAAGGTGTTTGCGATTTAAGGGGCCACTGACTTTAAGCCCTTTAGTATTTGAAATCATTGTATGTTATCTACCACAAATGGTGACTGCATTCAAAGGAATTCATGGAAAGATACTCCACAAAAGCAGTTGATTTTAGTCAGCAGAGTGAAGATGCACAAAAGAGCTTCATAAAATGGGATCAGACCTTGTAAAAATGTAACAGTTGGGTTTCCAAAAACATCCACAATCTAAATGGGGGTTTTTCATAGGTGTTGGCAACATATACCTACTTTCTGTCTAACTTGTGTTAGTCTTTTTGATCCAGAGGAAATGTCCTGCATATGTATTGACAGTTCAGCCCTGATCATTTTAAATTGTATTTTTACAGGCAAAGCTGAGACAATCAATCTGGTTACACACTTGACCCCGATTCATACAGATAAGGCATTTTAGGCAAAACTACAGAATATTTTAGTAAGAACTATATGACAAATTATATACTTCAGGGAAATAAATCTCTACCTATCCATCTACCATTCTAATTTTTCCTACTTCATAGGCTTCTTGACAACAAATACAAGTTTTTTTCTAGTATGAAACTGTATGCATTATGCATGAAATAGAGCAAAGTTGGGTATTTCTCATGTTTTAGTAGTGCTTTTGGATTTCAAATTAACACTTTCCTTTCTGAAGTAGAAAGGAGAATTGTAAGAACTTTTCTAATGGTGATTTCTATTTTTCTCTTCTGTAAAAATCTAGAGTAATAAACCCTACCAATAACTGTAGCATATTTTCTTGTGCAAAATGAAATGGAAAACTGTGATGTAAAAAGGTAAAGCAACAGAGAACGTATTACATCTTTGAAAGAATTTAAAGATAGATCTCACTGGTTAATATCGCATGCTTAAATGTTACATTGAAAAGCTTTCTCAGGAGTAAATACCAAAATAAAATATTGTGCTGTTTGATGAATAAGCTGAACTGAAAAAACAAGGAAAGATAAAGCATACAAATATATATGTTCAAGTATTGCCTATAGGGTTATTTTCATTAGAATGATTATACACATTCAATCCGAAATAATAAAATTATATTGCAACACAATTACATTGAACCGCTTTATAGTTGGTTTTTTTTTAACTCTGGGAAAGAAACTGCATTCCCAGCTGTTTCTCAACTCCTGTTATTTAAAGAAGTAAACCTTTTGTTCTTAAAACTTACTTAGTTCCTTCTAATTCTGTTGATGGACATCCATTTCTACTGCCTTATTTTATGTTAATATCTAACAAAGGAATGCTGTTAGCCTCCTGCCAGTAAAGGCCCCGCCTCCTTTGTTGGGAGGGTGGAGAGGAGGGGGGGTTTCTTTTTTAGCCTTTTACTTTACAGAAGACGTTAAACTTCCTCTCTCCACATCTAGTCAAGAAGAGAATTTCTGCATGAGCTAAAAATTCCTAGGAAAAGGCTATAGCCCCCAAGTGTGGAAGGTGGTTCTTAGCTGTCAATTCCCTTTTGTTATTCGCTCAAATGGAATTATGAAATGTTCGTGGCTTTGTGGGGCAGAACGCATTTCTCCCGAGCAAATGCAAATGCATTAGGTGTGCCCAGGTAATTTGAAATGCTCATGCTGGCAGCTTTTCTGCTTGAGTAAAGCTGTTTAATTAATGCATTTTCCCCTTCCTTCTGATTAGTTGATTCTGATTTTCTTTGAATAAATTAAACTCTCTGTAATATGCTTCCTATAGCTTCTTGGGCTACCCAAGGCCTGATACCTCCCACCAGGAGGGCAGATGCAAAGAAATGAAATGATTCCTCTGCATATTTCTCACAGAGATTTCTCTCCTATACAAAAGACTCTGATTTTCCTTGTACCATGGCTCGGATGAGTGATGTGTTCAAAGAGGATCTCAGGGTTTCTGTTGATGTTGCTCATTGATACTAGTCCTTCCCACTTGAATCCCGGAAATGGGTGGTGGTTCCGTTTAGTTTTGTTTTATTGAGATTTGGGGAGTAAACATTCAGTGAGGTAGGAAAGAAGTGGCCTAAACACTTTCCCTAATAACAGTGCTCATGTTAACTGTCACTGCTTAGTACTCATGCCAGCTTCTATACTTGGCGTGGGGTTAAAATTTTTTCGCAAGTGTCACAGGTTTCTAAAGGAAACCTTTGATTTGTAAAAATAATTTATTTGCATCAGAAAGGCAGAGTAGCCCTAGAAAGAAGGCTAGGCCTGGATTGGGAAGGACTGTGTTTAAAACCCTAACAGCCACTAACCAGTTTTGGTCAAATCAAGGTCTTGTAAACGCCCTAGTCTCTTAAACGGGAACCTCCCAGCCCCTGTATCCTCAATATCCTTACAGGATACACATATCAGGTGTCTTACTAAGAGTTAATATAAGGTTCCAAACTGCTCTCCCATCTTAGGTTTTTGCTTCTATAATCACAAGAGAAGCCCCTTTTAAGAGAATGTTCTTGTTTTTCTTGCCCCACTTCATTTGGCCACACTGCAGAGGTAATGCAATCATGTTCTTGAGAAAATTATTAATAAGTGTAATGACAATATTTTGTAGCTCTTTTCTCCTAGATACTTGAGACTTGTCGGCAGTCTTTTTTAGATCAGTTTTTGTGCATCTATGTCTTTAACAGATCCCTTGACTTCATTTTTAACACTTTTGTCAAGGAACATTGAACGTGAATGCCAAAGAGACCCAGGTTTGATCCCAGGCTCGGGAAGATCCGTTGGAGGAGGGTATGGCAATCCACTCCAGTATTCTTGGCTGGAGAATCCCACGGACAGAGTGACTATTGGGTCGAAAAGATTGGACACAACTGAATTGACTTAGCACGCATGTACTGTTACAATCAGATTCTCAATTTTTTATTAATGCTTTTTACCCACCTCCATTGTTCACTTAATAAATCCAGTAACTCTAGCTCAGGGCTAATTGACATACTTTGCAGAAACAGTTATAGCTCACTTTACACTCCAGAAGTGTTGGAGAAGTTCTGTATGATTAAGAATAGGTCAAGAGGGCAACAATATTTTTATACTGACCCTTGTAATTATGTTAAGATCCTTTATGTTATGAATGGCTTTCCTTAAGGTCTCTTATGACTCAAAGTAGTTAATGAATTAAAAGTAGTAGTGTTTAAAGTAGACTAGTTTGATTAAGTAGACAACCCACTCCCTTATGTAATACTTTGAAATGTGTATCCAGCTGTTTTTTCCTTAAATTTTTATTGTGAAATAATTCCAAACTTACAGGCATGTTGCAAGTATAGTACCAACAGCTCCATATACTTTTCATTTAGATTCCCTAATTATTTAAATCATTTTATCATTCTCTATTTATTATTATTACTATTTTTTTGGTTGCACCATGAGCTTACAGGATCTTAGTTCCCCTGATCAGGGATTGAACCTGCATGCATGGCAGTGAAAGCGCTGGGTCCTAACCATTCGATGGCCAGGGAACTCCCTCATTCTCTCTTTTAAAAAAATATGTTTTATTACTTTTTTCCTAACTAATCTTAAGCAACTTGCAAATATGATATGCCCATTGCTCCCAAATAGCTCAGTGTGTATTTCATAAAAAAGACATAGATACTTTCCTAATAACACTTTCCTATAAAACCAGAAAATTGACATTTAAAAAATACTTCCATCTAACCCGCAGACTCTATTTGTTTTTTGAGTGTTTTTTTTGGTGATTTTGTTTTGTTTTTGTTGGAGTATAGTTGCTTTACAAAGCTGTGTTAGTTTCAGGTGTACCACAAACTCTATTTGAATTTCACCAGTGGTACAATAATGTCTTTTATAGCAATCAAGTTAGTTAATAAAATATATTTTTTCTTCTGGTCCAGGATCCTGCTCAATCTAGAACATTTTCTCAGTTTTTCCTTGTCTTTCATGGCCTAGACATTTTAATTTTTTAATTTTTTTTTATTTTTGGCCTAGACATTTTTAGAGTAGAGTTCATTTATTTTATAGACTGTCCCTCAATTTGGGCTGTCTGATGTTTCCTTATGAGTAGATCCACTTATGAATTTTTGGGCAAAAATATAACAGAAGTAATGTCACGTTTTTCTCAGTTTATCATATCAGGAGGTTCATTAAATTGTCCTATTACTAGTGATGTTACCTTTAATCACTGGTTAAGGTGATAGCTATCAGATTTCTTTACTAAAAAGTTACCATTTTCCCTTTGTTATAAATGAATATTTTGTGGGGAGATACTTTGAGACTATGTAAATATTCTATTCCAATGATGATTTTCTAATTCTACCATTTATTAGTTAGCATTCTACTATAAGGAACAGCTTTCTTTTCTTTCCTATTTATTTATGAAAATATGGTATAAAAATATGAATTTCTATTTTACAAACAGTTATATGTTGCATCATTATTTTGATGTTCAAATTATCTCAGATTTGGTCAATGAGAACCACTTTAGGGTGGTTCCTATGTCCTTTTGACATGCCCTTGTCATTTTGGGGACACTTTCTTACTTTCTGGCATAATAAGATCTCCCAGACTCATCTTGTCTTTTTCCCTTTCCTGGGTCTACAATCAGTCATTTCACTCCATTTATTGGAGAATAATATTTAAAGCACCAAGATCTTGGAACTAGGTATATTCATTGATGCTGAGATGTTAATGTTGCTAGGCTTCCACAGTGGACAGAGACAGGAAATTTTATATATACAATAAGTAGTAGCAGATTTACCATAAAGCAAATTAGAAATAAACACCAGGGCCCATCATATACATGGTCCCCCCCCAAGGCTATGTGTTCATATGGTCATATACTTTTGCAAAATTTGAAAATAATTAAGACACTGTCTCTCCATTTTGACTTCTCCATCATACCTGTATTTTTGTAGAGTGGCATTTGAGTGGCTGCAGGTATTCTGGGGGTTGAGCTAAGGGGGAGTTACAGTGGGAATGTATTTTTTAAAAGCATTTTACTGAGGTCTGATTTTATTGACACACAAAAAGCTATCCATATTTAATGTGTACAACTAGATGAGTTTACAGGTAAGTATACATCCATGAAATCATGACCACAATCTGTGTCTTAAATATATTCATCACCTCCAAAAGTTCCCTCCTCCTTTCTTTTTTGTTTATGATGATGATGATGACCATAAAAACACCTAATATAAGATCTACCTTAACAAGTTTTTTAGTATACAGTATGGTATTTTTAGCTATAGACACTATGCTGAAGTAGTAGATATCTAGGATGTACTCATTTTATATGACTGCAACTTTGTGGAAGTGAGGCTACTTTTAGTTGGGGTTAATGTAATGTGTTTATGCTGTTTGCAGTCACCTGGGATTATAATTATAACTACCTAGAAGGCATAGTAATAGTTTGCATTACCACTCACTATGCCATCTCACCTGGCACCATGGCATGAGCGCAGGCTCAGAAGTCATATCATGATTTGAATGTGTAACCCATGATATGAATGATCACTTGGAAGTATGTGATTCATACAGGAGAAATAAGGTTGAAATCCACCCAACTAGAAGCTAATCTGTAGAAAATTCTCCCAGATCTTACAGGTCATGTATGAGAGAAACTTGACAGAATTTTTTTCCTATTTTCATTAAAAAAAACTGTAAATTTACAGTTACATGATATTAATAATGAATATTTGTGTTGATGAACAAAACTTTTCAAAATTATCAATAATAATAAAAATGAAATTTGAACACTCATGCTAGACAGAGGAAAGATTAAATTATCTTTCTATTTTCCTCATGGAAATTTATATTATCAATACAAAATCTTTGTCATGTGAAAAGATGGTCAAAGAGTATGCAGCTTTAAAAGTGGGAAATTGTAGCTATGTCATGCAGTTAATATAAACAGCATGTTATTTTTATGGATTTTGTAATGTTAGTGCTATTTCAGCTTTTACAAATTTATGATTTGTTGTGATTTCTAAATTCTAAGTAGATATTTAATTACTCAGTTTTGTATTGACATTTTTTGGTATTTTTTGTATTGACATTTTTTTTCTTAAAGATAACCCTGCAAGTGCAAGTAAGTGCAAGTGTTAGCTGTTCAGTCATGTCTGACTCTTTGCAAACCCGTGGAACGTAGCCCACCAGACTCCTCTGTCCATGGGGATTCTCCAGGTAAGAATACTGGAGTGGGTTGCCATGCTCTCCTCCAGGGAATCTTCCTGACCCAGGGATCAAACCCAGGTCTCCTGCATTGCAGGTGGATTCTTTACCCTCTGAGCCACCAGGGAACCCCCCAAAATAGCCCTACAAATTGTGTAAACTGTAAGACTCAGGAAACCTAGATGGACATCTCATAACATGGCAGGAGGTAGATATTTAATAGATATTTCTTGAGGGAGTGAAGGAGTGAATAAAGCATATTTTTAGGCAATCTTCCTGGGTACAGAAGGCATTGAAGGAAATGCCAATCAGTTTGCAGCTGGGTCAGGGTGGTGGCAACCAAAGGCAAAGGGAGTCTTAGCTTGAGATCTCTGGTGGATGGGGAACTGTGCCCATGTAGAAGTTATTGCCTCCTTACCACCTTGTTAAGAGGCTGAGGAGATATCTGAATTAGGTGAGAAGTGGGGAATGATTTTGCAGGGGTACGCAGTAGGGGGGAATCCATACTCTGGATCCATTCTCTCCTCCTGACTATTATGTCTACCTTTGTTAATGAGGTTTCTGCCAGGAAAATATGGGTCTGACTCATAGTTTCTTTGTTAATAGGGACATTACCATATGATTTTTTCCAAATAGTGAATTACAATAAAAGGACATCTATTTCTAGTTATTTGCAGTTTCAGTAGAGAAAAATAAAGGCCCCAAATTTTACACTATTCTGAGCTCACAGAGGCAGGAAAGAAACTAGCGATAATATGGAAAATGGACTCTTAAATTATCTTTTTTTTATTTGCAATTAAACCACACCTCTGATAATATTGAGAACAAATAATTTGATTTGGGTTTTGATATTTTCAAAGTCAGTCATGTTTGCCTCTATTGTTTTCAGGTGGATTGTTTGGAGTATTTAAAGTCCTCCAGGAGAAAACAACAAAAAACTAGGTAAAAGCCTCACATTTTCATTATCAAATCACTTAATTTATTTTTCAAGTATCCATAGATACGAAGTAGTCCACAAACAATCAGCCTTTATGTAGACACAGTGAAGACAAAGAAAATGTTGTTTTCCATAGAAGGTAAAATGGAAGGTTGCAAAGGATAAGACATGTTTCACTAATTATAATTTTTGGATAAAGCAAATCATGAAATCATCATATATGTATTACTTAGCACTAGGTTATCAATCTGGAGAAGGCAATGGCGATCCACTCCAGTACTCTTGCCTGGAAAATCCCATGGACTGTGCCTGGTAGGCTGCAGTCAGTGGGGTCGCTAAGAGTCGGACATGACTGAGTGACTTCACTTTCACTTTTCACTTTCATGCACTGGAGAAGGAAATGGCAACCCACTCCAGTGTTCTTGCCTGGAGAATCTCAGGGACGGGGGAGCCTGCCGTCTATGGGGTTGCACAGAGTCGGACACAACTGAACTGACTTAGCAGCAGCAGCAGCAGGTTATCAATCACTGTACATTTTTAAATTATAAGAATGCTTCATTGGGACAATTGGATTAAACACAAGGAACACAGATATCTCCCTTTTACATTTGAAATATGTGTCAATGAAAAGGTGATATAAAAATATCTAGGAGAGTGCTCGCTTCGGCAGCACATATACTAAAATTGGAACAATACAGAGAAGATTTGCATGGCCCCTGTGCAAGGATGACATGCAAATTTGTATACACATATGCCACACCATTTTTTTAAATTTATTTTTTTATTAGTTGGAGGCTAATTACTTCACAACATTTCAGTGGGTTTTGTCATACGTTGATATGAATCAGCCATAGAGTTACACGTATTATTCCTCTGTTAATAGACAGATACGTTGTTTCCGTGTCTTGGCTATTGTAAATAGTGCTGCAATGAACATTGGGGTGCATGTATATTTTCAAATTATGATTTTCTCTGAATATATACCAAGGAGTGGGATTGCAGGATCATATGGTAGCTCTATATTAAAAAAAAAATATCTCGAAGAATTTTGATAAAAAAAAAACCCATCCATAATCCCTGTGACCTATAAGTAATATTTTAATTTTTGTCTATTATTTTTGAAAACTTTTTATTCATATGCATCAGTTTCTAGATCATTGCAATATTATTTTATAGTTTGAAATTTTCACTTGGTATTCTGTGTTAAATATACATGCTACCATGTTTCCACAGTCTTCAAAATGATCCTATTAATGACTGTGTAACCTCCCAGTGAGTAAATGTATCCTTCTTTATTAAGTCATTCTCCCGTTGTGGTGAGTGGTAGGTAATGTGAGCTCTCAGAATGGTGTGTCCCCTTCTCCTGTGGAAGGAAGAGAGGAGGGTGGGGTAGGAAAAATTAAACATAGTGAGAAAATTATTATATTATGACTCAAATTGATTTCTCCCTATTATAAAAGTAATACATGCTAATTATGGAAAAAGTAAGAAATCCCAGTGTATATTAATAGGAAAATAAAAATCACCTATAATGTGGCTGCTTGGTGGTCGTCCTAATTCCAACAGAAAGAATGGCCAAATCTTGATTATTCAGGAGTGGCTACATTTCAGACCATCACTTTTTCAATAAGCCACAGGAGAGAACAAAAACTAATCTTGTCATTTTTTAGACATATTTCATTTACACCCCAAACAGTGCCCCCCACCCTCACCTCCTGGTGTTTGGGATAGGGTTTGAGTATTTTCAGAAATTACAACTACTCCCAAAGCATGAATATTTATTAGCCATTAAGATGAATGAAAAAGGAAAGTAGAAAAAAAGAGAAAAGAAAAAGGAAACTAGAAAGCCTTAATAATTCTTGGGAGAGAGGGGCATTAATTTTGAAAAACACTGATTTTTTTAAAAAAGGTTAAAACTACTGGATTTATATTTGGAATAAGAGTGCAACTTCCTAAAGGAACTTCATTGAAGGGAACAATCTCCTCTTTTATTTAAAAAAATTTTTTTTATTGAAGTATAACTGATTTTAAATGTGTTGGTTTCAGGTGTACAGCAAAGTAATTCAGTTAAATATATATATTTCATATATATAATGCATATATATTCTTTTTTCAGATTCTTTTCCCATACAGGTTATTATATAATATTGAGTAGAGCTCCTTGTGGCGTACAGTAGAATCTTGTTGTTTATCTATTTAATATGCAGTAGTATGTATATGTTATTCTCAAATTCCTAACTTATCCCTCCCCCCTCCAAATGCCCACTAGCCCCTTTATATAACGAAGTAATCATAACTTTATTTTCTATGTCTGTGAGTCTATTTTATAAAAATGTTCATTTTTATCATCTTTTTTAGATTTCACATGAGTGATATCATATGATATTTGTGTCTCTCTCTGACTTATTTAATATAATAATCTCTAGGTCCATCCATGTTGCTGGAAATGGCATTATTTAATTCTTTTTTTATGGCTGAATAATACTCCATTGTATGCCACACCATTTTTTTAAATTTATTTTTTTATTAGTTGGAGGCTAATTACTTCACAATATTTCAGTGGGTTTTGTCATACATTGATATGAATCAGCCATAGAGTTACACGTATTATTCCTCTGTCAATAGACAGATACGTTGTTTCCGTGTCTTGGCTATTGTAAATAGTGCTGCAATGAACATTGGGGTGCATGTATATTTTCAAATTATGATTTTCTCTGAATATATACCAAGGAGTGGGATTGCAGGATCATATGGTAGCTCTATATTTAGGGTTTTTTTTTGTTTGTTTTTTTATATTTAGTTTTTTAAGGAGCCTCCATACTGTTCTCCATAGTGGTTATACCAATTCTCATTCCTACCAAAAGTGTAGAAGGGTTCCCTCTTCTCCACACCCTCTCCTAATGATGATCAATCTGACTGGTGTGAGGTGACACCTCATTGTGGTTTTAATCTGTTTTTCTCTAATAATTAGCAATGTTGAGCATCTTTTCATGTGCCTGTTGTCCACCTGTATTTCTTCTTTGGAGAAAGATTTAGAGCTTCTGCCCATTTTTTGATTGGGGGACAACCCTCTTTAAATGGCTGAGTTGCATATACCTTATGAGCAAAACTTACCTTTCAACTTCTCAGTGCAAGTCTCTCCTTGAGGCTGGGCAGAGAATTCTTAAGAACTGTTGGCATTTGGGTGGAACACTGTAAGCTGCTTACTGCAAGGCATTTAGCACTGGCTTCTATTTATTAAAGCTAGAAGTATCCCTTGTTCTGACAAAAATGCCCTCTCTCTATTTCTACAGGTCCCCTCAGGATTGGTGGGGTCAACTTTGGTTGCAGGCTACAGCTTTGGTTTTTAAAATACTAGACAAGGTTCACGTATCTTGATGGGTAGCTCTAAATTGAGCAAGTTCTAATCTTTCCAACAAATAATCTTGTCTACAGTAGAGAGATCATAGCTAACCACAATCTGATCATGAGCTAAAAATCTAGCATGGATTGGAAAATGTGCAGAACAAAACCAGATAAATCCATCACTGTGTGAACAAGAAGAGGAGATTTGAAGCTTATTTTATTTAGTGCTGGAAAGACCTGTACCTTACAGTAATACCTTACTATTAACAGTGCTTTGTGCAGAAAGTCCTTCCAACTCTGTTTATTTGTTTCAATTCGGGATGCATCCCTGTAAATTAAAGACATTTATTATATCAATTTTGTGGATAGGAAACTGAGTCTCAGAAACCCCAAGGTCATACAGGCAGGAAGAGACAAAGCTGGGACTAGAACCCAGGTCCTCGGATTTCTGGACTGTGCCTGATTTATCACATGACTCTTCATCATACTGGTTCTGGGAAATATGGAGAGAGGGCAGTGGATTGGGCACAACTGCTTCATAAAAACTATAATATATGGCCAGGAGGATGAGAACTGTTAAGCCAAGACAAGAACAATTTAGGGAGTAAATTCTTTAGGAGCTTTAGCAATGAGAAGTGAATGTTAAGTGAATCTTTCTCATTTTGACTAATGGGGTACTCAATAGCGATGAAACAGAACTGCAAAAACAAAACAAAGCAAAAATAAAACATACGGCCAAGTTTGATATTCACAAAGTAGTTCCGGATAGGGAAGAATGTTCAACACTGGGTAAGGTATCAAAATAAATTGGGGAAACTTCTTTAGGTTTCTTCCTTAGGTTTCTTCCTGAAACCCAGTTGGATGCGTGTAGCTCAAGATCTCATGTCTCCCATCAGTGAGAGAGGTGTCTATTGAGGTTTTCAGCGTCTCTCACAGAACTGCAGCATATGGGAAGTAGGAGTCTCACCTACTGAATTTGACTTCTCTTTCCAGCCCTGTGATGAGTAAAGAGCCTGCAAGTGGCAGTGTGCTGCTGCAGCCCCAGCTCAACACGATAGAGTCCAGGGTGAGAGTAGATCTGTGGGGCCGCCATGACACCCTTGGTGGCGGTAAAGAAGGACTTCTAGGCACCTCCACAGAAGTTGGCCTGGGAAGGGAGAAATTGACCCTTTCTCCTGTATTCTCCCCTCCCATCTCACTGTGACGGAAACTCAACTGGAAAGTTCCGGAAGCTCAGTGTTTTCATTGTATACCTGCCAAGAGAGGCTTCGCCTCAAAATGATGGGAAGAAGCTCATAGCCTATGAATTGCTGTAACCGTGGAGCCAGGTGGAACATTCTTTCCTCTTGCCTCATTATGTAAATTTTAACCTGCAAAGTGGTGTGTGCATTCTTCTACTGTGAGGCATCAGAAGCTTTGATCAGTTCCTCAAAGAGGTCTGAGACTCAAAAAATGTATTTTCAAAACCACTTAAAGGTTTGTATAGCTAACCACTAAAGAAAAGTAAATAAGAAGTGAGAAAAATAGCAAACACAGGGAAACTACAAAATGGCAGAAATCTCTGGAAGTTCCCACACCTGCTCTTGCCTTTCTTACAGGATAACCAGAAAGGCTTAAGCCTCTGTCTGTTCATGTGCCTTCCCTAGCTCTCCACATTTCTCTAGCAAATTTAGCCTGTCATGTTTAAATTTCATGTTTTTATTTCAAGTTTTGCTGGGGGGCTTCAATATTTTTGCACGAACTTACTCATTAGGTTCTGAAAATGCTATTGTAATTATGAAGAATTTCAAACATTCAAACTATATATAATATACCAGACACTTATGTACTCCCCAGGACAAAATAGACATTAACATTTAAAGACTATGACATTTTGTAAAGAAACAAAATGGCATAAATACATATTTCCCATTCTTGTAACCACCAATTGGGAAACTGGTGAGCATCATTCTCATGTATGTTTCCTGTTATATGCATGTGTCTCCACAAAACAGTAGAGCTCCAAACTGTTTTCCACAGTGGCCGCACCAATTTACATTCCTACCAACAGTGTATAAGGGAGAACAGAAAATCTTTTTTTTAAAAAAAAGAGGGATAAAAATGTTTTAATTGTTGAGATACACTGGTAAATTGAATGATTTACATTGCAGTACTAAATAGATACACAAGGTAATTATCAAACACTAACCGTCAATGACAAGTCCTTGAAAATAGTGTAGAATTAATGTGATGAGATGCTCTGATCACACACAGAACAGGAGACTTGATAGCTGTGAAGTATTTGTAGTTATTAATCCATAAGCCTTTGGCTTATGTATTAATGTATAAAAGAAAACAGGAAGTTAATCAAAATGTACACACGGGATGCAAACCTCAGCAGCTGAAGTATTGCCGTGTAATACGTTGTTCCCAATAACTAAACTTCTCTGACATTTAAATAAAGCTGAGTGCTTGCTTCGGCAGCACATATACTAAAATTGGAACGATACAGAGAAGATTAGCATGGCCTCTGCGCAAGGATGACACGCAAATTCATGAAGCGTTCCATATTTTTATCTGGGAGACTGTGAGTCTCTGTCTGTGCAGGGTATTAATGTGTCAGAGCTGCCTATTCCAGGATTTCTCTAGAAGCTGGCAAGAGTCCTGAAACAGTTGTCATTTCTGTCTTGGCCGGTCTTAAATGGGGTTGGGAAGGTCCAAGCCTTAGGACCTGCTTTCCTTTCTTACTGAAGATTTCCCACCAGAACACCGTGGGCTGTTACTTGCCTTGAGTTGGAAACAGTTTGCATTCACACCTGTAAATTTATTCATCCTTTTAATTTATGTAAGGTTTTTGTACGCAATTCTCAATTCTTTTAAGAGATGACAACAGACTTTGATTTTCTACTGTCATGTGAGAATATTAGGCCCCAGCAACACGTCATTGTGAGGAAATAAAAAGTGCTGCAGTTAAAAAAAAAATAATAAAATAAATAAATAAAGCTGAAAGCCAAACAGTAAAAGAGGGAAAGACACAGTAATATGGGCTTCTCTGATAACTCAGCTGGTAAAGGATCCACCTGCAACGCAGGAGACCCCAGTTCAGTTCCTAGGTCGTGAAGATCTGCTGGAGAAGGGATAGGCTACCCACTCTGTTATTGTTGGGTTTCCCCGTGACTCAGCTGATGGGGTTGCAAAGTGTCAGACATGACTGAGTAACTTTCACTTTCAAGAATCAGTTTAACAATCTTACAGCTAAAAATTAACATGAAGTAGAAATAGTGAAAGATAACAGACAGATATATTACTTTGGGTAATTCATTAATAGTGCCTTATTATTTTAAATTATATTAAATTATAAATTATTTAAATTATATTAAGTTATAAATAGACAAAGAATTTTGCTATATAAAAACTATCAAAAAAGTATCAGTGAAAAGACATGATTTTCATGAGCTCTGGGGATGGTCAGGTGGGGCACAGCATCCGGCTGAGCAAGAACCCTTCATAAGCTTGTCTTCCACAGAAAGTTCCATATATGAGCATGTTGTTTAGCCAATTCCTTTCTAGAACCACAACATTCAATATGTACCCATGGTTTTAACTAAAAACTAAGAATTTGCAGGAAAGGGGGTGGTGACTGTTTAGAATTTTGTTGGTAATATCTGTTCTCATTACAAAATCCCACGAAGGAAAAATTCCATCCAGATTTTCATGAGCACGCTCTTGATGAATATCAGTCAAGATATTATTTTCTTTTGTTTTTTTCACACAATCTTTGTTTGATTGGACACCATATTGACAGCTTCAGATGGGAGACCAACATACACCCACCATAGTTTCTCCTCTTGTCCTCTTCTGTTATTGATTCTTCTGTTACATCTTTAGCTGCTCCTGCAGGGCCTTGGCCCTTGCCCACGCTGGTGGCAGTGGAGTTCCTGCAGCCACCAGAAAGTCTTTATCATGAAGATTTTACTGCTGCTTCTGCTGTCTCTTTAACACCCATGAAACTGATGACTCAGCAGAATGGAATTTCTCAGTCATTATTGTTTCAAGTATTTTTTCTGTTTCTTTCTTTTTTTCTATATGTGTGTATTACATTTTTTTCTTGTTTATCTTGTTGTCCCACAGTCCTTGTATATCTTATTCCTTTTTTAAATTTTCAGTGTTTGTTCTGTTTGCTTTTCAGTTTTGGAGGTTTCTACCAAGATACCCTTAAGCTCAGAGAGTCTTTCCTTGGCTGTGTCCAGTCTATGAATAAACACATCAGAGGTACTCCATTTCCTCTAGTGTTTTTGATTCTTTGAATTTCTTCTTGGTTCTCTCTCTCTTTTTTCCTCTTTTTAAAAATATATATATTTTATTGAAGTATAGTTGACTTACAATGTTTCATATACACAGCTAGGTGATTCAGTTCCTTGGTTCTCTCTTATGATTTCTATCTCTCTGCTTGCATTCTCTACCTATTCTTGCATGCTGTCTACATTATCCATTGGTGCTGTTAGCATGCTAATCATGTACTTAGTCGCTCAGTTGTGTCTGACTCTTTGTGACTCCATGGACTGTAGCCCGTCAGGCTCCTCTATCCATGGGGATTCTCCAGGCAAGAATACTGGAGTGAGTTTCCATGCCTTCCTCCAGGGGATCTTCCCAACCCAGGGATCAAACCCAGGTCTCCTGCATTGCAGGTAGATTCTTTACTATCTGAGCCACCAGGGAAGCCTGTTTTAAATTCTTGGTCTGATAATTCCAGCATCCCTGCTGTGTTAGGTTCTTGTGCTTCCTTTGTTTCTTCAAATTGTGTTTTTTGCCTTTTGGTGTGCCTTGTGATTTTTTCTTGATTGCCAGGCATTATTTACTGGGTAAAAAGAACTGATATAAGCAGACCTTTGGTAATGTGGTGCTGAGGTGTGGGGGAAAAGAGAACTATTCTTTTGTCCTATGATTAGGCCTCTGTCTTTCAGTGAGTCTATGCCTCTGCACTGTGAATTTCACAAGAGATTCTCATATTTTTCTGTCATCTTAGGTGGAACAGAATGGCTAGCATGGGCTAGAGTTGGGTATTTCCCTTCTCCCACCTGGAAGGCTAGAGCCAGCTAGAATGTCTCTTCCCCAGGTCAGTTAGGCTCTGATAATAGCCCACCAGATTAGGTTCTCATTAACTAGCTTCTTTTGACAACACGCCTTATTAAGAATAGATTACTGTGGAAACACCTCAAATGTCCACTGAATGATGAATGGATAAATGAAATGTCTATTCTATGGAGTATTACAGAGTAATAAAAAGTTATGAAGTACTGATTCATACTATAATATGGACAGTTATACTAAGTGAAAGAATGCAGTCATAGGAGGTCACAGCTTGAATAAATCCAATAATAAAAATATTCTGTCCAGAATAAGCAAATTCATAGAAGCAGAAAGGAGATTAATGTCAGCCTATTCCTAGGGAATTGCAGGGGGAAATGGGGAGTGACTCTTCATTAGTACTGTGTTTCATTTAAGGGTGATGAATATGTTCTAGACTTGATTGAATTTGATTGCACAACTTTATGAATATTCAACAAAACATTAGATTATAAACTTTAAATATGTGAATTATATGGTATGTGAACTATATCTCAGTAAAACTGTTTCCAAAAGTGCAAAATATAAATTGTGATTTTTGGGGATTACTTTGTGACCAGCGTTTTGAGCTGTGGTGAAACCAGACCACTGATGCGATTTGGCCAATTGCATGGACTTCCCTGGTGGCTTAGATGGTAAAGAATGTTTCTGCAATGTGGGAGACCTGGATTTGATCCCTGGGTTGGGAAGATCCGCTAGAGAAGGGGGTGGCTACCCACTACAGTATTCTTGCCTGGAGAATCCCATGGACATAGGAACCTGGCAGACTATAGTCCATGGGATCACAAAGAGTCAGACACTAATGAGCAACTAACGCTTTCACTTTTTTTTTCCTCTTTTTTTTAAATTAAAAAAAAATATTTATTTATTTATTTTACTTTATAATATTGTATTGGTTTTGCCCTACATTGACTTGAATCCTCCATGGGTGTACATGTGTTCCCCATCCTGAACCCCCCTCCCACCTCCCTCTCCATCCCATCACTCTGGGTCATCCCAGTGCACCAGCCCCAAGCATCCTGTCTCATGCATCGAACCTGGACTGGTGATTCGTTTCACATATGATAATATACATCTTTCAATGCCATTCTCCCATATCATCCCACCCTTGCCCTCTCCCACAGAGTCCAAAATACTGTTCAATACATCTGTGTTTCTTTTGCTATCTCGCATACAGGGTTATCATTTCTAAATTCCACATATATGCATTAGTATACTGTATTG
Source organism: Muntiacus reevesi (assembly GCF_963930625.1). Taxonomy (NCBI): domain Eukaryota; kingdom Metazoa; phylum Chordata; class Mammalia; order Artiodactyla; family Cervidae; genus Muntiacus; species Muntiacus reevesi. The sequence continues at coordinate 114,584,392 of NC_089271.1, read as the reverse complement.
GTGTTTTCCTTTCTGGCTTACTTCACTCTATATAATAGGCTCCAGTTTCATCCACCTCATTAGAACTGATTCAAATGTATTCTTTTTAATGGCTGAGTAATATGCCATTATATATGTGTACCACAGCTTTCTTATCCATTCATCTGCTGATGGACATCTAGGTTGCTTCCATGTCCTGGCTATTATAAAAAGTGCTGTGATGAACATTGGGGTACATGTGTCTCTTTAAATTCTGGTTTCCTCAGTAACACTTTCACTTTTAATTTCACTTCTTGGCCTTTAAATTAGTTTGGGCATATAAAAGAGTTGGAGAAATACTGGATTTGGTGACCACTCCAGAATTTTGATGTAGAAGGGGCTCTGGGAAGGGATCTTATTGGAAGGGGCTAGGACATTGATTTTGAGGCAATGTTTACATAGCATGCAAATTTTTTCATAAATTTTCTTTTTCTTGTGGTGGCACTGAAGGGATGCTGGCTTTTAGAGATTATATGAAGATTAGACCTTTCTCTGTTCCCGGCTGCTGTTTGATTTCACCATCACCTGATCTCTAAGCTGGGAGTTGGAATGTAAACTTTGTCTGACTAGTTCACCACTATATCTCTTGTACTTGCCATGTTAACAGGTTCACAATAAATGCTTATTGAATGAATAAATGATGCTATCACTTCTTAGAAGTGATATGAAATGAATGATGGAGTTGTGGGGGCTCCAATAAATTGTTCATCCTATTTTTGAAAAAAAATTGAGCAAAAAATGAAGCGCCAGTTAAAGACTCTAATGTCACCTTTATTACTGTTAACTAATGGCTGTTAGAGGACATGGCTTGTATCTGAAGGCATGTAGAACTATGAATGCTGAACCACAGAACTAGATATACTTACTGTGCTAGATTGTTGTAGTTATGGCCCCAATTTGTTCATACCTTCCTAGACTGTCCCTTCTTGCACTTACTCCAGGCTCAACTCTGTGACTTTTTTTGGTCAATAGAATATTAGAAAATATGACACAGGCAGATACTTAGAAAAAATTCTTGCATATTGAAGCTTTCCCCTTGTATTTCTGGGAAACCTATCAACATGAGACAATCTCATGTTAGAATCCTGAAGGGTGAGAGTGGACAGAGGCCCCAGCTGTACCAGTTATCTCAGCTGTAGCAGATGAGACCCACACATGCGAATGAAGCTATAGTAGACCAGGTAGCCCCAACTGAGCCAACCTAGGTCAGAAGATTCTGTCCAGGTAATCAATAGAATCATGAAGAATAATCTTTATGGTTTTAAGTACTAGTGTGGGTTGAACTGTGTTTCCTAAAAAGATATATTGAAGTCCAAACTCCTGGTGACCTTATTTGGAAGTAAGATATTGCAAATATAATTAAGATGTAAGATATAATGAGGTCATACTGGACTAGGATGGGCCCTTAGTACAATATGACTGGTGTCTTTATAAGAAGAGAAGAAGAAACACAGAGATAGACACAAACGGAGAATGCGTGTGACTATGGAGACAGAAATTGGAGTGATATTTCTACAAGACAAAGAATGCTAAGTATTGCTGATTGTCACCAGAAGCTAGGCATGTGACAGATTCTCCCCTAGAGCCTTCGAGACAATGTGGCCTTGCTGACACTTGATTTTAGACTTCTAACCACCAGGCCTGTGAGAGGATAAATTTCTGTTGTTTTAAGCTACCCAGTTTGTGATACAGTAATACAACAGCCCTAGAAAACTAGTATAGCCACTAAATTTGGGGTTAGTTTGTTACATGGTAGAAGTTAACAGATATACTTACCTGATCATTTATGGCTGCAAAGGACCAGATCCAATGTTCCTGCCCAGAGAAAATTTACAGTATGAAAGAGCATTCTGTTAGAAAGTTTGATCTAAAAAAGAAAGAAGAGGCTTCTGGGCCTAGCATACCTTATTTATTCTCCCCAGATTCATTAAAGAGATATCACTCCATCTATCCTGTAGTTTGGTTTGTGAAGAGGTGGAAGAGTCTAGGAATGCCCCACTAATTGAACCTTTGAAAGGAAACATCAGAAACTGGGAAGAAACATCCCTCTTAGCAGTTATCTTACACTGAACAGATGAAAAACCAGATTTGGTACTTTTAAAACTTATAAAGAAAACCAAGAATTATCTAGGAAAATTGTGATAATGGGTGAATATCATACTTACAGCTTGATATATAATGTTCTACTCAAAATGGCTACAACATTTTACTTTTCCGTCAGCTAGTATGGATACACCAAATATGAGGTCATGAATATTTACCCTTATGTTTTTTCTGAGAGATTTACTTTTAGGTTTCTAATTCAATTTGAGTTAATTTTTGTACATGGTGTGAGGTGGGAGCCTGACTTGATTCTTTTGTATTCATCATCCAGAGGGGGGAAAACCTACATAGAGTTCATCATTTGGGTTCTGGTAGAACACTGAAGTGTATAAATTGGGTTATTTCCTATAATTCCTGAATATGTTTTAAAATGGCTGAGGACACATAATATTCTCTATAAAATTCACCTGTTAGGCCAAATCCCCAAATAAACTGTTGCTATTGAAAGTGACTTGAGAGTGTGGGAATCTTAACCAGCCATTTGCACAAATTTGTAAGTAATAAAAAAGTGATTGGCCTCCAACTAATAAAATAATATTAAAAAAAAAAAAAATAAAAAAAAATAAAAAAAAAAAAAAATAAAAAAAAAAAAAACAATAGAATGCTATAACTTTTGTGCAAGTTGGAAATGAATTTGCATTATATATTATTATATATTATAGATATTATAGATCTCACTGTAACCTGTTGGAAGATGATTTTTTAAACCCCATGATTAGGGTTTTATTTACCTTAGATCATAGGTCACATCCCCTTTATTTACTACTAGGGGTTCTATGTGGGAGCTCCCAGAAAGACAGGCTCTGTGAGTAGAAGACTAAGGATTTCTGTGGAGATAAATAAATGCCATAATTAATCCAACGGACCTTTCATGGGTATTTACTATATTTGAATCACTGTGCTGGATTCAGGGACATGCAAAGACAGTGAGAAATTATTTTTATATTCAAGGAGCTGGTAGCCTGATTCGAAATGTGAAACGTGTTTATAATACTATGCATATGTGCATGCTCAGTCGCTTCAGTCATGTCCAACTCTTTGTGACCTTGTGGACAGAGCCCGCCAGGCTTCTCTGTCCCTGGGATTATCCTGGCAAGATTATGGGAGTTGGTTGCCATTTCCTCCTTCAGAAGATCTTCCCAACCCGGGGATCAAACTCATGTCTCCTGAAGTTTCTGCATTGCAGGCAAATTCTTTACCACTGAGTCACTAGAAAAGCCCATAAACTACTACAGTACTAAGATAAAAGTAGTTAAGTGATGTAGGAGAGTTACAAAAAAATTGAAGCCATCTATATATGTTCAGTATGTACAATATGAGTATGTTACATCCATATTTTCTCTGAAAAATTCAAATTAACGCCTACTTCACCTGTATAATAGTGCTCTTTTCTCTTTAGAAAATGTCATTGTTGGTATAATAAGTATATAGTCACTCATAAAAATTGATGAAAAGACAAATGATTTAGAGTGCTGAACAACGACAATATGATTCCCTGGTGAAGTAAATAAAGTAGCAACAAAATGCAATTGTACAATTTTTTTTGCAGTTCTATACACTAATAATGACCAATTCAGAAAGGAAATTAAGAAAATAATTTCATTTATAATAGTATCAAAAAGCATAAAATTCTGAGGAATAAATTTAACCAAAGAAAAGACTTGTACTCTGTAAACTACAAAACACTGCTGCAAATAACTCAAGAAGACCAAAATAAAGGGAAAGATACTTTGTATTCTCAGACTGGAAGACATTATTAGGATGGCAGTACTACCCAAAGTGATCTACAGATTGCATATAATCCCTACCAAAATTCCAATAGTTTTTTGCAGAAAAAAAAATCCTAAAATTCTTATGGATTTTCAAGGGACCCTGAATAGCCAGGATCAAAGAGGAAGAAAACTGGAAAACTAGTACTTTTTGATTTAAAACTTCCTACAAAGCAATAGCAAGCAAAACAGTGTGGAACTGGCGTAAGGACAGATATATAGACCGGTGGACTAGAATATAGAGACCAGAAATTAGCCCTCACCTCATATGGTCAATAGAATTTTGACAAGGGTACCAAGGCCTTCAATGGGGAAAGGACAGTCTTTTCAACAAACGGTGCTGGGAAAACTGGATAGCCACATGCAAAAGAATTTGTACCCTTACCTTACACCATATACAAAAATTAACTCAAAGTGGATCAAAGACCTAAATATGAGAGCTAACACTATAAAACACTTAGAAGAAAACTTAGGGTGTAATTCTTCATGTATTTGGATTTGATGATGGATTCTTAATTATGACACCAAAAGCATGAGCAACAGCAAAAAACTTAGATAAATTGGATTTCAGCAAAATTGAGATCTTTTGTTTATCAAAGAACATTATCAACACAGTGAATACATAACCCTCAAAACAGGAGAAACCATTTGCAAATCATATATCTGATAAAGGAGATGAAAACAACAAAAATAAACAACCCAGTTCAAAAATGAGTAAAGAACCTGAATAGATATGCCACCTAATGAAGATACACAAATGGTCAATAAGTACATGAAAAGATGCTCAATAGCACTAGTCATTAAGGAAGTGCAAATCAAAACCAAAATGAGATACCACTATCACAAACATTAGGATAACAATTATTAGAAGACTGGAAAATAACACTTGTCAGAGAGATTGTAGAGAAATTAGAACCCTCATACCCTGCTGGCAGGAGTGTGCAATATTGGCAGCTACTGTAGAAAACTGTTTGGCAGTTCATCAAAATTGTAAGCAGAGAATTTTCATATAATCCAGTAATTCTATTTCTAGGTCTATATCCAAAAGAATTGAAAGCAGGTACTCAAACTTGTATACCAATGTTCATAGCAGTGTAACTCACAACAGCCAAAAGGTGGAAGCAACCTATTTCCATCAACAGATGAATGGGTATAATCTGGCTGATAATATTTGTTGAATGTGGTGGATCTGCTGCTAAATTTGCTCATTGTTTGTTGTCTCTCAGGTTAGATAGTGAAATCCTGGATTGAGCTCATAGCAGAAGTTCAAGAGATATATATTGGTTGATTCTAACATTAAACTAAAACAATTTAGGATGTTCTGTTGCTTTGTGTTTTCCTCTTCTCTTTGTAATCAGTGTGTAGATAATTAAGAAATTACTGTGAAAGTTAAACTCTTTGTCTGCTCTTCACTTAATGAGAAATATCTTTCCTAAATTTGATCTCAATCATTTGTGTTATTTCTTAAGAGCTCATTTCTGTTGATTCTTGTTTGGGTCAAGCCTGATGAATTTATAGCTTCAAAATGAGGGGTGATTTTAATTAAGATATATACTTTCTGGAAGACCTGATGGGATTTACAGACTTAAACATAAGCAAAATGAGAGAGTTAAGCATTAAACAGAATAGATGTATTTTATAGAAATTAGGCAGAGTAAATGCTGAGAGGAAGTGAATTGTGCTGTTTCCAAACAGCAAAGGCAAAAAGAGAAAGAGATTGGATTGTACAGTTTTCCTTATCTGAGAAGAGTCATTTTATAAATTTATAGGCACATATACAGTTTTTCCCCCCTGAGATTAAGGCCAAAAAGGAATTTACTTCGTCCAATCTTTTAGAAACCCCTTTGAATAGCAGTCAACAGTATCTTCAGTGAGAGTTTTGTAGGAGGTACAGCAACTCTACTTAAATAAATGGATGGCCTATTGATTATAAGATTGAAAGTATAATGTTAAATTGTACAGCAGGGTAGACATTTTTCAAAAGGATTCAAATTATATGATCTAAATAATTTGCTTTCTAATGATCAAACTTCATGAGGGCTAGAGATTAGTAATGATTATTCCAAGCCAGCTTACTAAAGGTGCTGGGGAGTGGTCAATTCAGAATTGAGCACCTGCAGTAAGCGTGACTTTTGTGTTTGATTCGTTCCAGAGTGACACTCATGACATTCCAAATGTGATGGGGACAAAGCCATTATTCTATTGGGAAAGTTTCACAGCACGCTTGTGTTCCACTTGGTGAGAAGACCAACTCATTTCCACAGTGGGGTGGGTTGCAGCAGCATTCACAAGTAGAGGCTGGACCCTTTACAGGAAGGAGCTTCAGCGCTTCTCAAACATTTCATACCCTGTGCACTGCTTGAGATCCTAATATTCTGTATCCAGTGGGTAGAAAATCTAGGAAGTATATTGAGTACTTTTCAATGATACTTTAACAAGTGGTTAGAATTTGTGTGACACAACCTATAAATTCAGGCTTTTGAAAAACGTTTGTGCATAAATGCATATTCCCTCCAATTTAAATTGTGACCCTGAGAGAGATTATAGGGATTTTATGTGTAGTGTGTGTATAATGAAATATGTTATATAATTTTATAATATATGTTATATATTACTATATATTTGATAAGTATACAAAGAAAAGCATACTCAACCATAGGACACACAGGGAAATCTAGCTTTTACTCTTTCTACCCCTAAAGATATAAATCCTTAAAATCTAATATTTAGGAAAGTTCTCGTTGTCTCTCTCCCTCTCACCTCTTTCTTTTACAGGGCAAGACTCAACTCCTGAGTACTGATTATCTGGTTAAACTAATAGCTGAATGTTCAATGGCTAGTAAGATGATTTTTTCCTGCCTTGGACTCTTTCCATTTGTTTCTCTCACTTCAGAACAGTCTCCCCACTCCACCCTCTACTGGATTAGCTCCTACTCATCCTCCAGGACCCCACTTAAAATTCTCTTCATCCAGGAAGTCTTCTCTGAGAATTTCCCTGAAACTGAGGTTAACTCTCTCTCTTATACATCCAAACAGCATCCCTTCTTTGAAATGTTTGCTACTGAATTCAGCAATTCCACTTCTGGGTATATACTCAAAGGAAATGAAAACAGGATTGTGAAGTGATATCTGTACTTCCATGGTTTTTTGCAGCATTATTCACAATAGCCAAGACATAGAAACAACCTAACTATCCATTGATGGATAAGTAGATAAGGAGGATGTGATATTATATTATTATTATATTTAATAGAATGCTAGTTAGCCATGAGAAAGAAGGAAATCCTGCCATTTACAACCACATGGATGGAACTTGTGGGCATTATGCTAAGTGAGATAATTCAGAGAAAGACAAATACTGAATGACATCACTTCTATGTAAAATCTAAAAAAGCCAAACTCACAAAAACAATGAGTAGAATAGTGGCTACCAGAGTCTGGGGGGAATTGGGGAGATGTTGTTTCAGGGCACAAACTTGCAACCAGTAGATGAGTATGTTCAGGAGATCCACGGCACAGCATACTGATCATAGTCAACAATACTGTATTACCAACTTCAAAGTTGCTAAGAGACTAGATCTTAATTGTTCTTATCACAAAAAAGAAATGATAATTATGGCATGACAGAGGTGCTAGCTACCACTGCAGCAGTAATCAAATTGGAATATATAAGTGTGTCAAATTAACATGCTATACACCTTAAATTACACAGTGTTATATGTTAACTATATCGCAATTTAAAAGTACTTTCACTATTGTGAAAAACTTCAAAATTCCAAACCAAGGAAAATAGTATAATGATGCCTCACTTGTAAACGTCTTATAAACTCTCTTGTCTATTTCTTATTCAAATTTGTCTTTCCAGTAAGACTTTAAATTCCAAAGAGATGAGGAACTGTGGCTGACTTGTTTAGTGCTTTATCCTTAGTGACTGGAACAGTGCTGTATAGAGAGTAGACACTTAATAAAAATGAATCAGTCAAAAAAAAAGAATCAGTCAATTAATGAGAGTGATAGGTAACAAGGCTTGTTTTATTTTTGTTGTTAAGATCAGAGTGATATAAGCATCTTTAATCCTTATAAGAAAAAGCAAATAAGGAGGAAGAGGTGAAGACACAACATAGGGGGAAAATGGGGTTCCTAAAGAGATAGACGTGGGTCCAAGGATATTAATTCTAGATTTGCATAGCTAATTTCCTGGGCTGTCTCGGCTTGGATTGTAGAGGCATCCAAATTCAGACAATTCAAAACCTACTTTTCATCTTCCCCTTAAAATTTTTCTCCCCTTTCCTATTAATAATTCTACTATCCCTTCAGGTAGGGATCAGGAAAACTTAGTTCTAGTCCTGACTCCTCTAATTGCTTCCTGGACAAATCACTTACCTCTTTCAACTTCAGATTTCCTATCTGTAAAGTCAGTGAGCAAGTCTAGATGACATCAAAGGTATATTCCAACTCTAAGATTAGGAGTCTAAACTTGAGCTATATTTGATTCTTTTCCTCATTAAAAACATATCCAACTCACTGGCAGATCCATTCAAATTTTCTTCAGAATCTTGTTATCTCTCTGTTAGGCTAGTGTAATAGAGCTCTGTGCAAAGGACACATTGCTGCAACATTCATCATCATAAACATAATTCTGATCCTGCCCTTCAGTATCTCCTATATATTTAATCAATAAAGTCCAAACTGCTTAGTCTAGCATTTCTGATGCTCTAAAACGGCCCTAACCAACTCCTTCCAGACTTGCTTCTTACTTCTCTATCAGCCGGACAATCCTCCTGGACTGAATTGTCCATTCTTCCTGTGAAAAACCAATGTGTACCATCTCTCTGCCTTTCTTCCTGCCAGTTCCTCCTCCTAAAGTGAATTTTATTGTATTACTGCATGTGTTAGGCTTATCCATTCTTTAAGATACAGCTCAAGTGCCATTTTCTCCATGAAGGCTCCCTTGAATTTTTTCTAGGCAAAAGTTGTCTGAATACTTTCTAGCCTATTGTTTGAACAGTTTCAATGTATTTTATAATACATATGCTTTGAATGTACTTATTATCTATATAAAATATATTTTATATATATATATATATATATATATATATATATATATATATATATATATATATATATCAGTTTCTTGAGGGACAAAACCAAAGTTTTGATCGTTCTTATTCATCTCATAGTAATTTGCTCAGTGTCTAGCTCATAGCAGACACATGGTATATAATGTTAATTGTGTCAATCTATGTCTAAATTTTAGAAATCTTTTCTAGTTCATAAATTTTTCAGGCACACCAAAACTATGTTAGTCAGGGTTCTCCAGGAAAATGGAACCAATGGAGACTGTGAGTGTGTGTGTGTGAGAGAGAGAGAGAGGGAGAGAGAAGGAGAGAGAGAGATTGGTTTATTATAAGGAATTTTCTCACGTACTTATGGAAGCTCACAAATCCCAAGGTCTGCAGCCAACAAGCTGGAGACTGAGGAGAGTCAGTGTGTAGTTTCTGTCTGAAAGTTGGCAGGCTTGAAACCCAGGAAATCTGATGTTTCAGGTCAAGTTCGAATGCAGGAAAACACACACACACTCACATACACAATGTCCTTGCTCAATGGCAGTCAGGCAGAAGGAATACTCTCTTAGTTTTTTTGTTCTAATCAGGCCTTTAACTGATTGGATAAGGATCACCCACATTAGGGAGGGTTAATCTCATCCAGAAAAATGATTGACTGAATATTTGAGCACCCCTTGGCCCAGTTAACACATAAAATTAACCATCACAAAAGCCCAGCTTAAATTAATCAATTTTACCTCACTTAAGCCATTGACTACTCTAAAGTGATAGAATGTGCCAGGGTCTTAATAAGCTAATAGATACAAATCATGAATGAAATGCTTGGGCATCTCCATGCCAAAGTTCTATGGTTCCATTTTACTTGATGTATGGACCTTCTCAGATTCAATGACAGCAACCAGGGTATTTCCTCTAGTATCAGGGGTAGAATCTAGGCTTTTGTGCTCAACTTCCAAAAGAAATGGTATTTGAATTACATATCTGGAGGTTCTGGTGATCTATAGAGGTACACTCTGAGGGTGGCCACCTTAGAGTGGCATATGTGTATATTGACACTGACCATTGCTTATTGAGCCATGGAAAACGCACCATATTATATGGCCCAGGGTTGCAAGGACTGAGAATGACTTCCTGGTTGCCTACATCTTGGTTTTTTATCTATTTAAAGGATTTGCATAAACTGATCATTTTAATGTCAGGATGGCCCTGCCAACACTTTCACATGCCTTCGTAATGATTTCTCCCCACTGAAACAAAACCATCCTGGAAAAAAATCAAGGATCAGAGTCATTAATAGGGTAGCACAATAAGGTCAACTTTGAGGTTGATCCCAACCTCATTATGTTCACCAGACCTGTGAAAGAAATGGAAAAGTGACATGGGTTACATTTGTCAGCCAAAGGAACTGGCTGACTTATACAGGCACAGCAATATCACTAGTTATGACTTCTTTCCCAAGTAAGATAACAGTGGATTATCCTAAATGTGTGGTAGGCAGGCTTGCAAACATCCACTTTCCCTTCCTATAGCCACTCCATGATGGGTGGAGAGAGCATTGACAAAGTCTCTGCTGCATTGCAAGCAAGATCGTGGCAGGATGACCAGCCTTGGGTTGCAGAACATTGTATAGTTATCCAGTTTGTTTATTCAGCTATGGCCAGTTCTGAGTCTATAATGTCTGCTTGTAGTGAGGACTTACTAACCTGTTGATTTCGCATCTTTTGTTGTTGTTGTTGTTGGGTCCATTCCTAGCTTATTGTTGAATGCTCAGGTCTCACCAACAGTCAAACTTGTGGTAAATCATTGTCTCGTCAAAAAGTATTCTAATGACCAAGCAACAGCAAAGCCTGCTTTCAAGAGCATACAACTTACAGAGTTAACAAGGACAAATTGAGATTCCCTAAGTATCCAAACTGCTGCAGTCATTGTAGTCACTGCGAGAGCCTAGTCTGTAATGTGGCACTTAGGACGTGCTCACAGCCTAAGGGTCTAAATTCATGTGATTTGGGGCTTGTTATTTGCTTATATGCTACAAAGAGAAGAAAAGGAAGGCAGATTGAACATATAGCCATCTCATATTTTTAGCATGAAAGTCTCCAAAATCAAATTCTACACATTTGACAGGAAACTTGGTTTTAAGCCAGGATCTCAAAGGCCTGTGGGGACCAGGCCAAGAACATAAATGAGAAAAGTGGGCTGAGGGGAGACTAGGGTGAAATGGAAATAATGTGTTCCGTCCTCAGAGGCTAGAAATTCCTCAACTGCAGTCACATGACTGACCTTTGGGAATGCAGGCACAGTGTGGCTACTATCTTACCGTTTTTCAAATGATCTAGATTTTTTTTTTATGACTTTTAGATGTCAGTCACACATGTTTGGATGCTGGATTGGCTCCAAGATTGCCAGTCTTTGGTTTAGTAGAAAGGGCAATAAACTAGAAATCAGAAGCAACAACAACAAAGTCACTTCAGTCATGTCTGACTCTTTGTAACCCTATGGATTGTAGCCCAGGAGGCTCCTCTGTCCACGGGATTCTCCAGGCCAGAATACCGGAGTGGGTTGCCAGGTCCTCCTCCAGGGGATCTTCCAAACCCAGGAATCGAACCTGCGTCTCTTATGTCTCCTGCATTGACAGGTAGATTCTTAACCACTAATTTCTGGGGAAGCCCCAGAAATTAGAAGACCTGGGTTCAAACTTGATTATCCTCTATAGCTGTGAGATCTTTGACAAGTCACTTAATCTTTCTGGGCTTCTGCTTTGTCCCCTGTAGTGAAAGTCGCTCAATCGTGTCTGACTCTTTGTGACCTCATGGACTGTAGCTCACCAGGCTCCTCTCTCCATGGGATTTCCCAGACAAGAATACTGGAACAGGTAGCCATTTCCTTCACCAGGAGATATTCCTGACTCAGGGATTGAACACACATCTCTTGTCTCCTGCATTGCAGGCTGATTCTTTACTGTCTTGAGCCACCAGGGAAGCCCTTTTTCCTCATCTGTAAGATGGAGGTAAAAATACTTACCACAATTGTGCCACAGAATCGTGTGGGTGAAATGAATAGTGTGTATGAAAGACTTTAACATAGGTCACTTGTTAGACAATTGTTTCAGTTGTTGAATGTTGACTTGATACACATCAGGGATGATGGTAAGGTTAACTGTTTTTCAATCAGCTTCAGGAGCCTAAGGAAAAGACTCAAAAGGATTTTTAAAACTTTAAAGTCAAAGTGTTATCAACCCTTTGAGTCAGGCCCCAACAAAGACCCTTCCTCCAGCCTGTTGTCATTCTAACCAATAGAACGAGATGGAGCACTGTTTAGAAGAAGAGGAAAGCTTTCTTATTATTCTGGTGATCAAAGAACAGAGAGATGGTAGCTCTGTCTAGAGCACATGCTCTCCCTGAAAGGCTGTGGCCGGGGCTGCTTTGTAGGGTTCTCCGCAGTGGGGAGGTGAGGGGGCTGAATTCTCCTGAGTCCAGTGCAGACATGTTCCCAGCTCCAGGTTGCAGTGTTGTGTGCAGCGATTCAGAACACAGCTCACTGCCGCCATCTTGAACTGAGGTACTGGGGTAGCCATTCTGCCTCAAGAACTCTGTTCTGAAGTACCTGGTGCCAGGCCTCTGCACGCAGTACTCCTGAGCAAGTGAAACTAGACTGAGCACAAAGGAAAGAAAAAGGTAAGACTTTATTTTATTACCCAGATTCTATTTTTATTTCTTGGGAATTGTTAATGGACTTTGCCAGTGAGAAAAGGACTTTCACACGGGGCAAGATGTTAGTGGTCAGGAGCCAAGGCAACACCTAAACTAAAAGCTGTTTGTGCTTTGAAGAGGTTCTGGCAGCAACTGGAATAATTGTTTAACAAGTGACCTATGTTAAAGTCCTTTCACCTACAGTATTCATTTCACCCACACAGTTCTATGGCACAATTGTGGTAAGCATTTTCACCTTCATCTTACAGATGAGGAAGCAGAAGCCCAGAAAGATTAAACTCTTCTTAACCTCAAGAGCCATAGGCCAAAAATGTATTCTTGAGCAGAAGTAAGAGTGTGTGGTGGGACAGGGAGAACTGGGCATCTAGCCAGGCCACTCCTCAGCTCTGAGGGAGGGACTTTGGAGTCTCCAGCCATCCGGGAAGGTGGACAATGCGGATTACATGGGATAAGCCTGGGTGTAAATTTTAAAGCATGATTCCTGCTATATTCACCTGTCATGAAGAAGCTCAGGGAAGCTATAGGTTGCAGATTTCAGTTCAGTGGCTACATGAATAATTCATCAGTCATTTTGTCAGGTTGCAGCAACTATTTTTTCTCTCTCAAATGCTTAGAGCTAGCTGTGAAGAATTAACTGGCAAGAAAGGGAGTATTTGCACGCTTTGCTGTAAGGCTCAGAAGTGGCAGATGGAGAGATGTGTTTTCTTGAACTCATTTTTCTAACTTACCTGCTGTTCCTTGGTTCTGCCCTATTTGACTACATTTTCTTAGTCATTGATTAAGTAGACTAGATTTGGATGATTTACAGTTAGAATAAGAGGGTCGTGTTGAGTCTCAGAAAATCACATTCCTATCCTTGTAAAACTTGCCTTCTCTTCCTTTATGAAAACACATCTTTAGGGAACTGGTATGATCCTGAAAAGTTGCTTACACTGCTCTATACTTTCAGCTTGAATGTGTAAAACATGTACAGATAAAATTATATAAAGTTGAGGATTTAGTTTTAACAAATTTGGCTGTGTGTCTGCTTAAGTGTATGAAGGGGTATGAATGAAACAAGATGGGCCAGGAACTGATAATTATTGAAACTGGATGATGAGTGCATTGGGTTTCATATTTTCTCTTTAATATTATGTAAAAAGGGAAAGAGGTATATATTATTTTGTGTTATATTTAAAATAATAGGCAACAAAGACCTACTGTATAGCACAGGGAACTATGCTCAGTACTCTGTAATAACCTAAATGGGAAATGAATTAGAAAAAGAATAGATACATGTATATATAATATTAATATATTGATATATATGTGTACAGAAAAGTGATTAATATTAATTAATTATATAATTAACATATTTATTTATAAATATATATTTATATATTTATTATATAATTTATATATATAACTAATAATATATATTAATCACTTTGCTGCACACCTGAAACTAACACAGCATTGTTAATAAATTATATTCTAATATAAAATAAAAATTTTAAAAAATAAATTATTTTGCCTGGTGTTATAAGTGATATTTTATTAGTTTACCACCACCCACAATCCATGGAACTTCATTTGTCTTTTTTTCTTTCATTTGTCTTTATTTTTAAGTTATTAGCTGTATACTCATTGTAAAAAAACTTAAAGAATACAAAAAATATAAACAGTAAAAATCCCCATTCACATTTCACTCTATCTGTTTCCCAACCCACATGCTTCCCTAGAAGTAACCACAGCAAAAGTTGGTTGTACATTCTTTCAGAACTTTCTATATGCACACACAGATATATGTTGAAATGAGTGTTTTTTTTTTTTTTTTTTACAAAAAAAGAATTGCTGTAGTATAAAGGGCAGTTTGATTTTATAGAAGGATCAGTTTCTTCACAAGCAAAACATATCTCCAATCCTATAATGTAAATCAAGTGGAAAAATAGGTATCACTTAATAGAATTTTGTGTTCTGGCAAATTTTGCAATAGCTATAAAGAAATTTGTCCTTTTATTAATAGGTAAGCTTTAATGAAAGCAGAGAATGCAATGAATGTGTCTGAAATGCTTCCAATGCTCATTACTTTAAAGTATGACCACCAAAAGCAACTTAAAGCAACTTAAAAAAATGATCAATGACATCTTTTAGTTGAATACATTTTCACATGCACATTTCAGAAGAAAAAGCAAACCCATTTAAGATGAAGAAGTCAGCTTGCACTTTTGGTTAATTTTTAAAGAGTGAAGAGAAAAGGAATCATCTTGTGGCAATGTTTAGTACTATTCACACTGGTGGCAACGTAGGAATTTAGATTCATTAACTCTCACTGAATGATGAGCAGTTGAAACTCTCAATATATTTTGAAAGAATGCTCTGTCTCCTGTTTCACTGTGTCATCTCTGAGTACTTTCCGAATCTCTCTGTCCTGTTCAGCTTTATGTAAACTTTTTGAATATAGGCTCTATTTCTCCCAGATGCCTCATATTTACTTTCAGCAATGGCGAGAAACACAGATCTTAAGAGTGACCCTTCTTTGTTTTCTTTCTGATTCACTTTTAAAGCTCATGAAAGGCACTAGGCTGACAGCTCTGGAGGCTCCAGACCTGTTTATCTGTGTGCCATGTGCAGCCTGGCACATCGCTGTTGCATTAACAGTAGTTCTCCTTTTGCACCTGCAGGAGCCAGCATGAGGCAAACGCCAGGCTGCTCTATCCTCGGTGCTTCTCCTGAAAGGAAGCAATTAGCCAGGATTCAGGGACAGGCCCTTTCTGTTTTTTATAACACTTATCTACTACAGCCTTCCCCCCATACACTTACACACACACTCATTTATTCACAAAGTCCCTAATTGGCTCATATGAACTGGTGCTTGGATATTGTGCTAAAGAGACGCATTTACTGAGGAAGCACTTAGTAAATATTTGCCATGTATACACCCTTGAATACACTAGAATCTGTGTAAGTGGTCCACAAATCCATATGCAGATTAAATAATAAATATATGCCATATATATGTGTAAGGCACTAATGAATTCATAGTAATTTTTAATTCACTTAAAAATTATAGTAAACTATATATAACATAAAATTTATCTTTTTAACCATTTTAAATGTACAATTCAGTCTCATTAATTGCATTCACTATGTTATACAACTGTTACCACTATCTGTTTTCAGAATGTTTCTGTCGTCCCAAACAGAAACTCTGTACTCATTAAGAAATAGCTCTCCACTCTCTTCTCTCCCAGCCACTGTTAACCTCTTATATATTTGCCTTTATGGATTTGCCTATTCTGGATATTTCATGTAAGTCAAATCATACAATATTTGTCCTTCTGTGTCTGACATTTCAATCAGCATAATGTTTTCAAGATTCATCCGTGTCGTAGCATGTAGAACTTCATTCCTTGTTATAGCTGAATAGTATTCCACTGTATATATGTGCCACATTTTGTTTATCCATTCCTCTGTTGATAGACATTTGGGCTGTTTCCATCTTTTGGGTATTGTCAGTAATGCTGCTATGAACATTAGCATATGAATATCTAATTCTCTGTTTTCATTTCTCTTGGGTATATACCTCAGAGTGGAACTGCCAGGTCATATGATATTTCCATGTTTTTAAGGTACAACCAAACAGTTTTTCCATGGTGACTATACCATCTTCCATTCCCACCAACAATGTATAATGGTTCCAACTCCTCTACACCCTCACGAACACTTATTTCCCCCCCCCCTTTTTTGGTAAGCCATCCTAGTAGATGTGAACTATGTAGTAGCTTTTTATCCCATATTTTCTTAATCTACTAGTAATGTGTGTCTCTGTGTGTGTGTGTCTGTGTGTAGGAGGGTCTATGAAATATTTGACATTTAAAAGGTACTCTCAAATTTAAAAATGTGAGGACTGCTAATTTAGATAAAGCATTTTTAGAGATTCTCCACACTGCATATTTTAGAAATATTTCATATAATCCTCACAGTAAAATTGGGAAGTAGGTACTATTGTCCCCATATAGAGAAATTGAAGCTCTGAGAAGTTAAACAATTTGAGAAACAGTTGTCAAACCCAGTTTGACCAGTTCCAATTCCCAATGAAATTTTTCTAGTTTATCCAAATTACCTTTCTGGATATGGACTGCTAGAGCTTGGAGGAAAGTGAGATGAAGGCTTCTTTTTTCAGTTTTCATGTGTCTATTCTCCATGCCATGACCTACTTGTTTACAGTGGCTTTTCACCTCCCTGTATCTCTATACCAAATTCTCTTTTATTTTGATTGAGGATTTCCCATGATAAATAAGAAATAGTCAGAAATATAGAATACTGAAAAATAGAGACAAGAAAAAAAATCTGAATCCTAATTCCATGATATAGTTGTATAACATGATGTAGTTGTATGATATATATACATATATATACACACATACACATTTACATGTGTACATGTGAGAGTGTAAGAGAAATAGAGAGAAAGAGAGAATTGTAGAAGTCTTTATTTTCTTATTTGAGACTCTGACTGGTAAGGGTAAGCTTAAGTGGCAAATAATACAGATAATTTCCTTGGAAAACTTTGCGGAGTTTGTTTCTTCTCTCCCTAGTATTCTACATGTGTGTGCGCACTCAGGCGCTTCAGTCGTGTCTGACTCTTTGTGACCCTTTGGACCTGCCAGGCCTCTCTGTCCATGGGATTCTCCAGGCAAGAAGAATACTGGAGTGGGTTGCCATGGTCTCCTCCAGGGGATCTTTCTGACCCAGGGATGGAACTCGTGTCTGTTTAAGTCTCCTGCATTGGCGGGCGGGTTCTTTACCACTAGCGTCACCTGGGAAGCCCCCTACTACTCCATAGTAGCATGATAATAATGGCTTCATTGGGAGAAGGGCTCAGAAAGAGGCTGCTCGTTCTAAGGCCCCAGTCTCTGGTTTGCCCAGTGTGGTTTGAGTAGGAGAGGAAGTTTGAAATCTGGGCTCACTGCCCCAGGGGAGCTTGCAATGAAGTAATGAAAAGACAGGAAAACAGACAATACAATGGGGAGGCCTAAGTGCTGCTGCCCTGGGGCTACAGACAGACAATGGGGAGGGTGGGGTAGGTAGTTTAGTGGGAATTCTCCTTAGGTGATCAGATCTATAGCCCAGCACAGAGGTCTAAAGCAAAAGAAAGCAACCATTGTGGCAACTATTTACCAGTAATTCTGAATACCTACCAGGACGCTGAGTGTAACATAGTAGTCATAGTAATAAAATAATAACTAGCATTTATTGAATGCTTCCTATGCGAAGGTCAGTGCATTGAATATTTTTTAATAGACTTTAGTTTTTAGAGAAACAATGTTCACAGTAAATTGAGGGGAATGGACAGACTTTCCATCTACTCCCTGTCCCCACATAGGCACATCATCCCCCATTATCAACATCTTCCCCTAGACTAGGACATTTGTTACATTGATGAACATGTACCAACACATTACAACCATCCAAAGTCCATAGTTTACATTATTGTTCAAGCTTGGTGCTGTACATTCTGAGTTTTGACAAGAGTATAATGACATGTATCCATCATTATAGTATCATGTAGAATACGTTTATTGCCCCAAAAGTTCTTTGTGCTCTGCCTAACCATTTTATATATATTAACTCATTTAATTGTCACAAAAACCTTATAAGGCAGGGACAATTATTTTTTATTTTTTTCATTTATTTTTATTAGTTGGAGGCTAATAGCTTTACCATATTGTAGTGGTTTTTGTCATACATTGACATGAATCAGCCATGGATTTACACGTATTCTCCATCCCGATCCCCCCTCCCACCTCCCTCTCCACCCGATTCCTCTGGGTCTTCCCAGTGCACCAGGCCCAAGCACTTGTCTCATGCATCCAACCTGGGCTGGTGATCTGTTTCACACTAGATAATATACATGTTTCGATGCTGTTCTCTTGAAACATCCCACCCTCGCCTTCTCCCACAGAGTCCAAAAGTCTGTTCTGTACATCTGTGTCTCTTTTTTTGTTTAAGGCAGGGACAATTATTATGACCATTTTACAGCTGGGAAAACAGAGGTACAGAGGCACAGAGATTTCAAGAAACTTGCTCAACCAAGTATTCTGACTCCAAAACCCACCCTAGCTACTTTCATTTCTGCTTATCAATCCACAAATCTTTGTCTATCCTCTTATAGCTTATGTTATTGCAATCATGCTAGGTTTATAACCTGCTTATTTCACTTAACAATATTAATAACATTTTTACCTTTTCTCCTTGGAGTGCTTAATACAGCTAAGCTTTTCAAACTTATTAGAAAAAAAGTGTTAGAAAATATGTAAAACAAAATTGAAATTCTGTAATCTTGACTTTTAAGCACAACTTCAAGTACTGTTTTATTGTATTTCATTTTAAGGTATTTTCCTTTGATCGCTTATCAAAAGTTTTTGCTTGGTGGACATTATGTTGCTGTTGTTTAGTTAAAATCCATGTAAGTCATGTTTTCATGTAACCTCTGAACCAAACCACATGTTGTAAAATTTTTTGAGAACTTGTCTACAATAACAGTCACAGTAAGATTTTCAAGAGAGTGTGGAATTTGTGATTTGGTTCACTTGTTATGCTGGGTTCTGAATAAATTAGAGCCTGTTTGAGCCTTGAAAGTCCCATTCACTTTGTACCTTCACTTCTCTGTTCAACTGCAAGCTCCATAAGACATTGGCCATGCTGGCTTTGCTTGCCACTTTATCCCCTCCAAACAGTGTGTGTGTGTGTGTGTGTGTGTGTGTGTGTGTGTGTGTGTGTGTATGTTGCTCAGTCATGTTCGACTCTTGCAACTCCATGGACTGTAGCCTGCCAGGTTTCCCTGTCCATGGAATTCTCCACACAAGAATACTGGAGAGGGTAGCCATTCCCTTTTCCAGGGGATCTTCCTGACCCAGGGATCAAACTGGTGTTTCCTGCATTGCAGACAGATTCTGTACCATCTAAGCCACCAGGGAAACCCTCACCAAACAGTACCTGGTACTTAATAAATATCTGGTCTCCCAGCTTTCCGTCTTATGCCTCCCCAAATCCAGATTTATGCACACCAGTAAGGGTGTCGTCTGCGAAATTTAAATCAGATCATGTGTTATCCTTGTGAGCCACAGCAGAGTTTTAATTTTATTCTGATTATAAGACCTTGGGAAAAGTAGGTGAGAAAGGAACCCAGAAGCATGAGTGGCAGAGTTGGCTTTGGTCGGGAAAGGCATTTCCTCAGTCATACCTAGAGGAAGAAATGTTTGCTTTGTAGGTTAGTAAAGAGGAGGAGGGGTTTTTGTTTGATGGCTTCTACTTTCTCAATGAGATAAGTGGCAAGGTTGTAGCTAATGAGGGTAGAAGGTAGAAATAGACTTGAAATAGTTGTCTTAGAAAATAGGAGAGATTTCTAAAGAAATATAGTAGGATTTCTGTGCAAGGATTCATTCACGAATTCTTTGAGGATTCATTTGAGGTATGAAATCAGGAATTTAAAAGGAATCTAGTGTGCCCACATGTAGGATTCTCTGTCTTTAGCTGCATATAGTTGTTTTTCCTTACTGACCTCCCTCAAAAGGATTTTCTCTTTGTGTGAAGCCCAAGGCAAGGATCACCTGGTGTCCAGGAACCCACTTCAGGGGGCCCAAGAATTCCCTGAACTTATATGCAAAATTTGTGCATATGTGCATTTTCTAGAGAATAGGTCCTTAGCTCTCCTTAGATTTTCAAAGGAGTCTTTGAACCCCAAAAGATTAAGAACCACTGTTGAAATACCCTAATAGTACAGCCCTTCAGGACTGCCTCACAGGCGCCCTCATTGTCTCACTAATTGCCTTATAAGGAGGCCCATTAGGTAACTCACAGCTAAACCCCTAATATGAACTTCAACTCCCCACCTCTCAACTGCAGCCACTCACAACAGTGACTCATAGGGAGAGGTGACCCTGCGTTTGCTTAAAAATGTGACATCCATCATCACCAGAAATATTCCTACCTTCATTTAAGCAGCCTCCCCTATCAACAGACATTGGTGTCGCTTTCCAGTGTTGGATATACTAGGTCAAAGAGTGTGTGCGTTTAAAAAACTCCGAAAAGTTGTCACCAATCTATGCTTCCATCAGTGGTATGTGAACTTTCTTCTTTAACCACACTAGGAATTGTTGAGCCTTTTACTTATTGCCAATCTGATAGCTGAAATTGGTGCATTGATACCTTAACTTGTTTTAAATATGTCACCATAACTTCAGGATCTTGGATAGGCAGCCGACTCATAAGAAATTTTATGCAAATTGTTTATGTTTCTGTGCATTTTTCACTTACCAGGGGAGGGATGGGATGTTGTTTCATAACCTTCTTCAGATTCTCCAAGGGAGTTTAGGTCTCAAAAATGTACAAACAAAGCTGGGAGATTTTTATAGCAAATCATTAAAGAAAAGTAGACAAAAGAAACAAAAAGGTCAAAAATGACCAACAGGAAAATTACAAAATAACAGCAATTGAACGAGATGTCCACAGTCCCCATCTATAGCTCTTAACAACCTTTCTTACCTGGCATCCCAAATTCTTGAGCCTGTCCCATTTTCCTTCTCTTGGGATGCTCCTGCTCTCTGGCACACAGAGACTATTTCTGTGTCTTAAATAATGCCTTAAAATTTAAAAAAAAATGCATTTCTTAATAAAATCTTGGTTTAAAGATGGACTTTCTGGGAAGTTACCCCGTGTTTGCTAGTAGCTCAAAAGATTAGAAGGTTGCATTCAAATCCACTTAAACTAAGTACATACGAAGTTTAAATAAAGCATGTTTACAGGGTAGACTTTTCAATTTCTTCCATTTTGTAGGATTTTCTTTCTCCATAGATTCTATTTCAGTTCAAAAGAAACAATTGAATTATGTTTCCCAGAATTTTTCTAGTTTGTGGAAAAGTCTTTTAACCTTAAGAAACGTCATTAAAGAATGCTGCCATACTGATTCATGTCAATGTATGGCGAAAACCACAATATTGTAAAGTAATTAGTCTCCAATTAAAATTAATTAATTAATTAAAAAATAAAAGATAAAACCGTGCTCAAAAAAAAAAAAAGAGAATGCTGCCATAATTGAAGTTATTTTTTCAGTAACCCACTTCTACCACCAAATGCTGTTCTGTGTTCAGAAAGGGTAGTTCCATGTCCTTGTCACCTGCAAGGACAACATCTCCTGTCATTGTGGAGGAAGTACTTGGTTTGCTTTTTTACTATTGCCTTTCTGATTTTGTCTCTGTACATAATGAGGTAGGTGATAGGATTCTGGACTTAAAACGCCTATATGGGTTAAGGAAATTGAGGTAGAGGATTTGTCAGGAAATCAGTGATAAACTGGGGCTAGAAACTTAATCTTCTGATACCCATTATCTTTCTGTGAGGGAGTGTTGTGTAATAATGAGAATGCCTATCTAATGATAGGTCTTGGTTCTGCAACTTCCTAGCTATAGGGCTTGTTGTAAGGTATGTAGCCTCCATGGGCCTCTGTTTTCTCATCTATAAAATGGAGATAATAATGCTTACTTTGCAGGGTGGTTGTAAGGATTAAAGGAGATAATATCTGCAAAATGCCTGGCACATAGTAGATAAAAAGATTGTTCCATTCACCTATCTCTCCACATTACAGGGAAAATTTCAATAAGCAAAGAAAGAAAGAGGCATGAACATGTTTTCATTTTGGTAGGGAAATGATAGAATCTGAGATTCTTTGGAGCTGGAAGAGCACTTAGAGATCAAATAGTTTACTAACTTGTTTACAAAAAGAGGAAATAGGCCCAGAGATGGCTATGACATGCCCTGGCTCTCAAGCTAACACAGAAGACCTGGTAAGGACACTTGCACTTAAGAAAGGAATACGATTTTTAAGGAACGTTTGTTTCAAAGGTTGTCTTAAACATTAACTCTTTCAAAGTAAAAATGCATTTTGTGCTAAAATAAGAATCCCCATGCTTAAAACTCATGGGATAATGAATGTAAAAACCAGCTACATTTAAGATAGTACCAAAGTAAAATACAACAAGGTGGGCTTCTTTTTTAATTAAAGGGTAATATATATTTTGAAAATACAATGGAGCACAGATAATGAATAAATACATTAGTACATGTAGTGATTACAATGGATACCACACTGCTAACTTCCCTCACAACTGATGAAATAAATGGACTATCAAAATATTTGGGGGAATGTCAGATAAAATTTCACTTAAATTATTTCTTCTAGAATTTTTCCATATTCTAGATTAGTTTTGTTTGTCTACCATAAGAACAAAAATAAACTTAATACATAGATAAATGCTTGTCTTCCTAACACTACAAAAGAAACATTTGTTCCTCCAGATAACTCTTAAGTAAACTGCTGTCAAAACAATTAGTGTTATTTTTCTATTATCCTCCTATTTGAGAGTAAATAACCAGTTCATGAATATGTTAATTATCTAGTAGGTGGAGAAGATAAGGAGGGCCCAATATCTCCAGAAGCAACTGATAAATCATCAATTGCATACAAAAACACAAGAGAACTGGCTCTAAGCTGGATAGAGCATGTCCGCATTTCACCTAGCCAGACTGTGATACTTTAAAGAGAACCAGAAGAGAAGTGACTGTGTTTTGACCGAATTAACCACAAATAAACCTTCTTTTCTGCAAGGCTGCTGCAATGAGAGTCTCCCAGTTAACCAAACATTATATAGCTTTATTTTGCTGCCAACAAAGTTCTTATATTTTCACACTGTTTAGAATATGCATTTTACAATTTTGTAATGGTCATTTTAAAGAATTGGGGCAGTGAAGCTAAACCATAGAATATGTTCCATTAAAAAAAAAAAGCAGTTTATGGTATTAGTGCTGCACAGATATTTTTTCTATAATATCATGTTTTAAAAATAAATGATTGTGCTTCTTTTAAGCTTAATTTACCTTTAGTAATCATACTCAACTTTTGGCAGCTTTGAATGTGCCTTTTGAAATCTCCGGCACAGAATTCTTCACCATCCACAGTGGTTAAATGTTCTGCTGAAAGGGAACACATTTTGAGGGGGGAGCAAAGCTGGGGGTGGGGAGGAAACACAGAAAAGTGCTTTCCCTTCCTATTTTGAAGTGGCAAGATGTATTTTTCCATATTAAATATTTTGAAAAAGTTGAATGCAGCATTGTGCCGGATAATTAAAATGTAAATTTCAGTATCTATGCTTGCTTTGTGATTTTTTAAAAATACATTTAAGTTAGTTGTCTTTTAAAACATGTGGTCAGCTGTTGTATTCACATATGGTCAAATGATCAAAGTCTGAACTCCTCTCTAATTGTCCCCCCGCTGCTCGTCTGCTCTGTCCGTGATCAAGGCCTCAGCAGGTGATGAGAAAGGCATGAGAACAGGCTGGAAGGAGAATGAGGCACCGAGAGGCCCAAGCTGAAAGAAATAAAGACTTCCAGTACATCACCCTGACAGTAAAGAGCGAAGGAAAAGTGACGTCTGGTTAGTAGTGCTTATATATTTTTTTGTTCGCCAATCTGCATACATTTTTTCCCTAGCTGAATGCAAATAGAGTCTAGCCCGCTCCCAGAGACGGAGCCCCACACATCAGCGCCTCCACCGAAGTGTTGCATTTGTTTACTTGCCTCGGGAGGAAGCTGCTAAATCCCACAGTTTATAGTATTTCACATGTTTGTGGAAATCATTGCGATTCTTTTCACTTCTGCTTGTCATTGTTTGCCTAGAGTTCACTTTGCCAGATGGCGCTTTATTGTCACTAGTGGTTACACCTCGCTATTGGATCAGTTCAAGACCAAATGGTGTGAAGAGCTTTCATACTTAGAGGATTTAGTCAAACATTCATTCTCTGCTATTCAGGCCGCTTGAGCACTAATTCATAAACGAGCCGGCTGACCTAGGAATGAAGGGAGGAGAAAAGGGCCCAAGTCTTTTTTCCCTTTAAATTATTAATTTGCCTTCTATTTACAGTCCAAATTGGAATGAATCATAATTAAGCAGGAGTGTCTTGCATAAACACACGTAAGATGCTAAGGCAGGGGTTGCTGGGGGGGAGGGGTGGTGGAAAACAAGATACTGCGTTATGTGAATTCTGCCAGAGCTTAAGGGGGTTTGCCACACAAAAATACAACCCGTTCTTTCCCAAGTCCCAATTCCTCATATTCCGTGCTCCCTTATCTACTAGCCAGTGCTATCAGCACAGGCCCTAAGTGATCAAGTTTTTTTCCTTGAAAGTTTTGGGATATGAAATATTTTCAAGAGCGAATACCTTTCAAATGTGAATAGGTTTTTCAGGGTTGGGGAGGGCCCTTTAAAATTCAAGAGATTCCATTCATCTTATGTAATTTCTAAAGGAGTTTTGGAGAGCCTGGACAAATTCTGGGTGGGCGCAGTTTTCGGCTTTAGGATTTGGGGAGCTTAGGGCCCTGAGATAGGTGTCATCATACCGTTTGTGTGTGTTTTTAACAAATTGATGTGCTGGTTGCCTTTGTGAAGGCAAATTTTGTTACTGAATCTCTTGGCGGCAGCTCCAAGCTCTGGAACTTGTCTTCCTTTCTTCATCAAACCTTTTTAAACAGCCGAGAAGATTGTGTGTGATGCGGTGAAACTAAGATAAGGGCAGCAGTAAAAGGGTTACGCAAACAATGACTCAATAGCTTTGCCTAATTTTGTTTCTTATTAAATATGAGGCCCTGTAGTTGTTGCCCTAGTTTTCTTTTTCCGCGGGACGGGAGTATCGCTTTACCTAACTATTCAAAGTGATCTTGAAAGGACAAAGAAAAGCACCAATGTGAAGAGGGAGGTTCTTCGGCAGAAGGCAGGTGCTGAGGGATTTGGAGGTTATTATAGAAAAACTCCTTGAAGCCCTTGATGCAATGCCTTGGTGTAGTAAGAAAGGCAAACAGGATAATGGATTGTATCAACAGAGGGAGCGAACCCAAATCAAAAGACGTGATCTTGTTACTGTATGGCCTGATATTGTCCCTCTACAAAGAGCTGGTTGGTGCTAATCAAACACGCTGCACTGCCGGCCTAATCACCTTGTCCTCAGAAGCCTATTGTCCTGGGCAAGGCCCAGTTCACAGAACAGCCCGGAGGATGATAGCCACTTTTCCAAGGAACGAAACGGAATGAGAGGTGTAGGCTTTTCCCTTCATTCCTTTTTTTTTTTTTTTTTTGCCTTGAGATACAATGCAAAATTATGTAATAATAGTATCCTCGAGGCCAGACCCAAACCTGGAGGAAGGCACAGCGGTGGGGATTGCAGCTCTGCTTGGGAAGGAAGCACAGCTGGGAGGAACAAAGCGTCAACTGGGGGCCCTCTGGGTTTTCCACACAACACTCATTTCTGGACTGCGGCTCTTTGCTATGCTAAGTGGGCTACCAAGTAATTGGGCCTACCCTTATGGAGGGGAGGAGACAGAAAGCTGGAAGGAGGACGGAGTGAGAAAACAGGAACTGTTAAGCTAGGGATTCTGGTGGGGGTGGGGTTGAGATGGTGAGGACTTTGTTTTCGCAGAGCTCCTGGAGACAAAACTATGAAGGAAGGACAGAGTTAATTTTAAACTTTAATTTTAATATTAAACCAAAAGTCTTGACATTTTCCCTTTGAAAGTGGGACAGAATACTGACTAAATAGTAAAAGTCTGGAGTTAGAAGGAAGCTTTTGCGCACTCTGGCAACTCATCTTCGGGGGCTTTGGTTTCCTCATCTGAAAAACTGAGAGGCTCCTCTAGGATTTTGACTTGAAATCGAAGTCCCCTTTTTCCATTTCTGACATTTTGCAAGATATCGAATGCACTCTTAGGTTGTTCTGATTTCCGTCTTTCTGTAAGAGTCCGTGGGTGGGGTGGATGGAGCTAACTGATCCAGCTATAGTGAGGCTCAGGTACAGAATTAGGTGAAACTGTTTCATTCTCTTGTACACAGGAGCCTTCTTTTGGTCAACAGACTTAGGAAGAATGAGTGACTGGCTAAAAAGTGCTTGCTCCTTTAGCCATCAGCTTTAAGGGTGGAATTGCTGGGGGCTTAGGGCTGCTACATTTTACAGCTGTTTCAGAGGCTGTCCCCCACTGTTCCTCTCTCCTTGCAAGGTTCAGAAATTCCTGCCTTTGGGTTCATATGGCTGAGGCCAATCAGATGCTTTCATCAGCTCACCATTGGATGTTGAGTGATATATTGCCACCAGTTAAAATTTGACCTACTCAATGACCCTCTTGCAAACATTAATTGTGCAGAACATCTTTCTCAACTCCAACAAGAATATCTTCTTGAAAAGGCCACTCATTTACCTAAGAGTTAGTCCAAACCATCCAACTTTGTTACAAAGCTTATCTTATGCTTCTTAGTGCAGGGATTCCTAGAGAAAAGAATCACATAGGTCTAAAATAAGGGTTAGGAAGAGACTGTTTTTCTCAGAGCTTTTGCAAACGATTACTAGAAAGGACCTTCTGAACTTCTATGAGATACTTATTTACCATAACAAAAACACAGCCCTAATCATCAGAGAATAGAAAGATGTATAACTAAGGCTTTGCTTTAGCCGTGAAGGATTTTGTATAAAACCTTTGATTTGCCATGGGAAAGGAACGGCAAAATTTAAAGTGTAGAGAAATATCAAAACAGAATAAGCAATGACGGTCCGTTTTTCAAACTGGTTGATGGCTAAAGATAGGTTCTTTTTATTTAAGAAGAAAACATACTGCATTAAACAAACAAGCATTTCTTATCATGGAACCAATTGTATGCGGTTTTACTCAGATTTTCTACTTGATCTTGTTGTGTGACTTTGGAGGTACTAGGAGGGCATCATCCCGAGGAGATGTGCAAATATCTAAAAGGAGACTTTTTCTTTTTAATGAAAGTACAGAAGCTGCAAAACAAGGGGAAGAAGTAGGTATTGTCTTTGAAATTACCTAAATGAATCCAGCTAACTACGGAGAACATTCTTTCTACTTTATTTGATCCACTTCACCCACCATTTTAGTAATACTATGCTTTTTAGGAAAATGTGTTAAATTGATCTGGAAATCATGACATTGCCTGCTGCATCTGTGCTGTGTTGGTGTGCATATACCAATACAGCCAGCACAGGTATTGGTAAAAATTAGCTTTTCATTCCTGGACATAGAAGGTAGAAAAGCTTCTTTTTCAGGCTCATTTCTTCTTACACCTAGATGGTGGGGAGGAAAGAGCACTGAACTTGGAGTCAGATGGATTTTGGTTTGAATTCCAGCTCTACCACTTTGTAACTTCTTGACTGTGATCAAGTCACTTAATCCTAGAACTTTGTCTATCAAATGAAATGGTCAGAATTCCCTCCTGCTTTCAGAATCTGTGAAAGAAAATGTTCACAAACTTGTCTTGGTAATTACATCAACAGTACTTCCTTCCCTGTTCCACCTTTGCTTTTCCAAGTTGGGAGAAGGCCTGGAAACAACCCTGTAGGGGAGGTTTTATTATCCTTATTTCATGAGGAAACTGAGGCCCAGGGAACTGGTTCTCTTAATGTCACAGCCGGCAAGTGACCAAACAAAGACTGAACCTCAAGTTTTCTAACTCCTCATCTAGCCTTTTCACCATGCTTCTAAACAAATTGGGCCTTCACACAGCTAGGTTTCAGTGAGAAATTAGCTTTGTCTTGAAATGCATTTGCTAAAGAGAATTCTTCAAATCCTCTCCTAAAGGACATTTAGTGATTAATATAAAATCTCCAACTAGGCAACTTTTACACATTCATCCAAGTCAGAGAAATATAGAACCAAGGTTTCTATGGCAACCTTTAGCCTTCTCCTTTGAGGAAGTGCATTACTACAGGGCCCTTCCTCAACCAATCCCCTAACAAGGAAGCTTGACTATAAAGATCCTGGTAACCTGGGCCTCTCCTACTCTGAGAACAAGGCAAATACTTTTGTCCCTTCCATTCTCTCCTTCCCTTTCTCCAAGTTTCCTTTATGGACCACCCCCTCCCCCACCACCCAGCCACAAGCAGTTTTGAATTTTTGTGACAATTTTCTTCTTTTTTGGGGGGAATTATTTCTAAGTTTTTTTTTTTTTTTTCCAATGTGGGAAAATAGACTAGGACTAAAGGGAGAGTTTCAGTCTCTTCTTTCAAATTTCAGTGATGGTGAACAAGGTAATCATTCTGGGTACCAGGTTTATTTCTCCTTTGGTATGGAGGCTTGCAATTAGGGTGATAGTGTGGACTGAAATCATGGGTAAAAGATACCAATGTCTTTCCTCAGAGGTGGATTTGGGTCTTGTCTGGCCTCAGGCATGAATGGAAGAACTGGGAGGGGGATGCTGTAGCTCTAGCAAGACTCAGTGATCTCCTAGCTAAAGTGAACCCTCAAAAGCAAACTTACTTCATGATAACTATAAGTCACTTTAGCCCTCAGATATTTTAAGTATGAATCCTATTTTCACTTGCCCTTCTCTCCTTCTCTTCCAATCTAACAACTTTGGAAAAAAATCGTGACTCACATTTGTTGTTCATTGTTCAGTTGCTCAGTCGTGTCTGATCTTTGCGACCCCATGGACTGTAGCATGCCAGGCTTCCCTGTCCATCACCATCTCTCAGAGCTTGCTCAAACTCTTGTCCATTGAGTCGGTGATGCCAGCTAACCATCTCATCCTGTCTTCCCCTTTCTCCTACCTTCAATCTTTCCCAGCATCAGGGTCTTTTCTAATGAGTCTGCTCTTCGCATCAGGTGGCCAAAGTATTGGAGCTTCTGCTTCAGCATCAGTCCTTCTAACAAATGTTGAGGATTAATCTCCTTTAGGATTGACTGGTTTGATCTTCTTGCAATCCAAGAGACTCTCAAGAGTCTTCTCCAACACCAGTTCAAAAGCATCAATTCTTTGCATTCAGCCTTCTTTACATCCAACTCTCTACTGGAAAAACCACAGCTTTGACTATATGGACCTTTGTGACTCACATTAATTCCTTCCAACTGGTATACTGGTCACTTGGATGTGAAATAAATCACCAGGACTACTACATGTCTGCAAGGAAGTCAGCAGTGACCAAGAGACCTTTCTGCAAACTCTGGAGAACAGTTTTTGGTTAATACAAGCTTATGTTGGTACTATGGAGAAATGAGGGTTTCTTTGCTATCTATCACCATTGACTCAATCTTCCAACAGTAGCAAAGTGAAATTTAAGGAATCACTTTTTTCTGGTTGACGTACAATTATTTTTTCAGATTTACATAGATATTCTTCAGTTCTGGAAAGGATTTTACTATACTTACTATTTTCAAAGTGGTCTTTAGCAGTGGAAATTTTAAATCTTTCTATTTAAAAAATTGTGATGAAATACATATAACATAAAATTTACCATCTTAACCATTTTTAAGTAACATTAAGTACATTAAAATTGCATGCAACCATTACCATCAGTCATGTCCAGAACTCTTTTCATCTTGCAAAACTGAATCTTAGTCCTCATTACAAAATGACTTCCATTTCCCCAGTGCCTGTCAACCACTATTCAACTTTCTATCTGTATGAATTTGTCAATTCTAGATATTTAATATAAATGAAATCATATAATATTTGTTTTGTGTCTGGCTTATTCCACTCAGGGCTTCCCTGGTAGCTCAGACGAGAAAGAATATGCCTGCAATGCAGGAGACCCCGGTTTGTAATGTATGCAAGGTTCATCCATGTGGTAGTATGTGTTAGAACTTTGGTCCTGTTTAAGGCTGAATAATAGTCTATTGTTATCCAGATGTTATCTAGATGGCCAAGCTGGGTTTAGAAAAGGAAGAGATCAAATAGCCAACCTTCAGTGATTTATAGAGAAAAACATTTATCTCTGTTTCATTGACTATGCTAAAGTCTTTGACTGTGTGGATCACGATAAACTGTGGAAAGCTCTTAGAGAGATGGGAATACCAGACCATCTTATCTGCCTCCTGAGAAATCTGTATGTGGGTCAAGAAGCAACAGTTAGAGTCCTGCATGGAAGGATTCTCATCTGTTGGTAGAAAGTATTTTGTTGTGAGGACAGTATAAAAGGCACTGGTTCATTCAATCCTCTCTTTGAGAAAAGAAAAAGTTTAGTCCAGAGAGAAAAAGAGCATATAGTAGGGCATCCAGTAAATTAAAAACAGAGCCTCCACAAGAACTGGGCCTCCTGACCTCAGTCGGCTGCTATTTTCACTCTATTTGGCATTACCAGTTTAGAACAATGATAGCATTCTTTCCTAATATGTATGTTGGGAACATAAAAAAAAAATTAGTCTATTCCTGGGAAAGTACTTTGATAGAGAGCATGATTTGTATTAGGACTTGCACATTGAGATGGTTGTGAGTTTTTTCCCCTTGATCTACACCACTAACCAGCCACATCATGATATTCTAGCTTAGGAATGCATTATTTGATTAATGAGATAATAATTTCACAGCCCTTTGAGCTGCTCAGAACAAAGGCACTGGATAAATTTAAAGCATTATCCTTATGGCATTATCTAAGGATAGACATTTTGCTAAATATTTTCATTTCAGTATTAATCTTCAGATGTCTGCAAACATTCAGTTGCCTTTGCAGTACGATGCTCTTAAATAAACCTGGGAAAACACTTGGATATCATAGCATATACTTGACCCTACTGAGTATTTCAAGATAACTGAAAATAGTTGGAAATGATGGTATCATGGCAACAAAATGAAACTTTAAACATTTTGAAACATATCTTTCATAGAAAACATTCTTTATTGGGTTTAATCTTTTTTCCATCTTGAATTGACATGACTTGCTTTTTACAATATTAATTTTTATTAGCTAGTCTCATCTAGGATCTGCACAATTGAGATCTGTATGGCCATTTGTCACTTATCAAACAGAAGGAAAACATTAAGCATTCATCATTACAACATAATATATTTCTGAATTGTCCTCATTTTTAAGAAAAGTCTGATTTTTTTAGGTCACTTCCACACCTTGAAATTCCATACTGTCATATAAGAGCCATCAAAGTGACAGGAAAGCAAATGAATAAAAGGGAAAGGCAAATCTTTTTGCTCTACCTTGGAGATAGAGAAGTTCTCTACCTCTGTGGCTTATGCACCAGTGTCCTGGAGATTGGAAGTAACTACAGAACAGAGGATACTCATACTTGAGGTTTGAAAGGCAGGAAAGAAATCAGCGTTTACTTAGCTGCTATTAGGTTCCAGGTAGTGGGCTTGCATGCAGGCTTGCTCAGTCATGTCTGACCCTTTTGCAACCCCATGAACTGTAGCCCGCCAGGCTCCTCTGTCCATGGGACATCCCAGGCAAGAACACTGGAGTGGGTAGCTATTTCCTTCTCCAGGGGATCTTCCTAACTCAGGGATTGAATCCAGGTCTCTTGCATTGGCAGGCGGATTCTTTGTCACTGAACTCCCTGGGAATCCCTGTACTGGGCTTGGTCCATTCGTAAATGTTTTTTCATTTTCAGCCTCATGACAATGCTGTGAAGTTGGTAACAGCCTTCTTTTTTACACTTGAGGAACCAGGGGCTCAGATTATGTAATTTGCTGCAGTAAATTGACTGAGTCAGAATTTGAACACAGGTTTTTTTTTCTGTTCAACTTTACTTCATTTGCACCAACTTCATGAATTCTGTTCATGGAGAGAAATGGACTCTTTGCAATTGTCAGTATATCCTTATCATTGTGGTCACGTATACATATTTTAATCCCCGGACACAAATGTCCAGGCTTGGGGGTGGGGAGAGGACTTTCAACGGCAGGAAGGAGACAGACAATGGGAGATAAGAGAGAAGAAGGATAGAGCTTAATGTTTAAGACCCAGATTTAAAGCCCCACCTTATCACTTTTAGCTGTGTGCACTTGGGCAAGACACAACCTTGTTGAGGCTGTTTCCTCATCTGAAAAACAGGGCTAAATAGTACTCATCTCATAGGGTGGTTGTGAGCCTTGCTGATAGTGCAAGAAATATGTTCAAGCACAGAGCCTGGCATGCAGGAAACATTCTCTGTGGTCACTTTTATTCCCAGAGGACTCTCTCTTCTGATATATCACCGGATATTTCCAGACAGAAGGATAGATTACAGATTGGGAAGGCAGCTGACAGGATTAGCCAATCCAAGTCAGAATACACAATATGAAGAGAGAGCATTTACACTCAGGGCTCCAAACGCTCCTCCTGGGGATCATTGGAGTTTCCAGAGCTGGACTGAAGTACCAGCTGCTCGTTGACAATAATGAAAGCATTTCCCACATGGCAAATTGTTGATATATTTTCTCAGTTATAATTTTTTCTCCCATAAATATTTATTCAACACTTGGTTCCTGCTACTATTTATTCCTTCATCCAAAACATAGTTTCTGAGTGCCTTCTCTATACTTGGTACTATTCTTGGCACTAGGGAAACAGCAGTGAAACAAAAAGGCAGACAAAGATCCCTACCCTCATGGAGGTTATATTTTAGTGGAGGGTGGGGCGGGGAGAGATGAAAAAATAAATAGTATATCAGTGATGAGAACTAATGAGAAAAAAGCTGGGCAAGTGGGCAAAGGGCATAGAAAGTGTAGATGGGGTTGGGATATTTGGTGGGGAAGCCAAGGAAAGCCCTGAAAAGGTGACATTTGACCTGAAGTAAGTAAGAGGGAGGATAATTCTAGGCAGAGAAAACAGTTAAGACCAGAGGCTCTGAGGAAGGAGCAATGTTCTAGGAAGCCAAAAAGCCAGAGCAGCTGGCAGAATGAGTACGAGATTGGGTGGGAGGGGAGGTGGGAATAAGGAAAGGAGAAGGTAAGACCTTGTAGAGATGATTTTTTATAGATGAAAAAATGAGCAAGGAACTAGCAAATGAGTAGAAAAGAGAAATAATATATTAATATTTCTTAAAAATGTTTCAGGTACTGATATTACTGTTGCTATTAATATTTTGATACATATAATAAAGCTGAAAGTTTTTGCTGGCAAAGTGGTTATCACTATTTTATGGTGCGCCTCAGAGGTCCCCACGACTTCCAACTCTTTTGCCATCTTGGCAAGTTGGACACCCACAGCTAGTAAGTGGTGAAGTTAGAACTAGAATGTGGGCCTCCTGACTTCTAGGCCAGGTTTGATATGTTCTTCCTTCATGCGTGAGGCATGTCCTGCAGAATCACTTAATACCAGAAATGGAAGTGGTTTTGGAGGTCATCTAATCCAACTCTCTCCTTGCAGAAATGGGAAAACTGAATCACAGAGAGCAAAAGTAACCCCACCAAAGGTTAGCCGTCATATTAGTGATATAGCTCAAATTAAATGTCAGATCTTTGCTCCTTATAGGCAGGCTCTACTCCCAGCTGTTGTTTTAGAGGCAGGTATGGCTAGGAGAAAATTCCTACCCTGGCCTATGGCCAAGGATAATCTAGGACCTAGGGGGTAGAGATGAGCTGATTTTAGGGTATGAGGTGACTGAGGACTCTGGGCTGATGGATTGTGGCAATTAAGGCAGGGCCTGGTGTTCAAGGGATCCTGTGTCTTTCAAGGGGTGGGAGTAGGGATAGACCTGGTGAGTTTATATTCTAGAACGTCTTTGAGCATCTTAAGAAGACCACCCATGAAGTTCATATGTTTCCTTGTTGATTTGTGTCTTAGGTGCTGTGCAGATGTGTCTGAAAGCTGTTTAGCTGAGAAAATACCATGCGGTGGCAAATGTTCTTGCTGTGTGGGCTGAGCTTGTTGCTTCTTGCTGCCACCAACCTATTGTTGAGTCTTTTCTTATAGCAAGTTGGTCCAAAGTGGACACGGGGCAGAAAGGGAGAGAACCTTCTGGTAACCATCTGGGGCGGCCTAGCTGTAAAACCAGTGTGTGCAACACAGACTCACTCAATATCAGAACTGAAAGTGGCCTTGGAGGTCATCTAATCTTACTTCCTTCTTGTAGCAATAGGAACACTGAATCACAGAGAGCAAAAGTGACCTGCCAAAGGATAGACAGTATATTGAACTTGTCCTGTTTGTTGGAAAGTGTAGTTATCATCCACCTTGCAGATGCTACCATGACATTTCAGATAAGCAGCAAGCTCCATTCATTATTATTATTAGAAACTTCCAATTGATTATATTAGTCTCAGGCTCAGGAACTTTCCTAAGCTTTGAGGGAGGTGGGCAGTGATTAGTTCCAGGGTCAACTTGCTTCGGCCCACAGCTTGGAAGCTGAACTGGCTTTTGGAGGGGTGCAAGTGAGACCAACAGTGGTCAGTCAGAGGCTGCTACTCTGGAAAACCTGCCTAATGTCTAGCAGTGTGGGGATTAGCCTGGCTTGGTTCTGGGATGTCTTTCCACTTGTGAGTGGGCACTTGTTGGAGCTGACATACACTCCTTTCTTTTTCTAGCCCTCTCTCTCACGGAAGCTTGAGAAGCAGATATCACACACCCTGAAAAGCCCACATCTGCGCTGGAGCCTACCAGTGAGGCAGCTGTGAGTCCTTAGACATGTGCTAGTGCTGATGGCTTGGGGCCAAGTGAAATCCCAGGCTCCAATCATGTGGCTGCCCTCTGTAAAATTTGGCTGTTTGAAAGAATGCAACAGGAAAATCAGAAACGCCTGCACACTTTTCCCTGTTGCTGTTGGTACCAAGCTGGAGTTCAATCCTACTCAAGTCCTAGTGATGTTAGGGAGATCCTTTAATATCATTTGGAAACCCAGACACCTGGTTTTGCCATTTGTAAGCTCTCATGACTCATCGCTGTACACCACTCACCTCTGAGAGGAGAGTGGCTTTCCCAGCTGG
This sequence comes from Muntiacus reevesi, assembly GCF_963930625.1. Lineage (NCBI taxonomy): Eukaryota > Metazoa > Chordata > Mammalia > Artiodactyla > Cervidae > Muntiacus > Muntiacus reevesi. The sequence goes on along the minus strand of NC_089271.1, from coordinate 114,549,000 downwards.
AGGTTGCCTTTATGTGGATTGGTGGTTGGCTGCATTTCCAGAAAAGAGTAAAAGGTTCATGGCTTAGGTGTTATCTTGGACATCAGGATAAAAAAAAAGACAAAGTAACATTACATTGCTCTGTGAAAACCGGAGTGTAGTTATCTTGCTTCTGGGAAAATGTCATATCTTGGTCCTCCATGGATAAAGTGAAGAGTCAGTGGTGTAGGAAATATGTCTGAGGCACTCTGCAAACCCGTGTTGCATAGGCTGAAAACTCGCTACAAATACATGCATTCCGTTCTACTGCAGCTCCTTTATGAAAAGGAACAGCACCAGAAACCGTGGGGGTTAGAAACGGGGAGGTGGTTGGAGCTGACACTATTGCATTATTTTCAGAGAACTGCAATGTGTTCTGCTTGAACAAAAGGAAGTTGGGTTGTGATAATATAATTCTGGATTCCATGGAATGTTGTGGCTCAGAGAGGCAAGAGATAAAAGACAGAGAAACAATATAGTGGTAAGTTTCAGGGGTTTTATTTTATATTAAAACATGATTTTGTCACAGATATAGACTGAATGTGAGTAAAAGAGGAGTATTATATTTCTGTGCATCGAAATGGAAACATGCTTACTAAGCTGTGCTTTGTATTATCTGAAAAATACTAAGTGCTCCTCATCATAGCCTTTGTCCTAAAAGACTTACAAAATTTTTCCAGAAAAGGTGCACTGGCAATCAACTGCTGGTTACCCAGAGGGAAATAAATAGCCTTCTTGATGAAACTACCTGAGAAGCCTCTTTACTGGCAGAACATGTGTCCATTCCTCATCTCTCTGTGTCCAAGCATCTTTCTTCAATTATGGACCAGGGTGTGTTGAGTTAGAGAGCCAGAGATCCATAGGCCAGACATAATATATGCAGATTTGCCCAAGTTTATATAGTAGTTTGTTATTCAACACAAAAGCAGCCACCATAGCAACCTCAGGATCACAAAATGCTTATGATACCTCTGAGAGACACATCGTCGTCTCACAAAGATGTTGAAGTGTGTGAATCTTCCACAGTCTCATAGTTCATCTTTGCCCTGGGTGAACTGGAGAGCTGCGTGCCTGAAGGGCTCCTTTCTGGTGTGATCTAAATGTCCCATTAAAGCACCGTGCGTGTTAAGTAACCTGGCTAGCAGGCGGATTTGCTCCTCTCTCACAGTTTGTTTTTCATGTTCATTTCCTTAATGATTTGAAAAATTGTTTTCAAAGGTTCCTCCGACAGGGCCCAGTGGCACTGTGCTTGGCCTGGCTTCTTTCGCTGCCAAAATGCAGACCCTCTGCAGTGTGACAGAACAAGGCTTTTGAGCTGCTAACTGGTGAGGGATACGGTAATGAGCTCCAGCTGTGGAGTGCAGGCTCCAAGGAATTGGAGGGGAGCCCAAACGGAGAGGCTCTGGTTGATTCTGGGAAGCCTGTCTTTTGGTGCCCTTATCTTCCCAGTTTGGGGATCCAGAAATAGGGCCAAACTCCAGCTGGTGCCTCTGCTTCTGAAAATCCACTGGGACCTGCAAATCGTGTGCTGGACATGGCAGACCTGCAGCCCGCAGGTCTTGGCTTTCACCTGTTTAAAGCCCATAGTGGAGTGCAGGTAACTCAGATTTCTGAAAAACAAATGACAATCCCTTATGTGTGGGGTCTTGCAGATTTGTAGGGTCTGCAGATGCTCCCACCATAGCCGGATTTCAAACTACCAACAGCTTAACAACTGGTTCCCCAAACTGCTGGAAATTTAACAAATGGCTCCAGCACACTGTTGCTCCAGGTTATCTCATTTGCTATGCACATGATCCACATGATCTCATGGATGGGTTGGTGTCCTCAACCCCATTTAACAGGAAAGAAAACAGGCCTAGAGGATTTAATGCAGAGATTCTCAAACTTTACTGTGCATATGAATCACCTGGGGATCTTATTAATGGGGGAACCTGTGATTCTGCATTTTTAATAAGGTCCCAAGTGACAAGTTTCCACAGTTAATTAAAGGTGTAGTCAACTTTCTGGAAAAGAAGGGGAGGAGGCTAAAAGATGGTCTGTCCCAACTGACAAGTCACACTGTGCCCCCTCTTCCAAGTCATACCCATTGATTCCTCAATCAGTTCCCCTCCTGGAATATTCAGGGGTTCTACTAGACCCTCCCAGGAGCCACTGAAGGACACACCATGGTTCGCCATTTCAGGCAGAAGGGGAGCTGGTTTCCTCTCCAGGGTTCACAGGTTAGTAACAAGGCAGAACTGATTGATGGAGGGCTGCAGGAAGGCCTTTTGCAATACCCAGTCCTAATCATATAAAGCAACCCCACTCTCTCCTTGAGTTGGGCCACAATATGTGACTTGAGGGCACTGCACTCCTAGGAATCTTCAAATCTCACATTTTTACTCCTCTGCATATTGTGGAAGAGCCAAAAGTTGATGCTATTTTCTACTCACCTGACAGTTATAAACTTAGGGGCCCAAACTGGCAACCCAGAAAACAGTTACAAATGAGCTAATATGGGTCCTGTTTTCACTCAAATTTATCACCTAATAATGAAGATTTAGATGACTGAGTGAAGAAACTCAAGCAAGGGAGGCCCTGTGCCTAGGATGGTGCTGAATTCTGAGAAGGACAGATGACGGTGCTCCTGACCTCAGAGTGTGAAATCCAGTCAGGCAACGGACATTTACGGAACAGTTAGGGTATGAGCCATTATATAGTGCGTGCTAAGTCGCTTCAGTTGTTTCTGACTCTGTGTGACCCCATGGACTGTAGCCCGCTAGGCTCCTCTGTTCATGGAATTCTCCAGGCAAGAATACTGGGGTGGGTTGCCACGCTCTCCTCCAGGGATCTTCCCGACCCAGGATTCAAACCCGCTTCTGTCTCCTGCATTGGCAGGCGGGCTCTTTACCACTAGTACCACCTGGGAAGCCCTATTACATAGTACCAAGTCCAATTGTGCCATAAGATTTAGATCATGTTTGTTGTACAGAATGCTGAAATGTGTATAGGCAGGGCTACTGTCTAGACTGCCAGAGCACAATTTCCAAAGGAATGTTCTCCATCCCTGTTTTAAGACTTTTCATTCAGTCGGGCAATCAAAAGATTCAAATGTATCCAAGCTATTTTCTAGTTAATGGAATGCACGAGCGAAGGATTCTTTTCTTTTCCTTTGGAGATTGTCTCACAATCAAAACCATCTTTCTAGTAAAATGATTTTATCCTGATACTCAGCTCCAAGTCTTTTTTGATTTTATTCTCCTGAGTCTGGATAAAGCAAGTGATTCATGATGATCCATTTATTTGCTGCCAAAATGTATGTTTGCTGTTACAGAGACATAACCTTAACTGTGTCTCTCTCCTTTTCTTTATCACCTTACCAATTCCATTCTGTGTCTGGTATAGGAATACCTTTGTGTTTATAGGGCAAGATAGTGCCAGGCACATGTCTTGCCCTTCCTACCTGTGGAAATTCTCCTCATCTTCTCAGGCCCAATTTGAAATGCTATGTTCTCTGAGAACCCTCCCCCAATCCCCACAGTGACTTGGAAATTATTATATTTTCCTCTAGCCTGCAACCCTTGTGACCCTCTTCTCAATGGTAGGTTATATTTCACTCTGCTTTGCATTAAAGTTAATTATCTCAATATCTTTCTCCCTTCCCAACCCAGCTAGGATGTCAGATTTTTAGGCTGTTAGGTCCATAGTAATTATAATTATTGGTTATTTAACACTCACTAAGTACCAGGCATTTTACAAGAGAGTATTTTAAAACTTCAAAATAACACTCTTATCAGAGGCATTGTTATCCCATTTCACTGAGGCTCAGTGAGGTCAGGCAACTGGTCTGGGATCTGCCAGCAGTACTTTTAACCTGACTCAAAGCCCACATTCCTTCCATTATACTTTCCAGCCATATCCTCTCTTTGAGGGCAGAGACTAAGGCTTCCAGCCAGAGTAAGTGTTCAGTGAGTTGTCGAATGAATATGTACACGAAGGAGAGTATGAGTTACTTGGCTCATGGTAGCAATAATGCTAGAAAAAGGACCTGCCTCCAGGCTGGTGAACCTCCTCTTGTGGCCTCCCTGGTGCGTCACTCAGGTGTCCTTTCCCTCAAACCCTGTGTCCTGTGCTGTATCCCCAGTTCTCTGTTCCTTTCCCATCAGTCATCTAGATAACTTTATAAATGAACACACTCTAAAGCTATTCTGTTAATGGATACTAGTAAGATATCTAAAAATTCATTCATTCAATATTTTCATAAGAAAATTCAATGCATAGTGCCAAGCACATAGGAGGTCCTTATAAGTAGCCATTGAATAAATGTGCTAGAGATAGAACAGACTGTGGCAATAAATGAAGGAGACAAAGACATAGTTATTGTTGTTGTTTAGCTACGAAGTTGTGTCCAGATCTTTGTGACCCCATGGACTGTAGCCCTCCAGGCTCCTCTGTCCATGGGATTTTCCAGCAGGAATACTGGAGTGGGTTGCCATTTCCTTCTCCAGGGGATCTTCCTGACCCAGGGATCAAACCCAAGTCTCCTGCATTGGCAGCCGGATTCTTTACCTTGCTCAGGGAAGGCCACAGACGTAGTTAGGTTAAAGCTATTTTCAGGCAAACACATCTAGGTACCAAGGTCTGTGCTAACTTGGAGATACCAAGATAACTAAGACAGACATGGTCTTTGCCCTCATAGGGCTTACGTTCTAGTAGGTGACGTATTTTCTTCTTACACCAGTGTCTACTTGAATCAATATTCTAATCTAAAAGAGGAGGGTAGAAAAAGGTATTCTAGGGCAGGGGTAGGGATTCTTGCCATTGTAATTCATTATGAAGAAGATTCTAGGTTTGAAGTGTCCATAGGGGCTTCCCCTTCCTTTTCCTTTAATTATTCTCAACTGGAGAAAGAAGTAGAGACATACCTCCTTAGAGACAACCCTCCTTAGAGGGTTGTAGTATCATTTTCAGTGAGTGCTTTTATCATTAAACAATTGTATAACCACCAAATAAAAATATTCTCACCATAGAAAGCATCTGATAATACCAATGCTACCTTCAGACTTTACCTCAAACCCATTCTCCAGAAGTAATCACAATTAAGTTTTCTTCTTTCTCTATCCAAACATTTTTCTCTGCATTTACAAAATCATATGTACATACATATATGTATAGTGATCATCTTTTTACTATAAAAGCAACTGTTTTCTATATATTCTTTTTTTTTTGTTCTACCAGTTTATTGCTACCAACCCATCTCCCTTCACCCTCGTGCACACATGCTCAGTCATGTAGCCCCATGAACTGCAGCCCGCCAGCCTCCTCTGTCCATGGACTTTTCTAGGCAAGAATACTGGAGTGTGTTGCCATTTCCTTCTCCATCTATATATTCTTAAGTAATAACTTTTGACTTAACAGTATATCTTTGATATTTTTCCATATTGCTATGTATAGATCTGCATTCTTCTTCCTTAAAAAAAATGAACTTGTTCCATTTAAACTGCTGTATAGTATTCTATTGTGTGGATGAATGTACCACAGTTTATTTAACTATTTCTATACTGATGGGTATTTATTTAGATTGTTTCCAATTTCTTTACTCTTATTAACTGTGTCACAATGAATGTCCTGGGCAATGTGCCTTCTGCACATGTGTATCAATATTTCCCTAGGGTAACTATGTGGAAATAGAATTATTGGGTCATGGGGTATGTGTGCCTAAAATATTGTCATATTTGCCTCCAAAGTGGCTGAGTCAATTTATATTATCACCAATAGTGTATGCATGCCCTTTTCTTATATCCTTGTCCAATGGATATTATAATTTTTAAATTGTTCCCCATTTGATGATAAATTAGGTATAAAAATTAGTTTCTCACTCTATTTAAATGTGTTCTGGGGACTTCTCTGGTGGTCCAGTGGTTAAGACTCTGAGCTTCCACTGCAGGGGGCACAGGTTTGATCCCTGTTGGGGAGCTAGGATCCCACATGCTGTGCAGTGTGGCCAAAAAAATAAAAAAGGTTCTGATTGCTTATTTTTTGTTACTGTTCCTTACTGAAACTCTATATACTCCATATATCAATTATTTGTTATGTTGCAATTATTTTTGACGGTCTGTCACTTTTTAACTTTGCTTACTGTTTTTTATGTGTAAAACTTTCAACATTTTATGTAATCAGCTTTGCTTATTTTGTGTTTTATGACAGTAATTTTTGTCTTACTTTGCCTTATCCACCTCAGGAATATAAAGACATCCTCCTATATCTTCATATAATATTTATATTTTTTAATGTTTATATTTAGTTCTTTAAAAACATCTGGAATTTATTTTTGCGTATGGTATGAAACAGGGATCTAGCTATTTTATTTTCTGAAATGAATAGCCAATTGTCCTTCTACCATTTCCTGAAAAGCCCACTTCTATCCACTGATTTTAAGTACTACTTTTGCTATGTGCTAATATTTCCACATATACTCAGGTCTGTTTTTTCACTCCATTCTGTTTCATGGAGAGGACTTTATCAAACTATCCATTGCCAAATCATTGAATGGAGTTTTCTCATGAATACTGTTGATCCTTTACTATTTATTCTTTCAAAGAAAATTCTTAATTCCAGTCAGAAAAAAACTTTCTAACTAGGTACTATATTAATAAAAATATTTTGTTTGAGAAAACTATATCCTTAAGCAATGACCTGAGTTACTTTAGCCAATAAGAAATTAATCATTATAACAAAAAACAGTGAAAAAGATAAGATTACATATTGGTTCATGTAGTCACATTCTGATTTTCCCCATTAATATGAAAGGATATGCTGAGCACATTTTTACATTAGAAGATGCTGAGCTTTAAACTTAATAGATTGACCTAAAGGACCCACTGTGTTATTCACATCTTGAAGGCAAATGTCACCCCAGATATTAATTTTGATAGAGGTCCTTATAGAGATAGTTAAGAAAAAAAATCTGAAGAATGTCACATAATACAAATAGGGGAAAATAATATTTTGAGCACCATTTTTTGTAAACATGGAAAAAATGTAGAAATATTTTATAGTGATGATGGAATTTGATTCTGCAAAACGATGATCCATCTACTAGGCAGAAAAGTTACATTTTGCATCTCAAATGTTTGTGGCTTTCCTATAGGAATATGTTAGTTTTGCTTTTGCTTTATGTGGTTGTTCCTAATGGAAGCTGATGAACATGATCGTGGGAAAAATAATGGTGGTGGTGTAGCTTTCAGTGGTGGCCTTTTGGTTTTTGATGCACAGTGGGTGACTTACTGTCATCTTTTAAATACAGGAGCATATAGAGGCAGACGCTCATGGTTCTACTTTCACTTCTGCCGTTTACTTGCTGTCTGACTTTGGGTAAGTCGTGTAACTTTTTGAATTTCAGTTTTCTTATCTGTTGAATAGTGGATCAAACCACTAGTCTGCCTATTTCACCTCATTGTGTCAAATTATTATGAGAATCAAATGAGGAAACGAACAGGAAAAAAGCTTTAATCACTGTAAAGATGAAATTAAAAAAAGAGATTATTATTAAAGGGTGCCTGAAGAATATGCTCTGACCATCTTCAAATGCTACAAAGCATCAGCAAAGGGGCCAAATGAAGACGGGAAAACAGCCATGAGAGAAAAATGGGAAGAAATAGTAGAGGAGGAAGGTCTGTAGCAGAAAGCATAAACTCTGAGGAGTGTTTTAACCTCTTCTCCCTCCCCCACTTGTTACAAACCTAACAGTAGGCAGCCTCTAAGAGGTGCATAATAATATTTTAGTGTAGTAGTTAAGAGCTTTTTAAAAATAGGTGTAATTCTACTGTACTGGGAGTATCAAGGTATTGAGGGGTGGGGAGAGGGAAGTAAAACTTGTTGAGTGTCTACCACAACCAGAGGTCAGATGTCACATGCTTTACATACATAATTTCCTCTAGTCCTATGAAGAAACTTGGAAGTCTGGATCTTAACCCCATTTTACAGATGAGGAAATTGATTTGTGAATGTTCTGTGCCCCCTACTGGCTAGCACAAAGAACTGACCTGTCTCTTCCCCACCAACTCCTTTCTTCCACCTAAAGAGCCTGAATCTCTACATTTGTCTATCTATCGTCTCATCTTTAATTGCTTAATTACACCTCAGGTCATCTCCCCTTCATACATATACTTATCTCTATGCTTCTTTACACACCTTTTTTCTTCACCTCTTTCTTCTAAATGTTGTGCAATCACCTCAAGAAAAATTGTCCTCAATTTCTTTGAGCCTTGGTTTGTTCATCTATAAAATGGGACAACTGACAGACTAGATTTGAGGTTTAAATTTGATTATTAATGTGTGAATATGTTATCTATAAAGCTATAATCTCTAAATCTAAATGAAAGATATTAGATACCTGTCTCTAGAGAATGTTCATTATTGGAGAAAGATATTTAGTGGTCTGCCACAGGGTTTTGTTCTTGACCATATTCTATTCAAATATATATCAATAATTGGAAATTGTCATAAAAGCATGCCTAGTAAATTTATATATGTAACAAATCTATAGAAAATTGGAAAAGAATTATAGAAAGGAAATTACAGAAGTTAGAATTGTAGAAAAGAATTAGAGAAAATCCGACAGATTGGAAAAATTGGTTGAAATTAGCGAGATTATATTTTATCGAAGTAAGTGCAAAGTTTTCACTTACGTTTTGGTTGTGTTAGTACTGTAGTTCAGCTGTTAAAAAACCTAAGAAGCATGTCAGCCACATAAACAGGGGTGGTGGTGGTTACAGTAACTCTTCAGAGACAAGCTGAACAAGTGTGTTCTGCTAGTTATGGGCATTACAGTTTAAGAGACATTCATATTATAGAAACTTTCAAACCAACACAGAAGTAGAGAGAATAATACCATGAATATCCTCATACTGCTCTCTTAAATTCAGCAGTTATTAACATTTTACTACTGCTTCATCCGCCTTCCTTTAGCTGTCTTGCTAGAGTATTTTAAAGCAAATCCCAGAACCTCTTGTCATCTCACTCCTGAATACATCAGTATGCCCCTCTAAGAAAACATGGGCATTTTCTTATATAACCATAAGGCATTACTACATCTACTGAATTAATAATAATTCCTTATAGTCATCTAATATCTGGTCTGTATTTAAATTTTGCAGGTTGCCTTGGAGACATATGGTTTGTTCAAAATAGCATCTAATCAAGGGTCATTACATTTATCAGTACTGTCTCAAACCTCTTTTAAACGAGAGCAGTCTCCCTTTTACTACTTCCTCTCATTGTCTTATTTTAAGAACAATCAGTTGTCTCATCTTATATTATATACTTTCTGATTGCTTTTTTTTGTGGTGCCTTTTACCTTGTTCCTCTTTTCCTCAGATTTCCTATTCTTCTGGCACTAGCTCTACAGATGTGATTAATGCAGGATATAAACATTTTTTACAAGGCTATCTCATGGGCCCTGCAGTGTACTTCCTATTGCATCACTTCAGGAGTTACACAATGTCTGGTTTATTTAAGTGATGCTATTTATTTAAGTGATGCTAAAATTAATCTGTGCACTCAGGTGGCAACAGTTGACATTGCATTTTCCAAAGAGTCATAAACAAATTGGAGTTTGATCCAATGAGGCAGACTGATGGTGACAAGATGGAAACTTTGTGGTGTCAGGACTACTTGAAGAAACTGGAACTTAATAATTGTATTAGTTTTCTATTGCTGCCTTGATAAATTGCCATAAATTAAGCAGCTTAAAACAACAGCCATCTATTATCTCAGAGTTCTGTAGGTCAGAAGTATGGGTCGACTTGATTGGGTTCTTAGATCAAGGTCTCCCAAGACCAAAAATTAAGGTGTTAGCAGGGCTGTGTTCCTTACTAGAGGCTCCAGGGAGGAATCGGCTTCCAAGTTTATTCGGGTGTTACCTAAATTCGGTTCCTTCTGGTTGTAGGGCCCAGTTTCTTTGCTGGCTGCCAAGTGGGATCAATCTTTGATACTAAATGTTGCCCTATTCCTTTTCATGCTTTCCATGTGCCCCCCCTTTAGCAAGAGCAGGTTGAGTTCCTCTCAGATCTTGATTCTTTCTGACTTCTCCTGCTGCTGCATCTCTCTTGCCTTCAGTTGGAGAAAGCTCTCTGCTTTTTTGAGGGCTCATGTGATTAGATTGGCCCCACCTGGTTAATCCAGGTTAATTTCCCTAATTTTAAGGTCCTTGCGGCTGCTGCTGCTGCTGCTGCTGTTACTTCAGTCGTGTCCAACTCTGTGCGACCCCTTAGACAGCAGCCCACCAGGCTCTGCCATCCCTGGGATTCTCCAGGCAAGAACACTGGAGTGGGTTGCCATTTCCTTCTCCAATGCATGAAAGTGAAAAGTGAAAGTGAAGTTGCTCAGTCGTGTCTGACTCTTAGTGACCCCGTGGACCGCAGCCTACCAGGTTCCTCCGTCCATGGGATTTTCCAGGCAAGAGTACTGGAGTAGGGTGCCATTGCTTCTCCGTCTAAGGTCCTTAACCTTACTTTTATCTGTAAAATCCCTTTTGCTGTATAATGTAACATTCACATTCCCAGGGATTAGAGTGTTGATATCTTTAGTAGATCATGGCATCTGGTCCCATCACTTCTTGGCAAATAGAATGGGAAAAAGTGGAAGTTGTGACAGACTTTATTTTCTTGGGTTTCAAAATCTCTACAGATGGTGACTGCAGCCGTGAAATTAAAAGACACTTGCTCCTTGGAAGGAAAGCTATGACAAACCTAGACAGCATATTATAAAGCAGAGACACCACTTTGCTGACAAAAGTTCTGTATAGTCAAAGCTATGGTTTTTCCAGTAGTCATGTATAGATGTGAGAGTTGGACCATAAAGAAGGTTGAGTGCTGAAGAGTTGGTGCCTTCGAACTGTGGTGCTGGAGAAGACTCTTGAGAGTCCCTTGGACAGCAAGGAGATCAAACCAGTTGATTCTAAAGGAAATCAACCCTGAATATTCATTGGAAGAACTGATGCTGAAGCTCCAATACTTTGGCCACCTGATGCAAAGAGGCAACTCATTGGAAAAGACCTTGAAGTTGGGAAGATTGAAGGCAAAAGGAGAAAGGGCCGGCAGAGGATGAGATGGTTAGTTAATATCACTGACCCAGTGGACATGAATTTGAGCAAACTGGGAGATAGTGAAGGACAGGGAAGCCTGGTGTGCTGTCATCTATGGGGTTGCAAAGAGTCAGACATGACTTAGTCATTGAACAACAAATTCTGACTGGTGTGAGGTGATACCTCATTGTAGTTTTGATTTGCATTTCTCTGATAATTAGTGTTGAACACCTTTTCCTATGCCTTTGGCCATTTGCATGTCTTCTTTGGAGAATCCTTAACGATTCTTGAGCCCTAGATAGTTAATTTTGAACCTTCTTTCTAAACATGTTTCTACTTGTGCCAACTTTGGTCTCACAAGCCACTTTCACTGGCCATTCCCCAGGTAGGTCTCCTACCTTCCATGTGAAAATCACTACTCTCTTCCATTTCCCCAAATTTCCACCCTCATCTGTTTCTCCCTGGATTGGGGTTTTTGTGACTGCCATCTCTTAAATTTTTCTGTGTAGAAAAGAACTCTTCGAAGTGCAAAAGTAGGTTCTTTTGGAGATTTCCACCTGGCCAAGTACAATCTCTTTGTGAAAGGAAACTCATAGAAGTCAGCTCTGGGTGTGTTTGCAAAATTACCCTTTGATAATTTGGAGACCTAAGGTCTGAAAGCTTGAGTTTCTAGAGAGGGAGGTCTGTGGGACTACAGACCAGGGAATGGTTTGAAAACTTTTATTAGGATAAAAATTTATAAAGAAATGCTCCAAAGATCTTACTTCTTTTTGTAGATTTTGTGAAGAGGTGTATTTACAGATCATTCAGTATGGGCAAAGGAAAAGTAGGGAGAAAGAAAATGTTCCATTTAACTAGCTGGAGTAGGCACGATTCTAAGATAGCCCCCAAGATTTCTGTCCCCTGGTATTCATGCCCTGTAATCTCCTCTTCTTGGGTGTTGGGGGATTTAGGACTATGAAGTGCTTTCACTCTTGTAGTCAGGCTATGTTCTATGGCAAAAGTGAAGGAACTGTGCATATGTAATTAAGGTGTCAATTCATTTTACTTTGAATTAATAAAGAGGGAGAATATTCAGAGTGAGCCTGATCCAATCAAGAGCACCCTTCAAAGAATATCCAGGTCTTCTTACTGTTGACTGTAGTTGTCATCAGTGATTTGTTTTTGAAACATCAAGTGCTTAAAATACAGTATAATCAAATGATTACCAAACACCCTGAACACCAAACTTCATTGTCCTGAACTCTGATTTCTAATAATTTTGCCCTCCCATACACTGTTTACAAAAACAAATGTACTCTGAAACTCTAAAAAAAATATTCAGGCCTTCCCAGAAGAGAGAGTTTTGGAACCAGAGAATTGCTATCCTCCTGGCTTTGAGGAAGTAAACTGTTGTGTTGTAAAGGTCATATGGCAGGGAATAGCAGGCAGCCTCTAGGAGTAGATGGCCTCAGTTCTACAACCATGAGGGATGGAATTCTCCAATAACCAGTACGCTTGGAAAAGAACCCCAAGCTTCAAATGAGACCACAGCATTAGTCTATGCCTTGTGATAGCGTAGTGAGACCCTAAGTACAGATCCCAACTAAACCATGCCTAGACCCCTGACCTATGAAATCTGTGAGATAATACATGAGCATTTTTAAGCTACTAAGTTTGCAGCAATAGAAAATGAATATGGTAACTGCATCATCTCTCACTTTTTTCCAGATTATGTGTCTACCATGGTAAGGAGCATTCTGTATGTGCAAGTAGGCAGAACCACACAGTCCACAGTATTATTCAGACTTGTGCTGGGGCAATGGTATTCACTTTACAGAGTAGTTCTATAGCTATAGAGTGAAATGAATGAAATGTCAAAAATCAGTGGCCTCACTGAAGTGATATCTGGAGGAAATTAGTAATGCCTGGCCTACAACTTCTTTGCTTTAAATCAGGGACTTAGAATGTCTCAGGACTATGCTACTCCTACACTCCATTTTGGGCTTCCCTCATAGCTCAGTTGGTAAAGAATCCACCTGCAATGCAGGAGATCCCGGTTTGATTCCTAGGTCTGGAAGATCCCCTGGAGAAGATCTAGGTTACCCATTCCAGTATTCTTGGGCTTCCCTTGTGGCTCAGCTGGTAAAGAATACACCTACAATGCCAGAGATCTGGGTTCAAGCCTTGGGTTGGGAAGATCCCCTTGAGAAGGGAAAAGCTACCCCCTCCAGTATTCCGACCTGGAGAGTTCCATGCTGTATAGTCCATGGGGTCACAAAGAGTCAGACATAACTGAGTGACTTTCACTTTCCCTATACTTCATTTTACCCACCAGCTCCCTGTTCATTTTAAAAACCAATTTACAAACATGACTCCAACTTTCAAGTATTCATTGCTGTTTGACATTGTGGCTGTCCCCTCACACAGTCACCATTTTCCCCATTAATCTTGGTCTCATTTCTACCTCCTTTCTGGTTGTCCTGGAGATGAGCATTTTCCTTTCATGTGTGTATCTGTGAAAGTGAAAGTGTTACTCAGTCATGTCTGACTCTTTGTGACCCCTCGGACTGTAGCCTGGCAGGTTCCTCTGTCCATGGGACTCTCCAGCCAAGAACACTGGAGTGGGTTGCCACTCCCTTTATCTGTTATTTAAAATTTAATCTTGTGCCTGGGCCATTTTATCACTTCCTCTCTTGGAGTAGTAATACTTATCTTTCTGCCAAGGAAATGTGGAGGAAATATTTGTATATAATGTACTCTAATAAAATGTTTTAGGCTATCAGGCTTAGTTTTGCAGTTATTCACTCTGAGGAAAATTAGTGAACTTCCATTTTCTCAAATCTCAATCTTCCTCGATTTTTCCCTGGACTGTGGTTTTTGTGACTGCCATCTCATATATTTTCTATGTAGAAAAGAACACTGTGAGGTGTGGAATCAGGTGGTTCTGGATAAGTCCATTTGGCCACACCAGTCTCCTTGCTAAAGAAAACCCATAGTAGTAAACTCTGGGTGTGTTTGCAAGACTGTCTTGATTTGTGCTCCAAAGACAGTAGATAATTCTGTTCTGATGTGATAAGGCTTTAAGTAGTATGCTACCATAGAAAAGTTGTACTATTTTTATACGTTTCCAGTTCATGTAATTCTTTTAAAAACATTTTTATTTTAAAAACTTAAGGGACATGGGGAACTATATTCAATATCCCGTGATAAACCATGATGGAAAAAATATGAAAAAGAATGTAAATATATGTATAACTGAGTCACTTTGCTGGATAGTAGAAATTAATACAACATTGTAAATCAACTGTACTTCAATAAAATAAATTTTAAAAACACTTAGGGGAAAACTCAAGTGCAGCAAGATCGATGGTTGCTCAAGGGCAACATTTATTTTTTAAAGCTTCAAGACTAGTAAGGAAATGTGTCAGAACACAGTCACTGGGTTGCTAAGGAGTACAGAACAAAATAAGACATCTATGCATTGAAAGGGAGATTGTCATCCAGAAAGACAATGAGATTCATCCCATTAATGGAAATATGTAATTAACAAGCTGCTGGATGTCAGTTTGTAGTGAGAACCATGGCTTGGGCTCTTGCCTCCTATAGAGTGGCAGTCTTGTCACTGCCTTCTGGCCCCCAGTGGGGGTGGCACAGTTACAAGTACAAAGAGGAAATCAGCCTCCTAACCTTGTAGAGTATTGCTGGTAATTCTGCTACTGCCTACTCTGTATATAAGATGAATAATTTCTCTAGCATTTGAATAGCTTTGTACAGTTTATATATCATTTCACATATATTATCTAATTTTGATTTTTAGTCTCAAAACAATCCTGGAAAGCCAATATAATATGCAGGACAGGTATTATTATCCCATTTGTATCAGTAAGGAAACTGAGATTCAGAGAAATGTTAGTAGCTTGCATAAGGTCACATGATCAAACTGGAGGGAAGATGGACTTTAAAGAGTCTTAATGAAGAATCCCAGTAATATGTGATATACACAGACACTTACACGCTTGTGTTTGCACACACATACACAAACACACACCTTTATTGCCTTTTGTTTGGCAACTTAAACATATTTCCTTTGGGGCAAGACAAGTGCTGACCCCTGGAGAAGGAAATGGCACCTCACTCCAGTATTCTTGCCTGGGAAATCCCAAGGACAAAGGAGCCTCTCAGGTTGCAGTCCGTGGGGTTGCGAAGAGTCGGACACAACTAAGCAACTAACACACAGACAAGTACTGATGATGACCAGGCTAGCTACACTGCTGGGAAAGTGTTGCCTACGATCCAGGGAAAGATCTTGCCCTCTTTTCTCTGCCATGTGGTGGTTCTAGCATTAGCAACAGTCTAGTGGCTCAGACGGTAAAGAATCTGCCTGCAATGTAGGAGATACAGGTTCAATCCCTGGGTTGGGAAGATCCTCTGGAGAAGGAAGTGGAAACCCACTCCAGTATTCTTGCTTGGAGAATCCCATGGACAGAGGAGCCTGTTGGGCTACAGTCCCTATGATTGCAAGGAATCAGACATAATTGAGCAACAAACATTTCCACACTTTTCAGTGGCCTGACATCATAAGAACTTGCTTTTTCTGCTTTGGAGAGCACAGTGTAAGGATGGAATAGAGTAGAATTTGAACACGCATACCCATCCTTCTTTCCCTAGCCCCAAATGTTCAGGTTGACTATGGCCTCAGGTCCAGATTAGAGCTTCCCTATTTAGTTGACTGTAATTATGGATCAATTTACTATACTGAGACTCTAGATATAAGAAAAAATATAACAAAATGCATCACTCCATTCTTCTATCCTTCTCAACCGTACAGCCATCCATTATTCAACCATTCCACTGTCTTCCAAACTCTGAACTCAAAGCTGAGAATATAACTTGAAATAAGAGAGATTAGTCTTTCAAGGAGCTTACAGTTGAGAAGTTTTCTCTAAATGAGAAAGGAGAGTGAAAAATAATGAGTTTGTGAATAGTCTTCAGCATGTTTCCTGTTTTCAGTGACATATTCTTAATAGCCAAATTGTGTAAACTCAACCTCCAGAGGAAGGGGTGAGCCATTTCTTTGAAAGCTCATAATTTACATGAAAGATTCATAGAAAAATTGGTATTTTACTCTATAATATATGTGTTTACTTTTATAATCACTCCCTCTCCATCATTATCTAACAAAATTGCTGGTCCAGAGGGTGCTCCATGTTTATCCTATGGTTTCAAGTCACACTCAGTATCTTGCGATTTGTACGTGTCATAGTTTAAGTAGTTTGGTAACTGAAGTCCAAGGTCACTTCTTGCTGTAACCTTGTCTGGAATTTGTCTGAATGAAGTCCCAGGTCCTGATCACTATCCTCTGCTGTCAGTATCTTCAATAAATTTCAATTTCCCACCTCCATCCTGCTTATTCTTCAGAAATGGCAAACACAATAGTTTTTTCTTTATTATAAATAAAAATATTAACTCAATTGAGCAACTGCTAAGTGCAGGCATTATGCTCAGAGTTTCATAGATAAATCTCATTTAATCTTAAAATCTAGCTCGTAGATTTAAAAATTTTTTATTGATATATTTAAAAATAAAAAAGTCTTATTGACTTACAGTTAGCATACAATATTACATTAATTTCAGATTTATAGCACAGTGATTCAATATTTTTACATTTTGAAATGATCACAGCAGACCAGTTACCATTTGTCAGCATACACAGTTGCTACAATATCATTGACAATATTCCTTATGTGTACATTACATCCCTGTGAGTTATTTATCTTACAGCTGGAAGTTTGTGCCTTTAATACCCTTCACCTATTTCATCTAGCACCCCCCACTCTGCTCCCCTCTGTCAACCACCAGTTTGTTCTCTATATCTATGAGTCTCTTTTTGTTTTGTTTGTTTCATTTGTTTTGTTTTTTTGAGTCCACATATTAATGAAATTATACAGTAATTGTTTTTCTCTGTTTGACTTATTTCAGTTACTCTAATACCCTCCAGGTCTATCCATGTTGCTGCAAATCACAAGATTTCATTCTTTTTTTTTATGGCTTAGTAATATGCATACTGTAATTTCATTGATGCTCTTTGTATTTCTTTATGTTGATTTTTCTTTTTTCTCTTTGCTCAGCTCAAAAATATACCCCCGTTTTTATTCATGCACAGGAGATGGAGCACTGAATAGAGAGCACTGTAACAAACCCTTGTGACTATTCAGATATCATTCTAAAATATTTATCATTTTGGTAAATCTCAAGCTATCACAACAGTTCATAGTGTAATAATGAATATCATGCTAACACCACTAAAATAGATATAGCTGAGAATGATGCTTGTTAAGCTCATAATGATTCTGTTCTCAAAGGACTTGCAGTTCATCTCCTTTATACTGCTTGATTGCCTACCACATCCTGCAGGTTTGTGGAGCCTCCTCTTTGGTCTCAGGTAATACATGATATTCATAAAGTGTGATGCAGCCCCTCATCATGAAGAACGAGAATGCCCACATAGTCAGCTAGCTGACTGATCTGAATTTTCAGCTTGTTTAGAAAGATATAAACATGGGAAGGACATGGATCTGCTGTGTAATAGATTAAAAGTAACCAGATTTTTCATTCAAATTAAGTCAGAAAAGGTTACTTCAATATTGCATTATATCTTTTGTTTGACAAGATTTTTTCTTAAATTACTAAGCTACTTACTAAAGAATACCTATAATTTTTTTAAAAAATTAAGGAAATATAGGAAAAAAATCTGAATAATTTCATTTGAAAAACCTTCTAAACAGAAAGTTTTAATAGTTAAACATTATTCTGATCTTTAATAATATGTGCTGTACATTCTGCAGAATGGTCCTGGGTACTTGTCTTGCTAATGCTGAATTGGCATATATCTCACTCTTAGATTATCAATTGTTATAGATCTGGGAGACAATGGGAATAACAAAATCTAAACTAGACCTAATATAAAAGTTATTTCTCTTTGGTTATTTAAACACATCAGTTTCTTATGTTTATCACTGTAAATCTACATTCTGTGTATAACAGATGTAAGAGGTTAGCTGAAGAATGCACTGACATGGTGAAATGACCATAAATTGCTTTTTTAGAACAAGCTCTGAGGATTGGTTTGTTTATGTATTATTCAGCTCTCTCAAGAACAGTATGTCTGATATCCAAATTGATGACTTCCTGGGCCACACGATATAAGTGTCTTTCTGTAAATTTAATTATTTCTTCAAGGGTTGAAGCAGGACTTAGCCAAGTTATTTGCTTCCTTCTTCAAAATCTTCCCCTATATAGCTTTAGCTTGTCTTGTGACTTTCTAGTATTCAGAGACAATCTCTTTTTTTGGAGTGATATATACATACTGAAGAGTGTGTCTTTATTTTTAGTTGAATTTCAATCTTGATATTGGTGACAATCTTTTTGTTACTGTTTTTGCACCCAGAGAATTTTCAGGTTAAGGCTACTCTACTATATGTTTCCTTTACTTGTATCAACACTGGGAAGACCCAGAGGGATGGGATGGGGAGGGAGGTGGGAGAGGGGATCAGGATGGGGAACACATGTAAATCCATGGCTGATTCATGTCAATGTATGGCAAAAACCACTACAATATTGTAAAGTAATTAGCCTCCAACTAATAAAAATAAATGAAAAACAAAAACAAAAGCAAATTTGTTAATTGGAAAAGTTCAAGAATTTATACTATTGTGGTTTAGAATAAGACTCTACAACACTATGTTATAACTGGGTTTTGCTGAAGGCATCTCTGTTACCTAATGGTAAATGATGCCTTTGTTTGTATTGGAAAAGGGTCCCCTCCCCACAGACACAGTCCCCTGCCAAGATGTGAGGCTTGGTGAATGGAAGAAAGACTATGTATTTCAGGCTCCACTTCTTTTCTCTGCTAAGTCGTATGCACTGGACAACTTGTACAGCCTTATGGGGCACTTTGTGCTTTGTATTCCTAATACCAGTCCCAAGCTTTTGCTAAACCCTCTTTCAATGTTTGTCTTTGAAATAGAAATTTATGCACAAGTGACAAAAGACAAATGTTCTCCCCTCTGCTCTCCTAAAATTGAGTATTTTTTAAAAAGATTTGTAAAAATGTATTTACTTTTGGCTGTGTTGGATCTTCATTGCTGTGTGTGGACTTTCTCTAGTTGTGGAGAGTGGGGTCTATTCTCTAGTTGTGGCGTGTGGGCTTCTCATCATGGTGGCTTCTCTCACCGCAGAGCACAGTTTCTAGAGCATGCAGGCTGCAGTAGTTGTAGCTTGTGGATTCTAGAATTGGGGCTCAGTAGTTGTGGTGCGTGGGCTTAGCTTCCCCATGGCATGTGTGATCTTCCTAGACCAGGGATCAAACCCATGTCCCCCACATTGGCAGGCAGATTCTTTTTTTAAAATTAATTTATTTTTTAATCGAAGGATAACTGATTTACAGAATTTTGTGGTTTTCTGTCAAACCTCAACATGACTCAGCCATAGGTATACATATATCCCCTCCCTTTTGAACCTCCCTCCCATCGCCCTCCCCATCCCACCCACCTAGGTTGATACAGAGCCCCTGTTTGAGTTTCCTGAGCGATACAGTAAATTCCTGTTGGCTATCTATTTCACATATGGCAATGTAAGCTTCCATGTCACTCTTTCCATACATCTCACCCTCTCCTCCCCTCTCCCCATGTCCATAAGTCTATTCTCTATGTCTGTTTTTCCATTGCTGCCCTGTAAATAAATTCTTCAGAACCATTTTTCTAGATTCCATATATATGTGTTAGAATACAATATTTATGTTTCTCTTTCTGACTTAGTTTACTCTGTATAATAGGTTCTAGGTTCATCCACTTCATTAGAACTGACTCAAATGCATTCCTTTTATGGCTGAGTAACTTTACATAGTGTATATGTACCACAACTTCTTTATCCATTCATCTGTTGATGGACATATAGGTTGCTTCCATGTTCTAGCTATTGTGAATAATGCTGCAATGAACAATGGGATGCATGTGTCTTTTTCTTTTTTTTTTAAAGCAAACATGCAATATTTATATATCATTCTCTGAAGAAGGGACATATTTTATTAATCCTAGTTGCTTAGCCGATTAATAATAAAAGCTTAGTACATATTATCAAGTCCAACTGCAGGGCCCACAGAAAACTCAAGTGAGTTTAAGGTGAGTTTGCTTCTTTTTCATCTGATTCATCATTCATAACCTGTTCTACGCCTTCTACTTCTGGAATATAAAACTACAGCACGTTCTGAATTCCATTTTTTAGAGTTATGATTGAACTGGGGCAGCTGGTACAAGAACCTTGGAGTTTCAGCTGTACAATGCCATCTTCAAAGCCTTTATAGATTACATCTCCATCTTCCTGCACAGTTGGCCGTATTCTAGTATCTAACAATTCCTTAATCATTGCCACAACTTCATCATCATCTTCAGATCCTGCTTCTCCTGAAGGTGTTTCCTCAGTAACTAAAGGTAAGCCAGATGCAAAGAAATCCATAATTGTAGCATAGATATCTGGTTTCAGTAAATTCCAGTTTAATTCTTCATTCTCCTTTGTGACAGTGATGAAATCTGGTCCAAAAAAGACTTTTTACTCCCTCAATCCTAAATAACTGCCTAGCCAGAGGGGAGCGAAATGCTGTAGCTGGTGTGGGAAAATCCATGGTCCTTGTCTCCAGAACTGGTTTTCCTGGAATAAACTTTAAACTGTTGGGATTCAGGGTATCTTGTGTTTGAATAAACATGTATCTCACTGTGTTACATAAGGTTGCAGGGAGCGGGAAAAGCAGTCTTTGGACAAACTGATGCAGAAGCTGTTTCTTAATTGTATATGGATTCGTCACATGACAGAATTGCCTCTGCAGCCCCGCGGCAGCGGCAGCAGCTCCCCAGCCCAACCAGCCGCCGCCATCCGCATGTGTCTTTTTCAATTTTGGTTTCCTCAGGGCATATGCCTAGGAGTGGGATTGCTGGGTCATATGGTGGTCTTATTCTTAGTTTTTTAAGGAATCTCCATACCATCTTCCATAGTGACTGTATCAATTTACCTTTCCACTAACAGAGCAAGAGTGTTCCCTTTTCTCCACAGCGTCTCCAGTGTTTATTGTTTGTAGATTTTTTGATGATGGCCATTCTGACTGGTGTGAAGTGATATCTCATTGTAGTTTTGATTTGCATTTCTCTAATAATGAGAGATGTTGAGCATCTTTTCATGTGTTTTTAGCCATCTGTATGTCTTCTTTGGAAAAATGTCTGTTTAGGTCTTTTTCCCACTTTTTGATTGGGTTGTTTATTTTCCTGTTATTGAGTTGTATGAGCTGCTTATATATTTTGGAAATTAATCCTTTGTCAGTTGTTTCATTTGCTATTATTTTCTCCCATTCTGAGGGTTGTCTTTTCACCTTGCTTATAGCTTCCTTTGCTCTGCAAAAGCTTTTAAGTTTAATCAGGTCCCACTTGTTTCCTTTCGTTTTAATTTCCATTACTCTAGGAGGTGGGTCATAGAGGATCTTGCTTTGATTTAAGTCATTGAGTGTTCTGGCAGGCAGATTCTTAACCACTGGACTGTCCTAAAGCACTGGAAGTCCTAAAATTGAGTATTGAATACTTCAACTTTCTCACTGGGTTTCTGCTAAATATTTAACATTATAAATAAAGCTCTGGTTCAAAGATTGAAAATATTACTAATTCTACAGGCAGGGAGATCATAAAGATTGCTTCTGATAAGAAGTACTCCCATGCTCTAGCAATGTAGTAGTTTTCTTATAAACCTTTCTTTTTTATAGCCCTTTCTCTAAATGAATTAAACATGGTAGAACAATTACAGAGGAAAAAATCTGTGGAACTATTTATTGAATTATACTATTTGTTGTAAATAATCGGTAAATATGTGACATCTAAAAAAGTTCTGAAATTAGTATGTTACAATCACCAAAGGTTTTATCTTTTGTGAGTCTGTAGCAGGAAGTACAATAAACCTAACTTAGTTTTTTCCTATATAAAATCCTCAGCAGTGGAATCCACTGTATCTGGATAGCAGCAGTAGGTGAGGATTGTCTATTTTCATCAACCTTGTAGGATCATTGTCTTGAAGACTGACCATGTTCAGAAACTGCATGTCTAAATAAGTCACCAAAAATGTTCCTATGCTTTGTTTTGATTTACTCCTAGTTAATAAATCACAGATTAACAACTGTTACAGGTAGATTCATTGGAAAAGACTCTGATGTTGGGAAAGATTGAAGGCAAAAGGAGAAGAGGGCAGCAGAGGATGAGATGGTTGGATGGCACCACTGACTCAATGGACATGAACTTGCACAATATCGGGGAGATAGTGGGGGACAGGGAGGCCTGTCGTGCTGCAGTCCATGGGGTCGCAAAGAGTCGGACACGACTTAGTGACTGAACAACAGCAGCAGAGGTAGAAAGAGTCTTAGAAATTGCTCACCCAAATTGCCTCAGTTTACACAGGAGGCAACCTAGTGATGGAAAATGACTTGCCCAAAGTCATAAAAGAAGGAGAGTGAGATTAGAACATAGGTCTTCAGACTCCCTATTCAGGGAATCTTCCTCCTCTTCCCCAGTAACCCATAGGAATTCAAAATCCAAGTTGATACCTGTTGTTTTCTTCAATTTTTATTTTTTGATATCTGTTTTAACTTCCTGGTTCAGGAATGTTATAAAAAGGTGGGATTTGGTGAAGTTTTAGGACTCTGTCCCACTTTTTGGTGTGTACAATTAGTATTTACCCAATTTAACAAAAGTGTTAAGCCAATTGAGCTCTAAGCTTTCACCTCCAATCAGAATGCCACCTCTAAATCACTCCTTTATAGTAATCCTAGAGCTATCACTATCCTGGCTTCACAATCTCTAGACTGTTTTATCCTAAATTCCTCCCTATTTACTTTAGCTCAGTCACTAATCAGGGTGGCTATACACAGGGTTTCCCAATCATGGCACTGTTGACATTTGGGACTGGACAGTTCTTTGTGGTAAGGGGCTGTCCTGTGCCTTTTGGGATGTTTAGCAACATCTCTGTCTTCTATCCACTAGGTATCAGTAGCATCCTCTTAATCCTCAGACATTTCACAATGTTCCTTTTGGGACCAAGTTGTCCCTGGTTGAGAACTTGTGGACTATATTTTATACTTCACTATTATAGGCTAGCTTAATCTGAAATTAAGCTAGCATGCTTTGAACATTGTTTAGTTTGTTTGTAAGTCATGTCCAACTCTTTTGAAACCCCATGGACTGTAGCCTGCCAGGCTCCTCTGTCCATGGGATTTCCCAGGCAAGAATACTGGAGGGGCTTGCCCTTTCCTTCTCCAGGGGATCTTCCTGGATCAGGGATTGAACCAATGTCTTCTGCATTGGCAAGCAGATTCTTTATCACTGAGCCGCCAGGGAAGCCCATGCTTTGTATATCCCAGTTATCAAAATGGATTTGTGTGCAGGCTCATGTTTGTATGTGTGTATATGGTATAACTTAAGGTTGTTTGGATTTCTGTTACTTTTTTAGTGAGTTTGCCTAGGGTTGCCATAGTGACCAAAAGACAGGAACTATTTGTAATAGATGCTGGTACCTGTAGAAGATCTCAGATAAGGAATGAAACTATGTTTATTGACAACAAACTATGTACTGGGTTGTTTAGTACACATTACTCTTTTTGCAGGTTTATTGGGATATGATTGACATACAACATTTCATAAATTTAAGATGTACAATGTGTTGTTTTGACATATACTGCAAAATGATTTCCACCATAGTTATTAGCTGACATCTCCATCACATCACATATTTATCACTTATTTTTGTGGTGTGAAGGCTTTTTACTACTTTTGATCAAAGAAATCTTAACTACCATACTGCAGGAGATAAAAAGAAATATTGAAGATTGTTATAGACTGAATTTCTACACCCCTTCCCAGTTCATATGTTGAAACCTTTACATTACCCAAAGTAATGGCATTTGGAGGTAAAACCTTTGGGAGGTGATTAGGTCTTAAGGGTGATGCCCTCATGCATAGGACTGTGCTGTGCTTAGTCACTCAGTCGTGTCCAGCTCTTTGTGACCCATGGACTGTAGCCCACCAGGCTTCTCTGTCCATTGGATCCTCCAAGCAAGAATACTGGAGTGAGTTGCCATCCCCTCCTCCAGGGGATCTTTCCAGTGCAGGGATTGTACCCAGGTTCAATACCGCATGAATCACCAGGGAAGCCCAAGAATACTGGAGAAGTTCCTTCTCCAGAGGAAATTCCCGACTCGGGAATGGAACCGAGGTCTCTTGCATTGCAGTATATTCTTTACCAGCTGAGATGCATAGGATTAGTGCCCTTCTAAAAGAGACTCCAGGGAGTTCTCTTGCCTGTTCTGTCAGGAGAAGACACAGGGAGAAGATGATTGTCTTTAAACTAGGAAGTGGGTCCTCATTGAATCTGCTAGTACCTTGATCTTAGACTTCCAGCCTCCAGAACTGTGAGAAAGAACTGTTTTGTTATTAAAGCCACTTAGTCTATGGTATTTTTGTTATATAGCAGCCCAAACGGACTAAGACAAATATGTTCAGTGATTAGAAAATAATATGACCAGGAATAAGATCATCACATGGAAATGTCATAAGTAATTGCTAGAGGTGAAATGGTGATTTGATTCTAAGTTTCCTAGAAGTCAGAGGAAAGGAGGAAAAGCTAACCAGATAAATTAATCAAATTGTATCATAAGATACAAGCAAATTCTTCTTTTAAGGGAGGGTCATTATTTTAGATTACTGGCATCTCTGAGAATTATTCATTGTATACTTGTAAAGAGAATAATTTCTTGGTACTAATGAAATGCAATTTTGTATTCTCTTCCTTTAACACAGGCTGTCTTAATGCTAGCAAGCATTCTGGTAAAAGCAATCCAAAATATTAACATCTAAAGATAAAATTCAGAATATGATTCCTTAACACCTGTCTGCAACAGCTTCAACAGAACCCCCTGGGCCTTTAATTGGAGAGGAGTCTGTGGGGAGGATTTGAGTACTAATTTCTTGTCATTTCATTTGCTTATAAGTGATGACAGTGATGTAATGGGTACCATGAAGGTTTATAGTACACATATCTCATGATGAGTTGCCATCTAGATTTTTTGATGAAAAATGAAAGTGTTAGTCACTCAGTGTGTCTGACTCTTTGCAAACTCATGGACTATAGCCGGCCAGGCTCCTCTGTCCATGGAATTCTCCAGGCAAAAATGCTGGAGTGGGTAGCCATTCCATTCATGAGGGGATCTTCCTAACCCAGGGATCAAACCCTGGTCTCCCTCACTGCAGGCAGATTCTTTGCCATCTGAACCACCAGAGAAGCCCATATTCTCTGATATTTGAGTCTAAATTAGGATAAAACTTACGGTGATTATGAGGTTAGGCTCTGGGATCAAAACCTGTCTCTACTATTTCCTAGATGTGTGATTTTGTATAAATCTTTAATTGTCTTAAACTTCAGTTTTGTCTTCTCTAAAATAAGAATAATAATAGTACATAATTTTGAGGGTTGTTTTAAGAGTCAGTGAGAAAATCCATATAAGAGAGGTTGGTACATCATACATGCTCATAAATATTAGATATTATTTTTGTTTTAAGCTCTAAATTTTTAAACAGTCAGCTTCAGTGACTGTCACTCTAGTTTTATGGCCCAGGACAGGAAATTTTCTTAAACAGTAAGTTCTAATTTCCTTTGCATTGTATGCAGTAGTATAAAGGGCTTTGAAATGATAACAAAGATACTATCTTTGAAGGTAAGATTTATAAAGTTCTTTTTCTTTGGTATATTTTAATTTCTTAATTTTAGGAATAAACTTGTTTCATGCATTATAAAAACAAAGATCATAGTTTGTCATTAACTGTTCATGTTCAATACAGAAACTAAAAGACAAAAACACATTTTTACAAAAATGGAAAATCAAAACCATGTGATCTCATATTCAAAGACTTCCAAGAACACATGCTGATCTGTAAATAAAGATATGTAGAAACAAGAATGTCCTCATATGTAGAAAAATATACAAACTCAAAAGCAAAACAGATTCTTCTCTGATCTAAATCTGATGGACATAAAGTGAGATATAGATTAGCAGACAACATGTTTAAAGTAGACAGCTGCTAATAAATCATGCAAAAGAATCATTCTTGAAAATTGACTGAGGCAGGATGACACCGTGCTAACCCTAATTGCACCAGTTTTAGGGCCAAATTTAGAGGACTAAGGAAGAAAACAGTGGAAATGATTTTGTGGATAAGGGATGTATTTAAAACTTTTAAAGTAGATTACTACTTCTAGACCACTATATAAATTATTATAGAACCATAATCATCTTTCTCTTACTGTAAGTAAAAGCTAAATTAATTATAATGCATTACTAGATTAAGCCTTTTCTTTTTTATTTCTTTCTTTAAACACTATCAACACAAACTTTATGTGAAGGCCAACTCTGCCACTTACTGCTATGAAGCTTTAAGTAAAAATATGTTCTAAATGCATTTTAAACCTTTACTTGTTCTTTTTTCATTAAATTAAAACATGTGCATAGTTTTAAAAATCAAATATTATTCAAAAACTTATAATGAGAAACAGCAGTCTCCTGCCCTTTGCCTTCTCATTAGCTACTTTTATTTAGTGTTTAAAATTTTATTATGTTTAAACACTACACAAGTAATATTCGAATACATTTCTATCGGGAATGATTCAGGCTGTTCATAAGTACTCCTTTCACTTTCTACTGCCCCATTCCATCCTCCTTCCTGAAGTAATCATTGTCATCAAATTTGGTGTGAATCTTTACAGTCCATTCCCTGTGGGTTTACATATCTATGTACTTACACATTTGCTAGGTTATATTATTAAGATTATAGCATAAAAATTATTTAGCAACTTTTTTTCCTCACTGAGCCATATGCCTTGGGGACTCTTCCATGTCAGTGCATAGAGACCTATTTAATTTCTTTTAACCACTGCATAATATCAATATATGGTTATTTAACAATCGACAAACATTTAGTTTGCTTCCCACTTTTTACAAGTAAAAATAATGCAGCAATAAATGTCTTTGTCCCTGTTTCTTTGTATGCACACATATGCTGAATCCAAAACTATGTATATTTTATATTTTGATAACAGCTGAGGAATTTCTCTCTGAAGAGGTCATATTCTTCTATAGGTTTCCAGCAAAAGTGGAAATTTTTACCAATTTCATAAACAAAGCTGTTGTTTAAATATTATTTTCTGTGATAACTGATGAGACTATACACATTTTTATCTTTATAATTGCCACGTGAATTTCTCTTTCTCTGAATGGTGTAATCACATCATTTCCAACCCCCTCTTTAAAAGAGACTTTTTACTTTTTCCATAGATTTTCCTCCATATGACCTAGATATGAACCTTTTGTCATGTATGTTGTATATCTCTCTGACTTTGTCACTTTCCTTCTTTATTTAGTTCACTAAATTAAAAAAAATTAATTAAAAACAATTAATTAATTAAAACAATTAATTATATAATTAAAAACAATTAATTATATAATTTATTATTATATAAATAATAATTTGAGGTTTATTGTCTGACTCAATGGACATGAGTTTGAGCAAGCTCCAGGAGATGGTGAAGGACAGGGAAGCCTGGCGTGCTGCAGTCTGTGGGGTCACAAAGAGTTGGACACGACTGAGAGACTGAACAACAATTGTTAAGTTTATTGATTGCATAGTTAAAATGTTCATTCTTTTTCTTCATGGATACTTCATTTGATTCTTGCTAAATGATCTTCCTCACCCTATGACAAAAATATCTTCCTACATTTTCTTCTTAAAGCTTACTGTAGTATTCAATTGCGTTACTGACATTTAGCTCTTTAGTTCATCTGGATTTTTTGTGTGGTATCCGTTAGAACAGGAGCTTTATGTTTTCCTAATGTACAGTAAATTATTCTACTATCACTTAATGAATAGTCCATTGTTTCCTTTATAATTTGAAATGCTACTTTTGTCATCTATTAAATGTCCTGGCTTTCTATTCTATCTCACTAGTTTAGTTGTTTATTTTAATTATTATAGCCTATTTTTTGCCTTATAGAATATTTTACTATCTGATAAAGCAACCTTTCACTGTTCTTTTCGGTTCATCTTTTAAAACTAATTTTCATGTATTTTTATTTTCCAAGATGAATATAAAATCACCTTGCCAAGTTTCGTAAAATATCCATTGGAATGATGTTTGTGATTGCACTGGATTTGTAGGTTAATTTAGGGAGAAATGGCATCTTTAAAATTATAAGCTTCTCCGGCCTGGATCATGATATATCTCTCCTTTGAGATGTTTTATTTTGTTTTGTTTATAATCTTTACTTAAATGTATACACAAGACTGGAGTTGACTGTGGCTCAGATCATGAACTCCTTATTGCCAAATTCAGACTGAAACTGAAGAAAGTAGGGAAAACCACTAGACCATTCAGGTATGACCTAAATCAAATCTCTTATGATTATACAGTGGAAGTGAGAAATAGATTTAAGGGACTAGATCTGATAGACAAAGTGCCTGATGAACTATGGATAGAGAGGTTCGTGACATTGTTTGGAGACAGACATCAAGACCATTACCAAGAAAAAGAAATGCAAAAAAGCAAAATGGCTGTCTGAGGAGGCCTTACAAATAGCTGTAAAAAGATGAGAAGCCAAAAGCAAAGGAGAAAAGGAAAGATATACCCATTTGAATGCAGAGTTCCAAAGAATAGCAAGGAGAGCTAAGAAAGCCTTCCTCAGTGATCAATGCAAAGAAATAGAGGCAAACAATAGAATGGGAAAGACTAGACATCTCTGCAAGAAAATTAGAGATACCAAGGGAACATTTCATGCAAAGATGAGCTCATAAAGGACAGAAATGGTATGGACCTAACAGAAGCAGAAGATATTAAGAAGAGGTGGCAAGAGTACACAGAAGAACTGTACAAAAAAAGATTTTCACAACCCAGATAATCACGATGGTGTGATCACTCACCTAGAGCCAGACATCCTGGAATGTGAAGTCAAGTGGGCCTTAGGAAGCATCACTACGAACAAAGCTAGTGGAGGTGATGGAATTCCAGTTGAGCTATTTCAAATCCTAAAAGATGATGCTGTGAAAGTGCTGCACTCAATATGCCAGCAAATTTGGAAAACTCAGCAGTGGCCACAGGACTGGAAATGGTCAGTTTTCATTCCAATCCCAAAGAAAGGCAGTGCCAAAGAATGCTCAAACCACCACACAATTGCACTCATCTCACACGCTAGTAAAGTAATGCTTAAAATTCTCCAAGCCAGGCTTCAGCAGTACATGAACTGTGAACTTCCAGATGTTTAAGCTGGTTTTAGAAAAGGCAGAGGAACCAGAGATCAAATCTGTTGGATCATCCAAAAAGCAAGAGAGTTCCAGAAAAACATCTCTTTCTGCTTTATTGACTATGCCAACGCCTTTGACTGTGTGGATTACAACAAACTGGAAAATTCTGAAAGAGATGGGAATAGCAGACCACCTGTCCTGCCTCTTGAGAAACCTGTATGCAGGTCAGGAAGCAACAGTTAGAACTGGACATGGAACAACAGTCTGGAAAAACAGGTTCCAAGTAGGAAAAGGAGTACATCAAGGCTGTATATTGTCACCCTGCTTATTTAACATATATGCAGAGTACATTATGAGAAATGCTAGGCTGGGTGAAGCACAAGCTGGAATCAAGATTCCCGGGAGAAATATCAATAACCTCAGATATGCAGATGACACCACCCTTATGGCAGAAAGCAATGAAGAACTAAAGAGTCTCTTGATGAAAGTGAAAGAGGAGAGTGAAAAAGTTGGCTTAAAGCTCAACGTTCAGAAAACTAAGATCATGGCATCCAGTCCCATCACTTCATGGCAAATAGATGGGGAAATGGTGGAAACAGTGGCCGACTTTATTTTTGGGGGCTCCAAAATCACTGCAGATGGTGACTGCAGCCATGAAGTTTAAAGATGCTTACTCCTTGGAAGGAAAGTTATGACTAACCTAGACAGCATATTGAAAAGCAGAGACATTACTTTGCCAACAAAGGTCTGTTTTGTCAAGGCAATGGTTTTTCCATTGGTCATGTATGGATGTGAAAGTTGGACTATAAAGAAAGCTGAGTGCTGAAGAATTGATGCTTTTGAACTGTGGTGTTCAGAGTCCTTTGGACTGCAAGGAGTTCCAACCAGTCCATCCTAAAGGAGATCAGTCCTGGGTGTTCACTGGAAGGACTGATGTTGAAGCTGAAACTCCAACACTTTGGCCACCTGATTCGAAGAGCTGAGTCATTGGAAAAGATCCTGATGCTGGGAGAGATTGAGGGCAGGAGGAGAAGCGGACGACAGAGGATGAGATGGTTGGATGGCATTACTGACTCAATGGAGATGAGTTTGAGTGAACTCCAGGAGTTGGTGATGGACAGGGAGGCCTGGTATGCTGTGGTCCATGGGGTTGCGAAGAGTTGGACATGTCTGAGTGACTGAACTGAGTTGAAATGCTATAGTGTTTTCATGTAGATCTGGCACATTTCACAGAACTTATGTCATACCTGGATAAAAGGTGCCCTGCTTTGGGCCCTATGCTTTTAGTGAGCCCTGCTCTGGCTCTCCTTCAGCTGTTCCCCTTTATAAGGTATGAGAAGTTCATTGTACCACGGACACATGCCCATCTGAATACCACCTCTACTGACTTTCTAGATCATAGCTTAGGTATTAGGATGCTGAAATTCTCTGCCTAAAGCCCTT
The DNA here is from genome assembly GCF_963930625.1 of Muntiacus reevesi. Lineage (NCBI taxonomy): Eukaryota > Metazoa > Chordata > Mammalia > Artiodactyla > Cervidae > Muntiacus > Muntiacus reevesi. The sequence goes on along the minus strand of NC_089271.1, from coordinate 114,518,121 downwards.
TCTCAAGATTTGTACAGGCTTCTTCCCCAGGTCTTTCCTCATGAGAGTTGATCACACGGCTGTTGTATATAGTCTTAGCCTGAGGTAAGACCAAGTCAGTAGGGTGCAGACTGTGCTTGAACATTCAGGCTGATATACATGAATGTGTATGAGGGAGTGGAGAAAAAGGAGATAGCCTGGGTTTGGGGAGTAGCCCTCTCTGTGAAGCTACTTTCTGGCACAGACCCTTGAGGAGAAAATTAATTCATAATGACATCCCAGGGTCATTTTGAAAGTGCATTTATCCATCTGTAGTTTTCTTTTTTTGGTAATGTCTCTGTCAGGCTTTGGTTTCAGGATTATGTTGCCATCATAAAATAAGTTATGTTCCTTCCTTGATTTTCAGAAATAATCTGTCTAAATTTAGTGTGATGCCACTCTTTAATACCTTTTAGGATTCATCATTGAGTCTAGGGCCTTATTTTTGGAAAGAGTTTTGATACTAAAGCCAATTTCTTAAAAAAATAGGGATAGTAATATAATTTCATCTCATGTTTTGATAAGTTGAGTTTTTAAAAAATGTTGTCATTTTTTGTTTATGTTTTCAATCTTATTTCTTTCTGACCTCATGTTGAATAATTTCTATTGATCTGTCTTCAATTTCACTGACTGTTTCCATTATCATTTCCAAACATATCAAATTATTTAGAAATTTTTAGATACTGTATTTCTCAGTTCTAAAATCTGTATTTGTTTCTCTTTTAGAGTTTACATTACTTTATTGAGATTTTCTATCTTTTTACTCACTGAAAATAAATTTGCCTTTAGCTCCTTGAGCATGCTTATAATAATAGCTTTTTTATTATTTATTTATTTTTGGCTGTGCTGGATCTTTGTTGCTTTTTTTGCACAGGCTTTCTCTAGTTGCAGTGAAAGGAGGCTACTCTTAGTTGTGGTGCATGGGCTTCTCATTGCGAGGGCTCCTCTTGTGGAGCACAGGCTCTAGACATGGCAGCTTCAGTATTTGTGGCAAACAGGCTCAGTAGTTGTGGCTTATGGACCCCAGAGTGCACAGACTTCAATAGTTGTGGCACATAAGCTCACTAGTTTAAACTTGTGAGCTCTAGTGTGTGGACTCAGTAGTTGTGGCCCTCTGGCTTAGTTGCCCTGTGGAATGTGGAATCTTCCCTGACCAGGGATTGAACTTGTGTCCCCTGCATTGGCAGGTGAATTCTTATCCACTGTGCCACCAGGAAAGTCCTAGCTTTACGATCTCCGTTTTTTGTGTGGCTATTTCCAACATATGAATCATTTTGGGGTTGGTTTCCATTAATTGTCTCTTTTTCCAAGCATGGGTGATGTTTCCATATTTATATGTAGAATAATTTTCTCTTGTATTCTACACATTTTGAGTGGTCTGTTGTTAGAGACTCTGGGTTCTGTTTTATTTTTCTGAAGAACATTATTTTTGTTTGTTTTATCAGTTAGCTTGGCTGAGTTGAAACTACAAATTCAGTCTCCCCTGTGGAAGCAAGTAACTGAAATTTTAGTTGACTTCTTTCAGCCTTATCTAAGCTACTTGGAGCACTCCTTGTTATATTAATTTCCTGAAGTTATTGTAACATTACCACATAATTTGTGGCTTAAAACAACAAAAAGTTCAAAGGGTAGGGTTGTCTCTTCAGTTCAAGAGGGCCAGGATACCTTCATCCAGTACACAGGGATGAACTCTGTGCAGCATAACCTTGGAGGTGGGGCTGCTGGATCTGTCCTTGTGCGACCAGCCTGTGAGAGTTGAATTGCTGGGACTTCAACCAAGAGAGCCACTGGGCTCCCCAGCTTAAAGCCTCTGTGAAGCTGTCCTGCAAAGCTATGTGGGTGATATTGCCACCCCAATGGGCCTGTAAGGCAGAGCAATGAGCCGAAGGATTAGTCGCAAGATTTTAAAGTCTTATGGAATTTGCCCATTAGGTTTTAGATTTATTTGGGAGCTATCACTCCTTTCTTCTTTCCTATTTTTCTCTTTTGAAATAAGAATATCTATCTTATGCTTGTCCCATCATTGTAATTTTGGTTTCACGGATTTGTAGTTGAAGAGGCATTTTCCCCAGGATGAATCATACCTTGAGGCTCAGCCATATCTGATTTAGTTAATATTTAGGTGAGATTTTCAGTTCAGTTCAGTTGCTCAGTTGTGACCGACTCTTCACAACCCCATGGACTGCAGCACGCCAGGCCTCCCTGTCTATCACCAACTCCCAGAGGTTACTCAAACTCATGTCCGTTGAGTCGGTGATGCCATCCAACCATCGCATCCTCTGTTGTCCCCTTCTCCTCCTGCCTTCAATCTTTCCCGGCATCAGGGTCTTTTCAAATGAGTCAGTTCTTTGCATCAACTGTCCAAAGTATTTGAGTTTCAGCTTCAGCATCTTAGACTTAGATTTTAAAGTTGATGCTACAATAAGCTAAGACTCTTGGGGATTTTGGGATGAAATAAATGTATTTTGTGTGTTAGAAGGACATGAATTTTGTGGGAAAAGGTGTAGAATACCATTGAATAATTATTGTTGTTGTTTTCCAGTGGCTGAATTGTGCCTAACTCTTTGCCACCCCATGACTGCAACACGCCAGGCTTCCCTGTCCTTCTCTGTCTCCTGTAGTTTGATCAAACTCATGTCCATTGAGTCAGTGATGCTATCTAACCATCTCACCCTCTGCCCACCCTCTTTTCCTTTTGCCTTCAATCTTTACCTGAATCAGGGTCTTTTTGAATGAGTTGGCTCTTTGCATCAGGTGGCCAAAAGTATTGGGAGTTTCAGCATCAGTCCTTCCAATGAATATTCAGGGTTGATTTCCTTTAGGATTGACTGGCCTGATCTCCTTGTAGTCCAAGGGACTCTCAAGAATCTTCTCCAGCACCACAGTTCAAAAACGTCAATTCTTTGGTGCTCAGCCTTCTTGATGGTCCAACTCTCACATCTGTACATGACTACTGGAAAAACCATAGCTTTGACTATACAAACCTTTGTTGACAAAATGATGTCTTTGATTTTTATTATGCTGTCTAGGTTTGTTATAGCTTTCCTTCCAAGGAGCAAGCATCTTTTAATTTCATGGCTGCAGTCATCATCTGCAGTGATTTTGGAGATTAAGAAAATCAAATCTGTTACTACTTCTACTTTTTCCCGTTCTGTTTGCCATGAAGTGATGTGACCCAAGGCCACGATCTTTGTGTTTTGAATGTTGAGTTTCAAGCCAGTTTTTTTATTCCCTTCTTCATCCTATCAATAGGCTCTTTAGTGCCTCTTCACTTTCTGCTATTAGAGGTATATCATCTGCATATCTGAGTTTATTGATATTTCTCCTGGCAATCTTGATTACAGCCTGTGATTCATCCAGCATGGTATTTCACATGATGTACTCTGTATATAAGTTAAATAAACAGGGTGACCATGTATAGCCTTGTCAAACTCCTTTCCCTATTTTGAGCCAGTTAGTGATTCTATGTCCAGTTCTAACTGTTGTTAGAACTGTTATTAGAAACCTCATACAGGTTTCTCAGGGGCAGGTAAGCTGGTTTGGCATCTCCATCTCTTTAAGAATTTCCCACAGTTTGTTGTGATCCACACAGTCAAAGGCTTTCATGTAGTCAATGAGGCAAAAGTAGACATTTTTTCTGGAATCCCATTCCTTTCTCTATGATCCAATGAATGTTGGCAATTTGATCTCTGGTTCCTCTGCTTTTTCTAAACCCAGGTTGTACATCTGGAAGTTCTTGGTTCACATACTACTGAAGTCTAGTTTGAAGGATTTTGAACATTACCTTACTAGCATGCAGAATGAAAGCAATCATCCAGTAGTTTGAGCATTCTTTAGCACCGCCTTTCTTTAGGATTGGAATGAAAATTGACGTTTTCCAGTCCTGTGGTCACTGCTGAGTTTTTCAAATTTGCTGACATATTGAGTGCAGCACTTTAACAGCATCATCTTTTAGGATTTGAAATAGCTTAGCTGGAATTCCATCACTTCCACTAGCTTTGTTTGTAGTGATGCTTTCTAAGGCCCTCTTGACTTTGCACTCCAGGATGTCTGGCTCTAGGTGAGTGATCACACCATTGTGGTTATCTGGGTCATTAAGATCTTTTTTGTATAGTTCTTCTGTTTATTCTTGCCACCTCTTCTTAATCTCTTTACCCTCTGTTAGGTTATTACTGTTCCTGTCCTTTATTGTGTCCATCCTTGCATGGAATGTTCCCTTGATATTTCCAATTTTCTTGAAGAAATCTCTAGTCTTTTCCATTCTGTTGTTCCCCTTTATGAATCACAGCCTTGCTGTGGTGAAGGGGTTCACATAACTAAATGAAGCTATGAGCCATGCCATGTAAGGTCACCAAGATGGAAGGGTCATAGTGGAGAGTTCTGACAATACATGGTCCACTGGAGGAGAGAATGGAAAACCGCTTCAGCATTCTTGCTGTGAGAATCCATTGAACAGTATGAAAATGCAAAAAGATATGACACCAGAAGATGAGCCACCCAGGTGTCCAATATGCTACTGAGGAAGAGCAGAAGGCAATTACTAATGGCTCGAGAAAGAGTGAAGTGGCTGGGCCAAACAGAAATGATGCTCAGTTGTGGATATGTCTGGTGGTGAAAGTAAAGTTCAGTGGTGTAAAGAACAATATTGCATAGGAACCTGAAATGTTAGGTCTGTGAATCAAGTTAAATTGGATGTGGTCAAGCAGGAGATGGAAAGAGTGAATACCTACATCATAGGAATCAGTGAACTAAAATGGACAGGAATGGGCAAATTTAATTCAGATGACTATTATATATACTACTGTAGGCAAGAACCCTTTAGAAGAAAGGGAGTAGCCCTTATAGTCAACAAAAGAGTGTGAAATGCAGTACTTGGGAGCAACCTTAAAAACAACAGAATGATCTCAGTTTGTTTCCAAGGCAAACCATTCAACATCACGGTAACCAACTGGTACTGGAGAAGCTGAAGCTGACTGGTTCTATAAAAACCTACAAGACTTTCTAGAACTAACACCTAAAAAAGATGTCCTTTTCATCGTAGGGGACTGGAATGCAAAAGTAGGAAGTCAAGAGATACCTGGATTGGCAGGCAAGCTTGGCCTTAGAGTACAAAATGAAGCAGGGCAAAGGCTAACAGAGTTTTGTCAAGTGAAAACACTGGTCATAGAAAATACCCTTTTCCAAAAGCACAAAAGACAACTCTACACATGAACATTACCAGATGGTCAATACTGAAATCAGATTGATTATATTCTTTGCAGCTGAAGATGGGGAAGCTCTATACAGTCAGCAAAAACAAGACCTGAAGCTGACTGTGGCTCAGATCATGAACTCCTTATTGCAACACTCAGACTTAAATTGTAGGCCATTAAAGTATGACCTAAATCAAATCTCTTATGATAATACAGTGGAGGTGACAAATAGATTCAAGGGATTGGATCTGGTAGACAGAGTGCCTGAAGAACTATGGACAGAAGTTCATAGCACTGTACAGGAAGTGATTGTCAAAACCATCCCCAAGAAAAAGAAATGCAAAAAGGCAAAATGGTTGTCTGAGGAAGCCTTACAAATAGCTGAGAAATGAAGAGAAGTGAAAGGTAAAGGAGAAAGGGAATGATATACCCAAGTGAATGCAGAATTCCAGAGTATAGCAAGGAGAGATAAGGCCTTCTTCAACTGAATGATTGTATGCCCTCAAATTTAATATGTTGAAATCCTAATTCCCCAATGTGATGGTATTTGGAAGTGGGAGACCCTTTTGGAGGTGATTAGGTCATGAGGGTGGAACCCTCATGAATGGAATTAGTGTCCTTATAAAAGAGATACCAGAGAGCTCTCCACCCACTTCCACCATGTGAGGACACAGAGAGAAAATGGCTGAATGGAAAAACTCTGTTTCTTCAGTCTCTACTACTATGACATACTTCTGGGCAACAAATATTTGGGCTTTTTTCCTATACCAAGACTTTTCCAATTCTGTGCAGACACGAGCAGAATGTTTTACAATTCAATTCAATTCTAACACTATCTACCATGAGTTAGTATCATATCTGTAGAATAAGGGCTCAGTTCCACAAGACTGCCCCCACTTCAGTGCCATTTGCTAACCTGAGCCTCTGGTGCTTCTGACCATCAGTTATAAATTTACAGTTCTCTTTACACCCTCCATGGGTTTGATAATTTGTTAGACTGTCTCACAGAACTCTGGAAAGCTGTTTACTTACTAGATTACCTGTTTATTATAAATGGATACAATTCAAGAACAGCCAGATTAAGAGATGCACAAGGCAAGGTGTGAGGGAGAGGTGCATAGATTTTCCATGCTGTTCCCAGGTATACCACCAACCTGGAAGCTCTTTGAACTCAGTACTTTCAGGCTTTTTATGGAGGCTTCATCAGGTAGGCATGATTGATTATTAACTCAATCTCTAGATTCTGTCCCCTCCCTGGAGGATGAGGGTTAGAGCTTAAAGTTCTAAGCTTCTGATCATGGCTTCATCTTTCTTGTGACTCACCCCCATATAGGAGCTATCTAGGAGCCCACCAAGATTCACCTCATTAGAAAAAGAACATGCAAAAAAAAGAAAAAAAAAAAAGAAAAAGAACATGCTCTTGTCACTCAGGGAATTCCAAGGGATTTAGAATCTCTGAGGTCAAATACCAAATATTAGGACAAAAGATTCTCCTGGCACCTGTATTGCTCAGGAAATTACAAAAATTTGGGGATATCTGGTCAAGATCCAGGGATAATGAGCAAAATATGTATTTCTTATTATATCATAATGGCTATCTACAAACCAGGAAGCAGGTCCTTATCAAACACTGGATCTGCTAGCACCTTGATATTAACTTCCCAACTTCCAGAACTGTGAGAAATAACTGTCTGTTGTTTAAACCATCTTCTCTGTTATGTTTTTGGTAGCAGTCCAAACATATTAAGACAAATAGATTTCTCATAAAATGGCAATTCTAGTAGACAAAAGAATTTGAATAATATAATTAACTAATTTTATCTTATATATATATATAAACATTTTACTGAAAAAACATAAGTATTATTTTCAAACTCACTTAGAAATGTCTTAAATATTGACTACACGTTAAGCTACAAAGGATCTACGAATCTCTAAACATAAAAATCATATAGATCAAAGTCTCTGCCTCAAGTGTAATGCGATAACAAATCAGTAAAGAAAGTGTATCAAAAAATAGGTTCTGTCTGCTTAGAATCTTCAAAACACCTTTCAAAATAAATCTTAGGCTAAAGAGGGAATCAAGATAAATTTATAAACTGTTACTATTTATAAATGAAAAATGAGAAAAATATACATTCAAAAATATAGAATATAACTGAAATTGTAAGCAGAAGAAAATTTAAGTAGTTATTCAAAAGTGAGGAAATCTTAAATGGATGAAGCATTAAAAAATTCAGAAGAAATTTTCAGAAAAAAGAATCTAAAATGGAGGAACTAGCAATTATAAAAACAGATATTAATGGTGATTCTTATGTAGTCAGATATAGCAATTACAGGTTTAGAAGTGGCACCGTTTCAGTGAATCAGTTGGCAAACTTTTGTGAAGGTTCAGATAGGAAATATGTTTGGCTTTGCAGGCCATATGGTCTCTGTCTCAGCTATGCAGAATCTGCCATTATAGATCGAAAGCAGCCATGCGCAATACATAAATGAAGCTGTGTTGCCATGCTCCAATAAAACTTTATATTTACAAAGCATGCAGCCATGATCAAGACTAATCAGTGTCCTTTGGGCAGTCCTGTTTCAACATTATTGCTTGTAGACATGCTGTTCATAAGGATTTCATGCAGAGTTTAATATTGTAACAGTTGAAAGGCACCTAAAATCACAGTATTAATTCTTCCCTATAAATTGCCTGTGGTAAAGCTGATTTTGTGAGCAAGATCCAGAAGAAAAGAGGCTTTTACTGGAGAAGTCAGGGAAATTGAGTGGAAAGCCTAGATGTAGAAACTTGTCTGATATAAAACTTACCTATTTTAAACTACATGAGTAATAGCAGCAAAGAAGGAACATGAGGACTTTTCTGGATAAAACGGGATGCTGCTATGAACTGATTCAAGCTTCTCTGGCTATGCACAGTATCACTGCATGCATGTGTGCTATGTCGATTCAGTCATGTCCGACTCTTTGCGACGCTATAGACTGTAGTCTGCCAGGCTCCTCTGTCCAAGGGATTCTCCAGGCAAGAATATTGGAATGAATTGCCATGCTCTCCACCAGGGGAACTTCCTGACCTAGGGATTGAACCTGTGTCCCCTGCAGCTCCTGCATTGACAGGCAGGTTCTTTACCATCTGAGCCACCTGGGAAATTGGCTTCTGACAATTGGAGGTGGCAGTAACATGCTTCTCCCCAGCTTACCATTGGGTGGTATATGACAATGATGGCAAGTCTCAGACTAAATTCTGCATCAAGCACAGATATTCACTAGGAAGCAGGCAGAAAAACTACACAGTACTGCATTCTTTGTCCTTTTAGGTTTTCCAACAAGCACTTTGTATGAGAGATTCATTCTGAGGAGGATGGAGCTAACATTCTCGTGACATAATTAGCCAGTTTCCTAGCTGGTACGGTGACAGGGTTCTATTTTAAACTGAGAACTAGTATTTGCAGGGTGCTCTTCATAGGTGTCAGACTGATGGCTTTGCCAGATTGTTATACCTTGTTTGGGCTCCCCAGTGGCACTAGTGGTATAGAATCCACCTGCCAGTGCAGGAGATACAGGAGAAGGGAGTTTGATCCCTGGGTTGGGAAGATCCCCTGGAGAAGGAAATGGCAACCCACCCCAGTACTCTTGCCTGGAGAATCCCATGGACAGAGGAGCCTGGCAGGCTACAGTCCATGGGGTCACAAAGAGTTGGACATGACTGAGCACACACGCATTACTACTTCTACACCTTGTTCATTTGAGGACAGAGGTACCTGTTTAAACTTTCTTCTACATGATTAATTTCTCCATAAAGTTGTTTGTTTCTAACAGTGCTTATGTTAAATAATGAACATTTGGATGCATATTTGGATAAGATTTTAAAACCACTTGCTGTAGTCATGTAAGTGGTGTGGATTCCTGATTAGAGTCCTATAAACACTAATTTCCCCTGGAGTGTACATTTCTGATGAGGATACTCCAAATGAAAACTAACTGCCACTTAGTGTGTGCATTCAAGGCTAACATACATACTCACATATGTTATATTTATTTTGAATGTTTTGCTTTTAATTTCATTATTTTTCATTAAGTGCAAACATTAACATTTGTCAATTTTAAGTGAACAATTTGATGTCTTAAAATGTATGTAGTAGTGTAACCACTATCACAATCATAATGTAGAACATGTCTTTCGTCTCAAAATGCTCCCTCATGCCACTGTGCAGTCAATCTCTTGATTTTTAAAGCTCATATATACTTATAAAGTTTATGTATCCCTAAAGTATTAATTCTTTTAAAAATGTTTTTAAATTGAGGTATAAATGACATATAACATTGCATAAGTTTAAACTATATAATGTAATCATTTGATATATGTGTGTGTTGCAAAATGATTATCACTGTAAGTTTAGTTAACATGCATCATCACACATAGTTAAAAATTTTTTTTTCTTGTAATGAGAATTTTTAAGATTTACCCTTAGCTACTTTGGAATATTCAATTCAGTATTATTGATCACCATGCTGTATAATATATCCCCATGACATTTATTTTATATGTGGAAGTTTGTATCTTTTGACCACCTTCACTCATTTTGCCCATCTTCCACCCACCTTGTATTACCTCTTTTGCCATTATAATAGTCTTTGTCTTGAAGTTTGTTTTGTCTGATATTAATGTATTCACTCCAGCTTTCTTATGCCTGATATCAATATTTTGATGGTATTTTTTCCAGCCTTTACTTTTAGCCTACTTGTGTCTGAGTATGTTTTTTTTTTCTTTATTCTGAGAATCACTGCAATTTTTATTGGATAATTTAGTCCATCTATTTGCATTTAATGTAATTATTGGTGTGGTTATATGTAGGCTTACAATTTACTATTCGTCAATTATTTGTTTCTTTTCTTTTTTGTTCCTTGATTCTTCCTTTCACATTAATTAAATATGTATTTTTATTATTTTATTTTAATTATTTAACATAGTTGACATACAGTATTATGTTAGTTTCAGGTGTACTACATAATGATTTGACGTTTACATACATTATGAAATGACCACCATGATATGTCTAGTAACCATCTGTGCTCATATAAAATTATTAAAATATTTTTGACCAAATTCCTCATGCAGTATATTATATCTCTGTGGCTTATTTATTTTATAACTGGAAGTTTGTACTTAACTATCTTCACCTATTTCACTCAATCTCTCCTCCCCTCTGGCAAATATCTGTTTGTTCTCTGTGAGTCTGTTTTCATTTTGTTTGTTTGTTTTTTACAGTCCACATTTAAGTGAGATCATGTGGTATTCCTCTTTGTCTGACATTTCACTTAGCATAATTCACTCCAGATCCATCTATGTTGTCACAAATGTCAAGATTTCATTTTTTATGGCTGAGTAATATTTCATTATAATATATATGTATACACACACACACACACACACACACACACATATATACCACATCTTCTTTATCCATTCCTCTGTCGACGGACACTTTGGTTGCTTCCATGTCTTGGCTATTATAAATGGTGCTGCTATGAACACTGGGGGTGCCTGTATCTTTTCAAATTACAGTTTTCATCTTTTCTGGATGTATGCCCAGAAGTGGGATTGCTGGATCACATGGTAACTCTATTTTTAGTTTTTTGAGGAACGTTCATACTGTTTTCCACAGTGACAGCACCAATTTACATTCCCACCAACAGTGTAGGAGGTTTCCCTTTTCTCCACAACTTTTCCAGCATTTATTATTTGTAAACTTTTTAATATAGCTATTCTGACCAGTGTGAGGTGATCCCTCATTGCATTTCTCTGATAATTAGCGCCGTTGAGTATCTTTACCTCATTGTAATTTTGATTTGCATTTCTCTGGTAATTAGTAATGCTGAGCATCTTGCTTCTACTTTACTTTATAGGAAAAGCCACCTAGCTCTCTTTGTGACATGTGACTTCTACCTGATTTTTCTCCATGTTCTCTGGTGGAGTCCCTCTCCCTTAAATTCATATGTAGATATGGTAGTAGCTGCTATCTGGGGCCAGGGAAACTGACTTATAATTGAATTGTGGATTGTTACTGTTTTATTGTTCATATTATTTAGCAGAGACCTCTTCTAGAGAAGTTTGAGAGTTTGTGAACTTCAGGTGGTACAAAAGGACTGAGGGAGGGGAAGAGTTGTCAAAGGGATAGCAACCTGAAGAGAATAATTGTTAGGTCTCCAAGCTGCTCAGGATTGAGTGGATTGTGGGACTGAAGCAGCTGCCAGAATTGAGGGGAGAAAGAGAATGCCTTCTGGTTACTGGGCAGAGGAGGGTCTAGTTCAGAAAGTTTCAGCAGGCATAGTACAGGGATGCTGACTTGGAATTCACAAAGCTTCAAGGAATATAATGTTAGCTTGAAGGTGAGAGTGGGCCTGGGCCCAGAAGAGGCAATGCCTCTGCTTTTTCAAGCATTTACGTATGATAGGAAACTAGCTCAACCCTCTGGAAGTGGAATAATATGAATGAACCATAAAAGCAAGTAATCCAAAGGGTCAGAGGATGAGCTGCAGAATGTAAGAATGGTGAAAGAGGGCTGGTCTAGAAGAGATTAAAGAGCACTTTAACCTCCAAATTGCACTGAGGTGGGAGCAAAATAGTGAATACTCTTAATCTGCGTGTGTGTGTGTGTGTGTGTGTGTGTGTGTGTGTGTGTGTGTGCATGCTCAGTCATGTCCGACTCTTTGAAACCCTATGAACCCACCAGGCCCTTTAGTCCATGGGATTTCCCAGGCAAGAATACTGGATTGGGTTGGCATTTCCTCCTCCAGGGAATCTTCCCTGCCCAGGGATCGAACCTGTGTCTCCTGCTTTGGCATGCGGGATTCTTTACAGTTGAAGCACCTGGGAAGCCCCTAAACTGACTATGGATATGCTCTACTGTAGTGGACAATGTGGGGCACAGAAACTACTGGAGAAGTGAAAGCCAAGGTCTGGGCTTTAGAGGCAAAATGGTGCTCTATACTCTCAATGGTGGAGGAACAATGTTACTCAGAGATGGGGGTAGGGGGGTTGTCTTTGGAGGTTGTCTTGGGTTATGTCCTGTCACATCCCTCTTCTCTCTTATTTGAGAGCTTTCACTGCTTCATGTTTTATTCAGATGACTACCTCACATGTGTTTGTCTTTCTGCTTACTCCCTATCAGTTTCTTTAGCCCTGGCAACTTAACTTTTGTAAGTTGGCTAGTTACAGTCTGGTTGAATTTCATGTTAATCTCATGCTTTAGGGCTACCTGGAACTTCTTCAGTGGCCACTTTTATTATTCAACACCTGACTTCTGATAAAGACATAAGACCTAATGTTTGTGTATGCTTCATATTTTTCATTATGACCTTTCATTTAGTCCTGCAGACGGTCTGTGCCCTAAGGTATCCAGTCATGGTGCCAGCAGGAATAACATACTCAATTGGAGTATCTGAGAAGATAAATAATGGTACTATTTTTATAGGTGTGGCCATAAGGTTAAAGGGAAACCAACAAGTGATATTGAAGCACTCTTAGGTGGTAGCCATTATCACTCCTAAGCTTCTAGGGCCCTAGACCTAAATGGGCAAGAGAAGAGAGTAGAAAGTGTAACTATTTGGAGAGGGCCATCACACAAGGGTAAAGAGACTCTTACTCTAGACAGAAGGATGTAGCCAGCTCAGGATAAGCTAGTAGGGAGGGGGCTAGAAAGAATAAAAGCCCTGACCACATTCTCTTGATGACCTCTGTCATCCTGTCTGTGATTCCCATTGAATGAACCCAACTTGATGCCAGAAATCAAGAAAGTCCATTGATGAAGCCCATACAAAGTTAGCTTCCTGGCCAAAAAGTTGGGTAAAGAAACAGCAAGTAAGTATCTGGAGGGACAAATGAAAGCTTATTTTAGCACACCTAGATCATCTCTATAATATAAGCTCTATTTTACCATTTCAGACGAGTAAATGGAGACTTGCTGAGATTAAGTGGTTCACCAAAAGGCCCTATATTAAATCCAAAGAGCTCCTCTTATGAAAGCATCTCCCATAAACTCTCAAAAAATCTATTGTCTCTTTGGCCAATGAAGAACCTTAGGTTCTCTAAAATCAAGAAAAATTAATAAATTTTTACAGATTGAATAGAATGATTCCTTAAATGGAGAAAGTAAGGTGTACTGACTTTTCATTGAAGAACTGCATGAAATAATTTTTACATAAAAAGTTGATCTGCTTTGCAACACACATTATTGGCTTTTATATCAGCAGTAGTACTTTTATTCACAACACCAGCATAAAATTACAAACCAAGACTTTCTTTGTGACTTAACTGGTAACTGGACAATTAGAACTCATGGTACACTTGGAAAACACTTTTCTGATGTTCATTCTTGCCATTAATCAGTATTGTCCCTTCCTTCAGGGCTCGCTTAATGATGCTATGAGGAAATTTTTTTTCTATTATGTGAATTAATAAGCACTATTCTAAGCCAGAACATATACTATCCCGTTGTTGCAATATCATTTGCTTCCCTGATCCAGAAATATCATTAAAGGCAATGTAGGTCTTCTTCCAAGCTAATTAGGAAATCTAAGTAATCTGAGTGTTCATTTCATTGATGATATCTAGAAATAGATTTTAAAAGATTCAGGAAGTCCTTTGGTACCATCCCTTGGAGGGATAGTGTAATAGAAATAATCATTCATAATGAAAATAATCATGATCAAAGTCATGCTCCTTTGTTATTGAAAAGACAGCATATTCCAATACTTTGAACAATCTGGTTTGGGAATTCAAGCCTCTTTCTCAGATCCCAGAGGCATTTTCTCTGAACTTGAGTTTCTTACACACAAAGTATTTATGTTGGCATTTAAAGGGTGGCTTTAGCATATGCATCCTCTGGACAGGACTTAAGCTCATTTTCATGTAGTTATACATGTAAATATTGCAGTGTCCTTCCTACACAGAGAGGATATTGCCAACCCCAAATCACTCAGGCATGTTCTTAAAGATGTGCTCTCCAAAACAGGGTAGGTTTCTACTATTTAACCCATATACCCTCCCTTTTTTCTCCCTGTGATCAGTAGGCACTGGGCCAAGTAGCTCAAAAGAAGATGAAGTATCTGACCCTGGCCTTAGTGATATGATGCTTTAACTGAGCCAAACTGCTTGGCCCAGTATAATTTATCTCTGAAGAATTTCTGACAAGTTTTGGAATACAGAGAAAAGGATAGAGGAATGGTTTAATTTGTCATTTGAAAGGTAAAGTTCTGAGATGTGGATTTGCATTTGGGGACGAGGGACACTTAGGACTCTAGCCCAGGAAAAAGGAAATAAATACCTAATGTGCTCTGGCCATGCTCACTTGATGTTTGCACTGGGGTTTAAAGCTTAAATCCCAGCTAATAATGAACCATTACTTTGTTTTCCTGCTTCAACTCATATCTAGATCTCTCTCAGGGGACTTATGGAGAGAAAGGATGGCTAGACCAGGGTTTATATAGTTCATTTGGTTCTCTAACTTTATACCTTCAGAATGGTGTCCCAGTGCTAACTAAACACTCTCCAATAGGAGCCAAAGCTGTGGGCTGGAGAAAGCAAAATTGACTTAGCTTGAGAAATAGAAATATAATGCTTTAAAGACCCTGATGCTGGGAAAAACTGAAGGCAGGAGGAGAAGGGGATGAAAGAGGACGAGACTGGTTGGATGGCATCACCGACTCAATGGACATGAGTTTGAGCAAGTTCCAGGAGATGGTGAAGGACAGGGAAGCCTGGCGTGCTGCAGTCCATGGGGTAGCAAAGAGTTGGACACAACTGAGTGATTGAACAACAACAGCAACAATAGCAAAGTTCTTTATATGATAATTCCTAAAGCAACCACTAAAATAAAACAAGAAATTTGCTTTATAATAAGCCATAAAAAGGAGATAAGTGGAATTGTTAAAAATCCTCTATCCAAAAGAAGGCAGAAAGAGGAACAAAGAACAGATGAGAACAGGAAAACTGATAACAAGATGGTAGATCTAAATCTAGTCATATTAATAATTATATGAGATGTAAATAGTCTAAAATTACTGATTAAAAAGTAGTATTGTCAGACCAAAGCTATATAAAGATACATAAAGTAGATATAAAGCTACTTTTCATTGCCTCCAGGAGTCCCAGTTTAAGTATAAAGAAACAAATAGGTAAAAATAAAAGTAAAGCAAGTATGAGATGTATGTGAAATAATAAAAAAAATGTATTGCTTTTTTCTCCTAGTTCCTGGCACAGAGTTCCTAAAACTTCTAAGTGATAAGAAGAGTGCTAAGGACATCTTTCGTTGTGATATTTGGTCTTTGACCCTGATTCCCGACCCAGAGCTCCTAAATCCCTTGGAATTTCCTGGGTGATAAGAGTGACTTTTGTTCTAATAAGGTGACTCTTGGTGGGCTCCTAGATAGTGGGACTTGGGTGTGGAGAAGGATGGAGATTAATAAGAAGGGACTGGAAAGCAGACTGTTTGTATTTTTCAGTTATAAGGCTTATACTATTATTTGAACTTTATTATTATAAAGCCACAGTAATCAAGACAATGTGGTTCTGTCATAAATGTGAACATATGGATCAATGGTACAGAACAGAGAGTTTAGAATAGACCCAGATATATGTGCTCGCTTGACAAAGGTGCAAAAGGATTTTAATGGTAAAAGAATGATCTTTTAAATAAATGGTAGAGGAAAGAGTGGATCAGTTCAGTTGAGTCACTCAATCGTGTCCGACTTTGTGACCCCATGAACCGCAGCACACCAGGCCTCCCTGTCCATCACCAACTCCCAGAGTCCAGCCAAACCCATGTCCATTGAGTTGGTGATGCCTTCCAACCATCTCATCCTCTGTCATCCTGTTCTCCTCCTGCCCTCAATCTTTCCCAGCAAAGGGTCTTTTCAAATGAGTCAGTTCTTCACATCAGGTGGCCAAAGTACTGGAGTTTCAGCTTCAACATCAGTCCTACCATTGAACACCCAGGACTGATCTCCTTTAGAATAGACTGGTTGGATCTCCTTGCAGTCCAAGGAACTCTCAAGAGTCTTCTCCAACGCCACAGTTCAAAAGCATCAATTCTTTGGCACTCAGCTTTCTTTATAGTCCAACTCTCACATCCACACATGACCACTGGAAAAATCATAGCCTTGACTAGATGGACCTTTGATGACAGAGTAATGTCTCTGCTTTTTAATATGCTGTCTAGGTTGGTCATAACTTTCCTTCCAAGGGGCAAGCATCTTTTAATTTCATGGCTGCAGTCACCATCTGCAGTGATTTTGGAGCCCAGAAAAATAAAGTCAGCCACTGTTTCCACTCTTTCCCCATCTATTTGCCATGAAGTGATGGGACTGGATGCCATGATCTTAGTTTTCTGAATGTTGAGCTTTAAGTCAACTTTTTCACTCTCCTCCTTCACTTTTGTCAAGAGGCTCTTTAGTTCTTCTTTGCTTTCTGCCATAAGGGTGGTGTCATCTGCATATCTGAGGTTATTGATATTTCTCCTGGGAATCTTGATTCCAGCTTGTGCTTCCTCCAGCCCAGCGTTTCTCATGATGTACTCTGCATATAAGTTAAATAAGCAGGGTGACTTATTTTATTTTAATATTTATTTATTTGGCTACACCAGGTCTTAGTTGCAGGGGATCTTTAGTTGTGGCATGTAGGATCTAGTTCCCTGACCAGGGATCGAACCCGGTTCCACTGCATTGGGAGTGTAGAGTCTTAGCCCCTGAACAAACAGGGAAGTTCCCAAACAATCCAGTTTTAATAAATGAGCAAAACATTTGAAAAGACATTTCACCAAAGAAGGTATGGATGTCAAATAAGCATAGGAAGGGTCAATATCAGTTATTAGAGACATACAAGTCAAAATCACAATGAGATACCACCACACCTATTAAAATGTTTAAAATTCAAGTGACTATGTGTTGGCAAAGGCATAGAGTAACTGGAACCCTCATACATTGCTGGTGGGAATGTAAAATGTATAACTACATTGGAAACAGCTTGGAAGTTTCTTAAAATGTTAAACAGGCACCTACTATACTACTTAATCATTTCACTATGAGGTGCTAAACCAAGAGAAATGAAAGCATATGTTCACACAAAGACTTCTACAGGAATATTAATATCAGTTTTATTTGTAAGGAAAAAACAGATAATTGGAATAAAACAAGAAATGACCCAAATATTCATTAAAAAGTGAAAGAATAAATAATAAATTGTAGTTTACCCATGTAGTAGAATTCTTCTCAGCAAGAGAAAGGAACAAGCTATTGATAAACACAACTACATGGTTGAATCTCCCAATAACGATGCTGGGTGCAAGATGCCTGAGGAAACAAAACGTACTGTTTCATTCCATTTATATAAAATTCTGGAAAATGCAAATGAATCTCTCATGTCAAAAGGAGATCAGTGATTTTCTGGGGATGGGATAGGGTATGGAGAGGAGTGACAGACAGAGATTATTATAAAGGGACACCAGCAAACTTTTTTGGACATGATTTAGCAACTGAACAACAACAACAGTGAACTTTTGGGAGGTGATGGATGTGTTTGTTACATTTATGGTGGTAATGATTTCTCTGGTGTATTCCATATTCCACAACATATAAAATGTGAATTTTGAGCATTGCTGTTCCTTATCATTTGGGGGTGGTTCAGTCGCTCACCTCTTAAGTTTGATTTCCTTCTAGGTACTCAGATAAAGTTTAAGAGAGATTCCGTAGAATTTCTGAAGCTCTCTTTCAATGTAGCTCTCTCATCCCTGGGGTTCTACCCTCTGATCCTGAGCCACCCTGGTCTCTCTGGACTCCCAGTTTTATGTCCTCAATTCAGGACAACCACTAGACTCTACCTGGGTTCCCCTTCCTTGCTCCCAGGACTACAAAGTTTATCGAGGTAGTAAGCTATGGCAGTCCTAGGGTTCGCCTTGTTTACTACTCTGGTTGCTGTTTTTTGTTGCCTGATATTCAGTGTCTTGAAAATCATTGTTTCACATATATTTTTCCTTTTTAAATTGTTAATTATGGTCAAAATATACATAACATGAAAGTTACCATCTTAACAATTTTGAGTGTATAATTCCATAGTGTTAAATGTGTTTACAACATTGTGGGATCAATCTTGAGAACTTTAAGATTCTCTGAAAAACTGAAAACTGAAACTGAAACTGAAACTCTATGCCGCTTCAATAACTCCCCATTCCCTGCTACTCTCTTTCTGACTCTATGAATTTGAGTCTTTTCTTGTCAGTATTTGTCCTTCTGTGACTGGCTTATTTCGCTTAGCATAATATCCTCAAGGTTATTCCAGGTGATAGCATGTGTCAGAATTTCCTCCCTTTTTAAGGCTAAGTAATACTCCATTGTATGAATAGACCACATTTTGCTTATTCACTCATCTCTTGATGGATACTTGAGTTGCCTTTATTTTTTGGCTGCTGTGAATAATGCTGCTATGAACATGGGTGTACACATAGCTCTTAAGAGACCCTGCTTGCAGTTCCTTTGGTTATATATCCAGAAGTGAAATTCTAGACCATATGGTAATTCTATTTTTAATTTTTTGAGGAACCACATACTGTTTTTCATAGTGACTGCAACATTTTATACTCCCACCAATAGTGCATGAAGGTGCCAATTTGTCTACATCCTTGACAACACTTATCATTTTCTGTTTTTTGATAATAGGGTGGGTATGAGGTGGTATTTTATTGTGGTTTTGATTTAAATTTCCCTTACTAATTGGTGATGTTCATTGCTTGTTGGCCATTAGCATGTCTTCTTTGGAAAAATGTCTATTCAAGTCCTTTGCCTGTTTTAAAATAGTTATATTTTGTTATTGAGTTATAAGGGTTTTTTATATAACATCTTATTCAGATATATGATTTGCAAATATTTTCTCACATTGAGTAGATTGCCTTATGGTTCATATATTTCACAAGTCTCTTAGTTGTTTCAGGACAGAGGGTAAATTTTTGATCTCTATTACTCTATCATGGCTGGAAACAGAAGATTTCCTTTTGTCTTGAAACTGCCACTCCACAAAAACTGCCCTTTCATGGTCACCAGTGACTTGCACATTGTCAAATCCAACAGTCAATCTCAGTCTTCATCTTACTTGACCTAAAGCAGTATTTGAGTCAGCTGGTCACCCCTTCCTCCTTAAGCATGTTCTTTTCATTGCTTCCAATATACTACCTTCTCTTGGTTTTCCTACTCACTTGGTGACTCCTATTTCGGTTGCCTTTTCAATTCCCTTGCTTACTTCTTCTCATCTCTCCAACTTCTTAACACTGAAAGTCCCTAGGCTCTCAGTCCTGGGAATTTTTCACTGTATATTCTCTCCCCTGAGGATCTCATTCAGTTGTGTGAGTTTAAATAACACATGAATACTGAAACTCACAAATTTACTTCTCCAGTCTGGACATTCTGAACTCGACATTCCTGTAACTAGCTACAAATTCAGTACTTCTATTTAGATATTGTGCTAGACAGAATAAGGCACCTCCCCCTACTCCACTGCCCAGGGTGTCTACTTCCTAGTGCGTTGAACCTGTGAATATTTATCACTGATGTGGCAAAAGGGATTTGTAGATGTGAATAAGTCATGCTTCTTGAGAAGCAGATATTATCCTAGATTATCCAGGTGGGCCCAATGTAGTCACAAATGTCCTTGTAAATAAAGGAGGGTAGGGAAGGAGGCGGAGAAGGCAATGGCAACTCATTCCAGTACTCTTGCCTGGAAAATCCCATGGATGGAGGAGCCTGGTAGGCTGCAGTCTATGGGGTCGCTAAGAGTCGGACACGACTGAGCGACTTCACTTTCACTTTTCACTTTCATGCATTGGAGAAAGAAATGGCAATCCACTCCAGTGTTCTTGCCTGAAGTATCCCAGGGACGGGGCAGCCTGGTGGGCTGCCGTCTATGGGGTTGCACAGAGTCAGACACGACTGAAGTGACTTAGCAGCAGCAGCAGCAGCAGCAGCAGGGAAGGAGATGTGATGATGGAAGCAGATGTCAGAGTCAGATAGAGATTTGAAGATGCTATGCTGCTAGCTTTGGTAGTTGAGGAGGGGACCATAAACCAAATGCAGGTGACCTCTAGAAGATGAAAAAGGCAAGGAAACAGATTCTCTCTGAGAGGGTACAGACAGAAACATAGGCCTACTAATCCCTTGATTTTAGTCCAGTGAAATCCATTTCGAACTTCTGGCTTCCAAAACTGTAAGATAATAAATTTGCTTGGTTTATGCCACTAAGTGGTCGTTTGTCTCTAGTAGAAATAGGAAACAAACACAGGCATCTAGCCAGCACTTCACGCATAATGGGAACAAAACTATTCTCTTGATCTTCTGCCTAAACCCAGACCTCTTCTGGACTCTATAGTCATATACAATTTCCTGCCCATCTATTCAGCAAATCCATTTGAATGTCTACTAAGCATCTCAAACTTATCCTAAGTTTGATACTGTAATTCTCATCTATTCTTAAATCCTGCTCCTTATGTAGTCTTCCCAACCTTAGTGAAAATCAAAAACCTCCACACTGTTTATGTATCCTCTTTTTTCCTCATGTCTGACATCTAATCATTTGCAAATAATGTTACCTTTATCTTCAAAATATATCCAGAACATGACCAGTTTTTCACCTCCACCTCTCTACTCAGCTCTCTGCCACTATCATTTCTTTGTTTCATTAAAAAAGAGATTAATTCACATATCATAAAATTCACCCTTTAAAGGGTACAATTCAGTGATTTTTAGTATATTTGTGAAATTGTGCCACCACTACTACCACAATCTAATTTTGGAACATTTTCCTCACCCCAAAAAGACACCTTGTACCAATTAGCAGTACTGATTTTCACCTACTCCTAGCCCTAAGCAGTTGCTAAATCTACTTTCTGTGTTTCCATTTCTATAAATTTGTTATTTCAATAATTTTATATAATAAAATCACACGGTGTTTAACCTTTTGGCAATGGCTTTTTTCACTCAGCATAATTCTCTGAAGATTCATTCAAGTTACTGCATGCACCAATAATTCATTCCTCTTTATTGCTGAGTAGTATTTCACGGTTTAGTTGTAGCATAATATGTTTTTGGAAGGACATCTAGGCTGTTTCCAATCTGGAGTTAATATGAATAAATCTGCTATGAACAATTGTTATCAGATTTTTGTGTGAACACGTTATTTCTCTGTGTAAACTCCTAAGAGTGCAATTTCTAGGTAATATGGTGAGCCATATCATATGTTTAGTTTTATAAGTAACTATCAAACTTTTTTCCAGAGCAACTTGCCATTTTCCGTTCTCGTCAGCAATGTGTGAGTGATCTAGTTTCTCTTTATTCTCACCAACATTTGGTATTGTCAAGAGTTTATATTTTAGTCATTCTGATAGATACATTGTAATATCTTATTGGAGTCTTAATTTGTATTTCCCTAATGATTAATGATGTTGAACATCTTTTCCTGTACTTATTTGCCATCTGAATATCCTCTTTGATGAAATGTCTGCTCATGTGGGAGACCTGGGTTCGATCCCTAGGTTGGGAAGATCCCCTGGAGAAGGGAAAGGCTAACCACTCCAGTATTCTGGCCTAGAGAATTCCGTGGACTGTATAGTTCATGGGGTTGCAAAGAGTCGGACACAACTGATCCACTTTCACTTTCACTTCTGCTCATGTATTTAGTTGACTTTCTATTTAAATTTTTTTAAAAAACATTGACTATTAAGATTTCTTTATTTATTCTAAACACTAGTCTTTTGTGCAGATATGTGATTTGCAAATATTTTCTTCCTGACAAATATTTTCTTCTTTCTTTTCTAACCTGCCTTTTCATCCTCTTACCAGGGTCATTTGCAGAGCAAATTTAAATTCTGATGAGGTCCAATTTATAAGTTTTCCTTTTATGGGATATGCTTTTTTACTTTATTTTGTTGCATATTTACTAATGGGAAAGCATGGTACTCAACTCAATATATATAAGTAAATATATAACATTTATCAAATCCTCACAATAATCTTATAAGCTAAGTGGTATTCTTACTATTTTTATAGACAAAAAAAATCTATGGATCATAGAAGTTTATTTTCCAGCTTTACACAGCCAGTAACTGGCAGGGTTTGGATTCAAACCTTGGCTCTCTTGATTCTAAAGCCTGTACTAACCACTACAGTAGGTAAGATAAGCACAGAACAGATTTTTGGAAACTTATCTTCAGGGAAGATATAAAGTGAGACTTAGTCCTTTCATATATACATATAGACATATCCTTTTATATATACATATAGATATCCTGGAGAAGGGAATGGAAACCCACTCCAGTGTTCTTGCCTGGAGAATCCCACGGACAGAGGAGAGCCTGGTGGCCTACAGTCCATGGGGTCGCAAAGAGTCGGACATGACTGAGCGACTTTCACTCACTCACTCACTCATAGACATCTCTCCATGTAAGTCAGTCAGTGAATTTTGGAGGTGGGAGTGGCTTAGAAATAATCTAGGCTTGTCTGCAAAATATATCTTAGGGACTTCCCTGGTGGTCCAGTGGTTAAGACTCTATACTTCCTCTGCAGAAGGCATGGGTTCCATCCCTGGTGGGAGAAGTTCTACATGTAGTTGCCAAAAAAAAAAAAAGTAACAGAATACATTTACTCTATTTTAGAGGGTAACCCATGTGTGGCCTTTTCTGTTGCCACAGATTCAGAATTTGTCATTCAAAGAAAATAAAATTAGGTTTGGGGGTATTGGTTAAGAAAACAATCACCATTCTAATAAAAATAATTAACACTTAGTAAATGCTTTCTATGTGACAGGAACTGTGCTTGACACTTTAAAATGCCAGAGGAATCGGGTGGAGAGGGAGGTGGGATGGGGGACCGGGATGGGGAATACATGTAACTCTATGGCTGATTCATATCAATGTATGACAAAACCCACTGAAAAATAAAAAATAAAAATAAAATAAAATAAAATAAAATGCATAATGTCATCTAATGTACATATTAGATTAATATACATATGAAGGAACTGAGGCTTAGTGGTATAGTATGTAGCTCATAAGTGGCAGAACCAGAATTGAAACTCAGGTCTATCTGACTCCAAACTCATGCCTGTAATATACTATGCTTCCAAACACATAAGGTCCCAACGGCTCAAGGATAGACCATTAGAAGGAAATCTCTTCTATATTTCCTCTTTAGAATTTAAAAAGTTATTTAATCCAGTACACTAATGCACAAAATCTCAGGTTGATAGGTGGGGTTGGGAAGAAGGAAGAAAGGTAGTAGAAGATAGGCTTCTTTCTGAAGAATCTATAAAGAAGCAAAGGAGGGAAGACACTGTTAGAGTGTTGTCCTGTTTCTCACCCATGTGATGGAAACTGTTAGAAAAAATCCCTAGAACCTGGACAGCAATGTTCCTTGAGTTACGAGGGAAAGCCTCAGACAGGAGGCCAAAAAATAGAGATCATACCTTAAGGTTGGACCTATTTTTTCCTTATCTCTTCTTTTCCCAATCTTCATCATAATGCTGCTTATATAATATACCCTCCATTACTGTCTCGTGAGATGGGGTATAAAGACAGACCAGAAGGGGAGAATGCAAAAGTATGAAGTTGGGGATTTATAAGTAGATATGGTGGCAGGAGTAGAGAAGAGAGACTTAGAGGATTGTAGCAGAGGGTTTAGGTTGGCTAATGGTAGTATATATGTTTGGATAGGAGAGATGGTATCAATTGAGCAAGGGCCTTTAAGGCCAGTAGGAAGATAGCACTCTTCACTGTAATCAGTAGAACTTGTGTTCAGCTGCTAAGTTGCGTCCGACTCCATGACCCCAAGGACTGCAGCATGCCAGGCTCCTCTATCCTTCACTATCTCCCAGAGTTTGCTCAAATTCATGTCCATTGAATCGGTGATGCCATCCAACCATCTGGATTGTGGCTAACTTGCCCTGTACAAACACACACACATGCACATATATACATCTGCATATGTATACATATATATGTATACACACTCACACTAGAAGGACACAGAGTAGTTTACAGAACTGAAGGGCATATACAACAACCAAGCTTTAGTAAATACATGAACTATGACAGCTCTAAGACCACAGTAAATAAAATACATACTCTAGTGTATATATCTTCTCTTATGATGAACCAGATCCCAATAGTCTCAATCTCTTGGGTAAAGATTTCAAATTCCATGGAAAGTCTGATTGGCTTGGCCTAGGTTACATAACTGGCCATTGGCCAAAGGAAAGTTGGAGGATCCCGGAAGGGAGGATTTATTTTCTAAAGGAAAATCATGATGCTGTTACCAACAATAGGGGCATGGTTGCTGTGCAACTAGAAATGTCAGATGCATATCGTACTACTGAAGATGAACTAGGAAGAACAATTTTCTAGAAGAGTACAAAATGGACTAGAGGGAGCAGGAAGGCAAATTAGGAAGGTAGTTTGGAATAACCTATATAGGGTTGGTGTCAGTGGGGTAAAGGGAAGGATCAAGTGATTTGACAAAAGAAGTAAGACTAGTAAAGGAGCTGGAAAAAGAGAAATGGAAGAGCAAAATATCAAAGAAACCATGTTTCAAGCAGTGTCAAATACTATGGCCAAGGAGAATACAATAGAGGAAAAAATCTTACTCTTCTGGAAGAATTTTTCCATTCTTAACATTGCAGCGAGGATCATTCCTTACACATACACTCACCCAACCCTCCTCCCAAACACACTTAAAAACCAGTTCACCATTGTTCTCAGGGCCAGGATCTAAAATCCTTAATATGATAACAGAACCCTCTATGATCTGGTTCCTTCTTCCCTTCTCACCCGTTATGCCATCTCACACCCTAACTGTTCTATACCTCTGCAAGTTTTTACTGTGTCTGATCTCCTTTCTCTACTCCCTAAAACAAGTCTAATATTCACTCATCCTTTAAGACTCAGCTTAGGTGTCACCTCCTTCAGGAAAATTTTTATGGTCATCTGAGTGTGTTAATGCCCTTCTTACATGCTCCCATTAACATGTTCTTTTGTTGCATCCCAACAGCTAGCACAGTGCCTGACACTGGAAGTGCTCAAAAATATGTTGACAGACTAGATAAGTGACTGAATTAATGAATGAATGGGATTTGGTAGCCTTGGAAATCATTTGCCTGAGTAGGGTCGGTACAAATGACAGCTTGTTAAATAGAAATAAGAGATCAGTAGAGACTGGGTGTGAGAGTTAGTTTGCATCTGTGAAGTGTATAAAGTTATTTAATCTTGGATAAAACATGGTGAATCTGTAGGCTTCTGGACAACTTTCAGTTAGTCATTGTACTTTTTAAGCATTAGCTATAGGATGTAATTTGTTAAATTTAAAAAATAGCCTATTGCCTTTTGTTACAACACTAGCCACAATGCTTCATCTTCACTACACGCATTGTGGTTGGTATGCTGTTCCTTAGTGTTGGTGGCCTCTATCTTACCATGAAGTTGACCTCCAAACCACCCCCTCAAAAAAAACCTGCCAATGTCCAGTAGTTTCCATTGCTTTCTTGCTTTGTGATTAAGGGATTCTAATGTATTCTAACTCCTCAAAAGACAGTGAGTGTGATGAAAACTTCATTGTGCCTTTGTACGTGTTCAAGCATGGGCTGCTTCTCTCTGCTCATAATCATAATTAGAGGATTCTTCTTTGAAAAGCTCATAGCATGCATCTAGTTTTTAATGTATGGAGTCATGTTTTGGACTTCTCTTTCAAATCTGACTTTATGACTAGATTATTTTCGACAACTCCATGGTTTTCTTAAAGGGCCTATAAAATGAAAAAAAGGTGATCAATTCACTCTTCAGCTATTAAATATGCTTTATCTATTCCAGTCTGTTGCTGTGGAGATAGATACAACACAGGAGCCCTGGCAGTATGACAAGCAATTAAGACACCAAGATGTTTAGCCATGTATGAGTATTTTCTCGCAGCAAGACCTCAAAGCTTAGCCTGCTACTGACATTGTTAGTCATTGAATCAATTACACAAGATGAGGTTGACAGGTGTAATTATATATTTCTGTGGTGATTATGTATGGCCTACCATAGAGACCAACAAGCCTGTTACTTTGCACTCATTTCAGCAGTCACTTGTCCAGCAAAATTTTTGGAATTGGAGAGACTCTTTGGAGAAAAAAAAAATCCAAAACAAAGTCAAAAATCCATTGCCAATTCTCACTAATATCATTAGGTTGAGGAACATTGGCATTGTCATTGGAATGATGTCCAGCTGCCAGGTGATTACTCTCTCACATGTTTTAGAAACTAAGTGTTATATGAGACTGGAGTGAAGACAATAATTGATACCAAAAGTACCAGATGTTGACTAAAATCAAACTGAGGTTAGTAATATGTTTAGAAATGGAGTACAGTCTTTTTAAAAAAATTCAAACTAGATTGTGTGTGTAGACACAATTTGTGTCTGTTTTCCTTTCATCAGTTCAGATCCTATGGGAAGAAGAACCCAGACAGCATAGTTTGAGACATTACTTGTTTTTGACATTCAGTGTCCCTGTTAGAACAGTTTAAATTTGCTTTGGGAGATTATTCTTTTTGTATTCCCATTTTCCCCCCAGTGAGATTTTTTGAAACGGTGGAATTAAACCAAATCAGCCTCAAAGTATTTCATAGAGAACAAGGGGGTTGATTTAAGAAATGTAATTGTCTTTTTAATCTCCCTCCAGTTTCACCAAGGCACCTCTCGGAGGCAGGATATTTTTGTCATTAATGAAATCTTAATTAGCATATGTCTAGATCGGTGTTTGGTGATCTGGGTCAAAGGCACCTATGATGCATCTGTGTTACCAGAGGGTTAAGTTGAATTCCGTAAATTAGGTCTGTTCTCCATGTGTAAGCATATTGGGAAATATCCAGCAAATGCATAGATTGTATTCATGTTGTCCCGTCTGTTCTCAACCTAATTTTACAAATGTAACTGTACTCTGAAATTCTCAGAACACTGAAGAAATGTAAGACAAATAAATAAACAAAAACTTGAAAGCAAAATAAGCTTAACTAGCTAAAATATACCATTTATTATTGTGCTAAGCTCTACCAGTTTTTAAATAAATACACCAAATATCCTTAATTAATAAAACTGTTTGTTAAAAAGGAATGTATTTATTAAGTACATACTATCTGTCTAGCACTGTCATGGGTCTGAAGGAGAGGCTAATGAAACACTGCTTAGGACATGGGCTTTGAGGAAACTGAGTTTCCTGAGATACAAAGAGGAGACATACGGAAAACCACTCAACTTCCTGCTTGCTAAAAGGAGTGCAAATTAGAACTGCTATTGGCCTTTGTAGGAGATGACAGCAGCTAGAACAGTCAGGAAAGCCTAGTTAGAGGAAGTGGAACAACAGGAGTCAGAGGCTGTGGATATTGGTGGGCAAAGAGAAAATGAAGGCATTTCCTTTGAGAGGAACAGCATGAAGCAGGGATTGAAGTCAGCAGTAAAAGTGTGAAGTTCAGAACCACTGAAGAAACCTTGCTGGCTGGATGGGAGGGTCTGTGTTTGTGAGTATTGAGAGATTGAAGAGAGAGGGTTAGTGGAGCTTGCAGTACCAGGCACTAGAGTCTGCACTTTATTGTAATGGCAATTGTGAACCACTGAAAGTACATGTTTTTAGATGATTGCTTGGATGACTGTACAGCATTTTGTTCTCTGAGTGTGATCCCTGGACTAGTGGTGTCCATAGCAACCAGGAACTTGTTAGAAATGCTAATTCTTGAGCCCTGCCCCAGACTTACTGAATCAAAAGTTCTGAGACTGGAACTCAGAAGTCTGTGGTTTAACAAGCCATCCAGGTGATTCTGATGGACTCTCAAGTTTGAGAACCACTGGGTAATGGGATGTGAGGTAGGAGGCTCTTGCATGATTCAGTTCCTGGGCAATAAAGGCCTAGATCAGAATCTTTATCTCACTTGTTAGACCACTTACTTGAGAGCTAAAAAGGTAAGGGTTGTGTAATCTACTGATTTTCTCATCTATAAGGTAATTTCTCTGATTGATGGACATAGGCAACGATGTACACATATGCATCTTACAGATGGGGGAAGAATTATTTCTTCCACTTTGAAAATGAAGATCCTGAGGCTCAGAAAAGTTAATAGCTTACTCAAGGGCACACAGCTTGTGAAAATAGGACTTAGCTGTCAAACAGGTCTTCTCACTTTGAATCCTATGTTCTAATATGCATACATTACTAAAATATGTGATGAAGTAGGGTAGCTAGTGAATAAAATGGTTTGATGACTAAAATTTTTATAGATCTTTTGAGTCTTGCTGCCTAGCTCATCAGGTAGTTATTTATCTTGCTCCCATGTTTTCTCTGGCATCTCTATCATCATAATACCCTCTAGGGTTTTTGACGGAGGCTAGTCACGACTCATCTATATAACACTACTGGAAATTCTTGTCTCTCTGATAACCTGTTGTTAATTTCTCCAATGCCATTTTTATGGTTGCCATGTGTTTTGGATTTCCGTAAGGTTAAAAGTCAATTTTATTGCATTTGGGAGTTTGAGGTGGAGTTTTTCTGCACATATGACATATAGACTATGTCTGCATGGTACCAGCCCAGCTGGTCAGTCCAGTCAGTGCAGGGTTGGAGGTGAGGATGGAAAAAGGAACCTCAGAAACTAGAAGTTTAGCAATGAGAAATCAAAGCAGTTAGGTTGGTGATTTTTTTGTAGTCTTTCAACTGGTTGTTTTGCCAAAATGAAGGCAAGCAAGTGTCTTAGTATTGGAAGAGTAGTGAACTTTGGGGTCAAAAGGCTAGGGTTTGATTTTCAACTTTACCTCTCATTGAGATATGTGATCTTGAGCAAGTTATTTAGACTTTCTGAACTTCAGTTTCCTCATTTGTAAAGTCAGGGTTGGTGGTGTTTCAGAGGGCAGTTGTACCTTTGCAAATTCTTGAGTGCTATACTATGTTACCTGGTAGTATAATTGCTCACTGTAGTTTCAGTGATATGATGCTTAATTAAGGAGCAATGTGTGCTGTGCTAAGTCGCTTCAGTCATGTTCAACTCTTTGTGACCCCATGGACTGTAGCCCAGCAGGCTCCTCTGTCCATTGGATTCTCCAGGCAAGAACACTGGAGTGGGTTGCCATTTCCTACCCCAGGGGATCTTCCCAACCTAGGGATCAAACCCACGTCCCTTATGTCTTCTGCACTGGCAGGTGGGTTCACAGCCAATACATGTCTGCTAACTGCTTGATGGATATTCCTTCAATCCTCAGCTAGGTAGTTCTAGCCAGTACCATTTCCCCTGTTTATGGAGTTGTGTCCTTTGATGGTTAAGTAAATGTTAGGGTAGTTTGACCTTTATGATTAACTATTCTGGAAGTCCTTGATTGAGTTCATTGTTTTCCCTAGCTTGACTAGAATTTCCTTGAAATTCTTGACATCCTTGACATTCAAGGATGTTTGGACAACAGGCAAATAGGAATTTTACTAAGCTTTAAGAGAATAACAACTACAGGTATGAGTTAATCACAGACTGCCCCAGTTTGAAACTTTGCAAAGAGATTTCATTCAGGAAACAGTGTGGTATGGTGAAATGAATTCAGGATTTTAAATAAAGCAGATCCATGTTTCAATCCGGTTTTTATCTTCTGTGAGGCCCAGTTTTTTCATCTGTAAAGTGGGGATATTAGAAACTATCTCATAGAGGTTTTTCATGAGAATTAAAGAATATATGTACAAAAATTTTGTATATATGTCTGCAAATGCTAGTTCCTTTTCTGAAGGACACATTCTCCAGGAACAGTGTTGCCCTGGATTCACAGGAAATTTTCTTTCATAACCCCAAAGTCCTATGGATTCCATAGTATGGGGATCTTTGGGAAGGACAAACCGTTCTGAGATTTAGTACAATGAATGATACTGTTAAGAACAAAATTCTTGCAAATTTGGGAACTCAATCCTTGCTACATATTTTTCCAAGTATAATGTTTGCAACATATATAGGCTACTGGTTTCATGCAGCTCCTTAGACTGGAATTTGAGATTCTCCATGATCTGACCCTATCTACCATGAGTTTGATTTCCTACTATTTCTCTGAATTGTGTTCCTGTCAAACTGGTTTATCCATTGTTCTCCAAATATGCTAAGCACATTCCTACTTCTATATTTTTGCTCAGGCTATCCCCACTCTTTAGGATGGACTGGGTTGATCTCCTTGCAGTCCAAGAGACTCTCAAGAGTCTTCTTCAACACCACAATTTAAAAGCATCAATTCTTCAGTGCTCAACTTTCTTTATGGTCCAACTCTCACATCCATACGTGACTACTGGAAAAATTATAGCTTTGACTAGATGGACCTTTGTTGGCAAACTAATGTCTCTGCTTTTTAATATGCTGTCTAGGTTTGTCATAGCTTTGTTAAATCAGTCAGTCCTAAAGGAAATCAGTCCTGTATATTCATTGGAAGGACTGATGCTAAAGTTGAAGTTCCAATACTTTGGCCACCTCATGCAAAGAACTGACTCATTGAAAAAGACCCTGATGCTGGGAAAGATTGAAGGCAGCAGGAGAAGGGGATAACAGAGGATGAGATGGTGGGATGGCATCACCAACTTGATGGACATGAGTTTGAGCAAGCTCTGGTTGGTGATGGGCAGGGAAGGCTGGCATGCTTCAGTCCATGGGACGCAAAGAGTTGGACATGACTGAGTGACTGAACCGAACTGATGCCCACTCTAGAATTCTAGAATGTCTGTCATCTTCCTTTTTACTTGTGTACAAGCTTCATTCCCAAGACCTAGCTTTAGGATTGTCTCCTTCACTGAGCCTTGCTCAACAACTTCATCTCCTAGGGAATCAAGTTTGTCCTCTGAACTACTACAGCATTATTGTCCATGATGGTTGAATGGAAGGGTTGAGTGGATGAATGGCCAATACTTACCCAAATCTGAGACTAACCTAGGTCTGTGGGTAAGAGAGTCTGATGGATGGGAAGACTTCTTTCACATTTTGTCCTTAAGAAAGTGAAAATGTGATTTCCTCAAATTCGAGCATAGATCTCCTGAAGCAGAGTCATACAGGGAAGATAAGTGGTATTTCTATAAAACAATAGCACATATTCCCAAACATTACCTTTTGTGTGAAGTTGACTGTTATCTTCTAGCAATAAATCCATGAATATCCCAAAGCATTAGCATCCAATTGTACATGTAGAATAGGCATACATTTTCTGAGCAGTTACTTGGCACCTGGCACTTTTCCAAATAGCTTTACAAATTCCAACCCTTGCCTCAGACTGCCTTAAATTATAGTTACTTGTATTCTCTCTTCTCCTTCACATCCCTGGGAACCCAAATGTTATTCATCTTTCTGTTCCTTCCAACATTTGGCACAGTGCCTAGCATATTAGTTCAGTTCAGTTCAGTCGCTCAGTCATGCCCGACTCTTTGCAACCCCATGAATCGCAGCTCGCCAGGCCTCCCTGTCCATCACCAACTCCTGGAGTTTACCCAAACTCATGTTCATCGAGTCGGTGATGCCATCCAGCCATCTCCTTCTCTGTCATCCCCTTCTCCCCCTGCCCCCAATCCCACCCAGCATCAAGGTCTTTCCCAGTGAGTCAACTCTTTGCATGAGGTGGCCAAAGTATTGGAGTTTCAGCTTCAACATCAGTCTTTCCAGTGAACACCCGGGACTGATCTCCTTTAGGATGGACTGGTTGCATCTCCTTGTAGTCCAAGGGACTCTCAAGAGTCTTCTCCAACAACACAGTTCAAAAGCATCAATTCTTCAGCACTTAGCTTCCTTCACAATCCAACTCTCACATCCATACATGACTACTGGAAAAACCATAGCCTTGACAGACCTTTGTTGGCAAAGTAATGTCTCTGCTTTTTAATATGCTGTCTAGGTTGGTCATAACTTTCCTTCTAAGGAGTGTCTTTTAATTTCATGGCTATAGTCACCATCTGCAGTGATTTTGGAGCCCCCCAAAATAAAGTCTGATACTGTTTCCACTGTTTCCCCATCTATTTGCCATGAAGTGATGGGACCAGATGCCATGATCTTAGTTTTCTGAATGTTGAACTTTAAGCCAACTTTTTCACTCTCTTCTTTCACTTTCATCAAGAGACTTTTTAAAGTTCCTCTTCACTTTCTGCCATAAGTGTGGTGTCATCTGCATATCTGAGGTTATTGATATTTCTCCTGGCAATCTTGATTCCAGCTTGTGCTTCTTCCAGCCCAGCGTTTCTCATGATGTACTCTGCATATAAGTTAAATAAGTAGGGTGACAATATACAGCCTTGATGTACTCCTTTTCCTATTTGGAACCAGTCTGTTGTTCCAGGTCCAGTTCTAACTGTTGCTTCCCGACCTGCATATAGGCAGGTCAGGTGGTCTGGTATTCCCATCTCTTTCAGAATTTTCCACAGTTTATTGTGATCCACACAGTCAAAGGCTTTGGTATAGAGTCAGGTACAAAAGGGCAGTACAATGACTGGCTGAGAGACATGGGATTTTCGTACAGGTACTAAATAATTGTTGAACAAATGAATGCATGAATAAATAAAATCATGCAAGACTGAAAATGTAGCCTTTGATGTCTTTCAGGTTTTCTTCCAGAAATGGACCTTACAAATCCACATTTAACATCCAGTCAAATGATAAAAAATCCCATGTCTCTCAGTCAGTCATTGTACTGCCCTTTTGTACCTGACTTTATGAAGTTGTTAAAAAAGTTTTCCTTGGAAAACTTTCACCAAGAAACTACCTAATGGGGGCCAGCTGCAGTCCCA
The DNA here is from genome assembly GCF_963930625.1 of Muntiacus reevesi. Lineage (NCBI taxonomy): Eukaryota > Metazoa > Chordata > Mammalia > Artiodactyla > Cervidae > Muntiacus > Muntiacus reevesi. Next base: position 114,485,076 of record NC_089271.1, on the reverse strand, counting down.
GGTTTTATGAACACTTTGATAGAAACCACATTAAATAGCAACACTGGTTCACACATCAATTTTGCCATGTTAAATCCCAGCCCAGGCACGTGGGGAGTTCATGCAATATTGACTTTTCATCATCATCATGGCAGAAAATATGGTTTGGTCTGGCTCAGTCATTAGCAGACATAAAGCAGAGTAATCTGAAAGTGCCTTAAGAAAACTGATCTTGGTCACAGTTTTTTCCCATCTTTGGAGTTTAGTGAAGCAGGTGAGGGTCAAGGATTACCAGAGAAATACTCAAATGGTTCCCTAAGTGGTAGTAGTAGTTGGGCTGTTTCTTCTCATTGCAAACTGTGGTAGCTGTGTGGCCTCTCCAGTACTGAGAGAATTTTTCTTTAGCTTATTGCCACTTCTTTGGTATTTCCCTTTGGTGCGATCTCTGAACTTCATTGGTTCCAGATGTCTCACCCTTTTGCCTCTATTGGCACCCAAGTGGGAGAGGGTACAAATGGCCCAGCAACCACTTAATAGATCCATATGGAGGAAAAAAAAGTGTGCCTTTTGAGCCACGAAAATCTAGATTAGAATCTTGGCTTTGCCAAGAGCTAACTATGTGCTGTAGGTAAATCACTTAAGTTGGAAGAACTTGAGTTTGTTCATTTGTAAAATCAGGATAAATGGTACCCTATGGGAGTGTTGATCTGGGTTGAACAGTGGGTAAGTTTGGGTCAGGCTTGCTCTGTGGAGTCACTCCATAGCATCTCATGAAATCATCTCAACACCTTGCTTCAGAGATTAGCAGGCCAGGGCAAGAGGGCTCTGGAAGCTCTTAAATGGAAGCAATTAAATACTTCTACCAAGAATTAACACAGGCACTTTCACTCTCACATTGTTGGTCAAATCAAGTCACATGGCCATGCCTAACTACAAAGGGACTAGTTCTGCATATCTCAGTTGTGCATGTTTCTTCTTCTAGCAAAGAACTACATCTTGTTTAACAGCCGTAATGCCTATCACACTTGACTGCCAGGCAGGTGACATGGTTGTCACTCTGTTTTGTAAGTTAGATAAAGTTGCTAGTGCTCTCACACATATGGAGGGCCATCCCAAATATGCACAGATTGGACTGCAGGGGTGTCTGCAAACAGGGCCACATTTCTTCTAAAAGAAAAGAGCTTTGAAACTCCTCAATCACCTCTTTTGAAATCCACTACTCAAAGCAGTTCAGTTTGTCTCTGTGACATGAACATTCCCATTCCCACTGATTTAGAAGTAGGGATATGCTTTCAGCACATATCAGATGATCACTCGGGTCTCTTCCATGTCTGACAGTTTAGGAAGGAAGAAGCTTTGGGTAGTTAAGCAGGACCATGGGGCTATGTGACTTTCTGAGAAATTTTTAGCTCCCAGTAGCAGGGTCAGGCATGGAAATCTAGGTTCTACAGTTTTTTGCTTTTTCATCCTCACTCTTTATAGGCCTCTGACTTAAAAATGCAGGGACCAGAACTTTTAATCTGTGATGGCAGCTGGTTCTGCTGCTACCAACTTGTTGGAATAAAATGAGGTAGTCTTGGATGACCACGCAAATGATAGCGGTTTGGGGTAAGCTCAGGTTGAGCGCCTGGCAGCCCCTCTACCCTTTTCCTGCTGCCATCCTCCAAGTAACAGAAAGTTGGAGCTGTAATCTTCACTACCCCACAACACACTAACAGGTGTGCCATATTAATTTTAGAAGTATTGACATTGCTAGACTTTTTGACAGGAATGACATTACAGCTGTTATTCTTTGTTACTGAATTTACTCGATTTACTTGTCTGCATACCATGGACCACATTGTTTATTGATGTACAAAAATTATTTAATCTTAGTGCATTAGTTATAATATACAACATTGTACAGGACAGCTGCAGCTAGCTGACTTAGCTGTCAAAATTTTCCAGTTGGTTCCGGTACAATTGTTCTTCCTCCTTCTGTAATCAGGAGTGTCTGAGAATGCTTGTTTTGGAGGGATCTTGAAGGAGAAAGGAACCAGGACCTTAAGAAGTGAGATCCATTGGAAGCATAAGAATGATTAGACTTTCCAGGAAAATGCAAGCGGAGGGGAGTGGTTAGCCACAAAGGGACTTGTAGGTCAGAAAAAAAAATATAAGCAGAAAATATCTCACGTGGACGTGAAAAGGAACTTTCAGTAAAGGCTTACTCCATGACATCCATTCTGTAAATCTAATTTGTTGAAGTAACTGCCCCTACCACACCACCTTCTACTTCCCTCAGCCTTTTTTTCTTTTTATAACTGCTACCAAATGGCTTCAGTTTTTAATTCTTTACTTTCCGTTTTACGGCCTACAGCTTCATACAAAAGTGTGAGTGCCCTCTCCAGATGGACTGTGCACCTCATTTGGGAAGAAGGGCGGCCGATTTTCATCATCTGGGCCTTTAAGAACTCTCTAGGTAGCCTTAAAATACATAAAAGTGCAAATGGTGGACAGGAAATTTAGCAATGTCTCTTGCTGAACAGCCAGGGTTTGGATTTTAGTCTGTTCGTTTTGCTTTTACTGTTGGTTAGAACTACCAGCCTTGCAGGCAGACTAGAATATGGGGGAGGTGGAGTTAGGGGGGAGGTGGGGGCAGAAGCAAGCACAGAGCACAGGTCTGCTCTTGCTAGGTGAAGTTTTTTATTCTGAAATTGCTTGCAGTGCCGACTTTCCCAGCGATCCTGGGTGCTTCATTCCGATTTTGGCCATATGGCTCTGCTCGCGAAATTCCTCAGGCTCTTCCAACGATGTTTTCCCACCACGTGGCCACAAATTGACTACTTGGTTTGCCTAGAGCTTTTAATTGGTTTAAATAATCAACTCCCCAAGTCTTTCTTTGTTGGCACACAGGACTGAGCACACAATTGCAAATGAGTTGGGCAACCTGCTTTGATTCGGTGATTAGTCATTGGTCTTAATTGTTTTTACAATTTCCACCTGAGCGATCAGGAAATGAAGCACCGCCTCACACTTCTAGCAAGTTGCAAAGAGCCTAACTATGGTATTTCCTTACCGACTGTTTCCTTGACTGGGAGGAGGCTGCATTCAGATGTTGTGGCTCGGAAGGCAGGCGCCCACACAGCTGAAGTCAAGCCTTGGCATTTTAAGCTGATTCCTGTCTGACTCTGGGAAGTGATGGAGACAGATTAAGCCATGCAGCATAAAAAGGGACAGGCCCCCACCAGGACTGGGAGGCCTCGGTCACACCACAGCATAAACACGGAAAACACGGCCATAGCTTTGGGAGACAGAGCTTTCCTCCTGTCTTAGAAGATGACTTTTTTGTTTAAAGCATTTTTGCTTTGTTTTGTTTTGCTTAGCTCTCGTTTATTTTCCTACATCATTGGTGCAGATGGCAGATTAGCAGTGCCTTTGGTTTTTTCCTTTGGCTCTGTTGTATTTTCCTTTGGTGGTCAGGTCTCTGAACTTCTAAACGGAACTATCAACCATGATCATATAGACTTTTTGCTTGAGGAAAAGTTTGTTTGTTCATCTGAAAAGTTTTTATGACAGTTTCCATATGGACACTACTTCCTGTGTTAGGAATGAATCCCACACCCCTCAACTACCTACCACCTACCCTTGTACCTTCCATGATTTTTATCAGGACTCAGCTCAAGGGGTTGCTCCTCTTTGAACACCTCCCTGACCAACCTTCCATCCCACAACTCAAGCTGACTTGATGAGAACACCTTCTTCCCTTCATGTGCCACTGTGCCTTGAATAGGCCTCCAGCATTACTCTATTTGAGTTATTTGTTGGCATTTTCCTCCTTTACTTTTAGAGTGTATACCCCTAAGGCAGGGACCAGAAAGCACTGAGCATAGGTCTGTTTTCCCCATGGTTTAGTGGAAAGAGCAAAGGCCATAGATGTTAGAGTCAGACTCACCTAAGCTGGTTCTCAGCCCTGCAAACTAATAAACTGGCTAACCTTAGACAATTTATACCTCTCTTAACTTTATACCTCTCTTCTTTTTTAAAAAAAAATATTTATTTACTTGACTGCATGGGGTCTTAGATTCAGCACGTGGGATCTTTGTTGTGGCATGAAGAATCTTTTAATGGTGGCATGTGGGATCTAGTTCCCTGACCAGGGATCAAACCCACAACCCTTGCACTGGGAGCATGGATTCTTAGCCACCGGACCACCAGGGAAGTCCCAAACTTCAGTTTCTTAATCTACAAAGTAGAATCATAAGATTTACTTTGTGAGGTAGTTGGGAGAGTTCAACGAAATATTGTATGTGGAGTATATAGTTCCATGCTTAGCACTGAGCAGCATACCAGAAATAGCTGATCCTCCAGGTAATGCTCTACTCCCCTTCCAATGAAGGAATCTCTCATATCTGATTCATAGCCTCCCCTTCCCTGGCTCTTCCAAACCCCAAGAGAACATAGTTGATTTCTGCCACTTGCACTCTGTCAACCACTTGGTTGGAAGCAAACCATTGCAGCTTCTACCGTCCCTGGTTTGATGTTCCCTGCCTAATAGTGTGACTAGATACATCCAACTGCAATGTAAAAATGTGTTGAACTTACATGGCCTCTTTTGTGATAATAAGCCTAAAGTGCTCTGTCGATATAATGAGCTATGGCAGGGAGGGAACCTTCTCAAGTATACACAGGGTAATGCTGCATAGTCTAGTTCCATCCTGGTGAGTCACACTGCAGATTAACATACTTTGAGAGGCCCCAAAATAAGGAAACACATTTTAAACTTTATTGAATGCTACAATTCTCAAACTGGTTTCACAATATGCCTAGGAACTTCCTCAAGAACCTATGTTTTATCCAGAGCATTCTTTGGAAAATGCTGAATTATGGGATTAATATGTATTTGTTGATGGAGCTTTCTGATACTTCACTTCAGTTCAGTCACTCAGTCGTGTCTGACTCTTTGCGACCCCATGAACTGCAGTGCGCCAGGCCTCCCTATCCATCACCAACTCCCGGAGCCTACTCAAATTTATGTCCTTCACGTCAGTGATGCCATCCAACCATCTCATCCTCTGTCAGCCCCTTTTCCTTCCACCTTCAATCTTTCCCAGCATCAGGGTCTTTTCCAATGAGTCAGCTCTTCGCATTAGGTGGCCAAAGTATTGGAGTTTCAGCTTCAACATCAGTCCTTCCAATGAACAGCCAGGACTGATCTCCTTTAGGATGGACCGGTTGCATCTCTTTGCAGTCCAAGGGACTTTCAAGAGTCTTCTCCAACACCACAGTTCAAAAGCATCAATTCTTCAGCGCTCAGCTTTCTTTATAGTCCAACTCTCACACCCATACATGACTACTGGAAAAACCATAGCCTTGACTAGATAGACCTTTGTTGGCAAAGTAATGTCTCTGCTTTTTAATATGCTGTCTAGGTTGGTCATAACTTTCCTTTCAAGGAGTAATCTTCTTTTAATTTCATGGCTGTAGTCACCATCTGCAGTGATTTTGGAGCCCCAAAACATAAAGTCAGTCACTGTTTCCACTGTTTCCCATCTATTTGCCATGAAGTGATGGGACCAGATGCCATGATCTTAGTTTTTTGAATGTTGAGCTTTAAGCCAACTTTTTCACTCTCTTCTTTCACTTGATGAGGCTCTTTAGTTCTTCTTCACTTCCTGCCATAAGGGTGGTGTCATCTGCATGAGGGAAAATAACTCATGTAAGTACTTGTAGAGAGTGTAGAGTGGTCAGCTTGGCCCTATCCTCTCCACATCATGCCTCAGTAACAAGCACCAGCTCCCTGGTCTTGTTCAGGGTCAAATTCCCAAACTTGTCTTGGATTCTGCTTTCCTGCTCTTGATCTCTGCAGCCTCACTTCTCAGATTTATACCTTTGATAATGATCTTAGCTTTCCTCCTCAATTTAGATTGGCACTCAGCCCTTGAACTAGTTCTGCATCTGGCTGTTAAAGATAATGAGTCCTTGCAATTCATCCAGTCCCAGTTCTCCAGAAAGGGAACCAGACATGTCAGCAGGTCATCCCAAAGACATTACAGTAAAAGGCACACTTAGCGTTTACTCTGTGACAGGAAGTCTGGCTCCAGAGTCCAAACTCTTAATCCCTATGTCAATCTTCCTGTCTTAATAAAGTAGTAGCAGATATAGTTACCCTTCCTGTAGATCCTACACTAAAGCTGAGGTCATTAGACAAAACTGGTGGAACAGATCATTAGCATATATGGCATTATGTGATCAGGTATAATACTATGTGGAACAGAACTCTAGAAATTTGTATAGTGAGAAAAGCAGACTCCATCAAAAATAAATCAATAAAACAAAAAAGCTAAACTAATCAGAAGTAGGGCTTCTCTGGTGACTCAGTGGTAAATAATCTGTCTGCAATGCAGGAGACACAGGAGACATAGGTTCAATCCCTGGGTCAGGAAGATGCCCTGGAGGAGGGCATGGCAACCCACTCCAGTATTCTTGCTGGGAAAATTCCATGGACAGAGGAGCCTGGTGGTCTACGGTCCATGGGGTTGCAAAGAGTCGAACACGACTGAAGCGACTGAGCACACATGTACACACACAACCAGAAGTAGGGACGAGCTGCTCTTCAAAGCTGCCAACAACTTCTTACTTTTGCTTTGAGAATTTTTTGCCGGGAAAATAATGTTCTCTCCTTTTGGGAAAATCACTTTAGTGGACTTTTGGTTTTGTAAAGCTCTAGCTCAGATTTAGATCTAGGATGAATAGTTTGTGAAACTGAAAAGCTAAACTGCCCTGAAGAAGATGTACATGGTGGACTTCATGGGAGGACAGAGTAGCATCTCTGCTGAGATTACAGTGATTTCCACTGGAAGCAAGGAGATCTTTCCTTCATTCTTTAGGCCTTGAAAATGAAGGTCAGGAGTGGTCTCTGGATGGTGTGGACAAGGTTGAAGATACTTTTCTCATTGGGGCTAGCTAGCCTAGCCCTTTGACATGGCAGTAGATGATGGGAGTAAGGAAAGTGTCAGCCAATGGGAGGAGCACTTGTAAACAAACCTAGCCTATAAAGCCTCAGCTCAGTTCAGTCACTCAGTGTCTTTGCAACCCCATGGACTGCAGCATGCCAGCTTCCCTGTCCATCACCCACTCCTGGAGCTTGCTCAAACTCATATCCACTGAGTTGGTGATGCCAGTCAACCATTTCATCCTCTGTTGTCCCCTTTTCCCCCTGCCTTCAATCTTTCCCAGCATCAGGGTCTTTTCCAATGAGTCAGTTCTTTGCATCAGGTGGCCAAAGTATTGGATCTTCAGCTTCAACATCAGTCCTTCCAATGAATATTCAGGACTGATTTCTTTTAGAATGGATTGGTTGGATCTTCTTGCTGTCCAAGGGACTCTCAAGAGTCTTCTCCAACACCAAAGTTCAAAAGCATCAATTCTTCAGCGCTCGGCTTTCTTTACAGTCCAACTCTCACATCCATACATGACCACTGGAAAAACAATAGCTTTGACGAGACAGACCTTTGTTGGCAAAGTAAAGTCTCTGCTTTTTTTTTTTTTTTTTTTTCAATTTTTCAGTGGGTTTTGTCATACATTGATATGAATCAGCCATAGAGTTACACGTATTCCCCCTCCCGGTCCCCCATCCCACCTCCCTCTCCACCCGATTCCTCTGGGTCTTCCCAGCCCACCAGGCCCGAGCACTTGACTCATGCATCCCACCTGGGCTGGTGGTCTGTTTCACCACAGATAATATATATGGTGTTCTTTCAAAACATCCCACCCTCACCTTCTCCCACAGAGTTCAAAAGTCTGTTCTGTACTTCTCTGTCTCTTCTTCTGCCCTGCATATAGGGCCATCATTACCATATTTCTGAATTCCGTATATATGTGTTAGTATACTGTAATGTTCTTTATCTTTCTGGCTTACTTCACTCTGTATAACGGGCTCCAGTTTCATCCATCTCATTAGAACTGATTCAAATGAATTCTTTTTAACGGCTGAGTAATATTCCATGGTGTATATGTACCACAGCTTCCTTATCCATTCATCTGCTGATGGGCATCTAGGTTGCTTCCATGTCCTGGCTATTATAAACAGTGCTGCGATGAACATTGGGGTGCACGTGTCTCTTTCAGATCTGGATTCCTCAGTGTGTATGCCCAGAAGTGATATTGCTGGGTCATATGGTAGTTCTATTTCCAGTTTTTAAAGAAATCTCCACACTGTTTTCCATAGTGGCTGTACTAGTTTGCATTCCCACCAACAGTGTAAGAGGGTTCCCTTTTCTCCACACCCTCTCCAGCATTTATTGCTTGTAGACTTTTGGATAGCAGCCATCCTGACTGCCATGTAATGGTATCTCATTGTGGTTTTGATTTGCATTTCTCTGATAATGAGTGATGTGGAGCATCTTTTCATGTGTTTGTTAGCCATCTGTATGTCTTCTTTGGAGAAATGTCTGTTTAGTTCTTTGGCCCATTTTTTGACTGGGTCATTTATTTTTCTGGAATTGAGCTTCAGGAGTTGCTTGTATATTTTTGAGATTAATCCTTTGTCTGTTTCTTCATTTGCTATTATTTTCTCCCAATCTGAGGGCTGTCTTTTCACCTTACTTATAGTTTCCTTTGTAGTGCAGAAGCTTTTAAGTTTCATTAGGTCCCATTTGTTTATTTTTGCTTTTATTTCCAATATTCTGGGAGGTGGGTCATAGAAGATCTTGCTGTGATTTATGTCAGAGAGTGTTTTGCCTATGTTCTCCTCTAGGAGTTTTATAGTTTCTGGTCTTACAGTTAGATCTTTAATCCATTTTGAGTTTATTTTTGTGTATGGTGTTAGAAAGTGTTCTAGTTCATTCTTTTACAAGTGGTTGACCAGTTTTCCCAGCACCACTTGTTAAAGAGGTTGTCTTGTTTCCATTGTATATCCTTGCCTCCTTTGTCAAAGATAAGGTGTCCATAGGTTCGTGGATTTATCTCTGGGCTTTCTATTCTGTTCCATTGATCTATATTTCTGTCTTTGTGCCAGTACCATGCTGTCTTGATGACTGTGGCTTTGTAGTGTAGTCTGAAGTCAGGCAGGTTGATTCCTCCAGTTCCATTCTTCTTTCTCAAGATGGCTTTGGCTATTTGAGGTTTTTCATATTTCCATACAAATTGTGAAATTATTTGTTCTAGTTCTGTGAAAAATAACGTTGATAGCTTAATAGGGATTGCATTGAATCTATAGATTGCTTTGGATGGTATACTCATCTTCACAATATTGATTCTTCCAATCCATGAACACGGTATGTTTCTCCATCTATTTGTGTCCTCTTTGATTTCTTTCATCGGTGTTTTATAGTTTTCTATGTATAGGTCTTTTGTTTCTTTAGGTATATATACTCCTAAGTATTTTATTCTTTTTGTTGCAATGGTGAATGGTATTGTTTCCTTAATTTCTCTTTCTGTTTTCTCATTGTTAGTGTTTCGGAATGCAATGGATTTCTGTGTGCTAATTTTATATCCTGCAACTTTACTATATTTGCTGATTAGCTCTAGTAATTTTCTCGAAGAGTCTTTAGGGTTTTCTATGTAGAGGATCATGTTGTAGTCTTATGGGCTTTTAGCGAAGACCCAGGGTTTCTGATTCTTTTGTTGTTACGTGCAGAATAGTATAGTGGTTAGAGGCACTAGCTTTGGCCTCAGGCAAACCTGAATTAGGGTTAGGCAAACTTAGGTTTGAGTAACAGCTCTAGCATTCCCAACTCTCAGTTTTCCCTCTGTAAAGTGCTGATAATAACAGTATTTACTTTGTAGAGTTAATTGATAGTTATTAATAAATTAGTACTATTTAAAGTACTTAGCACAGTGCAAAGCAAGTGGCAAGTATTCAATATAAGCTAGTTGCTATCATTTATTACCTTATTGGCAGTTCTCAAGAATTCCACAATTCTATGTAAGCTATAATAATGAAGATGTTATCTAGAGTCATGGACATGTTTGTCTATCTTCCTGTTTCTCTCAGTTCTCTGTGTCCCTTCTTGGTCTTAGATTCTGTATTTTTCACATATACTTCTATCTTCAGTGTGATCCCATCCAAATAGTTTATATTTCCAATTCCTTTTTTTTGGCAAGAAAAGAAAGAAAATAACATACTACTTTTGTTATTGAAAATGTGCTTATGCATATGCCTAAAACAGATGCCAAACAGTTGATGCTTAAAAAAGCGCACATCTTTTTAGAGTATGGCTATGACCAGAATACATGAGATGGAGAGATTTCTCCTTCTGTGACTTCTCTGTCCTGGGATCCACATGCATGGCCCAGTTGGGTCTTTCTTGTGAGTTATCAGTGGCTTAATATCTCAACTGAGGTAGAGTGCAGCCATATGACAAACTTGTCTGCCCTGAACATCTGTGAAAAGTAGGAAGAAAACCAGAGAGGCCTCCGTGGGGCCAAAACAATGACCACAAAGCTGGACAATGAAGAGTTCCTCATTCTGTAACAGTTTTCTTTTCTTTTACCCAAGATGTAAGCATGTTTGTATGTCTTCATTCTATAAGCTTATAACAAGTTGGGAGAAAATTAGGAAGAGGAAGAAGAGTGGTACTACCAGTCACATTAACAAGGAGGGCAGAAAATAGTAAGAAAGTACAAGAATATCAAAAGTATAGAACTATGAGACCATTTTGTATGGGGAAAAGTGGCCCTGCTCACTTCAGTAGCCTTAAAGATATTGTTTATAATGTACCTGTGTCAGTACTAAACTTGCTCTTTGAGAATTGTGATACCAAGTTATCCAGAAAAGTCTAAAGTATTCTCATTGTTCCCTCTTCAAGAAATCAGACAGAAGTATAATATATCTGGGTGGCTTTCCCTCAAAATAGTTAAAATAGGACAATTTTGGTGTTTTGTTCAGTTTTTTTGGCACCCTGAGAAATTCTGCAGGCTTCTAGTTGGCTGAGATATGACTTTAGATTTCCTAGCATTTTTGTCAGTCTCACTGTAGATGAACAACCAGATTTCTCTAGAAGTATTATTTTTGGAATGTTAGGTCCATGATTCAGGATAAATTGGATGTGGTCAAGTAGGTGATGGCAAGAGTGAACATCTACATCTTAGGAATCAGTGAACTAAAATGGACGATAACAGGCATATTTAATTCAGATGACCATAATATCTATAGTGTTGTGGACAAGAAACCCTTAGAAGAAATGGAGTTACCCTCATAGTCAGCAAAAGAGCCTGAAATGTAGTACTTGGGTGCAATCTCAAAAATGACAGAATGTCTTGGTTCATTTCTAACACAGTAATTGAGGTCTATGCTCTAGCCACTAATGCTGAAAATGCTGAAGTTGACTGGTTCTATGGAGAGCAGTAGAACTTCTAGAGCTAACACCAAAAAAAGATGTCCTTTTTATCATAGGGGATTGGAATGCAAAAGTAGGAAGCCAAGAGATACCTGGAGTAACAGGCAAGTTTGGCCTTGGGGTACAGAATGATGCAGGGTAAATGCTAACAGAGTTTTGTCAAGAGAACTCACTCTTCATAGCAAACACCCATTTCTAACAACACAAGAGATGACTCTACATATGGACATCACCAAATGGTCAATACTGAAATCAGATTGATTATATTCTTTGCAGCCGACGATGGAGAAACTCTATGCAGTCAGCAAAAACAAGACCTGGAGCTGACTGTGGCTCAGATCTTGAGCTCCTTATTGCAAAATTCAGATTTAAATTGAACAAAGTAAAAAAAAGTTAAAAAAAAAAGTAAAAAAAAAATAAAAAAAATTGAACAAAGTAGGGAAAACCACTAGGCCATTTCAGGTATGACATAAATCAAATTCCTTTTGATTATACAGTGGAGGTGATGAATAGATACAAGGAATTAGATCTGGTGGACAGAGTGCCTGAAAAACTATGGATGGAGGTTTGTAACATTGTGCAGAAGGCAATGACCAAAACTATCCCAAATAAAAAGATTCTTGCAAGAAGGGAAAGTGGTTATCTGAGGAGGCTTTACAATTAGTTAAGGAAAGGAGAGAAGCCAAAGGCAAAGGAGAAAGGGAAAGATGTTTCCAACTGAACTCAGAATTTCAGAGAAAACAAGGAGAGATAAGAAGGCCTTTTTCAATGAACAATGCAAATAAATAGAGGAAAACAACAGAATGGGGAAGACTAGAGATCAAGAAAACTGGAGATACCAAGGGAAAATTTCATGCAAGGATGGGCACGATAAAGGACAGAAACAGAGAAAAGACCTAACAGAAGCAGAAGAGATTAGGAAGAGGCAGCAAGAATACAGAGAAGAACTATACAGAAAAGGTCTTAATGACCTGGATAACCACAATGGTGTGATCACTCATCTAGAACGAGACATCCTGGAGTGTGAAGTCAGGTGGACCTTAGGAAGCATCACTACAAACAAAGCTAGTGGTGGTGATGGAATTCCAGCTGAACTATTTCAAATCCTAAAAGATGATGCTGTGAAAGTGCTGCACTCCTATGTCAGCAAATTTGGAAAACTCAGCAGTGACCACAAGACTGGAAAAGGTCAGTTTTCATTCCAATCCCAAAGAAGGGCAAAGCCAAAGAATGTTCAAACTACCATACAATTGTGCTCATTTCATATGCTAGCAAGGTTATGTTCAAAATCCTTTAGGCTAGGCTTCAACAGTATGTGAACCAAGAACTTCAAGATGTATAAACTGAATTTAGAAAAGGCAGAGGAACCAGAGATCAAACTGCCAACATTCATTGGATAATAGAGAAAGCAAGGACATTCCAGAGAAACATCTAAATCTGCTTCATTGATTACACTAAATCTTTTGACCTTGTGGATCACGAAAAGCTATGGAAAATTCTTAAAGAGTTGGGAATACCAGACCACCTTACCTGTCTCATGAGACACCTGTATGCAGGTCAAGAAGCAACAGAACTGGGCATGGAACAATGGACTGGTTTCAAATTGGGAGAGGAGTATGACAAGGCTGTATATTGTCACTGTGCTTATTTAACTTATATGCAGAGTAAATCATGCAAATGCCAGGCTGGATGAAGCACAAGCTGGAATCAAGATTGCTGGGAGAAATATCAACAACCTCAGATATGCAGATGATACCACTCTAATGACAGAAAGCAAAGAGGAACTAAGAAGCCCCTTGATGAGAGTGAAAGAGGAGAGTGAGAAAGCTAGCTAAAACTCAACATTCAAAAAACTAAGATCATGGCATCTGGTTCCATCACTTCATGGCAAATGGAAGGGGAAAAAGTGGAAACAGTGACAGATTTTATTTTCTTGAGCTCCAAAACCACTGTGGATGTTGACTGCAGTCATGAAATTAAAAGATCCTTGCTCCTTGGAAGGAAAGCTATGATAAACTTAGACAGTGTATTAAAAAGCAAGAGACATCACTTTGCCTACAGAGGTCCGTATAGTCAAAGCTATGATTTTTCCAGTAGTCATATATGGATGTGAGAGCTAGACCATAAAGAAGGCTGGGAACCAAAGTATTGATGCTTTTGAATTGTGGTGCTGGAGAAGACTCTCGAGAGTCCCTTGGACAGCAAGGAAATCAAACCAGTCAATCCTAAAGGACATCAACCCTGAATATTCATTGGAAGGACTGATGCTGAAGCTGAAGCTGAAGCTCCAATACTTTGGCTACCTGATGTGAAGAGCTGATTCATTGGAAAAGTCCCTGATGCTGGGAAAGATTAAAGGCCAAAGGAGAAGGGGCCAGCAGAGGATGAGGTGGTTAGACAGCATCATTGATTCAAGGGACATGAATTTGTGCAAAATCTGGGATTTAGTGAAGGACAGGTGAGCCTGTTGTATTGTAGTCCACGGGCTCAAAAAGAGTTGGACACAACTTAGAGACTGAACAACAACCACAGCAACAATGAGATCATGTTCAGGCTGCCCATAGGAAATTGAAAGAAATAAATCCCATTATGTCATATGCTAACCTTCAAAGAAATTATGCACAGAAAAGTGCCCACTGCTACAGCCCAGATTGCCAGCATGATGTTTGCGATCTGATCAGAGTTTTATTGACTTCTCACCTCCTCCTCCACTACCATTGTCTGTCACCACCATCACTCATCTAGCCCCTTAACTGGTCCTCTGCTTCCAGTCTGACATCTTCTGTCTAATCTCAAGACAGCAGTTAGGGTGACTCTTTTAAAATGAAAACCATTGAATACCTACACTCATAGCAGCATTATTCATAATAGCCAAGGGGTGAAAACAACCGATTATCCACTGATGGATGAATGGGTAAACAAAGTATGGTATATACATAAAATGGAATATTATTCATTCTTAAAAAGAAGAGATTTCTGCTGTAACCTGCAATATGAATGAAAAAGACATACTGTATGATTCCACTTACATAAGGTACTTAGAGCAGAAAATTCATAAAGACAACAAGTAGAATAGTAGTTGCCAGGGACTGGGGAAACAGGAGGGTGGGGAGTTGTTGTTTAATGGATATAGAGTTTCAGTTTGGGATGATGAAAAAAGGTCCTGGAGATGCATGGTGGTGCTGGTTGACAACAATATGAATAAAATTAATGTCACTGGACTTGTACACTTAAAAAATGTTTGCAGTGATAAATTTTTATATGTATTATAGCATAATTAAAAATAATTAAAAATTCCATTTCAATAAAAAAGTGAAAATCAGGTGCTGTCACTGCTAAAAATCTTAAGTCCCCATTGCATCCATGCTCAGTTGCTAAGTCATGTCCGACTCTTTCCAATCCCATTGACTGAGGTTCCCCAGTCTGTGGAATTTCCCAGGTAAGAATACTAGAGTGCGTTGCCATTTCCTCCTCCAGGGGATCTTCCCGACCTGGGGATCAAACCTGCATCTCCTGCCTTGGCAGGTAGATTCTTTACCACTGAGCCACCTGGGAAGCCATGTCCCTGTTACCCTCAGAATAAAACCTGAAGTACTTACCTTGATCTCTAAGGTCCTGACTTATCTGGCCTGTGGCTACCTCTCTATCTCACTTCATCAGTCATTCCCCAACTCTTTCTGCTATGGGTTGGTCCTTGAACACCCTGAAGCTTTTTTCTGCCTCATTGCCTTTCTCGTTGCTATTCCACTTGGTTAGCATACTTTTTTCCTAGGTAACATGTTGGTTTGGTCTATTCCTTTCCTTCAGCTACATATTACAATGTCATCTTCTCAGAGGTGACATCAACCTGTCTTAAGATAACTGCAGTTCTAATTCTGCCCTGGCTCTCTCACCCTCCTTTGTTGTTGTTCAATCACTCAGTCATGTCTGACTCTTTGTGACCTCATGGACTGCAGCACACCAGACTTCCCTGTTCTTCACCATCTCTGGGAGTTTACGCAAACTCATGTCCTTTGAGTCGGTAATGCCATCCAACCATCTCGTCCTCTGCTGTCCCCTTCTCCTCCTGCCTTCAACATTTCCCAGCATCAGGGTCTTTTCCAATGAGTTGGCTCTTTGCATCAGGTGGCCAAAGTATTGGAACTTCAGTTTAAGCATCAGCACCAGTCCTTCCAATGAATATTCAGGGTTGATTTCCTTTAGGATTGACTGATTTGCTCTCCTATTGCTTTATTTTTCTCTGTAACACTCTAGAGTACATTTTTATTTATGTATCAGTTGTCTGTCTCAATGCTCTGTAAGGTAAGCTCTATGAGGGCTAGAACTTTGTCACTTTCCACCATATTCCCAGCACCAAGAGAAGCAATAGGACTTCAGCACTTTCCATAGCAAGTGCTCAGTAAATACTTGCTGAACAAATGAATAGTATAAAGATTCTTTGTAGAAGTCAGGCCTTGCAGAATAAGGTCATTCATCCTCAGCAAATGAGGTACATTCGACCTCAAAAGAAAGCAGCTGAAGCCAACAGTGCCGGGCACTGCCCTCTCAATATGATACGCAACTTGTTTGCTCTCTTTTATTGAACTCTTTCAGGTGTATATGTTAACATCCAAAAAGGGTTTACATGAGTGATTTAGAAATTAGGTTGATTTAGTGTAATCATGGCACTCAGCTGTTTGGATGATTTTTAAATACTAATGTGACTCTTTAGGCTCACTGGTAGAGAGCAATTATGGCAATTCAAAATGGCTTTAACAGACTGCAGTGCCACACCCAACCCCGTCTTCACATGGAAAGCTACAGGGAATCTTCTCTCTAGTGAGAGCTTCAGCAAAATTTCTCTTGGACTTCAGTGGGCATGATGGCGGCCTCTAGGGACCTCTGGGAGAGGAGGACCTCCACCAGTGAACCTGGGCTGGATAGGGCTGGCTCAAAACACACTTATAAAGTATGAGTTGGCCTTCTCCAGGCTTCTGTCTCCAATTTCTGCATTTTAACCCAGTCTCAGTACCCAGTGCTCTCCGTGAGGACTTTAATGAGTAAGGAAGTCTGTAATAAACTTTAGCCTGGGTGGAGTCTCACAAAAACACAGCTGCATTTTAAAAGAGAAGCGTCCTGGAGAAAAATCCTGGAGCATAACAATAGTAGCTGTAATGTCTTTAGCAGTTATTAAGGCCCAGGCTCTATGCTAAGAATTTAACATTTTACATATGGGTGACAGTTCATCCTTACAGTTTCTCTGTGAGGTAGATGTTATCATTTCCCCCATTTTAATGATTAAGGAACGTAAGACCCAAGAAGCAAGTTATCCATAGTCAGGCAACTGGTGAGTGGTAGCTGAGATATTCAGGGAAGACTTCATGGAAGATGCCTAGTATATGTTCTTGTTCAGAGTAATGTTTGACAAATATTTAATTATATTTTATATTAAAGAGTTTGGACATTATCCTATAGAAAATGGAGAGTTAGTCAAGGCTTTATTTTTCTTTCAGAAAGTCAAATAAAGTTCTATTAAGGTAGAAGCTATGTTATAGTCGTATTTCTACCCCATGCCCACACCACAGTGTCTGGCACTTTCTAAGTGCTCACTAAATGTTTGTTGCATGAATAACAGAATTCATCATTGCATATGTTTGAATAAACCATGTCAAACAAAATTCCTGGAAATACAACTACATACAATAAACTCCTCGAATAGTGTAGTTAAGGCCATAACATAGATACATAATGGTCTTGCCTACAACCACTAGGGAAAAGAGTTTCACTGTTAACGATTATAATTCTTAGGGAAATGACTTGGGTATACTTAAAATCAAGATAATTGTTCATTTTCAGCACAAAAGCATAAGTCTTGATAACCCCACTCAGCTTTTATCCTCTCACCTCTTTTCTCTTATTATTTAAAGCTTTTAGTGACATGATCAAGCCTGTGTTTTTAGAAAGCTCTCTCTCATGGTAGATGTGGAAGACTGATTACAGAGAGAGGAAATTCAAGGATGGGAGTCAGTAGAGAGGCTGTTCAATGGGGGGGGGGGTGGGGTGCATCAGAGGCCTGAATAAGGGGATGTTCATGAGAATAAAAAGGGGGAAGAAATTGGAAAGAGATTGAAGAGGCTTAATTTAGTGATAGTTATCAAGAAATATTGGCAAATGATGGGATGCAGTTTAAGAGGGTTAAGAAACTGTCAGGGATGCCCTTGAGGACTTAAGTGGGATATGGATAGAAATAGGGAAATCAGGGGCCGAGTCCTTTTTGCAGGTGATGGAAGTATAGATAATGATTTTGGGTTGGAGCATCTTAAATTCCTTGTGCCAGAGAATATCCAAAGGGAGACAGATGTCTAGCAGACATTTAGAAATGATAATTCATTAACAGTTCTGTCCCTTCCCTCTCCTCTCGATGGGAAGGATTAATATCCATTTGAAAGAATCTGGTTCTACAAATCAGAGTGTCCAACATTTAGATGCCTGACGGGCACCTGAATTGCAAGAGCTCATGCTCTAATCAGTATTTCAGGGCTGGAATTTGGCTTTTGGTGGGGGTGGGGCAGATGCAGAGACCGTATTATGGGGCAGGGCTGGAGAGAGCAGGCTGCTCCCCCCATTTAGGAAACACTGTGTACTTCCACCTCTCCTCACTCTCCAAGGCAGGCTAGTGAGATAGAATGATAAGGCACTTAAATACTTAAGTACTTGGTAAGTAAGATTCTATATGAGCAATCAGTTGAAGAAGCAAATAAGATTCCGAGGGGAGCATTAATCATCACTGTGTCTAATGGGTCTTCCCTAAGGCCATATCTACACGAGTGTGGAATTTTAAATAGGCTTTATTTTTGTAGACTTACAAAAGGATAATAGTTTTTTAAAAAAATAGGTAATTTCTGGTAACTCTTCATATATGAAAATGAACTTGGGACTAAAGGTTGTTTTGAGAGGTGTACAAGATGGGTTTGTAAATGCTTCCTCAGGCTCTTGCCCCTAAAGCTAAATTTTCTTCAATTCACAAAACACTTTGCTAGAGCATCTGGGGAACTCAGCTATGCCCGAAGGCTTCTGTTTTTCAAAACATAACCAAAAAGGTTCCTGCAGTTAAGGTGCTTCTTCCTGAAAGCTTTGTGTCTGTCGACAACAGTTTGCTTGCCAAAGTAGACTTTGGCCAGCATTTCATATCTTCTAATTGAGTAAATTATAAAACTCGATTTCTGTTTTCAGGATTTGTGGCTATTTCAATTCCTCTGATATAACAACTGGAAGCATATTGGCAGATGTTAAGAGTTTCCCTTGTTTCATCTCCTGAAATGTAGCTTACTTCAAAAATTGAGAGGGTGTTAAATACTCAGGCCTCTTGGAGGAGGAATACACCAGGGAGACTATTTCCTCCTTTTTCCTCAGTGACAGAGACATGGAGAATGTTAATAAAAGTTGTCAGCATTGAAATTCTTAAAATGACTTGAAAGGAGAATTTGCATGGCACACCGACACCCAAACTCACTCCAGGTGTGCCTACTTTCCTGGCTCCCTGACCGGAAGGGGAGGGTGCCCAGGGCTCTGCTATAATTCTTAAGACATTTGACAAAGGGGGTATGACTACCTTACTAAAGGATATCTTTTGGTCTGGGGAGGAGTAGTCACTACTGTGCTATATTTTGTCCCAATGCCTAAATTTGAAAATCAGGCAAGATTTACATATTCTCAACCTGTTTCTGAGGACTTGGTGAAATATATAGTCTACGTGGGGCAAGGCAGCCAAGATTTTATTACACAAACTTCCATTTCCTCCTCTACTATATGGCTAGTGAAGGCAGGTAGCAAATTCATTAAACCTGTCTATGTGCGAGAATATTATTTCAGAGGTAATTTTGTGTTCTGATATATTTTTATATTTAGGAAGGAAAATTCACCATAGGCAGATTCATCTAGAAGATTTAGAGTGTGAATCATATCTGTGGAGCCTAAGGAAATATTTCTCTAGGCCTGTGCCCCAAATTCATTTTCGAAAAGTCTGATAACCCTCAAATAACACTCAGAGAAAACAGATAGTTTTAATGGACACCACAACCTTTGGAATACTAAACAAACACCAAAGGCTTTAAATTTATGCCAAATCTGTGTCCAAATGAATAATCCATTCTACTTGAGAACAAATGATGATGATGATGGTAATGATGATTATGCTAATAATCGTCATCATAATAATAATAGCTGCCATTACTAAGCAATTACTATGTACAAGGCACTATATTAAGCTCTTTGCATGCATTTTTTGTATTTAATCCTTATAACAATATTGAGGAGTAGGTATATAATTATCTGTGTTGTAGAGATGAAATAGTGAGGCTCAGAGAGGTTTAAGTAATCCATCCACGGTCCACAACTAGTTAGTAACAGAGTTGAGATTCAAAACCAGGTTCAATCTGACTCCAAGACTCATGTAATTGACCCCTAGATTATATTACCTATGTAATACAGATAGAAATACCAAAGAAATCAAGATAACATATTAAGATGGCTTTGATAAACACATACTGACTACCAGGAACACTTATTGGGCCAGGAACCTGAGTTGTTTATGTGAAAGCAACATGACTTCAGACTTCTTTCCCCAATCTCAATTGACTTTTTAAAATAGACAGGGTATCTTTATTTTTATGTAAGTAAATCATCTAAGTTGGAAAATACAATCCTGTTTGCCTAAAATCATAGAACTTCATACACTATCAGAAGAGATGTTAAGATTATGTAGACAAGTGCTTCTCAAACTTGAGCATCTGTTTAACAAGCCCCTCAAGGGCTCTGGGTCCCACCCTCAGAGGTTCTGATTTAGGAGGCCCAGGGTGGGCCTAAGAATTTACATTTCTGTGAAGTGATAGCTATGCTACTGGTCCAAGAGAACACGTTTGAGATTCACTGATCCAGTGATGTGAAAGCAAATGTAAAATATATATTTATGGAAGATGACTAGCCAATGGCCTTAGGTCCTAACCCAGGTTCTTTTGCCGACTAGCTTTGTGATCCTTGGAAAGTCACTTCCCTCTTCATGGGCCTAGCTGTTTCCTCCTCTATAAAATAAGGGAGTTGGATTAGATGATCACTTACTTTTTCTTTTATTCACTTGCAACCTCCTATGAGAAAGAACACCAGATAAATAGAGATCATCTGAAATTCACCTGTGTCGTCTTTGGGTCCAGAGATTGTTTATAGTAACAACAAATACCTTGCAGATGCATATCACATAGTCAGCTTGAGACTAAGGTTTTTCATTCATTCAACGTATTTATTGAGTACCTGCTATACGTAGAATGCTGTACTGTGTACTGGGGATCCATTTGTGGAAAAAGGACATGATTTACCCTCAAGGAGGTTATAGGTTGTATGAGGGAACCGCAAACATTTTAAAGTAAAAATAAATAGTAATAGAAATTCTAGTCTATTTTCATTTTCCAATGAGTCACAAAGAGTCAGACACGACTGAGCGACTGAACTGAAGTCTTTTCCTACTAAATGGATCACATTACACACTCCCAATTTCATTATTAATCAACTAGCTGTAAAAATGTTAAATTTTTCTATGGTTGATGACATCCAATATACATTTTAGAACAAATTAATGTTAAAAATGGATTCTAAAGCAAAGAGCTAGTTGAGACCATATCAACCTATAACTGAAATGGAGTAAACTGCAAATATTTTATCCTAAATCCTAAGCAATAGCTCATTTTAAAAAATACATTAAAGGGAATTCCCTGGTGGTTCAGTGGTTAGGACTGCTTGTTTTCACTGACGAGGGCATGGTTTGATCCCTGGTCAGGGAACAAAGATCCTGCAAACCACGTGATATGGCAAAAAAAAAAAAAAAAAAAAATACTGTTAAAATCTTTATTTTTAAAAGTATAGTGATATGATTCCTGAATACTTTACTTTCTGTGTATGTTTTCTTTACACACATACAGGAATATGCACACCCATATGCACAGCAAGGCGAGAAGGCAGTAGTTATGCATGTAGTATGACTATTTGCAATACTAGTAGAGTGGGAGATTGCTGGGTCGGTAGTCAGGAAACCTGTACTCAGCACTGGGCTCCACCACTAGCAATGACCTTGGACAAATCATTGACAGTCTTACAGTCTTGGTTTCTCCACCTGAAAATGAAGATTACAGAAGGTGTTTCAAGATACCTTCTCCTTCAAGCATGAACATTTTATTAAGTCAGATTCTTTTTAAAACGTGCTAATTTAAATAAAGCACTGTATTTCCACTCCCTCTCTAGAAAGCAAGTATTTATTATCTAAAATTCAGCCTAT
The DNA here is from genome assembly GCF_963930625.1 of Muntiacus reevesi. NCBI lineage: Eukaryota > Metazoa > Chordata > Mammalia > Artiodactyla > Cervidae > Muntiacus > Muntiacus reevesi. Next base: position 114,463,476 of record NC_089271.1, on the reverse strand, counting down.
TATTTCAAGTGTTGAAATCTTACACTATAAGGTGATTTTTATTTTTAAAATCTAATACTATTCCATTGGCTTGGAAAGCAGACTGGGCACATCAAACACTTCCTTTTAGATGGTAATTTCACAAGGGGGCACATAAACACAGTGGGCCTAGCAAGCCTGCTATCAGAGACAGCCAGGGGATGGTTTAACTAACGGCTGGCTCTAAGGTTTCCTTTCACATGTGTGTCTACTGCCCAACTGGCTATAATAAAGAACCATGGTGGTGATTCTTCCTGAACCAGACTTTGCAGTTTCTGTGATTAGTATCTATGATTTTAGTCCAACTGTGTTGGTGTTAGAAACTTCAAAGCAAATCCAAAGCCTAGTATTTAGGGGAATATATTTTAAAGGAATACTCACTACCAATTAGCCTAGGCGGTAATGAAAATCATCATATATTTTCAATGATGAAAGATCCCAGTAGGAGGTCCCCTAATGGATGACAGGTGCCAGAGTGAGAGGCGTCCAGTGGGAGGAGGGCAAAGCCTGTTTCTCAGTGGGCTTACGAGAGCACAACCTGCCCTTTAAGCTGGACTCAGAACACATTCAGAGGGCAACCCACAGTTCTTCTTGTATTTCACTTAGAGCACTGCTGCTTAAAATCAAATCAGTGAAACCTTCTTGGAAGGCTGGACAGGTTACCATGATGAATTCATGATTTCTCCCAGGGTCTTAGCACAGCTCCAGATCACGTAATGCAAACCAGTTGCTGAAGGTTTAGGTTTTGGGATCCCTTTATATTCCTTCAAAGACTACCAAGGGCAGAGGCATGTGTTTTCTTCATAGATATGTCTCAAGCATTTAGAATGGTGCCTGCTACGTGTTGGTTGTTCAAGAAATACTTATTGAAAGAATGAAAATGGGCTTCCCTGGTGGCTCAGTGCTAAAGAATCTGGCTACCAATGCAGGAAATGTGGGTCCAATCCCTGATCTGGGAAGACCCCATGAGCCGTGGAGCAACGAAGTGCATGAGCCACAACTATTGAGCCTGTGTGTCCTAGAGCCCATGCTCCACAGTAAGAGAAGCCACTGAAATGAGAAGCCCATGCACCACAACTAGAGAATAGCCTGCACAGCAACGAAGACCCAGCACAACTAACTAAATAAATAAAGAATGAATGAATAAGTATTATAGGAATAATCCTTTGTCTGGCTCTCCTTTCACTTTTATTTCTATTTTTCTTTTATATCAGCTATTCCAAGAAATTCAACCTCCTTATTCTTGTCTTTGTTTTGCTCCATTACTATTTGCCCCATTAAAATCCTTTTTATACTGTAGTTTTATTCATATTGTCCTTTATTGAACTTATTAATGAAGTTTGTGTGTGTGTATATATATATACACACACAGAAAAGTGCAAAAATTGTGTCAACTTGATGAATTTTCAAAAGCTGAATATACCCTGTAACAAGCATCTAGATCAAGAAACAGGACTTGAATAGTACCTAGAAGACTCCCTTAGTCACTACCTCCCCTTCCCAAGGGTATCTGCCATGCTGACTTCAAACACCATAGTTTGTTGCTATTCAGTCGCTCAGTTGTGTCCGACTCTTTGCGACCCCATGGAATGCAGCACACTAGGCTTCCTTGTCCTGATTAATTTAGCCTGTGTCTATACTTTATATAAATGTAATAATTTAGCACATTCTCAGATTCTGTCCAGAGCTCAACATTCTTATGTGTGTAATATATGCATGTTGTTAAATGTGCTTGTATTTCATCCTCATTGCTGTATATTTGGATATGATGTAGTTTATCCATCTTACTGCTAATAGGCATTTGGGTTGTCTATAATTTGAGGAAATTGTGAACAAGGCTATTGTGAACATACTTGTGCCTGTCTTGGTACATTTATGTATGTCTTTCTTTTGCCTATTGTCTTAGTTATTTCAGGCTTCTGTAACAAAAACATCATAGATTGGATGACTTAAACAATAAATATTTATTCTTTACAGTTCTGAAAACTCAAAAATCCAAGATCAAGGCACTATCAAGCTTTGTTCTGGTGTAGATCTTCTTCCTGGTTTATAGGTGGCTACCCTCTTTCTATATCCTCACATGGGGAAGATGGAGGTGGGGTAGAGAGAGAGACAGAGAGAATCTCTGTTGTGTGTTTTCTTATTAGTACACTGATCCCATTCATGAAAACTCCACCCTCATGGCTGAATTATTTGCCAAAGGCCCACCTCTATATACCGTCACCTTGGGGATTAAGGCATTAACATATGAATTTGGTGGGGGTACAACATTCATTCAGTTCCTATGTATATTCATACATACACCATTTTTAATAGTGTGCATCCAACTCCTGGACATACACACCGAGGAAACCAGATCTGAAAGTGACACGTGCACCCCAATGTTCATCGCAGCACTGTTTATAAAAGCCAGGACATAGAAGCAACCTAGATGCCCATCAGCAGATGAATGAATAAGAAAGCTATGGTACATATACACCATGGAATATTACTCAGCCATTAAAAAGAATACATTTGAATCAGTTCTAATGAGATGGATGAAACTGGAGCCCATTATACAGAGTGAAGTAAGCCAGAAAGATAAACACAAATACAGTATACTAATGCATATATATGGAATTTAAAAAGATGGTAACAATAACCCTATATGCAGGACAGAAAAAGAGACACAGATGTATAGAGCAGACTTTTGGACTCTGTGGGAGAAGGCGAGGGTGGGATGATCTGAGAGAATAGCATTGAAACATGTATATTATCAAGTGTGAAACAGATCACCAGCCCAGATTGGATGCATGAGATAAGTGCTCAGGGCTGGTGCACTGGGAAGACCCAGAGGGATGGGATGGGGAGGGAGGTGGGATGGGAGATCAGGGTGTGGAATACATGTAAATCCATGGCTGATTCATATCAATGTATGACAAAAACCACTACAATATTGTAAAGTAATTAGCCTCCAACTAATAAAAATAAATGAAAAAAGATAAAAACAAGCATGTTATAATTTCATAGTGATAGTGATAGCTACAGTCAAAAAAAAAAAAAAAAAATAGTGTGAATCTGAACTAGTCCTCCTCTGAAGTAGGTTTCCCCGCCATGGTAAAGAGGATTAGCCTTACCAGTTGCCAAAAAAGCAGCCCTTTTAATAAGAGTTGAAGACTCTGAAACTAGGCCAGATTAAAAAACTTCTGCTATATATGACTGGTATTCCCGCTGTTAATATGACTTTTCTGGGAAGTGTCACTCATGTAACCAAAATGTTACTGGTCATCTGAATGCATCAATGCTTGGATGTCTTGTGTCTTTTGTTGGTTTAAGGATGTCACCTTGGGGTTACACATGAGTTAATCTGAATTAACCCATTATCAACCATTGAAATCTAGCCAAGAACAGAGTCTTGAGATGCTGAACAGAAAAATTTTGAATGACACTGCTGGGGAAGAAGGGTGATGGGTATTTTACAGGACCAGGGCAACCTGAAACTCTAGGAGACAGCATGGGATTTGGAAGGGCAGAAGGAAGAGGGACTTCAAGGTGGAAATGAAAGTGCCACTGAATGAGGCAGAGGAAGCCAGAAACCCAGGGACTTTGTTGACTTTTCAACCTTGCCCAGGACTTATGCTGATCCTACTGTGTACTCTGTCCGTAGTGACCTACCTGATGGGGGCATACAGAGGTCAAATTAAAAGCTATTAACTATAGTTGACATACTTTATTACATATTTGAAAGTTGTCAAGGAGTAGATCTTAAAGTTCTCATCATAAGAGCAAAAATTGTAGACTATATATGTTAACTAAATTTATTATGGTGATCACTTTGCAGTGTACACATAGATTATTATGCTGTACCCCTGAAACTAATATACTGCTTTACATCAAATATATCTCTATCAAAAGAAGCCACGAGGAAAACTAATTGACCACAAAAGCCTAAGGAATCGCAAACCCAGAATGCAGGTTCAGATTATATATTGCATATAGACAGATAGTTCATTCATTCAAAAAATATTTTTAAGCACCCCCTTCCACACAGCAAGAAAAGAACTTAGTGGCAAATGAGTAATTTTGTAGTAATATGGGCAGACCCTTTACATGCTAATGGTCTAGCAGTATAGGGGTAGTTAAAGTGGTACTTAAGTATACAACCTGCAGCCAGAACTGTATTTACATGGTCTTGGTTTCTGTTTATAAAGAGCATTTTTACTGCCACGACTGTCAGTCAGCCTTGACTACAAACCCACCAGGTAGCAATCATGGGAGCTTAGGTCAAAGGGGGTGGAAATGGTCAAACCAGCTGACTCTCAACGTTTTTAGAGATAAACAAGGTTGAAGTGATGGATGAATTCTGTCAAGGCTGAAATTAAGCATTTTGAGTCTCTTACATGCCATCCACTGAAGTGCTGATAAAATCATTTAAAAAGTCAGCAGGAATTAAGTTTTTATAAATGCATGTTATTTTATTGGAGGTTTAGGAAAACATTGTTTTGTTTTTTTTTTTTTTTCCTCCAACCAGATCCGCTTTAGCTGATATCCTGCCTTAGGCAACGTTCTGGCTGATAATGATGTTTCTGACAAGGAAATATAGTCATGTACTCTGCCTCCTTTTGTTGTATGGCTTTATCCTTCCAGATATTTCATGTCAAATCAGGCTTTTTACTGGCTTGCCAACTTTTGTCAAGTCATGTACTACATCCCTTAGCTTGGATTCACTCGTTCCAACAAGTGTGTATTGAGTGCCAATGAGCTAGGAAGGGCTAGTTATTTGGGTGGAAACCAAAAGTGTATAGAATCTGTTCTGTGCCCTCAAAGAGTTCACAAACTAGCAGGGGAGCTGAGGCAGGATTTCAATTCTAATATAAGGTGGAGTGGGAGAAGTGCCAACAGAGAAGTACAAAGGGCAATGGTGTTCAAAGGAGAGTGAGATCATTTCCAGATGGGGAGATCAAAGAAGGCTTCATGGAAGAAGTGGTATTTGTGTTGCGTCTCCAAGGGTAAGATTTCTACTGGAGGAGATGAGTGAATGGAAAGAAAAGCATTGTAGATTCAGGACTAGTGGGGGTTGAAGCTCATGGGTGGATGAAGTGGTTGGGCTGGGAAAATCTCTATCCTGGAAAAACCAGGGATTTTGAAACAGAATCTGCTAAAATTTGTGAAGTAGGCCCTAGTAAATAAAGCCCAGGGATATAGGAGTACTGGTTCGATCCCTGGGTCAGGAAGATCCCCTGGAGGAGGGCATAGCAACACACTCCAACTTACCTGGAGAATCCTATGGATAGGGGAGCCTGGTGGACTAAGTCCATGGGTCACAAAGAGTCAGACGTGACTGAAGCGACTTAGCTTGCACACATGGAGTACTTGCATACAGCAGAAAATCATTTTTGTAGCTATAACAGAGAAGGTAGAGACATTCAAATATGTATCATTCATTCAGGCATTCACTTATTCTTTAAACAGTACTGAGTTCCTACTCTGTGCATTGCCCTGAGCTGGGTGCCAAGGGTGGTGGTGGGGAGAAGTCCTACAAATGCTGATATATATGATTCTGATCCCTTAGAACTTTCCATGTTTATTTCTTTCTTCCCTACTGGTACAGATAATTAAACGGCAATCAAAATAACCTAGAACCTCAGAATTTTAGATAAACTTCAGGACCTGGTCAGGTTTAGAAGCTAAAATACTCTATAGTCTTCCTGGATACCGAGGAACACCAATATTAACAGCTAAAACTTTGAACTCTCTTTTTGCGCTAAACACTGGGCAAAGCATTTTATATCTATAATTTTTAAATTTTGCATCAGACCTGCCAAGTAAGAATTCTCAGTTCACTATGCTATATCAATAATGTTCAGGTAGATACTGTCAGGGTAGGCATTCTTACAGTTCATTATATGTGTGAGGATGGGCATGGGAGTGTCTGCATGTTTTGGGGGCCAGTGCTGGTGAGTAATAGAAGATGTAGCTTCTTTAGCAGAATATGACAAGTTTTTCCTGCTTCCTGGAGCCCAGGAAGTCAGGGGTGCCCCTTCATCTGCTGTTGGTAGGGCTACTTAGGACCACCCTGGAATGAACAAATCCGTAAAAATATTATCAAAGCACTAATCTCAGTGAGACAGATTTGATCATGATGGAAGGCAGACTCCATGACCCAATGAGACGGATTTGATCATGATGGAAGGCAGACTCCATGACCCGATCCCCTTACATATGTGCTGGCTACATACAGGTTGCATTAGGTACTTCTGAATACATGAATTCACTTAATCCTTACAAGAAACTAGGAAGATTGCATTATCATTTTTCAGATGGTAAAACCGAATTGCAGAGAGGTTGGGAGACTTCCCTAAGAAGGAGAGGGAAAGAGAGAGGAAGAGAGAAAACATGCCCACAAAAGCTCTATGTAGGTAATCCTGAATTTGGGCAGCAAGCTGAAGAGACACAATCAAGGCTTTGATAGGAAAGTTCAGGTTGGTTGACCAGGAACTCTGTTTTTAATGCATATTTTCATTTCCCACAAACTTCAGAAACATCCTGCTTTTGCCTCCGATCTCCATTCAGCCTGGATTTGAATGACTCCTTGGAAACTGATCTTACTTTTGGCGATCCTATCTATAATAATAGCCTTGGGCAACTCTGAATGTCAATTTGTTCAACTTTTAAATGAGTGTGTCATGAATAATAATCATAACAATACCAACAGTGACAATAATAAATATGTTTTATAGGGTGGTGATTTTGAGACAGATAGGTAGAGTATGTGAACTGTAATACAGCTTGCAAACATTAGATTTTTTTTAAAAAAAAAACTTCTCCATTCGATGCAAAAGCATCCTAATGGGAGAAATTTCACTGTCTAAGTATAAATTAAGTATTCCACCTCAGAACCACACCCATCAAAGAGCTCACACTCTGTAAATTCTTTGTTTTAGGGGTCAGGAAAAGTTATCAGCTGCTTTGTTCCTGTTACAAATCAGCTGACTCAGCCACTTCTCAAAGTGTGAAACATGCTTCTGAAGTGATGGTCTGTAGTTTATTTTGTGTCTTAAAGTTTTTCATCCAGGGAAATATGCAGAGGGAGCAAGGCTGCCAGAAATGATATCAGATGATTAATTAGTACTCATTACTCCCAAGAAAAAGAGCAGTGATTTCCTAAGAGCTCATCTGTGATGTTTTGGAAGGTTTGGTTTGAAAGCAAAGTAACCCACATCTTAATAGAATCCACGGGTCTTCTCACGCCCCTACCCAAAATCTCTTTACTATTCTGTGTGAATTCTGTATTTTCTAAGAATCTATCGCTAAATGGTAGAGTTTAATATTCTTGTAAATTCCTTTGGAATAATACAATTGTGTTTATGTTGTCACCATAGTCAACTTACTAGAAAACAAACAAATCAGCACAGAATTATTTGCAAGGTAATTAACTGTGTCATTGGCAGCATCCGAAACAGAAGGGACTTACAAGAACCAAATGAATCTTTGTTCAAACGACTAAGTATGCATAGCAAACGATCTTCAAAATGACAGAACAGAAAAAAAAGTCTCAAACATAACTCCAAATTTCCCTAAGCTTGGAACAATGCTTTTGCCTGTTTTTAATAAAATATAAAGCTTGAAAAATCTCACTGAAAATTTCAAAAGCCGTCTTTTGACATCAAATACCTCTTAAGAAGCAGTATTTGCAGGCGTTTGGTGTAAATGAATCACAAACATGTGGATAAAATTTCTCACAAAATATGCACAGTTCAAAAATTAAGTGAGAAAGTGTTTCAAAGAAATGTGCTTTGAGTTTTCTTAACGAAAATGATGGTATAATTAGTGAATCCTTAGGAGGTCACAGACACAGTGAGTTGGTTTGTTTTTATTTTTTTATTTATTTATTTATTTATTTTTTTAATATTATTTTATTAGTTGGAGGCCAATCACTTTACAACATTTCAGTGGGTTTTGTCATACATTGACATGAATCAGCCATATAGTTACACGTATTCCCCATCCCGATCCCCCCTCCCACCTCCCTCTCCACCCGACTCCTCAGGGTCCTCCCAGTGCACCAGGCCCGAGCACCTGACACACAAACCATAGATAATATACATGCTGTTCTTTCAAAACATCCCACCCTCACGTTCTCCCCCAGAGTTCAAGTCTGTTCTGTACTTCTGTGTCTCTTTTTCTGTTTTGCATATAGGGTTATCGCCACCATCTATCTAAATTCCGTATATATGTGTTAGTATACTGTAATGATCTTTATCTTTCTGGCTTACTTCACTCTGTATAATGGGCTCCAGTTTCATCCATCTCATTAGAACTGATTCAAATGAATTCTTTTTAACGGCTGAGTAATATTCCATGGTGTATATGTACCACAGCTTCCTTATCCATTCATCTGCTGATGGGCATCTGGGTTGCTTCCATGTCCTGGCTATTATAAACAGTGCTATGGTTTGTTTTTAATTCAGCTGTTTTAAGACAGCTGTGCAGAGTTTGCAGTCAGACACACCCTTTCATTTATTAACTGCATGACCTTGACAAGTTCTTTTACTTTCCTAAGCTTCAATTTCCTCATCCGTTCAATGGAGTTAGTACTACCTAATTCACAGTGTTGCTGTGTGGGCTCAATAAAAGTGGCTTATTTATGCATGGCATTTGCTAAATGTATATGTATGTGTATTTGTGAGTGTATGTATCAATGTGTGTGTGTTGGTCACTCAGCCATGTCTAACTCTCTGCAGCCCCATGGACTGTAGCCTCCCAGGCTCCTCTGTCCATGGAATTCTCCAGGTAAGAATACTGGAGTGGGTTGCCATGCCCTCCTCCAGGGGGTCTTCCCCACCCAAGGATCGAACTTGGTTCTCCCATGCTGCAAGCAGATGCTTTACCATCTGAGCCACCAGGAAAGCCAATGTATCAATGTATAAGTGTGCAAATGTGTGCTTTACCTACATAAGTATGCATGTGGGTGTGAGTGTGAGTATACGTGGGTGTATGTGTGAGGCTCTGTGTAGGTGGTGTGTGTATGAGATCATGCAAATATGTGTGAGAGTGTGCAAATGAATATATGAGAATGCATATGCATGTGTATGTATATCTAGGTGTCTGTGTGCTTCTCCATAGAAGTGACAGGTTATAAATTATGAATCAATGTAACAGAATGTACAAAGATGCTAACGTAGACTCTATGTTGACGTTTTATCCAGTGCTAATTTGTCAACTTGCTAGTGGAAAGTAGTCAGTTCTTAAATTTTGAATTTCCAGAAAGCTGGCGTTTAGTGAATTCATTCGGATTCACTTGGTGCATTTGTAACCTAAAGACAAGAATGCTGTGAGCTGCTCTGTCATTTTTTACCTTACGAGCTTACGAAAAAGTTTCTGTTTAACGAAGAACAGAATGCATGTATCTGAATGAAAGTGCAGTTGCTTAATAGAGTTGTTTGGTTTTTTTTTATATTGAATTGTAAGAGCTATTTATATTTTTAAAATATTAACCCCTTATCAGACATATCATTTGCAAATATTTTCTTCCATTCAGTAAATTGTCTTTTCATTTTTTGATGGTTTCCTTTGCTTGTCAGAAGCTTTCAAGTCAAATTAAGTCCCATTTGTTTATTTTTGCTTTTGTTTTCCTTGCCTGATGATACCGATCCAAAAGACTTATTGCTAAGACTTATGTTCTTAAAAAAAGTACAATTGCTTATTACAAAATACTAATGTTCTTGTCTTTTAAGATGCCAAAGCTACTTAAGCAGAAAAATTAAAGAGTCAATACATGTATTGATGGTAAAAAATCTGCCTGCCAATGCAGGAGACACGGATTCAGTCCCTGGGTTGGGAAGATCCCCTGGATAAGGAAATGGCAACCCACTCTAGTATTCTTGCCTGGAGAATTCCATGGACAGAAGAACCTGGCAGGCTACAACCCATGGGGTCGCAAAGAGTTAGACACAACTGAGTGACTAACACACATGGCAACTACTTCTCCCTGTTGTCAAAGGAACTTTGGGGGCCAGAGACAGTCTTCTGTAGTTGTCACTACCACACTTTGATGCATCCTCACCCAAGATTTCACCCAGAAACCTTCTCAGTTAGGCACAGACCAACAAGGAATATGCTCCCTGATCTCTTTGGAAGGATCTCTTTGCTAGTAGTCATGAGGACTGATGTTGAAGCTGAAACTCCAATACTTTGGCCACCTGATGCAAAGAACTGACTCATTTGAAAAAACCCTGATGCTAGGAACGATTGAGGGTAGGAGGAGAAGGGGACGACAGAGGATGAGATGGTTGGATGGCATCACCGACTCAATGGACATGAGTTTGAGTAAACTCCGGGAGTTGGTGATGGACAGGGAGGCCTGGTGTGCTGCAGTCCATGGGGTCACAAAGGGTCAGACATGACTGAGCAACTGAACTGAACTGAGTCATGAGGTCCTTAGCAGCTCCTGGACTGCTCACTGGTCTCTTTCAGCATGCTTGCCCTTGTTGGGGGGCTTGCTTCTCAGTTTTGACTTGACCTAGCATGTGATCTCTCCAACTTCCTCAAGACCCAGTTTTTCTGCTGGAGAGAATCTGTCCATTCTTCCAGGACAGGGTCTCTCTATTGGTGAGGATGAAAGCATACAATTCAAAGGAGGGGGATGCCATTTCTTCAGGTGATTGCGTTGCCTTGGCCTCTCTGCAAGGGCAGACTGCTTAACCGTTCTTTGTGGGAAGTGCTTCTCTCTTGGAGAGGTTTACCCACTCCACCAGCATGGTTGGTTCAGTACCCTGTGCTGAGGTGTGTTGGTGCCACTGCTGTTGCCTTCTTGCTCGGATGTGGTCGTCTCACCTCTGGTGTGGTCTGCTCTGTGACCTCTACCAGCACTCATTTCTTTCTGAGGAACTTCTTTTGGGTTTTCTCTTAGCTGTTGAATTCTTGAGGGCATCCCTGCCTTTGTTGAGCAATTCTCATGATTTGATCTGGATTGTCAGTGCCTCTCTGCTCCGTTGCTTCACAGCTCCAGAAATCTACAAGACTGTCTTCTCAGAGCTTTTCTCTCCATCTCCTCTGTACCCTGGGCCATCCCTTTGTTCCCAGCTCAGTGGCTCCTGAACACAAAGCTGCATCTAAGAGCAGGGGTTAAACACAATTCTCTCCTCTGGAGCTCACTTTTGTCCAACTCTTGACCTCCTTGATTAGGTCTCAATCTGCTTCTGCAAGGTAGTGGAACTAATTATGCAGATGAAGAGCTTGCACGCAAATTCGAATAATCACCACGGGTTAGAGTAATAGGAAATTCAAGTGGGTTTTAGTACAGGTCAGATCCTTTACATTAAGCTCCTGACACCCCATCCATATTCTCTGTTGTTCAAAAAAAATTATATCAAATATGTCTTGAATTTGTGAAGACATAGCTACAGTTTACTCCCTGGTCAACCAAGTTAACTCAATGTTTATTTCTATCTCCATCCATCAGCAGACTTTATGAAAGAGGGAAAAATGATTTTCAAGATTTTATAACTCTTACAACAATGTGTCAAGTTACATGGAGATCATAAAAGAATAGCTGTTACTGAGTTGGCACAGACTTCAAGAGTTTTTCGATTACACACTTTGCCTGCACCCAAGGCATGTGCTCTTCTGAGTTTATGTAGCACCTCTGCTGCTTACTAGCTGTGTGACCTTGGGTATTGACATAAGCTCTCTGAACCTTAGTTTCTTCATTTGTAAATTGTTTAGTTATACACAGGGTTGTTTTACTACTAATAATGGCATTTATTCAGCCTTTACACAGTAGGCATTGTGCTGAATTGCTTTATTAGCACTATCTCATTTCATTCTCATACTAGCACTCAAGGCACATATTATTATTATTAGACCCTAATTTTAAAAATGAGAAAAACAAAGCAGCAGTTAGAATGGAACATGGAACAATGGACTGGTTCCAAATTGGGAAAGGAGTGCATCAAGGTTATATATTGTCACCCTGCTTATTTAACTTATATGCAGAGTATGTCATGAGAATTGCTGGGCTAGGTGAAGCACAAGCTGGAATCAAGATTTCTGAGAGAAATATCAATAACCTCAGATATACAGATGATACCACCCTTATGGCAGAAAGCAAAGAGGAACTAAAGAGCTTCTTGATGAAGGTGAAAGAGGAGTGTGAAAAATCTGGCTTAAAATTCAACATTCAAAAAACTAAGATCGTGGCATCTGGTCCCATCACTTCATGGCAAATAGATAGGGGAAAAAATGGAAACAGTGAAAGACTTTTCATTTTCTTGGGCTCCAAAATCACTGTGGACCATGGCTGCAGTCTTGAAATTAAAAGATGCTTGCTCCTTGGAAAAAAAGCTATAGCCAACCTAGGCAGCATATTAAAAAGCAGAAACATTACTTTGCTGACAAAGGTTTGTATAATCAAAGCTATGGTTTTTCCAGTAGTCATGTATGGATGTGAGAGTTGGACCATAAAGAAAGCTGAGTGCTAAAGAATTGATGCTTTTGAACTGTGGTGTTAGAGAAGACTCTTGAGAGTCCCTTGGACTGCAAGGAGATCCAACCAGTCCATCCTAAAGGAGACCAGTCCTGAATATTTATTGAAAGGACTGATGTTGAAGCTGAAACTCCAATAATTTGATCACCTGATGCGGAGTGCTGACTCACTGGAAAAGACCCTGATGCTGGGAGAGATTGAAGGCAGGAGGAGAAGAGGATGACAGAGGATGAGATGGTTGGATGACATCACCAATTCAATGGACATGAGGTTGAGCAAGCTCCAGGAGATGGTGAAGGACAGGTGGTGTGCTGCAGTCCATGGAGTCACAAAGAGTTGGACATGACTGAGTGACTGAACAACATCATGAAAATAATGTGATTTGCCCAAGTCAAACAGCTGATAAGTAGTCAAGTTGAGACTTGATCCTAGATCGTGGTGTGAAGATTCCCAACATACTTTTTCTTAACCACTATAAAGTGCTGCTGTGAGGACCAAATGAGATAAAATTGAGGGGATATAACAAAAAAGGCACTATATAATTATTTATTACTGTTAGAGCTATCATTACCACCCTCAGGTAATCTTGCTTAATTTTTTTATTTTTATGTAGTTTTAGTTTTATTTTTATTAAGCTCTTTAGAGTGATAGCTTCTGAGAGCATTGAGGGAGTGTGTGTGTATTAGTTGCTCAGTCATGTCCGACTCTTTGCAACCCCATGGACCACAGCCCACCAGGCTCCTCTGTCGTCCATGGAATTCTCCAGGCAAGAATACTGGAGTGATAAAAGGGTTATGAATTATGGCTGTACAGAGCCAAGATTCAAACTCCACTGATTATAAAATTTGTGCTTACACTTGATATTCCCAGATGATGGAAGATGCTACACATTCATTGCTGTTTTGAAGGTACTTGATGCAGAGAGAGTCTGTCTTTCCCCTTTATTTGATGGCCACCATGAGTCACTCTTCTAATTCTTTTGGTGTTTTAATTTTAATAGTTCTTGACTCTACTTTGGATATAGTTCCCAAGGAGTCTATAATCATCCACAGAATGGTTATAAAATTATAAAAAAATAAAGCACAAGTAATATTTAGTTTGGGCTTCCCAGGTGGCCCAGTGGTAAAGAATCCACATGCTAATGCAGGAGACATAAGAGACATGGGTTCTATCCCTGGGTCAGGAAGATGCCCTGGAGGAGGGCATGGAAACACACTCCAGTATTCTTGCCTGGGAAATCCCATAAACAGAGGAGCCTGGTGGGCTACAGTTCATGGGGTCGCAAAGAGTAAGATGTGACTGAGCACACGTGCGCATGCGTGTGCACACACACACACCCACCCACACACTAGTTTAAAATAAACACTTACTTATAAGAGAGTCAAGGAACGCCTACTAATGCCTCCTGGTTAGGAGCACAGGCCTGCCATATAAATCTCTGTCTTCTACTTAGTTATTGCAGGACCCTGGGCAAGATACCCAATGCCATCAAATCTAGATGTCATCAATTCCATGACACATCACTATTTAAAGTATTCAGTTAGTTCAGTCACTCAGTCGTGTCTGACTCTTTGCAATCCCATGGACTGCAACTTCCCTGTCCATCACCAACTCCCAGAGCTTGATCACAGTCATGTCCATTGAGTTGGTGATGCCATCCAAACATCTCATCCTCTATCGTCCCCTTTTTCTCCTGCCTTCAGTCTTTCCCAATTTCAGGGTCTTTTCCAATGAGTCAGTTCTTCACATCAGGTGGCAAAATTATTGGAGCTTCAGCATCAGTCCTTCTAACGAATATTCAGGACTGATCTCCTTTAGGATGGACTGGTTTGATCTCCTTGCAGTCCAACGGACTCTCAAGAGTCTTCTCCGACACCACAGTTCAAAAGCATCAATTCTTTGGTGCTCAGCTTTCTTTATGGTTCAACTCTCGCATCCATGCATGACTCCTGGAACAATATTGCTTTGATTACAGGGTCCTTTGTTGGCAAAGTAATGTCTCTGCTTTTTAATATGCTGTCTAGGTTGGTCATAGCTTTTCTTCCAAGGAGCAGGCATCTTTTAATTTCATGGCTGCAGTCAGTCACTATCTGCAGTGATTTTGGAGCCCAAGAAAAGAAAGTCTGTCACTGTTTCCATTGTTTCCCCTTCTATTTGTCATGAAGTGATGGGACCAGATATCATGATCTTTGTTTTTTAATGTTGAGTTGCAAGCCAGCTTTTTCACTCTCTTCTTTCAATTTCATCAAGAGGCTCTTCAGTTCCTCTTTGCTTTCTGCCATAAGGGTGGTGTCATCTGCATATCTGACATTATTGATTTTTCTCCTGGCAGTCTTGATTCCAGCTTGTGCTTCATCCAACCTGGCATTTCACGTGATATACTCTGCATATAAGTTAAATAAGCAGAGTGACAATATACAGCTTGACATACTCCTTTCCCAATTTGGAACCAGTCTGTTGTTCCATATCTGGTTCTAACTGTTGCTTCTTGACCTGCATACAGATTTCTCAGGAGGCAGGTAATGTGGTCTGGTATTCCCATCTCTTTTCAGAATCTTCCACAGTTTGTTGTGATCCACACAGTTAAAGGCTTTAGTATAGTCAATGAAGCAGAAGTAGATGTTTTTCTAGAATTCTCTTGCTTCTTTGATGATCCAATGGATGTTGGCAATTTGATCTCTTGTTCCTCTGCCTTTACTAAATCCAGTTTGAACATCTGGAAGTTCATGGTTCATGTATTGTTGAAGCCTGGCTTGGAGAATTTTAAGCATTACTTTGCTAGCGTGTGAGATGAGTGCAATTGTGTGGTATTCTGAACATTCTTTGGCATTGCCTTTCTTTGGGATTGGAGTGAAAACTGACCTTTTCCAGTCCTGTGGCCACTGCTGAGTTATTCAAATTTGCTGGCATGAACAGTATGAAAAGGCAAAAATCACAAGTTACTTTGCAAGAAAATAAGTTACTGCATGCATTCTCCATTGATACTTATATTTGTTTCACTAGTAACAATTGCTCCCCTTCCACTTTCTTTTCAGTGCCTTTCAGTAAATACTATACCTTTTCCTTTCAATGTTAATTCATAGTGAACACTCTTGAAAGCATTTAAAATGACAATAAAACTCATCATGTATAGTACTTTGTACATAAATTCAAATAAATTGACAGCAGTGTCAGCAAGTATGACCAAGTATGTGCACACACAGTAATAGCTACTATGCTAAGCTATTGTCTGAACAATAGTGATTGTAAGAGGCAATTGATTACAAGCTGCATCCTGACTTCAGAAATGAGACATATGTTCTTAGAATCAATTCAATACAGTCCTTAAGCTTTCTTAGCCTGTTTCCTATTTGAAAAACTGAGACTAACAATTGCTATTGCCTCTAAAGGGTAGCATGAGGTTACACTCAAATCTCTTTGCACAATATTGGACGCATAGTAAGTGCTCGGAGAAATTAGGAGGGGAGAAACTGCTTTAGAGGGTATCACTATGAAAATCAAGAATAAGGCAAAAGATTAAAAGGCAGCTATAGCAATGTCTTAGCTGAATACTAACAGCATTATGAAGATGAAACCATAAAACATGACAGACATATCTTGGAGATATTGTGGGTTTGGTTCTAGACCACAACAATAAAGCAAGTCACACAATTTTTTGATTTCCCTGTGCATATGAAAGTTATGCTTATACTATACTGTAAACTGTACTGTATACTAATAAAATATGTGGTAGCATTAATTCTAAAAATACAATATACCTATCTTAGCCCTAATTTAAAAATACTTTGTTGTTAAAAATGCTTGCATTTGACAATACAGAATTACCTCAAACCTTCAATTTGTAAAAAATGCAATATCTGTGAAGTGCAACAAATCAAAGCATAATAGAACAAGGTATGCCTCTGTTTGCTGACATAGGCCATGACTTCATAACGCCCTAGTGATAACCTGTAAAGGGGATAGGTTGACTTCTTTTAAACTGCTTATTTTTTCATTAATTTTTATTATTTTATTTTATTGTATGCTATGCTGTGCTGTGCTTAGTCGCTCAGTCGTGTCCAACTCTTTGCAGCCCCATGAACTGTAGCCCTCCAGGCTCCTCTGTCCATGGGGATTCTCCAGGCAAGAATACTGGAGTGAGTTGCCATTTCCTTGTCCAGGGGATCTTCCCAACCCAGGGATCGAACCCAGGTCTCCCACATTGCAGAAGGATTCTTTACCATCTGAGCCAAAAGGGAAGCCCAAGAATATTGGAGTGGGTAGCCTATCCCTTCTATAGGGAATCTTCCCAACCCAGGAATTGAACTGTGGTCTCCTATATTGCAAGAAGATTCTTTACCAGCTGATCTATCAGGGAAGCTCTTATTGAAGTATACTTGATTTATGATGTGTCAATTTCAGGTGTTATGCACAATTATTCAGTTTCATATATATATATATATACACATACATATATATTTTTTCAGACTTTTTTCTCCTAGATCATTACAAAATACTGAGTATAGTTTCCTGTGCTATACAGAAGCTTGCTTTAATAACAGTGAAGAGAAAACTGAATTCATATTTCATGGACTACATTAGGATCCCCAAGTACTCACTAAATATTTACTAAAACCCCACATATGAATTTCTAGGCATTGTTTTCTTATTTAAAATCTTTTATGTATTATAAAATGGAGCAACTTCTGTGGAAAGATGTGGTATACATATATATATATATATATATATATATATATATACACACACACACACACATACACACACACATACACATAAATATATATGTATATATACACAGAATATAATTCAACACACACATATAGAATATTACTCAACCCTTATAAAGAATGACATAATGCCATTTGCAGCAACCTGGAGATGGACCTGGAGATGATCATACTAAGTGAAGTAAGTCAGACAGAAATGGGCAAATATCATATGATGTCACTTATATGCAGAATCTAAAAAAAAAAAGATATGAATGAACTTATTTACAAAACAGAAAGAGACTCAGGCTTAGTGAATGAACTTATGGTTATCAGTGGGGAAGGGTGAGGGGAGAGATAGATTGGGAGGTTATGATTGACATATGCACAGTGCTATATTTAAAATAGATAACCAACAGGAACCTATAGCACAGAGAACTCTGCTCAATATTCTGTAATAACCTAAATGAGAAAAGAACTTGAAAAAGAATATATACATGTATACATGTAACTGAATTACTTTGCTGTACACAGGAAACTAATAAAACATTGCTAATCAGCTATAGTCTAATATCAAATAAAAATAAAAGCTTTTTTTACCCAGGCATAACCCCTCCAAATTTTTTATGTATTATAAATGGTGCAACTTCTATGAAGAACAATATGTAGATTCCTCAAAAAAATTAAAAATAGAACTACAGTATTTTCCAGCAAACCCACTTCTGGATGTGTATGCTAAAGGATTGAAAACAGAGCCTCAATGAGATATTTGGACACCCATATTCATAGCAGCACTGTTCATAATAGCCAAGATGTGGAAGCAATCCAAATGTCCAATGGTGGATAAATTGATTTAAAAAATGTGGTGTGAAGTACTATTTAGCCTTAAAAAGGCAGGAAGTTCTGTCACCTGTTACAACATGGATGAATCTTGACAACAGTATATTAAGTGAAATAAGTCAGTTATGAAAACACAAATTGTGTATCTAAAGTAGTCAAATTCATAGAAACAGAAAGTAGACTGGTAGTTAGTAGGAGCTGAGGAGAGGAAGGAAAGAAGAGTTGTTTTTTAATGGATATAGAATTTCAATTTTGAAAGACTGAAAAAGTTCAGGAGATCTCTTTCAAAGCAATGTGAATACAGTTAACACTACTGGACTGTACACTTAAAATGGTTATGACAATAAATTTTATGTTATGTGCTTTTTAAATCACAATAAAAAGTGTATGTCCTCAGCATATCCTTTTTTAATTTTGAGGGGGAGAGAATAGTAGATTCCAAAACAATATTAATTTTTCCTTCAAAATCTCTTATTGTCTTTCTTCTGAAAGTGAAAATGTATTGTTCTGAATAAAGCATTTTTCATTTATATGCAGAAATCAAAATTATAATGTTGCATTTAATGCAAGGCAATAGGATACAGAATGTTTTGAAATCAGGAAATAATCCCATTTTTCATTTCTCTGACCACATTGGAATTAAACTAGAGATTAAGAACAAAAACATAATTAGAAAACATGTTTCTGGAAGTTTGAAAACAATTATCAATTAACTCATGGATCAAGAAAAGAAAATGTAAAGCTAATATTAAATATTTAGCATTAAATAAAAATGAATAGAATACATATATAAGCTCATGAGATATAGCTAAAGCCATACTTACATGGAAATTTATAATTTGAAATTTTTATAGCAGAGAAGGCTAACTGTTAATGAGCTAAGAATACAACTTAAGAAATTAGAAAAAAGTACAATAGACTAAACCCAAAGAAAGTGGAATAAACCAAAGAATAAAGATAAAATAAGAAACCAATGAAATAGAAAACAAAGCTTTACTATAGGCAGTCAACAAAGCCAACAGTTGGTACTTTGAAAAGGCTAAAAAAAATTGCAAATTTTTTGCAAGAATGATCAAGAATAAAAGATGGAAGGCACAAGAAAGCAATATCAGGAATGAAAAATTATAATGCCTCAAAGAATAGCAAAGTAATAAAAGGATATTATTGAAAAATCATTAAGCTAACAGATTGAAAACTTGGTGATGAAGTGGACAAATTCTTATTGAGTTGCAAGAAATACTCAAGGAAAAAATAATTCCAATTTTACACAGATTATTCCAGATTTTTAAAATGAAAAAACAAACTCATTTTATGAAGACAGTATAATGTTGACATCGTCAGGTTTCATTGATGAATAGATATTAAAAAATTTTAAGTAAAATCTTAGCAAAGCAAATCCAGCAATGCGTAAAAAGAAAGTGATTTGTAATCAAATTCATTTATTTCCAGAATGCAAATTGCTTTTATCTTAGAAAATCAGTTCATTGGAATTCCCTGAATTTTGAGATTAAATGAAAAGCAATATGACTATTTCAGTAGAAGCAGAAAGACTATTTGACAAAATTCAATATTCACTCATGGTAAAATTCTTAGTAAACAATGAAGAGAGGAGAGTATTTTAAACCTATTTAATGAAAAAGAGAAGCATATTACAAGTATCACATTTCTGGTAAAATATTGAAAGTGTTTCATTTGCAACTGGGAAAAAGCCCATGGCGCCTGCTATTATAAACTCTGCTCAACATTGTATTGGTGATCATAGACAATGAAATGAGATAAGAAAAAGAAATGGTTGGATAAGATAAGATAAGAAAAAGAAAAAGAAATGAAGAGAAAGAAACAAAAATATTATTCACAGATCTTATGACTGTCTACATATAAAAAATTTAAATGTACAGATAAATTAGTAGGATTATTAAGACTGTTTGATCCAGGCTTCTCGATATAATCTATAAGAATAGATTGAAATTCTGCATATCAGGAGAAGAAATATGAATAACTAATAAACATATGATGAATTTCTCAACCTCATTAACAATCAGAGAAGTATAAATTGAAACCACAATAAAGTAATTATTTCACAGCTAGAAAAATGAAAACAAATATTCATGAAGATATTCAACAACTTCAGTTTGGCATTGTCTAGTAGAGTGGATGGAGAAGGAAATGGCAACCCACTCCAGTACTCTTGCCTAGAAAATCTAACGCATATTTCTTTTCCTGAGCAAATATATCATGTGCCAAAACTGGGCACATTCATAATATGAGATATGTATGAAAATGTTTATAATACCACTGTCGTACTGGGAAAATAAAAACTAGTAACACGCAAAATATCTATGGATATTTAGATAATGTATAAATACATTTTGGTAAGTATACCGATATAATACTATACTCACTGAAAGTGATTTAATTTTAGTTATGAAACAGCATGGAGATTCATCAAAAAATTAAAAATAGAACTGCTATATGATCCAGCAATCCAGTTTCTGAGTATATTTCCAAAGGAAAGGAAATCAATATCTTGAAGAAATATCCCTACTCTCATGGTCATTGCAGCATTTTTCACAATAGCCAAGATATGGAAAAAAAAATTCTAAGTATGTGCAGACAGCTGGATGAATAAAGAAAATATATAATAGAATATTATTTAACCATAAAAAGAAAGAAATCCTGCCATTTTGACAAAATGGCTGGATCTGGAGAACATTATGATAAGTGAAATGTTGGACAGAAACAAATACTATATGATCTCACTTATATGTGGAATCTAAAAATATCAAACTCATAGAAACAGGGAATAGAATGGTGGTTGGCAAGGTCTGAGGGGTGGGAAAATGGGGAAAGTTTGGTCAAAGGGTATAAACTTTCAGTTATAATATGAATAATTTCTGAGGATGTAATGTATAGCATGGTGACTGTAGTTAACAATACTGTATTGTATACGTGGGGCTTCTCAGGGGGTGCAGCGGTAAAAGAATCCACCTGCAATGCAGCAGACAGAAGAGACATGGGTTTGATCCCAGGGTCAGGAAGATCCCCTAGAGGAAGAATGGCAACCCACTCCAGTATTCTTGTCTGGAAAATTCCATGGACAGATGAGTCTGGCAGGCTATAGTCTGTGGAGTCGCAAAGATTTGGACATGACTGAGCACACTGTATATGCAAAATTGCTAAGAAAGTAGAGCTTTAGTGTTCTCACTGTAACAGCAACAATAAAATGCTAATTATGTAAGGCTAAGGATCTGTTAAGTAACCTTATTTTGATAAACTTTTTGCAATATAAATGTGTATCAAATCATATTGTATACCTTAAACTTATGCAATATTATGTGTCAATTATATCTCAATAAAACTAGGGGAAAAAAAGAATTGGCTAACTGTACTAACATGCCACATCATAGACAGATGTTCAGGAATGTGATATTAAGGAAACACAGTTGTAGGAGAATACCTAAAATGTTGCTCCATTTTATAGAATTCAAAACGTGGAAAGCTTAATAATGCATTGTTAAGGGATACAACCACCTCCAGTAAATACTATAAAGAAAAGCAAGTGGGAGATAAACACAAAATTAAGAACAGTCCTTACCTCTGGGTGTAGAGGCAAGTATGTAGGCTTGTGAAGATGCTGACAGGGCATTTCATTGTAAGGTAATATTTTAAAAATCTAAAATACTTTATATTTTATACATGTTCTTCCATATATAACAAAATCCCAACTCTCTCCCTATTCCAGATTCACTACTTCCCCCTCTCTATCAATAGTAAATCATTAAAAAATAAAAACTAGTTAACACTCTTGATATTCCATCTTAATGAAGGAGGAGGTATTTTCAAGCAAGATCACCTATAATACCCTGGAGTGGATGGCTTGAGGCTAAGGGAAGTTCTTGATAAGAATGGAGGAATTATGGTGAGAGAGAGTGTATTGAGAATATAAACAAATCGACTTACAGAATCCAGTTGTTTTCTCAGGTAATTGTCGATAGTTCAAAACACATTTTTGTTCAACAACTTTTAAGAGCTGCAAACAGACTTACTGGCAGATTTTCTGATCTATTATGGCAATGGAAACCATCTGATGCCTGTTTTCAAATGTGTTTGCAGACGGCCAGAACTTATGACTCAATTAATAAAACAAACGTGTCTATGAACTTAATGTAATCCTTTTGACCTTAATAAAGTCTTAAATCCCGAGTAAATCTGCTTTAAGATTGAAAAATGTACACAAAAGTGAAACATTGCATACACTTGCACTAGAGTTTATGACCCTTGCCTCCTACCACTGCTCTCTGGCTAACTTAGTGCCATTTAAAGTGCTTCCTTTGGTGGTAACAAATTATAAATCCATATCTCTGTAAGACGCTCTCATCAGCCCAAATGCTTGTTCATAAGGGCACATGCACACACACACACACACAAGGTTTTGTCTAGCATTGATTTGGTTGGCAGGTTGAAAAATGACCAAGGACCTTCTGTTCTAATTCTAAATATCATTGTTTATAATGATAATATGCTGCTCATTTTCCTGGATTTTCCGCCATGGAAATGCTAGACACATTACAATAAAATATATTCTTATGCAAATAATCCAAATAGGGTTTTTTTTTAACCCCAGAAGAAATGTTTGAAAGAACGTCCTGTCAAAAGCAAAATACTAAAGTTTCTCAATAGGCCACTTTTCTTTATCTGAACTGTTAAGTCTCTAAGTTATTATATTATTACTGAATTGAAAGAATAATAAAATAATACTGGATAGTCAGCCCCTAACCCCTCCCCATACATAGCAATTACAACTGTAGCTGAAAATGACTGAAATTTTATCACATCAAAGAAGACACCAGCCAGCCATGGCCTCATGAAAGCCTTTCTGGGGTTTTCAGTTAGATTCAAAAAGGGAGTTGTTTGGCATATTCTTCTATTGTTTCAGAGGCCCCTGTCAATCAGCACAGCAGTTAGTGAGGAACTCTACAGCTTGCTACCACCAGCCATAGGCAAACTGGTTTGGCTCTTCTTTTAACCTAGCTGGTTATCTAATCTATTTTTATTATGAGAGAAGAGTATAGTTAATGGATTTGGTCAAGGCTGAAATTAAGCCTGGATATTTTAATGACAACTGAATCATTCCTTATTTTATGTTAACTGTATTCAAACCTGTTTTGAATAATTATGTTAGTAAGGAAAGGAGGAAAGATCACTAAACTGGAAAAAAGAAATATAGGTTCTTTTTTCCCCTTGAGACTAGTTCCATTCTTAAGATGCTTTGCAAGAACCTTGAGGATCCTGGCTTCATTCTGGGAGGTGGTAGTGGTTTTGTCTTAGAAGAAAGATTAAAAATTTCTTTCATAGATCAGTATCCCAGGATTAAAATTGAAAAAAAAATGAATGGGCTCCATATGTAGCATTCATTATTACCCAAAACTTAAATCATCTTCCTCTGGTGTGTCCAATTTTAAGTGGAAAACTTAAACCTAACTGCTGAAAGCAACTTAGTTTCTTCTAATTTAAGAGTCTTTTAGATAGTCATTCCATGCAGTGTTCAAACTCTCTCTCATGTTGTATCAAAGGGTTTCCCCTCCCTTTTCTCCACAATAATGTCTGTATGCAGAGGAAGCCCTATGTATGGTGGCTGCAGTGGCAGGACAGAGGAAACTTGTAGTTTTTCCCAGGATAGTCTGCATCTTCCTGAGTTACAGAGCATCCACTGCTCTTTCCTTGTGTTTCCTTGTATTAACCACAGTGACAACCCAGGGCCCCTTTAGTCTTGAGTTGTCTGAACCTTTCATCCTGTACCAGGCCTCTTCTAGTTCATTAGTTCTCTCGAGTGTCTCCCATCCCCTGCCACTCACAGACCATGGGCAATTGGAAGTTTTATCTCAGAAACATCTACATAGATATCTTTCCCACTGATGATGCTGCACTTTATGCTTCCAGTACATCATAAATTGCTTTTTCTGTATTAGAATGGGACCATAAAGTTGGACCAGCACCTAGTATGTTCAAGATGCTCTCAATGTATCTAGGGTTTCTGTTGTTGGACCTTAGAGATGAGGTATCTTCTCCCTTGTTCATTATATGGCCTATCCTTCATGCTCTGTTATATTGTGGTCAACAGTCAATTCAGCACCCAAAGTTTAAGTCTTGCTACATAACAGAATTTTTAAAAGAGATTTAGAAACCCTTCACTGAACCCAGCTTTCAACATCATTTTTCTGCTATGGACTTAGAAAATTTTATTTTAAAATCCAAGCTGAACAAAAAGTTCAATCTAGGTTATACCAGAAGCCCTGTCTCCCTTCCCCCTCCTGCACTCCCCACCTACATCATCATGTCACATTGATGCAGTGAGTAAGGAGTCATAGAAAATGGATAAATATTATGTACATCTTTCTCTTAAATTACCGACCAGCTTTTCTAGCATAATTCTGATGCACTAGAATGCCTGCTATGGAGCCAATAGTTCTCAGTATTAGGCACCAAATACCCAAAGCAAAGACTGAGGGAGAAAATAGGATTCATTTTCCAAGAAAGGTTTTTTCAAATTGAAGAGGAAGATTCAGAATATCTTGCAATTTGTAGCCCCCTTGTAAATGTGACTGAGGGTAAGTACTATCTCTAAGTGCTGGTGTGTTAGACAATGCAATTATGTTTAAGAAGACATTCGAAGTGCGTGTGAAGCAATGCCTTAAGGTCACTGTGACGAAGCAGGGTTGAAACTATCACTGGACAGAGATATGTAGATTCAAATTTATTGTTATTTTCTCACTCAAGCTTCTTCTGAGTTGGTTCTATTATGAATGATCTCAAACCCAACTAGTAGTGTTTGTGAGTAGTGGAAACTAATGTAACAATTTTATACTTATTGAAGAGATGGCTGATTCATAGGTATTTTGATGCTTGCTTTATTTTGGGGTTTATTACCTTCTAACATTGTTTACCTCTACAGTTAATAAGCCTTATTTTCTTTACAACTTAGAAACTGAGACCCAGGGAAGAAAAAAAAATGGTTTACTAAGGACATAGATCCACTCATTACTATGTTTCTTGTGGTATTTCTGTGCTACAGTCCTGCTCACATTTTAATTACAAAATAAGAATCTATATAAAGCATTTGTGTTCATAGTCACGGTATCATGAGATCATCATAGTGCTATGTCTATATTTTTTAGAGCCTGAAAGAGGTTGTAGAGAGCAGAGAGTGTTTATTCAGATCCAATGTGGTAGAGGTAGAAAGCAAGTAAAGTAGGAGGAACATTTAAATATTTTTTTTCAGCTTTAGGGGTTTTAAAGTTTAAGTAATACTTATATTAATCTAGATATTACATTAAATTTGTTGAAAAGCTACTAAAGTAAGCTCAGAGCTTGGAGACCTTGGTGTTAGACCCTGGACCACCACAAAATAAATTGGTTGATGTGAACAAGTCAATCAACTATTTTGCTTCTTCAGTTTCTTTATAGATTAAAAATGAGAACATTTAACTGGATAATCTCTAAGTTCACCTGTAATATTCTGCAAGTTTTTGTGGATTCTATATCCCACAGATCTATCTTGTGTCTCTAATTCCCAGATCTAATCAATCACCAAGTTCTGCTGACCTTCTCCTAAATATTACTTGACTTTATCAATGCCCCTTCATGACAGCTGTCGTTCCACTTGCTGAGAGCCTCAGTGTCTTTCAACAGTGTGCTGTGCGCTAAGTCACTCAGTCGTGTCTGACTCTGTGTGACCCCATGGACTGCAGCCCGCCAGACTCCTCTGTTCATGGAATTCTCCAGGCAGGAATATTGGAGTGGGTTGCCCTGCCCTCCTCCAGGGGATCTTCCCAATCCAGGGATCAAACCCAGGTCTCCTGTATTTCAGGGAGATTCTTTTCTGTCTGAGCCACCAGGGAAGCCCATAATGTCATGTCATTGCAATCACTCTCAGGTTCTTGATTTAGAAGCCCTGGTGTGGGCTAGGTGCCCTTCCTCTGTGCTTTATCAGCCCCTCTGCTGAGTCCTGTAGCGGCACTCATCACACTGTATGACAACTGTCCACTTGCTGTTTTGTCTACTTGTCCCCAAGAGTGACCAACTTGGGGGCAGGACCCGGGTCTTGGTCATCGTTTTAATCCCAGTGCCTAGAGCATGGCAGGCACTCAACAACTGAATACTTGAATAAATGAAAGAATGGCATAATAGGGGACTAGAGTATTTTAATAAACACCTCTTTATGTCATACTGGCTGCTACTTTTGTCAAAATAAGAGGTTAAAAATCCTTGTTTAAAGAAGAAAGAGACTTTACCCTAAAATTAATAGCAAATGTCCAGAAGAATGGGTCCTTTTGCCCTTGGAACTCCAACTTGAGCTAGTTGACCCACTGACATGCTGGTGGAAAATGCAAGTATTGACCGCTGTGGGAGACTGCATCTTCACGATGGGGAAAGGAAACAGTACTATTAAAGAATGGGGACAGCTGAAACATGAGGATGGGGCAGTCACTTTGGGGAAAAAAGGACAAATAAGGAGAAACCATCAGGCAGAAAAGGCTGAGAACCAGTTTCCATTGTGTGACTGTGTTGATTTTTGAAAATGAGAAGGTATTCATTTTACATGCTATGGTAATTAAGCAAACAAAAACCTATATGACCAAAAAGTGAAGATTGATACATGCATTCAATGAGAGCAGGGAAAATTACACTAGCGGAGGAAAAGATTCCATATGTTCTCCAATACCTAGGCACAACTGGGTGCCGCTTTAATGACTTTCCAAATGCACCCCGTTGTTCTTAGGTATTGAAGAACATATGGCACGTTTCCCCTTTAACTGTGAATTTCCTTGCTTTTGTCAGTTGGTGTCTCAAGCTTAATGTATTTTAATGCAGCTTTTGTGGGTGTGAATACAGTCCGAAGTTGTTATTAGAGAGACCATGTTAATAGTATACGCAGATGTTATCTCTTAGTCGTCCCCAAATATGCTGTGAAAATCTACATATACAGGGCTAACTTTGAAATTGTTAATAAAGGCCCTTCGAGAGTTTCCAAATTGTTCTTCTCAGCTCCAAACTTAGCATGGATGATAAATGACCATTTAGTTGCCAATATAGCACAATATTTCAATTTCCTGCCTTCCCAAAGGTATTTGAAAGGTTGTACGAAGTTCATACTCACAGTATGTGTTGTCTACAATGCTGTGATCTCCGACTGGCTAACTTTAACCAAAACCTTTTCAATTAACTCAACACATTCCTGGAGAAAAAACCAGCCCACTCAAGGCTCTGTACAAATATGGCTTTATTGATTTTCTTGGCAAAGGCTCCCTAAATTATGGTGAAATCTGTTCTTTCAGATGATGTACAAAAGGGAATATTGTTCATTTAACACAAACAGTAAATGAACGGAAGGAGGATCAACATTTTATCTACAAAAAGCTACAGATTCAATTGTATTTTTTTTTCTTTTTTGCACACACAGCTTCTGAGAATGTTAATGAAAATCTAAAGGAAAGGGGAAAACAAATCCTCATTCACAGTCCTGCCACCCCCTGCAAATCAAATTGTTTTCGATTTTTCCTCATCCCCTTCTAGTCCCTGTCCATATGCATACATAATTTTTACACAATTACACTTCCAGTGTTGAAGCAATTTTGTAATCTGCTTTTCTTTCTGTTTAAAATTATAGACATTGGATTCGGAGGAAAGCTATATAGCACATTCTTGTGGACAAATAGAGCAGAACCTAGAGGAGAAAACTGAAACTCATGGACAGAAATTTGCCAAGCAGCTGAAGCCCAGAATTTCGGAGTATAGAAAGATCCCTGACTAGAATAGGTTGGTTCATTGTTTGCTTTTGAATCCTCACTGTGTATGCAGGGGAGCCAAATGAGGGCTGCCTGTGGTCGTGCCATTATTCTGAGAACCAGGCTGCCCAGAGAAAGGAGCCCAGTGTGGGCCATGGACTCCTTCATTGGGGGCTTAATATCAGCCAAATAAAAAAAAACAAGGCTGATTTCTGGTGAGCCACCATCAGACTGACTGCAGAATGAGCATTTCTGAGGTGTATAACTTCCTGGAAAGCTATCCCTTTCTGTGGATCAAGGACCTGAAGCTCGCCACATGGAGGCAAAGGCTGTGAGACTAAGGCTCATTCATCTTGGGGATGGTGAATAGCAACAGACACACAAATAGTGCTGTTGATTAAAATGATGGTCAAACAGTTATCAGAGTAACAAAATCCCCAAGTAAAGATTTATTTATACAGTTAAGCATGTGTTAATGGATGCAGTGCTTTTAAAAAAGCATGTAGATATATGAGCTTAAAACAATTCTGTATTTCAGCTAAAATCCAAGCTCTGCTTCATATTTATTAGTTGGCTAATCCAAGCAGTAACTCGAGGAAGAAAAAGAAATTTCTAATATTATTTTCAGAAAATTCACAATGTTAGAAAAATCATTAAAATCTAGTTTGTGGGTTCTCTAGGTTCCTGTACTTGAACCAGTTCTCTCTGCTTTATCCTTTGTAGGTTTTAACAACAAGCAAGCCTTCTGTATAATATTGCCTGCCTTCAGCCCAGTATGACATTAACCAGATTGTGCTACAATATCAGGTTTGGAAGTCTTTACTTA
Source organism: Muntiacus reevesi (assembly GCF_963930625.1). NCBI lineage: Eukaryota > Metazoa > Chordata > Mammalia > Artiodactyla > Cervidae > Muntiacus > Muntiacus reevesi. The sequence goes on along the minus strand of NC_089271.1, from coordinate 114,434,835 downwards.
AAGCAATGTGGCTTTGTATGCTATACATATATTATTTTTTCAATTTTGATTGAAAGTCTAACTTGCTCTACTCCAGACTTACTAGCTAAAAGGCTAACTTGAAAGACTGTTGCTTTGCTGAAATCATGACAGACTGAAATGTACACAAGAACTGGTGAAACTTTCAGATAAATGGAATAACCTGATTTAGGAAATAATACTGCAGAGGTTCTTAAGCTCCCCCTCCCCAAGTATCCTTAACAACAAAGGAGTGTGAACTCTCCAGGGGCTCTGGAGCAGTCTGTCACAAGCTTGAAATTTCTTTGAAGATTCTGTTTTTTATCTTAAGATATCATAGGTTTTTTGTATACTACTCCATGATATGTTCATGTTTGTTTTGACTTTTCAAAATATTTTATGTTGTCAGGTAAATTATGTAACTTTTCCTTCCAGATCTTTAAGGAAAATAGGTGTTCCAGAAAGATGTCATGTTTATTCCATGGCTTACACTGGTTACATGTGCCTGTTGAAAAGCACAACACAGTGGTTTTAAGAATTTATTTTTTCAACTACTAAAATGTTTCAGAATTAATTAAATATCTGGGAACATTAAATACCTGGAATGTTTTACCATTGAACTTCAGCCACCAGATTACCAATACGTGATAATACATATAAAAATGCCTTGAAATTGTGCTTGGCTCTATTTTTGTGTAGGTTCCAGCATTGCTGATTTTTCTTCTTCTCTGTGGAGTTGTGTGCGCTTCAAGTTTCTTCAACTCATTTGCTTCTGTGAAGGTTTTATGTTAGAGTTTTAGAATGTACTTTTTCAAAAAAGAAAAAAAATTAATGTACATTGGTACATATCTAAAAATGAAGAATATGCTTTGAAGTGAGATAGACCTACATTTAAGTCATAGCTCTGTCACTTAAGAGTCTTGTCACTTACCTTCTCTTATACTCGATTTTGCCACTTGTAAAGTGAGAATAATAGTATCCATTTCCAAGGGCTGTCATGAAGATTAAATAAGGTGATACATATAGAAAATCCCATGGACAGAAGAGCCTGGCAGGCTACAGTCCATGGGACTGCAAAAGAGTCAGAAACAACTGAGCGACTAAACAACAACAAATATATAATTTGCCTAGCACATAGACAGTGCCCCCCAAACGGTAGCACCTCCTCCTATGTATCTCATTGTCCCCTAACCCACCCCTCCCATCCCATGCCTCTAGATCATCACAGAGCACTGAGCTGACCTCCCTGTGTTCTACTGCAGCCTCCCACTAGCTATATGTTTTACACATGGTAGCGTATATACGTCAATGCTACTGTCCCAATTTGTCCTACCCTTCCCTTCCCTTTCCGTGTCCACATGTCCATTCTCTACATCTGCCTCTTTATCCCTGCCCTGGAAATAGGTTCATCTGTACCATTTTTCTAGATTCCACATGTGTGTGTTAATATATAATATTTGTTTTTCTCTTTCTGATTTACTTCACTCTGTGTGATAGACTCTAGGTCCATCCACATCACTACAAATGACCCAATTCTGTTCCTTTTTATGACCAAGTAATATTCCATTGTACATATGAACCACATCTTCTTTATCCATTCATCTGTCAATGGACATTTAGGTTGCTTCCATATTCTGGCTATTGTAAATAGTTCTGCAGTGAACACTGGGGTGCAGGTATCTTTTCAAATTACGATTTTCTCTGGGTGTATGCCACAAAGAAAGTGAAAGTGAAAGTTGCTCAGTCATGTCCAACTCTTTGAAACTCCATGGACTACACAGTCCATGGAATTCTCCAGGCCAGAATACTGGAGTGGGTAGCCTTTCCCTTCTCCAGGGGGTCTTCCCAACCCAGGGACTGAACCCAGGTCTCCCACATTGCAGACAGATTCTTTACCAGCTGAGCCACAAGGGAAGCCCTGGGTGTATGCCATAGTGCATAAAAAAGCAAAGACATCATTTTGCCAACAAAGGTCCATTTAGTCAAAGCTATGATTTTTCCAGTAGTCATGTACGGATGTGAGAGCGGGACCATAAAGAAGGCTGAGCACTTGAAAATTGATGTTTTTGAACTGTGGTGCTGGAGAACATTCTTGAGAGCCTCTTGGATAGCAAGGAGATCAAACCAGTCAATCTTAAAAGAAATAAACCCTGAATACTCATTGGAAGGACTAATTTTGAAGCTGAAGCTCTGATACTTTGGCCACCTGATGCGAACAGACGACTTATTGGAAAAGACCCTGATGTTGGGAAAGACTGGAGGCAGAAGGAGAAGAGGGTGACAGAGGATAAGATGTTTGGATGGCATCACCAATTCAGTGGGCAGGAACTTGGGTTAACTATGGGAGATGGTGTGGGATAGAGAAGCCAGGCGTGCTGCAGTCCATGGGATTGCAAAGAGTCAGAAACAACTTGGCAACTGAACAATAATAACAATGGTAGTTCTATTTTTCACTTTTAAAGAACCTCAATACTGTTCTCATACTGTATGTCAAGGCTGTATATTTTCATCTTGCTTTAACTTATGTGCAGAATGAGTGATACTTGCTCAGTCGTGTCCAACTCCTTGCGACCTTATGGACTGTAGCCTGCCAGGCTCCTCTGTCCATGGAATTCTCAAGGCAAGAATACTGCAGTGGGTAGCCATTCCCTTCTCCAGGGGATCATCCCAACCCAGGGATTGAGCCTGGGTCTCCTACATTGCAGGCATACTGTTTGAGCCACCAGTGACATTATGCAAAATTCCAGGCTGGTTGACTCACGAACTAGAATCAAGATTGCTGGGAGAAATATCAACAACCTCAGATATGCAGATGACACCACTCTAATGGTAGAAAGCAAAGAGGAACTAAAGAGCTTCTTGATGAGGGTGAAAGAGGATAGTTAAAAAGCTGGCTTAAAACTCAACATTCAAAAAACTAAGATTATGGCATCCAGTCCCATAACTTCATGGCAAATAGACGGTGGAAGAGTGGAGACGGTGGAAGAGTGGAAACTGTGACAGATTTTATTTACTTGGTCTCCAGAATCACTGTGGACAGTGACTGCAACCACTAAATTAAAAGACGCTTGCACCTTGGAAGAAAAGCTATGACAAACCTAGAGAGTCTATTAAGAAGCAGAGACGTCACTTTGATGACAAATGTCCACATGGCCAAAGCTATGGTTTTTCCAATAGTTATGTATAGATGTGAGAGCTGGACCATAAAGAAGGCTGAGCAGTGAAGAACTGATGCTTTTGAGCTATGGTGCTGGAGAAGACTCTTGAGTCTCTTGGACTGCAAGAAAATCAAACCAGTCCATCCTAAAGGAAATCAATCCTGAACATTCATGGAGGGACTGATGCTGAAGCTGAAGCTCCAGTAATTTGGTTAATTGATGTGAAGAGCCAACTCACTGGCAAAGACCCTGATGCTAGGTAAAATTGAGGGCAGGAGGAGAAGGGGGTGACAGAGGATGAGATGGCTGGATGTCATCATCGACTCAATGGACATGAGTTTGAGCAAACTCCAGGAGATAGTGAAGAACAGGGAAGCCTGGCATGCTGCAGTTTATGGGGTCGCAAAGAGTCAGATATGACTTAGGGACTGAGCAACAACAACAGATACAGTTCTCAGTAGTGGATGCATCAATTTACATTCCCATCAAAAGAGCAAGAGTATTCGCTTCTCTCCACACCCTCTCCAGCATTTATTGTTTGTAGATTTTTTGATGAAGACCATTCTGATTAGTGGAGAAGGAAATGGTAAACCACTTCAGTATTCTTGCCTTGAGAACCCCATGAACAGTATGAAAAGGCAAAAAATTATGACACTGAAAGATGAACTCCCCTGGTCAGTAGATGCCCAATATGATACTGGAGAAGAGTGGAAAAATAACTCCAGAAAGAATGAAGAGACAGAGCCAAAGTGAAAACAGCACCCAGTTGTGGATGTGAATGGTGATGGAAGTAAAGTATGATATTGTAAAGAACAATATTGCTTAGGAACCTGGAATCCTAGGGCCATGAATCAAGGTAAATTGGAAGTGGTCAAACAGGAGATGGCAAGAGTGAACATTGACATTTTAGGAATCAGTGAACTAAAATGGACTGGAATGGGTGAATTTAATTCAGATGACCATTATATCTACTACTGTGGGCAAGAATCCCTTAGAAGAAGTGGAGTAACACTCATAGTCAAAAAAAGAGTCCAAAATGCAATACTTGGATGCAATTGCAAAAATGACAGAAGGATCTCTCTTCGTCTCCAAGGCAAACCATTCAATATCACAGTAATCCAAGTCTATACCTCAACCGCTGATGATGAAGAAACAGAAGTTGAATGGTTCTATGATAACCTACAAGACTTTCTAGAACTAACACCCAAAAAAGTGTCCATTTCATCATAGGGGATTGGAATGCAAAAGTGGGAAATCAAGATACCTGGAGTAACAGGTAAATTTGGCCTTGGAGTACAGAATGAAGCAGGGCAAAGGCTAATAGACTTTTGCCAAGAGAACACACTGGTCATAGCACACACCCTCTTCCAACAACACAAGAGAAGACTCTACACATGGACATCACCAGATGGTCAACACCAAAATCAGATTGATTATATTCTTTGCAGTTAAAGATGGAGAAGCTCTATACAGTCAGCAAAAAAACAAGACTGGGAGCTGACTGTGACTCAGATCATGAACTCCTTATTGTAAAATTAAGACTTAAATTGAAGAAAGTAGGGAAAACCACTAGGCCATTCAGGTATGACCTAAATCAAATTCCTTACAATTACACAGTGGAAGGGACAAATGGATTCAAGGGATTAGATCTGGTAGACAGAGTGCCTGAAGAACTATGGACAGAGATTCCTAACATTGTACAGGAGGCAGTGATTAGGCCACACCCAAGAAAAAGAAATGCAGAAAGGCAAAATGGTTGTCTGAGGAGGCCTTACAAATAGCTGAGAAAAGAAGAGAAGTGAAAGGCGAAAAGGAAAGCTGTACCCATCTGAATGCAGAGTTCCAAAGAATAGCAAGGATAGATAAGAAAGCCCTCCTCAGTGATCAATACAAAGAAATAGAGGAAAACAACAGAATGGGAAAGACTAGAGATCTCTTCAAGAAAATTAGAGAAACCAAGAGAATGTTTCATGCAAAGATAGGCACGAAAAAGGACAGAAATGGTATGGACCTAACAGAAGCAGAAGATATTAAGAAGACTTGGCAAGAATACACAGAAAAACTATACAAAAAAGATCTTAAAGACACAGATAACCATGGTGGTGTGATCACTCTCCTAGAGCCAGACATGCTGGAGCCCGAAGTCAAATGGGCCTTAGGCAGCATCACTACGAACAGAGCTAGTGGAGGTGATGAAATTCCAGTTGAGCTATTTCAAATCCTAAAAGATGATGCTATAAAAGTGCTGCACTCAATATGTCAGCAAATTTGGAAAACTCAGCAGTGGCCACAGGACTGGAAAAGGTCAGTTTTCATTCCAATCCCAAAGAAAGGTAATGCCAAAGAATGTTCAAACTACCACATAATTGTGTTCATTTCACACACTAGCAAAGTAATGCTCAAAATTCTCCAAGCAAGGCTTCAAAAGTACATGAATTGAGAACTTCCAGATGTTCAACCTGGATTTAGAAAAGGCAGAGGAGCCAGAGATCAAATTGCCAACATCTGTTGCATCGTATAAAAAGCTAGAGTTCCAGAAAAACACCTACTTCTGCTTCATTGACTACGCCAAAGCCTTGGACTGTGTGGATCACACAAACTGTAGAATGTTCTAAAGAGATGGAAATACCAGACCACCTTATCTGCCTTCTGAGAAATCTGTATGCATGTCAAGAAGCAACACTTAGAAGTGGACATGGAACAATGTACTGGTTCCAAATTGGGAAAGGAGTATGTCAAAGTTGTATATTGTCAACCTGCTTATTTAACTTATATGTAGTGTCAGTCGGTTCAGTTGCTCAGTCGTGTCTGACTCTTTGTGACCCCATGGACTGCAGCACGCCAGGCTTCCCTGTCCATCACCAACTCCTGGAGCTTGCTCAAACTCATGTCCACTGAGTCGGTGATGCCATTCAACCATCTCATTCTCTGTCGCCCCTTCTCCTCCCATCTTCAATGTTTCCCATCATCAGGGTCTTTTCCAATGAGTCAGCTCTTCACATCAGGTGGCCAAAGTATTGGAGTTTCAGCTTCAGCATCAGTCCTTCCAATGAATATTCAGGACTGATTTCCTTTAGGATTGACTTGTTTGATCCTTCAGTCCAAGGGACTCTCAACCGTCTTCTCCAATAGCACAGTTCAAAAGCTTCAGTTTTTTTTTTTTTTTTTTGCACACAGCTTTCTTTATAGTCCAACTCTCACATCCATACATGACTACTTGAAAAACCATAGCCTTGACTAGATGGACCTTTGTTGACAGAGTAATGTCTCTGCTTTTTTAATATGCTCTCTAGGTTGGTCATAGCTTTTCTTCCAAGGAGCAAGCATCTTTTAATTTCATGGCTGCAGTCACCATCTGCAGTGATTTTGGAGCTCAAGAAAATAAAGTCTTGTCACTGTTTCCATTGTTTCCCCATCTATTTGCCATGAAGTGATGGGACCAGATGCCATGATCTTATTTTTCTGAATGTTGAGCTTTAAACCAGCTTTTTCATGCTTCTCTTTCACCCTCATCAAGAGGCTCTTAGTTCCTTTCACTTTCTGCCATAAGGGTGGTATCATCTGCATATCTGAGGTTATTGCTATTTCTCCCAGCAATCTTGATGCCAGCTTGTGCTTCATCCAGTCTGACATTTGTCATGTTGTACTCTGCCTTTAGGTTAAATAAGCAGGGTGACAATATACAGCTTTGACATACTCCTTTCCCAATTTGGAACCAGTCTGTTGTTCCATGTCTGGTTCTGTTGCTTCTTGACCAGCATACAGTTTTCTCAGGAGGCTGGTAAGGTGGTCTGGTTTTCCCATATCTTGAAAAAATTTCCAGTTTGTTGTGATCTATATACAGTCAAAGGCTTTGGTGTAATCAATAAAGCAGAAGTAGATGTTTTTCTGGAATTCTCTTACTTTTTCTATGATCCAGTGGATGTTGGCAATTTGATCTCTTGTTCCTTTGCCTTTTCTAAATCCAGCTTGAACATCTGTAAGTTCACGGTTCATGTATTGTTGACAACTGGCTTGGAGAATTTTGAGCAATACTTTGTTAGCAATGAGATGAGTGCAATTGTGTGGTAGTTTGAACATTCTTTGGCATTGCCCTTCTGATGTACATGCACAGTACATCATGTGAAATGCCAGACTGGATGAAGCACAAGCTGGAATCAAGATTTCTGGGAGAAATATCAATAACCTCAGATATGCAGATGACACCACCCTTATGGCAGAAAATGAAGAAGAACTAAAGAGCCTCTTTATAAAAGTGAAAGAGGAGAGTGAAAAAGCTGGTTTAAAACTCAACATTAAAAAATGACTATCATGGCATCTGGTCCCATCACTTCATGGCAAAAAGGTGGGGAAACAATGGAAATGGTGACAGTTTCTTCTCCTGGCCTCCAAAATCACTGCAGATGGTGAGGGCAGCCATGAAATTAAAAGATGCTTGCTCCTTGGAAGAAAAGCTATGACCAACTTAGACAGCATGTTAAAAAGCCGACATATTACTTTGCCGACAAAGGTCTGTTTAGTTAAAGTTATGGCTTTTCCAGGAGTCATGTACAGATGTGAGAGTTGGACCATAAAGAAAGCTGAGCATGGAGGAATTGATGCTTTTGAACTGTGGTGTTGGAGAAGACTCTTGAGAGTCTCTTGGATTGCAAGGAGGTCAAACCAGTCAATCCTAAAGGAAGTCAGTCCTGAATATTCATTGGAAGGACTGATGCTGAAGCTGAAACTCCAATACTTTGGCCACCTGATGTGAAGAGCTGACTCAGGAAAAGACCCTGATGATGGGAAAGGCTGAAGGCAGGAGGAGAAGAAGCTGACAGAAGATGAGATGGTTGGATGGCATCACTAACTTGATAGACATGAGTTTGAGCAAGCTCCGGGTATTGGTGATGGACAGGGAAGCCTGGCATGCTGCAGTCCATGGGGTCTCAAAGAGTCGAACAAGACTGAGCAACTGAACTGAACCGATTCTCACTAGGGTGAGTTGATACTTCATTGTAGGTTTGATTTGCATTTCTCTGATAATTAGGGATGTTTAGCATTTTTTCATTTGTTTGTTGTCCATTTGTATGTCTTTTTGGGAAAAATGTCTGTTTAGCTCTTCCACTTATTTTTTTATTGGATTTTTTGTTTTTTAATATTGAACTGTTTTTATATTTTGGAGATTAATCCCTTGTAGTTGCTTTGTTTGCAAATATTTTCTCCCATTTTGAAGGTTTTTTTTTTTTTTTTTTTGTCATTCTTACCTTGTCAGTGAAGACACTGAGGTAAAGAGAAGTTAAGTAACTTACCTTAGGCCACATAGGTAGTATGTTGAAGAGCTAGAATTTGAAACCAAGGAGGCTGGATTGCAATTCAGAATCTATGCATGTGTATATGCATGTATATGCATGTGTTCACACACACACATATACTATACACATATCTCTTTGTGTGTTGGCTCTATCTATCTACCTACCTACTTATCTGATTGCCGTAATATCTTAGGGAAGTGGGCTCAACATTCTGCCTTTTTTTAGTGTAGTATCTGGTGTCATATTTGTCATGGTTCAAATTCCAGCTCCATCATTACCTAACTGCACCTAAGTTTTCTCACTTATAAAATGTGGGCAATAACCATATCCACTTTTGTCACTTAGGAATCTTGGTTGCAAGCAACAGCAACCAACTCTAGTTAACATAAGAAAAATAGACAATTTCTTGGAAGGATATGAGGAAAGCTGGCAAATCAGGCTCAGAAAATGGTGGAAACCAAAGAAAACCACAGCACCAGGTTTTAGGTACTGCTTCCAAAAGTCTTAGACTCTGACAGCCACTTTGGCACCACCATCACTGATTATTTGATGTCTCTGCTGCTGAAAGGCAGTACTCATTTCTGATGCCACGACCTTGATGAAATTATCAAATTCACCCAGTTTAGGGCACTTGCTCATGCCCTAGTCCAAGGAATAAGGATTGTCTGGATCTGGCAGTGGGATTCTGCCTTTCATGAAGATTCACTCAATGGTGATATTTCCAAAAAAGGGGGGAAATGTTCAGAACAGCCAAAAAGTTTTAGATTAAAAGCAAATCAAAACAAAATGAAACAAACAGAAACTACTGGACAAAATTCTACAGTTCACCTCATAGGGTAATTGCAAGGATTAAATGAAGGGTTTGTTAGTAAGAACCATGTGACTCTTACCTGTTATTTTTCAGGTCAGTTCAGTTGCTCAGTCTTGACCAACTCTTTGAGACCCCATGGACTGCAGCACGCCAGCTTCCCTGTCCATCATCAACTCATGGAGTTTACTCAAACTCATGTCCATTGAGTCGGTGATGCCATCCAACCCTCTCGTCCATTGTCATCCCCTTCTCCCCCTGCCTTCAATCTTTGCCAGCATTAGGGTTTTTTCAAATGAGTCAGCTCTTCACATCAGGTGACCAAAGTACAAAGTCTGTCACTGTTTCCCCATCTATTTGCCAGCTATTTACCTTTTATTATTTATTTATTTTATTACCTTTTATTATTACTTATATATTATTTTGTAGAGCCTCTTGATGAAAGTGAAAGAGGACAGTGAAAAAGTTGGCTTAAAGCTGAACATTCAGAAAACTAAGATCATAGCATCCTGTCCCATCATTTCATGGCAAATAGATGGGGAAACAGTGGAAACAGTGGCTGACTTTATTTTTTGGGGCTCCAAAATCACTGCAGATGGTGGCTGCAGCCATGAAATTAAAGAGACGTTTGCTCCTTGGAAGGAAAGTTATGACCAACTTAGACAGCATATTAAAAAGCAGAGACATTATGTTGCCAACAAAGTTCCATCTAGTCAAGCCTATGGTTTTTCCAGTAGTCATGTATAGATGTGAGAGTTGGACTATAACGAAAACTGAGCACCAAAGAATTGATGTTTTTGAACTGTGGTGTTGGAAAAGACTCTTGAGAGTCCCTTGGACTGCAAGGAGATCCAACCAGTCCATCCTAAAGGAGATCAGTCCTGAGTGTTCACTGGAAGGACTGATGCTGAAGCTGAAACTCCAATACTTTGGCCACCTGATATGAAGAGCTGACTCATTGGAAAAGACCCTGATGCTGGGAAAGATTGAAGGCAGGAGTAGAAGGGGATGACAGAGGATGAGATGGTTGGATGGCATCACCAATTCAATGGACATTAGTTTGGGTAAACTCTGGGAGTTGGTGACAGGGAGGCCTGGCATGCTGAGGTCCATGGGGTCTCAAAGAATTGGACATGACTGAGCGACTGAACTGAACTGAACTGAAATATTGTTTTGTAGCAGACTATAATATAGGACTGCTTTTTCCGCTGTGAGTTTGTGCCTTCTTGTCTAATGTTTCCCTGTGATGATTTCTAATTTTATTAACATTTGACTCTGTTCCTACCAGGACAAAACTAGTGGGAATAGGAAAAACAATACATTGTTCAAACTTATTTAAATGTATAGCATTTCATTTCATCTTCACAGCAACACTATGAGGTTGGTATTATTTTCCTCTATTTCCCAGTTGAGGAAATTGAGACTCAGAGAATTATTTTAAATATTAATATCATCTGAGGTCACAGCTAGTTGATGAGCATTTAAACCCAAATATTTCAACTTGTCCAGCACTTTCGCCATACTGTGACCAATTAGGGGAAGATGAGAAATTTCCCTCTAAAATTTCCCTCTAGTCCTAACTTCCTGTCCTTAGAGAAGTTATATCCATCTTTCCAAATGAGTTGTTGTGGTATAGTTTGGCTATTAAGAGCACAGAACCAAATTTGAATTTTACCTTTACTGCTTCCTAACTGTGGGACTTTTGACAACCTAACCTCTTTGAACCTCATCGAACCTTATCTCAGGTTTTCTCATCTGTAGAATGGGGACACTAGCACCTCACTCAGAGTTACAGTGAAGGTGATATTAGGTAATGGATGAAAAGTACTTACCGAAGTTCTTGGCACAAAATTATTCTCATTATTCAGATATTAATATTGCTGGATAAATGCAGAAGGGGGTGAATAGAAGAAGCAAGGTGTTCACTGACATTATTATCTTGGTAGTTTAGACATCACTCTCCTTTTCCTCTAATTACCCATATGTGTCTATGTATATGGTCTCTCTGCTTAGCCAAATTTTGAAAGTCTTTTGAGGCCTAGCCTAAGTTACATTTCTCTATGAGGCCTTCTCCTATTGGTCTATCCTCTATCATTTCTCCCTTCTCAACATGCCTACAGTGTCTGCATTGTCAGTACAGTCCTTCCTTGGTATCTGTCAGGGATAGATTCCAGGGCCTCCACTGATACCAAAATCTGTGAATGCTTCAGCCCCTTGTATAAAATGGCATATTTGCATATAACCTACTTGCAGCCTCCCATATACTTTAAATCATCTATAGATTATTTATAATAACTAATACAATATAAATACTATGTAAATAGTTATAAATACAGTGTAAATGCTATGTAAATAGTTGCTGGGGTGTGGCAAATTCAAGTTTTGCCTTTTGGATCATCTTTCTGGAATTTAAGAAAATATTTTTCAATCTGTGATTAGTTGAATCTGCAGATGTAGAAACTTTTGATACAGAGGGCCGACTATACTGTGTAACTCTGCACCTCTAAAATCTTTTATATGGCTTCAGCTAGTGTAGTGGACTGAATGTTTGTGCCCCATAAAATTCATCTGTTGAAAACATATCCCAAGTGTAATGATATTTAGAGGTGTGGCCGTTGAGGGTGATTAAATCATGATAGTTGGAGCCCTCATGAGTGGGATTCGTGTCCTTACAGTTGGGCCCTAGAAAAATCCTTCTTCACTTCTGCCAATGAGGGCACAGTGAGAAGACTCCCCTCTGCACACTGGAAGAGAGCTCTCACCAGAACCTGATCATGCTGTCGCCATGATCTTGAACTTCTAGCCTTCAGAACTATGAGAAATAAATGTCTACTGTTTTAACCCACCCAGTCTGTTATAGCAGCCTGAACTGAGATAGGTAGACTGTAAACTTCTTGAGGATGGGTTGGTTAGTGTCCTATTCTGACAAGTATAGGGCTAAGACAGCACAAGATAGTTGCCTGACAAATGTTTGTGACATGACTTAGTAACTGAACAACAACATGACCACAGATAGGGCTCTCTTGTTTTCATTCCATTCTGCTGTACTGCCCAGTAGAACTATCTGTGCTAAATTTCTCTAGGAATAGGTCTGGCTTTAACTAAGCAAACAGAGAGTATTTTAATCCTATAGTTTTTAATTAGCACCATATGTGAAAGGTCAGGGCCTAGTTGAAGGAAAAGATCCTTTGAGGTGCCTTGGGCAGTGACTTGGAGCATCAGTGTCACCTGCATCATGGAGGTGATCTTTAAATGTCATTTCAGATCTGCTGTTTGGTGATGTGGACAGTATATTCGTTAGGGTAATGCTAGCTGCTGTGACTAATAAATCCTCCATGTTTGGTGCCTTAACACAGTGGAAGTTTACGTATTGGTTACGTACTGGTCCAACATTGGTATTTCTAGTCAGTGGTAGCCATGGCTAAGTTCTGCTCTGTATATGCATTTAGGCACCAAGGCTGGTAGAGGTTCTGACATCTTCAGCTTAGTTTATCCAAGGTTGCGCTGGGTATCAACATACAGCAAGTGGGAGAGGAAAGAGCACAGAGGATTTTGCAGGTAAGGGCCAGGCCTGGAAGTGTTGCTCATAACTTTTGCCCACTTTTTATTAGCCAGACACGACTACTATTAGCCTCAAGGGAAGTTGAGAAGTGTAGTCTAGCTGGGTGCCAGGAGAAAAAGAGAGCATGCATCTTGGTGAAGTAGTTTCTGCCATAGATCATCATCATCATTAACATTCTGGGATACTTCTGTGCTAGGTTGTGTGCTGTGTGTATTTACGTGTATTGCCTAATTTAGGCCTTGCACACCTAGTGATATGGGCACTGTTTTTAATCCTATTTTTTTGGATGAGAAAACTGAGGTTCAAGTCATTCAAGGAGTTCTAAACCTGTACTTTGAACCTGGCTCTATTCGACCTCAGAGCTGGACCTCTTAACCTGTATACTTTTGTAACTGTGCTATGAGATTATTCTAGGTTGGAACATATCCTGCTGGGTTGTAACCTAATGGCAACACAGATCATTTAGTCGAAGTCTTTCTTTAGTTCTTTGGGTGTTTATATCATGTTATAACTGGCCAACTTCCCAGTCATATTTCAGCGCTCCACAGATGAGCCTTCAAAAAATGTCCATAGATGAAATATACTGCTTCAAGCAGATTTCTATCCACAGTTTCTCTTGGAACATTGTCCACAGAGGGTATATGATGTGTTTATGAACCCAGGGAATGATGATTGGAAATGAGGCTGGAAATCTCACAAGCTACCTCTTTGACGAGGTTTCCAGTTCCATTTGAGTCACATGGGACCCTGATCTAAGTGCACTCTTGTGGTGTTGGGAAAGCTCTGCTTTGGGTCTTGGCCATCATCAAAAGGGCTGGGAAGTGAGGCATTCGAGGATGCAAATTAGCATGACTCTGCGACCAAAGTTATAAAGAAGTCTGACTACCTGAGGTCAGGAGCCTCACACGTGGAAGGCAACTGACCTTCAGGTGCCTGGTTTGCCATGGTGGAGGGTGCACCTGGAGAGTGCAGAGGAGACCTGGTTACAGCAAAACGCCTGCTCTGTGAGAGGGGAGGGCTGCAGCAAGCTTGGATTTCATACCAGTTGCCCAAAGATAGTAGCCTGACAGAGGAGGTTTAGAAGTCTGATAGGAGGCTACCCAATGTTGGGAGAAAACATATATAAACTCAAAGATTTGAATGAAATGGTACCAATCTCAGAAAGTTGTGAGAATTAAATGAGTTATGCATGTAAAGTTCTCAGAACAGGTCCTGATACCTAGTAAGTACTCAAAAAATATTTGCTATTATTGTTAATTTTGTATATTTTTGATTATTTCCTGAGGATAGTCTTGGGAGTAGAATGGCGGGGTTGAGGAGTATATCTGTTTTTAAGATCTTATATGCATATTGCCTTCTTCAAGGGATCTTCCCACCCCAGGGATTGAACCCAGGTCTCCTGCTTCCCTGATAGCTCAGTTGGTAAAGAATCCACCTGCAATGAAGGAAACCCCAGTTTGATTCCTGTATCTGGAAGATCCACTGGAGAAAGGATAGGCTACCAGTATTCTTGGGCTTCCCTTGTGTCTCAGCTGGTAAAGAATCCGCCTGCAATGTGGGAGACCTGGGTTCGATCCCTGGTTGGGAAGACCCCCTGGAGAAGGGAAAGGCTACCCACTCCAGTATTCTGGCCTGGAGAATTCCATGGATTGTATAGTCCATGGGGGTCACAAAGAGTCAGGGATGACTGAGCAACTTTCACTTTCACTTTCATGCATATTGCCAAATTGCTTGACAGAAAGGCATACTAATATACTCTTACCAGTAGTGCAGGACAGTGCCTTTTCCCTGAAACTCTCTCATTACTTGTCCTTCTCCATCTCTATTCTATACAAATGCTTCTAAACTAAACATCTAAATGTAAGGGTGGACACTATAAAACTCTTACAGGAAAACACAGACAGAACACACTTTGACATAAATTGCAGCAAGGTCTTTTTTGACCCACCTCCTAGAGTAATAAAAATAAAAACAGAAGTAAACAAATGGGACCTAATTAAACTTAAAACCTTTTGTACAGCAAAGGAAACTATAAACGAGATGAAAAGACAACCCTCACAATGGGAGAAAATATTTGCAAACGAAGCAACTGGCAAAAGATTTATCTCCAAAATATACAAATAGCTCATGCAGCTCAATATAAAAAAACAAAAAACCAAACCACCCAGTCATAAAAGAGGCTAAAGGGACTTCCCTGGCAGTCCAGTGCTGAGACTCTGAGCTACCACTGTAGGGGGCATTGGTTCGATCCTTGGTCAGGGAACGAAGACCCTGCATGCTGCACGGCGTGGGCAAAAGGAAAGAAAAGGGGGCTGGAGCCCTAAATAGTGAAAGTGAAAGTGTTATTTTCTCAGTCCTATCCTACTCTTTGAGACCCCATGAACTGTAAGGCTCCTCTGTCCATGGAATTCTCTAAGCAAGAATACTGGAGTGGGTAGCCATTCCCTTCTCCAGGGGATCTTCCCAACCCAAGGATTGAACCCCTGTCTCCTGCATTGCAGGTGGATTCTTTATCATTTGAGCCACCAAGGAAGCCTTGAAGACCTAAACAGACATTTATTCAAAGAAGACATACAGATGGTCAACAAACACATGAAAAGATGCTCAACATCATTAATTATCAGAGAAATGCAAATCAAAACTACAATGAGGTATTACCTCATACCAGTCAGAATGGCTATAATCAAAAAATCTACAAACAGGGATTTCCCTGGAAGGCCAGTGATTAAGAATTTGCCTTCCAGCACAGGAGATGTGGGTTTAGGGAGCTAAGATTCCGCGTGTCTTGCAGCCAAAGAAACCAAAAACATAAAACTGAAGCAATATTGTAACAAATTCAATAAAGGCTTTAAGAATGGTCCACATCAAAAAAAATCTTAAAAAAATCTACAAACATTGGAGTGTTTGTCCTTTATTGTTGATTTTAAGAATTTCCTATATATTAGAGACTTTATTGTTTGCATCTTAATTTTTTTTGACATACAGGCTATTTTATTATTATATAGTCAAATCTTTGCATCTTTATAGTTTTGTCTTTGGTATTATACCTAGAATATTTTCTTTACCCCAAGATTATGTTTTCATTTAGTTTTTATAGCTTCAGTTTTTTTTTAACCTTTAACTTTTTATATGATCTGGAATTAATGTTGGTTCAATTTATCCCCAAAGAGGTAACAATTGTCCCAGTATCTTTCTTTCCCCACCGAATTGAAATGTTGTCCTTATTGAATACTATATTAGTATGTACTTTCAGGACTGTTTCTACCCTTTCTTTCCTGGTCCATTGATCTACCAGTCTACCCTCTGCTGGTATCATGCTGTTTTAATTATTATTGCTTTAAGAAACATTTACATATCCATCAGGGTGGGTTCTTCCTTACTCTTTTTTAAAAAAATATCTTGGTTATTAAATAGATCAGCAAACATAAAAGCTGTGTTATAGATGTATTTATCTTCTGAGATTAGCAATTCTCCAAAATACTTTTTCTCTTCTTTCAAAATGTGCAGGTATTTTTATAGGTAGTGGTTCTAGAAGGCTGGTATAGTGAAAGCATATACTTTTTGTGTGTGCAAAAACATTTCCAGCTCCTTATTATGTGGACTATTGTAGCATTTTACAGCTAGAAGTTACCTTCAGGATCATTGAGTCCAGCTACCGTATTTCACAAATGAGGCATTCAAACTTCAGCGGTCAGGCAGTTAGTGGCAAGACTAGGGAGAAAACCAACCAAGGCTCCTGACTCCTAGATATCAGCACAAAAGAGATGATAATGAATAATTATCCTATCATCTCATGCACTGACATTCATGACAGCATTTAACACATACCCTTTGACACAGAATTCTCCTGAATTTCACTTATTTTTTCTCTTCTCTTCCTCAC
Source organism: Muntiacus reevesi (assembly GCF_963930625.1). Lineage (NCBI taxonomy): Eukaryota > Metazoa > Chordata > Mammalia > Artiodactyla > Cervidae > Muntiacus > Muntiacus reevesi. The sequence continues at coordinate 114,418,133 of NC_089271.1, read as the reverse complement.
ACCCCAATTTAAAGGTCTAAACAACCTCTTTCTGCCTCTATCATAGACTTTATAAATATAAATGTTGTATGTAGTACATAGTATTTTACCAGAAAACTACAATAAGATAAATTTAGACTATAGTTTGAGCATATAATTATAGTTTGTCAGGAGACAAAGAGAGTTAAAAATACAAAGCTAAGCCCACAGCAATAAATATTGTACAAGACATTCATTACATTACGGAAATCCAAAGGAATTTGCAAAATCTCTTTCTGGAGAGTTTTGTTCAGCTTTGTAGTACAGAATCATCAAACTGAGCTGTGCTTTTGGATATGCCCAAACTGTACCTTTTAAAATAAGTGTTAGCAGTTAAGGAGATTAGTTTGCAGAGCTTTTGGAATAGATACATAGTCGATCATATTTAGCTCACTTGGCCTAAATTGCTCTGACCAGCAAAGGCCAAAACTTATGTTCGCCTCAAATGTACATGTTGGCCTCTTGAGAAATGTTTGGATTGTAACATTTACTACTCTGAGCCCAAGTAGTATGGTTTGTACTCCAACAACCTGCAGGCTCAAAATCTTTGATGAGAGTTCCTGCCAAGGAGTCGATATTGAATAGGCAGACACCATGCAAAGTCGAGAAGCAATTATCTATCCAGGATTTATGTTGGGGTAGGAGGAGAGGAAAGAGTAGGGCAGAAACAAGAGGGGGACCTATGATTCTATTCCTGTTTGAAAAGTTCAGACACATAAGTGCACATTTCTGTGTTAGCATTCAAGAATGTTTATATGTCTCTCACAAAGGGAACTGTTCATAATAATGGACAAGAGAGGCCTCTGCCGACCTTGGGAAAGAAATTGCCTTGGTGGAAGAAAGTTATGCACCAATGAATTCCTACTATTGAGTTATATTAATATTTTAACGTTATGCCCTTCATTCTCATCAGTAAAGAGTTGAACACTCTTTGGGTATGTTTCATGCCGTTAGACATAGTGGTAGCTTATGGATTTGGGGCTAGGCTCGATGGTATAGTGGAGAGAAGTTAGGCAAAATGAGTTTTAGTGTCACTCAGCCACTGCGTATCTGGGCAAATCACCACCCTCAGGCTCAAATATTACCCTTTCTGAGTTACGGACACTACTGAGAACCTGACAAATATTATGGCTGCTGCAGAGAAATGTATACATATACATTATGCCCCTCCCCCTAACACACACAAGGTTCAGAATCTCTGGTTGAGGTGATTGCCATATCCCTTCCTATTCTATTAGGATCTCTGCTCAGAAACTTTTCTTTACAAAGTAAATTATAGGTGGGATGCCATAAAAAATATGAGAGGGTGGTTTTGAGTTTGTAAAAGTGAACAATATCCCCTTAGGGTTATATTTTTAATGGTGGGCTTTTCAACATTATCTCTGTGTGTATACATGCATGTGCATGTGCAAAATTGATGGAAAATGACCAATAAAGTGCTTAGCAGTTACTCACCATTCTCTCAATTGGGGTAAATTTGGTAGTTTGTCTTCACCAAGAAAGTAGGTAAATAAATGACTTTAGTACAATTGTGAGATTTCTGTGGTGCATAATTTTTGAAATATCCTGTATTCTTAGCATTATATACATGTGAATTTCTCAGTATCTGCTGTCTATTACTGCTGTTGTTCAGTTGCTAAGTCATGTCTGACTCTTTTTATATTTAGTGAGAAAGTCTCTACATTTCTTGTTTCTTCATTTATTTATCCACTTTGAAATATGGTATTCAAGAGGAAAGCAAGAAAATACTTAGATTTTTAGGGGCCTGAGATGAGACCTAGTTATAAACATGCTTCTAACTCTCAGTCTCCACCTACCACATAGTACTCTCCATTTCCAGCCCCTGGTTTTCTTCTGTAATGTCTGCTTGAAAATTTGGGTGAAAGTCCAATGTACCAAGGTCAAGCAGTTGGTTTGCATGATTTAAGTTAGTACTGTTCTGAGAAAGTTAAAACAGTATTTATTTGGTAATTATACTTTGCATTTTAGACACACACTTTAAGGCTAGAATTTCCCATATGTTTTTAATTGAATTTTAAATTCATAATTGTACCTGCAGTTAGCCAGTTTAAACCCAATACATGTCAGAATTAAGTTAAAAACCTGGTACTTTGGGTATGTCTAATGATCTTTGTCTCTGGGTTGTATTCATGAGACTCTCATTTCCATTTACAGCCATTTTTATAAAACAAGAGAACAAAATGCAATAAAATATTCAACTGGTTACATAAACATTCATGGTTGTATAAAGATGGTGACCCAGTTAAAAATGTAGTTGTTGGCTAGTAGTATAGCTTGCATAAAAATCGATAATCACCTTTAAATCTAACCTTTGGGCTTCTCTGGTGGCTCAGAGGTAAAGAATCAATCTGCAATACAGGAGACGTGGGTTCGATCCCTGGGTCAGGAAGATCCCCTGGAGAAGGATGTGGCAACCCATTCTAGTATGCTTGCCTGGAGAATCCCGTGGACAGAGGAAACTGGCAGGCTACAGTCTATGAGGTCAGAAAAACAGTCGGACGTGACTTAGTGACTAAACAACAACAAAATCTAATGTTCGGCAAAGTTAACACTCATCATATCTCCTGTGCAGCTCTAGGAAACAGTTCCAATAAACAGATCTATTCAGCTCCTTTTTAAAATATATTTTTTAACATCAAAGTGTTACATGCAGAAATTCTTTTCAAGATCTGATAATGCTAAAAAGCCTTTAAGGGAAAACATCAGTCCTTTGCCCCATCTCATTCACTAGTGACAACCTTTTAAATCTGTAGCTATTTCTTCTAATATTTATTTCCATTTTTCAAATTATATACATGTATATATATATACATACACATAAACACATTTTTAATAGAGTTTAGACATTACGTACTGATTCTCTATTATGTCAAATCTGGATAGCTCACATATTTACTTTTCTCTTCCCCATGCCATATATTCCTAATATATCTCATTTTTTGTTTAAATCTACTATACTTTTACTATTGTGTTTATGCAAATATCATTCACTACTGAGCCTATTGGTGAACTAAGACTACAGTTACTTTCTTTTTCAACTTTTTGCTTTTCCTAAAGTTACTTGTTGACTGACTTTCATGTTACTTCTTTTGATTTGTGTCATATTTGGTAAAAATTTCCAGTATACCTTAAGATATTTGTAACAATTTTCCATAACTTGTCAGATGACATAAGCTTTAAGCTCCACTAGAATGCAAATTTCAAAAAGTTAGGAACTTAATTTTGTTTATAACTATTAAAATATTATCAGTTGGGACTTGATTCTTCAGACTGACACAGCAGATTGTTGCTCAATATTAATAAAATTTGGCTGCACAATGCTAGTTAATGAATTAAACTAAAAGGTGGCAGGGAGTGGGAGAAAGAAGGTGATATTCATTCATTCATTTATTTATTCATTCTTCATTTGTCAAGGGATTTTAAAATAGGACTCTTTATATCTCAGTTTTAGCTTAGGCCCCAAAAGATTGAGAATAACACCCTCAGGTTTAAAGTGGGGCCCTTTGATATGAGACTTGCAATGGAGATTTCTAGAAACAAGTTTTGCAATCCATATCCCATCAGCAATCTTGAAGGTATTAAAGGGTTGAAGTTAAAGAAATAAAGCGAGCATTCCTTTGTAGAGAAATATTGGATGGCAGTGGCATGCTCTGTCACTTTTCCACTGTGCCTCATATAGTGTGGGGAGATAAAGTGTGGGGACCTTCCCCACACCTTTTGTCAAACGAGAGGGACTTAGAAGAGATGATTCTGAAAGCTTGATATGTGTCCTGTGAAGATTAGGAGAAACAAAACACAGTACCTAATTCTTGTCTGAGAAATCTAAAGTCACTGTCTGTAGACCCAAGGAAGAAGAGAAGGGGATGGAGAAGGAAGCAAAAATAAAAGCAGCAGAGGGAGAAAGGAGATGCATTGTTTTGGTGTTATGGACGATTTGCTTTTGTGCTATGGACATACAGGAAAATCAGCTTGGAGACATCTTTAAAAAAGACTGTGCAAGAGATTATCTGGAGGGAGAGGCGAAGTGTGCCAGCAGGAGATGCAGCTCAGAATCCCAAAGCTGAAAGTTGGAATTTTAGGAGGTCAGCAGAAGGTTAAACATATAGATCAATGGAATGGAATTCAGAGTCTAGACGTAAACCCATATATCTGTGATTGTCTGATTTTCAATAAGGATGTCAAGACCATTTTTCAATGGGGAAAGACTAGTTTCTTCAATAGGTAGTGTTAGGACAGCTGGATATCCACATGCAAAAGAGTGAAGTTGGACTCTCACTTTATACCATGTACAAAAATGAACTCAAGGTGGTATGATTTGAGAGAATAGCATTGAAATATGTATATTTCCATATGTGAAATAGATCGCCAGTCCAGGTTCGATGCATGAGACAGGGCGCTCAGGACCAGTGCACTGGGATGACCGTGAGGGGTGGGATGGGGAGGAAGGTAGGAGGGGGGTTCAGGATGGGGGACACATGTACACCCATGGATGATTCATGTCAATGTATGGTAAAAACCACTACAATATTGTAAAGTAATTAGGCTCCAATTAAAATAAATAAATAAACAAACGAACTCAAAATGGATCAAAGGCTTAAACATAAAAGCTAAAATTATAATAAAATCTTTAGATGAAAGCCTAAGGGTAAATACTCCTGACTTTGGATTCTAATAATAAAAATGATAGCCACTATCATTTCTTGAGGTCTTAATAGAGCCCAGCACTTTCATTTGCATTATCTCACAGAATTCTCATAATCACCTTGGGAGACAGGGAGTATTATTGCTTCCAACTTATAGACTGAACTTCAGAGATGTTTAGTGACTTGCTCAATATCATACAGCTAGTAAGTGTTAGAGCCAGGATTCAACTCCTGATCTACTTGACTCAACAGCTCAAACACTGAAGCACAATATTACACAGGCACCTTGAAGTCTGCCAGTTGCTGACCTGGTTTTCTTACTGGGGGAAATCAGGCCGAACCCCTGAGGCCATTATTGCTGACTACCAGTGGATGAGCCTGCCCCCATTCACTACAATTCAGCCCCAGGCATTGCTCTCTCATTTCCTACTTCTGTACCTTCTGCAGCTGGCTTAGGTCCTCCCATTTCTGCAGGAGTGGAACATCTGGTTAACCCTTTCCTTCTGCAGGGGATCTCAGGGGAGGGTATGAGTCAAGGGCTGCTCCTGGAGAGGCCTGGCAATGCTTTTACTCTTCATTAAATGTTTATGTGCATTATATACTTTATTATATGCAATTGGGTTTCTTATATGGTACTCCAGTGCATAAATGACTCCCTAGACACATTTGTGAATTTTCATTGTTATAATATAAAGGCTAGCCAAGTTACAAGGCAGACATGCTTTAAACTATTCAATTATTCCCGGTACAGTAACCAAATCCAGGGGAGATTTGGCTTTTCACCGTTCACAGGATTGCTTGCTAGACAGCGTTAGTACTTCTATTGGTCAAAAAGTTTCAGTTTTGAATTTGAGTTGTTAGGAAGATGGGAAAGGCCATGGATAGACTATTACCCCCATTTTCAGTTTATTTTAGATAACTTGTACCCTTTTGTTCTGTGGGCTAGTTTATATAACATAAAGGTAGATCTTAGGAAGGCTAATATCTTTATATTGAGAAGATGATGAAGCCATGGGTATTAAGAAATATGACTTCATGCATTCACTCATTTATTTATTTTTTTATTCATTTTTTAAAGCTGACTTTTGTTTAGCATTTACTGTCCTCTCAGCAGAGTGCTGATAGCTAAGATGGTAAAGAATCTGCCTGCAATGCAGGAGACACGAGTTCAATCGCTGGGTCTGGAAGATTCCCTGGAGAAGGAAATGGCAACCCACTCCAGTATTCTTGCCTAGAGAATTCCATGGACAGAGGAGCCTGAAGTGCTATAGTCCCTGGGGTTGCAAAGAGTCAGAACGACTGAGCAACTAACACTTTCACTAAATTTGTGGAGATGTATATAAGACATGGTGTTCATTCTCAAAGAATACATCTTCTAGTGGGGCAATGGGTAAATTTACAATTTCAGTGTAGTGTGATAACTGCTATGAAAGAGATATGCCCAGAGTATTAGAAGAAAACAGATTAGAGAGTGGTGCATGAAAAAAACTGTCTGATGAATAAATCATTCATTGAAGTCAATACTTTTCTTCACAGAAAGGTATTTGCTTTAGAGAAGTAGGTGTTTCTCTGGCTGCAATGGAGATGGCCCCCTGGACAACCTGGGAACCCACATATTAAAGATGGTAGATTGCTGTCAGCCTGGCACCCTGCATGCATAAGGACTGATCTGCCTACTCTTCAGGTTCCCAGTACTGTTATATGAGCAGGAAAGAAACTTCTATGAGGTTTGAGTGATTATACATTTCAGAGTTTATATGTTACAGCAGTTAGCCCATCCTCATCAGTACAATTACAAGGTCACGTCAGTTTTCATAATATTTTGATTCTGGCATCTCCTCTCCATCACCTCTGCCACCATTAAGATCCTCATTGTGTCCCTCCTGGACTACAGCAACCATCTTCTAGCCTCTTTTTCTTCCTTGCCTTCAGCTCTCCTTGCTAAGTGGAAGACTTTTATGTTTTACCCAACATGTTTCAGAGAAACAATGCCTTAGGCCAGAGGACTATTAAAGAAAGGACTGCTTCAGTGGTAGGCACTCCTCAGATGCTTCTCCTGTGCAGGCAGCCTTCTTCTCTGCCTCCGTTCAAGGCAGTTTGTAAAATAGACCATGGGCTAGAATCCAGCCAGAATTGCTTAGCTTTTCTCTAATTTAAGGACCCAGAGAGATGTCATATAGCATTTGCTGCTGGACAGTAGAGAAGTAAGTTTGAGAATATGGATGGTTCAGGGAAATCCATTCCTATTACTGGAAGGAGAACTCAAAGTACATGTGCTCCTGATTTAGTGGAAGAGTCAGAGTAAGTGATATTTTCATCCCAGCTCAACCACTTATTAGCTGTTGTGACACTGGGCAAGTTACTTGACCTTCTGATTTCAGAATTTTTTCTGTAATATAGGAATAAAAATAAATAAAAATTAAAAATAAAAATTATAAAAACCTCAGAAAGTTGTGAGGATTACATGAGATGTGATATATGTAAAGTAATTGGAATAGTGGCTGGTACATAGTTAAGTCCTTAAATATTTTTACAATTATCATTTTTAATACTATGCAGAAAGAATAGCTCTTTTCTCATAATGATTATATCTCTCACTTAAAAAGTTTTTTCCATATTGAATCGAAGTTTCTACTAGTGTTTTAGAAAAATAAAGCTACCAAGTAGCCAAAGACTTCCCTGGAGGGTACAAATTCTTCCTGGCTTGGAAATACAGCTTGCTCTGTTGCTGAGCTGTATTTAAATCCATATTTCCCAATGACTTTCAGTTATAGCAGGTTCTTCCTTGAAGCTTATCATGTTTAGAAATGCAATATAGCTGTATAATTTTTTTCCCCAAGTTGAGGAACAAACACAAGCAAAAATGAGAAACAATTTTTAGTGAAAGCTTTTAAGGCCATGTTAGCTAAAGCCATGGCCAGAAGGAATATTGAGGTTTCTGGAGCTGTTTCAGGGTCAATACAAAGTGTTGTGTTTTGAGTCAAGTTCTCTCAGTGGACTCCTACCCTTGTTATTTCTTGTCCTCTGAAGCATCTTTGTCATTTGTGTTTTCCGCTAAAAAGAAGTGATTTGTGGTTTCTTATGTGCTACATAGATCTGAGAGGGAAGATATCAGATTCTCCTGTCTCACCTTCTCCAACAAGATAAGGGCAGATGGGCAAGGGCACAGAACATAAGCTTCATTTCTCTCTGGACCTGGTTAAGTAAGATTGAAAATCGCCACTGTTTCATTGTTTCCTACCTACTGTGAACTGAGGGTAAATAGGTGCTGAGGCAAGTTTAGATAAAGACAGTAACCACCAAATCTTCAAAATATGAATACAACTAGCTCCTCAGAAAGACTAGCATAGCCCAACTAGCACTTTACAACACAAAGCCTTAGAACAGAGGTCAGCAAACTTTTTCTGTAAAATAAGTATTTTAAGTTTTGTGGGCCATACAATCTCTGTCACAACTACTTAATTTCACTATTGTAGTGGGACAGCCATAGGCTATAGTAAACAAATAGGCAAACTGTATTCTAATAAAACTTTATTTACAAAAACAAGCAGCAGGCAGGATTTGGTCCAAGGGCTATAGTTTGCTGACCTCCTATTTAGAGATTTGTAGAACTCCAGGAAATGACGAAGAAATGAGCCTGGGAGGGAACTTAGCCTCCTTCTGATCCTAAAGGTAATGGGTGAGGAGCACTAGCATGACCCTCCATTGAAATTTGTAGGGAGATGAAGAGTCTATGGGTCCCTATTCCTTAGAAACTCTAAAGAGATGGGTGGGGTGAGAAGAGGGGCATTCTGGCTAATCCATGATGATTTATATTTTGGTTTGTCATCAGACGGGTTCAACTCAAGGTGAAGTAATGGAGCCACCATGACCTATTGACCTTGTTATGTCATCAAAAGAAACAGCTTTTGACCAGAAAATGGTGGATTTCTTCCTAGCAATTTGCACGTTACCCAGAAGCCTCTAGGTTGTTGCAATTCTTAATAAAATTTCAAATATGTCAGTAACAATTTGCTAACACCATAGTGTGTGTGTGTTTTAAGTAAGCACTTTGACTAAGTCCTCTGTTTATTTCGTTGGGATAAAATCATAGATTTGGCAAAACGGAATGGTTTGGTGGGCAGCCTTCTGGCAAGTTTTGCCTGAACTTTGCCATTGTTGGTGTGCAGATATTTACACAAAGGAGACTATGATCCAGGGAAAGCAGCCCACATTGAGTGGAGATGACAGAAAAGACATTTGATGTCTCATGTATTTAGAGGAAATTCAAACTATAAACCTTTGTCCATGGTTGCTGTGAGGAAAGGGGTCAACATTAGCTTAACAATGTAATACATTGAGTCTTGTCTACTTTCTAGGCAGGGAAAAAGCAAAACGTCTTTAGCAGAGGCAGACCTTTATTTAATTAGCTCTAATGTAAAGATTTCTTGTCTTTTGCAGCTACTCAGCTTTAAGAGAGTGCCTGGTACCTGAAGGCCGGCTCCTACTGGGACTAATTCCATCCAGACAGCTCCAAGTATGTTCATTAGGCGCTGATTAGGTTTCACACAGGTGGGGAAGGTTAGGGGCACAGATAGAGAGGCGGTGCTGATTGTGTTAAGCATAAAACACCATCTGTTTCCCAAGTAAGAAAAGCAACTGCATCCATGCTTCTTGAGGGATACCAGGCCACTGCTGAAGCCATTGCTCCCTTCTTTACTTCCTTTCATTCTCCGGCTACATTTACAGGACTCAAAACAAGTTGGTAAGAATGAAGAAAACATAAAATATCTAAAAGCTGTTGAAAAAGATGCTAAATTCTTAACCATTACATTCAGTCTGATCCGAGTGAATGGGAGATTTTCTTTCTCTAATGCAAGCATTGTACTTGGCAGGAAAATAGAATACTACATTGATTCCTTTTCAAATGTAAGGACTTTTTTTTTCCCCCAAGGCAAACAGCCTTTCCAGTTAGCCAGCTCTTCAGGGCACTTTAATATGGTTTTGTTTGGGACCAAAGAATGCAAATGAGCTGACATGCAGATTCCCCTTTTCTAAGAAAATAAACAGCCCAGAGACGCTTGGGGGAGGAGAGGCAGCAGTTGATGGAGTGAGCTGATGGGCACTTGAGTTCACCTGATAAGGGGTCCCCGCTACTTTGTTGCTTGCCCACACAGAGCCAGAGGCTCACAATGCCACACTCATTCCAGCCAGCCTCCCAGAGCAAACCACCCCACCACCTGGCCTTTCCCCATTCACTATTTCTCTTTCCTGCAGAAGAAAACTTTCCTGCCCAGCAGGTGGTGGGGGCAGCCTATAGTGCAGTGCAAAGCTTGTCCCCACTTCTGCTCCTCAATTCATGACCTCACTGGTAAAGAGTCCCATCTTTATTATTGTAAGAGCTCAGCAAAGCCAGCTGGAAGCCAATCAGCGTGACCCCACCCAATCCCGCCCCCACCCCAGGCAAATGAGGGGAGCAGGCAGCCTGGCCCTAGAGTCCAGGGCCAACAAACCTCTCCTGGGGCTCTCCCGGTAAACTTCATTTCTGTGGGTGCAGGGTGGGATGTGCAGCCTGGGACTGGATGGGGGTGGAGAGACGAGAGCCTTGCCTATGCCTGTTCCCATTGGATTCTCTGGGACAGCTCTGTTATCCTCCTGGGGAGTCAGCCCCCAGCATGCCTCAAGGGCAGCTGCGGTGGGGGAAGGGATGCCTGTCACCACTCTTAGAAACAAAGGCCCGAGTCTCCTCCACTATGGAGTCTGATGCTGGATAACTCACCTCCCAGCCTCCTTCTTGCTGCACAACAGTCCTACCTACTTCTTCTAGGGGTCACTTTATATACATACGTAGGGCATGACCTCAGCAGGAATGCTTCCCAAATTGGAGATCAGTTTTCTGATAAGGTGACCCCCTAGTCTGCTCTTTGCCAATGATTTGTACTGTTGTGCCTAATCTGGCACTCAAGGCCCTCTGCTGTCCAGCACTCACTCGTTACACCTCTTACCTCGTCTCTGAAGTATGTAGGCCTAGTGCCTTGGCTGTTCTTCAACCCTCTGAATGTACCTCCACCCTCACATTTGAACATAGGTCATTTCTTCTGACTGGAATGCCCACAGTCTCTTCTTCCTTCCATTAAGTTCCAGCCTATTCCTTACAGGGCCTTTAAGCTTTCTTCGAGTCTGTCAGACCTGTTCCTCCTCTGGCATTTATTGTCTGTTCATCTTTGGGGCATTTAGCATTATGCCTGGTGGGGTTCTTAATGTGTGTTTCTCATGAATTTGTTTTTCCTCTACCAAGAGATTGTTAGCTTTCTGAAGGCAGAGGCTCTTTCTTACCTCCCTTATAGAACTTCGCACAGTGCTAGGATAATAGTAGGGACCCAGTAAATTGGCCACTTGTAGGTTGACACCCCTTGATATCCTGGGTTAATGTTTGTTTTTCCTATATTAGGCCTTTTCCCTACCATAAAAGAGGATGAGATAAGAGACTAAGGTGTGTGTGTGTGTGTGTGTGTGTACCATGTATGGCACACACACACACATACATACCTACCTCATTTATTCCTTTTGGTAATTTCTTGAGAGTTGTTATCCTGATTGTATAGATAAAGAGAACTGACATTCAGAGAGAGAAATGGTTTGCCTAGGTTTACACAGCTAGGAAGTTGCAGTGCTGATTTGAATACAGGTTGGTCTGATGCCAAAGCCAAAGGGATCCCTACTGACTTTTGTGTCCCGGGTCCCAGGTAGGAAATGGGGGTAGGAATTGAAGTCTAGAAAGAATGGATTTCATTTTTTATTATTCAGTCGAATATGATTTAATAAGCATTTACTATTTAGTATAGTATTTGATACACACTGTGCTGGATACTAGGATGGATACAGAGATGAACAAGAGAAAATCCCTGAGCTTCTTGGAGCTCACCATCTCACAGAAGCAAAAATACTCACTGAATCTAATTCTGATAAAAAGCCAGCTGTGAAATAGAGCTATAGTTTAATGAGGAAATGAGAGACACATTGATTTTGACTGAAATTGTTGGGCAAGTCATCTTGGAAAAAGCATAATTTTAGTTGAGTTTTAATGGAAATTTCAGATTTTTCTAAGTAAACAGAGAAAGAACCTTCCAAATTTGAGGACAGTTGGAGCAAAGACACTAAGGTGGGAAGGGCCCTACATGAATGTATGAAAAAGGATTTTCTCTGTAGTCCAGCACCATTGGTTGAGTAGTATGGTTATAAAGTCCTGGTTGGAGAGATGCTGTCTTGTTCCCTTGTCCTATGCCTAGGGCATAATCCAGCTATAAATAAGTAATTTCGTGGCCTCAGTGATGATAGTACCTGAAGTCTTAAACTTAAGCAGTGAGAAGCCCATCACAGTGACCTATGGACCTCTCCTCTGATTCAGTTACTTGTTTCAAGGTCATGGTTTCATAAACACTGTGTATCCATTTTTTATTCTTCTTGATTGCCATATTGAATGATTAAAGAAGGGAAATTCCTGATTAGAAGTCATTCAACAAGGCAGGTTAAAGTTCCACAATCCATTTCCTTTAAAGTTAATGGAAAAGGTTCTTTGGGGAAAAAAATAGATGAATGTGCAATTTTTAAATCATAGTAATTCTGACCACGAAGAGAGGCCCCTGAGCAAAAGTAAACATTATGTACTAAATGTTTGCGTTGTTCCAAAATTTGTATATTGAAATCCTAACCCCCAATGCAATGATATTAGGAAGTGGGACCTTTGGGAGGTGATTAGATCATAAGAATGGAGCCCTCAAGAATGGTATAAATGCCCTTATAAAAGAGACCCCAGAGAGCTATCTCCCCCACTTACACCATGTGAAGACACAACAAGAAGACAGCCATCTGTGAACCAAGAAGGGGGTTCTCACCAGACGCTGAATCTGCCAGCACCTTGATCTTGGATGCCCCAACCTCCAGAATTGTTGGAAATAAACTTCTGTTGTGTTAGCCACGCCATCTATGGTATTCTGTTATAGCAGGCTGAACTAAGACAGTCAACATGAGGGGGAAAGATATGTTTTCTCTAGGATGGGAAATTCTGACTGCTCTCTTAACTGCCTCTCTAGAGGCACTACTGTGTTCTGGAAAAAACATAGGCTTTGGAATCAGACAGATATGTTTTTAAATCTCAGCTTTGCAACTTAGTAGTTACATGATCTTGAGCAAGTTACTTTACTTTTCTGATGTGCATTTTCTTCATCAGTAAAATAAAGATAATTAAGAACCTACTTGCTAGGCTGTTGTGAGGATTCAAACAGATAACATACATACAAGTCCTTGGCTCAGTGCAAGGCACACAGTAAGACTTTAACATATAATACTGTCATTTTGATTATATTTAGTTGAAAGTTTCTGCTTCCAGAACAATCGTCCCCCACCATTTTGATTATAATCACATGAAGGGTAGGGACCATGCTACCTTTATCTAGCATCTCACAGCATTACTGTTGTAGGTACTCAGTAAATATTTGTTGAATGAGTGGATGGAAAGAACAGCATCTAGCAAAGGACATAATACCTAGTTGATGCTTAATAACTGACTTGCAATCAACCCATTTGCATTAGGGACAGGGAAACAGACAAACCAGGAAGCCCAAGAATCACTTTAGACTCATTTCAGCCATCTTTTTCTCAACAATCTTTGAAAATGGGAAATTGTGTGTTCCCCTTCTCTACCTTTTAGTGACCTGGTCTATCATCCTCTCCAAATCAGAAGTTAAGCAAAAGGGTCAAAAGCTAATTTGTCAATTAAGGGTAAAAACTGACCAGTCATGGGGTTTCTCTTTTTAAGGAAATTGCTTGCTGCTAACCTCTTGAAAGGAGCATCGGCTGGGAGGTTGAGAGACTGAGGTGCTTTTTGCTTGCACTAAGCTTGAAATATAGCATTGGTCACATCCTGAGACTCCTGAAATCTGCTGGGGATCCAACAGAGAGGAAACAATAGTGTTTAATTCATTTTGGATGAAAATATAAACCTCTACTTTAGAATTGCTGTCTTTTTTTCATTTGGCCCTTCTACAGTTTGAAACCAAATCTTTAACAGTTGCTTTATATTCACTATTAGCCAACATTTATATGAAATATCAGCTTTCCATATGACTTAGGTTCCCATCTTCATTAAGCATGTATTTACTGAGTATCCTGCCAGGCCCTGGTACTCTTAGGGACTCACGTGAGTTTGCTGAATCAATCCCAAGAAAGTCTTCATTTGGCTAAATGGAATCACAATCTTTGTGTGCTAAATTTGATTATAAGGTTTTGAGAGATGCTTTCATCTTGTTTATTTCAGAGTGGGCAGCTCCCTCCATGGCTGCATTGGAAGGACATGGAAGATAAGTCTACTCTAAAATATCACTTTCTTCATCCCCAAGCTAACAATCTCTATCCTTTGCTTTACCAACAAGGTTGATAGCGAAGGAGGAAGCATTAACTTTTTTTTTAGAGAGCCCCAGGTGACAAAAAATATACTTTATCCTTCCTGCTAACATGGTGGCGCAGGTTCCTTGGTCTACCAAGGTATGGAGAAGTTTTGCCTATGAAGGGTATCTGTAGGGGCAAAAATGGGTAATGCCATCTGAAAGGGGTAGAAAGAGTATAGAATACTTGACTCAGCAGCTCTGAAAGAAGAGGGAATGGAAAAGATGCCTGAGGGTGGAGCCAGATATACATTCAATGGACTTCATAATCTAGCTTCCACATGGTCCTGTGAATGAGCCTTTCTTACAGGAAGGCAAAATGTAGTCTGAGTAAATTCAGGTTCAAATTCAATGAAACAAATACTGGGACTTTTGCCTATTCTTTTGTTTGAACTGAGTGTTATTTTCTTTGTTTGTTTCTTATCTATGACATAAGCATATTAGTGGTTCTCTCTAATCATCAGCATTACCCTCAAACTTAGGTTCAGACTGCACCAGGAAAACTCTGCCAGAGGTCTCAGATCTGGAAGAATTTTTCTTCCAAAATTCTAGGAAAGGAGTTTTCCTTCCTCTGAGATTCATTTGGGCAAACTAAAAAGTTGAAAATGAGCATGAATTATCCTCCTCTACCCATATGTCCACTTTATCCCATCTTTATTGCCACAGCTCTAAATGTGTAAAGGGGTCAGGGTACAGTGTGATGAGAAGGAGAGAGAGAATTGGAGAGAAGTCCAGAACAAAGGGAGTGGGAGATAGAGGGGGGAGAGGTAACCAAGGGAATGATGAGAACTTTAAAGCTATATTTTGTTATATACCAGGGGTTGTTAAAGGTCCAGATGATGTAGCAGTAAACAGAACAGAACAAACATAACCCTTGCTCTCATGGAGCTTACAGTCAAGTGGGGGAAACAGACAATAAGCAAGATTGCTTGGTTGAAAGACTGAAAAACATAGTGTTAAGTGTAATGGAGAAAAGTAAATTAGGTAGGAAGAATAAGAAGTATGAGACAGGGACTTACTCTTTTAGACAAGATCAACAAAGAAGACCTCACTGAGAAGGTGACATTTGAGTCACTTTCTCAGCTATTTCCTAACACATAATTCTTGGGTCAGAGTGAATGTAATTCAGTTTGGTGGCAGGAAACTGCAGGATATGAGGTGATGAGGCATGGTTCCAATGGAAGCAATAACTCCTCCAGTGACAAGTATTCTTAGAGGTCATCTCCTCCAGTCCCTGTATTTGAATATAGTGGTAAGTGACTTGCCTAAGCACATAGGCCAGTGAGGAGCAAAGTTAAGAAAATAAATCAGCTTTTCTGATTCCTAATCCAGTATCCTTTACATGTTACTTTAGAGTGAAAGGATACAGGTTTTCCTTCTTGCCTGATTCAAAAACGGAAAATGTGGATATTACTCTCTTAGTCAGTTATTCTCAGCCTTAAATGTATATGAACGTCTCCTGGGATGCTGGTTACAAATGAAGATACAAGGGCCAACCCCTGAGGATTCGGACAGCAAGTGGTTCATGGATCCCATCTTGAAAACTTTGAAAATCTCATCTAGGCCCTCAAATAGAGGTGAAGACCCTTTTATCTGAGTTTTGTCTTTAGTCATTTTCATATCTCAGTTCCTTACTAAGGATAATTTTAAGTCACACCATTTGTTTAGCAAGTCTTATCAGATTCTCCGAAAATTAGTTCACCATTCTTCTCACCTGCATTCTCTTAGAATCTCCTGTTATATTCATTGGTCATGTGAGTATTTGAATTAGAAATATCTACAGAGTAGGTACTGTGAAGAAATATAGTTGATATCAAGCTGAAAAAAATGAATCGAAGGCAGATGGTATATATTGTGTAGGATAGATGACAATATTGTGTAGGATAGATGGTGCTGAGCAACTAGTGGCAGGATAATTTTAGGAGGCAATTTTAAAGCTGCAGGCGAGAGTAGAAATTGACTGTTGTCTAGAGGATGAACATGGGAAGTACAAGTGGAGGAGGTGGAGGGGTTACAATCCACAGTACCTGGTGACTGATTGGCTGTGCATTGTAAGAAAAGATAAAAGAGTCAGAATGACTTCAGACATTTTAGACTTGCAGTGCCTTGATCAGAGATAGGGACCACTGGGAGATGAGCAAATTTGTTACAGGAGGAGTTAATAGCTTTGATTTGGGCCATGTTAATCTGGACATGTTGATATGATAAACGTGGAGGTATGTAGTCAAGAGAAGGGTTGGGTTTTGCCATCTAGATATGGCTGATTATTCAACAAAATCAACTGAGCGCTTACTATGTTCCAGGGATTTTCCATGTGCTTGGTATACATCAGTGAACAAACAGACAAAATCCCTTTCTTTTGTGTAGCTGACATTCTAGCAGGGATGAAATGGTGGGGGGCATTAATAAACATAATAAGTAAATTATCTCCTAAGTCAGAACATGAAAGTGCTATGGAAAAAATAACTGAGATTGAGGGAATGACTATGATAGCCCATGAAGAGAGATATTTTCAAGGGGAGAGGGCAGAATGAGAAACAAAGAAGGCTAAGGGCAGACCATTTGGGACATTACCATTAAAGAGTTTGATGGAGAAACAAACAAAAAAAAGAGTTTGATGGAGAAACAAAAGTGATTAATCAGTAGAGGAGGTTAATAGTGAAATAGGAAGATTAAGAGGAATATAAGGGAGAGGAATATAAGGGAGAAAAATGTTTCTGTCTAAGGGTGACTATCAAGTGGTAAATTATGCCAGTGCATCAAAGGCACAGATGAAGTCATTGAGATTGGGAACTACAAGACCATCAGTTGAGTGACAGAAACCAACTCAAGTGTGGCATTTACTTTATGATATGGTAGATGTTTGTAGGGGATTACAGAAAGAATCAATGATAAAAAGTAGAGATGATGAATGAAGGCAACTTTTTTTTTTAGAGTTTATAAAATAAAAGGTAGAATTGGGATTGTATCTCTAGTTAGAAAGAAATAAAGTTATGGAGAGTATTTTTGGTTGAGGACATTTATTGAGGAAGACCTGAGAGAGTCTGCTGGCTGAGAGGAAAGACCCAGTGGGAAAGGGAGAGTGTGATAATTTAAAAGAATGGGAAATTAATACACCAAAGCAGAACCAAGAGCATAAGAGGGATTTTTTTTAAGCTAACAAAATTCTTGGGGTTAACTTTGGAAGAAAAAAGCAAGACATAACATGAGATAAGGAAAAGAGAGTTTGAGTAAAGTTATAGAAAGATTTTGCTAGAAAGGAATGGGAGCTGAATACATTTACATTTTATATCCTGACAGTTTGAAAAGCATGAAGTGTCCAAAAAAGCAATTGTGAGGGAACAAAGAAGAGAATTGGGCAGCAGGGTCCTGGGTCCAACTGAGGTCACTCAGCATGAGGAGTTACTTGTGTGTGTTCACTAAGATCTTTATAGATGAGGAGGATTAAAACAATAAGACTGAGTTTAGCAAGTAGTTTCGGAAGACAGAATTAGGGATAGATTATTACTGAATTTGGAGTAGAGCTGGTTGACCCTGGTTTCCAGAATAGATAGAAATGGAGGTGAAAGCAAGTGGTATTAGGGAAAAAAGAGTATGGAGGTATCCAAGGAGTGGAAACACCTACGAGGTGGGAGAGTAGGTTTTGTGGGAGAGAGAGCAGAACAAAAGTCTCCTGTTGGAGGTTGAGGTAATAGAATTTTTAAGGTTTGAGATTTCAGTATTAGAACCATTTCAGGTGATAACAAGGTCATGGTGTGGCCATTGAGTTGATTGGTAAAGTAGAAAGAAGATGAAGGTCAGTGTCATAAGTAGCATAAGAAGATTGAAGTTGTTCATGAAGAGGAGATACATGGACAGATGGTAATCTGGACTCTGAAATGTTCAGTGAATAGAAGGGAGTGAGTGCCTGGGAGGGAGATCTGGAGATGACTGTGAAGAGAATTTATCAGTCAGATCATGAAGTCTTCAAAAGAGGAGGAGCTATGGATGGAAGGAAGTCTAGAAAATTCAGTGAGGATTCTGAAAATTCCTGCCAGTCTTCTTTACCCCAGGCATATGGAGTGTGGATAAATGAAGAAACTCTCTAAAGCTTTGCTAATTCAAATGGGGCCTGTGGGCCAGAAGCATCCAGGATCACCTGGGAATTTGCTAGAAATGTAGAATCTCTAGTCCTACCCCTGATCGACTGAATCAGAATTCATATTTTATCAAGTTTTCCAGGTAATTCATATACATTTAAAAATTCAGGAAGCAGTGAAGGAAATGTCATCATCAGAGGAAAGCTAACTTAGTGGAGTGAAAGAAATGTTTCAAAAGATTTGTTAACAAGGCCTGGGGATAGCTGTTCTTGACCTAAGTGGAGAATTTACCGATTATAACTGGAACTAAGATGTGAATTTAAACTGCATAAGAGTTTCCACAACTGGTGGGGTGGACCCAGACAGATTATCTTTATCCTCGGTTAGCTTCAGGTGGTGGAGGAAAATGAGCTGGCTTGGCTGCTCAGGAATTTGGTGAACCTTGCTAAAAACTTTAGCACTGAAACTGGCATTGTGCCTGAGGTCTGGTGGAGTTATTTATAATAAGGCTCCTTGCTATGGAATGGAATCCATGTTGAAAGGTGATGTGAGCATTTTTGGATAGTTAATGGGCTAGATTAATTCCTGCATGAGGTGATCCATCTTGAGACCATAGGATACAAGTGTACAATGATAGTACCAGTTAAGTTCTTTACAGAAATTTTGCCCCAGCAATTTTGAGATAGGCCTGGGACAAAGTTAAAAATGTCAACCAATGCCAGAGGACGTAGGTGCCTCCACCTAAAAATTTGTCAAAGTTGCTTTTACCTTTTCAAAACTTTCTGTATTTCCTTTACGAGCCTCATCATTTCCCCTTCCATATAAGAGGTGAAGATTAATCTAGGCAATATTGATTAAAATACCCTAAAAATATAAAGCCTTAAAAAGTAAATGAGTATAACATATACTGGCTGAACATATGTGCGTGTAATAGTATCAATATTGAAAGCCCCTGCTGTGAGAAGCCATAGCAAAGCATTTTTTAGCAGACTTACTTCTGAGATCACTAATGATTAATTAGTGTGTATCATAATGTAAAGCAAATGTCACCCTAGCTACCTGGGGTTGCTGTCATCTGAGAGTGGAGCGATTTCCTGTTGATCACCAACAGTAAAATGAAAACTGCCTGCCATCTTGTGGAAGATGATGGGTATCTCACACCCAGAGAAAAAAGCAAGTAAGTCTTCTAGACATGCTTGTTCTCTTGGGGGTTTTCATGGATGCTTTGTTTCCTGTAGAGAAGTATTGTAAGGATTAAAATGGAAATGATCATATCTCAAAAATTGCACAATTGCATTTTCTTTCTTATTACCTATTTTGAAACCAAGGCATTTAGCCTGAAAGGAAAACTGATAGTGTCTCTCCATTGGGTGGTTGATTCTTGAAGAATCGCGAGTTGACCCGACATGTTCAGTTTTTTGGCTAGCTGCAAGAGAAACTGTAGCTGAATGAGTATTTCAGATCACTAGCTCAGAAGCACAGTACAGGCTATGAAAGAGTGCGCTGAATGCCAAGCCGGCAGTTCATGGATTTTTCGTTGAAGCAGAATTCTTGGAGCACTCAGGAGTTTAACCTGCTCCTCAGGGGCCTTCAAATGGTTCTGCCCAGGGCAGCCATCAGCTCAGTTGATTACTGTAACTCGCTCAATCCCAGGAAAATGTGTGTCCTGGGGAACAAATAGTCATTCCCTAACTCCAACCACAATTGAGAAAACAATTGAATCAGCAAAGGGCTGCTTGGAGGAGACAGGTGAGTAGAGCAGTGGAAGGAATTGGTGTTTGGAGAGAGCAGCAAAATAAGACTGTCCTCAAGTTCTTGAACAGGTGGTTTTGGTCAATTTGAGGTGGGAGGGTGTTAAGTGGCTCTTCATTAAATTGACTAGTCAATTTAGCCAAAATGGTCAATTTGGCAAGCCTGTATAGACTCAGAGGCTTTTTCATAGGCACTTTGACAACCTGGGTTCAATCTAGTTTTTTGTGTCCAATTCTTAGTCCTTAGTAGTGCATTTTATCTATCATCTATTGACTTTATTTATTTATTTATTTTTATCTATTGACTTTAAATATCAAATTGGACTTCTGATTTTTGAATACATGTATGTATTCCTAACTTTCTTGTAGTAGTATAGAAGCTGATCTTAGTGATATCAAATTTTATTTAAAAAATATGGATAGAGATGCATATTAAAAATAATACATATCTAAATTGGTACATAACTTAGGACAGTTTTGATAAGAAAATAAAATTATTTATGCTACTTTGCAACCTGTGTTTAGTTGAAGGATATTCATCCAGGCATTCTACAACAAATTGTAGAGTGATCAAAAATAATAGAAAACTCTCAAACATTTATTATTAAGGAACCAGGTTATACATGAACATGTAGTCCAAACTTGTGTTTCTCCAATGGTTAGACATTTGGAAGGATAACTCTACAATTTCATGTATCACCTAGTTGCTGAGTAAACAATTGCGAAAGTGTTCAGTTAGTTTTGAATCACCCTGTATTGTCACAGTTATACCATCAAAATAGAAAGGAATAAAAATATTACATTCAATCAGAAAATATATCATTTAGTGACCTTCCTTATTTTTAATCCAAATTCTTTACTTGAAAGAATTTCAAAATGTGCCCCCCTCATTATAAATTCTGATTTGAGCATTTTTATCCCATTAATTAGGAATAAGAACTGTATCTCCCAGGAACCTCAGTAGCATTTTGACACAATAATAACCAGTGGTAAAGAAAACTGTTCAAGTATCTTGTAGTGGTGTCATTCTTTCATTGGATGTGTAGCACAAAAGTACATTTTGTGACAGAAAGCATGAAACCTGATTTGCAGACTGAAACCAACCTAATTGGGAAAAAATTCTCATTTTTAATTATACTCTTGACAAGGTGTGAATTTTTAATATATACTCTTTTAAAATATGAAGGTAGCTATGTATTTTACCTATAAGAATAAATATCAACCATGAGCATTTCAATGTTTAAAAGGTACTTAGAATTTAGTAAAGAATTGGAATCTTGGAAACCAAAATAAGAATTCAGGCTTTCCAGCTGAGATAAAGCTTTCTGATGGGTGGAATATATTATAGGTCCAAAAAGTGCAGTGGTGAGAATAAATAAAATAAATTGCTTCCCAACTGCTGAAATAGTGTAATGTTCCTCAGTTTCATTGTTAACAAGCTGCTGTTAAGGTTGTTCTAGGACCATTCAAACTGTGAGCTTTAGCTTTCTCTCCCGCAGCATTAGATGATATATATCATTTAATGAGAGCAAATTCATTAAATGTTTCACTCTTTATAATTTCAGCCTGCTGGTGATGGACAGAACTGTATTATAATAGGAAGTGGAAGTTATTGGTACAGAGCCATTTTTTTTTCACTCCTTGGGAAAGACTGAGTAGCTCACTTATGGTTATGCTACCCTGGGGCACAGCTATTATACTTTTAACTAACGGAAATACTCTATTAGATGTGAAATCATTATGCATTTTATTTGTTTATTAAAATAGTATTTAAAACTACATGTTATAGAAGATTGAATACCAAACAGGAGAGCTGCCAAAAAATAGCCTCTTTCTATATTGAAGGATTAGAGATTACAATGAAGCCATTTGCAATTTAAATTTCTTTTTCTGTAGGTACTATCTCAGGACCTCTTTGTGTGTCTTCTCCTGTTTTCCTTTGGATTACCTATGGCTTTGTGCAATACCAAGACTCCCTTGTCTCTGGCCCCCTAGTTGAGGCAGCCTTCATGCCATCCGTGTCATCTGGTTCCTCCTGATGTGCTTTGATATGCTGCTTCATTTGGTGTCATTGTTTAGCTTAAGCAGTTGGCTCTTGGGAAAGTCAATACATCATATCAGGACTGACTGGGAAAAATATCACTTGCTAACGCAAATAGCCCCATGTTTGTTTTCCTCAAACACTGACCATGGATTTCAGGCCTGATTAGAAGGAAAATCTTGGTGGTCACACAGCTGCCAAGGTAAGGGGAGGTGTAGAGAGTGGTTGGAGAGACTTAGATGGGAAGAGTCTCCAAACAGGAATGACTTCAGGTGTCTAATGTTTGGAGTCTTTAAAAAGGGGCCTTCGAGAAGTGACGAAAGAGCCTGATACCTTAGGGAGAAAGAGGACACTGATAGTACAAGAGCCCTAATTATATATGTAGTGAAAAATTGAGTCCATCCGTTGGATATTTTGAATTCGTGACAACAAACAACTGATCTAGCTGTTCTCACCCTGCCCCCCAAACCTGAGGTGACTAAAAGGAGTGGTTGTAGACATAGCCTTTTACCTCAGTGTTTAGTCTTTCAGATTTATGCTGATGCTCACAGCTTAGGACAGGGATGTAATTACATCTGTCAGACACCAGCATTATTTTTCATTTGTCCATTTTGTCAATTCAGACAAAAGTCTAGGCAATTCAGTAGGAAAAAAATACCAATTAAGCTAGTCATTTGGCTGGTTTTTTCCCTCCATTTATTGACCACTTCCACAAAACCAACTACTTCAATAGCACTGTATAGATGCCCCGGGGACCAAATACAAGGGAAAAATTCGAATTTGAGTTGTGTATTTGCTGACAACAAATATTGACAACATGACTCAGTTGAGGGGACACTGAGGTTGATTTAGGTTTAGTTGTTCGTCCATGCCTCCACAATGTTTCTTGAGCATCTACTATGTGGTAGTCACACTGCTGATGATGAACAAGAGAGATCAGTTCCTGGAATATAGAGACATTAAAGAGGAAAGTGTGACTTAAAAAAAAAAAACTGTGCAACTCTCTTTTCACTTTGTGAAAACCTCCTTCTCTCCTTTAAACTCTTGTTTTCTCAGGCAGGATGGTTAGTGCCTGCTTCCTACACTCTCTCCCATCAGGTGATGCTTTGAAATTCGAAAATGTTCCAACATTAACACTTCTGTGCTATGTGTCAGCACCTCACATCAACTTGAAACTGCCACTGAGTCTGGGAACACACATGAAGGATTTCTCTGTGGTTAGTTCCACAAAGGGAATCAATTGTGCTGCAGCCCAGTCCCTGTGGGTCAGCTTTACTTGCTGAATATCATCCTGCCTGTGAAGTGCAAAAGGACTTCTGATGGGCAGGCTTTCTAACCATAGCTGTGACTGGTTTGTTTTTACTCTTCTCTTACATCTGCACAGTGCATACAGATCTCCTAGCCACCCATCTCACCCTTAAACACAGCTTGAGACACCATAGCAATCTTTGCTAACTTTGGAAGCCACCAAATATGTGTGGCTTAGTTTGTGTTGGAGTATCAACTCCAGGTAGAGTTTGACAAAGCAAAGACATCCTCAATTTAGTCAATAAAAACAGAAAATATTGGCTTTGACCAATCCTAAGAAGTAAATTATCAATAAGGTCATCTTGAAAAAAAAAAAAAAAGGAAAAAAAGATCAACTTGAAAAGAGAAATTACTCCCTATGTTTTCTTATCCCTGTAGTCTCTCATTCAACACACACATTCTCCCTGTCTTTCTCTCTTTTTCTCTTTCACACACTCATATCCACCCACCCATGCACCCATTTCCCTTTTAGGACCAAAACCTTCCTGATTTGGCCCTCACTAATCTCTTCCTCCAACCCACTTATTGTCCCAATCACTCACTTGATACTTTGACCCTAGTTATAGTGTTGTTCATATAAATCCTTTCTTTCTCTCAAAGCCTGCATCTAATCTTTCAGTAATTCCTGTTGGCTTTACTTTTGAAATATATCCAGAGTCTGACTGCTTCTCACCATCTCCACAGCTACCAGCATGGTCCAAGCTACCATCATCTCTTTCCTGAATTACTGCAATAACTTTATACCTGGACTTCCTGTTTCTATTCTTAACCCTGTATAACCCTATACAGAGATGCCAGAGAAACTCTTTTAATACATGAGATGGATTATGTTACTCCACTGCTGAGAATTTGCTATTGTCTTCCCACTGTCCTTAGATATAGAGTTAATTATTTACTGTGGCCTCCAGGGCTGTATGTAATCTGCCCAATGCCTAGTCTTCAATCCCAAGTTCATGATTCTTCCCTGTGTTCACTAAGCTCCAGGCACAGTGGTCTTCTTTTATTATTTTTAATTAAAAACAATTTATTTATTTATTTGACTGTGCCGGGTCTTAGTTGCAGCATGTGGGATCTTCTGTTGGTCTTCTTTTTGATCCTCAAATATGCCAAGCTTGTTCCTTCAGTTCAGTCGCTCATTCTGACTCTTTGTAACCCCATGGACTGCAGCACGCCAGGCCTCCCTGTCCATCACCAACTCCTGGAGTTTACTCAGACTCATGTCCATTGAGTCGGTGATGCCATCCAACCATCTCATCCTCTGTTGTCCCCTTCTCCTCCTGCCTTCACTCTTTCCCAGCATCAGGGTCTTTTCCAGTGAGTCAGTTCTTCCCGTCAGGTGATCAAAATATTGGAATTTCAGCTTCAGCATCAGTCCTTCCAATGTTTATTCAGGACTGATTTCCTTTAGGATGGACTGGTTGGATCTCCTTGCTGTCCAAGAGACTCTCAAGAGTCTTCTCCAACACCACAGTTCAAAAGCATCAATTCTTCAGCACTCAGCTTTGTTTATAGTCCAATTCTCACATCCATACATGACTACTGGAAAAACCATGGCTTTGACTAGATGGACCTTTGTTGGCAAAGTAATGTCTTTGCTTTTTAATATGCTGTCTCGGTTGGTCATAACTTTTCTTCCAAGGAGCAAGTGTCTTTTAATTTCATGGCTGCAGTCACCATCTGCAGTGATTTTGGAAACCAAAAAGATAAAGTCTGTCACTGTTTCCCCATCTATTTGCCATGAAGTGATGGGACCAGATGCCATGATCTTCCTTTTCTGAATGTTGAGTTTTAAGCCAACTTTTTCACTCTCCTCTTTCACTTTCATTAAGAGGCTCTTTAGTTCTTCTTCACTTTCTGCCAGAAGGGTGGTATCATCTGCATATCTGAGGTTATTGATATTCCTCCCGGCAATCTTGATTCCAGTTTGTGCTTCATCCAGTCCAGCTTTTCTCATGATATACTCTGCATATAAATTAAATAAGCAGGGTGACAATATACAGCCTAGCTGTACTCTTTTCCTGATTTGGAACCAGTCAGTTGTTCCATGTCCAGTTCTAACTCTTGCTTCTTTATCTGCATACAGATTTTTCAGGAGGCAGGTCAGGTGGTCTGATATTCCCATCTCTTGAAGAATTTTTCAGTTTGTTGTGATCCATCCAGTCAAAGGCTTTGGCATAGTCAATAAAGCAGAAGTAGATGTTTTTCTGGAACTCTCTTGCATTGTCGATGATCCAGTGGATGTTGGCAATTTGATCTCTGGTTCCTCTGCCTTTTCTAAGTCCAGTTTGAACATCTGGAAGTTCACAGTTGACGTACTGTTGAAGCCTAGCTTGGAGAATTTTGAGCATTACTTTGCTAGCATTCCTTACTCAGGGCCTTTGTATTGGTTATTCTGTCTGTCTGAAACTAACTGTCCACAAATTTTTTTATGGCTTGTTTCCTCGCTTCACTCTGCTGTCAGCTCAAATGAACTTCTGCCTAGATGTTCACACTAGTTTCTTCTCATCTTATGGGTCTCACTTCAAGAATCATACCCTCAGAAAAATCTGCTTCGAATGCCCTATCTACATTAACTTTTCTCCACTGTACACATATTAAAGGGAAGCGACTTGTTTTAGTGGTACTGTTTTATTGTCATTATATCACTTTTATGTATTTGAAATATTCTTGCTTATTTAATCCTTATTTATTTTCTTCCCAACCCTTCTTCTTGAATTTGCTTTCCGTGAAGACAGGGACTATCTACTTTGTTAATTACTATATTTCCAGAACAGTTTCTGATGTATAATACATCTAGCTGTGTCATCAGTACTTTTGAATGAACTAATGAATGCTTTGTAGGAGGTACTATCACAAATAGAATTGATGAAAAAAGAAATTAAATTAATCAATGATATGAATAATGCATATGGACATGTTTTTATTTGAAGGTGAGAATTTAATTCTGTATTAGTGAAGTGTGCCAGGAATGGCCAGAGGAAAACTACAGTCAGAGCTCACCACTGATAAGAGTCTTAAGAATTTCACTGCTATGGCATGCCAAAAGCTTTGCATATTCCACCTACCATGCTCCCTAACGAGTGATAAGTTTCCTAGGGAGACTCCCGCAATACCCTCTTTCATACCTCACCTGCCCAAGTTCTGAAGGGGAACGTTGGTAGCATGAAGAGAGTGGGCAATCATGTGCTGTGAGACTAAGTACGATATTTACAACTACTCTGTCATAATTCCGTGTCACCACTACCATTACCCAAGGACTTCAGTTCAGTCAGTCAGTCATGTCTGACTCTTTGCCACCCCATGGACTGCAGCATGCCAGGCCTCCCTGTCCATCACCAACTCCGAGAGCTTACTCAAGCTCATGTCCATTGAGTCAGTGATGCCATCCACCCAAGGAGTAGGGGGCTTGTAATGGATGTTGTGATGTGCCACCCAGATTCCCCCTTTTAGTACTGAGGCATCATCCCCTAGACTTCTAGGACTGTTGGCTGCTAATAACTCATAGCTGAGTCCCTCTCCAGGATCTGGCCTCATCTGAAGGGAACTACCTTATCCAGCAGTACATCATCCCTCTCTGCTGGAGAGAACCCATATCTAGTGACTGGTTGATGTAGGACTCTTGCCTCAGTTCAGGACAACTTTTGAAGGGCCATTCAATGTTACAACCCCCTGAAGGACTGGCTGAAGGATTGTATGGTACTTTAAATCCTTCCTGTGTCCAATCCTGCTTCCCTGATTCTCCTAGAGGTGTTATTTCTGAGAACTTTCCCTCAAAATTCCTCTATACAGGTATCTATCTCAGAGTATATTTCCCAAGAAATTTGACTTAACTATGGGTTCTAGGAAGAAAACTCTAAAATTTCAGATTTTGGAAAAGGATTACCTATCAGCCAGCATAGAATGAGAACCATTTCACTGCTGGTAGAAGAAGAATAACAGCTTTTGACATTTCAAAGCTGTGCAATTATTTAGGTTTGTATCAGCAGTGAACTGGGATGTAAATACCAGAGGAAGTGCACACACTGGCAAGAGCAGTATCTTGTGCATTTGAGTGCTTGAGTGAAGTATTAATAATAAAGAGTAGGGAATGGGAAGGCTTTTTCTAGATATTACTGATGCCTTTGACAAAGTCAATGAAGAGCCAATGAGGACTAGGAGCTGATTTAAGGTGGAGTGTGAACACCAAATATCCTGGGCAGCATATAAAGAGACACTCATCTTTTATAGCCAGAAGGCAGAAAAAGTTGAGGATCAAGCCCAGGACTTAATTATAAGGACCTCAGATCTCCAGATAAGATTGAATTCTCAACCCTAGCATATCAGCTATGCCACAGCCAGGACACTGATGGAAAGAAGTGAGACTCTGAGGCATGGAATAAGGGCACCTGGGTCAATGCACCCCAAATTTTTGCCTTCCAAGATTCCCCAAACTCTCTATGCCTGTAGAAGTTAGATAGTGCTAATGTACTGCTAGGATTACTCTTAGAAGCTTGGTAAAAGTGATCATCCTTATCTATTCGTCTGCTGATGGGCATCTAGGTTGCTTCCATGTCCTGGCTATTACAAACAGTGCTGCGATGAACATTGGGGTGCACGTGTCTCTTTCAGATCTGGTTTCCTCGGTATGTATGCCCAGAAGTGGTATTGCTGGGTCATATGGCAGTTCTAATTCCAGTTTTTTAAGAAATCTCCACACTGTTCTCCATAGCGGCTGTACTAGTTTGCATTCCCACCAACAGTGTAAGAGGGTTCCCTTTTCTCCACACCGTCCCCAGCATTTATTGCTTGTAGACTTTTGGATAGCAGCCATCCTGACTGGCGTGTAATGGTACCTCATTGTGGTTTTGATTTGCATTTAACTTTTAGACCTGTGGTCTAGCAAAGTGTTCAGTAAATAGTACTTAATAAATGTTGACTAGATGGGAAAAAAAAAGTGATCATCCACACAGAATGAAATAAAATTGTCAGAAATTGCATGGAAGATGGTAGAGGAAGGAATCAGAAGTCTCCAGAACTGGTCATGCCAGGGAAAGGGAACATGTTGCAAAACCAGAAAACCCACCAGTCAAATATTTTCTGCAGGAAGACAGAGAGCAGTCCATTTGCCCAAGCAATAAAGAATGGGCACTGTTATTGAGAAGCTTACTGGGTGTCCTATGCAGACCAGTACTGACAGTAGGAAATGTGTATTAAAACTGAGCTACTTGATAGCAAAGGTGATGATGGGATCTGGAAATAAAGAGGCCAGATGTCAGTGATTTACTATCAGGAGCAAAGTAGATGCAATTATTGCAATGAACAGCAAGATCAGAGTGGCAGCCAAGGGGTCCTGACCTACAGAGAACTAAGGTGATGGTTAATAGAACATGGTGTTCTGAAGAATGGGAATCCAATAGATTTTTTTTCTCAATTTTACAACCCCCATCAAAAATTCAAAAGTGCATGTTCAAAAAGGGCAGCTTCCCCAATAAAAACATCATTATCCTTTACCCAGTTTCTAGCCTTGAGCCTCTTCTCCTATCCAGCACCAAGGCAAGCAGAAAATCCTGTAATATTTCCTCTAGTCCTTCCCCCATAAGACTTAAGACAATCTACTTGAGTAACTGTGCAGTTGGGAAAAGGGAATACCCAGGTATTTTGAGGATTGTCGTGATCAGTTGACATTGATACTTGAATACTAAAATTGTCATCATGGCTCCTCTGTTAGAGTGTGAGCCAGGTGTTAAAAGCAGTCCTAGGCCAGATTTAGCACACAGTAGGTCCACTCTATCCATGGATTGATGTGTTGGTCATTCCCCTAGTCCACAAATGTATAATTAGAATGGACATACTTGGTATATACTTGGAAGAGCCCCAATACCGTGTCCTTGGCCTTGGTGTAAAAGGTATCATAGTGAAAGTTCCAAGCACAAATCTCTAATCACTTGACTCCCTCTCTTATCCTTAGTCAGTATGGTAAGTCAAAAATAAAATTGCATCCTGGCAGAATGACAGAGATTAATGCCACCTTAAAAACCTGAAAGATGCATAGATGGTTATCCTCATCATAGCCTCATTAATTTAGCAGTCTGGCCCCTACAGAATCAAACACTGAAGGATGGCAGTGGATTACAACTGCTGGTCTAGAAAACTACTAGAGCATATTAACATAGTTTTAGGTACATGGTATGTGGCCATTCAGATGGCAAAGCATTGTCTTCATTCCTATCAGGAAGGAGGATCAAAAGCTGTTCACATTCACATAGGACAGACAGTAGTACAAATTTGCAGTCTTTCTCAGGGCTATGTTAACCCTCTTATCCTCTGTTACTATATATCATGAAGAAACAAGGACCATTTTTGCCCTGCAGAATATCACATTGGTCCAATCTATCACTGACATTAAGACAGAAAAGAAGGATAAGAAGTGGGAAGGACATTAGATGTCTTGATAGGACTCTTGTACTCTAGGTGTGGAAGGCAAACACTATGAAGATTCACGGGCCAACTATATCAGTAAAGTTTTCAGGAGTTCATTGGTCTAGGCCATGCAGAGACATGGCCTTCAAAGTAAAGAACAAATTGTTGCATCTTTCCTCCCTTAGCACAAAGAAAGAAGCAGAGAATTCAGTAGGCATTCTTGGTGTTGCGGGTAGCAGCATATTCTACTCTTGGGAATACAGCTCTGATCAATTTACCCTACGACTCAATAGGCCCAATGCTAATAGAGATATCTAGTACAAAGATACAGTATAGGGTTTATGACAAGTTGCATTAGGAAAATGATGCCACTGTCAGTGGAGAATTACACATTATTTGAAAAATGACCTCTTATGTTCTACTTGATACTAATAGAGAAAAAGTATCTAGTCATGAAATATTAAAATGACCAACCAGACAGAATGGCCTATCATAATGTGGGTTCTGCCAAACCTAGTAAGTTATAAGGTTGGGGAGGCCCAATAGCAGTCCATCTTACTCTGGGCACAGTACATCCTGAATTGGGCATGAACGAGGCCAAATACACTGTGAGCTGATGGCCCAACCTGCATGTTACATGCCTCTATTGCTCTGTTGCCTTTCAGCTTACACCTATGGCCACCACATGGGGTAGGGGGAGTTCCTTCTGCCAAGTTAATGAAGTGGAAGGGGGGAGGCTCATACTGGTTTGTCTCAGTATGTAGATACAAGCTGAAAATGGACTGCTGCTACACTACAGCCCCACACAGGGGTGGCCCTGAAAGAACATTGAGGGGAGATCTCCCACTGAATAAGACTTCATGCAATGCATCGGTTCATCCATTTTGTGAGACCTCTGTTACAAATGCATCATACTTCTTCTGCCCAATCTTATTTCTCTGACTCCCTTACAGATATCGCTCCTTAGAGCACACCTCCAATAAGCCTTTTGCATGCAAATTCTAGCCTCAGAGTCTATTCCTCAGGGAACCTGAACTAAAACATAGTGTAGAGAAAATGGGCTAAAGCACCAGTCTGACATGCTTTGGAGGGCTGTAAACATGGGAGGATGGATTCATTCTTTCTGAAGGATGGCAGGTTAGACTAAAGCTTCATTGCCTAAAAAGACACATAAAAATATCTTTAAAGTCAGGAACAAGTTGTTCTTTTTAACCTCAGATTGCATTGTAAAATATTATCTGAAAGACACATGTCAGAGAAATGATATATTGTTTTGATATATAGATATATGAAGACTCTATATCTTCATGAAACTTCAACCATAGCAGCTCAGATTTTAGGTCAAAATTATTACCACACAAGTCTACCATCCACTGTTTTAATGTTCTTTTCAATACAACCAAATGCTGTCATCACAAAAAGGAGTTGAATAGGTTCCTGAGACTTGTGATGAGACCTGACCAGCACTTTAACCAGAATCATCCTTCGGCTGCTATCCAAAAGTCTACAAGCAATAAATGCTGGGAATGGTGTGGAGAAAAGGGAACCCTCTTACACTGTTGGTGGGAATGCAAACTAGTACAGCCACTATGGAAAACAGTGTGGGGATTTCTTAAAAAACTGGAATTAGAACTGCCATATGACCCAGCAATACCACTTCTGGGCATACACACCGAGGAAACCAGATCTGAAAGAGACACGTGCACCCCAATGTTCATCGCAGCACTGTTTATAATAGCCAGGGCATGGAAGCAGCCTAGATGCCCATCAGCAGATGAATGGATAAGGAAGCTGTGGTACATATACACCATGGAATATTACTCAGCCGTTAAAAAGAATTCATTAGAATCAGTTCTAATGAGATGGATGAAACTGGAGCCCATTATACAGAGTGAAGTAAGCCAGAAAGATAAAGAACATTACAGCATACTAACACATATATATGGAATTTAGAAAGATGGTAATGATAACCCTATATGCAAAACAGAAAAAGAGACACAGAAGTACAGAACAGACTTTTGAACTCTGTGGGAGAAGGTGAGGGTGGGATGTTTCAAAAGAACAGCATGTATATTATCTATGGTGAAACAGATCACTAGGCCAGGTGAGATGCATGAGACGAGTGCTCGGGCCTGGTGCACTGGGAGGACACAGAGGAGTCGGGTGGAGAGGGAGGTGGGAGGGGGGATCGGGATGGGGAATACGTATAACTCCATGGCTGATTCATGTCAATGTATGACAGAACCCACTGAAATGTTGTGAAGTAATTGGCCTCCAACTAATAAAATAAAATTAAAAAAAAAAAGTCTAAAGCAATTGCCAGTGATTCAAGTTGAATTTAAGTATTGTTAATATGCTCACTACTCTTTTAAGAAAACTCAGCTCAAAAGCAGCTCATTTGAGAGTGTACTCCAAGATTATCTTTGTCTATATGCTAAAAATTTTGTAGTTTTCTTATTAGTTGTATTTTTATGCTGAAATGAAAACAATATTCTATATTTGTACAGTTGTAAAGAAAAAGTTGGCTTAAAGCTCAACATTCAGAAAACTAAGATCATGGCATCTGGTCCTATCACTTCATGGAAAATAGATGGAGAGACAGTGGAAACACTGTTAGACTTTATTTTTGGGGGCTCCAAAATCACTGCAGGTGGTGATTGCAGCCATGAAATTAAAAGACGCTTACTCCTTGGAAGGAAAGTTATGACCAAGCTAGATAGCATATTAAAAAGCAGAGGCATTACTTTGCCAACAAAAGTCCATCTGGTCAAGGTTATGGTTTTTCCAGTGGTCGTGTATGAATGTGAGAGTTGGACTGTGAAGAAAGCTGAGTGCCAAAAAATTGATGCTTTTGAACTGTGGTGTTGGAGAAGACTCTTGAGAGTCCCTTGGACTGCAAGGAGATCCAATCAGTTCATCCTAAAGAAGATCAGTCCTGGGTGTTCATTGGAAGGACTGATGCTGAAGCTGAAACTCCAATACTTTGGCCACCTCATGCGAAGAGTTGACTTATTGGAAAAGACCCTGATGCTGGGAGGGATTGGTGACAGGAGGCGAAGGGGACGACAGAGGATGAGACAGCTAGATGGCATCACTGACTCGATGGACATGAGTTTTAGTAAACGCTGGGAGTTTTTGATGGACAGGGAGGCCTGGCGTGCTGCGATTCATGGGGTCACAAACAGTCAGACATGACTGAGCGACTGAGCTGAACTGAAACACTTTGTTAGACCCTTAAAATCACTAGTCAGTGATTTACCTCTGATTTGGAATTGAAAATTTAATAAATACCATAGATCTGGGAAAACGCATTTCCTTTTTATTTTTTCACTTTCAGAGCCAAAAAATCATAGAAGAGCATTTGGTGACAGTGGAAATCCCTATAATTTTCTGCTGGTTTAGATTTTGAACAAAATTCATAACTGCCCATCTTGACAGGTCTGTGGGTGTAGGATCTGACTGTGTCTTCAATGGAGAGGAAGCAAGATAGTAAACCTAGCACTAGGATTTCAACCAGGTTATCTGACTTTGAAGCCCTTGTTACAGCAATTAATCAATCAGTTAACCCAGAAGCATCTAAGTGACCTCGATTATGAGCTCATCATTGTAAGAATGTATATGAGAGATATAAGATAGAATTCCCACCCTCAGAAACTTGATAACCTATATGGAGAGGTCAAAGAGATTAGGATTGTTAAACTGTATGGTACAGACTTGTACTCTTAAAAATATGGTCTCTGAATCAGCAGCATTTTCACCAATGGGGAACCCAACAGAAATACAAAAATCTTGGTCCAGTATTACTGAATCAGAGCCTGCATTTTAATAAGATCCTCTGGCAACTTACATACAAAATTAAGTTAGAAAAGTTCTTATATGGATCATCAGTGCTACAGGGAGTAGCAGCAGAGGTGTCAAGGAGGAGGTGTCTGGAACTAAGCTTTGTAAGGCAAGGGAGGCTGTCTATCTTTCAAGTTGGCTTGCTTCTTTTGAAAACCATTTCTAGTCTGCAGAGGGCCTGGGAAGGCCACTCTAAGAATAGTGATGGGAGCATAGAGAGAGAGGGTTCTTTTTGCTTTAAGTATAAGGGAAGGATTCAGTGTGTTAGAAAGTATAAGGGAAGGAACTGATGAGTGACAAAAGTGCAGGAGTGTGTTATATATTAGTTGCTCAGTCGTGTCCAACTCTGTGTGGCCCCATGGACTGTAGCCCACCAGGCTCCTCTGTCCATGGGATTCTCCAGGCAAGAATACTAGAGTTGGTTGCCACGCCCTTCTCCAGGGGTCGAACCTGGGTCTCTTGCATTAGAGGCAGATTCTTTACCGTCTGAGCCACGAGGGAAGTCAACATCGGTTATTAGAGAGTTCCAATTCCACCAACGGGAATGGAGACCATGTGTCATTTGCACACTTATTCCACACCCCTCTGTCTTCTCTTCCCTTGAAGGATCAGCCCTTTAGGAGGCAGGCTGGGGACAGAGAGATGGACCACTAGCTGACAGTCTTGTGGGTGTCTCTCTGTGTGTGTCCCATGTGCCTTTGCATGAGCATATATGTGTATAAGCCTCCACCTCAGGACTCCTCTAATACTATAGGCCTAATTGGTGCATTTTAATAAGAGTCTCTTTTCAAATAAACTCACACCATAAAGCTGCATTTTCTTTGGTAAAGCTGAGTACAACTGGTCTTCAGTCAGATTTCCATTTGCTCTAGGGACTTAAGAACATTAAATGTCTTCCTCTTAACTGAGCACCATTCTAATTAGGAAAAAATTGCATTAGGGAGCCACGTGAATGTCTGAGAACACATTCATTCTCGATTTTGATATTTTAAAATATAGCAGATTGCAGAAATGCAGATTACGACGTGGATATAGTGTTAAAATTGCTTTTACCATTATAAAGATAAAAATAGCTCTTGGTTCAAATTTCCTGCTGCTTCTTTCTAAATGAAGGAGTTAAATACTGAAAGGCAGGTGGATGCTGACGCTCCTTTAGAAAGAGATGAATAGGGTTGATGGCAGGAGCTACAGGGAAGCTATTGAGGCTGCAGATGCATGTGCTGCCCTTACTTCCCACAAAGTTCAAAGTGGGGTGAAGCTGCCCGGGTAATTGGCTATGAAATAGCAAACCCTCTGGATGAAAATGGCCCTTGTACTTAATTGCCCACGTTCCAGGCAGCGGGTAGCCACCTGGTTGATTAGTGACCCTACCTATATTCACAACCACCCAAGTTTAAGTGCGAGTGCAATTGTGAGGACACTGGCACCAAGTTCAATCAGGGGCCTTGGAGTTTGAATCAGTTCTGACCACCCCAGGTCCCGATCCCCCACCTTCCAGATCTAAGCAGATGGTCCTACAAAGCCCCAAGGCAAAAGCCCATTTTACAATTGAGCAGAATGAGGACATGCATATTTGTAAAATAGCAACCACAATAGGAACAACTGTGATGAGAAAAGGACATTTTATTTGCATAGTACTTAATAATTTGCCAAGCACTTTACAATTTCTATTATGGTCTTCACAAAAAGCTTGTAACATAGGATTTTTAGTGCCCATTTTTGTTTGTTCGATAAATTAAGACAGTGAAGGTAACTGAGTATCACAAGACTGCACAACTATTAGGCAACAGACCAGGCCTCAAATTTGGATCTTTTGGCAAAAACTCCAATCTCTTTTCACAGTAGTATTTTATCTTACTTCTGTCCTCCCTTTCAGTTCTACAGGACCTAATTCATGATGGCTTTAGCCACAGAATACCTTTGGATGGGAGATAACCATATATGAAGCATGCACAGGTTTACACAGACTTTCGCTCAGTGAACTGGACAATCACAATGATGTATTTTATTCCATGATCGTCAGTGTCATAGCTTATTCTAAAGTAGCAAAAATAACTAACACTTATTGGATTCCAAGTGTTGTACTAAGATTTCACATGTATTAACTCATTTAAGACTTACCTTATAACAACTCTATGATGTAGGGTTTGTTTTGCCACTTCTTCCCTTTATTTTTTCCAGCTTTGTTAAGATATAATTGACTTATAACATTGTGTAACTTTAAGGCATACAACTTGCTGATTTGATACATTTATGTATTGCGGTATGATTACTACCATAGCATTAGCTAACACCTCTGTCACATCATATAATTACCATTTCTTTTTTTGTGGTGAGAGCAATTAAGATCTATTTTCTTAGCAACTATCAAGTACTCAGTATATAGTACAGGATTGTTATCTTTAATTACAATGCTATGCATTCAATTTTCAGAACTTATTCATCTTATAATTAGAAGTTTGTACCCTTTGATGAACCTGTCTCCATATCTCCCAAACCTTAGCCCAGGTAACTACCATTCCAGTATGTTTTTATGAGTTTGGCTGTTTTAGATTCCACATATAAGTGATATCATAGAGTAATTTTATTTTTTTGTCTGACTGATTTCACTTAGCACGATGTCCCTGAGAACTATCTTACTGCAAATGGCAGAATTTCATTTCTTCTCATGGCTGGATACTATTCTATGTACATCATATCTTCTTTATCCCTTCATCTATTGATGGACACTTAGGTTGTTTCCATACCTTTACTATTGTGAATACTACTTCAATAACTAGAGAGGTACAGATATCTCTTTGATATCCTGTTTTTATTTCCTTTGTATGTATACCAGAAGTGGGATTGCTGGATCATATGGTAGTTCTATTTTAAATTTTTTGACAAACCTTTACATTGTTTTCCATAGTACCAATTTAGATTCTCACCAGTGGTGCACAAGGTTTTCCTTTTCTCCATATCCTCCCAAATAAGTGTTATTTCTTGTCTTTTTGATGACAGTCATCCTAACAGATGTTAGGTGATAGCTCATCGTATTTTTGATTTGCATTTCCCTGATGATTAGTGGTATTGAGCACCTTTTCATCTGTCTCTTGGACTTTTTATGTCTTTGGGAAAATGTCTTGTCCCATTTTAAAAATCAGATTTTGTTGTTTTATTGAGTTGCACCAGTTCTTTATATAGTTTGGATATTAACCCTTTATCTGATACATAGTGTGCAAATATTTTCTCCCATTCTGTAAGTCGCCTTTTCATCTTGCTGATTGTTTCTTTTACTTTAATGTCATCACACTTACTTTCACCTTTGTTCCTTTTGCTCCAGATCCCAAAAAATCACTGCCAAGACCTATGTCAAAGAGCTTTTCCCCTGTATTTTATTCTAAGAGTCTTACAGTTTCAGGTCTTACTTTTAAATCTGTAATTCAAGCTAATTTTTATAAGTAGTATAAAATAGGAGTCCAATTTCATTTTTCTGCATGTGGTCATTCAGTTTTCTCAGCACTATTTATTGGAAAGACTATCCTTTCCCCACTGAGTATTCTTGGATTTCTTGTCAAATATTAGTTGACTGTAGATATAGGGTTTATTTCTGGACTCTTGATTCTGTTTCATTGACCCATATGTCCATTTTTTTTGCCAGTACAATACTGTTTTAATTACTATAGCTTTTGTAGTATTATTTGAAATCAGGAAGTGTGATGCTTTTTTCTGTATTCCTAGGATAGCTTTAGCTATTCAGCGTCTTATGGTTCCATACAAATTTTAGGATTTCTTGTTTCTATTTTTGTGAAAAATGTCATTGGAGTTTTGATAGTGATTGCCTTCAATCTATAGATAGCTTTGAGTAGTATGGACATTCTAACAATATTCATTCTTCCGATTCATGAGCATGTCTCTTGTTTGTGTCTTTAATTTCTTTTATCAGAATCTTACAGATTTCAGTGTACAGATCTTTCATCTCCTTGGTTAAATTTACTCTTAACAATTCTGTTGATTTTGTTTCTATTGTAAATGAAATTATTTTCTTTATTTCACTTTCAGGTATTTCATTGCTAGTGTATAAAAACGTAACTGATTTTTGTATGTTGACTTTTTTATATCCTTTAACTTTACTGAATTCATTGATCAGTTCTAACAGTTTTTTTTTTTATTAAATCTTTAAATTTTTCTATATATAATGTCAAATCTACACATGACTGAAGCAAATTTTACCTCTTCTTTTCCAATTTGGATGCCTTTTCTTTCCCTTATTTGAATACGTTAGCTAGGACTTTTAGTACTGTTGTTGAGTAAGAGAGGTAAAAATGGATACTGCTGAAGGAAAAGCTTTCAACTTTTCACCATTGAATATGGTGTCAGCAGTGGGCTTGTCGTATATGGCCTTTATTTTGTTAAGGTATATTATGGCAGAAAGTGAAGAGGAACTAAAAAGCCTCTTGATGAAAATGAAAGAGGAGAGTGAAAAAGTTGGCTTAAAGCTCAACATTCAGAACACTAAGATCATGGCATCTGGTCCCATCACTTCATGGCAAATAGATGGGGAAACAGTGGAAACAGTGTTAGACTTTATTTTTTTTGGGCTCCAAAATCACTGCAGATGGTGACTGCAGCTGTGAAATTAAAAGACGCTTACTCCTTAGAAGGAAAGTTATGACCAACCTAGACAGCATATTAAACAGCAGAGACATTACATTCCCAACAAAGGTCTGTCTAGTCAAGGTTATGGTTTTTCCAGTAGTCATGTATGGATGTGAGAGTTGAACTGTGAAGAACGCTGAGGACCAAAGAATTGATGCTTTTGAACTGTGGTGTTGGAGAAGACTCTTGAGAGTCCCTTGGACTGCAAGGAGATCCAACCAGTCCATCCTAAAGGAGATCAGTCCTGGGTGTTCATTGGAAGGACTGATGCTGAAGTTGAAACTCCAATACTTTGGCCACCTCATGCGAAGAGTTGACTCATTGGAAAAGACCCCAATGCTGGGAGGGATTGGGAGCAGGAGGAGAAGGGGATGACAGAGGATGAGATGGCTGGATGGCATCACTGACTCAATGGACATGAGTTTGAGTAAACTCCGGGAGTTGGTGATGGACAGGGAGGCCTGGTGTGCTGCGATTCACGGGGTTGCAAAGAGTCAGACACGACTGAGGGACTGAACCGAACTGAACTGATTCCTTCTATACTCAATTTATTGAGAGTTTTTTTATCATGAAAGGATGTTGTATTTTGTGAAATACTTTTTCTGCATCTATTAAGATGATCAGATGATTTTTATCTTTTATTCTATTAATGTGGTTTAGCATATTTATTTGCATATGTTGAGCCATCCTTGCATCCCAAAGATAAATTCCAATTGATCATATGCATGATTTTTTCAGTGTGTGTGTTCAATTTGACTTGGTAATATTTTGTTGAGAATTTTTGCATCTGTATTCATCAGGGATATTAGTCTAATTTTCTTGTATTGTCCTTATTTGGTTTTAATATCAGGGTAATACTGGCCTTGTAAACTGAGTTTGAGATATTCCCTCCTCTTTAATTTCTGGGAAGAGTTTGAGAAGGGTTGGTATTGATTCTTATTTAAATGTCTGATAGAATTTACCAGTGAAACCATCTGGTGCTGGGATTTTCTTTGTTCAGAGGATTTTGAATACTGATTCAATCTCCCTACTATTATTGATCTATTCATATTTCTGTTCCGTCCTGATTAGGTCTTGGAAAGTTATATGTTCTTAGGAATTTATCCATTTTTTCGAGGTTATCTAATTTGTTGGCACATGATTGTTAATAATGGTCTCTTATGACTCTTGTATGTATTTTGTAATCACCATTTTACAATTGAAAAAACCAAGGTACAGAAGAAATGAGTTGTTTGTGGTAATGAGTTGTTTGATGAAGTCAGGATAGAAATCCAGGCCCTTTATTCCCTGAGCTATGCTTTTAGCACTATGCAACATTGCTTCTCTATGGTGGAATTTGGAAATCCATCCACTGGTCTAAGATACTCCCCAAATTGTTCCATATCAATCCTGCAAATGTACCAGAAGTATGTATCCATTTTACTGAATTGATAGTGAGAGGTATGAGTGTAGATGGCCAAATGTAATTGCCATCTTGAGGTAAAGGTAGATAAGAAGTTAAAGTTAAGAAAAATGCCATTTATATGGTACCAGATATTATATTAGCCAATTCACCTATGTCTTTCTTTGTTTCACCTATATAATCACCATTATAAAACTTATTTTTCAAGTGAGGAAACTGAGGTTCAATGAGTTTAAGTAAATTACTTATCACAACCAGAAAGTAGCAGACCAATGATTACATCCCAGATAATCTAATTTTAGAGCTTGGACATTTAACCACTTTATCAGTGTTACATAAAGGCAGTCGTTAAACATTACCACTTACTGGGTACATGCCATTGCCAGGCACTTCTTTGAATCTGCATAGTAACACCATGAGGCCAATCTTGTCATTATACTCATTTCAAAGATAAGAAAACAGGCTCAGATCCAGTAAATGCCAAAACCAGGATTTGAACCCCCATCTTGCTTATATCCAACGCTGTTTCTAATAGAGGGGAGATGGCGGAAAGCTGAAATTAGCTTGGGACCTGGAAGTGTACCCCATATTTAGGTTGGTTAGGGATGCTGCTGGTCATTTGCCTAGCTGACCTAAATAGACATTTATCCAAAGAAAACATACAGATGACCAAAAAACACATGAAAATATGTTCAAAATCACTATTCATCAAGGAAATGCAAATAAAAACCACAATGAACTATCACCTCACAGCTGTCAGAATGACAATCATCAGAAATCTACAGATAACAAATACTGGAGAGGGTGTGGAGAAAAGGGAACCTTCCCACACTATTGTTGGGAATGGAAATTGGTGCAGGCATTATGGAGAAAACTATGTATGATCCTCAAAAACACCAAAAATAGAATTACCACATGATCCAGCAATCCTACTAATGGACATATATCTGAACAAAACTATAATTAAAAAAGATACATGAACTCCTGTGTTTATATCAGCATTATTCACTATAGCCAAGACAGGCTGCTGCTGCTAAGTCTCTTCAGTTGCGTGACCCCATAGATGGCAGCCCACCAGGCTCCGCCATCCCTGGGATTCTCCAGGGAAGAACACTGGAGTGGGTTGCCATTTCCTTCTCCAATGCGTGAAAGTGAAAAGTGAAAGTGAAGCCACTCAGTCATGTCTGACTCAGTTACCCCATGGGCTGCAGCCTACCAGGTTCCTCCATCCATGGGATTTTCCAGGCAAGAGTACTGGAGTGGTTTGCCATTGCCTTCTCCAAGCCAAGGCATGGGAACAACCTAAATGTCCATCAGTGGATGAATGGATAAGGAAAATGTGGTATATGCAGTGGAATACTACTCAGCCATGAAAAAGAAATATCTGCCATGAAGTGATGAGACCAGATACCATGATCTTAGTTCTGTGAATGTTGAGTTTTAAGCCAACTTTTTCACTCTCCTCTTTCACTTTCATCAAGAGGCTCTTTAGTTCTTCTTTGCTTGCTTTCTTTGCCATAAGGGTGGTGTCATCTGCTAATCTGAGGTTTTTGATATTTCTCCCAGCAATCTTCATTCCAGCTTGTGCTTCTTTCAGCCCAGCATTTCATATGATGCACTCTGCATATAAGTTACATAAGCAGGGTGACAGTATACAGCCTTGACGAACTCCTTTCCCAATTTGGAACCAGTCTGTTGTTTCATGTCCAGTTCTAACTGTTGCTTCATGACCTGCACACAGATTTCTCAGGAGGCTGGTAAGGTGGTCTGGCATTCCCATCTCTTTAAGAATTTTCCAGTTTGTTGTGATCCACATAGTCAAAGGCTTTAGCGTAGTCAATAAAGCAAAAGTAGATGTTTTTCTGGAACTCTCTTGCTTTTTCTATGATCCAGCAGATGTTGGCAATTTGATCTCTGGTTCCTCTGCCTTTTCTAAATCCATCTTGGACATCTGGAGGCTCAGGGTTCATGTATTGTTGAGGCCTTGCTTGGAGAATTTTGAGCATTACTTGGCTAGCGTATGAGATGAGTGCAATTGTGTGGTGTTTTGAGCATTCTTTGGTATTGCCTTTCTTTGGGATTGGAATGAAAACTGACCTTTTCCAGTCCTGTGGCCACTGCTGAGTTTTCCAGATTTTGTGACATATTGAGTGCCACACTTTCACAGCATCATCTTTTAGGTTTTGAAATAGCTCAACTGAAATTTCATCACCTGCACTTAGTTCTTTGTGATGCTTCCCAAGGCCCACTTGACTTTGCATTCCAGTATGTCTGGCTTTAGGTGAGTGATCATACCACTGTGGTTATCTGGGTCATGAAGATCTTTTTTGTATAGTTCTTCTGTGTATTCTTGCCACCTCTTCTTAATATCTTCTGTTTCTGTTAGGTCCATGCCATTTCTGTCTTTTATTGTGCTCATCTTTGCATGAAATGTTCCCTTGGTATCTCTAATTTTCTTGAAGAGATCCCTAGTCTTTCCTATTCTATTGTTTTCCTCTATTTCTTTGCATTGATCACTGAGGAAGGCTTTCTTATCTCTCCTTACTATTCTCTGGAATTCTTCATTCAAATGGGGATATCTTTCCTTTTCTACTTTGTGTTTAGCTTCTCTTCTTTTCTCAGCTCTTTGTAAGGCCTCATCATACAACCATTTTGCATTTCTTTTTCTTGGGGATGATCTTGACCACTGCCTTCTGTACAATATCACGAACCTCCATCCATAGTTCTTCAGGCACTCTGTCTATCAGATCTAATCCCTTGAATCTATTTGTCACTTCCACTGTATAATCATAAGGGATTTGATTTAAGTCATACCTGAATGGCCTAATGGTTTTCCCTACTTTGTTCAATTTAATTCTGAATTTGGCAATAAAGAGTTCATGAACTGAGCCACAGTCAGCTCCCAGTCTTGTTTTTGCTGACTGTATAGAGCTTCTCCATCTTTGGCTGCAAAGAATACAATCAGTCTGATTTCAGTGTTGGTCATCTAGTGATGTCCATGTGTAGAGTCTTTTCTTGTGTTGTTGGAAGAGGGTGCTTGCTATGACCAGTGTGTTGTCTTGACAAAACTCTATTAGCCTTTGACCTGCTTTGTTTTGTACTCCAAGGCCAAATTTGCCTATTACTCCAGGTATCTCTTGACTTCCTACTTTTGCATTCCAGTCCCCTGCAATGAAGAAGACATCTTTTTTGGGTGTTAGTTCTAGAAGGTCTTGTAGGTCTTCATAGATCTGTTCAACTTCAGCTTCTTCAGCATTACTGGTCAGGGCATAGACTTGGATTACTGTGATATTGAATGGTTTGCCTTGGAAACAAACAGAGATCATTCTGTCATTTTTGAGATTGCATCCA
Source organism: Muntiacus reevesi (assembly GCF_963930625.1). Classification (NCBI taxonomy): domain Eukaryota; kingdom Metazoa; phylum Chordata; class Mammalia; order Artiodactyla; family Cervidae; genus Muntiacus; species Muntiacus reevesi. The sequence continues at coordinate 114,375,220 of NC_089271.1, read as the reverse complement.
AGTACTGGATTTTGGACTCTTGTAGACTATCATGGCTACTCCATTTCTTCCAAGGGATTCTTGCCCACAGTAGTAGATATAATGGTCATCTGGGTTAAATTCACCCATTCCAGTCTATTTTAGTTCACTGATTTCTAAAATGTCAATGTTCACTCTTGCCTCCTTAGGCAGGCTTATCCCTAGGTGTTTTATTCTTTTTGATTTGATAGTAAATGGGATTGTTTCCTTGATTTCTCTTTCTGAACTTTCATTGTTAATATATAGAAATGCAGCAGATTTCTGTATATATCCAAAAACTTTATTGAATTCATAGATGAGTTTAAGCAGTTTTCTAGTGATATCCTCTGGTTTTTCTAAGTATAGCATCATGTCATCTGCAAACAGTGAAAGCTTTACTTCTTTTTTTTCAATTTCTATTCCTTTGATTTCTTCTCTAATTTCTGTAGCTTGGGCTTCCACGGGCTTCTCTTGTAACTCACTTTCACTTACTTCAGACTTTCAAAACTATGTTGAATAAAAATCTGAGAGTGGGACACTTGTTCCTAATCTTAGAGGAAATTCTTTCAGCTTTACACCATTGGGGCTTCCCTGACAGCTCAGTTGGAAAGAATCTGCCTGCAATGCAGGAGACCCTGGTTTGATTGCTGTTGGGATGATCTGCTGGAGAAGAGATAGGCACTCCAGTGTTCTTGGGCCTCCCTTGTGGCTCACCTGGTAAAGAATCCTCCTGCAATGTGGGAGACCTAGGTTCAATCCCTGGGTTGGGAAGATCCCCTGGAGAAGGGAAAGGCTACCCACTCCAGTATTCTGGCCTGGAGAATTCCATGGGCTCTAGAGTCCATGGCGTTGCAAAGAGTCGGACACGGCTGAGCGACTTTCACTTTACACCATTAAGTGTGACATTAGCTGTGGGCTTGTCATATATGGCTTTTATCATATTGAGGTATATTTCCCTCTATCCTCACTTTCTGAAGAGTTTTTATTGTAAGTGGATTTTGAATTTTATCAAAAGCTTTCTCTGTGTCTATTGAAATGATCATATGGTTTTTAGTCTTCAATTTGTTATTGTGGAGTATCACATTGATTGATTTGCAGTCATGGAAGAATTCTTGCATCCCTGGAATAAATTCCATCTGCTTATGGTATGTGATCCTTTTAAAATATTGATGGAATCAGTTTGCTAGGGTTTTGTTGAGGATTTTTCCATTCGTGTTCATCCAGAATATTGGGCTGTCACTTTTTGTGTGTGATATCTTTGTCTGATTTTGGGATCAGGGAGATGGTGACTTCATAGAATGAGTTTGGGAAAACTCCTAGAGGAAAACATAGGCATTTGACATAAATAGTAGCAATTGTTTTTTGGATCCATTTCCTAGAGTAGTGGAAATAAAAGCAAAAGTAAACAAATTGGAACTAACCTTATTAAATTTAAAAACTTTGTGCAGCAAAGGAAACCATCAACAAAATGAAAAGAACTGACAGACTGGGGGGAAAATGCAAATGATGCTACTGACAAGGAATTAGATCTTACAGCTTAATATAAAGAAACCAAACAACCCAATCATAAGCTGGACAGAAGACCTAATTAGACCTTTCTCCAAAGAAGATGGCCTAGATGCACATGAAAAGATGCTCAATATCACTAAACCACCAGGTTTCTCATGTGACGCTATTGGTAAAGAACCAGGCTGCCAATGCAGGAGATGACTTCAGGTGTGGGTTCAATCCCATGAGGAGGAAATGGCAATCCAACCCAGTGTTCTTGCCTGGAAAATCCCATGAACAGAGAGGATCCTGGTGGGCTATTGTCCATGGGGTCACAAAGAGTTGGACACGACTGAAGTGACTTAGCATGCACACATGCATGCTAACTTGACTTGATCACCAAATATTCAGTTCAGTTCAGTTCAGTCACTCAGTCGTGTCCAACTCTTTGCGACCCCATGAATTGCAGCATGCTAAGCCTCCCTGTCCATCACCAACTCCTGAAGTTTACTCAAACTCATGTCCATTGAGTCAGTGATGCCATCCAGCCATCTCATCCTCTGTCAGCCCTTTCTCCTTCTGCCTGCCCCCAGTCCCTCCCAGCATCAGGGTCTTTTCCAATGAGTCAACTCTTCGCATGAGGTGGCCAAAGTATTGGAGTTTCAGCTTCAGCATCAGTCCTTCCAATGAACACCCAGGACTGATCTCCTTTAGGATGGACCGGTTGCATCTCCTTGCAGTCCAAGGGACTCTCAAGAGTCTTCTCCAACACCACAGTTCAAAAGCATCAATTCTTTGGTCCTCAGCGTTCTTCACAGTTCAACTCTCACATCCATACATAACCACTGGAAAAATCATAACCTTGACTAGATGTACCTTTGTTGCAAAGTAATGTCTCTGCTTTTTAATATGCTGTCTAGGTTGGTCATAACTTTTCTTCCAAGGAGTAAGCGTCTTTTAATTTCATGGCTGCAGTCACCATCTGCAGTGATTTTGGAGCCCCCAAAAATAAACTCTGGCACTGTTTCCACTGTTTCCCCATCTATTTGCCATGAAGTGATGGGACCAGATGCCATGATCTTAGTTTTCTGAATGTTGAGCTTTAAGCCAACTTTTTCACTCTCCTCCTTCACTTTCATCAAGAGGCTTTTTAGTTCCTCTTCACTTTCTGCCATAAGGGTGGTGTCATCTGCATGTCTGAGGTTATTGATTTTTCTCCCAGCAATCTTGATTCCAGCTTGTGCTTCTTCCAGCCCAGTGTTTCATGTGATGTACTCTGCATATAAGTTACATAAGCAGGGTGACAGTATACAGCCTTGATGAATTCTTTTCTCTATTTGGAGCCAGTCTGTTGTTCCACGTCCTGTTCTAACTGTTGCTTCCTGACCTGCATATAGTTTTCTCAAGAGACAGGTCAGGTGGTCTGGTATTCCCATCTCTTTCAGAATTTTCCACAGTTTATTGTGATCCACACAGTCAAAGGCTTTGGCATAGTCAATAAAGCAGAAAAACTGATGTTTATTTGGAACTCTCTTGCTTTTTTGATGATCCAGTGGATGTTGGCAATTTGATCTCTGGTTCCCCTGCCTTTTCTAAAACCAGCTTGAACATCTAGAAGTTCACGGTTCATGTATTGCTGAAGCCTGGCTTGGAGAATTTTGAGCATTACTTTACTAGCATGTGAGATGAGTGCAGTTGTGCAGTAGTTAGCATTCTTTGGCATTGCCTTTCTTTGGGATTGAGACAAATGCAAATCAAAACTATAATGCACAAGTGCAGAAAACAAACTTATGATTACCAAGGGGGAAGGGGAGAGGAATAAATTGGGAGATTGAGATTGACATGTACTTACTACTGTATATAAAATAGATAACTAATAAGAACCTACTGTATAGCCCAGGGAACTCTGCTCAATATTCTGTAATGATCTATATGGGTATAAGTGAGTGAAAGTCACTCAGTCAGGTCTGACTCTTTGCGACCCCATGGACTGTAGCCTGCCAGGTTCCTCTGTCCGTGCAATTCTCCAAGCAAGAATACTGGAGTGGGTTGCCTTTCCCTTCTACAGGGGATTTTCCCAACCCAGACATCGAACCCAGGTCTCCGACACTGCAGGCAGATTCTTTACCATCTGAGCCATAGAATGCAAAAAAAAGTGGATATATGTACTGTATAACTGGTTCACTTTGCTGTACAGCAGAAACTAACACAACATTGTAAATTAACTGTACTCCCAATAAAAATTAATTTAAAAATATCAAAACTACAATGAACCTTGCACCAGTCAGAATGGCCATCATTAAAGTCTATTAAAAATAAATAAATAAAAAGTCTATAACCAATAAATTCTGGAGAGAGTGTGCAGAAAAAAGAACCCTCCTCCACTGTTGGTGGTAATGTAAATTGGTAGAGCCACTATGGAGAACAGTATGGAGGTTCCTTTAAAAATGAAAAATAGAGTTACCATATGATCCTACTGTCCTACTCTTGATCATATAACCAGAGAAAGTGAATGGAAGTTGCACAGTCATATCCCAACTCTTTGTGACCCTATGGACTATACATTCCATGGAATTCTCCAGGCCAGAATACTGGAGTGGGTAGCCTTTTCCTTCTCCAGGGGATCTTCTCTACCCAGGGTTCAAACCCAGGTCTCCTGCATTGCAGGTGGATTCTTTACCAACTGAGCCACAAGGGAAGCCCAATCCAGAGAAAGCTCTAAACTCAAGAAGATACTTGCACCCCAATGTTCATAGTATCTTTATTCACATTAGCCAAGACATGGAAGCAACCCAAATGTCCATCAACAGATGAATGGGTAAAGAAGATGTGGTATATATAGACAATGGAATATTACTCTGCCATAAAAAGAAGGAACTATGCCATTTGCAGCAACGTGGATGGATTATCATATTAAGTGAAGTAAGTCTGATTGATGCTTTTGAACTGTGGTGTTGGGGAACACTCTTTAGAGTACCTTGGACTGTAAGGAGATCAAATCAGTCAATCCTAAGGGAAATCAGTCCTTAATATTCATTGGAAGGACTGATGCTGAAGCTCCAATACTTTGGCCACCTGATGCAAAGAACTAACTCATTGGAAAAGACCCTGATTCTGGGAAAGATTGAAGGCAGGAGGAGAAGTGGATGACAGAGGATGAGATGGTTGGATGGCATCACCAACTCGACAGACATGAGTTTGAGCAAGCTTTGGCATTGGTGATAGATAGGGAAGTCTGGCGTGCTGCAGTCCACAGGGTTGCAAAGTGTTGGACATGACTGAGTGACTGAACTGGACTGAAGTCTGACAAAGACAAATATTGCATGATGCCACTTATATGTGAAATCTAAAAAAAAGGATACAAATGAGCTCATTTACAAAACAGAAATAGATCCACAGACATAGAAAACAAACTTATGGTTACCAAAGGGAATAGTGGCAGGGGGAGGGAGGGAAGAGACAAATTTGGAATTTGCGATTAACATATTCATACTGCAAGTATGTGTGTGCTATGTCACTTCAATTGTGTCGACTCTTTCAGACCCTGTGGACTGTAGCCCACCAGGCTTCTGTGTCTATGGGGATTCTTCGGGCAAGAATACTGGAATGGTTTGCCATGCCCTCCTCCAGGGGATCTTCCTGACCCAGGGATCAAACCCCTGTCTCTTATGTCTCTTGCATTGGCAGGTGGGTCCTTTATCACTAGTGCCTCCTGGGAAGCCCATATATACACTAATTTATGTAAAATAAAGAAGGACCTACTGTATAGCACAGGGAACTATATTCAATATCTTGTAATAACCTATAATGGAAAAGAATCTGAAAAAGTATTTATATATATAATATATATATATATAACTGAATCACTTTGCTGTATACCTGAAACTACCAACATTGTAAATTAACTACACTTCAATTAAAAATGGTTATTAAAAATGAAGAAAAACATTACTGGAAAATAAATAATTGAAGAATTGCAATAACTTAGCATGGAGAGTAAACCTGGAAGTCACCCAGTCCAATGTCCTAGCCAAGTCAGTATTATCCTCTAATAGTTCTGTTTGAGTACTTCCAGTGATGACATCTTTACCATCTCCTCAAGGCACCTACTACATATCTGGATAGCTCTGACACTGAGAAAATTATTCCTTATGCTGAACTCTTTTCTCTGTAATGCATTTGAAGATGATAGAAAAAAATACGGTAAACCACTTGCTAACAAAATATTTCAAGGCACTGTCTTTATGATGAGCAACTCATGTTAAAACAATTTAATTTCCTTCTGTGACAGAGTTGCAGGTCTTGAATGAAGAAGAGACAGATCAGTGAAGGAGACATCTGGACTTCACTAAAGCTTTGTGGATCTGCAAGGCATTTCTATTAATGAATGAGTTAGGGATATCAAACATGAGTTGTACTATTATATGAGTCTTATTCCAAGGCTACTAAATGATACTTTAGGAGGAACCTGGAACAACATGTTCCAGAGACCACATAGATTTGTCCCAGAGCTTTTAGTTTTTTCCTGCAAAGTCTGGAATGAGAAAAATAAGAAAATTCCTACTACATTGGGAAGATACCACATTGGGAAATAGAGCTTGAGGATAGGGGAAATAAAAGCTGAAAATTCCTTGCAAGTCAAGAGTAAAATCCAAGGTGACCTTGACCAATTAGAAAAATGGTCTGTCAGAAAGAGGCTGACGTTTGATGTTCAGCAGGGACAGTAACGGGCAATCTGCGTGCTCCTCAAATCTAAACCACATGAATACCTGCTGAGGAATGGCTGGTGAAACTATCACTCTGAATCACACCTTGAATAACTGGAAACAAGACAGGGCCATTGTTTAAATGGCTAGTATGAGCCTGGGTTTTGTGAACAGAGTTGTGATGTACAAAAGCCAGGAAATAATTCTTCTGCTATGTATTCTGCATTAATGGGGACTTTATTAGACACACACCAACATTCACCACGTTGGTCTTCATATAAAATATGGAAGTAGAAAAGCTGGAGAGACTATTAATGTAAAAACAGTCCTAGAGAATATGTGAGAAAAGTTGAAATGAGTAAATTTATTGAAAGAAAGACTCAATGTGGATTCCTCACCTTTCTTTCTTTCAGCTGATTTCTCCTCACTCACCTGACTATAATATATCTTCTCCACATTGCTCATGAAATTCTATCTAAAGATGTCCTTGTTAAAATCTGTTCATCAGGATATTCCAAATTTGGCTTAAACTGTTTCTTGTGTTTGGTCATGTGCTGCACATATAAGCCAAAGTAGAAGAAAACGTTTGGTGCTAAATGATGTCTTGTATGAAGCACTTTCATAGCAATCATCATACTGATAGCTAATCTGGGCTGGTACACAATAGATACATAGTGATTATATGTTACATGAAGCAATGGGAAGAGGAAGTTGCCTAATTGTTTTTCAAATCTGCATTCCTCTCTATCAAAATCAAGTTAACATAAGAATGCTGTAAGGAAGAATATGATTAATTATAAACTGTAAGTTGCCCAACATAGGGAAGAATTGGGAAGACACTCTAGAAGTACACTTAGAATAAAAAGAAGATGCAAATCCAGTGCAGTATTATTAATGTCTCTAGTTGGTGACACGGTGCTTCCCTGGTGGCTCAGTGGTAAAGAATCTGCCTGCCATTGCAGGAGATGCAGGTTCTATCTCTGAGTCAGGAAGATCCCCTGGAGAAGGAAATGGCAGCCCTCATTGTATTCTTGCTTGGGAAATCCCATGGACAGAGGAGACTGGCAAGTTACAGTCCGTGGGTTTGCAAAAGAGTTGGACATGACTTAGTAACTAAAACAATAAACAAAGTTGGTGACTTGCTAATATGATTTAAGATAATTATTTGTTTTGTTAATAACTCACCTTAATTAACATGCCTCAAATACCAGATGTCAGATGCATGCTAGTTATTGTTTTATAAATTTCAGAATATTTTGTTAAATAAACCAATTATGCTGCCATCGATTTCCCTGATTCAGCATTGACATTTCATGCTGTTCTCTGAAGTCCACTGAAAACATACTGTAAGGATTCACTCAACTAACCTCCAAAGCGTAGAGTCCAATCAATGGCTATCTAGTTTAATCCTTGAGAGCTAGCTGTTCAGTATGAAAATCTACTGAAGTGCTTTCCCATTAAGATGAGGTATAAGGCAATGCTACCTCCTTTCACCAGTCTTTTTCAGCACGATAGTGGAAGTCTTTGCTAGTGCAGTAAGGCAAGAAAAAGAAACAAAAGGTGTATAGTTTGAGAAGGAATAAGTAAAACTGTCTTTGTTCACAGATGACATGATCATCTATATAGAAAATCTGAAAGAATCAGCAAAATACTCCTGAAACTGATAATTGATTATAGCAAGGATTCAGGATGCAAGGTTAACATCTAAAATTAATCAGTTTCCTATATGTCAGCAATGAACAAGTGGAATTTGAAATTTAAAAAAAACAACATTTATATTAGCACCCCAAGTAGTGCAATACTTAGGTATAACTCTAGCAATATATATACACACATATATGTATGTATGTATATATATATATATATATATATATATATATATATATGATCTATATAAGCAATAATACAAAACTCTGATGAAAAAATCAAAAAGTGAAATAAATGAAGAGATAGTCCATGTTCCTGGATAGAAAGACTCAAAATTGTCATATCAGTTCTTCCCAACTTGACCTATAGATTCAGTGCAATCTCAAACAAAATCCCAGCAAATTATTTAGTAGCTATTGCCAAGCTGATTCTAAAGTTTGTATGGAAAGGCAAAAGACCCAGGATAGCCAACTCAATATCGAAGGAGAACAAATGTCAATGATTTGTTAAAGAACAATGAGAAGAACAAGTCAAATGATTGACATTACAAGAATTCAAGACTTACAATAAAGCCACAACAGTCAAGACAGTATGGTATTGGTGAAAGAATAGACAGATCAATGGAACAGAATAAAGAACCCAGAAATAGAGCCACCTAAATACAGTCAACTGATCTTTGACAAAGGAATGAAGGCAAGACAATTAAGCAAATGTAGGCTTTTCAATAAATAGTGCTGGAACAATTGGAAATTGACATATGAACAGCAGATTTAGACACAGACCTTACAATTTTCATAATAATTTCAAAATTTAAGATCTCAAGATCACAGACCTAAGTGCAAAACACAAAATTAAGAAACTCCTAGATGATAACATAGAATACCTAGATGACGTTGGGTGTGGTGATGACTTGTTAGATACAATCCCCAAGTCATCATCCATGAAAGAAATGATTGACAAGCTGGACTTTATTAAAATTAAAAATTTGTGGTTTGTGAAAGAAAATGCCAAGAGAATTAGAAGACAAACCACAGACTAGGAGACAAATTTGCAAAAAATAATCTGATAAAGAATTGTTATGCAAAATATAAAAAGAACTCTGAAAACCCAGCAAACAATTTGATTAAAAAATAGATCAAAGACCTTAACAGATACCTAACCAAAAAGACATACAGATGGCAAGTAAGCATATGAAAGGATCCTCCACATCATATGTCATCAGGGGAATGTAAATTAAAACAAAAATGAGATACCACTACATATGTACTACAATGGCCAAAATCTGGAACATTGACACCAGTAAACGCTGGTGAGGATGTGAAGAAACAGGAAACTTAATATATTGCAGGCGAGACTGCAAAATGGTACAGCCACTTTGAAGACAGTTTTAAAGTTTCTTACAAATGTAAACATACTCTTACCATATGAGCCAGGAACCACTTGCCTTAATGTTTACTCAGAGGAACTGAAACTTATGTTCACACAAAAACCTGCATGTGGATGTTTGTAGTAGTTTTATCTATCATTGACAAAACTTGGAAACAGCCAAGATGCCCTTCAGTAGTTCAACAGATAAATAAATGCTGGTACATACACATGTATGGAGAATGCAATAATATTCACCACTTAAATGAGCTATTGAGCCATGGAAAGACATGGAAGAACCTCAACTGCTACCCTATTGCCTAATGAAAGAAGCCAATATGAGAAGGCTGAATACTTTATGATTCTGACTGTATAACATGCTGGAAAAGACAGAACCATGGAGACAGTAAAATGATTAGTGATAGCCAATTAGGAGGGATGAATAAGAAGAACATAGAGGATTTCAGGGGGCAGTGAAAATACTCTGTTCAGTTCAGTTGCTCAGTCATGTCTGACTCTGTGACCTCATTGATTGCAACACACCAGGCTTCCCTGTCCATCACTAACTCCTGGAGTTTATTCAGACTCATGTCCATTGGGTTGGTGATGCCATCCAACCATCTCATCCTCTGTCATCCCTTTGTCCTCCAACCTTCAATCTTTCCCAGCATCAGGGTCTTTTTCAGTGAGTCATTTCTTTGCATCAGGTGGCCAAAGTATTGGAGTTTCAGCTTCAGCATCAGTCCCTCCAATGAATATTCAGGACTGATTTCCTTTAGGGTGGACTGGTTGGATCTCCTTGCATTCCAAGGGACTCTCAACAGTCTTCTCCAATACCACAGTTCAAAAGCATTGATTCTTTGGTGCTCACATGACTACTGGAAAAACCATAGCTTTGACAAATGGACCTTTGTTGGTCAAGTAATGTCTTTGCTTTTTAATGAGCTGTCTAGGTTGGTCATAACTTTTCTTCCAAGGAGCAAGTGTCTTTTAATTTGATGGCTGCAATCACCATCTGCAGTGATTTTGGAGCCCAAAAAGATACAGTCTGAGGGGCGGTCCTAGGATGGAGGAGGAATAGGATGGGGAGACCACTTTCTCCTTCACAAATTCATCAAAAAATCATTTGAACACTGAACAAATACCACAAAACAACTTCTGAACGCTGGTGGAGGACACCAGGCACCCAGAAAGGCAGCCCACTGTCTTTGAAAGGAGGTAGGACAGAATGTAAAAGCTAAAAAGAGAGACAAAAGAGTTAGGGACAGAGACCCGTCTCGGGGAGGAAGTCATAAAAGAGAAGTTTCCAAACACCAGGAAACTCTCTCACTGGCAGGTCTGTGGCGAGTTTTGGAATCTCAGAGGGCAACATAACCAGGAGGAAAAAATAAATAAAACCCACAGATTATGCGCCTAACTGCAACTCCCAGCTGAGAAGTAGCTCAGACGCTCGTGTCCGCCACCAGCAAGAGGGGGCTGAACAGGGAGGCACAGGCTGCATTGCTTAGGGTAAGGACCGGGCCTGAATGCTCTGAGGGCAATCTGGGGGAGCGAACATGAGATCGCAACCCAAACTGTGGGATAGCCAGAGAGTCAAAAAAAAAAAAAAAAAAAAAGAGAGAGAGAGAGAACTTTTCTGCAAAAAGCTCTAACCTAAGGTGCTGTTGGCCGCTCACAGAACAAAGGACTGAGCGAATACCAGAGGAGAGCTAGCCAGCAGCAGACTAGCCCATCTCCCACTAGAGGCAGGGAGGCAGGTGGGCGATAGCCAGAACTGGAAGGCACGGGGCAAACTCTGCCCCAGAGACACATCCCCTACCAAACTGCAAGCAGGCTCCCAGTTGCTAACCAAGTCTTCCTGGGATCCTGGACAGTTGACATCCTCCAGGAGGGTCACAGCCAGGGATCAGCTCCCCATGGAGACACACGGCACACCTGAGACAGTGCTCCCGCTGCGCACTGGGAAACAGAGCAGCCAGGACCAGGGAGATGATAAGATGCACTGCCCCACCTGGGGTGTGTGCGCTCGCCAAGTACTTGGTCACCTGAGCTGCTCAGACCTGGGAAGGGCACAAAACGCAGGCCCAACCGAGTCTGTGCCCTTGTGGAGTACCCAAGAACCTGAACAGCTTAGACCTGGGAAGTGTACACAACCCAGGGCTTGCCTTAAACAGTTCCCCTGCAGAGCAAACTGGAGCCTGAGCAGTGTAGACTGGGGAAGCACACATGCTGTGAGTGGGGGCAAAACCAATGTGGCCCAAACATTGCGAGCACTCCCCACACACGCCAGTGATATTTGTTTACAGTGTTCATCCCTCCCTGCAGCACAATTGAACAAGTGAGCCTAAATAAATGACCACCTTTGCCCCCTGTGTCAGGGCGAAAATTAGATACTGAAGAGACTTGCAAACAAAGGAAGTCAAAATAAAGAAAGAAGAGGGAACCACTTTGGAAGTGACAGGTTCAACAGGTTAAAACCTTTTAGTTAGCATTGGCTACATTGGAAGGGACCTATAGACCTTGAGAAGTATAACCTGGATCAAGGAACTATCTGAAACTGAACTGACTCCACACTGCCCACAACAGCTCCAGAGAAATTCCTAGATATATTTTATTATTATCATTTTTTAATTTTTAAATTAAAAAATTTAAGTTCTTTATTACTCCTTTAATTTTCATTTTAAAACCTACACCATGGAATATTACTCATCTGTTAAAAAGAATTCATTTGAATCAGTTCTAATGAGATGGATGAAACTGGAGCCCATTATACAGAGTGAAGTAAGCCAGAAAGATAAAGAACATTACAGCATACTAACACATACATATGGAATTTAGAAAGATGGTAACGATAACCCTATATGCAAAAAAGAAAAAGAGACACAGAAGTACAGAACAGACTTTTGAACTCTGTGAGAGAAGGTGAGGGTGGGATGTTTTGAAAGAACAGCATGTATATTATCTATGATGAAACAGATCACCAGCCCAGGTGGGATGCATGAGACAAGTGCTCGGGCCTGGTGCACTGGGAGGACCCAGAGGAGTCGGGTGGAGAGAGAGGTGGGAGGGGGGATCGGGATGGGGAATACGTGTAACTCTGTGGCTGATTCATGTCAATGTATGACAAAACCCACTGAAATGTTGTGATGTAATTAGCCTCCAACTAATAAAAACAAACAAACAAACAAAAAACCTACTATTACCTTGCAAAAAAAAAAGACCCTATTTTAAAAACAAATTTCATGTATATATTTTTTATAACTTTTGATTTTGTTTTGTATTTTTAATATTGTAGTTTTCAGAGTCTAACCTCTACTGTAGATTTTTAATCTTTGCATTTTGGTATTTGTTATCAATTCTGTCCCTTTAAGAATCCAGTCTTCATGGTAATGATAACACTATATGCAAAACAGAAAGAGAGACACAGTTGTACAGAACAGACTTTTGGACTCTGTGGGAGAAGGCGAGGGTGGGATGTTTTGAGAGAACAGCACTGAAACATGTATATTAAGTAGGGTGAAACAGATCACCAGTCCAGGTTGGATGCATGAGACAACTGCTCAGGCCTGGTGCACTGGGAAGACCCAGAGGGAGCGGGCAGAGAGGGAGGTGGGAGGGGGGACCGGGATGGGGAATACATGTAAAACCATGACTGATTCATGTCAATGTATGACAAAACCCACTACAATATTGTAAAGTAATTAGCCTCCAACTAATAAAAATAAATGAAAAAAAAAAAAAAAAGAAAAGACAAAAAAAGAAAAGAAATCAAAATACGGATAGAAACCAATGAAAATGAAAACACAACAACCCAAAACCTATGGGACACTGTAAAAGCAGTGCTAAGGGAACGGTTCATAGCAATACAGGCTTACCTCAAGAAACAAGAAACAAGTCAAATAAATAACCTAACTCTACACCTAAAGCAACTAGAAAAAGAAGAAATGAAGAAATCCAGGGTAAGTAGAAGGAAAGAAATCTTAAAAATTAGGGCAGAAATAAATGCAAAAGAAACAAAAGAAGCCATAGCAAAAATAAACAAAGCCAAAAGCTGGTTCTTTGAGAAGTTAAATAAAATTGACAGACCATTAGCCAGACTCATCAAGAACAAAGGGAGAAAAATCAAATGAACAAAATTAGAAATGAAAATGGAGAGATCACAACAGACAACACAGAAATACAAAGGATCATAAGAGACTACTATCAACAACTATATGCCAATAAAATGGACAACTTGGAAGAAATGGACAAATTCTTAGAAAAGTACAACTTTCCGAAACTGAACCAGGAAGAAATAGAAAATCTTAACAGACCCATCACAAGCACGGAAATTGAAACTCTGATCAGAAATCTTACAGCAAACAAAAGCCCAGGACCAGATGGCTTCACAGCTGAATTCTACCGAAAATTTAGAGAAGAGCTAACACCTATCCTACTCAAACTCTTCCAAGAAAATTGAAGAGGGAGGTGAACTTCCAAACTCATCCTATGAGGCCACAATCACCCTAATACCAAAACCTGACAAAGATGCCACAAAGAAAGAAAACTACAGGCCAATATCACTGATGAACATAGATGCAAAAATCCTTAAGAAAATTCTAGCAAGCAGAATCCAACAACATATTAAAAAGATCATACATCATGACCAAGTGGGCTTTATACCACAGATGCAAGGATTCTTCAATATTCACAAATCAATGTAATACACCACATTAACAAATTTAAAAATAAAAACCATATGTTTATCTCAATAGATGCAGAAAAAGCCTTTGACAAAATTCAACATCCATTTATGATAGAAAAAAAAAAAACCCTACAGAAAGCAGGAATAGAAGGAACACATCTCAACATAATAAAAGCTATATATGACAAATCCACAGCAAACATTATCCTCAATAGCAAAAAATAGAAAGTATTTCCCCTAAAGTCAGGAACACCACGAGGGTGCCCACTCTCACCATTACTATTCAACATAGTTTTGGAAGTCTTGGCCACAGCAATCAGAACAGAAAGAGAAATAAAAGGAATCCAGATTGGAAAAGAAGAAGTAAACCTCTCACTGTTTGCAGATGACATGGTCCTCTACATATAAAACCCTAAAGACTCTAACAGAAAAATACTAGAGCTAATCAATGAATATAGTAAAGTTGCAGGATATAAAATCAACACACAGAAATCCCTTGCATTCCTATACACTAACAATGAGAAAACAGAAAGAGAAATTAAGGAAACAATTCTATTCACCATTGCAATGAAATGAATAAAATACTTAGGAATATATCTACCTAAAGAAACAAAAGACTTATATATCGAAAACTATAAAACACTGGTGAAAAAAATCAAAGAGGACACAAATAGATGGAGAAATAAACCGTGTTCATGGATCGGAAGAATCAGTATAGTGAAAATGAGTATACTAGCCAAAGCCATCTATGGATTCAGTGCAACCCCTATCAAGCTACCAACAGTATTTTTCACAGACCTAGAACAAATAATTTCACAATTTGTATGGAAATACAAAAAACCTCAAATAGCCAAAGCAATCTTGAGAAAAAAGAATGGAACTGGAGGAATCAACCTGCCTGACTTCAGGCTCTACTACAAAGCCACAATCATCAAGACAGTATGGGACTGGCACAAAGACAGAAATGTGGATCAATGGAACAAAATAGAAAGCCCAGAGATAAATCCACGCACCTATGGACACCTCATCTTTGACAAAAAAGACATGAATATACAGTGGAGAAAATACAGTCTCTCTAACAAGTGGCGCTGGGAAAACTGGTCAACCACTTGTAAAAGAATGAAACTACAACACTTTCTAACACCATGAACAAATATAGACTCAAAATGGATTAAAGATCTAACCATAAGACCAGAAACTATAAAACTCCTAGAGGAAAACATAGGCAAAACACTCTCCGACATAAATCACAGCAGGATCCTCTATGACCCACTTCCCAGAATGTTGGAAATAAAAGCAAAAAGAAACAAATGGGACCTAATTAAAATTAAAAGCTTTTGCACAACATAGGAAACTATAAGCAAGGTGAAAAGACAGCCTTCAGAATGGGAGAAAATAATAGCAAACGAAGCAACTGACTAAGAATTAATCTCAAAAACATGCAAGCAACTCCTGCAGCTCAATTCCAGAAAAATAAACGACCAAATCAAAAAACGGGTCAAAGAACTAAACAGACATTTCTCCAAAGAAGACATACAGATGTCTAACAAACACATGAAAAGATGCTCAACATCACTCATTATCAGAAAAATGCATATCAAAACCACAATGAGGTATCATTTCACGCCAGTCAGAATGACTGCTATCCAAAAGTCTACAAGCAATAAATGCTGGAGACGGTGTGGAGAAAAGGGAACCCTCTTAGAGTGTGGGTGGGAATGCAAACTAGTACAGCCACTATGGAGAACAGTGTGGAGATGCCTTGAAAAACTGGAAATAAAACTGCCATATGACCCAGCAATCCATCTGCTGGGCATACACACCAAGAAATCCAGAATTGAAAGAGACACATGTACCCTAATGTTCACTGCAGCACTGTTTATAACAACCAGGATATGGAAGCAACCTAGATGTTCATCAGCAGATGAATGGATAAGAAAGCTGTGGTACATATACACAATGGAATATTACTTAGCTATTAAAAAGAATGCATTTGAATCAGTTCTAATAAGGTGGATTAAACTGGAACCTATTATACAGAGTGAAGTAAGCCAGAAAGAAAAACACCAATACAGTATACTAACACATACATATGGAATTTAGAAAGATGGTAGTGATAACCCTGTATGTGAGACAGCAAAGGAGACACAGATGTATAGAACAGCCTTTTGGACTCTGTGGGAGAGGGCGAGGGTGGGATGATTTGGGAGAATGGCATTGAAACATGTATATTATCATATGTGAAACGAATCACCAGTCCAGGTTCAATGCATGATATAGGGTGCTCGGGGCTGGTGCACTGGGATGACCCAGAGGGATGGGATGGGGAGGGATTTGGGAGGGGGATTCAGGATGGGGAACACATGTACACCCGTGGTGGATTCATGTCAATGTATGGCAAAACCCATACAATATTGTAAAGTAATTAGCCTCCAATTAAAATAAATTTATATTAAAAAAAAAGAATCCAATCTTCAGTACCCATTTTTACTTAGGAGTGTGATTACTGGCTTGATTGCTCTCTCCCAGGTCACCTCTATCTCCTCGCTCCCCCTTCTCTTCTCTACTTAACTCTGTGAATCTCTTTGGGTGTTCTGCGCTGTGAAGAACACTTAGGGAACTGATCACAGGCTAAATTGGTCTCTCTCCTTTTGACTCCCCCTCCTCTCCTCCTTGTCACCTCTATCTCCTTCCTCCCTCTTCTCTTCTCTTTGGAACTCCGTGAACCTCTCTGAGTGTTCCAGACTGTGGAGAGCAAATAGAGAATTGATTACTGGCTAGATTGCTCTCTCCCCTTTTGATTCTCTCTCTTCTCCTCCTGGTCACCTCTATCACCCTCCTCCCTCTTTGATTCTCCATGTAACTCTGTGAACCTCTCTGGGTGTCCCCCACTGTGGAGAATCTTTTTACCATTAACCTAGATGTTCTATCATCAGTGCTATTTTTATGGAGAAGTCTTGAAGCTACTGTAAGAGTAAGACTGAAAGCCAGAGGCAGGAGGCTTAAATCCAAAACTTGAGAACACCAGAAAACTCCTGACTCCAGGGAACATTAATTGACAAGAGCTCATCCAAAAGTCTCCATACCTACACTGAAACCAAGTTCCACCCAAGAGCCACAAGTTTCAGAGCAAGACATACCAAGCTAATTCTCCAATGACACAGGAACTAACCCCGAACACAAAAATACAGGTGGCCAAAAGTCACATCAAACCAATAGACACCTCAAAACTCACTACTGGACACTTCATTGCACTCCAGAGAGAAGAGCTACAGCTCCTTCCACCAGAACACTGACACAAGCTTCCCTAACCAGGAAACCTTGACAAGTCACTCGTCCAACCCCACCCACAGGGAGGAACCTCCACAATAAAGAGGAACCACAAACTTCCAGCATACAGAAAGGCCACCCCAAACACAGCAATCTAAACAAGATGAAAAGGCAGAGAAATATTCAGCAGGTAAAGGAACATGATAAAAGCCCACCAAACCAAAGAGGAGGAGATAGGGAGTCTACATGAAAAATAATTCAGAATAATGATAGTAAAACTGATCCAAAATCTTGAAAACAAAATGGAGTTACAGATAAATAGTCTGGAGACAACGATTGAGAAGATACAAGAAGTTTAACAAGGACCTAGAAGAAATAAAAAAGAGTCAATCAATAATGAATAATGCAATAACTGAGATCAAAAGCTCTCTGGAAGGAACCAACAGTAGAATAACTGAGGCAGAAGATAGGATAAATGAGGTGGAAGATATAATGGTGGAGGTAAATGAAGCAGAAAGGAAAAAAGAATTAAAAGAAGTGAGAACAACCTCAGAGACCTCTAGGACAATGTTAAACACCCCAACATTCAAATCATAGGAGTCCCAGAAGAAGAAGACAAAAAGAAAGGCCATGAGAAAATACTTTAGGAGGTAAGAGTTTAAAACTTCCCTAAAATGGGGAAGGAAATAGCCACCCAAGTCCAAGAAACCCAGGCAGTCCCAAACAAGATAAACCCAAGGCAAAACACCCCAAACACATATTAATCAAATTAATGAAGATTAAACACAAAGAACAAATATTAAAAGCAGCAAGGGAAAAACAACAAATAACTCACAAGGGGATCCCCATAAGGATAACAGCAGATCTTTCAATAGAAACTCGTCAAGCCAGAAGGGAATGGCAGGATATACTTAAACTGATGAAAGAGAAAAACCTACAACCCAGATTACTGTATCCGGCAAGGATCTCATTGAAATATGAAGGAGAAATCAAAAGCTTTACAGACAAACAAAAGCTGAGAGAATTCAGCACCACCAAACCAGCTCTCCAACAAATGCTAAAGGATCTTCTCTAGACAGGAAGCACAGAAAACGTGTATAAACTCGAACCCAAAACAACAAAGTAAATAGCAATGGGGTCATACTTTCAATAATTACCTTAAATGTAAATGGGTTGAATGCACCAACCAAAAGACAAAGACTGGCTGAATGGATACAAAAACAAGACTCCTATATATGCTGTCTACAAGAGACCCACCTCAAAACAAGGGACACATACAGACTGAAAGTGAAGGGCTGGAAAAAGATATTCTATGCAAATGGAGGTCAAAAGAAAGCAAGAAAAAAAAAAAAAAAGAAAGCAAGAGTAGCAATACTCATATCAGATACAATAGACTTTGAAGTAAAGGCCATGAAAAAAGACAAAGAAGTACACTACATAATGATCAAAGGATCAATCCAAGAAGAAGATATAACAATTATAAATATATATGCACCCAACATAGGAGCACCACAATATGTAAGGCAAATGCTAACAAGTATGAAAGGGGAAATTAATAGTAACACAATAATAGTGGGATACTTTAACACCCCACTCACACCTATGGATAGATCAACTAAACAAAAAATTATCAAGGAAACACAAACTTTAAAGGATACAATGGACCAGATAGACCTAACTGATATCTATAGGACATTTCACCTTAAAACAATGAATTTCACCTTTTTCTCAAGTGTACACAGAACCTTCTCCAGGACAGAATATATCCTAGGCCATAAATCTACCCTTGGTAAATCAAAAAAAATTGAAGCCATCTCAAGCATCTTTTCTGATCACAATGTGATAAGACTAGATGTCAACTACAGGAAAAAATATTAAAAGTACAAACATATGGAAGGTAAACAACACAGTTCTGAATAACCAACAAATCACAGAAGAAATAAAAAAAGATATCCAAATCTGCATAGAAACGAATGAAAATGAAAAAACATAATAACCCAAAACCTATGAGATTTGGTAAAAGCAGTGTTAACGGCAAGGTTCATAACAATACAAGCCTACCTCAAGAAACAGAAGAGAAATCAAATAAATAACCTAGCTCTACACCTAAAGCAACTAGAAAAAGAAGGAATGAAGAACTCCAGGGTTAGTAGAAGGAAAGAAATCTTAAAAATTAGGGCAGAAATAAATGCAAAAGAAACAAAGGAGACCATAGCCAAAATCAACAAAGCTAAAAGCTCATTTTTTGAGAAGATAAATAAAGTAGACAAACCATTAACCAGACTCATCAAGAAAAAAAGGGAGAAGAATCAAATCAACAAAATTAGAAATGAAAATGGAGAAATCACAACGGACAACACAGAAATACAAAGGATCATAAGAGACTACTATCAACAACTATATGCCAATAAAATGGACAACTTGGAAGAAATGGACAAATTCTTAGAAAAGTATAACTTTCCAAAACTGAATTAGGAAGAAATAGAAAATCTTAACAGACCCATCACAAGCACGGAAATCAAAACTGCAATAAGAAATCTTCCAATAAACAAAAACCCAGGACAAATGGCTTCACAGCTGAATTCTACCAAAAATTTAGAGAAGAACTAACACCTATCCTACTCAACTCTTCCAGAAAATTGCAGAGGAAGGTAAACTTCCAAACTCATTCTATGAGGCCACCATCACTCTAATACCAAAACCAGACAAAGAGGTTACAAAAAAAGAAAACTACAGGCCAATATCACTGATGAACATAGATACAAAAATCCTTAACAAAATTTAGCAAACGGAATCCAACAACATATCAAAAAGATCATACATCATGACCAAGTGGGCTTTATCCCAGGGGTGCAAGGATTCTTCAATATTCACAAATCAGTCAATGTGATACAACACATTAACAAATTGAAAGATAAAAACCATATGATTATCTCAATAGATGCAGAGAAAGCCTTTGACAAAATTCAACATCCATTTATGATAAAAAACCCTCCAGAAAGCAGGCATAGAAGGAACATACCTCAACAAAATAAAGCCATATATGATAAACCCACAGCAAACATTATCCTCAATGGTTAAAAATTGAAAGCATTCCCCCTAAAGCCAGGAAAAAGACAAGGATGCCCACTCTCACCACTATTATTCAACATAGTTTTGGAAGTTTTGGCCATAGCAATCAGAGAAGAAAAAGAAATAAAAGGAATCCAGATTGGAAAAGAAGAAGTAAAACTCTCACTGTTTGCAGATGACATGATCTTCTACATAGAAAACCCTAAAGACACCACCAGAAAATTACTAGAGCTAATCAATGAATATAGTAAAGTTTCAGGATATAAAGTTAACACACAGAAATCCCTTACATTCCTATACACTAACAATGAGAAAACAGAGAAATTAAGGAAGCGATTCCATTCACCATTGCAACGAAAAGAATAAAATACTTAGGAATAAATCTACCTAAAGAAACTAATGACCTATATATAGAAAACTATAAAACACTGATGAAAGAAATCAAAGATGACACAGATAGAGAAATATTCTGTGTTCATGGATTGGAAGAATTAACATAGTGAAAATGAGTATGCTACCCAAAGCAATCTATGGATTCAATGCAATCCCTATCAAGCTACCAACTGTAATTTTCAGAGAACCAGAACAAATAATTTCATAGTTTGTATGGAAATACAAAGAACCTCAAATAGCCAAAGCAATCATGAGAAAGAAGAATGGAACTGGAGGAGTCAACCTGCCTGACTTCAGGCTATACTACAAAGCCACAGTTATCTAGACAGTATGGTACTGGCACAAAGACAGAAACAGATCAATGGAACAAAATAGAAAGCCCAGGGATAAATCCACGCACCTATGGACACCTTATCTTTGACAAAGGAGGCAAGAATATACAATGGAGAAAAGACAACCTCTTTAACAAGTGGTGCTGGGAAAACTGGTCAACCACTTGTAAAAGAATGAAACTAGAACACTTTCTAACACCATACATACAAAAAAATTAACTCAAAATGGATTAAAGATCTAAATGTAAGACTAGAAACTATAAAACTCCTAGAGGAGAGCATAGGCAAAACACTCTCTGACATAAATCATAGCAGGATCCTCTATGACCCACCTCCCAGAGTAATGGAAATGAAAGCAAAAATAAACAAATTGGACCTAATTAAAATTAAAAGCTTTTGCACAATGAAGGAAATTATAAACAAGGTGAAAATACAGCCTTCAGATGGGAGAAAATAATAACACATGAAGCAACTGACAAAGAATTAATCTCAAAAATATACAAACAACTCCTGCAGCTCAATTCCAGGAAAATGAGCGACCCAATCAAAAAATGGGCCAAAGAACTAAATAGACATTTCTCCAAAGAAGACATATGGATGGCTAACACACACATGAAAAGATGCTCAACATCACTGATTATCAGAGAAATGCAAATCAAAACCACAATGAGGTACCATCTCATGCCAGTCAGAATGGCTGCTATCAAAAAGTCTACAAACAATAAATGGTGGAGAGGGTGCAGAGAAAAGGGAACCCTCTTACACTGTTGGTGGGAATGCAAACTAGTACAGCCACTATGGAGAACAGTGTGGAGATTCCTTAAAAAGCTGGAAATAGAACTCTCATACGACCCAGCAATCCCACTGCTGGGCATTCGCACTGAGGAAACCAGAACTGAAAGAGACACGTGTACCCCAGTGTTCATCACAGCACTGTTTACAAAAGCTAGGACATAGAAGTAACCTAGATATCCATTGGCAGATGAATGGATAAGAAAGCTGTGGTACATATACAGAATGGAATGTTACTTAGCTATTAAAAAGAATGCATTTGAATTAGTTCTAATGAGATGGATGAAACTGGAGCCTATTATACAGAGTGAAGTAAGTCAGAAAAAAAAGCACGAATACAGTATATTAACGCATATATATGAAATTTAGAAAGATGATTATGATGACCCTATATGCGAGACAACAAAAGAGACACAGATATAAAGAAGAGTCTCTTGGACTCTGTGGGACAAGGCGAGGGTGGGATGATTTGAGAGAATAGCACTGAAGCATGTATATTATCATATGTGAAATAGATCGCCAGTCCAGGTTCGACGTATGAGACAGAGTGCTCAGGGCTGGTGTGCTGGGATGACCCTGAGGGATGGGATGGGGAGGGAGGTGAGAGGGAGGGTCAGGATGGGGAACACATGTACACCCATGGCTGATTCATGTGACTGTATGGCAAAAACCACCACAATATTGTAAAGTAATTAGCCTCCGATTAAAAAAAAAAAAGATACAGTCTGTCACTGTTTCCATTGTTTCCCCATCTATTTGCCATAAAGTGATAGGACCAGATTCCATGATCCTAGTTTTCTGAATGTTGAGTTTTAAATCAATTTTTTCACTCTCCTCTTTCACTTTCATCAAGAAACTCTTCAGTTCTTCTTCGCTTTCTGCCATAAGGGTGGTGTCATCTGCATATCTTAGGTTATTAATATTTCTCCTGGCAATCTTGATTCCAGCTTATGCTTCATTCAGTCCAGCAATTCTAATGATATACTCTGCATATAAGTTAAATAAGCAGGGTGACAGTATACAGCTTTGACGTACCCCTTTCCCTATTTGGAACCAGTCTGTTTTTCCATGTCCAGTTCTAACTGTTGCTTCTTGACCTGCATACAGATTTCTCAGGAGGCAGGTCAGGTGGTCTGGTATTCCCATCTCTTGAAGAATTTTCCAGTTTATTGTGGTCCACACAGTCAAAGACTTTGGCGTAGTCAGTAAAGAGTTCCAGATTTCTCTGAAACTCTCTTGCTTTTTTAATGATTCAGTGGATGTTGGCAATTTGATCTCTGGTTCCTCTGCATTTTCTTCTAGCAGAGGAAAATATTCTGTATGATAACCATAATTTTGGATACATGTCATTATGAAAGTGAGCAAGTAAAAGTTGCTCAGTCATGCTCGACTCTTTTTGACCCAATGGACTGTAGTTCACCAGACTCTTCTGTCAGTGGAATTCTCCAGGCAGGAATACTGGAGTGGGTAGCCATTCCCTTCTCCAGGAGATCTTCTCAACTCAGGGATCCAACCCTTATCTCTTGTGCCTCCTGCATTGGCAGGTGATTTTTTACTGTCTGCACCAAAATGGAAGCCCCAGATGCCATTACACATTTTTCCAAATCTATAGACTGCATAGGACTTCCCTGGTGGCTCAGACAGTAAAGCCTCTGCCTTCAATGTGGGAGATCTGGGTTCGATCCCAGGGTCGGGAAGATCCTCTGGAGAAGGAAATGGCAACCCACTCCAGTACTCTTGACTGGAAAATCCCATGGATGGAGGAGCCCGGTAAGCTACAGTCCATGGGGTCACAAAGAGTCGGACAGTACTGAGTGACTTCAATTTACTTTTATAGGCTGTACAACATCAAGAATGAACCATATGTAGTGTCAGCTTTGGTTGCATATGATTTATTAATGTAGGTATCAACGTTAACAAATGTACCACTCTGGTGAGTATTAGTGCAAGTGGGAGAGACTATGCATGTGTGAACTCAAGGGTTATATGGGAAGTGCTTTCCTCTAAATTTTACTACCCATGTACCAAATACTCCTCTACAAAAATAAAGTCTTTTTAAAAATTTACTTTAAGGTTCCATGAGTCAACTTGAGGGAATCCCACAGTTAAATCTTCTCAAACAATGGAATTAAGTACTTTCTTGATATTTCTAATATTAGGGGATACTAGAAGTTTTTGCATTTACCAATAATTTTTAAATGATAAATTTTTAATGTCTTTATAACTAAGAGCCGTACTCAGTTCAGTTCAGTTCAGTCACTTGGTTGTGTCTGACTGTTTGCGATTCCATTAATCGAAGCACGCCAGGCCTCCCTGTCCATCATCAACTCCCGGAGTTTACTCAAACTCATGTCCATCGAGTCGGTGATGCCATCTAGTCATCTCATCCTCTGTCGTCCCCTTCTCCTCCTGCCCCCAATCCCTCCCAGCATCAGGGTCTTTTCCGATGAGTCAACTCTTCGCATCAGGTGGCCGAAGTATTGGCGTTTCAGCTTCAGCATCAGTCCTTCCAGTGAACACTCAGGACTGATCTCCTTTAGGATGGACTGGTTGGATCTCCTTGCACTCCAAGGGACTCTCAAGAGTCTTCTCCAACACCACAGTTCAAAAGCATCAATTCTTCAACCCTCAGCGTTCTTCACAGTCCAATTCAAACATGCATACATGGCCACTGGAAAAACAATAGCCTTGACTGGATAGATGGACCTTTGTTGGCAAAGTAATATCTCTGCTTTTTAATATGCTATCTAGGTTGGTCATAACTTTCTTTCCAAGGAGTATGTGTCTTTTAATTTCATGGCTGCAGTCACCATCTGCAGTGATTTTGGAGCCAAAAAAAAAAGTCAGCCACTGTTTCCCCATTTATTTGCCATGAAGTGATGGGACCAGATGCCATGATCTTAGTATTCTGAATGTTGAGCTTTAAGTCAACTTTTTCACTTTCCTCTTTCACTTTCATCAAGAGGCTTTTTAGTTCCTCTTCACTTTCTGCCATAAGGGTGGTGTCATCTGCATATCTGAGGTTATTGATATTTGTCCCGGCAATCTTGATTCCAGCTTATGCTTCTTCCAGCCCAGCGTTTCTCATGTTGTACTCTGCATATAAGTTAAATAAGCAAGGTGACAATACGCAGCCTTGATGTACTCCTTTTCCTATTTGAAACCAGTCTGTTCTTCCATGTCCAATTCTAACTGTTGCTTCCTGACCTGCATTTAGGTTTCTCAAGAGGCAGGTGGTCTGGTATTCCCATCTCTTTCAGAATTATCCACAGTTTATTGTGATTCACACAGTCAAAGGCTTTGACATAGTCAATAAAGCAGAAATAGATGTTTTTCTGGAACTCTCTTGCTTTTCAATGATCCAGTGGATGTTGGCAATTTGATCTCTGGTTCATCTGCTTTTTCTAAATCCAGCTTGAACGTCTGGAAGTTCACGGTTCATGTATTGCTGAAGCCTGGCTTGGAGAGTTTTGAGCATTACTTTACTAGCGTGTGAGTTGAGTGCAATTGTGCGGTAGTTTGAGTATTCTTTGGCACTGCCTTTCTTTGGGATTGGAATGAAAACTGACCTTTTCCAGTCCTGTGGTCACTGCTGAGTTTTTCAGATTTTCTGGCATATTGATTGCCACACTTTCACAGCATCATCTTTCAGCATTTGAAAGAGCTAACTGGAATTCCATCACCTCCACTAGCTTTGTTCGTAGTGATGCTTCCTAAGGCCCACTTGACTTCACATTCCAGGATGTCTGGCTCTAGGTGAGTGATCACACCATCGTGATTATCTGGGTCATGAAGATCTTTTTTGTACAGTTCTCCTGTGTATTCTTGCCACCTCTTCTTAATATCTTCTGTTTCTGTTAGGTTCATACCATTTCTGTCTTTTATTGGGCCCATCTTTGCATGAAATGGTCCCTTAGTATCTCTAATTTTC
Organism: Muntiacus reevesi; assembly: GCF_963930625.1. Classification (NCBI taxonomy): domain Eukaryota; kingdom Metazoa; phylum Chordata; class Mammalia; order Artiodactyla; family Cervidae; genus Muntiacus; species Muntiacus reevesi. Next base: position 114,349,543 of record NC_089271.1, on the reverse strand, counting down.
TTGCAGCAATCTCTAGTCTTTCCTATTCTATTGTTTTCCTCTATTTATTTGCATTGATCACTGAGGAAGTCTTTCTTGTCTCTCTTTGCTGTTCTTTGGAACTCTGCATTCAAATGGGAATATCTTTGCTTTTCTCCCTTGCTTTTGGCTTCTCATCTTTTCACAGCTATTTGTAAGGCCTCCTCAGACAGCCATTTTGCTTTTTTGCATTTATTTTCCGTGGAGATGGTCTTGATCCCTGTCTCCTGTACAATGTCACGAACCTCCGTCCATAGTTCATCAGGCACGCTGTCTATCAGATCTAGTCCTTTAAATCTATTTCTCACTTCCACTGTATAACCATGAAGGATTTGATTTAGGTCATACCCGAGTGGTCTAGTGGTTTTCCCTGCTTTGTTCAATTTAAGTCTGAACTTGGCAGTAAGAGTTTATGATGTCAGCCACAGTCAGCTCCCAGTCTTGTTTTTGCTGACTGTATAGAGCTTTTCCATCTTTGGTTGCAAAGGATATAATCAATCTGATTTCGGTGCTGACCATCTGGTGATGTCCATGTGTAGAGTCTTCTCTTGTGTTGTTGGAAGAGGGTGTTTGCTATGACCAGTGCGTTGTCTTGGCAAAACTCTATTACCCTTTGCCCTGCTTCTTTGCATACTCCAAGGCCAAATTTGCCTGTTACTCCAGGTGTTTCTTGACTTCCTACTTTTGCATTCCAGTCCCTTATAATGAAAATGACATCTTTTTTGGGTGTTAGTTCTAAAAGGTCTTGTAGGTCTTCATAGAACTGTTCATCTTCAGCTTCTTCTGCGTTACTGGTTGGGGCATAGGCTTGGATTACCGTGATATTGAATGGTTTGCCTTTGAAACAAACAGAGTTCATTCTGTCGTTTTTGAGATTGCATCCAAGTACTGCATTTCGAACTCTTTTGTTGACCATGATGGCTACTCTGGTGCCTGTAATAACTGTATTCAATCAAGATAAGGCTTACTATTTACTAATGTAAATCAGGAGGAGATATTTTTAGTTGAAATAAAATGTTTTGGTGCTTTGTAATATAAGTTTCAACTAGATTGAGTTCCCTAGCTTTGTTGATGCTTGCACTTAAATTGTTTGAGAGGCAAATGCCTGTGGAACAGTTATTACAGATGTAAATGGCCAATCTATGAGGAAGGGCAAATTTCCTTCACCACCTCACCTACCTGGCTGGCTCAAGTTCAGCTGTTTATCCTCAGTGAAAGGAAGATTCTTTGAGCAGTGTTTGCAGTATGTTCTGCTATTAAGAGCTTTGAATGAGAAATCTGAAGAGGAAATTCTTGTTCTTTGTATGCTGTTCCTTTATCCTGAGGCAAGAAGCAGAATCCTCAATTGCTTGCATTCTCAAATGTTTATAATTGATCGTTGTTCCTTCCCCCTTTTCATACTGTTTCATTCTCTTCAACATTCAAGGCAAGAATACCGAAGTGGTCTGCCATCCCCTTCTCCAGTGGTTCACATCTTGTCAGAACTCTCCACCATGATCGTCTTGTGACCCAGCACAGCATGGCTTACAGTTTCATTGAGTTACACAAGGCTGTAATCCATATGATCATCTTGTTAGCTTTCTGGAATTGTGGTTTTCATTCCGGAGGCCGTGGGACTATAGGTCTTGCTTCTTCTCTCTGCCTTCTGATGGATGACAATGAGAGACTTATGGAAGCTTCCTGATGGGAGGCACTGGCTGTGGGGAAAATTGGGTCTTGCTCTGGTGGGCAGGGTCATGCTCAGTAAATCTTTAATCCAGTTTTCTGCTGATGGTTGGGACTGTGCTCCCTCCCTAGTTGTTTGGGCTGAGGTGGCCCAGTTCTAGAGTCTGGAGTCTCTATGGTAGGGCTACAGGCTCTATGGTAGACCTCCGAAAGGACTTTTGCCAACATTCCACGCCTCCCAGGACTGCTGCTGCTAGTGCCCCTGTCCCCTCTCTGCTTGATTTGTTCAGTCCCAGATTTTTTAAAAAAAGTTATTATTGGAGTATAAATGCTTTGCACTGTGGTGTTACTTTCTGCTGTACAGTAAAGTGAATCAACAACAACAAAATCCTCATGAAAATTTTGCTATACGTGATTGCCAGATTATTTACAGAAAGATTAAATAAAGCTCTAGTGTTGATCCTGGATTTCTACCATTTAACTCTTCTCTACATTTGTTCTGACTCCTTCTTTGGTCTTTAAAAAATTACTTCTCATTATTGCTAATTTGCATTTACTCTACAGATATCCTTTCTTCTAATAATTTAAAGATTATTAAAAATAGTCTATTTCAGGGACTTTTTGAAATATGTTTATTGTTGTATTTGTTCCAATTAAGACATACAAAAAAAGTAACTTTGGGCTTGTAGGGGGAAAACAATGGAAGATCCCCACTTCTAGATGACCTGTCTTATGTTGGTTTGTACAACAGTCTGGATTTGATTTGGTGAAGCAGACATCAAATAAAGTATACAGAGATGGAATCTCAGAGAAAGATTATGTTAACAGCAATTTCCAACTCTATGAGAAAGTGCATAAATTCATGGGCTGGCAAGGAAAATTGTCTCCCTTGACTCTTTTATGGTATAATGAGGACCTTCTACATATTTTTAAAATGAAGCCATTAGAAGCTAGCAACAAAAAGGGATCATTTATATTTTTATGAATGGATATTTTAAATCATTTTCCAAGTTATGTAGGATTTTAATATTTCTGTACCTTCATTTTTCAGCCTCCTCTGGAAGAGATGTACAGTTCTTTGTGAATTAAAAGGATGTATAGAAATGCAAATATCGCAGATTGTAAAATGGTACAAAAAGACTGTCTGCTAAATTGAGTTCAAGGCTATAGCGTACATTGTCTATATGCTTAGACAATAGAGAACTGGAAGCTAACAAAAAAAGAGAGATTTAGGTAAAGAACTTAATACAGAGAAGCAGGAATGGATACATAGTTTAATAAAAATGAATTTGTATAGAAGTCAGACATCAGATTGTTCAATTTAATTATCCACCAATGGTATATGCTTTTTTTACTTTCAAACTGTACCAGCTGTATAAAACGCATTCTTTATTTCAAATGTGGGACACTGTGAGAGATCTGAATATAGGCTATAGTACAGGAAGGAATTCATGGCATACATAATATATTAAGAAAAAAATTCAGTGTCAGTCAGGGTATATATACTGATTTAGGAATTCTACATATGTAAATCAGGCCTATGTTATTAGAATTATTAAGATTATGCTAACACAGTAGTGTCCGACTCTTTGCGACCCCATGGACTTCTCCATCCATGGGATTTTCTAGACAAGAATACTGGAGTGGGTTGCCATCTTCTTCTGCAGGAGATATTCCCGACCCAGGAATTGAACCTGGGTCTCCCGCATTGTAGGTGGACGCTTTACCATCTGAGCCACCAGGGAAGTTCACTAACAGAGGAGGATCATTTAAAAACTTGTCAGAGGTCTCATTTGAAGAGAGAAGGTGACCATATGGATTAGAAGGAAGAATGATTATATCTAGGGAGTGCTGATAAGGTTTGGAAAGAGAGTGAATACTAGTTTATCTAGATAAACTTATCTAGAATAAGTTGGAAAGGGAGCTGAAATAGCAGTGTCTCTGTTTCTATTGTCTCAAGTAGTTTGATGGCTTTTGTTGGTTTTCCTAGACAATCGCTGGAGGCAGTTTAAAACTGTGCCTAAACACAGTACATATCACTTGGGGATAATTTGTTGTAGAAAATGAAGGCAGTATGAAATGTACAGTAAGACAGGTGGTCCATGGACTTATTATCTGAAGGGAAGAAAATAAATGGGAAGTCCATCCAGGAATCTCATTCTGCATTAATGTTTTTAAGGTATATGATCTTTCTCATCACAAGGAGAAATTTTTTTCTTTTCTTTCATTATGTCTGTCTGAGATGATGGATGTGTTTGCGGTCATCATTTCATAATATATGTAAATTAAACCACCATGCTGGATGCCTTAAACTTATATAGTGATGTATGTCAATTATATCAATAAAATTGGGGGAAAAGATATATGCAAACAATGTTACTCACTTAACAAAACTCTATTCTAGGAATCAAACTACTCTAGGATTGATACAGCAATAGCTTGCTAGAGTGAATGAAACTACACATGCAAATGATACAGTCTCTCAGCTTATGTGGGACAATTTAGCTATTTTATTAAAATGGTAATCAACAGAACCTTTGGAACAACTCATCTTGGGGTCATTTGGATTTGAACTAGTTGATCCATCTAAGAAGTAACATATAGTTTTAGTTTCTAATCATAAACTTTCTGTGATATATTTAGAGAAATATAGTCAAGATTCAAACCACTGATCCCAATATTATTCAACATACGCTGGACTTCTGAACTGCATGAATTATTGTGCTAATAACAGTGGGATAGTTTCTTTTTTGTGTTAATATTTTTTATTCCTGATTTTAATACTAGAGTAATAAATAATCCTTTATTTGAAACTATTTTCTATGGGGCAGAAGGAAGCAAAAAAGGGAACAAATGATATGGTGAATTCCAGTCAACCAGCAGTAAAATAATGACAGTGGGGTACTCTCTTAAGGGCAAGAAACTTGCCTATTTTTTCTGACATCATATCTCTAGCATCTGGCATAATGCATACAATATATAACATATACTTAATATATACTTGTTGACCTACCGGTGAATGAATGAATGAATAAGGGGGGGGGGATGACAGACAAAGAGAAGTCATTATAATGCTCAGTCGTGTTGACTCTTTGCAACCCCATGGACTGTGACTACCTCCATCCATGGGATTTTCCAGGCAAGAGTACCGGAGCGGGTTGCCATTTCCTTCTCCAGGGGATCTTCCCGACCCGGGAATCGAACACAGGTCTCCCACATTGCAGGCTGATGTGTTACCCTCTGAGCCACCAGGGAAACCCTAATTAAAATGCCAGACAAAGTGAAATAATTGGTGTAAGCTTAGTACTGTGGATACCAAGAGAAAGGTACAGTTAGCCCCAGCTTGGGTGATGTTGATCAAGAAAGGCTTCAGGTATAACATAACATTTGAATTAATTCTTTTGGAATGAATATGACAGGAAACACACACACAGAACAGGAGGTGCATTCAAAGCTATACTAACATCACAAAGATTGTAGCAGTGTAAAAGTGTATGCCATTTTTAGGAATGCTGAGAATGCAGGATGGTTGGAAGGGTGTGGTGATGGATGGGACTGGAAAAGAAGGGCAATGCCAAGTCACATAAAGCTCTAAATGTCCTACTAAAAAGTTGCACTCCATTGAAGATTTTAGAAGAGAGCAAGGGCTTATTAAGCACTCAGTAAGTGCCTATGTTTTATACTGTAGGAATTATTTGCCTTTAAAGAACATACAGAATTTCCAGGTAACTGTCATTTCCTTCAAGAATTATTTCTTAACCCAAGCCCATCAGTTAGTCAGTTCAGTCACTCAGTCATGTCCGACTCTTTGCAAGCCCATGGACAGCAGCACACCAGGCCTCCCTGTCCATCACCAACTCCCAGAACCTACTCAAATTCATGTCCTTCATGTCAGTGATGCCATCCAACCATCTCATCCTCTATCAGCCCCTTTTCCTTTCACCTTCAATCTTTCCCAGCATCAGGGTCTTTTCAAATGAGTCAGTTCTTCGCATCAAGTGGCCAAAGTATTGGAGTTTCAGCTTCAGCATCAGTCCTTCCAATGAATATTCAGGACTGATTTCATTTAGGATGGACTGGTTGAATCGCTTTGCAGTCCAAGGGACTCTCAAGAGTCTTCTCCAACACCACAGTTCAAAAACATCAATTCTTCTGCGCTCAACTTTCTTTATAGTCCAACTCTCACATCCATACTTGACTTCTGGGAAAAACATAGCTTTGACTAGACGGACCTTTGTTGGTGAAGTAATGACTCTGCTTTTTAATATGCTGTCTAGGTTGGTGATAGCTTTCCTTCAACCCAAGCCCATGGCACTCTGTATTTTCTTCTTCATAACATTTATCACAGTGTGTTACAATTTCTTGCTTAGTTGTTAGTTTCCTACACTGGACTGGGAGCTCACTAAGTGCAGGAACAATGTCTACTATTTGTCCTTGTAATTCAGTGCTTGTTCATCAGTGCTTAGAACAGTGTCTGGCATATAGTAGATAGTCAATAAATATGTATTGAATAAATGAAAAAATAAATGAGTACTGAATCATGTGATTGTTAATTTGCTGTATCTGCAAAATGCAGGGGAACCATTTTTAGAGCGTTTCTATGGTAAGATGAAGGGAATTCATTTGTGAGACTGGAAAGTCTGTGTCCGTTAAAGGTGAAAGACCCTTATAAAGGTCAGGTCTCTGTAAGATAACAGGGACTCAGTTACAAACCCTGAGTTTCTGTTTAGTGTTGGAACTTCTCTGGGATGCTTTAAGTCTCAGAGTTACAGCTCAATAAATGTTGGTAAATGAACTAGATCAGTTACCTACACAAACGGGAGGAGTCTAGTAAATACTTGTTGAAGGCCTACATTTATTGTGGCAGATTATATTTTCCAGAAAGACCCAGTCCACATATTTATTCCATCTCCTTTGCCAGTGAGAGGTGGAGTCTGTTTTCTCTTTATCCTGAGATTGAGTGAATCTTTATAATTGCTTTCATGAGTAGAATACATTAGAAGTAAAGCTATGGGAATTCTGGCTAGGTCACAAAAAATGATATGGCTTCTGCTGGTGTTCACTCTCTGTCTCTCTGGGCTCTTTCTTGGAATGATCACCTGTGGAGGCCAGCTACCATTGTGTAAGGAAGCCAAAACTTGTCCCTAAAGAGGCTACACAAAAAAGACGCATGTGGAGAGGAACCAAGGGCCCTAGCCAATAGTAAGAATGAACCATTGGACGTATGACTGAATGAACTTTCAGGTGACTCCCAGTTGTGGAATCTTCCAGCTGAGACTTCAGATGCTGGAGCAGCTACAAGCCCTCCACATTGTACCTTGTCTGAATTCCTGACCTACAGAAACCATGAGGGATAAGTGGTTATCATTGTTGTAAGAAACTAAGTTTTGTGCTAATCTGTAACTCAGCAATAGATAATGAATAATATATATGTATTCTGTAGACCAAACTTGTAGGGGCAAGTTTGGGCTTCCTTACAGAATGGTGGCCTGCCTCCACAGGTGATCATTCCAAGAAAGAGCCCAGAGAAACAGAGACAGAGAGTATATGCAGCAGAAGCCATATCATTTTTTCTGACCTAGCTGGAATTCCCATGTGGCTTCCCTTGTGGCTCAGCTGGTAAAGAATCTGCCTGCAATGCGGGAGATCTGGGTTCGATCCCTGGGTTGGGAAGATCCCCTGGAGAAGGGAAAGGCTACCCACTCCAGTATTCTGGCCTGGAGAATTCTATGGACTGTACAGTCCATGGGGTCGCAAAGAGTCGGACACGACTGAGTGACTTCCACTCACTCTGTATACCAGATCAGTGGTTTATAACTTTTTAAAAACTCTTATATCCATCTGAAGATCTGAAAAGCTAAGGTGGCCTCCATTTTCCCTGCCTCCTGGTGTTTGCAACCTTGTATATTCCCTTCCTTTTGAACTTGTGTAGTATATGTGGCTTTTGTATAACCAATAGAATATGGCAAAGTTGATATGCTATCACTCTATGTTTATTATAATTTATTTTATTATAAGACTCCTTCTTGCTGTCAGACTGACTCTAGGGTCTTTCTCTCCTTGTTGCTTTTGATGAAGCAAGCTGCCACAAGTCCTACAACCAGAAGGAAATGAATTCTGCCAATAACCAGAGTGAACTAGGAAGGGGACCCTTCCCCAGTCAAGTCTGGAGATGACAATGAAACGTTGCCTGACACTTTGGTGGCAACTTCTCAGAGGATCCTGATAAGGCAGGCATACACTTGACCAACAGATACAGTAAGATAAATGTGTGTGCTGTTTTATTCCATTGAACTTCTGTTAATTTGTTATATGGCATACAAAATGATTACCTCTCTGAGAAAAATGTACAGAGACTCATATTGACGTAGAATTCTTATGCAACATTTTAAGTTGATTATGGACCCCTGATTCTCATGAATGGATCCGAGGTTAAGAACCACAGATTGTTTGCCCTCCAGTCATAGGCAGAAGTGTGCAAAGCTTAGAAGATTTTGTTCGTAATGTTTTATATTAAACATTTTAATTACTTGACTAGTAGTTCTCTACCTTATACTTGAGCATTATCTACTTCAGGATTGAATTTTCTCTACTTCTGCATCTTTGGAGGTGGGTCATTTGTACAGTTTGATATTATTGTTCCACTCAGAAGGAATCCATTCCCCAGTTACTCTCTCCATCTTTTATCCCTTACTTTCTAGAGGCAAAACCAAGAGAAGATCAGCAGATTTCAATAAGCAGTAAACAGGGATGGCTGATAGAGTTAGGCTAATGAGCTAATCATTGAATAAAGGTTAATGAACACAATTCAGTAAATGGTTAATATTTTTCCTATATTTCATTGGGAAGTAAAATGTAAGATACAACAAAGTTAATTCTTTTGATCATAATTAAAATGCAATACAAAGAAAAAAATCTCTCTTTAACCTCATAGTTTAAGCAAGTGTTTTCTTTACTGTCTTTCTTTATTAATAATTGCTATGCTCTAATAAAATTAGAGGATGTAGAAAATAATACTTATTATGAATTCTCTACCATTGGCATGCAAACATCCTCATTAAAGCCAGTGATCTATGTTTTGTTGTTTTGAAAAATGTCTTTAATTCTTGCCTTTTTTTCTGACTATCCATTTCTTTCCTGAAGAAGCACAATCAAGCTCTGACAGTGTCAACTCCCATCTTTGATGGTACTGAAAGGAGGGGTCAATTTTTCTAAGGGACGAATGGAATTGTAGGGGGTGCTCCAAAGCATTGAGAAGCATAGGACACGTGTCAACTGCTTTCTGTTTTCTCTTCCCCCTCAATTATACTGTTAAGGGTTAATCCAGGGAGAGCAGCAAATAAGTGTCCACAAGGCTCCCTGGAACCAGCTTCTGCACTTGGAATATCCGGCTCATGGAGATGTCCCATCTGCACCACACATGGGAAAGGCAGCGGGCATCTGGGCCAAGTGTGGATGGCATGGAAGAGTCTACTTGCTTGCTTGGTAAAATGATGGAGACGCAAGTCACATGTAGGTATGCCAAGTGACTTAATCTTTCTCTACTTCCCCAATCACAAACAATTTGGCTTTGCCTATTAATTTTTGTAGGTACCATTAAAAGGAATGCCATAGCTAATATTATATCAGACCCAATTACGCTAGTGAACTGCTTCTATTTTTTTTTCTTTCATGCTGTGGCATTTCCTTTCCCCTGAAAACACTCTTTCACTCAGTCTAGCAATTAACTGCTTGAACAGTATAATAAGGAAGCAATTAAGAGGTGACAGAGAAAAATTAACACTCCATTTCACATTAAAGGCTAAGTGAGTATCCTTGCCATTGTGAGTTAAATGTGTCTTTGAAAACCTGTAGTTTGGATGTATTTTCCTTTTGAATAAGGGACCCAGCTCCATGTTTTTTGTCTAGCATCCCAATCTGAAAATGGATGATAACTAATTGGGTGCTGTCTGCTTAAACAGGCTATATTAATTGCAGTTTGTTCTCCTGTAAGTGTCAAGGAAAACAAAATCTTTGTAATGTGTAGGCATAATGTACGGCTGCCTTCATTTGAATATGCAGGCCATGTCCTAGCGCAAATAAAGCAAACTCCTGGATGCAATGTTGCCATGGCAGGCAGTATTTGCATAATAAATAACAGCTATCATGAGACTTTCTTTATGAAGTTCTCTGTTGTGTTGTCAGCTGTAAGAGCCTCCACTAAAGCAGCCAATATTGAGGAAGTAGAGTGTGTTTTGCTTGCAAATGCAATATCCAAACTGGAGTCACTGTCAAGAATCCATTATTTCAGTGTTGCTGGCTAAATGGGATGAATTGTGTTAAGTACATACAAGGGATACGTGGTGAACTGTATCAACATACATCCACAAGATGACAAGAATATGATTTAACTCCCAGACATTTGGTTGGATTAACTTAGGAACATATTAGCTTGGTTTTCTGTGTCAAGGTCCACCATCTCATCCTCTGTTATCAAGTCTGGGTCAAGCAAGTGAGAAAATCTCTTTTGTTTCTGGTGATAGTGTTTGAAAAGGCATTTAAAGGGGAGCGGGGTTCTCAATAGCCTTATCCTGTGAGATGTTATTCTTATGCTATATTAAGGCTACTAGAAGTTTCTTGATACTTATTTGTAGGCTTTTCTTTGGGCACTATATTGATTTACTTTAAGTTGCACAGGAGACTGGCAAATAAGTAGTTATTTTCCCATGGATTTTATATCTTCCTTCCCTTTCTCTACTTTCAGAAACTTTTCTTCACTGCATATTTCCTGAGACTCAGAAGGATGGAAGGTTCATTGTGTATGTTCCCCAACCATTAACTGAAGTTCATGAAATGTGATTAATAAGAGCCTTCCCTTACGTTGACTTACAATTCTGCCAATCTTTTTGGCCCAGATGAGACGCTATATTTTTGTTCATAAGAAAAGAAATCATGGCCACCATCATCATCACCTTGGCTACTGTTTATTGTGTGCTTATGGCACTGGACACTGTGTTAGGTGATATTGTGTGCCTCATCTCATGTGATTCTTACAATTCATATAGTCTTCATTTTTGGCTTGAGAAAACTGAGGCTCTGAGTCTGGAGTCAGGATTTGAATTTTGTACTGTTTTACTCCAAAGCTCATGCTCTTTTTACCACTTAATGCCCCAAGGGCAGAATTTTTTAAAGTGAACATTAATGAGACCTTCCTTAAACAATGTCTATTTTAATGACTACAAACAGCACTGTATTTTTTCTAAGGCCAATGAAAATAGCAATATTCATGACTCTAGGAAAGAAAGGTGCAACAAATCTGGAGCTGATTCTCACCTCTTTATAGCCTGATTTATAAGGGCAAAGAAGTTAGAAGTCTGCTCTAGATGGAGGCCTATTAGGTTGTCTTTATTTCCCAAAAAGAAAAAGAGAAAAAAACCGACAGCAAAACCTCAACAACTCATTTTCAACTTTTAAGAGCTAAGAAAGGTAGTCTAAGCTATTAAAGACTATTTATTATCTTTTTTTTTGACATTTCATCATCCTAAATTTTCCTTGATCATGTGAGAACTTGCTGTTCAGGTGTCTTTATAGAGCAATTTTCTATAGCCAAGCTACACATCTTAAAATAATGACTTATAATGGAAATTGGGCGTGAGGTGGCTGCAGCATTAGCTAAAGAGCACCATTAGAATATGCTGTATTACAAAAAAAATAAACACTTGGGTACTTTAGCTTTTAAAATATAATCTTAAAAGCAAGGCATCTGTGGCAAATGCAGTAATAATATTTAATAATTGTGGAGAGAGTGGTGAAAATGGCAAAAAGTGACCAACCATTGGAGAACCTGGAAATGTTGTGTAGTTAAGATCTGTCCTGAACCTCCCAAAAGGATTTAGGTATAAAAAAGGATCTCTTGCAACCTAGTTTTCTTTTCCTTCTTTGTGCTGCTATAATGTCTGATGTGCTGTAGGTTGGGAAGCAAGGTTTTTTCTTCTTTCAATATTTCTTTTAAATGAACATGTTCTTTAAGTTATAGCATTGCCTATCCAATGAGGTCATTCTTGGATTATTGAAATTTCTTTCCTCTGCACATTGATGGAGTTATATTACCAAAGACTCTGACTTTTTACTCTTGAAAATAAATCTTTGCAAAAATAAAATCACTGTTCCTTTTTATTCTTCTGATAACATGCCAGTCCTTTGATGTGAAGCAGTGACAAATTCATGTTTCATTATTAGGAAGTAGCTAGATTCTTTTACCACTAGTGGACTGGGCAGCATTTTCCCCAGTGTGGGCTCACCCACAATCAATTTCAATGAATGCTTTGAAATTTAACTGTAACAGTACTCATATTTAGCAGTATTGCTAACCAGTCAGGAGCTTGCACAAATAAACCCTTGATCTGAATGAGTGGAGGTAGAAAGGATGGAAAATGGAGAGCATCTATGTATGCTCTTATCAAGTGACCCCACTTATGTCTGAAACCTCAAGTACCATATGCTTGTAGAGGTGTGTTTGTGGAGGGTAGAATATTTAAAAATATGTGCCTAATAATCTTTCAAATTTTTCAAGGGAGAGAAAGATCAGAATTCTGTGAAAAGGTCATGGTTGTGGACTGAACGTTTGCCCTTCCAAAGTTCATGTGTTGAAATCCTAATGCCCAATGTGACATATTAGGAAGGAGGGCCTTCGGGAGGTAATTAGGTCATGAGGGTAGAGTCCTCATGAGTAGTATTAGTGCCGTTATAGAAGAGACCCCAGAGACTCATTTCCGTTCCACCACATAAGGACACAGAGAGAGACATTCATCAACGAATGAGAGAGTAGGCTCTCACCAGAACCCAACCAAGCTGGCACCCTGATATTGGACTTCCAGCCTGAAGAACTGTGAGAAATATATTTCTTTTTGTTATAAGCCACCCAGTCTATTAGGTATGTGTTAACAACAGCCTAAGTCACCCCCATGAATGCCAAATGGCAGGAGCTTATGGGACCTAACTCTTGTACATTTAATACCTTCTAAAGAGGAGAGACTACTTGCTGATACTTGCACTCCATTTGTCTGCAGTCTATGGCCCTTGGCAATGCAGGGAGCCCCCAAGTCTCTTACTGCTTCCCACATTCTCTGCCTGGCTCTGGAGATAGCAGACACTCAAAGTTCACCATATCCATCATAAGAGGTTCTCTAAGAAATTCTCTCTACCAGTACCCCCAAGTTGCCCAAATTTGTCAATGAAGTTGTTACCAGGACATTTTCTGTTAGACTTGTCCATTGCCACCATCTAAGACATTAAAAGTGAGGTCCCAAACACTTGTAGGTTAAAGATCCCCCTTTAAAAATGTCAGGTAACTCCACATGATTTTATGATTGACAGAGTACAAAACACCTAAGTAAAACTATGACTCGTGAGTGTACAGCTGATCCTTGAACAACACAAGTTTCAACTGTACAGGTCCATTTACAGACTGATTTTTTTTCCGGTAAGAAATACTACACTACTACATGAGCTGCAGTTGGTTGGATCTGGAGATGCAGAACTGCATTATATGTAGAATTTTGACTGTGTGGAGGGTTGGCACCTCTAACCCCTGTTTGTTCACGGAGAAACCGTTTTTATCTAAAGGTGGAGTTTTGTTTTATTAATCACAAAGTGGCATGCAGTTATCTGAAAAAAAGTTGTGGGAAATGGTGATATATATGTGAGGAGTATTATATATGCTGTCCACATACAGTGCATGATGAGGTTTTCTTCCAAGATCCCTGGTCCTCAGGTTGGAAATCCTGAGATTAAAGGAGTTTTCCTCCTCAGCCAAAAAACCGTGAGACTCTACTGCTCGTCTCTTTTCCTAAATGCCACTCCCCTAGTCATTTAGTCCCCTCCTGCCCCTCCAGCCACTTACAGAACAAATTGTATTTCAGTGCAGGATGACCATTTTGAACCTCAAATATGATCTGAAAGTGAAAGTCACTCAGTCATGTCCAACTCTGTGACCCCATGGACTATACAGTCCATGGAATTCTCTAGGCCAGAATAGTGGAGTGGGTAGCCTTTTCCTTCCCCAGGGGATCTTCCCAATCCAGGAATCGAACCCAGGTCTCCTGCATTGCAGGTGGATTCTTTACCAGCTAAGCCACCAGGGAAGCCGAAATATGATATAGATGGATATACGGAGAACTCACCACTCTGTGATATCAGTCCAATTTGCTCTGGCTGGATTTAAAAAAAAAAAACAAAACACCTAGCTTTTCAGCTCATGTTTTCCTCAGCTACTAGTAGAGAGAAAAAGCCAGGTCCTTTCTAATGACGTTTCTCCACAGTCATCTACTTGTTCTACTTCCTTCCCCCATCATGCTCATCCATGCTAGTCACTTCCTCTCCTAAATCCCACATTCTTTGGCATGTGCTCAGCCTAGGACAGGTTCCATTACCTTTTTTCTCTTGACATTCTAAGGTGAATTTAATTCTTTCAGACACTCCTTCTTAATCAAATACCTTTAAAAATGAATCTCATTGTACTTGCAACATCTCTGCCACCAGATCCACTCAATCCCCTTGGGGTAAGTGTGTGAGGGCAGTAGGGCCAAGGAAGAAGTGTTCATGCTTCTACCCTAGAGCCATCTTTAGGACCCTCAAATCTCCTCTTTCCCTTTGTTCTCTTTCCTGCCAGTCAAATTCTGTCTCATTAAGATGAATATTTTCAAGTACCCACATTTACATAGAACATCCATAAGACAACTTTTGTCTACGCAAAAAAAAAAAAAAAAAAAAAAAGGAGAGTGATTACATTTCACATATAATTGAAAATGCTGTTGTTCATCACATACATGAAAACCTCAGTCAATTATTTGTAATTTGTCTTTGGTCCTCACATCAGTGCCTCGTTGAAGCCTTTCATTGAATATGAATGTTACTTACCTTGTGAAATAACTTTCTGGTGCTATATTAGTGTTCATTATGTAATTATTGGGAAGAGTATAAGATATTTAGCTCTCTAATTCTGCTGCTGTCAGTAAAGCCTCGTGGGGAGCTAAAGCAGAATTTAAAATGCGAGTTATAGAGACTTCAGATAGAAATCCAAAATGCCACTGGGAAAAAACCAGAGTCAGCTGGCCTTTGTGCTGTAATAGAGTCTTATATTGTATTATCACAAGTTTAAGAAGATCTTAGTATCTTAGTGCTGGGTGACACTTTGAGATCACCTAGTCCAGCACTCTAATGTAGCAAGTGGAGAAACCATATGACCTAAGGTGCTTTCCTAGTGAGAGAAAGGAAAGTAACTCAGGTCATATGGTCAGTGGCAAGATTCCCAGACATGCAAAGATAGGAACCAAGGTACTCAACATGGCTAAAAATTAGCACTCAAGATGTGGTTAAGTTACACAATTTCAACATCCTTACTGCCCCCAACAAAGTAAAAAACACAGGAGAAAAGTATGAATAGTAGGTTTGTTACTTAGAGCCACTAGTAATCGCTTCTGTACAAAAACATTTCATTAGATTTGTGACCCCCGGATCTAATCCAGAAACACAGCATGTGTCAGTTCACACTGTGTCATGTGACATAAAGCTACTTAATATAAACTGACTTAGAGTGACATTTCTATTGCACTGCATTGCCGTAGAAAGAAATTACACTTTCATTCACAAGTGGATAATTATCTTTGCCAGTTGATACTGTTTTGCTGTTTGCAGGTAGAAATGAAAAGAGGTATGTTCTTTGAGAGTGTATCCTTAAAATAGATACCAGGATAAGGAATTTGTGGGCTATCTATTTGATAGGGTCAAGGGAGTGCAGGCAACAGGAGTGAAAGAAAATACTACGTTTAACAAAAGATGTATGTTTACCTTGAGAAGCCGTTTGACTGGAAAGCAAAGTGTAATGTAAAAACTTCCATGGGAAGCAACCTTAAAGTAGAACAGTGATTACAAACTAAGAGGAGCTAGCTGAAAGTAAAAGGCAAATATCTAACCCTTCCTTATAGAGATATCTACAAGGAAGTTACTTGGATGTAGAAAGAGAAATGGTTTGACAGAAAAAACATTATATCCATAATATTAGTAGCACACACTTACTTATTTTTTGAGCATCACTCTAAGCAGTTTTTGGGTTTTAAGTCTTTTGTTCATCACAACTACCCTATAAGGCAGTTACTATGATAGTCATTTTACATTTGGGTTTGGAAACTGAAGCCTGAGAGGTGAAGTATGTGAGTTTTCTAGGGCTGCTGTAACAAAGGATCACAAACTGGGTGGCTTAACCGAAATAAATTGATTGCCTCACAGTCTGAAAGTCTGAGGTCAAAGTGTTGGCACAGCTGGTTCATTCTTAGGGCTGTGAGGGAAGAATCTATCTCAGGCCTGTCTCCTTAGCCTATAGGTAGCTGGTTTTTCATGCATCTCTTCATATCATTTTCTGTTTGTGTATGATCGTCAAGAAAATTAGAGATACCAAGGGAACATTTCATGCAAAGATGGGCACAATAAAGGAGAGAAACGGTATGGACCTAACAGAAGCAGAAAATATTAAGAGGGGGCAAGAATACACAGAAGAACTATACAAAAAAGATTTTAATGACCCAGATAACCACGATGGTGTGATCACTCACCTAGAGCCAGACATCCTGGAGTCTGAAGTTAAGTGGGACTTAGGAAGTATCACCACGAACAAAGCTAGTGGAGGTGATGGAATTCCAGTTGAGCTATTTCAAACCCTAAAAGACGATGCTGATAAAGTGTACTCAGTATGCCAGCAAATTTGGAAAACTCAGCAGTGGCCACAGGACTGCAAAAGGTGAGTTTTAATTCAAATCCCAAAGAAAGGCAATCCCAAAGAATGTTCAAACTACCAGACAATTGCACTCATTTCACATACTAGCAAAGTAATGCTCAAAAATTCTCCTAGCTAGGCTTCAACAGCATGTGAACTGAGAACCTCCAGATGTTCAAGCTGGATTTAGAAAAGGCAGAGGAACCAGAGATCAAATTGCCATCTGGTGGATCATTGAAAAAGCAAGAGAGTTCCAGAAAAGCATCTACTTCTGCTTTACTGACTATGCCAAAGTCTTTGACTGTGTGGATCATAACAAACTGTGGAAAATTCTTAAAGAGATGGAAACACCAGACCACCCTACCTGCCTCCTGAGAAATCTGTATGTAGGTCAAGAAGCAACAGTTAGAACTGGACATGGAACAACAGACTGTTCCAAATTGGGAAAGGAGTATGTCAAGGCTGTATATTGTCACCCTGCTTATTTAACTTATATGCAGAGTACATCATGCAAAATGCCAGGCTGAATGAAGCACAAGCTGGGATCAAGATTGCCGGGAGAATGATCCCAGATATGCAGATGACCCCAGATATGCAAATGACACCACACTTATGCCAGAAAGTGAAGAGGAAGTGAAAAGCCTCTTGATGAAAGTGAAAGAGGAGAGTGAAAAAGCTGGCTTGAAGCTCACATTTAAAAACCTAAGATATCATGGCATCTGGTCCCATCACTTCATGGCAAATAGATAGGGAAACAATGGAAACAATGGCAGACTTTATTTCCTTGGGCTCCAATATCACTGCAGATGGTGATTGAAGCCATGAAATTAAAAGACACTTGCTCCTTGGAAGGAAAGCTATGACCAACCTAGACAGCATATTAAAAAGCACAGACATTATTTGCTGGCAAAGATCCAGCTAGTCAAAGCTGTGGTTTTTCCAGTGGTCATGTATGGATGTGAGAGTTGGACCATAAAGAAAGCTGAGCGCCAAAGAATTGATGCTTTTGAACTGTGTGGTGTTGGAGAAGTCTTGAGAGTCCCTTGGACTGCAAGGAGATCCAATCAGTCAGTCCTAAACGAAATCAGTCCTGAATATTCATTGGAAGGACTGATGCTGAAACTGAAACTCCAGTACTTTGGCCACCTGATGCAAAGAGCTGACTCATTGGAAAAGACCCTGATGCTGGGAAAGATTGAAGGCAGGAGGAGAAAGGGATGGCAGAGGATGAGATGGTTGGATGGCATCATCAACTCAAAGGACATGAGTTTGAGCAAGCTCCAGGAGTTGGTGATGGACAGGGAAGCCTGGTGTCCTGCAGTCCATGGCATTGCAAAGAGTCAGACATGACTGAACAACTGAACTGAACTGATGCCTTCTATGCATCTTCTGTGCATGTCTGCCTCTGGGTCCAAATTTGCCCTTTTTATAAGGACACTGGTTATATTAGATTAGGGCCCACTGTAATTTTATCTTGATTGTCTCTGTAAAAAACCCTTTCTCCAAATTAGGACACACTATATGGCACTGAGGGTTAAGACTTAAACTTATGAATTTTGGTGGGGCACAATTCAACTCATAACACTAGGTAATGGTTCTAGGGAAACCTAGGCTCTGCCCCAGATTCTGTTCTGAACCACTACTTTATCTCTCTCAGTTTTGACATCAATATCAATGTTATGCCAAGTAAAGCATACCTTGAGAAATTCATGGGGCTTAATGATATAAAGGTGCTTCCTTTCAATCCAAAAGTTACCGAATTTGAAACCAGACATAGTCCATGCCTCAAGTAGCATGTGATGGAAATCTCATCCGGCGCTCGAGCCCCAAGCTGACTTCCCTTCCCTGACTGATCTCACATTAGGCGCTGCCCACAGCCTGTGTTCTAAGCATAATCATTGCCTTGTCCCGAATGCTTTTATCTGCACTTTCCCACCTCTAGGCCTTTGCCTCTGCTATTCCTTCTAATGCTTTCAAAATTTAATTTGAAATTTTTATGATCCTGTGAGGTTTATCTCCAGTCTCACCTCTCTCTTGAGATCCTCAGTGTCAAGTCTTTCCCTCTTTTGAACTCAAAATAACTTTTTGAGGCTATCATAGCAATTCATGTCATAATTTCTCTTAGGACACTTATATCTGCGAATCTTAACCTTTCACTCTTGCCTCCACCCTATTCATACACTCCTATAGACAAAACCTTTCATTAGCCCTAGTGCTTGCTTGTTTGTTTGTTTTAGCAATTCCAGATACTTTATTTCTAAAAAAATTTTCCAAACGTTATTGAGGCATAATTAACTATAAAAATTGTATTTATTTAAAGTGTAAAATGGGAATTGAGATAGCACTGACATATATACACTACATTCTATAAAATAGGTAGCTAGTAGGAAACAGCTCTGTGAGGACCTAGAGGAGTGGGATGGGGGGTAGCAAGATGGGAGGGAGGTTGAAGAGGGAGGAGATATATATATACACACATAACTGATCCACTTTATTGTACAGCAGAAAGTAACACAACATTGTAAAGCAATTATACTCCAATTAAAAACTATTTAAAAAGTGTACAACGTGGTGTTTTGATACAGGCATTGATTGTGAAATGATTACCACAGTCAACTTAACTAACACACTCATTACCTCACATAGTTAACTTTTTTTGTGGTGAGGACACAAGATCTACTCTCAACAAATTTCAAGTATACAATATAGTTTTATCAACTATAATCACTATGCTATAGATTAGATCCCCAGAACTTATTCATCCTGCATGACTGAAATTTTGTACTCTTTGACCACTGACTCCCCATTGCCCTCACCCCTCAGTTCCTGGCAACCAGCATTCTACTGTCTACTTCTGTGGGTCCAACATTTTTAGATTCCACATATGAGTGAGGTCATATGGTATTTACTTTTCTGTGTCTGGCTTATTTCACTTAGCATAATGTCCTCAAGACACATCCATACTGTCACAAGTGATAGGATTTAGATGTTTTTAGAGGCTGAATATCATATATATATAATCTTTTTCCATTCATTAATTAATCTGTATACAATTATATTACTTCCAAATCTCAGCTATTGTGAAAAACACTACAGTGACCATGGGAGTACAGATATCTCTTCAAGATATTGATTTCATTTCATTTCAATATGTACCCAAAATGGGATTACTAAATCATATGGTAATTCTAGTTTTAGCTTTGTTTTTTTTTAATTAATTAATTTATTTTAATTGGAGGCTAATTACTTTACAATATTGTAGTGGTTTTTGCCATACATTGACATGAATCAGCCACGGGTGTACATGTGTCCCTCATCCTGAACCCCCCTCCCACCTTCCTTTCATACTGTTTTCCACAGTGACTGTACCACTTTGCATTCCCACTAGCAGTGTGCAAACGTTTCCTTTTCTCCACATCCTCTCCAACATTTGTTATTTGTAGTCTTTTTGATGATATCCATTCTGACAGGAGTGAGGTGACTTCTCATTGTGGTTTTGATTTGTATTTCCCTGGTAATTAGTGATGTTGAGCATCTTTACATAACTACTGGCCATTTCATATCTTCTTTGAAAAACTACCTATTCAGGTTGTTTGCTCATTTATTTAATCAGGTTATTTCTTTTCCTTTCTTTTTGCTGTTGAGTTGATTCCTTTATATATTTTAAATATTATTCTTTTACAAAATATATGGTTTGTAAGTATTTTCTCCCATTCTTTAGGTTGTTTCTTCACTCTGATGTTTGTTTATAGTTTGGTGCAATCGCACTTGCTTAGTTTTGCTTTTGTTGCCTCTGTTTTGGGGTCATATCTGAAAAATTTATTGCCCAGACCAATGTCGAAGTTATTTCTCGTATTTTTTTTCTAGTAGCTTTACAGATTTAGGTCTAACTTTTAAATCTTTAATCTATTTTGAGTTGATATTTGTATCTTGTGTGAGATAAGGGCCCATTTTCATTCTTCTATATGTGAATATACAGTTTTCAAGCACCATTTGTTAAAGAGACTGTCTTTTTGTTGTGTATTCTTGGCTTGTTTGTCAAATGCCAGTTGACTGTAAATGTATGGATTTATTTCTAGATTCTATATTGTTACATTGGTCCATATGTCTGTTTTTATGGAACTGCCATGCTGTTTTGATTACTGTAGATTCTTCTTTTTGACTGTGCTGTGTCTTTGTTGCTGTACCAGACTTTCTCTAGTTGTGGTGAGCAGGAGCTATTTTCTAGTTGTGGTGCATGGGCTTTTCATTGCAGTGGCTTCTCTTGTTGCAGAGACCAGGGTCTAGAGTGTGCAGGCTTCAGTAGTTGTAGCACATGGGCTTAGTTGCCTGGTGGCATGTGAAATCCTCCCAGACCAGGAATCAAACTCATGTCCTTTATATTGGCAGGCAGATTCCTAACCACTGGACCACCAGGAAAGTCCTATAGCTTTTTAATATATCTTGAAATCAGGAAGAGTGATGCCTCTAATTTTGTACTTGCTCAAGATTGTTTTGGCTATTGAGGATCTTTGGTGGTTCCATACAAATTTTATGATTACTTTTTTTTCTATTTCTGTGAAAAATACCATTTTGGATTCTGATAGAGATTGCATTGAATCTGTAGATTAATTGCATTGAATTTGTAGGTGCTGTGGGTAGACTGGACATTTTAACAACATTCATTTTGATCCATGAACGTATTATATCTTTCCATTTATTTGTGTTTTCTTCAATTTCTTTCATTAGTCTTGTAGTTTTCAGTGTACAGATCTTTCACCTCCTTAATTGAATTAAGTTCTAAGCATTTTATTAGTTTTGATGCTACTGTAAAAGAGATTGTTATCTTAATTTCATTTCTTTCGGCTAGTTCATTGTAAGTGTATAGAAACAACTGAGTTTTTTGTGTTGATTTGTACCTTATAACTTTACTAAATTTGTTAGTTCTGAGAGTTTTTTGGTTGAGTTCTTAGGATTTTCTACATATAACATCATGCCATATGCAAATAGAGACAACTTTACTTCTTCCTTTCCAATCTGAATGCCTTTTTTTTCTTGCTCTAATTGCTTTGTCTAGGACTTCCAGTACTATGCTAAATAGAAGTAGTTAGAGTAAGAATTCTTGTGCCTGATCACAGAAGAAAAGATTTTAGTTTTTCCACATTGAGAGTGATATTAGCTGTGGGCTTGTCATATATAGCCTTTATTATGTTGAGATACATCCTTTATGTGTCCAGATTGTTGATGGTCTTTATCATGAAAGGATGTTGAATTTTGTCAAATGTTTTTTCTGCCTCCACTGAGATGATCATATAATTTTTATTCTTCATTCCATTAATGTAGTGTATCATATATTATATGCATATGTTGAACCATCCTTGCATCCCAGGAATAAATCTCACTTGATGATGGTGTATAATCCTCTTAATGTGCTGTTGAAATTGGTTTGCTAATATTTTGTTGAGGATTTTTGCATCTGTGTTCATCAGGGAGACGGTCTGTAATTTTCTTTTAGTGTTCTTATTTGGCACTGGTATTAGGATAATGGTGGCCTTGTAAAATACATTTGGACATTTATCCTCTTCCATTTTTCTGGAAATGTTTGAGAATGATTGCTCTTCATTCTTTTTTAACTGGTGACATTCACCAGTGAAGCCATATGGTTCAGGACTTTTTCTTTGTTAATTTTTTTAATTCAATCTCTTAACTTGTTATTGGTCTGTTCAAATTTTCTATTCGTTCATGTTTCAGTCTTGGTAGGTTGTATGTTCCTAGGAATGTATACATTTCTTCTAGGTTATCCAATTTGTTGGTGTATAATTATTCATAGTAGACACTTATTTTTTGTATTTCTGTGGCATCAGTGATAACATCTCCTCTTTCATTTCTAGTTTTATTCGTTTGAGTCTTCTCTTTTTATCTGAGTCTATCTAAAAGTTTGTTAATTTTGTTCATCTTTCAAAAAACTAGTTCTTAATTTCATTAATCTTTTCTATTCTTCTAGTCTCTATTTCATTGAACTCTGCTCTAATATTTGTTATTTCTTATGTTTTGTTAACTTTGAACTTACTTTGTTCTTTTTTTTCTAGCCTCTAGAAGTTTAAAGTTAGATTATTTAATTGAGATCTTCCTTTTCTTAAATGCAGATACTTTTGCCAAAAAATTCCATCTTAGAAATGTTTTGGCTGCATTCCATAAATTTTGGTGTGTTGTATTTGTATTTTTATTTGTCTCAATACAGTTTTAAAAATTTCCCTTTTGATTTATCCTTTGATCCACTAGTTGTTTTGGAGTGTGTTTTTTAGTTGTCACATATTTGTGAATGTTTCAGTTTTCTTACTGTTACTCATTTCTTATTTCCTATCATGTGACTGGAAAGGTATGATTCCTATCTCCTTAAACTTTTTAAGGAGCTTCCCTGGTGGCTTAGATGATAAAGAATCCACCTGCAATGCGGGAGACCTAGGTTTGATCTCTGGGTTGGGAAGATCCCCTGGAGAAGGGAACAGCTACCCCCTCCAGTATTCTTACTTGGAGAATTCCATGGACAGAGGAGTCTGGCAGGTTATAGTCCATTGGGTCCCAGTTTTGACCTAACACCTGCTATACCCTGAAGAGTATTCTGTACACTTTAGAGGAATGTGTATTCTATTGCTGTTGAATGGACTATTCTGCATATGTTATATCCATTTTGGCTGTATTGTTGTTCAAGTTCTCTGTTTCCATCTTGATTTTCTGTTTTGATGACTAATCCATTCTTGGAAAGGGAATATTGAAGTCTCTTACTGTTACTGTATTGCTGTCTGCTTGTCCCTTCAGTTCTGTTAATATTTGCTTTACCTATTATTGTTGTTGTTCAGTAATTTTGTCATGTCCAAATCATTGAGACCCCATAGACTGCAGCACGCCAGGCTTCACTGTCTTTCACCATCTCCCGGAGTTTGCTCAAACTCATGTCCATTAAGAAGGTGATGTCATCCAACCATTTCATATGAGCAGGAAGGGGCTTCTCATACTCTAAAGGAGTATGTGAAAATTGGCATAAATAAAGAGAAATAGAACTGGAAGAGTGGGCAGTGTTATTTCAAAAAGTCCTTGTCCTATACTACATGATATCCCAGATTATCATGTGGGTCAACTGTTTCAGAAAATGTACACTATAAACTTAAAATATTATTCTTCGTTAAAACACAAATGGCATCTGTAACAAAATCCTCTGTTGCAAAGATCCTAAAGGCCCTTCTTGGGAAAAGGATACTGTCTCTCCTATTTGAGAAGCCCTATATACCTTTAACTATTTCTCCATTTGATTTATTCACAACCAGTCTTGAAGCTCCTTGAAGAAATGATACTTCTTATTTTTAATATTTACTTCCCTTATAGTTCCCAATACATAGAATTGCACATAATACAAGTTTAAGAAATTCCCATTGAGCATAACTCCTGCTCAAGGAATCTGATACTGGTGTGTTTAAAAATCCCAAATAAATTCTTTCCTATAAATAGGATAGTTTAATTTCCCAATTATATGGGTTGATTCTTTAGTGTGCTAAAACTCGCTGCTCAATATTTTTATGCTAAAATTTTCTTGCCTAAATAATTTAGGCCACAACTTTGATCATGACATGAACCAGAATAATCATTGTGTTTGAGTTTATGAGTCAGACCTTGCCTGGTTTGCCTATTACCAAGGTCTTCCAGAAGGTGTAGTCTGACCTGGTTGTGTTTATAGGTACATGGAATATAGCTCAAATCAATTCCTTGCTTGTAGATTAAACCAGTGGAAAGTGATTTTCAAGGAGCTACAACTATATGAGGTGATAGAAAGGGTACTTGAACCAGTTGTGGAACATTGGCCAGTCACAACCACATCTAGACATTCTGCAATTCTACCCCTTGAGGTACACTGTATTTTGGGAATAAGAACACCCCTGATGAAGTACATCAAAATTTTGAGATCAGGAGCAGGAGTGTGGGAGCATGCATGTGTAGGTTGAAAAAGTTCCCCAGGTGATTCTGGTACCATGCTCACTATATGCCACTGTTGAGAACTGCTGGTAGAAAACAAGCTGAGGAGTAAATACTGTACCGAAGGATCAATGGATTGTTTGCCCACTCTTAAAAAATTATGCCATTGTTTGACTCATCCATAAATATGATCTGGGGATACATAAAAGTCACTGCACATGTTTGCACATGTTGTTCACTTCACAAGGGCTTCTGGTCAACATTGTGAATGGGGCCTGAAATCCAGTCCATGCTCTACTTACCAACCTATGTAATCTGGTTAGGGGGCTGTAATTACCTGATGGAAGGAGTGTGGGTTAGGGATGGCAGCCCTGAGCATGATATAAACATGTTTGAGTATATTATATCTTTCAGGAAACCATAGTTTCTCCTAGGATAGTGAAGAGTGCTTCAGTGATCTCTAGGTTATTTGATCCTAATGTGATCTAACTTACCTCCAATCAGAAGCACTAGTGTCTCTTGTTTATTTGTTTGCTCATAATTTTTATATTTTAGAGATCATGTGAAGTCCAACTACTTTTCATCATAGTATCTTGAAATTTCCTTATGAAGGGCATATTTGGAGTAGATCTGAATATTCATTTAATCCTATGACAGGCTCTGTTTTAGACATTGAGGTAAATAAGATACAGTCTCTGCCCTCAACAAGCTTCTAGGCCAATGATCAAAGCAGAGAAGTAATCACATCATGATAGGAAGTGTGACAGGTGCCATGACAGAGAGATACCCTGAAGATACTGAGAGTACTAAGAAGGAGCCCCAACCTTAACTATTTCTGGTGTGTATGTGTGAACATGCACATGCATACATGCATGTTGGGGAAAAGACTGAGGCTTCCCAGAGGGAAGGTGATGACTGAACTGAGTCTAGAAGGAGGGGAAGTTTGAGCAACACTTTTAAGTATGGAAGGAGTCATCCAAGCAGGAGATGTCTGAAAACAAGAAATCTAGGAGACTAAAGAATGTGTGTCATTAACAAATTGAAAGCTAAAAACCATACATTATCTCAATAGATGCAGAAAAAGCCTTTGACAAAATTCAATATCCATTTATGATTAAAACTCTCCAGAAAGCAGGAATAAAAGGAACATACCGCAACATAATAAAAGCTATATATGACAAACCCACAGCAAGCATTACCCTCAATGGTGAAAAATTGAAAGCATTTCCCCTGAAATCAGGAACAAGACAAGGGTGCCCACTCTCACCACTACTATTGAACATAGTTTTGGAAGTTTTGGCCACAGCAATCAGAGCAGAAAAAGAAATAAAAGGAATCCAGATAGGAAAAGAAGAAGTGAAATTCCTGCTGTTCACAGATGACATGATCCTCTACATAGAAAACCCTAAAGACTCTACCAGAAAATTACTAGAGCTAATCAACGAATATAGTAAAGTTGCAGGATATAAAATTAACACACAGAAATCCCTTGCATTCCTATACACTAACAATGAGAAAACAAAAAGAGAAATTAAGGAAACAATACCATTCACCATTGCAACAAAAAGAATAAAATATTTAGGAGTATATCTACCTAAAGAAACAAAAGACCTGTATATAGAAAACTATAAAACACTGATGAAAGAAATCAAAGAGGACACAAACAGATGGAGAAACATACTGTGGTCATGGATTGGAAGAATCAATATTGTCAAAATGAGTATACTACCCAAAGCAATCTATAGGTTCAATGCAATCCCTATTAAGCTACCAATGGTATTTTTCACAGAACTAGAACAAATAATTTCACAATTTGTACGGAAATACAAAAAACCTCGAATAGCCAAAGTAATCTTGAGAAAGAAGAATGGAACTGGAGGAATCAACCTGCCTGACTTCAGGCTATACTACAAAGCCACAGTCATCAACACAGCATGGTACTGGCACAAAGACAGAAATATAGATCAATGGAACAGAATAGAAAGCCCTGAGATAAATCCATGAACCTATGGACACCTTATCTTTGACAAAGGAGGCAAGGATATACAATGGAAAAAAGACAACCTCTTTAGCAAGTGGTGCTGGGAAAACTGGCCATCCACTTGTAAAAGAATGAAACTAGAACACTTTCTAACACCATACACAAAAATAAATTCAAAATGGATTAAAGATCTAAATGTAAGACCAGAAACTGTAAAACTCCTAGAGGAGAACATAGGCAAAATACTCTCCGACATAAATCACAGCAGGATCCTCTATGACCCACCTCCCAGAATATTAGAAATGAAAGCAAAAATAAACGAATTGGACCTAATGAAACTTAAAAAGCTTTTGCACAACATAGGAAACTATAAGCAAGGTGAAAATACAGTCCTCAGAATGGGAGAAAATAATAGCAAACGAAGCAACAGACAAAGGATTAATCTCAAAAATATACAAGCAACTCCTGAAGCTCAATTCCAGAAAAATAAATGACCCAATCAAAAAATGGGCCAAAGAACTAAACAGACATTTCTCCAAAGAAGACATACAGACGGCTAACAGACACATGAAAATATGCTCCACATCACTCATTATCAGAGAAATGCAAATCAAAACCACAATGAGGTATCATTACACGCCAATCAGGATGGCTGCTGTCCAAAAGTCTACAAGCAATAAATGCTGGAGATGGTGTCGAGAAAAGGGAACCCTCTTAGAGTGTTGGTGGAAATGCAAACTAGTATAGCCGCTATGGAAAACAGTGTGGAGATTTCTTAAAAAACTGGAATTAGAACTGCCATATGACCCAGCAATCCCACTTCTGGGCATACACACTGAGGAAACCAGATCTGAAAGAGACACATGCACCCCAATGTTCATCACAGCACTGTTTATAATAGCCAGGACATGGAAGCAACCTAGATGCCCATCAGCAGACGAATGGATAAGGAAGCTGTGGTACATATACACCATGGAATATTACTCAGCCATTAAAAAGAATTCATTTGAATCAGTTCTAATGAGATGGATGAAACTGGAGCCCATTATACAGAGTGAAGTAAGCCAGAAAGATAAAGACCAATACAGCATTCTAACGCATATATATGGAATTTAGAAACATGGTAATGATAACCCTATATGCAAAACAGAAAAAGAGACACAGATGTACAAAACAGAATTTTGAACTCTGTGGGAGAAGGCGAGGGTCGAATATTTCAAGAGACCAGCATCGAAACATGTATATTATTTAGGGTGAAACAGATCACCAGCCCAGGCTGGATGCATGAGACAAGTGCTCGGGCCTGGTGCACTGGGAAGACCAGAGGAATTGGGTGGAGAGGGAGGTGGGAGGGGGGATCGGGATGGGGAATATGTGTAAATCCATGGCTGATTCATGTCAGTGTATGACAAAAACCACTACAATATTATAAAGTAATTCGCCTCCAACTAATAAAAAT
Organism: Muntiacus reevesi; assembly: GCF_963930625.1. Taxonomy (NCBI): domain Eukaryota; kingdom Metazoa; phylum Chordata; class Mammalia; order Artiodactyla; family Cervidae; genus Muntiacus; species Muntiacus reevesi. Next base: position 114,321,724 of record NC_089271.1, on the reverse strand, counting down.
AAATGAAAAAAAAAAAAAAAAGAATGTGTGTGTGTGCAGGGAAACAAATATTGTGTTGATCTCACTTATATGGGATGTCTAAAACAGTCAAATGTATAGGAGCGAAGAGTGGAATGGTATTGCCAGGTTCAAGCAGGGTTGGGGGAAGAGTGTAAAGGAGAGATGTTGATGAAAGGGCACCAGTTTCAGTTATACATGATGAATGAGTAACATACAGCATGCTGATAATAGCAGTATTATATTGTATATGTGAAATTTGGTAGGAGGATAGATCTTCAATATTCTTACCATAACTCCCCACACACAAGTAACTCTGCAGAGGTGATGGATAAGTTAGCTTGACTGTGGTGATCTTTTCACAATGTATACATATATCAAATCATCAAGCTGTATACTTTAAATATATCCATTTTTTTGTGTCAAAGATGTGTTAATAAAGTTGTTTAAAATATAAAGACATGAAAAGAAAAGGATGCATGTGTGTGGGGGTATGCCTGTTGAGGTTAATGATTGGAGTCAGGTTTGGAAACATAGTGAGGATGAGGAGATGATGGGAAACTATGGCCCAGTTCTAAGTAGGGAAACTGCTACTATTGATCTATAAGGGGCAGAGTGGAGAGATGACAAGTCTAAATGGAAGGAGATGGGTAAGAGGATTGTAGGAGTACTCGTACTCTGGGTTAGAATGGACGAGTACTTCAGTTAGAGCAGGGGTCAGCAAACTATAGCCCATTGGCTAAATCTGGCTGATCACCTGCTTGTTTATATAAATAAAGTTTCATTGGAAAAAGTCACGCCCATTCATTTACATATTGCCAATAGCTGCTTTTCTGCTACAGGGGCAGATTTGAGTAGTTCTTATAGAGAATATAAGCCTATGTATGCTAAAATATATACTATCTGACCCTATATGGGAAATTTTGCTAACCTGTAAATTAGAGCAATGGTTGGGAATGAAGAGAAGTAGATGATTCTAGAATGATGAACTTTTTACCTTCTGTTTATTCTCTTTATTTCTTTATTTTACTTATTATTAAAATTTTTAAACAAGAAAAGTAGAGAGAATAGTACAATGAATACCCATCATCTAAATTTTAAAATTCTTAATATTTTGTCATTATTGTTGTCTCTTAGTCAATAAGTCGTGTCTAACTCTTTTGCGACCCCATGGACTATAGCCCGCCAGGCTCCTCTGTCCATGGGATTTCCCAGGCAAGAATACCAGAATGGATGCTATTTCCTTCTCCAGGAAATCTTCCTGATCCAGGGATTGAATCCTCGGCCCTTGCATCTCCTGCATTGAACAGGCAGATTCTTTACCACAGAGCCACACTTTGCTGACAAAGATCCATATAGTCAAAACTATGGTTTTTCCAATCATCATGTATGGGTGTGAGAGTTGGACCATAAAGAAGGTTGAGCACTGGAGAATTGATGCTTTTGAAGTATGGTGCTGGAGAAGACTCTTGAGAGTCCCTTGGACAGCAAGGAGATCAAACCAGTCCATTCTAAAGGAAATCAACCCTGAATATTCATTGGTAGGACTGATGCTGAAGCTGAAGCTCCAATACTTTGGCTACTTGATGTAAAGAGCCAACTCATTGGAAAAGACTCTGATGCTGAGAAAGACTGAAGTCAAAAGGAGACAGGGATGGCAGAGAATGAGATGGTTAGATAGCATCACTGACTCAATGGACATGAATTTGAGCAAACTCCAACAACATTTTGTCATATATGCATCATCTATTTTTCCCTGGAAATACAAAGTAAATTAGATATTTAGATCATAAATACATCCATATGAATCTCTAAAATATTTAAGAACATTTTGTTAAATCTCCATAATGTACTTTACACACCTAACAAAATTAGTTTCCTGATATCATGTATTGGGTTGGCCAAAAAGTTCATTCCAGTTTTTCCATACCAACTTATGGTAACAGGCATCATTTCCTATGCATTGGTCCCAGTTAAGTCAGTCCTTCATCCATTCCTGCCCAGGCACTAGAAACATGAGCGATGAAGGCAGCTTTGAAGTGCATCCCCCAGCCCCAGCTATTGTAGCCCTCAGCTGTTCATACTACTCCGCAAGTCATTTGGGTCATGGAGTTGACCCTCAAGCCATCATGAAGCAGGGAGATATCAACCCTGCTGTCTTCTTTCCAAATTCTTGACCCACAGAATCAGTGAGTATAAGATTGCTGTTATATGCCACTAAGTTGTGAGGTTGTTTCAGACACAACCTGATAATCAGAACAAATACAAATATAAAGATGTATAAGATATGGCCTTTGCTTCCAAGAGCTAACAATAGCAGGAGGGAAGTGAGAGAGATACAAAGATGAAAAATAAAGAGATGAAAGATGGAAAAGACGCAAAATAAAAGTCATATATGCTTGTTAATAGTTGTATAAGCCTCACTTTTTGAAAATACTGGGCAAAGGCACTTCATAATGACAATAGCACTTTCTGCCTGTGTTCTGCAAGTATTTTACGTATCAAATGAATAAAGTCTCATGCAGGCCTGTGAGACATAGCCACTTATTGTGCCTGTTTTTCAGATGAGAAAAATTAAGGCACCTAGAAGATAAGTACCTTGTCTAAAGTCTCAACAGTTTGGATTTAAACCCATATACTTTGCCTTCTGAGTCCTTGCCTAATATCCCTCTATAGTGTATGTCTACTTTTAGTCATGAGATATTAGTCATGGAATAATAAGGAATCTGAGAACCTGTGCTCACACCCCAGGTTATCTTCCATAGAAAATTTAGGTTGGTTTTTCATGGACAGGAGATTATGGAAAACTCCAATCCTCAAGGTAATTGGATAAATTACAAATTCTCAAAATTCCTCTTTCTTCTTTTCCTCTGAATGGCTTTCCTCTTCACACATTTTGTCTGTCTTTGGTTAAAACTCCATGTTTTCTTTCAAAACAAACTTCATTCCACACTCCTCTCAGTTTCTGCATGCATGCAGAAATGAATGGAGAGTTTCCTGGGATCAGCATCCTACAGCTACAAAGCAGCAGCAGCATCTTGTGGCTCCTAAAAAGAAAGGCACTTTGGGATTATTCCACATACCTTCTCTTTTGCTGGATCCACCTGCTAACCTGCCTTCTTAAAACATTCTCCCTGATTGTGGATTTAATTCTATTCTTGGCCCCCAAATATACTTGACTTGGGCAGAGTTGGTCAGATAGAAATATGATTACTTTACTCCACCAGGACTCCCATGGCTGCTCAACAATCTTTTTGATTAATTTGGATTTCCTAGGACACTCCTCCTCATAACATTCCAAACTCCCTTGCTTTCTTCATGACTGCAGCCCCACCCCTCACCTCCTATTGCATGATTGTGTGAGCTTTCTCTTCTACCTCAACACAGAGCCCCATGTAGCTGTTCTCGTCTCACTTCTCAACTCATCTCAGAGATTGTACTTCTTCCCTCCGAGTCTCCCTATGCCTCTGGGTGTACCTAACCCCACTGTGTGTCACTACCTTCAAAACTGTGCTTCTCTGGTTACCCCTTGGTCTGCTATATTCCATATCTTCGAAAAAATAAAATTTAAGAGACACAGGTCACCTCTGTCTTGAAATAGAGAAGCAATCCCACTCCCCAGGTTAGTATCAGGTTTATTTTGGTTTATTTTTCTCATTCTCTTTCAATCCCTTTCTGTATAAGTCTGATTTCCCTTCCAGCCCACTCCACTTCTCCTTGAAGCCTGATTATTGAGCGCTCTACTCTGTCAGACACGACTTAGCGACTGAACAATTCTATTTGTACTCTTCGAAGTCCAATGACCTCCCAAACTCCAGTCTACTGGTCTTGTAGCAGTCCTTGCCCCCTTGAATCTCGTGCAAACTTTTCATAACACTTCTTCAAAACTCTCATTCCTTGCAAATCTGGGATGAAGAGGCAGGCTGAATTTCCCCCTTTCTCAATCATAGCACCTTCTGTGATTCCTTTGCTATTGTCCCTCTGCTTCCCGCTATTCCCAGCTGTGGCCATTCCCTGAGATTCATTTTACGTTCTCCATGGAAAATGGAGAACTCCAATGCCCAAGACTGGGCATTTTCACTGCGTTCATCCTTCTGCATCAACTCCGAATCAACATGTCTAAAGCTTTGTCCTCCCTTGAAGCTACTTCTCTTCCTAATAATGACTCTGAACTTCAGAGTGGCCTTTGACTTCTCCCTCTTTCTGCCACCGATTATGTGCTTGAGACATAGAAATCCACGCAAATATTAGCATAAGAAAAAGTAATTAGGAGGCTACACCTGCCACACATACACACAAATCACATAGTGAATTCTCAGAACCAAATCTAAGTGATTTTTGAATTATTTACTGTTTCAGCATAATGTGTGCTCGGGCTTGAATTGTTGAGAGTGTACATTTTCAGGCCCTTCCAGAGTTACAGCCTGGCATCCTAATAGGGTTACATTGTGGAACAGCCATCTTATTTAATGGTTTGAAATTTGGGATCCTCCTTTCTTCAAACCCAGGAGAAAACAATGTTCAAACCATGTTAATTGATGTGTTTTGATCAAGAAGAAACCAAGGTTAGTATAAGGCTTATTTCCACAGTGACTAAGTGGAAGAGTCAACACATCAGTCTTTCCGAGCCCACCACAGAACTCTCATTTCTATTCTTCTGTCCAACAACTGACACTCTAAGTAGCTCAGATTCAAATGCAAATGCAAGCCCAAGAATGCAGACACACTTTGAAATCAATAACATCGTTTTGTCAGGCAATTCATTTAGTATTTCTAAAAACCAGTGAAGTTTAAAAAACAAGGGAGTTGAAAGCTGGCTCTCCCGTTCCTCGAGTTTTAATGAGCCTATTCCTCACTCTGGGACAGAGAAGCCCTCATTATAACTTGTCAATAGAACATTAGCACCCAAGATGGAGGGAGCCCTGTGATCCCAGTTAATTTTCTTTCTTTTTTCCCCCATCTGGATATAGTTGAAAACTCTTCTAATGGGAAAACTCACCATTTATTTGAACTGCTTCTTTCTAAATCATAGATTCATCTACTTAAGCATAGCATGTTACTCTTACCATGTTGGTAAAAATCTTTTTGACTGAGACCTTCTATGTGGAGATATTATGTGCTCATAAATAACAGGCAGCTCTCTTCTCTCTCAAATGAGCTCCCGGAGGCTCTATGGAGAGACTTCAGGCAGAACACAGAGCACTCCATGCTGTCTGAGCACTTTGCTGCCCTCCTCCCCCATACCTCTCCTCGGTCTTCAGAAACAGGGGAAAATCAGATTTCAGATTCTGTGTTAGGGAGACTCTTAGAGTTAGATAAGGTGAACACAGGGGGAGAGTGGGCGGTGGAGGGAGCAACTCACCTACTCCCTGATGTTTTCGCTTGATGTTGCAGCCCCTGAAACCATCAACAAATGTGAGACAAAGAAAAGTCACCATGGTTTCCTTTGCTGTGCCTGATAGGTGGTTTCATGTGCTTCCAAGTTATATGAGTTAGGTTTTGCTGTTTTTAATCATGAGACCGCATTGATCATTGTGTATTGCTCTGATATAAAGTTTTAGGGGAAAAAATCTTGCTGCTTTTTCTCCATCTGCTGTACAGTCCCTGATTCATGTAACAGACCCTTTAATCACATCATGCCTTTTCGCTCCCCAGATACTGCACTCCCAATAGCCAAGCCTAGTACTCAAAACTGAAGGAACCAGGCTCAGGTCCTGTGTCATCAGGTGGAGTAGTCTAAGAGACTTCTAGAAATTGAACTGGCTGTCCTTGTTCATTTCCATCAGTTGAGTTCTGTTTTTAATATTTATTTATTTGGCTGCACCAGTTCTTCATTGCGACACACTAGAACTTTGATTTTAGTTGAGGCATGTGGGATCTAGTTTCCCGACCAGGGAATGAACCCAGGCCCTCTGCTTTGGGAGTCTTAGCTACTGGATCACCAGGGAAGTCCCTCAACAGTTGTTTAAAGTAATAAAATAATCCCAGAGACTAGAATTTTCATGGTCATTCATTTTCTACCAAAGTCCTCATTTGGTTTGGTTTCTAAGATGGTTTATTAAGTCCTGCCGATATAGCTACAGGGCATTCACTCAGTAAACAAGCATTCAGTTCCACAAGTCTTTTAATGAGCATCTACTTATGTTAGGCACTGTGCTTGGCACCAGGAATACGAACGAGAAAAAACAAGGTTCTTACTTTTTAGGAAAACTATATTCTGTTTAAAAGGAAAGATTGATGAACAAAAAACAATTACACTAAGGTGTGCTAAGCATTCAAATAGAAGGAGAAAACAAAAAACTGGGTGCCATGAGGAATAACTAACAGACAACCCAAGGCTGTCTTGGCTCAAGTTCTTTTCTTTTCCATTAGTTCCTTTTGCCCTCACTGACTTTAGACAATTGCATGTCCAAAGCCCTTTGCATGTGTCTGCAACAAAAATCTGACTGACAAAGGGATCGTCAAATTCAAGGAATTAGCCTGCTTAATGAGGGAATATTCTCCACAAAAATATTGAATGTTTATTTCATTTGGAGAAGCTTTTTCTCCTTATAAGACTCCAGGTTCTGCAATGTTAGTCAAAGTTTCAAATACAGCCTGGCAGCATGCTTAAGAGCATACTCCTGACTCAGTACTTTGATCTTCTTCACCTCATTCTAGAAGCAGGATGACAATATGATTTACAATCACATTGGTCCAGATTAGAATTCAGGCTCTGATTCTTGCTCGTTGTATAGCCCTGAGCAAGTTACTTTGTCTCTCAGTTTCTGCATCTGTAAAATGGGGATAATAATAGTATGGGTTAATGCGTGGAAAGGGTTTATCTTTGTGCCTGAAGTATAGTGCTCAGCAAATAACAGCTTTTACTTTTATAAACTCAACATTCAAAAAACAAAGATAACCCACTGAAATGTTGTGAAGTAATTAGCCTCCAACTAATAAAAAAATTATAACCCCCCAAAAAAAATTTCAACTAAAAAAAATAAAAATAAAAGAAACTAAAAAAAAAAAAAAAAAACAAAGATAGTGGCATCTGGTCCCATCACTTCATGGCACTTAGATGGGGGAAAAAATGGAACCAGTGAGACACTTTATTTTCTTGGTCTCCAAAATCACTGCAGATGGTGACTGCAGCCATGAAACTAAAAGACTCTTGCTCCTTGGAAGAAAAGCTATGACAAAGGTAGACAGCATATTAATAAGCAGAGACATTACTTTGCTGACAAAGGTCTGTCTAGTCAAAGCTATGGTTTTTCCAGTAGTCATGGATGGATGTGAGAGTTGGACTATAAAGACAGCTGAGCACCGAAGAATTGATGCTTTTGAACTGTGGTGTTGGAGACGAGTCTTGAGAGTCCCTTGGACTGCAAGGAGATCCAACCAGTCCATCCTAAAGGAAATTAGTCCTGAATGCTCATTGGAAGGACTGATGCTGAAGCTGAACCTGCAATACTCTAGCCAACTGATATGAAGAACTGACTCGTTGTAAAAGACCCTGATGCTGGGAAAGATTGAAGGCAGGAGGAGAAGGGGATGAGAGAAGGGGACAATGAGATGGTTGGATGTCATCATCGACTTGATGGACAAGAGTTTGAGCAAGCTCCGGGAATTGTTGATGGACAGGGAGGCCAGGCATGCTGCAGTCCATGGGGTTGCAAAGTGTTGGACACAATTGAGCAACTGAACTGAGTGACTAACTGACTTTTATAATCTCTGATACCTGGGTTCTAGGCCAGGTTTGGGACTAGCCCCATGGTTTGGAGTAAACTGCTATTGTCTATGTTTCCACCTGCACTATAATGACATTCCCACTAAATGACTTCCTCTGTCCCTTTTAGTGCTGACAGTCTGCTCTGGGCTCCTTGCTTGGAGTAACATTGTGAGCTCCCGGGCATGACTGTCACCCTGGATGTCCTGCAGGGTCTAGGAGCACCCCACTTCCTGAGCAGTATCAAGATAATGCTCTGCTTCCAGAAAGAGGTTCCAAAAGCAGCAAAATGATGTCCCAGAAGGCTTGGTAATGATTTGTTACCCAGAGTTTTAAATGTAATATGTAACTGCTGAGGAGGCAAAGTCTTCTATTAACCCCATAGGGGTTCTCTTAACTGTGTAGAACTAAAGAGATTGTCACTCAAAAGAGATCTTAATTCTAGGGTTTATTCAGTTATGCTCTTTTTTTTTCTAGTAAAGACACTGAAAATGAAAAAAGAAAGGAGGAAAGATCGAGTATTTTGCTATTATTGTTCAAAATTTCTTTGAACTTGTTAACCCTGTGGTATTTCTCAGAATCATTTGAGTGCTTGTTATAAAACTCCCCCGCATTTCTTTTACACCTTGAGTATAAGCAACTCCAAGCACTTTACGATATAAAGAAATCTCATCCTATCTCTGAATTATTTCTGTGCAAAGAAGCAAGTGCCATGTCAGCCATGAGTTAAATTGGTCATTTTACACTGCTAGCCACAGAGGATCATATCTCAGTGACCCTTCTCTCTCTATTGCCAACACTCTTTGATGTTTGAATTTCCACAAGGTTTGAGGCAAGGTGTCATTTACACTAGGATCTATCTCACGACACTCCTCTGTCTGCCCTCCTCTGTCTGCCAGCATCAGAGTGAGCTGACCCTCATTTGGCTTTTTCTTAGACCAAACAAGAAACAAAAGTGAGGTATGGTGGAGGGTCTCCAAGGTGGAAATACCTTGTTCCACTTTTATAGTTCAGCCCATGAAGATCACTTCCATATGGTTTTATTCAGAAGGTTCACGCTTTGGAATTAAGCAACTGAATGATTGTGCTAGAGCATCTCTAAAAGGTGCCACTTCCAAGCCAGTTAATTCCCAGGCTGTGTCCTGTGTAGCTATCATCTAACTAATTCCTTTGTTTTTTTTTTCCTCTCAAAGCTGCTTCCAGCTAACAATAAGAATGTTGTGATGAAATGCTAACAACAACCTCAGGACTCAGTCAGGCTTTATCAGTATGGTTTCCTCTATTACCATGACCCACATTCACAATCCATATCCTAACTGTACTGAACTTTTGGTTTCTAGGGATGATTTATGCTCTCTAAGCAAGACGCGCACGCACACACACACACACACACACCCATGAATAGCACTTGTATTTTAGATCTCAAGTTAAATTTCACTCCAGGAAGCATCTGTCTCCCATAAATGACTCTGCTCTGTGCTCTATGGTATCCTGTCCTTTCTCCAAACTTAGTACCAACCATACAGTTACCATTTTGCTTTCTTCCATTAGACTTGCAGGCACTCTGCAAGTAAAGATGTTGTCCACCCAACTGTTGTGCCACCAATGCGTAGTACAGTGCATCACAACTGTCTGTTGAGTAAATTAAGGGATTGATTATTTTACTTTCAAATATTTATTCTGGCATTTCACATTTAACCTCATCAAATACCACAGCATTTGTTAGATGATCACTCAAAGATGTTTGAGTCTTTTATAAACCATACCTGTAGATTCCCAGTCTTTTGGGGCCTTTATATCCTAATCACATCACCATGAATGTGTGGTGCAAACATTTAGCTCATTTTAATCCCTTCTACTTCTAAACTGAAACATTTTCCAGGTTAAACTGCTATGATACTAAATGGTTGCACACCCAGCCCAGATTACAACTAGTTTGCCAAGGGAAATCATAGAAACTGGCTACTAAATGTCATGTGTAAATGTTTCTCTCTCTATAGTAACTGTGGATCTGAACATCAATAAATCTCCCCACTTTTCTATCACCACTACAAATGCTCTGATGAATGTAAAATTTTGCAGATGAACTAGCCAGGTAAAGATTAAGATATGCTTGCTACAGGTTTTGTTGCCTTGCAGTTGACTCTTCTAGCTTTCTAAAATGAAGCTACATGAAACTTGTTTTTATATTTAGAGGAATATCTGTTCATCCAATTATCACTTGAAGTATTTATGCTTGAGCATATTGGTAATAGTTGTAATATTTGTTGGGCAAAGTGTGAATACAAGTGGATAAAAACATAGGCTCTAAATTGCTTATCATCCATCCATATCATTCTATACAAGAGAGTGAAGAAGAATGTTGGCGTGTCACTACACCACACCTGGGCCACCACACCTGGCTTTCTCTGCCCCTTACTCCTCATTTCTGACTACTGAAATTCCATCTTTAAAAGATATATTTAAATTTATCCTCATTGACAACCTCCTCTCCCCATCACCACCAGGGAAAGGGATCTCATTTTCACAAAGGAACTTGAAAATCAGTTAACTCAGTGGTTCTCAACCTTGGCAAAATGTTAGAATTGCTCGAAGGGAATTTATAGAAAATACCAAAGTCTGGATCCCAGATGAGATCAATTAAATCAGAATCTCCTGGTCTAAGATACAGCCTGCGCATCAAGATGTTTCAGCGTGCCAGGTGATTCAAGTGTGTAGCCAAAGTTGATAGCCACTGACCCAAAAGTTCACTGTGGCTGGATCACAAAGGGTGGGGGTTTAGGGTGGCAGCAAGGAGGGGAGGCTGGAAAGGTTGGCAGAGCTCAGCAATGCAGGCCTTACAATCCATGCCAAGGAGTTTGGCCTCTGTCCTAGAGGCCATGGGAGCCTGAAAAGGGTTTTAACTGCGAAGCAGTCTAGTTACTTTGGTGTTCAAGGAATTAAAGTTCTTTCATTTCTCTGAGCTTTCTTTCAATAATCATTTAAGCTGTGAGTAGAGTAGCTGACTTCCAATGACCTTTCTCATCTAACAGAAAATTAATGGCAGAGTCATCATTCCTAATAGAAATGCTAGAACTAATGCCTCCTATAAACATACTCTTCACCTTCACCTGCATGCAGGCTTGTGCAAAACAGAGTAATTCTTTTAGAGGGAAGATGCTTCTAAGGGATTTTTAGAGGGCTTGGCTGCTAACAATCAGCTTCTGCGTCACCAAGGAACTGACCTTGATGGGATAGAGGGCCTGTTAATTAACAGACAAAGTCGTGCAGGCCAAAGCTTACAGAAAGATCTCTCCTTGCTCTGGAAACAAAACTGGCTGCTGTGGGAAACTAGGACCAGACCCTTCTTTGCCCTTATAAGTATGGGGCAGGAGTCCAACATGGATATTTGTTGAAATGAATTGAACACTGCTTTTTAACGTCACACTTGAAATAATTGTGAGTAGACAGGCCTTTGTTTGCTGACTCTCTAATTCTTGGCTGTATCATGGGTAAATGAGGCTCCCAGAGAGGTGACCTCTGAACATGACATTATGTGTACATGCATATAGAGACATTTACAATTATGGTCAGTGATTCATTATTGTGATTTTTTTTGAAGGGCTAGGGAAACATTACCAGCTGAAATAATGTAAACTGAATCTGGGTTAGCTGTCTCCAGTGGCATTTCAGGTCACCTTTCCTAATACTAATAATGCCTGTCGTTTGCACTGGGCTGGGAAACAGTCTGTGTGGTAAGTACTGGCGGTGTTTGTAAGTAGCTGCTTGGGCATGGGCAGACTTCATTATGAGGCAGAGCTGGACATGCATGTGGATCAAGTTCAGAATACGCCCTACAGATCCATGCTCCGTGCATTGAAGTGCTGGAGTCTCATCTTCCCTGCCTTCAGTCAATGCCAGCTTTTCCCCCCCTGCTTTCAGATTCACAGAAAAACCAGCACATCTGTTTGAAATTATATTTACTTTTCATTGTCATCTGGAAGAAAAGGCTTTTGCTAATGAAACTGGTGAATTAATATGGAGTGCTTGGGACTAAATATGATAGATACTCTTCGGCAAACACCTGCACCATTAAAGGCAATTTTCTGAGACCAAATGCTGTTTTAGGGAAGATAGAAGCTACTGTAATTGAAGTCTTAGGGAAACGTGACCCTTTATGCCTTCCGTTGCACAGAAATCATCACATGTTGTTATGTTGTGGTAAGCATAAAATTTCAATTACGTTTTGGGATCTGAAAATGAGAATGCCCTAGTTTGCCCCCATTTAATTCTCTGGCTATATCAGCTGTTTATCCCTTCCTTTGCTGGGTAAGAAAGAATTAGGGATTAAAAAAAAGAAACCACCAGAAACAAGAAATCTTAATCCATGTAATTACTCTAATTGGCTAATGGGAGTCTTTTCTCAATAGCAGACAATTCCTTGCAGTTTACGGACACGTGTTTACATTTCAAGAGGATTCAGTAAGAGGGGTTCACTTTTCTGTCTCTTGCTACATGGATGAGCAGAAACCATGAACATGCACGGTGCAAATTATGGGCAAACAGACACAGCCCTTAAAATTTTCCTCCAAACAACTTATTTTTCGTAAGTTTCCACTCCAATTGTTTGTTGAGATGATGCCTAATGAAGTATTCATTGATGGCAGCATCACTAATAAAACATAAATCAAATTGGGCTCTACATAGCATTCATATGCTAGAAGGAAGCAGCAGTGTGAGCTGGCGCTTGTTTCCAGCTGTTTTCTTGTCATTAGCTTTTAATTTCAACAGCTACCTACTCGGGCCGCCCCTCTCTTTTCTCAGCTCAGGTATTTGTGCTGTTATCGTGATTGTCATTTCTGTTCTGCTTGAAAGGTTTCAGTGTACGTTGCTATGGTTACAGGTGCCAGAATTGGAAAGAAATGAAGAGGGTATCAAGGGTTTGACGTAGCGGTGATGAAGGCTTAGTGCTGAAATGTTAGCTATTACTTTGGTGGATTCTATGTTATTTGACAATGAATCCATTTTAATAGAATATTTAAATGCATCCTTGAATATATGGTACATCGGAATGGAAATATGGATAACTGGATTTAAAGTAAATGAATATTTTAAAACAGTTTTGAGTGCATACCCCATGGGACACTCAGGAACTAAATGAACACTGTTAGTGTAACATGTAGTAACACCTGAGTAAGTAACATGGGCAATTTTATTAGCTCCTGCAACTCCTTAGCATACCACTGTCTTCTTGTTTTCTCTTCATTTGTTTTCTTTCTTTCCTCAACAGCAGAGCTTAAATTCTGTAAATTTGATATTTTGGAGATGAGTGCTGCAGTTGTTAAGGTACCTGGGGAGACAGGACTGGTTCTAAGGTTTCACAAAAGTCCCTTCCCAGTTTGCTGCTGGAAATGTTAGAGGACAGGTCAGGGGACTGGCTGTCCTCCTTCTTTCTAATGGGAGACACTTGCGAAAGCTGACTACCAGATGTCACCCTTGGTCTGGCTGTGATACTTTCTCTATGTGCCCACGTTGCTGTTAAAGGTGATCATTTGTTCCTTTTAAAGCAGTCAAAGATGCTGCTGCTCCCTGTTGCCAATCTTTTTCCCCTAAGCCCCATCCTTTGTGTCTCGGGGCATTGCTTCACTTCTCTTTACTTTCATGGTCTCCAAGGGGGCCTCCCCAGCTTTCCACAGCTTTCACTCCAAGCTTCTGCTGCCCTACTGTGTTCGGTATCCTTTTCCCTTTGCTCAGAGATTTCAGGGAATGAAGACCCTTGTTTCTTAGAAAATGATTTTGATTTGGATGAACCTTAGAGTGTTCTTACTGTTTTCTTACTACCCTCCACATGAGGAAAACCACCCCATTACCATTCTTGATGTCTACAATATGCTTGGAATAGGGCATGGTGGGTAAGAACATGGATAGGACATTGGAGCCCAATGCCTTGTTTCAAATCCCATGTTATCACTTACTAGCTCTGTGGCCTTGGGGAGATTGTTATTTAATGTCTGTGGGTCTCAGTATCCTCATCTGTAAATTGGGATTAATAATTGAAACTAATTACACAGTTTTCATTATATATATATCTATATACATACAGAGAAAGACATAAAAAGAGACACAGAGAGAGAAACAGAGACAGTCTTAGAATATTAGACAGGCACACCTTAAGTATTAATAGTATATAAATAATTGCTTTTATTCAATAAGTATTTATTTCCTACTATGTGCCAAACTCTGTACTTGATCCTGGGCATAGAACAGAGCAGGGAACAAAATAGATGTGGTCTCATAGAGCTTATATCTAGTGAAGAAGGCAAGCAGTAAGGAAATAATTATAATAAAGGATGATAAGAGCTAACAATTCTTGCAACCCACAGTTTTCAGAACTGTCTAAACATGTCATCTCATGAAAAACACCTGTATAGCCATGACAAGGAATGCTCTGCTCTCTGAAGTGTTTGGGGTCTACCTAGACAGATTCATGAATGAGGAAAGGTAGTTGGCTTTTCAAGAACTCCCACAGAGGGTTCAGACTGGAGGGGCCGTGTGACTGACAGCAATAAAAGTTTCACTTAAGCCAGGGTCTGGCCGGGACTTTCTCGCTTTTACAAACAGCACAAAGGACCTAATTCTCTAATAAGCAGAGCTACCAACAGCAGTCTGTACAATAACTTTTAGAAACCTGACCTTGTGACCCAGGGGCCATCCTGAAACCACTGCACTCGCCTCCCCTGCTTCCCCCCTCACTCAATAAACGTCCAGCCTGATCTATTGTCCCGTGGAAGTGAAGGCCCATGAAATAATGAACAATTCTCTCTCTGTTCTGCAATACTTACTCCAAACGTTGACCATTCAGAGGCTCTGGAAAGACTAAGCAAAGATGATGTTCTTACCAGGTGATTAGATGACAAAGACCCCGCTGCCAGTCTTCCGGAGCCCCGTTGAATACAGACCATGCCTCAGCATTCCTGGAAGCAACGTAATTAAGAGCTGGCCCTTGTTAAAGGACTAACTTCTTCCCACCCTAGAGGCTTGTCTGGTTACAACGGGACTACTAAAAAAAAAAATCTGAGACTATGCCTTGTTTTGAATCTCTCTATTGAAAGATTTAAAGCTGTGGGTTGTGCTAATGCTTCTAGTTACAAGGGAATGGTTTAGCAGTCAATGTACCACTATGGTAACTTTCTACTAAAAAAAAAAAGCCCTATTATGTAGGTTGGTGGAGCTCTTTGCATTTAACCTGTCCTTGCAGAAATTTCTGAGCAGTAATTTTGATTGGTGGGAAATAGGAGTGGAGGTTTAGAGTTCTAAAAGGAAAGGCTTGGGCTTTGTTTGGTTCCTAGTGCCAGGGCTGAGAAAAATCCCACAGACTGTGGTCAGGTAGATGGAGAGAATGGTCTGGGTTAGCTTGGAGAATTGTCCAGAGCAGCAGAATCTATCTTAACAGAAGAATGGAGCCACAGGTCAGGGCCAGAGGGACAGCGTCCATTTTCAGAGCCATAGTCAAGTATGAGGCCACAGTGAAGAGTTGACACAAAAGATCAGAAGCTGGAATATAAGAACAAGAAGGACGTAAAAACAGTGAGAGAGCATGGCCTCAGCATAGGCTACCTGTGTGCTTGCGTGCTAAGTTGCGCTAATCGTGTCCAACTCTTTGGGACCCCAGGGACTGTAGCCCACTGGGCTTCTCTGTCCATGGGATTTTCCAGGCAAGAAAACTGGAGTGGGTTGCTATTTCCTCCTCCAGGGGATCTTCCCAACCCAGGGATCAAACCCACGTCTCTTATGTCTCCTGCATTGGCAGGAGAGTTGTTTACCAGTAGCATTACCTGGGTAGCCCTGAGAGGCTACCTGGGTGGGTGTAAATCTGGGCTTTGCCACTTCCTTGCCATGTGTGTGACAGTTCTTAACTGTTCTGTGTTCCTGTTTCCTCATCTGTAAAATAGAAGAATAATGCTATGTGCATGTGCCATTCATTTATCTGCTTGGCCTTAGATTTATTTCTTGTCCTTCATCTGCCTCATAGGATTGTTGGAAGACCAATAAAGCTTTTGCAAATAAAGTACTTGAAATAGTGCAGGCACATAGTAAGTGCTCAAGACATGGTGGTATTTGAAAAGTTATGGTCTAAAAGTTATGGTCTAAAAAGGACTTCCCTGGTGGTAAACAATCTGCCTGCAATGTGGGAGGCCTGGGTTCGATCCCTGGGTTGGGAAGATTCCCCTGGAGGAGGGCATGGCAACCCATTCCAGTATTCTTGCCTGGAGAATCCCATGGACAGAGGAGCCTGGTGGACTGCAGTCCATGGTGTCGCAAAAAGTCAGACATGACTGAAGTGACTTAGCACAACAGAGCACATGGTCTAAAACATAGGTAAAAGAGAGCTGGACAATATGAGTGAATATGATTAAGAGATTGCACATGGAAGCATAGTCACATTGCTACCTACTACCCCCAGGTGAAAGAATGTGAAATTGAAAGTCACTCAGTTGCTCTTTGCAACCCCACAGACTATACAGTCCACGGAATTCTCCAGGCCAGAATACTGGAGTGGTTAGCCTTTCCCTTCTCCATGGGATCTTCCCAACCCAGGGATTGAACTGGGGTCTCCCGCATTGTAGGCAGATTCTTTCCTAGTTGAGCCACCAGGGAAGTCCAAGAATACTGGAGTCGGTAGCCTATTCCTTCTCCAGCGGATCTTCCCAACCCAAGAATCGAACTGGGGTGTCCTGCATTGCAGGCAGATTCTTTACCAACTGAACTATCAGGGAAGCCCACTACCCCCAGGACCATCTCCAAATAGCTCCTTGAGCAGGTATCTCCCCAGGCTGTTGGGACACTCTTCTGGTGCCTGCCACCATACAGAAACGAATCTGGGAGAGAGGAAGAGATCATTGTCCAAAACACCAGGCTCCTCTGAGGGGTGACATTTACCTTTCACTTCTTTGAGGGCACCACACTCATCTTATCACTAGAAGAACCTATAGGTGGTACAGGCAGCCATTCAAAACCATTTTTTACCTCAGCCAAATACATGCTGTGAACAAGTTATGTGATGTAACACTGAGCAGAATGCATTCGTTTTTAAATCTGATACAAGAAGATTTCAATCCCTGTATTGTCTCTTTCTGGCCATATAATCATGGACAAGCCACAAATGTTCTCTGCACCTCAGTTTCCTCATCTTTAAAATGAGTGATGGTACCAGTTATTGCATTGCTGTGAAGATTAAATAAAACATGTGTAAAGCAGCTGGCACATTGTCTAGCTTAGAATCACTGCTCAACAATAAATGCTTCTTTCTATCCCTCCTTCTCCTAGAGAAATTACAGACATAATCATGACCTTGTGCTACTCAGTTTCCTTAACTTGGGGTGAAATATCACTCGCTTTCTTTAAGTTGGCCATCATATTATTTCCTGTCAGCCATTGTTCCTCCTTGCTGCTTTACCTCCTTGTCCAGGGCTGAGCTGCTTAACACCTCTACTTGGAACTTTGGCCAAGTCCTTTTCTGTCCATGCACTGACTGAATGCAATATAAATGATGGTGGACAGAGAGAAGAAGTGGGCTTGGGCTCCCTCCCGACCAGTGTTGCTGTCAAAAGAAACCCAGTGGGGTATGGCACCAGACAGTTATGACCCTTGAGGTGAGAAAAGAGGGAGGAAAGCATTCAGGGTAGTCTGGTTTGCTGGAATAGGAGCCCAGACTGTGGCTGGAGAACCTGGAGCAGTGTCCATCTTCTAGTGAGGAGGGCTCACAGGTGCATGGTCAGGGGGTCATGGTTTGAGCCAAATGAGCTGCAATTCAGGGCAGGTCTACTGCCCTGCAGGATAGTAGTAGAAGTTCTTAATTGACATGGTGACATAGATTTATGGCACGTGTTCTACATGGCTGTGGATGAGACTTGAGCATGACAGTGTCTGAGCTTAGGGTAGTAAGACTGATAACAGGCTCTACCAGCTAGTGGGGCTGAATCTTTTTAGACCTTTGGGCTATGCAGATAGTGCCTCTAGCTGCTAGGGCTGGGGGAGAGTTCTCTCCTGCCAGACCTTCTGTGCTGAACAATCACCGTTTCTGCCATTCTCACAGCCCTGTTCCCTTACCATTACCTTGTTTCACAGCCCATGCTAATGGGCCAGTCCTAAATAGCCAGGTTTTATGCCCCATGATCTCGTCCTCACCTGTCTCTCCACCCAGATACTACAGCTTACTGAAGGCAGAAACCTGGCTGAAGAGCAGCCATCCATTAAACCAGCCATTAGCCTATGAGGTGGCCTGGCACTGACAACTCTAGTCAATAGGAATAAACTAGACCTTCAGGTTCTTGCTACAGGAAATATAAAGAGAACTAGACAGCAGTGGGATTCTAAGGTGTGAAAGGCCCAAGGAGAAGGGCTCATGAGGACTCAGGAGCAAGCTGAAGTCATAAGGCAACAAGAACTATGAGTAGGCTGTAGCTATGTCATTGACAAAAACAGAGAAAAGTGGAAAGAAAGCCAGAAGAAAGTGAGACAAGTGAGAACGAACACAAAGATCAGATTATACATGAGTCAGATTAATCATATAGCACTAGAGAAAAAATCCAAGAATTCTGGCTCTCGAGGTTCCCAGAGCTGTCTTTGATCTAATTCCAGTGATCGTAAGGCCTGGTCAGAGTGTGGTCTCTGGATATGTCAGTTAAGGGACAGATAGCAACCTCAGTGGCTTAATACAATTACCCTTTCTCACTTGTTTCACGTCTAACACAGGTGCTTCCAGTGATGTGTCTTTCCACCTGTGTGCACTCAGGGACTGAGGCTCCTTACATCTTATGGCTGTGCACTCTTCTAGGTCCCTGGAGTCCCTCCCTTCCCCATTCAGCTGGTGGATGGGGAAAGAGACCAGGAGGAAGGCACACCTGTTTATCCACTTTGGCCTGCAAGTAACACACATCAGTTTCTCCACATTCCATTTGTGAAAACTAGTTTTCATGGCTCTATGTAGGTTCAAGGTGTCTGGGAACTAGAGTCACTGGCTGGGTAACTTCATTCCAATCACAGTCCTACACTTTGGAAGGAGAACATCAGTGTTTGTCAGTTGACCTTCCCTTCCACATAGTTCTTGAATTCCCTTGAATTTTCTGTCTCCCATATTGCTCCATATCTATAATATCTTCCCTTTCCCTATCCTCCTTACTTCAGCTAAGCTGAGCAGGCATGTCCAACTCTTTGTGAGCCCTTGGACTGTAGCCCACCAGACTCCTCTGTCCATGGAATTCTCCAGGCAAGAATACTGGAGTGGGTTGCCACTCCCTTTTCCAGGGGATCTTCCTGACCCAGGGATTGAGCCCAGATTTCCTGCATTGCAGGCAGATTGTTTACCGTCTGAGCCACCAAGGAAGCCTGATACGCTGTGAAATAATCACCACAATTAGTCTACTTACCATTCATCACCATACGTTATTTATTGTCTTGGCAACTTTCCAGTATACTGTAAAGTATTATTGGCTATAGTCATCATGCTGTTTATCATATCCCTGTGACTTATCTATTACTGGAAGTTTGTACCTCTTGACCCCCTTCACCTGTTTTGCCCACTCCCCAGGCCCCTCACCTCTGTCAGTCACCATTCTATTCTATGTATCTATGATTTTTTTGCTTTGTTTTGTTTGCTTTTTAGCCACAAAAGATTTTATGTCTTATAACAAAAAATAGTCACACAGAACTAATAATAAAAATAGAAACAAAAATGGAAAATTCAGTCTAAGAAAAGAAAATCCCTCAAATTCCCCCAAGCGTGAGGGCCAATATAATTTCTGTAGTTGAGCTTCAAATTTGGCTCTTAAATTTTGAGTGACAAAAAAAAAATTTTTTTTCTGAGTGGTGAAGGTACAGAAGGAAACCCAGTCATTAGTATAGTTCTCACTATTGCTAAGTGGGAAGCATACATGCTCATTATTAGAAACCAAACATTTTCTCTCCAGTCAGTTCTCACATCAGACTTCATATGAGGGACAGTAGATTTGTACAGAGGTATAGAATCAAGCAGATTTGGTTTCATATTCCAGTTCCATACTCAGTATTTGCTCATGTCATCTAGGCTATCTAATTTGTGGGTCTATAATTGATCAGAGTATTCTCTTATAATCTGTATCTGTAAGGTCTGTAGTAAGGTCCCTTCTTCCACTTCTGAGTTTAGTTATTAATATTTTTATCTTCTCTCTCTTTTTTAGTCATTCTAACTAAAAATTTGTGCATTGTATTGATCTTTTCAAAAAAACAACTTTTATTTTGTTGTTTATCTCTGTTGTTTTTCTATTCTCTCTTTCATCTATCCAACTGTAATCTATTGCTTCTTTCCTTCTGGTAGCTTTCAGTTCACCTTGCTCTTCTTTTTCTCATTGCTTAAGGTGCAAAGTTAGGTTATTGATTTGATATTTCTTCTTTTTAATGTAATGTAGGCATTTACATCTGAAAATTTCCCTCTGAGTTTTGATTTCAGTGTATCACATACACTTATGTGTTTATTGTTTTCTGTTTTCACACACCTCTAAATATTGTCTAATTCCTCCAGGGATTTCTCTTTTGATCTCTTGGTAAAGAATATGGTATTTCATTTCCCCATATTTGTGAATCTTCTGGTTTTCCTTGTTATTGATTTCTAGATTTATTCCATGTGGTCAGAGAAGATATTTTGTATGATTTCCATCTTTTTAAATTTATTGGATCTTATTTTGTGGGTGCGGGTCTTTAGTACAGTGCAAATTTGGGGTCTCTTTAGTGAAGATCAATATGCCAGCAAATTTGGAAAACTCAGAAGTGGCCACAGGGCTGAAAAAGGTCAGTTTTCATTCCAATCCCAAAGAAAGGCAATGCCAAAGAATGCTCAAACTACCACACAGTTGCATTCATCTCACACGCTAGTAAAGTAATGGTCAAAATTCTCCAAGTCAGGCTTCAGCAATACATGAACCGTGAGCTTCCAGATGTTCAGGCTGGTTTTAGAAAAGGCAGAGGAACCAGAGATCAAATTGCCAACATCCGTTGGATCATTGAGAAAGCAAGAGAGTTCCAGAAAAACATCTATTTCTGCTTTATTGACTATGCCAAAGCCTTTGACTGGGTGGATCACAACAAACTGTGGAAAATTCTAAAGAGATGGGAATACCAGACCACCTGACCTGCCTCCTGAGAAATCTGTATGCAGATCAAGAAGCAACAGTTAGAACTGGACATGAAACAAGGGACTGGTTCCAAATTGGGAAAGGAGTATGTCAAGGCTGTGTATTGTCACCCTGCTTATTTAATTTATATGCAGAGTACATCATGAGAAATGCTGGACTGGATGAAGCACAAGCTGGAATCAAGTTTGCTGGGAGAAATATCAATAACCTCAGATATGCAGATGATACCACCCTTATGGCAGAAAGCAAAGAACTAAAGACCCTCTTGATGAAAGTCAAAGAGGAGAGTGAAAAAGTTGGTTTAAAACTCAACATTCAAAAAACTAAGATCATGGCATCTAGTCCCATCATTTCATGGGAAATAGATAGGAAAACAATGGAAACAGTGACAGACTTTATTATTTTGGACTCCAAAATCACTGCAGATGGTGACTGCAGCCATGAAATTAAAAGACACTTACTCCTTGGAACAAAAGTTATGACCAACCTAGACAGCATATTAAAAATCAGAGACATTACTTTGCCAACAAAGGTCTGTCTAGTCAAAGCTATGGTTTTTCCAGTGGTCATGTATTGATGTGAGAGTTGGATTATATAAAAGAAGGCTGAGTGCCAAAGAATTGATGCTTTTGAACTGTGGTGTTGGAGAAGAGTCTTGAGAGTCCCTTGGACTGCAAGGAGATCCAACCAGGCCATCCTAAAGGAGATCAGTCCTGGGTATTCATTGGAAGGACTGATGCTGAAGCTGAAACTCCAATACTTTGGCCACTTGATGTGAAGAACTGACTCGTTGTAAAAGACACTGATGCTGGGAAAGATTGAGGGCAGGAGGAGAAGGGGACGACAGAGGATGATATGGTTGGATGGCATTACCAACTCAATGGACATGAGTAAGCTCTGGGAGTTGGTGATGGACAGGGAGGCCTGGCGTGCTGCAGTCCATGGGATCGCAAAGAGTCAGACATGACTGAGCGACTGAACTGAACTTGGTAAAGATCAACTCACTAGTAAATATGAAAAATAAATTCACTTAACATGTCTTTTTTTTTTTTTGGTGTTAGTTCTTTATTTTTTTTTTTCTCTTGACCTTTATTTTTATTTTTATTTTTTTTTAATTTTGTTTTATTAGTTGGAGGCCAATTACTTCACAACATTTCAGTGGGTTTTGTCATACATTGACTCGAATCAGCCATAGAGTTACACGTATTCCCCATCCCGATCCCTCCTCCCACCTCCCTCTCCACCCGACTCCTCTGGGTCTTCCCAGTGCACCAGGCCTGAGCACTCGTCTCATGCATCTCACCTGGCCTAGTGATCTGTTTCACCATAGATAATATGCATGCTGTTCTTTTGAAACATCCCACCCTCACCTTCTCCCAGAGTTCAAAAGTCTGTTCTGTACTTCTGTGTCTCTTTTTCTGTTTTGCATATAGGGTTATCATTACCATCTTTCTAAATTCCATATATATGTGACTTAACATGTCTTTTGTGCAATCTCACTTTCTAATATCATTGTTTTAATTCATAACATTGGAGATGAGGGCATTTTAATATGGTAGTTAAAACATGGTCTTGAATAAAAGAATATGGGAATTAATATGTGCTCTATTATTTACCATCTGTGCATTATCTCACTATTTCTCACAATAAACTTGCTGCTGCTGCTGCTGCTAAGTCGCCATCAGTCGTGTCTGACTCTGTGTGACCCCATAGACGGCAGCCCACCAGGCTCCGCCGTCCCTGGGGTTCTCCAGGCAAGAACACTGGAGTGGGTTGCCATTTCCTTCTCCAATGCAGGGATGTATTATTTACTCCCACTCTTACAGATGAAAAAATAGAGGATCATAGAAGCCTAGTAACTTGCCCAAAGTCGGACAGCTAGCAAGCAGCAGGAATGGTGTTCATTCCTAGATCATTCCAGAGCTTATAATCCTCCTATTTAAAAATGTTACCACCAGTGTTATAAAGCAATTGTTTGCACAGCATCACGATAGCTCAGAATTAAATAACCTTAGATTCTCTATATAGAAGTTCTTATAATCTAGATGATGAGCTCAGAATTCCATTCATTAAAATAAAATAAATTATATAAATTACTTAAAATTCATTCATTGTCTTTTGCCCCGAACTTCTGATCACAAACCTACCTTTTAATGATAGTTTGTTATCTTCTACTTTTTCAGTATTTGGTTTGAATCTTGATGAAAATGTTGACAACATTCTCAAATTAAAGAAAAGTATTTGGAAGAAATGGAAACTAGGAAAATGGAAAATAATTTTCATTAAAAGGAGACATGTGATTTCCCTGAGGAATAGAATACTGTTTTGTAGTTTAGTTATGTCATTAGCCATCAAACAGTGCTTCCCTGCTGTAAAAATATTCTCTGTGAGCAGTATACGTTTAGCTGTTTCTGACATTGTTTGTTATTCTAAATATGATTGACATAATATTTATTAGCCTGTTACATGGCGAATAAACAAAATTGTAGAAAGAGTGTTGCTGTATTTATTCAGGATTTATTCCTCATTCTTGTCTCCTCTTTCGCCTCTTCACCATCCCATCAGAAATAACTGTTAAGAAGCTCAACAGTGTCCACTAGTGGGTGAATAAAAGAATAACATGTGATCACAAAGGAAACCTGTGGTATTGAAATTCAGGCAGAAAAGACTTTCTCTAAAGACTGCCATATATGTTTTCAAAGTGAAATTTCCAGGTAATGTCCAGACTTTGTAATAGGCTAGAAAATAAAGTTTTGAAGGGAAAAGCTCACTTCTGTATTTGTTTAATGAAGACACACTTATTCCACATTGAACTCAGGTAACAATATTAAAAATAGTTTCTAAAACTGTTGAAACTTCTGATTTTCACTATTAGAATATCATTGAAAATCAAAAGTGTCTTTATTTTTGAAATTCCATCTTGTCCTTAATCCTTACTTGCAATTCCAGCTCTTACAAAAATACTTTAAGGATAGCGAAGGCAAATGTATATTGGATCTCCTGGGGCAGTTATTCTCAAACTTTAGTATGCGTCAGAACCGCCTGGAGAGTTTGATTAAAATGTATGAATGCTCTGCTACTGCCACCAACTCCCCCCTCCCACCTCCTCCCCCCAACAAGGAAGGCTAACTTTGTCTCCGTAGTTGCTAGGCTGGGCAGATGTAAAGGCAACCATTTTCCCTGATATATGAAGAAAGCATGTTTGAAGAGTAAAGAGTACTCAGAAGGAAGCAGAGTAAAGAGATGCAGTAAAAGAGAGAGACCAAATTCTGAATATAGCATCTCAAGATTTCTGCTGAGCTATTTGATGATAGCCTTATGAGAGTTTTCTTGTATGTGAGAAATTTCTTTTATTTTGCTACTCTCAAAATTCTTTTTTTCTTTGATTTTTAA
The DNA here is from genome assembly GCF_963930625.1 of Muntiacus reevesi. Taxonomy (NCBI): domain Eukaryota; kingdom Metazoa; phylum Chordata; class Mammalia; order Artiodactyla; family Cervidae; genus Muntiacus; species Muntiacus reevesi. The sequence goes on along the minus strand of NC_089271.1, from coordinate 114,297,478 downwards.
CAGTTTTATTATAATGTACCTCATTGAAAACCACACTGGGTTGAATCTTTAAGAGCTTCATATAACTGGATATTGCTCCCCAGATCTGGAAAGTTTTCAGCCATTATTCATTTTGAAAAGTTTTTGGCCCATTTTCCTCTCACTTCTCATTCTGGGATTCCCATAATGTATATATTGTTTTCCCCCAGCATTAAAAATAGGATTACCATATGATCCAGTAATACCATTTCTGGGTATATAACCAAAGGAAGCAAAATCAGTATCTTGAATGGACATTTGCACTCCCATGTTCATTGCAGCACTATTCACAATAGCCAAGATATTGAAGCAACCTAAATGACTATCTATGGATGAATGGATAAACAAAATGTGGTATATATGCAATGGAATATTATTCAACCATAAAAGGAAGGGCATCTTGGTAACAATATGGATGGACCCAGAGGGCATTATGCTAAGTGAAATAAATCAGACACATAATGACAAACACTTTATGATCCCATTTATATGTAGAATAAAAAAAGAAAAATCCAAGCTCATAGAAACAGAGAATAAAAAGGTCAGTGTGGTTACCAGGGGTTGGGAGGTAGGGAAAATGGGAAGATATTGGTCAAAGCATATAAACTTCAATACTAAGATGAATAAGTTCTGAGGATATAACATACATCATGCTGACTATTATAATACTATAATAATACTGTATTATATACTTGACTATAATAATACTGTATTATATACTTGACTATAATAATACTGTATTATATACTTGAAATTAGTTAAGAGAGTAGATGTTAAGCATTCTGACCCAGAAAAAGTAACTGTGAGATGATGGATGTATTAATAACCTGCTGTGCTAATCACTTATACATATAATCGTCACATTTTCACTGTAAATATGTCAAATTTTATTTGTCAATTATAAGTCAATAAAACTGAGGAAAAAACATTAGCTATGCCACACACATCATAAGATATTCTGATCAACTTTGACACTTCATGAAAATATGCTTTCACTTATTGCCAGAATAAGTTCTAGGTGCTTCCAGAGATCCAGCATTATGAATACTGAAGTTCTTCTAGGTGGTTCTGATAGAGAAAGGATTAGATGGCAGCATAAAGATCTCCCCAAAATGTCCATATTCTAATCCGCAGCTTCTATGAGTATATTACTTTTATGTGGCAGTAGGGATTTTGCAGGTATGACCAAGTTAAAGATCTTGGGATGGAGAGATTATCCTGGATTATCTGTGTCAGCCTGATCTAACCACAGGCATCCTTGTAACTGGAAAGCAGGAAAGTCTGAGTAAGAGATAAATTTGAAAATGCAATCTTGATTTCTGGGTTGGTAACCATGTGGAGATTTGGGGAGAATGGCAGGCTGGAAAGAGCCCTCTCCTCTCAGACCTTGCCCTCTGCACATCTCCCATGTGGTGTTTCTGAGTTTAATCTTTTGTAACGAGCCAGAGATCTAGACTTCCAGCCCGGGAGGCAGCATCTCAAGTGACCCTGAGAGAACTGCTCCAAGGAGGTAAAGGAGGAGCTGGATTATATAGAAGTTTCGCAACAAAGGGCAGGTAATCAGAACATCAAAAGATGACTGTTAATTAAAGAAAACCAGATACCCCAAGCAACTTACAGGGACAGAAGACAGGGGCCCTCGACCCCGAGGAGAAAGTGTTTGTCTTTAATTTGTTCACTGGGAATCTTCCATGCCTCACTGGCTGAGTCCAAGACAGACTGGAAAACAGAAAAGAGATCAACCCTTGAGCCTTTGGAGTGGGAGCACTGACTCTAAGACCCTAGATTACCAGAGAACTAACCCTAGGGTGTATCAAATAGTGATAATTCACACAAAGGAAACCACTTGAATACAAGACCTGGCATCACCCAACCACCAGTAGCACCCTGTGCAGAACGACTCATCTAAAGAACAAAGAAAACAGAAATACAAACCAAATCATCAGCAGACAGGATTACCACCTCACTCAGCCTTGACCATCAGAGGAAAAGCAAAAAAACAAATGAAAACTCAGCACAAATCTCACCCTATAGAAAGCTTACACAAACCACTGGACCAACCTTAAGAGGGCAGAAACCAAAAGGAAGAAAGAATTCAACCTTCTTCAAGAAAAGATTTCAACTTTCCTTGAAGCCAGGGAAAAGGAGACCTCCAACACAATAAGTTAAAAAAAGTAATGAAAAGGCAGAGAAATACTACACAAATGAAGGAATAAACTAGAAACACAGAAAATGCAATGTTGCTGAATTTAAAGATGGAGGAAGAAGGCCATGAACCAAGAAATGTGAGCAGCCTCTAGAAGCTGGAAAGGCAAAAAAAAAAAAAAAAAAAAAAGGATTCTTCCCTAGAGCTTCTAGAAGCAGCATAACCCTAAAGACAACTTGATTTTCACCCAGTGAGATCCATTTTGTAATTCTGACCTCCACTATTGTCAGATAATAAATTTGTTGCTTAAAGACACTAACTTTGTGGTAATCTGTTATAGAAGCAATAGGAAACTAATACAACCCTAAAGATTATGATGTGAAGGCTGCAATAGTTCCCTGGAACTCCCTGTTCTGCTTAACATATCTAGGCAGCTGAGAATCTGATGAATGTTTCTTCCTGATTATCCCAGATGATCTGGCCCTCTTACTCTTGACAGTGATTTTATTTTGGGGTATGTGTGTGACACTGTATTCATTCCTTTGCCATATATTTTGCAGGCATCTACTCTATATCCAGCAGCACCTTGGGTTCTGAGAACATGAGGATAAAATACATGATTCTACCCTTAAGGAGCAACCTGTCTAATATGTAGGTCAATTCAGTAATCTAGACATACAGTTACATCAGTGTGATCAGGTGCTAAGACAAGCAAGGTGAAGGCCCTGAGGGAGGGAGAGGGCCACCTCACCCAGCCTATGCTTAGTCAGGAAGGTTCCAGGAGGGAAGGGAAATCAAAGCTGAAAGTTTGATTGCAGGTTGGTGGGGCTTCCCTGGTGGCTCAGACAGGGGCAATAGTGAGCAATATGGTAAGGGAGGAGGTGGGAAAAAGAGATTGAATAGAAAGTAGATGTGCCCCTAAGCACCAAGTCAGCTGCAGTTCTAGTGTGGGGAAAAAAATCCCTCTTTCTTAGTTTAAAATCATTTGGCTTTCAGAGTATTTGTTCCAGGCTCCAAGAATGTCAGGGAGTTGGGGAAAGAGAGTCATACAGGCATTATCAGATGTAAAGGTAAATTTTCAGGCCATCAGGTCAGGATTTTTTACTGCAAACAACAGAAACTGTCTCTGGTGGGGTTAAGAAAGGAAGAATTTACGGGAAAAATGTTGGGAGTCAATGTCAGTGCTGGTAAACCAGGGTGGGAGAAGACGCGAGTGGAGCTCAGTGGTCAGAGTCCCCGCTAATATAGGAGTGGAGTGTAGATGTTGAACAGTCTACAGTCTACTTCCCCTGCTGCCCAGTACATGGCAGAGTGGTGCATTGTAGGTTTCCATTCGGATAAGACAGAGGATGACGGGAATGTGGGTAGTAGGTATTGGTTGGCTACAGTCACTTGACGGATTCCTCAAGCTGGACTCTTCGGGGATGACTTATGACTGACAGGGCTGCTCAGTCACAAGTGTTCATCTAGCACAACCTTTTAAGGTCACATTCCAGGAACCAGCTCGTTAAGGAGATGCTCTCATTGCTGATGTTCTTGCTACTGCTCCCACCATTGGGTAGTTTCCAAAATGCCTGTTTCTTTGTGCCATTTGCTTGAGAGACTGAGAATACGTGATTTGTCTAGTACAGATTATATGGCTGTGACTTGGTCCCATGGACAGAACGAGCGATTATCTTGCCTTTTCAGTTTCCTTTATACCGGGGTCCCCAACCTCCAGGATCGAATGCCTGATGCTCAGAGGTGGAACTGATGTAATAATAATAAAAATAAAGTGCACAATAAGTGTAATGTGCTTGAATCACCTTGGGCAGTGGGAAAATTGTCTTCCACAGAACCAATCCCTGGTGCCAAAAAGGTTGGGGTCCACTGCTTAATAGGATCTGGAGCCCTGCCTCTAACCAAGGCTAACAGTGAGAGATTCTCAAATCATAAGAGTGTGATGTGGATACTAAGTGCCAACTGTCCCCTTGCTGCCTACATAAACAGTGAGATGAAACATCGTAAGTTTCTAGTCACAAGGTCAAGAATGATAGGAATGTGGATGATGGCACTATTCACTCAGAGCAATTCCTCAAGCTGAGCTATATAAGGGTGGTTTGTGACTGGCAGGTTCCTCCTTCCCCAAACACAGACATCACCCCACCCACAGATGAGGGCTGACATAAGCTACCAAGTTGGTCAACCCCCCCAGAATCCAGGGTAGATCCAGCCATTTGCAGTGTAATTGGCAGCCAACATATGCATTGGAAAGTTTGGGAAGTAGATGCAGCCTGGATCACGGACTGAAGTGCCCTGGTTCTCTGATGCTGGATGGCTGTGACATTTCCTAGAATCAGCTGTACTGGGACTGTATGCCCCAGGTGATCTGTTCTACATGGTGTCACACATGTCAAGCATGTAGCATAGGACAGAAACTTCCCTTCTCATAGGCAGCCATCTGCTGACTCTGTCAGTTTTGTTTTCCTAAGCAGTGTCATCAAACAACTCCCAAATTGACGAACAAGAATTTTACTTGTTATTAATAAATAAAGAGGAGAGGTTAAGAACTTGGGATTTGAAGTGTTGGAAGTTTTGGCCACAGCAATCAGAGCAGAAAAAGAAGTAAAAGGAATCCAGATAGGAAAAGAAGAAGTGAAACTCTTGCTGTTTGCAGATGACATGATCCTCTACATAGAAAACCCTAAAGACTCTTCCAGAAAATTACTAGAGCTCATCAATGAATATAGTAAAGTTGCAGGATATAAAATTAACACAGAGAAATCCCTTGCATTCCTATACACTAACAATGAAAAAACAGAAAGAGAAATTAAGGAAACAATACCATTCACCATTGCAACAAAAAGAATAAAATACTTAGGAGTATATCTACCCAAAGAAACAAAAGACCTATACATAGAAAACTATAAAACACTGATGAAAGAAATCAAAGAGGACACAAACAGATGGAGAAACATACCGTGTTCATGGATTGGAAGAATCAATATTGTCAAAATGGCTATTCTACCCAAAGCAATCTATAGATTCAATGCAATCCCTATCAAGCTACCAATGGTATTTTTCACAGAACTAGAACAAATAATTTCACAATTTGTATGGAAATACAAAAAACCTCGAATAGCCAAAGTAATCTTGAGAAACAAGAAGGGAAATGGAGGAATCAACCTGCCTAACTTCAGACTATACTACAAAGCCACAGTCATCAAGACAGTATGGTACTGGCACAAAGACAGAAATATAGATCAATGGAACAGAATAGAAAGCCCAGAGATAAATCCATGGACCTATGGACACCTTATCTTTGACAAAGGAGGCAAGGATATACAATGGAAAAAAGACAACCTCTTTAGCAAGTGGTGCTGGGAAAACTGGCCAACCACTTGTAAAAGAATGAAACTAGAACACCTTCTAACACCATACACAAAAGAAAACTCAAAATGGATTAAAGATCTAAATGTAAGACCAGAAACTATAAAACTCCTAGAGGAGAACATAGGCAAAACACTCTCCGACACAGCAGGATCCTCTATGACCCACCTCCCAGAATATTGGAAATGAAAGCAAAAATAAACAAATGGGACCTAATGAAACCTAAAAGCTTTTGCACAACAAAAGAAACTATAAGTAAGGTGGAAAAACAGCCCTCAGATTGGGAGAAAATAATAGCAAATGAAGCAACAGACAAAGGATTAATCTCAAAAATATACAAGCAACTCCTGAAGCTCAATTCCAGAAAAATAAATGACCCAATCAAAAAATGGGCCAAAGAACTAAACAGACATTTCTCCAAAGAAGACATGCAGATGGCTAACAAACACATGAAAAGATGCTCCACATCACTCATTATCAGAGAAATGCAAATCAAAACCACAATGAGGTACATTACACGCCAGTCAGGATGGTTGCTATCCAAAAGTCTACAAGCAATAAATGCTGGAGAGGGTGTGGAGAAAAGGGAACCCTCTTACACTCTTGGTGGGAATGCAAACTAGTATAGCCACTATGGAAAACAGTGTGGAGATTTCTTAAAAAACTGGAAATAGAACTGCCATATGACCCAGCAATCCCACTTCTGGGCATACACACTGAGGAAACCAGATCTGAAAGAGACACGTGCACCCCAATGTTCATTGCTGCACTGTTTATAATAGCCAGGACATGGAAGCAACCTAGATGCCCATCAGCAGACGAATGGATAAGGAAGCTGTGGTACATATATACCATGGAATATTACTCAGCCGTTAAAAAGAATTCATTTGAGTCAGTTCTAATGAGATGGATGAAACTGGAGCCCATTATACAGAGTGAAGTAAGCCAGAAAGATAAAGAACATTACAGCATACTAACACATATATATGAAATTTAGAAAGATGGTAATGATAACCATATATGCAAAACAGAAAAAGAGACACAGATGTACAGAACAGACTTTTGGACTCCGTGGGAGGAGGTGAGGGTGGGATGTTTAGAGAGAACAGCATGTGTATTATCTATAGTGAAACAGATCACCAGCCCAGGTGGGATGCATGAGACAAGTGCTCGGGCCTGGTGCACTGGGAAGACCCAGAGGGATCGGGTGGAGAGGGAGATGGGAGGGGGGATCGGGATGGGGAATACATGTAACTCCGTGGCTGATTCATGTCAATGTATGATAAAACCCACTGAAATGTTGTGAAGTAATTATCCTCCAACTAATAAAAATAAATGAAAAAAAAAATTAAAAAAGGAAAGATTTGGGTTTGAGTCTCTACTCTGCCATTTATTAGCTGTGTTATCTTGGGTCTATTACCCAACCTCTCTGATCCTCACTTTCTGCATCTGTCAAATGAGGATAATCATAATAACTACCTGGTAGAATTTTTGTGAGGGTTAAATAAAAACAATAAGACATGTTAAGTGCTTAGTACTGTGCTTGGCACATAGCGAGCAATTATTAGCTATTGTTATTATTATTAACAATTTTTTTTAATCTGTTAAGTGCAGCGTAAATTTCTTCCTTTCCAGTCCCACCACCAGCATCAAATCATGTTTCCTAGGTGTCCATAAACAAGTGATGCTGCTTAAAACATTCAGTCAGTCAGTTCAGTCGCTCAGTCACGTCCGACTCTCTGCTATGCCATGGACTGCTGCACGCCAGGCCTCCTTGTCCATCACCAACTCCCGGACCTTGCTCAAACTCATGTCCATCAAGTGGGTGATGCCATCCAACCATCTCATTCTCTGCCGTCCCCTTTCCTCCTGCCTTCAATCTTTCCTAGCATCAGGGTCTTTTACAACGAGTCAGTTCTTCGCATCAGGTGGCCAAAGGATTGGAGCTTCAGTTTCAGCATCAATCCTTCCAATGAATATTCAGGACTGATTTCCTTTAGGATGGACTGGTTGGATCTCCTTGCAGTCCAAGGGACTCTCAAGACTCTTCTCCAATACCACACTTCAAAAGCATCAATTTTTTGGCGCTCAAGTTTCTTTATAGTCCAACTCTCACATCCATACATGACTACTGGAAAAACCATAGCTTTGACTAGACAGACCTTTGTTAGCAAAGTAATGTCTCTGCTTTTTAATGTGCTGTCTAGGTTGGTCATAGCTTTTCTTCCAAGGAGCAAGCATCTTTTAATTTCATGGCTGCAATCACCATCTGCAGTGATTTTGGAGCCCAAGAAAAGAAAGTCTGTCACTATTTCCATTGTTTCCCCATCTAAAAAAATTTTAACAAGAAAAAGAATTGTCTTTAATTCTCAACTCTACCGCTTCCTAGTCATATGATTTTGTCAAATTTCTTAAACTTTCTGGAACTTTGTACTCCAATCTGCGTAGTGGGCACAATAACATAAAGTGTGTGAAAGTCGCTCAGTTGTGTCCAACTCTTTGTGACCCCATGGACTATACAGTCCATGGAATTCTCCAGGCCAGAATACTGGAGTGGGTAGTTTTTCCCTTCTCCAGGGGCTCTTCCCAACCCAGGGATCGATAGAGGCAGTTTAACTATTAATATGTTGCCCCCATTTTTCTTTCTACAGGAAAGCGGGATAGAACTGAGGCTGCATCAGCCCTCAACAACTCAGGGTGAACAGCTTTGCCCTCCTCAACCAACTGATGAGAGAATTTCGGCACCTGCTCTAGAGGTCTGTGTTTTCTCCATCACTTCCATGTTCACCAGGCTCAGGGATTAGAAGGCAGCTGTCAGCTTATTTTTGTTGCCATGGTAACAAGAGTTCTGTGGAATTAGTTGTTCACAGAAATTTTCCAAAGCTCTTTCTCACAGCTAGTGAGAATAGTTAGCCAAACTAGTGGTTCTGGGTCAGGGAACTGGTTTGGGTCTGGAGCAGGAAGAGCTAGTGATATAGCCCCCATTGTCAAAGCACATGATCAGGGTCTGAGTCAGACAAACTGGAGGGTAGAGGCAAATTCTTCTGTTCAAAGTGACAGACACCAGATCATAAACAGGAGAGGAGACTGCAGAAGAATTGTCCACAAAGTAAGCTTTGATGGCATTGGAAAGGGACTGGCTTAAAGTGGAAGAAAGCCGAAAGCAAGGGACGGGGCTTTGCAATCACCTTCTCCTATAGAAACATGTTTCCGAGTCAGTTTGCCCCTAGACTTTGTGATCCTTGAGCTCAAATATCTCATCTTCTTTGCCTTTGTCTCCTCAATGCCTAGAACGTATTAGGAGCATAATGGTTGAGAATATTAATCTTGGAATCAGGTTGCCTGAGTTTAAATTGCAGCTGTGCTACTTAAAACCTTGGTCAACTTGCATAAATTATTTAACCTCTCTGTCTCAGTTTCCTCATTGGCAAAATGAGGATAAAAATATTACTTATCGGGTTATTTTGAGTTTACTGTGTACAAACACTTAGAACAGGGTCAGGTACATATTAAGAATCATTTAAGTGTTTTACATTATTATTATTATATCAATATTTTTATTGCTTTAAAATATTCAAGGTGTTTAGTATAGTGCACAAGGACCTTCAGAATGAGGTCCTCTTGCTTACCTCTCCAGCTCCCTGTAACACACACTTTCCCTACATGTACCTTGATAGTTACTGTTCCCAGATCCCACCTGGATGCTTGATACCTCCCTACTCTGCTCACTCTGCTGCCGTTCTCCAGACACTCTGTCGTGTGAACTTCAACTCAACTTTGAAAACTCACCTTTAGAGCCATTTGTGCTAAAAAGGACTGTCTCTTTTGTTTTTCTCTTCCCTGTATGAATAGTTGTCACCATGCATAGGACATCCTTTTACCCATCTTTATGTACATATCTGTCTGTCCATTAAAATATGAGTCACTCAAAGATCAGGTCATAATTCATCTCTGCATTATTACACTTGGCACAGTGCTTGCTATACAAGAGTTGCTCACTACACACATTACATGGATGAATAAATGAACAAATGAAGAAAGGAATGAATACATGTTTGGGATATGGCTGTGGCTACTGCTGAGATGACTGGATGAAAACTAGGGAAGATGAGTCTCCTTGACAGAGAATCTCAGTGGACTTGGTCTTCGGTAGGAAGATTTTATCTTCTGTTGAAAGGACTTGACTTTCTTTGGATCAGGAGGCAGATCCTCAGGCTCCTTCCTCATGATGCCCAGAGTGTCTGAGAAGCCTGCAAACTTCTAGAAGTTGCTGTGACTGGACAGGCTTGGAAGCATCTCACTTCACTATCAGAGTGAAGCAGCTGGTAGCTGCCAAGGCTCTGGCTGCCACCAATATCCCATTGATCCTAGGAAGTGTTAAGTGACTGAGGACCATGAGCTTATCATTGCTCTCATTATTATCATTGATATTGCTCAGTGGCAATATTTTTCTTGGACAAAGCTTTTCCTGAAGTCAAGGTGCAAATTTCTTATGCTCAAAAATAATCTGGTTTGGGTCTCTAGATTCCTTAATTGAGTGGATCCAAGGTGATAGGTACATTCATGTTGTGAATATATGTCCTGTGCCACCTGAAAATTGCATCAATTGGAAAACAAATGACACACTCAAAGAGTTTCCTTGAAAATCACTGGAGGAAGAGAGGAGTCATAGAATAATGGGCAGGGTTAAGGAAAAATTATGGGACACTTGAGAAGTCTGGCTTGCTGCTGTCCATGGGGTTGCAAAGAGCTGGACACAACTGAATGACTGAACTGATGGGATGCTAAAGCACCAGGAATTTATAACTGTGGGAAGCCCTTCCATCTCTAAGCCTGAAGGAACAGGTGGAAGGAATGGAGTGACCTGAACTGGAGAGACCTTAGAACCATGCAGTAGATGCTACCGGCAGGATTTATAACTAATTATGAATGTAGTCACTACCAGAAGCATGAATGAGAGAGGAATGTAGTTGGCTTCTTTTTCCTTTCACCCTTATATCTCATCCCAGCACTTCCCATTGGCCAAACTCAAATGAAAGCCAGAGAGCAAAGGAAGCCCAAGTTTTGATCAGCTTCCCAGGACACAAAGCTGGCTGTCCTCAGGGTTGAGAGTGGATAGGGACAGGGACATGTAAACAGGGTTGCCATATTTAGCAACTCAAAATACAGGGTGTGCAGTTAAGTTTGAATTTAAGGTAAACAGTGAAAACTGTAGTGTGTTTGTTCCATGCAATATTTGGTACATACTTGTATTTTAAAAATTATTCATTGTTTCTCTGATTTTCAAATTTCACCTGGGGTCTCTATGTTATCTGGCAACTCTAACTAGAGAATAACCATGCAGAGATGTTTTTAGTATTCAGGCTTATGACTAAACAATGACTTTATTACTTTAAACACCTCTGTGTGTATCTCAGTGAGATTACATTTTCTCATTTATCAGAAGAGTTGATCTTTGACCCAGATCCTATCCTCAAGCCCATCCCCAGAAAAGCTCACTGGATCCATTGAGGTGAAGGACAATTTCTCAGAAGAAACTCGCTAGATTTTACTGAGTATGGGAAGACTGCCACATGTGAGGCATTTCAACCGAATAGCGAATAGGTGGCAGTCTTGATCAATTTATCAAAAAGAATAACATCTGCTCTTTGAAAATAAAACTGTGACAATAAAGGGAAAATTATGTAGATAGCTGAATATAAAATAAGACATTTTGATTTATTTCAATATGACTCAGGATTGACACATTGTACTATAGTGAGACTTCATTTGTGTCTTAATGAGTTGTTTTTTCCAAGTTATTTTTAAAATTAGAACTGACTTTATCTTCCAACTTCTAAGCAGTCATGCTTGAAACTAAAGGGAAGTGATGAGCCATAGGTAAGAGAACTGTGTGCTTAGCCTGGTAGGGTAGCTTCACCCTGGCTTCACAGTATGGCAGGGTGGCAAGAGAGCAAACAGTCAATCTCATAAATTCACTCAAAAACATAGTGCTTCTCAGGGCCAGACGTTGAGCTAGGTACCTGGGGTGCATAGGAGAATCAGGGTCGGTTACTTTCTGCAAGAAGCTTACAATTTAAAATTATGATACAACATTGGAAATTGGCAATGATTAAGTTATCCAGCTGCTTTGCATGTATTACTTCAGGTAATCTTCACAACAATCCTATTGGTAGAAGCTAGATTGTCCTATTTTTCAAAAGATAAAGTGACTTACCCAATCTCATACAGCTAGGAAGTAGCAAGACCAGGTTCTGAACCCATATACAAATAACAGAAGAATGTACCAGTATCAATGCTTTCTTATGAACTCTGTGTGCTTCAGATCAAATGGCAGAGTAATTCCTTTCTTTGCATATAATCAGGGGAAAGTTTAATGGAGGAAAAAGTATTTGAACTGGGTTTTCCTTGAAAATGAACAGATTTTGTAGAATGATGGAGGTAACAAGTTTTAAAGAGTGGAGATTAGGAGAGAATATGAAGTGGACCAGTTTGATTGCAACATGGCAATAATGTAAGTTGGGAGAGACAGAGGAACTCAAAAGAAAGTTGTTAAGATAGATTGAAGCCTGAGTTGGATGGGCTTTGAATGCCATAGACAGCTACTTTTTAAAGTAAGTATGAGGAAGTCATTATAACTCTGAGCAAATGATACTTAAGGACAATTTGGAAAGAGGAGACAACATAGGCATAAGGTATGTTAGAGATTGTTGAAATAGATCAAATAAGAGGACTGGAAAGAGAATGTTAGACAATGCATTGTTTGCCTGGAAAAATCAAGGATGAAGTTAGTCTTCAAAACTTATATACTGAAATTAGTATAAAACAGTTGTTCTAATTGATGCTAGGAAGCAGAGAACAGCTGGGTAGAAATAGCTCTACATAAGAACATTGTCTCAGTCCATTCAGGCTGCTATAGCAGAACAATATAGATTGGGTAATTTATAAACACTTTTTTCTCATAGTTCTGTAGACTGGGAAGTCCAAGATGAAGGCACTAGCTAATTCTGGTGAGAGCCCATTTCCTGGTTCACAGATGGCTGTTATCTCTGTGTCCTCACACAGCCAAAAGGCCAAGGGAGCTCTCCATGGTCCCTTTTATAAGGGCACTAATCCCATTCATCAGGGCTCCACCCTCATGATCCAGTCATCTCTCAATAGCCTACCTCCAAATACCCTCACATTGGGGATTAGATTTCTATGTTTCTACATACAAATTGTGGGGAGACACAATCTGTAGCAAACACCCTGATCAGTGATCTGTAAGACCTAAACCCCAAATGCTGTTTTGAATATAATCCAGTTCTCTGCAACAGCATTACCCAGCATGAGTTTCAAAGAACTGTTGTCCCATGTGCTGATCCAAAAACAAAGAGTTCTGATATCAAATAAGTGTGGAAAATGCTGTGTATTCTTGATTCTTGAAGAGTCATAATACATACGAACATAGGGAAGGTTCTAAGAGTTGCTATAGCAAGGAAAATAGTTAAACTTTTCTTGGCTGTTAATTTCCCATACTTATTTGATCCCAGAACCCTTTTAAAATGTTGAAATGAATAATACCTGGCAGAAATTGTGTTTTGTGAAATTCATACCAGTGTTATCATCTTCATCTGTGATGCATTCCCTCTAATGAACCCTAGAGAGCAGTTCCTTCTTTCAAACTTAGTTCAAATAAAGCTGAAGGTCAGTGTTAATGTTTGGTGGACACCTGCCAGCAGTAACCTCTGGTGCAGCAAGTATTGATGCTGTTGTTGACAGCTGGTGTCACATTAAAAAAAAAAGGATGGTGTTGATGCCACCAGGGTAAATGTTGGTCATCAGACTGGGAGTCCAGCTCCCAGAAGTTGTCAATTAACTTTCTCTTCCAAGTTGTTTTTGTTGGTTGATTATTCATGTGAACCAACTCCAGTAGCTTTCTAATTTTTCTGCTGACCCTAGCAGTTTTAGTGATGGTAGAAAACATGCCTGAGTGATTTTGAAGGGTCATTCTCTCATAAAATTCAAAATATTTAGTTAATCCCATCATTCCCTTTCTCAAAATCTTCCTCAGACCCCTATCACAGAAGTGAAGATCAAAATTATTTGCATGGCCATCATAGTTCTCCATGATCTGACCCCAGCACACATGCACACACATGTGTGTGAGAATATACACACACATTCCAGTATTTATCATTTACCAATAAGAACATCTTGCTTTCTTCCTTTCTTGTAGTTGCTCTTCTCTGTGACTGAAATATCCTTTCCCTTGGCTGTCAAAATCTCAGTTAGCCTCAAGGTCTATATCAAATGCTTCCTTCTCTTAAGAGCTTTCTCAGTTTCCTCCAATTGAAATTAGTCCCAATTGTACTTTCTGTGCCTTTTACACAACTTTTATCAGAGATTAACTGCAAACTAACTTTGTATGAATCAATCTTTCCCACTAGATGTCAGTAACTTGAAGGTAGAGAATGTTGTATTAACTGTGGTAATCACTGTTATCAATTAATCAATCCATCAATGAATATTTGAGTATCTGCTCTGAGTCAGGTATAAAGTCTTACACACAGTATAAGACTCGGGGCTCTATTGATGTTTATGGACTCTAAACACAAGTACTAGAGGTGGAACTGGGCTCTCTGATGCAAGGCTTCTGGAGATGATTCATGAAACCACCATCAAGCATGATTGATGGAACCACAGGGTAAGTGTTGTTGTGGCCACCTTAGGTGTGATTTTGGTGTAAGAAGCATTGGGAGGTGTACAAGAGGAGCCTGCAATTTTTTTGGGAACTCTGGTCAACTCTAAACAAACCAAACAGGAGAGGGGCATTTGTAATTATCTTAGAGATTCCTGTTGAGGACAGTCTCTGCCATGGTTCTGTAGTTGGATTAGCGTCTTTACACTGCCACCATTTGAGGAAAAGGTGAAAAAGATCAGGGTCCTTGTATTTGGCTCTTCATTTTTCTTTCATCTATGGAAACTCTGAGGCCAGTTTAATAAAGACTACTACCCTGATGAATCAGACACTGCACCCACATCTGTATGACTCTGATACCAACACTAAGGCATTTCTATTGGTATTGTTGTATTCATTTTATAGATCAGGAGAGTGTAGGTCAGAGAGAGAAAGTGCTCTCATACTTTCATCAAAGAAAAGTGGATACATTAGTGAGCCAAGCCACTTTGTGCCTGAATTCTGTGGATCCTTTCACTCTCATGCATGTGTACCAAGTTGCTTCAGTCATGTCCAACTCTTTGTGACCCTATGGACTATAGTCTGTCAGGCTCCTCTGTCCATGGAATTCTCCAGGCAAGAATACTGGAGTGGGTTGCCATGCCCTCCACCAGGGGATCTTCCTGGTCCAGGAACTGAACCCGTGTCTCTTACATCTCCTGCATTGGCAATGGGTTCTTTACCAGGGAAGCCCCTTTTCACTTTAAGCTGATCATTATTAATAACAGTTAGCATGTATGAGTACATGCTATGTTCAAGGCACTCTCCCAAGTCTTTTATTTTACTGGAAACTTGTCAAAAATCTTTTGAAATTCCTTGCATTTTAAAGACAAAGAAAATGAGGCTTAGAGAAGGTCAGTGACTTGTCCAGTGTCACACAAGAGGTAAGGTCAGAATACAGATTCAAACCTGTCGAACATCACACTCTCCATTCTTTTCCACTGTACTACATCATCTCCTCTTATAAAGTGATGATCAGGCTTGGGAGCTGCTACCTGAAGAGTAAATATCCTATTGGTGGAATCTAAGTGACTATATTCTGTACAGAATAGTTCCATGTTAGTGACTCAGTCTCAAATCTTATGCTTCTCCAAGCCATCCCTGTTATCCACTTGGGTCAGTTGATCCCCCTTGTCATCTCATCTGCAGGGTCTCCTTGAGCTTCCTTGCCATCACAGCCTGTGTCTTCCATGCTTTCATCGAGGCAGGGCCATTTCCTTTTGCATTGTTAATGTCTAGAAAAACAAATCCCTTTCCCAGGCTCCTCATCAATTTCCCTGAACAGTATGAGGGTGCTGTCCATAGCACTGAATCCGTCTCATCTCTTCTGGGAACATAGCTCCATACTCAACTCTCTTTAGCTGCTCCTGATGGGAATAGTCCACTAAGGAAGGACAGCCTTTCTGCCTTTGATGGTTTCTAAGTTCCAAGCCTTTTCTTAGCTCATATCCCTACACGTCCTTCATCTCTTAGACCTTGTCTCTTTTGTTTGAAAACTACTGGCAGGTTCTAATAGAAAATACATGTGTGAATCCCACCTCAACCACTGACTTGGTATTTGACCTTGGACAAATTACCTCTCCTTCTGAGCCTCAGTGATGTTATCTGTAAAAGGTGGAAGTGAGATGATCCTTGAGGTTCCTTGTAGCTCTGAAGTTCTATGTCTCAAAACTTCAGTGCCAATGGACGGCACTGCATGAACACAGTTTGGAGATCTTACCCATTCTCGCTTGACCGCCCTAGGAAGGGCATTTTAAAATAGATATAAACTCCTACTAAGTCTCCACTTACCTCCCAAGTCTGCAAATGTGTACTGCAGAAGAGGGGCTTCCCAGGTGGCACTAGTTATAAAGAACCCACCAGCCAAATGCAGGCAATGTAAGAGATACAGGTTCAATCCCTGGGCCAGGAAGATCCCCTGGAGGAGGGCATGGCAACCCAAGTATTCTTGCCTGGAGAATTCCATGAACAGAGGAGTTTGGCAGACTATAGCCTATAGGGTTGCAAAGAGTCAGACATGGCTAAAGTGACTTAGCATGCATACATGCACCACAGAAGGAAGAAAAAATTTTAATTATTCATGACCCAATTATTTAGACATATCCAAAATTAAAACAGTGTACTCATCGAGGACTTTAGTCCTGCCACTGATGGCATGGATACAGAAACCATTTTTTCAAATCTGAAATTAAAACACAAGTATATGAATGGGACAGAACACTCACAAAGGGAATTCTCCTGGAAAATCCAGGGTGCATGGTCTCCCCTCTGGGTAAGATAGAACTTCAGAATTCTGACCATAGGGTGTGAACTGGACAACGAGGCCCAATGCCGGACAAGAGTGTCATTACATTGGCGTGGCAGCAGCTGCTGCCCCAGCTGCCTCTTGTCACCTTCTGTCACTCCCAAAGGAAGTGTGTCACTTTCGCTCAGCCTAGTTGGAGAATTAGGAGGGAATGATGGTCTTTTTCATTCTGTTTGCATTTAGCATACCCACTGAAAGGAAAGTTAGCAACTTCAAACAACACCTTGGCAATGACGAACAGCGAAGTTAATGCACGCTTTCATATCCCCGGAACACACTGATTAAAACAAAGGGTTCTGGCTCAGAAGGGGGTCCCCCAGACCAGATGAAAGAGCAGCTCCCAAATGGATAGCAAAACCCAGAGGAAGAAAGAGAAATGAAGGCTTGGGGATGAGACTGTTTACTTGGAATTTGATCGTTCACACTCAGCCCAGCGACCCCTGTGGTCTTGAGCTTGCTTTGAAAACACAACTCCGCTAAAAAGATCAGGATTCGATGGGAACTTTCACACTTGAACATTTGCCCAACTCTTCAGAGAAGTGCTGAAATCAGTGGGAGAGTTTCCAGCACCTCCGTGCTTACACTATCACGGCCGAGCCCAGATTCTTTGTCCAGGGATGGCTTCAAAAACATTTCCAAGCTCAAGCACTTAAGCTTGATTTGTCGAGGCCTAAGAAATCCAAGCTATTCAAGCCTCTGATGGTGCACTGAAGTCACAATTTATGCAAAAATCAAAGGGGTGGTGGGAAGTATTTAAATTTATTTGTTTGCTGAATTCTACACAAGCAGTGTTTGCTCAAGGTTCTTAATATAGAAAAAACCCTGATCTTTACTCAGAGAGGAGGGGGGTAGAAACAAATAACCACAAAAAGTCTGTTTTAATATCTCTGTGTTTTTGTCTTCTGGGATTGAAAAAACACAGAATGGTGATAAACTTGGAAGGCCCTCTATAGATGATCTTATTCAAAGTCTCAGTTTACAGATAGGGCAACAGAAGACAAAGGATTTGTCCAGTGTCCCACAGCTAGTGAGTGAGTGGCAGGACTGAGAGCAGGAACCAGGGCTTCTGACTTCCTGTCCTGGGTTCTCTTTGACTCATGCATTCATAGCACATGTATGGAAACTGGGACCTTGACTAGCTAATAGTTACTACTTCCTCCTAGCTCTCCAACCCCCAATTTGTGTTGATTATCCTTCCATCCAGTGGAATTTTAGGACTGAAATATTTTCACCATCACATACTTTGTCAGCCTCCCTCCTTTCTAGGATGCCAGCTCCTACTGAAGTGCATCTCAAAATCTTCTCTGTCACTGAATTTCCTCTCCCTGGCTTGTTGCAGAAGCTCAGTTTTCTCTCCTTGATTGCTTTGTGGTCTAAGTCCCACTCCTATTACCACCCCTCCCACCTTGTATTGCTCTCCTTCTTGTCTATGAGTATGAAGTAGAGGTTAGAGTGAGTCCATAGAACATGTGCTGGCTATCTTGAGCTCAGCAAGTCTTTCCCTTGCATCTAATGTCATGGCAAATTTCTATGAACAATGCTTTTTCTCATTTCACTGTGTGACTTTAATACTAGGCTCTACATTTATCAAAAAATGCTCATAGCACTTCTCAGGAACATTTTAAAGTTGAACTCCTCAAAAACACAAGCAAGCACCTTATTCCTTTGTCTGGAAAGTTAAAACAAAACAAAATAGAATAACACATCGTGATGTTTAGGCTTAAGTTCCAAAAATAAACTACCTCAAATATAGATCAGTAGAAAACAAACAACCCTTAATCAAAGGAATTTCTGGATCCCTGTGGATATTATTCAACTAAAAATAGATCCCTTAGAAGAAGAAAGCGAAATATGCAGAAACCACAATGAGTTGTTTCAGTTTTCGTCAGTCCTTAAAGGTAGTGGCCATATTGCATTGTGACCTGACTTGTTTAATAAAACATACACTTGTAAACTGTATAAAAATGAAAACAACTAGTATTATTGAGCACTACTATGAGCCAAGTGCTATATTATTAATAGATGCTTTGCAAATTATATCCCCTTTACTCTTCTTGATAATTCTAAAGTGTAGGTGGTGTTTTCCCTACTCTCACAGGACAAAACTGAGGTTCACATTGAAAGGTAGAATGACTCTCTTAGTATTATGTTATTGTTTAGCGGCTAAGTTGTGTCTGACTCTTCTACCCCATGGACAGTAGCCACCAGGCTCCTCTGTCCATGGGATTTTCCAGGCAGGAATGCTGGAGTGGATTGCCATTTCCTTCTCCAGGAGATCTTCTTGATGGAGGAATCAAACCCACATCTCCTGCACTGGCAAGCAGGTTGTTTACCACTGAGCCACCAAGGAAGTCCTTGGTATTAATATTATACAGCTAGTAAAACCAGAGCTGGGTGGGACTTAGGTGCTTATATTTGAGACACTAATGCTTTTTATTATTATTGTTTTTTCATTTATTTTTATTAGTTGGAGGCTAATTACTTTACAATATTGTAGTAGTTTTTGCCATACATTTACATGAGTCAGCCATGGATTTACATGTGTTCCCCATCCTGAACCCCCCTCCCACCTCCCTCCCCATCCCATCCCTTGAGACACTAATGCTTTTAAAAAGCTAATATCTAGTCATAAAGAATTGTAGGTGATGCTTAGAGTTAAGTGATTCTTGCTAGAATAATAACCCTAAAAGAGTAAAAACTGTTTGTTATTTTAAAGTGACAATCCAGTCAGTGTTTTTATCAGCACTTTAAAAAACTGATCTTAAGAGTTCAGAATTTGTGACAAAGCCACAACTGGGAATGTAGGCCCACTGTAGTTCATTTAAGGTTTGAACTCACAAAAGCAATCCCACAGCCAACTGTTAATTGCTTTTTAGAAAACCATGTCCATTTTGGTGAAGCACTCATCCTAGGCAAGTACACAAAACATCCAAACACCTACACTGTACTCCTTTGTTTAGATGAGAGTATCTGTAGCATTTCATTATCTTGACTTAAAGCAACAATCACTGGTAATGCATGATCTTCAAAAACTTGTTTACACTCAGAGTATCAGGAAGCGGTTTGACATCAATATTTAATGCAAGTTTATTGATTTTTTTTTTAAACTGGAGAGTGCTGTCATAAGCACTTTGGAAGCACATGTGGTTCATATAAAGTGTTTTTTGTGCACTCACTGTTTCCAGAAAAAAGTTCAGGCTGCTCCAACAAACACCTCTGTGGGGTAGTTTTGACATATCAGAATAATGTGTGGGAAACCAAACTCCAGTACTAGTACTAATCACCAAAGAAAGATGGAACCGTTTTCTCTTGGGTAGTAGTACTTGTGGTCCTAGAGATATTAGCTGGAAGGAGAGGAGAGAGTGTCGAAAATGGAAGCACCAAATTTAATAGTTTCTGTCCTCAGCTCCATTGCTCTGGACAGCTTTCCCTTCAAACAGATGTGTCTGAGATATAACTAAAGCCTCAAAACCTGTCTAGGTCAGATGTAGTCTTTACTCTCCAAGTATAGAGATAGTTGAGCTACCCCTTCCAGCATGTATCATCTTGGTGTGTTTCAGGGCGTAGTCATGCCATGGAGCAGGGCAGAAATTAAATGGATCTTGGGGTCAGAAGGCAAAACTTTTGGGTATGAACGGCACTGGTAAACTGATAGATAGGGTTGCCAGGAATGCTACAGGCTCTGAAGGGGCAGTCCAGAGGTTAGACTCTGAGGGTAACATCTAGTGCCTTTTTTCCAACTCTCTTTTTGGATAACACTGTACATGCCCTTCTGTGTGTACACACCCTTCTCTTCCTCTCCCATTTTCCTTTTTTAGCCACAGCCACCAGAGACCCAGTCTGTTGTCCTCAGTCATTGAAACTTGTTTTGTTCTGAGGTTGTTCCCTCCTTTGTCACTTTTTCATGGCTCCCTCCAATTCCTTGTTCAACAGATTTTCTGGATTTTTCCCTCACTGTGCCACTTCAAATATTCAGTTCCTTTATCAGCCCAGGGGTGCCCAACTGAGCCTTCGAAAACATTCTCAGCAGCTGGATCACATCTGCTAATATCCGGGTTCCTTCTTTGGAATAGATAAAGCTGAAGCTACTCCAAAATGGGAGGGGCTGCCTCAGTGGGCAGTGAACTACCAGAGGTTTTAAAGTGGAAGCAAGGTGTGATTCTTACATCTAATGTGAAACTGGACTTAGGAGAATGTTAGCCCCTGCCAATGTTTTTGTTTGTTTTAAATTAGTTTTTATTAGAAAATTTAGAAAAGGTAATACACACATTCTATTCAATTGCTTAAACAATTCTAATCAGTGGCACTATTAAACTTCAAACGTCTGTAAGATTCCTTTTGACTATATTGGCTTTATTATGATTCTGGTGATTTTATTGCTCTTTCTACTACTTTTCTGACTCTATTTTATTAGGAAGTAATGAAAAATTACTTTTATTTCATCTTTATAGGTATTGGATTTTTTCCCACAATCCACCTCTAACTTTTATTTTTTTATCATGTTAAATCTAAAATTCCATATCAAAACACATTTTTCATAAGTATTATTGCCAATTGTAGTATATTTTATAGTTATTAAAATATAGTTTATTAAATCATATGTGTTTTTACTGAAACTTTATAACAAATTAAATACTTCATATTAGTTTTTAAAATTATTCTGACTTACTTTCTTAGAGTATAATTCCCACAAGATTCACATATGAGAAGAAAATAGTTTGTAATTGTCACTTTTATTATAAATGTCCATGTTGTTTTTCAGAATTCTTGTGTTATTTCACATTTTCACCAGTTATGAATTAAGATCTTATCTAGCTGTCTGCTGTTGAACATTTATTACTTTTTAAAATCCATTATTTCAAAGAAGATTGATATGCAATGACATGATTTCCTTTAATATCATTTCATCTGTTTGAACATGTTAATTTGACATACACTTTATTTTATTTTATAGATGATTAGCTGGTGATTTTTTTCTCTAATAGAAGATTCTATTTTTTCTTGCAGATTTTGTGCATCTCTCTTTTTTTAATTTAATTTTTATTTTATATTGGAGTATTGTTGATATGCAGGCTTCCCAGGTGACTCAGTGGGTCCGCCTGCAATGCAGGAGATGCAGGTGGCGTGGGTTTCTATCTCTGGGTGGGGAAGATCCCCTGGAGAAGGGCATGGCAACCCACTCCAGTATTCTTGCCTGGAGAATCCCGTGGACAGAGGAGCCTGGCAGGCTACAGTCCATGGGATTGCAAAGAGTTGGACATGACTTGGTGACTGAGCGAGCACATACACATAGGTGATTTACAATGATGTGTTAGTTTCAGGTGTATAGCAAAGTGATTCATTTATGCACATACATTGTTTTCCCATCTAGGTTATTACAGAATATTGAGTAGGGTCCCCTGTACTATATAGTAGGACATTGTTTGTTATCTATTTTATATATAGTAGTGTGTACATATTAAACCCAAACTCCTAATTTATCTCAATGTGTTTCTTTAAGAATTTCACTCTTTTGAAGACCTGTATAAGGAAGTGATAGAAAGGCCAGACTTGCTTGAAAGAGGGCTGAGAAAGTGAGAACTGGTAAGAGAAAGAGAAGAAATGCAGAGAGGTTGTAAAAGGAACTCAAGGTATAGCTGCTTTATCTGTTTGAACAACTACTTTTGGGGGAAGGCAGCACAGATGCTGCCTTCATCTTTGCTAAAAACTTTTCTTGCCTCACAAGCTGGGCCTATGAGATGGGATAGAAACTCTAACATTTGTTAACTATTTTGTATATACCAGACACCTTGCTAGGCATATTATTTTTTTGTTCAGTGACCACAACATTGCTGAAAGATAGAGTCATATTCATGTTGTGGATGAGAAATTTAAAACTCATACAGGAGGAGTTGACTTGTCCTGTGTTTCCTTCAATTACAGATTTGGAAATGCAATCTAGGCCTGTCTGACTCCATGTCTTTGCTGTCTGCCAGCATTGTGTTTCCCCTTCATTCCTTCCTGCCAGCTCCTCTGAGGAATTTCCGTGAGCAAAGTCAGAAAAGGAAGAAAAGAGTGGGAAGCTTTTTGTCATTTTCTTGGCAGTCCCTATGATTTCTTCAAGTTTCAAGCTGAGTTGGGACCAAGTGACATGCTTCTTGTCTCATCCATCCTTCAGTTATGGATGAGATGAGCAGGGTGAAGCAGAGTCTTCAAAAGGGACCCTTCTAATGAGCCCTCATCACAACCATAGCCATGATCACCAGCCTTTGCAACAGTCCTCTGCTCTCTTTGCTTCTTCCAGGGGTAGCCTACTAGGAGATGCTGGCAGAAAGCAACACGTCAAGTACCCACAGCTGGCCTTGCCTGATGCATGGTTTTGAACTATCTCAAGACTGCTAGGCTCTGGAGTATTTTGCTCAGGTTACTGGTATGAAACTTCCTGAGCTCCATTTGAGTGACACTCACCCTCAAGCTGCAAGCCAGTATGGTAGTGCCTTTGCTGGTACATACCTGTGCCCCTGAAGTAGCTGAAGCCTAAGACTCTTTGAAGACAACAACTTGCCCAGAGGATTCCACATAGCTGGGGTTGTGGCCAGGCCCTGGACTGGCCTGCCCTCTGACTGACTGCCCCAGTAGTTGAATCCAGGTTTGATTCAAACTGTTGGACCTCAACTGGATCTCAGGACAAAGAAAGCACTCTTGTTGCAGAAACCAGTACTCGAGAAACCACCACCACACTCAGAGAGTTGGAGAACTCAGGTTTATTACACTGGTGGGCCCAGAGGAGTTAACCCTCCAAGCTCTGAGCCCTAAACAAAGGGATTACAGAGTTTTTATACACCGGACAGGCATGATTAAGCAGGTTTGTGGGTTTGCAGGGGCTAGGCGATTGCAAAGAGCAGGACAAAGGTGAGTGAGATAAGCTCCAGTTCCTAGCTTTGTGAGTCCCCACTTTCTGAGACCTATGTGATCCAGACTTTGTAAGGAGCAAGCTGAGTTACAGAGGCAGGAGCAGGAGGTTATGTAAAATTTTAACTTTTCCTCTTCATTCTGAATGTTACGGGTACCACAAAGAATACTACTGATATAGTCCTGGGTCACAGAATGGACCTTTAAATGTGAACTGATGGAGAACTTGATTCCTTAATATAATCTGTGAGGCAGCTGGAAGTCTTACCTGGTTTACAATATCTATATTTCAGGCAAGACCTGATTGCCCCATCTTCAACCCTCCTTTTGGGATGAGGCAAGGATTTGCTAAAACACAAATCAATCCCACTGCCTCCTAGCCACGTGGTGGTTTACCCCATGTGACAGTCATTCAAGCACTCCACAAGCACATATTAGGCATTTACTACATGCCAGGATGTGTGGTATGTGCTGGGGTCAGGATCATAAACCATACAGTCATGACTGTTGCACTCTGGGAACTTGCAATCTAATAGGGCAGGCAGATCTTCACTGAGTGATCATGAAAAATAAGTACATAATCAAGAGCACAGAACAGGATAAAGGGTAATCATGGTATCTATGAGGAAGTATGGATCCTACCGAGACCTTAAGAAGGTATCAGCCAAACAAAAGACTAAGGAAGGAGGTCTCTAGACCATGTGTAAATAACCGAGGAAGAGTGTTTTCTAAAATCCTATGTATTTTCTTTTTTAAAAAATAGAAATCTTAAGTAGAACTGCATTATGTAAAATAGACACATCAGAGCTACTCCAGTTAAAGCTGAAGTGAGGCCTGGGCTACATCCATTTGGCTCTGTCTGTCTACTATCCCCCTAGTCCAACACCCTCATGGATAATCCTATGGAACACATTTAAAAAGTACTAGAAAAGAGCACTAATACAAAGGAACGTGCTGGGGTCAGACCTACTGAGTTCCATCATATAGTGTCCATCACCAGATGAACAAATAAAGAAAATGTGATATTTCTGTGCAATGAAATATTATTCAGCCACAGAAAGGTATCTATGAGGAATTTTAGGTATATTAATGATGGTTAGTTTTGTGTGTCCACTTGATTAGGTCATGGTAAACATTATTTCTGGATGTGTCTGTGAGGGTGTTTCCAAACGAGATTAGATCTGAGTTGCCTGAACAGAACAAAAAAAGGTGGAGGAAGGGAGAATTTGCTTTCCTCAGCCTAACTAAACTCCAGAATCAGTCTTCTCCTTCCCTCAGACTCAGACTACACCTTACACCACACTCTCTTGGTTCTCAGGATTTTGGACTTAGACTGATTGCACCACCAGCTTTCCTGGGTCTCCAACTTACATATGGATGATCTTGAGACTTCTCAGCCTCCAAGATTGCTTGAGCCAATTCCTCATAATTTCTCTCTATATGTATATAGATGGTAGATATATAGATAGATAGGTGATAGAGATATCTATTTCCTATTGATTCTGTTTCTATGGAAAACCCTCACTAACACAATCTGCTGTAACATGGATAAACCTCAAAAACATTATGCTAAGTGGGAAAAAACAGACATAAAAGGTTGCATATTATGTGATTCAATTTATATGAACTATTTAGAATAGGTAAATCTATAGAAATAGCATAACAGTGATTGTCAGGGGGTCAGGGAGAGGGAAATGGGGAATAACTGTCTAATGGGTGTGGGGTTTCCTTTTGGGGTGACAAAAATGCTTTCAAACTAGATAATGATGATGGGTTGCACAATATTGTGGAGGTACTAAATGCCACTTAATTCAATTCTTTTTATTGAAGAAGTAAGATTCGTATATCTAAGTCACAGAGTCATCGTTCATTTTGTTGTGTGAATCTCACTTCAATAAAAAGAAGTTTTTAAAAAGGCAAACTTTGCCTCAGTCCAACCAATATTAATAAGAACCTGTTCTGCACCAGCCCTGTGATGGGCACCTGAAAGCCTATGATCATATTAGAAACCGAAACTGCTTTCCAAGGTTTCCTAGAGGAGCACTCAAATATATATACACTGAGACCTTTAAGATATTATTAGGCAAACTAATGATGCTTCCCAGTGGTGGTGCAGTGATAAAGAATCCACATGCCAATGCAGGAGACTCAAGAGACGTGAGTTCGATCCCTGGGTCGGGAAGATCCCCTGGAGGAGGAAATGGCAACCCACTCCAGTATTCTTGCCTGGAGAATTCCATGGACAGAGGAGCCTGGTGGGCTATAGTCCATGGGATGGCAAAGAGGTTAGAGAGGACTGAGGGCCTTGCCAGGGCTCCCTACCCCCCACATCCTCTGCTTTAGCTCCTCTGTGAAGTACCTAGACAACTCTATTTGATGCAAATTTCCTGAGTTGTTTTGCAAATGTGAAAACCCCCTCAGCCAAATTGAAGCTGTTAACTACTTGAAGACACTGAGCAAAGAGCCCCAGGCCTCCTGGAGGTTAAGAATTGAAAAAGTTAACCCCTGTGACGCCATCCTGTTCCCTCACCATCAGACAGTCAGAGAATTGTGCCTGTTCTGATCCTGTACCCTGACACCCCCTCCCTTGCCTGGCTTTTAAAAATGCTTTGCTGATAGCCTTAGAGGAGTTCACAGTTTTAAGGCGAGAGCTGACTCCTTTCCTGGCCCTGCAATAAACCTTACTCTGCTCCAAATCCAACGTTTCAGTTTGGCCTCACTGTGCGTCAGACACACGGACTTGCGTTAACAGTGTCACCGGAATACACTGAGGGCGTAGGAGAGTTGGAGCTGGGAAGTTTGTAAAGAGGGCTGCACCCAAGGGGTGACACTGGAGCTACCTGATTCAAAAGGCCTCTGGATGTAGTAGAAAAAGCATGGGCATTGAAGTCAGACTTGTGTAGGTTAAAGTCCTGCCTATTCTAGCTGCGGAATTGCGGACAGGTACCTTCATTTCTTGGAGCTTTCTGTTGTTTGTAAAATAGAAGTATTAATAATCCCTACTTCCTGGGGTCGTTATGAGGATCAGATGAGAAAATGCTTGTGAGTCCTTGGCTCACACAGGCTGGCATGTTGCTCCTTTGCTAATCTAGCTCACCTCCTCCATTCAGTGCGTTGCTCTCAGGCTGTGGAAACAGGGTCTTCACAAGATGTGGAGGGGTTGGGGTGGAGGTAAGAGGAGGAAAGGTGATGTTGTTTAAGAGCTCTTCCCGTTTCAGAATCTCAGAGGGGACTCTTGGGAATTTCCACTAACTTCCTTTTGCCACCTAGATTTGGGTGCAGCCCCTAGGAGAACACTGCACCCTAAGAGTCTCGAGTCCTTCGAGTCACCTGCAGATGGTTTCGGGGGATTCAGCTTTCAGTTCAGTTCAGTTCAGTCGCTCAGTCATGTCTGACTCTTTGTGATCCCATGGACTGCAGCATACCAGGCTTCCCTGTCCATCACCAACTCCCAGAGCTTCCTCAAACTCCTGTCCGTCGAGTCGGTGATGCAGGTTTGATAAGCCATTAAGGTTTGTAGGCGCCCTCTGTATGCTGCTCTCTGGCTTGGTATGCTGTTAACTGGCCAGCGATTTTGGGCCCCAGTAACTCTGGGCCCCAGTAACGATTGTGGTGTTTGTTTTCAGGGAAACCCCAATGTACTACACAGTAGCTCATAAATGGTGCTGGTGGTTTAGTCACTAAATCATGTCTGACTCTTGCGATCCGAGGGACTGTAATCTGCCAGGCTCCTCTGCCCAGTGGATTCTCCAAGCAAGAATACTCAGTGGGTTGCCATGTCCTTCTCCAGGGGATCTTCCTGACCCAGGAGTCGAACCCAGGTCTCCTGCACTGCAGGCAGATTCTTTACTGACTGAGCTATGAGGAAAGCTCATAAATAGATTAAATGAATTGTTCAGCCATAACTTTGCATCTAATCATGTCATATTGCCTTTTGCTTTGTAAGGGTTCTTCTGTCCTGAGGAATTAAGAATGATGAAATAGCCTTGACTAAAAACAAGTGAGCCTTGACTAAAAACAAGTGAGCTGCATAGCAGCTCCTCCTTCCTGCAGGGAGCCTGTAGTCTGTGGTTGCTGGTGTCTGCACAAAGGTGGCAGCTGACAAGGAGAGGGAGGCAGAAGTGGAGTTTTTAATGACATACATTTTTATAGGTTCTTTAGGGGTTTTAACCCATTAGCTGCACAAATTAAACATTGTTACGCAATAATTTACAATAAAAATATACTCTCAACCAAATGATCAAGTAAATATCCCCACCCCTGCACTGCTTGGCTGAGTTCTAAATAGCTTGGGTATTTTTGCCTACCAAAGGGTTAAATTTTTCTTCCAAGATTGAACCCTTAGGATTTTAGGGAAATGCTCCTTTTACCTTTACTGTGTTATATTGTCCCCCTCAATATCCACTACAGTGTCGTTCACACACTGCCACTATGTAAAAGAGCTATTTTATCAGAGTAAATGAATGTGATATAATGGAAATGGTACCTCTCCAAAAGTTAAGAATCTTAGAGACTCTTTCCTTCTAACCAGCTGCATGACTCAATGTATTTCTTGACTTCTCTGCCTCACACACTAAAGATCATATCAGATGATCTCTACAGTCTCCCCAGATATATTATTCATTATGAACCTGGTAAATTGCAAGTACATGATCACACATTCTTCTCTCCAGCTTGGCCTGCCTTGAAAACACTGTTAGTCCTAAGTCCTCTTTGTTCACTTGCTGGCTTACCAGCATTTACAGCCTAACCTACTGAGTCATCTTGTCCTATCAATTATTTTCTGATCCTTTTATTCTTGAGGAAGCAAGGTCCTTGAACTCTGGGTCCTAGGTAGTTTTTTGCTACTTGTTTAAAGTATGAATTCTTTTTTAAGAGCAACCTGAAATTGGAGAGAGCCATGTCCCTGAGAGCTATTCCAAAAATTTCCCCAAACTATATTTGCACTGATCTGGTCACACGAAACTTGTTCTTCCAAGTCTTCTGCCTAATGATTCATTTCTTCACACTCAAAAAAGCTTTCTTTACTCTGTCACCAAAAACTCCAAGCCATCACTTGATCTTTTTCAAACAAGCAGTAGTTCTAACCCTTATTTCAGCCTTAGGTTGTGTGTTGAACATCTGCATGTATTGACACATAATTTTTTACATGAGCAGGCCTCACTTGTAATAGCCAGAAGCTAGGGAAGAATACCAAAATCTTCACCAACTGATGAATGTTTAAACAAAATGTAATGTGTCTGTTGAAAGGATGATTATTCAGTCATAAAGAGAAAATTGATACATGCTACAATGTGGATGAACCTTGAAAACATTATGTTAAATGAAAGAAGCCAGACAGAAAAAACTCATGTATTGTATGGTTCAACTTATATTAAATCTTCAAATAAGCAAATTCATAAAGATAGAAAACATATTCATGGTGGCTAGGATCCAGAGGGAGGGAGGGATGGGAAATGATGAACTGCTAATGTATTTGATGTTTCTTTTGGGGGTGACAAATATATTCTGGAATTAGATAGCATGAATGTTGGTTCAAACTGTGGATATATTAAAAACTATTGAATTGTATACTTTAAAGGATATGGTATGTGAAGTATACTCAATTTAAAAACTCTATAAGGTAAAAAGTTTGTTACCACTTTAAAAAATGCTCCAACAGTGTAGCCAGAACAGCTCAGATTGGAACTGTAGCCTTTTTACTTACTGGTTGTGTGACACTGAGTGTGTGTGTGTGTGTGTGTGTGTGTGTGTGTGTGTGTCTGTGTCTGTGCCTGTGTGTTAGTCACTCAGCTGTGTTCGATTCTTTGCAGCTCCATGGACTGAAGCCCACCAGGCTCCTCTGTCCATGGGATTCTCCAGGCAAGAATACTGGAGTGAGTTGCCATTTCCTACTCCAGGGTATCTTCCCTACCCAGATATCAAACCCCACATCTCCTGCATTGCAGGCGAATTCTTTACCATCTGAGCCACCAGGGAAGACCTGTGAAATTGAGTAAGTTACCAAATATATTTCAGCATCAGTTTCCTCACATAAAATGAGGAAAATAATAGGATCCACAGGCAATGCCTTTAAAACTCTTTGATTGGTGTCTGGTATATAATAAGTGCTTGATAAATATGAAAAATTATCATGATATTTAACACTCAGTGGTGTAATGGGAACTTGAGGGTCCCATGCTCTGAGAGTCCTTGGAAATCCTCTATTGCTCCATCTACTTTTTCATCATATTAACTGGATTTAATACTCTGAAGTTCACTGTGAAGAAATTAGAACTCTAGTTGTTTTTACCATGTATGTTAACATTTTCATAACTATTAATATAAAAATCTAGTTTCTTCAGCAAACTTTTACAACACTGGTATATACGTTCACTCATCCACACTCTACCTTTAAAATAGTCTTATTGGCGAGGGTGGGATGATTTGAGAGAATAGCATTGAAACATGTATGTTATCATATGTGCAACAGATCGCCAGTCCAGGTTCAATGCATGAGACAGGGTGCTCAGGGCTGGTGTATTGGGATGACCCTGAGGGATGGAGTGGGGAGGGAGGTGGGAGGGTGGTTCAGGATGGGGTACACATGTACACCCATGGCTGATTCATGTCAATGCATGGCAAAAACCACTACAATATTGTAAAGTAAATAGCCTCCAATTAAAATAAAAAGAAAAAAATAGCCTTATTAAAGTTTAATTTACATAAAATATGCATATTTAAAGTCTGTGTGCATTAGTCGCTCAATCATGTCTGACTCATTGTGACCTCATGGACTATGTCGTCTGCCAGGCTCCTCTGTCCATGGGATTCTCCAGGCAAGAATATTGGAGTGGGTTGCCTTTCCCTTCTCCAGGGGATTTTCCTGACCCAGAGATCGAACCCAGGCTCGTACATTGCAGGTAGATTCTTGAACCATCTGAGTCACCAGGGAAGCCCCATTTAAAGTATATATTTTACATATTGCTGGTTAACAATATTGTACAGCAGAAACTAACACAACATTGTAAAGCAATTATATTCTGATTAAAAAGATAAAGTATATACTTTGATGAGATTTGATCAGTGCATACACCCATGTAATCACCATACATTCACAAGAGAGAAGATTTCCATCATCTTAAAAATTTCCATTGTGTCTCTCTGCAGTCATCCTAACCTCCACCTCTGGCCCCAGGCAACCATTACTATACTATAAATAATAATAGATTATATTTTCCCTTCAGTTTTACATAAATGGAATCATACACAGTTATTCTTTTGTATTTTGTTTTACTCTTTTGAAAATGTTTTTCAGGCTTATTCATGTTGTGTGTATCAGTAGTTCACTCATTTTTGTTACTAAGTAGTACTCATGTGATTGTGTTTATCCATTCATCTGTTGATGGGGAATTTGTGCTGTTTTCAGTTTTTAAGCATTTTGAATAAATGTGCTTTTAACATTAATGTATGTCTTTATATGGACATATATTTTCCTCTCTTGGGTAAATACCCAGGAATGGAATTGCTATGTCACTTGCTAAATGTATGTTTAATTTTGTTAGAATTTGTCACACCATGACAAAAAAGTGGTTGTACTGGATTGGCAGAAAAGGTCATTTGGATTTTTCCATTAAATGTTATAGAAAAACATGAATGCTCTTTTTGGTCAACCCAGTATCTTTCTACATTCCCAATACAAATTTCTGAGAGTTCTAGTGCCTCCATGTCTTCACTAACACTTAGCATTAAGCTTCATTTCATAGGCTTATAGTCAATTCTTACATCTTCTTTTGTTAACTGCCTGTCTAAGAATTCAGTACTCAAGAAATCAATGCCTATTTTTATTTTCTTTTATTAACTTGTTTCTTATCATGGAGATAACAGAGTTCTTTATACACACTGGACACAAATTCCTTTTCAGATTTATGTGTTGAAAATATTTTCTCCCAGTCTGAGGCTTACTTTTCATTTTCTTAGCAAAAACTTTGGAAGAACAGAGGTTTATAATTTTCTTGAATTCTTATTTATCAATTACTTTTTTCCAGGTTTATGCTTCTCTGTCCTATGTAGATAGACAATGTTTGCTTATGCCAAGGTTGTAGGTATTTTTTTCCTGTTCCTTCTGGAAGTTGTACAGCTGTTTAGCTTTTATGATTAGAATTACAATCCATTTTTGTTAAATTTTGGGGTATAGAGTGAGTTAAGGGTTGAAATTTATTTATTCCATATTTATTTCAGAAGAGATTAAGAAGAGGTGACAAGAATACACAGAAGAACTATACGAAAAAAAAATGTCTTAATGGCCCAGATAACCATGATGGTGTGGTCACTCAACTAGAGCCAGACATCCTGAAGTGTGAAGTTAAGTGGGTCTTAGGAAGCATTATTACTATGAACAAAGCTAATGGAGGTGATGGAATTCCAGCTGAGCTATTTCAAATCCTAAAAGATGATGCTGTTAAAGTGCTGCACTCAATATGTCAGCAAATTTGGAAAACTCAGCAGTGGCCTCAGGACTGGAAAAGGTCAATTTTAATTCCAATCCCAAAGAAGGACAATGCCAAAGAATGTTCAAACTGCTGCACAGTTATGCTCATTACATGTGCTGGCAAGGTTATACTCAAAATCCTTCAAGCTAGGCTTCAGTAGGATGTGAACCGAGAACTTTCAGATGTAAAAGCTGGGTTTAGAAAAGGCAGAGGTATAGCTGTCCAAAACTGAACCAGGAAAAAATAGAAAATCTTAACAGACACACCAGAAGCACAGAAATCAAAATCATAATCAGAAATCTTCCAACAAACAAAAGCCCAGGACCAGATGGCTTCACAGCTGAATTCTACCAAAAATTTAGAGAAGAGCTAACACCTATTCTACTCAAACTCTTCCAGAAAATTGCAGAGGAAGGTAAACTTCCAAACTCATTCTATGAGACCACCATCACCTTAATACCAAAACAAAACAAAGATGCCACACAAAAAAGAAAACTACAGGCCAATATCACTGACGAACATAGATGCAAAAATCCCTAACAAAATTCTAGCAAACAGAATCCAACAACATATTAAAAAGATCATACATCATGACCAAGTGGGCTTTATCCCAGGGATGCAGACGAATGGATAAGAAAGCTGTGGTACATATACAGAATGGAATATTACTCAGCTATTAAAAAGAATGCATTTGAATCAGTTCTAATGAGGTGGATGAAACTGGAGCCTATTATACAGAGCAAAGTAAGTCAGAAAGAAAAACACCAATACAATATATTAATGCATAATATGGAATTCAGAAAGACGGTAACAATGACCCTATATGAGAGACAGCAAAAGAGATACAAATGTAAAGAACAGACTTTTGGGCTCTGTGGGAGAAGGAGTGGGTGGGATGATTTGAGAGAATAGCATTGAAACATGTATATTATCCTATGTGATATAGATCAACAGTCCAGATTCGATGCATGTGGCAGGGTGCTCAGGGCTGGTGTACTGGGATGACCCTGAGAGATGGGATAGGGAGCGAGGTGGGAGGGAGGGTCAGGATGGGGAACACATGTACACCCATGACTGATTCATGTGAATGTATGGCAAAACCCACCACAGTATTGTAAAGTAAATAGCCTCCAATTAAAATAAAAAACAAACAAACAAAAAAACAACAACAACAAAGGAAAGGCAGAAGAATCAGAGATCAAGTTGCCAACATTTGTTGGATCATGGAGAAAGCAATGGAGTTCCAGAAAAATATCTACTTCTGCTTCATTGACTACACTAAAGCCTTTGACTGTGTGAATCACAAACTGTGGAAAATTCTTAAAGAGATAGGAATACCAGACCACCTTATCTGCCTCCTGAGAAACCTGTATTCGGGTCAAGAGCAACAGTTAGAACTGGACATGGAACAATGGACTGGTTCAAAATTGAGAAAAGAGTACATCAAGGCTGTATATTGTCACCCTGCTTATTTAACTTATATGCAGAGTACATCATGCGAAATGGTGGGCTGGATGAATCACAAGCTGGAATCAAGACAGCTAGGAGAAATATCAACAACCTCAGATATGCAGATAGCATCACCGTTATGGCAGAAAGTGAAGAGGAGCTAAAGAGCTTCTTGATGAGGGTTAAAGAGGAGAGTGAAAACGCTGACTTGAGGCTCAACATGAAAAACACTAAGATCATGGCATCTGGTCCCATCACTTCATGGCAAATAGAAGGGGGGAAATTGGAAGCAGTGACAGATTTTCTTCTCTTGACCTTCAAAATGGGCTTCCCAGGTGGTTTTAGTGGTAAAGAACTCACCTGCCAATATAGGAGACACAGAGGCTTGGCTTCAATCCCTGGGTGGGGAAGATCCCCTGGAGGAGGAAATGGCAACCCACTCCAGTATTCTTGCCTGGAGAATCCTATGGACAGAGGAGCCTGGCGGGCTACAGTCCATGGGGTCACAAAGAGTCAGACATGGCTGAAGCTACTTAGCATGCAGGCATTCATTCAGTAGTCTATGCAGGTAATGATCACTCAGGAATTTTGATATCATAAAGTTGTACTCCGGGTCAGGAAGGATTCTAATTTCTAGAAGGGTGGAGGGAACACTGCTTGCAAGAGTAAGACTGATCATAAATCCTAGAGGACCTAGAGTGCTAGGCATTTGATGATGACTCAAAGAACATCTAAGAAAAAAGGTAATGGAGGTCAATGGGGCACTAGGTAATGGAGGTCAATGGGGCACTAGGTCAAGTATGAAATAGAAACTGTATGTCCTGATATTGAATCACAGAAGTATTTAGAGTTTCCTATATAACCCTTGCCTAAGTTCACGCTTGAAATTGGAGTGCGTCTTGGTATGTAGGCAGGAGGGCAAAATACACCCTGCTATGTTGAAAGAAGTGTTTCAAAGACCAAAGACTGGAAATGACACAGAAATTGACAGGAGAGGTGGTGTTTCTACAGGTGATGACCCTAGTAGGTGAAGTGAAACAATATTTGCAACAAATAATACACTCCTAATGCAAATCATGTTCTGCTTTGGAGCCTTCTCCCTATGCTACAGTTCCAAAAATTCTCCATTGCCTAAAACTAGGACAATTGTAGAGTTTTCTTTCAGGTGTTATAGCTCTCATTTGCCTATTGTGCAATATTTTCCAGTCCTGAGGCCACTGCTGAGTTTTCCAAATTTGCTGACATATTGAGTGCAGCACTTTAACAGCATCATCTTTTAGGATTTGAAATAGCTCAGCTGGAATTCCATCACCTCCATTAGCTTTGTTCATAGTAATAATGCTTCCTAAGACCCACTTAACTTCACTTATCTTCATTGCAATATTTGCAATATCTAAAGCAGTTATTTCACATTTTTTTTTTTTGCTTTCTAGTTGATTATGGCAGAAGAATAAATCTCATAACCAGCTACTTTATCATGACTGAAAGCCCACTAGATCATTTTTATTTCATTTTTTATTAAGTGATATTTATTTTTTAATCAAGTGTGGTCAAGGCATAGTTTATAACTTCCATTCTCTCTGTTAAACTATGATCTAGTTTAAAAGCAAGATATTTTCCCCTTTGAGTAACTGGGGGAACAAAAACATTTTCACTCTAATTGATGGTCTTCATCAGAAAAAAATATGTCCAGAAATCTTCTGGACATGGGCTGGTTATTTTGTTTGCATAGAAATGTAAGGAAAGGGAAAGTTATACTGTGCTTTAAAATATTCTCAATTTGTTGGTTAAAAAATACTCACTTTCTAAGAATTTTTTTCTAAAAATAGTTTTATCTACATATATATGTGTGTGTGTGTGTGTGTGTGTGTGTGTGTGTGTGTATATATAATATTTTATGGAGAACAAGAGGAAAAGGGACAAGAATATAAATAAACCCAAAGTTAATTTTAAAATTAATTCCAGATCTCATTCAAGATTTTAATGGCCTCAAACATTCTTTTGTGATGAAGCTGTGTTCTCAGACAGAAAAAGAGCTGGGTAACCAATTGGGTTTAATGTTTTTCCTTGAAAGCCAAGGAGTGCAAGTTGAAGTTAGTGTTCAATCACAGTAAATGTATCATTTATAGTTTCTGGTAAAATGAAATTTTCTCTGTAGTTTCAAATTTATGATATTATTATTTTAAGTGACATTTTATACACACACATTTGAAACTGCTTCAGTTGTTTATTTTGAATTATGAGAGATCCATTAGAAGTTAATAATAAAAATTAAGAAATACATGAAATGGGACCTACCTTTCAGTTTCTGGAGAGGTTGGAAAGACTTTTACATATGATCATTTATTTATACAGTTGTCTATACTCTTTCTCCCTCTTCCTCATCAATTTTGGAGCTCACCATTTCACTAAACATGCTCTAGACAAGGTCTGCCCTGCACTCTGTATTGTCAGATTCAGCAGACACCTATGAGACCTTATTTTCCTAGATCTCTCTGCAGCGTTCTAGGTTATTGACTGCATTACTCCGTTTTGAAATTTCCTTTGCTTCCAAAATACTACTCTCCTGGTTATACTTGTTTAAATTCTCAGATTGCTTCTTTACTATCTATTTTTCAGAGTCTTTACTGACTGACTTAACTGGTTTGTCAGAGATTCATCATTGGCTCATTTTTGTTCTACATGTACACACTCTTTGATCACATTTACACAGTTTCGTTCTTAGCTATATGTAAATGATGTTCAAAATGAATAGTGCAGTCTTCTTGTCCGAGCTCCAGATGCATATGTGGCAGTAAAAAGAAACTTCACATGGGTGTGTTTACAGGCTTCTCACTCACCATCCCTCCAAAGTGAATCTGATTACTGTCATCTAATTTCTTCCCTCTTCTTAGTATCCTAAAAAGAAACAATGATTTCTTGCTGTAAGAAGGGCTACTTACATATATAATGCAATTTTGAGGGGTGGAGAAGAGAAAGAAGACAGAAATCCAAGAAGCTGGTGGAAGAAATCTGCTATTCCTGCCTTGGGGATTGCAAGAGATTAGAGTCTTAGGGACTTTGTGGTTTAAGATTAGTTGATTGGAGAAGAAAGAGGGTGTAAACAAGGACTGCTGTAGATTGTGTATAGGGACGTCCTCTAAAGTCTTTAAAGAAAAATTAATAAATTAGTTTTGGCTATTAAATATTGATTCTTTAAATACCACTTCCTACAGAAGCTGAGTCACAGGTGTTTATCAAGATTCATTATGATTAAACATATGAATTGCTGTGCTGTGCTTAGTTGCTCTGTCATGTCCGACTCTTTGCAACATCATGGACTGTAGCCTGACAGACTCCCCTGTCCGTGGGGATTTTCCAGGCAAGAATACTGGAGTGCGTGGCCATGCTCTCCCCCAAGGGATCTTCCCAACCCAGGGATTGAACCCAGGTCTCCCACACTGCAGGCAGATTCTCTACCATCTGAGCCATCAGGAAAGCTCAAGAATACTGGAGGGGGTTGCCATGCCTTCCTCCAGGGGATCTTCCCAACCCAGGAATTGAATGGGGCTCTCCTGCATTGCAGGTGGATTCCTTACCAGCTGAGCTACCAGGGAAGCACCAACATATGAATATCTAATACTTAGTGGATTTCCTTATGGGCATCTCAGATACAATGTGTCCAAAACTGAACTTTTCCAAAACTTACATTCAAAACTGAACTCAGTAGCATGTAAAGTGGATAAAAGCATGGATTCTGGAGATGAATTCACTGAATCTGGAACTTTTCTAGATCACTTAACATCTGGATGACCATGGGGATATTCCCGAATCTATCTATGCTTCAATTTCATCTGTATAAGGGAGATTATACTGAAGTACCTAACACAGAGGATTACTATCATGATTAAATGAGTTAATATTTGTAAAGCACTTAAAACAGTATCTGATGCTTACTAAACAATACATGTATTAAATGAATAAAACACAAAGCTTCATCCTCTCCCTCACCTTCAATCTTTTCTTCTAGTGATTGCCATCTCAGTGAATGAAACCACCATGTATCCAAAAGTCCATGCCATGCCTTGACCTCTCCTTCCTCATTTCTCACCTCCAATAGGCTGCCAGGTACCATTAGTTATGTATCCCCAGTTATTATCTTCTACTCTTTGAAACTGTTGGAACAGTAAGTCAATTTCTGTGCTGGGCACTAGGAATACAAGGAACAGATGGTCAAGACCTTTTTTCTCATGAAATTTATGGTTTAAAAGAGGAAGACAGGCATGGAACAAGTCATTACAAATGTTAGGCTTTCTTCTACATAACATGGCTATAATGATGGTTATTTGGCCCCTGGAGGAGTCCACAGTGTATAAGAGAAATTGATACAGAGAGAAAAAATTTCAAATTACACTTGTGTGATTAGTGCTCTAATGGCAAGATTTGCACAAGGCAGTAGGAGTCCTGCAGTCCATACAACCAAATCTTCTTGAATGGGAAGTCAGGCAGGTTTCCCTAGAGAAAGTGACTTTTTTTTTCACTCTGGAAGGAAATCAGGGAGTTTATTATATGGCAAAGGAAATAGACCATTTCAAAGGTAGGAAATAATATGTGCAAAGGCATTTGGTCATTAAACCAAAGGCATTGTTTTAAAGAGAATTATGGTAAATTCAATGAGATTAGAACAGAGAGATTGAAGAAAGGGGGTGACAGGGGGAGTTAAGATAGGTTAGGGTTTAATGGTGACAATCTTTCTGCCAGGCTAAGAAGTTTAGCCTTAAACCACAGAAAATAGGCACTACCAGAAGATTCTGAGCAGCAGGTTGAGGTGATTCTACCAAAATGCTTCCTTGATAAAACAGGATTAAGTCAGCATTATCTTATTCAGTTTGGGGAACTGTAACATTTTCTAGAAATTTCCATCTGATTAAGCCCTTATAAAACCCCTAAAATTATTAAATTGGGTTTATGGAATTTACACTGTAAACTCTTTAGGTTTTGTGAAAAAGAAAATCAAGACCAAGACCAAACAACAAGTTGATTTGTTCATTTTTCTCTGCTCCTATTGACTCTCATGTTATTTTTTCTTGTCTTAAATGTTTGTGATTTCCCATTTTCTTGGTTTTCAGTTTTAATTATTGACCTCTTTCCTTCCCATCCTCAAGCCTCAGATCATATCACATCATTTCCTGAATCCATCCTCCAAATTCCTTATCTCATAACAAATTAGGACTTTCCTGGTGGCTCAGATGGTAAATAATCTGCCTGCAATGCAGGAGACCCAGGTTCAACCCCTGGGTTGGGAAGATCTCCTGGAGAAGGAAATGGCAACCCACTCCAGTATTCTGGCCTGAAAAATTCCACAGATGAAGGAGCCTGGCAGATTATAGTCCATGGGGTCACAAAGAGTCAGACACAACTGAATGACTGTTGACTGACATTTTCACCATCAGTAAAGGATCCCCTCAGCCTTGATATTGCATTGATCAGTAAATCATGCTGATTCTGCCTCCAAAGTTATATAAACTTCCAAGACCACTTCTAGAAGTTGCTCATATGATACTACATCCTGCAGACACCATTTAATTTCTTTGATTTTTCTGGTAAATGGATGGAGCAATTTCCAACTCTGAGCTTCCAGAACTGCAATTTTATTCCAGATTTCTCACATAAAATTTTCTCCAAACCTATCTTTCAAATATCCACTGTAATTATTATGGTTGCCAATAGCCTTTAGAAACCCTGACCAGATCTGAGACATGAACTGTTTAGTCATGTCTATGGATATAAGAATCTTACAAATTTGATCCTCTTTCCTACTCCAGGAACCAAATTCCTTCTCTGGATTTATGGTAGATGAATCCAAATAGTGATTTTCCAGTTCCATGGGACTCAGAGAAATGTTTATTACTTGCTATGAACTTTCGCCACCTATTTAATGTTGCAAAACTTTGTTTTAAGTTTCTAATATTTTTTCTGTACCTTCCTAGGCTACTAAATACATTTTAAAAAAGAAAAACAAACCAACTTCTGTTGGTACTTGGCAGGAAGGGACTGAAGTCAAAGAAAGGAGAAAATGGATGAAATTGTACAAGAGAAAATTTATGATAAGCAACACATGACGATTCCTGCCAGTAAAGTCTATTTGCTGTAGAGCTGGAAAATGTTGGAAGTACTATCCCCAGAGATAGTGACTTAGGTCTATGAATGAAAAACAAGATGCAAATAGTATTCAAAACAAACACATTT
Organism: Muntiacus reevesi; assembly: GCF_963930625.1. Classification (NCBI taxonomy): domain Eukaryota; kingdom Metazoa; phylum Chordata; class Mammalia; order Artiodactyla; family Cervidae; genus Muntiacus; species Muntiacus reevesi. The sequence continues at coordinate 114,257,882 of NC_089271.1, read as the reverse complement.
AGATAGCCATTAATCCATTTTCTTCATAGGATCTTTTTATCTCAAATGTATGAGTATTGCATAACATCATCAAGAAAATTGAGCTTGGTACTTAGGACTCAAGTTGCCCACCTTACAAAGAGTATCTGTGAGACACTAAAAATCATTTTTGTAATAAAACTTGAAAAAACCACAAGGTTTTAAAATGCTAGAATTAGAAAAATCTACTTTAGGGTATCCGGTCTACCCTGTCATTTACAGATAGGGAAACTGAGGCCTAAATAAAAAAGGGAAGGTACTTGCTTAATGGAAGACAGCTGGCAGAGCTGAACCCAGGACTCTGCACTTCAGTCCCCTTTTCTCTACGTACTGGCCACATGGACGTATATTTGTAATTAATGAGAACATTTTCTATTTGTAAAATTTACAGAAATTTAAGCTATTGTGAAAAAAAAATAAAACAGGAAAGGGGCTATAATCCCTGCAAATGCTTTTTTCATTAGACTTCAAATAATAGTCCCCATTTTCCCTTTATTCCAAGGTCTTATTGATAGTTGATTGCTGAGCGGTTGTTTTTAACCCAATCTTGTTTTGCTTTATTTCATCCTTGATTGCATTCAGCTTCTCTCTCCAGCAGCCACTTCTTAACTGCTACCATTTTGTAAGCTTCCCTGCTGCTCTAAGGCTGTCATTGTGACTGATTAATTTCATTAACACAATGATGCACTTAAGCAGGACTAACTCATCTCTTTTGTTTTGTGATCTGGAGTACACATCACAGAGTATCTGCGGAAGGAGATAGCTGCTTAGATGCCAGATGGGAAGAGAAAAATATAAGGACCTTTACTTATATTTCTTTAAGTAAAATGTTCAGTACCTCTCGGGTCCTTGAGGAACCCAGCTAAGGCCTTCATCTACACAATCAGAATCCTATTGTTTTGCAAGTGCTTTGGTTATCCTGGCAGTTGAGAACATGACTTTCAATTATCATCTGTCAACCGAAGAGGAGAAAGAAGGACCCTAACATTTATTTAACATCTACTAGTGCCAGGCACTATCCTAGTAGACTTTCTATCATCAAATTAAATGCCTGCTTCACAATGATGAATCCTCTGTTGCTCAGGAAAGCTTTTTAACTAGATGTACAGTTCCCTGAAACCATGTCACTGTTTCAATCACTGGCTTCTACCCATGCAAGTTAACCCAATTAAAAGATGAGAAAGGGTAATGAGAGAAAAACCCAAGATTTAGACATGAGAGCATTAGCGCAGAACCCCTCGCCCTCAAGTTAACTGGACATATGTGAAAATAAGTTTACTGTTGCTTTCTGAAAAGTTTGCAGACTTCTCAGAAATATGATATAGAAGAAAATACTTTGGGCTTAAAGATCAGGATTCTAGTCACAATTCTGTTGCTGACTAGCCTAGTGATATTGAGTGAGGCTCATCCTCCCTGTGGGGCTCAGTTTCTCCACATGAAAAAGCTGTGCCTTTTAGAGTTCTTTCAGGGGTCAAATGGCAGAGGTTGTGGAGTTATGATTTGGAGAAAGGCTGGGAAGCTAGCAGTACTCTGAACTTCCTACCTACCCCCGCTGTAATCAAGGCACCACTTTTTGTATATTTTGTAGATAGTGGGGTTCCAAAAAATATTTCGTGTTAACAAAGGTTTATATGGCTATAAAACTTTGAAAATCATTTGATTAGATGATGTCTACAGTTCTTTTCAGCTCTGAGTCCTGTGGGTCTGTGACTTTTGAAAATCCAGTTGTTGATTGCCCAACCCTTGAAGCTACAAAAGGGAGCTAAGATTCTAGAACATTTACTTCACTTCTAACTCCATTTGTTTTCATTCTTCTGCTCTTGAAAACCCTCCTTAAATAAACTAAGCTTGCCACTGTTTATTTCATAAAAAGCATATCCTAAGCAATTATTGTTTGATTATTTCTTTCTGGAGAGAAAACACAACCATTTGTTCTCCTTAAAAATAATCACATGGTTTAGAGTAACTTATATATATGTGTGTGTGTGTGTGTGTGTGTATTTTTTTTCTTTTCATGCTGTTCATGTTTTTTTTTTTAATTTTATTTTATTAGTTGGAGGCCAATTACTTCACAACATTTCAGTGGGTTTTGTCATACATTGACACGGATCAGCCATTGTGTTACACGTATTCCCCATCCCGATCCCCCCTCCCACCTCCCTCTCCACCCGACTTCTCTGGGTCCTCCCAGTGCACCAGGCCCGAGCACTCGTCTCATGCATCCCACCTGGGCTAGTGATCTGATTCACCATAGATAATATACATGCTGTTCTTTTGAAACATCCCACCCTCACCTTCTCCCACGGAGTTCAAAAGTCTGTTCTGTACTTCTGTGTTTCTTTTTCTGTTTTGCATATAGGGTTATCGTTACCATCTTTCTAAATTCCGTATATATGTGTTAGTATGCTGTAATGTTCTTTATCTTTCTGGCTTACTTCACTCTGTATAATGGGCTCCAGTTTTGTCCATCTCATTAGAACTGATTCAAATGAATTCTTTTTAACGGCTGAGTAATATTCCATGGTGTATATGTACCACAGCTTCCTTATCCATTCATCTGCGGATGGGCATCTAGGCTGCTTCCATGTCCTGGCTATTATAAACAGTGCTGTGATGAACATTGGGGTGCACGTGTCTCTTTCAGATCTGGTTTCCTCGGTGTGTATGCCCAGAAGTGGTATTGCTGGGTCATATGGCAGTTCTATTTCCAGTTTTTTAAGAAATCTCCACACTGTTTTCCATAGTGGCTGTACTAGTTTGCATTCCCACCAACAGTGTAAGAGGGTTCCCTTTTCTCCACACCCTCTCCAGCATTTATTGCTTGTAGACTTTTGGATAGCAGCCATCCTGACTGGCGTGTAATGGTATCTCATTGTGGTTTTGATTTGCATTTCTCTAATAATGAGTGATGTTGAGCATCTTTTCGTGTGTTTGTTAGCCATCTGTATGTCTTCTTTGGAGAAATGTCTGTTTAGTTCTTTGGCCCATTTTTTGATTGGGTCATTTATTTTTCTGGAATTGAGCTTCAGGAGTTGCTTGTATATTTTTGAGATTAATCCTTTGTCTGTTTCTTCATTTGCTATTATTTTCTCCCAATCTGAGGGCTGTCTTTTCACCTTACTTATAGTTTCCTTTGTAGTGCAAAAGCTTTTAAGTTTCATTAGGTCCCATTTGTTTAGTTTTGCTTTTATTTCCAATATTCTGGGAGGTGGGTCATAGAGGATCCTGCTGAGATTTATGTCAGAGAGTGTTTTGCCTATGTTCTCCTCTAGGAGTTTTATAGTTTCTGGTCTTACATTTAGATCTTTAATCCATTTTGAGTTTATTTTTGTGTATGGTGTTAGAAAGTGTTCTAGTTTCATTCTTTTACAAGTGGTTGACCAGTTTTCCCAGCACCACTTGTTAAAGAGGTTGTCTTTTTTCCATTGTATATCCTTGCCTCCTTTGTCAAAGATGAGGTGTCCATAGGTTCGTGGATTTATCTCTGGGCTTTCTATTCTGTTCCATTGATCTATATTTCTGTCTTTGTGCCAGTACCATACTGTCTTGATGACTGTGGCTTTGTAGTAGAGTCTGAAGTCAGGGAGGGTGATTCCTCCAGTTCCATTCTTCTTTCTCAAGATTACTTTGGCTATTCGTGGTTTTCTGTATTTCCATACAAATTGTGAAATTATTTGTTCTAGTTCTGTGAAAAATACCGTTGGTAGCTTGATAGGGATTGCATTGAATCTATAGATTGCTTTGGGTAGAATAGCCATTTTGACAATATTGATTCTTCCAATCCATGAACATGGTATGTTTCTCCATCTGTTTGTGTCCTCTTTGATTTCTTTCATCAGTGTTTTATAGTTTTCTATGTACAGGTCTTTTGTTTCTTTAGGTAGATATACTCCTAAGTATTTTATTCTTTTTGTTGCAATGGTGAATGATATTGTTTCCTTAATTTCTCTTTCTGTTTTCTCATTGTTAGTGTATAGAAATGCAAGGGATTTCTGTGTATTAATTTTATATCCTGCAACTTTACTATATTCGTTGATTAGCTCTAGTAATTTTCTGGTAGAGTCTTTAGGGTTTGCTATGTAGAGGATCATGTCATCTGCAAACAGCGAGAGTTTCACTTCTTCTTTTCCTATCTGGATTCCTTTTACTTCTTTTTCTGCTCTGAATGCTGTGGCCAAAACTTCCAAGACTATGTTGAATAGTAGTGGTGAGAGTGGGCACCCCTGTCTTGTTCCTGATTTCAGGGGAAATGCTTTCAATTTTTCACCATTGAGGGTGATGCTTGCTGTGGGTTTGTCATATATAGCTTTTATTATGTTGAGGTATGTTCCCTCTATTCCTACTTTCTGGAGAGTTTTAATCATAAATGGGTGTTGAATTTTGTCAAAGGCTTTCTCTGCATCTATTGAGATAATCATATGGTTTTTATCTTTCAATTTGTTAATGTGGTGTATTACATTGATTGACTTGTGGATATTAAAGAATCCTTGCATTCCTGGGATAAATCCCACTTGGTCATGGTGTATGATTTTTTTAATATGTTGTTGGATTCTGTTTGCTAGAATTTTGTTAAGGATTTTTGCATCTATGTTCATCAGTGATATTGGCCTGTAGTTTTCTTTTTTTGTGGCATCTTTGTCTGGTTTTGGAATTAGGGTGATGGTGGCCTCATAGAATGAGTTTGGAAGCTTACCTTCTTCTGCAATTTTCTGGAAGAGTTTGAGTAAGATAGGTGTTAGCTCTTCTCTAAATTTTTGGTAGAATTCAGCTGTGAAGCCATCTGGTCCTGGGCTTTTGTTTGCTGGAAGATTTTTGATTACAGTTTCGATTTCCTTGCTTGTGATGGTTCTGTTAAGATCTTCTATTTCTTCCTGGTTCAGTTTTGGAAAGTTATACTTTTCTAAGAATTTGTCCATTTCATCCAAGTTGTCCATTTTATTGGCATAGAGCTGCTGGTAGTAGTCTCTTATGATCCTTTGTATTTCAGTGTTGTCTGTTGTGATCTCACCCTTTTCATTTCTTATTTTGTTAATTTGGTTCTTCTCTCTTTGTTTCTTAATGAGTCTTGCTAATGGTTTGTCAATTTTGTTTATTTTTTCAAAAAACCAGCTTTTAGCTTTGTTGGTTTTTGCTATGGTCTCTTTAGTTTCTTTTGCATTTATTTCTGCCCTAATTTTTAAGATTTCTTTCCTTCTGCTGACCCTGGGGTTCTTCATTTCTTCCTTCTCTAACTGCTTTAGGTGTAGAGTTAGGTTATTTATTTTGCTTTTTTCTTGTTTCTTGATGTAAGCCTGTAATGCTATGAACCTTCCCCTTAGCACTGCTTTTACAGTGTCCCATAGGTTTTGGGTTGTTGTGTTTTCATTTTCATTCATTTCTATACATATTTTGATTTCTTTTTTGATTTCTTCTATGATTTGTTGGTTATTCAGAAGCGTGTTATTTAGCCTCCATATGTTTGAATTTTTAACAATTTTTTTCCTGGAATTGAGATCTAATCTTACTGCACTGTGATCAGAAAAGATGACTGGAATGATTTCAATTTTTCTGAATTTTCCAAGACCAGATTTATGGCCCAGGATGTGATCTATTCTGGAGAAGGTTCCGTGTGCACTTGAGAAAAAGGTGAAATTGATTGTTTTGGGGTGAAATGTCCTATAGATATCAATTAGGTCTAGCTGGTCCATTGTATCATTTAAGGTTTGTGTTTCCTTGTTGATTTTCTGTTTAGTTGATCTATCCATAGTTGTGAGTGGGGTATTAAAGTCTCCCACTATTATTGTGTTGCTATTAATTTCCTCTTTCATACTCATTAGCGCTTGCCGTACATATTGCGGTGCTCCTATGTTGGGTGCATATATGTTTATAATTGTTATATCTTCTTCTTGGATTGATCCTTTGATCATTATGTAGTGTCCTTCTTTGTCTCTCTTCACATCTTTTATTTGAAAGTCTATTTTATCTGATATGAGTATTGCGACTCCTGCTTTCTTTTGGTCTCCATTTGCGTGAAATATTTTTTTCCAGCCCTTCACTTTTAGTCTGTATGTGTCTCTGGTTTTGAGGTGGGTCTCTTGTAGGCAGCATATATAGGGGTCTTGTTTTTGTATCCATTCAGCCAATCTTTGTCTTTTGGTTGGGGCATTCAACCCATTTACATTTAAGGTAATTATTGATAGGTGTGGTCCCGTTGCCATTTACTTTGTTGTTTTGGGTTCACGTTTATACAACCTTTCTGCATTTCCTGTCTAGAGAAGATCCTTTAGCATTTGTTGAAGAGCTGGTTTGGTGGTGCTGAATTCTCTCAGCTTTTGCTTGTCTGTAAAGCTTTTGAATTCTCCTTCATATCTGAATGAGATCCTTGCTGGGTACAGTAATCTAGGTTGTAGATTATTCTCTTTCATTACTTTCATTAAGTCCTGCCATTCCCTTCTGGCCTGGAGGGTTTCTATTGATAGATCAGCTGTTATCCTTATGGGAATCCCTTTGTGTGTTATTTGTTGTTTCTCCCTTGCTGCTTTTAGTATTTGTTCTTTGTGTTTGATCTTTGTTAATTTGATTACTATGTGTCTTGGAGTGTTTCGCCTTGGGTTTATCCTGTTTGGGACTCTCTGGGTTTCTTGGACTTGGGTGGCTATTTCCTTCCCCATTTTAGGGAAGTTTTCAGCTATTATCTCCTCGAGTATTTTCTCGTGGCCTTTCTTTTTGTCTTCTTCTTCTGGGACTCCTATGATTCGAATGTTGGGGCGTTTCACATTGTCCCAGAGGTCCCTGAGGTTGTCCTCATTTCTTTTGATCCTTTTTTCTTTTTTCCTCTCTGCTTCATTTATTTCCACCATTCTATCTTCTACCTCACTTATCCTATCTTCTGTCTCCGTTATTCTACTCTTGGTTCCCTCCAAAGTGTTTTTGATCTCATTCATTGCATTATTCATTTTTAATTGACTCTCTTTTATTTCTTCTAGGTCTTTATTAAACATTTCTTGCATCTTTTCAATCTTTGTCTCCAGGCTATTTATCTGTAACTCCATTTTGTTTTCAAGATTTTGGATCATTTTTATTATCATTATTCTAAATTCTTTTTCAGATAGATTCCCTATCTCCTCCTCTTTTGTTTGACTTGGTGGGTACTTGTCATGTTCCTTTACCTGTTGGGTATTTCTCTGCCTTTTCATCTTGTTTAGATTGCTGTGTCTGGAGTGGGTTTTCTGTATTCTGGAGGTCTGTGATTTCTTTTTATTGTGGAGTTTTTACCCAGTGGGTGGGGTTGGACGGTTGACTTGTCAAGGTTTCCTGATTAGGGAAGCTTGTTTCAGTGTTCTGGAGCGTGGAACTTGATTTCTTCTCTTTGAAGAGCAATGGTGTGCCCAGTAATGAGTTTTGAGATGGGTCTATGTGTTAGGTGTGACTTTGGGCAGTCTGTATGTTGACTTTCAGGGCTATGTTCCTGTGTTGCTGGGGAATTTGTGTGATATGTCTTGCTCTAAAACTTGTTGGCTCCTGGGTGTTGGTTGGTTTCTGTGTAGGTATGAAGGCTTTTGGACGGTCTCTTATTACTTAAAGTTCCATGTAGTCAGGAGTTTTCTGGTGTTCTCAGGTTTTGGGCTTAAATCTCCTGCCTCTGGATTTCAGTTTTATTCTTCCTGTAGTCTCAGGACTTCTCCAACTATACAGCACTGATAATAAAACTTCTAGGTTAATGGCGAAAAGATTCTCCCCTGTTAGGGGCTCCCAGAGAGGTTCACAGAGTTACATGAAGAAGAGGACAGGGAAGAGGGAAATAGAGATGAGCAGGAGGAGAAAAAGGGGGACTCAAGAGGAGAGAGACAGATCTATGCAGTCGTCTGTTCCTAGAGTGTTCTCTGTAGCCCAGACACCAGCAAAGATTCACAGAATTGAATTGGGAAGAGAAGGGGAAAGGAGGAAATAGAAGTGTTCTGAGGTAGAAAACAGAGAGTCAAGATTGGGAGAGAATAATCACCACACTCCTGAATAAAAATGGAAACTGAATATTGGATTCTTAAATGTTTACAGTTTATATCATTTACTGAAGAACAAAAATTAAAAATCTAGAGTATAGGTTAGACTCATAAAAATACTATATTAAAAACAAAAACAAAAACACCCCCCCAAAAATTTTAGAAATATATATGAGGTTCGGTTTAAAAATAAGGCTTCTCTTCTTTTTTTTCCTTTTTTCCTCTCCTCTTTGTAAGGTTATAGTGTATTGAAAATGAATAATTAAGGAGTAGTAGAGGAGTACTAGAGGACTTTAAAAGAAATAAGAGAAGAAGAAAAATAAAAAATAGAGGAGGAGAAGGGGGAAAAAAAAGAAAAAAAAAAAGAAGAGAAAAAAAAGAGGAAAAAAAATTTTCCCTAACTACAAAAATCGTAAGAATTTATGAAAATGAATGTTAAGGAGTAATGGGGGAGTAATAGGGAATTTTAAAGGAAAATAAAAGAGAAAAAATTAAAAAGAAAAAATAAAACTAAAAAAAAATTTTTTTTCTTTTTTTTCCCCTGCTTAAAAAAAAAAAAAAAAAAAAAAAAAAGAAAGAAAGAAAGAAAAAAAAAAAGTAAAAATATATGTAGGAAGTTCTCTGGAGCTGTTGCGGTCAGTGTGGGTTCGGCTCAGTTTCAGATAGCTCCTCGTTCCAGCTTACACTTCTTGATATCTACAGGACCCTTGTGGTGTGGTCAGTGTTTCCTACAGGGATTTTAATCTGTTGCACCAGTTCCTTCTGAAGAGGTTTGGCTTCTGTTTGCCAGGCTCTTCAGGGCCTCATTTCCACCCTGACCCAAGCGGGCGGAGGTGGACTCTTATTCAGGTAGCTAGTTCCGTCGCGCTGCAGGGAGGGGCTAGAGTTGCTCGGGCTCCGGAGCTGCTCAGGCTCCCAGCTGTTCTGTATGGAGCGGCGCTGCGCGCAGTTCCAGCCCTCGGGTGTTCCGCCAAGGGTCGGAACTGAGATCTGCGCCTGCTCCCTGTGCCCTCCCCGTCAGAGCGGTCCAGGCAGCCAGGGGCTTGACGCTTGACGGGCGCACTCTCCCCGGGTGCGCGCGCCCACTCCCTTCCGCGGTCCCAGTCTCAGATTCCGCCGGCGCCAGTCCGGTGCCTGCGCCTTCTGCCCGCCGCGTCCCTAGCGCCAGTCCCCGCCTGCGCCGGTCGGGTGCCTGTGCCCTTTGTCTCGCCGCGACCCTCCCGGCGGATGTCGACCATCCAGAATCTCGGTCCCTTTGCTCTGCGAACCGCAGGCAGCGTGTTCTGGCCAGTTAATTTTCTCTCTCTTGCTCTCCCACAGTTCAAGCTGGGAACTCACAAAAGCTCCCTCCGATTGTCCACAGGGCTCTCAGGCCCGGACCCTGCCCCAAATAATGCCGCTCGCTCCTCTCCGTTCCGCTCCCACTTGCTGGTGGCGGATGCGGGTGTCTGGGGTACTTTCCTGCTGGGAGTTGCTTTTAGGCTCGTAATCTGTGGGTTTTATTATTGTTTCTCTCCCAGTCAGGTTGCCCTCTGAGATTCAAACACTTCCCCCAGGCCCGCCAGGTCGAGGGTTCCCCGGTGTCTGGGAACGTCCTCTATTAAGACCCTTCCCGGGACGGATCTCCGTCCTTAGCTCTTTTGTCTCACTTTTTATCTTTTATATTTTGTCCTACCTCCTTTCGAAGACAATGGGCTGCTTTTCTGGGCGCCTGGTGACCTCTGCAAGCGATCAGAAGTTGTTTTGTGAAGTTTGCTCTGCGTACAGTTATTCTTTTGATGAATTTCTAGGAGAGAAAGTGGTCTCCCTGTCCTACTCCTCCGCCATCTTGGCTCCTCCCCGTGTTCATGGGGTTTTTGAGGCAAGAATACTGAAGTGGCTTGCCATTCCCTTCTCCAGTGGAATACATGTTGTCAGAACTCTGACCCATGACCATGACCCATCCATCTTGGGTGTGATCACTCACCCAGAGTATGATCACCCAGGTGATGTGATCACTCACCCAGAGCCAGACATCCTGGATTGTGAAGTCAAGTGGGCCCTAGGAAGCATCACTATGAACAAAGCTAATGGAGGTGATGGAATTCCAGTTGAGTTATTTCAAATCCTAAAAGATGATGCTGTTAAAGTGCTGCACTCAATATGCCAGCAAATTTGGAAAACTCAGCAGTGGCCACAGGACTGAAAAAGGTCAGTTTTCATTCCAATCCCAAAGAAGGGCAATGCCAAAGAATGTTCAAACTACCGCACAATTGCACTCATCTCACACTAATGCTCAAAATTCTCCAAGCCAGGCTTCAATAGTACGTGAACCACGAACTTCCAGATGTTCAAGCTGGTTTTAGAAAAGGCAGAGGAACCAGAGATCAAATTGCCAACATCCAATGGATCATTGAAAAAGCAAGAGAATACCAGAAAAATACCTGCTGCTGCTGCTGCTAAGTCACTTCAGTCATGTCCAACTCTGTGTGACCCCACAGATGGCAGCCCACCATGCTCCCCCGTCCCTGGGATTCTCCAGGCAAGAGTACTGGAGTGGGTTGCCCATTGCCTTCTCCAGAAAAATACCTACTTCTACTTTATTGATTACACCAAAGTCTTTGACTGTGTAGATCACAAGAAACTGTGGAAAATTTTTAAAGAGATGGGAATACCAGACCACCTTACCTGCCTCCTGAGAAATCTGTATGCAGGTCAAGAAGCACCAGTTAGAACCAGACATAGAACAACAGACTGGTTCCAAGTTGGGAAAGGAGTACATCAAGGCTGTATATTGTCACTCTGCTTATTTAATTTATATGCAGAGTACATCATGAGAAATGTTGGGCTAGATGAAGCACAAGCTGGAATCAAGATTGTTGGGAGAAATATCAATAGCCTCAGATATGCAGATGACACCACCCTCATGGCAGAAAGCAAAGAAGAACTAAAGAGCATATTGATCAAAGTGAAAAAGGAGAGTGAAAAAGCTGGTTTAAATTCAACATTCACAAAACAAAGATCATGGCATCCAGTCCCATCACTTCATGGCAAATAGATGGGGAAATGTAGAAACAGTGAGACACTTTATTTTGGGGGGCTCCAAAGTCACTGCAGATGGTGACTGCAGCCATGAAATTAAAAGATGCTTGCTCCTTGGAAAAAAGACTATGACCAACCTAGACAGCATATTGAAAAGCAGAGACATTATTTGCTAACAAAGGTCCATCTAGTCAAAGCTATGGTTTTTTCCAGTAGTCATGTATGGATGTGAGAGTTGGGCTATAAAGAAAGCTGAGCCCCGAAGAATTGATACTTTTGGAGAAGACTCTTGAGAGTCCCTTGGACTGCAAGGAGATCAAATCAGTCAATCTTAAAGGAAATCATTCCTGAATATTCATTGAAAGGACTGATGCTGAAGCTGAAGCTCCAATACTTTGGCCACCTGATGCAAAGTACTGACTCATTGGAAAAGACCCTGATGCTGGGAAAGATTGAAGGAAGGAGGAGAAGGGGATAACAGAGGATGAGATGGTTGGATGGCATCACTGACTTGATGGATGTAAGTTTGACCAAGCTCTGGAAGTTGGTCGTGAACAGGGAAGCCAGGCATTCTGCAGTCCATGGGGTTGCAAAGATTTGGACACGACTGAGTGACTGAACTCTATATGTTTCTTTCTTAACTAGAGATGGGGAAAAAGTCCAACCATTGCTGAAATTATTTGGGAAGAGCCATTAACCTTTCCAGACAGTAAGCCCTTGGGCAATAGAATGGACTCTGATATATAGACTCACCAACAGAGTGCCAAATTCAAGATTTCTTTTAGCATTTATTCCATATGAATCCCAGTTATCCTTGTGAAATTCCCTTCATGTTTTACTGCACAGCAAGCCAGAACACAGCTTTGTTTGGTGTTATTATCAGAAGCCAAACTTGATCAGAAAAATATGGATCTGGAGTGTATGTTTGTTCAACAGTCTCCAAGTTTTTGTAGCCTTTCCAGACCCAAAGGGCTCCAACATCTGTATTCAGTGGCCAGGTCATCATTCCCACAAGCCCTAAACTACTCCTCTCTTGGCTGAGACAGTCAGTTAGTAGTTCTGGTACTTTGCCATCAAACCTGAGTGCACAATTATTTTAAGACAGCCTCTTTTGAAAGTCTGGATTTTGGTTCCTCTTTTCCCAATCATAAAGAAATATTATATGTATATAGTATATATACACACACATATATATACATATATATACCTATCAATATAAACTTGTATTTACTGCTTTATATAGTCCTCTAAATCAAATAGGAGAAAAATGGTTAAAATAAAAAATATACTTTGACTATTTTTTATAATTCTTGATTTGGAAAACTTTACCAGTTCTCTTTATTTCTTTATATGGATTTGAATTATTGTCTACTGAAGGAAAAGTTTCCTGGGTATGGAATTCTTGGCTGGTGGTAATTTCTTTCAGCACTTTGAATATACCATCCCACTGTTTTCTGGCCTCCATAGATTATTATGTTTAATTTTTTTTCAATTTTTTATTGAAATATAGTTGATGCATAGTATTATGTTACATGTGTACAATATAGTGATTCACAATTTTAAAAAGGTTTTACTCCACTTATGGTTATTATAAAATACTGGCTACATTTTCTGTGTTGTACAATATAGCCCTGTGTCTTATTTTATACACAATAGTTTGTACTTCTTAATCCCCAACCCCTATATTGCTCTTCCCCCTTGCCCAAGGTCAGATAGCTAAGAATAGCTGAGCTAGAATTCAAACCCGAGTTGGCTTGATTCTTAACCATATGCCTATTGTTGATCTCCTTGCTAATGTAATGACATACTTCCATGCCTGTCTATCATTGTAAAGAAGCCTGTGTGTTCCCTGAAGGTAAGAGCCATACCTTACTTATTTCTGCATTTCCAGCACTGAGCACAATCTCTACCACATAGTAGAAACTCATAATACATGTTGACTGACTGACTGAATGAATGTTTGCAGTAGACACAGGCTTGGCTTGGGCAGATGTAGGTACTAGACTGAGGCAGATTACAGAGGACCAGCCTATGTGGCTGAACACCGAAGAAGTCTTATCAGGAATACTTCATCCAAGATTAATACATTCTGAAATCCAACCCAAATCACAATATTTGCTTTAGTAGTAGACATGCATTCAGAATGTTACCTCAGCACTTCAGAGGTGAAAGAAAACATTTAGCTCTTCAACCATTTGAGGAAGATAAATTTTGTATTTCAAATCTGTCAGAGGGTTCATGTGATTTAAGAGATATGTGACCTCATAGCTAATCCTTACTCTCTTGGCTTAGAAGTCCACATCAACCTAAATTTGAAATGCCTTAATATAATTCTGTGGAGGCCAGAACCCTGATAAACATTGTTCCTTATGGCCTAAATGTTGAAGTTATTATCCTTCTAACATGAAGTTTGGGGATAAATTTAGGGTCTGTGAAAGCATAGGATTAAGAGGCTGGGGGCAGCACAAATAGATTTGTGACCCCAAGGATTATAACCCACCAGGCTCCTCTGTCCAGGGAATTCTCCAGGCAAGAATACTGGAGTGGGTTGCCATTTCCTTCTCCAGTGGATCTTCTTGACCCAGGGATCAAACCCATGTCTCTTATGTCTCCTGCATTGAAAGGAAGGTTCTCTACCTCTAGCACCACCTGGGAAGCACCCAAACACCCGGTATTCCCAGGGGGTGTCCCATTCAAGTACTAACCAGGCCTGACCCTGCTTAGCTTCCGAGATCAGATGAGATCAGGTGTGTCCAGGCCATAGACACAAATAGTTTAGCATTCATAAACAGAAGGGTATGTTGGCATCTGCCCCTGAGTAAAGGATATGGGCTTTTACCTTTCTGAATAGGTCAGACATGGTGAGGCTTGACCCATGTAATTGCTACAGGTTGGAATTACCCTGGGTAATTTGCATGTTGCTTCCAGTGACCTGTGTCTGTATCTTTGGATTCACGGATTTAAGAGTCTAAGGGTTGTCTGAATTGGAGAAGAAGGCAGACATGAGAGGCCAAATTGCACTGGCAGCACAATACATCCACACATACTTGCATTTTACCAAACTTTCTTGATCTTAACTCTGGGAATCATAATATATTTCAGAGTCACAGTATGTCAGAGCTGGAAAGGGCCTTAGAGACTATCTAAACCCATCATGGCTGGATGGAGAAACAGAGACCCAGAAAGGGGAAAGGATTTATCCACGGTCTCAGAAATATTACATGCTAGGACCCTGGTATCTGTTTTTCTTTCTACTATCCCAAAGTATCTCCTTGGAGAAAGAACAAGTCAAAGAAAATGTACATTCTAACTCAGTGAGTGGCATCACCACTTCTGGCATTCCTATTCTTCGAATGAATCTTCCTGGCTAAACACCACCTGGAAATGTTCCCACACATTGCCTCTCTGGTCCTGCCCTACAGCCTCTTTGTACTACAAAAGAAAATCTTGCTACAAATTCATTGTCCTCAATCTCAGCTGGGTCCTTGACACTTCTTGGCCTTCATTTTTGCTGTTATTTCTTTCAGTGATTCTCCCACGAATTTTCTGCCTCTAAGTCCCTTATGCAACCATCAGCAGATGTTGTTGCACTATTTCCCCAGTAGAATTAAGTTTACCCAGCTTCTTACTCCTCTACCTATAGTAGAGACATGAGTTTACCCAGCTTCTTACTCCTCTACCTATAGTATATTTCACTTATATCCAATTTTTCTCCTTTCCTCCATTTTCAGTGGAAGATGTATTCTTTCTCCCATTCAAGACTCTTTCCTTACCCCATTCTTGGCCCCACCTTCAATCATCTCCTCTTTTGAGACCAAATAGCTACTCTTTATTCTATGTCTTTATTCCCTTTCTCTCTACCAATTTCCCCAGTCTGTCTGTCTGCCTGTTTGTCTATTTAACATTTATTTATCTATTAATCTTTCTCTTTGTGTACACATGCATGTGCATATATTCAAATAATTATTTCATACACCAGTCATACAGTGCTGGTAGATGAAAAGGAAGTAACTTTCATATTCTAATGTCATTTCCTCCTCCCCCCACACATATATCTCATTTCTTTTTTCCCCTGTGGTAAATACTCCTCAGATGGCTCAAGGAAAGGGACTTACTGTGAATTAGATCAATCAATTTGCTTTTATAACATTTAGTAAACAAACTACACTGAGGAGATAGAATGTTTAATACAAGAGGAAAGTAGAACCAGGGCTATGTGTTGAATCTTGGCATGGGAACTGGGCCATGAGCAAATCTCAGTGATCTTTAGATAGAGCAAGAGAGTAAACAAAAGCTTGGAATGAACTGGGTGAAGGAAGAGAAGGCTAAGATGAGAATGCTGCTTACTGACTCAGTCATGTCTGACTTTTTGTGACCCCATGGACTGTATCCCTCTAGGCTCCTCTATCCATGGGATTTCCCAGGCAAGAATACTGGAGTGGGTTGCCATTTCCTTCTCCTGGGATCGAACCTGTGTCTCTAGTCTCCTGCATTGGCAGGCGGATTCTTTATCACTGAGCCACCAAGGAAGCTCAAAGATGAGAATATATGAAAACAAATCATAAATAGCATTATGAATTTGAGTCTAGGATGGTTTGAACAAGCAGACTTCACAGATGAAATGAAAGGACTTCCAAAAATCAGAATTTGTACAAAACAGAGCAGACAAGAAGAAGGACGAGAGAAAGGCTGAAAACGAGGCCTCCCACGAGGCCATTTAGTCAGGACAGAAACAGGTTAATTTTGAAACAAACCTATTGCCCGGTGTATTAGTTTTCTATTCCTGCTTAAGAAATTACCACAAACTTAGTGGTTCGTAAAGCATCACAAAGTATGCTTGCAAGTCGAGATGTCAGAAGTCCAAAATTAGTCTCGCTGGGTTAAAATCGAGATTTTGGCAGGGCTATATTCCTTCTGGAAATTCTAAGGGGGAATCCATGTTGTTGCCTTTCCAACTTCTAGAGACTGTCCACATTCCTTGGTTCACGGCCCTCTTCTTCCATTTTCAAAGCCAGCAGCATTGGGCCAATTCCTTCTCATACCGTCATCTTACTGGTTCTCCCTTCTCCCACCCTTTTCTATTTCTAAAGATGCAATGTGATTACATTGAGCCCATCTGAATAATCCATCTCAAGTTCTGCTGATTAGCAACCTTGTAACCTTCATTCTCCTTTGCCACATGACCTAACATAATCACAAATTCCAGGGGTTAGGACCTGGACATCTTAGGGAGGAGGCTCACTATTCTACCTCCCACACCTGGCCTGTCCAATGCACCATGAAGACCTGAAGAGGTCTTTTCATTTTTCTGAAGCCTGCTCAGACTGATCAGAGGCTCAAAACATCCCTTGGGTCTGGCCTTG
This sequence comes from Muntiacus reevesi, assembly GCF_963930625.1. Classification (NCBI taxonomy): domain Eukaryota; kingdom Metazoa; phylum Chordata; class Mammalia; order Artiodactyla; family Cervidae; genus Muntiacus; species Muntiacus reevesi. The sequence goes on along the minus strand of NC_089271.1, from coordinate 114,241,501 downwards.
AGGCATCTCTTGCACACTAGGTAGCAGAATCTGCTGGATATAATACCAATACCAACAACTCACACGCTTGCTCAGGAAATGACAGATGGATGGATATGTGAGGTTGAGTTGACTAACTCACAGTTGTATCCCTCCAGAGCCAGAGATCTGATAGATCCCCTGAGTCCCTCTCATATCTTGGTGGGGGGTGGTAATGCCGTCACCACTCCCTGAAACTCCATGCTTTTATTTTTCTCTGTTTTAAATGGGGAAAAAAAAAAAAAAAAACAGTGTTAAAAGAAAGCATCTGACCAAATGATCTGTGGAATTGCTATGGCTGCTCCTGCTGACTGCAATCACCCAGGGACTGTTGAGCTGAGCTCAAGAAGAAGACAGAGCCTATGCAGAAAATATTTTAGCAGATTGATTTTTCATTGAGTGTGTTGTATCTTCTGCCACCCATAATTTAACAGGGTCCAGTATGCCCATTTTGATAGTCATCTCCATATTCATTACAAATATAATAGTCTTTTCTAAATCAGCACAGAAATAGAGGGTTGACAGTTTAAGGAAAACAGAAACATGGAATTGCCTGATCCATATGAAGTCTTGGGTCAAAGAGACACCCCATTTGTTAGTTTTACTTTTAGTTTCATCTTTCAAAATGTATTGTCCTATTAATTAGAGCCTGAAATGCCAAATTATGCTCGGAAGCAGCACATTACAGGAGCAGAGACGAAAGAAGAAACCTATAAAGGAATGACATTTTTTCACTTTAAAAAATAAACAAAATGAAGCAAAAAGGACAAACTGTAACTGTCATTTGAATTAACTAGTACATTAGAAACTCATATAGCTTGTAATAGTATTTATCAGTCAGGATTTGGTCAGTGAGGCAGAAGCACTATGAGTGATGATTTATTATAGGAATTTGATGCTATAGGATCCTAAGTTATCTATGTAAGGCTGTTGCTTTTGCATCTTCCGTCAGGCATAAAGTCACCAAGGTCAGAACCAGGGAGGAAAGATGGGCACAGAGTGAGGAGAGGAGGGCCAAACTAAAACCTATGAGGATAAACTGGAATGTATGGGGATCAAGGAAAACTCTTAAGGGCAAAAGAAGCTACAAGAACAAACAAATCTGCAAAGATAAACTGGAATCCATGAATACAGTTTGAAACCAGTATTCTTGTCTCACCATCACAATGTGGGCGACCTACAGATCTTCACTGCATGAGTCCATCACCACTCTTCTTTTCTGCTAAACGAGTCCCTTGGTCAAAAGCAATGCTGTGTGGAATATCATGAGGGGAAGAAGATGCTGACAGTGGTTTTGGCAGAACTATTGCAGACAGGAATGGTAAATCCATATGCAGCATGTCTATTCCAGTGAGAACATTCACTGCCCTTTCCATTAATGCAAGTACTCCAATGAACTCATTCCTCTGGGGAATTGTGCCATATTAAGAGCTCACTGTTGACCTCTATTTTGGCAGGTTGGGCACTCAGCAGTGGCTGGAGCCAGATAAATCTTGGTAGGCAGAAGTCCATGTTGCTCCGGCATCATCTCCAACCTTGTCACTAACTACTGGTTTCATGATGAGTTCTGATGAGGGTTCAGTTCAGCTTAGTTCAGTCACTCAATCATGTCTGACTTTTTGCGACCCTATGGACTGCAGCATGCCAGGCTTCCCTGTCCATCACCAACTCCTGGAGTCCACCCAAACCCATGCCCATCGAGTCAGTGATGCCATCCAACCAGCTCATCCTCTGTTGTCCCCTTCTCCTCCCGCCTTCAATCTTTCCCAGCATCAGGGTCTTTTCCAATGAGTCAGTTCTTCGCATCAGGTGGCCAAAGTATTGGAATTTCAGCTTCAGCATCAGTCCTTCCAATGAATATTCAAGACTGATTTCCTTTAGGATGGACTGGTTGGATCTCCTTGCAGTCCAAGGGACTCTCAAGAATCTTCTCCAACACCACAGTTCAAAAGCATCAATTCTTTGGTGTTCAGCTTTGTTTACGGTCCAACTCTCACATCCATACATGACTACTGGTAAAACCATAGCTTTGACTAGACAGACCTTTGTTGGCAAAGTAATGTCTCTGCTTTTTAATATGCTGTCTAGGTTGGTCATAACTTTTTTTCCAAGGAGCAAGTGTCTTTTAATTTCATGGCTGCAATCACCATCTACAGTGATTTTGGAGCCCCCCAAATAAAGTCTGCCACTTCTTCCACTGTTTCCCCATCTATTTGTGACAAGGGTAGATGGGGAAATAGGCTAGGTGGCTGACATTCACAGAACTGAAAACTTATCCACCTGATAACTAAGCTATTCGTCTGCTGAGTCACTCTGATATTCACTTGGAACACACATATCCTCATCCTCTGTGCCCATTCAGAAAGGTCTGTCCATGTACTTCTTCCCAGGTCTTGTCACCACATTTCCAATTTTATTTTTCTCCAAGTCCATGGACATCCAGCCAGTCCATTAGCCATGCTCGTGAATCAAGGTTGACCTGTACCTTTTAAGCACAATGAACAACCAGGTGCACTGATTAAAGTTTTGCCCACTGGGAGGATTTCTCTTCACAACTTTTTTCCAGGGCTATCCACAGTGAGACTGGTGTGGCACATGTCAACTTTTGGGTGGTTCCTGCATATTGTAAACTGAGCTCAAGTTTTTTTTTTTTCCTGTTTCAGATAACTGGTCATAGGTGATTCCCCATGAGACCGTAGATGTGGGCAGGGAGACAGAAGATAATGTAGCAGTGGTAAAGGTGGTGGGCATCTGAGCACTTGCTTGTGGAATTTACTCGTGCCTCCAGAACTTGCTTGAGTCTGAGCTAAAGTATACCTTCCACTTGATGACTGACTGCTGCAGAGCAAGACCAACTTTGTATGTCACTGGATCAGACAACACCCAATTTTTAAAAAAATTTGTTTTATTAGTTGGAGGCTAATTACTTCACAACATTTCATGGGTTGTGTCAAACATTGACATGAATCAGCCATAGAGTTACACGTATTCCCCATCCCGATCCCCCCTCCCACCTCCCTCTCCACCCGACTCCTCTGGGTCCTCCCAGTGTACCAGGCCCGAGCACTTGTCTCATGCATCCCACCTGGACTGGTGATCTGCTTCACCATAGATAATATACATGCTGTTCTTTCTAAACATCCCACACTCACCTTCTCCCACAGAGTTCAAAAATCTGTTCTGTACTTCTGTGTCTCTTTTTTTGTTTTGCATATAGGCTTATCGTTACCATCTTTCTAAATTCCATATATATGTGTTAGTATGCTGCAATGATCTTTATCTTTCTGGCTTACTTCACTCTGTATAATGGGCTCCAGTTTCATCCATCTCATTAGAACTGATTCAAATGAATTCTTTTTAATGGCTGAGTAATATTCCATGGTGTGTATGTACCACAGCTTCCTTATCCATTCATCTGCTGATGGGCATCTAGGTTGCTTCCATGTCCTGGCTATTATAAACAGTGCTGCGATGAACACTGGGGTGCACGTGTCTCTTTCAGATCTGGTTTCCTCAGTGTGTATGCCCAGAAGTGGGATTGCTGGGTCATATGGCAGTTCTAATTCCAGTTTTTTAAGAAATCCCCACACTGTTTTCCATAGTGGCTGTACTAGTTTGCATTCTCACCAACAGTGTAAGAGGGTTCCCTTTTCTCCACACCCTCTCCAGCATTTATTGCTTGTAGACTTTTGGATAGCAGCCATCCTGACTGGCGTGTGATGGTACCTCATTGTGGTTTTGATTTGCATTTCTCTAATAATGAGTGATGTTGAGCATCTTTTCATGTGTTTGTTAGCCATCTGTATGTCTTCTTTGGAGAAATGTCTGTTTAGTTCTTTGGCCCATTTTTTGATTGGGTCATTTATTTTTCTGGAATTGAGCTTCTGGAGTTGCTTGTATATTTTTGAGATTAATCCTTAGACAACACCCAATTTATACGGGTGACTTAGGTCACTTGGTAACTTGAGGGTTTCCACTGGTTCACAGTAGCAAATAAGAACCTATTTATCAAAAGGAGAATACCTGCAGAGGATGACATTTCTTTACTCCCAAATTGTAAAGGTCTGTGGTGTGATTCACCAATAGGGACTTGACAAAAGATCTACAGAGCATCTCTCTCTGCTACTGACACTTCAAGCACCATCAGCTCTGTCAGGTCATATAGCCTAAGTGGTTGAGTAGCTTGTATAGGAGTGCGAACCTGATACAAAGACTTCTCTTGTTCTGAGTCTGCTCAAAACTGGCAGCCTTTGGCATTACTCAGATACATTGGACCCCAACCAGAACCAAAATGAAGACCCTGATACCTCCACAATCTGGAGAGGCCCAGTAAGCATTGTGACTCTGTCACCAAGGAATATGTTGATTTGTTCCAACAATGAAACCGTGCTTGAAAGCACATGCCTCTCAGTGGAGTTACAACTTGATTGAGTTTGTGATAATACATTCATTCATTCTCCGTGCTCTGCCTTCCGCGCAAGCTAAACAATCAACTTGGTTGGGCTGTTGTATGTAGAGGCAATTTTAATGGCTTCCACTTGTTATTCCCCACCCTAATAACCTTCACTTCACAGATCATGAAACAGGGATTCGGCCATAAATGGTGTTTATTCCAACTATGCATTTGGAACTGGAGAGGTAACTACAGGGTGGGATTGAGGACTCATGGTCCACTGTGAGATAGACCTGAGGTAACACTCTTGATTACTTGACCTGCAAACCCCTCTATTCTGATTGGTGGACAGCAGTGGTATTTTTGTTCTTCAATAGTGTCAATCATAGTCAGTGTCCAGTAATCCCCCAAATTTGTGATTGCCCCCCTTTTCCTCAATGCACAGTCACCCTGAGAAGTGGCCTCAGATCTCTTTCTCCACCTTCTCCAGAGCACTTAGAAGCAGCAACCAACCAATTATGCTCCTTTTCTTTTCACTAAAATGTTCTATGACAACACATAGTCTCCCACATCTCGTCCTTTATTACAGGTGTCTACAGGTTATTCTTTGTTTTAATTAATTAATTTATTTTCATTGAAGCCTAATTACTTTACAGTATTGTGGCAGTTTTTGCCATACATTGACATGAATCAGCCATGGATGTACATGTGTCCCCCCATCCTGAAGCCCCTTCCCACCTGCCTCCCCACCCCATCCCTCTGAGTTGGCCCAGAGCATTGACTTTGAGTGCCCTGCTTCTTGCATCGAACTTGCACTGGTCATCTGTTTTACATATGATAATATACATGTTTCAATGCTATCCTCTCAAATCAGCCCACCCTCACCTTCTCCCACAGAGTCCAAGTCTGTTCTTTACATCTGTGTCTCTTTTGCTGCCTTGCATATAGGATCGTCATTACCGTCTTTCTAAATTCCATATATATGTGTTAATATACTGTACTGGTATACAGGTTATTCTTAAGTAGCTGTTTACCACTACTTAACATGAACTACCAGGGTTCCTGGTATCTCTAGAAACCAGATAGTTAGTGCCTTTTGATCTTATCAGTTTAGAATATCAATTACAGAGAACCTAAAAACAATAAAGAGAATCTATCTTTAAGGATCTGTGGTTACCCTGGAATTACTTCTGATACCAAATTCTGCACCAGCATTTGATCAGAGAAACAGACTAGTAGGAAAGATCTAGAATAAGTGGTTTATCATAGGGACTTGACTTTTTGCAAATGTGTGGTTCATATAAGCAGTCTATGTGAGTCTCTTCTTTAGGAATCTAGTGAGGGTATGAAGTGAGCAGAGCCAGCAGCCAGGAAGGGAAATTGGGTGTGATACAGGGGAAAGCATGGATAAACTGCAGCCTGCAAGGACAAAATAAAACCTGCACTTTCCCCCACCTCCTCCACATTTGATGATGGGAGTGCGGGATGGACCGGTGCCCTTTACCATAGGTGCAAGTGTTCCTGGCTTAGGGCTCAGAGAAGCTGGAAGCAAAATCCTGCAGGAGCTGGAGGAGCTGTAGTCCTTGCTGCTGCCTCACAGCGATAAGGTAAGCCAGTCCATGACAACATGGCTGAGTTGCAAAATACCTGGTCCTGCACTAAATTTCAGAGCATAAGAGCAGTTTCTACTTCTCTTCTGTCTTGCCAATCTCATGTAGATTCCTCTTGTGGGAAAGCCTTACCCAGAACCACACAGGAAGAGAAATTCAGGGAAAAGTAGCTCCAGCCTTAGCTAAGTTCACACATGAATCCAACAAACGTTTATCAGGCTCTTCTATGATCAGGCTTTATGCTGGGCATTGAGGATATAGAAATATGAGACACAGGCCCTGATGTCAAGAAAGTTCACAGTTTAAAAGCAGGGAGGGAGCATTTATGTCACTATTCAACTACAGTGTAACATACTATGTACTCTGACAAATATCATCACATAGAATCATAGGAGATGCTCAATAAATATTTGTTAAACTAACACATATGATAGAAGTATACACTGGTGCTATAGCAATGCAAAACTTGAGACAGTGTGGCTAAGTGTGGCTAGAAGTACTGAAAAAAAAAAAAAAAAAGGCCATACTGGAAGAAGTAATTCCTGAACCAACTCTTGAAGACTGAGTTGAAGCTAACCAGGTGAAGAAAAAGGAGAAAGGAATTCTAGAGAGAGGAAAGGCATGCAAATGAATTAGCATAATATATTTGGGGAAACATGCCAAGCATTGAGAGGCTGGGAGAGGTGCACAGGTCAAATAATGAAGGACTCCAATCCCATGTGAGGGAGTTCTGACTCCCAGTCTTTTAGCAATGTTCTGGTGGTTGTGGTTTAGTTGCTAAATCGTGTCCGACCCTTTTAGCCCGCCAGGCTTCTCTGTTCATGGAATTTTCCAGGCAAGAATAATGGAGTGGGTTGCCATTTCCTTCTCCAGGGATCTTTCTGACCCGAGGATTGAACCCGGGTCTCCTGCACTGCAGGCAGATTCTTTACCGACTGAGCTACCAGGGAATTATCAAATTATTCTGCTTCAAGAGTGTCTTGGCTATTCTTGACTCTTTGAAGTTTTATATAAATATAAGAATTAGTGTGTCCACTTTCATTTTTAAAAATGCCATATTCTTCCATTTATTTAGGTATTTTAAAATTTTCTTTCGATAGTATTCCGGTCTTGCCCAGCTATTAATTTTCCCTTATATTTGATGTTTCTGATGCTATCATAAATACATATTTTTCAAATTTCACCTCCTGATTGCTTGTTTCTAGTTTATAGGAATACATTTTTTTACATTGACCAATGGCCTTGCAAGAATCACTTATTTATTTATTTATTTAGTTCTCATCCTTTGTTGAGTCGTCTGTATTTTCTTTGTATACATCAGGTAATTTTAAATTTTTTCTTTTCTAGTCTTTATACCTTTAACATTATTTTTAGCTTTTTTGCACTGGTTCCTGTCTCCAGTGTAAAGTTTTATAGAAGTACTCATATAAAGCATCCTTTTCATGTTTCTGATTTGATGGGAGACTTTATTTTACCATTACCTGAGATGCTTGCTGTCAGCTTTTATTGGATAAATATTCCTTATCAGATTAAGTTTGTTCCCTTCTCTATATAATTTGCCAAGAAGGTATTTTCCCTTACTTTTGAAAGGATGTTGAATTTTAACAAATGCTTTGTCAGTATCTATTGAGGATATCATGTGATTTTTCTCTTTTTCTTCTATTAATTGCATTGATTGATTTTTGAATATTGCATTGATTGATTTTTGAATATTGAACTCTTCCCTGCATTCTGGAATCAATCTCAGTTGGAAATGTTATATTATCCTTTTTTAAAAAATCACTTGGTTCAACTTGATTATTGTCTCAGGCTGGGTTCCCCAGGAAGCCAACTCTAAGATAGGGTTCAATATGTAAAGTATTTATTATGGGATACCTTTGGGAGCAACAACCTTGTGGAATTGAGGGGAAAGGAGTAGGGGCGGTCAGAGGGAGAAGTCATGATATGTTGAAGCTCAAGAACCTCAGCTGATGCTATGGAAAGCTCTAGAGCTAGAATGACCCCTTAATATTTTGTCAACGATATAGTGGCTACAAGAAAAGTAGTCTTACTCACTCTGTTCTCAGCTTTAGCAGATGATCACTCCAGTTTGTAGTACATACATCTAAGAGAGCAGAGAGTGTCTGCTAGTGCTTTCTTTTGGATTTGAGTGTCAAGCCAACCAGCTGTGCCTCTCTTCAAAAAGAAATTAAAATTTCTGCTACTCCATTTCCAAAGCATTCTGTGCCGGGCACACACCTTTTTGAAGTTGTTTCTGCTTTCATTTCCAGCTCCAACTGATGTGCACAGTGAATGTGCTGGCATTGATGTTCACATTTATTTATTCTTACCAGCAGTCAGAATACCAGATGTCTGCTCACACACAGCTGAGAAGCTTTCCATTCTTTGCATCCCACTTCACTTTTTTAATCTCAATAGATCTAAGAACAGTCACAAAATGCTGATACACTAGTCATTATTTCAATGCATTTCATTGGCAAGATGGTAACAGAACATCTAGCTCAGAGGGCAGCCAGAGCCTCAGAGGAAAGTCTTAACTCAAAAGCCTTTCACAAGGATCAGCATCTTCCTCTCCATCATCACACTCAGAAAGCGAATCCTTTTTGCTGATATGATTCCCATGCCAATAATCTATAAATATTCCTCAATAGTTCTTCCTGCACATTAAGAATTCACTCCATATCACCTACTGGATATCATACACAACTTACTACAAAGTCAGTATTTTCAAAACCTAACATCAACCTTTAGGCCAAATCAGAGTCCCCTTCTAACTTATTCCTGTCAATGGCACCACAATCCTTCCTGATATCTGGTTCAAAACTGTGTCATGCTTGATCCTTTGATCCCTTCAGCTTCACTCTCATACTCAAACCATACCTACATGCTCTGAAATCTTTAAGCCCGTATGTCTGAGCCCAGTCTCTACCTTCTTTAATCTATTTAGATACTGTGATCAGCTGAATCTTGAAGTATCATGTCAGTTGGTTCCTCTGTGAAATAGACACTACTTGGAGTTAGGAGTTCAAGAGCTTTATCAGGAACTGGGGGGAGTAATACCTGTAAGAGATAAAAGTGAGAAGAAGAAGGATTGGGCATGAAGAGCATTCAGACCATGCCACAGGCCTGATACTTAAAGGGAAGAGGGAGAGGACACAGAATTTGGGCAGGGGATTCCTTAGACTGCAGTGCTAATCTAACGTGTGTGTGCTGAATTGCTGCAGTCTATATATAGTCTTGGCCAAACCAACATGGATCTGTGGAGACACGGTATCTCTGCCATCTATGAGCTCAGTCAGTTATCTGAGACAGTCAATTATTCAGTGGATAATTACAATGAAATGTAGAAAGAGAAAGGAATGACTGACAGGTTTCTTTAATAATGTTGGACAGATAGGAAGGGTCAGTATTTCAAGTGTAAATACTAGCATGTGTAAAAACCTGGAAATGTGAAAGGGTCTGGTGTGATTGGGAAGTGGCAAGTTTTATTTGACCATACATGGTGTGGTGAAATGCATAGGGGGAAAATGGTGCTTAATAGTGATATCAAATACAGTTCTATGTCCATAACTGTAAGGATCCTGATGATGAAAATATAGGGATCTTGTTATCAATAGATTATGAGGCAAGGATGTTTCAAGTATATTATTCTCTGAAATGCATCAACTTCAATGATTACTTCTTGGTGGTTTAAACATCTGATTCCCTTCTCCTTTTAACCAGGCAGCAGTCCTATCTTTAGAATTTTCAGTTGATCTTCTGTTGTGATTCATAATCTTTTTCTGTGTAAGAATTACAATGTATTTCTTTTTTCCTTGTTTTTTCATTTATTTTTAAAAAAGCTTTTTATTTTGTATTGGGATATAGCCAATTAACAACGTTGTGATAGTTTCAGGTGACTAGTGGAGAGACTCAGCCAAACATATACATGTATCCATTCTCCCTCAAACTCCCCTCCCATCCAGGCTGCCACATAACATTGAGCAGAATTCCATGTGCTATACAGTAGGTCTTTGTTGGTTATCCATTTTAAATATAGTAGTGTGTACAGGTAACCACAAGTTTGCTCTCTAAGTCTGTCTCTTTGTATTTTGCAAGTAAGTTACTTTATATCATTTCTTTTTAGATTCTACATATAAGGAATGTCATGGGCTTCCCAGGTGGCTCAGCGTTAAAGAATCCACCTGTCATTGAAGGAGATGTAGGAGACATGGGTTCAGTCCCTGGGTTGGGAAGATCCCCTGAAGGAGAAAATGGCAACACACTCTAGTATTCTTGCCTGACAAATTCCATGCAGAGAGGAACCTGGTGGGTTGCAGTTCATGGGGTTGCAAAGAATCGGACATGACTGAGTGACTGAGCCCACATGCATAAAGGAATTTATACAATATTTCTCCTTATCTGTCTGACTTATTTCACTCAGTGTGGCAATCCATCCATATTGCTGCAAATGGCATTATTTCATTATTTTTAATGGCTGAGTAATATTCCATTATATTAATGTACCACATCTTCTTTATCCATTCCTGTGTTGATGTACATTTAGGTTGCTTCCATGTCTTGGCTATTGTAAACAGTACTGCAATGAACATTGGGGTGCATGTATCCTTTTGGATCAATAAAACATTTATTTTTATCCTGCATAACATGGTTGAATGAAGATATGAGTCTGAGCACCATCTGTCTTGTGAATAACACTGCATAGGCAATGGAAAATCAGTAGGGTATGTGGAGTTGTGTGTATATGTGTGAAAGGATGTAGGTAAGCAATACACAGACATCCAAGGAAAGTCACTTTTTTAATGAGTGCATTAGGAAAAAATATTGCAAATTGCATGTTGATTTACATAGCTCTCAGATCAACTGAGAATATTTTATTTTGAGATTATATAGAACTTTCTGATGTACAGTCACTCTAAATTTGGAGCTCATTCTTAGTTTACCAAACGTAGACACCCATACTGCAATCTACTATTTAGAGGGTGGTAGTTCAGTAGAATCTTGAAATGAGAATATTCAGATAGCATTCCCTTCTGAAAAAAATGATCAGAAGTGTTCATTTTGGCCAAAAATATGACGTTTCTATGGATTGATATAATTTTGAACTCAAATTACTACTGAAAAAAGAACATATACATGCTCTGTTATTTTCAGAGATAATGCATTTTACTGTCAAGTCTTCGACACATCTCAACAATTACACAATTTATTGTTCAAGTTGCTGAAATGTGAATAGACTGCTAATAGTCATCTTTCTTTTCATTGAATGTTGACATGACCTTAAGTTTTTCTGTTATTTCTGTCCGTTTCCTTATTTAACCATATTTAATTCTATCTTGTGAATGGTTTTTTTCACAAAATTTTAGAAATATTTTGAGATAATCTCATTGCATCATGTCAGTGACATATGATAAGCTTTCCTTATTACTAGTGGTGTTAGCATTGATCATTTGCTTAAGATGGTGTTTGTAAGACTTCAGAACTGCTAACCTGTACCCCTGTGAGAAAAGAAAACCAACTAGAGTAGGATATGATATGATGTATAGCTCTTTCTGTCTTTATCCTTGCAATATTCAGTCAGCTCCATATTTTACCCAGCCCTTTCAGTAAGTTATGTCATACATTTGTATCAAGGTTAACCTCACTTATCACAGTTTGCATTCAATCCCAAGATACCTAATATCCAGGTTACTTTCAATTAAAAAAATAATTTCATGCAGTTAAGTTCATTCTTTGTTATGTACAGTTTTATGGGCTTTTATAAATGCATAGAGTTATGTGTATACCAACCACCACACTGCCATATAGAAAATTCCATTATTCTGAATATCACTTCATGAGACACCTTAGCATCACATAAGAACCTCTGGCAATACTGATTTATTTTCCTTCCCTACAGTTTGGTCTTTTCTGGAATGCCAATTTAGTCTAACTTCTGTCACTTAGCAAAACATATTTAAAATTTATCTGTGTTATGTGAGTCAACAGGTCATTCTTTTAAAACTGCTGATTAGTACTACACTGTATGTTATCTCTCAGTTTGTGTATTCATTCATTGTTTGAAGGACATCTTGGTTATTTCCATTTTTTTTTTTTGACAATAGTGACTAAAACTGATTTAACATTTACATCCATGTTTTTGTGTGAATTTAAGTTTTTAGTTTACTTGGGTGCATATCTAGGAGTAAGACTATTGAATCATATGGTAAGTTCATATTTAACTTTATAAGAAATTAGCGAGTTGTTTTCCAGAATCAATGTACCACTTTTTATTACTACCAGCAATGAATGAGCGTTCCTCTTACTTGGAATTCTCAGGAACATTTGGTATTATCAAGTTTATTTACTTTAGCCACTTTAATAAATGTGTATGGGTCTCTCACTGTGCTTTTAATTTGTGTTTCTCTAATGATTAAAGGCTATGGTTTTTCCAGTGGTCATGTATGGATGTGAGAGTTGGACTGTGAAGAAAGCTGAGCACAGAAAATTGATGCTTTTGAACTGTGGTGTTGAAGAAGACTCTTGAGAGTCCCTTGGACTGCAAGGAGATCCAACCAGTCCATCCTAAAGGAGATCAGTCCTGAATATTCATTGAAAGGACTGATGCTGAAGCTGAAACTCCAATACTTTGGTCACCTCGTGCGAAGAGTTGACTCATTGGAAAAGACCCTGATGCTGGGAGGGATTGGGGGCAGGAGGAGAAGGGGATGACAGAGGATGAGATGGTTGGATGGCATTACCAACTCGATGGACATGAGTTTGAGTAAACTCCAGGAGTTGGTGATGGACAGGGAGGCCTGGTGTGCTGCGATTCATGGGGTCGCAAAGAGTCGGACACGACTGAGTGACTGAACTGAACTGAGTGATTAATGATTTTGAGCATCTTTTCATGTGCTTATTTTCTATTCATATACAGTCTTTAGTGAGTTGTCTGTTAACATCCTTTGTCCAGTTTCTACTAAGTTGTTTGTTTTCTTAATGTTGAATTTTAAGATTTTTAAATATATCCTGGCTACAAGTCCTTTATCTGATATGTCATTTCTTTCTAGTCTGTGATTTGTTATTTTTTTTATTCTTAAGAGTTTATTTCCAGAGAAAAAGATTTTTAAAATTACATTTCTTTGCTGAGATCATTGTAGATTCACATGTAGTTATAAGAAATAATAGAGATCTTATATATCCTTTATCCAATTTCCCCCACTGGTAGCATCTTGCAAAACTATAGTACAGTGTCACAACCAGGATATTGACACTGCTATAGTCAAGGTAGGAAACATTTGAACTACCAAAAAGATCCATCATTTTGTCCTCATAAAGCTATACCATCTTCCCTCTGGACCCAACCCCTGGCAACTACTAATTTGTTTTCTACTTCTATAATTTGTCATTTCAAAAATGTTATGTAAGTGGACTCATACAATATGTAAATATTGGGATTGACTTTTGCAAAATATATTTCTCTGGAGAGTCATTCAGTTTGTTGTATGTAACAATATTTCATTTTTACTGCTGAGTAATAGTTCATTCAGTGGTGTGGATGACAAACTTCTGTTTGTTTTACAATTCACCCATCGAAAGACATCTGGGTTCCAATTTTTGGCTTTTACAAAGAAACCTGTTATAAACATTTGTGAACTGGTTACAAGTAAACGCAAGTTTTAATTTCGCTAGGATAATCACCCAAAAAGTGCAATTGCTAGGTAATATCAGTTCAGTTCAGTCGCTCAGTCATGTCCGACTCTTTGCTACCCCATAGACTGCAGCACACCAGGCCTCCCTGTCCATCACCAACTCCCAGAGCTTACTCAAACTCATGTCCATTGAGTTGGTGATGCCATCCAGCCATCTCATCCTCTGTCATCCCCTTCTCCTCCCACCTTCAATCTTTCCCAGCATCAGGGTCTTTTCCAATGAGTTAGTTCTTTGTATCAGGAGGCCAAAGTATTGGAGTTTCAGCTTCAACATCAATCCTTCCAATGAATATTCAGGACTGATCTCCTTTAGGATGGACTGGTTGGATCTCCTTGCAGTCCAAGGGACTCTCAAGACTCTTCAACACCACAGTTCAAAAGCATCAGTTCTTCGGCGCTCAGCTTTCTTCACAGTCCAACTCTCACATCCATACATGACTACTGGAAAAACCACAGCTTTGACTAGATGGACATTTGCTTGCAAAGTAATGACTCTGCTTTTTCATATTCCGTCTAGGTTGGTCATAACCTTTCTTCCAAGGAGCAAGCGTCTTTTAATTTCATGGCTGCAATCACCATCTGCAGTGATTTTGGAGTCCAAAAAAGTAAAGTCTGTCACTGTTTCCATTGTTTCCCCATCTATTTGCCATGAAGTGATGGGATCGGATGCTATGATCTTAGTTATTACCATGAGCTAGGTAATATAGTGGTTCCATTTTAACTTTTTAAGAAACTGCCAGACTGTTTGGTTCCAATTTTTGGCTATTATAAAGAAAGAAATATTTGTGTACAAGTTTACATGTGAGCATGAGTTTTCTTTTCTTTGGGATAATTGCCAGAGAGTGCAATTGCTAAGTCATATGGCGACTGCATTTTAGTTTTGGTTTGTTCTTTTTTAAGAAACTGCCAGACTGTTTTCCATAGTGGCTATGTCATTTTACATTTCCACGAGGAATATTTGCCAGGGTCTTCTCTACATTTTCACAATTTTTTTTTTACTTTAGCCATTTAGATAGATCAGCACTTCCCTAATGTATAATGATTCTGAGCATCTTTTCAAATGCTTGTTTGCCATTGCTGTATCTTCTTGAGTAAGATATCTGTTCATGTCTTTTGCCCATTTTCTAACTGAATTGTTTGAATTTGTTTATTGACTTTCAGACTTTTTTTATATGTTCTATATATTAGTCCTTTGTAGGATATGTTGTTTGCATATTTTTTCTCCCTGTCTGTAGCATACCTTTTCATGTTCTTAACAGGATCTTTCACAGAGCAAAAGCTTTTATTTTGATGAGATCCAATCTATCATCTTTTCTTTTATGGATCATACTTTAATGTCAAGTCTATGAAATGTTTTCTTAGCTCTAGATCTTGAAGATATTCTCCTATGTTTTTTCTAAAATTTTAATATTTTTATGTTTTATATTTAACTGCATGGTATAGTTTGAGTTAATTTTTCTTAAGGTTTGAGCCTTAGGTCAAGGTTTTTGTTCTTGTTGTTTTGGGTTGGTTTACTTTATTTTTTTGCCTATGGATGTTCAATTGCTCCAGCACAATTTGTTGACAAGCCTATCCTTCCTCCATTGATTTGCTATTGCACTTTTCTCAAAAGCAGTTGAACTTTATTTGTGTAGATTTACTTGTAGGTTTTCTATTTTGTTTACTGATTTATGTGTCTATTCCTCTGCAATAGTACAGTCTTGATTACTCTATCCATATAAATAAGTCTCCAAGTTTGATAGACTGTTTCTTCTCATTTTAATCTTTTTTTTTTCAAAATTGTCTTTATGTTTATGTCTCAAAACCAAAATGCTAAGTGAGAAAAGACAAACACAAAAGATTATATATTGAATTATTCATTTTAAATGTAATTTCCAGAGAAGATAAATCTGCAGAGACAGAACAGTTCACTGGTTGTCTAGACTTGGGTCTGAGAGTGGATTTAGATTACACACGGACGTGAAGGAACTTTTTGGAGTGATGGACATGTTGTAAAACTAGACTTCAGAGAGAGTTGCACAACTTTAATTTTGAGCAATTGTTCTTATGAACAATTTTGAACAGCTCTGATTTTACTAAAACCATTGAAATCTGTACTTAGAGTGGGTAAATTCTATGTTATATAAATTATACCACAGTAAAGCTATAAAAAGTGGCAGATGAAAACATGTGATTATCTATGCTACTACCCCAAATCCCATTGAAACAGCAACAAAAAAATAAGACACATATAAATCATAACCACAAAGAGAACAGGTGAGAAGACTCAGCAGGAGAAATAAATAAACAAAAATCTGAAAGATCTACAGTAGACAGAAGATGGCTTAGAACATAAAGAACTGAAGCCTAAGTAGCAACAGAGGGGAATAACGATAAGACCTGAAGTAATCTTACTTTGTCACACTTAAGCATGGCTAACGTTGAGGTGATATGAAAGGACTGGTTAAAAATCTTTAAAAAAAAAAAGATGCTGTTAGACTTCCTAGTCTCCTATACTAATTTGTGTAGACCCATGTCTGTCCCAACACATTGAAATGATATTTAATTTCTGGAGAAATTATACATGCTAAAGTAAGAAGTCAAAAATTCCTGGACTAACAGGCAAATTTGGCCTTGGGGTACAGAATGAAGCAGGGCAAAGGCTAATAGAGTTTTGTCAAGAGAACGCACTGGTCATAGCAAACACTCTTTTCCAACAACACAAGAGAGGACTCTACACATGGACATCACCAGATGGTCAATACCGAAATCAGATTGATTATATTCTTTGGAGCTAAAGATAAGAGAAGCTCTATACAGTCAGCAAAAACAAGAGGGGGAGCTGACTGTGGCTCAGATCATGAACTCCTTATTGCCAAATTCAGACTTAAATTGAAGAAAGTAGGGAAAACCACCAGACCATTCAGGCGGAAGTGAGAAATAGATTCAAGGGATTAGATCTAATAGAGTGCCTGAAGAACTATGGATGGAAGTTTGTGACATTGTACAGGAGGCAGGGATCAAGACTATCCTCAAGAAAAAGAAATGGAAAAAGGCAAAATGGCTGTCTGAAGAGGCTTTACAAATAGCTGTGAAAAGAAGAAAAGCGAGAGGCAAAGGAGAAAAGGAAAAATATACCCATTTGAACACCAAGTTCCAAAGAATAGCAAGGAGAGATAAGAAAGCCTTCCTCAGTGATCAATGCAAAGAAATAGAGGAAATCAATAGAATGGGAAAGACTAGAGATCTCTTCAGGAAAATTAGAGATACCAAGGGAACATTTCATGGAAAGATGGGCACCATAAAGGACAGAAATGGGATGGACCTAACAGAAGCAGAAGATATTAAGAACAGGTGGCAAGAACACAAAAAAGATCTTCATGACCCAGATAATCACGATGGTGTGGTCACTCACCTAGAGCCGGACATCCTGGAACACGAAGTCAAGTGGGCCTTATGAAGCATCACTGCAAACAAAGCTAGTGGAGGTGATGGAATTCCAGTTGAGCTATTCCAAATCCTAAAAGATGATGCTGTGAAAGTGCTGCGCTCAATATGACAGCAAATTTGGGAAAATAAGCAGTGGCCACAGGACTAGAAAAAGTCAGTTTTCATTCCAATCCCAAAGAAAGGGAATGCCAAAGAATGCTCAAACTATTGCACAATTGCACTCATCTCACGCTAGCAAAGTAATGCTGAAAATTCTCCAAGTCAGGTTTCAACAGTACATACACCAAGAACTTCTAGATGTTCAAGCTGGATTTAGAAAAGGTAGAGGAACCAGAGATCAAGTTGCCAACGTCTGTTGGATCATTGAAAAAGCAAGAGTTCCAGAAAAACATCAATTTCTGCTTTATTGACTATGCCAAAGCCTTTGACTGTGTGGATCACAATAAACTGGAAAATTCTGAAAGAGATGGGAATAGCAGACCACCTGACCTGCCTCTAGAGAAATCTGTAGGCAGGTCAGAAAGCAGCAGTTAGAACTGAACATGGAACAACAACAGACTAGTTCCAAATAGGGAAAGGAGTACGTCAAGGCTGTATGTTGTCACCGTGCTTATTTAACTTATATGCAGAGTACATCATGAGAAACGCTGGACTGGATGAAGCACAAGCTGGAATCAAGATTGCCAGGAGAAATACTAATAACCTTAGATATGCAGATGACACCACCCTTATGGCAGAAAGTGAAGAAGAACTAAAGAGCCTCTTGATGAAAGTGAAAGAGGAGAGTGAAAGAGTTGGCTTAAAACTCAACATTCAGAAAACTGAGATTATGGCATCTGGTCCCATCACTTCATGGTAAATAGACGGGGAAACAGTGGAAACAGTGACAGACTTTATCTTTCTGGGCTCCAAAATCACTGCAGATGGTGATTGCAGCCATGACGTTAAAAGACGCTTACTCCTTGGAAGAAAAGTTATGACCAACCTAGACGGCATATTAAAAAGCAGAGACATTACTTTGCCAACAAAAGTCCATCTAGTCAAAGCTGTGGTTTTTCCAGTAGGCATGTAAGGACGTGAGAGTTGGACTATAAAGAAAGCTGAACGCCGAAGAATTGATGCTTTTGAACTGTGGTGTTGAAGAGTCTTGAGAGTCCCTTGGACTGCAAGGAGATCCAACCAGTCCATCCTAAAGGAGATCAGTCCTGAATATTCATTGGAAGGATTGATGTTGAAGCTGAAATTCCAATACTTTGGCCTCCTGATACAAAGAACTAACTCATTGGAAAAGACCCTGATGCTGGGAATGATTGAAGGCAGGAGGAGAAGTGCATAGCAAAGGATGATATGGATTGATGACATCACTGATTCAATATACATGAGTTTGAGTAAGCTCTGGGAGATGGTGAAGGATAGGGAAGCCTGGCGTGCTGTAGTCCATGGGGTCACCAAGAATTGGACATGACTGAGCCACTGAACAGCAACAAAATGCCTCTGTATTTTTTATTTCATTGTCCATAGTTTTTATGCTATTATATAGATATACAACTGATTTTTGTATGCTTATCTTTTTTTTTCCAGTGTGCTCTTCTCTTTAATAATTAAAGTGCATATACAATTTACGGTTGATAGGCCACAAAGAGGCTATTTTCCTTAACATAGTATTCACCTTAACTCATATATAACCCAAAATGACTTTTCTGTATCTCAACATGTGAAAGTTTCTTTTATCACCCACCTTAACACTTATATCTAATATTTATAATAAAACTGCTGCAAGGGCTATCTATGCTTGTTACACTTGTATGTGAATTTCCACAGGGCAACATCTAAAAGGGGAATTGATGGGTTAGAGGGGATAAATCTGCTTTTCATTCCTAGCCGATCTTTTTGCCTGCTGAGGCAGAAGAAGGCATGGCGGGCTGAGGATCGTAGGCACACGGCCCTAGGGGCCCCCTAGCTTCTCCTGAATTGCTGTCATGCCACTCTTTGTCACCGGATCTCCCATCACTGTAACCGTTAGCCTCCACCAGCAAAAGCTATTTCTGATTTTTGTATGCTTATCTTGTATTCTGTGATCTTGCTGAAATCACATGTTAGTTGTAGAACCTTTTCTTTTTCTTGTAGACTTGTGGTTTTCTAGGCAACGATGTCATCTGAAAATGTGTCATTTTTATTTGCTCCTTTCAGATCTGTATGCCTTGCCTTTCATTTACTTGTCTTATTGCACTGGATAACAATTTCTGTACTATGTTGACTGAGAGTGGTAAGAATATACATCCTTGCCTTGCTCCTGATTTGGGGGAGCAGTGTGAGTTTTTAGCCTTTTGTCATTAAGAGTAAAGTTATCTTAAAGTTTTTCTATATGCTCTGTATGAAGTTGAGGAAGCTCCCCTTGTTTATATTTTTCCAAATCATTTTTCATGAATGGGTTTTGAATTTTATCCAATTATTTTCTGCAACTGTTGATATCTTGTGATATTCTTCTTTAATGTGATGGATTACATCAATATTTTAATTGTTGAACCAGTCGGACACAACTGGGTAACTGAACAACAAGAAAGAGGGCACTGGATGGAGACTGCCAAGTGGGAGCTGGAAGAAGAGACTTCTTTCTGTGTGCTATTTTCTGTGTGGTAGCAAGCAGAGCAGCACGCGGGAGTCCCAGCAGCCTTCACAGTTCAGCCCAGGGCGCCTTCTGGCTCATCGCTTCATCTCCAGAGCAGCAGGCTGCTCTTACACTTCAGATGCAGGCACCCTCTGGCAAGTTTCTTTGTCACTGGAGTGGCTGCTGCACTCACAGTTTGCCAGCACATGCCCCAACACCCCAGTTTCTTCATTATCACAGAAGAACAGCACATTGCTGTGGCAGCCACCACGTCTCCTCCAAAATCTGCAGCTCCACCTTGCAGGGGTCTGTCTCTGTTTCTCGGTTCTCTTCATACTCACACATCCCTCAGCACTGACTACCTCTGCACACCTTGGAATTATCTTTTACCCCATTTACATTTAACTATCGCTTACCTAATTACGTCATTCTTTCTATTAACATTTCCATGTACAAATTACTAGTGTGAATTCTCTCTCGTGACTGACCTCCAGGCACTCTAACAATTGCTTTATATAAAAGGGTTGTCCCAAGGCCAACACAATGGTATCCTGACAGCAAGAACAGCCAACTAACTTATAGTCAGATCATGGATCCGAATCCCCCTTTTGGAGCAGGACTCTGGACCAAATGAGGTTCATTCAGGACTTAGGATGATACTCTTCATGCATTATTAGACCTCATTCAGTCAAGTATGAGTGAACGTGTGTGTGTGTGTGTGTGTGTGTGTGTTTGTTTGTATGTGTGTGTGTTAGTTGCTCACTCCTGTCCAACTCTTTCTAACCCCATGGACTGTAGTCTGCCAGGCTCCTCTGTCCATGGGGATTCTCTAGGCAAGAACACTGGAGTGGGCAGTCATCCCCTCCTCCAGGGGATCTTCCTGACCTAAAGATTGAACCCACATCTCTTATATCTCCTGCATTGACAAGCAGGTTCTTTACCACTGGCACCACCTGATAAGCCCAAATATTGTGATTGCGTATGTGCTAAGTCACTTCAGTCATTTCCAATTCGGTTACCCCATGGACTATAGCCCACCAGGCTCCTCTGTCCATGGAATTCTCCAGGCAAGAATACTGGAGTGGGTTGTCATGCCCTCCTCCAGGGGATCTTCCCGACCCAGGGATTGAACTTGTGTCTCTCATGTCTCCTGCATTAGCAGGCGGGTTCTTTACCACTAGCGCCACCTGGGAATCCCTATTATCATTACTGTCAGTCCCAAGTATACATGAAGATTTGAAAGGAAAAACACCTTTAGAAATTTCACAACAAATATGAACATGTTATTGACTAGAATGCAAGATTTTCATTAATTTAGAAGATTCAATATATGAGATCTCAAAGCAATACATTAAATACTGCTCTCTGTGGGGGAACTTGCCTGGGAAAGTTGGAAAACTCTGTGTGCTACCCTGCTGCCTCTCATTCCCATCTGGTCCACACAGTCCTCTGACCTGTGTGACTCCTGCCTCGCTTGAGGGGCTTTGTGTCTCTGATAAACCTACATTTCCCTTTGGAGTTGCTTGGAGAAAAGCTCTCTGTAACTGCTAAAGTGAGCTGACTAAAACATGGTGACTATAGTTTTCCAAGAAGTTTGCCTAATGAAGGAACTCATCTAGAATTTTGCACTTTAACTTAGGAGTGATGCAGAACTCTCCCATTCTTCTTTTGGTGCTAGTTTCTTAATTATATACTGCAGGGGAAACACAGGGTGAATAGGCAAGGCCCCTTGGGCCCATTATGCCAACACGATGTAGGGAATGAGTTGCCTTGTTACTGCTTGTTCCAAAAGTTCTCATTAATGTGATTAATATGGATAGAGCTGTCAGCTTTCATTTTCACTAGACAATAAAACAAGCCTAACCTTGTATCTAAGAGGCTAACAGCTGAGAGGCAGATGAGACAAAATTGGGATCTCATTAAAATCGAGCATATTATGATTTTTGAAATTAGAAACTCAAAATATATTGCATTAACATGACAAACTTTGCCATTTGACTAAGTCACAAATTGATCAGTTTTGAGAATGTCTAGACATAGCCTTTAAAGACTGGGACAAATTGTCCCCAAAATGTTTCTTGATATTCTAGGAAGGGTAGGGAAAATATTAATATTGCAGAAAACTCAAAAAGTGAACACTTCCAGGAAACACTGGGGTAAAGCAAATAGATAAATTCCTTGTGAGGAGGTGGGTATAAAAGCAGACCAAATGAATGTTTGGGGTTGTGGAAATGGGCCTGTCATTTTCCAAGAACCCACTATGTGTTAGGTGAAATACTGGAAGCTGAGAACGTAGTGCTAAATAGGGAGATTCTTTGTCTTGACAGTGCTCTTGGTTGAATGGAGAAGAATAAAGCAAGAAAATCCGCAGTCCAGTCTAGTAAGTAAGAAGGTAGAGGTATGGAGCACACCAAGGAGGAGTACCTCATGAGACTTGGAGATAGCAAGGGAAGAAGGCATCCACTGAACTAATTTTAAAGGAGAAATAGTGACGGAAAGTATCAGCAGATTTACTCTGGAGGCAAGAAAATTCCTGGCAAAGAAGGATGGACCTCAAAAAAATTTGAAAAGAGAATATGATCCAGCAATTTCACTTCTGGGTATATATCCAAAATAACTGCTAGCAAGGATTTGAAAAGATATTTGTATACCCAGGTTCATAGTAGCGTTATTTAAAATAGCCAAAAAGTTGGATCAATCCAAAGCTCCATCAATGAATGAATGGATAAGTAAAATATGGTATATACATACAACTGAATGTTATTTAGCCTTAAAAAGGAAGTAAATTATGACACATGCTACAACATGGATGAACCTTGAAGACATAATGCTAAATGACAGAAGATAGACACAAAAATACAAATGCTGTTTGATTCCATTTGTATGAGGTACCTACAATAGTCAAATCTACAGAGACAGAGAGTAGAATAGTGGTTACCAGGGGCTAAGGGCAAAGGGAAATGGGGAATTGTTTTTTAATGGGTACAGCAGAGTTTGGGAAGATGAAAACATTCTGGAGAGGGATAATGGTGATTGCCCTATAGTTGCAGAATAGTGTGAGTATACTTAATGCCTCTGAACTGCACACTTACAAAAGGTTAAAATGGTACATTTTGTGTTATGTGTATTTACCACAAAAATAAAAGAAGGGATAGAGATACCAATGTCTTTCTTCTTTGAGATTAAATGTTGTTAGGACATTTTTAATGTTTGAGATGATATGGTCCCAACTGATATCAGTGAGCTGGAACAAAGACCAACAGTCCTTTAAGGGGGAATATCATGGGGAATATCAGTCCTTTAAGGGGGAATATCATGGGGGGAATATGGAGTATGGACCAGCCATCCAGGCTTATCATTTGAGCCTACATTCTGCTTTGAGAGGAGAGGCTGCTTGTGGCACAGTATGTTGGGAGGTTGGAAACTGTTCCTGGTCTTGCCTTTGAATTGATGACTATTTGAGAATGTGTGACTAAAAAAAAAAAAAAAAAGCCCAGACAGACCATGGGTGAAAGTGTTGAAAACCATAGCTGATCATAACTCCAGAGGAGAGAATTTCCTGTTTTATCTTCCTTCTCTGGAGCATGGGAAGTTACTGCAGTAGTAGCAATGAAGCCATCACAGTTCTGAATAGGTGAAAAATCAGTATGTGGGATGGTTTACTTTTAACAATGTATCTATGAGAGCAAGCACTTTTGCTTGTTCGTATAGAGGTGCTCAAAAGAAGTGGGGTTGGCCTAATGGAAAACATGGTGGTAGTAATGCTGATATTTTGGTGGTAGTAGCGGTGTCAGGTCTCTTCGTAATTCTTGAGTATGGGTTCATACTCCTTGGGATGATGGCATAGTCCAGCTGGACTTCCCAAAGCAAGCAAGTTCTGGTGTCAGTGGTAGCCTTCTCCAGTATCAAGGGAACATATCAGATTTCCAAGTTAAGGGCCAAGTGGGAGCTATTAGAAATGAGGAGTGGGATTATGCCAATAGAAATAACCCTGTGTTGGAGAAAAAAATGGTTCTTGTGGTGAAAAAATGAGGGCTAAGTCATTAATTTTACTTCTAAAGAGAAGAATGTGATCCTAGACTGGTGAAGTAGTGCACAGCTGTTACTAAGAGATAAAAAAGTTCTAAGCCAAAAATGCATCAGTTACAAAGCCACTGAGTCCTCCCAACAACCTCATGATGCCTGCATTATTATGCCTCATGTGTTGTTGAGAGAACTGAGATCCATCAAGTTTAAGTAATTTCTTCTGAGGACAAGTGTCTAGTGAGTTGGTGCAATGGGAATTCCAGCTCAGATGTTGAACTCCAAGTCTTTGCTCTCATCACCGCAGTGTGTGACTTCCAGTTATAATATCTGGCTGATGAACTCAATAATAAAAATATGTCAGCATTTCAATCTTCATCCAGCAATTCTGACACTGTGTAGCCATAAACAAAGGCAAGTTGGCAAAGAATCTGACAGACTTACCGGGACTGCTAACAAACTTCCAACTCCATCCAAATCAGGTGACAATCAGATAGCAAAATGAGTAAAATCTGAGGACCCTTACTTTCCATACAATCTGTAGAAGACACCTGGTAATTTGAAAATTATCATTAACTATCTTTTTCTGTATATAAGGCCTGTTTCCAAAAAAAACTCCAGAACTCAGTTCCAAGTATGTAGGTGTTATTCAATAAATATTATAGTTGAATTGAATGAAAACAAAATCCCTGCCTACTCCCACAATGTCTATACAAAACTGTATTTTGAATATATTTGCATTTTAAAAAAAATTCCATATTTAATGAAAAAAAAAACCTGGTTCATTGGACTTCAATTTGATGAATTTTTCCTTCTTTAGTTGGTGCTTCTCTTATTCTGTAAAAACTGCCAAAACTGTGGGGGGACTGTGGCCAAGCAAATCAGAGAAAGGGGGCCACAGCCAGATAAAACCAAGTTTGCCTATGCAGTTGAGGAGGAAGGCTTCTGTATGCAGCTCGTGTAAATGTTTCTAGATCTACTTTGTTCAGGACAACAACTGTCCCTGAGGCTGTCAGGATTTGCCTTTCCCGCTGAATGTTCATTATGGCAAAAAGGTTTTCCTTCCTAAAAATAGAGGACTAAGGCAGCAGCGATTTAAGTTAGGATTCTAGCCCAATGCCAATACCACTTTTGATGAGAAACTGTTTCTACACAGCACTCCACAGACACTTTGGGAGAAATATACTAGTGCCTGGGGGAGGCTCTGGCATTAACAGGTTCTACCCATCAAGCATTCATCCAAATTGTACTTTCTCTATATGAGCACTGGAGGGAGATTTCTGTATACGAGCCTCTGATTGGCTACTGCAAAGTCTATTTTAAAGATTCCAATATCAAATAAATCAGAACCTTTTCCAACTGGAATGGCCCAAAAGAGGCACTGATTTGGGCCCTGATTAGTTTCAGCTCAGCCACTGTTTTCCTTCAGGCAGCCTCTTTTCTCTGGTGTACTGAGATGATGTAGATGCTTCCAGCATCCTCTTCTAAAGAAGAGCCTATTTAGGTGATAAACTGGCTTAGTTTTGAGAAACGTTTTTGGAAAATTCAAGCATATGCTGAAGTAGAGAAAATAATATAACAAATCTGCAAATATTCTTTCTCCCCCTTACCAGATTATTTTAAGGCAAATCCTAGACACCAAACCATTTTATCCATAAGTACGTTAGTATGTATGTCTAAAATATAAGGATGTCTTTTGTAAAACACAATCACAAGACCATTAGCTTCCCTAAAAATGTAATGATAATCCTTTCATATCACCAACTATCCAAGTAATATTTGTATCTGGATGAATTTAAGATTTTCCTTAACTGCTGGTCTCTTTTTTAATTTAAATTTATTTTTTATTAAGGTAAAGTGGTCTATAACATTATGCAAGTTTAACATGTATAAAAGTCTGTATCTGCTTTTTTATACATTACAGTGTGCTCACCACCAAAAATTTAGTTTCTATCTGTCACCATACATTTGATGCCCTTTACCATTTCACCGTCTCCCTACCCTCTTCCCCTCTGATAACCTCTACTCTGCTCTCTATATATCAGTGTTTGTTTTTGTTTTAACTTTTGGTCTTTGGGGATTTTCTCTTACACTTCTGAGTTCAGTTCCTGTGATGTATAATTAGGAGAATTTTATTCACCAGAAATTCTCCATGAGGAGAATTTATGGTTGGAAAAAAAAAGGCAGAGAGAGGGAGGGAGGAATAATGCCTCCCAAGCAGCTTTTTGTCCTTGTGTCCACTGTGATCAAGAGCAAACCAGTGGACATGGGGCCTCCAGGTTCTCTGATGCCTATTGGTACAGTGGGGCCAGTGGGTGGGAACATAGCACTGGTGGCCCTTCTGGGGTACAGGTTAGGGTTTCCATATTTAGCAAATAAAAATACAGGATACTTGATTAAATATGTTTCAGATAAACAACAAATAATCTTTTTACTATATATTTGTCCCAAATATTGCATGGGCTGTAGTATACCAATAAAGAGTCATTGTTTATTTGAGATTCCAATTTAACTCTGCCCCTATATTTTATCTTGGGCTTCCCTTATAGTTCAGTTGGAAAGAATCTGCCTTCAATGCAGGAGACCCGGGTTCGATTTCTGGGTCAGGAAGATCTCCTGGAGAAGGAAATGACAACCCACTCCAGTATTCTTACCTGTAGAATCTCATGGACAGAGAAGCCTGGCAGGCTACAGTCCATGGGGTTGCAAGAATCGGACACGACTTAGCAACTAAATCACCACCGTATTTTATCTTACAACCTTAAGACATGTGGTAAAATGGATTTGGCATAGGGAAGAACTCATGAAGCCTTGGTTTCCTGTTGAGTTCTGAGTGCTTGTAGGAGCTGAAGGCATGGAAGAAATGGAGGGAATGGGAGCTTTTAAAGGTGTTTGGGGGGTTCTTAATTATAGCAGTTTGAATGTTTTTGAAATATTCGAGTAAAATTCAGAATTATATTTAGGTTTCTTGAATGTGACACCACTCTGAGGCTGAATCATCCCTCTTAGTTTGATTTTTTTTGCCTCTTCTGAAGGAACTGGGCTCCCTCAGAGTGGTTTCTGGGATGACCTTCTATTTACTGAAACAAGGGAATATTTTGATATTTGCCTAGACACTCTAAATTCTTCCCATTCTTTTCAGTTTGCGCCACATTTCTAGCCCCTGCCATAAACTTGGAGTAGTGTGCATGGTCTATTTATACAGTGAAAAAAGGAAAACTTTAATTTCCATTTCTCCTATTCTGAAACTTGAACAGAGAACGTAAGTAGGATAAAAGCACCAGGTATGACACCTGTATAGTAAATCACTAGCAAGATATATTACAGTAAGTCCCTAACATGCAAACAAGTTCCATCTCAAGAGAGTGTTTGTAAGTTCAATTTGTTTGTAAGCTCAACGAAGTTAGCCTAGGTTCCCGGCTAACACAACTGGCTACACTGTACCAACTACAGCACCCCCGCATTTATGCTTGCTTCCAGACATCCTGGGTTTGAAATAAAGATACTGCACTAACGTATTCTATATATCGGGTCTCCCTGGTAACTCAAATGGTAAAGAATCTGCCTGCAATGCAGGAGACAGAGGTTCGATCTCTGGGTCAGGAAGATCCCCCAGAGAAGGGAATGGGAACCCACTCCAGTATTCTTGCCTGAAGAATTCCATGGACAGATCATGGGGTCACAAAGAGTTGGACATGACTGAACGACTAACACTTCCACTCACTCTATATAGTACTGCACAGTAAAGTACACAAAAGCACAACCATTTGGAAAGGATGCACGTGACAATGTACACCAGACATCTGAAACAACTTGCATGATGGGACATGCAAACGCACGTTCATATCTTTGAAACTTTCCAAGTCGAAGGTTTGTATGTAGGGGACTTACTGTCCAAGATGAGATCTAGAAGAGTCATTTAACCAGGGTCTCTTTAGGCTTTTCACATAGTTTCAAAAGACACATAAAAATTTAAAGCACTTCAATTCTTATAAAAATGTTTTGATATTTCTTAGCTATACGTGGAACCTCGAAAAATAGAAACAGTAAAAAAAAAAAGTAATTGTCTCAGGATTCCTTTCATTTGAAATTATCTCTGCTCATTGGTAACGTAAAAAGATTAAATGTGATTTCTAAGTCTTTGTGTACACAGTACACTACAGTTTGCAAAAATCTTAGGTGTGACTCTTCATTAGTATATTTTTCCGCAGTTCACAAAGCTTTTTTCATATATGATTCCATATCTCACTGCGTTCCATAATAGTTCAGTGTGCAGATACACAGATTAAGAAGTTAAGCCATTTGTTCTTGGTTATATAGCTAATGGGTGGCAGAATCCAGACAAGGACTCAGTTGTCTACTTCCTAGTTGATTTTCCCACTGTACCACACTCTTGAGTTCCAGCACAAGAAAAACAATATGTTTAATACACAAATTCTGATTACCAGCTCCATTTGACAATTGTAGACTTAGATGTTAAATAAATAAATTTTAAGTTTTCTCTTATTTTAAAGACTCCCTTTCCCAACAAAGGGCCATGAAAATGAAATACATCACAAGTAAAGCATTTGCTAGCCATTTACTCTTTGGAATGTTTTTAAGACCTTTGCTTCATTATGAAATATCAAGCCAATGCTGAATGCCATTCAAAGTGAAAAGTTCATCATTTTTCTGGCCCTGCTATCTTCAGAATAATTGAAAGCAAGAATGATGCGGAAATTCAATAAACTTGTCTAGGGAATGCACCTGTTTTTCATATTTTAATGTCACTTATCATGATTTCAGAAATAGTAAAAGACTTCACCAATGGAAAGGGTGTTTTTCTAGAGCAACATTTTAGTTTGGGTAAGAGAGTTTTAAGGAAATAAAATAATAAATAAATTAACATAAAATTCTCTTGAAGAAATGGTGGCATGTTTCCAGAGAACTGATTGTGCCTTTAAAAGTCTTTTCCTATTTGCATTTCAATCAGAATTACCTTTGGAATGCTAAAAGCTAATGAGTGACAATTCCAGCTCATGCAGTAAGTCTCTGCATTTCACAGCATTCACAGTAAGTCACAGCATTTCAGAACATCATCTGTCACTTCCAGGGGAAAGACAGGCTCTTACATACTAGTCCACAAATCCAGTATTAGAGCCCTCTGAGTCACTATGCACTGAATTAAGGCTTACTTCTGGATAGAGAAGACAAAACCCGCTTGTTATTTGGTCTCTAACCAGTGGGAACAGAGATAGAGTGGTGAAGAGCTGCCATATAATTAATAAACAGTAATGATGGTTGACCGGAGTGGGTGAAATGTAGCAGAAGGACATGGGAATGTGGCTTGATTATGTTGAGCATTGGACTAACCAACCACTGGATTCCAAATTTGAACTTTAATATCATGGTGGAGAAGGAGGAAAGAACTCTATTAAATTCCTTTCCTACTCCTGTGGTCACCATTATTCTCGACTGGTCCTGGTAGTGGATAAATAGGCCTCCATTTCCTAGGAAAGGCATATATGTACTTTAAATGCATTCTGAGTTTTAAATTTGACCTTAATCCTCTATTGAAATATCCACTTAGTCATCGGGATGTTACCAAGGAAGGGAACAAAGTGTAATACCCTTTTCCTCATTACCGAAAGGATAATAGTGATGCCCAATATATCACAGATAGAGGAGGAAATTGGATTCTATTCCTAATCCATTGTTAATGACCTAACTTCACAAAAATACTTAGTCTTCATTATACCTACTTTTGTGTTAATTGTGGAAGCAATGAGGTAACTCTTCCTGTAAGAACCAATTATCCTACATGACACCTTTTAATTCTCTAATTCATTGATCCTCCTGAAGTTGAGAATTTGAAACCAAGTTTGGCAGTGAGTAGTTAACTTAATTATGATTGTCTTAGCTTAATGGCTATGGTGAATAGCTTGGAAATATTCAAGAAAAGAATAAGTAATCATTATAACTGGATATGAAATGTTTATCTGACTTAAAGGCTAGGCCAACTGGTAACTCTGATTTATATTTCAAATATTTATTGAGCACCTATTATATGCCTATTACTTGTCTGACTTCATATATACAAGTGGGGAGAACAAAAAGTACCAGCTTGAATTAAGTTAAACCATGTGAAAGAAGAAGCTTGAGTCTTGTCAAAAAGCAAGGTGATTTGCAAACCACCTGTAGCATTCAATCAATCAACTGTTAATTCATTATTTCAACATAACTGAATGCAAGTAGTAACTTAAAACCACAAACACTTCGAAGGTCAATTGGTTGTTATAGAAATGGCCTACTTCCATTCTAGTTCTTTACAGTGTTCTTTTAAATTCCAAACAGAGCAAGAAATGTCTTTTTGACCAGATTGCATGGTATAAAGTCAGAGTCTCAAAGTTTCTGGTGATTTTTGGAAAACATATCCAATACATAAATATTCTATCTCAATGGGAAGCGTGTTTTAAGCTGAAATGCTTCATTACATTTGATTGTGCTCATTATTAAAGTATAATTTTCCTGTTGAAATACTGAAGCTAATGTATGGAAATAATGATATCTCCCCTAGTGACCTAACAAACATTGATTTAGGGCCACCTTTGATCTCAGCCCTCTACTTGGTACTGCACACTGGAGAGGATAATTTCCCTGACTGGTATTTTACAGTAACCAGTTAAATGAAGTATCTGGACTGGTATTTATTACTATGTTTTTCAGATAGATAAAGGAAAGAGAGATATCACCATTCTATTTAACAGAAAAAAAAGAAGTATAATTAACTTTGAAAGTAGATTTTTTCCTTTTAACAACTCCTAATTTCTCTCCGAGAAAGAAGAATTAATTTAAGAGGCCGCAGGTAATGATTCTAACAGATAGCTGTCACATACCTTGCTAGGGAGAGCTCATTGGGCTGGACCTTGGAGTTGAGCATCAAAGAGGACCTAGGCTGTATCCATGCTAGAAAAAGAGTACAGAATCTTAGGTTGTGGGAGGGCATTGAATGGTCATGTCTCTAATGTCATTTCACAGTTTAGGAAAATGGAGGTCCAAGGAAAGGATAAGACTTCTGTGAGATAATCCAGTAACCTAGTTTGTAGGACAGTTAGACTGCAACCTGAACTTCTGCTACCTAGTCCAGTACTCTTTTACCCAACACACAGCACCCACAGCAATAAAATCCAGGCAAATCTGACAGTGTGCTAAGCTCTTCTGGCTTGTCGAAGACATGAAACCATGTATCTGTGACTTATAACATCTGTATATTATTTATTCTTTAAGAATTCTTCAAATAGTCATTTTTACATTTCAAATGACTGGCTTAGTGTGTGCTAGGTCAGGAAGTCACTGGAATGGGAAAATGCTACAGAGGAAGGAAAAAGGTACAATCTTAATATTTGAAAGAGAAACCTCTTCTTTTCCTTTGAGTTATGGCATTGGGAATTTATCAACAGGGAAGTATAAACACTTAAGGAATCATGTTCTCGGTTTCTTCTGCCACAGTTGTTCACAAGGAAAATCCAGTCTTCAAATTCTGGATATTGCTCTGGATTACCAAAGAACCAGAAACAGCCTTGGTGCTCTTCTAAGTGCCAGAACAAGTTCTTCACCTTTCCAGTCAAAGTTTCCCAGCAATCAAGGGGAAATAAAATAACTCACTCTGATAAACATCAACTAAGTGCTCCCTCTCTGGGTAATTGGCTTCCTGGAAGGTGAGTTGGCGCTCATTTAGCAGTCCAAAGCCCAGTGAGTCCTGGCCAAAGGAAAATGAAATGTAACACATTTAGTGCTAAATTAAAGACAGGATCCACAAGCTGAGAGCCCACATGAATCAGAGACATGAATCACAAAGCCTGTGCTGTTTATGGCAAATTGGCCCTGAAGACAAATGAAAAATCAATCATTAATTTTCACACTTTGCCCTTGATAGACTTTTTCATTTGAAGGCAATTACTATTATAATAACACTAATGACACCTTATGATTTTACTTTGTAAAGTGCCTTCCTGTCTACTCCTCATAGTTTTAATTTCTCTAAGTTCAGAGTTAAAAAGTATGACTTTAAAAAATTGATGCAAAATGACAATTCAGAGACAATCCAAAGAAATAATAAAGCTCCAATTCTGTAGTGCCTAACCTAGAGTGATTACATGTAAACCAGTATGAAAAACATATATCAGGTAGAATCCAGAATTTTTTATGGATTATTTGTGGTGATGTTGGCTGAGAAAAGATAACATGCAGCTTTGTGAATTGTGGTATAAGGCTTAAAAGTACTTGTATGTTTGTCAAAGGTACATCCGTTCAACAGTCAGCAGTGAGTGACTACCTCCTAATTAGTTGTCATATGTGCTAGATTCTGAAGATTCTAATTTGAAACAGATTTTGCCCATTCCTTTGACAGAGGAAGGGCATTCTCAGTAGAAGAATAAAACAGCAGATACAGAGACCCAGAGATATGAAACAGCACACGTTGTCTGATGAAACATAAGAGTTCATTGTGGGCAAATCAAAAGAGGGTGGAGAGTATGAAGGAGTAACAAAAGATGAGTCTAGAGCCAAATCTTCAAGAGACTTATAGGTTAGTCTGATGCATACAAACCTCAAGCCTGAAGGTGAATAGGTATCACTTAGGGGTTTTAAGATGGAGAGTGATATGAGCTGATTTTTCTTTTGCAGAGAGACTTCTCAGGTGACCTATAGGTGAGGCCAGAGAAGGCAATGGCAACCCACTCCAGTACTCTTGCCTGGAAAATCCCATGGACAGAGGAGCCTGGTGGGCTGCCGTCTATGGGCTCACACAGAGTCAAAAGACTGAAGTGACTTAACAGCAGCAGCATAGGTGAGGGAATGGAGGGATCCCAAATTTGGAGATTGTGATAAGAGTCAAGTGGCAAGATGATGAGGACTTGAGCTATGACAGTAGCAAAACACAGATGAATAGGATGTGTTTGGTATGTGAAATCAGAAAATATTGATGATTGAATATGGGGGGGAGTGGTGAAGGCCAGAGAAGTGTCAAAGGTTTAAGTTAACCCAGTAAATGGTACCATGTCCAAATATCAACTCTGTACCTTACCCCCGAATCTGCTCCCACCTCCATCTGCCCCATCTCGGTAAATGGCAACTCCATCTTTCTAGTTACTCAGCTTCAAGCTATGAAATCATTCTGGACTTCTCTCCTCTCATTCCCTACATCCCATTTGGCAGTAAATTTTGTTGGTTCTACCTTCAAAACATAAACAGAATGGAACCATTTCTCACCAAATCCACTATCTTAAGCCATCAACATCTCTTACCTAGACTACTACCAGAGCCTCCTGCCTAGTTTCCTTGTCCCCCTTCCACTCCAAAGCGTGTTCTCCAATAAATCATTTGGTGATTTATTTAAGTATAAGCTAATCTAACCAAGCCATTATTTTTTTTAAGCCATTATTTTTAATGTCCAGTTTGTAGAAACAGGAGATGAAGGAATAAGTTAAATAACTCAAGAAAACCATCGGAGAAAACTCTTCAGGATAACTGGCTCTGGATCTTCAAGAAGTTAATGCCTTGGGAAAAAAGGATGGAGGTTGGGGAGCTTTCTACCTAGACAGGTATGTAAGAAGCCTAACAATCTAATGGAAACGTATGGTCCTGGATTTCAGTTCAGTTCAGTTCAGTCACTTAGTCGTGTCTGACTCTTTGCGACCCCATGAACTGCAGCACGCCAGGCCTCCCTATCCATCACCAACTCCCAGAGTCCACCCAAACTCATGTCCATCTAGTTGATGATGCCATCCAACCATCTCATCCTCTGCCATCCCCTTCTCCTCCTGCCCTCAATCCTTCCTAGCATCAAGGTCTTTTCCAATGAATCAGTTCTTCGCATCAGGTGGCCAAAGTATTGGAGTTTCAACTTCAGCATTAGTCCTTCCAATGAACACCCAGGACTGATCTCCTTTAGGATGGACTGGTTGGATCTCCTTGCAGTCCAAGGGACTCTCAAGAGTCTTCTCCAACACCACAGTTCAACAGTATCCATTCTTTGGAGCTCAGCTTTCTTTTTAGTCCAACTCTCACATCCATACATGACCACTGGAAAAACCATAGCCTTGACTAGATGGACCTTTGTTGGCAAAGTAATGTCTCTGCTTTTTAATATGCTGTCTAGGTTGGTCATAACTTTCCTTCCAAGGAGTAAGCGTCTTTTAATTTCATGGCTTCAATCACTATCTGCAGTGATTTTGGAGCCCAGAAAAATAAAGTCAGCCACTGTTCCCATCTATCTGGCATGAAGTGATGGGACCGGATGCCATGATCTTAGTTTTCTGAATGTTGAGCTTTAAGCCAACTTTTTCACTCTTCTCTTTCACTTTCATCAAGAGGCTCTTTAGTTCTTCTTCACTTTCTGTCATAAGGGTGGTGTCATCTGCATATCTGAGGTTATTGATATTTCTCCTGGTCCTGGATTTAATCTTGGTTTAAACAAACCACTATAATAAACTATGGGGACAATTAGGGAAATATAATTATCAGCTGGGGACTAGAATTGTTAGTTTTGGTAGATATGGTAATACACATAGTAATTACATAAGAAGATATTTTACTTTTTAAATAGATTTATAATGATGTATTCTGGGATAAAATGTCATGATTTTTATGCTTTAAAATACTTCAGCAAATAAAGTATACATGAAGCAAACATTGTATAATGTTAATATTTGTTTATTCTAGGTAATGGGTATATAAATACTTATTATGTTATTTCTTTTTCTTTTCTCTCTCTCTCTCTATATATATATATATGTATACTTCTCCCCTTTTTATTGAGATGTAATTGACATGGCACTATATAATTTTAAGGCATACAGCATAAAGATTTGACTTATATACATCATGATATAATTATCACAATAAGTTTAGTGAACATCTGTCATCTCATATAGATAGAAAATAAAAGAAATTTAAAAAAATTTTTTTCATTTATTTATATTAGTTGGAGGCTAATTACTTTACAATATTGTAGTGGTTTTTGCCATACGTTGATATGAATCAGCCATGAATTTACATGTGTTCCCCATCCTGAACCCCCCTCCCACCCATATTTGTTTCTTATGATGAGAACTCTTAAGATTTACTCTCCTAACAATGTTCATATGTAATGTACAGTGTTAATTATATTTATCATTTTGTACATTACATCCCTAGTGCTCATTTCTCTTATGACTACAAGTTTGTACCTTTTACCTTTTGACCACTTTCATCCAATTCTCTCTCCCCTCATCCTCCCTCCCCACCTCTGGTAACCACAAATCTGATCCTTTTTTTCTCTGAGTTTCTTTGTTTTTGAAGTATAATTGACCTACAACACTATGTTAATTCCTGGTACACAATATAGTGATTTGGTATTTCTATACATTTCAAATATTTTAATTTTTAAATTAAGTATATTTAATAATTTTTATAAGTCAAGATAAGTAGGTCATATCTGGTACTCTTCTTGAAAACCCCATAATGGCTTCCCATGGCACTCAGAGTAAAATTCAACATTTTACCCATGATCTGTCCCTTACTATTTCTCTAGTCTCACCTTCTACCACTCTCCCTCACTCACTCTTTCAAGAACACAAATCTTCTTGCTTAATACTGCCCTATTTCCTGGCAAAAATTATGCATCTGTTTTTCTAGTTGCCTGGATCACTCTTCTCTCAGATCTCCGTAAGTCTCAAAGCTTCTCTTTATTTGGGTTTCTATTTTCCTTAATAGTGAAATCTTACCATATCTTACCAGTCTTACATCCCTTCCATCAATTCTCCCCGGGCCTGTACTCTGGCTTTAATTTTCTTCTTAACATTCACCGCCTCTTGACATATAATATGTTTTGTTTATTTATTGTCTGCCTCTCTCCATTCCACTCCAGCACATACTAGAATGTAAGTTCAATATGAGTAAGAATTTGCCTATTTTCTTTTTTTTTTGAATTTACCTATTTTTTTTTTATTGTAGTCCTTAGTGAATGGATACGGATGGGATGCATATTTATTAAATGATATTACAAGTAGGGAAATCTGGTTTTGTGGAAAGACTAAATTAATTGGGCTTCCCTGGTGGCTCAGACGGTAAAGTGTCTGCCTGCAATGCGGGAGACCTGGGTTTTATCCCTGGGTCGGGAAGGTCCCCTGGAGAAGGAAATGGCAGTCCACTGCCTGGAAAATCCCATGGATGGAAGAGCCTGGTAGGTTACAGCCCATGGGGTTGCAAAAAGTCAGACATGACAGAGCGACTTCACTAAATTAATTGAGTTCTGGATGTGTTGACTTTGAGAACCTGTAGTATATATAAGTGGAAAAGTTCTCTGTTTAGCTTGGAGAAGTTGTAGTTTTAGATTTTGTGGTGAGAAGATAAATAATATTGCCTGTGGTAGTTTCTATTTTTTCATTACAGAAGGAGGTAATGTCATCAGTTGAAAACAGCACATAGATGAAAATTAAGATCATCGAAATTAAAGGTCTCTCATTTTGTGTACTTCTCTAAGTGAAGAGAAATGACAGGAAGAGAGCTAATTTTAAAGTCTTTGGGAACAACAATATTTAAGGGACAGACAGTCCGAGAGGAGGCCATTAAAAAAAGACCAAAGACTATAAATAGAGATAAAAGGAAAACAACCAGGAGAATCTTGTGTCATGTAAACTAAAGGAAATAAGAGGGTTTTTTAAAAAACATATTCTTTTTTTGAAGTATAGTTGATGTATTAATACAATGTAAGTTACAGATGTACAATATAGTGATTCACAACTTTTAAAGGCTATGCTCCATTTGTAGCTATTATAGAATATTGGCTATATTCTGTATTTTATAATATATCCTTGTACTTTATTTTATACATAATAGTTTATACCTCTTACCCCCACCTGTATATTGTCCCTTTTCCTTCCCTCTCTCCCCTGATAATCACCAGTTTGTTCTCTATCTGTGAGTCTGTTTCTGTTTTGTTATATTCACTAGCTTGTTGTATTTTTATACTCCGCATATAAGTGATATACAGTATTTGCCTTTCTCTGTATGACTTATTTCACCCAACATAATACCTTCCAAGTCCATCCACATTGATGCAAATGGGCACTTGGGTTGTTTCCATATTTGGTCAATTGTAAATAATGCTGCTCTTCAACCTAAGTGTCTACTGACAGATGAATAGACAAAGATATATATATGTGATGGAATATTACTCAGCCATAAAAAGGAATGAAGTAATGTCATTTGTAGCAATGTGACTGGCTCTTGAAATATATTAAGAAATATTAAGTAAGTAAGACAGAGAAAAATAAATATCATATGATATCACTTACATGTGGAATCTAAAATAAAAGATACAAATAAATTTATTTACAAAGCAGAAACAAACTCACAGACATAGAGAACAGACTTGTGATTGCCAAGGGGGATGGGGGAGGAATGGATTGGGAGTTTGGGATTAGCAGATGCAACCTATTGGGCTGGGCAACAAGTTAATTGAGATTTTTCCATAACATATTGCAGTATTATGTATACAATGGCTAAATAACAAGGACCTACTGTACAGCACAGTGAACTATATTTAATATCCTGGGATAAATCATAATGGGAAAGAAAAGTATTTTTAATTTAAATAGATAAAATAATGCTGCTATGAACTTTTAGGTACATGTATCTTTTTGAATTAATATTGTTGCTTTTTTCATATATATATATATATACCCAGGAGTAGAATTGCTGGGTCATATGTAACTCTATTTTTAGTACTTTGAGAAACTTCCATACTATTTTCCACAGTGGCTTCACCAATTTACATTCCCACAACAGTGTATGAATGTAGAGAAATAGTTTTTAAAAGAGATAGAGACCAAATGGCCTAGCATTAAACCAAATGGCCTAGCATTAGGCAGGCAAAATATAGTCTCCATATGTATGATATTGTGAAGGCAAATAGTAAAAGATCAAATGGAGTGTTGGAGGCTTAATTTCAGGAAGGAATGAGAGATATAGACATAAATGTCCAAAATAGGTTATTCTTTAAAAAAACTTTGCTGAGAAGGGAACCAGTAACTCGGGGCTGTGGAACTGGCTACAGCTCCAATTGGGTGACTTTTCTTTAGGATTAGAAGGCATTTAAACATATTTATATGCTGAGGATGAGTGGATAATAGTGAGAAAGAAATGAAAAATCAAGTACTGAGAGAAAACATATGAAGGAGCAAGTCTTAGGAAGAATCAACAGGTGACACAAGACGCAGACCTTCAATAGCAGAGAGACACTTCTGTTCATGCAGTATGAAAGAAGAATGGACGTGTACAGAGAAAAATGTGTGTGTGGATAATGGGGAGATGAAGGATTTCACTCCAGAGGACTCAATGTTGATGACATAGAAGTCTTTAAGTGTGAGGGATCTGGGAATTGGGCAGAAAACTTGAGTAGAGAGGCAACAAGTTGGAGTAGTTATTGTGAGATATAGGAACAAACTAATAATAGGCAAAGGGATTGATACATGCTATGAAGGATTCAACTGAAGTAAATAAATCAGGGATTTGTAGAGGCATTTGTGTGCACAATTGTCTGAGATTTTCTTTACCAGCCTGCTGGTTCTAAAAACAAGGAAGGAAGATGGTGTGCCAAGAATTTATCAGGCAGGTACAACAGCAAGGGGGAGTACAGTATTACGTTGTGATTAGGAGTAAAGGTTTTAGTCACAGACATGGCTTTATATTCTGGCTCTGCTACTTATTAACTGTGTGGGCTTGGGTAACCTACTTATCCTTTCAAAAATTTAAATTCCTCATCTTTAAAAATGGACACAATAAAAGTAACTACCTCATACGGTTGGTAAAATTAGATAGAAGAATCAATGTAAATTGCCTGACACTTAAAAGCCTTCTTTAAATATTAAGTAAACACAAAAAGGAAACTAAAACAGTGGTGTGAAGGGAGTTGAGAGGGCTGATGAAATAGAAATACAGGGTATTGACCATGGCAGCCAGGCAGCACTGGGAGGAAAGTGAGACTCTGAGGGGTGATTAAACTGGAAACAAAGGAATCAAGGGAACAGAGTCTTTCAGTAAAGGTGAAGAGCAGTAGTAAAGGGAGTAAGAAAATTATGACTGGTATTAACATTTGAGATGTAAGAGATGAACCATTTCTTGTTAATTACAAATCCAGGTTGTGGTCTTACACACTCGATACTGATGATATCGGAGTCTCTGAAGAAGTTGGAAATTGGGAACTGGGTGGACATTAAGGGATGCTATCCTTTTTGTGAAAGGTCACCAGGGTCTGATGTTTCATCTTTGAGCCTTATTTTTCTGGAATGATGGTGATGATACTTTCAGGAAGGAATTGTCTAGCTCATGTTACTTAAATTCTCATTAGCTTTGTTGATAAGTCACACCTGAAATCTATTAATTTAGAATGATAAGTAAAAGTTACAGAGAATGGAAATTTGCTGCTACAGACAGTAAACGACACCGGGATTCTTGGCCTCTGGAGGAGAGAATTCGATCTGGGGCCAGTGACGACACTTGATTGCTCAGAGCTTCTTGTGTAATAAAGTTTCATTAAAGTATAAAAGAGATAGAGAAAGCTTTTGACATAGACATTGGAAGGGGACAGAAAGAGTGCCCCCTTGCTAGTTTTTAGCAAGGAGTTATATACCTATTAGCAAGCTGCTAATTAGAGAAAGGAAACACCTCAGAACTGAGAGAGTTGTGCCAGGTCCCTCTCCAAAAACATGCATTTTGAGACAGCATTGGCCCAAGGTGAGTCATCCCCTGCCATAAAACATTGACAGGAATCTTGAAGAAAGGCAGATTTCCAAGCAAATACATAGTTCATTAACATAGCTTAAGGAAGACATTTCCATGAGAAAAACACATTGGCTAGCTCAAGGTTTGAGATAAAGTTAAGTTCCTGGAACCAGGTGTCACCATGACAACACAGGATTAGAAGAGAATAGAAAAAAGTCAGCCACTTGCAGTTTTATTTCCTCCTGCCACTTGGGGACCTCTGGCCTTTCTACTGAGGCTATTAACACTCTCAAGAATTTGAAATGTCCCCGTTGGCCAGATAAGTCCAATCCTCTTCCAGAAAAGAGATCACAAGATCTAAAAGAAGCTTCAGGTGGATAGTATCCTGGTTGTGGGAGGATATAGAAAAGTCATAAACTGTGATGATGAATGAGTGCTCCCTCTATTCCAAGTGCCCCCAAACCAGGGGTTTAGTGGTCAAGGCACTATCACCCTGGACATAGCTGGTGACACTGACAAGGGCCCCCTCCAATTATCCTTTGTCTGGCCTCAGACATGATTGCTCTACAATTGGTACTTGTCATTACATCATCCTTCTCATTCTAATAGATTTGTAGAACCTGTTATCACTTCCAAGTTGATAACATATTTTACACTGATTGCATTTAAGGTTGGCTGCTTCCTAGGAAGACACTGTAATCTTATTAGTAATATGTCATCCTGCTGAATGGGTAACTTCGTGGAAGGTTTCCAATAGCCAGCTGCTTCCACTCGCAGAGGAGTTCCAAGAAGAAAAGATTCCTTTTTCAGATCTTTTCCTATTTTGTCCCTTTAACTCTTTCATGTCCACTTTGCTTCTACAACATCTTAACTATTTTCAGCCTCCTGGAGACTGTTCATAAACCAAATGACTAGAGTGCATGCTGCTTATGGAGTAGGAAGTGACAATCCACTCCAGTATTCTTGCCTGGAGAATCCCATGGACAGAGGAGCCTGGTGGGCTACAGTTCATGGGGTCGCAAAGAGTCAGATACAATTGAAGTCACTGAGCACAAGCACATACTGCTTATGGTACAGTTTTCTGTAAAAGTCATTGTTTGCGTTATTTGTCTCAAATGTCAAAACAAAACGTTCAAGTTGTAAAATGTAAAATAAAGAAGTTGAAACGTTCAGATGACTCTTTACTAGACCACTTGCATTGGGAAAGCCTTTTTGCAGAGAATATATCAATTAACACCAAATCATCAAATCATTAGAGATAGCCTCAGATAATTTCTTCATTTTGTACTTAATAAAACAACTCCACAAAAGTTAACCTCCTTTCTCAAGGTCATGCAGCTAGTTCAGCTGCAGTTTAAGACAAATAGGAGTCTATTTTTTGTTTAAGACAAATAACAGTCTATGGTTGTTAAAGTTCTATGTGGGGGAACTTGTAACTCTCAAAGCAGTGCTATTTAACTTTATATGGAAAGTCAATCCTTGATCAATGTCAGCTAGTGAACATCCATTTATTAGAAATAATCATGTCGTTAGTCATCTTGAAAAAGGTTAATAACACCCTCAAACTCACTTTTAAAGGAGTCTAAGAGAAAGACAAGTGAAAGGGGTAGGTGCACTGGCATATGAATTGCACATCATTTTGTTGCTTTGAAAACATATGTATAAACATCTCATTAAGTCCAAACCAGAAGTCAAGAGAATCTCCATAGGCTACATGGGCTTTTGCACAGATCCAATATTTAGGAATAAAGAATAAACATAACCACATAGTTCTAGGAGTACACAGAAGAAGCTTTGCTGACATGGGTTTAGATTGAATTAGTAATTAAGGCTGTGCCTTATAAATGCCACAATTGCTGATTTCACAGAAATGTATGAAACAAGACACCATTTCATTTGATCTAACTTAAGAGGAGAAAAGTTTGCTCTTTTGAAATGGTTATTTTCATCCTGTGTACTTTAGGTTATCTACTTTAGAAGAAACCAACTCTGCAACCTTCTTGTTCCCAGCAGAGGGAGCTCAAAGACAAGTTGTGAAGCTGTAGCAATGAGCAGGAAGATGGGAACTTTGGGAAGGGAGGTGGGAGCGTGATCAGGAACGTACATCTCTTGAAAGAAAGACAGCAGCAAAAGTAATTGCCAAAAAAGTGCAGAGACGACATAAATGGAGCCTAGTTTGGGAATCTATTAAAAGGGTCATTTTTCAACACCCACGTTTACCCCTCCCACTTCCTTCCATCTGCTGATTAAAATGAATTCAACAAGGTAATATTAACATCTTTTTCCAGACATATGGGAGGAATAGTTAAGTAATTTTGGAAACTTTCTACTTGATTCTTTTTACCATTGCTCAAAAAAAAAAAAAAAAACCTTAAAATATTTGCTCTTATGAAATCCAATTAATTATGAATTAATTTGAAATTGGTTTTACCACACAGTGACTCTTAATCTATCTTTTAATGTTCACATACCTTTATTGTAAGAAGTATTTTTTTCCTGCGCATACATTTACTTATAAGCTAGATCTAAATACATTCTATGACTCTATGTACATGGATTCCTAATTTAAACCGTTGTTTTGTAAACTTGAGGACTCACATACATTTATGCATCAGTTTATCCAACATATTTATACTGAGGACCTATGATGTTCCAGATACAATGCTAGGACTTAGGGACCTACCAGGGAATGTGACAGAGAAACACACTCTAGTTGGGTTAATAGGCAATAAACAATCAAACAAGTAAGATCATTTCAAAGCAGTCCTGTGAAGAAATTAAGAGGATAATGTGAAAGAGTGCTTGGGGTAGGAGAGGGGACTTGTCTCTCTGAGGGGGTACATTAGCACCAAAACCTAAATAAGGAGATAGTCATGCAAAGATCCTGCTGGGTTTGATAAGCTTTTGCTTAAAGAGCTTGTGGGTCACATGACACCAGTTTCAACTACTCAACTCTGTCATTGTAGCACCAAAGCAGGCATGCTGTGTGCTGTTCTTAGTCATGCCCGACTCTTTGCAACCCCATGGACTATAGTCTGGTGGGCTATGCCCACCAGGCTCCTCTGTCCGTGCGGTTTCTCCCGGCAAGAATACAGGAATGGGTTGCCATGCCCTCTTTTAGGAAATCTCCCCAACCCAGGGATCGAACCCAGGTCTCCCACATTGCAGATGGATTCTTTACCATCTGAGTCAACAGGGAAGTCCCAAAACAGGCATAATCAGTAGCACGCAAATAGGCATGATTGTGTTCCAATAGAACTTTACTTACAGAAACAGACCCATGAAAGGGGAAGGGTCTTCCAGGCAAATGGAATGGCAAACTCAAAAGTCCTAAATGGGGGATGAGTTGGTGTTTTCTAGGAACAAAATGTCCTGTATGGCTGTTGTACAATGAGCAAGGAAAGACTGACACCAGCTTAAATCAGAGAGGTAAACAGTGGTCAGATCAGAGGGTCTCGTAGGGCATAATAAGAAGTTTGGATTTGATTTTAAATATAGGACAATACTATTGGAGAATTTTAAGCAGGTGAGTAACATAATCTGATGTACCTTAAAAAAAAAAAAAACTCCAGCTGCTGTGTGAAAAGTGGATTACATGGAAGAAGAGTAGACATGGAAGGCTAGTTACTAACTAGTCCAGATGAGAGCGGATGGCAGTTTTGATTAGGGAGTAACAGTGGAGAAGGGCATCGGTGGATGAATTCAGCATGTGTTTTGGAGATAGAATCAATAGGAACTGCTGATGAATAAGAAAGGGAAAAAGAGGGAATCCAGGGTTTTTTGCTTGAACTGCTGGATAGCTGGTAATGTTATACACTGAGCTGGCAGAGATTAAGAGAGAAGCAGGATTGAGGGAAGGCTAGAAATCAGAAGTTTTTTCCTGGACATAAAGTTTTAGCTGTCCATCAGACACACAAAGAGGCAATTGGATGTACAAGACTGGAACCAGGAGCACAGGTCAAGTTTAAAGATACAACCTATGGGAGTCATTAGACAATATCAAAGTCCTATAATTGATGAGGTCACCTAGGGAGAGTGTGGCAGCAAAGAAGAGCCTGAGGTCCTCACTATTTAGATGATGAACAGAGAGGAGAAGCAGAAAAGGAAACTAAAAGGAAATGCCCAGTGGGTAACAGGAAATCCAGAAGAGTGGGCACTTCCTGGGAGTTAAATGGAAAAAAGTTCCAAGTTGAGAGAGAAGGCAACAGTGGTCCGTCAGTCCCAACTACTGGTCAAACAGGTAGCAAGCAGAGAACCTGGAATCAGAGGATAAGACCTGCTGTGCCTCTTAGGTAGGAAAACATGTACAGGGTATCTTAAGCATCACATTATCACTGTGCTTTTTTTTTGAAT
This sequence comes from Muntiacus reevesi, assembly GCF_963930625.1. Lineage (NCBI taxonomy): Eukaryota > Metazoa > Chordata > Mammalia > Artiodactyla > Cervidae > Muntiacus > Muntiacus reevesi. The sequence goes on along the minus strand of NC_089271.1, from coordinate 114,197,632 downwards.
TATCAATTTTAACACTTTGGAGGCTACGCTGTTCACTCAACCTATGATGTTCTATTTTGGTTGTCCTAATTGTTTTCACCTTTGTCCCCCAGTGACAAGGTAGTATTCTCAATTAGAGGATGCCTAGTGCTATTTTTTTTCCATAAGATTGGTTCCATCTTATCCAGCTTCCTTCTCAGTTTTCTGTTACTACTGTCTCTAATCTGGAATGAAATGACACAAAACCTTATTTCAAAACCCTAAGTGCCAGAATAGTTGAAGCCCCAGTCTCTTGAATAAATGAGAAGAGGGGATAGGAGACCACAGCAGGCTCAAGGAAATGCCTAACAGGAAAGCAGCAGTATTCTGGGTGCATGAAGAGACATAAAAACTAAGACACATCTGTTCACTTCCTGGCATCAGAAGAGATCCTTCAAGCAGAGGTCAAGAGCTGTGTTTGTGTTTAAGCATTCTAGTTTCAGCGTCTTTACTGTTACTCTGAGGCTCCACAAATGGACATTTTGCCTTTGCCCCCATATTAAATGGAGTCCCTGTGTCTGAAAAATTCAGCTGTCTAGTGCCCAAAGGAAATAAGAAACTAGAGAGAATAGACAGACGTTTGCAAAAGTTATGCTCCTGAAGGGGACGACCTCTAACAACAAATTTTAAAGTCTTTTGGACTTTTCCACTGGGGAGTTCTTCAATGAATCGTGTCTTGAGAAGCAAGTTTTGGCTCACACTTCTTAGCTTAGTACAAGGGTTCTGCATGAGCAGGCACCCACAACCTCACCAGTCCCATCTCTCCCCAGTTCTTCATATGTACCCTCTACTCCATCATCTTGAACTTCCTGCAGTTCAATGAATATACTGTTCTTTTTTTCTCACACTTCTGGGCTTTTGAGCATATAATAGTTTGTTTTGCTCTAATGCCTATCTTTACCATCTCACCCCCACTACTACTACCTTAAATTTAGCGCAGTCTTCTTTATTTGTCAGCTCTTTAGCTATATTAAATATTCTCCAGAAAGCTCTGGTTGACTATCACCAGGACAGGTGCTGCTTCTCTGAACTCCCATGTTCCCACAGTATGACTCTTATAGCACTTACCATGTTATATCAAAATTGCCTGTTTCTTTATCTGTTTCTAAACACTGATATCCTTGAAGGCAGAGACCATGTTTTGTCCCAGTCCATAATTCCAGACCCTAAAATAGGTTTGGACCAGAATAAGTACTCAAAAAGTTTATTATGAACCAAGGAATGAAGTCTATTGTTTTGATTCAGCACTTTACTCAGACTTCATGACATTTTGTAGCACGTATTGCTCTGTGTTCTCTATTGGATATAACTTTTCTGGGACAAGTATCTGTTGTTAAAGTCTTAGTTTGTCCTTATGGCAGCTCTCCTTCTGTGTACTGTTTTTTTTGTTGCTGTTTGTGTGTTTAATTGTATTATTGAGGTAATAGTCACATACCATAAAGTCTACCTTTAATAGTGTACAGTTAAGTGGGTTTTAGTACATGACTGATTTGTATGTTCCCTAGTATATTCCTGAATTTTAGAATACTTTCATCACCCCAGTACCCAGAGAAGTTATTTTCAATTCCCCTCTCACACCATCCCTATTCTGAACATTCCGTACAATGGAATCACACAATATATCTATCTTCTTTCACTTAGTGAAATGTTTTCAAGGTTTTTCCATGTTGAACCACGTATTAAAACATTTCTTTTTATGATCAAATAATATTCCACTGTATGGATATAGCACATTTTATGTATCCATCATTTGATAAACATTTCAGTTGTTTCCATTCAGGTGCTGTTAAGAAGATTGTTGTAAACACTCAGGTAGAAATTCTTGTGTGAACACACATCTGTAGCTCTCTTAGATGTGATACTGCAAGTGGGATTCCTGAGTTATATTGGACTTTTGAGGAACTGCCAAACTGTTTTGAAAAGTGGCTCCACCATTTAGCATTCCTACCAGCAATATATGAAGGTTTTAATTTCTCCACATCCTCACTAACACTTGTTATTTTCCATTAAAAAATATTTTTATAACCATCCTAATGGATGTGAAATGGTATCTCCTTGTAGTTTTGATATGCATTTACCTGAAGACTAATAATGTTGATCACCTCTTCATGTGCTTATTGGCCATTTGTATATCTTCTTTTGGAAAAAAAAATTCAAATATTTTGCATACTTTAATCAGGCTATTTGTCATTTTATTGTTGAGTCATAAGAGTTCTTTGTGTATTCTGAATACTAGGTCTTTTTCAGATATATGGCAAATATTTTCTCCCACTCTGCGGGTTGACTTTTTACTTTCCTGATAGTATCCTTTGAAGCACTTTAGAGGAAAATTTTTGACAAAGTCCAATTTACCTCTTTTTCTTTTGTCAGTTGTGATTCTAGTGTCATATCTAAGAAATTGTTCCTGAATTTGAGATCAAGAGATTAACCCATACATTTCCTTCTAAGAGTTTTATAATTTTAGCTCTTGCATTTAGGTCTTTGATCCATTTTGAGTTAATTTTGTATATGCTATAAGGTAGGGGTCTTTTGCATATGGATATCCAGTTGTCCCAGCATCATTGTTGAAATGACTATTTTTTCCACCATTATATAGCCTTGGTATCCTTATCAATTGACCACAGACAAATGGGTTTATTTCTGGTTATTTCTCTAAGTTTTATTCAGTTGATGTATATGTCTACTCTTAAGTCATTATCAGACTGTTTTAATTATTGTAGCCTTATAGTAATTTTGAAGTCAGCATGTATGAATCCTTCAACTTTATTCTTATTTTTCAAGATTGTTTTATCACCACTCCTTGTATTTTCATAGGAATTTTAGTATCAGTTTGTCTATTTCTGCAAAAAAAAAAAAAAAAAAAAGACACTTGGAATTTTGACAGATACTACACTGAATCTATAGATCAATTTGCAGAGAATTGCAAACTTAACAATCCTAAGTTTCCTAATCTATGAACATAGGATAGGTTTTCATTTATTTAAGTTTTCTCTAATTTCTTTCAATGATGTCTTGTAGTTTTCAGAATTAGATTGGAGTTCAGACTTTGTTAGCAAGAGCAGGTTATTGGAGGTTCAAAGTGAAATATAAAAAAAATGGCATTTCTGGAAGTTATGGAGATATGCTGCCTGGATCTCTCTTCAAGAAAGAACTCGTCATTCAGCTGTAAGGAATGCATTTATCTGACAGCCTCCACCTATTATTGCATTTGGGTTCTATCTCAGCTGTGCTCTTCATGGGCATCCCTCTCTCAATGACTGAGTATAGGGTTAGGGCTTGGACATCTCTCCCCATTGTGAGATTCCTGTAATGGGGAGTCTTTGCTTACAAGATCTCCACTGGGTTGGATGAGGCTTTGTGAGATCTGACCCTCAGTCTGAGACTTTCTCTATCTAATCCTACTTCCTGTCCCTTGTTCTTTCACAAGTCTGAAATATTTCCTTACTGACTTCTGCTTAACCCCTTCTTTTTCCTTTTACAGACATTACCTCCAATAAACCTTTGCATTTTCAAACTCTGTTTCAGTAACTACTCCCCAGAGAGGACCTAACTCCCACCCAACTTAAGCCATGTTGGTTGAAGAAAAAAATAATAAAAGAATTTTCATAGAAAAAAAACCCTTTTAAAAATCTATTCTTTGGGGGCTCTAATACAATCCCAGTCAAGCTGATACTGTTATAGATAATAAAAGTGAGTTTAGTTATGCCATAGCTTAAAGGATGACAGCATATAAGTATAAACTGGCACTTACCAGTGCCAATTTGTTGCCAAACATCAAATGTAGGTTAGATTCCCAAATAAATAAATGGTACAAATTGCTCTAGGAAGTGTTTATAAGCAGTTAGCCCTTCATTCAACTGATATTAGCCAACATGGCTTAGATCCACAAATCCAGCACCTGGCACTTAAACATATGAATGAAAGTTGGGGGGACAAAACCATCCATCCAGATATTTGGTGTGAGGTAGTCAAACACAAAGTTAAATGCAGAATTGAGAGGACCATCTGATTAACTTGGGCCATAAACCCTATCACCTAAGATACCTAGCTAATTGAGTTATTGGGCTTCATGAGGTAAAAAGAACTCAGGGATCATCAAGGAGGATGTCTACTCTCTATCACAGCACAGAAGCAGAAACTGAGGCCCAAAGGGAGGAAACAACTTGCCCAAGGTCACACAACAAGTTAGCAGTTGAGTGAAAATTAGAACCAAAGTGCTTATAATTTGACAGTGCTCCTTCCTTCTTATTTTTGTGGTCACCATACTTGAAATGTTGCTGATTCTGGCATATTCCTGTCACCAGGGAGCTGAATCCAATAAAGTACATTCATCCTCAGTTTTTATCCTGAAACCCAATTGAAAATCTTCTCTTTACATCTTTGATATGTGGCAAAATAGAAATCCACTAGAGGTTACACAATTTATTCAACTCCAAAGCAAGAGAAGGCCTTAAGCAGCACCATCTGATTATACAACTTTGCTGTTGTAGAGAATTAATCAAATTAATCCTAGAGGCTCATCTGCTGCATGACACACTTATTCCTTGATATCAACACTCCCTAACAAATTTTAACATGAGATTTGCTCTTGACTTCTTTTCCTAATGATTTCTGATTTCATTAAATCCCCTAAATGCCAGAAGTTGAAAATGTGTTGGTTATTAATCTTCATTTTTCCAAAATGTTTCATAGCCATGCTTTCTGCTTCCAAGATGTCAGTTCTCTGGCAAGATAAGTCAGTTCCAGGAAGGACAGCAAATTTATTGTTACCTTTGTAGGAAAAAAAGAGAGAGAGCAGGTGGAATAGAATCAGGAGCAATTGGATATTTCTCCCAAAACCTCCAGGTTTGATGCTAATTGTACCTTTTGGTAATTCAATAGCTGGCACTTTCTCTTAGTCATTATTTAACTCATGTTCCAATAAGATATGAAGGAATACAAGGCTCTATGAAGTGCCAAACTATTGGCCAAGCCTAGCTGCAGAAGGAGTAGGGGGTGACAAAGAATGACATAGTTGGATGGCATCACTGAATCAATGGAAGTGAGTCTGAGCAAACTCCAGGAGATGGTGAAGGACAGCGAGCCAGGCGTGTTGCAGTCCATGGGATCACAAAGAGTTGGACATGACTGAGCAACTGAACAACAACAACAATCAGATACTGGGTCAGACGGTGGTATTATAATACTAAATAAAACAGAAAAGGTATTTGACTTCAGAGAACTTATGATTTAGTGTATATTACACTATACAAATCCTGAAATATTTCAAATCCTGAAAGATGATGTTGTGAAAGTGCTGCACTCAATATGCCAGCTAATTTGGAAAACTCAGCAGTGGCCACAGGACTGGAAAAGGTCGGTTTTCATTCCAATCCCAAAGAAAGGCAATGCCAAAGAATGCTGAAACTATTGCACAATTGCACTCATCTCACACGCTAGCAAAGTAATGTTTAAAATTCTCCAAGTCAGGCTTCAGCAATACGTGAACTGTGAACTTCCAGATGTTCAAGTTGGTTTTATTTTTTTTTTATTTTTTTTTTTATTTATTTTTTTATTTTTCAGTGGGTCTTGTCATACATTGATATGAATCAGCCATAGAGCTACACGAATTCCCCATCCCGGTCTCCCATCCCACCTCCCTCTCCACCCGATTCCTCTGGATCCCCCCAGCCCAACAGGCCCGAGCACTTGACTCATGCCTCCCACCTGGGCTGGTGGTCTGTTTCACCACAGATAATATACATACTGTTCTTTTGAATCATCCCACCCTCCCCTTCTCCCACAGAGTTCAAAAGTCTGTTCCGTACTTCTGCGTCTCTTCTTCTGCCCTGCATATAGGGCCATCGTTACCATCTTTCTAAATTCCGCATATATGCGTTAGTATACTGTAATGTTCTTTATCTTTCTGGCTCACCTCACTCTGTATAATGGGCTCCAGTTTCATCCATCTCATTAGAACTGATTCTAATGAATTCTTTTTAACGGCTGAGTAATATTCCATGGTGTAAATGTACCACAGCTTCCTTATCCATTCATCTGCTGATGGGCATCTAGGTTGCTTCCATGTCCTAGCTATTATAAACAGTGCTGTGATGAACATTGGGGTGCACGTGTCTCTTTCAGATCTGGATTCCTCAGTGTGTATGCCCAGAAGTGGGATTGCTGGGTCATATGGTAGTTCTATTTCCAGTTTTTTAAGAAATCTCCACACTGTTTTCCATAGTGGCTGTACTAGTTTGCATTCCCACCAACAGTGTAAGAGCGTTCCCTTTTCTCCACACCCTCTCCAGCATTTATTGCTTGTAGACTTTTGGATAGCAGCCATCCTGACTGGCGTGTAATGGTACCTCATTGTGGTTTTGACTTGCATTTCTCTGATAATGAGTGATGTGGAGCATCTTTTCATGTGTTTGTTAGCCATCTGTATGTCTTCTTTGGAGAAATGTCTGTTTAGTTCTTTGGCCCATTTTTTGATTGGGTCATTTATTTTTCTGGAATTGAGCTGCAGGAGTTGCTTGTATATTTTTGAGATTAATCCTTTGTCTGTTTCCTCATTTGCTATTATTTTCTCTGAAACTCTCGCTGTTTGCAGATGACATGATCCTCTACATAGAAAACCCTAAAGACTCTTCCAGAAAATTACTAGAGCTAATCAATGAATATAGTAAAGTTGCTTGTAGACTTTAAAATTAACACACAGAAATCCCTTGCATTGCTATATACTAACAATGAAAAAACAGAAAGAGAAATTAAGGAAACAATACCATTCACCATTGCAACAAAAAGAATAAAATACTTAGGAGTATATCTACCTAAAGAAACAAAAGACCTATACACAGAAAACTATAAAATATTGATGAAAGAAATCAAAGAGGACACAAACAGATGGAGAAACATACCGTGTTCATGGATTGGAAGAATCAATATTGTCAAAATGGCTATTCTACCCAAAGCAATCTATAGATTCAATGCAATCCCTATCAAGCTACCAACGGTATTTTTCACAGAACTAGAACAAATAATTTCACAATTTGTATGGAAGTACAAAAAACCTCGAATAGCCAAAGTAATCTTGAGAAAGAAGAATGGAACTGGAGGAATCACCCTCCCTGACTTCAGACTCTACTACAAAGCCACAGTCATCAAGACGGTATGGTACTGGCACAAAGACAGAAATATAGATCAATGGAACAGAATAGAAAGCCCAGAGATAAATCCACGAACCTATGGACACCTTATCTTTGACAAAGGAGGCAAGGATATACAATGGAAAAAAGACAACCTCTTTAACAAGTGGTGCTGGGAAAACTGGTCAACCACTTGTAAAAGAATGAAACTAGAACACTTTCTAACACCATACACAAAAATAAACTCAAAATGGATTAAAGATCTAAATGTAAGACCAGAAACTCTAAAACTCCTAGAGGAGAACATAGGCAAAACACTCTCTGACATAAATCACAGCAAGATCTTCTATGACCCACCTCCCAGAATATTGGAAATGAAAGCAAAAATAAACAAATGGGACCTAATGAAAATTAAAAGCTTTTGCACAATCAAGTTGGTTTTAAAAAAGGCAGAGAAACCAGAGATCAAATTGCCATCTGGTGGATCATCAAAAAAGCAAGAGAGTTCCAGAAAAACATCAATTTCTGTTTTATTGACTATGCCAAAGCCTTTGACTGTGTGGATCACAATAAACTGTGGAAAATTCTGAAAAGAGATGGGAATACCAGACCACCTGACCTGCCTCTTGAGAAATCTGTATGCAGGTCAGGAAGCAACAGTTAGAACTGGACATGGAACAACAGACTTGTTCCAAATTGGGAAAGGAGTATGTCAAGGCTGTATATTGTCACCCTGCTTATTTAACTTATATGCAGAGTACATCATGAGAAACGTTGGGATGGATGAAGCACAAGCTGGAATCAAGATTGCTGGGAGAAATATCAATAACCTCAGATATGCAGATGACACCACCCTTATGGCAGAAAGTGAAGAAGAACTAAAGAGCCTCTTGATGAAAGGGAAAGAGGAAAGTGAAAAAGTTGGCTTAAAGTCAACATTCAGAAAACAAAGATCATGGTATCTGGTCCCATCACTTCATGGCAAATTGATGGGGAAACAGTGGAAACAGTGGCTGACTTTATTTTGGGTGGCTCCATAATCACTGCAGATGGTGATTACAGCCATGAAATTAAAAGATGCTTACTCCTTGGAAGGAAAGTTATGACCAACCTAGACAGCATATTGAAAAGCAGGGGCACTAGTTTGTCAACAAAGGTCCGTCTAGTCAAAGCTATGGTTTTTCCAGTGGTCATGTATGGATGTGAGAGTTGGACTATAAGGAAAACTGAGCGCCGAAGAATTGATGCTTTTGAACTGTGGTGTTAGAGAAGAGTCTTGAGAGTCCTTTGGACTGCAAGGAGATCCAAGCAGCCCATCCTAAAGGAGATCAGTCCTGGGTGTTCATTGGAAGGACTGACGTTGAAGCTGAAACTCCAATACTTTGGCCACCTGATGTGAAGAGCTGACTCATTTGAAAAGACCCTGATGCTGGGAAAGATTGAGGGCAGGAGGACAAGGGGAAGACAGAGGATGAGATGGTTGGATGGCATCAACGACTCAGTCATGTGTTTGGGTGGACTCCAGGAGTTGGTGATGGACATGGAGGCCTGGCGTGCTGTGGTTCATGGGGTCGCAAAGAGTCGGATACGACTGAGTGACTGAACTGAACTGAACACTATACAGTGATGGGTCCTATGAGAGCACCTTAAAAGGACTTAGGGAATAATGAAAGACTTCTTAGAAGAAGCGACAACTAAGTTGAGAGTTAAGGAAGGTGAAAAGTGAGAGACAAGAGAGTGTGTGTTCAGTAGGGAGAATGGCATGTACAAAGCAGATTAAGACAGTGAGGAAACAGGAAAAAAGCTTGCTAGATGAAGGAACTGAAAGAAGTGATGTATAATGAAGCATGACATGTGAAGTAAGGAATGATAAGGCTCCAAGGGCTGGTTAATATTCTGAAGAAGAAAGTTAGGACCTTAGTATCATACTATGTATAGGTCTACTTCAAGGACACTCTCTGTGAGTATTCACCTTATGTGGAACTCTGCACTGGATATTCTGAGCCAGAACTTTTAGTAATTACTATAGCAGAAGTTTTTGAGTATTTAACTTTATAATACTAAATAAAATAGAAAAGGTATCTGACTCCAGAGAACTTAAGATTTAATGGGAAATAGAAGCAGATAAGTAGATGATTAAAAACAGATAAGTAGGTCCTATCATTATCCTACCCCCATGTAGCATATGAGAAAACTTTAATAAATGAGAGAAAATATAAAGTTAGAAGTACCATGGACACTCACATAAAGAAAATGTCACAGGACTTGGGTGCTCAAAGACAGAAGACCTTGAGATGAAAATGCTGCAGGAAGGGGGACCCCTTCCAGGGCCCGAAACTGGGCTCTTATCTAACACTCAGAAATGAATTGTCCGAGGAGACACATGTGCTGACAAAGCAAGAGATTTTATTCGGAAAGGGCACCCGAGTGGAGAGCAAGAGGGTCAGGGAACCCAGGAGAACTGCTCTGCCACATGGCTCGAAGTCTCGGGTTTTATGGTGATGGGATGAGTTTCTGGGTTGTTTTTAGTCAATCATTCTCACTCAGAGTCCTTCCTGGTGGTGTATGCCTTGTTCGGCCAAGACAGATGCCAGAGAGAAGGATTCTGGGAGGTGGTCGGACATGTAGTGTCTCCTTTGGACCTTTCCTGAAATCTTCCAGTTGGCGGTGGCTTATCAGTCCCGTGTTCCTTTTCAGGACCTCCTGTCGTAAAACAATCCATTCAAATAGTTACTATGGTGTCTGGCCAGGGTGGGCGGTTTCAGTCAGTGTGCTTCCCCTAACAAAAATACAGGACTGTCAGGGAAAAGTCCGAGTTGGATTTGTGACAATAATCTTAGCTAGACCACCTCCCTGAAAGAAGCAACTATTGCTAGAAACATGCAGAGGCTGATGATAGAATATTAAGATTCCATGGATTACTTCTAGAAGATTCATGGATTACTAGAGAGTAAAAAAGAGAAACCATCAAATGAGAACAAGTGAGAAATTAACCTACAGTATCCTAGAGAATAAAGGTGGGAGGAATTTCAAGGAATGGGTGTGTCAGCAAAACCAAAGAAGGAAGTTACTGTGTCCTCCAACAATGCAGTTTTACTTGCATTACTTTTCATTCCTCCCCAAAATGTACTATGTAGTGAAATAAATGTTGATAGTTTTCTTGCAATATATGAAAACTGAGATGCAGAAACATGATGTGTTGACAGGTATTGAAGACATACATCTGACTCTTTGATGTAGTCAGATCCTAAAGATGTGTCAACGTTTCCACAGCCTGAAGATTTTTGGGCGCGTCACCAGATCATTTCTTTGCAAAAGTATTTGATGTTTTGAGAATACGGTTATTGATTTATTTCACAAGAAGAAAGAAGAATCTATTCTAGTAATCTCTTGTTTCTCATATAACAAAAGTCATCTCTCTTTAGTAGGGAGATTTTGGCTCAATGGCATAAGCTTAGGATTCACAAAATGCTTCAGTAAAAGCCATGTGTAACTGCTAGTTATGTGTTCCTGCTAGAATTAGAACCCAGGAATCTGAAGTTCTAAATCATGTGCTTTTTCTTCTGGCAAGACTCTTAATATAAATCAAATTAAGAAGATATTAATTCTTAAAAGAGCAGCTTTCTTGCCTTCATTCTTTCCCAAAAGGTTAACATATCATTTGAATTTATAAGGGGCCATGACATTCTAGTGAACAATTTCTAACCTATCATGAAACAGTGAGAGACTTTATTTTTGGGGGGCTCCAAAATCATTGCAGATGGTGACTGCAGCCATGAAATTAAAAGACACTTGCTCCTTGGAAGAAAAGCTATGACCAAACTAGACAGCATATTTAAAAAAAGAGGCATTACTTTGCCAACAAAGGTCCATCTAGTCAAAGCTATGGTTTTTCAAGTAGTCATGTATGGATGTGAGAGTTGGACCATAAAGAAAGTTGATCACCAAAGAATTGATGCTTTTGGAAAAGACTGTTTGGATCTCCTTGCAGTCCACAGGACTCTCAGGAGTCTTCTCCAAAAGCATCAATTCTTTGGCGCTCAGCTTTCTTTATAGTCCAACTCTCACATCCATACACGACTACTTGAAAAACCATAGCTTTGACTAGATGGACCTTTGTTGGCAAAGTAATGTCTCTGCTTTTTAAGGACTGATATTGAAGCTGAAACTCCAATACTTTGGCCACCTGATGTGAAGAACTGACTCACTGGAAAAGACCCTGATGCTGGGAAAGATCGAAGGCAGGAGGATAAGGGGACAACAAAGGATGAGATGGCTGGATGACATCACCAACTCAACTGACATGAGTTTGAGCAAGCTCCTGGAGTTGGTGATGGACAGGGAACCCTGGCATGCTGCACTCCATGGGGTTGCAAAGAGTTGGGCACGATTGAGTGACTGAACTGAACTCATCGTGAACCAGGCAGGCTGCTTGGTCCAATGATCTTTGATGCCATGTAGTAAACTACAGAAAGATAGGTGGAGAATATTACAATCCAAGTTTGCTTCTTTCACTTGATAAGCTACAACTTGTAGCTTAAGAAGCAGTACCTTTTGTAAAGACATTTGTAAAATATATGTTAAAATTTCCCCATAACTTTAATGACTGTGCCTATGCACTCATGCCTATTTGAGTCTAGTCAACATTTGCAAAGGTAAAGGGAATGTACACCATTTCAACTAACTAATGGAATTTTTGTTTTCAGATACTTAATCTTCCTGTAGACATGGCTGGATAAACAGATTTTCAGTGCAAAAAAAAAAGAGTTAAAGATGTAGAATACATGAGAACAAAGGAAGTCTAAACGAATAAAAGAAAATCAAGAGAAGGTTGAGGCATTCTCTTAGGCTGTCTGACCTTCTACTTAGGTGGCCACTGGAAAAGGTCAAGTCTCTTTCTCTGGACAAAAGGGAATCTGATTTAAACGGTGATATTGGACTTTTCAGATCACTGCAGAATGACAATCATGCTATTCAAATGATTCATTTCTTTTGTTGACTCCACTTTGTCTTCTAATCTTTATATAACTGAATAGCAAAAGAAAGCTCCTTAAATAATGAAAGAAACTTCAAACACGCACAGGGACTATTTGTTTTTCTCTGCCCATTAGCTATAAATTCCACATTAACCCTAGCTAGCCAGCTCTCAAAAATGCTCTACCAGTTATAAGGATGATTTGTGGGGAAAGGAAAAGAGTTTGAGTCTACTTTCTAAGTTCCTCTTTCTATGAGAATGATGCATAGAGGACATTGTCTACAGAGGTGATACACAGGGAGGTTAAGGAGAGGAAGGTATAATAGATGTTTTATGTGTCTTCAGATTCCCACATCAAGAATGAGATATCCTAACTATAGAGTGTTGCCTTCTCCAAGCTGAATTTCTCTCTGAGAATCACCATCATCCAAAGAGAATTGCCTCACACAAGCTGATTCTTACTCCCCAGGGACAGCCCGCATCCAGTGCCTGGTGATGTGTATATACAAATCCAAGACCCCTTATGTTGGTTCAGGACAACTCAAAAGACCCATTCCAGCTCTAGAACTCCCCATAGGATCAGCCGAGGACTCTGTTGCAACTGCATCTCAGTAGACTTTCTCTGCCAACTCCTTTATAGTGCTGTACTACCCAAGAAAACACCTGTACATGAATTTCCACCTCAAGCTCTGTTTATTGGGGAATTTGGCCTCACACAGAGTGGGAAAATAGAGATGTTGCTGGCTAGCACAGAAGAAGGCCTCTAAGAAGCTGATGTTCTTCCTTTCTTCTGCCTTAGTGGTAAAATACCATATTCCTGATCTACTGATTTCAGCCCTGGAGTTGCTGAAACTTTACCAGTACAGAGTAGATTTCTGATCTATTTATATACTTGGCCATATCTAGAGTGACTCCACTGGGATGAGTGAAACACCTTCTGATATTTCAACTGAATGGACTAATCAGTTCAGTTAAGATGGTAGACTCACTCAACTGTGTAGATAATAGTCAAAGAAAAGTGAGTAAAATTGGACTAGGGAATTTAAGACTAACGACTAAAGACTGACATGACTCATAAATGTGAAACTTCTCAGTAGAGTGAGTGGTTAAATAAAAGGCTGATGTACAGAGAAAAGAAATGTATTAGTGGAGGTGTTCAGATAGGCATTATTGATTAATACATAAGCTATTACCCTTGTACTTTCAAGTGATCCAGGATGACCAATAAGGGACGGGAATGTTTTGTACCTCAGTTTGATCATTTTTTAAACAAGAGATTTTGATAAGTTCAGTGAGTTTCAACCTTCTCACAGCCAAAATCTCTTTAAAAAATTCCTTTCCCCACCCCCAATAAGTCCATGGACTCCATGCTTTGAAATAGTAAACCTACTATACAAACTGCTTTTTATTAAGCAATAATTTATTTTCTTATATTTAAGTGGTTAGATATACAGCGATCTGTCAATAAGAGCTTCTGATGAATGTGAGGTAACCAACATTAAACCACATTAAGCGCATAAAACTCCAGCATAAAACTCCACAATGACACTTGATGTTCTAGTTAGCCTGTGCAGCTTTATTTTGAGAAACTAGATCTTCCAATGGAAAATAAATCCAGATATCCCATTATTGGCTTAGGAAACCTATAGGAACCCCAGGACTTCAAATTGAAACATACTGTTTTACCTTGAAATTCCCTCTCAGGACTAATGTTCTATGTTTTAGGAAATTTCCAAATTATGTTTCATTCTAGCAAGTTACTTTTACCCATTTTTGTTCAATTATGAAAAGTCACATCTGATTCTGAGCCTTTATAACTACAAGAAGTAATTTCCTTGTCAATTGATTATACAGAAAATTTTAGTATAATTTTTATAATTGTCTAATTAGAGGTGAGAATCAGGAGTTCGTTATAACAACTTACAAGACAGCTGGTATCAACAAAGTCACAGTGACCTTCACCTCTTATTATAATTCACCGTGGTAAATCCATGTACCCCAGAAATCTCAGATTCATTACTCTAGCAACATAACTGATACATTCCAGTATCTGTATCCTTTCCGCAAAGCCAGTTCTTTGCATATACAGTCACATCTATCATCTGAGTTCTGTCTGCAATTCCACCTGATTTCATGGGCTTCTGTGTTTGTAAATGAAAAAGGAACGTCATCTGTCATCCATCAGGGTCAACATATATTTTGCACAAACATGGAAAACATTTGGCCGTGGCCTCATGGCAGGACTGGTGCAATTCACTGGCATGCCTGAGGAATTCCCAACCCAATATGCACAACTTCTCCATTTATGGACAAGATGGCTTTATCACGCAGTAGCAGGGAAGCTTGGCTGAAAGGAAAGCCAAAGCCTCCCTTCGAGCTGCCGAGTACAAATATCAGCCCAAGTGTGAATATTAAAATCTTATTTGATTCTAAATAACATTCCACTTTGGAGTGGGGAGAGTAGAAACATGCCACATGCTGAATAATAATGACATATTAATTATTCTCTCTTGGAAAAAAAAATGACTGAAAGCACCGGACGGCAGAAGAACTTCCTGGGCTACTTAAAATATACTAAAGTGATAAAAAAAATATACATGACATTAAAATAAGGTGCATTTTGGGTTCCTCTCATTCTTGTCTATCTGAATTCATCAAATGTTAATGGGCCAGGATTAATCAGTTTAGAAATGCATCCAAAGCCATGATCAGAGACCAGTGCAGTCAGATCACATATGCAGGTTTCTGCCATTTTGGAAGTTACTTGACATCAATGCCTTGATTAATGGTTTTGCTACAATGCAGAGGTGGTACAGAATGCTTTTTTTGACTTTATAAGCACCACCTCTGTTAAATTGCTTCCTGTCTAGGTGCATTAGCTTTCTGGGAGACTATCACTGTCATTTAGACTATGAATTTAGTAATCTGGGATTTAGGAAGACTTACAGCTAACAGAACTGGGATTCTCTGTGCTTGAAAAATACCCAGACTTCTTCTTTACTTATTTATATGATGCTTAGAGGGCAGCCTTCTTTATTCCGTTCTTAGGAGTCAATCAGATAGCATCTCAGAGGTATTGAGGACCAGGCATCTTTTTTATTCTATCACAGTTTCAGCAAAAGGAGGGATAACAACTGTGGTGTACTGAAAGGCACACTGGAGTGGAAATTGAAAAAGCTGCTTTAGCATCAGTACTAACTTGCTCTCTGACTGAGGGAAATCACTTCCTTCTATAGGATGTGGTTCTCTGATCCATAAAGGAATAGACCCAGGGAATGGGAAGAGAAACTAGTTCCCTTTTATTGAGAGTTGTCCATGTATTAGACACTGTGCAAATGCTTTAGGGTATTATCTCATTTAGTCCTCACAACTTCCCAAGGAAGTAGACACTATCATTCTTCCCATTCACAAAGGAGGAAGATGAGGCTCAGAGAAACTAGAAGTTTCCAATATCACTTAACAGAACCCTAGGGGTTCATAAAAATGCTTCTGGTACCCTCAAGGTAGTGCCAGAGTACATACCTTGACCCTTAATTTCAATCAAGTCTATTTTTGTTTTTATAGGTTGTGCATATTGAGTGTCCATGTAAATTTTTCTTTGTGTCCTAGATTCTGTCACAGAAAGATGGTTGAAAATGTTGAATCATCCCAAAGATGCCGGTTAAAAATTTTGAGTTGTCCCAAAGATGCAGTCTGTCTCTAACATTCCACACAATATCCAGATACTACAAGAAAATATGAAAAGGTAGGCCTCTGCTGGGTGTTGTCATCAGATAGCATCCATTTCCCAGGTGAGTTTGAAGTAGTCCGTGTTGTTCTTGTTCTTGCAACAGAAACAGACATTCCTGAGCTTCCTATGACTCATGGTGTTTTGACTCCAACACAGAAAGCCAGGTTGGTCTGGACAGGGCCAGGGTGAAAAGCACACGTAGAGTGGCTGGATAAATGTATGCCTTCAATTCAGTTATCTTGGGCAAAGCAAAGCAAAAGGTGATTTCAGAGGGTGAAATCAGGACTGTCCCCAATTTTCTAAATCACTGGAGGCAGAGGTGAACTACTAGGCTTGCCCCACTTAGATAAGGCCTGGACAACCTCCAATTCCCGAGCTAATTAGACAGGCCCTACTACCCTGTGGAAGTTTCCAATACTGCCTACTGTCATAAATGTGAGTAAAGCACCCCATCTTGGCTGTGATATCACTCAAAATTACAGTTCAGTTTCACCTTAGACACTTTACCATCCATCTCTGTCCAAGTTTATTGCTAACGACAATGTGAAAAGAAAATCTCGTAAGAAAATGAGATTTAAAGCCACCAAATCAACTTTAAGATGCTTTCCAGATCAATAAGGCTTTTTTGAAAAAGGCAAACAAAACCACCACGCAATGTTACAAATTAGAGTTTGTACCAGAGCTGGGAATGTGACCTGGAACCACATCGGTATATTAATTTCCCCAAATAGGCAGTGGATTCTGCCACCAGGAGCACTGCTGTCTTTGTGACCCTCCAACCCATCATGGCCCAGGGTTCTTTGGTCTTCTCTGCTTTCCATGGCCCTATACCCCAGGTATAAGGATGAGGAGTAAGAGTCTCCTTATTGGGCAATAGTAATAGTCTCTTGCTGTTCATGTTTTATAGTCTCCAGAGCAGTATGGCAGTCATGTTTTTTCTCTTACTTCTCTAGCAAATATTTCTTTTGAGAAGTGCTAGATATACTCATTATATCTTGAGTGTGATGATGGTTTTGCAGATATATACATATCAAAACTCATCAGATTGTACAATTGAAATCTGGGCAGTTTATTGTATGTCAATTATACCTCAATATATCTGTTAAAATATTTCTTGACTGCCTCCCCTGCTCCAGGAACTGTTCTTGATAATGGAAAGACAGAGATAAATAAGACCTCACAGTTCCCATTCTGTTTGGTTGAGCCATATGAAATATCTTTGCATATGTAAAAAAAAATCAACATTGGTGATGCTTCAGCCTAACAATTATAATCACCATGTGATAGCCAATGTGGGCATTAATACCAATTTATCAGTGAGGAAACAGAGCTCATACAGATAAGGTGACTTACCAGAGGATAATTCCTCTGGAATTTGCATGACTTAGCCACCCCCTTGTCTGGGGTTTTGGCCTGAGTGCACTGAGAAGGCTAACCATTCAGGGCTGACACATAGATCATTTGATCAGAGTTACAGAAGCGTAAACTGTGGTTTCTGTGTTCCAAGTGGCCCTCGTCAGTACTACTCCTGAAGTGACTCTAACTAGCCATTGGGCCCCAGGGACCTCTCCTGCTCTCCATGTTTGACACTGGGCTTTTGCTAAGATATTCTCTTGTGCTTGGGATTTGTGTGCAGGTCTCAGGAGCTTGCCTCCATTTGTTGTAACTTTACATATTTTTTGGTACTTTAGTTTCTGCTCACCACCTGTTTTTTTTTTACTCTATTTCCAAATTAACTTTCTTGGCTTCTGACTTTCATTTTTTAATGGCCCGACTATAGTTTTCCTGCCCAATAATGAATATTACCCTCTAATTAGAAATAGTGCCTTCAAGATCAGGGGCTAGAGGATCCTCAAGAAATCAGTGTCATAACTCTTTGTGAAATATTTTTTGCGTTCATGAAATGGTTCTTTCCATCAGTGGATATTTATTATCTATTCTTACTGAGTTACTTTCAATAAAATGGAGACAATGATAGTCCTCTAATTCACAAAGCAGTTATAAGCATTAAACGAGACAATCTATGCAGACAACTTAGAACACTGCTTTGTATATAGTTAAGAGTCAACAACAGTAGCTAATATTACAATACACAACATTTATATTAAATGGTCAGTCCATGGGCAGGGTTTGGGATGTAATAGGATGAAGGACAGAATAGAGAGGGATAACTCAAAGCTACTGACTGCAAGGAACTTGCAATCTATCATCTAATTTTAGTATAAAGGGATAATATGACTATTAAAATTTTAAAAATATATACTAGAGGGAAGGTGAAATTCCAAGTTAGGAATAGGGGATTAGGGAAAATATCATAGAGAGCATAGCATTTGAGGACTTCCCTGGTAGCTCAGATAGTAAAGAATCCACCTGCAATGCAGGAGACCCAGGTTCAATCCCTGGGTCAGGAAGATCCCCTGGAGAAGGGAATGGCAACCCACTCCAGTATTCTTGCCTGGAGAATTCTATAGACAGAAGAGCCTGGTGGGCTACAGTTCATGGGGTCGTAAAGAGTCA
This sequence comes from Muntiacus reevesi, assembly GCF_963930625.1. NCBI lineage: Eukaryota > Metazoa > Chordata > Mammalia > Artiodactyla > Cervidae > Muntiacus > Muntiacus reevesi. Next base: position 114,179,265 of record NC_089271.1, on the reverse strand, counting down.
GACATGCCTGAGTGTTAAATAGTCCCTGAAAGACAAGACAGCTTTTGACATGAGAGATGGGTAGGAATGGAGAAGGTATGGAGGGCAAAGGAAAGCACTTGGACAAAGACACAGAAGTAGGAAAGTGTTCTGGGCATCTGGAGGAAAAATAAAATAGGTATCATAGGAGGTGAAGCTACAGAGGTAAGCTAAGGCCGTATTTCCAGTGGACTTTAGTGTGGAGACATAACAAGCACTTGTCATTCTGAGCTTAGTGTTAAGTGCAGCTGAGTGCTTGTTGCAACTAGTGATGAAACTGATTCAGAAGCTAACTGTGATGGGTAGCCCTGAAATTTGCTTGTTTTTGAACCACATGATAAGATTCTGTGAGAACACAGCATCGCATCGTGTGTGTGGTATTGCTGCCAAGTATGTGCAACTTGAATCTAACAATGAGGAAACATGAGACAAATTCAAAAGGAAGAGCATTCTATAAAGTAACTAACCCAGAATATTCAAAAGTGATAAGATCTCAAAAGTCAAAGAGATTGAGGTGCTATGTAGGAAGGAGACTAGAAAGACATAACAACTAAATATAACACATGGTCTGAACTAGATCCTTTTACCACAGAGGGCATTATTGGGACAATTGTGAAGCTTGAATTTGACCTAAGGATTAGACTATAGATATGTATCGGTATTAATTTCCCAGTATTAATTTCCTTTATTTTCAATATTAATTTCAAAGACCAATTGCAGTTATATAGAAGAATGCCCTTGTTTATGGGAAATATGAAAGTATTTGATGGCAGTGGGACATCAGGATGGCAATTTATTTTCGAATGATTCAGGGGGAAAATTATTGTACTACATTTACTGCATTTAAAACCTTTCTGTAAATGCTAGATTGCTTCAAAAATATGTATAAAACTACTAAAATAGATTTCCCAGGGGAAAATAAATTAAAATAAATTTAGCAAGTTATCTTTAAAAAATTTCTCTTGACCAGCTGCCATGGTTTCCTTGAGAGGTCCCTTAGATTACTAGCCATGTGTCTGCAGGACGCAGTCCAGGAGGCCAGCATGGTGCAGACTGTTGTGCCTATTGAGGGACCACACAGAAAGAAACAGAATCTTGGACTTATCTTCTGCTTTGGACCCTTCAGTTATATATTCTGAGCTTTGGCCACAGTGCCCTCACCGGTAAAATGGGAATAACGTTACCTACCTCATTGGTGGCAAAGACTAAATGAGTTATTAGAGGTAAAGCACATTTAGAACAACCCCTGGCACATGGTAAGTACATAATGGCTAGTACTATTATGTACCATGTAGGGAATGTGTCATGGAAAATACTATGTCCGCCTGCAACAGTATCCAGATGATGCTAGCCTAACAAATTAAGGTAATTCCAATAGGCGAAGATTATGTTTTGGTCTCAACATCAGCATAATATATTTAGGAGTTCTGCTCTAGTCATTGTCTGTCTCCTACACAAAACAGAGAAACTTTTTCCCTGTAAGTCATTTAATGCACAAGAATTATGGAGAAACTATCACCTGTTTGAGAACTTAACTAAGAGTGAGACCATTACAAAAGAAATATGAGACAGGAGCCCTGGCTCCAAAGAACCAACAGGCCAGTGGAAGAGTCTGCTGCTGCTGCTGCAAGTCACTTCAGTCGTGTCCGACTCTGTGTGACCCCATAGACGGCAGCCCACCAGGCTCCCCCATCCCTGGGATTCTCCAGGCAAGAACACTGGAGTGGGTTGCCATTTCCATCTCCAAGTGGAAGAGTCTAGGGTGGGACAAATAACAACAAGGACTGTTGGGCAGCCAAGGGCTCGATGATAAGGTACTTATTTGAAGAGATGTAAGAGTTCAACAGACAGAAATGAGGTGAATTGGAATCAACATTCACATCTCAGCCAATTGATGAGAATATTCACTCCTAAAGAATTCAGCAGAGCTGTCTGTGTGTTTACCAGAGCCAGCATCAGCCTAGCCTACTGGGCACTGGGGCAAATGTCACTTAGTCACCCCAAAATTCCCTACTACCTCTCAGAACTATGTTCTACCCAGCTACTTTCACTATTTATCTCCTCTAATATTTCTATTTTACATTCAGTAAAAGACAGTTGATTTGCACAAAAGTTAATATTTTGTCTACTTAACTGTGCCACACTCCAAAAAATTAATTTTCTGTAAACTAACTAATACATGAAGGGTTGAATTTATGAACATATAAATTAAAAGTGTATGTTTGCATTTTAAAAACTTTTATGTGTTAGTATACTATATTGGTGTTTATCTTTCTGGCTTACTTCACTCTGTATAATGGGCTCCAGTTTTATCCATCTCATTAGAACTGATTCAAATGTATTCTTTTTAATGGCTGAGTAATATTCCATTGTGTATATGTACCACAGCTTCCTTATCCATTCATCTGCTGATGGGCATCTAGGTTGCTTCCATGTCCTGGCTATTATAAACAGTGCTGCGATGAACATTGGGGTGCACGTGTCTCTTTCAGATCTGGTTTCCTCAGTGTGTATGCCCAGAAGTGGGATTGCTGGGTCATATGGCAGTCCTATTTCCAGTTTTTTAAGGAATCTCCACACTGTTCTCCATAGTGGCTGTACTAGTTTGCATTCCCACCAATAGTGTAAGAGGGTTCCCTTTTCTCCACACTCTCTCCAGCATTTATTGCTTGTAGACTTTCGGATAGGGAGAGGGGGTTCAAGATGGGGAACACATGTAAATCCATGGCTAATTCATGTCAATATATGGCAAAAACCACTACAATATGGTAAAGCAATTAGCCTCCAACTAATAAAAAATAAAGAAAGAAAGAAAGAAAAGAAAAGAATAATTTAAAAAAATAAAAAAATAAAAACTTTTATAACCAAAATTTTGAAAAGTAGTTTAATTTTAATAACTGTGTTTTCATTGCATAAATAGTAAAACCACTTGACATACACATCATGGGAACAGGGACTTTGTTTTATGTACTACTGGGTTTCTAACACTCAGAACAGTGCCCAGCTCATAATTATATAAAATCTATTAAACATGATCATTCAATAAATATTTGAATGAATAGAAGAAAGAAATTTGGGAGATAAAAATTTCTTGTAATTTAACCATCTGAATGCTATAGTGATTAGTATTTTGATATCATTTATTTAGTCATTCCAATGTTTATTAGGACTTCCCTAGTAGCTCAGTTGGTAAAAAATCTGCCTGCAGTGCAGGATACCCAGGTTCAATCCCTGGGTTGGGAAGATCTCCTGGAGAAAGAAACGGCAATCTACTCCAGTCCTTGCCTGGAAAATCCCATGGACAGAGGAGCCTGGTGGGCTGCAGTTCATGGGGTCGCAAAGAGTTGGGCACAACTCAACGACTAACGCTTTCACTTTTCTGTGTTTTTTACTTAATAGCATTTATTACTATCTGACTGCATCATATACATTCACTAATTTTGTTCTTGTGTGTCTCTCCCACTCAATTCTCAGCTCCTTGACAGTAGGAATTTTGTTGTCTTTGCTGCTCCATCCCCAGGTCCCACGAGAGTGCCTAGCTCAAAAAATATTCTTTGAGACAAAGGAATAAACCCTCACCACACCTGCTGTCTTCAGCTTTCTCCTTTGTCCTAAGGCCAGGCTGTCCCTAGTGCCACTGCAGCTAATTATAATAGTGACTATTGTGCTCGCTTCGGCAGCACATATACTAAAATATAATAGTGACTGTTTACTGAGACTTCCTATGGGCCAGGATGTAATATGTGCCACACAACCACTCCATGAAATCAAGAATGTTATTCTTTCCAGTTCACCAATGCTGCAACTAAGGCCAGATATCCATGTTCACATACCTAAGAAGTGACGGGCTTCCAATAATTGTTGACCTTATGCTCTCTGATTTTAATCTTATGACAAGCTCTAGTGGCATTGGGACATGTCCAGAATTTGAAGCAGAGGAGTAGAACCCTAAAGAGGTAGTAGTGGAGGAAGGGTGGATGAAAGAGTCAGTGGGTAGGTGCAATGGGTTGAATGAGGCCCTGTCCCTCTCCCAAATTCACCTGTTAAAGTCCTGACCTCAGTACTTTAGAGTGTGAACTTATGTGTAAAGAGGGTTGTTGCAAATATAATTAGTTACAATGAGGTTATAATAAAGTGAGGTGGAACCTAAATCCAATATGACTGGTGTTCTTATGAAAAGGGGAAATTGGGGCACACACACACAGAGAGAAGAATGCCCTGTGACAGTGGAGGCAGAGACTGGAGCAGTTTCAGCAAACCACCACAAACTTGGAGAGAGACGTGGAATAGATGTCTTCTCCCCAGCCCTCTGGAAGGACCAACCCTGCCCATACTTTGATGTCAGATGCCTAGCCTCCAGAACTAGGAAGCAATCAGTTTCTGTTGTTTAAGCCCCCCAGCTTGTGGTATTTTGTTATGGCAGCCCTACCAAATTAATACAGTAGGAGTAGGCAAGGAGAAGACTGAGAGAGAAAAACAAAATCTTACAGTTCCTAGTGGGTGTTCCTGCTCGTCTTCCATTCTTGCCTCTTTTACCTTCACCCACAACCCAATCTGGCATTTTGAAGACATAGCTTTCTTCTGGCAAGACCCTGGCAAGCCTTCTGAAGGAACTGGTAATTTCCTAGGAGAGGAAAGCGAGCTTCCTAATTGTCTTTGTTAACTCTGTTATCCAGGTGCACAAAGTGGATCACAGTGCATGGACAGTCACTTAAAAATTGCACTGTCCCTTTAGAAAGAAATCTGCAGAAACTTCACAAGCTCTTGGCCTCTCCAAGGCCCATGTTGCCCCGAATTATCCCAGATCTTTGTATGAGGATAAGCTTCAGAAAACCCCATGAAGATAGCTTCCTCATAATTCATATGCTGGTGGCTCTGCTTGATGGGAAAAGTTAGAAACAGGACACTCACGAGGAAGAAGCATCCGTAGTGTATACTGCATGATATCGATTGCATTGTCCTCTAACCCTCTGGCACTGGGTTCATAGTATATTACTGGTAATGAAGAGAGAATCCTGCCAGGAATTGTTCAATTGTTGCAAGTCATTATAATAGATCTTTTCACAGTAAAAGTAATGAGGGCTCAAGACTGATTTCAAAAAGAATGGCAAGAAAAAATGTTTATCTGCATCCCAGACACAATACTCATCCCCAAAAACCTACTCAGGGAATTTCAGCAATGTGTAGTCTCCTTCCACACCCCAGCAATTTCTGTATTGGACAGAACTTCTCTGTAATGACAAAAGGAACCTTTCCTCATGAATATGGTTGGTGTTTGATTTCTATAACACAGAGGTCAGCAAACCTTTTCTGTAAACAATCAGACAGTAAATAATTTAGGCTTTGAGAGCTATCACTGTTGTAGCTGCTCAGTTGTGCTGTTGTGTGAAAGTGGTCATAGACCCCACACAAATGAATGGTTGTGCCTATATGCCAATAAAACTTTATTTAAAAAAATAAGCAGTAGCCAGATTTGGCCTATCAGTCATAGTTTGCCAACCCCCTGGTGTATAGAACAAAAGACTAGAACTCTGTGGCCAATGAAAACAGTGTTCCTGTTGCCAGAGTTTAGGTGTCCAGTTCTTTCCTGGGAAATGTCATCTCAGGCTCATATTCTTTTGCATTGCTGTTATGAAACAGAAGAGAGAAATGAATGAATCTATCTCATTATTCCTTTCAGGGCTTCATATTGCCAACACTGAACTACAGTGATGCCAACCTATGACCCTTTAATTTCTTCCCCTAGAATTTATCAGCTCATAAATTTTGTGATAAAGAACAAAAAAGAAATTGCCTTGCAGAGTGTCTCCTTCGGTGATGAAATGGCATGGATAGAAGAGGACTAGACTCTGTCTGGAGCCCTGACATTTTGTTCCTGTCTCTGCCCCTGAAAAACCCAGTGACCCGTCACAAGTCATTTCATCTTTCTGGAGTGACAACTCCTTCCCTACCTACTTTATGGAATTGTCACAAGAATGAACTAGAAAGACCAAGATAAGGGATGTGAAAGCAGTTTACAGAAAGTTAAATTGTCATAGATCTATTAGTCCAAGGAAGCCAGGAAGATGAGGGGGTGCTTTTCTGCATAGATGGAAATGTTACATCTGAAATAGAACACTAAACCCCTGTGATGTAGAGGGATCAAGACAAAAGAGGGCAAAGGGCTGCACAGGAAGCTGTGGCAGTTTCAAGCCTTCCCGTTAGACTGGCTGGCGGTTGTGTCATTTATATCTAAATTGATTCCTTTCACTTTTGGTTGTTTCCCAACAAGTTTATTGGAAAGAGCAGGTGCTCATTATTGAATTCCCTTGTTTATTTTCCCCAAAATCTATTAAATCAGTCCCAAACAGTCAGAATTCTCTGACACTAAAGCAAGTGATTTATTTATCTATAGCTATCTATTACCTCTGGCTTTGATAGGCTTTATTTCTATGTGCTAAAAGCACAGAATCCTTTGAACGTTTGATTTTATTGCAGAAAAGAAAACTCAGCTATACAGAGGAACTTGGATAGGAGTGAAGAGGAGCAACTCTGGCTGATAAGTCTAAATATCAATGCTTTTTTTTTTTTTCAAGTGCGTCAAAACGTATAGAATCTGATTGTGGCCAAGAGGCCAGATTTTCATAAATCCTTTTAGGAAACTTTCTTTGGGTTTAAGCCTGGTTGGGATGTGGGCAGATAGGTGCAGAGGAAAGTGTGGTGGGATTAGGAACCTGGATTTAAGTCTGGACTCAGCCACTAACTTGCTGTGTGATTTTAGCTAAGTTACCCAGTCACTCTTGACCAGTGGCTCATTTGTAAAGTGAAGAGATTTTAATTTCAAGACTCCTTTTCCTACTCACTGTCTAGGAATTCAGAATTTAGTCACCAGGATGCATAAACCAATTATAACTACTATGGATCTCATCATTCATCTGTTAAGGAAATATTTATTGAGATGCTATGAGGTAGCACTGAGAGTATAATGAGAGTCAAAGACAGGCTCCAATCCTTCCCCTCTTGTATCCCATGGAATAGTGACACTCTCCTCCCTCCTTTGAACCATAAAAGTCAAAGGGCTTTGATATTAATACTACCACTGTTCAATATCTATTTTAGCCCATTCTTTTGAATGGCACAAATTTTACCGAAGTCTTAAGACAATATTGACCCGACCTAGAAACAGATTCTGCTGTGCTAGTGAACACATAGTTTGAGTATACACGTGGAAGATGCTTCTTGACTTAAGGTTTATTGGAAGCTGGTTTCCAGTTTGCGATATGAATTGTCAAACCTTTAGACCTTGTCTGTCCAGGGACTCTAGTTAACCCTGTAGCCTCACCAGATGCCTTGAGTTCAACATGCTCTAACCTGTGGGCTGGGCCACCAGGGGCATGGCTGGTAGCAATCTGCCTGGAGACAGAAGAAAGCAGCTTGAACAGGCTCTCCAGAGAAAGGGACAAACCCGAGTTCCAGAAAGCATACATAGGACATGAACAAAATGGGTAGGATACCACCGAAGTATTCAAAAGGGCTGGAATGACTAGGGGAAATAGGTAAAGGCTGGGAGGAAGGAAAAGTTGGGCACAGTTTTCTGGGCTCATAATAGATAAGCAGAGTCATGCTGGGGCTACTACACAGCCGTGAAAGTTGAATATTCACCCACTGACCTTCATCTACGGCATGCTTAATACTTTGCTAGATTCTGGAGATGCAGAGATGAATTAGACTTGGTCCAAGCTCTCAGAGAGCTCGTGGAGGAGGCAAATGAACAAACGGCCAATTAGAATACAGACCCAAACTCCATGAGGATAGTGTTCTAGTCTGATTCACTCACTGCTGTTTCCTCAGCCTTAGTACACAACCTGGGACAAAACATTGTTGCAGATCAGATGGTGACTCAGAGAAAGAGGGAAGTGGAAGAATCAAAGAGATATTAAGAAGAGAGGAATTCCTCACCACACATTTGGTGAGGAATTGGGGTGAAGGACAGAGGAAAGTCAGCCCCTGAATTGGACAGTTAAGAGGACAGTGACGCCATTTCCTGAGAGGGTGAGCACAGAAGTTTGAGCCAAGAACAGAGACTGCTGGATAAGGATCGGGGGCCTGGTAAGTCATCCTGTGAAGTCCAGAGGCAGCCGGAGGAGCTGATTGGTACTGATCCTGCTGTTTCTGACTTTGTTTCCACCCCCAGGATGTCTGTTTGTGTGTCACATACTGAGAAAAAAGGAATTTGGGTCTTTTGGAAGACTGAGTGAAAACAGCATGGTCTGCAGTCTGACACAATGAGAGTTAAACCAGGTGTGTGTCCAGTAAGTAATGTCTAGTCCCTCTGTCTTCGGGAATTCCAATGCTTGAGCAACATCCTGAGGGTTCTGAAAGGATAAAAGAGAACATCTACTTGGGGATATTTCACTGAATGTCAGTTATGTATCTCAGCTCATGGATGTGAGTACAGGGTTTGCCTTTCATCTACAAAGGACAACCTCATCTATTACTCCTTGAAATTTTGAGATCATCATTCTTGTAGCAGCTCTTTTTTGGCAATATCATGGCAATTAAGTTCAGACAAAATGGAGCCACATCCCTAAATATTATGTCAGGTAGTAAGATGAAAGAAAAGCACAGTACCAGAGAAAAGTGCTTCTGTCTGAAATTTCCACTTGATGGTTTCCTTGAGGATATAAGTTTGAGAATTTTATTAGTTGAAACTGACCACAACACAATACTTGGTATGTATTTATGTGTCTTTGGGGCAGGGGACCTGTACTAGCATGTTTTGAGCTAGAAGTTTCAGTAACAGAATTTATTTACTTACTAAATTAAAGCATAGTTGACTTGCAATATTGTGTCAGTTTCAGGTGTACAACAAAATGATTCATTTATATGTATTTTTTCAGACTCCTTTCCATTATAGAGCATTACAAGATATTGAATATAGTTCCTTGTGTTATACAGTAAATCCTTGTTACTTATATATTTTGTATACAATAGTTTGTATTTGTTAATCCCCATATTCCTAATTTATCCTTCCCTCCTTTTCCCTTTCCCTTTGGTATCCATAAGTTTGTTTTTTTATGTCTGTGAGTCTATTTCTGTTTTGTATATAGATTTACTTGCATTATTTTTTAGATTTCATATATAAGTGATAGCATACAATATTTTTCTTTATCTGCTTGACTTACTTCACTCTGGATGATCTTCTCTAGGTCCATCCATGTTGCTGCCAATGGCAATATTTCACTCTTTTTTATGGCTGAGTGATATTCCATTGTATATATATACCACATCTTCTTAAGCCAGTCATCAGTTGATGGGCACTTGGGTTGCTTCCATGTCTTGGCTATTGTAAATAGTGCTGCTATGAATAACGGGGTGCATATATCTTTTTGAATTAGAGCTTTCCTCTTTTCCCGATATATATCCAGGAGTAGGATTGCTGGGTCTTACGATAGCTCTATTTTTAATTTTTAAAGCAACTTCCATATTGTTCTTTATAGTGGCTGCACCAATTTACATTCCCATCAATAGTGTAGGAGGGGTTCCTTTTCTCTACATCCTCATTAACACTTGAGCTCCCTGGGTGATTCAGATGGTAAAGAATCTGCCTGCAATGTGGGAGACCTGGATTCAGTCCCTGGGTTGGGAAGATCCCATGGAGAAGGGAATGGCAACCCACTCCAGTATTCTTGCCTGGAGAATTCCATGGACAGAGAAGCTTGGCAGGCTACAGTCCATGGGGTCACAAAGAGTCATACATGACTGAGTGACTTTCAATTTCATTAACACTTGTTATTTGCTATCTTTTTTGAAATTTTAGTAACAATTTAAATAGGGGATTTTGTACAGAGCAACCAAAGTGAGTTAAGTGTGGAAGGGGCACTGGACTGGGAGTCAGAAAGCCTCTATTTCTAGTTTTATCTCTGTTGTTCACTAACTGCATGAACTTATGCAAGTCCTTTCCATCTATAGATCTCAGCTTCCCCAGCTATAGAATAAGGGAGTTGGACTTAATGGACTTAGTGTCTTTCAGCTTCACTGTTCTAGGAAAACAAACTGAAAATAAAACCACTGTATAAGTAGTGGGTTGGCCAAAGGTTAGTTCGGGTTTTCCATAAGATATAATGGAAGAAAGTCTATAAGCAATAAATGCTGGAGAGGGTGTGGAGAAAAGGGAATCCTCTTACACTGTTGGCCGGAATGCAAACTAGTACAGCCACTATGGAGAACAGTGTGGAGATTCCTTAAAAAACTGGAAATAGAACTGCCATATGACCCAGCAATCCCACTCCTGGGCATACACACCGAGGAAACCAGATCTGAAAGAGACATATGTACCTCAATGTTCATCGCAGCACTGTTTATAATAGTCAGGACATGGAAGCAACCTAGATGCCCATCAGCAGATGAATGGATGAGAAAGTTATGGTACATATACACAATGGAATATTACTCAGTCATTAAAAAGAATACATTTGAATCAGTTCTAATGAGATGGATGAAACTGGAGCCCATTATACAGAGTGAAGTAAGCCAGAAAGATAAACACCAATACAAGTGTACTAACGCATATATATGGAGTTTAAAAAGATGGTAACGATAACCCTATATGCAGAACAGAAAAAGAGACAGAGATGTATAGAACAGACTTTTGGACTCTGTGGGAGAAGGCGAGGGTGGGATGATCTGAGAGAATAGCATTGAAACACATTTTTTATCAAGTGTGAAACAGATCACCAGCCCAGGTTGGATGCATGAGACAAGTGCTCAGGGCTGGTGCACTGGGAAGACCCAGAGGGATGGGATGGGGAGGGAGGTGTGAGGGGGGATCAGGATGGGAAACACATGTAAATCCATGGCCGATTCATGTCAATGTATGGCAAAAACCACCACAATATTGTAAAGTAATTAGCCTCCAACTAATAAAACTAAATGAAAAAAAAAATGTAATGGAAGAACCCAAACAAATTTTTTGCCCAACCCAATACTATAAACTACTATGAAATGAACTGAGAGTAAATAACTATTCTAGTCAACAGCTTTGCTGCAGAGCTCTTTGAAAAGGCAGTAACTGGTAGATGAAATGATCATTAAAACAGCTTATTATTTTCATTAATCATGTTTTTATCCAAGAGATTAATCTAATGCCTTTATCCCGAAGGAGCTGGCCTAAAGAGCCAACTTGCAGTTCTGAGAAGTAAAGAACTCTGTGTTCCTTGGAGAGAATGCACCAGTTGGCCTTAGTTTAGCCCTGGAGTACTGGCTTGCCAGGGGGAAGCGGGGTGGGGGAGGGCTCTGCTAATACAGAAGGTGACTATAGAGTGGGATAAAGGTAATCAAATGTTTCCAATCTGAGAGTCATGTGAGGGCTAGGGGGGCCCTGCACCTCCACCCTGCACATACACGCTATCCCTGAGTGATCTTTACCCTCCCCTGGAGTGGAAAGGTGAAGTGTCCCCATAATGTGCAGGGTTACAGGGGCTGCCTCTCAAACAGGAAACACAACCTTTCCAATTTCATAAAGAAAGAAGTAGAGGTAGCTAATACCTCCAAAATTTGCCTAGGGATTGTAGGGGCTCATCCCCTAGAATGTGCCAGGTGTCCTTATCACCTCTGGACACTGAGCCTCTGTGTCAGTGTCAACCCAGTTAACAGAATGAACACACTGTGTTGGGTGGGAGATGTAAGTTGCTCGGTGAGTCTGAATCACTTCGCTGTACAGTAGAAATCAATACAACATTGTAACTCAACGAGACTTCAATAAAATAAATTAAAAAAAATTTTTTAAAACTAAAGTGCTTGACAAGCAGTGTCAGATATTGGGTTTAAGCCCCCGAAGTTTCCCTCTGTTGCTCTCATTTGGGAAGAGACACTTTCATGATAGTACTATTTGTAGCTTCTGCTAACTAGAGCAGTGCAAGAGAAAGAACATGAATGTTCTCACCCTGTGTACCCCACCAGTGCCTCATCAACCATGAGAGGGTCCCAAGAGAGCTTTCTGATCTCCCCCAGTTGTTGAAAAACTGGGGTGGGGTGGGAGGCAGAGCCTCAGCAACTGGGTCAGTGACACGCCTCAGGTCACAGTAAGTTAATGGAAAATGAAAACTCAAAATCAAACTTCCTTTGATGAATAATGAACTATAGCTCTTTTCCTTACCAGTGCTTCTCAACTGGAAGCAGCACTGTCTCCCAACCACCACCAAGGGACACTTCATAACTGTGTGCAGGCATTTGGGGTTGTCAGAATGATTCAGGGTAGACATTAATACTCGGGGGCCTGCAATGCATTAGATAATCCCACATAACAAAATACTCTTAATAACATGTGCCATTCAGAACCATTGCAGGCCTACACCAGGCTGGATCCACTTAGAAAAATCCACTTAGAAGAATACAGACTCATGGCTCTTCCTCCTCTCCTTCTTCTGAGGAGAAAGCATGAGAGGGGTGAGAGGAGTTCTAGTTCTGGCATCATATCACTGTGATCGTGGTAATCTGGCATTACATATTTCACATAAGCCTTCCTCTCTGGACTTCAGTTACCTCATTTGTAAAACAGTGGTTTTGCCAAGATGGTCATCAAGAACTCTTCCAGTTCAATATGCTGGACCTTCTTCTTCCAGAATATAGTCCAGGCAGTACGTGGGCCGCAGCTTTTTAAGAACCTGGATTCCTGGATCCTACTATAGACCTGCTAAATCAGAACTGATGGGCCACCGGGAACTGTATTCACCGTCTCCATGATGATCCTGAAGTACAGTGAGTGTGAGAAGCAGGGTTCTAGTGTTTTAAATGATAGAGCTGCATTTGGTCTGCTAGCACTTACCGAGTATAAAGAGATCATTCCCACCTCCCATTCAGAGCGACAGCAGCATCTGTGTGCTGGCAGGCCTGTTCCCAGTGAAGTCCCAACACAACTCAAGGCCCTTTGTGGGCTTCGCGCCAGACGTCTAAGACCTGTGAGCAGGGGAGTGGGATGTCAGCTCAGGGGTTGGTGCTGGTGGAAGCAAAGGGTCTCATAGGACGCAATCTGACTTTTTGGTAAGGCTCTGGGGTTTACTTCTCTGAGAGCTGAGAGGAGACAGCCTGCCCCTGTTACAGCTGCCCACCCAGCACCTGCCTTCTCAATTGGCTGCAAGCTCCGATGGCTGCTAATTCCAGAACTTCTTTATCCGGTCTAAGTAGTGCCTCTGGAGCCTGTCTCCTTCATCCCAGCTCGGTGGGTGGAGCCTGCAGCGAACATACTGTGTAGAACCCCAGAACTTACGCTTCTTCCTATTGGCTCATAGAATGCTTGGCTCCTTCCATCTACCAATCCAAGCTTAAAGGCCGCCATCAGCATTTAAAGCCAGAAGGCTAAGACATAGAGTTCACCTTTGGCTACTTTGGTATGAAGAAGGTTGGCTCTTTGAACTTGGAAACAAAGTGTCAAACAGACTGCATTTATTCCTCATGCGAAAGATGCAAGAGTTGTGTCCCAGGGAAACTTTGAAGATTTATTACCTGGCATTCTCCATGACCTTCAGGCTGACAGGCCATCGGTAATCACCTTACTAAATAATGCAAAGCATGTTGGCCACACTTTCCTCAGGGAGTCTCAGGGATTTTGAGGCCTCCTAAGAGAACAGAGGAAGGGAAGAAGTTAATGGCCAAACACAAGCTAGTGTCCCAATTTAGGATGCACCCTCTCTCCTCTAGGCAGCGGTTTTTCTGATTTTATTTTGCATAAAGTCATGAAATATTGGATGAGGGGTTCTAAGTGTAAGTTAAAGTGAAAGTTAACATAGGAAAATTCCAGCATAGTTTTCTTACAAATTTCTTAGAAGTTAACCTCCTGTTTTCTCCTCTACTGTAGAAAAAAAAAATCACCATTAAAGTAGTGTTTATAGTTTTTGAACACCAGTTTTTGCCCACAGAAAATGCCAAAGAATATATATGCCCATTATTCAACAGTTGGATGTAAAGATTTAATTACAAATAATTAATTTATTGCTAGTAAAAAAATAAAACAGAGGCCAAAAGACCATGCACTGACAGTGAGGTTGGGCCTATTTTACACCTGTTGGAAAGCTTGCTAGTTACTCATCTGCAGTGACAGGAAGAAAGCATTTTTGTACCTGACAGAGTTGATAAATGTGGCGAACACGGGCCCTACATTTTAAAATCAATATGGAATGTTTTTCAGAGCAAACCCGGATCAAACCAGCATACCAAACATAAATGGCTAACAACCAACATGGAGACTAATTGTTTAAATGAGTTCCAGGGGACAAATAAAAATTACAAGAGGGAAAGACAGGACACAAGGCTGATAAAGAGGATATGGGCTCAGCTTGGGTCAAGGAAACTTTTCTCTAATAGAAAGGATTTTTGGAATGTGAAAGGGAATTTTTATGGCAGAAAGCAGTAAAATGCAGGCAAGAAATGAGCAGGCATTCAGTGAGAATTCTTTACAATTTGGGCCTGAAACTATGAATCAGAATCATGCAAAGTTCAAGTGTAGAAGCCCCTAATACAACTTCAGAAACTTCCAGGTCAGAAATAGCCAACTAACTGCAGCTTCTAATTTGCCTGGATTCATTTATTTTTTTCAACAAGCATTTATAAAGAATTCTGGAGAGTCTTTAAGGATTAGAACAATGTCCCTGCCCTCAAGAGTTTCACAGTAGAATAAGACGAAGATATAGATGAAGTTCCAACACCAGGTCTTAATATTAGTGCTGCTACTGAAAGAGGCAAGGGGGCTTGTGGGAGAACAGAGCAGGGAAATCGAGTCCAACCTGGCAAGAGGACAATCCAGGCAAACCTTCCTAGAGGGAGAGTGTGGAGTCACACAGGCCTGAGTCCATACCCAGGTTCTACTGCCTTGTGCTTATGTTTGATTCTGAGCATTTACAGATGAAGAATAGGACACCTAGGGAGTTTGACTAACTTACTGTGATGGTTAATTTTATGTGTCAGCTTGATGGGGCCATTATTTGGTTAAACCTTTGTCTGGACGTGAGGGTATTGCTGGGTGACATTAATGTTTAAATCAGCAGAGTAGAGCAGATCGCCCTCCATAATGTGGGTGGGCCTCATCCAATCCATTGAAAGTCTGAGAGAACAAGTTCATGGGACTTCCCTGAGAGCTCAGATGGTAAAAATCCACCCGCAATGGCGGGAGACCTGGGTTGGATCCCTGGGCTGGGAAGATGCCCTGGAGAAGGGAACAACTGCTGCTGTTGCTGCTGCTAAGTTGCTTCAGTCGTGTCCGACTCTGTGTGACCCCATAGACGGCAGCCCACCAGGCTCCTCTGTCCCTGGGATTCTCCAGGCAAGAATACTGGAGTGGGTTGCCATTTCCTTCTCCAATGCATGCATGCATGCTAAGTCACTTCAGCCATGGCCAACTCTGTGCGACCCTATGGACAGCAGTCCACCAGGCTCCTCTGTCCACGGGATTGTCTAAGCAAGAATACTGGAATGGGTTGCCATTTCCTTCTCCTAAGGGAGTGACTACCCATGCCAGTATTCTGGTCTGGAGAATTCCATGGACTTTATAGTCCATGGGGTTGCAAAGAGTCGGACACGACTGAGTGACTTTCACTTTCACTTTCAAGAGGGAGTGCCAGAGGGACTGCATTCTAGTGGAGATACAGTTTGTTTCCTTTTTTCTGCCTTCAAATTCAAACTGAAACATTGGCTTTTCCTCAGTCTCATGCTTGTTGGCTTTCAAACTGGAAGAATACCAGGGGGCTGATCAAAATGACATTGGGAGATTGGATTATCCATAATTTGCCTAAATTATTTTCTCATGAAATAAGTAAGCCTTCTTGCTTTTTTAAACTCACAAATGGGGTTAAAATCACACAAACCAATTCCTTATGTTAAAACAGATTCATCAACTCTATTGATTCTGCTTCTCTAAAGAACTTTTGACTAGTATACTTGTTCAACTTTACATTGCTGGCTAATAGCAGAGCTGACATTTCAGATTGGGTTACTCTTGCTGCAAAGTGTATGCTTACCATCATGGCACTGCCTGCTGACCTGGGAGCTACCACCCTCCCCACCCCACCCCTGCCCACTTGGTAGAGCATTTTTGTAGAATGCTCAAAGAAAGCTTGCTTTCCAGACCCTTTTCTTCTCTGTCAAGGAAAGAACTACTTGTGTCTGCTTCTGATTCCCCTTAACCACACCCCATTCTGGGCTAATGTGTTTTTTACCCACAAGACAAAGTCAGAATTCTTTTAGTTGTAGATATTTGAAGTCATCCTTTTATGTGAAGATCTCAGTTGTCTACAGGTCAAATAAGAAACACAAGAATCAAATTGCATGTAGAGCTGTCACTTGAACTTTTATTCAAATTGATCAAAATGACATTGGGAGCTTGAGTTATCCATATTTGCCTCAATTATTTTCTCATGAAATGAATAAACCTTCTGGTTGCTTTTTTTTTAACTCATGTGGATTATATCACTCCCATGAAAAGGCAAAGAAAAGTGAAGCTATCACTTGTTGAACATCTGTTGCCTGCCTGACTCTGTCACTATAATGGTTAATTTTATGTGTCTTCTTGATTGGGCCACAGGGTACCCAGATAATTGGTCAAACATAATTCTGGATATTCTTGTGAGGGTGTTTTCAGATGAAATTAACATGCAAATGGGTGGACTCTAAGTAAGGCAGATTGCCTTCTTCAATGTGGATGGACCACATCCAATTAGTTGAAGGCTTGAATAGAACAGAAAGACTGACTCTCCCCTTGAATGGGAGGGAACTCTCTAGCTGACAGCCTTGGACTTTGTCTGCACTATCAGTATTCCTGGGTCTCCAGCTGACCCGAGTCTCCAGTGCAGATTTGATCTTGCCAGTCTCCATAATTACACAAGCCAGTGCCTTGTAATAAATCTCTTTATCTAAGTATAACACATCCTATTGGTTCTTTTTCTTTGGAGAATCCTGGCAAGTATAGTCATATTTTATTCTTTAAAAGCTTCTGTGAGATTTAAATATTATTATACACAGTTAATGGACAAAGCAATGAGGCACAGAGAGACTACATGCCTGAGACTACAGGGTTAACTCATGCTTTTCAAGACCCCTATTTAAACTTCCCATTTACACAGAGCAAAATGTTACCAGTGGCTTTGAAATGTTACCAGTGATACCAGTGTCACTGCTGGTTCCAGGTTGTAGCGCATCCAGCCCAAACCCTAACACCCGTTGAAGGATGTGACACAACACAGCCAGGCATGCAAATCATGCTACTGAATGCAAATAAGAGCCATCAAGGCGGGAGTGTTCTGTGCTCACAAAAGCTCCTTCCTTATCCCAGATGTGTTTCTCCAACCTGAAAGCCTGCCCTGCATTACAAAGACAGACCTCCAGGTAATTTAATTTTCCTCCAGTGAGAGAAACTCCAAGTTTGCAAACCTCTTTCTCATTTGTTGTCAAGGGGCTGGATGTCAGGTAGAGTTCAGCCTCTTAGGAAACTACTAAACGAAAAGGACATCACAGGACACTGGATGGCAAAGTGGAGTCGGGAAGAACCAAGGAGAGTAGCAAGAGGTAGACAGGGATAGATTTAGCTGAACTCAGGTTTTCCGGTGAAAGGTTTATCATCCCATATTTATTAAGAACCTATGCTGTGCCAGGAATGGGAAATCCAAAGACAAGTAAGACACTGGTTCTGCCTTCTAGGAGTCCATGATTTACCATATTCTCGCAAGGTGACAGGGAATTCATTCATCTGTAGAACCAATACTTAACACTTGCCAACTCTATGCCAAGCCCATGTGCCAAGTGCTAGGTTTAGAGTGGAGAGTAAATCATGTATTATAGACTCCTAGCTGTAATTAGGCTCACGGTCTACTGGGCCATTATAAAAAGCGAAAGGGAAAGTGAAGTCGCTCAGTCGTGTCCGACTCTTTGCTATCCCGTGGACTGTAGCCTACCAGGCTCCTCCGTCCATGGGATTCTCCAGGCAAGAGTACTGGAGTGGGTTGCCTTTACTGGGCCATTATAGCTGCCTTCAAAATCACCCTATAGCACCCCTCAGATCTGCTGGAGTTGGTCTCTCTTGAAACAGTACGCTGTGCCTCTCTTTGTAGATTCTGAATTCACTCCATCTCTCAGGAACAAAATCCCGTGACTGGGGAGAGATTACTGTATTTTCAATTATCCAAAGCCTAATGCTTTAGGAAAAAACACAATACAGACAGACACTATATTCAGACATGCAATCTCCTCAGTCAGGAAACAAGGCAGCCAGAGGGAGCAGTGATGGCCATCCGTCTTCCCTGGCCCAACCCAAGAACAAACAATCTTCTCTGAATATTAAAGGTCTGAGAACAATTTAGAGAGAAAGTCTGCACTTGCTTTTTCTCCCCTACCATATTCAATGAAATGCAGTTCTGATGTTCAGAGAGGCTCTGACTAAGTAGATAATACAGCCACATTTTTCAAAGGGCCTGCCATGACTTTTTATCCTTCACAGCATCTAATACCTGTCAAACATTTTAGATTAAAATGAGTATGAAAAACACAGCCTCACTCAGCACTTCCTTTGCTCTGCAGACAAGGGACTGGGATGAAAATGAGCCTTGGGTTTGAAAGTCCATATCAGACACACCCAACTCTGTGTATTAAGCATCTACTATGTTCAGAAATAGTATATTAGAAATAGCATTGGCTTTGGAGTTGGACATGCCACTGACCTGATGTTGACCTTGGGAAGTCACTTCAGTTCTATGAATTTCAATTTCCTCACTTTGAGACTGGAAATAATAATCCTTATTCCCTTTGACCATGGGTTATAATGAGGATCAAATGAAATCACATGCATAAGAACTCTGATACATTGTAGGCACTCAACGGAGAGCCGCCCATCTCCTTCATGTTCCTGGTCTTGCACTAAGGTTAGCTGGAGAACAGTCTCCTTCTCAGGACTTACACCCTTGTTTTTGCCTGGGCTTCCTTTCTACTTCTTTATTCCCTTCAAGTAACCAGGAAATACCAGAGTTTCTCCTGACCTTCTTTCTAGTTTTTACTGCTTCATTCTGGTTTCCCCTTTGCTGCTAATTAGGAGTTAAGTCATCCACACAGTATTTGTACAACACAATCAAATGAGCATGTTCTGTCATCGTGGAGAATCTGTATCATTTAACTGATGCCAGTCCTCCAATAATGAGAAAGTTTCATGTTCCATATGAAAACAAATCTCCGGTCATTAGCATCGTCTTGTCATCAGTGTGTTCCGGCAGCTTGGCTGAATGGCCTGGGTCAGGGATTGGCAGCTCGCCAAGGCCTCAATCCATTGGGAGCTCAGGTCTTTTAGTAGTCTGAAAGGAAATAACTTAAGAAAGAGGGAGAACTCTCAGCATTTTTCATTTAATACCATAGGAGTGGCCTGACACTCAGCACCCTCTGTGCATAAAGCCCCCAAACACTTTCTTGTCATTCTCACTTTCCCGTTCACCTTCTTTGGTCTATTGTGAATTCAGTGCAGGACTCGGGAATGTCTCCTTCCTTCTCTTTGTCTCAACCTTCTCTGTTGAATTGAATAATCTATGGGAAGGCTAGGAGGAACTCTGGAATCTACTGGATTTGTGTTCTTTGTTTTCACCCCTGTCCTCACGACTGCCACCAACACCAAAAAAGAAAAAATCTTTCCAGGTAACTAAAAGGGGTTCTACACTGAATTCCAGTTTGATGGGGGTGAGGAGCGGGGCTCGCTTCACCGATGAGCATTTCTCAGACACTAGTTGGGCATTCTACAATTCATCTCAGTTTTGACACTATCTACCTAAAGATAGTGTCAGATTCCACAGGTTAAGGACTCAGTCTCCAAGGTTGCCCCACCCCTTCAGACGGGAGTCACAAGCCCAGGTTATCACTTGTGCTTCTGACTGAGCAGTTGTAGATTGGAGGTTCCAGTGACTCTCTCCTTGGATTTGCTTAATTTGCTAGAGCAGCTCACAGAACTCAGAGAAACATTTTGCTTCCTAGATCACCAGTGTATTATAAAAGAAGATAACTAAGTAACAGCCACATGGAAAAGAGCATAGAGTGTGGTATTGGAAGAGGGGCCACCCTCCCAGCACTTCCCAGTGTTCTCCAACCTGGAAGCTCTCCAAACCCAGTCCTTTTGGATTTTTATGGATGACTCATTACATAGGTATGATTGGTTCATTCCTTGGCCATTGATTGGTTCAGTCTCCAGCCCCTCTCTCATCCCCAGAAATCAGAGGGCATTCCAACTCTCTCTCAAGGTTGATTCCCCTGACAACCAGCCCCCATCTTCAGGTGCTTTCCAAAAGTAATCTCATTAACATAAACCCAGTTAGAGTGTAAAGGGGCTTGTTATGAATAACAAGACACTCATTTCACCTTCATAGCTCTGAAGTGATTTCAGGAATTGAGGACAAGAGACCAAATTCATGACAAAAGATGTCCCCATTGCTCTTATTACTCATGAAATTACAAGGGTTTGGGGAGCTATGAGCCAGGAACTGTGGACAAAGAACAAATTCATATGAGAAATGCATTTTGGTCCTCTGAATGACCAAATATAATTTTCTTATAAATCACAATATTGCAGTTCCTTAAACAACAGCAACAAAGGGCTTTATGGCAAGATATTGGAAAGCTTTTAAGTGCAATGGGAGGCTGGAGACAAGGCTAGGAAACAGAAAGCAACCAGGATGGAAACAATTTGAGCTGAGTGCTGCTGCTTGCATGGATGAATTTCAATCATGTATATTTTGTCTTCACTTCACTCTGCTTAAGATTGAAAGTGCTGGGATTTAGAATCTAGTTGTCTCTATTTAGGTCACCTGCTGGCCTTTTGAATTTGGAACAAGGGTAGGGCAGAAGGAACCTCCAGGAACCTTTTTGACTTTCATCATGGGAAGGCAGGCTTCTCTGATTACCTCTGCAACTTCAAATATCATGCCTAGACTATTCTGTTTATTGACCCATTTGTTTAGTCACTAAGTCGTGTCCAACTGCTTGCGACTCCATGGACTGTAGCCCACCAGGCTTCTCTGTCCTTTGGATTTCCCAGGCAAGAATACTGGAATGTGTAGCCATTCCCTTCTCCAGGGGATCTTCCTGACCCAGGGATTGAACACGCCACCTCCTGCATTGGCAGGCAGATTCTTTACTGTTGAGCCACCAGGGAAACCCTTATCGACCCATTAACAACTTACAAATCTCTTAGTTTCCTACTTTGTAACCTGAGAAGCTGGAGTCACACCCTTCCTTTCCTTTTCATCTCCTTACTACCTTCCTCCAGCTTTCATCTGCTTGTTCCTTTATTATTCCTATTCCCAAGTTTGGTAAAGTGTATGTTTTATTTTGTAACCATGCTTGTTTTCTATACTTTTTCTATAGTTTAAATTTTAAATTCATTTTAAAATTTTTAAAGAAATTTAATGTTTATTATTTCTATTTATTAACTATTTAGTTTATACATCAGTTGATGTCTCTCTAGTTGTTTTGGTTGTCTAAAGCTCATTTTCTAGTAGATTCTTTAGGAAGGACTCATGGAGATAATACCCCTTGATTTGTTGCATATTGACAACAATTTGTGATCCTCCCTTCTTAAAAGTCAGTTTTGCTAGATTAAGAGTAGTTGGTGCCCACTTTCCTTTCCTAGATATCTTAAGCTTATTATTCCATTTTCTTCTGGCATAAGGTCTGATAATATATATTTTTTCATTTATAAGTTAAATGCTCTTTTTTTCCCCTACGTGTCCAAGGGATTTTTCTTTTCCTTTAAAGTCCATTATTTTCAGTAAAATGTGCCTTGGTGTTGTTAGTTTGGGGTCACTATTGCAAGATATGCAGTGCACACTTTCAATATGTAATTTTAAAACAATTTTTAATCAAGAAAGGTTTATCCATTGTGTTTATAGTATTCTGTTGCTTTGGCCTTCTTCAGCAATTTTTACTATGTATGTATTCACTATCCTTTGCCTATAATCAATATTTATCATTTTTGTCAAGCTCATTTTATCTCCATTTATTTCTAAGTTATTAAAATATAATTTACCTTCTATAATGTTTTAAAAGGCATTGTTGTGTTTTTTCACTCCTTTATTCCCTCTAGTTAGTCTTTATTTTTTGAATGCTTCTTTCTAGTTTAGAATTCCTTTCTGAGTTTGGTTGTCTCCTTTCTGAGTTTTTTAAATTCTGATTTATATTGTTCTTTCACATACTATATGATTTTATTAATATCCTGTAGCTTGTTTGAAATCATAAGTTTGAGTTTTATCCTGTTTTGTGAGAAGATTGTTCTGTCTGTGGGATGTTATGTCTCCGACTTTCTGTTTTTCTTTTAACAACTTTGTATTTGGCCTTGATAAACCTTGATTGTCTGTTTTTAAGGGAAATTATTTTTTTTATCTTCTTTGGTGTAGTGTTCACAAACATCATGGCTTGCTTTCTGAGATTCCTGGCTTTCTCCTCTCCCCTACTTTATTCTCCACCTTCTCTTTGCTTTGTCTCCTGCTCAATTTTGACTCCATTACCATTAATTTCTCCTCATAGTGGGGCTCAAAGGAAGCCATCGGCTAATCGGTTTTCAGTTTTGACAGTTCATAAGGACTAGAGTGCTTCTGTCCCTTCTTCAGTGGTATGATTTTATCTATGGAGGCCTGGGTTGCCTGGTCATGTTTCAGGCCTACAGTACTATCTTAGGAATTTCCTTCAATATACTCTTTGGGGTAGGTTCAATATCTTATTTTTAATGATTTATTCTTATTTTGCTAGATTACATCTGTAGGGAATGCTTTAAGAAAGGTAGTTAGGTAAATGTGCTTTCTGAGTCCTTATATGTTAAAAAAAAAAAAAGTCTTTATTCTACTATGTTCAGTTCAGTTCAGTTGCTCAGTCATGTCCAACTCTTTGCGACCCCATGAACTGCAGCACGCCAGGCCTCCCTGTCCATCACCAACTCCCGGAGTCCACCCAAACCCATGTCCATTGTGTCAGTGATGCCATCCAATCATCTCATCCTCTGTCGTCCCCTTCTCCTCCTGCTCTCAATCTTTCCCAGCATCAGAGTCTTTTCAAATGAGTCAGCTCTTCGCATCAGGTGGCCAAAGGATTGGAGTTTCAGCTTCAGCATCAGTCCTTCCAATGAACACCCAAGACTGATCTCCTTTAGGATGGACTGGTTGGATCTCCTTGCAGTCCAAGGGACTCTCAAGAGTCTTCTCCAACACCACAGTTCAAAAGCATCAATTCTTCAGTGCTCAGCTTTCTTTATAGTCCAACTCTCACATTCATACATATTCTAGTATGAGGTTTGATTAATAGTTTCAGTGAGATAAAATTATAGTTTTCTTTATAACTTGGTCTATATTTCCTGATTGTATTCTAGTTTCCAATATTGTTTATGGGAAGTCTGATAGCAGTTTGATTCTTATTTCTTTACAGGTGACCAATTTTGAATCTCTAAAAGTCTTTAGGATTTTCCCTTTATCCTTGTTGTTCTGAATTTCTCAGTAATGTATGTGTGTGACAGTTAGAAAACAAGTCATTCTTCATTATTTTTTTGAGGACTGGGTGGGCCCTTTTCATCTGAAGACTTATGTCCTTCCACTCTGGAAGAAATTGTCATCTACTGTTTTCAGGGACAATTTCCTTTCTTTCATTTTTCTCTATACTTTTATTCTGGAACTTTTATCAGTTAGCTGTTGGGCCTCTTGGTGTTAGTTTTTAAAAATAAATCTTACTGAACTATTGTTAAGTAACTATAATATGCACTTAAGTGTGCATATACCCATGTGATCACCACCACAATCAAGATATAGAATAGATTCGTCATCACAAAATTTTTTTCATGATTTTTGCAGTTATTTCTCCCAGCTGCAGTCAACAGCTGCTCTGCTTTCTGTTACTATAGATTACTTTGAACTGTTCTACAACATAAGTAGGATTATACCTGGCTTCTTTTGCTCAACCTGATATTTTTTGAAATTTATCCATGTTGTACTTATCATCATTATTTGTAAGTTACATTCCCTTGTACGGATATACCAAATTTATTTACTTGGATTGATATTTTATATCAGAGTTTAGCAATTCAGCATATATGCTCTGTAGTTCATGATCTCTGCCCTCTGGTGTCACACTTGTGGTCATGTTCTACTACTTGGCAAAAGAGACTTTGAAGTATTGCTAAACTGATCTTAAGATAAAAAGAATATTCTGGGTTTTCTGGTGGGCCCAGTGTAATCACATGAAAAGCATAAGAGGGGCTTAGACTCCATGTGCCTTTGCTGACTTCAAAGAGAAGGGGACCATGGGCCAAGGAATGTGGGCAGCCTCTCAAAGGTGAAAATGATCCTAGACTGACAGTGAACAAGAAAATGGGAACTTCAGTCCTATAACCTCCTTAGTCCTATAACCTCAAGAAACTGGATTCTGTCAATAACTGAATGATCTTGGAAACAGATTATTCCTAGAGCTTCTCAATAATAGCCCAGCTGACCAACAACTTGATTTTAATGTTCTAAGACCCTAAGCAGTGGACCCATTTGAGCCTGCCTGAACTTCTCACCTATAGAACTTTGAGTATGTAAGGCCGCAGAGTTTGTGGTGATTTGTTACAATGTCAATAGAATGCTAGCATAGAGCCAGACTGTCCAGATTCAAATCCTGGCTCCACTACCTCACAGCTATGTGACCTCACTGGTGAACTACAACACTTTGGATTATTATTTGAGTATGGATGTCTACTCAGCCCTCACACTCAGTCTCAAAGTACACTTGCCTGTGCTTTCAAGTCTGTCTTTTCCCTTGACTTTTTCTTTCTGTGAAATAATCATTTTCCAAGTGCCACTGAAAGAAATTCTGGCATTGTTTTTCCTTAATGCTTTTCTCATTTCCTGTATCCAGTCATACATCAGGCCCTGCTACATCTCCCTGCACAGTGAGTTGTTTGTTTTTTTTCCTAAAACAAACTGATTGTTTTATTTTCACCCCTACTGCCTCTGCCTTAGTACAACCTCTCATATTGTCTCACATGGATCATTGTTGCCTCTACGTCTAATCTCAATCTCTTTAATTCAATACTCCAGACAGCTGTGAGTGCCTTCTTGTCTAAATACCACTTTCATCATGCTACTGCCTTATTTAAAACCAACTAGCCAACTTACCAACCAAACAAACAACCTAAAAACAACTTCTGTAGTTCCCAAAAGCTTCAGTACAAGTAAAAGTCAACTACTTATCCCGTCAGTCAGTCCTCCAGTCTTGTCCCTGTCTTCATTTCAAACTTTGTATTGTGTCTCTCCCCATAGGTACTCTTTCATTCAAACCAAATCATGCCTTTGACATCCCTCTACTCATGATGTTTATATGACCTGAAATACAATTCTTTCACTTTTTCTTACCATTTATTAATATTCTTTCCATCCATTATAGTCCAGTTTGATTTTCATTTGCTCCATCCCAGAAAGATGCTAGGAATACAGTACTAAAATCGAAAAGCTTTTTCATCTATCTCTACCAAAAATCATCTATCTCATCTTATAGAATCTCATAATGCTGACACTGAAAATTCTCTCAAATATTCTTTAACCCAATTTATTCACTCTTCAGGAAAGTAAAGTCCAGTGAGAAGAAGTGTTCTATAATAGTGACACACCGAGTGGATGACTCAGAAGTGAGTCTAGGATCTAGATTTCTGTCATCTCAAGCCAAGCCAATGTCCACTCCCCCTGTTCATTGCATTGTAATTCATCCTATGATTCTTATATGTTGCTATCTTAGAATACAGATTTTTCAGTTGGTTCCCACATCCTTGATTATTACTGAGTTTCAGAAAGACAGGTGATTGATATTTCTCCTACTTCTTTGAATTCCCCATAGCACATAATCCATTGCTTTGGACACAACAGGCATTAAGCAAATATGTATTGATTGAATAAGATATGATGCATCACAACCTGACATAAGCTATAAATTTTCATTGTCTCATTACCATATTCTATCAATTAAAATTAGTAGTGGCCTTGCATCCCTGAACAGTTACAATGACAAAGCATGATATTCCAAAATAGTTGGGTAAACTAGATGGCCTAATGTAAATTTCATAAAGTCTTTGAAGAGCAGAGCTGGAATTGCTCTTGAAGGTCTTTTGACATAATAGTCCCCATTATTCCCTCTATTTTATTGATGGGAAAATTGAAATTCACAGAGGAACAAACAGGACTTGCCCAAATGTCGTTGCTGATGTTCAGTTGCTTAATTGTGTCTGACTCTTTGCAACCCCATGGACTGCAGCCTGCCAGGCTTCCTTGTCCTTCACCATCTCCCAGAGCTTGCTCAAACTCACATCCTTTGAGATGGTGATGCCATCCAACCACCTCATCCTCTGACGTCCCCTTGTCCTCCTGCCTTCAATCTTTCCCAGCATCAGGGTCTTTTCTAATGAGTCAGTTCTTTGCATCAGGTGGCCAAAGTATTGGAGCTTCACCTTTAGTATCAGTCTTTCCAATAAATATTCAGGAGTGATTTCCTTTAAGATTGACTGGTGTGATCTCCTTGTACTCCAAGGGACTCTCAAGAGTCTTCTCCAACACCACAGTTCAAAAGCATCAATTCTTCAGTGCTCAGCCTTCTTTATGGTCAAACTCACATCCATACATGACTACTAGAAAAACCATAGCCTTGACTAGACGGACCTTTGTTGTTAAAATAATGTCTCTGTTTTTTAATATGCTGTCTAGGTTGGTCATAGCTTTCCTTCCAAGGAGTAAGCGTCTTTTAATTTCATGGCTGCAGTCTCCATCTGCAGTGATTTTGGAGCCCCCCCAAAATAGAGTCTGTCATTGTTTCCATTGATTCTCCATCTATTTGCCATGAAGTGTTTGGACCGGATGCCATGATCTTTGTTTTCTGAATGTTGAGCTTTAAGCCAACTTTTTCACTCTTTTCTTTCACTTTCATCAAGAGGCTCTTTAGTTCTTCTTCACTTTCTGCCATAAGGGTGGTGTCATCTGCATATCTGAGGTTATTGATATTTCTCCCTACAATCTTGATTCCAACTTGTGCTTCATCCAGTCCAGCGTTTCTCATGATGTACTCTGCATATAAGTTAAATAAGCAGAGTGACAATATACAGCCTTGACGTACTCCTTTTCCAATTTAGAACCAGTCTGTTGTTCCATGTCCAGTTCTAACTCTTGCTTCCTGATCTGCATACAGATTTCTCAAGAGGTGGGTCAGGTGGTCTGGTCTTCCCATCTCTTTCAGAATTTTCCACAGTTTATTGTGATTCACACAGTCAAAGACTTCGGCATAGTCAATAAAGCAGAATAGACGTTTTTCTGGAACTCTCTTGCTTTTTCGATGATCCAACAGATGTTGGCAATTTGATCTCTGGTTCCTCTGCCTTTTCTAAAACCAACTTGAACATCTGGAAGTTCACAACTCATGTATTGTTGAAGCCTGGCTTGGAGAATTTTGAGCATTACTCTGCTAGTGTGTGAGATGAATGCAATTGTGCGGTAGTTTGAGCATTCCTTGGCATTGCCTTTCTTAGGTATTGTAATGAAAACTGACCTTTTCCAGTCCTGTGGCCCCTGCTGAGTTTTCCAAATTTGCTGGCATATTGAGTGCAGCACTTTCACAGTATCATCTTTTGGATTTGAAATAGCTCAACTGGAATTCCATCACCTCCACTAGCTTTGTTCGTAGTGATGCTTCCTAAGGCCCACATGACTTCACATTCCACCAAATTAAGAACCAGCAAATGTAGAGAAGAGTATTTCGAGGATAAGTTGCACCAGCCCCTTGAGTAATTGTGGCCACAGGGACAGAGATTCTAGGGGAATGCTGTGACTTCCAGGTCGAGTTCAGACAGGACAAGGCTGGATGTATGGCCACCAGGGACATTTAGGAAGTCATGGGAAGTGAGGTCTGATGGGAAGCATAGGAGGCAAGAGGAAGAAATCCATGACATGGAGTCCAGAGTTCATACATGTGAAGTGCTCAGATATCCAAATAAGTGGTAGAAGGAAAATGCCATTTACTGAACAGCTTCTGTACATAACAAAGTACCACAGACACAGTGGTTTAAAATCAATATGCTTTTATTATCTCACAGTTCTGTGAGTTGAATATAGAAATGGCTTAACTGGAATCTTTGCTCCAAGTCTCACAGACTACTGTCAGAGTGTCACCAGGGCTGTGATCCTGTCTGAGGCTTGGAGTCCTCCTCCAAGCATAATATGAAGTTGTTGGAAGCATTCATTACCTTGAAATTTGCTCAAGGTCAGCAGGAGAGAGACTTCTATAACTGGTCTCCATTCTCTCCTATAAAAGGCTCACTTGAATATCTCAGACCTACCTAAAATAATCTTTCTTTTCATTAAATCACAGTCAAACTCATTAGGGATCTTATTACATCTTTGAAGTTCCTTCATCTTCACCATACAACATAATCTGGCACAGATGTGACATCCATCATATTCATGGCTTCTCCTCTCATGTAAGGGAAAGGATTATACACCAGGAGACAGGAACATTGAAGACGACTTTTAGAATTTTGTCTACCACAGTCTGCCCTCTGGCCTCCAATGACTCACTTCCCTTCTAAGTACAAAATAAATTCATAATGTTCCCAGGACTCTTATCCCATTATAGCATGAACTCAAAATCCAAAATCTCATTTAAATCTCATCAACTAAAAGATCCAAATCTCATCATCTAAATGATCTCTGTCAGGTACAGATGATGCTTTCTTTCCATCTTTTAAGCTCTTTACATGCACTATTATACTTAATTCTGAGGGCAATTCTGTGAATAAATTTTTATCATCCCCATTTTAAAGATAAGGAAACTGAGGCATGGAGAAGTTAACTTGCCTCAGGTCATTTCAAGATTAAATTTCACAGTTAAAACTTGAGCCCAGTTATGTGGAATGTGATAACTGTAACTCTGTGTCTCCAGAGAAGCATGTTCTAGGACTCTCTTG
Organism: Muntiacus reevesi; assembly: GCF_963930625.1. NCBI lineage: Eukaryota > Metazoa > Chordata > Mammalia > Artiodactyla > Cervidae > Muntiacus > Muntiacus reevesi. The sequence goes on along the minus strand of NC_089271.1, from coordinate 114,150,293 downwards.
GCAAGTAGGGGATCTTAAATAATTATCCACATCCCCTGTAGCCAAGCTTTGGGGGCTGTTAAGATTCTCAGACAGGAGAGCTAAGTGTCAGGTAGCATCAGTAACATTTTTAGTATGGATGAAATTCCCTGGTTAGGATCCCACAGTGGAGATGAGAATTGGGTCACAAGAGTTATGAAATGAATGAGAAGAATGAAACAAGCATTAGTAGCTCCAATTATATGATCTAAGAACCACAAAAAAAAAAAAAAAAAAAAAAAAAGACAGGGAAATATGTGGATACTAGCTCCTGTCCTGCAATGACTTGATATATGACTTTGGGCAGATAGATTTTTCCTCTTCGAGTCTCAGTTTCTTTGTGAAATGAACATGTTGATGCTAGATGATCCCTCTACGCTGATTTCAAAGGCCTGCACTGCTAACAAGAGAGGCAACCAACAATGCAGACAAATGTCATGATTTGGCATTTAGTAGAGAAAAGAGACCTGGTTATTTGAGTTCCATGACATTGTTCTTAAGCAGGAAATGCTTAAGCATATGGACACAGCCTTGACCTCATAACGTGTGATGGCGCCTCCCAAAATATTGCCAGGGAGGAACCCAGGACCTTTGAGAAACAAAGGTGATATTTAAGCCATTGATGACTATTATTCATACTACTATATTTCTAAAAAACAGAGTCCTGAATAGCATCAAAGTGAACAAAGCCACTTGAGAGGTGGATATATCTTGGAAATGCCCTGGTTGGGGAAGGCCGGAGGGCGCAAATGCCTGGACAGAGGAGAGGAAGCTGTGTGCACGAGGATGCAAGGTTAGATGGGGAGGAAATACTTCCCTCTCATCACTCTACTGATTAACCCAAAGTAACCATTAACACCCTGCGATTCCCTTCCCTCCATTCATGAAACCCTACCACTTGGCTTCTCTCATTCCACAAATGCTGATTGTACAATGGCTATGTGCCAGACACTCTGGGGGGCCTATGACCATGATAAATGATGTAGTCTAGAATCATCATATGCACTCTTTAATCATGATGTCCATCCCTTGATCTTCCACAGAGTATATGAGATAACTATTCATCCTTTAAGGCTCAGGTCTGTGACTGCTTCTTACATGAAATTTTCTTCAGTGAATGGTGCTCTTCTCTTTTCCTTCCCTTCCCTTCTGTTCTCAGCTCCTTCTGTGACCTCCTCATGTAACACTTGTCACTACTGGTCTTATGCTCCAGATACATGTGCGTGTGTGTGATCTCCCCTGGTAGTCTGTGAGGAACTTGACAACAGCGTATGAATTATGTATTGTACAGTAGGTGTTCAGTGCTGCAAAGTCTTCCTGAGACTGCCCTTGATGGCCTGTTTCAGAATCATAATCACGATCATCACTGTTTCTAGAGACTGTATGGAACACTTCACATGCACCATCGGACTTCATCCCCATGATAATTGTACAGAGTACACTGGCTATTTTAAGTACAGTTCCTACAGGAACCCAAATCTGCCTGATTCTCAAACCTATTAAAATACCATGCTAATCCACCTCCCAGAGTAGCCAGTGATGCACAGTCTTCCTTCTCTGGCTCCTAGAAACGTCATTTTGGTTGGAAGATAGCTCTTTTCAGCTTTATTTCAGGTCAATTCTGAAGGGGATTTGTATTTGCAAGCCCACAGCAACTGCAGGTTTGGGTGTGGAAGAAGGGGCATGGAGGAAAGCAGGGGAAATTATCAATCAGAATCCGTAGTATCAGTGGATATGATGAAAAAGAGTCTTGAGATAAGAGAAAGAGAGAAAACAGCCAGAGACAAAATGATGACATCTAACATAGCCACAGTTTTAGGTTTGCCAAGTGCTGACTTGGAGATTGTTTTCAGGGGAGAATATGAGAGGGAAAACCTGTTACCCAATATATTTAGTTTTCTTGACCAAAGGAGGGAACATCAGAGGCTCTGTGCCTTGAAGTCACGCCCATACATCCCGCTTCCTTTAGTCGGAGCCAGTGAAGGCCAGAGCTTCCCTGGTAGCTCAGATGGTAAAGAGTTTGCCTGCAATGCAGTAGACCTGGGTTTGATTCCTGGGTTGGGAAGATCCCCTGGAGAAGGAAATGGCAACCCATTCCAGTATTCTTGTCTGGAAAATCCCATGGACAGAGGAGCCTTGTGGGCTACTGTCCATGGGGTCACAAAGAATCAGACATGACAGGGTGCCTTAACACACACACAGAGTGAAGGCCAGGCTTGGCTCCTTCAGTGTCACTTCCATACCCTTTGCAGTGACAGACTCCACTTGACACAAGAGGCTTTTATCAGGTCCATGACACATAGATGTATTTTCAACTGAAAATGTAGAAAGTATTAGAAAATAAACTGGCCATTATTTCTTTACAAAATACAAAAAACAGCTTTTTGAGAAAGCTTCACAATGACCCCTACACCTGAGAACTCCTCTTTTCTTTTTTACACTAGAAGATGAATTACTTCTTTATACATTTATAGTCAGTTGCAATAAACTCTGGCTTTACAAAATTCATTTATAGATTGCATTTTTAATGCTGCATATCAGATACAAATTAGGTCCTCTCCCACTTCTCTTAATAGTTTATATCCCAAACACCTTTCTTCGCTCACACTTTTATTAACCATTTAAAATTTGTCTCTAGGGTGATTTTTAATAAATCATTTGGTGGTGCTCGGCCTGCATACTCCAGGGTTCTCTACACTCACACATTCAGCTCATCCGGAGCCGCCCAGGACCACTGTTCACACCTGAGCACCTGGGGGACTCCTGGGATGCTCCCTCTTCAAATACATGTTATCAGTTGCAGATAGATCAGCCTACGTGTAACACATTGGTAATATGTAAAAATGTATTTTCACAGGCTTATGCAAGAACATACATCTATGTTTTTATATAAAGTTGCTTCCATTTGTCAGAGATGCTGAAAGATTCCCAGTGCTGATGGACTTTCCCATTCACCAAGGGCTTTAGAAGTTCACGTTCTCCAGGGTGCAAACTAGAGCCTTAGTAAGAGGAAGAGGTACTATCCCTTCTGGCTCCACAGAAGTAAGAGTAAACGGCACTCCCAGGGGGCAGGAGGAGAGGGCACCCTAAGAAATGAGGATTTCCAGCTGCTACACACTCAAACTTCCATGTTCTGGAAGAAAGCAAGCTTCCTGAAGACGTAGTCACACTCACCCCCGCTCTGAGGGCAGGGGCCCGGAAACCCAAGACAGCCACTTCTTTGAAGCTGGAACAGAGCCGCCTGAGCACATCAAACGTGCTTGGAGTTCAGGGCAGTGGAAGCAGAGGAAGAACACCCATGTGGAAGGGCAGGAGAAGGCAGAGATCCAGGGAGGCAGGAAGATGGAGGTGTTTGTCAGCAGTGTCCAGATCTTGTCTGAAGCTGGCTTCTAGAACAGGAGATAGCTAAGTGAGTAAAAGCACAGTCTTTGGAGTCATACAGATCTAGTTTAAATCCTGGCCTTGGGACCTAGAGTGTGACTTTGGGCAAGATCTTTAACTCTGATTCTCAGTTACATCACATACGTCGAACAGGTGTAATTACAGTGGTCACCATCTAGGGTTATGGTAAGGACTGAATTTGTTGGTTTAAGTTGCTTAGAGCAGTGCCTAGCCCAGAGTGAGTGATCAATAAATAGTGCTCATATTAAAATTATACACTTAGACTTTAGAGGTAGGGTAGGGGAGAATGGAGACTTACTCTTACCTGGAGAGACTGGGTAACCAGATATCAGGCAGACCAGTGTTCAATCATAAGGTTTTAATCTGGGTTGGGACAGGGGGGTGAGGGGCAAAGCCACAGGAAAAAAGCAGCTCAGTTGCTAGATTTCTGTTGTTGCATTCGAGAAGGACTTTATGATGAGATCCCTGAAATGTTTACCCAAGACTTCCTTAGTCCACCTTATCTGTTAGGCATAGTTCTCTGTCATAATTCTCTGGTCCAGCTACAATAAAGGAAGAAAGGCTGAGGGGACAAAACACTAGCTACCGCCCGATCTTGCAGCTGCAGCCAAGACGCTGACAGGGACACTCAAAGCCAACTCATTGGCTCCTGTTTTTCTCAGAGCACTCTAATCCCAGGCAGCTTCAACTTGGCCCAGATTGTTACCATGGCTTCCAGACTAGTGTTCCTGTTTCCACCCTTGCTTCCTCTGCCCAAAATCTGTTCTCAAAAATGCAGGCCTAGTAATCCTGCTAAGTGGGGATAATGCACAATAGAATCACCTGAGGGACTTTTAAAAACACCCTGTTCCAAAAAGTGAAATCAAGAGCCCTCAATGTAACATTTTCTTCCATTACTCAAACCTTTTAGTGTCTTCTTCTAGCACTGAGAGGAAGGCAACTTCTTACCCTAGTTTATATGATTAGCTCATATGCCTGCTTTTCTGACTTGGTCTCCCACCATTTTCTTCCTTGCTCACTATGTTCCAGACACACTGTTCTCTTTACTCTTTTTTGAATGTGCCAAGCAAGCTTCTCCCTCAGATACTTTTCACTTTGCGCTATCTCTGCTTGGAGTACTCTCTCCCAGACACACACATGGCTCACTCCCTCACTCTCTTTAGATCTCTGCTGAAATGTCATTTCATCAGAAAGGCCTTCCATGCTGAGTCTATCTGCAGTACCACTCCAGTCACTCACTGTTCCTCTGTTCTGCTTTATTTTTTTTCATACACTGTCACTACTTGACTTTATATTGATATTTCAGATCAATTGGTTTCTACTTTCTCCACTAGAATGTAAGATCTATGAAGACAGGGATTTTTTTTTTTTTTTGTATCATGTTCAAATCTGTATTCCAGCTCTTAGAGCTGGTTTTGGCACAGAACAAGTAGTAAATATCTGTGGTTGGTTGGTTGAATGAATGAACGAGTGAGTGAGTGAGTAAAATTCTGTTCCACCAAGCTCGGCTCTGAGTACACGGCAAGAGCCAGAGGAAATTCCCTGGCCATGACAGTGCATATTCAGCACATGGGTGAGTAGAATTGGTGTGCAAAATCTAAGCTGAAGACTACATTAATTAAGTGAAAATCTATTAATAATCATTATGACCAGATGGTTTTTGTTTCAATGGTCATAGGATGGATTTCTAGCCATCCTCAGAGCTTTTTGGTATATAATCTGATAGGTATCACAAAGCCTTATCTAGAGTCTTGGAGTGGAAAGATTTCTGAGCTTAACTCTAAAAATGTAGCAGATGGCTATGCAAATGTGGTAACTGATAGTAATACCACATTTGCATAAGTACTGTATTTTCAAAGCAATTTATTGCTTTACAAAAAGCTGGACCAGAAATGGTACATTATGTGTTTCCCATTAGCCCTTGAATGTGACTCCAGTTCAGATAACAGGCTGGGTGGCTCTGCATTGCTCAGATTTACCCAGTAAAGCCTCGTGAAGCCACCATGTGGATCCAGGCAGATCTTGAAGTAGCATGAAACTTCTCCCAACTAGGTATGGCCCATTTTTCATCACTGAGGAGTGGCAGAATTGGCCCTCGTTGATGCGTTTTTGCTTTATTTCCACTTTACACAGCCTGGCCCAGCTGGACTGTTCAATATCATGGGAACAGTCCTGCCTTGAGTGTTGCCATTTCTACAGATGTGCTTCTGGAATCTTCCCTGCTGAGAAAATGCTCTACTGTCTTCTCAGCCTGTTTGAATTCTAGCCCCCATCCAGGGACAGATCAAATACCTCCCTGCCCAGCAAGGTCTTCTCTGACCATCCCAGATCGAACTGATGGCCCCTCTGAGCTCCGAGGTGGAGGGAGAACCACTGCTCATGCCATCGACCAGGCCCTTCTATAGCTTCATCTCTGAACCTCCTGTTGTTTAGGAGCATACCATAGTTATAGAACTAAAATAGCTCTAGACTTAAAACTACTCTAAATCCTACTTAATGAAGTGTTTTTTCTTTCTTTTTTTTTTTTAGGGAAAAAAACCTTAAAATGATCACGCTGATCCACAAGTAAAATAAATGCCTGACAAAACAAGTTTTTCATTAAACTAAGACAATAAAATGTAGACATTCAATAGGTAATTTTCACAATATCCCTCAGCCAATAAAAAATTAACAGGCCTACAAAGAATCAGGGGAAACATTAGCCAGAAAAATTAGACTCAGAAATAACATAAATGGAATTAGCATACAAATATTTTGAAACAACTATTTCAAGTATGTTGAAACATACACATAATGAGAAGAGATCAAATCTCTAAAAATGAATTAAATAGAACTCCAAGAGCTAAAAAATAAAATAGCTATAATGAAATGTTCACTGGATAGTTGTAAGTGAAAGTGAAAGTTACTTCAGTCATGTCTGACTTTTTGCAATCCCATGGGTTCTGTAGCCCGTCAGGCTTCTCTGTCCATGGAATTCCCCAGGCAGGAATACTGGAGTGGGTAGCCATAAGAGTATAAATAAATAATCCAAAGAGAAACATACACATAATGAGAAGAGATCAAATCTCTAAAAATGAATTAAATAGAAATAATAAATAAATAATAAATAATCCAAAGAGAAACATACACATAATGAGAAGAGATCAAATCTCTAAAAATGAATTAAATAGAACTCCAAGAGCTAAAAAATAAAATAGCTATAATGAAATGTTCACTGGATAGTTGTAAGTGAAAGTGAAAGTAAATAATCCAAATAATAATCCAAAGAGAAATAAATAATAATCCAAAGAGAAACATACACATAATGAGAAGAGATCAAATCTCTAAAAATGAATTAAATAGAACTCCAAGAGCTAAAAAATAAAATAGCTATAATGAAATGTTCACTGGATAGTTGTAAGTGAAAGTGAAAGTTACTTCAGTCATGTCTGACTTTTTGCAATCCCATGGGTTCTGTAGCCCGTCAGGCTTCTCTGTCCATGGAATTCCCCAGGCAGGAATACTGGAGTGGGTAGCCATAAGAGTATATTAAACACTTCAGAGGAAAGTATCATTGAACATGAAGATGTTGTAGAAATTACACAAACCAAAGCACAGAATAAAATGATTTTAAAATGCAAAATGTTAGTGATCTATGGGATAATATCAAGAGATAAAGCAAATGTATAGCCACATTTTCAGAAGGAGGAAGAGCACACAAAATTATTTTAAGAAATAATGGCCAAATATTTTCCAAATTTGATGAAGAGTATGGACCTACAAATATGAGTAGTTCATCCTAGCACAGGCAGAAAAAAAACATACAAAATTAAACCACATCAAGGCACATCATAACCAAATAGCTGAACCAGCAATAAAAAGAAAATATTAAAAGCAGTCAAGGGAATTCTCTAGCAATTCAGTGACTAGGACTCTGTGCTTCCACTGCAGGGGGCCTGGATTCAGTCCCTAGTAGGGGAGCTAAGATCCTGCAAGCTGCACAGCATGGCCAAAAAAAAAAAAAAAAAAAAAAAAACCAGTCAAAAAATAAACATTACACATAAAGGAAGAGGATAAAAATAAACACTGAATCTCCATCAGAAACAATGCTGGAAAAAAATCAATCTACATTGTTTTTACAGACAAACACAAGCTGAAAAAAATCAGCAAAAAACTTGTACTCTATGAAATGTTCTTCAGGTTGAAGAAAAATAACATCAGTGGAAACTCAGATCTGCATGGCAACCCACTCCAGTGTTCTTGCCTGGAGAATCCCATGGACAGAGGAGCCTGGTGTGCTACAGTCCATAGGGTCACAAAGAATCGGACACGACTGAAGCAACTTAGCATGCACACACACACACAAAGGAGCAAAGAATGCTGGAAATTGTAAAACTCTTTGTCATTATCTTTTATTTTATTTTTTTCCATCTTAAGCAATTCTTTATTGACATAAAACATACAAGTAAAGCAGTGGAACAAAATAAAACATCCCCAAATTGCTTACAATATACATAATTGTATGTAAGTTGAAAGTCATGTTTTTCAGCCATTTTTGTTTTGTGTGTGTGTGTGCAATTGAACAGCGAAATTGACTATTGATCTAGAAGAAGTTTGAAGATTTACATTCAAAACTTAAAATGTGGCAAGAAAATCTAGGAGAAATAGTTCATGTGTAATCAAGAAGTAAGTAAAACTCTACAAATTAAGACTGAGGAATCCTTCAGGAATGTAGATATGTCTTTGAGTTTTTTAAAATGCTTGTAAGACCAAATATACTATTGAGAACACACATTGAGTTGGGAATCTGTGTGTCATATACAGGAATGTGTCATTATCTTTTAAAAGTAAATGAATATTTAAAGAATTAAAGATAACATTGCAGTTGGATAACGTACTGAAGCAAAATGTACGAAAACAATGGCATTAAGTTTTTTTGGGGGGGATATTGCAAGGTTCTTACAATATACATGAAAGTAAACTGAGAAGTTAAAGATGTATATTCCAAATCCTAGATCTAGAACTAAAACAAAAATAAAACTAATAATCTGACAAAGAAGGAAAAAACCCTATTCTAAAGCAAAGCAAAGCAAAAAAGCAAACAGCAACAGCAAAACAAATACAAAACTTTCAATCCAAAAGAAAGTAGAAAAAGAGAGGAGGAAAGGGGGGAAATGAACAGATAGGATAAATATACACAGATATTGATATGGTAAATTTAAACCTAACCATGCAGATAATTATGTCAAATGTAAATAGTCTGAATACACCAATTAAAAAGAAAACTTTGTCAAACTAATAAAAAAGGCAGACTCAACCATTGTGTTCTCTGTAAACCTTAAATATGCCCACCCGGATTAAAAGTAAAAGAATGGGAAAAGATATACCGTGCAAACACTAATCATAAGAAAATTTGAGTAGCTATATTAAGATCAGACAAAGTAGACTTCAGAATTTGAAATGTTACCAGTGATAACGAGGTAATATATAATGTCATATGTAATGATAAAACAATAGATTTATCAGGAATACATAACAATCATAGAAGTTTATGCTTTTAATTAAAGGTAACATCACGGAACTTAAATGAGAGTTGAATGAGACGACAGTCTTTGTTGGAGATCTCAACATTGCTCTCTCAATGTGTGTGTTAGTCGCTCAGTTATGTCCAACTCTTTGCGACCCAATGAACTATAGCTCACCAAGCTCTTCAGTCTGTGGAATTCTCCAGGCAAGAATACTGGAGTGAGTTGCCATTTCCTTCTCCAGGGGATCTTTCCAACCCGGGATCAAACCAGGGTCTCCTGCATGGCAGGCCGATTTTTCACCATCTGAGCCACCAGAGAAGACCTGCTCTATCAATAGCTGGTTTTAAACAAGTAGAAAGAAATTGGTAAGGATATAAAAAACCTGAATACTATCAAACAACTTGACCTTGCTGATATTTATAGACCACTACACTCTAAGTAGCACCATATACATTCCTTTCAAAGGCACATGACACATTCAGCAATAGGCCATATTCTAGGTCATGAAACTGGTCTATATAACTTATAAAATATTGAAGCAATACAGAATATGTTTTCTTTTCACAAAAATATTAAAAGCCAATAAAATTATTTGAAAAATCTTCAAATATTTGGAAAGAAGCAAAACACACTTCTAAACAACCATATGTCAAAGAAGATATCACAAGGGAAATCAGAAAACATTTGAACTGAATGAAAATGAGAACATACTATTTGTGGGATGCAGCTAAAGCAGGGCCTAGAAGGAAATTTATAACATTGAATGCATATATTAGAAAACAATAAAACTTTAAAATCAACAATCCGAGCTTCCATCTTAAGAAGCTAGAAAAGAAGAACATATTAAGCCCAAAGTAGGTAGAAGTAAGAAAATCATAACAACAAGGGAGAAAGAAATGAAATAGAAAATCAAACAAATAATGGGGAACAGAAATGAAACCAAATTTCTTTGGCAAGATTAATAAAAGTGATAAGCATCTAGTCACACTGATATTGAAAAGAAGGAGAAAGATCACAAATTCCCAAAATCAGAAGTAAATGTATAGACTCACTAGAGATCTTATCAATATTAATAGGAAAATAAAAGTATATTGGGAACAAATATATACCAATAATTTCAACTTAGATATAATGAACAAACTCCCTAAAAGATACAAATTACCAAATCTGACTCAAGAAAAAAGAGAAAATCTGAATATTACTATATACATGAGAGGAATTGGATTTCTAATTTAGTACTTTTCAATAAAGAAACTATACCCCACTTTGCTTCCTTGATAAATTACATCAAATGTTTAAGGAAGAAATAATACGAATTGTGCAAATTCCTTCTGAAAATAAAGACAGGAATATTTCTCAGCTCATGAGGCCAGAATTACTCTGTATCATTAGCCTGTATTGTTGCCACAGGCTACTAACTGGTCTCCTTACTCCAGACCATCACACATTACCCAGCAGTTAGAGTGATGTCTTTAAAATGAAAATCATGCATGCATGAGTCAAGTGCTCGGGCCTGGTGCACTGGGAAGACCCAGAGGGATCGGGTAGAGAGGGAGGTGGGAGGGGGGATCGGGATGGGGAATACATGTAACTCCATGGCTGATTCATGTCAATGTATGACAATACCCACTACAATATTGTAAAGTAATTAGCCTCCAACTAATAAAAATAAATGAAAAAATAAAATAAAATAAAAAGAAGTGGGAACTTTGAAACCTGTTCGAGAAACAAATGTGGAAATAAAACTATTCTTAGACCAGAAAATAAAATAAAATGAAAATCAAAATGTGCCATCCTTTTCCAAACCCTTAAGTGGCTTTCCATCATATATGCTTACAAAGCTTTATTCAGTCTGCCCTTAACCTCTTTAATCTCATCTCTCAATACTTTCTATACCAGCTGCCTATACTCTAGCTATCTCCATAAACTTCATTTATGTTCCTTGATACCGTTTTCCAGCTCAAGAGTTCTGTTATCTGCCATTTTCTTTGCCTAGAACATCCTCATTCTCATTCTTGAAGTCTCAGTTGAAATTGCACCTTCTTAAAGGCACCTTCCCTACCCATTCTTTCTCAAGTTAGCCTCCCTCAATTACTTGTTTATTTCCTCTAGAGTTTTTTAAAATGTCTTTAATTATTCTGTTTATTCATTTGTTTATTGTCTATATATAATGTAAGCTCCTAGAGAACCAGTGCTGTATCCTAGCATAATACAGGCACATTGGAGCCACTGAGTGTATATTTGCTGAATGAATGAATGAAACACATTCATGGTAGAGAGCATAGCACAAGAAAAGTACAGATTTGAAAAGCGCTAAAACATGCAAATACCTCCAGACTGCCAATCTCCTCCCACCCACACACAGAGTATGTAGTCAAATTACGTGTAGATTAAAGCTTTGGTAAACTTGCACTTAATTTTTCAGAGCTTAAATTTTCTTTAAATGTGAGCTTTATTTAAATGTATTGACCACACACGAAAGATATTCAGAATTTCTTAAGAAGGTAAAGACTGAATCGTCTATTTTTCCCCTTCTTTTTGCAAAAGGTAACCTTTATTTCCTACTGGGAAACAGTAAGGAAACCAGATTTTCATGAAATTCTCAAAGTTTTTCTTAACCCCTAATAAGAACCATTTCACTAGAAGTATAGCTTACACTATTTTGAATGGCTATGGCAGTCCCTTGGGGGTGGGTGTGTGTACAGCCTCACTGTAGGTAGAAACATCTCTTAAACTTACAGACTTCTTAAAATACCAGCACACACAAAGTTCTGTACATAACTATTTACCAAGATACAGAATCACATGAATATTGTTTTCAATTCAATCATCATTTGTAGCTCAATCTCTCCATCTATATAATAGAAGCTGCTTAATCACTATCACTTTTGAGCAATCACAATTTTATTTTTAAAGGAATGAAAAACATTTTATTTGGAGATCAGCAAGAAGGCTTTATAGACTCCTAGAATATCACAAATAAGCAAGCAGGAAAGGAAATGATAAAACAAAAGTACATTGTGGATGCTTAGAGCACAATTTTAGAATTCTAAAATCACAAATTTTTCTAAGCTACCAAAACGCCACTGGTCTGAACATGCCAATCGATCTGATCTGGAAAGCATTGCTCACTCTGGTTGTTTTACCTTAAGGATGACAGCAGTGATTGTCAGACTCAATCTCAATGACTAAGTCTGTAGCAAAATCAGACTCATCTCTGACTAAATTTAGTTTGAAAGAATTCTTTGACTCAGTTTAAAAGATGGTCTGAATTTAGTCAGCTGACCAGTGTTGGCTTAGTAAAATTTTAGTAACTAGCTCTCCAGGAAAAAAAAAAAAAAAGAATATAAATGTATACATAGTTTGGGCTTCCCTGGTAGCTCAACTGGTAAAGAATCTGCCTACAATGCAGGAGACCCAGCTTGATTCCTGGATTGGGAAGATCACCTGGAGAAGGGATAGGCTACCCACTCCAGTATTTCTGGGCTTCCCTGGTTGCTCAACTGGTAAAGAATCCTCCTGCAATGTGGGAGACCTGGTTTGATCCCTGGGTTGGTGAGACTGAGCGATTAAGCACAGCATACATAGTTTATTTTAATTTGGCTGATATAAAGGATGTGTATCACATGATTTACAAATAAACATTAAAAATACAGTGCTCTTCATTGAACACATTGACAGCTAACTCATTCTTATTCAATGCACTTGTTATTTTTGCTGATCTCTTGTATCTCTAGCCATCTCATGGTTTCAGTTTAACCATGATTTGACACATGCAGTTGCATCCTTATCCTTTCTTTTCCTAAAGAAATTCTGGTTCTTAAATCTGACATGTAGACTATGTTAAACTATTTACCATATATATATATATATATGGTATATATATATATTTATATGGTATAATATATATATATATATATACATATATCATTAAACTAAAACTCCTTTCACCTTCAATAGCATTGGTTGCAGTAGTGGTCCCTTTAAGCTTTTTTTAATTTATTATTTTTATGTATTTATTTTTGGCTGTGCTCGGTCTTCATTGCTGTGTGGACTTTTCTTGAGTTGCGGCCAGTGGGGGCTCCTCTCTAGTTGTGGTGTATGAGCTTCTTACTGCAGTGGCTTCTCTTGTTGTGGAGCACAGGCTCTAGGGCACCCAGACTCAATAGTTGTGGTGCAGGGGCTTAGAAGCTCCAAGGCATGTTGGATCCTCCTGGATCAGGGATCGAACCCATGTCTCCTGCATTGGCCAGTGGATTCTTTATCACTGAACCACCAGGGAAGCCTTCTCTCTAGTTTTTTGTATGTTGTAAGATTTGGACTGTTCTTTGAGTGTACATTATTAAGTAACGATTGTGTTTAACAACCGGCTCACAAAGTTCCTGAAAGTTTAAAAATTAGCTCTCACAAGGTGCTGAAAGCTGAAATCATGCATACCACTGCAATAACTAACCAAACAACTGTTTGTAATTAGCCAGATATATGTGTTTTAAATAACTGTTAAAATACGCCTGTGGGAGTATGTGCCTTTGTGTATATGTATGCTTATCTATGGGCCTCCCTGGTGGCTCAGTGTAAAGAATCTGCCTGCTAATTCAGGAGATGCAGGTTCGATCCCTGGGTGGGGAAGATCCGCTGGAGAAGGAAATGGCAACCCACTCCAGTATTCTTGCCTGGGAAATCCCATGGACAGAGGAGTCTGGTGGATTACAGTCCTTGGGGTCACAAAGTGTCGGACACGACTTAGCGACTGAACAACAATACTTATCTATGTGATTTCATTCCATCACATTCTCACAATAAGATATTACTGAATATTAATCAAAGTTTTCACTATCAAATAGCTTAAAGGTTAAGAATTTCTAGCCGGCTCTAGTAAGAGCATTCTAATATGATCCATTCCCTACATGCTTGAAATTGCAGCAGAGTTGACCTCACCACTAAACATCTGATATCCTCCCTTCCTTGTCTCCTTCGTTTAGGATCTTTGTTTCTCTTTTCTAATGTGCAGACATTTCTAGCAACTAATTCCTTATGTCTGTCCTGATTTCAGAGAAATCTCTTATTTCAGAAATATTCCAAATATTGCATGGGATAGAGATTTCTTCATAGATAAGTATTCATCAAAGACTAAACTGAAAAAAAAAAAAGACTAAACTGGTCAATACTGGAATTATCCAGCCACCTTAATAACAAGTCTAAGGACTGTTTGTCTATTTATAAAGCTTTAGTGTTTGAAATGACTAGATAAAATAAATGACTAGATATGTCATTAGCAGGAAAAACGTGTACTCAAGAAATGATGACATTTTGTCATAAAACACACAAACTACTCATTAAAAAAATAAAGTGGTGAGATAGAGGACTTTATCCCAGGTCAAGAAGTTAGCTTAAGGATAGGAAATGAATATTATAATTAAATAGAAACTACTTTGTATGCACAAATGGGGAGAATTTTTCTACTCTCCTTTTTCACACCTTAGCCAGCTTTTACCTGCCCTTAAGATCCCAGTTTAACCATCACTTTTTAGGGATGTCTTTCCTAACATGTCTGGGTTCTCTGCAAATTAAGTCAAACCATATAAAATTGTTGTTTGCAATAATATCTAACATTGGCAAGATATGTTCAACCTAATACTTCCCTTATCTTATACTGGATTGTAAAGGACCTGTTCACTTACTGTTTCAGCTTTGACTATGGTTTCTGTGACTTATGTATATCTAGCTAGTAAATCTTTACTAGATATTTTTTGAATGCATGAATGAGCTAACAGACAGTAGAGTCTCTTTAAGGATAAACGCTGGCACTAGTATTTCTTATTGAAAATATTAATTTGGAAATAAGAGTAGCCAGGACAATTTCCAAGTTTGCATTGGTACCAAACCATTTTAGGTAAAAAAAATTCTAAGTCAATGAGAAGCAACTCACTGAAGGGGTTCTAGTACTCACAGTAGACCGCTCTCTCTTAAGTACAGAGATCATTAACAAGGACCCACTGTATAACACAGGGAACTCTGTCCAATATTATGTAACAACCTAAATAGGAAAAGAATTTGAAAATGAATACATACATGTATATATATAACTGAATCACTTTGCTGTACACCTGAAATTATCACAGCATTGTTAATCATCTATACTCCAATATAAAATAAAAAGTTAAAAAAATACTAGATGTTATGTGTAAGAGTCAGAAACCTATGTAGACATTTCCTGGGTGAGATTAAAGTACCAATTCCTAATTTATGTTTTCTTTTAATTTAAGACTTGGATTGAACCCAGGTTGCCCACATTGCAGGTGGATTCTTCACCAGTCGAGCCACCAGAAAAGCTTCTTCTTTTAATTACCCTTAATCAAGTCTGGGCTTCCTTGGTGGCTCAGACAGTAAAGAATCCTCCTGCAATGTGGGAAACCTTGGTTCATTCCCTGGGTTGGGAAGATCCCTTGGAGAGGGAAACCCACCCTAGTATTCTTTACTGGACAATCTCCATGGACAGAGGAGCCTGGAGGGCTGTAGTCCACGGGGTCGTAAAGAGTCAGACACAACTGAGACAACTAAGCACAATCAAGTCTAGGGTTTCCCAGGTGGTGCTAGTGGTGAAGAATCTGCCTGCAAAGGCAGGAGACATAAGAAACACGAGTTCAATTCCTGGGTTGGGAAGATCGCCTGGAGGAGGAAATGGCAACCCATTCCAGTATCCTCGCCTTTAGAATCCCATGGGTAGACGAGCCTGGCGGGCCATGGTCTATAGGATTACAAGAAGTCAGACACAACTGAAGGGACAGAGCATGTGATCAAGTCTAGACCAATGCTTCTCAAACTTTTGGTGTGTATTAATCACCTGTGAAAATGTTAAAATACAGATTCTGATTTAGTATAGCTACTAATATTCAGGATACTAAACAAACTCCCAAATAATGCCCATGTTCCTGGTCCCCAGATCACACTTTGAATAGCAAAAGGGTAGAAGATATATTTACAGAAGTGGAAGATGGCTACTTTGCTTCTATTCCCTTAGGATCTAAGTTATTCAGACTCAAGTTTAACAAATTTTGTTTGCATGCCTATTAAGGGATATACAGTCTAGGCATTATACCAGGAGTTTTCACTCTCATTTTATATGTAATAAGTAAATGTCTGGAGTGCTTATTATTATTGCACTTCCCATTTGAAAGTATCATTACAGTCTGGCCTGGGTATTGTTAATCTTTCCCCTCACTCATTTGCTTGACACATTTATATTAAATTTTTAATATGTTATATGCACTACACCAAACACTGATTTGAAATTAAATCCAGACCCATGTGGGTTAGTAATGGGTAGAGACTGAAACTATGGAGGTGATTTGTAAGTACAGATAATGAGCTTGGGCCTTGCAGTTCCTCAGGGTTCATAAAAAATAGGGTAGGTGGAGTATGCGGTAGGTGGAGTTGGTCCAAATCCCTATTATGTGAAGAACAAATTGCAGAATGAGCACAGGGGCACCATATGTTGGGAATCAATGGAACTTACATCAGAATTAATTGGTCATGTATGTAATGACATGCAAAATCATTATGGTGCTGAGTAGTAATTAGGCTTCACTGATAAAGCCATTTACCCTAATGACAGTAATGATCCTTTCTGGGGTCAGTCTAGGTAATGATTAGTCTGAGGGACCCATTTGCTACCCTGTGCCACAAGAAGAGAGCTGACTCCATGACAATTATTTGGCGAGACAGTTTGCCTGAAAGTACTGCACAGAAAGAGAAGTAGGTTAGAGAAACCTGCATCAGGCCAATTAACCTATGACATCCTATGTATATGAGATTCAATTGTTTATGTTGCTGAAGGATTTGAATTAGGTTCCAACTTCTACCATCCCCTTTCCACAGCTTCTAACAATTCTCTAGAATGATCATCCTCTTCAACTGTCTTCCCTGATGAGGTTTCGGGCAGGACCCTTGAGCAGCCCATTCTTAAACTGTTCAATAAAGCTTGCTCTGACTAGACCCACAGAAAGTCCTCCCAAGTCCCTTTCTCTGTCCTTAACCAGCTCTTTTTACTCTCTGGATATAAATATTTCCAGGTCATATCAGAGCCAACCAATGTGAAAGTTTTTACAATCTTTTTCTCCCCTTTCTTACTAAAAAGGATCATTTTAGAAAAAAAAAAGAGAATTGATGGATTTGAAATTATAAAAAATAACTGAAAATTTATCATAAATAAAATTAAAGTTTAAGTGATAAAATATTGGCAACACACATGATGAAAAATAAAGCCCTAGTATATAAAGATCACTTAGAAATCAATAAGAAAAAAAGTAAGCATATCAATAAAGAAACAGAGAAATAATATAATCTGGCAATTAAAAATTATAAGTATAGCAGCAAAAAGTGTGAAAATGTTCAGCCCTAAAATAATCAATGAAAGGCTACTTAAAACAAGTTACTACTTTTTCCCCCAACTATATCAAGGTAACAAAACCAGTATATAGTTTTACCAATGTTGCATGGAAGCAAAAGAGGTAATTATTATCATATATATTTAATAAGACTATAAGCAAACAAATATTTCTGGAAGGAAATATAGCATTTGTTAATAAAAATCATAAAATTGCACTAATCCTTTGACCTGATAGTAATGTTCAATTCAGTTCAGTTCAGTCACTCAGTCGTGTTCAACTCTTTGCAACCCCATAGACTGCAGCATGCCAGGCCTTCCTGTCCATCAACAACTCCTGGAGTTTACTCAAACTCCTGTCCACTGAATCGGAGATGCCATCCAACCATCTCATCCTCTGTCGTCCCCTTCTCCTCCCTCCTTCAATCATTCCCAGCATCAGGGTCTTTTCATATGAGTCAGTACTTCGCATCAGGTGGCCAAAGTATTGGAGTTTCAGCTTCAGCGTCAGTCCTTCCAATGAATATTTAGGACTTTTGTTATCCTTTGGGTTGGATTGGTTGTATCTCCTTCCAGTCCAAGGGACTCTCAAGACTCCTCCAACACCACAGTTCAAAACCATCAATTCTTTGGCATTCAGCTTTCTTTATATTCCAACTCTCACATCCATACATGACCACTGGAAAAACCATAGCTCTGACTAGACGGACCTTTGTTGGCAAAGTAATGTCTCTGCTTTTGATATTTTTAAATAAATTTATTTATTTTAATTGCAGGCTAATTACTTTACAATATTGTAGTGGTTTTGCCATACATTGACATGAATCCACCATGGGTGTACATGTGTTCCCCATTCTGAACTCCCCTCCCACCTCTCACCCCATCCCATCCCTCTGTGTCATCCCAGTGCACCAGCCCTGAGCACCCTGTCTCATGCATTGAACCTCAACTGGTGATTCTCTTCACATATAAAAATATACATGTTTCAATGCCATTTTCCCAATTCATCCCACCCTCGCCCTCTCCCACAGAGTCCAAAAAACTCTTCTATACATCTGTGTCTCTTCTGCTGTCTCGCATATAGGGTTATCATTACCATCTTTCTAAATTCCATATATATGCTTTAGTATACTGTATTGGTGTTTTTCTTTCTGGCTTACTTCACTCTGTACAATAGGCTCCAGTTTCATCCACCTCATTAGAACTGATTCAAATGCATTGTTTTTAATGGCTGAGTAATATTCCACTGTGTATATGCACCACAGCTTTCTTATCCATTCATCTGCTGAAGGATATCTAGGTTGCTTCCATGTCCTGGTCATTATAAACAGTGCTGAGATGAACATTGGGTACACGTGTCTCTTTCAATTCTGGTTTCCTTGTTGTGTATGCCCAGCAATGGGATTGCTGGGTCATATGGGAGTTCTATTTCCAGTTTTTTAAGGAATCTCCATACTGTTCTCCAAAGTGGCTGTACTAGTTTGCATTCCCACCAACAGTGTAAGAGGGTTCAGTGTAAAAGGTTCCCTTTTCTCCACACCGTCTCCAGCATTTATTGCTTATAGACTTTTGGATAGCAGCCATTCTGACTGGTGTGAAATGGTACCTCATTGTGGTTTTGATTTCCACTTCTCTAATAATGGGTGATGTTGAGCATCTTTTCATGTGTGTGTTAGCCATCTGTATGTCTTTTCTGGAGAAATGCCTGTTTAGTTCTCTGGCCCATTTTTTGATTGGGTAGCTTATTTTTCTGGAATTGAGCTGCAGGAGTTGCTTGTATATTTTTGAGATTAATGCTTTGTCTGTTGCTTTATTTGCTATTATTTTCTCCCATTCTGCAGGCTGTCTTTTCACCTTGTTTATAGTTTCCTTTGTTGTGCAAAAGCTTTTAAGTTTCATTAGGTCCCATTTGTTTATTTTTGCTTTCATTTCCAATATTCTGGGAGGTGGGTCATAGAGGATCCTGCTGTGATTCATGTCGGAGAGTGTTTTGCCTATGATTTCCTCTAGGAGTTTTATAGTTTCTGGTCTTACATTTATATCTTTAATCCACTTAGAGTTTATTTTTGTGTATGGTGTTAGAAGGTGTTCTAGTTTCATTCTTTTACAAGTGGTTGACCAGTTTTCCCAGCACCACTTGTTAAAGAGGTTGTCTTTTCTGCATTGTATATCCTTGCCTCCTTTGTCAAAGATAAGGTGTCCATAGGTGCATGGATTTATCTCTGGACTTTCTATTTTGTTCCATTGATCTATATTTCTTTCTTTGTGCCAGCCCCATACTGTCTTGATGACTGTGGCTTTGTAGTATAGCTTGAAGTCAGGCATGTTGATTCCTCCAGTTCCATGCTTCTTTCTCAAGATTGCTTTGGCTATTCTAGGTTTTTTGTATTTCCATACAAATTGTGAAATTATTTGTTCTAGTTCTCTGAAAAATACTGTTGTTAGATTGATAGGGTTGCATTGAATCTATAGATTGATTTGGATATTATACTCATTTTCACTATATTGATTCTTCCAATCTATTAACATGGTATATTTCTCCATCTATTTGGTTTATCTTTGATTTCTTTCACCAGTGTTTTATAGTTTTCTATATATAGGTTTTTGTTTCTGTAGGTAGATTTATTCCTAAGTATTTTATTCATTTCGTTGCAATGGTGAATGGAATTGTTTCCTTAATTTCTCTTTCTCTTATCTCATTGTTAATATATAGGAATGCAAGGAATTTTTATGTGTTAATTTTATATCCTGCAACTTTACTATATTCATTGATTAGCTCTAGTAATATTCTGGTGGAATCTTTAGGGTTTTCTATGTAGAGGATCATGTCATCTGCAAGCAGTGAGAGTTTTACTTCTTCTTTTCCAATCTGAATTTCTTTTATTTCTTTTTCTGCTCTGATTGCTGTGGCCAACACTTCCAAAACTGTTGAATAGTAGTGGTGAGAATGGGCACCCTTGTCTTGTTCCTGACTTTAGGGGAAATGCTCTCAATTTTTCACCATTGAGGATAATGTTTGCTGTGGGTTTGTCATATATAGCTTTTATTATGTTGAGGTATATTCCTTCTATGCCTGGTTTCTGGAGGGTTTTTATCATAAATGGATGTTGAATTTTGTCAAAGGCTTTTTCTGCATCCATTGAGATAATCATATGCTTTTTATCTTTCAATTTGTTAACGTGGTGTGTTATGTTGATTGATTTGTGAATATTGAAGAATCCTTGCATCCCTGGGATAAAGTTCACTTGGTCATGATGTATGATCTTTTTAGTATGTTGTTGGATTCTGTTTGCTAGAGTTTTGTTAAGGATTTTTGCATCTATGTTCATCAGTCATATTGGCCTGTAGTTTTCTTTTTTGTGACATCTTTGTCTGGTTTTGATATTAGGATGATGGTGTCCACATATAATGAGTTCGGAAGTTTACCTTTCTCTGCAATTTTCTGGAGGAGTTTGAGTAGAATAGATGTTAGCTCTTCTCTAAATATTTGGTAGAATTCAGCTGTGAAGCCGTCTAGTCCTGGGCTTTTGTTTGCTGGAAGATTTCTGATTGCAGTTTCAATTTCCGTGCTTGTGATGCGTCTGTTAAGATTTTCTATTTCTTCCTGGTTCAGTTTTGGAAAGTTGTACTTTTCTAAGAATTCATCCATTTCTTCCAAGTTGTCCATTTTATTGGCATAGAGCTGCTGGTAGTAGTCTCTTATGACCCTTTGTATTTCAGAGTTTTCTGTTGTGATCTCTCCATTTTCATTTCTAATTTTGTTGATTTGATTCTTCTCCCTTTGTTTCTTGATGAGTCTGGCTAATGGTTTGTCAATTTTATTTATCTTCTCAAAGAACCAGCTTTTGACTTTGTTGAGCTTGGTCTCTTTTGTTTCTTTTACATTTATTTCTGCCTTAATTTTTATGATTTCTTTCCTTCTACTAACCCTGGGATTCTTCATTTCTTCCTTTTCTAGTTACTTTAGGTGTAGGGTTAGGCTATTTATTTGACTTTTTTTCCCTGTTTCTTGAGGTAAGCCTGTATTGCTATGAACCTTCCCCTTAGTATTGCTTTTACAGTGTCCCATAGGTTTGAGGTTGTTGTGTTTTCATTTTCATTCGTTTCTATGTATATTTTGATTTCTTTTTTGATTTCTTCTGTGATTTGTTGGTTATTCAGCAGCGTGTTGTTCAGCCTCCATATGTTGGAAGTTTTAATAGTTTTTCTCCTGTAATTGACATCTAATCTTACTGCATTGTGGTCGGAAAAGATGCTTGGAATGATTTCAATTTTTTTGAACTTACCAAAGCTAGTTTTGTGGCCCAGGATGTGATCTATCCTGGAGAAGGTTCCGTGTGCACTTGAGAAAAAGGTGAAATTCATTGTTTTGGGGTGAAATGTCCTATAGATATCAATTAGGTCTAACTGGTCTGTTGTGTCATTTAAAGTTTGTGTTTCCTTGCTAATTATCTGTTTAGTTGATCTATCCATTGTTGTGAGTGGGATATTAAAGTCTCCCACTATTATTGTGTTACTGTTAAGTTCCCCTTTCATACTTGTTAGCATTTGCCTGACATATTGTGATGCTCCTATGTTGGGTGCATATGTACTTATAATTGTTATATCTTCTTCTTGGATTGATCCTTTGATCATTATGTAATGTCCTTCTTTGTCTCTTTTCACAGCCTTTATTTTAAAGTTTATTTTATCTGATATGAGTATTGCTACTCCTGTTTTCTTTTGGTTTGTATTTGTGTGGAACATCTTTTTCCACCCCTTCACTTTCAGTCTGTATGTGTCCCTTGTTTCAAGGTGGGTCTCTTGTAGACAACATGTATAGGGGTCTTGTTTTATATCCATTCAGCCAGTCTTTGTCTTTTGGTTGGGGCATTCAATCCATTTACATTTAAGGTAATTATTGATAAGTATGATCCTGTTGCCATTTACTTTGTTCTTTTGGGTTCAAGTTTATACACCCTTTCTGTGTTTCCTGTCTAGAGAAGATTCTTTAGCATTTGTTGGACAGCTGGTTTGGTGGTGCTGAATTCTCTCAGCTTTTGCTTGTCTGTAAAACTTTTGATTTCTCCTTCATATTTGAATGACATTCTTGCTGGGTACAGTAATCTGAGCTGTAGGTTTTTCTCTTTCATCACTTTAAGTATGTCCTGCCATTCCCTTCTGGCCTGAAAAGTTTCTATTGAAAGATCAGCTGTTATCCTTGTGGGAATCCCCCTTGTGCATTATTTGTTGTTTTTCCCTTGCTGCTTTTAATATTTGTTCTTTGTGTTTGATCTTTGTTAATTTGATTGATATGTGTCTTGGGGTGTTTCACCTTAGGTTTATCCTGTTTGGGGCTCTCTGGGTTTCTTGGACTTGAGTGACTATTTCCTTCCCCATTTTAGGGAAGTTTTCAACTATTATCTCCTCAAGTATTTTCTCATGGTCTTTCTTTTTGTCTTCTTCTTCTGGGACTCCTATGATTCAAATGTTGTGGCGTTTAACATTGTCCCAGAGGTCTCTGAGGTTGTCCTCGTTTCTTTTCATTCTTTTTTCTTTTTTCCTCTCTGCTTCATTTATTTCTACTATTCTATCTTCCACTTCACTTATCCTATCTTCTGCCTCCGTTACTCTACTGCTGGTTCCCTCCAGAGTGTTTTTGATCTCATTTATTGCGTTATTCATTATATATTGACTCTTTTTTATTTCTTCTAGATCCTTGTTAAACATTTCTTGCATCTTCTCAATCCTTGTCTCCAGGCTATTTATCTGTAACTCCATTTTGTTTTCGAGATTTTGGATCATTTTCACTATCATTACTTGGAATTTTTTATCAGGTAGATTCCCGATCTCTTCCTCCTTTGTGTGGTTTGGTGGACATTTATTCTGTTCCTTTACCTGCTGAGTATTTTTCTGCCTTTTCATCTTGTTTATATTGCTGTGTTTGGGGTGGCCTTTCCGTATTCTGGCAGTTTGTGTTTCCTCTTTATTGTGGAGGTTCCTCGTTGAGGGTGGGATTGGATGGGTGGCTTGTCAAGGTTTCCTGTTTAGGGAAGCTTGTGTCGGTGTTCTGGTGGGTGGAGCTGGATTTCTTCTCTCTGGAGTGCAATGATGTGTCCAGTAGTGAGTTTTGAGATGTCAATGGGTTTGGTGTGACTTTGGGCAGCCTGTATATTGAAGCTGAAGAATTTGCATGGTATGTTTTGCTCTGAAATTTGTTGGCTCTTGGGTGGTGCTTGGTTTCAGTGTAGGTATGGAGGCTTTTGATGAGCTCCTACTGATTAATGTTCCCTGGAGTAAGGAGTTCTCTGCTGTTCTCAGGATTTGGACTTAAGCCTCCTGTCTCTGGTTTTCAATCTCATTCTTACAGTAGCCTCAAGACTTCTCCATCTATACAGCACGATGATAAAACATCTAGGTTAATGATGAAAAGTTTCTCCACAGTAAGGGACACCCGGAGAGGTACACAAAGTTACATGGAGAAGAGAAGAGGGAGGAGGGAGATAGAGGTGACCAGGAGGAGAAGAAGGGGAATCAAAAAGGGAGAGAGCAAGCTAGCCAGTAATCAGTTCCCTATGTGCTCTCCACAGTCTGGATCCCTCAGACATAATCACGGATTTACACAGAGAAAAGAAGAGGGAGGAAGGAGACAGAGGTGGCCAGGAGGATAAAAGGGGGAATCAAAAGGAGAGAGACAGATCCAGCCAGTAATCAGTTCCCTAATTGTTCTCCACACCCAGAACACACAAAGAAATTCATAGAGTTGGGTAGAGAAGAGAAGGGGGAGGGAGAGTCAAAAGGGGGAGAGAGAAATCAAGCCAGTAATCTTGCTCCCAAGTAAAATGGGTACTGAATACTAGGTTCTTAAAGGTCCAAAATTGATAACAAATACCAAAAAGCAAAGATTAAGAATCTAGAGTAGAGGTTAGATTCTCAAAAATACAGTATTAAAAAACAAAACAGAGTCACAAAAATTATAAAATATATATATATATATATATATATATATATATATATATATATATATATGAAGTTTGCTTTAAAAATGGGGTCTTTTTTTTGCAAGGTAATAGTAGGTTATAAAAATGAAAATAAAAGGAGTAATAGAGGACTTAAAATTTAAAAAAATTTAAATGATAATAGTAAAAATATATCTAGGACTTTCTCTGGAGCTGTTGCAGACAGTGTGGGGTCAGTTCATTTTCAGATAGTTCCTTGATCCAGCTTATACTTCTCAAGATCTATAGGCCCCTTCATATGTAGTCCATGATAGCTACAGGGTTTTAACTTATTGCACCTTCACTTCCAAAGTGGTTCCTTATGTTTATTTTGGCTGCTTCTGTTTGCTGGTCTCTTCAGTGTCTAATTTCCGCCCTGAAACAAGGGGGCAGTGGTGGTCACTTTTTTAGGCTCACTTGTTTAGTCGTGCTGTGGGGAGGGAGGAACACTGCAAACATATGTCACTGGCACGTGTGGGGAGTGCTCGCAGTGTCTCAATCACACTGGGTTTGCCCCTGCTTATGGCGTGTGTGCTTTCCCAGTCTACACTGCTCAGGCTCCAGGGGAACTATCTAAAGCAGGCCCTGGGTTGCATGCATTTCCCAGGTCTGAGCCACTCAGTTTCAGGTTCTCGGGTTCTCCACAAAGGCACAGACTCGGTCGGGCCTGTGTTTTATGCACTTCCCAGGTCCGAGCAGCTCAGGTGACCAGGTGCTTGGCGAATGCAGCCACCCCTAGTTGGAGGGTGCGTCTTATCACCTCCCCCGTCCCAACTGCTTGGTTTTCTGGGTGTACAAGGGGTGCGCCTTATCAGGTGTGCCGTGTGTCTCTTCTGGGGAGCTGATCTCTGGCTGCGACCTTCCCAGTGGATGTCAACCATCCGGAATCCCAAGAAGTCTTAGTTAGCAATGAAGCCTGCTTGCAGTTTGGTAGAGGATGCCTTTCTGGTGCCGCGATTACCCCCTTCCTGCTCTGGCTGTCCCCGCCTGCCTGTCTTCAGTGGGGGATGGGCCAGTGGTCTGCAGCCGGCTAGCTTTGTTCAGTCCTTTTTTCTGTGAGCAGGCCTGGCAGTGTCTTAGGTTAGGGCTTTTCGTGGGATAGCTATCCCACAGTCTGGGTTGCTATCTCAAGTTAGTTCCCTCAGGTTGCCTTCAGGGCATTCAGGCCCGGTCCTTACCCTAAGCAATGCAGCCCGCACCTCCCTGTCCAGGCCCTGCTTGCTAGTGGCAGATGCGAGCCTCTGGGTTGCTTCTCCACTGGGAGTTGCTGTTAGGCTCGTAATCTGTGGTTTTTAATTAATAAATTAATTATTTTTCCTCCCGGTTATGTTGCCCTCTGAGATTCCAAGGCTTGCCACAACCTGCCGGTAAGAGTGTTTCCTGGTGTTTGGAAACTTCTATCTTTTTTAAGACTCTGTTCCCGGGATGGATCTCCATCCCTACTCCTTTTGTCTCTCTTTTTATCTTTTATATTTTGCCCTACCTCCTTTCGAAGACAATGGACTGCCTTTCTGGGTGCCTGATGTCCTCTGCCAGCATTCAGAAGTTGTTTTGTGGAATTTGCTCAGCGTTCAAATGTTCTTTCGATGAATTTGTGGGGGAGAAAGCGGTCTCCCTGTCCTATTCCTCTGCCATTTTAGGACCGACCCCTTGCCATCTTAGGACTGCACACCACCCCACCCCCACCCCCGCCACTGTCTTTGCTTTTAATTATGCTGTCTAGGTTGGTCATAACTTTTCTTCCAAGGAGTAAGCGTCTTTTTATTTCATGGCTGCAGACACCGTCTGCAAAATTTTGGAGCCCCCCCAAAATGAAGTCCATCACTGTTTCCACTGTTTCCCCATCTATTTGCCATGAAGTGATGGGACCAGATGCCATGATCTTTGTTTTCTGAATGTTGAGTTTTAAGCCAACTTTTTCACTCTCTTCTTTCACTTTCATCAAGAGGCTCTTTAGTTCTTCTTCACTCTCTGCCATAAGGGTGGTGTCATCTGCATATCTGAGGTTATTGATATTTCTCCTGGCAATCTTGATTCCAGCTTGTGCTCCAGTCCAGCATTTCTCATGATTTACGCTGCATATAAGTTAAATAAGCAGGGTGACAATATACAGCCTTGACGTACTCCTTTCCCTATTTGGAACCAGTCTGTTGTTCCATGTCCAGTTCTAAGTGTTGCTTCCTGACCTGCATACAGATTTCTCAAGAGGCAGGTCAGGTGGTCTGGTATTCCCATCTCTTTCAGAATTTCCGCAGCTTATTGTGATCCACACAGTCAAAGGCTTTGACGTAGTCAATAAAGCAGAAAGAGATATTTTTCTGGAACTCTCTTGCTTTTTTAATGATCCAGCAGATGTTGGCAATTTGATCTCTGGTTCCTCTGCCTTTTCTAAAACCAGCTTGAACATCTAGAATTTCAGGGTTCACGTACTGTTGAAGCCTGGCTTGGAGAATTTTGAGCATTACTTTACTAGCTTGTGAGATGAGTGCAATTGTGCTGTAGTTTGAGCATTCTTTGGCATTGCCTTTCTTTGGGATTGGAATGAAAACTGACCTTTTCCAGTCCTGTGGCCCCTGCTGAGTTTTCCAAATTTGCTGGCATAGTGAGTGCAGCACTTTCATAGCATCGTCTTTTAGGATTTGAAATAGCTCGACTGGAATTCCATCACCTCCACTAACTTTGTTTGTAGTGATGCTTCCTAAGGTCCATTGACTTTGCATTCCAGGATGTTTGGCTCTAGGTTGGTGATCACACTATCGTGATTATCTGGATCGTGAAAACCTTTTTTGTACAGTTCTTCTGTGTATTCTTGCCACCTCTTCTTAATATCTTCTGCTTCTGTTAGGTCCATAACATTTTTGTTCTTTTGTGCACATCTTTCCATGAAATGTTCCCTTCGTATCTCTAATTTTCTTGAAGAAATCTCTAGGCTTTCCCATTCTATTGTTTTCCTCTTTTTCTTTGCACCGATCAATGAGGAAGGCTTTCTTATCTCTCCTTACTATTCTTTGGATCTCTTCATTCAAATGGGTATATTTTTCCTTTTTTCCCTTGTTTTTCACTTCTCTTCTTTTCTCAGCTATTTGTAAGGCCTCCTCAGACAGCCATTTTGCCGTTTTGCATTTCTTTTTCTTGGGGATGGTCTTGATCCCTGCCTCCTGTACAATGTCATGAACCTCCATCCATAGCTCTTCAGGCACTCTATCTATCAGATCTAATCCCTTGAATCTATTTCTCACTTCCACTGTATAATCATAAGGGATTTGATTTAGGTCATACCTGAATGGTGTAGTGGTTTTCCCTACTTTCTTCAATTTCAGTCTGAATTTGGCAATAAGGAGTTCATGATCTGAGCCACAGTCAACTCCCAGTCTTGTTCTTGCTGGCTGTATAGAGCTTCTCCATCTTTGGCCACGAAGAATATAATCAATCTGATTTCAGTGTTGATCATCTGGTGATGTCCATGTGTGTCCACATGTTCTCTTGTGTTGTTGGAAGAGGGTGTTTGCTATGACCAGTGTGTTCTCTTGCAAAACTCTCTTAGCTTTTGCCCTGCTTCATTCTGTACTCCAAGGCCAAATTTCCTGTTACTCCAGGTATTTCTTGACTTCCTCCTTTTGCATTCCAGTCCCCTGTAATGAAAAGGACACCTTTGTTGGGTGTTAGTTCTAGAAGGTCTTGTAGGTCTTCATAGCACCGTTCAACTTCAGCTTCTTCAGCATTACTGGTCGAGGCATAGACTTGGATTACTGTGATATTGAATGGTTTGCCTTGGCAACAAACGGAGGTCATTCTGTCTTTTTTGAGATTGCATCCAAGTACTGCATTTCAGACTCTCTTTTTTTTTTTTTTTGGCTTTGATGGCTACTCCATTTCTTCTAAGGGATTCTTGCCCACAGTAGTAGATATAATGGTCATCTGAGTTAAATTCACCCATTCCAGTCCATTTTAGTTTCCTGATTCCTAAAATGTCAACGTTCACTCTTGCCATCTCTTGTTTGACCACTTCCAATTTGCCTTGATTTCTGGACCTACCATTCCAGGTTCATATGCAATATTGCTCTTTACAGCATCGGGCTTTACTTCCATCACCAGTCACATCCACAACTGGGTGTTGTTTTTGCTTTGGCTCTGTCTGTTCACTCTTTCTGGTTGCATTCTTTCTCCATCTCTTCATTCTTTCTTCATTAACTCCGTCATTGTTTGGCCCCAGGTAAATAAGAGAGAGGGAAGAGAGCCCCACCCATCAACAGAAAATTGGATTAAAGATTTACTCAATGTTGCCTGAAATGTATTCTTAGAAATAATCAGGAATGTATAGAAGCATTGAGTGATATGGGGCTTCCTAGGAGGCTCAGTGGTAAAGAATCCACCAGCCAAGGCGGGAGATGTGGGTTCAATCCCTGGGTCATAAAGATTCCCTGGAGAAGGAAATGACAACCCCCTCCAGTATTCTTGCCTGGGAAATCCCATGGACAGAGGATCCTTGTGGCCCACAGTCCATGCGATCACATAGAGTTGGATATGACTGAGTGATGCATGCAATGGGTTACATATGGATGCCTATCTCAGTATTATTATTAACAGTAAAAATGTGGGAAAAATAGTAAAAATGTCCATTTTTAGGGGATTGAATAAATATATCATGGTACACACTTATGGTAGAATTGTGTGAAAAATCATTCCAGTGAAAAATATTGACATGGGAAATTTTTTAATTGAAAAAAACTATTAATAGTGGGTTTCAGGTAAGTTTTTAAAAATAATAAATAGGGATAGAAAAAATTTTGGAAGGATATATACCAAAATATAATTGTGGCTCTCTGTGGGAAAAAGGTTATTTCCTTCTATTTTCCTAGTATGTTCTTCAATTAACAATATAACTTTGAAATCAGAGGGAAGAAGTTCATTAAGAGCGGAGAATATGTATGTCAATCTTATCACTAATTCTACTTGGAAGAAAAGGACTTTAGAATTTCATTATTTGCATCATCATTTGTGAAAATTATTAAAAACTTTCACAAACTATTCTGCAGTAAAGTATATTTTAAAAATTAAGGTATAATGTGCATAAAATCCCCAGATATTAAGTGTACAATTTGATGAGTATTGACAATTGTATACAATCAGGTAACTCCTAGTAAATCAAGATATAGAAAATTTCTGTAACCTGAGAAAATGTCTTTGTACCCCTTCCAATTCAATTCCCACCGTTCAGAATAACCATTTTCTTTTATCTAGTATACTAGATTCATTTTGTATATTATATAATTTTAATTACATGGAAATCTGAAATCTTTACTGTTTTGTGTATGACCTCTTCTACTTTTCATAATGGTTTTGAGAGTCATCCATATTGTTGCATGAATGCTCATTCCCTTCTGTTGCTGAGTAGTACTTTATTGGATGAATACAACACAAATTGTTTTTCAACCTCCTGCTAATGAATTTTTGAGTTGCTGTTATTTTTTCATATTACAAATAAGACTCTTGTTCAAGTCTTTCTATAGACATGTTTTTCATCTCTTTGATAAACACCTAAGAGTGGAATCTCTGGGTCACAAGGAATATATATTTCTAACTTTAAAAGAAATTGCCAGCTTTTAAAAGTAGTTGTAAAAGTGTGCGTGTGTATGTTCAACTCTTGGTGACCACATGGACTGTAGCCCGCCAAGTTTCTCTGTCCATGGGATTTCCCAGGTAAGAATATTGCAATGTGTTGCCATTTCCTCCTCCAAGGGATCTTCCCGACCCAGGGTTGGAACCCTCGCCTCTCATGTCTCCCGCAGTGGGAGGTGGGTTCTTTACCATTTGTACCACCTGAAGTCCCAATAAAGTTATATTGATCCTTGTTACTCAGCATAACATGAGAACATGTTAAAAATGTGTAATTTCAGGCTACACCCCAAACTGGCTGGATCAAAATCTACAAGATCCCAGGTGATAGGTAAGCTCATTAAAGTTTGAGGTGCACTGATCTATGTAAAAGTCCAACATCTCACAATTAGCCTAAAATCCCATTGTGAGTTTCTTTGATCAATGCCATTAAGAGATTCAACAAAATGCACAGCACTTTAACCTCCAGCCTTTTTACCTTTAGGGTACAGTAATTTATCAGCATGTGGAGGGGTGGATTTTCATGTTCCTTTGTTCTTAGTCATCAATATTTAGTTCAACTTCAGATACTTCACTGCAGCCAGGGAGTCTAGGTAGAACAGCTGGATTTGTTTATATAGTTTAGAAAACCTGTTTCTTGCTTCTCCTGAGAGACCATTGAGTGAAGCAATGCCTTTCCCCCAACATCTGGTTAGGTCCTGTGCTTATTCATTTGCCCCTGCTCTGAAAAGCTCCATTTGAATCTCATAATCTGGTTGAGCAATTGCTTTCTTTTCCTCTGTGTTCTTGGTTATTCTCAGAGGAACTTACTGAGAAATATACTTTTTTTTGCCCCTTAATTTGCCCAACTGTCTTTAAGACACGTTGGCGTAGGTAGACAGCTAATTTATGCAACACCACGTTCTGCATAGGAAAGGGCTCTAATTGCACCATATTAAAGTATGCTGGCATCTGCACTTGAAGACATTTAAGTGGATATAGTGCTATGTGAGGTAGTTATTCGACCAGAGTGTTTGTTGATCACTGCCTGAGACCCATACTTGCATTCATGTATTCCATTATGCTTCCAAACTGAGGGTTGATAGAGCCTTGAGTAACCCTTCAAATCTTGAGCAAGGTTGCCATATTTTCTGTAGGCAGCGAAATCAATAATTAAAGAATGTGCATAGTCAGTCAGGGAAACCTGGGCTGCAGGCCAAGTTCTTTTCCTCACTAACTATGTGAACTTGGGCAAATTACTTAGACTCTCGGAGTCTCAATTTCCCTCATATATGAAATGGTGATAAATCATATGTGAGGATCAAATTCAATAATGTTAAAGAAAACAATTTGACAGTTGGCCTGGCCCATAGTGTGCATCCAATAAATGCATGCTCTAATCATTATTTCACAGAGCACAACTAGCCTGGCCTCATGCATAGAATACTTTACTTTTTCCAGCCTGGAAGTGACGTTGCCTTTTATGTAGTCTGCATGTGTGTATGTGTGTATTTAAGCATGCATGTGTGCACACATGCATGTGTATATGTTTTTGAATTGGGATTACCAAAGAGAGACTTGAAAACCCACTGGAAAGGGTTAGAATAGGCAATCAGATTTCTTAATCATCACACATTCAATTTTTGTTTTAAGTATTTGAACAGAGACTGTGGGCAGAAGTGCTCCAGGATAGGACAGTTGCTTCAAATACCCCTGCTCATTAGCCCAGCTGAGAAAGGATTCAGGACTCATCTCTGCCAACTAAAGGAAAATGTCACATCATTTTTTGAATTTACTGTATCAGAAATCCTTGGAGATCTCTGGACCTAGGCTAGAAAGGTGATAATTAAGCATGTAAAGAATTTTCTTCTTGCTAGGAAAAGATTTAAAAAAAAAAATAAGAGTGGCTATTGGGTCAGATAGTATTCCGCATGAAGAATTGATTGGTGAAAGCGCAGAAAGAATTTTCATTTTCTGATACCAGCTCTCTGAGCTGGGCTTATTTTTAAGGTTCCTTCAGTTCAGCTGACTCTTGGTCGGGACAGAAAGGCCTGTGGCAGCCTTCTTCATCTGGAATGATGGGCAAACCCAGACATGCAGAAATATGGAAAGGCAATGGACTTTTGCGCCATTTATTAGGACAGGGAAAAGTAAAGACTGAAGTTCTTTGAGGTGGGCTTCCTGAGTTAAGAAGGCCACAAGGCCTCCCTACCGCTATCCCCCTCCGTCACCCCTCAGCTGGGACAGGGTGTTGGATGAGGTTCCTGCCTATAGGGATTTTATGGAAGCATAAATTAGCAAGCTGCTATTGTAAAGGTAACAGTTTGATAGGCAATCAGCTTAATAGCTAAAGGTTACTCTTAAATATTACATTGCACATTTATTTTTATGTCCACCTCGCAAAAGTGCTTACCAAGGAAGTGTGTGCCAGAAAACATTATTGATTTGAGAGCCTTTTGCTACATTGTGGTATGTACTCTCATTAGGCCAGCATCTGAGACGTGAAGGACTCTCTTCCTGCACCAGGAACTATGTGAAAACAGCCAGGAAAAATAGTGTGTTAATGACATTACACTCTCATTCCTGCTTTTCCAGTATTGAGTGCAAACTCCCTAGTCTTTGCTTGTGTTGTTCTTTGGAATTCCGAGGCCACTGGGAGATGAGGGGATGCTTGAAGCAAAGTGAAAGTCACTCAGTCCTGTCCGACTCTATACTGTCTATGGAATTCTCCAGGCCAGAATACTGGAGTGGGTAGCCTTTCCCTTCTCCAGGGGATTTCCCCAACCCAGGGATCAAACTCAGGTCTTCCGCATTGCAGGCGGATTCTTTTCCAACTGAGCCACCAGGGAAGCCCAAGAATACTGGAATGGGTAGCCTATCCCTTCTCCAGTGGATCTTCCCAACCCAGGAATCGAACTGGGGTCTCCTGCATTGAGGGGATGTTTACCAGCCTGGATTCTCTCAGCATTCCACAGCTACCCTGCCTTCCACACTTTCCTGAATCCACAATTGCCTCTTGCTCTCTTAGTGCTGGATTCAACCAGCAGATCCTTGACTCTAGTTGAGCTGGTACTGGGATGGGAGGGATACTAACTAGCAGCTTCCACCAAACTCTGACCAAATGCCTCAAGGACAGGTCATGGCCAAGATACAGCTTCAAGGCAGGCAGAGGCATTGGACTTTATTTTACTCACTCGACAACTTTATGAGCTTGAACTTGACAAAGGCACAGCTAGGACAGTGTCAGCCTTATGCGGTTTCATGAGGGGAAGAATAGAACTTCTAATAGCAGCTGTCAGTTTTCTGATGCCTAAGCTCATGGAGCCCTCATGTTTAGACTGCAGTTTAGGCTGCTTGTACCTGAACAACCTGAAGGCACCAAGCTTCACAGAGCTAGGAGGAAGCAAAAGCATTCATTTGACTTTACTGAATTCCTTGGTTGTGTCTATGTAAACATCAGGCAAGTGACAGAAAAACGAATCTAGTCAAATTAGTTCTATGGAAGTCAATACAGATGGTTTAGGTCAAAACTAGAGGGACTTCCTCAGAGGTAGGTTTCTCAAAGCAATGGGCAAAGATGTCATATATTCTTACAAAGCAGAGCAATGCATTGGAAGAGAGATGGGTATGGAACTCAGAGATAGG
Source organism: Muntiacus reevesi (assembly GCF_963930625.1). NCBI lineage: Eukaryota > Metazoa > Chordata > Mammalia > Artiodactyla > Cervidae > Muntiacus > Muntiacus reevesi. Next base: position 114,116,763 of record NC_089271.1, on the reverse strand, counting down.
TTTCTCAAAGCAATGGGCAAAGATGTCATATATTCTTACAAAGCAGAGCGATGCATTGGAAGAGAGATGGGTATGGAACTACCTACCAGATCATTTGATGCGGTGATGAGTTGCCAAACCCCAAGTCACATTGTTCTCATATTTAGTATATTTACAGAATTATTTCCTGTAATCATCTGATCTCTTTGGCCGTTCTAACTACAGTCTGTGTTACCACTCTCAGGAGATAAGGGAAAAGCCGCTTTACCCTTCTTATCCTCAGGGGTGTATTTCTGATGTTCTGATTTCAGCAGAGACTGGGAGCAGACCAGACAGGGTGCGAACTCTGGGCCCTCTGCAAGTCTGTCACTTCTCAGCCTCAGTTTCCTTATCACAGAACATATGCAGTTATGTATGTTAACTCAATGGATGAATAAGTTAATCTAAATGGGGATGATAATACCCATCAGCTTATAGCAGTTTTGTGGGAAGTAAATGAGAAGCTCCATGCATTTAGAACTGTTCCCACCACACAGCAGGAAGGGGCTGCATTAGGTGTTAGCTCCCTCCCTCCATCTCCCCTGCTCCTTCTCCCCAGCACACAAAGAGCTCCACTGCTTTCCAGGCAGTCCAGTTCAGATTGCTGTAGCAAATATTTCAATTTAGGCTGCCTTCCTGCAGCACCTCTAGAGACTGCCTCCCACGCAGCTGGTGTGCGCATTCAGATGGCAAGTGACTCAGGAACAGTGTCAACAGGGTGATGGAAACTATGACAGAAGAAGAAGGTAGTCTGAAGGCAGAAATAACTCCTGTGAGCCCAAGTGCCTACTGATCATGGTTCTCAGCAAGTTGAAAAGGTGCACTTTGGGTGACTGGAAGTTTTGCTGAAACTAAATTTGTTAGGATGGACTTTAGGATTAAGGAAATCAACCCTGAATATTCATTGGAAGGACTGAAGCTGAAGCTCAAATACTTAGACCACTTGATGTGAACAGCCAACTCATTGGAAAAGACCCTGATGCTGGAAAGATTAAGGGCAGGAGGAGAAGGTGGTGACAGAGCATGAGATGGTTGGATAGCATCATCGATGGACATGAGTTTGAGCAAACTTCAGGAGATGGTGAAGGACAGGGAAGCTTGGCGTGCTGCAGTCCATGGGGTTGCAAAGAGTCAGACACAACTGTGCAACTGAACAACAACAAAATTTGTTAGAATTTTCCAAGATGCTTAGTCATTTAGATACTTTGCCATATTAGATAAATCCCAACAGGAAGCAAACACAGTACCAGAGGTCCTGAACTAGGTTTCAGGTTTCCTTGAGAGCTGATTCATGTTCGGTGATGTGCTAAGGAAATGGAGGATGTGGGAGTAGCTGCCGCTGCCACTGAAGACCCTTGTGGCCTACCCCACATCACTAAAATGTAACTTTCTTTGGCGGGCTCATCCTCCTGGCCTTAGCAGCTTCTCGATATGCTTATTTTGACCCTCTTTGTGTCGTATTTGATATTTCTATCCTCTTCTTCCCTTTCCCTCTTGTAAATTCACTTCTTACAGGTTGCTGATTTCTCCCCCTCTATCCCATTGCCAGGGCTTCCCAGGTGGCTCAGCAGTGAAAGAATCTGCCTGCCAATGCAGGAAACACAGGAGACCCAAGTTTGATCCCTGGGTTGGGATGATCCCCTGGAGGAGGCAACCCACTCCAGTATTCTTGCCTGGAGAATCCCACGGATGGAGGAGCCCAGTGGGCTACAGTCCAGAGGATTGCAGAGAGTTGGACACAACTGAGCAACTGAGCACACACACATAAATCACACTGTCCATTCTCCTGTGCTATTTGGTCTGCCAGATTATCCCAGGCATCTCATCAAAATTCAGGTGTACAGCTAGAAAGGATATCATTTGAGAAAATAAAACTGCCCAAGAATCAAAGTTGCATTAAAACAAATGGGCTTCCTAGAGAGGTTCATAGATCCCATTCACAGGAGGCACACAAACAGTGGCCCACTGGCCCATTGATATAGATGTTGGAAGGGAGGGTTTTCGTATCTGATTGCGTCTCAAGAATCCAGCGATTCTAATATAAACCTTAGCAAGACCAAGCCTCTAATTTTACAAATAAAAAATTAAGCTTAGAGGTTTGAGGAGATGGATCCATGCACAGGGATAAGAGCCCAGATTTCCTGACTTCTTATCCAGGACTTTCCTTATGATAACATATTGGTGTCCCAGTTCTACCTTTGATCTAGCTTTCCCTGCAAAACTCTCCTGGATTAAGTGTATTTTGGCCTAAATTGCTTTCAACCTCAAGTGTAACACCTTATCTTCCAAAAACATTCCACCACCATGACCCCCACTCATACACCCATAGCGTGGGGAGGGCATTAAACTTTTTAAGAAATGTCTTTTGTGCCAAGCTACCAGATGTACCATAGCCAACAAAAATACTCAAACTTGGAAGGAGGAATCAAGGGGGTTAGGTTAATACCCTTCCCTTTCAGGGGCTGTCCAGATCTCCCTTCTTGGTTATTTATAGTTACTTATGCACAAAGACATAACTGAACCTTTAGTTGGCCCTGCTAAATCCAATATTACTAAGCAGGATGAAGACCAACAGAGTCTTGCCTTTGATGCACTGAGATTTGTGGGGGGAAGGTAGCACCCATATAAGAAAACTATGAGGACAATTACAAGTTACACGGCAGCAAGAATGCAATCATATGCTTCAAGCTGAAACTGTTGGTAAGAACTTAGGATACATGAAGGGGAAAGATTCCTACCATTTATCCATCAGTTGTTTTTTTTTTTTTTCCCACAATCATTGCTCTACTCTCATCATCATCAACAAACTACACTGATGTTTGCCTGCCCTGCTGGAAGGGGAAAAGAGGCGGCATCAGTGGCATGATAGAGATCAAGCAAGCACTCAAGGCCAAGAATGTTCAGGTACATAGGAGGTACATGCAGAGGAGGCAGTGAAAGCAGAGATGCCCAAGGGCCTGAAGAGAAAGGGAGGACTTTCCCAAAGAGTGCTGGTCTCAAGCTGTTTCTTCAAAAAGTAGCTAGGAAACAAAGAAGTACAGTGTATGTCAGGCTGGGAGAAACAATAGAGAAAGGTTTAGTTTACTGTGAGGTTGTAGGAGATAACATAGAAGAAAGAGGAGCCCAACTGTGAAAGGACACATTAAATATGGAGTTTGTGCCTTAGTCTACAGCCACTTGAATACAACTGAGGACTTTGAAAGGAAGAGGAGAGGGATAAACTGTACTGAAAAGTCTTATTGTAGAAGGATTCCTTTGATTTCCAGGTGTAGGCTGTTAGTTGTAGTGATCTTGGGGGAATGATTACATTGATGTGCATATTTAGCCAAAGCCTGGAGCTATGGATATCAGGAAGAAATGAGTAAAACCACAGCCGTTGTTTTGGTGTGGGTATTTATGGAAAACAATACACTACATTTTAAAAGCAAAGATCAAAGGATGTTGCTTACTTAAAATCAATAGGCAAGTCTTTAGTGATTTGGATATTTGACCTCTTCTTCCAGTTTCATGTTTTAAAGGAAATATAAGAACAAGGCAAATGTTGATTTCTTCTTTTAATTATGCATGAGTAAAACTATCTTATATGACTGGGAATCTCTTTTCTTTTCTAAACTTAAATATACATAAAATACTACTTATTACTAAATTAACAATTCTACAACATTAAACTGAACATTTAAAAATAAGCTCTTGTCCCTGACAGTGCAATCCTTTTTATTTTCCATATTCCCTTCCAGACTTAAATCTTATATATAAATTACTTCACATGATTGTCATTACAGTTATCTATATAACTGTCATTCAGTTCAGTTCAGTCAGTTGCTCAGTCATGTCCGACTCTTTGAGACCCCATGAACCGTAGCAGACCAGGCCTCCCTGTCCATCACCAACTCCCAGACTCCACCCAAATCCATGTCCACTGAGTTGGTGATGCCATCCAACCATCTCATCCTCTGCCGGCCCCTTCTCCTCCTGCCTTCAATCTTTCCCAGCATCAGGGTCCTCTCAAATGAGTCAGCCCTTCACATCAGGTGGCCAAAATATTGGAGTTTCAGCTTCAACATCAGTCCTTCCAATGAACACCCAGGACTGATCTCCTTTAGGATGGACTGGTTGGATCTCCTTGCAGTCCAAGGGACTCTCAAGAGTCTTCTCCGACACCACAGTTCAAAAGAATCAGTTCTTTGGTGCTCAGATTTCTTTAGAGTCCAACTCTCACATTCATACATAACTACTGGAAAAACCATAGCCTTGACTATACGGACCTTGTTGGCAAAGTACTGTCTCTGCTTTTTAATATGCTGTCTAGGTTGGTCATAACTTTCCTTCCAAGGAGCAAGTGTCTTTTAATTTCATGGCTACAATCACCATCTGCAGTGACTTTGGAGCCCCCCAAAATAAAGTCAGCCACTGTTTCCACTGTTTCCCCATCTATTTGTCATGAAGTGATGGGACCAGATGCCATGATCTTAGTTTTCTGAATGTTGAGCTTTAAGCCAACTTTTTCACTCTCCTCTTTCACTTTCATCAAGAGGCTCTTTAGTTCTTCTTCACTTTCTGCTATAAGGGTGGTGTCCTCTGCATATCTGAGGTTATTTATATTTCTCCCAGCAATCTTGATTCCAGCTTGTGCTTCCTCCAGCCCAGAGTTTCTCATGATGTACTCTGCATATAAGTTAAATAAGCAGGGTGACAATATACAGCCTTGATGTACTCCTTTTCCTATTTGCAACCAGTCTGTTGTTCCATGTCATATTAAAACTACATATTAAATGAATGCGTTTTAACTGAAAACTTGTCAAAATAACCCAAAAGGTATAGAGTTTAAAATAAAATGCTGTGCTGACACTTTTGTCACCATTCCCCAAACTCTATCTAAACTACACCAGAAACATGTAAGGGTCTTCTCAGGTGGCCCTAGTAGTAAAGAACCCAGTTGACAATGCAGGAGATGTAAGAGACACTGGTTTGATCCCTGGGTCTAGAAGATCCCCTGGAGGAGGGCATGGCAACCCACTCCAGTATTCTTGCCTACAGAATCTCATGGACAGAGGAGCCTGGAGGGCTATAGTCCATAAGGTCACAAAAGTCAGACATAATTGAAGCAACTTAGCTCAAAATCATGTAATCTGTTCAAAGGCCCACTAATATTTAAAAACCTTTGATTTGACATCCCAAGAACATACACTGTTGATATACTTAGCATCATTACACTTTTCATAAAGATATAAAATAGTCTTTAAGATCTGGACCTAACATGGGCAATACTTATTTAATTTTTCCAATAATTATAGTAGTTGTATTTATTATGTGTTTATCAATTGCCAGGCACAGGTGCTAAGCAACTTACACACTTTAATGATCTCACTAATTCCTTAACAGCATCCTAATGTTGTTGGTATTATCCTCATTTTACATGAAAGGAAATTGATGCTAGAAAGATTAGCAATGTAGACAAGATCACAAAGTTCAAAATAGCAAAGGGGGATTTCAGATTTAAGTTGGCCTCATTCCTGTGTCTGAACTCTTAACTGGCTCTCAAGATAATATTTTCAATTTTAGCTGGAAAGGAGCTATTCTTTGTTCCTCTTATTTAGTGCCTCAGTCCCAGCTTCCAGGTAACGTTTTGTTTCAGCAGCAGTAACCCTATAGAATCCTTGATCAGAGCCATCAGTGGGGTGTGACAAACTCTGTTACTGACACTAAAGGCATGCATCCCAGGGAAAGTGGGAGCATTGAGAAACTGTCCTGGCCATGCCTTTGGAGAATTCTATGTAGTAGGAAACTGCTTGTTCCTCCAAGATGTTGACCCCAGGTTCTGAGCTCCTGGGAATCACTTATATGAGCTGTGCATTCTCAACTGTCTATAATACAATACCTGTTGAAGTTAGGGGACGGGGGAGGTATGTGACTAAACACAGCTTCCATCCTGTTAGTCTTTTGACAGATATTCTCTGAGTACCTACTATTTGTCTGCCATCATATTTGATCAACTCTTGTCACTCTCATCTGTATTTGCACAGATGTCTCCTGTTTCTTTTATTGGAGGGTCGATTATTCTTTTCATGTTACATTTTGCTTATTTTCCTCAAATATACATTTGAGGAAACAGAAACTTCCCTGGCAGTTTCTCGTAGGCAGTCTCTGGTCATTTTCCTAATGGAGTAGTCCCTGAGAAAAAGTCTCCTGAACACTCACAGTTAGTGTTCTGGGTGGGGCCAGGGCCAGCCGCCAGACAAGCAACCTGTGTTGGCACAGGCTCTGTGATTAGAAGGGCCCCGGACTTGGTTGAATGCTCTGTTCTTGCTGCCTTGAAATGCTTATGGATTTTTGAACAAAGAGCCCTGTATTTGCATTTTGCACTTGGCCTCACAAACTATGCATCTGGCCCGCTGAATCCAGGGGGAGCTGTGCTCACACACAATCTTTCCCAGTCCCCCCACCCCCACCCCACCACCGATTCCCCCTTGTTGGAGTGAAGGTGAATGTGAAGATGAATGGCCAGTTCAGTTCGCTAAATGGTAGTCTGCACTCCAAAAACCAGTGTCAAACATCTGAGTTACATATTGAAAGTCACTCTGCAGTCAGACATCCTTTAGGTATAGAATGGTAGAGTCAGAAACGTGACTTACATTTAGCTCTACCACTTAGGAGATGATCTTAATAAGTCACTTAAAGCCTTGGGGACTCAGCTTTTTTTATCTGTTAAATGGAAATAAGCATCTACCACACAGACAAGGTGTTTGCCTTATAGAGACAAATGAGAAAGCATATTTGAATATCAGTTCAGTTTAGTTCAGTTGCTCAGTCGTGTCCGACTCTTTGAGACCCCATGAACCACAGCAGGCCAGGCCTCCCTGTCCATCACCAACTCCCAGACTTCACCCAAATCCATGTCCATTGAGTCAGTGATGCCATCCAACCATCTCATCCTCTGTCGTCCCCTTGTCCTCCTGCCCTCAATCCTTCCCAGCATCAGGGTCTTTTCAAATGAGTCAGCTCTTTGCATCAGGTAGTCAAAGTATTGGAGTTTCAGCTTCAACATCAGTCCTTCCAATGAACACCCAGGACTGATCTCCTTTAGGATGGACTGGTTGGATCTCCTTGCAGTCCAAGAGACTCTCAAAAGTCTTCTCCAACATCATAGTTCAAAAACATCAATTCTTTGGTGCTCAGCTTTCTTTATAGTCAAACTCTGACATCCATACATGACCACTGGAAAAACCATAGCCTTGACTAGACGGGCCTTTGTTGGAAAAGTACTATATCTGCTTTTTAGTATGCTGTCTAGGTTGGTCATAACTTTCCTTCCAAGGAGTAAGTGTCTTTTAATTTCATGGCTGCAATCACCATCTGCAGTGATTTTGGAGCCCAGAAAAATAAATTCTGATACTGTTCCCACTGTTTCTCCATCTAGTTGCAATGAAGTGATGGGACCGGATGCCATGATCTTAGTTTTCTGAATGTTGAGCTTTAAGCCAACTTTTTCACTCTCCTCTTTCACTTTCATCAAGAGGCTCTTTAGTTCTTCTTCACTTTCTGCCATAAGGGTGGTGTCATCTGCGTATCTGAGGTTATTGATATTTCTCCCGGCAATCTTGATTCCAGCTTGTGCTTCCTCCAGCCAAGTGTTTCTCATGATGTACTCTGCATATAAGTTAAATAAGCGGGGTGACAATATACAGCCTTGACATACTCCTTTCCCTATCTGGAACCAGTCTGTTGTTCCATGTACAGTTCTAAGTGTTGCTTCCTGACGTGCATACAGATTTCTCAAGAGGCAGGTCAGGTGGTCTGGTATTCCCATCTCTTTCAGAATTTTCCACAGCTTATTGTGATCCACACAGTCAAAGGGTTTGGCATAGTCAATAAAGCAGAAATAGATGTTTTTCTGGAACTCTCTTGCTTTTTTGATGATCCAGAGGATATTGGCAATTTGACCTCTGGATCCTCTACCTTTTTTGAAACCAGCTTGGACATCTGGAAGTTCACAGTTCATGTATTGCTGAAGCCTGGCTTGGAGAATTTTAAGCATTACTTTACTAGCGTGTGAGATGAGTGCAATTGTGCGGTAGTTTGAGCATTCTTTGGGATTGCCTTTCTTTGGGATTGGAATGAAAACTGACCTTTTCCAGTCCTGTGGACATGGCTGAGTTTTCCAAATTTGCTGGCCTATTGAGTGTAGCACCTTCACAGCGTCATCTTTCAGGATTTGAAATAGCTCAACTGGAATTCCATCTCTTCCACTAGCTTTGTTCGTAGTGATGCTTCCTAAGGCCCACTTGACTTCACATTCCAGGATGTCTGGCTCCAGGTGAATGACCATACCATCATGATTATCTGGGTCATGAAGATCTTTTTTGTACAGTTCTTCTGTGTATTCTTGCCACTTCTTCTTAATATCTTCTGCTTCTGTTAGGTCCATACATTTCTGTCCTTTATTGAGCCCATCTTTGCATGAAATGTTCCCTTGGTATCTCTAATTTTCTTGAGGAGATCTCTAGTCTTTCCCATTCTGTTGTTTTCCTCTATTTCTTTGCACTGAACGCTGAGGAAGGCTTTCTTATCTCTCCTTGCTATTCTTTGGATCTCTTCATTCAAATGGGTATATTTTTCCTTTTCTCCTTTGCTTTTTGCTTCCCTTCTTTTCTCAGCTATTTGTAAGGCCTCCTCAGACAGCCATTTTGCTTTTTTGCATTTCTTTTTCTTGGCGATGGTCTTGATCCCTGCCTCCTGTACAATGTCATGAACCTCCATCCATAGTTCTTCAGGCACTCAGTCTATCAGATCTAGTCCCTTAAATCTATTTCTCATTTCCACTGTATAATCATAAGGGATTCGATTTAGGTCATACCTGAATGGTCTAGTGGCTTTCTCTACCTTCTTCAATTTCAGTCTGAATTTGGCAATAAGGAGTTCATGATCCAAGCCACAGTCAGCTCCTGTTCTTTTTTTTTTTTTTTTTTTGCTGTCTATATACAGCTTCTCCATCTTTGGCTGCAAACAGTATAATCAATCTCATTTCGGTGTCAACCATCTGGTGATGTCCATGTGTAGAGTCTTCTCTTGTGTTGTTGGAAGAGGGTGTTTGCTATGACCAGTGTGTTCTCTTGGTAGAACTCTCTTAGCCTTTGCCCTGCTTCATTCTGTACTCCAAGGCGAAATTTACCTGTTACTCCAGGTGTTTCTTGACTTCCTACTTTTGCATCCCAGTCCCCTATAATGAAAAGGATATCTTTATTGGATGTTAGTTCTAGAAGGTCTTGTAGGTTTTCATAGATCCATTCAACTTCAGCTTCTTCAGCGTTACTGGTTGGGGCATAGACTTGGAATACCGTTATATTGAATGGTTTGCCTTGGAAATGAACAGAGATCATTCTTTCATTTTTGAGATTGCATCCAAGTACTGCATTTTGGACTCTTTTGCTGACTATGATGGTCACTCCATTTCTTCTAAGGGATTCCTGCCCACAGTAGTAGATATAATGGTCATCTGAGTTAAATTCACCCATTCCAGTCCATCTTAGTTCACTGATTCCTAGAATGTTAATGTTCACTCTTGTCATCTCCTGTTTGACCACTTTCAATTTGCCTTGATTCATGGACCTAACATGCCAGGTTCCTATGAAATATTGCTCTTTATAGCGTCGAACCCTGCTTCCCTCACCAGTCCCATTCACAACTCGGTGTTGTTTTTGCTTTGGTTCCATCCCTTCATTATTTCTGGAGTTATTTCTCCACTGGTCTCTAGTAGCATATTGGGCACCTACTGACCTGGGGAGTCCATCTTTCTGTGTTCTATCTTTTTGCCTTTTCATACTGTTCATGGGGTTCTCAAGGCAAGAATACTGAAGTGGTTTGCCATTCCCTTCTCCAGTGGACCACATTCTGTCAGACCTCTCCACCATGACCTGACCATCTTGAGTGGCCCCACACGGCATGGCTTAGTTTCATTGGGTTAGACAAGGTTGTGGTCCATGTGATCAGATTGGCTAGTTGTCTGTAATTGTAGTTTCAGTCTTTCTGCCCTCTGATCCCCTCTCTCAGTGCCTACCATCTTACTTGGGTTTCTCTCACCTTGTCATGGGGTCTGTCTTCACGGCTGCTCCAGCAAATATATTTGAGTGCTATTTGGGCTTCCCAGGTGGTGCAGTAGTAAAGAATCCACCTGCCAATGCAGGAGGCAAAGGAGACCCAGATTTGATACCTGGGTAAGGAAGACTCCTTGGAGAAGGAAATGACACCCCGCTTCAGTATTCTTGCCTGAAAACCTCCAAGGACAGAGGAGCCTGATGGGCTACAGTCCATGGAGTCATAAAGAGTCAGACGTGACTGAACATGAACGCATGAGTGTTATTCAAGCTTTGGGGATCAGGGTAACTGTCTATTCTTCCCAAGATTTGTGTACTATAGCTTAAAAATTTTCTATTTAACAGAATAAGCAGGAGTGATTATTTAAGAAATAACTGTTGGAGTTAGGGAATCCACAAAGAAATAGATCAAAGGAAACATAAAACTTTGCAGAGAATGTGTGACATTTCTGGTGTTGGAAACTATCAAAATGATTAAATAACCACTATTATATTTTCAAGTTCTTGTGCAGTTCTCATTATTTTAAATAACAATTAAGATCTCAGGAGCATCATTTCTCAGCTACAAATCTATTGTCTTTCTGCACATTAGCCTAACACTTCAAAAATTAGAACTGGAAATATTAGGGAGGAATTTGCAACTATGTGTCTAACTTCCTAATTGCTTATCTTCATCTTTCTCTTGTCCTTCTATTTGTTGACAGGTGATATTAAATTCTTGTCATTGTTTAAAGAAAAGGAAAAAAAGTGTTTAAAATAGTATTGCTCCTATGTGTCAGAAGCTGCTGTCAATCTTCCACCTCCCCTCCATTTCTACCCAGAAATGGGCAGTTACCCTGGCATAACTTCTACTAAAAGCTTTTTTAAAAAAAAAACTACAGGAACGTGGCGAATTCATATCAATGTATGGCAAAACCAATACAATATTGTAAAGTAAAAAAAAAAAAGAAAAGAAATTCTCAAAAAATTCGAACTGTAATAGATGACTTCTTCTTACCTGAGACACAGGCAAACACGCACCACCCAGAATACTGATATGCCTACTGCCAACTAGTGGCAGCATATATAATTGCAAGAAAAGTGTATGAGAACGTTTTACCGAGTGTAGTAACCAAAAACCTAAATAAAGAGACAGTAAACATTGGGAGAAAAAAGAAAACTACAGGAAACTGTACTCACCAGAACTGCCAGTCTTCTATCCTGTTAGCTAGTGTGCGGTGGAGAGCCTAGCCATTTTTGATAGCTGTGCTCTTTTTTAAAAAAAATTTTTTTTTGAAGTTTACTTGTTTCACAATGTTTTGTTAGTTTCTGGTGTAAAGCAAAGGGATTCAGTTATCTCTCTCTGTGTGTGGATAAATATATTGGGTTGTATGTAGAAAAGAATATGAAAAAGAATATATATGTGTGTGTATATGAAAGTGAAAATGTTAGTCATTCAATAGTGTCCAACTTTTTGTGACCCCATGAACTGTAGCCCACCGGGTTTCTCTGTCCATGGAATTCTCCAGGCAAGAATACTGGCGTGGGTAGCCATTTCCTTCTTCGGGGCTCTTCCTGACCCAGGGATCAAACCTGAGTCTCCTGCATCACAGGCAGATTCTTTACCACTGAGCTGCCATGTACATGTATATGTGACATATATTAGATTGGTCAAAAAATTTGTAACATCTTATTGAAAAACCTCAATGAACTTTTTGGCCAACCCAATATAGTACAGATATATGCATATATATATATATATATATATATTCTTTTTCATATTTGTTTCCATTATAATTAACCACAGGATATTGAACATAGTTCCCTGTGCTATACAGTAGGGCCTTGTTTATCCATTCTCTATATAATACCTTGCATCTGCTAATCCCAAATTCTCATCCATCCCTCCCCTACTCCCTTCCCCCTTGGCAACAGCAATTCTGTTCTCTATGTGTGTGAGTCGGTTTCTGTTTCATAGTTAAGTTAATTTGTGTCTTATTTTAGATTCCACACATAAGTGGTATCATATGGTACTTGTCTTTCTCTTTATGACTTAGTATGATCTCTAGGTCCATCCACATCCTCCAAATGTCACTTCATTCTTTTTTTATGGATGAGTAGTATTCCACTGTGTGTGTGTATATATATACATGTACATATATTTGAAGGTCATGCTCTTAAATAAGCTTTCTCTTATCCTCCATGGTTGTTTTGACCATTTTCTGGAAGGTTGGCTCATCCACTGATTTAAATAGTGAGTTCATTTTGGGGCTCATTTGCTATATTTCCAGAATAAAGTGCATAATGTGCATTCCTGATTTACAAGCTGGGCTTTGTATCTATTTCTTCCAAGTCTAGAATTTGCTTCTTGGTTAAAAACATATTTCCAATTTAGTAGAAAAATAGTTTAGGGAGGGGATATCTCACAACCACTGCTCAGGCTAGTTCATCCCCAAGCAGCACATCTTGGAGGTAGGCAGCCTTGCCTAATCTGTGTACAAATGATCCCAACACCCAAGCAGTACATACCATTTGGCCATTAAGATGGTCAAAAACATTGATCAGTCATTTGTGGTTCTGTTTTGCTTATCATATACACATGGCTACACAGCATAAAATTTAAAGTTAAAAAGCAATTTTACAGTTTCTTATATTTTGTTTCATTTTGTCATATCACCAAGAACCATTCATAAATGAATCTTCATATTCCTATGGCTTAGCTTCTGGTCTTATCACAGATCCTACCTTAGCACTTTAGCTATTAAAAAAAATAGGCAATAACCCTCCTGGATTAGTGTCCTCTGAGGTGTTTCACTAGATTTGTCAAACTCGCTTTCTCCGTAATACTCCAAGGCTGAGAGATTGGAGTACTTTGCAAGGGTTGTGCAGCCTTAAGGAAAATATACCTTCATTCACAATATTAATGACAAAAGGGAAGCAAAATGGAATGATTCCATTTGCCTTCAAACCAGCAAAGGGACTTTGTTTCTGACTGGCTGCTACTGACAGCAGGGCCAGAACTGTGTTTGATGCTCAAGGAAAAGATGATCCCTCCCACCCCAGGAGGCTGGCTGCTGAACATCAAGGACAGACCAGAGCGCTGGAAATGCTGGGCTCTACCAAAGATCCGAGGCAATCTGCTTCTCCCCAGGCTCCCATTTTCGCAGCTGTAAAAGGAGGTCTTCACAATGAGTGGGTTTTGACAGGGAGATGACAGGTAAGAGACTATAGATAATTGTGGCAAAGAGCAGAGGCTATGGAGCCCTGTAGCCTGGGTTCAAATTCTGGCTCTGCCATTTACTAGCTAAGTGGCCTGAAGGAAGGTATTTAAGCACTCTGTGCTTCAGTTTCTTCATCTGCAGAAACTGGGAGGTAGTAGTGCCTACTTCACAGCATTATTAAGGGAGCCAAATGAACGCATGCTTGGAAAGACCTTAGCACATGGGATCTTAGCACATGGTAAATGCTCAAGAAATTGTAGCTATGTATCGGTTGTCTGCCAGCTAAGAAAGATCTAGAATTTCTGATTAGGCTACTGTCTGATTCCAGGGTCCCAGAAAGCCCTAACTATCAACCTCCCCTAGTGTCCCTCAGCCATCCCACTACTGAATTCTAAGTCTCTCTCCTCCAGAGTTCCTTCTCCAGGCCCCATCAGCATACACACCACACACATCCTACCTCCTCCCTTCACAGTGCTTTGCCCAGACGAACAGGACATCCACAGACACACAACACACGGGCCCACCAAAAACACCTCCACACTCTCACATCATTCCAAGGAGGCACTCACATACATTTTCCACACCACACATACACAAAACTCTCTTCCCTTTGACTGACTGAGACCTCATTAGCAGAAGTTCAGACCCCTTCTCTTTCCAACTCTAAAGTGAAGTGAAAGTCGCTCAGTCGTATCTGACTCTTTGCGACCCCATGGACTATACAGCATGGAATTCTCCAGGCCAGAATACTGGAGTGGGTAGCCTTTCCCTTCTCCAGGGGATCTTCCCAACCCAGGGATCGAACCCAGGTCTCCCTCACTGCAGTCGGACTCTTCCAACTCTATATGGGTGCCAAATAACAGAAAGGGTCCCTTCCCGGATCATAGTTGCTGCCATAATCGCTGCTTCGGAGGTCAGTGCAGAATTACAGCATGAAACACCTGTCATCCAGATTCTCTTTGCTGAGCCTCTCGGCAGCTTCCGTGGCCGGTGTAAACTGGGAGCTGCTCGAACACACAAATCGTGTTCTTCCACGGGTTGAGGTCCAGGGACTAATTATAGGGCCAGGAGAACAGAACAAGTGCGGAGCTCTAACTTATTTGGATAGCTTGAATTCTCCACGGCAGTGGTTCAGGTGTCAGGCCCATCACGGAGAACGGTGGGAAGATGGAGAAAGCTGCTAGCGCTGGAAATTCAATTTAAGCAAATGAGTCCCCTGTCTTCCAACTGCCACCTTGCACAGTGACCATCTCCTCAAGGTTATGGAACCTCTATGGAGCACCCTCTAGCCTCAGATTTCCTCTCAGTCTGTAATAGGTCTTCCTCCCCACTGCCCTGTCAGGCGAGGCACTAGAGCCATTATGCAGGGGTCCGGGTGCTCCGGCGAAGACCCAGGTTCCTCTAGACCACAGTTCTGCTGGGAGACTTGCGCCAGACACATCTCTGCTTCTCTCTGGGTAGCACTTTGTCCATCGGCTATGGAAAATTTAAGGCCATGTTCTTGCACTTCCTTTTTGGTGAGTTGTCTGAGATGATCATTTGAGCTTTGCTCACTTATTTCGAAGACCACACAAGGTTCCGTCGTGGATTTGAAAAGTAGCCCTGACCTTGGAGCTGCCCCTGGACCTGTAGTCATCCCTGAAGCCAAGAGGATTCACTGATCAGGGCATTGAGTAAGGGGTGGAGCTTAAGAGCCTTTACCACTTATAATTGTAAAGCCACCCTGAAGAGATCAGATGTCACCTTCCACAACTAAAGACACCGGTAAGCAGAAGCCAGGACTAGAGAGCACAGACCCAGCATGGAAGGAAGGGAGGGGATTGGACTTGTGGGTGGAGGGCTCAGCTTCAGATCCTGCTTTGCCACCCATTTGCCGAGTGACCCATTCACATATCTTCTCAGGACGCTTGGTGATGGTGGTGGTGGTTAAGTCGCTCAGTCAAGTCTGACTCTTTTGTGACCCTATGGACTGTAGCCTGCCAGGTTCCTCTGTCCATGGGGATTCTCCAGGCAAGAATACTGGAGTGGGTTGTCGTGCCCTCCTCCAGCGAATCTTCCCCACCCAGGGATCGAACCTGTGACTCCTGCATTGCGGGCAGTTTCCTGCATTGCAGGCAGGTTCTTTACCAACTGAGCCACCAGGGAAGCCAGTCTCTAAGGTCTCAATTTTGAGGTTTTTTTTTTCTCCCTCAGGCTTTTACATAGCATATAACCTATTCTAGAGTTATACACTCTGTCCCCAATCCTGATCCAGTGTTTTGTTGCCAGGGGAAACAGGCCAGCAGACGTGTATGGTGATCCTCACTGCCCACACCAGTCACAAGTGCACATCCAGCCTCCGTCAGCAGGGTCGCCTTTGTGTCTGGACGACAGCACATTCACATTATTCTTGATGGACTAAGAGCACCATTGACTACCTGACAGACAAGAGGCAGTGGGTCCTTCATGCCTGCATTATGTGCCCCTACTGCCAAGGAAACTGACTATCTGATCACGTGAGCTGGTGGATATGGAAGGGCTGTGTAAAATATAAAGTATGGTGGAAACGAGAGTTGTTATTAAAATAGTAAAACACTTATCCAGTGTTCTGCTGTGGCTACTTCTTGCTATTCCTGTTGAAATAGGTAATTGATCTTAGCATCTACCTAACCACAGGAAGATTATTTGATGTGTTGTTTCTATAAGCTCCTTCTTGCCTAAGTGAGGGGGAAAAAAAATGTTATTTAGCATTTTTAATCCTGGGGCACTGAATTCAGTTTCAGTCAGGGTTTTTGACCTTCCTTAATAAGAAAATGCCAGCTTTTCTAGCCTGTAATCTGGTTATCTAATACCTTGCTAAAGTGATTAAAATTGATTAAAATGAGGAGGGAATGCTCTTTTAAAAAAAGAGAGAAAACAGAAAATGATTGGATTTCTATGCCTTAGGTTATAGTTAAGGAAAGATTGAATTAACTTGATTTTGATTGAATAAAGGACACTCTAAACAATTTTAAACTTATTCCAAGTCTGAACATTGTTTTCTGGAACCTTCAGCCCAAAATGTCACTGTCACTTTTATTTTGTATGTGCAGATATCTTTTAATGCATAGATAATGTACTTTATAGAGGCTCTATGAAGAGCATTCACACACACGCATAGATATTTATTTACAACTGTTTTGCCAAACCAAAATAGAAAAGGCTTCCTTGACTTTCAAGCACTTGCATTTTCCAATTTGAAGACAGAGAATTATGACTGCAGAGCACCTCATTTACATAACCAAGAGGTGGCAGTATTACATCCATTATGTATTCACTGCACCATGTATCATTAAACAATAAAAAAGTGAAATCTGTAAATAAAAATATGTGACAAGTATTTCTGTCCTTTTAAAATGGCTGCTTTAGTGATAACCACTAAAGACATTCATTAAAATGTGATGTTTCCTTGTAAAGAACAATCACTGCCTCCTCCCCACCCCCCAAAAATATCAAAGCTAGAAACCACAATTTATTACCACCAGTGAGTTTATAGCAGCTTTGGGACTCCATACACATCCCCTTCAGTAATCACTCGTTTTCTGGTAAAACATTCACCTCCTTCCCAAATATAGATAAAAATCAATTTTAAAAAATAACACAATTCTTCTCCAAAGTAAAAACTTCTATGTAAAAAAGCAATTTAGAATGAAAGTCAAAAGAGTCGAATATAAACAGCATCCTACAAGCTGGCT
This sequence comes from Muntiacus reevesi, assembly GCF_963930625.1. Classification (NCBI taxonomy): domain Eukaryota; kingdom Metazoa; phylum Chordata; class Mammalia; order Artiodactyla; family Cervidae; genus Muntiacus; species Muntiacus reevesi. Next base: position 114,099,741 of record NC_089271.1, on the reverse strand, counting down.
ATTATTACAGAAAAATAACTATTTAAAATCAAACCTTTTGGTGACCTCCCAAGATTGTTTTGAGCATCTGCTAAATTATACCTTATGACTTGTGACTTGGTTTACAGTCTAATTAAATTTTACCTAAGCTACCTAAATCTGTTCTATTTTGGGTTTTCTATTTCCAACCAGTCTAGGAGATTGAAAAACAATAACAGCAGAAAAAAAGAAAAACATTTAAAAACTGGAACTATTGGGTCACCAGTTTCTTATAAGACTACTCTCAGTAAAAGTGTATACCATAAATATATCTGAGCAGTGAGGAATGGCTATTTGGAAAAGAAGTTCTTAGAAAAGTATTTTAAATAGAAATTGAGTACTTTACATCCGGCCTTTTAAAACATTAGGCAGCTCAAACTTTCTGTCACTCGTAAGAAAATATGTTATTTTAAACCATGAACTACATAGTGCAAGATCTCTAAATGCTTACCATCCCTAGAACTAAACCATTTGGAAATATTTTTATGTTATTTATATACTTTTGCTACCTACTAGAATCAGCCCACAGCCTAACATCTAGAGTGTTTTTTTGAACAGGTTCTAAAAGTTACCTACAAGTAAAGGGCATTTACAGCCTTAATATCTGACACATATTAAGAATTACCAATTTCTAAGGAAATGCTTTCAATTTTTCACCATTGAGGGTAATGCTTGCTGTGGGTTTGTCATATATAGCTTTTATTATGTTGAGGTATGTTCCTTCTATTCCTGCTTTCTGGAGAGTTTTAATCATAAATGAGTGTTGCATTTTGTCAAAGGCTTTCTCTGCATCTATTGAGATAATCATATGGTTTTTATCTTCCAATTTGTTAATGTGGTGTATTACGTTGATCGATTTGCGGATATTAAAGAATCCTTGCATTCCTGGGATAAAGCCCACTTGGTCATGGTGTATGATTTTTTTAATATGTTGTTGGATTCTGTTTGCTAGAATTTTGTTAAGGATTTTTGCATCTATGTTCATCAGTGATATTGGCCTGTAGTTTTCTTTTTTTGTGGCATCTTTGTCTGGTTTTGGAATTAGGGTGATGGTGGCCTCATAGAATGAGTTTGGAAGTTTACCTTCATCTGCAATTTTCTGGAAGAGTTTGAGTAAGATAGGTGTTAGCTCTTCTCTAAATTTTTGGTAGAATTCAGCTGTGAAGCCATCTGGTCCTGGGCTTTTGTTTGCTGGAAGATTTTTGATTACAGTTTCGATTTCCTTGCTTGTGATGGTTCTGTTAAGATCTTCTATTTCTTCCTGGTTCAGTTTTGGAAAGTTATACTTTTCTAAGAATTTGTCCATTTCATCCAAGTTGTCCATTTTATTGGCATAGAGCTGCTGGTAGTAGTCTCTTATGATCCTTTGGATTTCAGTGTTGTCTGTTGTGATCTCACCCTTTACCAAAAGTCTACAAGCAATAAATGCTGGAGAGGGTGTGGAGAAAAGGGAACCCTCTTACACTGTTGGTGGGAATGCAAACTAGTACAGCCACTATGGAAAACAGTGTGGAGATTTCTTAAAAAACTGGAAATAGAACTACCATATGACCCAGCAATACCACTTCTGGGCATACACACTGAGGAATCCAGATCTGAAAGAGACACGTGCACCCCAATGTTCATCGCAGCACTGTTTATAATAGCCAGGACATGGAAGCAACCTAGATGCCCATCAGCAGATGAATGGATAAGGAAGCTGTGGTACATATACACCATGGAATATTACTCAGCCGTTAAAAAGAATTCATTTGAATCAGTTCTAATGAGATGGATGAAACTGGAGCCCATTATACAGAGTGAGGTGAGCCAGAAAGATAAAGAACATTACAGTATACTAACACATATATACGGAATTTAAAAAGATGGTAACGATGGCCCTATATGCAGGGCAGAAGAAGAGACGCAGAAGTACAGAACAGACTTTTGAACTCTGTGGGAGAAGGGGAGGGTGGGATGTTTCGAAAGAACAGCATGTATGTTATCTGTGGTGAAACAGACCACCAGCCCAGGTGGGAGGCATGAGTCAAGTGCTCGGGCCTGTTGGGCTGGGAAGATCCAGAGGAATCGGGTGGAGAGGGAGGTGAGATGGGAGACCGGGATGGGGAATTCGTGTAACTCTATGGCTGATTCACATCAATGTATGACAAAACCCACGGAAAAATAAAAAAAAAGAAAAAGAGAAAAAAAAAAAAAGAATTACCAATTTCTAAAAGAAACATTCTAAGGAAGAGTCATGAGATCCACGTTTTGATTGTGGACACTTGAATATTTTAGATCTGTCCTTTTTATTTCTTCTTCTGTATTTAATTTTAAGTCAGCAATTGTGGTTGAAAATGGAGAGTACTGAATATTTGTTTTCACATATGGCACAAACAACAAACATTCTCTCAGTGTCTAGACTGAGAACCTAGTCTGGGAAAATTCAATCTATGGACAGGATTCAAAGAGTACACCTGAGGATTATTTAGTGAGATGATAGAGAGGAGTGGTGGTGTGCCAATGACCACATGAGTAGATCAAATACTCCCTTCCAATAACTTCAAAGTGGGCAAGGCTTTCAATTTCTGAAAAGGGCTGAGGGAGTTCATTTAATTCTTACAGTCACCCCTAAGAAATCTTCCAGTTTCATCACTTTGTGGACGAATTTCTAGTCTTGATTTCATTTTTTATCAAATTGGATGCATTCTGTTGTCATTTCCTCCAAAATGAAAATTAAACTGTACTTTAATGTCATAATTGAATTTATATTCTCTTTTGTGGTTGTGTCATGATATTTGATGTCTTATCAACCCCTCACCTTCCTGTGTATCCAGATACTCCCCACCCCCACCCCTGCCTCTATTTTTCCTCCTTACTAAGAGATTTCTTATTCCAAGGAAAAATACATGTTGGTCAAGAGAAGGAGGAATCAAGAAGAATACTATCAACATTTATCCATTTTATTTACAGCATGTCAGGTACTCTGCTAAAGAGCTTTACACTGATTCGCTTATGTAATCTTCACAAGGCCATTTCAGGTAGATATTGTAATCATCCCTCTTTGAAAAAGGAGAACACTGAAATTCAGAGATGTGAACTGACTTGCCTAAAGTCACACAGCTGGTAAATGGCAAACATACATTATTCCACTTAAAGGAAGCACCATCACCACCAATAATTTCCATTTACTGAATTGCATTATGTGTCAGATACCATCCTAAGCATCCTACTAGCATTAGTTTATGTAATTCTCACAGGGGCTGACATTATCTCCACTTTAGAGATAAGCAAATGGAGACACAAAAGTTATGTAACCTGCATAAGGGCAAATAGACTGTAACCTGGGATTCAAGCCCAGCTCTCTGTTGACTCCAAAACTTTTAAATGTCCTGCTCAAGAATACACAGAACTGAAGGTGGGCTCCAAGGATGACTCAGCTTACGAAAGGAATACTCAGATAATTCCTGGAACTGTCCGAAGATGCGAAATTTGACTTTATACTTCTGAGTGGTAGCTCCCCTTCAAAAGAAGAGCCAGGGACTCTCTCTGCACAGAAACTCACATTTCCCCTTTACTCAATGTAGTGTTGGGTTCTGTCCTGTAAGCAGGAGTCAATCCAGACAGAAACCTGCTCCTGTCAACCTTCTGACTCAGAAAAATCTTAATTGACCAGTTTCATCAAGGGAGTTGAAGATCTTGCCCATATAGATACCACTTATAGATATAAGTGATTTCTTGCCAACAGTTATACCATCAAAGCACCATACTAGTAACAAATCCCTTTGGATTTCACAGATTCTTTGGAGTGGTGCTGAAGAAGGTCCTGAATATTTGCATATGAGGGGACAGATCATTGAAGAGTAAGATCTAAAAGATCCAAAGAAATGAATCAGAAACGGGAGAATTTCAGACACACTTTATGGATTGTAATGCAAACCTAGGACTACAGAGCATCCTTTTTCTCAGGAAAAAAAAAAAACTTCTTGGCACTAGTGCACCATGAAGCAGAGCTATCTACAAAAGACCACAATTAAAAAAATCTTTCTTTTACTTTGTACTGAAGAAATGATTTCTATCTTAGTCTCCAAAGATTAAAAAGGCTCATGTGCAAAGATAGAGACATCTATGTCTTGAATTATTAAAGCTGTCAGTCCCTATTTTTAAAAAGTCAAATTAATGTGCAGTCCTGGATGTCTGAGCCTCATTTCCACTTGCAGGAGACAGCAGGAAGGATGCTGGCTCCCTCTCTCCATTTCTTTGTTAAGTAATGAACAATCTGAAATGATGAATTATTTGTAATCAACCTGTCTATTAAAAAAAAGACATGTCTAAAGAGAAACACAATCATCATCAGTTGAAGTTTGGGTTCAGTAGCACACTTGTCTTTGGAAAGTTATTAATAAGTATTAAATCTAATCTGTTGGTGTGTGCATTAGAAATTTATTGCAGGCTAGTCTGCTGGCTTTGCCCTGTGCTATGCTGTATGTTGTTGGTATGTATCATGAAAGAGCTTAGTGATATGGTCTTACCTAAGAGACTTTTCTGTATGTACCCATGAATATGGGTTATTTCAACCAGAGTAAGTACCATGAAGATAAGACTTTAAGTCAACGTCTCTCTGACCTGGGGCAAATTACTTAACCATTGTGCCTTAGTTTTCTTTTGTATAAAATACAATGTTTGATTCATTCATTCCACAGGGGTTTTGGGTGACTATTATATGCTCAGCACTAAGGCTGTCCTGGTAAACAAGACAAAGACTTTGCCTTCACGTTGCTTGTAGTCTAAGTGGAGAGGCATTCAATAAATATATAAACAAATAATAAAATACATAATTTTACAGAGTAATATCTCTATGAAAAAATAAAGTAGAATAAAGGAATAGAGAAGGATGGGTAAGATGGATGGACTGTCTTTTTGATAGAATGTTCCACAAAGTCTTCTTTGAGGTAGAGACTTCTGAGCAGAAGCCCAAATAATATAAAGAATACAGTCATGCAAAAATTTAGTGGAAGAGCTTTCCAGGCAGAAGTAGACAGCGCAAAAACTCTAAGGTGAATTGCTTAATATGTTGGAGGTACAGACTGGAACACAGGAAAGAAAATTGGGAGCAGTAGGAGATATGGCAAGATCATAGAGGGCCTTCTAGGCCATTGTAAGACTTTGGGTTTTATTCTAAGTGTGATAGGGGGTTGCTTGGAGTTTAAGCAAGGAAATGATTTGATCTGACTTACATTTTTTAGAGACGATTCTGTCTGCTCTGCAGAGAAGAAACTACAGGGGAGCAAGGATGGAACAGAGCAGTTGGGAAACTACTATAAAAATCCAGACAAGAAATGATGTTGGCTTAGACCCAGATTATTTTTAGCAGAGGTGGTAAGAAATGATCAGATTTGGGACATTATTTTAGAGGCAGAGCCAACACAATTTCTTGATAGATTAGATATGATCTGTGAAGGAAAGAGAGATACCAAGGATGATTCTGAAGTTTTAGGCCTGATCAACTGTATCCTATCATCTGGGATACAGAAGATGGAGGAAACAGTTTGGAGCAGTCATAACTTCCTTTGGACACATAAAGTCTGACATTCCTATGAGACTGTTGTCATTGTTTGGTTACTCACTCATGTCCAACTCTTTGCGACTCCATGGACTGCAGCATGCCAGGCTTCCCTGTCCATCACCAACTCCCGCAGCTTGCCCAAACTCATGTCCATTGAGTCAGCGATGCCTTCCAACCATACCATCCTTTGTCATCCCCTTCTCCTCCTGCCTTCAATCTTTCCCAGCATCAGAGTCTTTTCCACTGAGTCAGATCTTTGCATCAGGTGACCAAAGAGTTGGAGCTTCAGCTTCAGCATCAGTCCTTCCAATGAATATTCAGGACTGATTTCCTTTGGGATTGATTGGTTTGATCTCTTTGCAGCCCAAGGGTCTTTCAAGAGTCTTATCCAACACCACAGTTCGAAAGCATCAATTCTTTGGTGCTCAGCCTTCTTTACGGTCCAATTCTCACATCTATACATGACTATTAGAAAAATCATAGCTTTGACTATACGGACCTTTGTCGGCAAAGTAATTTCTCTGCTTTTTAATTCGCTGTCTAGATTTGTCATAGCTTTTCTTCCAAGGAGCAAGTGTATCTTGTGAGATACTTAAGTGGAAATGTTGAGTCAACCATTGTGTCTGGAACAGAGAGTGCTTGTGTATGGAGAGAAAGACTTGGGAATTTGATGGTTTTTGAAGCCACGAAAATGGAAAATCACCTCCTAAAGAAGAAGATGTAAATGAAAAAGAGAAGAGATCCAAGGGCTGAACCTGGGTCACTTGTACATTAAGAGATTAAGTAGATCAGGTGGGAATAAACAAAGGAAACTGGGAAGGAACAGCTAGTGAGGTAGGAGGAGAAATAAAAAAGATTAGTACTTCACAAGGCAGGAAGAAAGCAGTAAATTGTATCAAATTTTGCGAAGAGATGAAGTAAAATGAGAAATGGGAATTGGCCAACAAACCTAGCCACATGGAAATTACTGAGAAATATTGAGTTGGCCAAAAATTTCATTTGGGTTTTCTTATCTGTAAGATAAGTAAAAGTTCATTTAGGTTTTCTCATCTTACAGAAAACTCAAACAAACTTTTTGGCCAACCCAATATAATACTAGAACATATTAATTATATATAATAAGGGTGGTTGCTGAAGAATGTTTCACAAAAGCTTATTGGAGTTGGCTGAGGAGACAATGGAAGGCAAAGGAGAGGCAATGAGTATAGACAACTTGTATTTTTAGAAATTTTGCTATGAATAGCAGCAGAAAAATGATGCACTGGCGATGCTGCTCTCACTTGATTATAATGAAGGTGCTTTGCAAACTTAAATTTATATACAAATAATTAGATTTATGATAAAAGGTAATTACTTCTTAATATTTATAAACTAGCAAATTCACTTTATGTATCACTATGTATTCACTCTTTGCTAAGGTTTATTAATATTTTTAATTGGCCACTCTCATGTTTACTTTAAGCACAAGACAGTCTTGGACTGAGTCAGGCACCCTTTAATATGAAGCACAAACCTTTTGCCACATGCTCATTGATATTGTGGATGCCTTAATTCACTGAGAGACAGAATCTAAGAGAACATCTATCATTTTCCTATCAGCTTATATCCCCTGACATATAGACTACCCAGCAGGACTACACTTTCTCTTCAGTCTTCAATAGGAGCATAAGATCTGTGAGGAAAATAAAACAAGATGAGTCAAAGTTCTGGAGAGTGGCTTGTGGTCAGTGTCTCCGTTATGGAAAGAGATGCATCAGATTAAAGAACAAAACATATCTTGATTTCTTTTTTTTTATGAGACAATGATGGAAAGGAAAGGGAAATAAAACACACACACACACACACACACACACACACACGCACAACCTTTGTGCAGCCTAATAGCTAAAGTTCAACTCTAGATAATGTTCTTCACGGAGAGAACAGTCAGCAGATGTACAAACTCTGTTTGTTGACATATTTATTCTCAGGGCTGATTGTGTTAATTTCCAAAAACTCTTGCCTTGATGAGCGCTAGTGGGGAGAAAAAGGAAACAAACTCTTTGGCATTATATAATTATATCCACATTTAAAATTTTCTTTTTGTTTCTCATCGAGATGCAAGGCTTACTATATATCACTGTGCACTGACAGCGCTAATAGAAGAAAAATAAAGCAAACAATTAGCCTTGGGGAAAAGAGAAACTAATGCACAATTCATGAATTTGCTACTCATTCATACCTGCTGTGATTCTAACAGAGTTGATGAAATACAGCAGTGAGTGATTTTGAACAATTTTGATTTAATCTTCTGTTTAAAAACACTGGTGCTGGGATTATTTAAAATGTGACTTCTTATGGATTATATGCAGAATAGTCTTTCTCTGACAGAGATTAAGTTTTATAGTTTCATTCAACCTTCCTAAGTAGGCCTTAGATGAGAGTTAGGGCAGCTTCATTACTGATCCCAAAGCACCCCTTGATGGGATTCAGTTTCACAGAGAGTTTCCCTCTGCAGTCAGAACTTAGGCAGATTCCAACTCCAGCCAGCTTATGCCAAAATGAGAATTTAATGGTCTAGGTTACCAAGTAGAGAAGAAGGAAGACTATATATTGGTTGTCAGCAATACCTGGAGCCAGGAGCTTCCCTACACCCTAACTATACTCTTCTCCATTGTCAATCCATTTCTGTATCAGTTTTATCCTCAGATTAGCTTTTAAAATGCTAGGGAAGAGATTGTATTGATCCAACTTGGGTTAGGTTTCCATTGTTATACCAGTGAATAGCCTCAATACCTCAATACCTCATTACCTCAATACCTCAATAGCCACCCCTGGGAAATACAAAACTATTCATGCCCCCAGGAAGCTTGCCAAAGTGCTTAGAAAAGTGATTTCTGGGTGGATGCCAGTCACATACCATTACCTGGACTAAGACAAGTAGTTACTACGTGCCTACAGGTTTGGAGCTATTCATATCTCAGACAAGATTAATGGAAAATCAAATGAAAGAAAGGGAAAGAATTTGCAACCATATTTACCCCTCCAATAAATAAAATGGGTTTAATTTTGCTGGGACTCCCTTCTAGGTCCATGGGCATGGGTGTGTTAGGATTGAGGGGAGTTCATTACTCAGCCTTTTTTTCTTCTCTCTGAAAGCAGTGGAGAATCAGACACAGGAACCAGGTGAAATTTACTTGTTTATAGTTGGTAAAGGATTGGGAGAAGTGGTTTAGACTAGTTACCAAAGTGGAGGGTCCATTTGACTCCCTTTCAAATCAAATATCATGGGATTTGCATACGGGAAGAGTTGGTTCTGCAGACCAAGCATTTCCCAGGTAACCACTCAGAAGCTCATACCCTGGATAAGCAGGAGGCGGGGGACAACAAAGAGGGAGACTTCTAGTTTTGCCTGTGGAAGCTAGGTCCTGAGCCCTAATCCAGCTCTCCTTATCATACATGGAAACAGAGGTAGGGAGAAGAGCAAGTGCCTCCAAAGAGAGCAAGCAATAAACATATGTATGCATGTACCCAGTGACCCCTTCCCTAGCTTGTTAATCAGATAAATCATTTTTCCTCCCTAGGAGAGGAAAAGTCAGAGATAAAGAGAAGGGCTAAAAGGTCTCTTTGTTACTACTTCTTCCTGAGGAGTGGAGCAAAAGTTCTCTCATGGGACTATGAGGACAGGGTAACTGGGTCCATGCCAACAAAATATTATAACCATGACTATACCAGAGTTATATTCTTTATCCTTTTTTTCCCACTTTTTATGTCTTAAGCATTTTTTGTGTTATTTACATTATCTTCCAAATCATAATTATAATGACTGCATAATGTCTCATCCTTTAGATGATTACTGCTTCACCAGATACTTTACCTTTATTAAATATTTAGATGGTTTCTTATTTTTCTACCCTAGCTAACATTTAAATGGACATTTTTATGACTATGGTTTATTTTCTCCTTTTGGATTACTTCCTGAGGTTGAATTCTCAGAAGCAAGATTACTATGCCAAAGGCTATACATATTCAAACCCAAAATGTTTATCCCAGCCTACACTGCCACCAGTGATTTAGGCATGTGCCAATTTTACCACAACATCGTGGATAGTCAATAGCATTTTGGTTTTGACTAGTTTAATGGCTATAAAAAGCGCTTCATTAATGTTCTCTTTTTTACTTTGTTTCTTGCTAGAAGGTTTAAATATTTTCCCATATGCTTGTTTACTAATAACACTTCCTTTTATAAATTGTTCATCTCCATTGCCCACTTATCTATTGAGTCTCTTAATGTTTTTCTTAGCAATTTGCATGAGTTTCTTAGGTTATAGTCCTTTGTCATATTTACTGGTAATTTTTTCTCATCTGTTTTTTGCCTTATTATTTTAACCATTTTTATGTATATGTAGAAGTTTAGAATTTATGGAGTCTACATCAGCCTTTTCTCCATTGTAAATTCTTCAGTGGTTTCAAAGCTAATAATTTTATCAATCTCTTGTTCTGATATCTCTTGGGGGATAGAGTTATATTAAAAAAACAATAAAAAAGACATGTCACACTTCCAAAAAAGTTTCATAAGGATCAAAGCAACCTTGAACTCAACCACAGTTTCTAAAGGAATTAGTTAAGCTTCAAGTTGATATTTCCTTATTCATGCTGAAAAAGACTTTTTCTCTTTAAGCAACCAAATATGGATCACAGCGGGAAGTATTAACTTCTAACACTTTCTGAAGAGCACAAACCTTCTGTTATTCCATTCACATAAAATACCAGTTGACAGATGGTATTTGCCAGAAAATAGGGGAGAAAAGCATTTGAGCAAAGATTTATAAATTGAAAATTCTCTCAAGAAAAGTACCTGTCTATTTAGTTGGATATTAAAGAGATAATAAGTCTGGGGTCAGTGTAGGAAAATGTAAAGATAGGAGGAAAGGAATTTTTATCCTAAGCTTACTTCAATTCCTAACTAGCTATGTGACTTTCATTAGCTATTTACCCTCTCTGGGCCTAAGTTTTCTCCTAGATTTAATAAGGAAACTAAACTAGAAAATTCATTAAATCCATTTTGGAGCTAGCATTCTACAATTCTTCATTCATTCTTTCATTCATTCAGTAAATGCATCTTGAACCCATAATTATGTGGCAGACACTCTGCTCATTGCTAGGAATACAATGTTAAATAAGAAATAGTCCTTATATTCACTGACCTTTAGTAGGAAAAAGAGAGACATAGTAGAACATTGAGAAGTCATGTGGTCAGTTCTAGAATGGTTGTGGAAAGGAAGAGTTATGCACTGGGGTAATACCTCACCCTCATGCCTTCCTCAGCACAAGCTGGGCTGGCAAGTGAAAGATTTCTGGGGGCAGTGACACTAAACTGAATCTTCAAGATGAATGGGATTTCATTAAGGAGAGAAGAGGTGTGGGTCTAGGAGGCAGTCTATGCAGAAGAATCAGTAGGAACAAAGACTGAAAGCATAAAATAGCAGGAAGCCTGTGGAGAACTATAAGTTCTGATGTTATGGGAACTTGAAATTTTCAGCACAGAGACAAAGCTAGAAGATAAGGCTCAGCTCATAAAGGACCCCTTGCATAAAGCTAAGAAAACTGGAATCTATTCTCAAAGAAATGGAGAACCATCCTAAGACTTTGGGCATGAGAACACTAAGGTCAGGTTTGTATTCTGGCAGAAGCAGGCAGGGTGTGCAAGTGGGTGCAGGATCAGATAATTCATTGAAAAGCTATTGTCATAATCTAGGTATGATCCCATGGCTTAAATGAGGAGAGTAAGGGTGGCTGCATATGGTTATTCAGGTTTTTCATTGCACAAGGGTGCTTGACTAAAGGGGGCAAATGGGAGCTGGAATCTAGTCTGGGCTCCAGTCACCAAGAACCTCAATGAGAGACTTTACCCTATTTGAGAAAGAAACACTGTGTTCTAATTCACACAAAGAAGTCATAAGGGCTGACATTGCCCTGAGGGTCATAGATATGAAATAGATCTTAGAAATATTTAGGATGGATGTAGGCAGGACTTTTAAAAATGCTGTTAATATTAAATCTAATCATTTGGTATTTTTAGAAATATCCTATTATGTGGCATTGATCTTTCCCCTCTTTAACTTTGCAAACATAAGTTCTGAACTAGAGAAATTAAGTTTATTTAAGAAAAACTACCAGAGTTAACAGAAGTTGTCAGTCCAAATATTAACCCCGCCATGTGTGGGATATAAATGCTGTCACATGGGCTAGGCTATGAAAGATGGAAAATAAAATCTCTTATGACCATAGTGCTTCATGGTCTCTTTGTCTGTTTATTTTATTGAGTTTGATTTTCACACAAATCTTCTAAGGGAGACAGAACAAATGTCTTTTTTTCCATTTTTGTAAATGAGTAAACCTAGGATCAGAAAAGCTAAGGGACTGGGCTATGGTCGCACATGTAGACTCAGATACAAAATGAGAACCCAGGTTCCCAGGCTACCATGCCAGTGGTTGTCATTCCTTCACACCGGCTGGCCTCCATGACTACCCTGCCTATTACAATCTCACCACTAAACTAGTCTGAGAGATACAATAGCTGAAAAACCTATATTAATTTTCAGTAATCATCTTGCAGAAATTATACTGATACTTAGAGTTCATTAGTTAAGACCATTTATTCAACTAGAAAAAAATAGTGTCATTCTCATTAGAGTAATGAAGCTGACAGAATTGGAGGAGACACCTTTTCTCTGGCATCCATTCCAGCATCTGGGCCTTTGGCTCCTGTGGATCAAGAATTTAGAAAGACTACTGTGAGAATAACTTGTCTCTGCTCCACAATACCTGAGAGGGATTTAGAGAGACTGATTTATTATATGAAATTGGTTTACACAATTAAGAAGGCTGACAAGTCCCACGATGTGCAGTCAGCAAGCTGCAGACCCTGGAGAGTCCATGATGCAGTTCTAGTCCAAGTCTGAAAGCCTGAGAATCTGAAGAGCCAACGCTATATGTTTCAGTCCAAAAACCAGTGACTCAAGACCCAAGAAGACCTAATGTTTCAGTTCAAGTCTGAAGGCAGGAAAATACTGATGTCCTAGCTCAGCCGTCAGGAAAGAGGAATTCCCTTTTACCCACGGGAGAGTCAGCTTTTTTGTTTTATTCAGGCTTTTCAACTAATTAAATGAGGCCCACTCACTTCATGGAGGGCATTCTACTTCACTTAGTTCAGATTCAAGTTAATCTCATCCATAAATACCCTTGCAGAGATGTCTAGAATAATGTTGACCAAATATCTGGACACATCATGGCCCACTCAAGTTGACACATAGAAGTAACCATCTAAGTAGGAATGTCATAATTATTTATGAAATAGATGAATGGATTCAACAAACAGTCCTCTGCATCTACTCCGTGCCAACCTCTATAGTAGATGCTAAAGACACTATTGAGACACAGTCCCAACCCTCGCAGGTCTCCCAATCTAGTGAGAAAGGCAAATGGTCAGGAAAAATAGACTATGATGAGTGCTTTGGTTGGGGTAAGCCCAAGGTGCTCTGGAAATACAAATAATGTCCTAAAGGTAGTCAGGCCCATGGAATCACCAGTTCTTCCTTCTCCCTGAGCCCTAGAGTCTTATGTCTCTCTTCTGCACTGCAATAACCATATTTTGTATATTTATAGTTCTTCTTCAGAGTAGGACATAAGCTACCCTTCAGGAGAGAGGCCTCAAATCTCCCTGAAATGTCTTGGCTCAGAAGCCATGTGAGGCTGTAATGGAAGAGGGCACCAATCTTGAATCAGCTCTTATCCACATTCTCAGGAGTCTATGTCTTATTTTCCATTTAAGCTTCTGGAGGTAAATGTTCTCATCTCAAGTCCTAAAGAATATGATTCTGTTCTCCAGCATGTATATTATCTATGGTGAAACAGATCACCAGCCCAGATGGGATGCATGAGTCAAGTGCTCGGGCCTGGTGCACTGGGAGGACCCTGAGGAATCGGGTGGAGAGGGAGGTGGGAGGGGGGATCGGGACGGGGAATACGTGTAACTCTATGGCTGATTCATATCAATGTATGACAAAACCCACTGAAAAATTAAAAAAAAAAAAGAACAGGGGATTAAGAGAATCAAACTCCTATGTATAAAATAAATAAGATACAAAGAGAAATTGTACAGCACAGGGAACATAAGCCAAGACTTTATAATAACTATACATGGAGTATAATTCTAAAAATTGTGAATCACTTGTTTGTACACCTGAAACTTTTATAATATTATTAATCAGCTATATCTCAATTAAAAAAAAACTAAATTAAAAATTAAAAAAAAAAGAATATGATTTTGTTCTCTAGTGGACATTTATGTTCCCGGCCAACAGCTTGTTAGATATGCTAGGGAGAGAAAAGGGGGTGGGGTGGGGAGGTAGGCCAAAGGGACAGGATATCCTCAAACATTTCATTTGCTTTAAGCGTTTTTCTTGTCATGTCTCCTCCTCCACTGTATCCCCAACCCCATTATGGTCCACACAGCATCAGTCTCACAAACACACTGTTATAATTGAGGAGCATTTTAGTATTGTCTGAAGGCATTAGGAGTTGGCTTAACAGCTCGGCTATTATATTCAACAGAGACTATTCAAATTATAAATAATGCTCATCACCGGCTCTTTTCATTTTAATTTCTCACCCATGTATGGTATCTCTGCTTGCCAGAATGACAGCTCACTATCAGTGAGCCAACATGGATAGAGAAAGAAAATACCCAAAAGAGAAGAAGAGAATATGAAACTAGCTGAGAAGTTCCGCATACATCCTTCTCTGCTGAGTCTGATCTTGGAAGAGAGGAGAACACTTTCAGCGAGAGCTGGAAATCTAGGACGATGTGTCTCTAGGAAATGGAAATCCCAAATCCTGTAGCTGACGGTCTGCTTCTCCAAACTGGGAAGCTGTTTAATGCCGCTGCAGTTTTCCCAAGGGACTCAGCATACTGAGTGTCCTCTGCGGAGTTGCCTCCCCTGCCTCGTCTACCTAGCAAGCCTCTACTTCTCTTTCAAGACTCAAACCTCACTCCCTCTTGAAAACCTCCCAGTAATATCCAAAGGTTGGCTTTATTTTCATGTGCTTATAACAGTTTTACACTTTTTCTTTTGAAATACTTTTATATTTACAAAAGAGTTGCAAATATAATGCAGTTTCCACAAATCATTCACTTAGCTTCTCTAATGTTACCATCTCACAGATTCATTACACATTAATTAAAAATGCTAATTAAGAAATTAGCATTGGTACAATACTACTAACTCAACTATAGAACTTACTTGGATTTCACCGGTTTTCCACTGATATCCTTTTTCTGTGCCAGGAGCCAGAGCAAGATCCCACATTGCATTTAGCTGTCAATGTCTCTTTAGTTCTCTCCCATCTGACAGTTTTTCTCTCTTTCCTTATTTTTAACCTTGACACTTCTGAAGAGTACTGGTCAGATATTTTTCAAAATGTCATGTTTTTCCACTGTAAAGTTATTATCGTTCCTTTTCCATACTCTATTCATTAGAAGTGAGTCACTAAGTCCAACCCACACACAAGAAGAGAGGAACAAAGTTATACTTCCTGGAAGAAAAAGCAGCAAATAATTTGTGGACATTTGTTAAAACCACCATAGTAACTAATAAATATTTGGGGGAATACTATGAGGCTATACATTTATCCCATTTTGCCTTAAAGTTTCACCTATTAACTTTAGCATTCATCATATCTTGCCTGCAGTATTTATCACTATAGTATTCTAACAGTGATTTTATATTTCTCTCATCCTTCCACATTTTAATTAGAATTCTTCCATAAGGAAGATCACCCCCTCTCCTCATTAATTTATTCAATCATTTGTTTATCTCCATTTGGGGTTATGGGAGTTGATTATACTTTGGGTTATAACTCAATGTTAAAACAATTTATTTTGGTGTTCAAATTTTCAAGTGTTAGATACAGGAGCGATTTTACTTTGGTTCTTCGGTCACTTAAGCATCACCTGTAACATTGTATTACAACTTGCCAATCTCATCCAATAAGACTATAAATCATTAAAGACAGAAGTGACATTTATCTTTGCATTCCTAGGGGCTGAACACAGAGCCAGACACATAGTAGGTCCTTGATTAAAGCCTGTTGAATGAATGAGAAGATTTTTCTCACTTTATTAAAGAATCTATCACTTCAGTCCTACACAGGCCCATCTGAGGCCAGAGAAAACTTGGATCTGAGTTGTTTGCAAAGAGTTCATCATTTCTATTTGGATATCATTTAACACAGTTGTAGACCAATTTTGTGAACTGAATCACTGCAGCCAAAGAAGGGGTGTTGTTGAATGGGTGAGCAGAGATAAAGTGTCTGAAACAGTGAGAGTGCTCCAGGATCCTGGCCTCCCAGGTTGAAAACGTGCTTTGTGAAAAGTACTTGGTAGCCATCTGCTCCCTGAATATAAGGCCCACACATTCTCCTTCTGACTGAAAAGTTGTCACCCTGACACTAGGAGCAGGGCAGCTATATAGATTTTTAAAGTAAGGCTATTCAGGCAAATCTTTGGCTGAGCAATGTAACACTTGAAGATAACGTCTTATATATCTCAGCACTTTTGACATTTATTTTCATTTTCTGATTTACATTATTCTGGGAGAAAAAGCCAGCAAGTGGCAGGATTTTAGAAAATCTATGACTCTTACCCATTTTTGTCTTTAGTGGGGATCATCAATCCAGGTTTCTTGATAGAAAGCCCAAAGCTCCTGCAGGCAAAGCTGTATGGGATGTTCTTGGTCTCTGCCCAGGCATCATAGAGCTAGAAGAGACTGCCCTTAGGCAAACCACAGCTACTCTGGTCTTTCAAAGACCAGAAGAGGAAGATAAGCCATGATCTTTGTGGCAGGGTAAAAACCTTTCTAGAACAGCAGCAGAGTTGGCTAAGGAGTCCATCAGACTTGAGCTGGAATCTTTTCAACCTCTTCCTTGCTGTATGAACTTAAACAAATGACTTAGCTCTCCAAACTTCAGCTTCTTTATTTATAAAATGGTGGTAATAATAGCCCCAACCAAATAAGTGGGTATAATGAGATAGTGAATGTAAAGCCCCTAATGGAGTGCTTGACTCACAGTAGGTGTTCAAGAATAACATCTGTCATGAATGTGTCCCCATGGCTCCAAACACTCACATTCCCCAAGCACTTCTTGCACTTTCCAGTTCTTACCCAGTCGGCACTAACTGAATACCTGATGTTGCTCTGTGCTGTCCCAAATGCGAACACAATTAGCAAGCCTTCTTCCCAGGCTCCAGCCTGCAACCTCACCTTCTAGCCTCTGATCGTGATAGAGCTCCCCAAAATGAATCCCCAAAAGTTTCAGAGTTACCAGCTTCCAAAGTCTCCAAAAGCAACCTCCTGCTTGTATTTACTGCCCTCTCTTCAGACCATCCCGTGGCTCTTTTGCCAGTATACCACGTTCTAGTAATGGTGGATGAAGTCTCTTGTGTTTGTCCCTAGGTGGCCACGTTGCTTGTTAATCAAGGGTTACAGCAGTTTTTGGTTTTTTAAAAAAAGGAGACGTGGGGAAAAATTCACTCCCAGTCAGTCAGAATCCCAAGAAAAATGCTCCTACACGAGAATTGATCATCACCTGGAAGCCCTGATTAGAATGCAGTGACTAGAGTTTGGAATGGTGCTTGGCTTTTGAGTAGCACGATTCTAAAACACAGACCTCTAGCACATGTCTCAGCTTCCCCTGCCCTGTCAGGCTGATGGAGATGGATCTCTGAGAACAAGGCTTTAGGCCAGACTCTGGCCAGCACAGCACTGAACATTCTATAAGCTGACAATAAATAATACCAACATATTATAAGCATATATAAAAATGATATGGTCTGACCTCCTGCAGTGCAAGATATAACTCTGGTAATCAGGAGCTAATTGGCCACTTTTAGGGCACTGGTTACCTGCCATCAATCTGCCTCCAGGACTGTGATTTGATCTGTGCCGTGGAGAAGAAAGTTGGTCATCGGGCAGGTTATTTGTCTCTAAATATCTGAGGAGAAACCACAAAATGAAGAGCCGAAAATTATTCGCTGTGGTCAGTGGGGGAAGAAAGAGATTACAGAGCTTAAACTGTGTTTTTCCAAGCATCAGGCTAGCTACATCATTAACGAAAACAGCATGTAACAAAAGGTGAAACAGAAGGCATTCTCGAGACTCATCATTAAAATCATTTTACTACCTGATATTTGTAGGCAAGTTAGTCAGGGATAGAAGGCTACAAGCCTTCTTATATGTCTCCAGAATTGAGGGACAAGGTCAGGCAGTGTCATTCTGATTGGGATAATAAGAATTGAAAATGAAATAGATGGGGTTAGCCATCTGTGGAAATCTTTTCAGAAGCAACCAACCCTAAGAGATGACTTGAAAATGTGTTGCTAATGAAATGAAGGCTGGTCCCTAAAATTTCCTCAGGAAGATGCCAATCAAAATGTCATGCATTTAGGATCTGCTGTGATCTCAGAATTGTTGATTAGATTGGGAGTCAATAACAGCTGGAATCTTACACTTACTTGAGGAGTGACCTTGGGTGAGTTCTTGGACCTGAGACTTGGTTTCTTCATCTGTAACATGGAAAGGCTAATACCTACCTAATAGAATTGCTGTATTATATGAAAACATTAATTTGAAAGCACATTGCAAATGATCCCAGCCCTAAAATATTAGTTTGATGATGATGATGAAGGTGACAAAAGTGCAAGTGGGCATGGGCTATAGAAAAGGGACCACTGCCATGTATTGATATATTCCTTTTAACTGATTGTGACTAAGCCTTTCTGCCTACTTTAGGAATATCTTAGGATGGAACTGTGCCCTACCTATCTCCTGTAACCCTCACAGCTCCAACTACCAGTGATTTGTCCTCCAAAGCCCCCACACATTTCAGAGTTGTTCTTTCCACCTGGAGTCATGTATCTGCCCTTACTTTGAGGAGCATCCCCCTTTCCTTCTTTTCTTTCTCCTATCACTTTTCTTTTGCTTATTATTCCCTCAAATACACACATATATGTGGGGTTTCCAGATGCCACAGTGGTAAAGAATCCACCTGTCAATGCAGGAGAGGCAAGAGATGTGGGTTTGATCCCTGGGTCGGGAAGATCTCCTAGAGAAGGGAATGGCAACCCACTCCAGTATTCTTGCCTGGGAAATTCCGTGGACAGAGGAACCTGGCGGGCTACTGTCCATGGGGCCACAAGGAGTCAGACGTGACTGAGCACATACACAGAGACATACACACACACATTTGTATGTGTGTGTGTGTGTGTGTGTGTGTGTGTGTGTGTGTGAGGTCAAGGGTAGGTGCCTTTGATTAGATAATAACCTTAGCTTTTGATCTAAAGTCCCTTTATCCCCCAGTGGAGTAGGGACCATATTGGTTCATTTATTTTGTTTGGAGTCTAGCCCAGAATTCCCCTAGTTTAAGTATTCCAAAATATTTGGGGGTTAATGGTGCTACAGGCCCAGGAGATCACCAAGTCTCTATACAACGCTATACTTTATCATGTCACTCTGCAATTGGTTTCAACTATATAGATATCTTCTACTCATGCCTCCATTCCCACCAGTTCTTCTGTCAGTTCTACAGACTCTACTGTTGATGAATCAATATTGTGCTCTGCACTGGCTATGCATTGTCAGTACACATAATATCCCTTGATTGTTTTGCAAAGCATTGGATATAGACTTCTACAGCAGAAGAACATTTCAGTGAGGAATCAGGAAAATGGGGTTCAGGTTCTCAGGCTACCGTTAACTAGGTATGTGATCTTAGACAAGTCATTGTATTTGTGGAACCTCAGTTTCCTCATCTGTAAAACTGGGATGATCACTACTTCTCTGCTTGTTTCACAAACCATTGTAAGGATTTCAAAGCATTCTACACTTATACCTCTCATAACGTCTATTACATTGTGCTTTAATTGTTTGTTTACTTTCCTGTGTCCTCCATCAGAATAGCAGTTTCCTGAGAGCAGGACCATCTGTATTGCCAGAATCTGGCAGAAACTCAGGCACGTAACAGATTCTCAATGATATTTGTTGAAAGAATGAACACATGAATAAGTAAGGTCATGATTGTGAAGGTGTTCTGTAAATATGAAAACGTAAGCAAAATTATTTCAAAATGTCCTAGTGAGGCAAGTATGTCAGTATCTGCATACCCATTTTATAGATGGAGGAAGACATCAGAGGGATAAAGTGCACTGTCCAAGGTGATATGAGTTGGTTAGGGAGAAAGGAAGAGCTCCCTGTCTCTTGACACCTGTCCAGCTCGTTTCCCATTGTAGTTCACTGTCTCTAACTTTGCTATCAATACTATTATTCTTAGTGGTTGGAGTTTTTAGGTATTCTAACCTGGGCTGTGTGGAATGAGGTTGTTGTAGTGCCCAATCTAGCTTGGATCTTTCAGAGACATTACAGAGTATAAAGTGGTTGGTTACACTCATTCTGCAGCTTTTTAAAAAATCAGTTTGATTACCGGGCAATCTATTAGGCCGGTAAAGTCAGCATGAAAGGACACAACTTTTGAGCAGAGTCTAGCTCAGTAAGAAATCGGTACCAAAGAACTGGAGTTAAAAATATTTGCAGGAGTGATTATTTGTGGATAATTAGACAATTGACAGGAAGCCTGGCTCCCCTAAAGCTCTTTAAACAGCCTTTTTTTCCCCCCTCAGGAAACCAAATAACTCGCTCTTATTTTATTAAGAAATTGTTACCCTAGGATTTTTCCAGCTAGAATGGATGCTAAAGGAGCAGCAATCACCTTTATGAAACAAGTGTAGGACAGCTTTCAGGAGCTCTGCAATTGCAATGTGGTGTCTCAATCAATTATATTGAAATAGCAGCAGCTGCAGAGGCGTTGTTACCATAGAAACACAATAAGCATAGCTTATAGAAGTGGACAACAGGACCTAAGCGCCCCCCCCCCCGTGCCCCACCCAGGCACTTCTATGTGAAGATGTTTCAGACAATAATTATGCCAACTCATACCACACACAAATGCCCATTTTAATATGTAGAGTGCAGCCCCTGAAACCTTCCCTAAATTTCCCTTCGGGGATTGTATTACAGCAAATCTACTAAGTAACCAAACCTAGACGCACTCCAAGGAAACTCTGTGTTCTGCTTCAGTTCCATGGTACAAGCTACAGCAGTCATCCTTTCTGCTCCACCGTTATCTTCCTGCCCTAAGCAGGCCCTTAACTTTTCTCAACTGGGCTTTTGCAATAACCCCTCAGGTGGTCCCCCTGACCTACTTCTGGATCACCCACAACTCTTCCTTTACGTTGTTTCTAGAGTGATCTCTCTAAAATTCAAATATTTGACTGTGTTATTAATACTATCTTATGAAAATCCTTTCCAGTGGTTTTCCATAACCTCAGTTATGTCTCCAAAAATGTATTCTGGGGTTCCATCATCAAATTAAGTTTGAAAAGTGTTTCTGAATTATCCCTATTTCTGGCAATTTACTGTATATTCTGGTGTATTGAGAGCTTTGAGAAGAGTAATACAGGAAAACTGATTTGGTTAAACCCAATGCTTCTATACTTGTTTGCCCATAGAACTCTCTATTGTACTACTTTTATCAATGTGTTGAGAGCACTGATTTACCCGTTTATCAGTCTCTTCGGCATCAAAACCAAGTACCACTTTCCAAAAAATGGTTGGGTAATGTGTCAGTAGCTGAGAGATTTCTTATACTCCTGTTCTGTTTTGGTTACAAGTTACCCAGAAAACTTTCAGTTCTTTTTTTAAGCTCATTGACCTGGACATGTTACTAAGTAATAAGCTTTTTTTTTTTTTATAGAGGAGTTTTAAATTCACAGCAAAATTCACTGGGAAGTATAGAGAGGTCCCACACACCACTGTTCCACACATGCACAGCCTCCACCACTATGGACATCCTGCCCACAGTGATATAGCAGTTATAATTGATGAACACTATCACCAAAAGTCCATTTTTTACATTACAGTTCACTCTTGGTTTATATCTTAAATTTTCACTATGCATTAAATTCCTCATCAGTTTTTAACTTCTATTGGGATTGCTCTTTTATTTAAAATAGGAGCACCAAGCAATCTATTTTTAAGAATCAAGCTTTCCAGTATGGAGGTTCCTATGAAAACTAAAAGTAGAACTATATGTGATCCAGTAATTCTACTCCTGTGCAGGATAAAAACTGAAAACACCAATTCAAAAAGATACATACACCCCAATGTTTGTAACAGCATTGCTTACAATAGCCAAGATATAGAACCAACCCAAATTATGTATATAATAGAATGGAATAGAATATTATATATTACTATATTGTAATAAATAGTAATATATAGTATTATAATATACATTGTAATAATGTGATTATATTATATATAATTTATAAATTATTATACAATATATAGTATATAATAATAAATTTTATATATTGTATAATATGTATTATATATATATAATTTATATAATATATATAATCTAATATGTATATTAGATATATAATGAAATATTAACCATAAAAAAGAATGAAATTCTGTCATTTGCAGTAATGTGGATATACCTAGAGAATACTATGCTTAGTGAAATAAGTCAATCAGAGAAAGATAAATACTGTATGATATCACTTATACACGAAACCTAAAAAATAATACAAATGAATGTATATGCAAAACAGAAACAGACTCGGATATAGGAAACAAACTTATGTTTACTAAAGGGGAAAGAGTGAGGGAGGATAAATTAGGCGTGTGAGATTAACAAACAGATAAGCAAAAAGGACCTACTATATAGCTCAGGGTATTATAACCATTATCTTATAATAACTTATAATGGAGTTGTTTTTGTTTAGTCACTCAGTTGTGTCAAACTCTTTGTGACCCCATGGACCATAGCCTACCAGGCTCCTCTGTCCATGGGATTTCCCAGGCAAGAATACTGGAATCGGTTGCCAATTCCTTCTCCAGGGGATCTTCCAAGTCCAGGGATCGAACCTGTGTCTCCTGCATTACAGGCAGATTCTTTACCACTGAGCCACCAAGGAAGACTTATAATGGAGTATATTCTGCCAAAATACTGACTTACTATACACTGTACATCTGAAACTAATACAATATTTTATTGTAAATCAACTATCCTTCAATTTGCAAAAAGAATCAGACTTTCAAGATTCAATAAAGGTCCTTTATAAAGAACTATACTATACCACGAACTTGTTTATACATCAACACCTACCTTAGGAAATCAGTTGTTCTCCTTAGCAAGATTTCCCACAGAGCTAGAGGCTAATTCTTTCCTACCATCAATAGTATGACATCAAGATCAGTACACAAACAGAAGAGACGTGTGCTGAATTTTGAAGAGGGGATAGAAATTTGCCAGTCGAGAGGTGGCGGAGTGGCATCTGCTATGAACTGGATTGTGTCCTCCCCAAATTCACATGTTGAAACTCTACCCCCCACTGTGTGACTGTATTGGAAAGAGAGTCTTTAAGAAGGTGATTAAGGTTAAACAAGGTTGTAATCATGAAGCCCTGACCCAACAGAACTGGTACCTTAATAAGAATGGGAAGAGTCACCAGCACTCTCTCCCACAGAGAGAAGGTCGCTGTCTGCAAGACAGGAAGAGATTCTTCACCAGAACCCCACCGTGCTGGGACTGTGAGCTCAAACTTCCAGCCTCCAGAATGGTGAGAAATCCATTTCTGTTGTTTAAGCCACCGTGTCTATGATATTATATAGTTTGTGGCAGCTCCAGCACACTAAGACAGCATCCAAACAGAGAGAATGACATCATAAGAAGAGAGTTTGCAAAGAGTAGTAGGCACTGAAGCCAGATTGTGAAAGCCCTTTATATCATGCTAAGAGTTTTCAAAAGGATTAAGTCCAATGTGTGTTCTCTTCAGCAGTAGTTATGGTGTTTTAGGAAAATGTACAAGAATAGTAAAACCACTCTAGAAATAGGGCTTGAAACAGTAAAAGCTCCAGGAACTGAAAAAGCAAGATTGATAAAGGACGATCTGATTTTCAGGAATGGAATCTTCAGTGCCCACGTCGTTTCTGAACTGAATTATCATAATAACTTCTTAACTGTTCTCCCTACATGCAGTGTGGGCTCCTCTTACTTCCGACAACCCATTTTTTTCTGTTGCAGCTAGAGTTGTAGATCAACGATTCTTAAAATTGGGTGTGCATCAAGATGACTGGGAGACTTGTTAAGACAGATTGCTGGGTCCCCTCCCAGGGGCTCTGTGTCAGCAGGTCTGGGTTAGGGCCTGAGATTTTGCGCTTTGGACAACTGCCAGGTGATGATTTTGCTATGAAACCTTGGACCATACTAGGAAGGCCACTGATAGAAAAAGAAATCTGATCAGTCTCTTGCTAAAAATTCTTCAGTATCTCCTTAGTTCCCCAGGATAAAGTCCTTACTTTGGCTAACAAAGTTCTAGATTGTCTGGCCTTTGCTGTTTTCTTCTGCTTCATATTTCACCCCTTCTCTTGTTGAACTGTGTGATACTCCCTATTCTTGCTTTCTGTTTAATGCTTCTATAATTGTGCATATATTTTTCCATCTGTCTAGAACTCCCAATAGAACCCTTTCTCCATCCAACTACTTCCTATTTATCTTTAAAAATGGGAGGGAGGTTCACAAGGGACGGGATATGTGTATACCTATGGCTGATTCATGTTGAGGTTTGACAGAAAACAGCAAAATTCTGTAAAGCTATTATCCTTCAATAAAAAATAATTTTAAAAAAACTTAATATACCTATAACCTATAGGAATCCTCCACTGAACAACTAATCTGAAGGAGTTGCCCTTTATCTGTGCTGCTAAAGCAATCTGTAGAAAGACCCATTGTTGTACTTACCACATGGTATTGTAAGAATCTATTTGCATGTTTGTTTTTCTCCTTTAGAACATAGCATGTTGAAGGACAGGACCTTGTATTATATTTCATTCATTTATCTGTTTTCCCAGTGCCTTGCCCAGGGCCTCCACATACAGTAAGTGGAGTATAAGATAAATAAGAAAATAAATGTGGGCATGGGCTATGGCTTCAGTAAAGACCATAGCCACTGCTGTAATTCATCTCTTTGACAACCTTGGAGGTAGGTATGAACAGAACACCCATTGTACAGATGAGGAGACTGAGCCTCAGAAGTCAGTTTGCCCACAGTCATACCGCTAGTGAGTGGTGAATCATGACAAACTATTAATACATGTCTAACTCCAAAGTTTGCACTTTTAACCACTGTCCTATTCCATACAAATGATTGGCTATATAGAAATCAAACATCCCATGAGCTGCATCTACTTGCAAACATGTAGGAAGTAGAACATGCTGTTCTGTAAACCATGTACGAGAAGTCATGCTCATCAATTTGCTTCCTTGGTAGCTCAGATGGTTGGAGAAGGTAATGGCACCCCACTCCAGTACTCTTGCCTGGAAAGTCCAGTGGACGGAGGAGCCTGGTAGGTTGCAGACCATGGGGTCGCTAAGAGTCAGACATGACTGAGCTACTTCACTTTCACTTTTCACTTTCATGCATTGGAGAAGGAAATGGCAACCCACTCCAGTGTTCTTGCCTGGAGAATCCCAGGGATGGGGGAGCCTGGTGGGCTGCCGTCTATGGGGTCGCACAGAGTCGGACACGACTGAAGCGACTTAGCAGCAGCAGCAGTTCAGCTGGTAAAGAATCCACCTGCAGGAGATCACCTGAAGTGCAGGAGACCCTGGTTCAATTCCTGGATTGGGAAGATCCACTGGAGGAGGGATAGGCTACCCACTCCAGTATTCTTGGGCTTCTCTGGTGGCTCAGTTGGTAAAGAATCCACCTGCAATGTGGGAGATCTGGGTTCAATCCCTGGGTTGGGAAGATCCCTTGGAGAAGGGAATGGCTACCCACTCCAGTATTCTGGCCTGGAGAATTCCATAGACTGGTATAGTCCATGGGGTTGCAAAGAGTCATACACCATTGAGCGACTTTCACTTTCTCAAAGTCACTGCTAAGAGGCCCTTGCAACAGGTCTGAAAGATGTGCCTTTCCATCATCCCTTAATGTAGTGTTTGGGTAATGTATGCCCATCCATGAAACTCCACAGCAATTCAAGGGGAAGAGACTCAGCTTACCCTTGTAGGACATCAAAATCCAGTACACACACACACACACACACACACACACACACACACACACACACAGTGGAAATGTTCCTCATAGTTTTCCATTGGTCAGACTTGGAGGCTTATAGAGAATTGTAGGTAATTTTTTTCCTAGCACTCTCACTGTTGCATTCAGACAAACCCTTTTTGAGGGTACACTGCTGTTCATAGTTGAAAACATCAAACATAGAAAGGTGGGCATACATTTAATCAATGAATCAGTTAGTTGGGGGCAGGAAAGAAGTCATATCTCTGGCTCATTAATTCAACTCAAGCATTTCAACTGTAGCTTATTATAGCCCCTGGATATGTTTGTGCATTCTCAGTAATGCTTAAACACAGCTATTTTAGAAAACAAATTTTATGGATAGTGTTAAGAACTGGCAGTGGAAACCTAAGACCATGTACCTGAGAATCCGCCAACTTCTTTTTGATATCATGAGGACTAAAAGCACATCATGTCAATTTGCCTCTTGTCATCCTCCCACTAGGGCTTCCCTGGTAACAGAGATGGTTAAGAATCTGTCTGCAATGCAAGAGACTGGGGTTCGACTCCTAGGTCAGAAAGATGCCCTGGAGAAGGGAATGGCAATGCACTCCAATATTCTTGCCCAGAGAATTCCATGGACAAAAGGGCCTAGCAGGTTACAGTCCATGGGGTCCCAAAGAGTCCAACACAGCTTAGTAACTGAACATGTACGCACCAGCCAGACACACCATTTGCCACTGCTCATGAGTCTGTACTTATATTCCAACCCCTAACCACTTCTACTTCCACAAAAGGTGAACAGCTAAGTGTAGTGCCTAAAACTCTATCCTCTGGGAGATTTTCCCCTCACTGTTGTCTTTCCTGGCCTCATGTGAATGAAGTTATAAGGCAATTGCTATCCATTTTTAGTTTTGTGCTCATCTACTTAGCTGAACTATCTGTAAACCAAGCTTGAGATTTCTCAAAACTCTAGCATCAATTGATCACATGGAAATCCTAAGATGGCCATAGGCATGTCTGAAGAAGAGGTGATGGTGTAAATGTAGTAGATGATGCTGGTATATGGGCTACTATTTCCTACAGCTTGCTGGTACCTCTGGGCTCACCAGAGGGTGCCTACACTTACAACTGATCAATCAGACAGAACCCCATTCCTAATGGGGAATTCCAGATGCACAATCTCTTGGTGTCCTACTGTTAGGTAATCTCTCAGTATACCAGTGTCCAGTACCGTAACAAGAGTTTTTTTTCAAAATGCATTAAATTCTTTAATGATTATAGCATGGCCCTCCTCCAGAACTCCAGGGACTCACGTTACTATTCTTCCTTCAAGCTTTCCACAAATTCAGTGTAACTTCTTCTTCCCCCTCCCCAATAACTGTAAAACCAGAGGGTCTGTAGTGTCATATGGCTTAGGCAGCAGGGCTGTTTGTACCTTGACCTGCTGCAAAGCTCAAAGCTCTTTCCTGCTCTGTGTCCCCACTCAAAGCTAATAGCTTTATTTTTGTATAGTATATGGGCTCGAGCAGTATTACAAGATATGAAATACACAACCTGCATAACCTAAAGAGGCCTTCCAGGCACAATGCTTCTTTCTTAGTGGTGGAGCAAGTGCAACAATTGGTCTTTAACTTTGCTGAGAAGGTCCCAGCAGTCTACTGACAGCTGGACTCCTAAAAACTATAACAATCTGTCAGACTCCTGAATCTTTCAGATTTATCTCCTGCTTCTTGAAGCAAACAGCGGGTCTCCAGCAGGTTCACCACTTCTTACTGCTACGGTCCAATTAGCAGGAGCGCATTGGTTTAAAGGATCCATGTTCCGATTCCTTCAGATTACTTTATGGCCCAGGATCAGCGATTTCTCATCACACAAGGTCAAAACTGCTAATGCATACCGATTTTCCTCCTTGAATAATGTGAGCTGGTTTTGATCCTCTTGGGGACAGAAAATAAAGAATTTGCCAAATCTGTGGCCACATGTCATAACCTGAGACCATATTAATGCCTTCTAATGAGCATATCTGACTCAGTGGTTATGATTTGAGCTACCACTTGCTTGAGTTGATGGTACTCTGGTCATCATTTACAACCTATTCCTTTTCTCCAGGGACAAGGTGGGTGAATTAGATAGAAATATGATGGAAACTACAGCTTCTGCATCCTTCAGCTCCTTAATCTGGTAATAATTTCTCCCACTCCCAGAATGTGATATTGGTGTGAAATTGATTACCTTCATCTGGGTCAGGGTGGGGGCAACTCTAACTCTGCAGGCCAAGGTTCCAGTGTGTGTGTTATTCCAGCTCCCAAGTATGTCAATCCAGTTATACATATAGGACTAGGGAAATGACCGTTGGATGAGTTCATGGACACAGTTGACCCATAGTAAGCAAATCTTGGCCAAGACTTTGTTTATTTTCTGGCCTCTAGTATTTCTCCACCCTGACAGAGGAGTCATGACTTTATATTATATCTCATTTTCCAGAACTGGGTCACATAGCCACTCCTAGCTGCAAGAGAGGCTTGAAAGATGACTATTTTTAGTATGATGAATGACTAGGGAAATTGTCAATGCAAACAATATCTGAGTTCTGTAGGTAAGGAAAAAGTGGAAAATGGATGCTGAGTAGGTAACTAACTAGCTGTGTCTGCAACAGCAATACCTATCAGGTCTAAGAAGTTTATTTATTTATTTGCTATGCTATATTCCTTTTTTCTTGTGGTTTACATAAGTGTTCTAGGAGAATTACAACAATGTTCAGCATTATCACTCTCTGTAATAGTAACGTGCCTGCATGCTAAGTCACTTCATTAGCATCCGACTCTTTGTGACCCCCATGGACTGTAGCCCACCAGGCTCTTCTCTCCATGGGATTTTCCAGACAAGAATACTGGAGTGGGTTGCCATACCCTCCTCCAGAGGATCTTCCCGGCTCAGGGATCAAACCCAGGTCTCCTGCATTTACTGCTGAGTTACCTGGGAGGCCCCCTGTGATAGTAAGCAAGACGCTATAATCGAAGCAAGTGCTGATGGCCCCTGTTCCATTTTCCCCCCATGGAACTGTGCACCCACAGAGGACCAGGTGATCAGTGCACATGTGATGGTCATCTTACTGTTGAGGGAGTTCAGAGCAAAGGGGCTCTGATATTTTTACAGACCCTGAGGTGGTGTCAGGGAGAGGTATGGAGAAGATTTCAGAGAGGAAAAGTACTGGGATCTCCTGGTATCAGTGGGACCATGTCCTCAGAGTAAGTGCCCACATGACTCTGAACTATATCTCTATCTCCAGCTTTCCAACTTTCCAGAATCACATTCTCCCCAAGTTAATATGAAGTATTTAAAACATTTTCTGTTTTGTGCTTTCTATAAGGGAGATAGAGAGGGCCAGTTGTTCATTAGTCTTTCCTGCTTTTTTGATGATAAAATTACCTCTTTTATGAAGCAAAGATAATAATAGCTGGTAACAAGATCATAATTAATTTACCTAAAATCCTTATTTGGAAAAATTAATTTAAAAATTAATTTGTTAAATATATGTAGGATCAGAATTTTACCCCTAAGAGTAAAAATGAAGAGTGATGCAGACCCTAACCAAATTGTCTTTCTGTCAGATAATACACAAATACCTGTGTAACAAAAGTGTCCTCTACTTCCAGTTTCACTGCATATTTCAAATCAGTTGACATCCATAGAATAAAGATTGTCTCCTCTATATCATTCAACTCATTCCAAGTTTCCTAATGGACATGAGATCTTTATTCTCTTCCCTCAGCTTACCCCATTCGACCAACCCTTTCCCATTGTAGAGAAACCTCTTCCTTTTGGAAACTACTCTGTCTCATTTCTCTCTTTTGAGGCCACTTAAACCCACTGATTTTCCTCTTGCCTGTGAAAAGGGTAATCAAGCTTTCGGATCCTTGGACACTTGATGGATTGCTTAGTGTGTTAGAAAAGGGGGAGTTTTAGATTCTGAGGAATAAAAAGGGAAAGTGCAAAGAAGCCATTACCTTCATCTGCCATCAGAATGGAGTATTTACAAAACAATCGGATATTTAAGATCAAGCTATTCTTAGCACTTTCACCCTGCATTATTCAACTAACAGAATTCAAGTTCTCTCTCAGCATGGAGTTATAGGACCAGAGAACAACTTTATTTATTCTGGGCTAGATATGCTCTGTACACCAGTAAGGATAACAGGAACAAAGGGAAAAAATGCATCCCATCACATCCATATCACTCCCTGCCATGAACTGATTTTTAAAATTTGATGAGTCTAATGACCTTCAGATATATAACAGTTAAATTATAGGCATGTACCATATAGGTATAATCTCACATCTAGATGCCAGTTTAAAGTTAAAAGACCTGCTTTTACACATTACTTCATTTGATTTTCCTTGGACTCTTATGACGGTACCTGGACATGGTAGTCATTAGCCCTGATCACAGATGTTTAGGCTTTCTCTCCTTGGCACATGGAAAGATTGCACTGCCCTGACCCCCTGAAGCTGTGTGTTATCATATAAATTGTTTTGGCCAATGAAATGTGAGCAGAGATATGTCATTTACAGGTGGAATTTTTTACAGCTGGTCTATGCTTTGACACACCCTCTTTTCCCTCCATCAGTGCAACCAATCTCTATCTCCATTTTTATCTCTCTTTCTGTCTCTGTCTGCATCTCTATCTCACTCATTCTCTTGCTCTTACTGTCTCTCTCTTAGTCACACACGTATACACATCACATGTGTTTCTCTCTACACCTCTGCTTCATTCTTTATTGCTCACTGATCCATTTGCATATGGCCCAGCACGCCTGCCTCCAGCAAATGGCAGCCTTGGACCCCAAGTCTACATGATCAAATTTCCAGAAAAGAGAATCTGATTGCCCGAGCCTGAGATAGGTTTTCATCCCTGAATCATGTAGCTAGGGGTACAGGGTCATATGGGAAGTAGCTGTTCACTTTATGCTAAAGGCAAGGCAGATTCTCTAAGAAAAGGGAATAGGCATGGTGAAATGATGGGCATTTAAAACACGTGAGTAAAAGCTTGTAGGCTTTAGAGCAAGAAAGAGACCTCAGGTGTTCTGACTTATAGTTGAAGACCATTTTCTACCACACTCCCTGTGGCAACCTCAAGCTATTGTACAATATTTGGAAGAAATGATTGGGCCTAAACTTTATTTAAACCCATGCAATAATATTTTTATAATAGGACATTACTATACTTTAAAAAAATAGGCATATATAGCAACACAAAAATAAACTGGTATCTGAGAGAAGACATTTATTTTTTCATTGAGCAAAAATCATAACTTCCTTGCATTTTCAGCTGTAGAATATTTATTTTAAAGACTTTTTCCCCTTGTCTTTTCCCAGATCCCTTTCCCAGGATCTTTTTGTCCTAAATTCATCTTAAAAAAACTTGTCTTTGATTCTCTTCTCCAACTTTCATAGTTCTATGTATTTTATGTCCAGATAGTTTTGGCTCAACTGATATCCTACTAAGTTAACATGAATTCTTTAACTGTTGGTGTTACCTAATGAATTTATAACAGCTTGAAGATGAGCTTAGTAGCTTGTGTTTCCCTCAAATGAATAAATATGTTATTTTTATGACTCCTCTGATGTTACTGTGACCATACACATAGTGTTTACAGGTTCAACATGCAAAACTCAATTTCCTCTGAAGGATTTTTGTGTAATTTGGGTAAGTTACCATACAACAAGTGAGCAGTGGCAAGTTAGTCATGGTGCTATGAATACAACTTCTCATCATAGGGTTAGTTCATCCAGAGGAAAGATGACCATTCTTCTATCCTCAGTAAAAAAATAAGAGATTTAACTTCTTCATTCACTTGTCTCCACATAACTTATCATATGTATATTTGTATCCGATCATAGTGCAAAATATTTTTATCAAATGTTCTCCTTAACAACCAATAATTGGGTTATGTTTCTTAAATCCAGATATCTGCTTAATCTCAGCTTTCTTTTTGAGGCAGAATGATGTGGTAGAAAGAGCTCAATCCAGGATTGAGAAACAAGGATTCTAACCTACTAGCTTTGTTCCTTTATTAACAGTGGAGAACATTGTACAAGCCAACCAAACCCTGAACTTCTATTTCCCCAATTAGAAAGGATTTGTTATAATGCTCTTCAACCCATTTCTCAGGTTAACTGAAGGCTTAAAGGTGATGCACTTGGCAATTGTTTTAGAAATTGAGACACAATATACAAATGTGATTTTACCATTAATATTCTTTTCCATAAAAGTCTATCTCTTAATGAAACTTTCGAAATCAACATTCAAAGAAAAAACTTAAGAATAATCTTAAATAAGAAGATAAGTTATATATGATTTGTTTATGTATATTGCCACAGTTATTCCAACTGTTGCTATTGATGTAAAAACAATGGAAACGTTTAGACAAGCTATAGGTTCACAAATAGAAGGAGTGAAGACATTGTTCAATATGAAATCACTTTAAGAAGAGACCCAATGACAGATTCATAGTCACACCATGTAGCTGATGCCTAAATCCAAAATTTCACACACCTCCTCAAATTTTTTACTGCGAGAAATCCTGCCAATTATAGACTTCATTGCGTTTATATGTATCTTCTTTGAAAATGTGAAAACTTCCTCTTAATCCCCACTCTGTGAGGATGGAGATTTGGGTTGAGATGAGAAAGAAGGTAGGTTTGTGGCCTTCTATACTTCGTGGAGTATCAACCTGGGTGAGCTTCCCTAGTGGAAGACTAGGGGAGCATGAAGGTATTGGGGTCCAACCGTAAGGACAGGAGGAACAAATGAGAGGATCATAAAGGTAACCTTCATATGTTGAAACAAAGCACTTAATGAGAGCTCTGCCATCAGAAATGGAGGAAACTCTTCCTCCACTACTTTCTCTTCCTCCTGCTCCTTCCCCATCCATCCCTGTCCTTCTTCCTCTTCCTTTTTCCTCCCCTTCCTCTCCTCCTCCTCCTTCTTCTAACAATGAGCCCTGTCGGGCTATTAAAAGTGTGCGATTCTTGATATCTAAAGGAACTTCTTCACCCCTACATTTCAGGACTGCAGCTCTCAGGATCCACATGTCAGATCAGTGACATCATCTAAAGTTCCACTTCCAACCATAGTTTGATCTCTGCTGCCTTTCAGATGTATCCCCTTAGACTGGGCGGTCTACTGCCTCTTAGATCAATCTGTTAGTCTTATCACTGTCTGACTATGTATATGGGAAAGATGAAAGTGAATGATGCCAATGGTTACATTTATATGAGGCAACTGAAGAAAATAACTCTGCTTTTCCACTTAAGATCCTATTTTTATTGAGGGCAAATTAGATTCTTTATTTCTAACTACAAGCAAAAAGTTAATTCCCCCAATAATCATTTATTGAGCACCTGTTGTGTGCCAGGCACTGTGTTAGGTAATATGGTACAAATAGAAAAGAATAAGCCACTATCAATATCTTTAGGAAGCTTGCTGTCTAATGAGAGAAAGGATATCAAATTATAATACAATATGATAAATACTGTGTTGAGGAATAAACAGGCTTCTATGAGATATCAGAAAAGACTTTCTGGACAACGAGTTTTCAGAGAGGTGAGGACAAAGTTGGAAGAGCGCTCCAAACAGAGGAAACAGAGTATGCAAAATTTACTGCTGAGATTAGGCATCATGTATTTGAAGAAGTGCAAATAGTTCAGTGTGGCTAGAAGATAGAGTTAGCTGAGAAAGTGAGAAGATTTGCTTAGCAAGAGATCAGGCTGTCTTTTTAAAAACTGCAATAATGCTATTTGCAGCAATATGGATGGACCTAAAGATGGTCATATTGAGAGAAGTAAGTCAGACAAAGCCAAATACTGTATGATTTGAGGCATGTATGAGGCTTATGTTTGAGGCTTATTTGAGGCTTATTTGAGGCTTATATGCAGAATCTAAAAAGAAATGATACAAATGAAATTATTTATAAAACAGAAATAAGCTCACAGACTTAGAGAACAAATGAACTTATGATTATCAGGTGGGAAGGGTGAGGAGAAAGGATGGTTAGGGAGTGTGGGATGGACATGTACCCACTGCTATATTTAAAATGGATAACCAACAAGGACCCGCTGTACAGCACAGGGAACTCTGCTCAATATTTTGTAACAACCTAAATGGGGAAAGAACTTGAATGTTCTCTTATTACTTAATGTTCCGTGTAGTCAGGAGTTCTCTGGTGTTCTCAGGTGTTGGGCTTAAGTCTCCTGCCTCTGGATTTCAGTCTTATTCTTCCAGTAGTCTCAAGACTTCTCCAACTATACAGCACAGGTAATAAAACTTCTAGGTTAATGGTGAAAAGATTCTCCACCGTGAGGGACACCCAGAGAGGTTCACAGAGTTACATGAAGAAGAGGGGAGGGAGGAGGGAGATAGAGGTGACCAGGAGGAGAAAAGGGGGAATCAAGAGGAGAGAGACAGATCTACGCAGTTCTCTGTTCCCAAAGTGTTCTCCATAGTCCAGACACCCACAAAGATTCACAGAATTTGATTGGGAAGAGAGGGGGAAGGGAGGAAATAGAGGTGGTCTGAGGAAGAAAACGGAGAGTCAAAAGTGGGAGAGAGTAATCAACACACTCCTGAGTAAAAATGGGTACTGAATATTGGATTCTTAAATGTCCAAAATTGATATCAAATACTGAAAAACAAAGATTAAAAATCTAGAGTAGAGGTTAGATTCTTAAAAATACAATATTAAAAACAAAAACACAAAAAATTTTAGAAATATATATGAAGTTCGGTTTAAAAATATGGCTTCTCCTTTTTTTTTTTTTTGCAAGGTTATAGTGAAATGAAAATGAAATGAAAATGAAAATTGAGGAGTAATAGAGGACTTTAAAAGAAAATAAGAGAAAAAAATAAAACAAGAAAAAAAGATTTTTTTCCTACTTTCGAAGACGATGGGCTGCTTTTCTGGGCACCTGATGTCTTCTGCTAGCAGTCAGAAGTTGTTTTGTGAAGTTTGCTCAGCGTTCAAATGTTCTTTCGATGAGTTTGTAGGGGAGAAAGTGGTCTCCCCGTCCTATTCCTCTGCCATCTTGGCTCCTCCCCAGGAAAGAACTTAAAAAAGAATAGATTTATGTGTATGTATAACTGAATCACTCTGCTCTACACCTGAAACTATCACAACATAGTTAACCAACCATACTCCAGTACCAAATAAAAACTTAAAAAAGAGAGAGAGAGAGACCAGGTTGTGCAAGAGAGCTCTATAGATTTTATTAACATATTACTGTGGTTTTGCAATTATGTGATAAACTTTACAGCACTGAGGATCAGAGAATGCATGCTTCCTGAAATGCAAACTGTCTCATAGGGAAAGAGCCCGGGACACAAGTTGTCAGATGTCCTGTAATAAACAACCACAGCCACAATAACAACAGTAAAACTCATCCAGGAGCACCATAGTAAAGATCCTAGAACACAGAAGATCCTAGAACTTCCAAAAGTAAAAGCAAGGGGGGAAAAGTTGAATAACAAAGGACCAGTAATCAAATTGGCATCAGATCATTGACCAGTGATCTGTGCCTCTGCATCTACTGCTCAGAATTGAGCATCCTGTCCCTGAAACTCATGAGCTCTGGGTAATGCTTGTGTATCATCAACAAACATCAGTCACCAGGGTCCTGGTTTGACCACTGTTAGATTCTATGTTCTTCTTTCTTAGGGCATTAGCTCATTTTGCTGGATCACACAAATAAAAAAAAATTAAGAATGGAGGAATGAGGGAATATTTGGGCCCCTGCATATTTGAAAAGATCTTTATTCTGTACTCAAACCTGATTGGTAATTTCTGAAAAGAATTCTGGAATGTAGATTATTTTCCCTTAGGATTTTGAAGGTGTCACATTGTTGCATCTTCTAGCATCTAGTTTTTGCTCTCTCTGACTTTTCAATGTCTTTTTTAAACTCCAGATAATCAAACAGTGGAACTGTTGGGTTAATTCTCCAAGTCTCTCATTTCTCTAACAGATTTGTTTCTTTGTCTACTTGTTCTACATTGTGTGAAATCTCCACAACTCTTTTATTATTTTCTAAGAGCTATTTTTAGGTCTTCGATTGTTTTTGCTTCTCCTGGCTCTTCTTTTCATGTTGCTGACTGTCCTCAACTAGTTATTCTTCACCCTGAGTAGTTTAAAATTTAGCAATATGAAAGGTGACCAGAGACTTTGCACAAGCAAGAAGCTTATTCACTCACACATTTTGTTTTAAGGAGAAGACTAATGCACAAAGTGACTCACTGAAGTCACAGCATTTTGGAGGTGCTCATTACTACACTAACTGCTTTAGTGCCCTCAATTCAGTTCAGTTCAGTCGCTCAGTCATGTCCGACTCTTTGCGACCCCATGGACTGCAACACTCCAGGCTTCCCTGTCCATCATCAACTACTGGAGCTTGCTCAGATTCATGCACATTGAGCTAGTGATGCTATCTAACCATCTCATCCTCTGTCGTCCCCTTTTCCTCCCGCCTTCAGTCTTTCCCAGCATCACGGTCTTTTCAAATGAGTCAGTTCTTTGTAACAGGTGGCCAAAGTATTGGAGTTTCAGCTTCAACATCAGTCCTTCCAATGAATATTGAGGACTGATTTCCTTTAGGATGAACTGGTTGGATCTCCTTGCAGTCTAAGGGACTCTCAAGAGTCTCCAACACCACAGTTCAAAACACAGCATCTAACTTCCTTAAGAAAGACCCTCATCACTTTGTTTCCTTGTTTGCTCCCCTGGGCGAGAAATTTCTGGCATTTGTTGGTGGAGATTTCATAAGTTTCAGTTTTTTGAGGTCACATCTCTCTTTACTCACTTGTTAGTACTAAAAGGATTATTCAATGATTCTGCAATTTCCTCCACAGCTGTGGACTACAACTTTCTCTGTCTCATTCATCTCTCTTTTCCCAGTCACTCTAGAATATCTTCTAGACGGTTGTTGAAATCTTTTTGCTAGTGGTCTTCTCTTGTTATCTTTATAGTTCTGGATTAAATGGGACCTCAGGAGAAAGGGATTAAAAAGTGTGTGTTCTTCATACAGCTTAATAACAAAGAACCCAAACCGACACAGAAACAAAAAAAACCTAAGCAATCTGATTTAAAAATACGCAAACAACTTGAATAGGTTGTTAAGAGATACATGCGTGTGTGTGTATCTGTGTGTCAGCTGCTCAATATATTCAACTCTTTGCAGTCCCATGGACTGTAGCCAACCAAGCTCCTCTGTCCATGGAATTCTCCAGGCAAGAATACTGGAGTGGGTTGCCATTCCCTTCTCCAGGGGATCTTTTCCACCCAGGCATGGAACCCAGGCCTTCTGCTTTGCAGGCAGATTCTTTACCATTGAGCCACCAAGGAAGCCCCAAGAGATATATACATAAATGATAACCTCTAAGGAACACAAGAGAGTGTTTTTTTTTTTAATTCATAGAGACAAATCTGAGAAGATAAAGGTCGACACTAGGGAGAAAGAGTACACTGGTGACATCTAAAGTGTTGGTAATTTTCTTAGTAATCTTTCAACTGTTTCCACTGGTATATCAACTCTGTGTGTAGATGATGTAGTTCATAGTTTTAAAATGTAAAGGAATAAGTTTTTACTTTGGCAAATATTTAGTAAGTGCCAGCCACATGCTAAGTGCTAGGAATAAGGTAGTGAAAAAAAGGACAAAAATTCCTGTTCTTATTGTAATGACAGTCTAGTGGAGGAAGACAAACAATACATAAGATTACAGTAATCAGTAACACCATTTGTATTTTAGAGAGTGATGGGTGCTAAGGATAAAACATAAATCAGGGAAGAAATTATGAAATGTAGTGGAGGATGAGTGACAAGGAAACCCTCACCAAAGACTGAGGGGATAGAAGAGGTCTGAGAAGTGGTGGGGAGTCAAATGAGATAAGGCATGGTGGTGAGGACTTTGCCCTTGACTCTACATGAGAAGGGAAGCCATTGGAGGGTGTTGAGCAGAAGAGTCAATATGATCTGACTTATATTTCGACAGAATCATGGCTAAATAATGCCACATCAATAGCATAACATAAAATGGGTTTCATAATTGTTCCACTGCAGTGTTACCATGAGAATTAGAAATAAACTACTAAATACAACAAGGCCAAAACCCTAAAACATGGTAACTATGGTTACTTTTTAAAGGTTTTGAGCACAATGGTAAAAGAAAAGGAGCAAAAATATTTAAGACATATTGGTGTGTCAAGGGAACCAGTTTGGCAACTGTTATAACAGTCCCGGTGTGAGGCAGGGCTGACCCTGTGATCAGTGGCACAGCACGGCTTCGGGGCATTTGCCTCTCGAGCCCATCTTCATGTTTGCATCAGGTTTCCCCCTCACCCTTTCCTGGAACACTTTCCTTTTCACCTCCAAATAATTCCATAAAGAAATGACTGTCAAGAACCCAGGTAGGAGCTACATATTGTCATGTACTGATCATAGTTTCTGAAGTGACATTATCTGACAAACCACATAGCTACTCATTCCTCAGACCCTAAGAATTCTTTCTGTAGCTGAAACACTAAAAAAAGAACATACCTGAAATGTATGAATCAAACAAAGATGTCCTTGCAGAGAAGTCTGAAGAATAACTGCAAGAAAATGGTGCCGTTGTCCGCTCATATTTCAGTCATCCTGTCTGAGCACTTTCCCAGGCCCATGGAAGGAAAAAAACCCACAAAGAGATGCTGAGATTTATAGACTGAACTACTACTTTACTTCCATTTTAGAGGATATGAATATGCAAAATTTTATATGTGAGAAATCTGGGAAAAATAAAAATGAAAATATTTATAGTATGAGTTCACAAAATATAATAATTCATATTAACAAGCCTCTGCTTTGCTATGCATATTTGCCATAACAATTGACTCTGTTTATTTTTCTTTAGAAAGTTTTATGAACTATATCAGGACTTCCCTGGTGGCTCAGACAGTAAAGAATCTGTCTGCAGTACAGGAAACCCAGGTTCAATCCCTGGGTCAGGAAGATCCCTTGGAGAAGGAAATGGCAACCCACTCTCGCATCCTTGCCTGGAGAATCCCATGGACAGAGAGGAACCTGGTGGGCTACAGTCCACGGGATCGCAAATATCAATAGACAAAAAAAAGACAGGGATTTAGCATTTTCAAATTCAAGTGTGATTCTGATAAATGATAAAAGTCAATGAAATGACACATGGAAAGTATCAAATATGTGGAGGAAAATTTAATGAGTAATTTTCATTGATTTGTTTTCTGCACATATAAACTCAGATACCGGGTTCAGAAAGCAGGGGAATTGACACTGAGACGTTACAGCAAAGTAAAGATAGATTAGACATCTGTTCATTCCCTAGGAAATTGTTGCCTACATAAAGGGGCTTTTGTCTCTGGATCTTGGTTAAAATCAAGCTAGTGCTAGTCACTGCTGC
The DNA here is from genome assembly GCF_963930625.1 of Muntiacus reevesi. Taxonomy (NCBI): domain Eukaryota; kingdom Metazoa; phylum Chordata; class Mammalia; order Artiodactyla; family Cervidae; genus Muntiacus; species Muntiacus reevesi. Next base: position 114,060,538 of record NC_089271.1, on the reverse strand, counting down.
TCCTAGGACTCTGGCCACACTCCTTCTTTGTACAAAAATTTGAATGCACTTAATATTACTTAGAATACGTGAGCCAGAATCTGGGCTGTGTCGTCTTGTTATACAGAAGTTTATATTGTGTGTGTGTGTCTGGAGGGAGGGTATGAAAAAAAAAATCTGAGTGTTCTATTTTTTAACTTGTGGTGTGGATTAATTAGGTTGTACATGTTTCAATATGGATTCAGTTTTTTTTTAAAAAAAAAATAATCCACTCACCAGTGAGTCAGTCAGAAGCACTGTATGACAGACAGCCCTTCAGTACATAGAAGTTGCAGAAGAGCCAGAAAAAACTGACTAATATCGGATCTATGCAAGGGTCAGTCCTCCTCCTTAAGGGAGACTTCTCCCAGAGGCCAGAAGCCATGGGTCTCGCAGTGTTAGGAAAGTGTCAGGGGAAAGTCAGCAAAAGGAGGTTCTGAGTAATGGAGTGAGCAATGACATAAAGTAAGCTGGACACTGAATGCTACAGAGACTTAAGCATGCTTAAATTGGCCAAGAATTGGCCGAAGGAGGAGGTCAAAACCACCTCCATCAAATAAGTTTAAAAAGAAATTACTATTCCTTTTTTGTGTTTATTTTTGTTCTTGAGTTGGCTACTTTATTACATTAAACACATAGCACTGTGTTCAGCATTTTGTTTGTCCATTCTATAAATATTGAGCAACTATTAGGTGGCGGATATTTTGCTCTGTGTAGGTATAAAGTGATGGACAAAATAGATATGGCCCCTGTCTTCACCAATTTAACAATCTAGTAAAACAGGCAAGTATTTTCCTAGGCAAATAGGCAAATTAGTCCAGAAATACATGAATGACTGTATACATACAAACTGAGATAAGTGCTCTAAAGGAAAATGATTGTGTGCCACAAGGAAAGTGATGCATTTCATTTAAAAGTCAAATAACTGTAAGTGAAAGGTGTTTTACCTCTATTTTACAAATAAGAAAAGAGATTTGTAGTGAATAAGGTAACTCAGCTGGTAATTGGAAGAAATGGATTCAAGCCAGGTCTGCTTGATACTACCTTTCATGCTCGGAACTCCTAGCCTAGATCGAGCACCAGGTTGAGAAGCAGGTTAACTCTGAGTCTCTCTGAGCTGCTTGTTCAGCTTCACATGTGTTGTCAGCAACAGCACTGTCCATGCCACCTACTTAACCACCAGCACCGCTTTCCCTTCTGATGGTGAGCAGGGCACATCGTGTGGTCCCAAGTAACAAAGAGACAGCAGACCTAACCATAAAATTGCTTAAGGATTTGTAGTAGGATGCCCTGTAATAGCATTTGATTGCTGTGAGATAATCACTCTACATTGGAGGTTAAACTGTTTTTATTTTTCCTACATAAAACTGTTTTCAAAGCTGTAAGCTGTGGAACTCTTTCCACCTTTTCCAGAAAGTTGGTTAAAAATAGTGTCAAGCTAGGGGCTTCCCAGGTGGCGCTAGTGGTAAAGAACCTGCCTGCCAATGCAAGAGATATAAGAGATGTGGGTTCAATCCCTGGGTTGGGAAGATCCCCTGGAGAAGGAAATGGCAACTAAGGAAATGTAAACCCACTCTAGTATTCTTGGCTGGAGAATCCCATGGACAGAGGAGCCTGGTGGGCTACAGTCCATAGGGTCACACAGAGTCAGACACAACTGAAACGACTTAGCATGCATGGATGCAGGCAACTTATAGAACTGTTCTTGTTAATAAGGCACCTAGCTGTATACTGATCAAGCATTTAATCCAAATAGTAAGGAGAACATCTGAGGAAAATCAAATAGCAGACAAAAAATTAATAGAAGGACCAGAGCAAAAATGAATAAACTAACATCAAAATCATTGAGAATATTAACAAAAGCAAAAGCTGATTCTTTGGAGGGGAAAAAAAATAGACAAACAGGTAGCAAGAGCCAGTATCATGCCCAGGAAACTTTGTTCTATACTCTTCATTGTCAAATGTACCATCTTAGACTAATTTCATTTCTCTCACCACAAGCGAAAGGTAGCTGCACTGTTATTTCACACAATGCCATGACTTTTCTGTTTGTTTTGAAACAATATATGTTTTTTTTCCTCTGCAGTTTCCTAACACAAGGTATATAGCACTGGTTACATCATTACTCTGGACCCCAAGCCTGTGACTGAGAACCCATCTTGGCCAGGTGAAATGGTGGGACCACACACGAGCTGAGACTCCACTGTGCCATCTGAATTCACTTACAAGACACAATGTCAAAGGAAAAACTATTAAGAATTTCAAAAAGAGTGGATACATGTGTATGTATGGCTGATTCACTTTGCTGTGCAGCAGAAACTAAGACAATATTGTAAATCAATTATACACCAATAAAAGTTAATTAAAAAAATAATTTCTAGACTACAACCAAAGAACTTCAAACCCCAAGCGCAAGTCCGTTTGAGCACAGGGCCATGTATGACAGGCTGGTAACATGCTCACAAAGCCAGCTCTGGTAGATCACATGATTGTTCATTACATTGAGACTTTTGCAATTAAGCTTTTATAGCTTTAATAAGCAGACAGAGCTGATTCCACCAGATGGTACATTCTCAAGACTGTACCAGTAGAATAACTTTTACAACTAAAAGTTATTTATTTCATTTTTTAAAAAAAATGGAGCCATCGAGCGATCAAATCAATCACCAAATACTTGAGCTCCCACTGTGCTGTGGAGGAAATCAGTGAAGGTAGAGACAAGTTTCCTGCCTTCCAAGAGTTCACAATCTAATTGGAGAGGCAGAAACAAAAGATGACTAACAGATGTATCTCTAACTTATTTTTCTTAATAGCCACATAATTTCTTATAATATGCCACAACTTATTCAAGTGCTTCCCTACTGATTGGCTTATACTGTTGCCAGTTACATGTTAGCTTTAAAAAAAATAAGCATCCATTAGTTCTTGCTGTGCTACTAACCACTCTCAAGTTTAGTGACTTAAAGAGCAATCATTTACTAATTTCTATGATTCCATGAATTGATTGGGAAGTTTTTCTCATCTGAGCCCAGCTCAGCTCATCTCTGCTGGACTCACTCTCATTTGTACACAGTACTGGCATGCTACAGAAGGTTGGATGTTCAGGCTGGCCTCAGTCATATCACTGACAATTGGCAAGTTGTTGGCCACAGTGACAGGACTGACAAGTGCACATGTCTATTGTCACCAGCATTCTGGTTAGGTTAATTCACGTGGCAGTCTTAAGCTTCCAAGAAAACAATTAAGTTTCAATGCACAGGCACTTTTGAAGCTTATTTTATCACACTGGCTAATGTCTTATTGGCCAAACAAGTTGTATGGTCAATCCAAATGAAAGGAATACAGAAATAGAATCTACCTCTTAATGGAAGAAGGATTTGATCACTTTTACAATAAATCACATCAGCTTTTTGACCCTAAATAATATGCTACTATAAATATATCTATATAATTATGGTGGCCTTATTTCTATGAGATAGAGTTCCTGAAATGGAATCATCCAGCCAATGGGTATGTGAATTTTTAACTTAAATAGCTATTACAAAATTGTTTCTAGAAAGACTAGTAATTTATTGTTGAACAGCAATCAGTATTCTTTATCCTGCCTCCTCACCAGGAAAAGATGCTTTCACTGTATTTTTTGACAATCAAATGAGTGAAAAACAGTATCTCCCTGTTGTTTAATTTGTGTTATCTTGATTGCTAATGTGTAGTAACCTTCAGAGCCCAGTTATATCTGCTGAAAGGTGATATGTTAAGGTGACTGAGGACAAGGAAGGAGGAATTCTCAGGTGATTTACACACCGTGCTTGCTGGTAGTTTAGTTGTTGAGATAAGTCATGCATAGAAGTCCAACAGTTGGACTTCCTATGAAACACCATAACAGAAGTACAGAGTACATGTAATAGAAGTATTGAGGGAATGTTTACTGACTGGGGAGATGGGGGAGGTTCCTGAATGTCATTTCTAGAATCATGGGCATATTTTATCACATGTTTTGCGTATCAATCTTATCTCCATCATTCTATTTTGCTCTGGTTATGAGAGTCAGGAATGAGAGAATATAATACATAACAAAGATGGTTGAAGCGAAAGTCACTCAGTCGTGTCCTACTCTTTGCGATCCCCTGGACTGTAGCCCACCAGGCTCCTCTGTCCATGGAATTCTCCAGACAAGAATACTGCAGTGAGTTGCCATTTCCTTCTCCAGGGGATCTAACAAACCCAGGGATCGAACCCGTATCTCCTGTGTCTCCTGCATTGCAGGCAGATTCTTTGCCTGCTGAGCTACCAGGGGGTGGTTTGACAAAGCTGAACATCATGAAAATTTCACCAGAATAAAAGTACACATAGATGACTGAGATGATTAGGTGTTTCAGTAGTATGGGAATTAGTATTTAGATAATTGATCCTAGGAAAATTAATTCTGTCATTTTTTATTTTTACACCAAATATAGGTTCTTTTTGATATAGGTAATGGGGTAACCATTTGTTGATGAGTTTCCTCTCATCTCATTTGTTGATGCTAAGTTTTAAAGGCAGGTATCAGAGAATTCAGAGCACACATGATCAGTCATATCCCCCACAGACTGTAGCCTGCCAGGCTCTCTGTGCATGGAATTTTCCAGACAAGAATACTGAAGTGGGTTGCCATGTCCTACTCCAGGGGATCTTCCCGACTCAGGGATGGAACCGGAGTCTCCCACACTGCAGGCAGATTCTTTACCTTCTGAGCCACATTACATATTTAGCAATTTGGGGCTCATCCCTGGAGGATTCTGAGAGCTGGCCAGAAGAGAAAAACACAAGCCAGCTTCAGGAAGTATGGAAGGAGAGAGAGAGAATACTCCCAGGCCTGGAGCAAGCTGAAGTAGTACTCCTGGGCTCTGGGATGCCAGCAAGGGGAGTGTGTACCCTCACGGGTGCCCAGAGGCCTTGCTCCAGGGCATGGGGTGACATGGTATTGCTCACACACTGACTCAGACCTGAATGCTGCCAGATGGCCCCTCCCACCAGCCACTGGACCTAGGTACTAGGACCTAGGACCTAGGTACACCCTGGAGGAGGAAGCATTCTGGAGAAGTCCACTTAGGCGTCTTACCAACCCACAGCAGACAAGTGACTTTCAAAGATCTTTAAACCTCTACATTGGGTTGTATGTGGTACTTGGGTTGGAAGTGAGTAGGTGAGTGGCTTTTCCCACCCAAGATGCAGACCCAGGCTGGCCACCCACTAGACATGCCCTTGTGCTGCCAGCCTGGGGTGGAGATGGCCCTATCCTGAGATGTCCTGAGGCGTGCACAGCCAACTTCGGCTCTCCCCGCACCTGCACCCAGGTTCCTGCTCAGAGAAGAGGGAAGCAGGGCATAGGGTGCCAGAGGGTGGGAGAGCAGGTGGCCAAGAACCAGTCCTAAGATGTGAGATGCCATGCAAGTCAAAACTCCAAGCCTCGGGTGCAGGCTCCAATGTCCCAACTGACTTGCAAAATACGTTTTTAAAGACAAAATATTAAAGTTTTTAAAACTTTAAAAATTTAAGACAGCAATTGCAGAACACTTCTGAACATGGAGCCCCTCTTCTACTGCACTGATCCCATGGTTCTGAAGTGTCAGAAATATAAAAGGTTGATGCAAAGAATGGGTGGATCTTAAAAATGGGTACAGTTGGGGACTTCCCTGATGTCCAGTGCTGAAGCTGAAGCTCCAATACTTTAGCCACCTGATGCAAAGAACTGACTCATTGGAAAAGACCCTGATGCTGGGAAAGATTGAAGGTGAGAAGAGAAGGGGACGACAGAGGATGAGATGGTTGGATGGCAACACCGACTCAACGGACATGAGTTTAAGCAAGCTCCGGGAGATAGTGAAGGACAGGGAAGCCTGGAGTGCTGCTGTCCTTGGGGTCGCAAAGAGTCAGACATGACTGAGCAACTGAACAACAACAAAGATAGATCTAGAGTCAGCCATAGCATAGTTCTTAGTCTTAAGGCACAGACTTTCTGGTGTCTCATCTCAGGATGTTATTGAATTTTTTCCTCAACCAGGGATCAAACCCAGGCCCTTGACAGTGAAAGCACCAAGTCTTAACCACTGGACTCCCAGGGAATTTCTTTTTCTTTTTTTTAAAGGATATTATTGAATTTTTAATGGGGATTTTATACAAGCATGCCTCATTTTGTTGCACTTCACAGATAGAGTTTATTTGTTTTTTAACAAATTGAAGATTTGTGGTAACTGCATTGTCAAATGATGGTTAGCATTTTTATCAATAAAGTATCTTTAAGGTATGTACATTATCTTATAGATGTAATACTATTGCAAACTTAATATAGGCTATAGTATAAGCATAACTTTTATGTGAACTGTGAAACCCAAATATTCATCTAACTTGCTTTACTGTGATATCCATTTTATCGTGGTTGTCTGGAACTGAATATATAGTGTCTCCAAGGTCTGCCACTACTCTGTCTAGATCAGACTTCCAGTGTGCCCCAATGCCAACCAACCTCTAAAATCTCTGTTCTCTTCTCAACTTCATAGCAGCTGCTCTCTAGTAAGTACTCTGTACACTCAACCAGTACTTGCTCAGGTCAGTCTAGAACTCATGGACTACTCTTGATTTAGACTCCTGGATGCCTTCTCTCTCTGCAAAAGTCTGAAAACTGTTGTTTTTTGTATTTTATCCTGTTTTATTGTTGCTTATGGTGGGGAGGCTTATCTAGTATCCGTTATTCCCTCCTGTTTGGAAGCCATATTGAACTGACTTCCTAACTAGTGTTTGCTTGCAATCACCATGCCTTTAGGCAGAGACGTGGGGTATAATTCTGGGGTCTACTTCTAATATACTTATAATCACTTTATATAATTACAAGGACTGAATTAGTGGAGTGATGGTAAGGAATCAGTGTTTTTTATACTAAATACAGCATCATGAAAGGGCCATAATTTGTGCTGCTGTTTAATACTTCATCAACTAGCAGTTATTTGCAAGATTGGTTACTTGTTTTTCATTATGCCTCCCATTTCCCTTCACATTAATGAGCTTTCTAGTTTTTCATACAAATAATATTTATTGAACCTTTATAATGTGATACACACACACACTATTCTGTGTACTGTGGATACAGAGCTTAAATGCATTCCTTAGAGAAAATTTCTTTCTAGTGAGGAAGACAGACAAGTAAACAGATTATTAACATAGTGTTTAAGTTGTTGCAATATTTAGTGTAATATCTGGAAAATGACAAATAGGGAAATGTTGATATCTTTCTCACTGTTCTGCTTTTTTTTTTCATTTATTTTTATTAGTTGGAGGCTAATTACTTTACAATATTGTAGTGGTTTTTGCCATACATTGACATGAATCAGCCATGGATTTACATGTGTTCCCCATCCTGATCCCCCCTCCTGTGTCCCTCCCCATCCCATCCCTCTAGGTCTTCCCAGTGCACCAGCCTTGAACACTTGTCTCATGCATCCAACCTGGGCTGGTGATCTGTTTCACCCTTGATATTATACTTGTTTCAATGCTATTCTCTCAGAACATCCCACCCTCGCCTTCTCCCACAGAGTCCCAAAGTCAGTTTAGTACCTCTGTGTCTCTTTTTCTGTTTTGCATATAGGGTTATCATTACTATCTTTTTAAATTCCGTATATATGCATTAGTATACTGTATTGGTCTTTATCTTTCTGGATTACTTCACTCTGTATACTGGGCTCCAGTTTCATCTATCTCATTAGAACTGATTCAAATGAATTCTTTTTAATGGCTGAGTAATATTCCACAGTGTATATGTACCACAGCTTCCTTATCCATTCGTCTGCTGATGGGCATCTAGGTTGTTTCCATGTCCTGGCTATTGTAAACAGTGCTGCGATGAACACTGGGGTACACATGTCTCTTTCAGATCTGGTTTCCTCGGTGTGTATGCCCAGGAGTGGGATTGCTGGGTCATATGGCAGTTCTATTTCCAGTTTTTTAAGGAATCTCTACACTGTTCTCCATAGTGGCTGTACTAGTTTGCATTCCCACCAACAGTGTAAGAGGGTTCCCTTTTCTCCACACCCTCTCCAGCATTTATTGCTTGTAGACTTTTGGGATAGCAGCCATTCTGACTGGCGTGTAATGGTACCTCATTGTGGTTTTGATTTGCATTTCTCTGATAATGAGTGATGTTGAGCATTTTTTCATGGGTTTGTTAGCCATTTGTATGACTTCTTTGGAGAACTGTCTGCTTAGTTCTTTGGCCAATTTTTTGATTGAATCACTTATTTTTCTGGAATTGAACTGCAGGAGTTGCTTGTATATTTTTGAGATTAATCCTTTGTCTGTTGGTTCGTTTGCTATTATTTGCTCCCATTCTCAGGGCTGTCTTTTCACCTTGCTTATAGTTTTCTTTGTTGTGCAAAAGCTTTTAAGTTTTATTAGGTCCCATTTGTTTATTTTTGCTTTTATTTCCAATATTCTGGGAGGTGGGTCATAGAGGATCCTGCTGTGATTTATGTCGGAGAGTGTTTTGCCTGTGTTCTCCTCTAGGAGTTTTATAGTTTCTGGTCTTACATTTAGATCTTTAACCCATTTAGAGTTTATTTTTATGTATGGTGTTAGAAGGTGTTCTAGTTTCATTCTTTTACAAGTGGTTGACCAGTTTTCCCAGCACCACTTGTTAAAGAGATTGTCTTTTCTCCATGGTATATCCTTGCCTCCTTTGTCAAAGATAAGGTGTCCATAGGTTCGTGGATTTATCTCTGGGCTTTCTATTCTGTTACATTGATCTATATTTCTGTCTTTGTGCCAGTCCCATACTGTCTTGATGACTGTGGCTTTGTAGTAGAGTCTGAAGTCAGGCAGGTTGATTCCTCCAGTTCCATGCTTCTTTCTCAAGATTGCTTTGGCTATTCAAGATTTTTTGTATTTCCATACAAACTGTGAAATTATTTGTTCTAGTTCTCTGAAAAATACTGTTGGTAGCTTGATAGGGATTGCATTGAATCTACAGATTGCTTTGGGTACTATACTCATTTCACTGTATTGATTCTTCCAATCCATGAAGATGGTATATTTCTCCATCTCTTTGGGTCATCTTTGATTTCTTTCATCAGTGTTTTATAGTTATCTATGTATAGGTCTTTCGTTTCTTTTTTTTTTATTCTATTTTTTTTTATTTTTTATTTTTCAGTGGGTTTTGTCATACATTGGTATGAATCAGCCATAGAGTTACACTTATTCCCCATCCCGGTCCCCCATCCCACCTCCCTCTCCACCCGATTCCTCTGGGTCTTCCCAGCCCACCAGGCCCAAGCACTTGACTCATGGATCCCACCTGGGCTGGTGGTCTGTTTCACCACAGATAATATACATGCTGTTCTTTTGAAACATCCCACCCTCACCTTCTCCCACGGAATTCAAAAGTCTGCTCTGTACTTCTGTGTCTCTTCTTCTGCCCTGCATATAGGGCCATCATTACCATCTTTCTAAATTCCGTATATATGTGCTAGTATACTGTAATATTCTTTATCTTTCTGGCTTACTTCACTCTGTATAATGGGCTCCAGTTTCATCCATCTCATTAGAACTGATTCAAATGAATTCTTTTTAACGGCTGAGTAATATTCCATGGTGTATAGGTACATATACACCAGGTCTTTCGTTTCTTTAGGTAGATATACTCCTAAGTACTTTATTTTTTTTTGTTGCAATGGTGAATGGTATTGTTTCCTTAATTTCTCTTTCTGTTGTCTCATTGTTAGTGTATAGGAATGCAAGGGATTTCTGTGTCTTAATTTTATATCCTGCAACATTACTGTATTCATTGACTAGCTCTAGTAATTTTCAGGTAGAGTCTTTAGGGTTTTCTATGTAGAGGATCATGTCGTCTGCAAACAATGAGAGTTTTACTTCTTCTTTTCCTATCTGGATTCCTTTTATTTCCTTTTCTTCTCTGATTGCTGTGGTCAACACTTCCAAAACTATGTTGAATAGTAGTGGTGAGAGTGGACACCCTTGTTTTGTTCCTGACTTTAAGGGAAATGCTTTCAATTTTTCACTGTTGAGGATAATGTTTGCTGTGGGTTTGTCATATACAGCTTTTATTATGTTGAGGTATGTTCCTTCTATTCCTGCTTTCTGGAGAGTTTTTATCATAAATGGTTGTTGAATTTTGTCAAAGGCTTTTTCTGCATCTATTGAGATAACCATATGGTTTTTATCTTTCAATTTGTTAATATGGTGTATTACATTGATTTGCGGCTATTAAAGAATCCTTGCATTCCTGGGATAAAGCCCACTTGGTCATGATGCATGATCTTTTTAATATGTTGTTGGATTCTGTTTGCTAGAATTTTGTTAAGGATTTTTGCATGTATGTTCATCGGTGATATTGGCCTGTAGTTTTCTTTTTTGTGGCATCCTTGTCTGGTTTTGGTATTAGGGTGATGGTGGCTTCATAGATCAGTTTGGAAGTTTACCTTCTGCAATTTTCTGGAAGAGTTTGAGTAAGATAGGTGTTAGCTCTTCTCTAAATTTTTGGTAGAATTCAGCTGTGAAGCCGTCTGATTCTGGGCTTTTGTTTGCTGGAAGATTTCTGATTACAGTTTCGATTTCCGTGCTTGTGATGGGTCTGTTAAGATCTTCTATTTCTTCCTGGTTCAGTTTTGGAAAGCTATACTTTTCTAAGAATTCATCCATTTCTTCCAAGTTGTCCATTTTATTGGCATAGAGCTGCTGATAGTAGTCTCTTATGATCCTTTGTATTTCAGTGTTGTCTGTTGTGATCTCTTCATTTTCATTTCTAATTTTGTTGATTTGGTTCTTCTCCCTTTGTTTCTTGATGAGTCTGGCTAACGGTTTGTCAATTTTATTTACCTTTTCAAAAAAACAACTTTTAACTTTGTTGATTTTTGCTATGGTCTCTTTTGTTTCTTTTGCATTTATTTCTGCCTTAGTTTTTAAGATTTCTTTCCTTCTACTAATGGTAGGGTTCATTTCTTCCTTCTCTAGTTGCTTTAGGTGTAGAGTTAGGTTATTTATTTGACTTTTTTCTTGTTTCTTGAGGTAAGCCTGTATTGCTATGAACCTTCCCCTTAGCACTGCTTTTACAGTGTCCCATAGGTTTTGGGTTCTTGTGTTTTCATTTTCATTCATTTCTATGCATATTTTGATTTCTTTTTTGATTTCTTCTATGATTTGTTGGTTATTCAGAAGTGTGTTATTTAGCCTCCATATGTTGGAATTTTTAATAGTTTAATAATTTTTAATAGTTTTTTTTTCTGTAATTGAGATCTAATCTTACTGCATTGTGGTCAAAAAAGGTGACTGGAATGATTTCAATTTTTTTGAATTTACCGAGGCTAGATTTATGGCCTAGGATGTGATCTATTCTGGAGAAGCTTCCGTGTGCACTTGAGAAAAAGGTGAAATTGATTGTTTTGGGGTGAAATGTCCTATAGATATCAATTAGGTCTAGCTGGACCATTGTGTCATTTAAAGCTTGTGTTTCCTTGTTAATTTTCTGTTTAGTTGATCTATCCATTGTTGTGAGTGGGGTATTAAAGTCTCCCACTATTATTGTGTTATTGTTAATTTCCCCCTTCATTCTTGTTAGCATTTGCCTTACATATTGCGGTGCTCCTATGTTGGGTGCATATATGTTTATAACTGTTATATCTTCTTTTGGACCGATCCTTTGATCATTATGTAGTGTCCTTCTTTGTCTCTTTTCACAGCCTTTATTTTGAAGTCTATTTTATCTGATATAAGTATTGTGACTACTGTTTTCTTTTGATCTCCGTTTGCATGAAATATTTTTTTCCAGCCCTTCACTTTCAGTCTGTATGTGTCCCTTGCTTTGAGGTGGGTCTCTTGTAGACAGCATATATAGGGGTCTTGCTTTTGTATCCATTCAGCTAGTCTTTGTCTTTTGGTTGGGGCATTCAACCCATTTACATTTAAGGTAATTATTGATAAGAATCGTCCTGTTGCCATTTGGTTTGTTGTTTTGGGTTCATGTTCATACAACCTTTCTGTGTTTCCTGTCTAGAGAAGATCCTTCAGCATTTGTTGAAGAGCTGGCTTGGTGGTGCTGAATTCTCTCAACTTCTTTTTTCCCATTTATTTTTATTAGTTGGAGGCTAATTACTTTACAATATTGTAGTGGTTTTTGCCATACATTGACATGAATCAGCCATGGAGTTATATGTATTCCCCATCCCAGTCCCCCCTCCCACCTCCCTCTCTACCCGATCCCTCTGGGTTTGCCCAGTGCACCAGCCCCGAGCACTTGTCTCATGCATCCAACCTGGGCTGCTGTTCTCTCGAAACATCCCACCCTCACCTTCTCCCACAGAGTCCAAAAGTCTGTTCTGTACATCTGTGTCTTTTTCGTTTTGCATATAGGGTTATCATTACCATCTTTCTAAATTCCATATATATGTATTAGTATACTGTATTGGTCTTTATCTTTCTGGCTTACTTCACTCTGTATAATGGGCTCCAGTTTCATCCGTCTCATTAGAACTGATTCAAATGATGAATTCTCTCAACTTTTGCTTGTCTGTGAAGCTTTTGAATTCTCCTTCATATCTGAATGAGATCCTTGCTGGGTACAGTAATCCGGGTTGTAGGTTATTCTCTTTCATTACTTTAAGTATGTCCTGCCATTCCCTTCTGGCCTGGAGGGTTTCTATTGAAAGATCAGCTGTTATCTTTATGGGAATCCCCTTGTGTGTTATTTATTGTTTCTCCCTTGCTGCTTTTAATATTTGTTCTTTGTGTTTGATCTTTGTTAATTTGACTAATACGTGTCTTGGGGTGTTTCGCCTTGGGTTTATCCTGTTTGGGACTCTCTGGGTTTCTTGGACTTGGGTGGCTATTTCCTTCCCCATTTTGGGGAAGTTTTCAGCTATTATCTCCTCAAGTATCTTCTCATGGCCTTTCTTTTTGTCTTCTTCTTCTGAGACTCCTATGATTTGAATGTTGGGGTGTTTCACATTGTCCCAGAGGTCCCTGGGATTGTCCTCATTTCTTTTAATTCTTTTTTCTTTTTTCCTCTCTGCTTCATTTATTTCCACCATTTTATCTTCTACCTCATTTATCCTATCTTCTGCCTCTGTTATTCTACTGTTGGTTCCCTCCAGAGTGTTTTTGATCTCATTTATTGCATTATTCATTTTTAATTTACTCCTTTTTATTTCTTCTAGGTCCTTGTTAAATATTTCTTGCATCTTCTCAATCCTTGTCTCCAGGTTATTTATCTGTAACTCCATTTTGTTTTCAAGATTTTGGATCATTTTTATTATCATTATTCTAAATTCTTTTTCAGGTAGATTCCCCATCTCCTCCTCTTTTGTTTGGCTTGGTGAGCATTTTTCATGTTCCTTTACCTGCTGGATATTTCTCTGCCTTTTCATCTTATTTAGATTGCTGGGTTTGGGGTGGCCTTTTTGTATTCTGGTAGTCTGTGGTTCCTTTTTATTGTGGAGGTTTCTCCCAGTGGGTGGGGCTGGATGTTTGACTTGTCGAGGTTTGCTGTTTAGAGAAGCTTGGGTCGGTTTTCTGGTGGGTGGAGCTGGATTTCTTTTCTCTGGAGTGCAATGGAGTGTCCAGTAGTGAGTTTTGAGATGGGTCTATGTGTTTGGTGTGACTTTGGGCAGCCTGTATATTGACACTCAGGGCTATGTTCCTGCGTTGCTGGAGAATTTGCATGGTATGTCTTTCTCTGGAACTTATTGGCTCTTGGGTGGTGGTTGGTTTCAGTGTAGGTATGGAGGCTTTTGGATGATCTCTTATTACTTAATGTTCCCTGTAGTCAGGGATTTTCTGGTGTTCTCAGGTTTGGGGCTTAAGCCTCTTGCCTCTGGATTTCAGTCTTATTCTTTCAGTCGCCTCAAGACTTCTCCCTCCATACAGCACTGATAATAAAACTTCTAGGTTAATGGTGAAAGCATTCTCCACAGTGAGGGACACCCAGAGAGGTTCGCAGAGTTACATAAAGAAGAGAGGGAGGAAGGAGATAGAGGTGAGCAGGAGGAGAAAAAGGGGGATTCAAGAGAGGAGAGACAGATTTAGGTTGTACTCTGTTCCCTAAGTGTTCTCTGTAGCCCAGAACACCCACAGAGATTCACACAATTGGATTGAGAAGAGAAGGGGGAGGGAGGAAATAGAGGTGATCTGGGGGAGAAAAAGGAGAGTCAAAAGGGGGAGAGAGTGATCAAACCAGTAATCCACACTCCTGAGTAAAAATGGGTACTGAAGTTTGGATTCTTAAATGTCCAAAATTGATATCAAATACTGAAAAACAGTGATTAAAAATCTAGAGTAGAGGTTAGACTCTTAAAACTACAATATTAAAAAACCCAAAAACGGAAAAAATTTAAGAAATATATATGAAGTTCACTTTAAAAATAGGGTCTTTTTTTTGGGGGGGGGCCAGGTTATAGTGGGTTATAAAAATGAAAAGGAGTAGTAGAGGACTTTAAAAAAAAAAAAAGAAAAGAAAAGAAAAAAAAAAAAGAAAGAGGAAAAAAGTTTTTAATTAAAAAAAATAATAATAGTATGCAGGCAGTGTGGGTTCAGTTCAGTTTCAGATAGCTCCTTGTTCGAGCTTACACTTCTCAATATCTACAGGCCCCTTCCAGTGTAGTCAGTGTTAACTACAGGGATTTTAATCTGTTGCACCTGTCACTTCTGAAGCGGTTCCCTTTGTTTATTTGGCTTCTGTTTGCAGGTCTCTTCAGTGTCTAATTTCCGCCCTATCACAAGCAGGCGAAGGTGGTCTCTTGTTTAGGTTCGCTGATTCAGTGGTGCTGTGGGGAGGGAGGGGCGCTGCAGACAAATATCACTGGCGTGTGTGGAGAGCACTCGCAGTGTTCCGGCCACACTGGGTTTACCCCCGCTCACGGTGTGTGTGCTTCCCCCGTCTACACTCCTCAGGCTCCAGGTTGCTCTCCAGGGAACGGGCCCTGAGTTGCGTGCACTTCCCAAGCCTAAGCCGCTCAGATTCAGGTTTTCGGGTACTCCACAAAAGTGCAGACTCGGTTGGGCCTGCATTTTGTGCCTTTCCTGCCCCCTGCCCGAGCTGCTCAGGCAGCCAGGAGCTTAACAAGCACACTCTCACCGGGTGCGGTGTACCTTATCCCCTCCACCGGTCCCAGCCTCAGTTTCCAGGCGCACCGGTTTGGAGCACCTTGTGTCTGTTCTGGGAAGCTGATTTCTGGCTGCGACCCTCCTGGCGGACATCAACCATCCAGAATCTCAGGAAGTCTTTGGTTAGAAGCTGGGAGCCTGTTTGCAGTTTGGTAGGGGATGCCATCTGTGGGGCCGAGTTTGCCCCTTTCCCCTCTCCCTTGCCTCCAGCGGGGGATGGGCCAGTCCGCAGCCAGCTAGCTCTTCTCTGGTATTCGCTCAGTCCTTTGTTCTGGGAATGGGCTGGTAGTGCCTAATTTAGGGCTTTTCCCAGGTTAGTTCTCTTTCTCTTGCTATCCCACAGTTTAAGTTGCTATCTCTTATTAGCTCCCTCTGATTGCCCTCAGGGCTTTCAGGCCCGGTCCTTACCCTAAGCAATGCCGCCGCCCGCTCCTCTCCGTTCCACCCCTACTTGCTGTTGGCCGATGCGGGAGTCTGGAATACTTTTTTGCTGGGAGTTGTTTTTAGGCATGTAATCTGTGGGTTTTATTTATTTTTCCTCCCATTTAGGTTACCCTCCGAGATTCGAAAACTTCCCCCAGACCCACAGATGAGAGGGTTTCCTGGTGTTTGGAAACTTCCTCTATTAAGACTCCCTTCCTGGGATGGATCTCCGTCCCTAATTCTATTGTCTCTCTTTTTATTTTTTATATTTTGTCCTACCTCCTTTCGAAGGCAATGGGTTGCTTTTCTGGGTGTCTGATGTCCTCTGCTAGCAATCAGAAGTTGTTTTGTGGAGTTTGCTCAGCATTCAAGTGATCTTTAGATGAATTTGTGGGGGAGAAAGTGGTCTCCCCGTCCTATTCCTCCACCATCTTAGTTCCCTCCCTTCACTATTCTGCTTTAAATGGCCTATTCATCTCATTATTCCTTGACCTCTTATTTTTTGATCAACCCACGCACAAACTTGTGTCTCATTTGAAACCATTCCTGGGTTTTAATTTAGTTTCTACAAAATTAGTCCCCTTGCTTCTTGCTATATTGAGTAACATGGTAAAAATGTTTTCAGCTATCTTATTTTAGAGACAAATATAAATTGAGTTTTAAATAGATGTTTCGATCAAACCTTATAAAAATGAAATTACATTAGTAGGAAAAATGAAATACAATTTTATTGCTCCTTTTTCTATGTTGGAAAAATGATAAAACCAAAATCAATATACTGTACTTTTCATAATTAACCCACAATTGATGATACTATACTTGGTTCCTTCAAATGTATGGTGACACAGAAGGAATTGAGAGGAAGCACATGAAATACCTATCTCCTCTTTATTAAAAGGCAAAGGGCTGGAATAGTTCTTTTTGATGGGTTAAGTACTGACCTACAAAAGTGGAGAAAATAGGCCAGAGAAGAAGGGGTAAGCCTTGTGGAAAGAAGTTGAAGTGTGGTTGCTATAGAGTTATAAAACTCCTAGACCTGATCAAAGAGAGGAAAGCCAAAGGGGTTCTTTCATGTGCTAGAATAGGAAGTCTCAGAACATTCTTATGAAAAATAAGCAATGATCTTGCTTAACTGCTAACTGGGCTTCCTGGAGACTTTTCCTGTCCTTTTATTCCAACATCAGCAGTTTAATCAGGTTTATAAAGAGAGAGAAGAGCTTGTTAAAACTCCTTCTTTGACTTTTCTTTTTTTCCCTCTTCCCTGAACACTGTTCAAAATCAACCAATAAGTGAAAAACCTACATAGTAATTTCTCAGTTCGTTAATGTGAAGGAAAATGTGAGGCATATTGATTAACAAATAAGCAACCAATCTTAAAAATAACTGATAATTGATGAAGTGCAAATGGTGGCCCTTTAATAATGCTATATTTAGTATAACTGAGATTTATCTATAAAAACTTCATTTTAGAGAAGACAGTAAATTTAAGTTTTAGAAGAGCAAAACGTTGGTTTTCAAAAATAAAAAGGAAATGAATGCATAATATCCAGATGTTTAGGAAGATGGTAGAACTATATTTTCAGGGACAATCTACTAGCTTCTCATTTCCCTGAATTTTTATATTAGAGTGCCCAGGTTCTTAATATATTGAATGTAAAAGCTGCATTAGATCAGTAGCAAACATTCAGCATCAAAGAAAATAAAAATTACTGATCACGTCTTGGTTTTTGTGGCACAGGATAGGAGAAGAAAGAAGAAAATGAGTGTCTTCTCTATTTTGATTGCTAAATTTCAATGCAAACAACAAGACTAGTACATGTTTATGGACAGAAACAGATCACCAGCCCAGGCTGGATGCATGAGACAAGTGCTTGGGCCTGGTGCACTGGGAAGACCCAGAGGAATCGGGTGGAGAGGGAGGTGGGAGGGGGGATCGGGATGGGGAATACATGTAACTCCATGGCTGATTCATGTCAATGTATGACAAAAATCACTACAATATTGTAAAGTAATTAGTCTCCAACTAATAAAAATAAATGAAAAAGAAAGAAATATACAAACATTTTAGACATACCACGAGTGACTGCTTAATCACAAGGTCAAAGTAGACTTTTTAGATACAGGTTTCTATATGGTCTTATAAGATTGTGTGAAAACTTATCTGTGGAGACAAACTATTTGAGTTCACCTCACTTCGCTCCTATTTATTAATTTAATCTCTCCATGCCTAAGTTTACTTGTTTTTTAGTGGGCGGGGAATAATAGCTACCCTTTAATGTTGTAAAGATTTAATGAAGTTATGTATATAAACTGTCTAAGATAAATTTTGGCATAAAAATGGATCATAAATAAGGGGAAGTTACATTATTTACCAAAATTGAAACTCCATGATGGTATAAACTATGCATTATCTATGATTGTATCTCCAATGCTTTTATATGTGCCAAGCACACAATAAGTAAATTTTTAAATAAATGAATGAACCCCAGCTCCCCACTGCATAAAATCAAACATAAATTGGGTCGTATCAATGAGAGCATTGGTTGCTATTAGTGAATTCTCATTGACCACAATCAGTGTAGTCAGCAACAGAGTCCCCTGTAGAGAAAGGTTATTCTCACTCTGCTCCTATGTAGTGCAGGTGCTTGAATTGAAATACAGGACCACCAGGGGTCAGAGAGATGGCTCTCTGACATAGAGTTGGAGTAAAGTAAGGACATATAGTCCTTACATAAAGTAAGGTCTTAATCTTTGGGCATTTCTTCTTTAAATTATTTCATCTTGTTGATACTTAATAACGTCTCCAATAGGTAGTATGTTTCTGGAAATGTTCTTCCTGGATACCACGATTTAGACTATGCTGATTTAAGACTAGTGGATATAACATAAATATTCACTAAAAGCATTCAATTTATTCTTTTTCTTTCATTGAAGTGTTAAGCATGTTCATTTGATCCTCATTGATTTTATTAATATATCCTCATGTATTTTACTAATATACTCAAACATATATTGATACTACTCTATGCCCTTGCACATTCTAATCCTTTTTTTAGTTGAAACAATTTCTCTTAAAGAGTACAAACATAAGTGAATATTTCATAACTTATCAATAGTCAAAGAAACAATAAGTTGATAGTGTAAATCCTAATTGCACAAGACTATAGTGAAGACTGGGCTTCCCAGGTGATGCTAGTGGTAAAGAACCCACCTGCAAATTCAAGAAACATAAGAGACAAATTCAGGAGACATAAGAGACCTGAGTTCAATCCCTGGGCCTGGAAGATCCCCTGAAGGAAGGCATGGCAACCCACTACAGTGTTCTTGCCTGGAAAAGCCCATGGACAGAGGAGCCTGGCGGGCTACAGTCCACAGGGTCACAAAGAGTCAGACACGACTGAAGCGACTTAGCATGCATACATGCATAGTAAAGCCCTCATTTGAACAGAAGCAGAGATAATCAGCAACCCTCCAACATGTACACATCATATGGGTAAGTGAACTCTGGTTTATATAACAAGAAAAGTAAGCCAACTCGGAGCCTTTGAAGATTACCATAGTGATAACGTTTGGATTTTACCTCAGATTCATGCCACTCTTTTTTTTTTTTTTTTTTACATACTGGTATTTATTTATTATTTATTATTTATTATTTTTATTTTTTATTTTTTTGGGTTTTGTCATACATTGACATGAATCAGCCATAGAGTTACATGTATTCCCCATCCCGATCCCCCTCCCACCTCCCTCTCCATCCTTCTTGCTAGAGTTAGGAAACGATTTCCTTTTTCAGTATGCTTTCAAATCCAGCGGCAAAATAAATGTTTTAGTCTTTCCATTAAATAGAAATATCTACAACTTATTAATAAAAATACGTAGTTAGTCTTCTGATTATGAAATTAACTTCACTTAATTGGGAGGCTATGTACTACAGTAGATTAAAAGACAGGTGTTGGAGTCAGGAAGACCTAGAATCAGAACTCATAGTTGTCATATATGACCTTCAACAAATCCCTTTGTGTTTCTATGCTTCAATTTCTTCATCTGTAAAATAGGAAGAAATAATACCCAGATAATACAAGTTTAAAGTGTTATCTTTAGGATTTTCCATGTATAGTGTCACGTCATCTGCAAACACTGACAGTTTTACTTCTTCCTTTCCAATTTGGGTTCATTTTATTTCTTTTTCTTCTCTGACTGCTGTGGCTAGGACTTCTAAACCTATGTTGAATAAAAGTGGTGAGAGTGGGTATCCTTGTCCTGTTCCTCATCTTAGAGGAAATGCTTTCAACTTTTCACTAAGTTGAGTATGATGTTAGCTGTTGGTTTGTCATATATGGCCTTTATTATGTTGAGGTATGTTCTTCTATGCCCAATTTCTGGAGCGTTTTTATCATAAATTAATTTTATCAAAAGCTTTTTCTACATCTATTGACACGATCATATGGCTTTTACTCGTCAATTTGTTAATATGTTTGTAGCACATTGATTGATTTGTGAATACTGAAAAATCCTTGCATCCCTGGGAAAAATTCCACTTAATCATGGTGCATGATTATTGTAATGTATTGTTGGATTTGGTTCGCTAATATTTTTTGAGGATTTTTGTATTTATGTTCATCAGTGATATTCGCCTGTAATTTATTTGTGTGATATCTTTTTCTGGTTTTAGTATTAGGGTGATGCTGGTTTCATATAATGAGATATCACCTCACACCTATCAGAATGACTATCATCAAAATGAACACAAATAACAAATCTTGGCAAGGTTATAGAGAAACAGGAGTCCACGTACACTGTTGGTAGGAATGTAAATTGGTACAGCCACTGTGGAAAACAGTATGAAGATTCCTCAAAAAACTAAAAATAGATCATATGACCCAGGAATTCCACTCCTAGGTATATATCCAAAACAAAATACCAAATAAAAAGACAAAAACACTACTTTGAAAAGATGCATGTACCTCAATGTTCATAACAACGTATTTACAATAGCCAAGATATGGAAGCAACCTAAATGGTCATCAACAAATGTAATAGATATTCACAATGTAATACTACTCAGCCATTAAAAGAATGCAATTTTGCTATTTATCACAATATGGATAGACTTAGCATTATGCTAAGTGAAATAAATCAGACAGAGAAAGACAAATGCTATATGATATCATTTATAAGTGAAATCTAAAAAATGCAACAAAATAGAGAATATAGCACAAAGAAAAAGCTGACTCACAGATTTAGAGAACAAACTAGTGGTTATCAGTTGAGAGGGAGATGGGGCAATACAGAACTGGGGGAGTGGGAGGTACAAACAACTGGGAGTAAGATAGGCTACAAGGATGTATTGTACAGCATGGGGAGAATAGCCGATACTTTGTAAAACTGTAAATGGAGTGTAACCTTCAAAATTATGTAAAAAATTAAAAATTGTGTTATGTCAAATCCTTTCTTTTATCCATTCTAAACCTATTATATAAAGTTAAGAGACAGAGAGGTGCAGCTTACAGATATTTTTGAGTTTTAGATATGCAAATTTTTACATTCCTTTGTTGGTTGCTAGTCAGTATAATTA
Source organism: Muntiacus reevesi (assembly GCF_963930625.1). NCBI lineage: Eukaryota > Metazoa > Chordata > Mammalia > Artiodactyla > Cervidae > Muntiacus > Muntiacus reevesi. The sequence goes on along the minus strand of NC_089271.1, from coordinate 114,039,381 downwards.
ATTACATTTCACTGCATACATGGGACTTTTCCAAAGTAGTAGAGAAAGTACTGAGCATTGTCACTGCATTTCAGGAGAAAAGTAACACATTAACTACAAAAAAATGTTTGCCAAAATAATGAAATGTTCTTTCTGATTGAAACATAAGTAATATACTCAAGTAACTTTCAATGAGTAGAAAAATCTAGCTGTGTCACTTGGTTTAAAGAATTCTAGCTATTCTTTTTGAGATTAGAAGTGTGTTAGCTAGAACTTTATCCTGCCTTTCAAAACTATGCCATCTATGTGTAAGGGAAGTGAGAATGATTAAGCTTATTTAGATAGGCACACAGATGTCTGTCGATCTGTGACCCAAGTCTTCCCTCAGAACCAGTGAAATTGGAGAAATTGACCTCTTTTTTATTTAGGCTACATTAAGAACCAGAAACAGATATGGAACTATAAAATGTACAAATGAGATTGGGCCAAATTAGGGGGAGGGCAAAAACTGAAACGTTAAAAAAATCTAGAAAATTGCTATCCCCTTATAAAAGACCAATGCAAATAACTTAATTTTTAACAGTCTTACTGAAGTATAATTCATAAGATTCAGTAGTATAACATAGAGGATTCAGTGGGTTTTAGTATATTCACAGTGCTGTGCAACCATCACCATCATCCAGTTTTAGAACTTTTTCATCACCCCTAAAGTTGTCAATCCCCATTTTCCTCTTCTACTCTCAGACCCTGGAAACCACTAACCTACTTTCTGTTTCTATACATTTGCTTATTCTAAATATCTCAAAAAGTGACACCATACAATATATGGCCTTCTGAATCTACTTATTTAATTTAGCATATTTTTAAAGTTTATCTATGTTGAAGCATATATCAGTACACATTCCATTTTATTGGTTCATAATATTTCATTGTATAGATATATCAAGTTTCATTTAATGTTAATGTGATGCACATTTAGGTCATTCCCATGTTTAGGCTTTTATGAATTGTGCTGCTATAAGTACTCATATACAAGTTTTTGTGTGGACATATGTTTTCACTACACTTGAATATATATGTGCTGACTCGCTCAGTCATGTCTGACTCTTTGCAACCCTGTGAACTATAGCTTGTCAGGCTCCTCTCTGTCCACGGGATTTTTCAGGGGAGAATACTGGAGCGGGTTGCCATTTCCTCCTCCAGGGGATCTTTCTGACCCAAGGATCGAACCCAGGGATCTCCTGTGTCTCCTGCATTGCAGGTGGGTTCTTTAGTTGCTGAGCCACTTAGGAGTAAAATCCCTGGGTCACATGATTTCCATATGTTTAACCTTTTGAAGAATTGCCAGGCTGTTTTCCAAAGCAACTATACCATTTTACATCCCCTTGAGAAGTGCTTGAGGTTTTCAATTTCTCTACAGTCTTGCCAACACTTACTATTATTTGTCTTTTTGACTATAGGTATCCTGATGGTTATGAAGTGGTATCTCATTATGGCTTTGATTTGCATTTCCTGGTTGAATACTGATATTGAGCATCTTTCTGTGTGATTATTGGGCATATGTGTATTTTCTAAAAGGAAAATTGTTTAAGACTCAAGTTTTAAAGTTTGTCATTTTATGAGTTCTTATATTCTGAAAACAAGTCTTGTATGGGACATAATTTGCAAAAATTTTATCCCATTCTATGGGTTACTTTTCACTTTCTTGAAGATATCTATTGACACACAAGTTTAAAATTTTTTGGTCAAATGCAGCTTATCTGTTTTTTTCCTTTAGTTGCCTGTGTGCATGTCGTATTTAAGATATGCTTATGTTGTGTCTAAGAAACTGTTGTTGTTGCCTTAATCCAAAATTATATGATTCATTCCTATGTTTTCTTCTAAAGGTTGTATGGTTTTAGCTGTTACATTTAGGTCATTGATCCATTTTGAGTTCATTTTTTAATATGGTGCAAGGTAGATGTCCAATTACATTCTCTTGTATGTGGGTATCGAGTTGACCCAGCACCATCTGTTGAAAAGACTATTATTTTCCCATTAGATGATCTTGGCACCATTGTCAAAAATCAGTTGCTCATAATCATAGCTTTCTTTATTACCCAATAATCTTTAAAATTTATTTTTTACTAGACTCTTGATTTGTTTAGGCAGTTATGTCAATTACAAGTAGATATTATTTTTCCTGAATATTTATAATGATTATTTTATTATTCTTATTTTAATATACCATAATTTCCAGAACAAGGTTTAGGATTAGTGGTGATAACAAGCATCTAGTTATTTTCCCCAACGTAATGGAAATCACTTAGTGTAATGTTTGCTCCATGTTTGAAATAAACACACATTGTATAGTTCACTTGTTTCCTTCAGTCCCTATTTAGTTTTTCTTTTATTAAAAATGCCTGCTGGATATTGTCAGATGCCTGTTTGGCACATTGATATATTTTTCTTCCTGAATTTATTAATGTGATAAGGTGAATTTTTGTCATTAAGAGAGCCTGATACCGATGCAAAACAAACAGGCAGACCAATAGAACAAAATAAAGAGCTCTGAAATAGAAAAAGTCAATTGCTCATAGATATATGGGTTTATTTATAGATTCTTAATTCTATTACATTGATTTATATGTCTATCTTTAGGCCAGTAGTACAGTATATTTATACAGTAGTACAGTATATTTATTGCTGGAGCAGTGTAGTAAGTCTTTCACAGATTTTTTTTTCTATTCTTGGTCCCTTACATTTCTATATGAAATTGAAGATCAACTTGTTAATCTTTGCAAAAAACAAAAAAAAAGGCTGAATTTTGATAGGCATTGCATTGAACCTGCAGATCAATTTGAGGATTGTCGGCATCTTAACAATATTAAGTCTTCCAATGAACGTGAGACATCATTCCATTTACTTAGCTTTTCTTTAATTTATTTCAACCTAATAATTTTGTAGAAGGAACTTTTTATGGGGTGGTCTTTGGCAATCATCCATCTCCTATCACACTGTGATGGCTCTTTATGGCATTCATGGTATCTTTAGGTATTTTTCTTGGAAATATAATAGAGCTGATATTCAAATAGACTTGGGTTTAATGCAATCTCTGTTACTCGAGGACTGTGGGATCATAGGAAAATTAAATCACTTTCTGTGCCCCAATATCATCTTCTTCAAAATGGAAAAAATGCCTGCTTCAGGATTCCTGTAGGGAATCAATAAGTATTGGAAAGTGTCTGCATCCTTCTGGCACATGGTGCTTATTTAATAAATGCTACTCTCCTTTAGACCTCTGGCTGACATACAGAAGAAATCTTTCCTTAAGATGAGTGCTAATGGATAATGGGAAAAGCAATCACTGATACTGTGTTACCCTTAGAGGTAGTAGATCCAACTTTCTTAAAATAATAGTCACATCAAGAATCATTTGGGGGAGATTTTAAGACATGTGCCTTTCCAATCACACACTACAGACTACACACACACAATTGTATGAATTGTTTACTACACACATAATTTAGTTAAGAATTACAGACATGTGAAAGGTAAAAATAACTCTTTACCTAAAGATAGTGCCATCTGAGGTGAGGAGGCAAGAAATTAAAAGTAAGTAACTTATAGCTGTCATGAAGGTCATACCCGTTAGTATCTTTTCAAGGGAATTACCCCCAAATAGATGACATGAGGCTTTAGAGGAAGAAACGATCGAATATGGACTGGACTGATCTACAAGGCTTCAAGTAAGTAAGATGAACTTCGCCTTGGAGTTGGGTAGCCTTAGATAGGAAGAGTAACTGGGGAAGAAAAAAAGGCATTGAATAAAAGAGAGTTTGTGTGAGTTTTCAAGCCCAACCATAGGCAGTTACAAAGCTTTCCCTGGCTTCATGAGGTAAAGCTTCCCTCCCCACGCTGGACTCAGGACTCAGTCACAACACCACAGCCTCTGAGGGGAGCAGCACTCAATGACAGATCCCTCTGGCCAGTCATCCACTTCACGTATTTGCATTTCTAACCCTGTGCCTTCATTCCTAGGTCCCTTTATCTCAAGCCTTGGACAGAAGTCCTCTTCAGGAGCTCTTACCCAGGCCTCCTTATCAGGAGAGGAGGGAAAATTTTAAAGACACTTCCCCACTCTGACTTAGTACCCAAGACTTCTCCACTCTGAGCTCTTCTCCATACCTCTCCCCTGCATCACCTCAAGGTCTGTAAAAATGTCAGAGCCCTTTTGTTCCAGGCTCCCTCCACAGTAAGATGACCCTCGCATGTGCACTGATCACCTGACCCTCTGTGGGCACATAGTTCCATGGGGAAAAATGGAACGGGGGCATCAGCACTTGCTTTGGTTTTAGCCTCTTGCTCATACTGTCACAGAGAGTACATGAACGCTTTCATCTGGGGGCTCATGGCTTTAATGGGCTACTCCAGCATCTAGTAGCTCAGCCGTCTCTCCAAGCTCAGCTGAACTCTTGATAATAAGAGCAACTTGTCCTGAAAAAATGTGCAAAAAAGAACATTTCTTGGAAGGATGTGAGATAGCTTAGAAAATTTAAGGAAACACTGTGGGACCAAACTTCTGAAAGGGTAGAGGGCAGAGAATCCTAGGGAGTAAGATCTAATTAAGAATATCTCAGGGATCACTTTCTGGATGAATCAGGCCCACTCTTTGTGTTTAGTACTTATATAAGTTTATTCTGAGTGAAAATTCCAGACAGAAAGGGTTTCGGCCAATTACAGCCACATTCCCACTTTGAGTACCTTGTCTGATGGTCTACCAAGCTTCTATTCAATAGAGGTTGGATTGTTCCCCAGAAAAACATTGGCTACTTGGAAGAGGAACGGGATTCCCAGGTAGCATTAGTGGTAAAGAACTCGCCTGCCAATGCAGGAGTTGTAAGAGATCCTGGCTCAACCCCTGGGTCAGGAAGATGCTCTGGAGGAGGACATGGCACCCCATTCCAGTATTCTGTAGAATCCCATGGACAGAGGAGCCTGACCGGCTATAGTCCGTGGGATGACAAAGAGTCAGGCAAAACTGAAACGACTTAGCACCTATATACCAGAAGAGGATGACTGGATCCTAGTAGCAAAAAAAGACCTGTGTATTGTAGGGAGGCATTTGGAGGAATAGTAAAGGATTCCAGTTTTCCAGGGCCAATGGGATTCGTGTAAAACAGTAGGGAAAATACTAGGAGTATCAGAGACATATTGTGGGGAATCTTACAAGTTAGACCAAGGACTTCAATGCGTATCACACAGCCACAGGGAGCTCATTTAAAATACTTTGTCAGTGAAGCAACATGATAAAAGTAATCATTTAGGAACATTTCCCTGGCAACATGAAGATAAACTGGGGAGGAGAGGGGAGCGAACTAGGAGGTTACTAGAGGAGAACAGGCATGAAATATTGTTAGCTCCTGAAAGAGGATGAATGGAAACAAATAGCTAGCCATTGCAAAGGTAGGTTTTGGCAATTAACTGGTTGGAAGAGAGAGTCAAGATGTAACCTGACCAAGAGATATATTGGGAAGTGAGAACGAAAACCTTGTTTTAGTTGAGAAGAAAGCCTTAGCTTCTCCATCCATCAAATAGAGTGAGGACTAGATCTTTCAGGTGACTTCTCACTCTCAGTTTTTCTGATTATGTGAGTTTTGTTTTAGACACATCTGTAGATATATTAGGCTTGTGCATGCAGTATTTAAACACATAGGCTTGTTCTCTGAGGGTTAGGACTGGCTCTATGATTCAGTCACACATTTTTCTTTCTGTCCCTAGACAATTCTTGGTCAGGAAATGGTTGTGCTGTTCCCTGCTATCCCACAGGAACAGGAGCATGGTTCCTTATATTTGTGTATCTCTTTGCAGATGGAATACTCTTCACAGTCATAATGTATGATGCATTTCACTCTGTATGGTAAGCAGGATGGTAATATAACCATTTTATTGATGGCAAAACTGAGACATTATTAGATGAAATGACTTGTCTAAAGCCACAGAGTCAGCAGGTGGAGTTAGGACAAAGATTCAGTTATTCTGCTTTAGCCCAGGACTGTTACACTATACCAGCTATGAAAGAGTTATGGCCTTTGAAGAAATTAAGACTTTTTGAAGAATTTGAATTTGAAGAATTTAAATTTGAAGAAATAAAGGATGAGCTGGCAGAATGCTATAGCAAATGAAACTATTATAAGCATTTGTGCCCTTGAAAATCAGATCTGCCCGCTTTCTCTTCAAAAGTCAGAATGTGGATTAAACAGAAGAGGGAGATGTGTGCATTATAGAATGATTTCTGTGAGCTAGCCTCAATAATTTACGTTCTATTTCACTTCTTCCTAACACAACCACATAGTTCAATGAAATTAAGCACCCTTCAAAATTGGGCATTTAAAAAGAAGCTTATGTTGAAAGGACTGATGAAAATGCAAAGGTAGAAGAAATGAGACAAACTATTCAATATTTCCATCTCTCATTCATTATCCTTTAGCTGAAGTATGGAACACTCTTATGGTTTGGGCACATGCCACCACACAGATGAATTTTGCTCCTGGTGGACAATATCAGTGGCTCCTATTAAACCACGGCTCAGCTGCATTAGTACCCGGATAGCCCCTGTTCCTCATTTTTTTGTCTATTCCAGGGAGCACCAGTGTGTAGTAGAGTTGATGCTCAGGGCATTGATGTTTGTAATACTTTTTACAATTTCCGCCTATCGCAGTAGAGCCAGTTTCCCACTGATCTTTCTCCCCCAAGCCTGGAACTCTCTAGAAGTGGAGAGAAGCACTTACGATTCATTGATGTATTGCCTCCTAAAATACAGACAAAGGAGAGTGAGGGTTCCGCTACATTGTCTTCTTTAAGGAGAAAGTTTTTTTAAAAACTCAAAAGGTTCCTCACTGGGTCATGCTGACCTGTACAAAGTTATCTTTTGAACCCTCAGGTATTTTGAAAGGACATTTAAAAAAACATGCTAATAAAATCTAAGCATCGGTTTTTTCCTTTATTTGTTACAAAAGAGGGCAACTCATGTACAGAATCTCAAATATGCTTCCCCATTCTTTACACCAACCTTTAAGATCAGATAATCACAAACAGAACTTTCAGAATCATCTGCTACTGTCCATCAGTCCATCTATCTCATAAAGGCAGAGGCAGAGCGATTGTCCTCTTCAGCCACTGCTTTTATCCTCAAATCTCACAAATTCTGGCTAAGAAAAAGGCCAACAGAACAAACTAGGTGTCACAGAATGTTGATTATACGTGTGTTTACCCTTAAGTTGTCTGTCTTTGTGTATGGTAGTGGTGGAGGCAGGGAATGAGTCAATAGATATAATATTTTCTATTCTAATGATTTCTTCCCATAAATGTTTTTTTCCTAAACCTCTGGCACTTGTTACAATATGTCTGCTAGCGAGTATTCATAGATAACAAAAATGAATTAGCAAAAGTGGAAAACAGGTACTAACTGAAAAAACGCTAACAAAACCTTATCCACAACATCTCAAACGACTGCAGCTTTGAAGACTTTGGTAAAATTTTCCAGGTTCCTTTTTCAGGCAAGTTTTCCCTCAACATATGCATTTATGATTACTCTTAGCTCGAGACCCTTTTGAGAACTTTCATCGAAGTCAGTGTTTTATCTTCTGCTAAAGCTCTAGCCTGAAAGAAAAGAGTGAGTATTTTGTCCCAAATATTAGCAGTCTGAGTCTTATGAACTAATTTGAGGAGTAGAATTGATACTTCGCTTAAACTAGGCTTCTGCATTTCTTTATTAAATTATTTAGACCTATCCCCAGAACTTGAGTTCCAATGAACCGAGCCCATGTGAAGTGCCAGGCTGGTTGGTGGAAATATAATAGAACCCCAGATAGGGCATGGCCCCTATGTTCAAGACCCTCAGTCTACTGGGAAATACAGAAACAAGAGCAAATAATTCTAATACAGTGTAAATGATACATCTGAGAACAGAGATATGTTCCAAGTACTATATATACCAAACAGAAAAGGTACATTTCTACTTAGATGGGAGTAAGGAAGAGCCTTCCTGAAGAGGGGATATTTACTTAGGGTGTTGAAATATGATTAGGAGCTTTTTCAAACAAAGCAAATTGAGTAAAGGCAATGTGAAAAGAGTAAAAACTGATACGAAGTTAAGAGCCAAATATATGGAGCAAAATAAAAGATTCAAAAAAGCCCACTGACTTACAGCTTAATCATATGAGTACAATGAATATTTAGAGACTGTATGATATAAAAAGAACAATCAGAATAAGCTATTATGTCTCCCTGAATCTCATTTAAAACCTAATTAGATCTGGTAGGAAGCTGGCAGAGTCCTGTCTGAGTGGAAGGAGATAGATCTGTCAGTATTAAAAAAAAATAATAACGAAAAGTCAGCTTCTTTCTCTACATGCCCAGCATTTATCTTTAAACTCCATTTTGCAATGCTAGGAGAGTAGATACTTGTGTTAGAAGAGATACTCTGGTTCATACATTTTTTTTAGTGTATTTTCATCTGATCTATACAACTACTCTTCGGGGTATGGGCAAATAGAACAAGTATTCTTATCCATTTTATTCATATATTGAGTTGGTTCTTCTGTAAGATATTATGGAAAAACCTGAATGAACTTTTCTGGATAACCCAAAATAAACTAAACTCAGAGAAGTAAAATCCTTATCAGACATCACAGAGAAGGTCAGTTTGCCGAGTCAGAACCAAAGCTCAGATCTTCTGATACTAAGTTTTCTGCTATGCCACATACTTTATTTATCAAAATCTAAAACCAATGTACAGAGCAAAGTATGCCATAAAATTGCAGTTGTACTTATATTGTTCTTCAATTACATCAATTAATTAAAATAAATTTGTTCACTTCTTCACAGTAAACCTATTTATAATCATATCCACCTTGAGAGACATGCAGGCATGAGGTAACTTTTTTTCCATGAAGCCATATAGTAGAAAATTTAGTATTCTTTTTCTACCTTGCTTATTACCCTGGGGGACTGACTGATGTAGACTTACATCAATAAACTCCCTTGCCTTCAACTTCTTGTTGGGTTTGGCCAATGGGAGACAATGACAGGTAGGAGAAAAGATGAAAGTGAGATTGGAGTGTATTCCCCTGCTTTCCTTGCTCCTGGCCAACAGTGGGATGACAATGTTCCTCTATGAAAGGTCACAGCTCCTGTGCCATGACCCTCTCCATATTACTACAGGCACACCTCATTTTATCATGCTTCGCTTTATTCTGCTTTGCAGATACTACATTTTTTACAAAGTGAAGGTGTGAGGCAACCCTGCAGCCAGCAAGTCTGTCATCACCACTTTTTCCAACAGCATTGTTATGGTGATCTGTGATCAGTGATCTTTGATGTTACTTTTGTCATTGTTTTGAGTACACTAATTATGCTCATATAAGATGGTGAACTTGAGTCACATGTCTCTCACTTTAGATCAAAAACCTAGAAATGATTAACCTTAGTGAGAAGGGCACATCAGAAGCCAAGAGGCTGAAAGTTTGGTGTCTGTGCCAAATAGTTAGCCAAATTGTGAATGCAAAGAAGTTCTTGAAAGAAATTTAAAAAGTGCTACTCCAGTAAACACACAAAGGATAAGAATGTGAAGCAGCCTTATTGCTGATGTGAAGAATGTTTTACTGATCTAGATAGAAGATCAGAGCAGCCACAACATTCCCTTAAGCCAAAGCCTGATTCAAAACAAGATCCTAACTCTCTCCAATTCTATGAAGGCTGAGAGAGGTGAGGAAGCTATAGAAGAAAAGCTTAAATCTAGCTGAGGTTGGTTTATGAGGTTTAAGGAAAGACACTTTCTCCATAATGTAAAAGTACAAGATGAAGCAGCAAGGGCTGATGTAGAAGCTGCAGCAAGTTATCCAGAAGATCTGGTTAAGATAACTAACGAAGGTGGCTACACTAAACAACACATTTTCAATGAAATGAAACAGCCTTCTATTGGAAGAAGATGCCATGTAAGACTTTCATAGCTAGAGTTGTTATTGTTCAGTTGCTAAGTCATGTCCGACTCTTTGTGATCCCATAGACTGCAGCACACCAGGCTTCCCCATCCTTCACTATCTCTCAGAGCTTGCTCAAACTCATGTCCATTGATTCGATGATGCCATCCAACCATCTCATCCTCTGTCACCCCCTTCTCCTCCTGCCCACATGAGTTTGAGTTTGAAGTTGATTCCAACCCACATGGATGACTCTGCGGGGTTCAAGACTTTAGTGGAAGGAGTCATGCAAATGCGGTGGAAATAGCAAGAGAACTATTAGAAGTAGAGCCTGAAGATATGACTGAATTGCTGCAATCTCATGGTAAAACTTTAAAGGATGAGAAGTTGCTTCTTAAGAATGAGCAAAGATAGGGGTTTCTTGAGGTCGTAACTACTCCTGATAAAGATGCTATAGAGTTTGTTGAATAACAACAAAGGATTTCAAATATTACATAAACTTAGTTGATAAAGCAGCAGCAGGTTTTGAGAGGATTGACTCTGATTTTCAAAGAAGTTCTACTGTGGGTAAAATGCCATCAAACAGTGTTGCACACTACAGAGAAATCTTTTGTGAAAGGAATAATCAATCAATACAGCAAACCTCACTGTTGTCCTATTTTAAGAAATTGCCACAGCCACCCCAAACTTCTGCAACCACCACTCTGATTGGTCAGCAGCCATCAATATCAAAGCAAGATCCTCTTCCAGTACAAAGATTACAACCCTCTGAAGCCTCAGATGATGGTTAACATTTTTTTAAGCAAGTAAGTATTTTTAATTGAGGTGTTAGCAGATATAGAGAGGGTCGAAGGGGACCCTCCCTTGTGGGCCTCGGCTCTTGGTAAGGACACAAAGAAGAATCTGAGGTCTTCCCTGTGGCAAAAACAAGTTTATTAAGGAAAGAACAGAAAGAACACCTCAAGGGAGAGTGGGCCAGACCAAAAGTGGCACTGGTACCTGCATCAGAATGATGAGGTACAGGGGTTTTCAAGACAAGGCTGTTACATATCCATCTAGGTGGGCATGGACTGACAGTTTTTATTGACAGTTGCAAGTTACATAACAACAGGCTCTATTGCACATGTCTTTCCCAGAATTCAGTCTGTTATAATCAGACGTACATACGTATAGAGTATTTATGAACCCTTTGAGGACACAGCTGTGCCTCAAGAGCACATGTGTGGGAGTTGGAGAAGCCCCTGCGGTTAGTTTGTATCCACTGTGTGCCTAGGGCGCTTGCGCTGGCGTTGGAAACGTGGGAAAGTCTCTTGTGGTTATTTTGTAGCAGATCTGTGAGCTTTCCTGGGCCACACTGGGGCGTGTCTGAGGTGGGTTTTAAAGACCAGCTTGAACCTTTTTCAGCTAAGCTACCTCTCGTTGCTCACGCCTGACTTCCTAACACAGGTATGTACTATTTTTTTTTTTTTAGACGTAAAAACGTAATGCTATCGCTACAATATGGCATAAACCAAACTGTTAAATGCACTGGGAAACCAAAAAAATTCACGACTCACATTATGGCGATATTTGTTTTATTGCAGTGGTCTCGATTCAAACCCACAATATGTCTGAGTTATTTCTGTGTGCTTTCTTGGTACCAATAATCATTCTGTCCTTTACCTCTTCAAACCTAGGGTTGGTAACAGCTCCTCTATTGCTATCCCTGGGGTATTTCACAATTATGTGTTGCTCTTCCTAAACCCTCCCACACTTTTGTAAATAGTCCCTATACTAATTCTTTCTCATATTATCCAAGAAGAATGTGCCATCTGCTTCCTGCTTGGACCCTGGCTGATAAAGCCCCTAACTTTTCTTGTTTCTTCCTATCTGTCTTTTCATACAAGCTCCTGGTTTTCTAATAACCATCCTATGTTTACTGAGGTATTCTTGTCCTCACTGTCGCCCAAGATCCTCATGTTCCAGTCAGTGCTAGCTCTTAGTTATGGAAGCATTCATATGAATATTTCTGTCAGATGTGTTTAGTGTTTAAGGGAGTAACCCTTGAGTCCCTAAAGAGCTATGGAGTTGTTGGTGCTTAAAATGTAATTGCACTAGAGTCGTGGCAAGACTCATGACACATTTCACAAATATGACATATTTGTGATAGACATATCTATCTCACCTGGATGTAGGTTTTAATAATTTTCAGCTTTAAGTGGTTGATAGTGCACTAGTAAGTCCAAGATGTACTATTTAATTATGATGACCATGCATCCTAGAAACTGTTTTTGTCACTTGGACACAGTGCCCTTCTCAACACAGGTTATTTCTTGAAAGAAAGAGAAAACCAACAGTGGATTCTTATGCAAAATATATTCACAGATGGAAGAGAGCTGTTATTTTAAGTGTTAATATTGCCAGGGACTCACAGCATAAATTGACTTCTCTGTGGCTACATTTTCCCCCTACATTTGAAACTAGAACCCTTTGAACATGGGTTGCTGTATTGCAGGTTAGCACCTGCTGCCCAGGCAAAAGAATCTCTACAACAACCAGAGAGCTAGTGACAACAATTATCTATATAGTAGAGTAAAGCCTGTATATGTACTTGCCCATGGAAGACCTCAAATGAGCTTGAACTTTTGAACAATGAGATTGTGCTGTCTTAACCCTGAATGGTATTTTTTTAAATTGAAGTATAGTTGATTTGCAATGTCATGTTAGTTTCTGATGTATCTCAAAGTAATTCAATTACACATATATATTCATTTTCATATTCTTTTCCATTATATGTTATTATATTAAATATAGCTCCCTGGGCTATAGAGTAGGACCTCGTTGTTTACCTATTTTCTATAGAGTAGTGTGTATATGTTAATCCCCAATTCCTAATTTATTCTTCCTCCTCCCTTTCCCTTCTGGTTATCATAAATTTGTTTTCTATGTCTGTGGGTCTATTTCTATTTTGTACATAAGTTCACTTGTATCATATTTTAGATTCCACATATAAGTGATATCATATGGTATTTGTCTTTGTCTGACCTACTTCATTTAGTATGATAATCTCTAGGTCCATCCACGTAACTGCAAATGGCATTATTTCATTACAAAGCTAGCGACATCGCTTTCCTCCACCCACTAGAGTTTGCCAGAACTTAACCTCTTCTACAGAAAACCTCCACAACTAGTGATTTGGATAAATGGTCAATGTAGTGGACAATAACAGCATAACCTGAATTATTTGAATCAGTTGAGAGGTTGTTTCACAGAGCTGATCGGTAAATCCAACAAAAAGAACTATTTTGCCTTAATTAGTTTAGCTTTTTTGAGACTAAAACTGAGACTTATTTTTTAAATCCACAGACACTAGAAACATCCTGGCAACAAATTTTCTTATTTTTGTGTGTGAAAGTTGCCCTATTTCAAGAACAGTTTTAGAAGTTATGACCAAATTGTTTGCATGTTATGCTATTTTTCAAGAGACAGTCTGTGACAATGGTTTAAGAATCTCTTTACCATCCCATACTAGACACTTTGTTTCTGGTGAAACAAACAATAAGGCTCAGTTTTAGTCTCAATCAAGAACATCTCATTATCATCATCAAAAGGAATATTTGGTTCTGATGTCTTACATATTTACTATCTGTAAAATATAGCCAGGGGATTGCAGTTCCTGACGTTTACATTTGTCTAATTTATTGTCCACAGGCTTTGAATTGCTTATTTAATTTAAATTAATGGGCCATGTTCAAGTCAAAGAAAGCTAAACTAATTAAGGCAAAATAGTCTAATCTGGCACTTTAAACTCTTAAGATTTATTACAGACATTCAAGATTTGAATTTGATTGCATTTATTGAATCAAGCCAGGAAGCTATTTGACTGTAATATTTGGCCTAGGTTAATCTATAATGAAGTCAAACCTAAGATTAGAGGTGGGAGTTCAATTCAGTTCAGTGTCTGAGCATATAGGTAGTGGGTCCAGGGAGAAAGGGAGGGCAAGGCCTCATACCCTACTATCAAGGAGCCCACGGTATATTGAGAAGAATCCAAGGGGAGGGATAATATCACAAAGGACGAATTCTTCCATCTTCTCTCCATTTGAAACCCACCATTTTGAAGACTTCCAGAGATCCATTCAGTTCAAAAATGTTTTCCTAAGCATCTACTACTCTGTGTCAGAAACTGGTACCAGTGCTAGCAACTGGGAGCACATAGATGATTTTTTAAAATTTGTATTTGAGATGTACGTGGAAAAAATGGAGAGAAGAGATAAATATTTACAATAGAGTACGACTAGGAAGATACATGGACCCTGTGAAGAGAACCGCAATTTGTTCTGAAACAATTAAGGGTTATGAGATGTTGCCAGCTGATACATTCAATAAACATTTAATAAGTGCCCACTATGTGTCAGATCATGAGGGTAAAAAGATGAATAAGAAATATTTCTTTCCCTGGAGGAGCTCACCATTCAGTGGAGCTATATATTGTGAAGTTCTAAAAGTGTCTGCATCAGATGGATTATTATACCAACAACAAAAAATATAGAATCCTTAACCTTCTGAAAGATATATAACTGACTTAATGTAAAAAATAGAAAAATCCTGTGGACAAAATAATGAACAATGTACATTAAAAGACTCAGAAATATCTATTAGATGAAGGTTAACAGTTTATTTTACTGAGTTTTATTGTGTATAAAAAAATATAAAGCTGAAGTTCCAGAATGATTCACAATGCAATTATGATTTCTGTAAGTTAAATTATATTAAGGTGCCTCAAATATTTCCCTTGGATTAAATTCCAATTTATGACACTAGGTTGTTTATAAAAGCTTAAAATCACTGGTTGGGAAATGTAAGACTTGGTTAACTAGCTTTTATCTACTTTATGCTAAATGATTTAAATGTAACAACAATAATTTTCAGTAAATATAACAATGTTCAAATACTGATTCACAAAATTTTTGCTTTAGTATATTTCTGTACAAGCAAAAATTGTTGAATAAATTGGGTACAGAACTTTTTGCAGTTACATAAAGCAGTTTGTTTGCATTTATAAGAGACATATACTTTTTTTTTAAGTTTTCAAAATTCACAAATATTAAGATTACAGACAATTTGCCCCCTAAAACTCCTGTTTTATGGCTAAGAATAATAAATTTTGGAGAAATTTTCTACATGTGTTGCCAACGGTTGACTTTCTTGTGGGGGCTATTTTTACCCACACAAGTTTTTATCACTTAGAATTATGTGAGGTTGACTAGGGAACAATCATGCCACTTGCAGAGGAAGTGGTTGCCAACCCACCAGCTCTACCTGCCAGCTAAGTGACTCCTGATGGTTGCTAACAGGGTGGGAGGGAGACAAATTATTATATCATCAACCTAAAGGGTCACTTGAAATTATTTTAAACTTTCAATATGAAATCTATGCATGCTGTATTGTATATGAAAAGTCTTATCCTTATATTTTTAACATACATGCCTGGCATTATTCCTAACTCTTTCCAAGCAATACAAAGATGATAGAATAACTCCAATATCACCTCTCCTATCTTCCATGTTTTTGTTTTCTAGTATTATAGTCCCACCCTCTTTTTAATCACATCACCCTAAAATTCATCATTAATATAACTGTTTGTAGCAAAATCACTCACTAACATAATTAGTCATTGATTTGATGTTAGCAAGCATGTTCTGTAAAGATGAGATAGTAAATATTTTCAGTCCTTGTCACAGCTCAGTTCTGCTATAGTATGAAAGTGGCCACAGACAGTAGGTAAAAGAATGAGAGTAATTGTAGTTCTATAAAACTATAGGTACAAAAGTAGGCAGTGGGCTGCTTTTGGCCCAAGGCAATAGTTTGCCATGTTCTGGTTTATACAATCCGAGCTTTGTTGAATTTTAATTTCCCAGTCCCTCCTTCCTTTTTTTACCTTTCACATCCCACTCTTTGTAGGTTCAATTTCTTCCTTTCTGAAATGAATCCTCTCCTAGGTCTCTAAAGCGTAACCACTCTTTGACAGTGAAATTTTTGAAGCCCTTCAGTCTAGAGCTCTTAATCGAATTTGACTTTCAAGGATTTTAGGCTTTGTGTAAAAAAAAATTCCTAGTTCTGATCATTTTCTTTGAAAAGTCCTACTCTAATACAAAATTCAATCTACCTTATATTTAAAATTATTTAATCATGATATGAATATGGATAAGGACTGAAATGGAACATGAGAAAATAAAAACAGTGGATTTGATAGAAGGGTAGGGTTGGTAGATGATTCTTTTTCTTTCTAGTTATGTGTGTGGGGTGGAGGATGTGTTAGTCGCTCAGTTGTGTCTGACTCTTTGCGACCCCCAGGGACTGTAGCCCACCAGGCAAGAATACTGGAGCGGGGTGCCATTTCTTTCTCCAGGGGATCTTCACAACCCAGGGATCCAACCTGAGTCTCCTGCATTGGCAGGCAGATTCTTTACCCGCTGTGCCACCTGGGGTGGCACGGAAGTCTTGGTTTCACTATTATCAAGCATTTTAAGAATTCTCATTTTATTTGCCACCTTCCTTGTCCTCTTCACTGTTTTTGAATTTCTCTCATCTACTTTTTCGGTTTTTTGTTTGGATGCCATTCTTCTCCAAACTTACACAAATGTATAGTTACTGAAGGTTTTCTATCACTGAGCAAGGCATGCATGCATGCTAAGTCGATTCAGTTGTGTCCAATTCTTGTGACCCCATGGACTGTAGCCCGCCAAGATCCTCTGTCCATGGAATTCTCCAGGCAAGAATACTGGAGTGAGTTGCCTTTCCGTTTTCCAAGGGATTTCTAGTTATGTTTGTTCAATAAATAATTTTTCCCAGTCGGGTAGAGAGGGAGGTGGGAGGGGGGATCAGGATGGGGAATACATGTAAATCCATGGCTGATTCATGTCAATGTATGACAAAAACCACTACAATATTGTAAAGTAATTAACCTCCAACTAATAAAAATAAATGAAAAAAAATAAGTAATTTTTATAAGATATATCTCAATTATATATATAATATCAATTTCTAAATAGAATGGCATTGATTCCCCTTTGTAAGTTCCCAGTTTCTCAAATAATACCTTAGAAAAAACTTTTGACAACTCCCTGTCATTGTATTGTCCCGATGACAGAAATGCTTTGAACACTGATTCCCGGAAGTGTATGCTGGTTCCTTCTCAAGAGGCCTGTGTGCCGACCTCGTGTGCTGGCAATTGGCATCCTCTTGGCATGGGAGGTGTACTGCATAGTGACAGCCCAGCTTCTACCAGTAGCATCTGAGTTGCTGCTTTAATCTCAAATGTACGTTGATTTTAATGCCCTTGGCAAAGACTATGTAGAACCTGTTATTAACATTACAACTAGAACCACTTTAATCTTATGTGTCTGTTAGTAATTCAGAGTCGTGTCCGACTCTTTGTGACCCCATGGACTGTAGCCTGCCAGGCTCCTCTGTCCATGGAATTCTCCAGGCAAGAACACTGGAGTGGGTTGCCATTTCCTTCTCCAGGGGATCCAGGGATTGAACTTGAGTCTCCTGCATTGCAGGCAGATTCTTTACTGTCTGAGCCCCAGGGAAGCTCTTTTAATCTTATACTCACAGCCTTTAATGATTACTGTTATAGTGTAATGTAATGTAATATTCTGTATCAGTTATCAATCACTACATAATAAACTACCTCAAAACTTAATGGCTCAAATACATAACTATTTTTTATCTTTTAGGATTCTGTTAGTCTTCTAGGATATTTTTTTGATCTTGGCTGTTTTGCTTTGTCTCTGCTGGGTTCATTGATGTGTCTGGGGTCAGGTAGTCGGTTGAGTGGAACCTGGATGACCTGGGATGGCATCCTAGGCATCCTCTGTAGTGAATACTATGACATGCAACCCAGATCCCCTTCTGTAAGGCCAAGACATTTTTCCCACAGTGACTAGAAGTGTTGTCTGCTGACAACTTGCTGGTGAACCTCTACCTCCATAATGCCAAAAGCAGCTACCGAGCCCTAGATCACACTCCCTCCTTGAGGGCAGCCCTCATCCAATGACTGGTTGATGCAGACATCAAAGTGCCCAGCCCTTTTGCCTTAATGTGAATCAAATTTGAAGAGCCATCTCGGCTTCAGAGCTCCCTAAGGGATCAGCTGAGACCTCTGTTCCAACTGTGCTGCAGCCTAACTTTCCCCATGATCAATCCTACATGTATCCTGCCTCACAGTTGTTGCTAATAGCACTCCCCAGTAAACTTTCTGTTTGAAAATCTCCATCGCAGAATCTGTCTTCTGGGAAACATGACTGAAGACATCTTCCATGTGACCTCTCGTGGTCCAGCAAGCAACCTTGTGCTCACTCATGAAGGTGGTTACAGGATTCCCAAGACCATAAAAGTTAATTGCAAATTCTTTGAAGGAAATGGGTTCAGAACTTGTGCAATTTATTTTTTGTCAAGTGATTTTGGTCAAAATCACAGTTACTAAAATAAGTGTGAATGAGCTGTGTGTGTGTGTGTGTGTGTGTGTGTGTGTGTGTGTGTGTGTGTGTATGTGTGTGTATGTGCTCAGTCGTGTTCGACTCTTCGTGACCCCATAGACTGTAGCCTGCCGGGCTCCTCTGTCCATGGGATTATCCAGGCGATAATACTGGAGTGAGTTGCTATTCCCTTCTCCAGGGGATCTTCCTGATTCAGGGATCAAACCTCAGTCTCCTGCATCTCCTGTATTGGCAGGCAGATTTTTTACCACTGAGCAACCCGGAAAGCCTTATTAAATAATCTTAATAGCAATTTTCAGACTTCCCTGGTGGCTCAGATGGTAAAGTGTCTGTCTACAATGCGGGAGACCCGGGTTTGATCCCTGGGTTGGGAAGATCCCCTGGAGAAGGAAATGGCAATCCATTCTAGTACTATTGCCTGGAAAATCCCATGGACAGGGGAGCCTGGTAGGCTACAGTCCATGGGGTCGCAGAGAGTCGGACATGACTGAGCAACTTCACTTTCACTTTCAATAGCAATGGTGATGATAATGCCTTTTCAATGCTTACTTCATGCTAGGCACTGTTTTAGGCATTACATATATAACTTCTTTAATGCCTTAACTTTGTGAGGTAAGTGCTGTTGTTATCCTTTTTTTATTTTTTACATCTGAACAAAGAGCAGTTTCATCAACTATTTCCCCAAACAAGCTAATCTGCTACTTTAAACCGGTGAAATACCTCTGATCCTAAAATGAGGATGGGTGACACAGCTCTGTGATGTACAGAAATCATTCCAATAGGCTGACTTCACTCTGGGGCTTTAATCATTGAGCAATGCTGATGCTAGTGAGAAGTTCCATAAATTTCAGAATTTTATCAAATGACCAAGACTTGGGTGAAGCAGGGACACTCTGAACATTTTTGGACTCTTCATATGTTGTGGCCTTCAGTTCACTCGTGCTCATGAACCTTTACTGTATTTTATTCACTAAGGGATTCCTGTGCCAAAAGACGTTCAGTTGAAGGATTAGTCTGGTGCAGTCAAACCCCCTGCCATGCATCAGAGCAGACATTTTAAGCATCAGTCCAGCACATATTTGAGAAGAGGTAGATTTAGTGACTGATCCCATGCTGTCTGCCTTTTATTTTAATGACTGATTTTCTCCAACATCCCTTGATAATCAGAAAGTCTTTATTTATGGCTACCCAAATGCTACAGAGGCAGAAGGATTTAGCCTAGAACTTCTTACAGCTAAGAGCTAACTAACCATCCCCTCATTCCTCTAACTTAACCATTTCTAAGGGAATGTGAGAGCACTAGTTGTTACACCATTGTCACCCCACGGATGACTGGATGGATGTGGATTCACTTTCTCCCTTACTACTTGGCACAGACATAAAAAAGAGGCTGATCCGGTCATAGGAATCCAAGTTGCTACCCTCTCATACTAGAATTTGCAAACAAGCACCTCTGTCCATCGGATTTCTCAGGCAAGAATACTGGAGTGGTTAGACAATCCCTTCTCCAGGGGATCTTCCCGACCCAGGGATCAAGCTCAAGTCTCCTACATTGACAGGCAGATTCTTTACCACTGAACCACCTGAGAAGCACCTAAAGTATAGACATTGATTTTAAAAACTCATAACCATGCCCCTGGGGTACTTAGTAAAATCATTAATGAAAGGTGACAGCACCAATCAAATTTGAAAGGTTCCCCAGTGAATAGCTGCTAACTGAATCAGAATATTAATTTTTGTTTTATTGTAATATATCACTTGTTGAGTATATTAAATAAGCAGCTCAGTGTTAGGCTTCTTGACCTCAGTATTATTGATATTACTAGTAGAAGTAAGATTTTCCCCAGGGAAATTATTTTGACTAATTTTTCTGTGTTCTAAGGAAAGGTTCTATCCCATTTCTGACTCATAAAGTTACTATTTTGTTCACTTCAATTGGCGACAGAAAAGAGAATTCTCTGAAATTACCAGGCCACTCTGTCCTATTTTGTATCATTCTTGGAGTTATCTACTTCCAAAAGTAGGAGAGGACTATAACCTTGACCACAGAGTTCCCAGAGTTCCGGACTACTCTCCGCAGGCTGTAGGGCATTGTGTGCATCTGACTCAGGGCAAGTCCCATCTCACTAAGTATTAGGGCCAAACTTCTCAAAGTCAGAGAACACCAGAATTTTCATTCATACACTGCTGCTGCTGCTAAGTCACTTCAGTCGTGTCCGACTCTGTGCGACCCCATAGACGGCAGCCCACCAGGCTCCTCCATCCCTGGGATTCCCCAGGCAAGAACACTGGAATGGGTTTCATTTCCTTCTCCAATGCATGAAAGTGGAAATTGAAAGTGAAGTTGCTCAGTCGGTTCCGGCTCTTAGTGACCCCATGGACTGCAGCCTACCAGGCTCCTCCATCCATGGGATTTTCCAGGCAAGAGTACCGGAGTGGGGTGCCATTGCATTCTCCCATTCATACACTAATATGCTAAAAACACTTTCAGCAGATGATTTGGTATAGCTGAGTTTAAAATGTCTACAACTTCTTGTTTTTTTTCAGCTGAGTTTCTTCATTTTTGCCTAATACGACAGAGATATCAAATAAGAGGTAGGGAAGTGATTTTTTTATTTGCCCCAAATAAGAACAAAGGCCTTATTGAAGTTTGTTTTGTTAGGTCTTCCCAACTCCACCAAGACATCCTGTTTCAAGATAATTAAAATCTAATCAACAGTTACTTGTATCTATATACACAGATATTTTCTTCAATGTGCAGATCCCTTTGAAATTGTCTTCCCTTTAGCTCTTAATTTCTTATTAAGTGTGTTTTCAGTAGAAGCCTGAAATCATCATTAAATTGCCACAGATGGCTCTGCCTTGATCGTATTTTTCCTCAGTCAGTCTTTCCCTTGATGTAGCTAAGGAACTAGCTTTCTGCTTTGATTTTCCTGAGATCTTGAAAACTAGAAATGCAAATGTCATTTTACACCATAAACTGGACTACATTTCTTTTTCCTCCTCATAATTCCTTGGAGGATCCTTTTAATATTGGTTTAAGTTGTGTAGCCATTTCTAACCATGTAGCATGTGGGTTATTTCCCTGAAATTGGTTTGATCTGATTTTGTCTTCATGATCAACTGAAAGCACTTATCAAAATCATTCAAATAAACCTACTTTTCATTCATTAATCTATCTAGATGTCATAGACAGATGTATTTAGGATCAACATTTCAAGCCACATTCCCTAGCTTTTCACTTTCCTATCCCACCATAAACCCAAGTGCCAATAGTCCCTAGCAGTAGCCAAATATCAAAGACAAACAAAAAAAAAAAAAAAAAGGATTTGCAGATGCCAATGCTGGTGTCGGTAACCAGTTTTCCCAAGTCCATGTGCAAAATTATGTTTTATGTGCTGGTTAGATAGTAGAATTCTCCTCCAAATATATGTAGACAAAAAGCCACCTTTTACTTCAAGCTGTGAGTTCTTTAAGGATGGAGACCTCATTAACCTTGATTATGGACCTTCAAGAGCCAGCCCAGTGCTGCAGGCTCTGTGAAGATTCTTGGTGAATTACAGACTGATTACCTGAAAATCACAGGCTGTGAAGAGACTGTTAATTAGGAATTAAATTGTAGGATTGATTAAATAATATTTTATACATTCTATGAAATTTAATTGAATCTAAAGCATATACTACAATGCTATAAAAAGGATCAACACTATAGAAACCATAATTGAAGGTAAACATGAATGCAAACAGTTCAGAAAAATCAGTTCAAGCAGCATCAAGCATTGTTACTTTTTTTTTAGTTGAAGGCTAATTACTTAAACTGCCCCTATACACACACATACCTAACATGTGCCCCTCCTTTTTGTCCTTTCACATTATCTGGAGAAGAATTAAACTAAGGGCAATCATGTGGAGGTGATATTGTGCTTATCTTCCTTGTTCACTTAAATGTGCTTATTATTCTTGTTCACTTCTGGTTTACTTGTTCTTTTTAAGTATTTATGTATGTGGGAAGTAAATAGTAGTAACAACATAGGACTCAGTTATAGCTTAAAATAACTGAATCTCTATTACTGTGACCCTCAAACCATTGCAGAAAATGGGTGGGCCTGGTTAATGTCCAACTTGAATCTCCTCCTGAATATCCAAGTATTGATGATGTTAAAATAAAGGAGATAGTTTATAGCAGCTAACTTGAATTCCCTCATCTCTTTAGCAACCCATATGAAGCAAGAAGGGGTGTCCAAGGACAATGTCATATTTTTGTTCCCTCTTTCTCTACAAGTCACCTCCAAGTTAGGGTTGGCAAAAACTGCCTTCAGTGGCTTCCCACAGTCTAGTGCCCTAAATGTATGTGTTCCTTTGTGCCCCTCTGTTAAATTCCTAGTCAAATATTTAATGTATTTTGTAGAAATACTATAGAATATTAGTAATCAACCCTTTTCATTTTACAAGTGAGGAAACCAAGGCTTAGGGAGGTGAAGTAACATGCCTGATATAACCCAACTAGTTGGTTACACTCAACACAAATACAATTATGCCATAATCCCGGACCTAAAAAGACTGTTATGCATCACTTTTAAATACAGTTATATTCCTCCACAAAAACCATTTGAAATGGCAGTACTGATGAAATGAGAATTTTGTTAAGATGAAGGTTGGAAGCAAACCCACGAAATATGGAGTTGATAGCTTTCTTCATTGTGTGTGTGTGTTTGTGTGTGTGATAGGCCTATATGGAATGACACAGTAAGTGTCGTAAAGACAAAGGATACTTAGGTTATAACTTCAGCACTGTGTGAAAATAAAAATAATCATGCCTCCAACAATCACAATTTCCCTTATTTACCTTTGGCCTTTTCTGTTATTGTAAAATTCACATATAGTAAATGCACATATTTTAAGCATACCATTGGATTAAATTTGATAGTTACAAATACCTGTGTAATTATTACATGATGAAGAACATCGACTATGCTCATCACCTCAGAAAGTACCCTTCTTCCCCTTTCCACTCAATTCCTGTGCTGTGCTTAGTCGCTTAGTGGTGTCTGGCTCTTTGTGACCCCATGGACTGTAACCTGCCAGATTCTTCTGTCCATGGGGATTCTCCAGGCAAGAATACTGGAGTGGGTTACCATGTCCTCCTCCAGGGGATCTTCCCAGCCCAGGGATCAAACCCAGGTCTCCTGCGTGGCAGGTGGATTCTTTACTGTCTGAGCCACCAATACAACCATGTTTGGATTTTTATTACCATGGATTTATTTTTCTGGCTTTTGTACATAATATAAATGGAATCATATAAATGGTTTACTTTTTTATTTTTCTGGCTTCTTTAACTCAATGCTCAGTGAAAATCAACTAAATTGTTGCATATTACTGTTCATTTTGTAAAATCCCTATCTAGCATTCCGCTGTATGACTCCTGCATTATCAACATCTCCCACCAGAGCGGTACATTTGTTACAACTGATGAACCTACTTTGACACATAATTATCATCTGGAGTCTAAAGTTTACATTTAGCTTCATTCTTGATGTTGTACATTATATGAGTTTGGACAAATTTATAATGACACATATCTACCATTTTGGGCTTTCCAGGTAGCACTAGTCATAAAGAACCCACCTGCCAATGCAGGTAGACATAAAAGATGTGAGTTCGATCCCTGGGTCTGGAAGATCCCCTGGAGGAGGACACAGCAACCCATTCCAGTATTCTTGCCTGGGAAACCCTATGGACAGAGGAGCCTAGTGAGCTACAGCCCATGGAGTTGCAAAGAGTCACCCATGACTGAAGCTACTTAGCACACACACACACAAACACACATCCACCATTTATTTTAACGTTATATAAAGTAGTTTCACTGTCTTAAAAATCCTTAGTGCTCTGCCTATTCTTCCTCCTTCCCCCCTCCAACCCTTGATAACTGCTCTCAGCTTTGCCTTTTCCATAATGTCATATAGTTGGAGTCAAACAGTAGATACCTTTCCAATTTGGCTTCTTTCACTTACTAATATGCATCTTCCCTCATAGCTCAGTCAGTAAAGATTCTGCCTGCAATACAGGAGACCTGGGTTCAATTACTGGGTCGGGAAGATTCCCTGGAGAAGGAAATGACAACCCATTCCAGTATGCTTGCTTGGAGAATCCCATGGACAGAGGAACCTAGCAGGCTACAGTCCATGGGCGTCACAAGAAACATACACGACTTAGCAACTATACCACCTCAAGGTTCCTTGATGTCTTTTTGTGACATAATAGTTCATTTCTTTTTTAGCACTAAGTAATATTCTATTGTCCAGACATACCATAGTTTATTTATCCATTGTTTATTTTTTAACTATTTCTTTAAAGAGCAGAATATTTAATTTTTAATGCATCACATTATTTTTTTCGTGGATAGTTAGTGCTTTTTTGTGTCTGGTTTAATCAACCTTCACTTACCCCAAAGGTTGCAAATATATTCTCTTAAGTGTTCTTCTAGAAAATGTATAAATTTTACATTTGGATCTATGATCACTGTCAATAGAACTGGTGAGAATCAATATGCTTGCCTTGGTCTTAGGAGAAAAGAATTCTATATTTCACTAGTGTGATGTTATCTATTACTGTGTAACAATCTAACACAAAACTTAGTGGCTAAAAACCATACTGTTACTCACAAATTTGTGTATCAGCTAGGGGCTTCCATTGCTGGTTTTTCCTGGGATAACTCATGTGGATGCTTTCACCATAACATACAGTTCAGGATTAGGCTCAGCTGGGGTGCTAGAGAAGCCAGGCCTTTCTTCATTAAACCTCAGGGCCTTTCTCTGCACATTTTCTCCCATCTTTCAGTAAGTCGGCAAGACTTTCTTACAGGTCTATAAGAGCATTTGAAGCAAGCCAAAACAGAAGCTGTAAGGCCTCTTAAAGTCTAGCCCAGAAGACACACAGGAACATTTATAATACCAAATGTATTGGTCAACAGAAGCCACAGTGCCAGCTTAAATTTAAGGAGAGAAAGTAGGCCCCACCCCTTTTGGGAGGAGTAATATGCATTTAAATAAATGTGAGAATTGTAGGTAGCCAACTTTGCAGAAAAATCTACCACATTACCTGTAGATTTTTAGATAGATGTCATTTCTCTTACAGGGAAATTCCCTTGGATTCCTAGTTGGCTGAGAATTTTTTATGATGAGAGAGGGTTGAGTTTAATCAAATGATTTTGTTATATCTATTGAAATAATCATATAGCTTCCTATTAATGTCCTGATTTATATTTATTGGTTTTCAATGCTAAAGCAACTTTAATAGCTGCTATTTATTAGGGACCTACTAGGTGTCAAGAATTTTATATGGATTATTAACTCATATTTATCCTGAAAAGTAGGCATTATCTTCCCCATCATATAGATTAAAAAAAAAAATTGAGTTTCAGTGTTGGAGTTACTTGCCCAGGGTTACTGAGCCAGTGAGTGGAAAATCCAGGACCCAAGTATAGGCCAGCCAACTCTAAAATCAATGTCTTTCTTCTATATTCTGGTAGCAGAGTACTTAAAAAGTAGGTGGAAATTTTCTGGAGGCAAGTTCCTCTAGTTTCAATATTTATATGTATGTCTAATCTTTGAACTTATTTTTTTCTCTTTCTTTTTCATGTTTTAAATTATGAAAGCATAATAACATATTTATAGGAGACTTTATGGTTCTACTATATATTATAATTATTTTTCAAGTACATAAATTAATATTTTTAGTTGGAGTTTCAATATCAAGCTCTCAAAACTAATAGGATGAATATACAGAGAAGTAGAAGGATATGGTGGACCTGAAAAGCACTATGACCTAATTCAACATAATTAAGATTTGTATAATTTTCACACAACAGTAAAATATAAATTCTATTCCAGTTCCCATAGACTATAAGCTAGGAGACACTGGAATATATCCAGGGACATAAAATAAGGTGCACAAATTTCATGGTCCAAAGATATTGAAAGTTTTTCTTTATATATGGATCTAGTGTTGTTCACTTTAGCATTTGACAGTGCACATTTTTTTTTAAACACTGAAACTCAAAATATTAAGTAAAACTGGAAACGACTAAAGCTGGAAGATTTTACCTTTTCTCTCAGACTCAAGTCAAATTAAGTCCAGAAATACGTGAACAAACATTACATCACAGAACATTTGACCCCGAATTCTATTGCTTCTGATGCCCAAATGTTATTAGACAGGATAAGAACACCCAAAATAGTGTATTATGTTTCCATCAAACACAGCAAATGATCTTAGCTATGATGAAACTGCCAAATTATAGTGGACCTGTGACTCAAAAATTGCAACTCTTCCTATACTACTATTCTACTTAAAAATACATTGTTGGGACTCCCCAGTGTTTAAGAATCTGGTCCAGTGTTTAAGAATCTGCCTTCCAATCCAGGGGGTGCTGGCTTGATCCCTGGTGGGGGAACTAAGGTTCCACATGGCACATGGTGCTACCGGCATACGTACATATATATCTTGACAATTGTCCTTTGTCATACAGCACCAGGGAAATAACATTCTGTCTTTAGTCATACTGAGTGAATTTAGTCATATTGAGCCATATTGAGAAGTTATCTGTAGTCCACCAGAATTTCCCCACTGCATGAGACATATTTTTATAAGTCACAGTACAAAGGAAGTCCTTTCTGGTGTAATACTTATAAAGTTCTGTCTCTATGTTAGTCAGTGTCTGTAAATAACAGACTCATGAATATAAGACTTTATAATGAATCATATTTAGAAACAATGCTCGGATACCTAAAACATATGTTCATGTCTTTTACTGTGAAATAGCTATTTCTCCATTAAAATATTTCTATATATCACATCTGTGTAATGTTCTGAATTTGCATTCTAAAGAAAGCAGTTGGGCCAATATTAAGAAGTGGCCTTATTTAACTCAGATATTACCTGTGGTATAATGTGAAGAACGATATTTTCTTCTGCCAAGAATTATTTCTGCCACATATCCCTCACTGCTTATTATTTGCCCATTTGGATTGGCAATCTCTTTTAAAATGTAAACAACCTAAGGGTCAACAGGTTAATCCAATGACAAACTGAAGTAGCAATTTCTAAGATATCTATAGTGCTCTATATTTTATTAAGAATAACTATACTTTAGAAATTATAGTTGGGGAATTATTTCCACCTCCTTTAACTTATTTGATTTTCATCAGAACCATATGATTTAGTTGATTATAGTAGTAGTAGTAATAGTAGCAGCAATAATAATGATATTAATGATGAAACCCTTATATACCACATACTATGAGCCAGTGTTTTAAGTACTTTATGTATATTAACTCATTTGATTATCCCATCAGCCTTACACAGTAGCTTCTATTTATATTACCATTTTTAAAGATGATAAAGCCAAGTCATGGAAAAGGTAAGCACCTTGCCCAAGGGCACCGGACCGGTGAGCAGTTAAAAAAAAAAAGAAACCTGCTCAGTGGTGTCCAACTCTTTGCAACCCCAAGGACTGTAGCCCTCCAGGCTCCTCTGTCCATGGGATTCTCCAGGCCAGAATACTGGAGTGGGTAGCCATTCCCTTCTCCACAGGATCTTCCTAACCCAGGGGTCAAACCCAGGTCTCCTGCATTGGCAGGTGGGTTCTTTACCGTCTATCTTTACCGTCTGAGCCACCAGGGAAGCAGTGAACCAGGATTCAAATCCTGGCAGTCTGTTTCTAAAGGCCTAAGCTCTTAACCACTTACTGAAGATCATTTGTTTCTTTATTTACTAAGTGGTTATTTGCTGAGTACATACTGTATACCAGATACTCTTCAAGGCCTTGGAGATACAGCAGTGAGCAAACAGATTTGGTATCTCCTCACAAAGAGCTTTCATTCCTGAAGCAAGAGACACAGCAAATAGAAATTTCACTTTGTTACAAGTTATACAAGAACAACAGAGGAAAATCAGTTCAATGGCTAAGACTCTGAGTTCTCACTGCCTGAGGGCCCTGGTTCAATTTCTGGTCAAGGAACAGAGATCCCACAAGCCACACAGTGCAGCCAAACAAAATAAAATAGACAAGGTTATGTGAAAGACAGTGGTGGAGACTTAGTTGCTTTTGAGAAGAAAACACTGGGGCTGAGAATAAACAAGAAGAAACCAGCTGCCCTGTGTAAGATTTCATGACAGAGTTTATTCAGGAAGTAAGAATAGCAATAGTTCTAAGGGGAGAATGACTTTGAAAAGAGAGGAAGTGAATCTGAATTTGAGTTAGAATTGGAGAATGGGGAGAGCAAGTATCAAAATAGGAGATGCCAAAGGGGCTTGTTTATATGGATGGACTGTGGATTTTGCTCTGAGTGAAATGGGAAGTCATGGAAGGTTTTTAGCAGAGAAGCATCCAGATATTAAAAAGCAGAGACATTACTTTGCCAACAAAGGTCTGTCTAGTCAAAGCTATGATTTTTCCAGTAGTCATGTATGGATGTGAGAGTTGTTCTATAAAGTAAGCTGAGCACTGAAGAATTGATGCTTCTGAACTGTGGTGTCGGATAAGACTCTTCAGAGTCCCTTGGACTGCAAGGAGATCAAACCAGTCTATCCTAAAGGAAATCAGTCCTGAATATTCATTGGAAGGACTGATGCTGAAGCTGAAACTCTAATACTTTGGCCACCTGATTCGAAGAACCGACTCATTAGAAAAGACCCTGATGCTGGAAAAGATTGAAGGTGGGAGGAGAAGAGGATGACAGAGGATGAGATGGTTGGATGGCATCACCGACTCAATGGACATGAATTTGAGCAAGCTCTGGGAGTTGGTGATGGACAGGGAAGCCTGGCAGGCCGCAGTCCATGGGGTCGCAAAGAGTTGGAACGACTGAGCGACTGAACTGAACTAATCAAGATCTGATTTCAATTTAAAAAGGCGATAGCTGGCTGCTTTGTGAAGAAAGAATTTCATAGAATTAAAAGCGGAGACCAAAAGACCAGTTAGAATATTTCAGTGGCTCACAGGAGAGATGAGGGTGAGGTGCAGAGTGGTGGCAAGAGAGATGGTGAGCTGTAAATGGATTAGAGGGTGTGTTGTGAGTTCAAAGACAGTGAGGAGAAAACCTCGATGAAAATTTAAATTGCCCTGACTCTAAATTTATGCACATATTATCTGCCCCTAAAAAACGAATTTCAATTCTAGCAGCAGGAAGCAAAGATGTTCATTGTGGGAACCAGGGAAGATGAGGGAAACATGAAGGGTGAATGAGGTGGGCTGCCACAGTTAGGGGCTTTAGGCAACCAAAGGTCTCTCTCTAGATTTGGGAAAGCAAATATTTCAGACTACATCATAGTAGAAGATCCCATTTAGCCTGCTCATTACAGAATGAGGCCAAATAGACTTTTTCCTCTCAAGGGACATACACCCCTCAAATTGACAAGCTTCATAGAATTCAATCAGCTGAATTAAAATTTTCATTTGCTTCTTTAATAGAGAGTGATTTAGCAGAGTTCTGCCATTTTCCTTTCAAATAAAGCTGTGTATAAGCAGAGTGTATGTCTCCTGAGCGTCCCAGCCAGTGTAGTGCGCTGTGAAAGCTTGATAAATGTTCCATCACTCTAATGGCCTAAGACTTCTTCCTGGATGTCCTTAGGCTTTTCTCTGGGGTGTAAAGACTACATTATTCTGGGAAGCAGTAACTGTAATGGTTTGGTCAATTAGTATAAGTATTAGCTGTGACTAGGTCCAAATGATGAAATTGTAGTTTTAAGCATTTTGGATGTAAAGCACAATATATCTAAAACCTCTTTCATAGATTAAATCAGGTTACAGCCAATATTTTATCAAACTCCATTTAACAAAGCGGGCCAAGACTTGGAGGATCACTCTCTGTCAACCTTGTTTCTCCTTTGCTTCCCTTCTCTTGTCAAAACTTGTTCTAAAGAATTATAGATTTGAGAGTCATTTGCAGAAATACAAATGCCTAGTAAGACTTCAGGTATTTGCTCCTCTAGGGAGGTTCTCATTTTCACAGGAAAACAAGAAATCTTGAGCCAAAAGAGTGAATTTGGCCACCAATGAAATGAGTGGAGCAAATAAATTAAATGCTACTGTATTCACTAGGGTACTCCAGAGAACCAGTAAGATGTTTGCGTGCATGTATATATGCACAGAAAGAGATTGACTTTAAAGGACTACTTACATGATCATGGAGGCTTGCAAGTCTAAATCTGCAGTGTGGGCCAGCAGTCTTGAGACCTAGGAGAGCTGATGTTGCAGTTTCAGTCCAAAGGCACTCTGTGGGAATATTCCCTCCTGCTCAAGAAGGCTGGTCTTTTTGTACTACTTACACCTTGAAATGACTGGATTAGGCCCACCAACATTACAGAGGGCAATTAGCTTTACCCAAAATTCACTGATTTAAATGTTAATCTCATTTAAAATCATCCTCCAAGTTGACACATAAATTTAACCATCACACTGACCTTTAATAAGAACTGTTAAATATATGGGTCTACAGACAGTCCCTGGTTTACAATGGTTCAACATTATGATGGCATGAAAGTAAAACTCGTTTAGTAGAAATCGTGCTTAGAATTTTGATCTTTTCCCAGGCTAGCACTGTGTAGGCCCGTACTCTTTCATGTTGCTGGGCAAAGGCTCCCACTGCAGCTCCTGATCAGCCACGTGATCTCAACTCATATACTTATAGCCATTCTGTACCCACACAAGCATTCTGTTGTTCACTTTCAGTACAGTATTCAATAAATTGCATGAAATATATAACAGTTCATTATAAAACAGACTTTGTGTTAGATGGTTTGCCCAAGTGCAGGCCAATGTAAGTGTTCTGAGTATGTTTAAAGTAAGCTATGCTAAACTATAGTGTTCAGTAGGTTAGATGTATTAAATGCATTTTCAATTTATGATATTTTCAATTTACAATGGGTTATCAGGACATAATTCCATCATGAGTTAAAGAATATCTGTATTTGTTTACTTCTTATATGATTTATATCCCCCATTATATTTGATACTCTTTGGTTTGCAGTTCTTTTCAAACTACAGATAGATACGTACATATCTTCATATTTGAAATGCTGGTTTAACTCTTATTCGTATATAGGTATGATAAAGAATGTACCAAGAGTTGTTGACCATGTCCAACTGGGCATATATTGACCCTGTATTAGATGGTACAAATCATAGGAGAAATAAAAAGTAAGTAAGGCATAGTTATTATTGTCATATGAAAGGCAGAATATTAATGCACTTATCTTAAAAAATGATAAGCACAATGCAGCTGGATTCAGAGAAGGGGAACAGGACGTCCCAGTGAGAGAATATATCCATTTTTTTCTTCTTTCCTTCAGTAAAAATTTATGAAGCTCTTCCATAGGTCAACCACTATTTTACATTCTGAGATAGAGTAGTAAAAAATAAATGAATTTCCTAGCCTATTGGAATTTACTTTCTAATGAGGGAGACAGACACCAAACATGAAAACAAGTAAGTAGGGTGATTTTAGGTCCTGATAGTATTTTAGATAGCAACAGGTAAGATTTAAAAATTAAATGGAGTAGCAGGAGAGACTACCAATGCTGTTGCCGCACACGTGCTTAATTGTGTCCGACTCTTGTGACTGCATAAACTGTAGCCCACCAGGCTTCTCTGTCCATGGGATTTCCCACGCAAGAATACTGGAGTGGGTTTCCAGTTCCTCTTCCAGGGGATCTTCCCAACCCAGAGATAGAACCTGCATCTGTCTGCGTCTCCTGCATTGCAGGCAGATTCTTCATCCACTAGGGTTGCTATTTAAGTTAGGGAGAGGCCTTTCTTGCTACAGAATGGCACTGAGCTGACACCTGAATGAAGAGGAGTTATCCATGCCTGTGTCTCAGGGAAAAGCATTCCAGTCAGAGGGAACAGCAAATATGAAGATTTCAGGGGTGAAATGAGTTTGCAGTGTTTAAGAAAATCATGAGAGATGGCATTTATGAAAGCCCAAAGATGAGGTGAGATTTTTTACAAATAAAGATTGGAGAGAGGTAAAGAAATGCAAAGGGCCGCAAAGAAGCAAAGGACCACAGCCTTGACTAACTCAATGAAACTAAGCCATGCCGTGTGGGGCCACCCATGACTGATGGGTCATGGTGGAAATGTCTGACAGAATGTGGTCCCCTGGAGAAGGGAATGGCAAATCACTTAGTATTCCTGCCTTGAGAACCCCATGAACAGTATGAAAAGGCAAAAAGATAGGACACTGAAAGAGGAACTCCCAAGGTCAGTTCAGTTTAGTTCAGTCGCTCAGTCATGTCCGACTCTTTGCGACCCCATGAATTGCAGTACGCCAGGCCTCCCTGTCCATCACCAACTCCTCAAATTTACTCAAACTCATGTCCATCGAGTCGGTGATGCCATCCAGCCATCTCATCCTTTGTTGTCCCCTTCTCCTCCTGCCCTCAATCCCTCCCTCTTTTCCAATGAGTCAACTCTTCGCATGAGGTGGCCAAAGTATTGGAGTTTCAGCATCAGTCCTTCCAAAGAACACACAGGACTGATCTCTTTAGGATGGACTGGTTGGATCTCCTTGTAGTCCAAGGGACTCTCAAGAGTCTTCTCCAACACCACAGTTCAAAAGCATCAATTCTTCAGCGCTCAGCTTTCTTCACCATCCAACTCTCACATCCATACATGACCACTGGAAAAACCATAGCCTTGACCAGACAGACCTTTTTTGGAAAAGTAATGTCTCTGCTTTTTAATATGCTATCTAGGTTGGTCATCACTTTCCTTCCAAGGAGTAAGTGTCTTTTAATTTCATGGCAGCAGTCACCATCCGCAGTGATCTTGGAGACCCCCAAAATAAAGTCAGCCACTGTTTCCACTGTTTCCCCATCTATTTGTCATGAAGTGATGGGGCCGGATGACATGATCTTAGTTTTCTGAATGTTGAGCTTTAAGCCAACTTTTTCACTCTCCTCTTTCACTTTCGTCAAGAGGCTCTTTAGTTCTTCTTCACTTTCTGCCATAAGGGTGGTGTCATCTGTGTTAGAGATGTGTTAATATTTATTTATTAATTAGGACACAGATAACTTAATCCAATATGTATCAATACAATTATCTGGTCCCTATTTATCCCTCTTATGCATAGGATAAGAATAAAGGCTTTGTCAAATGCCACATAGAAGTCCATTTGCACCGTTTTTATAGAGTACCTTTGATATGTCAGTTGACAAAATTCAACATAACCTATCTCATCACCTTACTCCATGACAAATCTGCTTCTTCATTTTCCTCTTTCTGATGAAGAGGCCCTTTCTTCTTTAGGTCACTCAGGCTTGAAAGTTGAATTGTTTCTGATAACCTCCACTTTCTTCTCCTCGGGATCAATTAATCACTAAACCAGTTGTTTGCTCTTCATTATATTGTTCTGGAACTCTTATGTCTCCATTTCCCACTTTTCCCACCCTAATCCAGGCCTTTATCATGTCAGACACAGACCACTGCAAAAGCTGAACTGATTTCCCTCATTCTTCTGCATAGTGACAGTGTGAAGAATGGCTCCCTTTTATTCCTGTCACTCCCATTTAAATGCATTTACCCATTTCTTGTGTACACATTTATTAGACATTGGGGCAGAGGGGAGTGTTTCTTGTCTCACCTCTTTGTGAGCAACTTGAAGGCAAAGATTATACTATCAACTCCCCCATCATTGTCCACACAACTATTACACAAATACTGTTTAATTGCTTTATAGTATACAAATATGTAAATAGCTGTTAAAAGTGAAAGTAAGTCACTCAGTCGTTTCTGCCTCTTTGTGATCCCATGGATCCCATGGAGCCTGCCAGGCTCCTCTGTCCATGGAATTCTGCAGGCAAGAATACTGGAGTGGGTTGCCATTCCCTTCTCCAGGAGATCTTCCCAACCCAGGGATCGAACCCAGGTCTCCCACATTGCAGGCAGATTCTTTACCATCTCAGCCACCAGGGAAACCCAGGAAACTGGAGTGGATAGCCTGTCCCTTCCCCAGGGGATCTTCCCAACCCAGGAATTAAACTGGGGTCTCCTGCATTGCAGGCGGACTCTTTACAGGCTGAGCTACCAGGGAAGCCCTTAAATAGCTGTTAACTAGAGATCAAAACCATTGAGTCAGTTCACTTATTTCACTTATTCTCTTATTTCATTCTTATTAAATGTAGGTATGGAATATTTTTGTAACACCATAATTACGTGAAGATAATTATATGCAACTTATTAGAACCAAGACCAGCACATTGAATTCATCTGGATGGTCTTGTGGTAAAGTATTAGAAATTTGTCATTTGAGAATCTTCCAAGTGTATAGGATGCTACTCCAAGCAGAAATCTATTGGCAGACAAAATACCCTGAGTTCGATGCTTCACTTGCAGTGTTAGGCTGAATGGTATTTGGCAGCAAAAATCCATCCAGAGACCTCCAGAGACTCATTAAAACTAGATTAACGCTGAAGCATAGCAAAATGGTTTCCATTTGGACCATGGTGCCAACTTAATAGATACATGAAAAATAAAATGATTAAGTAGTTCCTTGTAAAGACATTCATCTAACTAGGCAGTTCCTAAAAACAGTCAATGTGTATACACTTATTAGGTCAATGTAGTTAACGTAACTTCTTTGAAACATAGGACCTAAACTCAAGTGACAGGAGAGATGACCCAAAACCAGGCCACATATGTGCAAGAAGAGTAAAAGTTATTTATATAACTTTAAAGTTGAAGTACTAGCACATAAATATGCCTCATTTGTATGACATAATGGAGAAGGAAATGGCAACCCACTCCAGTGTTCTTGCCTGGAGAATCCTGTGGATGGCATAGCCTGGTGGGCTGCTGTCCATAGGGTCGCACAGAGTCGGACATGACTAAAGCGACTTAGCATGAATGCGTGCATTGGAGAAGGAAATGGCAACCCACTCCAGTATTCTTGCCTGGAGAACCCCGGGGATGGAGGAACCTGGTGGGCTGCAGTCTATGGGGTTGCACAGAGTCCGACATGACTGAAATGCCTTAGCAACAGCAGCAGTATGACATAAAAAATGAGAATAGTCACTCTATGGGAGAACCACTTACTGATGGATACATAGCTAAGTGGCTCCCAATCCTGTATATGATATGCATTTATGTCAAAACTCAAAGCAAGTACAAATCTTTTTCTAATCACTAGAGTAACTCATTGTCATTGTAGAGCATTTGGAAAATATATAAGATAAAAGGAAGATGAAATTTACCTGGAATCTTACTACTTAGTTATGACTCCTATTAACATTTGGTGAAGCTATGTAATTGTAATATATTTTGTATATAGGGATCTTATTGTGCATACGGGCAAAAGACATATTTTCTACAATCAAAAACACATTTCATTTTCTTATGTCACTGATGCCACCTAATTATTATTGATACATCTGCTCTTATAAATTTTAATTATTTTGTTGATTTTTATTAGTACTTTAACAGGGAAAGTCAAGAGCATATGTGTTGTCAAGATAATGGTCTGATGTTTGCTTTGGCAATTTTGCCAGCTATTATGAAGCCTCTCTTTAAAAGACCTCACTGAAGCCATAGTAACATCTTATGAAATAGGAAGCATGTTGGTAGTTGCCAAAAGGTGTCAAGTAGGCCCGTTTCAGGGAAGATTACGGGTCTTCTTGGAGCCTGTTTGGCAAGGAACATTGGAACATGAGGCATTGCTTGCCTGGGAATTAGGAGATCTGAGTTCTAATTTTGACTCTGCCACTAAATTACCACTAACCTCATTTTCTTACCTAGGTATAGAATTGGGGGTGGGGGTGGGTATTAGGAGAGAAAAAATATTTGAAATGATCTGAAAACTCATCAAAAGCCTATTGTGATCTAGACAGAAAGTACAGGTGCTCAATGTATTGAATATTGGATATTGATTGATTGGATAGCATATCCAGGTCAAAAAGTTGTTAACGAAGCAATTATAGCCACAACGTTAAATTAACTGGAAATGTGGGAAAAGAAAAAAAAAAATGTGTCAACCCTTTTAAAAGTGCCCTTCAGTGAAAAACATAACATAAAGTTCTCTTTTGCAACTGTAAATATTTGTGAATAGTTCTCAGATAACTCCAAGTCACTGATTTGCTGAGGTTGGAGTCTTGACCTCCTATTGACCCGTTCATGTCATAGCATTCTTTTTACTTTGGTTATTTTTTATTTTTCTAATCTCATAGCAATAGATCAACACAGGCCCATGGTAAATACCAAGGGAAGTCTCAATTAGGATGTTTCATTATATTAAGGCTTTGAATGATAATATCACGTGTCCAGTTCATATTATTAAAGTTATGGTTAATCTTTCCTGGACTATATCTGCTGTACTTCCATTCCTTTCAGAAGGGACTAGGAGAACAATTGTTGTGTGCATGAATAAGGTTTACTAGTGAGACCTTTTGGTTTGGGGGACTCAACTTTATTGACTCAAAGTTGGAGAATAACATTAGCTATTAGATTCTTCAAGACCCCTCAGCTGGCAGTTATTGTTGTTGTTTACTCACTGAGTCATGTCTAACTCTTTACAACCTGGTGGACTATAGCCCACCAGGTTCCTCTGCCCATGGGATTTCCCAGGCAAGAATACTGGAGTGGATTGCCATTTCCTTTGCCAGGGAATCTTCCTGACTCAGGGATTGAACCCACATCTCCTGCATTGGCAGGCAAGTTCTTTGGTCACTGGGCCATCAGGGAAGACCACAGTTGACAGATTAGATTATAAATGATATAAGGGACAGAGCTCTGACAAGGATTCACAATGATAAAGTTTTGGGGCCAGAGACAGGCAAAAAAAAAAAAAAAAAAAAATAGGAATCTCAAATCCCTGTCACAGGGATCTCTCAATTTTCACCACTAATCACATCCACACTCCCAGAATAAGAGAGAAAATCTCCACTTTCCTACCCATCTACCCTTTCCCCTGCACCGCTCCTGTGTTCACTTTCTTTAGACCTGGTTTCTCTTCCTTTGATTCATATTATGTCTTGGTTTCCTTTGACCGCTTAGAACACAGAGTCAGCAAGAAGTCTTTGGGGGTGAGGAGAGACAATACCAGTCTGGGAGAATCAGAGCTTTTGCCTGTGAAGTGCATTGCCCTGCTGTTCCCTGTTACTAGCCATAGGAAATCAAGAAAAAGGGATCCAGTGTTAGATGAAGAAAAGAGTGAAAGAGAGGAAGCATCAAGTGTCTTTTTTATCTCTCAGGGATCTATGGGGGTCTCTCTCTGAAAGACACGGCAAAACATGAGGGCAAGTGACAAAGCCCTGTCACGTGTAATTTCAAGTTTGGCAGCAGGAGAACAGATTGAATGACATGTAAACCTTCCTCACTGAGACTTGGAGTCACATACCACTTGTTCCCAGAAACACAATCATAAACACCAGCTGAGGACTTTATAGAAAAGAACAAGAATTTACATGGAAGTTGTGGCCAGTGAATAGCATTTCCAGGGAATAATGCAGTGTGATAAGGGCAAGAGACACATAGAGAATCAGCCAAAAGCTCCATCTTCTTTCATTAAGTGTTCTGCCCACGCCCATGAAAATTTCTCTGAGACAGCTTTTGGCAGAGCCTTGGAAGAAATGAAAATTCAAGTTCCTGCCTAATGATGGAAAGCAAAGAGTTAACTAGATGTCTGCTAAAGCCTGTCTTCAGTCTCTCCTGGTCATACATCTCTCTTGGTCACTCATCCTAGGAATAATATAATAACAGCTTCCAACAGGGCTGATATCCAGCTATTACATTCCTCTACAGTCCTACCTATTGTTTGCATCTGTTCTAATCACCCAGTGCCCATTTAGGCTATCATACT
This sequence comes from Muntiacus reevesi, assembly GCF_963930625.1. Classification (NCBI taxonomy): domain Eukaryota; kingdom Metazoa; phylum Chordata; class Mammalia; order Artiodactyla; family Cervidae; genus Muntiacus; species Muntiacus reevesi. The sequence continues at coordinate 114,001,104 of NC_089271.1, read as the reverse complement.
TCTTTTTTCTTTTTTTTTTTTTTTAGTTGGAGGCTAATTACTTCACAACGTTTCAGTGGGTTTTGTCATACATTGACATGAATCAGCCATAGAGTTACACGTATTCCCCATCCCGATCCCCCCTCCCACCTCCCTCTCCACCCGATTCCTCTGGGTCTTCCTAGTGCACCAGGCCTGAGCACTTGACTCATGCATCCCACCTGGGTTGGTGATCTGTTTCACCATAGATAATATACATGCTGTTCTTTTGAAACATCCCACCCTCACCTTCTCCCACAGAGTTCAAAAGTCTGTTCTGTACATCTGTGTCTCTTTTTCTGTTTTGCATATAGGGTTATCGTTACCATCTTTCTAAATTCCATATATATGTGTTAGTATGCTGTAATGTTCTTTATCTTTCTGGCTTACTTCACTCTGTATAATGGGCTCCAGTTTCATCCATCTCATTAGAACTGATTCAAATGAATTGTTTTTAACGGCTGAGTAATATTCCATGGTGTATATGTACCACAGCTTCCTTATCCATACTTCTACAGGCAATTTTTGAAAGAGTTTTCTCTCATGATTTTGCCTGAGATATGGTGCTCTTAGACAGGACAGCCATTTGACAGCCTAATACTGCCAGCTTCTCAAGGGCTGACAAAGTTAATAAGCCACAGAAGACTTGGGGAATGTGTACATGTGAGTGAAAAGGACTAATAGATCTCAGCAGGTTTAGGACCGTCAGGAGGCATGCATGCAGCCTCCCTCATCACCTCTGTCTTCTCCTCTGGCTGAGTGGAGTTCTCATGGCTGCTCATCTCCACCCAAAGTAGGGGACCCCTGGATGAGACCCACATCCTACTTGGTTCCTTGAGATCTGGAAGCATTTTGTGTCTCTGGCCACATGGCTCTGACTAGTTTGCTGCTACCTTTGCAGTCCAGCTCATGGTGGTTGTGTTAGGAGGGTAGCAGCAGAGAATGAAGCCAACTCCAGTCATTCACTTGCTCAATCTGCGGGGTGAGTGTGAGAAAAGTAACATGAAAATACAAGCGTTCTCATTCTAAAATAGAAGATTAAATCCATTCCTATAAGCGAGTATAGGAAGGTCTTGGAGGTTTATGATTTCTGCATGTCCCCTCATTGTGTAGGTACAGCCCTTCCAAGAGGCAGAGGGCTGGGCTGTAATAACCAAACATCTTTTTAGTTTGATATACTGTTGTCTAGCCACAAAGACCTGGTTCAAAATGTTCCTGAAACTCAGAGAGATGGGTGCCTTACAAAGTGGGCTGTCTCACAGTTTGATGAAAATTGCAGATTTTAGAGCACATTTCAGATTCCCAGATCTGCTCCATTCAGATCCCAGATCAATACACATTGAATGTGTATTCTGTGACTTCAATAAACCTGGTCTCCGTTTTCTCATTTGTCAAACGGGACCAGTAATAGCACCTATTTACTAAGGCTGAATGGGGCTTAGCTAGAATACTGTATTTAAAGCCCCTCACACAAGGATCTGGCACATAATAGGTGCTCGGTAAGTGGTATTCACTCCCCCTCCACTTTGCCCTCATTTTTTCTTGGCTTCTTGGAGTACAAGGGCTTAAGTCATAGAAACACACATGAGCCTGAGAAGGCCAGAAAATGAAGGATGACTAAGCGTGACACTTCTTTTCTCCAGACTGTAGGTAAAGATAAACCACTGCTGCCTTGTGGGCTCTGAATGGTTCCTCTGTATTAGTCTGGGCACGTAGAAGGGAAGTTAAAATAAATAATTTTTAAACCGGAACAAGAAGCAGGAGGGAAAGTGTCATGACTTCCCAAGTTTTCTTGGTCTTCTCTGTGCAACTTTGCTCTGAAGACTTCAGCCAGGTGAGCTGGAGAGGGTATGGGCCTTGTCAGGGTTAGGATATGCTGTGGGAAGCTCAGTGGTCCCCCAGCTTCACCCCCAAATGCCTGATAAAGTCTCCATTCATGAAGATCTCATAAAGACTGATCAGAAAAGTCTAAGAATTGAAGAGCTTAACTAAAAGTCTTTACAGGCAGACATTTTGGGGAATAAAGAAGAAAACCAAGAAAGAAAGATGCCAGCAGCAGTATTGCCAAGTAGGCTGCCCTACTTACCTTGCTTAGGATCAGTACTAAGTTGTCAGAAAAAAACCTAATGGAACAGTGATGTAAAGCCCATTCATGACAAAGAATTTAGTTCACAGAGTAGTTGAAAGTTACAAATGCTTATCAAAGAGTTAAGTTGCTTCCCTAGCTCAACTCCACAAGTGCTTTAAGGAACGCCCAGAAAAAGCAAGCATGTTACAACCATGCCATATTTTAGATGTAAAATTGGAATTTATGTTGAATTTTCTTGAAGATAAATTAGAAATGATTTCTTTATAAAAATATTCACATCAGGATTTCTTTCAATAGTGTGTTTTAGAAGGGCTTTTCTCCATATGTAACTCCCATGAACGTATCTATTGGGCAAAGGTAGGAAGTCCTATACAAAGAGAGAAAGACATGATGTTTTATGAAGAGCCAGGGAGAGCTAGCTTGAACTGGACACAATTCTTTCCAATTTGTTCCAGTGCCTTCTGGGTGGTTTTCTTAAGCTACAAACCAATCACAAAGAGAAAGAGTTATCCAATGGGCTGAAAATAAAAGTATGTCTCCTGAACTGTCTGTTTGGAATCAAACATTGCCATAACATTGCTATGTGTACCAGAATCTCTGGCAATAAATATTATGTTTTGTAGCTATATATTACTATTAAACCTATTAAATAATGATTCTAGGGATCCAAGCTGTCCACATATAGCAGCTATAACTTTTTGCTGATAGAGGAGAAATTAGAAAGGCAAGAAGGAAATAAAATTAATTTATATTAAAATTAAAGGAAAGCATTAGCTGACTTCATTAAGACAAGTCAGAGTCATTAGGAAATCAAATTGCATGTCTAAGATCACAAAGCCCACAGATAGAGCAATAAGTATGAAATCTATTTCTCTTCTAAATTTATCCAATATTACCTCAAAACCCTGCCAGAAACATAATTCATATCCTCATGCCTCTTTCCTAGTTAGAGTTTTAAAATTTTATATAAAAGACTTAAAACTCAACATTAAAAAAACTAAGATCATGGCATCCGGTCCCAAAACTTCAAGGCAGATAGAAGGGGAAAGCAGAAACAGTGACAGATTTTCTTTTCTTGGGCTCCAAAATCACTGCAGATAGTGTGACTGCAGCCATGAAATTAAAAGACTCTTGCTTCTTGGAAAGAAAGCTATGACAAACCTAGTCGGTCTGTTCAGTTACTCAGTCATGTCCAACTCTTTGCGATCCCATGAACTGCAACATGCCAGGTTTCCCTGTCCATCACCAACTCCCAGAGCATGCTTAAACTCATGTCCATCGAGCTGGTGATGCCAACCAACCATCTCATCCTCTGTCATCCCCTTCTCCTGCCTTAAATCTTTCTCAGCTTCAGGGTCTTTTCCAATGATTCAGTTCTTCACATCGGGTGGCCCAAGTATTGGTGCTTCAGCATCAGTCCTTCCAAAGAATAGTCAGGACTGATTTCCTTTAGGATTGACTGGTTTGATCTCTTTGCTGTCCAAGGGACTCTCAAGAGTCTTCACCAACACCACAGTTCAAAAGCATCAATTCTTCGGCACTCAGCCTTCTTTATAGTCCAACTGACACATCCATACGTGACTACTGAAAAAACAATAGCTTTGACTAGATGGACCATTGTTGGCAAGGTACTGTTTCATCTTTTTAATATGCTGTCTAGATTTGTTATAGATTTTCTTCCAAGGAGCAAGCGTCTTTTAATTTCATGGCTGCAGTCACCATCTGCAATGATTTTGGAGCCCAAGAAAATAAAGTCTGTCACTGTTTCCATCATTTCCCCATCTATTTGTCATGAAGTGATGGAACCGGATGCCATGATCTTCCTTTATAGAATGTTGAGTTGCAAGCCAGCTTTTTCACTCTCTTCTTTCACTTTCATCAAGAGGCTCTTTAGTTCCTCTTTGCTTTCTGCCATAAGGGTGGTGTCATTTGCATATGTGAGGTTATTGATCTTTCTCCAGGCTATCTTGATTCCAGCTTGTGCTTCATCCAGTATGGCATTTCCCATGATGTACTCTGCATATAAGTTAAATAAGCAGGGTGATAATAGACAGCCTTGACGCACTCCTTTCCCAATTTGGAACCAGTCCATTGTTCCATGTCCGGTTCTAACTATTGTTTCTTGACCTGCATACAGATTTCCTGGGAGGCAGGTAAGGTGGTCTGGTATTCCCATCTCTCAGAATTTTCCAGTTTGTTGTGATCCTCACAGTCAAAGGCTTTGGCGTAGTCAATAAAACAAAAGTAGATGTTTTTCTGGAACTCCCTTGCTTTTTCGATGACCCAGTGGATGTTGTCAATTTGATCTCTGGTTCCTCTGCCTTTTCTAAATCCAGCTTGAAGATCTGGAAGTTCACAATTCATGTACTGTTGAAGCCTTGCTTGGAGAATTTTGAGCATTGCTTTTCTAGCATGTGAGATGAGTGCAATTGTGTGGTAGTTTGAACATTCTTTGGCATTGCCTTTCTTTGGGACTGAAGTGAAAACTGACTTTTAGAGTCCTGTGGCCACTGCTGAGTTTCCCAAATTTGCTGGCATATTGAGTGCAACACTTTCACAGCATCATCTTTTAGGATTTGAAATAGCTCAGACAGTGTATTAAAAAGCAGAGGCATCACTTTGCCAACAAAGGTCCTTATAGTCAATGCTATGGTTTTTCCAGTAGTCATATACAGATGTGAGAGTTGGACCATAGAAAAGACTGAGCACCAAAGGATTGATGCTCTCACATTTTGATGCTGGAGAAGCCTCTGGAGAGTCCCTTGGATTGCAAGGAGATCAAACCAGTCAATCCTGAAGGAAATCAACCCTGAACATTCATTGGAAGAACTGATGCTGAAGCTGAAGCTCCAGTATTTTGGCCAGTGATGCAAAGAGCTGACTCATTGGAAAAGACCCTGATGCTGGGAAAGATTGAGGGCAGGAGGAGAAGGCACCAACAGAGGATGAGATGGTTGGATGGCATCACTGATTTAATAGACATGAGTTTGAGCAAACTCCGGGAGACAGTGAAGGAAAGGGAAGCCTGGCATGCTGCAGTCCATGGGGTCACAAGGAGCCAGACACGACTTAGCAACTGAACAACAACAAAATAAAAGGCTGAAATTATGCTATATGATAAGACACAAGTTTTTATTCTATGTTTACTCCTGGAGTTGTGTCCAGGCCCAAAACACGCTACACAGTCAAAAGTAATTTTAAAATAAGCCAAGTCCTTACTTGTATTTCTTAACATTGCTGTATCAGTCAGAGTCCCAGCAGAATATAGATGGCATACTCAAAGGGTGTAAGTCAGGAAGGTTTTACAAAGGAGTAAGCAGGGTATGAGAAACCAGCAAAGATAGTAAAGTGCCTGGATACTGAAAACAGAGGGAATCCGTTACTACTTAGGATTGAAGGAGCCAAGGGAGGAAGGTGGTGTTACTAGAACTGAGAGCTGTAGCAATGGGAGAAGGGCACCTCAGTGGGAACTGTGGCTCTTGTAAAAGACTCTGTGCGTGTGTGCTAAGTCGCTCAGTCATGTCCAACTCTTTGAAACCCCATGGACTGTAGCCCGCCAGTCTCCTCTATCCATGGGATTTCCCAGGCAAGAATACTGGAGAGGGTTGCCATGCCCTCCTCCAGGGGATCTTTCCAACTCAGGAATCAAACCAGCATCTCCTGCATTGACAGGGAAGCAGGTAAAGGACTACAGTCACTGCCAAAAACCTAGCCAGCCTGCATATGGGGTGGGGAATCAAAACCCTATCCAGCTTCTTTTCGCACATCTTGACCTTATGCTAGTGCCTCCCTCTGGCTGAATCTGGCTCTAGCCCCAGCCACAGACCCAGGAGATGTAGTATCTGGAGCCTCCAGGAGTACAAAGCAAAGCAGAGAAAGGTAGAGAATGACCCTGCAAGAACAAACAGAAAATAACCAGCACAAATGTGAACAGGAATTCATAAACCACATCAACACATCCTTGAAGTGTCCTTAAGGTGTTCCACTTCTTTTTCATCCATTTCCTTCATAAATCACAGCTCTTCTCTCCATAACCCCTAAAAAGCCCTCCATCTCTCCGCTCTACATGATTCTTGTTAATGTCTTGTGCTCCTGCTCTTTACCCTTGGTTTATTCTATGTTGCAAAACTCCAAGAGTAAATTTGATCAGGCAGAACCATCTTTCCAAGATGCAGGAAAATAAGAAACTGACACATACCATACTAGAAATCTCTTTAGCAAACAGCAGAGAAACACTAGAGGACTTAATTTGTTAATCACTTTTGTCCTTTTATAATAAGATTTTCTAAAATTCTAAACTCACCACCCATTCCTTACCATTATAATTAGCACACCTGTAAAGTGTTCTTGTTCTTTTTTCTTTTCATCCTTGAAACACATGCATATATTCAAACATATAAAATGCTGTACAACTCCATTAAGATCTCAAGTTCATTGATGAGAATGATACCACTGATGGAAGCCAAGATTGCTTTCCACTAAGACTTTCACACTGAGTAGTACCGTCTCTATCTTCAGCCCAGATGGCTTTTCCAGTTGCTGGTGGGAGTTTTTCCTCATCATTGAAGAGAAATGCCAGGTTTATAATAAACACTGCCTGGAGACAGGAGCTAACATTATATTAAACCAAATTCTGAGAATCAATTAAACTACTTTATTGAATCAATGAGTCAAACTTTGATCAGGCGTTCTCTCTAAGTCCCTGAAGCACAGCCATCCTTTCCTTGGATACCCATTTATCTCAGTGTTTTCTCTCTTTTTGAATTATCCCATGTTTCTGTCCATTTCCTATTTTTACAAAAGATACCTGGTATATTTATTTGATAGGCCAGGCAAGTGGTTGTTAGCATAAGACCACGAAGTAAAATTTGTAGTGATGAAAAGAAAGCAGAATTGTTGTGTCCCGGATGATATATATTTTTAAGGTTCTTTGGGTACATTCTCCAGAGAATTACCAGATTACTCTCCCAATTTCAGCCTATCAGTATTCCCATTCCTCATTCCATTGCCAACATTAGTCTTTCTGCTTCTTGGAATTTGTCTAAATGACATAATCATGTTAACTCATGTTATACCAAAAATGACTCCTTTTGTTTTCTTTCTGATCTCCTCTTTCCCTACATTTCTGTAATGAACAGTTACTTTTGTTATAGGAGAAAAATAACTTATTTATGAGCAGAGATAAATAAACAAGGGAGTCATACTGATTTAATGGAAAGAACACTGAGCTAGTCACCAGAGATTATGGATCTCAAAACTAGATGTGCCTCAGAATCACCTGAATGACTCTTAAAAAGATCATTTTTATTGGAGAATGTCTCAGTTATGGTTTCTAGCCTCTATTACTTGATTACTCGTCATTCCCATGGCTGTTAACAAACCAAGCTTGGAGACAACAACTTTTAGCATCATCCCTGGCCTGCAGAACAGAACCACCTTCCAACTCCTTAGTAATGCTAGGGCCCCTCTAGCCATCACATTTCTGAGATCCTTGGTAAATGGTGGGTGTTTTGGGTTCCTCTGGGGATAATTCTCTGATGGGTTTTATGGCCCCACATAATATATCTCTTATAGTATGCCCACATTCCTGAGCTTTAAAAAAAATTCTCTCCTCTACCATCTGCCAGGGCAACTCTGGCATTTCCACTTCCTATGACATGAGATGTAGCTTTCTCTAGGTTTCTGAGACATACAAAGTGAATTTTTACCACCGATAGGAGCTTACAGGTATTAAATCCTGTGCCCTAAGAAAATGCTTTGAGTCAATTAATTCTTCATAACTCAATCTTAGATTCCAGTTATTTTGTAGAAACATCTTCATAATCCAATCTCAGGGAGTACTATGGATTTTATAGGACATGCTACCAAGTTCTTACAGGCCTTCTGGGTGTAATCTCTTTCCTCTTTATCAGACCCACCACATCCTGAGCTAGATTACCCTGGGATTTAACCCTGGTTGGAGAGGAGGTAAGGCACCTCTGAGGGCTGAGGAGTACCTGTTGCCTTGCATCAGAGAAAACTGCAGTTTCTTCCCTCATGGACCAAGTGCTAACTCTTATTCCAGAATGGTGGGCCGTCTCTTGCAAGCTGTCTGAGGTTTCAGGGGATCTACAGAGCCAAAATCCTCAAGAGCATTTTCTCAGATGTCCCCATCTCATGTTTCAGGGACCCTCCCAACAATAGACTTGACTTTGGCTGACAATTCAAATGTCTATGGAGCTCTAGGATCCTAACTGTCAGATCCTGAATTTATTCCTCAGCTTCACCTGTTCTCCCACAGGAGATACAGGCCCCCTTGTAAGCCACCAAGGAGACTGTCTGGCTCTCACACTTGGCCTTTACTTGTTAACCACTCTTAGTTGCTTATTATCTCTCAGGGCATCAGTATACTTAGTAACAATCAACAACTCTTACTGGACTACATCAAAATTTGAAACTCTAACTCTTCAAAAGGCATTGTTAAGAAAAGTGCACGAGTGCCATTCACAAAGATAGAACATATTCTGGGATATAAAGCAAAGCTTAACAAATTTAAAATAGTCCATACTATACAAAACATATCCTTTGACTGTAACAGAATTAAAGTAGATATCTAGAAAAATAAATATTCTGTAAAATCTCCCGAGGTCAAAGTGGGAATCATAGGAGAAATGAGAAAGTATTCTGAGCTGAAGTATAACAAAAGCACAACATACCAGAATTCATAAGACAGCCAAAGCAGTGCTGAGAGGAAAATTTTAAACATTTAAGGTTTATACTATAAAAGAAGAAAAACTTATCGATGACCTAAGATTTCACCAAAAAACAAACAAACAAAAAACCTAGATAAAGAACAACTAATTTTCAAAAAAGCAAGTAGAATGAAAAACATAAATGTGAAAGCAGTCAAAATGAGAAACAAGCAAACAAAAAAGAGTAGAGAGACTCAATGAAATGAAAAGTAGGTTCCTTGAAAAAGTCAATATATTTGATAAACTAGCTGAACTGACCAAAAAAATAAAAAAGACACCAATTACAAATATAAGAAATGAGAGAGGGGAAATCACTATAGACAGTGCATATATTAAGATGATAATAAAGGATACCACAAACAACATGTGGCAATAAAGACATTTTACAACTAAGATGAAATTAATTCCTCAAAAGATACAAGCTTCTAAAGGTCACTGAAGTTAACAGTGATAATTTGAATAGTGCTGATATTAAAAGAAATTAAATTTGTAATTTAAAAACTTTTAACAAAGAAAAATCTTAGTCTAGGTGGCTCTTCATGCAAATCTTAAAACACATTTGAGGAAAGAATAACATTTCCACACAAATTCCTCCAAAATCTGTAACAAAAGGAAACCCTTTCTAACTCAGTTTATGAGGCCAGAATTATACTGATAAGGATACCAGACAAAAACATTCCAACAAAAGAAAACTACACAATAATAACTCTCACATAAAAACAAATATACTCAATAAAACACAAATTAGACACAAAACACAAAAAATATAATCCAACAGTATATAAAAAGGCTAATAATGCATTATGACATAGTGGGGTTTGTCACAGAAATACAAGGCTAGTTCAATATTCAAATCCTAATCAGAAGAATTCACCATATTAACTGACAAAGGAAGAAAGCCATATCAACATCTCAATAGATAAAGAAAAAGCATTTAGCAAAATTTAATACCTATTTATGATAAAAAAGAGAACCCCCATAAATCTGACAGTAGAAATGAACTTCCTCAATCTTATAAAGGTTATATAAATTTACATTGCTCCAATTGATGATCTAATTTCATTATTTCTTTAGTCATAGAAAAAATTTGTTTTTCAGTTTATACTGAATTGTGACTTTTATTCACATCCTAAAAATCCACCATAAGCTTTTGAGATACTGGATTAATGGGAAATATTTTAAACTGACCAATGATTAAACATTGCACCAGACAGCCTAGAACCTCTTTGAAAGTGAATGTCTTTTAAAGTCATGTCTGACTCTTTGAGACACCATGGACTGTAGTCTGCCAGGCTTCTCTGTCCATGGAATTCTTCAGGCAAAAATACTGGAGTGGATTGCCATTCCCTTCTCCAGGGGATCTTCCCAACCCAGGGATCAAACCTGGATCTCCTGCATTACAGGGAGATTCTTCCTTTAGCATGTATAATTTCTCCAGAAATTAAATATCATATCAATGTTTGGGACAGACATGGGGCTACACAAATTAGTATAGGAGACTAGGAAGTCTAACAGCATGTTGTTTTTAGAGTTTTAACCTGTCCTTTCATATCACCTCAACTTTACCCATGCTTAAGTTTGACAAAGAAAGATTAGTTCAGATCTTGTTGTTGTTCCCCTCTGTAGCTACTTAGGCTTCAGTTCTTTATGTTCTAAACCCTTTACCAATCTTCTATCTACTGTAGATCTTTCAGATTTTTGTTTGTTTCTCCTGCTGAGTCTTCTCTCCTGTTCTTTGTGGCTATGATTAATATGTGTCTTATTTCTTCATTGTTGTTTTAATGGGATTCAGGGTAACAGAATAGATGTTTTCATCTGCCACTTTTTATAGCCTCAGTGTGGTATAATTTATATAGCATAAAATTTACCCACTCTAAGTATAGATTTCAATCATTTTAGTAAAATCAGAGTTGTTCAACTCTGAACAAAATTGTTCAGTCAGAACAATTGTTCAAAATTCAAGTTGTTCAACTCTCCCTGTAGTCTAGTTTTACACTTCCATCACTCCAAAAACTTCTTTCATCTTCATGTGTAGTCTAAACCCACTCCCAGATCCATCCCTAGACAACCAGTGAGCTGTTCCGGCTCTGAAGATTTATCTTCTCTGGAAATTACATTTAAAATGAATCATTCAGTATATAATCTTTTGCGTTTGCCTATTCTCACTTAGCATTATGTTTTTGAGATTAATGCTTGTTGCAGAATGTATCAGTAGCTTATTTCTTTTTATTGATGAATAATTTTGCAGTAAAATCACATTTTTTTTTATCCTTTCACCAATTGATAGATATTTGGGATGCTTCCAGTCTGTAGATACTGTGAAAAAAATGCATGAGTAAACATTCCTCCACAAGTCTTTGTGTAAACAAGTTTTTGTATCTTTCATAGATATCTAGGCATAGAATTGTTTTTGTTGTGTGGTATGTTTATGATTAACTATCTAAGAGTCTGTCAAATTGTTTTTTAAAGTGTCTGCAACATTTTTTATTCTCACCAGTGATGTATGACCATTCTAGGTGTTGCATTTTAGTGGTGTACCAATCTGATTTTAATTTGCATTTTTGTAATGAGTAACAATGTTGAGGTTTTTATTTCCATGTATTTATTCACCCATCTCTGTGTCATTTTTGTTGAAATATCTGGATCTTTGGACCATGTCTTAATTGGATGGCCTTCTTATTATTGAGTTATGAGAGTAATTATTCTTGATACCAGTTCTTTAGCAGATATAGGAGTTGCAAATATTTTTTGCATGTTATCTAATTGTCCCAGGACCACTTGTTGAAAAAGCCATTTTTTCCCTATCAAATTAACTTCTCAACTCTGTCAAACATCAATTGACCATAAATGTGAAGGTAATTTGGGAATTTCAGTTCTGGGCCATTAATTGATATGCCTATCTGAGCACCACTCCCATACTGCCTTTACTAATACAGTAACTTTTGATTTGGGAAGTGTGAGTTCCCAAGCTTTGTTCTTTTTTAATATTGTTTTGGTTATTATGGGTCCCTTGCATTTCCATGTAGTTTTGGGGATACCTTGCTAATTTCTGCAAAAATGCCAGTTGAGAATTTGATTGCAATGAATTCATAAATCAGTTTGCCACATAATGTTAAAACTTAACAATCTATGAACATGGAAGTTCTCTCCTTTATTTAAATATTCTTTAATTTCCCTCAGCAATGTTTTATAGTTTTCACATGAAAGAGCTGCACCACTACTGTAGAATTTTTCCTAAGCATTTGTTTTCTTTTTGATGCTGTTGTGAGTGAAATTTTCTTAATTCTATCTTTGGATTCATTGCCTTTGGTTTCATATCTTTGGTTTCATTGCCTTACATGAAACACTCTTTGATGGTCATTCCCAGCCGTTTATGTAAAATATTTATTGCATGTTAGTGTGTGAGCATATATATAAATATAGTTTCCAAATCATTTCCAGTAGCTCCATACACCCTTTCCCTGAAATATCCAAGGCCCAGTGGTTAAGAATTACTTTCATATAAACAACTAGGGCTTCCATGGTGGCTCAGTGGTAAAGAATCTGCTTGCCAATGCAGCAGACGTGGCTTCGATCCCCCGGGTTGGGAAGATCCCCTGGAGAAGGCAATGGCAACCCACTCCAGTAATCTTGCCTGGGAAATCCCATGGATAGAGGAGCCTGGTGGGCTACAGTCCATAGGGTCGCAAAAGAGTTGGACACGACTTAGCAACTAAACAACAACAACGAACTACTAGGTACATTAAAATGTGATTTAAAAAGAGATTAAATATTGCTCTCTGCATTTAGATGCATGTTTTCTGGATTTAGATTATCTTAGTTGATTTTATTTCTGACCATCAAGTTTTATTAGAGAAGATACTTAGAGTTGGAATTACAATAAGTAGATAGGCTGAGAGGTGGAAATAAAATCATTCTGAATGAATACATCTGGGGCTTCCCAGGTGACTCAGTGGTAGAGAATCCACCTGCCAATACAGGAGACACAAGAGATGCAGGTTCAATCCCTGGGTTGGGAAGATCCCCTGGAAGAGGAAATGGCCACCCACTCTAGTATTCTTGCCTGGATAATCCCAGGGACAGAGGAGCCTGGCAGGCTATAGTCCATGGGGTCTCAAAAGAGTCAGACATGACTGAGTGACTAACATACACACACATGTAATAACCTATAAATGTGTCTGGTCTTTACTCATGACAATAGAGTTCTTATTATGAAATCTTTTGTTAACAAAACCTTTTACATGTCTGTATACAACCTATCTGCTACAGATGGCCACAGGAACACGCAAACAACTACAGTTATCTCAGTGGTTTAAATCACATTTTTTTAGCTCACAACACTGAGTCAACTAATCTAGGCTGGACTCTGCTGGACAGATCTGCTAATCTCAAGTTTTGCTTGCTTATATGTCTAGGGGTTGGTTTATCTGTGTTGAGCTCAGCTAAGAAGCCCTTTTGATCTCAGATATGTTTGCTCACGTATCCAGTGGTTGTTTGATCTAGTCTGGGATACAGAGGCAGCTCTGGTAACCTCAGATATGCTTGTTCACACAAGTTGGCTGGGAGTTGGCTGATGCAGGCCAGGCTTTGCTGTGGTAGAAACTCTGCTTCACTTTTCTCTCATCCTTCTTTGGGGTCCAGTGGGCTATCCTGAGCTCGCCATGTTCTTCCAGCAACAGCAGAGGCACAAGAGCAAGTGGAAAAATGCAGACCTTTTGAGGACTAGCTTTGGAACTGGCTCCCTGTTACTTCCAGCTTATTTTAAAGTCCAAGGCAAATCATACAGTCCTACTCAAATTTGAGTTTGGGAGGATGCTCCTGGAACACAGACCTATGGAAGGATGAGGAATTTGAAGCAAATAACACAATCTACAACGAAACTTTAGAAATAACTGACTATTGAAATTCCAAAATCAATATTGACTTGGTCATGATTATGCAAACTCATACTTGGGAATCTCACCCTTAGACCCTCTCAAAATGACCTCCAAAAACCCAGCTCACAAGAGTCAGATACTACTGAAGGTCTTAGTATTTGTGCCTTTGTTCTGCTTTCTGCAATTTAAGTAACTAAATAAGTTTCTAATATAGGGCTATACGAGTGTGCTGACCTACACAATATGCCTGAAACTGCAGATAGTTATCTAAATGATGCTTTGAAATATCACAACAAATATATTTAATTTGATTTAAAAAAATCAAATGGCTTTGTGCTTTCGAAACTGTGCTCGAAGCATTCTGATTACTATCTGCCTCTAATGGATGTGTGTTTCAATGCTCCCTAAGCCTCTTGTGTTAAGGAGGCTCTGAGTAGGATGTTCCTAGTTGGCAAGATTTCAAATAATCAACTAAATGGTAGAAAAATTTCTCAGTGTGGCACAGAAAGAGAAAAAAATATTTGACATGTAATTAGATTGTACTCACTTAGTAAATTTATTGGGAGCAAAGGGAAATTGCATTTTGAACAAACATATCAAGAAGCTAGTATTTTACTCTAATTAGTCATTTGACTATGGCTTTCTATTCAACTGTGACTAGGAAATTATTTCACTCAGTGAACTCTAAATACAGGAACAAATGAAAAACAAGAGTCAGTTTATGTAAATTTGAAATTTCTTACAAATATTCTTCTCTTAAAAAAACCTAGCAGTATTTCATAATCTGAAATGCTATAAGAAGTCATGTGATACTCAAATAATACCGTGTCTACAGAATGCTGTGAAACCTAAGAGAATCATAAGTTTACTTATAGTCAGATATATGTTTGGATAAGAACAAACAATTTAAATCCTTCAGTGCAAATCCTTATCTATTCACAAATCTGTTGATTCATGAAGGAACTGGCCATAGCTCCTTTTGAATAATTCATTTTAACAACTGGTTATTGGGTCCTCATTAGGTATATCACCTATGATAAGTGTTGTGTTCATCATCCAGACATGGCTTTGGAAGACTCAAGTTCAAAAATGGAGAGAGACATTTAGAAAATTACTAATGATAGAACTGACATTTATTGAATGCTTACTTTGTGCCAAGCACTGTGTTATGATAATTATATCATATAATCCTCACCACACTACTATGACGAAGGTATTATCATTATTCCCATTTTACAAATGAGAGAACAGAGGCTTGAAATAGTTAATTAACTGGTGCATGGTTTCACAGCTAGGATAGAAGGCAGAGCTTCAATTTGAACACAGCTAGGATAAAAGGCAGAGATTCAATTTGAACAAAATTCTTTTGGACTCAGTATTAATCACCATTGTCCAATAGGCGATAAGTGCTCCTCAAAGGAAAGTGATGCATTAAATAGTAAGGAAAGGGGTCAGAAAAGGGTGGGGTGTAGTAAGGAAGGGAATTCTAGGCAGAGGGATATATGAGCAAAGCTAAAGCTCTACAGAAGATATTCAGACAATACAAGGAATTCTGGCATTGCTGCTACCTTCAGGGTGTGAAGGGGAGGGAAAATGCATGGAAAGAAGCCTGGGAATAGAAGTTTGGGGTGAATTCGTCCAAGGTTTTGAATGCTTTTCATAGGAAATTGGACTTTGTTTTTAAAAGTAATGGACTGCCATAGAAAGTGATTTAGAAGGGGGGTGATGAGTTTTAAATTATGAGATCTCTGCACTTACCTAAGTGGTGCTGCCATGTTCTATTATTCAGAAAGCTGCAAGTTCCCATTACTAAGGCATGCTGGCCTCAGGGTGGATGGGGGAAGAGAGTCAGCTTGAAAAGCCCAGGCTTGGGCCAATTTCAGTACTAAATATTAATCTATAGTGAAACTATCAAATCAGTACTATATTAATATCCACATATAGATATTTATAAAAATTGGGCCATTTGAAAGTTGGTTCTCAAATGGATAAAATTGATAGTAAATCTTCACTTTTGGGAATTAGGCTTCCCAGGTGGTGTTGTTCAGTTGCTCAGTTGTGTCCAACTTTTGGCGACCCCATGGACTTCAACACACCAGGCTTCTCTGTTCACCAACTCCCAGAGTTTGCTCAAACTCGTGTCCATTGAGTCAGTGTTGCCATCCAACCATCTCATCCTCTGTTGTCCCCTTCTCCTCCTACCTTCAATCTTGCCCAGCATCAGGGTCTTTTCTAATGAGTCTGCTCTTCACATCAGGAGGCCAAAGTATTGGAGCTTCAGCTTCAGCATCAGTCCTTCCAATGAATATTCAGGATTGATTTCCTTTAGGATGGACTGGTTTGATTTCCTTGCAGTCTAAGGAGCTCAAGAGTCTTCTCCAACACCACAGTTCAAAAGCATCAATCCTTCTGCTCTCAGCCTTTATGGTGCAACTCTCACATCCACACATGACTACTGGAAAACCATAGCTTTGACTATAGGGACCTCTATTGGCAAAGTAATGTCTCTGCTTTTTAATATGCTATCTAGGTTTGTCATAGCTTTTCTTTCAAGGAGCAGGTGTCTTTTAATTTCATGGCTGCAGTCACCATCTGCAGTGATGTTTGGAGCCCAAGAAAATAGTCTGTCATGGTTTCCACCATTTCCCCATCTAAGTGATGGAACCAAATGCCATGATCTTCATTTTTTGAATTTGAGTTTTAAGCCACCTTTTTCAGTCTCCTCTTTTACCTTCTTCAAGAGGCTCTTTAGTTCGTCTTTGCTTTTTGCCATAAGGGTGGTGTCATTTCCATATCTGAGGTTATTAATATTCCTCCCAGCAATCTTGATTTCAGCTTGTGCTTCTTCCAGCCCGGCATTTTGCATGATGTGCTCTGCATATAAGTTAAATAAGAAGGGTGACAATATACAGACTTGATATATGTACTCCTTTCCCAATTAGGAACCAGTCTGTTGTTCCATGTCTGGTTCTAACTGTTGCTTCTTGACCTGCATACAGGTTTCTTAGGAGGCAGGTAAGGTAGAGGGGTATTCCCACCTCTTCAAGAATTTTCCACAGTTCATTGTGATCCACACGGTAAAAGGCTTTAGCGTTGTCAGTGAGGCAGAAGTAGAAGTCCTTATGGAATTCTATTACTTTTTCTGTGATCCAATGAATGTTTGGCTTCCCAGGTGGCTCAATGGTAAAAAATCTGCCTGCAGTTCAGGAAACTTAGGAGACATAGGTTCGATCCCTGTGTCAGGAAGATCCCCTGGAGGAGGAAATGGCAACCCACTCCAGTACTCTTGCCTGGAGCATTCCATGGACACAGGAGCCTGGTAGGCTGTAGTCTATGGGGTCGCAAAGAGTCAGACACAACTGAGCACACATACGCATACACATGAGTTACAAAGTGAAAGACATATGCCATCTATATAGAAATGACTTCCAAGATGAATTGTTTAATGAGATGATGAGATATCACATTAGGACTAAAAATAAGTTTTTATATTCCACTGATCAGAGGATGTGATGGTTGGATGGCATCACTGATTCAATGGACATGAACTTGGGCGAACTCCGGGAGATGGTGAGGGATAGAGAAGCCTGGCATGCTGCAGTCCACAGGGTGATAAAGAGTCAGACACAACTTGCAACTGAACAACAATAATTCCACTGAAGTTCTTTTTAAAAAAAATAATTTTTAATGGAGTATGGTTGCTTTACAGTGTTATGTTAGTTTCTGCTGTACGGCAAAGTGAATCAGCTCTACATATACATATACCCCCTCTTTTCTGGATCTCCTCCCCATTTAGGTCACCACAGAGCACTGAGTAGAGTTCCCTGTGCTATACAGTAGGTTTTCATTAGTTAGCTATTTTATATAGAGTACTGTATATATGTCAATCCCATTGAAGTTCTTGTTTGTTTTGTTACTTCCAGAATTCTCATCACGACTCCCTCTTAGTCCTTGCTCCATGTTTTATATGTACTGATCCCTCTGCCTGATAAGTATTTTCCCTCTCTTTTCTTGATTCAGTGTTAATGGTCATGCAAAACTTGGGTTGGTCATCACCTCCACCAGGAAGCTACCCTAGCATATTTTCCCTGCTCCATTCTTAATTAGGTGTTCATTGTTGTGGGCAACCAAAGCCTCTTGTTCTCACTTCCAGCTTCTTTCACAGTCCCTCTTATACTGGGTTGCAGTAGTCTCTTTACCTTTCCATGTCCCAGTGACTGTGAGCTCCAAGAATGAAAAGACCGGTATCCAACTTTTGTATTATTTTCCCATGTAACCACATATGCAATAAATGTATGTTGAAAGTGAATTCAGATTTTATTATCAAATGATCATAATCAAAACAGTATGGTACCGGCATAAAAACCGATATATAGACCAATGGAACAGAACAGAGAACCCAGAAATAAACCCATGCATTTATAGTGAATTGATAATCACCACAGAAGACTAGAATTGAGTTCTTTATATATAAATGCTTTAAATATATATATAAGCCTTGTTATATGCAACACGATGAATACAGAAATTCAAAGCCCTTTCCTACCAACAAAACATGAGGAAACAAGAAATTATATTTTCATATGCTGTATTGAGTTGATTTACTTTAGTAACATTTTTAAAGTTTTTGCATTAGCTATCTCTTTAAAAAGACATTATCAACATAGCTTTCTCTCATATTGTATTAGTGCTCTCTTAAAATCCAAGCATTTCTTTTTAAGGCATCCTCAAGGATGAACATAGTTTAATTACAAGGAGAGAAACCAACAGAAATACTTTTGGCACAGAAATTTTGCATTCTGCCAAAGTATAATTTATTCCTGGTGTCACATACTTAAGAGTATATATATATATTCTCCTGTCAGAGCACATTGTTTACTATATCCCCATAAAGATGAATAGAAGAAAGGTTAAATAACACACAAAGTCCATGATTTTCACATTTTGCAGAAAATTTAAGATGAGCATTCATCCATTCATTCGTTCGACTAACCTTTTGACTACAAATGCCACAATGGTGGGTTGGATTCCCTAGGAAGCCAGTGCTGAGATAGACATCATTGTGCAGGCTATTTACTAAGGAGTGCCTTTGAGATAAACACCTATTGAAGGGAGAAGAAAAGAAGTGGGAGTGGGCTGTGGAAGAGGTCAAGTTATGATGTAGCCCAGTGACAGCCTTGTATAACCCCACAGGGATGTCTGAAGCTATAGTTCCCCTTCAGAGTTGCCATCCTGAAGGATGCCATTACTAGGCCTGTATACTTCTAAACTGATTAATCATTGTGTCTCAACTACCTTGGGAAGGGATGTGACCTTGAGTAAGGCAGTTCTATGTAGCTGAGGTGATTCCTGAAGGAGCTGACAACTGAAGGCTGTTTGTCAACAGTCCTCCCAATAGTAAGGGGAATAAACCCTTCACTGAAGGGGGTCTGGGTGGCATGTCATCTTGTCCACCCTAACTATGCACTATACCAGGGCTTGGAAACATGAAAATAGGCACAACTCTTACCCTTGGAAAACTCAAAGTCTGAAGGATAGATTGTCTTGGAAGCACACAAACAAAAATGTTTTGTTTTGTGGTTATGGTATTTAAGACATTGTTACAAGCATTTCATATGTATTATCTCTTTTAATGCCTACCAGGACCCAATGTGGGTGGTACTATCAATATCCCCATTTAACAGAACAGGGAAAAGAATCAGTGGTAAAATGACTTGCCCAAGGTCTAATAATAAATGGCAATGGACCTAGGATTAAAACTTTTTCAGTTTGACTCAAGTCTGATAAATGGAAAAACAATAGGGACTGTAGAAACACACACAGAAAAACAGGATCAAATTTGTTTGCATAACTCTGTTTCAAAGAGTAGAATCAGGGCTTCCTTGGAGGTCCAGTGACTAAGAATCTGCCTGCCAATGCAGGGGACACAAGTTCGATCCCTGGTCCAGGAAGATCCTACATGCTGCAGAGCAACTAAGCCCATGTGCCATAACTACTGAGCCCAAGCTCTAGAGCCTGCAAGCTGCAACTACTGAACCTACACAGCCTAGAGCCCATGCTCTGCAACAAGAAAAGCCCCCACAATCAGAAGCCCACACACCGCAACTACAGAGTAGCTTCCAATTGCCACAACTAGAGAAAGTCTGCGCACAGTAACCAAGACCCAGCACAGGCAAAAATAAACAAATGAATGAAATTTTATATTTATGTAAAAAGAGCAGAATCATTTCTAAAGTGATACAGAGTTGGGATTAATATACACACTACTAAATATAAAATAGGTAAACAACAAGAACTTATTGTAACACAGGGAACCATACACAGTATCTTATAATAATCTATAAAGGAAAAGAATCTGAAAAGGTACATATATTATATATATTATAAATTATTTATATATACATTTTCTTATACATATTTATATTGATTTGGTCAAAAAGTTCGTTCACATTTTTCTGTAACATCTTGTTGGTCAACCCAGTATATATATATATATGACAGAATTACTCTGCTGTACACTTGAAATTAACACAACATTGTAAATTAATTATACTTCAGTTCAAAGTTTAAAAATAGAATGAGATGCAGACGATGTTAGTTCTTTATCTGACAAGGCCACGCTCCTCAGCGTGGGCTTTTCCAGTGCACTTTATGACCTAGTCATTCTAGCTCTTCACCCTTATCTCTTATTCATTGCTTATGGCCTCTCTCATCTCTCACCCCCTCATTCACCCACACTGTCAGGTTGAAAAATTTGAAGTTTCAGTACACAAATGCAGTCATGCTCTCCTAAACTTATGAGCCTTTGCACACACAGCTCCTTCTTCCAGGAATGATTTTACCAGGATGATCTGTGATCATCCAACCAACTCCTTTATATTCTTGAAGACTTGGTTCAAGTGCTACCACCTCTCTGAAGCCTTCCTCAAATTTCCCAGGTAGAGTAAAACACTTCCTCCTATTCCTGCCCCGCTGTAGCTTGTACATAATTTTACAATAACCCATCATGCTGTTTTATAATTATTCGTATTCATTTCTGCTTCTTTCACCTTAAAACAAGGATTATGGTTTAATTATCTTCAGATTTCTAGGTTCTAAGCCATTTCTGGAACAAAGTAGAACATTAATACACTTCCCAGGTGGCCTTAGTAGTAAAGAACCCACCTACCAATGCAGGAGACAGAAAAGACATGGGTTCGATCCCTGGGTTGGGAAGATCCCCTGGAGAAGGGCACAGCAACCCACTCCAGTGTTCTTACCTGGAGAATCCCATGGACAGGGGAGCCTGGTGGGATACAGTCCATGGGGTCGCAGAGAGTCAGACACGACTGAAGCACTCTAGCAGAGCACAACACAGAACATTAATATATTTTTGGAATGAATGGACGAATAAGTCTTTCTGGACTCATAACTCCACTTTATCCCCCACACCGAATCGGCCACCAAGTCTTGTGGCATCTGCCTCTTAAAAAATTTTCCGAATCTCTAATATCCCCTTCATCTCTGCAGGTAGTACCTAGTTCAGTGCTTCATCATTTCAGACCTAGACTATGTCTGCAGCATCCTAAGTAGTTTTCTTGCCTTTAATCATGCCCCCTCCTCTCTCTGCTCAGGCTATCTTCTGCATGACTAGCAGAGTGATTTGTCTGAAACATAAATGGGATTACACCAATCTCTTAGCTAAATCCTTTCCATGGATCCCAATGACACATAAGATAAATTTTATATTTTACGTTGCTTATATGGTCTGCTAGTTATTTGTCCCCTGCTGATCTCTGAAGCCTCATCTCTCATTATTCCCCTATATTCAGAGACAGAATGATAACAAGTGGTACTCCCTGGATGGCTACTAATTTGGCACCCCATCAAGTTGATATTCTTTAAATGCATACTTCCTTGGCCATATTTTAAAGTGAGGATGGAAAGATATGAATTTTCTAATAATAAAATTTTTGGGCTTCTTTACATTTTAGCTAAAGGATTTGTGACATTAATTTATTCCATACAATTTCCAAATTCTGACAACCTCTTGGGAGGCATAGTGAACCATTTAACATGTAGCTACTAGATGAAATTTCTTATTCCAAATAAATAGTCCTATTCTTTGCTGCTGAATTTAGGTGACTCTCCTCTAACTGGTCGTGGGTTTGGTTGTGCCATCTGCCTGTAGTTGGAACCTGCAACTTGCGTGTGTGTGTTGCAAAAACTGTTCAACCATGATAAGTCAGCACCACCAGGAATATTTTTATTTCTACTTGAGGTACTGAATATTTCAGTCAAAGGGGATCTGATTTCCATTTTGCCAGTTATGTAAAGAACTGTAGATTGAAGCATGAATGAACTGGTGTCATTTGCTATTTAATATTTAACACTTTAGTGTTTTAGCACCCAGAATAGACTGACACCCTGTACAGTTGCCTGTCTGCCCTCCTCCTAAATCTGATTCTGCCCCTCACCAGCTTGCTTAAGTATACTGTATATGAGCAAGGACCCATGACTGCCCAGAAAACTCCTATTCATCTTTTTATTCTCAATCTGAGGGCCACCATCTCTATGAAACCTTCCCAAATTCCCCAGAAGACTTAAGTTTCCATTGTCTGTTATATATATTGTTATTTCCTTTAGTCGATCACTTATCACACAGTATTCTTACTGCTGGTTGACATTTATCTTTTCTCTTAGGGCAAAAATATCTTTATAAAATATGAATACAAACAACACACTTATTTTTCTTAAGGTATATTTATTGTAAGTAGGTTTGATGAAAAAAGGAATGGATATCTGAAATTGGGCTGATACAAGATGACTGTACCCACATCCCAAATAATCTCACATGGGAGAGAAGTATGATCAAGTTGTAGGGTAGGTTAGACAGACTAAATTAATTTGATAATTGAATTCCTTTTTTAAAAAAAACCACCTATTGCCATCGCTCATGACACCAATATCAGATTAGTTTGGGAAGTGCTACACTTCACTGTTAAAGCAAATGTCATCTATGTATTTAGAAATTGTAACTGTGTTTACAGAGGAAATGTATGAAAACAAAACTTGCATGACTTTTGCCCACTCATTGTCACTCATCAGTTTACAAATAAATGGATAGTATGGCTCAGAGCTCCTATGGGCCACTTCACATTGTTAATTGTTGGCTTACTATTCCATTACAGAGGTATCAGATGGCCTTATTTCATACCAGGGGCACTGGCATTTCACTTCTAACTGGCTCTGACTGGGAAAATGTTTCTCTCTACCTTAGAAATACTACCATATATAATTATACATGAACAAAAAGACCTGCCAGTGATCTCACACCAATTTTGGAAACATCAGTGTGAGTCTTCTTAAACTAATCAGACTTTGTATGTAAAAGTCCTGGTTACAAACTCTTTGGGGAAAAACACACTATTTACTATTACATATGGCAAAGCCATCATTCCTTGATCATTGTTCTGCTTTAGATGAACGTTTGTTATTTCATTTCACATCTTATTGGAGAACCCAGCTCACGTTGTCTGCATGTGATTATAAAGGCAGAGAAGATGGAGACATTAACTCGTTAGTGTAAACCTCTTTTTATATTTCCATATAGATATAATTTAAGATGGTTTGCATTGCTCTCACAACCTCAAAATAAATGTAACCCACACTAGCTGTTATTTTATTATAGGCAAGTGACATTACAGTTCCATCTTCTATTTAAAGTAAATGTATTAGAATAGAATTTTAATTCAGCTTGGCGTAATAGTTAAAAGGATGAACTCTAGAACCTCACCATGTGGACCCTATCCCTTACTAGCCGTGTGACATGGGACAAGTCACATATTCTCCCTGTGCCTTAGATTCCTCAACAACAGAATGAAGGTAATAGTAGTCCCTGCCCCACAGAATTTTAGGTGGCTTTAATGAACTAACACATATAAAGCACTTAGAATAGTAACTTAAACATAGTAATGCTATATAATTGGTAGCAGATGTATTAACTGCAAGCTTTCACCATACCAATTTTTTGCCATACCACGCCGCATGCAGGAATTCCCTGGTCAGGGTTCCAACCCCTGCCCCCTGCAGTGTCTTAGCCACTGAACCACCAGGAAGTCTGTCCTCACCATGCCTTTAACATGGCTATGTTCCTTGAGAATCTATAGGCGTCTTAACTATTAAGAAATGGACTGGCATCCTACCTATTCAACACTGCACTAGAGTTCCTAGCACTGTAAAACAACAACAACAACAACAAAGAAACAAGTTACTAGATTTGGAAAGGAAGAAAATAGGACTAGTATTAATCAAGACAAGTTTACCTACATAGAAAACCAAGAGAACAGAGTCAAAAAATTTTGGAACTAATAAGGGGATTCAGATACACTGCTGAAAGTGGTGTTGATATAAAAAAAAAAAATTATTGATATTTCTACACACTAGCAACAAAGTTATAAATGCAGTCAAAATGTTTAAGTATCATTTATACTAGGAACAAGAATCTTAGATACCTAGAAATAGTCCATTGAGAGTTGTGCAAGACCATTACATATAAAATTATAAAAATTTTAATTGAAAGTTACCTTAAAAATCTAAATAAAGGAAAAGCATGAATAAGTGGTCATGGGAAGACTGAAAAGAGTAAGGATATTGGAGTTCCCTGGTGGTGCAGTGGATAAGAATCCAGCTGCCAATGCAGGGGACACAGGTTCGATCCCTGGTCCGGGAAGATTTCACATACCATGGGGTAACTAAGACGCTGCACCACAACTACTGAAGCCAGCGCACCCTAGAGCCTGTGTTTCACAAGAGAAGCTGCCGCAATGAGAAGCACCACAACTAGAGAGTAGTCCCCGCTCACCACAGCTAGAGAAAGGCCACACACAGCAACAGAGATCCAAGAAAGCCACAAATAAATAAACAGAGTAAGGATACCAATTCTTGCCAAATTAACCTACAAATTCAATGTAATTCCAATTATGAGAGTAAGTTGTGGGTCAAACTCCCAGGGCTCAAATTCCAATGCAGCCACTTACTATATGACCTTGGGCAGGTTACTTCACCATTCTGTACTTCAGTTATGTTGTCAGATGAATAGAGATAATATATGGCCTTCTCTTTTGGGTTTTTGTGAAGAATAAATAAAATAATAAATATATAAGGCGCTTAAAGTATTCCTGGCACATAGTCAGGTGCTCTAAAGATGTTACCTATCATTGTTAATGTTATATTAAGAACTACAGGTCCACAAAGACAAGAAACAAACACTTTAAGGAATAAGAAATAAAACTATCCAATGTGCACTTAAAACAACCTTTACTAATAATTGTAAAAGGCAAGTTAAAACTCAGAGTTATTTCTCCAGTCGTATTGGCAAAAATTAAAATGTGTTGGCAAGAATGTAAAGGAAGCAAGTGTTTTTGAGTACTGTGAGAATATAAATTGGCACCATTTTATAGGAAAATATGACAGTAACTAACAAATTGTAAAGTGTATATACATTTTAAAATTTATCATGTACATACTTTTCTGTTTTTTAATTAGTTAATTAACTTATAAATTAATCTTCGTGGCTGCAAGCAGGCTTTCTCTAGTTGCAGAGAACAGGGCCTACTCTTCACCATGGTGCACAGGTTTCTTATTGCAGTGGCTTCTCTTGTTACAGAGCACATGCTCCACAGTGAGCAGGCTCAGTAGTTATGACACAGGGGCTTAGTTGCCCCGCAGCAGGTGGAATCTTCCAGGACCAGGGCTCAAACCCATGTCCCCTACACTGGCAGGAGGATTCTTAACCACACTG